>NC_058401.1:0-2683696 GCF_019609905.1 Fusarium poae | reverse complement strand
TGTTTTTATCTGTGTGTATTTGGTGGTTGGTTATAATACACGATTTTCGAAGTCTAACACTGACTTTCTCCTCCAACTTAAAACATGGTCGAGTTCAAAGAACCAACCTCGTTCTCACACAGCAGAAGCGCTGCTCTACTGCTAAATTCCATTTCTTCTTCCTTAAAACAACCTAAGCAATATTTGACTAAACTACCAGGTCTCCATTATCTGTGTTTCGTACTTCTCTGACACGACGTACAAAGTACGGACTCCACTGATCTAGGACTTGTCGGTTACACTGCGGGTACGTTCCAATAACAAACGCGGCCACCTTGACCAGGTGGGTAGCACCTAGACTACCTCTGACTCCGGCCTCATGACGTGCCAGTTCAGAGTTAGGCGGGTTCCCGCCTTACCCCCCAGGTTCCTTCTACCTACTGTATTTAGTTGCTAACCAATACTAGGCCACTGGGTAACCCACACGCAACATCAGACACTCCGCTTCACTACTAATCCATCTTCACTCTTACAACTGTCCAACGATATAGCTGCTATCAGCACCCAAATTCACAAGGCATCACAATAGCTGTCTTGCTTCCAAATCCCCAAAACCAAAACCGTTCTTGTTTTGCCATACGGCCCCTCGTCATGGGGCTGGCTTACAACACCTACCTCAGCAGCAACAAGATTTATGGCTGCAAGACATGTAAGGCGCACCTTGCCAACCATGAGGATATCATTAGTCGAGTATGTGCCCCCGGTTTCTACACGTCTATGTGTTGCTTCAAATGATCATGCTCGTTAATATCAGCATTAGAACTTCCGCGGGCAGCACGGTAAAGCCTATCTCTTCCACAGTGTCGTTAACATCGAGACGGGCCCTCCAAACGAACGTAATATGACGACTGGCCGACACGTTGTCCGCGATATCACCTGCCGCCAGTGCAAGGAAACTGTCGGGTGGAAATACGACAAAGCCTACGAATCGTCGGAGAAATACAAGGAGGGCAAATTCATTCTTGAAGCAGAGTTGCTTTGCAATGTTACCTGATAAGGAAGGATGGCATTATCGGAAGCTACTCTCTATTGAACTTGGCGTTTTTGGACATGTGTAAGGGCGTTGGATTAATTTGGTAGGCTACGGTATTGGTGTTAAGACTTCATGATCAGAAAAGGCATGCATTTTGTGTTGACTTTGGGAAATTTCAATATTTCAATACAACAAGACTTCTAAACATATGCAGCACCCAATACATTGACGCCATTCTAAGCAGGTATACTCTCAAATCCAAACTGATATTGTTGATTCCGGCGGGACGGTAGGAGATGCATTCGTCTAACGATGCTCGATTGGCTCTTCGGGCAAGAGCTCCTCAATCTCCTCGTCGGGGACCTTCAAGAACTCGAAAGGAGGCTGGACAATACCGTTGAAAAGAAAGGTGAAATAAACAAGCAGAGCAAAACCGAGGATCTGGAGCCACTTGAAAGTCTCCCAACCCAAGCCTAGAGAGACAACCCAGATGAACAAGGTCCTGCAAGTATCGATGGTGGACCTGGAGGTTGCGCTGACACTTCGAGTTACGGACAAACCAAAGAAATTGAAGCCACTGTTGTTTGGATTAGCATTTGACTACTCATTGATGATCGTGGAGACTTACCCAATGCTGATCATGATGAGGAAACTAGAGAGCAGGACTTGTTTGTTCTCAGTCATTTGGCGCCAGCCTTCTACGATGTCAAAATACCCGTATCGGCCAGCATCAGTCGAGCCTATTGCTGCATGCAGGATGAGCATGCCCAACAGAGTGAAGCTGAAGCCGAAGATACCCTCCCATCCAACTACTCTGAGAGGTTCAATTGAAGATCGTTCAAGAAGCCATTCCTCAAGGACAAACTGTGTAGCCGTAAAGATTTGAGCACCTGCAATAAGAAGAACGCCGACGATAGCTCTGGCAGCATCCGATAAGCCATCTTCAGCCAGAGAGTCTTCTTCCGGTGTTCCAATAGAACCCTCAGGCTTCTCATCAGGCCAAATGGCACCAGCCAGTCCCACAACTGCGACTCCAAGAACGACACCAACAAGCGAGAGCCATTGGAAGAGATGTAGGTGTCGCTTGAGAAAGACGACACTGAAAAGGCCGACAAAGAGGACCAGGGCGCCTCGGGTCATTTGATAGATAGATGCAGCCACCATAAGAAGTCCAGCGTTCATCAATGTAGTACCGCAGATATCGCAGATAGCGGGCAGAGCAAGGAGGGTAACTCGGTACCCTCTCAGAACGGATGGACCGGTATGCAAGAGTTTGGTACGATCGTTTGCTTCAGGCTCAGCTGTGCGATCAACGCCTTCTTCGGTGTTTACAGCTTGGTAACCTTGCTGTTCTGGGGCAGAACCCTTGAATCGACGCCAGAGTGCCATGATTCCAACAACCAACCAGCAGCCCATCTCACCGATGAACATCTGCGCTGTCTGGAGCACTGGCTGGTTAAAGAAGGCGCGCTTTCTCGGATTGTCATCGGGATCGCAATTGCGAACGCATTGGTTGTCCTAAAAGCAAGTTGTGTCAGCTAGAATAGTAGATGCGACAATGCCCATGCCGTCATACCTGATACTTGGTCAACAAGGTGTTGCAAACACCTGTGAGCAGCATCATAGCTACAAGAAACGGAATAAGGCTTTTGGACGCCATGGTGAAGTAGCAGCTGGTTGACGACAGCTTACTTCAAGTGTTTGATACTGGTCGAATCCAGAGGGATGATGGGAGATGGATGATGAGACGGCAGAGAAGACCGGCCCTGATAACGGTCTGGAACAAAGAGCTGATAAGCTCAAAGGCGGAGCAGAGGCACGGATACGTATCGGCGGTGTCCTGCTACCTAGTGCAGTATGCAGGGTTCAGCAGCTAACTACTAACCTAGGTACCTAGGTAGGTAGTCCAAAGTTCGAACGCGGAGGTGTCGCCTCACTAACTGGCATGCCCACGCACGTGCATCAATAAACTGCTCCACCTACAGTGTTCAACGCGTAATATGCTGCCTCGAGACGTTCTCAGGTTGTTATGTACAATTATCCTCCGATCTGAAGTGGATCTAAGGATGGAGGGGTGCATTCATGCGGGTCGCAACGAGATCCCAGCCACTAGACCTGACGAAAGGGTATGTACGAATGGTTAGATATGCATTCATCAGTATTGGCCTGCTGTGGTTTGCTTTTTTACAAGTTCGAGCGTTGGTGGTTGGGTTCAGTACCAAAAGAAACGGTGTCTCGAGAAAGTCAAATGACCCTACCTAACTCTAAGTACCAAGGTCAGCGCAGTTTGTCACCTGCTGAGATCTACGCACAAGTCACGGGAGCAGTGTCACGCTTGGAAATGGCTGGGGTGGCCTACCTAGTGCCAATCATACTTTGGTACTACCTTTACGATGATAGGCCGTACGTATGTGCTTGCACAGGCGCGACCATAATAAACACCAACAAATGGTAATCAGTTAGCGGCGTATACCGACAATAGACCACGGTGATTTAGACACATAACAAACTAGGCGATGGCAAAGGGAAGATATTTATGGTCATTCCTTATTTTATAATGTGATTGTGCAGGTTGCAAAATGAACCGGAAAAGGAGCGTAGATACACCTCGATCTAAAGTACAGTACATGAAATTGATCTCAAAATTGAGTCTTGCCTAGCAAGTTGTCCAAAGACGGACAAACATAATCCGGACCGCTAGAATGTCTCAGAATAAAGAGCCGAGAGCCAAAGAGATGCTTTGTTTATCATCTTCGTCTCCCAGGGACGGGGATTGTGAGCTGGTCTGGCCAGCAAGTGCCAAAACTCCAAACACCAGGCTTCCAGCAATCAAGTAGCTTACCAGGTGAACGCCTCTTCAATGAAGTCGATGTGAGATCGATCTTGACGGTTTCGAACGGCCAGTCGAACCTCATCACTCAATGCACCAGGGCCGCACACGGTTACAGCCATGGCGCCAACCTGCTGCTCTTGCTCCATACCCAAGAGAGTGTTGATGTTGGGACGTCCTGGGAACATTTGAACCGTGGATGAAGGGCTGTGAATCTCCTTTGTTGATCGAGGCTGGCTGACGAAAAGCATAATTCGGAGAACGTCTCTTCTCTTGTCCATGCCGAGAATCTCGGTCATCCAGGGGCGGATCCACTCAAGGTGCTCAGGAGTCTGGATTGTCCAGACCAGCAAGATTCTTCGGGTAGCGACAGTACCCTGGGAATAGCCCTCGACGAGATGCTTAATGTAAGGAACAGGGTGGGTAATGCCAACTCCGCCAGCAAAGAGAACAACAGTGCCGTAAGAGTCAAAAGAGTGGTGGCCACCATAGGGTCCCTCGGCAAAGCAGCTGGTCTCAAACCTTCCTCCAGGTGCGGAAACGGCCTTCTTGTAGAGGCTGTCAGTCATGCCAGTCCTGCCTCGAATGACAAATGAAATTCGCTGCTGCTGCATCGCCAACAGATCCTGGTTGGTGCTGGCCAATCTCTCGTTCTTGGGGTCCTCTACGCCATCGTACCAGGCGACAGAGAAGGGATGAGATTGCCAGTAGCTGATGGCGGGCAGGTACAGATAGGCGTGCTGTCCGGGAGCGGCTTTCCAGGGGCGGGCTAGAGTCATGGTCAATCGAACAGCGTTTCCAGGAAGAGCCTCGACAATGGTGCGGGATCGCGATCCACCGACGTGAGAGCGAAGGATACGCCACAGGCGTGAGGTTCGGTCAAAACTCCAGAGAACAATGACACCATAGACGTAGCAGAGCCACTTGTACAACTGGGGGGACGCGGACAGATGGTAGTACAGGCCAACGACAGCGGCGCAGGCTGCGAGGATGTGAAGAGCCTTGAAGACCTCGTAGAAGCCGTGTCGGAGAGGGCTAGAGGCCTGAATCATCAGGAACACAAAGGAGCAAGTGGCCTACAAGGTGTGAGTGTAAGTCAAAGAGCAGAGCCAGAGTTAAGAAACCTAAGCGACTAGACTTACAATGAAACCAGGCAAGATAAAGTTGCCTGAAGGAGGTGTGAACGTCCAGCCAGCCTTGCCGTAGTGAGAGATGGTATGGGCAAGGGCCTCAAGAACAACAATACGACCAAACCAACGGTGGAGGAGGTTGTATGTATCGAAGGAGATGTTCAATAGAGGAATCAAGGGATTGTTTCGCCCAGCCAGTAGGAACAGAGGAATCTTGAATGTTGTTAGTGACGGATATTCAACGTTTGCCAAGAAAAGCCACGCCGTTTGAAACGCAGCTGTTTCTTTCTGTTTGAGTTTGAGGCCATACCATGTTGACAGTGGAGAGAACACCAGTACGGTTGCGAATAACACCACAGGCGGCGCTCATGTCGGCAGAATAATCGATGTCAATAACACACCAGACGATGTTGGAGACGAAGTAGGCGATAAGGAACAAGAGTTGAAATCTGGTGGGCAGAGTGCCGACATTGATGGCCTTGCTGAGCTGGATCTCGCGGTTGTGTCGCTTGCTGAAGACGGGGGCATAGAGAAGGTTGCGCTTGAGGGACGCAAACCTTTGTGAAGGGATGGCGAAGTAGCGCTGCTTGTCGTTGTTGAGGCAAGAAACATGTCGCGTGAGTCGAATGATGCGTTCGCAGACTTTCCAGATAATGACAGCGACGGACACTGAGCCGCAGACGATCATTAGGTACTTGGCGAGGTTACCGTTTGTGGTTTCGGCGATTTCCTTGAGGGCCTTTTGCTCTGGGGTGAGCTCATACCCGGCGCGCGGGAACAATGAGTTACCGGAACTCATCGTGGTTGATGCTGTGAGAGATAACGAAAGACTGGAAACGACGAGAACAACAACAAAGATCGAGGCGTGGGAAAAGGCGAATCACTAAAACACAAAAGTAGAATAAAAAAACGAAACCTCCCCGGGAGGAATCGAGTTGAGTTGGAAAATGAAAAGAAAAAAAGAGGCGGCCAAGAGAAATGAATCAGGAAGGAATGAATGCGCACAAGATTGCGACGGGTGGGAGAAGTGAGTGTAATGTACGTGCGGATGGAGAGGTATGGGTTAGAGTGAATGGACGGAAATCTATGGAAACCAGCTCCAGTTCCGAAACAATCAATCAATCAATCAATTCCTACGCCGTCTTTAGGAATGAACGAACAGTCGAAACAAGAAAAGAGCAAGGAAGAGTTTTGAAAAACGATATTGCGGAGGTTCTGCTAGCAGGAGCAAGGGATAGTCTAGTAAAGTACATACATACATACACCCTGACAACCTTGAACAAGGTACATGTTGCGAGGCTTAACTATGGGTCTGGTTTAAATTCCCCAGCAATCATAGCCCGAACAGATGATTATGAGGCCGCGTGTTGGTCTGTCGTAGAACTACCTAGTGGCCTCGTCCCTTGTATCCTCATAGGATGGGTTTGCCATGCCATCCATATCCCACTGTTACATTTGGGGCCCGACTGCTAGGGCAGGCCTAGGCTCAGGGGCAGTTTCAAGATTTACATCAACGTCGTTCAACATGAGCTGATCTGAGTGTGTCATTGGTGAATCGATACAGGCTAGTTTACCCGGCGGCTCTGCTAGCAAATCAAGCCAAGCCAGTGAGTAAATACAGCCCGCACTAAGAAGCAACTCGATATTTGTTAGGTTTCAATACATGTTATTCTCAGTCATTCTCATCACGCAGTGATTTAGTTGCATTGACACGCTAATAAAGTGTGGCGGTTTCTAATTGCAAATTAAGCATCAAAAGCTTGGGAGACCAACGAATCTTCCCTTTTTTCTTACGGTAATTAAATCTATATCTCGGTACATCACTGACCTAGGTACCTTAGTAGTTACGTAGGCCCACTCAGCGTCTACGTCGCACTGAACATGCCCGATCAGGGGATACAAATGATAATGGATGTAGTGGCGTCGACTCCGAGTGGCGGAAGGATATATCTCAGCACTGAATCCTGGTGACGCGGGGATCTTGAAACAAGGGCATTCCCGAAATCTGGTAAACCGCACCGTTACTTGAACCCTAAACGTCGTCTTGGCCGTTCTGGAAAACGGCTGTCAACTAGATAATATTTTTCCTGTCATTAATAGTAGATCCTTTAGCCCAAGTCCATCTGGACGATCTATGTCTCAGCGTTGCAGCCTACCATTTCCAGGAATGACGCAAGACTGCGCTGCATGGCTTTAACAGGTAGTATTTATTGAGGGAAAAGGAAATAAGAAGAAGAATAAAACTCGTGTCTCCCGTCAAACTACAATACTCTCTCTGTTTTGTAAACTACCTACATAGAACAAAATGACTCGGCGGTAACCACCAAAAAATTATGGACCAGTCGTCGATCACATCTCTAAAAAGATGTTGTTTGCGGATTCAGCATGACATCGATATGGCGGTTTCAAGTGGCTCCCGCCCCACTGTAACCGATGTTCTCGTAACCAAATTCTCGGCCCATGAGAGGCGGATGAATATGGTTCTGAGACGTGCACTGAGACGCTTTCACAGCATGTGCATATTGATCCTGGTAGCCTGGCGGCAGCCAACTGGGAACAACAACGAAAAAAGTAAAGAAAACTAAATCTAGACCTTGAATTGAGAATGCTAAAATTACAATCATCTATCAGTCTATCAGAGCAATATGCTAAGTTCATCGTCATCCGTATCATCTTCTACTTTTCCAGCCACAGAACCCCCTGAGCCATAAAGTCTGGTCGCCTGCCAGGTCCGCGTGATATCCAAGCGCTTCAGCGTTTTTACGCTGTTGCCATTCACGTTTCTCTTCCCAATGCTCAGATCTCGTTTCGATGCTGGGCTCGGAGGGAAATATTCACCAAGTTCGTCTTCGCTGTCTTGGCCATCCCTGACAATAAAATCTGTCATGCTGGTTGCGCTCGTATCGTTCTCATCCTCCCTGTCGGTGTCGTCCGTGCCATCATGATTCTCCGCCCCCCTTTCACTTCCCGCGGAGCTATCCTCGTCGCTCCCGTATCTAAGACTGTTACTGTAGACAACCCTAGCCCCTCTTAGGCTACTAGTCCGGGCTCGACTATCTGGTTGATCTCCGCTTGCTTGGTATCTCGTTCCGTTTTGAAGGTGGTTCTGCCGTCTCAGCTCGCTTCGTGGTTTTTGACCAGGGCTGGGCAGAACCCATTCGCCAATTCCTTCCTCCCAACACCAGCCCGAAAATATCGTACTTGTTTCCAAGGTTCCCTTGCCAGCAGCAGGAAGCCTTTCCGCGAAGGCAACATCTCGGAGATCTCTCGTTCTCTGCGCCAGAACAAAGGCCCCGTCAGATATTAAACCGTTCTGAAACCAATCTGGAAGCCCTAGTTCGTTAAACAACATACGAATCTCAGATAAGATGTCGTGGCAAGGCAGGCGACTCGCTTGCCCCCGGTATTGTGCGACAGAGCAAGCTAGCAAAAGTGTCTGTCGGTATTGTGTTTGTGTGGGGACCCCGTTTCTTATCAGGAGTTTCAGACAGTCATAAATCGCATGGTTTTTCGTCGTCGAACTGACGACATTTTTGTCGATCATACCGGCAGCTAGGAACCGAGCTAAAACGACTATGAGAAGACCTCTGTTTCGAGAGGTGCCGCGACGGCTCTCCTGCTGATGTGCGCAAGACTCGAGTATGAATAAAAGACGTCGAATTGAGTGGACTTTCCACGGCTCTTTGTCATTCATCTCAGCACCCAAGGTCCATGTCGCTGCAGCTACTGCAGCCAGCACATTCGTTAGAGTCTCATCCTCAGAGGCTTCGCCCATTTTCATCGCTTTTCTGTCTTCTAGCAGTAATTGATTAATTGCCGTACACATGAAATCGACGACAGGGGCCACGGGGGTTCTTCTGTGTAGTATAATCTCGATTCCTCGCATCCATACTGACTGAAACGCCCGAGACGTGAGCCAGCTCGGTGGGAGTTTCTTGGCCTTGATAAGAGTCGAAAGGCAACACCAAGATGGGCCGATCGTTCCTTGGCCCTGTAAACTTCTCAGTATAGCCCCTAGAGGTTGCACTTCACTATACTCCAACAGCGTACTCGCTGAACCGCAGGGTGCAGTCAAGGGGAGCTTCAGACTCGAGACAAGTCGCCCTGCTTCAGCTCTACACTCCAGGCTGAGGCAAAGGTCAGCCAACAATCGTACAAAAGGGGGCTCAAAAAGGCCTTCTGTGACAGCTTCCGTTAACATGGAAACAGCATGTGCACGAACAACCAGCTTTAGTGATTTCCAACCAACGCTCGTGCTCCCGAAACCTTCAAGTTGCTCGTAAAGCTCTATCGACGCTTTGGATGAGTCCCACTTCAATGACTTTCCTTCCAGTGCTGCGGTCTGTCGATCCCATTCTTCTATCACGGCCAAGGCATCCGGAACCTTACGGAGGCACATTCCTAAAAGCGATTTTGGATGCGCGGTCTGCTCAAGTGGCTCCGTTGAACTCAGTAAGCCACTTAGCCATCCAAATATTATTTCGTAAATACGATAGTGACTGTCTGGAACGATGCGGCGGATGGATTGTAATTCTGTGACTAGTGATGTGGAAACTGTCGCTTTTGACTTGAAAGATTCGGGGAAGGAATTGAGATCCTGATCTTCCAGGTCAAAGTTACATGGCGCTGGTGTTGTAAAGTCAATCCGCCCAACCCGCAAGGGAGTACGTTCAATTTTCATGCTGCCCAAGGTGCGTAGTGATCGTGGGGGAGTCAATGTGGGTGGTTCGGCTGGCTTGGATGGAACTGGGGTCGAACGGCGTCTTCCATAAGTGTATCGGGCTCGTTTCGAGCGCTTCGTGGATTCTTGATCGATGTTCGTTCGCTTTGTATGAGATGTTGTTTGTGGCTGACGCGCCTCATTGACCAGTTTCCTCAGGGATACTAAGCGACACTCGAGCTGCCGCAATAGCCGTTGACATCTTGCAGCAGTCCATACGTGTGTATCTTGCCTGCATCGTTTGCTTCCGCCTGTCATGAGGCGATGTGCGGATGGAGCTGGCAATGCATGTTGTTGTTGTTGTTGTTGTTGTTGACTCATAATATACAGGGGTTTCTGAATAGAATAAACAAATATGTACCCTATTAGCGATGCTATAAAGAATCGCTATAAAGAATCGAGAACAGTAAAGATATTCAAAAAACAATTCAACATGACCACATGTACGCAAGAAACTAAGTGTGATCAAGATGAGAGGAGATAAGACACTGTAAATGGATGGTTGATACTGCTGGCAAGATAAAGGCTAGGCCTTGTTTACAAATTTCCACTTTTGGCTTAGCTTAGCCGTCAGATATTCTGGGGAGGGCCGGCTTCGGTGGGGTTGGATGCTGAAGGGCTCAGTACTCGAACTGTACCTTGTTTAACCGCTCAGATTTACAGAGGGCTGAGGTACCATTACTGTCGGTCATGTTCTGAACGCCGCCCGGCTAGTTCCATGCCCGCACACCTTTGGCAAGTCCGGGCTTGAAGACTCAATGCCGGACCATTGCCGCCGCACCGCACCGCACCGCACCACAACCCGTCCAATTTTTTTTCATTCTCCCCTCCGTCACGACCTACATCCCACCTTCGAAGAACGTCGTTCAATTGATTGTCTTCCCCCCTCCAGTGCATATCCCATCCCATGCCTGGTCTTTCCCCTCTATACCTACCTTTCTCTTGCTCTTGAATTGTTTTTTGAAATCTCCATCCTGTCAATATGGCTTCGGAAACCACTCCTCCCGCTCAGACGCCTGGTATGTATAAATTACTGAATTTGTGAAGCTAGACCGCCCTTGTCAAAGCTGGAAAGTCCAGGGTCATCTACAACGTCGACTCCGTCATTCAGGACGTCTCTTGTAGCTCTGACCTTGGGTCTTGTGGCTTTTGTTTCTGCTTCCGTTTTGCAGCAATAAGCTAATATGTCTCACAGCTGCTGCGTCCGAGGAGCCCGAGACCAACATGGAGGCCGAAGCCCAAGATGTCGACGCCGGGGCCGAAGGTAGCTATTGCCCCTCCGATTAGCGACGTAGATGAAATGGCATGGGTGTCTAATTATTCAACAGCGTTAATAAACCTTACCATTGTCTTGCCCGATGCCAATGCTAGCAAGATGCAGATCATGGTTTGTCATTGACTTATACCACCCCACGTCAATAAACCTCATGCTCACCAAAGTTCAGGTTTCTTCTCAAGAACAGGTTCATGAGATTCGACAATCGGTCATTGACCTGCCATCGGCATTCCAATACACTTGCTTTCACCTCGAATTCAATGGCGAGAAGATTAACGACTTCATCCCACTTGCTGAAATTCCTGAGCTTGGCACCACACCCGAATTCCACATTGTCCAAGACCCTTATACCGAGAAGGAGGCTCGCATTCACTTTATCCGCATTCGGGAACTTATTGGCGCTTCCGGAGATCGATGCGACACTGCCCAGGGTCTTCTTCCTGGACTTTCTCTCTTCGAAACCGTGGCCGCCGAGGCTCAGAGTAGCGACAATAAAGACGAGCCTTCTGAGGAGTCATCTGTCGAGAACTACGATTTCCAGGCCGTACCTTCACTTACCGGGCTGATTCCTCCTGTTTCCGAGCCCGCCCCCAAGACAGTAAAGCAGATCTCCTTGTCGTCTTGGAACCCCCCTCCACCTCATCTGCGACAGCGCGGCCATCTGCTCTACCTTGTTGTGTCCACCAATGAAGGCGAGCAGTACCAGGTCACCTCTCACGTTTCGGGCTTTTACATCAACAAATCATCGAATGCTAAATTCGATCCTTTCCCTCGCCCAGCCCCCAAGGGCCAGTCCGCTCACTCTTTGTTGAGTCTGATTGACCTTGTCTCTCCTTCCTTCGCCGAGTCATTCACGAAGCTTCAGGATTACAACAACCAAAAGGACCCCCTCGCCACATTCCAAATCACCAATGCCATCCCCGCTGCTCCCTGGGTGGTTCCGTCTCCCGACTCGTCGCTCTGCACGCATCTGCCCGATCCTGCACGATCTCAAGAGACCTATCTCCTCAATGGTGTCGAAAACACCGACACTCTGCGAGACTGGAACGAAGAGTTCCAATCAGCCAAGGAGCTTCCCCGCGAGTCTGTCCAAGACCGTGTCTTCCGTGAGCGACTCATTTCCAAGCTGTTTGCCGACTATAACGAGGCTGCCACCCGAGGTGCTGTCATGGTTGCGCGTGGCGAGATCGCGCCCTTGAACCCCACAGAATGCAGAGATGCTCAGATCTTTGTCTACAACAACATCTTCTTCTCTTTCGGCGCTGATGGTGTCGGTACATTCACCTCCGAGGGTGGTGATGAGGCTGCCCGTGTTGCTACCGGTAAGGACGTTGCTGGTGTGAAGCTTGTCAACCAATTGGACATTGAGGGACTCTTTACCCCTGCTACCGTAGTTGTTGATTATCTGGGAAGCCGAATCGTTGGACAAAGTATCGTTCCTGGAATTTTCAAGCAGCGAGAGCCGGGAGAGAACCAGATCGACTATGGTGCTGTAGACGGCAAGGACACTGTCGCTGCCGATGAGCGATTTGCTCCAGGCTTTGCTCAATTGTCCAAGGCTTTGAAGGTGAAGAAGCACCCTGTTTGGGACAAGGACGGCAAGCGATTCGACTTGGAGGCTAGTGTAGAGACCAAGGGTCTCCTCGGCACAGACGCCCGCAAGTACGTCCTGGACTTGTACCGCATCAGTCCACTAGATATTGCTTGGCTTGACGAAGACGGTCTTCCTGAGGATGGTGATGCTTATCCCCATCGCATGACTGTTCTCCGGCCCGAGCTTGTCGACTCCTTTTCACGATATAAGTTGAAGCAGTGGGTTGATAAGGAGGTTGCTCGTCGTGCTGAACAGAAGAAAGAGAACGAAGGCGAGAAGACTGAGGAAGACGAGAAGACCGAGGAAGGGGAGAAGGCCGAGGAAGGAGAGAAGACTGAGGAGGGCGAAGGCAATGAGGCTTCAAAGGAGGAGGAGAACCAGCCTAACCTCGCGGACTTCAAATTCGCTCTTAACCCTGACGCATTCAGTGGACAGGTGCCTCAAACTGATGAAGAGAAGGCCGAATTCGCAGCTGACGAAGAGGAAGTCAGGGCAGCTGGTGCCTACCTCCGTGAACAGGTCATCCCTGACTTGCTCAAGGAACTTTCCGATTCTGAGATCAGCTTCCCCATGGACGGTCAGTCCTTGAGCCGACTGTTGCACAAGCGCGGCATCAACGTGAGATACCTGGGCAAGGTCGCTGAGCTCTCCAACGATGGTCGTCTGCGATGCCTCCGTGAGATTTGTGTGCAGGATATGGTTTCTCGAGCGTTCAAGCATATTTCCGGTGCCTACCTCCGACATCTACCTGTTCCTGCAGTCCCTGCTGCTGTGTCTCATCTCCTCAACTGTCTTCTCGGACACAAGTTCAACAGCAAGCCCGTTGCTGAGCTTGACTCTGAAATTCGCAGCCTCTACGCTGATGCCGACTGGTCGTTTGAAAAGGTCACACCTGAGAGCCTACGACAGAACATTGAAGAGCAGATTCTCCAGCGATTCCGTTACGAACTCGACGAAGATTGGTACAACACGGTTCGCCCTGTTCAACTCCTTCGTGAGGTATCCTTGAAGCTCGGCATCCAGGTCCAGGCCAAGGACTACACTTTCACTGCTGATGGGGCTGCTGCCGCTGCCGCTGCCGCCTCAACCAAGACCGAGAAGACTCCCGCTAACGGCCAGACCAACGGAGAGTCCAGCAGCAGCAAGAAGAAGAAGAAGAACAAGGCCCGTGAGGTTTCTCCTCCTGAAACAGTGGCCACTGCCAACGTTCACACCTTCACCCCCGACGACATTGTCGACCTGGTACCTTTGATCAAGGACTCGTGCCCTCGCAGCGCCCTTGCCGAAGAGGCCCTTGAGGCTGGCCGCATCTCCCTTATCCAGAACCAGAGGAAGCTTGGTCAGGAGCTCCTTTTGGAGTCCCTTTCTTTGCATGAGCAGATTTATGGCATTCTGCACCCTGAGGTTGCTCGTGTATATAACAGCTTGTCCATGCTGTACTATCAGCTTGATGAGAAGGAGGCTGCTGTCGATCTTGCTCGCAAGGCCATTATTGTCGCTGAGAGGACCGTCGGCGTCGACTCGGCTGAGACTCTTCTCAACTACCTCAACTTGAGCTTGTTCCTCCACCAGATTGGCGATAGCAAGGGTGCTCTTGTGTACTCAAAGCACGCTCTCAAGATGTGGAAGATCATCTACGGCCCTGACCACCCAGACTCCATCACGACACTGAACAACGCTGCTGTGATGCTCCAGCATCTCAAGGCATACCACGAGTCACGACTCTGGTTCGAGGAGTCTCTGCGCGTATGTGAATCTGTTTTTGGCAAGCAGTCAATCAACACCGCCACCCTGCTTTTCCAGCTTGCGCAGGCTCTTGCTTTGGATCGTGATTCCAAGGCTGCGGTGGCTCGTATGCGCGAGTCCTACAATGTCTTCCTTGCCGAACTCGGACCTGAAGATAAGAACACCAAGGAGGCTGAAAGCTGGCTCGAACAGCTCACTCAAAACGCTGTAAACATTGCCAAGCACGCCAAAGATGCCGCTACTCGACGACTTCGTACTGGAATCCGATTCAACACTAATGCCTCGAACCCAGGCGTTCCTAGCGGCGTCGTGCCTAGCCACGCTGGTCCCGGCTCGCAAGTCGATCCTCGCAGTATTGACGAGCTGATTAAATTCATCGAGGGTGGCGAACATCAGCAATCAAAGAAGCGTGCCGGCCGTGGCAATCCTAAGCGACGCGGCCAGGCTGGAGCGCGATAAACTGACATTTGTTTGACAACAAAAAAGAAGAAAAAAATCACGATGTTGGTATATGGTTGAGACATTGGCTCACTATTGTGTAAATGTAGACGGCCGGAAAAGCATGGGATTCCATTATATTTATATGGTTACTGAATAGCTGGGTCATAAAAAAAAAGGCCCCTTTACATGGGTTTGGTACGGTTGGTGGTATGGTCGGACGCACGGCGGCGCGTGCACACGTATTTGCATCAAAAGGCGTGTTCTCAAAATTTGTACATATATCTATCCATGACTCTGCTGTTGGCCACTGGCCAGACCATCTTCACTCTTATATACTGTGTTCACACTTCCAAAAAAAAAAAAACTTGTTTTGTCGCTTCCTGTTGAAGTTCAAATCTTCAAATGGTTTTAATGCACACTCGTATTTTAAAATCAAAGTACTTTTATGCAGGGCAACTAAAGGCCTTAAGACATTGCATTCATTACTGTCATGAACATTCTTTGGACGCTAACATTATGTACGCTCATAGGCTGGTGAAGTATGGTACAGACACCGGCCAAGACCCAACCCATTGACAACATTAACGCCAGATCACGAAGGGCAACCTACGTGTGGCCTTGCAAAATGGAAGCACCCCCACCAACTGGTGCATGGTACGAACCGATACTCTGAAACCCCCTGAAGCATTATGTTAGCAATACATCACGTAACATAAAAAACAGATTACTTACTTTGTCAGGTCAAAACCTTGTTCTTCTTCGGCCTCCGTTGGTTCGGAAAGGGGTTGTGGACTTGACTTTTGAGGTCGAGAAGGACTGCTTAAGGGAGACTTATCTCCACGCGGCGGACTGCTACTCTGGGGCAGGACACCCCCAGCTTTAGTAGGACTTATATCGTAGCCACCAAGCGGTTTCAACGGCGTACTACCAATATCTGCGTACTTCCAGAAGGGTGCTGGTGAACTGGTAGGCATGTGCTGGCTAGGTCGTTGAGCTGTGCTCGGCGGTGCGAGCTTGGGGTGCATCCTAGGAGGAGCCGGTGTCACGAATGATCCTCCGTCTTCTTGAAGATACGATGACGTTAGGGTAGGAGACTGTGGATTGTAGCCCGAGAATGATGAGTCCCTTGCTGGTGTCTTTCTTGGGCGAGGTAAAGGGCTTCCATCGATTGTCATAGTCGCACTCCTGCCAAAAGACCGGTCTGGCGTTGACTGGGCAATAAGTAGCGAGGGTTTTGGGGGTGGTGAAGCGGGGGGCGAGCCCCGTCGCTTACGAGCCGACGGGGGGTTCTCTCGACGCCATGTCCCTTGGGCCATGCGTGATGTAGGCAAGTTGATTTGGAGATGAGGGGGCGGATGATCCACGGTGACCGCCGCGACCAACACGATAGGCATTCCGTACCATCTCCTCCCTGGCTTCAGGTACAATCTGCCACTTCATACCCTTTCCGGGTTCATCTGTCGACCTAGCAACTTTGTCAAATGACTTGTTGAGTGAGAGATTGTGCCTAATCGAGTTCTATAAGATGTGAGCGGTCGAACGGGGATTGTAGGCGTCTAGTGAGACTTACCTGCCACCCAGCAGCTTGTTGATGACGATAGTACGCATACGTGTTCATGATGTAGTTGTAGATGCCGTTCAAGTTGAGCTTTCCATCGGGCGCGTTCAAAATAGCCTGCGTTATCATTTGAGCATAGCTGTATTGTGGTTTAATGTGCTGGTTCTCATCCTGGCTCAGGTCAACACCATTGGCGCCAACCATGACAGCCGGTGTACTTGTAGCTGGTGACTTGATGGCACTCTGAGTTGATGGGGGTGTTCCAGGTCGCTTATATTCAGGAGGTGCCGGCGCAATGAGAGGCTGCCGGCGCGATGCCCGGGACTGTGGGGTATGGACGCTAACGCCAGCGCGTTGTAGATAGACCGGGTGAACAGTTAAAGGAGTAATTTCAGAAGGTAGGACGAACATCATCTCGACATTTCCAATCTCAATAACCTCGCCGCTTGTGAGAGGGTGCGACTGGCCGGCCTTGACGGGCTGGCTATCCACCTTGGCACCATTACGACCTTTGACACGAAGAAACCACTTCTCGTCCTTGGAATCGAAAGAGATGGTGGCATGCTCGCGCGATACCATCTTGCTGGGGCCCAGATCGATGTGAATATGTGAATCGTCCTCTTCTGAACCAACAGGCTGCGAGTTGTGCGAAGTTTCGGGAGCTCGGCCTATATTGACGTTGAGTTTGGTGATGTAGAATGTCCAATCTTGTGCAGCAACTTTGGCATAGGCCTTGACGCCGTCGCCTTTGGCCTCGTGAATGACATTTGCATGATCTTTGCTGGCTTGCACATCTTGGCTACGAAGGTGCTGCGTGATTTGCGATACCAGTTGATCATCGTTGGGCGCGGGGGGTTCTTCGTCTTCTAGGATCTGAAGGGACAGGGACAGTCAAAGTCAGCAGATGCGGACGTGGGCGCGAATGGAACAGTGGCAGTATATGCAACGCACCTTCTTGCGACGTTTTGCTGGACGACTGGGCGAGGACTCTTCGATTTCGACATCGACTGGCGAAGTAACTGTGGTCGCAGTCGCGGCTTTACGCGGTTCGCGACGAGCCCTAGAGGCTCTCTTTGCCGATGGTGGCATGGTGCGCAGAGTCAGAGCTTGCAGATTAGATAGCGTTTGTCGACAAACAGATGTGTAACGGCGAAGTTTAAAAGGAGCAAAACGAGACGGTTAGGTTTTTTTTCGAAAGCTTGTGTGGAAATTTGACTGTTAGCAATATTGTAAGTCTCCCTGGCGATGGACGTTTTTTGTGCCCTTGAGGTTGAAGTGAACAGTAAAGTCGTGTCGTCAATCAACCAACCCAACGTATTGGATCGTCTAACTGACTAGGTAGGCTAGGTAGGCACTGTAGCAAATAAATGCCCTTTAAAGTTCGTACCGCGTTCGCGTTGAATTTTAGTGTCATTGAGTGGCAGGGCTATGGCAGGACCGTGGGCTGGGATGTGGGTATGTATCGATTTGTGCATATTCGAACCCCGTTGAGTGAATTCGGGACACCTCGATCAGTAACATACCTGACAAGGGGCTGGTAGCCCGCTGTGGCTGTGTATCCAGTGAATTGTCTGTAAGGGGGTCCCACTAGTGCAGGCGATTGACGTCCCAACGTCATTGGGGAGGAAGGCAGGGCAAGGCAGTGGAGGGCAGGTACCTTGTAGGCGGTTGGGTTTAAAAAAGAATGATGAGTTTACCCATTGGATTCTGTGGTGAGTATATTGAGGGTTTCACTTGGTGGTTAAAATTAATCAAGTCTATCAATTTACTCGAATATCCAAATTATAACAAGTTTTCATTTATTAGAGGTTGATAGTTGATATCTTCAGGTAAGTGCCTTGAGAAATTTCATACATATACATCCACAGGTAGGTACTTAGTACCTATTTAGTGGGTTTCAGTGGAGGACTCACTGCACGGGCGTCCCCAGACAGCTTTCCCCTGCCTCAGGGTATCAGAAAAACTGGCCGCTGGAAGCATAAGAGACACAATTAGTGGGTCACTTTATGCTATTTAGACTATAGCTTTTCGACTATTTATTTTGGTAACCTAAGACTTAGGAGGTCATTTTTTCTGCTACCCACTAGCCCTGATAATTGAATATCCATGTTGCGTGATGTGATGTGTACATCCACACATGCACATGCACATGCGTAACCTTGAATAACCCCAGCCTCGACATTAGTAGAAGGCTGTTTGTTTATTGAGCTTTTGACTCTGATTGTGTTCAGTGCTAGCTAATACTAAGGGATACAAAACAATGAATCAACCCCCCCGTTGAAACAACAGCGGATAGGTACTGCGGAATGGTCCAACCAATTATTGATATTGTATCTGCATCCCAAAAATACACAGGTAGTCATTTAAATAGGTCAGCCAAGGTACAGGATAGTTACAAGGAACAAATCTTAGTACGTATACCGGCACGTCCGTTTGTCTCACGAACCTTGACCCAATCCATGTCTGCAGGTTGTCGGCGGGGACCTACGTCGCGTTTGTGCAGCCTCGCTGTGCCTGAGTTATTGCACCTACAAAGGTAGGTAGTCAGCCAGAAACACTTTCATTACCCAGAAAAAAAAAACCTAAGCAAAAAAAAACTACCTTCTTTCATCACACAGCGACAACTCACGGTATTACTTCGATCTTATTCTTTACCCTTGACAACCGACCATCACCAATATTCTTCTTCATACCGAAACGAAATCACCCTCTCAAGCCCAGCCTCTCCCTTGCGCTACGCTACCCTTGGAGAGGCTTGAAAGCTGCTGCAGTGCAATCAGTCTCCCAAGCAAACCGAGCCGGCTATTCCAACCAACTGACCTCTGTTGTTTCAATCCTCGCTCGATCGCCCGCGCCTAGCTTGGCCCCAGGTTTTCCTCCAACCATTGTCGCTCCTTAACCGTCTTCCCATTCCGATTTCCAATTACGTATCATCGATCAAGGTGCTTGCTGCTGTAGAGCCATGTCGTCCGAACAGGCCTTCGGCGTAACGCCTCCAATTTCCGTCCAGCTTCCAACTGAGGCAGAGTTGCGCCAGTCTGATGCCCTTCTGGAAGAACTCAAACGTCAAAAGACATTTGAGAGCCCGGCAGAGACAGCCAAAAGGTCAGTCAATGTATCTAGAGCGCGTCACGATCACCACCTAATCCATTCGCTACAGAGAAGAAGTCCTAGCCTCGATTCAAATCATTTGCGATGCGTTCGTCCGCCGAGTCGCCGAAGAGAAAGAACCCAAGAACGAAGTCCTCATCCGCAATGCGAGAGGCAGAGTCTTCACCTACGGCAGTTATCGACTTGGTGTTTATGGTCCCGGCTCGGATATCGATACCCTAATCGTCGCACCCAAATACGTAACCCGTGAAGACTATTTCAAACATTTTCCAGATTTGCTGGTCTCGATGGCTCCCAAGGACGCAATCACTGATATGGCTGTTGTGACCGATGCGTTTGTGCCTATTATCAAGTTTGAGTACTTTGGCATCAGTATCGATCTGATTTTCTCCAGGATCATCCAGAAACAATTGGCACCGGACTTCAAGGATCTCAAGGACTCGGGCTTGCTGCGCGGATTGGATGAAGCAGAGCTGCGGTCTCTCAACGGCACGCGAGTAACGGACGAGATTCTCACCCTTGTACCAGAGCAAAGCACCTTTAAAAACGCTTTACGGGCGATCAAACTATGGGCGCAACGCCGCGCCGTGTATGCCAACATCATGGGCTTCCCTGGTGGTGTAGCATGGGCCATGCTTGTCGCGCGCGTCTGTCAACTTTATCCCAAGGCCACACCTGCAGTCATCGTCAATAAGTTTTTCCTAGTCATTAGCCAGTGGCGCTGGCCGCAACCTGTTCTTCTCAAACCAATTGAGGGTGGTCCTCTGCCCGTTCGTGTTTGGAACCCCAAGGTATGTGTGATTCCGCTACCAGCTGAGGAACAACCTGCTAATCTCATTTTCCTCAGCTATACAAGGGTGACACGTTTCATCTCATGCCAGTCATCACTCCCGCCTATCCTTCAATGTGCGCCACCTTTAATATCACCCGTTCGTCCAAGACAATCATCAATCGAGAGCTTAAACGAGCTCTCCAGATCTCGGAGAGCATCATGGTCGGCACACGCCCTTGGAGCGATCTCTTCGTTAAACATTCGTTCTTCACAACCGGTTACAAATACTACATCTCCGTGGTGTCTGCTGCGAAAACAAAAGAGTCCCACACAATTTGGTCCGGCTATGTCGAATCCAAGGTTCGAATGTTGGTACAGAAGCTCGAGCAGCATCAGTCCATTGCTCTGGCCCATCCTTTCAATAAGGGTTACGAGCGACAACACCGATGTCAAAACGAGAAGGAAATCGAATCTGTGCAGGAAGGTAGCCTTGACTTCTTGTATAAGGGAGACGCCGCGGAACCTACCATTATCAAGATCGAGCCTGCGGTTGCCGAATTACCAATCAAGACTGAGAATGGAGAGGACGACAAACCCATCAAAGCTGAGAATGGTGAGAATGGAATGACTGTCAAATCTGAAACTGCAGAAGATAATGGTCCCATCACCGCTGAACCCATCAAATCTGAGACACCCAACGATTCTAAACCTTCGGAAACACCTGCGGTAAGCGGTGCGACTGATGTTTATACGACTACACATTACATCGGTCTGGAGCTGGCCGCTGGTAAGTACTGCCCCCGGCACGATTCCGACAGCTCTGCGGCGATTCGACGGTATCCAACACTGACTCTACAGGCGCCAAATCACTTGATCTATCTTATCAGGTTGAAGAATTCAAAGAACTCTGCACCTCTTGGCAAAAGTACAAGGATGATTTGAAGGATGTTGTGTCTATCGGTATTCAACACGTTCGAAAGTAAGTTCTGCACAGATATTCCAGACACCAGCACACCATGGCTTGCTGACCTTGAAATAGTTTCAACCTACCAGACGACGTATTCGAGGACGGCGAGAAAAAGCCCCAGAAAAAGTCTGCAGCTAAGGGCGCGGCAAACAACAAGAAACGCGGACCCTCAGAGGTATTTATGCATCACCACGCGAACTCCCATTGCTGGCGACGTTGCCCTGCTCCAGACGGCACCTCCTCCGACCTGACGCATCGTACTAATCTTGTCCCTAGGAAACGCCGCCCCCTGCAAAGAGACAGCAATCTTCAATTGCGGCCGCGGGCTGAGCAGCTTTACACACACCAGACATGTCAAAAGATAACCGACTCGAAAGATTTGGACACTAACCTGGATGTGCATTTTGCACCACATATAAAGAACCGGCAAGTCCACAAGCGGCTTCACGACTGGTCTTTGACCAACAACCACACTAACTTAAAGACATAAAAAAAAGTATCCCTTCATCTGGACTAAACTGCATCAACTTGGTAAGTTGGCAGTCGCGTCCTGATCCACGAACGCATTGCCGGTGGCATTGCAACGAACGGAAGATTGAATAATCTATATTAATATCAGCAGAGGCGACCGTAACTTGCGGAAAGGCAGCTGGCAAAAGCGATATGCATGTTGTTCTCTGCAACATGACCAAGGTTAGGAGCTGCCTCGATACCATGCTCTTGAAGCTGTAATCCTGCATCAATTTCACATCTTATTTGTACTTAGGAACGTGGCCTTGCTAGATCAATACAACGTTTGGGGGCGCAAAGAGCCCCTGAGTTCCGGTCCAAGTCTTGTTCAATCTCCAGTTCAGTCAGTGACCAGCCATCGCGGCTTTTGTGAATGCGTCGTTCTAGATTCGCTATTCCTACTCTTACAGATCATCGTCATCCTCATCGCTGCCACTAAACCAGCCCTCCTGATAAGCATCCGCCAGCTCTGCCAAACCGTTGCCAAGGTCCTCCCTCTCGTTGACTGACACGAGCCGGGCAGATTCTGTCCGTAGATTTCTGATACGTTGCACTATGGAGCTGTTGGTTGAAAGCGTAGTCTGTAAACTGGCATCGGAATTGCCCGCCAGCTGGGGGTAAATCTGAGGGTAGGCGTCCAACAAGGGGAATCTGAGAGCTGAGTCATACCTAGTTCACTGTTAACGTCTATCCATCAACCAAACACATAATAAATAAAAGTGACCTACTTTCGCACGATCGAGTTCCCTATTATAGGGCGTTCTCCAGGAGCAAGATGCTTAGGGGCATCCTCATCATCGTGTCCCAGGGGGTCAAGGTCTCGATAAGACAAGATTTCTCCAAAAACATGCTTGTGAGTATCGAGCCTGGCAATGCTCTGCCTGCTCCAAACTCTCCCTATTTGGAAGAAATCAACGTTGATGCGGCTGTCTTCTGCCGAATCTTTGGCGGGTGCAAGAGACATGCGCATGCTCGCCAGAGGCTGGTTACCGTTGACGTTCAAACTTTCGGCCAACACATCTAGTGAGCCTGCCTGTTCTGAAGATCCCTGTGCGAGTCTCGAAGGCAGAGTGGCCGTTTCTATCGCGGCCGCCATAAGAGCAGATGTGTGCCAGGGTGAACGACGATCCATGGATACTGAAGCCGACATGTCCTGTTCAGGCAGGGCCAAAGGAACGACTGTGGAAGCTTGTGTGCAGAGTTGTTCGATGCTATGAGCAGTATTCGCAAGGCGAAGCTGACGCTTAGCTCGGGAGATATCGAGTAATGGACTTTGCAGGCCCCAGGTCCAGATTGTTGTCTTTGGAAACTCATCCCTCAAAGACTCGAGGTATGAAGATGTGAAACCGCCCCAAGCATCGTCGATGGTAGTAAATACTTGCATCCCCTGCATTCGATCACATTCTTCTGCGAAAGGTCTAAAGTCGCGGTCGACAAGCTCATGTTCCTTGTCGAGCATGGAGAAGAGTTCTGTTCCCATTGAGAATCGCTCAAAGGGCATGGTGGTCGAGTTTAGCTCAAAATCGTACAGCTGATTCAACGACTTTGGGTGAAAATAGACTCGGGAGAAATCAGACCAGTATCGGACGTTTGAAGTTGTCAGCTGTGCAGGTTCAGCGCCTGCATCTAGACTCTGCTGGTATGCGCTGGGGTCGATAGGCGTCTGCTTGTGCACAACCGGTTGGCCTGACCTGGGGAGGAGTCAGTAATATATCAGAAGACAGCAAGCTTGTTCAAAGCTCGGATACTTACCATAGTGCCTCTGGTGCCGACTCTGATTCGGCCTCATAGAGTGCGTTGATCTTGCGCAACGAGCCAAAGCCGCCTTTGAGGTCGTATATGACAGTTCGTGGGAGAAAGGTTTCTGAGCCATCGGCACCTAAACCAGCACGCCAGTGAACATTGTGGTCGATGAGTGGTTTCTCGTCATTGGAGTATGTAAAGTAAGATTCCTTTAATCGAATTAGTGGTTACATATGGAGTGTTGGTGTCAGATTATCAGATACCTGGGTGTTCCAAAAGTGAGTAGCCGTGTAATTGCTGAGCTGACCCAGCTGTAAGGTGACGATTTCTCGCATTATATAGTCCTTTTAACAGTCAGGGCTCTATAAGATAACCGAGAAAATATATGCATTAAATGACGACCAGAGTATTGATATCGTGGTGATATGTAAACGGTCCTGGTTTCATGCTACAAATATTGGTAAAGATAGAACTAGTACACACAATTAATTACCCTAGACACTGAGGGCCAGCATTTCTGCATCATACCCTAAGAAGCTTATCTAATCATTTGATTCATCAACAAGATATGTCGCTTTTATTGTGAGAAAATGATACTGAGAGTCTTTATACATCTACTGGGTAGTAGTTTATTATTTTAATATACTGTTTTCTATGAGTCCCTGTTGTCTGTTCTGTCTGAGTTAGTAGCTGGATATTGTCGGTACTAAGTGAGGTAGATAGCGAGAGTCCATTATGTCATTGGCGCGGTAGCACTTATATAGCATTCATTAACAACATCACGAGGTGTCCGCATGGAGCTCAAAACTCACGGACCTGAAAGAAGCATTTGCTACTTCGCTCTCGATATAAAATTATACAACATTTCAACGAATAAATTCACTCTCATAAAATGTCTCAAGACACTTCCGGTGCCGCTGCTACTGGCGATGCAAACGCAAACACTGGCTTCTGGAAAGAACTCGACTCATGGAAGACACCCGTCACCAAGGAAGTCGGCCCTACAGTAGAAGTCGGATCTAAAGCGCCATGGTCTCAATATCTCCGTTTACCAGACGGAAAGCCTACATTAGTAGTATTCCTCCGCCATTGTGGATGCCCTTGTAACTAATCCGACCTATCCATTTTGCCAGGCTCTTGGTGCTAACATACTTCTCAAGTTGCTGAGAAAACCTTCAGGTCTCTTACCGATCTCTCAGATAAGGTCCCAAATGTCCACTGTATCGCCGTCTCCCACTCATCAGAAGAAGCCACAGACAAATGGCTGCCTCAAGTCGGTGGTACTTGGAATGTTGACATGGTAATCGACGAGGACCGAGATCTGTATGCCAAATGGGGTCTGGGTATCTCATCGACATGGCATGCTGTGAACCCCTTTACAATGTGGAATGTATTCAGCCTCGGTAAGAATGAGGGTATATGGAACCGACCGACAGAGAGCGGCTCGCGATGGCAGACAAGCGGGGCTTTTGCTGTTGACCGTGATGGAACTGTGCGTTGGGTGCAGGTGGCGAGGACAGCAGATGATATGCCTGATCTCAAGGCGGCCATGACCGCACTTGGATTCCCACCTCCAGAGGACAAACGCCGCTCTAGACACGATTTTTAAGATATTTTCGTCATGTGGACTGAGAAGCACGGATATATACAAACTCCAGTCGTAGTGACTCAAATTCTCATCTTCTTTCCGGTTTACTGGACAAATGTCAAGATTTCCCCAACAAACAGCTGTAACTGACTGTCCAGTTCAATTTATCAGAGATGTAGAGGATAATGTCATACTCATCACCTTTTATATTATATCCTGGATTATGATATGATAGTATTTTCAGCCATGTTAGCGAAACATATGATTGTGATATTCATTGGGTATCTTGTAACTGTACATCGCCCAGACGCTCCCAGCTGTATCCTTGCCGAGCTTTCTGAATAGGTTGTTATGTACCTAGTTGTGAGTCGTACAAAGCCAGCGGGCTTGTCCTCGAGAAACCAAAGGCTGTCCCTCACCTCCTAGAAAGACAGAACCATGCTCAACCGACCAACTTCAAAGCCGCTTCTCCTCGATTCCATGACAGAGCACATCCCGTCGGACAAACCGGTGTGCACAATTTTAGAGGCCACCAAGCCAACCAAACCAACACTGCTGACCATTTCTAATGCAAGCATGCCTTTCTGTTTAAGAGTTCCTCCTATATCCAGCAGACCCAAGGGATCCTGGTGGGTAGGCGTTGGTTCCCTTCGTTTTTTGGAACGAGCCTTTTTGTGAGTTTTAGGGACATGAACAAGGCTTGACTCTCGTGCAGCAGCATTTGAGATAGCCCTCTCTTCCATCAGGTGGTAGAGTCTCTCTGACTGGAGACTCTGGCGTAGGTTGTTTGCCCAGTTGTAGAGTTCCAATCGGTCCCAACTTGGAGTTCGTCTGAATGACCTCAATCTCAACGCTCTTTCGGGGATAGATCGCGACACCACGGTCCCGCTTGATAGGGCGTTTTGCAGCAAGTTGTCGCCATGGTCGCGACGCCACTTGATACATTTAACGGCTGTGGAATGACGTAGTCGAGCGCTGCCATCCAAGGAGAAAATGTGATCAACTAATCGGTTCAAATCGGTAGGAACAAGCGGCGCGATGTAATCGGAGTTCATGAGGACACTGGCATCCATAGTGTCGTGGTCTGGTCGGGATTCTGTAGAGACGGCGTACACGCACTCCGACTCTTCTGAAGCTCTAGGGCCTTCGAAGGAAAAGAAGTCGACTTCCTTGTTGACCAGATACTTCACCACTTGTTGCTTGATATGCGTTATCTTTTCCGGGTCGAGCTCATCAGCCCGGGCAAGAATAGGGATAACATTCGTCATGCGCTGAGCACGTTTGATATACTCTGCATCTTCTTGTCCGAGTCCTGAATCACGTTAGTCAACGCCATCCGATTGTGACATATGAACCTACCACTGTGGGGGATAAGGTAGAGCAAAGTGTCCACAACTGGTTCCCCGCCAGAGTTTACCAAATTAAAGAGGTCCAAGTCAGCCATGGGTTTGTTCATGAGAGATGTTAAATGCGATTCAACGTAATGAAGATCACGCCAAGGTCCCTGAGACATTATTAGCATGCGACAGTGGCAGTTTGTTGTGGTGTTACGTACAGAGGTGCCATGTTGGTGACCCGGGCTTTCGACGAAACACACGTTTCTATCCAGGACATCACCAGTAGCTGAGAGTCGTTTCCGTGTTGTTACAGTGAGTTCTGAGTCAGATCGCCACCATGGCTGCGGACGAGAACTGGCGTATGTCTCGGTAGCATGGACTGCGTTGTGGTTCTCTATTGGGTCCATGTGTACGATATGCTCGCAACGTTCTGCCAAAGTTTTGATAAGTGAGGTTTTGCCAATACCTACGCAAGATTAGAAACTGGCCTGGTCCATTTTGCGAATTATTCACTTACCACTTTGTCCAGCTACCATGATTTTCAGCTTGCCCAGGGATTTACCCACCTCGGAAAAGGGCCGGCGTCGAGGAACCGTCAAGCTGGGCATGATGAACTGAGGTATCGTGTTTTGGTCGGCTTCGTCATTGTACGCCAAGTCTGACACAGATAGAGATGCATGCTGACCCAAATCACTCTGAGCATCTATAGAGGGCCCAGCGAGGGAGAAACTTTGCGAAGACATGCTCATGACAGACCCGGCATGCGAGAGCCCAATCAAAGATGGAGTGCCTGGTTGAGATAGCAAGTGGAAGGAGTCTTGTCCAACAGCCAGTTCCTCCGACTCGTCCGACTCCGAAGCAGGAGACGTAGGCTTGTTGACGTTACGATGGGGCGAACGTCGCTGGCGCGGGGTTGATGGGCAGCGCGAGTTACGACTACACTTGCGCCTATCGCTTTGCTGGCGAAACCGTGGGCGGGAGCGATCTCGACGATTGTCAAGGTCTGCCTCGGTGGTAATGAAACACGTAGTAGGGACTGTTGTAGAACCGCGTACCAAACTATCTGGCCGGTCTGGAGCCCGGGTATTGAGGGGATGGTTCGTAGGCAAAACAGGTCTCATTGTTATGTTTGAAAGAACCTCAGCGGCGTGTTTATACGAAAAATGATACAGGGGCGAGTTGTGCTGTTAGGTGCATATCACGGCGCCTCGTAATGGAAGAAGTGAGAGGAGGTACGAGCATTCGAGTGCAACAAGTGAAAGAACGAGACAAGAAGCGAATATTCGAGACTGAACGTGATTAAGTAGTACTAGCGTAGCATGTAAGCCGCGGAATGTTTGTGCAAACGCAACAAAGATGGATTTCAATAGGCAAAAGTGATGGATGTGATAGAAGGAAGAAAGGTAAAGTAAGTGAATAGAGAGCCGTAGGCATGTATCTATGATACCTACCTACCTAGTCCTCAACAACACTGGTATATACTTGCCTCAGCTGCTCAGACGGGACAACCCCCCCAGCTAGACTACCCCTTCTATTCATGGGGACCTAGGAACATGGGGGGACCTCCTCCCTGAGCACATACCTACGTCTAGCAGGGAGCTTCTGATTTACATCCCCGGCACGTAGATAGATACCTTATCTGGTAGGTGGGGGTGCCTAGAACCCTCATAACCAGGTGCTTGTGCCTCTGATACGACGACGCTAACTGCGACCCGTGACACGCTATGGTCAATTGACACCCGCTAGTTACCTTTTTACGTTGAGCGGCACTGTTATCGCTGGTCAGAATCTGGTCCGTTTCTGTCGATCCCCTCCTTCTCAACACATTGTAACTGGACCGCTGATTCCCCTCTATTGGGCGGCAACAAAGACCATACAACAAGAATCATTCCATTCGTTTTATCGGGTTTGGAACAATTACTCAACCCATCTCCGACCCTCAGCTGTGGTTTCATACACGCAAGACGTCTGTCTGCGACACCCAAAAAGCGAGGACATCCGGCAAGGGCGACATTTCTAGACCAGGAAGCAATTTTTATTTTTCTTCTGACTCAGTCACCACCAATAAATACATCAACCATCAGAAAGAGGCTCTTGTATCTCCATCTATTATAACCTCGTCCGATTCAGATCCAGATCCGGAACCGGAACCAACCCTTTGAGTCTCCAACACTCTTTACCCGCCTCACAGTCCGAACCAGTGACACGCCATCCTCATTCGATTTTCCTACACCTGTCGTCTCAGTCTCGCTAATAGATACCCAACAAACGCCCGCCCATCTACACATACACTATGGACGGAAAGCGACACCCCAGCTCGTTCCAGCAGCTTGAGAAGCTGGGAGAGGGAACTTATGCCACCGTCTTCAAGGGCCGTAACAGGCAGACCGGAGAGCTTGTCGCGCTCAAGGAAATACACCTCGACTCTGAAGAAGGCACCCCGTCGACCGCCATCCGAGAAATCTCGCTTATGAAGGAGCTCAAGCACGAGAATATCGTCGGGCTACATGATGTTATTCATACTGAGAATAAGCTCATGCTCGTCTTCGAGTACATGGATGGCGATCTTAAGAGGTATATGGACACGCATGGCGAGCGCGGTGCTCTTAAACCAACCACCATCAAGTCATTCATGTACCAGCTCCTCAAAGGTATCGACTTTTGCCACCAGAACCGTGTTCTCCACCGTGATCTCAAGCCCCAGAATCTGTTGATCAACAACAAGGGTATTCTGAAGCTTGGTGATTTTGGCCTCGCCCGCGCCTTTGGTATTCCTGTCAACACATTCTCAAACGAAGTCGTCACTCTCTGGTATCGCGCCCCTGATGTCCTACTCGGCAGCCGTACATACAACACCAGCATCGACATCTGGTCAGCGGGCTGCATCATGGCTGAGATGTTTACGGGTCGGCCGTTATTCCCCGGAACCACCAACGAAGACCAGATCGTTCGCATTTTCCGTATCATGGGCACACCGACAGAGCGCACCTGGCCCGGCATTACCCAATTCCCCGAGTACAAGCCAACATTCCATATGTATGCTACACAGGACCTCCGAAATATTCTCCAGACAATCGATCCTACGGGTATAGACCTTTTGCAAAGGATGCTTCAGCTTCGACCGGAGTTGAGGATCAGTGCTCACGATGCCCTTCAGCACGCTTGGTTCAACGATCTGCTAGTGCACCCTCAACAACAGCTCCAGGCGCAGGCCCGTGCATACCCTCAAGCAGTTCCCAGCCAAGCTTTCGATACGTACTAGTCCTACTACTGCTGATATTGGCATACTGTAGCCCACCGTCAAAGGCATGCATGTCAGAAACCTCTTTGGATTGGACTGTTTGTTTCTGTGATACAGTTTCTTCAACTAAAAAAAATATATGGGGATATCGTGTAGCATTTTGCGAGCGCAATGGAGTTTGTGGTTAATAGGAGCTAGACGGGGAGCAGAAGGATATCAGGTTTTGGGGGCAACGGCATATCCGCTGTCGTGGATTTTGTCATGTGTTGTTTTTGTGTCGGCAACAACTAATGTCATGGTTAAGGGGCTTGTTGAGCGGCCCACGTCCCCGAGCCTGTCATTCTACTTAAGCGAAATCCATGGTTTTTGCACTGGGCTTTATTTTTTAGGACCATGTCTATTTACAAGACTCCCGTCGACAGGACTCCTGAACTTAGTCTGAAGAGGTTCCCTGGCCCATGTCTCTGCCAGGGCCGGTGCTTCACCCTGTTCCGCTGGGAACCCTAAACCTTCTCTCAGCTTTTCGACTTCGTCTCTCACTCTCTTTGCCACCGAAATTCTTAATTCAGCAGCTTCCGGGCTGTTTCGGAGCAATTCTGGATCTCCTTTTGCGACAAGTTTGCGCCATGCAGCCCGCTGGTGGCCAAAGACTTGATCAACATCGGTTGGTTCGCCTATAACTATCCTCACTGTCTTTCCAACCCGTGGCGCCCATCTTGGCCATCCTCTGTCCTCGGCCATTATCTGTTGAGTACCATGAACGAACATGGGGATGAACTCGGGGGCAGGGTCAGACTCGAGAATCAGTCGAGACACACCCCATTTGAAGTAGCGTAACCCACTGTCCGGGCTCTGGTGACAACAAGCTTCAGGGAATACGTGGACCCAAGCGTTACGGTAATCTCGGTATGCAGATGGCGCCGGGATCTGATCGACGCCGTTTGTTGAGAAGAGGAGTGGTTGTGTTGAAGAAGGAGTCGTAGACAGCGGAGAATCTGAAGCGGTTGACCATGATGCTGGTGATGGACCAGAAAGCAACTTGATAGCCTGTGTCATAGTTGGCTGATACAAGCCGCCATATGGGGAATACCACAGTCTGTGTGTGGGAAGGACTTGTCCCAGACTGAAGAATGTGGATGTGAACCTATTGTTCGCGATGTCAGCCAATGCCCGATCTTGAATATGATGATCTCGAAACTTACTTATTCTTGAAACAAATATCGTGAGCACCGAGGCCCCACCTCATGTTGACTGCATCAAAGAAGTAACGTAGTGGTAGAATACCCCATATGAGAGGATCATCAAGTCTATTTAGAGATGACTTGTTAGCCACCAAACTCATAATAATGGTTAAAGCCGTTTCGCTCTCACACTGCAACGTGATTACACACAGTGAGCAACCCGCGCTCACGTCCCTCATTTCTCCGACGATCAAGAACACCCAATAGTCCGTCGAGTCCTGTGACTTCAAGGTTGTTGAACCCATTCATAAACCCTCTTGAAAGTCCGCCAACTGCGCCCATGACAGCCACTGAGGCTATGCGCCATGGCAAACTTGGCTGCGTAGGTGGCTCAGGATCCGACATGATTTACACAACTGATAGTGGATGTCAGAGCATGGCATAAAAATATATAAACCAAGTATGATGAGAGCTATGGCAGAAGCACGTCGAGCGGAACTAAGCAAAGTCCAAGTTTCAGAGCATTTCTTGATCTCGGAGAGAAGCGGCTCTGATAAGACCCACCTGTAGCCGTTTCCCAGTAATTACCTCCCTATCGATATGCGCCTACCCTACAGAAGCACATATTTCCTTCTAGTTCATCCCAACTCCCAAGCTTCTACATTACATCCTGACGTCGTTCTGGCCCTTGACATCGTCGTATCCTAATCAGCGGTATGTGGTAGGCGCGTTATTTCTATCCGAAAACATCACGATTACAGCTACACAACTCAAAACAAATACACGAGTTCACTCTTCCAAGCCATTCTCGACATCATCGCAAAGCTTCTCGAGTTGTATATAAATCATGGTTTCCGCACACAGTACGCCTTGGATGATACCACCACATGCCAGTCAAACAACTGCTAATTCAAACCCCATAGGCAAACGTAACACCTCGCGACCGGTTTTCACGTCCCACGAACGTGCCCTCGCAAAATCCCACTGGTCATCGTCATCCGCCCGTCTGCACCGCGACTCCTTCCTCCCATTCGGTTCCTGTGGCCTGTGTCTCAACATCGCCCGTGATCCTGTCTCATGTCGTCGAGGCGACATCTTTTGTCGCGAATGCGCACTTTCAAACATCCTCACCCAAAAGAAAGATATAAAGCGCGCCCAAAAGGCCCGCGCTGCTACAGAGGAAGAGGCCGCCAAGCTGAAGGCGCATGAAGATGAACAGGAGCAAGCACGTGCGATTCAGGACTTTGAGTTAACACAGGCTGGTCTGGACCGAAAGAAGAAGAAGGGCAATGCAACTGAGACGAATGACGAGAAGCCGATTCCAAAAGTCGACGAATCAAACGTCCTTGCTTTAGTACCAGCAACGAAACGCAAGTTTGAGCTTGATCAAGACGAATTGGATCGCATTGCGCAGGAGGACAAAATCAAAGCAAGGAAATCACTGGAAGAAGATAAGGTGAGATATCCAATCATGAAATCGTCCGTTTTCTGTGTTAACGCTCTATTGTACAGGCTGCGAAACCGCATCTTCCATCATTCTGGACTCCGTCACTGACACCGGATGCTCAATCAAGCAACCTCCCACCAGTAACAAAGAAGGACAAAACAGTTCCAACGTGTCCAGCTTCTTCAGCTGGGAACCCACACCCAATCACAATGCAAAATCTCATAACAATCAACTTCACCGAAGAGGAAACGCCCAAGGGCAAGCAAAGAGCCTGCCCTTCATGCTTAAAGATGCTTACCAACGCCTCCAACCCCATGCTGGCCAAACAATGCGGCCACGTTCTGTGCCACAGTTGCGTCAAACAGTTTATGATCCCGCCTTCTAAGAAGGCATCTTCCGAGGACATCCCACCCCTGACCTGTTACGTCTGCGACGTACCTCTGACCTCAAAGTCACAGAAACAGGATGCTGTCTCGGGTTCTTCGATACCAGGTCTTGTTGCTCTCCAGTCCGAAGGCACTGGCTTTTCAGCCCACGGAGGCAATACTGTAGAACGATCAAGTGTCGCTTTTCAATGCTGAACTCTGACAGACTGCATATCTCGTTACTTCGTCCGCAACCTCGTTTGTCGTAGACGAGGCAATAATATCATGAACCACGCACGAACGACAAACCTGTGAATGACACCCTTGGTGAGCATTGTCAATCCGTGACTGAAAAAGCTCTTCAGCAGCTCTCCCCGAAGTCCAGCATATAATGCCCTCGCACCCTCATTTTTGATGATGCGAATGATGACGCCATATATGGACTGGTTGAGAAAGTCGACAATTCTTCTCAGCACATGCTTAGCCTTCATACCTCCATCTTTTGGGAGTCCCGACACTGCGCCTGGCGAGTCGCCCGAGGTACTCGCCACCTGGAGGCGGGTTTTGCCCGTCTGGAAAGGATATGTGATAGCAGTAGCACTGGCCTTACTTGTAGCGGCAATCAAGAAAGCAATCCATGCTACCGGCACATCTTCCTCTTCGAGCGCTGGTATGATGCGTGCTGCGAGTCGGCGATTGACGAAGAATGTGATACTGGGGTTGAGAGTAAGCATCAGAGTAGCCGAGTAACCGGACCAGAGGCCGATCAGGCCGCTCTCCTTTCGGATTTCAGAAAGGATCTCAATAAACGATTGTTCACTCCCCAGCATCTGCTTTCTCGTCACCACGTTGGAAATAGGAGTGGTCAATGCTCTAGCACAACCGCCAGCGACAGCCCCAACGAGAAGCTCCTCGACAACGGTTGATTTCCGATGCTGAGGACGCAAGTAGTTGTAGAAACCGAAGAATAAGAAACTGTCCACGACCGATTTGGCCACGTCTGTTCCCAACCCGCTGTAAAGAGCCTTGAGTCCTCCTTCATTTGCAGGAATTCCTCGCAAGGCGGATATGACACCATCATAATCGTCCGCAGAACCACCAGTTTTCCGTTGAGCCTTCAATCGTGTGGTGATGAGGTCCAATGGATATAAAGATGCAGTTGATATGGCTGTGCCTATAGAGCCAGATACGGCGTGTCCGAGGGCACTGAGAGCCTGTTGAGATGACATTGCAACTTAAGAGATTAAAACGATTCGCTTATAGTCGCTGGTAAATGTAGTCGCTGTGAAATCATGACATGCAAAGGTGCATGGCATGGGAGAAGAGTTATGAATAAGAAAAGGTGACGGACGGCCTGAAGTCGAAGTCATGAGCGACACGCGCTACCAAATTTACGACGTCATAACTCAACCTCGGCGCGGGTCCCACCAATCCCGGTCCCGTCGCATGTGACCCATGTCCGAGGCATGCAATATAAATGAACTGATAGTGGGAGTGTATCGTTTCTAGAGGCTGCTGTGCTTGATACTCTGTTTTGCTGAGAGCATAGAATCGTCGTTCTTCAGCCTGGAATAAACCGTCGCAGGGCATGCAAAAAAGGGATTTCTTCTTTTACCTTCGTTCGGTTCTGCGGGGGTTTCTATGCTCTGTTTGAAACTGAAGGTTGTCTCTGAGGTGTGAAAGAAGCCGTTGTCCATCCCGTGTTGCTGGAAACTGCAACTCCAAGGTCTACTTCGCCCGGTGCATCTTCAGTAGCCGGTTGCAATCCGTGGTGACCTTCTGGTAGCTTCTGTGCCCCAAAGCTGGTAACAGAGAAGATGTTTGTTCTTCCGCTATTGGTAGCCATCTGGAGTTGTTCATGCAGTCTTGCAAGCTGATATTGTCGTTTTATCGGGGCGAATGTGGGCTGTGGTATCAAAGGTTGTGGGCGCCACTGTGACAGAGCACTCATCACAGCAGCTGTTTCTTCATCCGAATCGACAGGCCCATTATTCGCTTCGTCTTCATCCTCTATTGGTGCGTTGGCGTCAAGTGCGGCCTCTGTAGATGATTGTTAGTCGGGCATTTATAACACAGTGCAGCTCAAGGCGGAGACTTACTCTGCTGTTTTGCCTGGTTCTTCTTCTGGTAAGCAGCAAGAAGCATGTCGTATGGGAGAGATCTCCCAGCAACTGCGCGTTTAGCACCCATACTGTGGCTTTTGCACGTCAACGATCTTGCGCATGGCTGCCCGTTAGCGAGCAGAACACCACATTGCCGTTCCACGTCCACGGGCCCTGATCATGTTAGAATAGTTTCCTCAGGATATAGATCGAGAGTGCCTCACCCTTTGGTTTAGGGACTTTAGCCTTGGGCTCATCCTTCTTCTTCTTGTTCTTTGGTCCCTTGTCGGGGTCACCATCGGCCTTTCGCTTCTTCCCTTTGCCGCCTTCTTCCGGCTTCTTCCCAGCAGCTTTTTTGGCGGTCTTGCTTCCGGTAGGCTTCTTGTCGGCCGATATACCATCATCGTCGCTGTCGTCATCGCCTCGTTCTATGCCGTTTTCTTCGTCTTCTTTTCGTTGCTCTTCTTGTCTTGCCGCTTCCTTTGCCCTTTCTCTAGCCTCACGAGCTTCCTTTTTTCTTTGCGCCTTCTCTTTCTTTAACCGCAGACATTGTGCAATATGCGCTTTGGCAGCAGTCTTCAGTACGCTCTTCTTGCAATGCTTGCATTGTTGGAGATCAGGACTGTCCTCGAGTGGTCGTCCGGTTGCAAACGTTTCGCGGGAAGTTTCGTCTAGTTCGTTCACTACAGGACCTGGCGAAGGGGCACCTACGGGAGAAGTGCCATTCTTCTTCTTGTCTTTAAATAGTTAGTCACGTTGATGTCGTAGCCGAGAAGTAACATAGAGACATACCGCCCTCTATAACACTGCCATCCCTCCAGTTTCCAGGTTTGCTGTGTTTTGGCGCAGGCTTCTTCAGCTTTATTCTACCATTCTTGTTCTTTGATGCGACTTTGATCGTGCCATCATCACCTGCAAGGTACGGTTAGCCCCATTGAGTCGCGCGATCGTGGAGTCGCGTTTACCTTTTCGGGCGTCTGACCCCATGTGAGCAGGTTGAGCAGTTGTGCTCGTTGGTGATTGCAGAAGAAGCGTGGTGTTTGCACCGAGTATGATTTTCGACTTTGAGCGATGATCGTGAATGGTTCGGTTGCGCGAGAGATGGCCGTCGTGACAAGGCTATATGCTGTGGTGGAGTTGAAGTGTACCTAGCTAGGTGCCTTGCGATTATGGCTGCCAGTGATACACATACACGTGCCTGAGTGGCTAAAAGTCGGCCCACGCCTACACTGTTCCTCCGGGGATGTCAATTAATTAACGCTCCGCCAGTAGGTAATGTCTGGGGTAGTAGGTACTAAGCCTGTCCATAGTTACTATCAATTTGGTACTCTCACTCGATTTCCGCGACTTGGACGTCCTTTTTTCCGCCGGATGGGCGTGATGAAAGAGTACGCTATTTTCATGTGTTATATAATCTGGTATAACACTTTTTTGAAATCTTATTTGGTTGTATGGCCTTGTAAAAAAAAAAGCCCTGCCCTGGTGGCAAGTTTATTCTGTTTCTATCTACTAACTGTTGCGCTGATGGGAAAATACTAATGTGAGCATCTCGTTTCTTTTCGAAATGATGACATGAGAAATGCCATTGCCACAATCTTTTCAGAGTTTATTTATATCACAAAATGTATAGGATGTTGGTGCAATATCATGTATGGAAAGCGGAATATGAATAACGAGGTTGATTGCGTAGTATAATGTAAATGGCGATCCTAGATATATTAACCAAGAAACTGTCTTGAATACGGTATGAATGGATGATGGCATGACGTTCGTTAGATATTAACAAAAAATTGCAACCCAAATACTCCGATATAGATCTTCCCATCTCGCACCGAAAAATAAAGTTCAATGGCGATGCCAATGCCAATGCCAATATCTATGCAAATGCAGACTCCCAAACAGCCGATGAACACCGAACATGATGCAGTCATTCTGACCCAGATACTTGCTGGCTTCTATTGCCATGTTGTGCCTTTGTAGATATATCACCGTACAATGCTTTCAGTTGTTTCCTCCTTTACTAGTAAGGAGTCTCGGTATGCCTTCATAGATTCCATCATAGATTTGGCATGTAGAATGCCCATGTCACTCCATATACATTCCATCACCGCCAAGGCCCAATCCCAGTATGTGTCTGGCACACCCGGAGCACAAGCAGCAACTTGAAGATGGAATAGAACGACAGGAAGTCCAGCCGAGCCTGAGCCCGCGCCTCCTATCCTCTCAACTGGCATAGCTGATTTGTCGGTAAGGAGAGGGTGTCGCCAATGCGTCGGGGTGCTCACAAGCGTATCGCGGGCGAGCCCTCTTACAATCTCGTATCGCCGTCCATACTCAGCCAGTGACATTAAAGGTGCACTGGATTTGGGGTATTTTTTGACAAACTCAATGATGGTTTGATTGAGAAGAGTGCGTGCCCACCGGTAATGCCCCCACATGCGTGCAATAAACATATCATAATAGACATGATATACACCCTCAAACACCACAGACGATGGTAGATGTTTGGCTTTCTCTGTGCGAAATCTCCATGTGGGTCCGAGGCTATGCTCCCATTCCAGAAAAGACGTATCAAGAGCGAACAACTGCTTCAAAGCGGCGGCCGTGTCCACTTTGCCATCAGAAAAAGCATGAGCTCTGATATAGGTTGATACTTGAATAAATTGACCAACTAATGGTCCGAGATCAGTAGCTGGATGATCAGCAGGTTCGAGGAGGGTTTTGGCAAACGAAACCCATTCGTACAGAGGGTCCGGTAACGATGTTGCTGAGATGTATGCGGCTATGAACTGTGCAGGCTTGTAAGTCAACATAGAATTATAGGGGGGACGCCACGACATACAAGAGAATAAGACATTTGTACCATGGCGCGAACACCAAGGAAGGCTGCCGCCGGCATAGGTAACCATCTTCGCAATAAAGCAACACCACCCATAACATGCGCATGCACATGAGCAATGCCCTGATTCGCTCCCTTGACAAGCTGCAGTCAGATGTTAGTATTCGAGTTCCCAGAATCGCACGCATAAAAGGGGAAAGTTGAAATCGTGCTGACCATCGGGGAATATTGAACAGCAGCGGGGGTAAGGGCACACACCTCGAACATGGCAAGCATGACGACGGAGCGCATTGTAACCTCAAAGTCCGGCATGCTCGAGGTCTGTATAAGACGACCAGTTTGACGCAGGGCTAGTCCGTATTTTTGACGCGCTGTCGTCATCATGCTGCTGTCACCTCTAAGATTCGAAAGGCTGGCGAGGCCAACGGCAGCCATTATATCCTGTACAGCAGGATCCCACAGCCATTCTGTATTTGTCAAGTCACCAGGATGTCTTGGCTCATCGGGATGGCCAATGAGGTAGCGATTAACATAGAATTGAATACCCTGGTCCTCGATACTCGAATCGATAGGTGTCGGAAGTCGTGGTGGTTGAGTGAAGGTAGACATCGCTGTGTTGGTAGCTGATGATTTGGTTACAATAAAGGAAGAGGAGGAGGAGGGAGATGAAGGGGTCGGGGGTAATGTTTGCTGGCTCGGCGTGGAAACAGGAGATGTGGGCCAGCCGACTGTGACTGAGGAGGCCGAGCCAGCGTGCAACGACGTGGAGGAGGAAGACGAATGTGTTGAAGCACTGGACGCATATGACGAAGCGAGAGAGCTGGATGAAGTTTGTGCTGACAACCCCTCAGAGGCGGAATCGCCAACACCCCATTGTGCATGTGCTTTTTGTATCACTTTGCTACTCTCATCGCGAAACATGAGAGACAGTTGGTCACGATAACCTGGACACCTTTTCCCAACTCGAATGCATTGTGAACATTCAGGTTTTATTTTGTCACACTTGAAAGGCAACAACGGTTAGTTGAACGAATGAATTGAAGATGTGGTGGTAGGAAGGTGGGATAAAAGTGTCTGTATGCGGCTCACAATATCTTACCTTGATGCGTCTGACCCGACAGTTTTGACAGCCCTGCGAGGCTTTACCGCAGTAGACCATGGCCGTCGAGAAACCTTGCGTCAGGGTGGCGCCTTGCTGAAAAGTGAACTCCAGTAACCGTCAGCAAACCTGGAGGAGTGTATCTGACAATGCGGAGGCAGATCTGCGAAGCTGATGATACTTCGGATTCACGATACCAACACCTATGTAGGAACCCTAGCGAGTGAGATAACAGTTGCAGGTTGTACAAAAGAAGCAAACTGCTGTGGTGTTGCCAGCCTATTAGTGGTGGCCCTGACGGGTGGGCTGGATCCGGGTCAGGTTAATAGGGGCAGCAGAAGAATGATGGAGAGGTCAGCTCAATGGAGCATCGCCAAGTCGGATGTTATGTGGCGGATGAAGGACAATAAGATGATGAGTGAGGTCAAGTAGCAAGATCCCGTCAACAACAAGTAATATGCAATGAATCGCGTCTAGATCAGTCTCGTCTCGCCTTGGGCTTGTCCCGTAACGTTCTGCGTCTGCCACCTCAACCACTCATTTAAGACTTGAACTGAACGATTTCACTCACAGCCTTAAAACAGCTGCCGTTGCATGTATGTCCTCGAAATGAAAAGAGCCCGGCAGCTTGGGTTGAGCAAGTATCCGTGTATCGCCCTGCCCTAAATGGTCGTTCAGCTGATGTTGGTTAAACTGGGCCACAACGGGCGACAGGTAGACAAGCCCGTTGTGTTTCCGATACGTAGTAGATGGGAAGGTAAGGTAAAGGTAAAAAGGTAAAGGAATGTGGTAGGGGTGGCCCACAGCCCGCGGGAGCAAGCGGAAAGAGGGAAGGGGAAGAGAAGGTAAGAATGTTTGTGTTTGATGTGAAAGTCGCGGGGTAGGTACTACCTGCCTACCTAAGAGAATGGGATGAAAGATATTCACATGAGGTGCTGAACTGACTAGTACTTACCTACCTTCCTACTCGGCAGATGTGAAGTTGCTCGAAATGCAACAGAACCGAGTCAAACAAGGTACGACCAGGGCCTGTCTGTATGTATGTAGATACAATGATTGAATGGGCCGAAAAGGGATTGGCCAAATAAAAAAACGGGTTCTCATCAACGTACAGAGAAGGGGGCCAGGGTCAGGGCTGGGTGGTGGTGGTAGGTATCCAAGTTTAGAGCCAGAGGCGTGATGATATGTGCCGTCGGACTTTTCAAAGTGTCGAGGTGCGACGTCCAGAGATTAATTGCTTACGTTTTGCTTTTCAACACGTTGAAATGATTAAAGATTGAACAGACAAGTAAGGGTAAAAGTCCAAAAAGTAGGTATGTTTAGTCCAGACAGAAACGGAAGCAGATGCCGTAAGTTGATAAACCCATCCCATTACGCTACAGATACGCAGACCAAGACAAGTATTAGGCCCAGCCCAACTAGTGGACCCAGCCCTGCAAAGGGTAAAGCCAACTAGAGTGTCTCCTTCTAGGTACCCAAATTAGACTGTCGCTCCACTGTTAAGAACCCTGCTCTGCTCTTGCTCTCTCAGTACCTGCCGATCTTAAGATGCTCTTCCAGTCTTGCTAGGTTAGTAGGTACATATCTGATAGTTATAACTGAGATTCGGCACTGTCAGCATGAAAAGTGTGGAGATTAATTAATTACATCTAAATGTCGAAAATATGGAATCCCCATCGATCACATCTCACCTCAGGGGTGATCTTCAGCTAGCATTGTGGTTCAATGCAACGGACGCACGTTCGCAACCCGCGGCACAGCTGGAATCCCGCACGGATCTTGAAGGTGGCATGGCTCCAAGGCAATGGATGCAGTCCAGTCCCATCCATGCCCGTTGCAGGTGAACTGTGGACAGCTCGCAGTGCATATGGTGTCATTCCGGGTTGCCCTATCAGTTATTGTCACCCAACTCACAAGGGAAAATATCAGGATACCTAGTTTAGTAAAGTGGTTGATGAAAGCTATGACAGACGTAGACAAAGCAACCAAGAAGAAAAAGGGGGGCAGATAACGGTGTGAGGATGCTTACAAACCTAGACATGGACCACTTTGTCTTGAATATTCTTCAGTGGGTGGGTATTCGTTGTTGTGTGTTTATTAGATGGTGGGTATCAAGCTTTTAAACTCTGTGTGTTGGCTCCCTACCTCTATCTAGATAATACCTACCTGCCGATTCATCATTAGGGATATGGTGCCATTTAGTTGTTTATATAAGTAATGGTTATCCCCTAGCATAAGCGTTACGTCTCAATGCTGAATAAAACAACAACAACAAGCCTTGTCTTCGTGTTCCAATTCGCCCTCACCTCGCAATATTAGATTGCCGACGGGGCGTTGTCCCAGGCGAGTTTGTGTGTTCGAAAAAAATGCGCCCGGCCTCGGCAAGTCCGTCTATGGCTTAAGCAGAGTTGAGAGAATTGTATTCATGATTCATGAACCATTCATCAAGACAAACTGGAGAGATATCAGTGCATCATAAACAAAAGCCGGCACTCGGCCGAATTGCTGTTAACCACAAATACAGGGCTGCATTGTCCCAGAAAGCCTTTTCTTACGCCCGTCGTATCTCAGCGAGCTGCCTAATTTGTAAAGACGTGAACGATGGCAACCGGACGGGTGGGTTCCATACAGATCCATGTGAACATGGATCTCATCAGGAATCTATATAGTCTAGTCTACTATCCATACATAATAATAGATACATGTGATGTGTGATGCTCATATTTTAGGACCTTTACAAATATCTCCTTCCAAATGAGACGCAAGTGACTACTCTGGGAGAACGTGTTGTCCAAGTCAAGTGAAGCCTGGAGATGATTAGATTCACCTACAGATAATATGGGGACTAGTAATTAAGGACACTCACTCAGTGCCAAGTCGGACTATAATTAAGCGTCGTTAAAAATATATGTATAAACATGCGCGTTTGCTTGGCATGAGAGTAGGTTGCAATGGCTTTTCTGTATTGCTTCATTTCCCAACTCTTTACAATGCTTTTGGTTTTATCATGACTACTGACATGCTAAAGCTCTAGATAGTATCTAGAAGAAGCTTGTCCAGCTTTCCCCGCTTTCTTCCACGATTTGATCATCGTATTAAATAATGACGTAGCAGACACACCCATTTCAATTAACCTTACAATACCAGGTATCTTAGCACAGACAGTCTGTTTGGTCCAAGAAGCCCAGAAGTCATGACTTGATAGCACAGCGAAAAGAACAACTATATGTTTTTGCCAGATACCATGTAGTTTCTCCTTTTGTGGATTTCCGTTGTACTGCTCGTTTCTTTTTAGTCTTCATAGGAGGTACCTAGGTAGACATCTACACTAGATTCATACCTACCTACCTGGTACAAAACAGAGCCAAGTTCATCGTCCCTTGTCTATGGAGGGGCTGCGTCACGTCATACCCTCTTGTATGTCAGGCTTTACATCATCTATCCAACCCCACTCATGCTTGGAATAAGCCGAGCGCATGTGGGAAGTTGACCGGGGATACGGTTCCCATCCTCAAAGCAGATAGTAGCTAGGCTACTCGCTACTGTAAGCTACAGGGCACTCTAGCACGATACACTATACTACGCCTGGGCTACTGTCATGTCATGCCCTGCCAGGTCTGGTCCATTGATCGACCGCGGCGTCATAACCTGAAGCCGCCACATACGGAAGATGGACAATTATCTTTGTCCCTGGACTGTATTCCAGGTTTGACCGAACTGATGAAGGACAGTATCCAACGTGTTACGCTGTGCGCTGTTGCACACTCAGCAGGTTACTCTCAGCCTGTACTAGGTTAGTACATAGAGCCTGTCATCAACGTATAGTAGATCCTCGACCAAGGTTTCTATTCATAGTACTCATGATGTATCTTGCCCGGCCTCTTCAACTGCCTGTCCATACCTATCAAGGGCCTGCCTGCCTATTGGAGGTAGCTAACCTGGCACTCAAACAAACAACGACGTCAGAGCTCATCAAGCCCCTCTCCTCCCTGACATTGTTGTCATGACATTTACCAGCTAGATTGTGTTTTATTTAAACTTCAACCATCTCCATAACATTTCTGCCTCTCTTCATTCACCATCTGCTTTTCCATTATACCCCATTTGCTCTCAAGATACCCTGCCAAGTCTCAACCATACCCCCACTGCGAGATCAGTTCAACTCTACTTACACAGTACTCTCACACCACTCGAATAACTAAACCACAATGGAGACCATCAACAACCTCACTGCTACTGCCTCCAAAGCCATCTGGGGCGAGAGTCAGACTGGCAATAAGGAGCCTGTTTCTGGAGTCAAGGGTGACACCGCCCGCGGCGAGCCCTACGATGCTGGCAACCTAGGTGCGTCATGGGTCCCTATATTAATATGCGAATTATCTTACTGACTATAATGGCTATAGAAACCCCACAGCAAGAGAAGGTAGCTGAGAATTTCAACTACGGACAGCATGGCGAGGAAAACACATCCGGACTTGGACGAGAAGACCCTCTTTCAACAACAACTGCTTCTTCATCTGCAGTCCCGGCTCCTGCTGCCGCCCCCAACCACTCAAAGGATACCACTGCTGAGCAGAACGATACCCGCACCCCAGAACAAGCCGACAAGGGCAAAAAGGATCTTCATGATGTAGACGACACCTCTGAAGGTACCGATGCCAAGATTGGCGAGGGACCTGGCCCCCGTCCCATCGAAAAGCTCGCCAAGGAGTTTGGCGGCGATGCAGGTAACGCTCCTGTCGAAGGAACCTCCAACAAGCCCACTGAAGTCGGCTCGGGCGCTGGTGAATCGTCCAGCTCGGAGAATCAGCCCCACGACCCAAAGGAGGATGAATATATCACTGCATCCGGATTTGCTGCCGATGGCGGCAACTTCGACGCTGCCAACCCCGGTGCTGGACGTGAGGCCGACCGTAAGTAGAATTTCTCTGCACTTCCTACCTTTCGACCATGGCTAATAGATATCAGGACTCATGGAGCAGAAGGGCGTTCACCTTGGTGAGAGTGGTAGCTCAGAGCCAACCTCTCATACTGAGTCGCACTCCAGCAGCAAGCACCACGGTAGCTCTCATGAGGAGAAGAAGGATAAGCCTAGCCTCGGCGAGCGTATCAAGGCCAAGCTTCACAAGCACTAAATGGCTGGTTAGTATATTGGTGGAGGGAACATGTAGAATTTAATGACGGAAAATGATATCCCAAACGGCTTACACCACGAAATTTATATTTTAGGCGCTTTTCGAATGCGTTCTTTCTTCTATCAATTGTTTTACGTATCTAAATAACTGACTCTTTCGCGAACTATCCTCCCATCGGCCTCCCCACTGGATGTTGTTGTGGCTAGAAAAGCTCAGGTTACTGTGTACTTTTCACCTGGCAGGCTTATCACACCGGCGTCCGTGAGCATCTAATGGGCATGTGACATTTGTGAACCGTCCAGAGTAGCGGCAGATGAGGTGCAGCGCAATGCTGAAACGGGAACACTGCATGTTCGTCCGTCTCTTTGATCAATCACCATCGATCACTAACCTCGGCAGATACAAAGGACAACCATCATGAGCTATCATGAGCTTGGCAACGTGATGCTTGGTATCGTGGCAAGTTCAGAGCACTGCTAGATTGACCATCAATATTAACTCGCCGCTGTATATCTGCACTATTCACTGCATTTGAAATTCGACAGTTTCGAAAGTTGACCCTGCGATCCCTTTGGAAGCCTCTAATTTTACTATACGCCCTGCTCCTGGGTCTCCCAGGTATATTCAGTTCTTGTGCGACCAGCGTACACTTGCCAATGCCACCGTTCATGTCCGTCAAAAGTGTGAAAACGTCTCCCATGCAAAGTCCCCCTTATGATATCTGGTACGCCAAACAAACCCGCCCAAAATGATCCCCCAATCCTCGGAGTAGGGTTGCTTGTAAGTCCGGTTTGGAGCCCTCTTTTTCAAATGCCTCGTCAAATTAAAGACGTTCCCATTATCACTGGCGCCCAGGTCAAGCATCTCCGCACTTTCAAAAAACCCCATGTTACCAAATGCTACCACACCAACTCATCCGGGCCGTCTCCCGATCCTGCGCTGTGGTGTCGTGCCGCTTCCCGCCACTTATAATGGTTGGCAGCGTAACATACGCCGCAAATCATGGCCACTCGGGACCACCATAATCTGTCAGAATAGCTGATGGTGTTGTAATACTACCCATCCCGGTTCGTTCTCGATCCGCTTTCCAAAACTAGATGCTTGGGACTCGCAGCCGCATAAATGTTTCGAAGATTTGCAAGGCTTCATTGCTTAGAGGAACCCAGACTCGGCCAAAACCCTGTAATTAAGAAACATCAAGTAAGCATAGATCTTTCCATATTTGGTCAAGAAAAAAAGGGAGAAAGAACGCGAGCTGCTAATGGGAACTGGCAATCCTGATGCGGTAACTATCGTATAATAGCGACTCAAAAGAAAGAGGACACCGCTCCATACGATGCGGGTGTATTCCGCAATGCAACATACCTCACAATCTTTTCATCCTCGCGCTCACGAGGCTCGACTTGCAAGCTCTTGTCATACATCTCGTGTACATCACCAGCAGCCTGCATGTTGTTCAAGATGTAGTCTTGCAACTCAGGTACGGGCTGCAACGAGTACCCCACGTTCTGATACTGCTGAATGTCTCGAATGACCTCAGCGGTCTTAGCACGTTTGGCAAAATTAATGAGGTTAGTTTTCTTAATGATGGACGGAATACCGTCTTCGATAAATGTCAAGTCGGTCAAGTAGACACCTTTACCATGTGAGTATTGCCATTCATAGCCTAATTCTCGGAAAGGGGCACATACCGAAAAAGGGAATACAAGGTGGGTTAGCGGCATGAAGAGCTTCGCGGTACTCGCCGAAATTCTTGGTGCTCGCCATCACTCTCCGCATTGATTCTAATGTAGCATGTGTACGCTGAGGCACCTGATCCCATGTCCGCTTGAGACGAGCGATGGGTGCAGTACCCAATGCGGATATAATCGACGTTAGTGTTGAGAAGTTGTTCAGAACACGACAACGCTATGCTGGAGTTAGTAACCTTGTGATAGGAAAATATTATGACTGCGATTGACTCACGTCGGCAACGGAAACAAAGTGCTTGATCACAACCACTCGCTTCTTGACTTCCATCTGTGCCAAAATCATTTCGGCGACCCAGTTTGTCATTTGGTTAGAATGAAGGATAAGTGCTTTGACGTTGGGGGCCAAGTCAGGCTCGCCCTCAGGAATCTTCTTTTGCCAGGTCTTGTTCAGACACTCTGTCGCCTTGACCTTGCCATACAATCGAGACTCGACAATCGTGAGCTGGCGTGCGAATTCAATAACGTCAATATCCAAGAATTTCAGCTTCTTCATGTTCTTGGGCATGATCGGGGTTGGTGTGTTCTGATTCACCGTTTGAATCATTCTGCGAGCACCAGCATCCTTACCGCTCAGCCTTTGGTCAAGGACTGCCATTAAAGGTGCTGAACCAGGCGTCTCTGTCGATTTGACCGTATCTTTGGCGAAGCTGTAAACATCTCGAACAAGCTGTTTTGACTCGTCATTATGATCCTCCATCCAGAAGTTATCAAACCAGTTCTTCAGGATGTTGACAACACGGAACCGAATAAGTTTCTGTTTTCGGTCCCTCCAAATCTCATAATCGATCGGGTTGAGACCCTCCGGTGGTTGAATGTTGAATCGCTTGATAAGCATTTCGAAGAGTTCTCGCGCCGTTGTAAAAGATCGGTAAGTAAGGAGGAATGTGTTGTTGAAATTTGAATCGAGCTTGTCGTGGCGAGTTAGTTGCTCGACAAGAGCGAGCAGGGATCCTCCCTTTACAGTAGGTGGCGAGGTCTTGCTATCCCAAGATACCTCATGTTCGTAATCCAGGAGTAGGAATTCCGGTGTGTCTTCCGTCACTTGGACCTGTGGAGACGGGTCTTCACCAAAGATCTTCTTCACCTTGGAATAATCACCTCTGCGCATATTGCCGGGTGCAGGCTCGCCTTCGGTGAATGATTGTGATGTGATAAGAGGCGGACGCACTGGAGCTGTCCTCGATTCTGTACGCTGGTGTGGACGATCGTAGGGCATTGTTTCGCCTCTTTGGAGAGTGCTTCGAACAAAAGAATTCTCTCGTGGCCGAGGCTCGATCTGGTGTGATTGCATGTTAATTTGAACTTGCTCGGACAATAGTTGAAGAGAGAAGCCAATATGGGAGGAATTGGTTTCCAATGCCCGGGCACATTGTCGCACATATTCCAGACGATTCTCCAATGCCTCACCACGAACTTCGGACCATTCATCGGCTAGAGGTCCAGCGACAGCTTGGCATCCAAGGATGAGATCAGATATGTTGTCGTAAAGACTCTGCTTGTGAGTACCGAGGTCAGATAACTGAGGTGTTTGGAAGCTGTTGCCTAAAGAAGATAGATCAATGGACTCAATCATGGCAATCCATTGTCTGAATGTATCAAGAACCCTACCACCAGCAAAGCAAACGTTATTGCCGATGACTTCGTGTCTGTAAGGCGTGATAATCTTGTCCATCACAACTAGGCTCTTGTCAAGTTCCCGGATGCTGGATACGAGGATACGCTTCTGCTCGTCCAATCGCTCGAGCATTTTGTTGTCCAGGATTGCGGTCGGTTCCACAACACCCTCCTCGTCTTCAAGAAAATTGGCTGTGATTTCATCTCGAGGACCTAGGCCGTTGTTTTGCCAACTGCCACCTGTATTACTGCCAATAACAAAACCAGGGAAGAGTCGAGGGATCTCTTCGCCGCGCTGTTGTCGAGCCACTTCCACGTAGCTGTACACACCCATAAGAACACCATCAGCCTCTTGCAGACACTTTTGGATAGACTCGGCGTTGGGCCAATCCGCAGCCGCTATATGGGAGGAAATGACGAGTTTGGAGAACTTGGACATCATGTCTCGGAAGTGGGGATACAGAGCTTTGTTTGTTGAGATGATAGAGGGTTGGCCCGAATGGTTGTCAGTAGTCCCCGAGCCAGCGGCGAGCAGCAATCGCAAGTGATCTGATATGTCTTCAGCTTTCGCTACATATTCTGAACGGTTGTTGTTCATGATAGCTTCGCGATAGCGGTCAATAGCACGCCGCATATTAGAGACAAGCAGGGTCCAGCTAAGGGAAGGCGTAGAGCCGTCATCGAAGAACGATCGAGGAACAGTGGCTGTAGTGGGAAGGTTGTAAGTAGTGCTGGTAAAAGAGGTTGCTGATGCTATATTGGGGACTTGTCCCGCAGAGAGAAGGCCATTCGACGAAGCGCCATTTCGAACACGGCCAACAGGCGATGCGCCGTTGATCGAATCCATTGATGTCGATGGCGACAGAGCACCAAAAGAAGAACGATGACGGTTCTGAAAAGTGTTAGCAATTTTAATTGTACCGCAGTAGCCTTCGTCATCTTTTTAGATACCTTTGAACGACGTGAGGTCAGTCTCGACGAGTCACCTTCAGCCTCAGATGCAGATGTCAAAGATTCGTCGTCCTCGTCTTGGGTCAGACCACGAGCCATCATCTCAGGAGGTGGCCTGGTTTTGTCGGGGATATTAACATTCATTCGATCTCGTGGGCCAGTCTCGTTGGTGGACACAGGAGACTCCAAAGGGAGTTCCATGCTACGGTCTCCTGTCATCATATTGTAATAGAACAAGCGCCCATCGGGGGTTGCTTGCGGAATCCAGAAATCGGCCCTTGAACTATCCCCCCCATCAGTCCCCTCGAGCGGCAAAGCGATGGGGCCATCTAGTTCAGAGTCGTCGTCTTGATCGTATTGATCGTCGTAAATCTCAGGGTCCTCAACATCGTCCTCGACGACATCGAATGCACCATTGTGGGCACTGTCGGGTATATCGTCGGGGCTCGTTATAATCTGGCAGTAGTTGCTTGGAAACCAGCCTCGAACGCCGTTAATGACACCATCCCACCAGCCACTCTCGAGCTGGGTGATGACTTGGATAACATCGCCTTCGTGGAAACTGAGACTGGTGCGATCGTCGGCCTCGTAATCGTAGAGGGCGCGGACGTACATGGCGCCCATGGGGGCGGTACCGACGATGCCGTTCATGAGGCCCCAGGCGGGATCAGCCCGAGTAGTTGAGTGTTGTTGTTCGGAAGCTTGAACGGGGGTAGACGTGATGCGCACGGAAACGGACTTTGAGTCGCCGGAGGGGTCGTGGATAGTGCGCGAAGAGTGGATACTTGGCGGCACGGCGGCGGTCTGTATCTTGAGCATATTGCGGCTGCAAAGCTCACCTCAGGGCATGGTCAAAAACGGCGGACCCTATTGCTGATCAAGAGGAAGCCGATTTTGAAGATTTCAGTTGGAGATATGGAAGAAACGGCGCAGCAGCAGCATGCCACTAGAATTACAAGGAGTCGCGAGTCGCGGGAAGTTGCAGGCCTTGCTGTGGGAGGCAGAACACGGAGTAGAGTAGAGAGGGCCAAGAATCCAGGGGGGGTTGCTTAGATGGGTGAGCGCGCTGGGACCAGGCTCGATGCGAGTGGACGGCGAGGGGCTGACAGGAGAAGGAGTGAGGGCAAGGAGGAGAGCGGCGACAGGCGGTTTGACTGAAACGATGCTAAGTTAGAATGGACATACAAAGCAGAGCAGAGAGGCCAATTTGGGCAAAGGATAAAGCGCTGTGTTTGTGAAAAGACGGTATAGAAAGAAGACAGACAACCTGCCAGAAAAAGAGGTCACAGCGGGCAACTAACTGCCCGGTAGAGAGGTAACGTTTAAGTGGCAGTAGGCGACCTATCTACTACATGTAGCCCGGCGCAAATAGCTCTGTACCTTGGTATTAATGGATCGATGTTCCATCAACAACTTCTATCAGATAATTTCCAACTAGTGGGGTTTTATTCATCTAAATGTTCAAAGAGGAAAAGGACTGGTCGTTTGGACCGTACTGGTTGGCTTAGTAGCTGGCTGATTGATCGATTGATTGAGTGTTGATGTAGGATGAACAGGCTAATCAGTTAGAGCCTGATGAGGGGTCCTATTGTACTTCCTCCTTGATATGCATCCAATTCATTCATTCATTTACCACGTTAGTAGTATATGTCCTGGGGAAATTGATACATAGCAGGTCTATTATCACTCTGCTAGTTCCGTAGGTAGCTGGCAAATTTTGTCCATTCGTTCGACACATTATTGACATTGACATCTTCTGGCATTGACAGGTACGTACATACTGTCGTTTCTCCACTGTAAAAATCACGTCGTAGTGAAACCGTCTATGTCCCATTCGTCAACCCTTTTAGGTAACTGGTTGGGTTTCCGATTCTGCTACATGCGAAAGGAGAAACGGGGCCGACACAACATAATAACCGTGTCAATTCTGCCAGCGGCTATCATACTACCTGCCCATCCTTGCGTTGTAGTGACTAGATGGGTTGGTGGGCAATTAACTTAGGGTACAATCCGGACCAATATACACAGAACACAGCTCGAGATGAATGTTATATTGCATTGCCTTCCATAGATAACGAAGAGAGTGATGTCCGGAATCACTACTACCTGCCTCCTTCAACACTTGACTGCCCCTGGCTGGACAAGAGCAAGGCGAAGCACGCTATTACTTCAATTATTATCGCTTCTCGACCTAGTCTATTCCTTTTCTGTGACAATACTGTTACTCTTCCAGTACATGAATCGTCGCCTGCTTCAATCCAAAAGATCGAACGTTCTCTGTTAAGTTCTGACCAGGATGCGTAGCAGAATACTCATGGACATAAAGGAGTACACAGGACGCAATTCTTCTTGGCGCTCAAAGCCTCACCCGCACGGGGCGAAGACGATCGATGAAACCTCGCGAGTGACCGATTCTGGTTCTATTCTCGTCTGTTCTGATCCCTCTAGACCAATGGTTTGAAAGGTGACGGATTAACAGTACTGATGGGCAGGCAAGTAGTATGTCATGCAGGCTGTAGGTGATGGCTACGCAAACGAGAGCCGTTGTCCATTTATCTACACATGTAGGTGGTGACTACAAGTGACGACGATGTTTGTCCTGTATCAATTATGAACCACCAACATAGGTCATTGCTATGAAACGGGCCATTCTTTTCATTTTCAACCTTTCATTCATCAAAGGAGAATCATGAAATGAGTCAGCGGAAGAGCAATCAAGTCGTGTTTCCAAATTGGTGCCAACATGTACTTAACTCGCACTGGTCAACGACAGTGTGCCTTCTGCTTAAGCTTCAGGTAAGACGAGACGATAGCCCCTTGTCTAATCTCATCCTCATCTCCCAGTTCTCTAGTTTACAGCCAGTCTACGCACCCACCACTGACAACGAGACTGGCGTATAAGCACGACCATTATTTCTAACCGAGCGCACCAGACGTTACTCGCAGACATGTTCAGTTCTTCCGTAACACAGAAATGAATTTAGCAGTCGCAAAGATGTTGTGCATGTATAGCGGAGTTAGCACTGTCAGCTAAAGTACATACTTATACCTGTGGGTTGCATTCCACTGGCTTCAAATCAATGAAAGGGGAATCAAGGCCACCACGAGAAATCATAGGAGGTCAGGGAGGTCAAAAAGAGAACAGAACCTACCTACTTCGTACTGCAACAACAACAGCAGAAGAGCAGTAAACATGCTCCACTTCCTATCGCCTTGACACCACGTGGAGCCTAACCCAAACCATTGCACCCTTTACTCCGGGAGACTGCCGCGGACCCGCAACCCATTATATATTATTATCTGCTAGAGGTGGATTTGTGTCTAAGTATGTAGTCCAGATGTACTCTGTACATTGATGTATCTGTTTATACAGTGCTCAGATTATGCACTGTGATTTTTGCGAAGAAATTATGCACCACCATTTAAGGTTCCAGATGTTGCACAAGCTACAATCGCGAGAGGAAGCTGCATGCCGTTGTAAGCATTGCCTGTTGCGTCCCGAACCGTCCCGCGTCAGTCGTTAACTGAACCAGACCGATACACAAAAGGCAAATCTTATATGTACGTACGACATTCTACATATTAGTCGGGACGATTCAGATTCAGCTCAGCGTTTGTGGAAACAAATGCTTGGTCAAGTGCAAGCAAAACGGCAGCCCCTCCCCTCTTCTGGAAGCAATAGACTCCCCCTCCATCCTTTTCAGCAATTAACTTGAATTAATGCTGGATCCCTTTCGGGCGCCAGTACCGTCCGACCGTTGCGGGGTACAACAGTGTTGCAGGACAAATAGGTTGCAGATCCGAGGGGGCCGGCAAGCTGAGAGGGGCTTTATTAGCGTCTCTTTCGAGTTTCCAATCTTTCCATAGCGAGATGAACCCTTCTAGCTCACGACTCGTCTCCCTGCTGGAGCTGACAGTCGTTTTCATTCCTCTGGCGACGAGCTTTGACGCGTTGTGGATACGCGAATGAATCATCCAGAGGCTACCGAGTACTAAAAGGAGATACCAAGAACGAGCCTGATTTCTGGATCGCAACTATTTGATGTGGGTGTGTCTTGAAGTCTGATAGCTTCTGGATCGTAACTATACCTGACTGAGTTTGTCGACTGAAATGTAAATGCGATGCTTTCCCCTCATCGTTAGTGATCGCTCATTCTCCTGTCGATCTCGTGGGCCAGATTCATTCTTCATCTCATGACAGGTTCGATGACGAATTTATACATATAGAGTACATACTGTTTGCCTCTTTTTGTGGAACATTGGCATCCTATCTCATGCCTATCTCCTTGCATTTGGTTCGACATATAAAAATTATTACCTTCCTTCACACATTAATTTTTGTCACTGTCGTCGCAGAATAAGCGCATACCAGACAATATGCTATCACCACGGCATGACCGATAATCATTCAGAGTCCACTGCGCTTTGGCATTCTGATGAAGTGAATGATAGGCCATAGGGGCACGCAGCTATCTTAGTACCTACAGATAAAACAATTTCTAAAGCAACGCGTGGATATGCAACAGAATGGAGTTGGGAGACCGAGACCTTGGGCGGTCTGGGTTTTTACTTGAACAAGTGTTTTATCGAAAATGATAGATGTCTGATGATATAAAAAGGTCCATGAAATTAAACATCTAATCATGGTGAGATTAGACTGTTCCAGAGTTGCAATTCAAGCAGCGAGCCGTGTCGATGGTCGTTTGAACACTATACACGATGGCAGAACAGGCGTGCAAGCACGTACAGTGCATGTAAATGAGATCCAACCAGCCTGATGCAGGGGTTTTTCGACGCGAGGTGAACAGGAAGTCTCATCAGCTTCCCCGTGTATAGTCCGTCTCCCACTAGGACTTTGCACGCTTGACCAGGGGAGCCTCACATCAAGTGGGGCGCGGAATGCAAGGCGCGCCCGCGACGACGGTCATCCTAGGCCCTGCGCCGGTGCACTGGGAACGGGATCTGTCTTTGACAGGCCGCTGTACTATGACGCTACGCCTATCTGCGCTCGTGGGATGTCCATAGGTATTAAAGACGGTGATGGTACGCACTGAGCAAGAGACATCTATATATGGCAATGCAATGCTCGCAGCTGGACAAGACACCAAGTCAGATAATAGAGGAAACGGTCAGGCCTTGCTGGTTATTTTGAGGAGTTGGTGATGATGGAGCTTTCAGGGCTTCCCCGCCTAATCGCTTCAGTCCAGCCCCAGATGATTTCATGATCTCGCGATCACGCTCTAAAGATCTGACTGACTTGGACTACTTGTTCAAGGCCTGGCGGCTAGGAAAGCTGCTTGCCTACCTGTCCGCCTTTGGGCCTCTCTGTTTCTGTGTTGTCGTTGGCCGCCAGCGATAATGCGTGTCTCGTGCTTCGTTGCTTTTTCCTTGTTGTTTGGATGATACCGCTGCCAGTCTGCGTTCTTGTTAGATACCTCCATCTACCCCTGCTCCTTTTGGGCTTCCATTTTCCGACCTCCGTCCCCTGTGGCCTGTTTGCTTTTGACATGGACCCCCCAGCTCTCATCGTTCCTGTGGATAACGGACAGTCGACTACTGCACTCGGACCGCCAGTCTTCGAGGCGGACAGGATGGATTACGGAGTGAGTGGATATACATTCCCTGTACTTTCAGCAAGGTCTCTCGACACCGACATTGACTCCGACATTTCGTGCTCGTCACCGACTCTATCACCGTCAAATATACGATATGTCGCTCTTGACCGACGGTTTCCAAAACGGAATCGTGTCTCTGGCTGTCTCTGCGTTAGGGCCATGTAAAAAAAGGACAATTGCTTCCTTAGTATCGTAGGCGGCCCCCCATCAAGTACATGTCACCGTGTTCATGTGGAGGCATCCCCTCAGGACTTACATAATTGACTGTAGCCGATAGAGCAAAGAGGCCAAGGTTTGCACCGATGCAGGAACCCAAAAAAAAAGACGGTACCAAGAGGCACGTTTATGCTTATGCTTATGCAAGTATCCTTTTGCCTCTGTCCAAGTGACAGTGTACGTAGACGATCTGATGTCCGGTACGTGCTCCGTACCTCAGCTAAGATTGCTCCGTGCCAATTATTGTAACTCATTAGATTGCGTGCCGGCCGTAGTGTCTCAGCCAACATCCATCAGCCAGCGCTGCTTTTAATTGACGGACGGCGTTGGCTACTGCTAGGTTCTCCTGACAGAATTTTCACTTTTGGGCTTGTTCGGCGCTCGTTCGCCTCGCTCAGAAGCTGAGGTGCTTGCTTCTTCCAGTGCTCGTCCGTAAATGGTTAGAAGCACAACGGATGGCTTGAGGTACCCTCGTCGTCGCCCCTCCACCGAATTGGGCCCCGCTATTGTATCAGCAAGTGGACCAGGTAGGTGCTCACCTGGTCTACGGACATGCTCGATACGGACTGCTTAGAGGGGAGGCCTGGACTCACAGGGGTGTGACGGGGGGCTTACCAGCCTAGTATTGCTGGCTACACACTGAAAGTCGCTGCCGGGCTGCATATTCCTGCATTCGCTCTCTGTTCATTCAGACTTTCTAGCGATCGTGTCCACGCCAATACGTAGTACATTACCCGCCAAGGAAGGTCAATGTCCATGCCATCTATGCAACCGTGGACCTCGGGCTATGTCCTGTACAAGTTGTCTAACGCTACTAGGTTATTAGTACTATGTAGTCCATGCTTTTGTGCTATGCTGGGTTGCTGTGTTGTATGTACCTATGCTGCACTGCACCTGCGCTGGCACAATTTGTCCTGGCTACTGGCCGTCCAGCCCAACCCAGCCTCAGCCAGTGACTTCTCAGCCACCCCTCTCTATCCCTCCCTCGCTCCTTCCATCTCTCCCTCGTCTGTTCCCTCTTCTTGGTTTTCCATGGATCGTTCCCCTCCTTCCTACTTTCCCTCCCCACCCAGAAAATAAGTGCCCCCCCAACTCCCGGGTCACTCTCCCCTCCGGATTTCTCCCCCCTCCCTCCCGTCCGCCCCTCTAAGTCTTCTACGTCTTGCTCCCCTCGCTTTTATTCCCCTTCTTCCTACATTCCCCTCCATCACCACCAGCTCGACTCATCCCGCAACACTTTCGTCTCATCAACCAACCGGTACAAACTTTCGAAGAGGCCGTTTAGAGCCCTTAACCCTATTTAACACAAGCATCTCAGCCTTTCCATGACAATCGATCAATCATATCCAATGACCATCATCACGTTCAAGATCACCACTTTCACCCTTTAAACCCCACGGGAGTCGGCGCAAGCGAAGAGCTAGCAATCGAGAGAAGGAGCGAGAGTAACAACATTCTACGAATCAGACGATATTCAACCATCGTGCTGTCAGGCCTAGCCTAATTGCCCGATTACCGATCGCAAGATTGCCGTCGTCCTCTGTCGCCATCCACGCCTAGGAAACGCGACCCGACTACGTCAAGATGCCCGGTGCAAACGTAGCAGTCCTCCCGCCCCCCGCGGCCTCGACAGCCTCTTCGCGAAAGGCCTCACTAGCACCCGAACGCAAATACAAGTGCCAGTTCTGTAACAGGGCCTTTAGCAGGAGCGAACATCGAAGTCGCCATGAACGATCACGTACGTGCATCGCCCCTTCCCAACGGCTAACAGTCAACCCGCCCACAAACCCCCTCTCTGCCAGTTTGGTGGCAAGCTAACGTCTCAAACAGACACCAAAGAGCGACCTTTTAAATGTATGAAGTGCAGAAGCACTTTTGTCCGTCGCGATCTTCTTCTCAGACATGATCGTACAGTCCACGCCAAGGATGGCGGTGTCCCACTTCACAGCGATGGCAAACGCCGGGCTGGCCCCAAGACCCGCGCTGTCGGCGCGCCTTCGAAATCGTCTATCGCCATCGATACCTCGACTCTGGAGCAAATGGAATCCGGTGCCGATGCCATGTTCGACGTGGAAGCTGCTGCCATGCTTGTAGCCGATCTACACCACAAAGCCACGGCTGCGATGCGCGAAGACCACTCATACGAAGACACTTCGATGACATATTCACCTCATAACGCTTCCGCCATGGAATCTACGGTGACATACCCATCTGGTGCTATTGCACTACCTCAGGTTCAGTGGGACGGTTTCATGTCTCAATCAGTCGCTGAGCCCAAGGCACACTCCATAACCTCAAGCGCGTCCGGTTCATTCGAGTCACAGCCTTCCTTCACCAGCGGAACTACAATGCAGCCTCAGTCCAACAACCAACTGCCCCCTATCAATGGCCAAAACTGTAATGGTCTGGTTCCTGCTTTACAGTCGATGATCAATTCGTTACCAAACTCTGCCGCCGCGCCGCCATCCCCTTGGGTTTCAGAGTCCTCCAAAGCTGGTTACAAGGCTCCAGAGGTGTTGGGCGACGATGAGCGCAACGCCATCTTGGACAACATTCGTAATGCAGACAGCGAGCATGCCATTCCCGAAGGCTTCCGTCTTCCTGGCCTTGGATCTTTAAATCGATACCTTTCAACATACTTCGGGCTATTCCACCACCATCTGCCTTTCCTACACCCGGCCTCATTCCACCCCACCAAAGTGTCACCCCAATTGTTGCTAGCAGTCCTTAGTATTGGTGCCCTCTATGCTTTTGATCAAGAACAAGCATACATGCTCCACATCGGCTCCAAGGTCCTGGTTAACCAATTCCTTCAAAGTAAGGAGAACTTCAGCTCTCGCAAGTGTCCTTTGTGGACGATGCAGAGTAACCTGCTGAACATGATCTTTGCCAGCTGGAGTGGTGATCCCAAAGGCCTTGAATGGACGTGCTCGATCAAGAGTCTGCTCGCCAACATGGTCGCCGGTAACAGGTATGAGCTTAAGCTCCGCCAGGAAGCTCGCACAGGCGCAAAGCCAACCCGCGCTGAATGGGTCGAGGATGAAGGCTGTCGCCGCACATACTATGCAGTCTACATCTTTTTTGGTCTGTTGACCCTTACCTATAATCACACGCCTGCCATCAGTTTCAGCGAATTTGAAGATCTACAGCTCCCTTCTACGGAAACACTCTGGAACCTACAAGTTGCAGACGAGGCGACGTGGCAAGAGCACCTTACAGCTTCCACAACTGTGACCTTTATGGAGGCTCACGACAATCTTTTCCAGGGCGAAACCCTTCGGTACAGCACATTTGGTACTCGTGTAATGATCAATGCTTTGTTCCTCGAGGTCTGGTATCATAAGCGAAGTCCTGAAGCATTGCAAGACGTGGTTACAGAGTACAAGCTGCGGCTGGCTCTAGAGACATGGGAGAAGTCTGTTGACATGTGCGAGACTGAAGCATTCCCAGTTCCTATCAGTGCCCCTCACAAGGGCCACCCCTTGATCTTTAACGCCAAAGCCATGTACCGCAACGCCCGTGCCCGCCTGGAAGTTGACCTCAAGGCAGTACAAGAGGCTTTGCGCTACCATGAACCCTACGAGGTTGCGGCCGCGATGACGCACGCCCGTGATCGCGTAAAGCGTTCAAGTGAGATGGTAAAGGTTATTGATGAATGCTACAATTGCCTCGAAACCGTTGTCTCCCAGGGAGTGAGGTGGATCGCCCGTGTCTCGCCCACCAACTGGAGCGTGGAGCACGCGCTCTGTGGAATGGATCTAATGATTATTCTTTCTTTGTGGCTCTATCGTCTGGAACACGACGAGGAGCCTGCTACTCAGGAGGAATTGGCAATGTACAACAAAGTTCGTCAGCTTCTGGTCAAGGAAATTGATGAGAACTACATGTCCCAGCTGAGTGCGGTTGTCGCACGACTCTGGGGCTCAATTCTGGACGAAGTTGTTGTTTGGGGGTATGTATTCTCTATTCGATGATCTAGGTGCAACATGGCTAACCGTTTGATAGCATGACACGACTCATGGGCGACTCTTTCAAACTACACTCTCAGGCTCTTGTCGGCTATGTCGATGATCCTGAAGCTTCCTCTAATGTTTCCACCCCCTCGATGATCTCGCAGGGGGCCGATGAGGACAGCGTGTACTAAAATTAATTGGTGATGACTGAAATGACTTTTCCTATTATTTTTGCCATTAGGCTGGTTTGGGCTTTTTCTTGTCTGCTAGGCATATACCTTTTCTGGCTTTCCACGTCACGTTTAGTTTTGTTTGTGGGTTAATTCGTTGCTATTTCACACGGTCGATCCCGGCGCGAAAGGCTCAGGAGGGAGTTGGACTTGTCTATCTCCTTTGCATTTATATCTCCTTATGGTTCTCATTTCACTATCTCCTTGGCGATACCCGAGACAGGGCGGGTAATCGCAATGTCCAGTTTTGTTTCGTTTTTGCTATTAATCATTTCGAGTTTTGCTTGTTGATGGGTACATGGTTTTTCCTTCTGCTTTGCGCCTCTCTTTTTTGCATGTTACGAAGGTCAAACGGCATTATTAGGGGTCAAGGAAGGGGATCGGGAATCGGTTTTCGCATTGGGCTTGCGCCCCGGGCAGAGGAAACTGGACCAGCTGTGCAATGGCAGCACAGGTTAATGACTGCGATAGCTTGTCTAGGGGGCTTTTGTCGTCTTTTACTTCCTCTGTTCTGTATGCCGGGGCACCTTTATCGCCTCTTTTTTTAATATTCTTTTGGGGAATTTCTTCCATCCACATGCAGTTTTGAATATTTGGTTTGGGTCTGCATTATTCTGCGCCCTCTTCGATTCTTGGTTTCATTTATTACTTATTTCTCATTATTGTCCTGCCTGTTCAGTTTGGCTTTCAGATACCTTGTTCGATATACAGATTGTTTGTTTTGCGGCCATTGGACGGCATTAGCATGATCTGGCAACTTTGGGTATCCTCTGGGCCCTGTTCCACAGCATGCCGTTGAGAGGAGGCTGGCCCATACTCGTGTATAGATGAATAGTGTTTGCTTGAATAATCAGCACCTGTCAAATGCCATTGGCTTTCGTTCGTCCGCATGCCTGTGATGTGATATATAATGCCGCTGCCAACAAGTACTGTGGCTGAAATTCGACCCATCTTTGACACCAATGGCTAACTGCGAAATAAACAGGTCTTTCGTTATAAAAACCCCAATGCTATCAAGTGTTTGCCGTTGGTCTTTTTTTCAACGAGGCCTACAAATTTATAGTACAACTAGCTATCTCAACGTTCCATATGTGCTGAAACTGCGATGTTCTTGTTTTACAATACAAGGTAGGTATCTAACACGCCTTGCAGTTTCCATGTCCATCCACGTTGTGTTGCCTCGCACCTTACTCTTATTCTGAATAAACAGCAGGCATTCCGAATAAGGGGTAGTGAGATTTATAAACATGGGAAGTCTCAGGGGAACTACAGTTACCCATGCATACATACCTCCTACCTACTAAGGTAGGTACCTTAGTACAGGTAGGTTGGTGGGTGTCTACTACCTACACATCGAGACATGAGAAGGCAAGTATTGATTGCTTGCCAGCACTTTGCCTGTCATGTCTTTTTTTTTTTCATTTACATTTACGCCTCGGATTCGATAACACAAGAGACACTATCCTCATAATTCACTGAACTTGGCAGCATCAAATTCCCTCTGCCATCATGATTGCATTACTTTGCGCCCTTGTAGCAGTCGTGCGTCTGGTGGCCGGTACATGTGAATGTGGTTATTCAATTCAGGACCCCGAAGGCGAAGGGGTTATTGTGTTTATGGATCGACTTGAGACTGACTTCGGTCAACTGCAAACTATCTCCCAAAGCCAAGACTGGATAGCCCAGAAATTCACAGTATCAGCGGAAGATGGTCGTGGGAACTACAGCAAGGCCTTCGAACCCACAAACGTTGCCATCCAAGCATCGCACCCTCAAGACCATCCCGATCAGGGTCATGGTCTTGAGCTACGTGTAAGCAGTACCATCAGCAACGACGCAATACCAGGAAGCGAGATAGATACAAAAAGACTGGACCTCCATTGGGGTTCATTCCGAGCTGGAATGAAGCTGACAGATGTAAAGGGCACGTGTGCGGCCTTCTTCTGGGTGAGCAATCGTTGTTAACTTTTGGCTGAAGGGGCTAACAGAGTGGCAGTATTTCAACAATACCCAAGAGATCGACATTGAGTTTCTATCACAAGAGTTTGATTACGATAGAGGTATCTACCCTGTCAACCTCGTTGTACAGTCCAAGGCGTCCATGGAGGCCGGCTACGATGCCAGCAAGACTGGGAACTTCAAGCGAGTAAATTTGGACTTCGACCCGACAGAGAGCTTTCACGAATACCGGTTTGACTACGTTCCTGGTCATGTTCGGTTTTATGCGGATAACAAACTGCTCGCTCAGATGGAAGGTAGCGATATGCCTTCTTCTGGGGGTCATTTGATCCTGCAGCACTGGAGCAACGGCAATCCGCTGTGGTCTGGCGGTCCGCCGACCAAGGACGCAACAGTCACTGTCAGCTATGTCAAGGCCTACTTTAACTCTTCGGACCATGAGCGTCAGTCATATTTGCAACAACAGTGCGTCCGGTCTTCTCTGAGAGCCTCTGCGTGTCCTATCCAGAACGTTACAAATGCAACATCCTACGGCGACGACATGCCGCACGATTCGGACTATAATGACGAAAGTGACGCGGCGGTTGCAAAGATGAGCTTGTTGGGAGGTTTGGGGCTTGGCTTAGTGGCATTGTTACTGTGAATGCCTGGACAGGACTGGAGGTGGAAATTAAGGAGGAGTACATGCATTCATATTGTTGGCAAAAACCATTCCGCTCTGGCCCTTAGATAATTATGCTGGTGGCTGAATATACCAAAGTGCTGACGTAGTAGACCTCAATTGTTGCAGAAAGGTTGACTGTAAATCCAGTGTTGGCTGCACCAAAACAACAGGTTCTTTAAAGGAAGGACTAGACCAAAACAGACTAAAGTTTTCGAGATTGAATTATGATTTCATTATATCGTGCTCCTGTTACCAAGTTGTTGAAGATTTGGCCAAGAATCCAACAAAACAGGGCCTAAAACAGGGCAGAAGTAGCATAGTGAGGTGAGATGATGAGGGGCTACCACTCAGCAATTATAAGTACCAAAGTATTGAAGGACTGAGACAAGAGTGCAGTCAAGAATTTCTCATCTAACATTTGTCAAGCTTTTCGCATGTTATTATAGCTATAGCACGATACGATACAATTGACAATACTCCGAGTCGCAGTCAAACATCATGCCTACGGAACCCTTTCTCGACATCTTACTCACCAACCATACGGACTCGAAGGCGCTCTTTGCCCACGTTACAGGCCGAGATGAGAAAGGCGTGGTGATGCTTCTTGCAGACGGAGAGACATTGTATCGTCCTGAATCGCCGTCCGAGATTCTGCAGCCTGTGGGAGCAGACGTTGGCATACTCGTCGGTGAACCTGGGGCTCAGAAAAAGGTCCGGATACCGCACATCTTTGGAGGCCGCATTTGGTTCTGCAAGGGAAATCCTCTTACATTTATGTTGAATCCTGGACCAGCGGTAGTAGAGCCATCCGTGATGAACCCGACCGACCCAAACTTTCACGCCGACTGGGGTTTCTGCGAATTTACTTACAACAACGACCAGTTGTATGTGAACGTGTCATATGTTGACTTTGTGAGCTTACCAATCGGTCTGGAACTCGAGAACGAAGCTGGGAAAGTCACACATGTACGGGGTTTGCCAAAGGATGGGCTGGACCAAGTCTGCGAAGGGCTCAAGCGCCAGGGCGAAAAAGACGGCGCGGGATGGGAGAAGCTTGTGGTCAAATCAAATTCAGGCTCCAACCTCCGGGCATTGAGCATCAATGCTGCTGCTGAGCTCCACCCAGGCTTGCTGGAGAACTACTTTGCGCCAGAGATCGATGCGGCGTGGGAGCGATACAAGAAAGAGGACATCGAGATCAACACGCAGGCTGAATGGGGCGACGTCAAGGGTCGAGTGCATCACGACAAGCTCGTCTTCAAAGACGTGGGCAAAGATAAGCTTAAATTTTCATTTGAGAAACCGTCGACTCGGGATATTGTATCGTGCAGCTCCGGACCGTTTGCGGGGGGACCGGACGTCACGCCGGCACAGCTCAACGTCGGGGCTCGGCTCGCGGCTGCACTAAACAGAACGACACTATCAGGGAATTCCCGGCAGCCCGAGGGGGAGAAGGTGGGTGAATATTATTGCAAGGGGGATGCGCAAGGAAGAACAAATCATTATTCGAGAATATGTCATGAGGTTACGCATGAGGGTAAAGGGTATGCATTTCCATATGATGATGTTGGAGCGTCTGGAGGAGTAGATCAGAGTGGGTTTTTGAATGATGGGAGACCAAAACTGTTGACAGTTCATGTCGGGGGCAGGGAATAACCAAGTTGCAGACAAACAAGCCTTAGGGTAGATAACAACCAAAGCAAGATTTGAGATTTGAGCATATCTTGCCAGTTCTTTATCAGAAGCTATTGGTTATATGTACCTACCTATGTATTACATGTGAGACATGCGGTTGTGGCTTTTAATTAGTATATGCCACAGCCGCAATCAAGGAACGAGAGGGTTGCAGATTGACCCTGAGCTGTAACACCCTGAGCTCTAAAGCTGGCCTCAAATGGTCTATCGAGATGACGTCTCTAGTCAAGTGTATCAGTCACCAACTCAACTGGTCAAGGTATTTGCATCGAATGTAAATACTGATTTAGTACTTACCTTGGCGAATAAATATTATTATTCTTGCAAGAGGTAACGTAGCTAATAAAGTATTGATCCAATGATGCATTCTTAACCAGGGCCCTCGGAAAGAAAGGAAGAACACAGCCATAACCATAACGGACGGCGCCTGCCCACCCAATCTGCAGCTAACAAGTCGCATCACACCCAATCCTGTCTGTCCACCGTCCACTGCGGTGCGAGCCTATCGATCCATTCAAGCCCTTCCTTCTGCTACTGCATCATCCATGCCTCTACTTTTCCCTTTTACATCTAATTTAACTGCACATTGCTATCATTTCTCCCTGGTTCGGAGCACACCAATATATATAATTGTTCCGTCGCCCCCATTCTCAGCATCGACTCACAAGCTCATGATTGACGATTCGCGATTTCTGATACCAGCGATACCCTCTCTAAGAACCGTCATTTGGGATACCTAACCGCATCTTTCGGTATTACCCCAGCTTCCTCCCTACCTAGCTATCCTCTGGCGGGGCATATTTCTTGAGCCAACAAACTGCATTTGTTAAACAGAACAACCCGCGAGAAGCACTGCTACTAGCAGGTGCCCATCATGTCATGACCTGCAAAAGCGTCAACCCTTCTATCTATACGCTTATCTCTCGGCCTTAGCTGTCAAACCTGGATAACCAACTACAAGGTCGTGCCTCTTCAAAGCATCGTCATGGTCTATTGTGGGAAGCCTTCCGGAGGTTGCTCCGTCTGCCGTGGTCGGAAGATTCGCGTGAGTTATCCCGTCATCACTGGCCTAAATTATCCCCCAACAGCATCTACGGTCGGACATACAACTTGACAGTGTGGCCATGACCATCCACTGTTCTTTCATCTTGCTGACCAGTAATTCATCTCCCAAGTGCGACCAAAAGGACCCTTCGTGTACACAATGCACGAAGAAGGGGATAACTTGTCCTGGTTATCGTAACCTTGTTGATCTGATGTTTCGAGATGAAAGCTCTCATGTCATCAAGAAAGCAGAAAGAAGACGGTCCCAGCACCTCAATCCGAATCAAAAGAGCTCTGCTGGCCAGGGACTCCCCTCTCCCTCTCCATCCCCCTCAACACCTACTGAGCCGATCGGCTCATCGCCGACATTCATCATTGATTCAAGACCTGGGAGAGGCTTACCACCTGCCTCCAAAGTAGAGAAACCTAACAAAGCAACGGATAGACGTTCTAGGAAACGGGCCGCTCGTTGTCGCGCACCTGTGCTTTCAGCCTTAAACAATGATTGGAGCCGTTCTTCTTCAGAGACTTCGGAAAGCCCAGCTGATGCCAACGATGATGCCAGAGCTTCCGAGCTCGACGTCCCACTAGACAGGGCTTTATCCCCCGAGACTCAGGACAAGGGCATTTCCTTCTTCTTTTCTCGCTATGTCACGACGGATGGAGGTCCCCACCAGAACTATTCTTTCATATTCGATGTATGGAAGCCCCCGGACTCGGCCCAGTCCCAAGTTGACCTGGTCTCTGTCAGTATGGCAGCTGTTGGACTTGCGGCATGCTCTCAAAGTCTCCAGTCACCCGAACTTATGACCCGTGCCCAAGAGAGCTACGCCATCGCACTCGGATTAACGCACCGGGCCCTCCGTGACCCGATAGAAGTAGTGAAGGACACAACTATGCTTGCAGTATTGATTCTTGGCACATACGAATTCGTTTCGGGCTACAGTGCTCATACGATGCGTGCTTGGCAAGATCATGTTAATGGAGCTGCTGCTCTTGCGAGTATAAGGGGTGTTGCTCAATTTAGGACCAAAGCTGGGGCCCGCATGTTTCTCATGCTTTGCCAAACGGTCCTAATAAGCTGCATTCAGAGTGGTCTCCCTATGCCAGGAACTCTAATAGATCTTCGCCGTCAAATTCCGCCCACTGAAGAACTTATGGGGCCTGACTTTTATGTAGCATATCCCGTTTACAAAGCACTACAAGTTCGGCACGATATCAAATCAGGCACACTTAACAGTCTTGATGATATAGTCAACGCCATATCTGATGTCCAGGAAGAAATTTCTGCAACACTCTCCGGGCTACCAGAGGATTGGAGATATCACAATGTACAGTTGACGCAGCCGGACCCACGAGTCTTGGGACAAACTTGTCACGTTTATACCGGACTTCTCCAATCCACCACCTGGAACATGGTGCGAGGAATACGCATGCTCCTATTAGAAACATTCGTTGAGAAATTTTGCGCAATATTCGAGTCATCCAGCGATACTGTAATATCGGAGGCCCATCTTCAGATTCTGGCCACGTCTGTCAAACTTTTGAACATGCTAGGACGGTCGATCGCTGCGAGTATACCACAGCATCTTGGAGTTGTTAGTATACGCGATATAATTGACCGAAAAGACCCAGCACGTACGGTATCGATTGCTGCTAAGAAGCAGGCCTGCCGTGTTCTATCAACGCCTCCCGCTCATGATACACGATTTGGTACCGGGGACGATGCTTCGAGCAGTGGTGGTAGTCCTGTAATGTTTGACCCGACAAGATCAACAGCCCATACAGATGATGCCGCTCGTTTTATGAGCCTTGCTTCGACCAACAGCACCATTATCTGGCCATTGTACATGCTTGGCATGTCGTCGGCCTGTTCCTCTGAGACGAAACAGTATGCTGTAGAGGGTCTCAATGCCATATATAGAGAAGCTGGCTTGGAACAGGCGCGCGTTGTTGCGGGACTGTTGCAGGAGCAGAAAGCTGGCCCTTCTATCTGTAACACCTCACTTCTTAGCAAGCTTCCGTCAGTAGCTCCGAGCACGCTACCTTCAATAGTTTGATACGCCTCATCATGATCAGTATGCGTCTCTATGCAGCTCAGCATGTCTTTACTTCATTCGACGTCCAAGGAATCATGTTTGAGACGTATGGATTCATCCTACGTAATGGACGTGATATTGACAGCCTTTTCTATTTCTTAGCGTGATTCTTTGGATAGATAGGGCGAGTTTCAGAAGGTCACATACCCAGCATTTTTGAGCTATTGACATATTGCTGTTCTGCATTGGCAGACTGCATGTTTCATTTACCAATTATCAAAATTCCCAAAACCGCCTCCTTTGGCCTTTTTGCGTGCTGGCTCCTCCCATGTGTCAACATCCTCCAGGTCTGCTTCGTTGACTGTTGATGTACTCTTTTGCGTAGTGGCCTTCAAGTACTTTCCTACTCCAGCACCTGTGTTCTCCATGCTGCCGTCATTTCGTATCCGCTTGCCGGTCCATGTCGTCTTGTCATCGTCTGTACCACCTTGTAGCTGGATCTTCTCCCGCTCCTTAGTCTGCAACTCGTCCTCTTGCTTCTGTTTTTGAAACTCGGCAAAGGGGTCAAGCATGATGACGATGTCCTTGATAAAGATCTTATTAAGGGGGCGGTTAGAACCATCAGTGGGGACGTTTTCCATTTTGGAGAGAACGTTGATGTTTTCGACAACTTTCCCAAATACTGTATGTTTGCGGTCGAGATGAGGTGTTGGTTTGTATGCAAAGAAGAACTGGCTAGAGTTTGTGTTTTTTCCTTTATTGGCCATCGAGACTGGGAGTGTGAGGTTAGCAAGAATCAAACGGCACTGGAAAGGGATCACTTACGGGTTCCACGGCCATTGTGTGACATAGGACCGTCGAATTCATCATCGAAATACTTGCCCCAAACACTCTGCCCGCCTCGACCAGTGCCAGAGGGATCACCACCCTGGATCATAAAGTTGGGAATGTTTCGATGAAAGGCCACGCCCTTGTAATAACCTGTCTGGGATAACCTGATGAAATTCCACACAGCTTTTGGTGCAAACTCCGGGTATAGTTCGATTGTCAAGTCGCCCAAATTTGTTTCTATCCTGGCAAATCCTGTTGTCTTGACACGCTTGGGTTTCAGCATGTACTCTTCATCAGAGAGCAGGGCTCTCTCGCCACTCGTTTCTGGTGTCAAGCCTGTGCTGGTGAAACTGGCTGCGGCTTTTCCGGTGGTATAAGTGGCAGAGTTGACAGCCAATTTCTTGTCGTTGATCATGGACTTGCGAACGACGCCGCCAGCGGCCGTGGGTTTCGTTAAAGCAGTGGAACTGCGGTTGACATCACCACCCTGTTCGCGAGCTCTGCGCGCCTTTTCTACCGCCGCCTTGGCGCGCGAGACCTTGTCGCCCATGCTTCCCAGAGCGCTGGAGTTGATATTTCCAGCATTGCGCTCTTCTTCCTGCTCTTTTGTCAATTGCGCCTCGTGCCCTTCCTTCAAATACTTGAACTGATCCAAGTTGCGACTGGCCGCATTCTGGGGGTCCTGGAGGGTGATGATGTCGGCGCGAGTGAATTCCTCGTCGTCAACCAAGTCGCGCCACGATTTGGCCTTGATATTCATGCGATCGACCGTATCCCAAGCGAAGACGTTGGCATATGTGCCATGACGAATAGCGACTATGTGTGTATTGTCGGTGAAGACCTTGTAGGTGACCGGATCGATTAAATCGCCTTTTCCATCACTCAATCCAGCTCCAAGGGAGTCCGACTCTGAATTCCGGGCGAAATTGAGACGGATCAAATCTTTTTTCTGTAGGGGCTCGCCGGTGACGGGGTTCTGGTTGGGATGCTTTTCAAGCCAGGCGCCAATGACTTCAACATCGAAGATAGTCCCATCTGGCGTGCACACTGGATTCTTGAACGGCTGAAGACTGGCGGCGCAAAAGTTGAAGGGAAGACGACGAAATGAAGCGCTGGCTTGTTGGTTGCGAGACGCGCCTGCGCCGATACTGGGAGAGAAGGCGTCGGCCGAGGACCATTCTGAGTGCGTAATCTGAGAGATGCTTGGTTAGAATAAAATATGGCTTCAATCGGGGAATGTTTACTTACATAAAGCTTGTCTGTTCCTTTGCCCATTGTTGCGCTGATCAAACAAGTGATAGTACTTGTTTTTTTTTTTTTTTAATAAAAAAAGAAGTTATGATGATGGCTACCTGTCCATGGTTCCATCCATATGATGCGCCACGCTAAGTTTCCACCTGTGCTTTTACGTACCTCATAGGTACCAGGTACGCTAACCTGGTGCCTGAGACGACCTGGGGCTTATCGTAACCATTCGAAGTCTGGCCAATGAGGACACAAAGTCTCTCCCATGGTTTCTCCTGGCTGGTGCTGACCTGGCATCACTGAGCGGCGACCAATTACGTATACACGTTGATTGCTCCCTTGAATCTGTAACTTGAGGCATCCGGGCTTCTACATTAACTCAACTACACCAATTCATTCTTAGACATACCTAACTTTGAGATCACGGATCTTCGAAGTCAAAGTCCCCCTCCTACTTGACGAAGCACACCCTGCCGCGCAATCAGGACATTCGACAGGCTCGATATGCTCCATAATTAACAAGTTACAGCGCCACCTCTTAAACGTTTCTAAGTTCCCTTCTGCCTTGAACTGCGATCCCTTTTCTTCTATTCCGGATCTCCTCGCAACCCTTCCGAAGCTTTCGCCGTAATATACCCGATACGAACATCATGAGGTTCCTCACGGGACTGCTCGTGCTGGGCATGTCCTTTTGGACAACCCAAGCCTACGAGATCGGACTGGTACGGGGTGGCCTTACAACTACTAGGAAGTGCCGGCATCGCGGTTGTGCTAACTTTGCTTTCCTCTAGAGCAACAAAGAAGGCTACCAAGAATACTGTACTGGTAGGTGATGACTATCATGTGCGATCAAACTCTTCGATCTGACAGTTTTCAGGCATGTACAGCAAGTCCTCATGGGGCGGACCCGTTGACCCATTCATTCTTGTCAAGTTCCTCAACAGTAGCGATTCGGGCGTCAAAGATCCGACAGCTAGTCTTGTGATATTCGAGTGGAAGGACAGAAATCTCGTTGGAATACCTGATCCCGATGTTCCCGGAAACGTGAGTGGTGTCGCAAACCCTCATTTGGCGCATACTAACATGCATCGGATACAGCGACTCGGCGTCTGCGGCGATGAATTCGTCAAGCAAGGTTATTGCAACAAGACCGACATTGGCAAGTTCATCTTGCACCCCGAAGTCGACAAGAAATCCACCAGCGTCGTCCTTACCAAGGCCGTCCATCTCAATACCGCTGCACCCATCAACTACGCTATCAAGAAAACTGGTTACTACTGCGTCCTCACGGACGTTGTCAATACCAAGAACTATGACCTTGTGGTCGAGTACCGCAATGCTTATGGTGAACTCGAAGCCACCCAGATTCCCAAACTGCCATTCTATGGTGGCATGAGTATCTTGTATGCGCTCCTCGCTGCATACTGGGGGTTTCTCTACTACCAACATAGACACGATATCTGTAAGCGCATCGACCCATGCAAGAATGAGTTCTGACTAACTGACTCCGTTTAGTGGCCGTGCAAAACTACATCACAGCAATCTTGATCTTCTTGGTAGTTGAAATGCTCATCACTTGGGGCTTTTATGGTTTGTTTTTTACTCTCGTTATATTACTCGCTCTAACTCGAATGCAGAATATCAGAATCGCCATGGCTCGAACATTGGCTCAAAGGTTTTCCTCACAATTGTAGGAATTCTCAACGCCGGTCGAAACTCGTTCTCGTTCTTCTTGCTGCTTATCGTTTGTATGGGTTATGGTGTGGTCAAGCACACCCTGGGCAAGACCATGATCAGAGTGCGATGGCTTGCAGCAGCTCATTTCCTGTTTGGCCTCGTCTACTCGCTTACTTTCCTCTCCATTACCCCAGAGACAGCTGGTAAGACTACTCGCTTGTTTTTTTATAGTACCCACTGACTCCAGGCAGGCCCATTTGTGCTCTTGATTGTCCTCCCTCTAGCTGGCACCCTAACTGCCTTCTATGTCTGGACCCTCAACTCCCTCAACTGGACTCTCAAGGATCTCCGCGAGCGAAAGCAGCATGCCAAGGAAGCCATGTACAGAAAACTCTGGTGGGCTATTCTCATCAGCGTCATGGTCATCTTCGGCTTTTTCTTCTTCAACAGCTTCACGTTTGCCTCTGCCAGTGACCCTGATTTCGTCCCGTTCCACTGGAAGACACGATGGTTCATCCTCGATGGCTGGCTAAACGTGGTTTACTTTGCTGACGTTGCATGGATCGCGTATCTCTGGCGCCCTACGTCCAACAACCGTCGCTTCGCCATGAGTGACGAAATTGCCCAAGACGACGATGGCAACTTTGACCTTGGCGATATTGGTGTTCCAGGAGAAGACTCAGATGATGAGGAGGCCGAAATCGCCAAGCCTCAAAACAACTCACAAAACACCAACGGTCTATCGTTCTCAAGCGCATCACGGAGTGCCCCTCAACAGCCAACGAACACACGTGCCGGTCCTCGTGAATCGCTAGAGAACGAGACTATCTTTGCCGTTGGTGAGGATGGAGACAAGTTCTCAGACGATGACGACAGTGACGAAGAAGACGCGAAGCTTGTGAGATCCAAGTGAGAAAATCAAGGCGTTGGCTTGGGATGAAAGTTTCTGCAGTCACCTTTCGGCGCATTGTTTTTTTGTATACTTATAGGTTTGCGAAACAGACCAAATCTTATTCATGAATGGAGGTTCAATTAATGTACAGCTCTTTTTGTGTTTGTTCGTGAAATGTAGTATAGTACAAAATGGGCAAGTATAAATACAATATTGTGATCAACGCACATGTTTCTAAAGTCGTTCCTCTTCTCTTCAGAAAGGCTCAAGAATGACCGCCATGAACTTCCTACGTCTAACCTGAGATATCACCTCCAAATCCAACTGGTCGCCTTCGACCATCGTTTTCAGGCAGAATGGCCAACACTTTGTATAATTTCCCCATACCATCTGGACCCTTATCAACAAGACGCTTCCAGGCCCCATCGATCTTGTCAACGGCGTCCTTCTCTACACTGGGAGCCTTGGTCAACTGTTCGGCACGTTCACGGATGCCCATTACTGTAAGGAAATCGCCCTGGGTGACAGGACCATGGACCTCAACGCCCTCACTTGCCGACATAGCCACTTCGGCAATGGCGGTGAAATCAACGTCAGCGCTTAGATCAACCTGACCGGGCGCGGAGAAGGGGCTCACGCGCCTGTGGTGACGGATGCCTCGAAGTGAGTTAATAGGGACAGTGTCTGAGGTTCCGTAATCAAGGATGAGAGCGGCGCCACTAGGCTTGGTCTTGGGATGTTCATCTGAACCACCGACACGAGTCGCAAAATCTGTAGCAAAGATGGAAGCATCCGGGCAGATTTCAATATTCGAGTTGGGCATGCTCTTGAGCTTGCGGTACCGAGTAGAGGTCTCGGGGAGGAAGCGAGAGTGGCGGGTAGGGGTAGACGAAAGCGTAAGTTGGAATTCAGGGGGGGGCTCATGCTGCTCCGACTTTGGTGTTCCGAGCTGAGCGTGAGTGATGCCCGGTGGTGTAGGCGACACCATCATCTCTCGCCATTCCATGGTGGGCTTGGTATTTTCGGGTGGTGGCTGCGGAGCTGAAGTAGATGAAGAGGGCTTTGGTTGAGGGGTAGCAGCAGGGGCAGATTGGAAACTGTGTATAGGTAGTGCGTCAAAGAACTCATGGGCGATTATAAAGGGCATCTTGTCGGATTCCATAATAACGTTAGCTTTGTAGGACAGCACAACAAGATGCTATTGCTTACCGTATGGGATTGACTTGATGTTATCTGTCCAGACAATCTTCTTGCCATTGTACTTGCTAGAACTGCGGAAACCAGATTCTAACTCAGATGAAGAGGCGTCAGGTCCGCACAGAAGTTCCTTTTGAGCCTTTCGGAGCTCACGACTGGCCTCAACCATGTAGACAGCGTCGATGCTGTTAGCCATAGCAGGGAATCGTTGGATTGTCTGGCAACGAGTCAGTGAGCACAATAGAGTTGAACGTTAAATGAATTTCTTACTCGAAGCATATCATCCATCAGAGTACCGCGACCAGGTCCAACCTCGATAATCTGAACTCCCTGCTTTGGTCGACCCTGGCTCATCCACTCGGCGATGAACCAAATACCGATGAGTTCACCAAAGATCTGTGAGATTTCTGGTGAAGTGACAAAGTCACCCTTTGTTCCAAACTGATCTCGACCTTCTTCGATGGCTCCAGTATAGTAGCCTCCAATATCACCAGTTAAGCACATTCGCATGTAGCTTGCCAATGGAACAGGCCCTGTCGTCTGGATACAGGTTAGCATGGACACACTGGTTCAACGGAACTTACTCACTGAGATGGCAGCAAAGAGCTGTTTAGCCAAAGGCGTAGACCACTTTCTCTCACCCTCGAATTCATCTTGGATTTCAGTCTCTTTTTGAAATCGACCAATACCGGATGAGAAGTTTCTAGCAACACAGGACTTGACAAAGTTTGGCCGCGATATACAACGGTTATTGGCAAGCCTTGTAAAGGGTCTTATGCCCAATGATCTAAACATATTGTACCTTTGACTGCCCAATCGAGTACATAAAAGATTAGAGACTCAAGAGATGGGCAAGGTTCCCTGGTAGTAGTGCGACACCACTCACTCTCATAAAAACGTGGATCAGTGACGATGCTTTTCCTGAGACAAAGCTACCTGCTGATAAGATAAGGAATTCCTCAACATCGAACCGTCCCCTACTCTCACTACCTCTCTCCACAGCTCCCGTGTTCTCTGTACATACTCAAACCTTGAATCAAATACTATCTTACTCTTCACACACACTGTCGGCCTAACTCTCGCCTATAATCACAAATCCATACACCTAGTTACACCTACTACAGCGCACACCATGTCCAGCAAATCGCGGTGGGCCGACTCAGAGGAAGACGCCCGCCTCGACGCCAAACTCAAGGAAGAAAAGAGACGTAAAAAGGCAGAAAAGGCACGAAAACTCGAAGAAGAGAAGAAATTACAGGCCGCAGCGAAGCAGAGCAATCTCGAAGCTGACGATGACAGACCCTCGAAGCGACGGAGGATCACACCTGAGCCAGGCGCAAAACAAGACGAGAAACTGCCTCTAGCCAAGCTACTCCGATTCCCGACTGGCAGCTGGGGGAAGTGCAGAAGCGTTGAGAATTATGAAAAGCTGAACGACATCGAAGAGGGAACTTATGGATGGGTTGCGCGAGCTACGAATAAAGCCACAGGCAAGGTCGTCGCATTGAAGAGATTAAAGCTAGAACCACAGGATCGGAACGGTCTACCGGTTACGGGCCTTCGTGAGATACAAATACTCAAGGATTGCCAACACCGCAATATTGTTACCATGGAAGAGGTCGTTGTGGGCGATGATGTATCGCGGCCAGACAAGTAAGCACGCGCCCATCAATTCCTCTCAGTATCGACAATACTAAAGTCACTACAGTTCATTATTTTTGGTTCTTGAATTCGTCGAACACGATTTGAAATCCATTCTCGAAGACATGCCCGAACCCTTCCTCTCCTCCGAAGTGAAGCGCCTTCTTCTCCAGCTCACATCAGGTATCGCCTACCTCCACGACAACTGGATTCTTCACCGTGATCTCAAGACTTCCAACCTGCTTCTCAACAACCGCGGCCAGCTGAAGATTGCCGATTTTGGAATGGCCCGTTACGTCGGTGACCCCCCACCCAAGCTTACCCAGCTTGTCGTCACCCTCTGGTACCGTGCTCCTGAACTGCTTCTTGGTAGCAAGACATACGACGCTGCTGTAGATATGTGGAGTGTAGGCTGCATATTTGGCGAGCTACTCACTCGTGAACCTCTGCTTCAAGGTAAAAACGAAGTTGATCAAGTCTCGCGCATCTTTGAGCTATGTGGCGTTCCCACAGAAGAGACGTGGCCTGGTTTCCGACGTCTTCCCAACGCTCGCTCATTACGTCTTCCCAAAAGCCAAATTGCCACGGGCTCTGTCGTTCGCGCTCGCTTTCCCAGCCTTACTAGTGCAGGCGCTGGTTTGCTGGGTGATTTACTATCACTTAACCCCGAGCGCAGGCCGTCGGCGCATGAGATGTTGCAAAACGAATATTTCCGTCAGGACCCCAAGCCGAAGCCAGAGAGCATGTTCCCGACCTTCCCCAGCAAGGCGAACCAAGAGCGCCGCAGACGCGTAGAGCCTCATGCGCCTGTGCGTGGGGGACAGGCTGCTTCGCTAGGCGACGCTGATCTAAGTGGCATATTCCAGGGGCGAGACAAGGAAGAGAAGGGGGCAGGATTCCAACTTCGTATGATTTAAGATTTGGGCAAATGATGACTATTGTTAAAGCAGAATTGTTAGATTGCAGGTTATATGAGCAGCCACAGGCAGATCCCATTCATATACCCAGATAGACAGGATTCATCCAAGTTCATTATCCTTAGAAGAATCTTTTATTGCATGATAAACCGTTATGAGCAGCATGTTTGTTGGTGAAAGACATTCGATATGGGTTCAAATTTATCTGAAACGGCTACTGTCAGTTACCAAGAACCAACCAGATTAGATATATATAATAGACAAAATCATTAAGTGATTTCTGCACGATTTCAATCACCATGTCATAAGTATCCAAACTGGGCTTTCCTCCAGATTAACTTCGCCGGAAATATAGACATCTACCAACGCCCTCACTGAGCTGTGACGCATCCAAAAGACCAAGAACGATAAACAATTTTTCTCCATCTGATGCTTGCCTGACCGTAAACACCTCCAAGATTAAACTCCAAATAACAAGAGCAGGAAAAAGTGACAGCTTAGGACTAGTTGTCGCAGATATCACAGTTCCACTGGGGGTAGGGCGTGTAGGCTGCGGGGGTGTACATGCCGAACTGGAATGTCTTCTGGACCGCCAGGTAACCGGGGGAGGGAATATCGGTAATTTCAGAGTCGGAATCCTTGATGATGAGAGTGTACATGCCAACAGGGAGAGGGGCATCAGGATCATTGGCCTCCTTGCTAGTATCCCAAACGTAGGTGGGGTTCGTCTCGAAAGTCATGTTGGCGGTAAGAGTGTAGGTTTCGCCGGCGGAAGACTGACTGACAAGCACGTCAATCGCAGTAGGAGTGCCTTCGAGTGAGGTGTAGTTCCAGCCAAAGGTGGCGTAGTCGCCAATCTTGATCAGCGGCGTAGGGACATACATAGTGTCAGGCAGAGTCATACTCAAACCACCAGGTTGAACATCGGCAGAAAAGGTTGTGCGTTTGGGTGCAGAAGTTCCAGTCTTGGTGCCCGACTTCTTTCCGGTTGTCTTTCCTGTCTCTGTGGAATCTTCCTCGGTGGCAGTCCCAGTCTCTGTTCCGGTTTCGACTTTAGCTGTGTTTAGATTGGTCTGCTTGGGGCTTTTCTTGGTGTTTGTGGCTTCCTCTTCGGTCGTGGTATCTTGACGAGGCTTGAGAACTTGAGTTTCCAAAGGCACTGTTGAAGAGTCAGTAAAAAGGGGTCTGGGGGTCTGGGGGTCGTGGGGAAAGCTGGCATACGATTTTCCGGAACAACTCGTCGAACTACAACAGAGTCGGCGTTAGGAAACCAACTAGGCCATGCTGTAGCCAAAGGTGCAAGAGAAGTGAGGCAGACAGCGGCCTGGAGGAGGTTTGAGGTGGGACGCATGATGGATTCGTTGATGGTCGTTGTCGGGTTGGAGAAGAAAGGGGTTGAGATGGAAATCGAACAATGACCACAGTGACGGTATTAAAAGTCGGTTCGAAAATGGAGGATCGCTGTCGTCTCGATAACGATAACGATGTTGTATTAACTATGTTGATTTGATAGATTGTCCTTACGAATGACAGATCTGTCGAGATGCTGGGCGTGTCCAAGTCGATGGGAGCGAGTGAAGGGTGAAACAGATGGAGTAGCGAATGTCGAGAAAGAATCAGAGCGAAAGACAACAGAATCAAAACAAGGCTGATATGCTGCTAGTCTCAAAAGTTCTGAAATTGATCAATCTCTAGAGCTTTAACGAGAGGAAGAGCGAGCGAGCGAGCGAACAAGAGGTGGACAAGAAATCAACAGGACAGGAGCAAAAACGAGAGAACAAGGGAAAGCGTTGGCGTTATGTTGGGTTGGCCCAGCAGACGAGGGAGCAGGGGGGGTTGGTCATCTCATCTCATTGGTGTAGAGCACATGCTTCAAGCCCCCATAACAGTATGTACGTACCCCCCCCTTGGCTATCGATTTTTAACTCGTGAGCCAAAACACCAGTTCCGTATTTTCTCTTCATTGGGTGGAGGCTTAGCTGGAACCGTTGAATCTCCATATCAGTTAGTGGGTGAAGGAGCTGAGCGGTACAACTGAACCTGGGCATGTACGTATTACAGCACTGTACTTGCAGGACACAGCCCATTTGGAGCCTGGTTTATTGGTTCATCAATTCCTTCATTATTGTCAGACGCGAAAATCATTGTCTCGTGTTGACAGAGTTGGATGCTTCCCTGATCCAAAAAAAGGAATGGACACCATCACATGATCTCGTGTAGACTCCATTGCTTCACCTAAAAATAACAACGGTTACCCTTCGCCCCATCCCTGTTCGGAGTCCCCTAACGCCTGAACCCGCCCGCTATTCTCGGCAATCATGCACGAAGGATGGGACGGGCGACAGGGTTAGCGGGATCAGGTATTACTAGGTAGGTACGTAGTAAGGTTCCATCGACAGATCCTTGGATCCAATGTTAACAAGTACTACGATCTTCTCGTGCTGATTTCTAGATCTTTCTAGCATCGCAGAAGCACTAGCAAGGTGCGTTTCTTCCTACCCTTCTAAAATCTACAATATGTCTGTGACGATGGTGTCTCGGATTAAAGTGAAGTACCCATTAACCATCCTGCACGGCCCCGTTGATCTCATCTAAGTCTGGGCTGCGTTTGGCTTTCTACCGCTTTAGCCTCCGATCAAACGGGGCCTCAATCTTCTGTATCACGTGTATACTAAGTACGGGACTATGACAATGTCAATTTTCATCGACTACATTTATCATATATGGTATATTTCCACTGATGTTTATTTGTATTTCGTCTTCGCTACTTATTAAGTGACCATCAGTTGGTGTAACATGACTGCAACGGTGATAATCACTATCACTCAGGAGTCCCAAAAGTCAGGAGAAAATCGAAAGCAAGTTGCTAATACTCCATATCCCACAAGAGAGTGACTGTAGTCTTCTTTTCGCAATGTGATTGACATATGCAGTACTGTTACCATGGAAAGTCACTGACGATTGATATGCGTCAGGCGTACCGTCAATGTACAACATGTGTGGATATGTGCCCATCTACAATGCATGCGGATTTGAACAATCTCACTCCTTGTGGTTGAAATTGAACGTTTGCTTGCATTTCTTTCATCTTTTCTTCATAAGCCAGCAGCCGAATAACGGGAAGCTTGTTTTTGTGGATGGTAGCCCCTCAGAGTGACGGGAAGTTGTCAACGAGGCTCGCAGTTGCCAACAGCGGCACGTGAATCTGCCTGCCTGTTGGTTCGCCTTATCAAATAACTGTCTCCTGCCTGATGAAAAGCTACAAGGCGTGAAGGCTCATTCCCCTTGAGATTTGCGAATATTCGATCCCCCCCCCCGCCATCTAAATATTTCGTCTACCTTCAACCATTTTATTCTTCGGCACACTCAGAATCAAGATACTATCTTGAAGCAACCACAATGAACCTTACACAGTATGTACAGTACCAGCCCGTCAAATCCAATCCAATCCGCCGAACCTCTTGGTGCCGTTTTCAGTTCTAATTTATTACGCTCTTAGGAATCAAGCCGTATGCTCGCCCACCCTATCTGCACCATATTCATCGTGCAAACGACCATCAGAAACTGATATTTGTACAAGGGCCTCGAGTCATCGGCTCATAAATCTCAATGCGTTTACATCCCACAGGAAGAGTACAGTAGCCTCGTCGCAGCTGCTCATCAGTACTGTATGTATCATTACGGCCGGGTAGCTTGACTCCTCGTTCTAGAACCCTTTCTGATTTATGCTTGCTCAGTCTACCTACGCCAAAATCTCAATCAGTACGGCTTCGACGATGCCACTCTCAATGTACGTGCAGCCTTCTATCACTCTGGGTATTCCTGACTCCATCCTAGGCGCTGTGTCTACCGACAGCGACTCAGAACAATTCCACGTTGGCAAACGAGCGTGTTGACGACTCAACTTCAACACATTTTGCCCCTGACGTCTCAACCATTCTCTACCAGAACCAGCAAAGTGCCACGTTTGAAGGTCGTGCCGAAAAGCAAGCGTTCAATGGGAGCAAGAATCTCGATAACGATGCTTTGCACCAGTCTTCTGCCTATGCAGGCAACTCACTGGACCAACAGCATCGTGGTTCATTTCAGAACAACAAAAGATCCGAGTCCCATCGATGGGTGGAGAGTGCCGCTCAGAGATCGGTGCAGCTTTTGAACTTGGCGCCTGGCGTCACTCATGGTGAGATTGCTGCCATCGTTCGAGGTGGACCGCTTCTGGAGATCTTTCTCAGAGCAAAGGATAACTCTGCTACTGTATCCTTTGTACGTGAAAGTGACGCAGTTGCTTTCCTTGATCATACTCGGACGTGTGGTTTGTACTTGAAGGACCGTAAAGTAGGTTGAGCAACGAAATTACCTGGTTCTTATTCTGATGAATGGCTGTAGATACATGCCAAATGGTCTGAATATCAGTACGTCGTGAGAGGCCAAGTCGCCTACCACGTCGCAAGAGGAGCTACTCGAAACTTCGTCATTCGCAAGCGTGATCCCAACACCACTGCCCAAAGCCTCCGTGAGGATCTCGACCATATTCACAACCTTTATGTGATTGATATTGAGATCAACAAGAGCAATTGCTTCGTCAGCACCAGTTCGGTCAATTCCGCCATCTTCGCTCGCAACTGTCTTCTCAGTCGGTCGTAAGTTTAATCTGCCCCGTCTCGCACCACCTCAAAGCCATTTATTTGATTAATGCTAACTGATGACTTGACAGGGAGTACAAGAATTCCCGTATCGAATGGACTGCTGATGAGTGTGGTCAACCTCTGGAGACTTTACCCAGTGACGCCAAGGCCCCGGTTCTTTGCGTGAAGGAAGACAGCAGCGCCGTGCCTGCCCACCCATCGCGCAAGAACCTCATGGGCAACCGATTCCAGCTTCTGGATCTCAGCGACACTGACACGAGCCACGGCGACGATTCTTCTGACGAGTCTCTTTGAGCGACACACATTACTTTAAACATTACGCTACCTCCTGTCATGTTCTGTTCGTTAAACTTCAATGCCAAGGTTGCTGCAGGGAAACGCATAAAGGGGGAAAATATGATTGCCATACAGTCGGTTGACCGTATATAAGAGCATAGTTTGTTCAATGATGCTGCCATAGAAGAGCCTAACTATTGCTGTACTTGACATTTCTTGTCAGCCAAAACATGGAGATGTGATAAAAAATCCCGGGCAGATAGTTTTTTCAATTGAGAATTTTGAGCCTGATCGATGTTCACTGCTGAATCACCAGACATTTCATGATAGGACGACAACTGGATGGCGGTATTTCCACAGTCATTCGTAGAAGTCTGGTCTTTCCAGGACGATTGTGTTTGGTACAATGCCCAGAATTCATTGGTGACTGTCCGTGTAGAATATACTGATGTCGTAGACAAATGCTAGTCCCCTTAACTGCTTGGTGATTGCTTTTCAGGGGCTAGCTAACACCTGCACAATGGGGCTTTACATCCCGCCCCTGACCGTTTTCTAACAGCTTTGTGGATGTATTGAAAAAATGGCAAAAATGATACAAAATGGCCAAAAAAGAGCGCGCGCGACGTTCATCTCAGGCAAGTGTCGGTATCACTAATCTGCTCACACTGTGAGGAAACATGAACCATCCCACTCCGTGGGAAATGTACTGCTGACCGTCAACTACCCGTTGACCTTAGCTTTAAACCACTCGACCATCGAGCCGTTGAATCCCGTCTTTGTTTAACCATTGACTTATTTTAATCTATAAAGCTTTCATTGGGTGGTCGGGTGAGTGCTGCCTGCAGAATCAATCACGCAGGCAGGCGCCCATGCGCTGGCTTGGAGGAAGGCAGCACCTGCCACTGCCACTCCGCCCGAATTCAAGTATGCATCTATAACTCGAATCTCACCTCTAACATTCCTTGTGATTAACTATTGAAGAACTCGATAACCATGAAGACTAATGTAGGCCTGAGTGTTACCCCTGAGTAAGGGGTGGCATGCATAGGTTTAATGTTATTCTCAAGTCAGCATGCAAATACAATTCTTATTTATATAACAACATATCACTTAAAAAGTAACAAGTGTATTACAGCAAGGATAGAAATAATCTAGTCGTTAACAATGAAGGAGTGTGCATTAAATCTAAATAAGGGCCTTGAGTTTAAAAACCTACAAGAATAGTAGTTATCTGAGCAGGCATATAATGCCCTGGCCATGATTAAGGAGAAAGTGCAAAACGATACAAGTTAGGTAGAGAGGGAAAAGCGGAGGGGGGGGGGGGGAGAAAAAGAAAAAAAGAAACCCTCATCAGCGAGAACAATGAGGCTCGATGCATCGCTGCAGAGACAACCCAGATATCTACTAGCGAGAATCATTGGGGGCATGATCAGCCGGCTTAACCGCTTGACCACCCTGTTGATATAATAGATTGCATTTGTAATTCATATAGCTATGCGCTGCGTCTGGAGATTGCAGGTTGTAGACGACGATGGCAGCTGTTGACAGCTGGCAGCCGGTGCAGGTTTTTGGCATGAGGTTATAACACTACGCTTCAGACCTGGGCCACCGCACTGTAAGGCAGGCCCCAGAGCCCCTCAATTTTGACAACGGAGAATAGGTCAGAATATTGCATAGATACTCATCTGTTTGACATTATCTAGGTATCTTTGCCCGAGTCCCATGTCCTGATTTGGAAGTGTCCAACTCGACAGGGACTCTACTAGCACCAGGGGCACAATAACACCACGGACAAACTTATATACGAACACCTCATATTGCAGCTCGAATAGTGGTGCCTCTCTTATAAAGAGGGATTGGATACGATAAGAGTCAGGGGGCACTGTTAGCGAACAGTGTATCTATATGGCCTTGAGCTTAAATGGAAGTATTTGATATAACAAATGGATATCCAACTAAGTATCTTAAGCAATAGAGTGCTCATATCACACAAATCTCGTTAGATTCGTTTGTATGCTAGGTACTTGACTAGATATACATGGATACGGATAGGACAACGCTAGCAGCAACGTAATATGAATATATAATCGATGGGAACTGAACTGAAATTCTCAAGAAAACCAAACTGCGATAATTATCATTTAGCAATTAATTGCCTGGCTAGCTACCTGGAAAAATCGTAGCGTCCCACACAAGGCTCCGTTGCGATGCTCCTCGAATCCCAATGATGGTAAACCGTACACATAAATCACGTTTCCAAAACTTATCAATGATTGGCATTCTTAGTAACAGACTGCAAGTAGTCGAGCAAAAAGGTACGTTCAGCTGGTGAGATGGGTGTCTGGCTGCCACGACGCGAAGGTGGACCAGCAGGTTCCTCTGTGCCAGAGGCCAATGAAGCAAGACGAGACCCAGGCGTTCCAGCAATGACCTCTTTGCCCTTGGCTGCCTCCAAACTGGCAGGCGATGGCTGTTTTCCAAAAAGTGAAAGCAGCTCTCGCTTCTGAGCTGGGCCAGATTCGCGACGTGTGTTGAACGCGGGGAATGCTTGCGCGATACTGGGACTGACACTAGCACGTGCAGGCTGTAGATGGGCAGATAATCCACTGGGCGAAGCAAAAGAAGTTTGAGGAGATGCCGATGCTCCACCAACACCGAGAAACTGCTCTGTTTGTCCTCGCTGAAGAATTCGAATGGGTTGAGCAGGCTGTGAAGCGGCTGTTCCTTGTACCTGAGTGCCATATTGCGCATAATCGGTTTTTCCTTGGGAGCCCGGCGTGCTAGACTGAGCGGCTCGAGGATGTAGGGACAAGCCCTCCAAAGATATGGACGGGTTTGTGCCTGCGTTGGTTTGTGGAGAAGCTTGGGTCCTCACATTATCTCCCCCGAGAGATCGCACGAGCTCGCTCATCATACTGCCTGGAGCAGCTTGTCCAATAGCGTGAGGTGACTGAGTAGGAGGTTGGTTTTGGTCATCCTTACGAAACATGCCCAGCAAGGCAGAGCGGTGGTTGTTGGCAGGAGGTCCAACCTTTGAACCAGGTAGCTCTTTGGGACTCGGCCCAGTACGATCCTGACCTCCACCAAGCGGTTGTGCTTGCGAGGGGATTTGAAGTGGGTTCTGTTGTTGCGCTTGGTTCCCGCCAAAGTTGCCATATGCGGGTGCTTGGTTCTGTACTGGAAAACCGGGAGGGAATGGCACCTGCTGATGCTTCTGCTGGGGTTGAGGTGCAGTATTGCCGCCCTTGAATGCGTTCAGGAGAGCCATTGACTGGCCATTCAGGGGTTGCTGCCTTGATTGCTCAGCCGGATTATGAACTGGTGGTGGCATCTGACCGGCGTGCCCATGTTGCGGCTGCTGTTGGTTGGTGAACTGACCAGGACCTGAGCTGTAATTGTTTTGGTTTACGTCTTGGAACGCGCTTCTGTTGAAAACAGCTCTCTCCACTTGGGGAGGCAAGGGCTGAGGGTGAACCAGCGGTGCCTGGTTACTCTTGTACTGGCCTTCTTGCACAGGGTATTGATCAACATATGACTGGTGATAGCTCGCCTGTTGTCCAGGAGCCACGTTCCATGGAGCAGTATGGTGGGGCGGATAGGGAAATGATGGCGGTGGCTGCTGAGCGTTGATAGATGGCATCTGGTTTTGGTGGTGTGGTGTATGAGGCTGGGGTGCGGTCTGGGTCGTCAGATCCAGAGGAGTATGCGGATGTTGACGATCGGATTGAGGGAGGCTGCCTGAAGGACCGCCCTTCGCTTGAAGAATAGAAAGCAAAGCGCTACCCTTATCCTGTTGGACAGGGGCAGGAGCTCCTTGCAACCCTTGGGTCGGAGGTTGGACCTTCAACAATCGCTGCAGTTCTTGTGTCGCGCCTGCGAGCGTCTCTATTGCCGGCTCTTGGTCCGCAGTTTCAGCCCCAGTGTCTGTTTTCCAGGCCTCGTCCTCATACAACGCTTCAGTGATCGGTCCATAACTATGCGGGACAGTCGCTGCTTTTCGTGCCTCAATCTTTTTCTGCGAGGTAACCCATTTCTTCAAAGGTACCAAAAATGGGGCAACCATGTAAAATTTGTTGGCGTTGGGAGTAGCAATCGCCTCGTTAGACTGGCCGTTCTTACGACGGAAAGCTGGCAACTCCGACAGTTTGTACCACTGGATTTTGCTAATTTCCTTGCGGGTTTTCGGTTCAAAGACTGTGTCCATTGGAACATCGCGAAACACGTAAAGCCTCATGTGCTGTTCACGCATCGCAATCTCAATATACTTGGGTTTATGCTCGGTTGGTACTAAGCCAGCGGCTCGAAGGTCAAGGCCAGTCTCTTCGTAGACTTCTCGGATGGCGCAATCTAAATCGTCCTCGTCCTTGTTAATCTTTCCTCGTGGGAAACTCCAGTTGGCGCCCTTCTTCCATCCCTTAACCAGAACTGTCGAGTCCATGGCCTCGTTTAGCATGATAGCACCTCGTACTGGGACGCGAGTCTTGTACTCCAAGAACTCCTCGAACGCTTTGGTATGGTTCTCAACGGAAAAGTTGGCTAACAAGGGACAGTGTTGGAAGATTCGAAGGCAAAAGGTACGCAACGTCATGGATGGTAGAGTCGGGTCCAGTGGACGGATGAAATCTTCGTAGAACCATTGAGCCTCTTCGACTTGGAAGCATATTCGAGCGACGGAGGAGAGATCTTCCTGGGGAAGGTTGATGATGAAGCGGACGCAGAGGTCGTCCAGCCCTATGTCGGTTGTGTTAGTCCATGCTCGCGATTGCGCAGCGCCCACCAACACAGCACATACAATCCTCTAACTGCATTTGTGTTCCAGACATGATGACAGAATCCTTCGGTTCATGCTATTGTGAAGATGCAAATTTTGGTTCTTATTTTCTTTGGTTTTATTGTTTGCTTATTTCTTCTCAAGACTTTGCGAGATAATAATGCGAACGTAGCTGCGAAGGCAAGCTGACCATGGTTGACGTGCGACAGCCTAGGTAGATGACGCAAAAGGACGACTGTGACAAGCGAAAAAGACGCGAGCGGTCACTTGGTTTGAGTCAACGAGGTGCTTCGCTTCGCTTCGTTTCGTTGCGGTTGAGCTGAATTGCCTTTTGCAGCGGATGTTGAAAGGCAACGTCTCTTTTTGACACGCGGGGTCGAAGCGGCGGTGCAAGAGCCGAAAATGGTCGGGTTGAAATATGATTTGTTGGTGTTGTTGTCAGGTTTGACAACATCACAATCGGGTCAGCCAGAACAAAGAAGACCCATAACTCATTCACGCCTAAGGTACTAACCTAAGCTGCTAGGGTAGGTGTGCAGAGCTCCATGTTAAACTGCTTCACTCAACTCAGCGCGCCGTGCTCGAGCTAGCATTTGGCTAAGCCACACGCTATTGAAAACCTACAGTTGCCACAGATGAGTTCATCTGCTGTGGCGGTGCATGACCACATCTGATCATGAGCCAAACTGTAAATGTCCGCTGTGTTTCAAACGCTGCTTATTGCCACCGCAATATATGCCAGCACATACGCGGGATCGGCATTGCAGTAGCAGCTGAGCAGGTTTTGTTGAGCCGTTTAGCATGAAATAGGTGATGTTCCAGACCCTAAGGGGCCTGTGAGCTAAAACACTACGCCAGTTTTACAGGGTTCCCAGGAGTTCGGGTAGTCGCTAGAATTACATCATCGCTCAATGACAAAACGGGCTCCCTCTGACCACGGATCATAAATACTTGGAAACAGGTAATTGACCAGTCGCACAGCAAGCCTGCCCAATAAATCAAAGCGCAAAAGCTGGTGGCCCATTCAAGACTTCTCTTGTTCCACCTCCCTATAAAGAAAGGCGCCTGTTCATTGTCTTGGCCTGCCTTCTTCTGTCTCGGAATATCGAGCAGTGACATTCTTCGCAGTGGTAATTCCTTACCTCATCGTCTATTTGTCGCTACCAAACTCCATCGCGGCGATATTATCAAGAACAGAGACCTTCCTTTTTCTTGGACAGCACAACAGCATCCTCCATCAAGGGAAGCAACAAGCCTGGGGCAATATGACTTCAATCATCACAAAGCTCGTCACCAAGAAGATCCTAGGGGAGACTGTCGCGAACAAATTTGGAACTGAGGTATACTCACATCAACTCACCACATTACTCAACTTATAGGGCTGACCCGTTATCCGCAGGACCCTTACTTTGAGCATGTCCCCGCGACTCGTCTGGATGGAAAACCCAACGGCAAAATAAAGAAGCGCAAGAAGGCTCTTCCTCCAGGCATTACCGATAACGATGCCAAGGTTTTGACCAAGGTTAAGCGTCGAGCTTATCGGCTAGACTTGTGTCTCTTCAGTTGCTTCGGCATCCGTTTCGGCTGGGGTAGTGTTATAGGACTGGTTCCTGCGTGAGTTGAATCCTACGATCCGAACTCAGGCTATATGATTGATACTTACATGTCTTTCAAGAATCGGCGACGTTTTGGATATGTTGCTCGCCCTTTTGGTCATGAGATCGTGCATGAAGATCGATGGTGGTCTGCCCACCTCGGTCAAGGGCAAAATGGTGTTTAATATCTTGGTCGATTTTGTCGTTGGACTTGTTCCTTTTGCTGGCGACCTGGTGGATGCAGCGTACAAGTGCAATACTCGCAATGTGGTGCTCCTCGAGTCCCACCTGCGAGAGGAGGGACGCAAGAATCTGAAGAAGAGCGGATTACCGGTACCGGTCGTTGATCCCAGTGAAGCAGACGAATTTGATCGACTTCAGACACAGGATCCGCCCGAGTACGTTTCGAACCCACCATCTCGAAATGCATCCATGTCAGAGCGTCGTCAACGCAGTCGCAGTCGCAGCCGGGATCGCCGTCGTGATGATCGCCCCGTCGAGCCGGTACCGGCGCGAGTTCGCGAGAGCCGTGGGTTCTTCGGTCGCAGCAGAGCCCGGCCGGATGATATCGAGACAGGGGAAGCTGGGCGTGGATCTCGGCGTCAAAGATCGCCGCGCAGGGAGCGACGCTAAACTCGGTGACTAAGATTTCCTTCACGGCAAAGGAGACGGACGACAGGCTCAGCAATGAGAGAAGATGCGATGCTCGTGAATCAGGGGTATTCGTTACGTGGTGAAGTACCTCGCGTAGTGTGGTACTTGTTGTTTGCACGATGGGACCGTGGAGTCATGTTTTATTAATTATCATGTTGTCTACGAATAATGTATGTATATGCTGTACGGAACTTTGCTCAGGCACCATAACCCTGCTTGATTGATAAAACAAAGTGGATGCAGAAGGGCACGGAGCTCAGGTATCCTCAAATCAAATTAAAGAATAAGATCTGATAACTTTACTTGGTATTTTATCGTCCTAGCAACAGCCACAAAGAAATGAACAATGCGATGATGCGAGGATCTAACATGCTTCGTACTATAACAAGGTTCATTTCATAGCTAGCTCAGCCTTCATGAGGGCCCATTCCCAATTTCGTTACAATTTAAAAGGTTGTACTGGCGAGATCGAGGAGTAGGAGGCGCATCAACCCCGTATGATAGATCCATGCCCGCTGGTAACGTCAGATTCAGGGCCTAAGCTAGGACGCGGTGTGTATCCCCAGAAACGCGTTCCAACACCCTTGGAAGGCGGAAGGGATCGACGGAAGCTTGACAAAGACAGTGATACCTATTTAGTTAAGATTTTGATTTGCAGAGTTTTCTGAATGTCAATGGCGTCTGAGTGGTAATAATGAAGCTCATCATGACACCCATATTCGGCTGCACATTATCTCATGAGCTCAGTTAGGTCCTGTCTCAAACCACTATCATGCCTGAGCAAAACTCACTCTATCCCACATGCATTGACCTAACAACGTAGACGAGACATGGGCATTAGAGTAAAAGTGCACAGAATGCTCCATAGAGTGTGCTAAGTGACAAATATCTGGTCATGACGCTCACAGCCCTGACAAAGCCTGAATCATCACTCCCTGCCATGAAGCAGGTACCGTACAGGGATAGTGGAGTGTTCTGGTGAAAAACGCAAAGTATTGACTTGGAGCCATGCCAAAGACGAACATGAACCCGCTCAAGACGCGACTTTACGCGTCCCCCTTGACCAGATTCGCTTCAATGATCCTGGTGGCTGGATATTCTCATGGTACCAGCTCGAGCGCTAGCGTCTTGGATACGCCGAAAGCCCCTGGTTCACCCAGTGACGCGCAGTGATACCCAGCGCAGTAAAGTGGCCCGCTATTGCTGTATCCACCGCGTATTGCCCAGCGCGACGCGATCCACTACACGTGACAGCGTATCCAGACTTATACAAAAGCCCGTCGCCTTCATCTCTTTCTTTACTTTGGACCAGACCATCACCACCGCAACCATCACCATAACCTCAAGAGTTCAACACAAGCACAAACCCTTTGTCTCTTGTTTCTGTATCACTCTATTCATAATTGTTCTATTCTCTTTGATCTGAGACTCATATATAACACAATGGCTGCGCAAATGACTCCTTCGAAGCAGGTATGTGACATGGTTCACAGTTACACTCGAATTCCTCGCTAACATTTCTGATTAACAGGCTGCTTCCGCAATTGAGAACTTCAACATGGAGTCCCCTGTCAAAAAGCTCGACTTCGGTGCCGCCAACAAGGAAAACGAGCCTCTCAACCAAACCACCGATACCACCGAGCTGAAGACAAAGATCGTTGAGGAGACCAAGAAGGAGGAGACCAAGACTGCTGCCCCTGGCATTAAGGCTGAGGAAGCCGACGAGCCCCTCCTTCAAGAGAATCCTCAGCGATTTGTTCTCTTCCCTATTAAGTACCATGAGGTAAGTAACGCGTTTTGACGCGTAAAGTGGTGTCCCACTAAAACATCATGCTAATATTTCCTGATAGATCTGGCAGATGTACAAGAAGGCAGAGGCTTCCTTCTGGACAGCCGAGGAGATCGATCTTTCCAAGGATCTCCACGACTGGAACAACCGTCTGACTGCAGATGAGCAGTTCTTCGTCTCCCACATCCTCGCTTTCTTCGCTGCCTCTGATGGTATCGTCAACGAGAACCTTGTTGAGCGATTCAGTGGCGAGGTCCAGATTCCCGAGGCTCGATGCTTCTACGGTTTCCAGATCATGATGGAGAACATCCACTCCGAGACATACTCCCTACTCATTGACACCTACATCAAGGAGCCTGCCCAAAGAACATACCTCTTCAACGCCATTGACACTATTCCTTGCATCCGAAAGAAGGCTGACTGGGCCATTCGATGGATCCAGGACAAGGACTCCTCATTTGCTCAACGTCTTGTTGCCTTTGCTGCCGTTGAGGGTATCTTCTTCAGCGGTGCCTTTGCCTCTATTTTCTGGCTCAAGAAGCGTGGCCTCATGCCTGGTCTGACCTTCTCCAACGAGCTCATCTCTCGTGACGAGGGTCTTCACACTGACTTTGCCTGCCTCCTCCACTCTCACCTTAAGGGACGTGCCAGCAAGCAGATGATCCAGGACATCATCACCGATGCCGTTACCATTGAGCAGGAGTTCCTTACTGAGGCTCTCCCTTGTGCTCTTCTGGGCATGAACTCCAACCTCATGAAGCAGTACATCGAGTTTGTCGCTGATCGTCTGCTCGTTGCTCTCGGTAACGAGAAGGTGTACAAGGCTACAAACCCCTTCGACTTCATGGAGAACATCTCTCTGGGTGGCAAGACCAACTTTTTCGAGAAGCGCGTTGCCGACTACCAAAAGGCCGGTGTCCTCCACAGTGCCAGCAAGAAGGCTGACGAGGAGGAGACACCCAAGGGCGAAAACGGCGGAGACTTCACTTTTGACGATGACTTCTAAGCTAATCGTCTCTCGCCGTTTCCCTTTTCTTTTGGCCCGGGCAGTTGCTCATGGGCACGTGAACATATGAACATATACCCTGTTTTACTTCTTGTTTGTACATTTAAAACGAGCCTCGGAGCAGTGCTTGGTTAATTTTACGGTTGGCAAGGTCGCGATCATACTTTGAATCCTATAAATGGATTTGCGCTGATCGTCATGGCGTTTCGGGGATTTTGACTTGGGTGGATGAAAACAGCATTGATGGATTAATTGTGCTGATGGATGATGATATTATAGTACTCTCCTAGATAGAGATGAATTGATTAGATTAGTATACCTGTTGTATTCTCTTGTGACTTGTAAACATGTGCACCGTGACTCGGACAGTGTTTGTCTGAGTCTGAACCCGGGCCAAACACTCACATTAACCCAACACTTGTCAATACAGAGCTTTAATTCTTTTTGTTGATACTCGCAACGTCGGTTTCTGAAGTTGATCCAAGTTGTAGTGTTTCGGGCCAATACCGTCAAATCTCAAGACCTCATACAACGAATATGTTGGCCACCACGAATATTCTCCCCGCTAAATCCCTTTCTGAACGAAATCATCTTTAGCTGCTCACTGCCCTATTTCTTGCCCTTCTTCTTCTTCTTTCCACCGCCGCCACCCCCTTGTGCTGCCTGCGGTGTGGACGTGGCAGCCTGTACTTCTTCTGTACCCTCTGCGTCTACCATTGTCACCTCTGGCACATCCGGCACAGCAGCTTGACTTCTACCCAGACGACCCAGCGAGGCGTGGATGAGACGAGTTACCTCCTGCGCCTTCGTGGTACGGTACTTGATCGTAACTCCGCTGATAGGATCGAATGCCTTAAGTACTAGGGCGCCACGCGGGGGTTTCGTCACGGGTGTGTCGCCATCGGCATCAGGTCGTGTTGGGCCAGGCTTGAGCTTGTATGATGTGGTGATATGTGTCTGTGGTGGTTAGTTGATTGATTGCGCAACTGTGCGGCTGGCGCGAGGACGTACGGTTGAGGGGCGGGCTTCCAGGAGTGCCATAGATTGGTCGAGCCATTCCTGGCTTGTCTTCATGTACACCATGGTATTGACGGGTTTTGTGTGATATCGTTTGTTGAGATCTTGAAGCTCGTGGTCGTGTGCTGGTAGGTTGCGGCTCGGCAAGGGAAGAATGCGCAATGGTATTCACGCTTCCTTTACTGTAAATAGGTTTTCGCTTTTCTTTCTAATGCATATGATATAAATTATGCTGTGGGAGGTCAAGCGTTGACGCCTGTAGGTGCGATGTCGTTCGCTGTCTAGGTGTGGAGAGTTGATTGAGGTTGAAAGGTGACAATCGACAATGGTGGGGCTCGGTGAGGGGCCTGGAGGTATCTCAACCTCAGGGTAAGTACCTCTTAAAAAAGTTGACCTTAAGGACGAAATTAGCAAGTCAGTTTATGCTATTTAGACTATATCCTCTGGTCAATTATTTCGAATTATCATGTAGAGGTGGAATTTTATATTTCCTATGGATATCTAATATTTCTAATATTTCAGATCTCTAAACCAAAACCTGGGTATTGAATCTCAATTCCCCAAAAATTTAAAGCTGATGCACCTCAGTGTATCAAAACCTTGATGTATCAAAATATCTAACGTTTATTCCAATAACTCACTTTCTCAACAGGGATACCATTCATATCTACCATGTTTTATCCAAAATTTGATAGGGCAGCGGGAGCTCGATTTGGCCCATGTGGTTTTGATGGTCCTTGCTGTAATATTTGTTGTAGGCTTTTAGGCAACTATGCAGGCAGATGTCATTGTCCATCCATCCAATCCCGTTCCTTTCTTTCATCGACTCAATGACTTCTTTTATGTATCATTCTGGGAATAAATAGAGGACACCAGCGCGACAAGGTCACCTTATATTTCTCTTCAGCACATACATCTATCTTCCTTCTATTTGCACGTATCAGCGGCCTGCCAGATACTCGGAGCAATTATCGCCTTGCCGTTATATCTTCAACATCGCATCTCTTTCATATCAATTCTAGCTAACCACATCTTTAATATCTTCCCCGCTCGGTAGCTATAGCTTACATCAAACTGTAAGTCTTTTTTTTCTCTTCCGCTCTTTGGACCTTTTACTGACCAAGACATTTGGTTAAGCGTCCTTTTTCTCACTTCTATAGCGGTCACACTACCACCCTTTCGTCATTGCTCACTGGCTTAGTAGCCTACACAAGGGTTTTGGGAGCCCTGGGCAGGAACTTGGTCTTCAACATCTCGAGTCATTGAAGCCACTTCACCAATTACCAAAAAAATGACCGCAACATGTATCAATGGCAAGCCGTCCTGGCACTTGGAAGGTAGGTCGCCGAATTCGTTGAACTATAAGTGGCTATTCTAACCGGGCACGAAACAGAGCTACCTACAGAAGTCAAGGGTCTCATAATGGACGAGGTTTCGTTGCTGCCAAACCCCTACAGCAACCTTCTCAATTTGGCAGAAACGTGCAAGCAGCTTTCCAGCCATGCTCTTTCTCAGCTTTATCTCAACGACGCCAAGGACTCATTGGGGGCTGACAACTCTGAGTCAAATATGCCCCTGAGCCTTCAATGGGCTTGCTGGTTCGGAATCTTGGAAGCAGTTAAAATGTCATTAGAAGGTCTACGAAGAGCTGGTGTGGATATCAAGCGCAAAATCAACCAACCTTTCGAAAACGGAACCCTCTACAATTTGCGTTGCAAGTCAGTAAAGAAGAGAGGGCCTTCTGGTCCAGCTTTGAGTTATGGATATCTGCATTGGGGGAGCCGAAGCGGTCTTTTGCATCTAGCGTGTCTACGCGGAAATACAGCCATTGCCGAATTTCTTATAGACAGCGGCGGAGCTGATCCAGATGCCCCAGATGGAAAGGGTCTCCCTCCCTTGGCCTATGCATTGAACGAACATGTGGTAAGTCTTCCCTTTCGGTATTAAACATTGGCCGCTGGAAGCATAAGAGACGAAACTAGCAGGTCACTTTATGCTATCTAGGCCAGACTTCTTGGACTATTTATTTATGTACCCTAAGACCAAGGAGGCCAACGTTTCTGCTTCTCAGATAAATGCTAACACGTTATAAAGGTCAAGTTTCTTATCGAAAGGGGAGCAGACGTCAACGTGACTCATGGTGGTTCAGACGAGACGGCATTATGCCATCTCATATCCTGGGGCCCGAGGGATCAGTGCGACTGGCAGAAGGAGTTCAACATACCTCGCGGCGGTGGCGCTCTCAACCCTTCAGACACTCGCCAAGACCAACTCAGTGCTATCCGCTGTCTGATCCTCTATGCGAATGCAGATATTTATGCAAATAGGATTGACAAAGTCAGCCCGCTACGCATGGCCGTACTGACACGATACATTGAAGTTGTCCAAATTCTTTTGGAAGCCGGTGCTTCACCCAACCCACTCAGCATCACGACGAATAGCAAGAGGCTGTTGCTTGTGGATGCTCTGAAACCGAGCCAGAATCACCGCGTTGTCAACATGCTTCTAGAGTTTGGGGCCGAGGCTGACGTCGATGAAATGCCTGACCACGATCTCACCAAATTGGAGGGCGATCAGCTTCCTATCATGCACCTTACAACACCAGACAGTAATCCACGATATGCGAAAGAAGAAGCTGACATGGCAGAAATTATCTGCAAGAAAATTAAGCACTTCAACATGGTTATCGACGGGCACCGGCCGCTATGGCGCTATGTGAGACAAGGACGGATAGATATTGGCCGGATTTTGATAAAACACGGTGCAAGTCCTGAACTGGCAAATGTTGAGGTTCAAGATAATGTTCTAGAGCTGGTAGCAAACTGAGAAGCATATGAATCGTTTGGAGATGCTCACTTGACCTCTAAGCTCTAGGGTACAAAAATATATAGTCAAAAAAAAAGTCTAAACAACACAAATGAACCTACTAATTTCGTCTTGTATGTTTGTAGCAGCCAAGTTTTCTAATCCTAAGGGCTAGTAGAAGGAAGGGATAGATTGGGTGCACAACGCTTAAAATCTGCTTGAGTTAAATAGGGAGCTACCTGGTGGGTTTTCACGATTTCCGAAGTCCAATCTTTGCAAAATGTGATAGACACAAACGAACATTAAGTAACCATATAAGTAATATGTGATATATAGAGCGTTGCGGCTATATAATAACTAAACTCTCGATGTTCTCCTGCAGGCCTGAATAACTGCCGCCGGCCTCGTGACTATTCCCTTACTTCTCGTACTCGCTCATTAAGCCTTTCTCTCCATTGGCCAGTACGCCTTCGGGGAAAGCGGACTCTCCCAGATGAGTAGTATGAGCCCACGGCTTCAGACCATTTTCCTTTCGGATGGTGGACGCGAAGCAGTGGCTCCAAGTGTCATGCGTCCCGTCCACACCCGTAACAGTTCGTGGGAAGGCAGAAACCAAAGCGCTCCGCGTGGCGTGATCAACGAGCTCGGGGCGAAATCCCATGTTGTCGTAGATTGTGGAGAGCTGAAGTAGCTGGCCAAGGAACGTAATTGTGCCTTCGGTGCCAATGTCCTGATGTCTGATGATGGCCTCAGCTACTGCCTCGGCCTGCTGCGAGCTCGCTCCGTGCTTCTCGAGAAGTCGCAGGCTGTGGTAGCCCCCCCACCACTCAAAGGACAGCAGAGTCGACGTGATGAACTCGTCGACGGTGCCAATGTCGTGCAGAAGTGCTGCAAGGGCGATGGTGCTGTGTGAAAGGTCCTGGGCAAACTCAGGAAACTGGTATTTCAGAATGACAATGCTAAAGTGGTAGACTCGCATCGAGTGGTTGAACACCAGCGTCGGAAGTTTCTCCTTGACATGTTCGTAGACCTTTTGGACAATGGGATCGTCGTGTGGGAATGGCATCTCCTCCATACTGACAGTGTCTGGTTTGTGCAGATAGTCCTTGCCCTTGAAGATGGCTTCGCTGTCAACAGCTATCGCTGTCCAGCCATGTTGCGCAATCTCCTGCGTTGTGGCTGCGGGTGTTGTTGACTTTGCGGACATGTTTGATCTTTGAGTTTTCTTATATTTTTGAAGTTGGGCAATAGTAAGAGGGACCAAGTAGAATGATGATGTTGAAGGCGACTGACGGATTAAGACTTGGATAACATGACGCTTTATATAGGTACAAATCGCCGCATATGGCTTCGTGAAGCGTCATGCCGTAGCTCCGAGATTTCTAACGGTTCGCCGGTCGAATTGTCATTAACTGACCAATCCTATGGAATACTGCAGCTTCGCAGTAAGCACTACCTAACACGCGTAACAGCCCATGGCTATTCTCAAAATCATGTGTCCAAGTCAATACTGCAAAGAGTGCTAAAGCAACACAGAGGTGGTTACGTTACAACTTACACTGTTGGGAGTCAGTGTGGAGCGCATCTACGAGTTTCCCAATGTGGACTAGCCTCATCGAACGTTTGCCGATGGGAAGTCAGTGTGGGGCGCAGCTACGAGTTTCTGAATATCGTTAGTCGCATCGAAGTGCATCTGATAGTTTCTTAGTGGCTCAACGTAATATCAACCACAAGTACCTACCGTAGGTAAATCAGATTACTATCAACAAAGTAAAAATGCACAGTACTAAGTTCTTAATATTTACAATATCAACTCGATATTTGACATTATACTGGACAGGCACATTACAATACTCCAGATTTCACTGCTTAAAACCAAGTAAAGGATGTCTGTCAACACGAACATCTCATCTGTGCTGGCTTGTGAGAAGGAGTCTTATTCCCCAGAAGACGATTTAAAAGGCATGATGAGCAAATTCTGTATCAAACCGCCGTCAAGACTATCCCGGAAAGGTGCACCCAAGGTCCGCACTGGATGTATAATATGTGAGCATACTAGCTTTTGCCCACTCCCCCAGCACAGCTGACCGACGAGTCCAGGCAAGTAAGTCTTCTATCAAACCATAACAGACGATGCCAGCTATCCTAACTACGGTGAAGAAAGAGGCATATACGATGTGATGAGGCGAAACCACACTGTAGGAAATGTTTAAAGTGGCGAGGTTTCTGTGAAGGCTATAGCACAGACGACACCGAACTCCAATCAATGATGGCCGTAAGTCATGCAAGTCCCAAAACAAAATCGTCCACCGAGGTCCCTTTTCAACCATTCAGCCAACACTTCTTCAAATCACAATGCGAACAAAGATATTTCGAGGCCTGGGTGCAGTTTGGCAACATCATCTGCGGCGATGATCTATCCGGGCTGTGTTCGTCCGCAATCACGCAACTCAGCTTTACGAACCCGGCCATCCGAGAAGCCATGTTAGCTGTTGGATGTCTAAAAATGGCCCTAGATGAGAGACACGCTCTGTTGCTTGGCAGCAGAGCTGCCGGGACGCCTGCTTATGATGAGGCTATTAGCAGGTACATCGTTGCATTACGCAACGTTGTCAGCTCCTCCTTGAACAGAACGACGATACGCACAGTGCTACTGTGTTGTGTCCTTTTCATATGCTTTGATATTCTCGACGGTAACCGCCATGCAGTACATAATCACATCTTCCATGGCCTTCGCATACTTCAGCAATTCCTTCACTCGCTATGTCCGCAGGCTGAACTTGCTGCTTGCTCGGACTCACCAGACCCTTTTGCGGTCGATGGCCTGATCATACAAATCTTCCAACGGCTAACTATGATTTCCCACTCCCATCTCGCCCTACAGGCTCAGTCGCTGTGGCAAGCTACCTCAAGTCCTCGCCCCACGCCCAAGTTACCTGTGGGTTGGATACCAGAGTCCTTCAAGAGCCTTATGGACGCGGCGCGATGGCTGGACACAATCTACAAGGGTCTCCTGGATGCCACACGCGCCTACCGAGGTGATGTCTCAGGATTTGCCACAGACGAAGCTTGGCTGAACTTGAGAGCTGGTCTGCTGGTTCTCCTCCATGCATGGGAAAACGCATTTGAGCGCACATCACAGGACGCGCGCAAGCGATACCACGACAATTCTAGGTGTTTCTCGCATGCCTTGCTGCTCCGAATGCAGTGGATAGTGGCCTACACAAGCGTCAAAGCCTCGCAGTGTACCGACTATGAAGGTCTCGTGAATGTAGAGTCCTATTTCGAAGAGATTATAATACTGGTAGGCCAACTACCGAGGGCATGCATTACCAAGATAACGCCATTCACGATTTGTAGCCCGGTGTTTGCATTATTCTGTGAGTCTTTTAAGGGGTTTGTTCTTTAGGAATGCCAGTGCTTACTCACAAACTAGTGTGCGGATACAAGTGCCGAAATCCTGATATCCGTGCGGATGCAGAGAGACTGCTAAGCACATTCAATCTACAAGTAGATGGACTTTGGGACAGCCGTGCCGCGCTCGCTCTTGTACAATGGAGCCGGGAGCTTGAGGATGAGTATGCCCTTTTGTTTCCCAGCGCTGCAGACGCCTGGGCCACAATTCGTCAGCGATATATAGTATTCCATAACCATGAGAATAAAGCGACCGTTGGATCTTTGAGGCTCCGAGGGGGAGAATGGGTCATGACGCAGGAAATAATAAGTTGGTAAGGTCTTACTTAGGCTAACAGTGGATCGTGTAACGGCCGGGCTGTTGACTCTATCAGTCCATCTGCGACGTTCTATATAATCTGTTACGTGGTGCTTACACCAAGATGTGATCCATAACAATATACAAATATTAAGCAATCTTACAATGTAACTGTTAGACGATCTAGCACCTAATGTAGCTGCATGGTGGGCAGTTTTGTGCACTCATACCTAATTCAGAAACTCGTATATGTAATACTAGCTCCAATTCAAGAACCAACAAGATCAACTTTTACTAGTAATCCTGTATGGTAGCTTACAAAGCATAAGATATTATTAATCTGCTGTCTTGTAGGAGCTACCTCTGGGGAATGTCTTCTCTCGACTATAAATTGCAGACAACTTGCTGGACTTGACTATATACTTACAACTGTAGCACTCTGAAACATGATAAGAATGGAAAACAACACAATGAAAGCACTTGTTCTAGATGCCGAGCGCAGAACGGCTTCGGTTCAAAGCATCCCAAAACCGGTAGCTGGGGAGAACGAAGTCCTGGTCCGCGTGCAATATGTTGCATTGAACCCAGTAGACTCCCTCTACGTTTCGGAGCCCCTGGGTAAAACCGGCCGCACAGTAGGCAGCGACTGGGCCGGTACCATTATAGAGAGCAACGCGGGCCACCTACGGCCTGGAACCAGAGTGGCAGGGTTTCTACAAGGCGCCAGCAGTATAAACGAACGTCCTGGGGCGTTTGCAGAGTATCTCGCCTGTCCATCAGATCTTCTCTGGACCTTGCCAGAGACTATGAGCCTGCAGGAAGCTTCAACAGTGTCCTTGTGCGCCTTGACCGCAGCCCAAGCTCTCTTCTATCGCCTTCAACTTCCAGCACCATTTCCCTACTCAGAGCAAGATATCCAGACCGTGGCCCAAGGCTTGGCTATTCGGCAAACCACCGCGGAACAACCTTTATACTTCTTGATATACGGGGCGTCCACGTCCGTTGGCATGTACGCAGCTCAGTTGGTCCACCATGCTGCTGCCTCAAGGGGCTTCAGGGTTGTTCTCATTGGCACGGCGAGTCGAGCTCGATTTCCGATGCTGAAAAGCGCCCCATACAGCTACCACTCATTGTTCGACTACAAGGAAACAGATTGGCCTGAGAAAATTCGCCATGCAACCGGTGGGAAAGGAGTGGACTATGTTTACGACTGCATCGCAGAGGGGTTGACTGTCAGTTCGACAAGTAAACTACTCAAGGAGGGTGGCCGCATGGCCATCGTCCGGTCGTTTGAGGGCGGAGCTTTTGATACCAAACACATAGTCGGTAATCCGATATATGGGGCAGTTTGGGAGGCATTTGGAGTCGAGGTCCAGTATTATGGCATGAATCTCCCAGCTTCACGTCCTGCCCGAGCTTTTGCCACTGCCTTTTACAAATGGTTGTCCAAGGGTCAGCCGCTGGTTCCAAATCCAATACGTCTGATGCCAGGTGGGCTTGAGCGAATCCCTCTTGATGGGCTCATTCTGCTAGGTGGGAGTAATAGGGAGGATCGCTTGCAGAATAGAGATGAGGAGTGGATGAGGCAGATTAGTGCAGAAAAGCTAGTATATAAAGTAGGTAAGTAGTAAACTTATACAGCTCGTAGGTTTATACTTATTAGTTCGTTGGGAGGAGGGACTAATTAAGTACACTTAATTGGGTATAAAAGTATAAAAAGAGCTACTTATCATAGTCCTTTAATAATATAGGGGTATCAATTGTTTACTCCAGATCATTTAAATACAAGCGATTCTCATCTTCCGATGCCTACCTATTCATTGTTCCAGCGTACCCAGACAATTCATTTTGCATTTTGCATTTTGCATTTTGCATTTTGCATTTTGCATTTTGCATTTTGCATTTTGCATTTTGCATTTTGCATTTTGCTTAGGCATGAGGATCGGGTAGCCAAAATAACAGCTCCTGATCAGCCGTGGCAAAAAAGTTGTACCGTGGGTTGAAAGCCAGGACGGCAGCCTCTCTCTTATCAGGCAATGTCCAGCTTGGTTGCAGTACTTTGTTATCGTCTGGAGCAGCCATGGTGTCCCAGACCAAGACGTCTTTCTTGGAGCCGCTGAGGACATAACGGCCATCTGGAGCAAAGCAGCACTCACCGCTACTCTCGACATTGGACGCATCACCGCCAGACTGTGCCGCCTCTCCAACTGCCAACCGCCGAGTTCCGCCGTTCGGTTTGTGGAGATATGCCTTCAGTGTGCCCTCGAAGGCGTCGAGTAGGAAGTGACCACTGCCGCGAGTTCCAACTAGCAGTGATTTACCGTCATTGGAGAACTCCAGTGTCGTCCAACCCTTGTTAAGGCACTGCGAGCCTACTTTTCTGCATTGCTCAACAATGTCAACCGTCGCAAAAGGAGCCTTGTCGTAGTTTCGTGCGTCGTAGAGTAAAACTGTACCGCTGCTGACACAAGCCACAGCAAAGACTGTCCCTGACGGATCGTACGCAGCGAGGTAGGGTGACCTAAGGAAGAGTTTGCCCTGGTAGTTTTTGGTCTGTGTGTCCCATAGAAGCACGGTGTTGTCCTGGGAGCATGATATGAAATTGTCACTGCCAGGATGGACAGCCAATGATGTCACAGCCCCTTCGTGACCGTCAAAGTACCGGATGAAGGAATTGTCGTGCGTGGCGAGGTATCGGATGGCATCTAAATCGCGACTAGTTAGCATATTTTCTGGTCATCGCTCTATGGTAACAAACATCCTACCATTTTGTTTTGTGCTAGCATATATGATGCTCGAATTTGTATGTGTGAATTTGGCAAGCTTCACGCCGTACTTTTTGCTAACCAGGCTCTTATCATGGCGGCCTTCTTTGACGTGGTAAATCTGTATCGTTTCGTCGCTGGCTGAAGCCATAACGTACTCGCCTTCATCGTCGTAGTCGAGGGATAGCACATGAGGCTGTGGTCGGTTGTCCTTAATGTCATCCCGTCGGAATAGCTAAATGAAACGAGTAGCAGGTCAGTTGATTGAATTTGTTATAATGGGTTATCGTGCCTTGGGTGCTGAGCTTACCTTGGTGGGCCGAAAGTTGCCTATGACATCGGACAGGTTGGAGACTGAAGCAGTAGTACCAATGGTGCGGTGAATATTAAGCGATGCTCCATTCGGTGTATTAGAACGATCAATATCCATGGGTGTCAAAGACATTATGAATAGATATGCGAAGCGGCTGCCTGTGGGATGATATCAAGAACTCAAAACAAAGCCAAAGCCGTCCGCGTCAATTGCTTCGGTCGAAAAGTGTCGCGAGTAGTGACGATAAAAACGGTCAAGTCGTGTACAGCTACTGGTACCAATGTATATAGCGAAGTGGTCTATCTGGTGGTGTTGGGCGAGAATGCTGTTGACCGCGACTTCAATTTAGGTAGGTAGTGTTCAACTCAATTTGATGTTTTGCGATGGGAAATGGATCTTTTGCAACCAAGCTCTCTTACCTTAGTAGCTGGAGGGGTGCACTTTTTGTGGGGTGCAGCCAGCCTCTGAGGTACGTACCTGAAAAGGCATCCCATCCATCTCTTCCAGTCCAGTCTTCAGCATTGCTTTAGGGCATAATCTTTCATGTCCAGGCTGCATGGGATATGAGCATCTCAATGACCCAAGCTTTGAACTTCTTTCGTCGTCAATGTCACTTTTCAATAAAATAACCCCTACGTATCAATTCCTAATAAACAATAATCAATTCATGTCCTCGGTATAATTAGATTCGACGACCGCATATAAACGCGCGAGCCGTAGCAAACCGTAAAGCCGCTCCGTGGAAGGGAAAAAAAGGATAGGTTCCATTCTACATCCCTTTAGCCCTAGCGTCATAGACCAAGGAATTGACATTCTAGCAAATCACATCACTTTCTTTTCCTCTATTCAGGGGTTTTACAGCGGCCCTACTCATTGACGCAAGGACCCGCAGCCCTCCCCGCGAAAAAACGACCGCCGACGTCGGCATGCCGAAATGCTTGCAGTACAAAAAAAAATAGCAGCTAGAGTCCATGGAGCTGGCATGCTGCTGTAGACACCTATATTTCGCTGCAATACCAATGCCATGGATCTTACCGGCTTATGGTTCCATTAGCTGACCGAGGATAAGCAGACTTTGCAGAGTACCTAGGAAGTAGTAAATACATGCCGAGTCAGGGTCGGCGTCTTACATGTAGGTATCTGGGGCACCTAAAGACGTGGTAGGTAGGCCTTACATGAAATGGCACCCAATAATATATATATATATATTTGTCTTTGACCAGACCCATATAGAGATTCCATATTTTCCATTTATTATTACGTAGGAAGCTTGAACCTTTTCGGCGCACTTAGGAAGTGGTAACTACTTCATTTGTGTACGCTGACAATTTCCGCGCCGCTATAGGTACAACTAAAGTAAGAAAGGGTCCGAAGCCGCTGGTGACGGAGTGAAACCCTTCTTTTCTACGCTCCCAAAATCTTGTTCTTGAACTTTACTTAAACAACCTTTCATATTTTGTTCCTAACCTCCTTCGAGTGGCCGATTGTTGAGACAAGCTCTCTCACCCGAGCTCTCCGACCCTTTAGGGACCTTATCCCCTCCCAGCTTTTCCCACTTATATAACCTTCTACTCGCAATCGACAGCCGCCTCCTCGTGTTTGGAGAGCTCGGGGCCATGTCAACCACCGTTGGGTAAGCTTTTTCCCAATGCTTGCGCTTATCAATGCCCCCGTTATGGCCCCGTTCTTGCGCTGACCTTATGACGACAGCGCCTTCATTGCTGGCGGCATCGCGGCCTGCGGCGCTGTAACCGCGACACACCCGTTTGAGACAGTTAAAATTCGGTAAGTTTAAGGCTTCCCAACGCCTCGCGACTTAATTAGAACCCACGGCTAACATGTGAATGTCTTGTAGCATGCAGTTGCAAGGCGAACTTCAGAATAAGGGCCACCAGCCTCACCACTACAGAGGACCGATCCACGGCGTGAGCGTTATTGTACGCAACGAAGGATTTAGGAAAATTTACCGCGGTATCGGCGCTGCCTATATCTATCAAATCCTCCTCAATGGCTGCCGTCTGGGCTTCTATGATCCCATGCGTAATGCGCTCGCCAAATTCTTCTTCAAAGATGGAAATGCTCAAAATCTGGGCATCAACATGTTCTGCGGTGCAGCTTCCGGAGTTATCGGTGCCGCGGCTGGCAGTCCATTCTTCCTTGTAAAGACCCGTCTTCAGAGCTTCTCGAAATTCAGGCCGGTTGGTACTCAGCACCATTACACGGGCGCATGGCATGGCTTCAAGTCTATTTACAGTACTGAGGGTGTTGGTGGTCTCTACCGTGGTGTGCAAGCTGCTATGATCCGAACCGCCTTCGGTAGTTCAGTTCAGCTTCCGACATACTTCTTTGCAAAGCGACGTTTGGTTCGCCATCTTGGCATGGAGGAGGGTCCCGGTCTGCATCTGGCTTCTAGCGCCATCAGCGGTTTTGTCGTCTGCTGTGTGATGCATCCTCCTGGCAAGTCTCCCCTGTTAACCACTACCTACTCTATTTACTAACACTCCTATGATAGATACGGTCATGTCCCGTATGTATAATCAGAACGGTAATCTTTACACAAGCGCCGCCGACTGTTTCGCAAAGACCATCCGCTCCGAGGGTATTTTCGCTCTATACAAAGGATTCTTCCCTCATCTTGCACGAATTCTACCCCACACAATCCTTACTCTCAGCTTAGCTGAACAGACCAACAAGCTTGTACGAAAGATCGAAGGCCGTATCCTCCCTAGCCGAATGGACATGGCAACCTAGAACGGAAATCGGACAGAAATTTGAGAAGAGTAGACGTACATAAATGGGCGGCACAGTTACCGACATGCATGAAACTATGGGCACCTCTTGTATGCGACGAAATGGAGAAAACATTCCAGATATACATTTGGGCGGTCACCTAGGCAGGACGATCGATTGATTGGAACATACACCACCCGGGTCATTGGGTTTTGGGAACCAAAAGGTGGCTTGGCGCATATGGGGAGTCCTTTTTGAAGTCATGATAGACAGTATGTTGTACAGAGCATTGAATGTTAGTGTGAATATTCATTCCAATACCTGCGAGGACTCTTATTCTACCCGTGAATCGACCTCTTGCAGCCATAACATAGCCGACCTGCGTCGGCTGCACTCGGCCCGTCTCCAGGATCGTCGCCTATCTCACCCGCCCATCGCGAATCGCCCTCGGCATCAAGTGACATACCACAGCTGCCACAGAAAGTCTTGCCAGGAACTCGCTCCAACTTCCCAGCCGTACGCACAACATTGGCAACAATACCAGAATACCCCTCCTCAACACTTTCAAAGTATCGGGCCATTACCTCTTCGATGCTCAAATCCTTATGGGAAACGACACTGCTCCCAGCTTTCGTGCCTGCTGGGTCGACAGGGACAACTTCCTTTAGCGAGGGTACGAGATCGATATATTGTTTCATCTCGTTGCGAAAGATCTCGCGTAGGGGGTAGTAGACCGGAAAGTCAAGTCGGCTAATCTCTTGTGCGGCACCGCCTTCAACTGCCTCATATGTGCATACAGTGGTCATACCATCGGCAACCTGCGTTGGAACAGCGAATCCTCGTCCGTTTGCAACCTCTGATAGCGTCAACGCGGCGAGTGATGTAGTGCTGTGACCCAAGAGGAGCGCTGTGCATGCAAAGTCTTGAGCTTTCTGAAGAAGAAGGTGACGAATAAGCAGACGAAGAACATCGCTACGTGCGGTGAGTGTAGGCAAGGCATCAAACAGTCTTTGAAGACGAGCAGACGCATCTTCTTCAGGGGTACCAGCATCGAGGGGTAGAGTTGACCAGTCGATACTCTTTACAGACAGTACCTCTTTGAGAGGAACACATTCGAAAGTGGCGTGAGGAAAAGCACGGCGGTATTCGCTGAGTAACTTTTGGGCAGGAGATTCTCCTTCAACATGTGATAAGTCCGTATCAATGTGAACGATGACAGGTTCATATGGGGAAGATGCCTTGTTTTCAGAGTGATGACGAGCCTGTTCACTGAGTATCTGAGCCAAGACACTTGATGAAGGCCCAAAAGACAACCCAGCCAGATGTCTCCGAGTAGTGAGCGCCTTTGACGAGCGTGTATCCTTATGAAGAGCACCAAGACGTCTGTTCAGTTTGTAGGTAACAAACTGAATGTAGCAATCGCTGACTCACTCATCAGTATGAGGAACAAATATCATGAGGTTTCATGGTAAGGTGATCGTAAGCAACTTACCGACACGTCGGATCTGTCCGTAGACGAAATGGAGCGTCTTCGGCCTTGCATCTCTTACAAGGCCGGCTGATGTCCGAGGCAGGCATCGTAGTCAGAGAGATCAATGAGTTTGGTGGATTATACAGGGTAGATGCCAGGCGCGGGGTTAGTAATTTGACGAGAATAACAGCCGTTGCTGAGAGCACAATATAGAATTGTCTGTTGGACGTTTTCTGCTAGAGTACCGAGGAACAAGTTGTTTTAAGTGTTGAGTAATTGTATTGGGCAGAAAATGTGTGCTGGAGTCAAGTTTGTGAAAAGTTGAAATTTTCGCCGCCTTCGCCCGACCATACACAAACCACCAGAAATAGTCCTCATGACATGTCACTGAAAACAACCCAAGACACACACCAGAAAAAGATTACTTGGAGAATATATACTGGATCTATCAGCATACAATATTGCTAATTTGATAAGCCACCATAATTCGAAATTATGGATATTGGGCTCCTGATGAGCCATGTACTCTTGGCACGTCTTCACTTACACGGCGTATAATCACCACAAATACAAAGAGAATGGAACTTACGATTTTACCACACCTTTCTGACTCCCAAATTCTATCAAGGTTGTGAAATATTAATTGGCGATGGATAGTTATATGCTAACCAAATAAACAACCAAGAATATGTCCTTGAAAATACTCTCGATCTCTGCTCCAAGCTTTGACTATAATCTCTTTGCCTATCCCGTACACGATTTTCTGCTGACCACCTTCGCTCAATTCTCCTGGCGTCGTAGACCAATAACGCCCAAAGCAAATGAGATGAACACCAACTTGAATGATTGTACGGTATGCAAAGCTATCGTCTACTAAACCGTAACCAGCAGCAAAAGCCTGGATGAGCCACTCGCCAGCATCTATGTCCCTGTATAGCTTCAGCGACCAGAGCTCGGCTACAAACTGGCCAAGATCAAGAGGCCGGACTCCAAGCTGAGATAGTTCCCAGTCGACGACGCGGACGGGTATACAATCACTACCTGTTACAGGGGCGTTCGAAATCAAGACGCTGGCCAGTTGTTAGCTTATGAACATAGCTATCAATGAACAAATGAAGAAAACTCACTTTCCAGTCCAAAAGTCGCCATGAATAGGGCAGAGACTTGTTTCATCTAGAAGCTCCCCAGCCGCTAGATCGCTGACACCCTGGAAAACGTCCCTTGCATCGCCAAGAACATCTGGGTGCTGATCGACCATCTGCAGTAGCTGTTGGTAATTGATCATGTTTTTAAGGCCCTGCCCGTCGTTATTCCCCGCAAACGTCTCACGCATGGCGGCTTGCTTAGGTTCTTGGCTCCAGCCGTGGAACGCACGAAGCCAAGCTCCTAGGGCATGGCCAAGCTGATCGCATTGTGACTTGTGAGTTTGAGAAGATGGATAGTAGTGCTTAAGAGCGTATTCCTTGAGAGAAAGAGCGCGCGGGAGATATTCCTGAACTTGAGTGTTGGTGTCGCGGTCGAAGTAATAAGGCCTTGGAGTTGATATTATACAATACGAGGTTTGTAATGGGGGGAGCGCGGCGAGATGAACGAGCGATTCATACTCGATGGCCTGTGCTAGCATTAGAGCTGAGGAGAGCGGGCGTTCTTGATGCGAATATTTATCTTACACATCTGGAAGTTGATATCTTGAAGGACGGATGCGTTGCAACATAGCCCTCGCCATGTTTGATCACGATGCCCTCTTGATATTTATCTCTATACGATGATTGTTTGAGAGTAGCATGATACATGAAGTTGGCCGTGCCTCCCGTCAGCCTCCGAAGATCAGACACGGCAAAGCAAGTTCCATCCAGAATATGTTTTATTTTGGAGGCAATGTTTTGCTTTGTATCTGTTGGATCTTGGATTTGTTCGTGAGAGGTCATGATGTATGGCTGAAGAGGAGGTATTTTTTTGGCGAGGCTGGACATGCAGGTAAAGATGGCAAATGTTGGTGGTTTTGGGTATGATTATCTACCAACCCTTTTCAGTAAGAGATATTTAGGTACTCATAAAGAGTATTATTCTAGTGACTGGGTTGTTGGCATTTACTCTGTTCTCTCGATCTTGCTTGGCCGATGACTCAACATGAACAAACACCTCAGTCATGCAGCAAAAATACCTACCGACAAGAATTGCACTAGAGAAGAAACCCAACATTTTCACTTTTTAGACATACATAATGTCTTATCCCCAACTTATTAGGATAGGCGGCATTAATGATCAGGTGCAGAATAGCAGCCTGAGACATCCCTATTGATGAATGTTTCGCTTTGATGAAACTTGGTTCTCCACCACGGGTCTCGTGTCCCTGGCCTTAGCATTGGATATTCAAGCCTCGATAAATTAGCCGCTGAGCATTGTCTCATTGACAAAGCCCACAAGTTGTGGACTTTTTGTCGAAGCGCTTTGTATCAGATTAAGCGACGTATGTCTGACTGCTATCGGTCATGCACTGACTAGGTATTAACCCAGCAGCCCAGGTCTAGGTAGCTGAACCAATACCTACCAGTATGTACGTGGATGCATGTCAGATAAAACGGTTGTGCATGGCGTCCAATAACCGTAGACAAGCATACCCAGGTACATTAAAGAAAGTGAATGATGTCTTTTTTTGTTGAGCTAGCCTTGAACTGATTCTCTCCTTGTTCTACACGATCTGCCTTGACATCACCACTACAAAGAAGCACTGCCTGGTCAGCTTGTCCTCTTAGTTCTTATCGACAGATATGGAGGGGGGCAGCATCATACATAAGACTCACACTCTCAACAAGGCGCAGAAGCCAGATAGCCAGATTAGGTTGATTCTGGGTCTTGGCCGCCATCGTTTGTACATCCGCCACTTTGATGTAATCCCGGCTGACGGGAGACGTGATCAACAAGATGATGAACCTTAATTGAGAATGACCTCCTCACCATTCCTTGGTTGCTGTTTGAGTCCGGATGCGAAAAGGAATTGATTGACCATGGAAGATTTGTATCCGTTTTCGATAGTTTGATGACCCAGTTGCTACGCAGGTGGATGTGACAGGTAACTATCATACCGAATGTCTACCTGAGGGTTTGATCGCTTCCTTCTATGATTTCCATGATTCAAAAAGTCTTGACCGCTGTGTTACCGCTTGGACGCGTACACATAGGTACCTAGGTACTGTAGTGCATCAGCAAAGAAACATGGCCTTTGCTTGCTTGGTTCACAGACGACCAAAATAAATTCAACGCTAACTACTAAATAACCATCATTTCTCACAAGAAAGCCTGAAACGCCCTTCCCCTAGTCACCTGCGTGCGAGCAAACCTAACAACAACAACCTACATCCTTGCATGGCACCCGATACTTGGCGTCGAGCTAGAAATACCTAAAGCTGTCACTGTAATTTAGCGATTGCTATCCCTTGGCAGGCACTGTCAACTTGTACCGAAAAAGTACCGGGCCTGTAGATCTGCGACTTGGCTTATTGCTTAGCTTTGACTGCCCGGTCATTACTGGATGGATTGGATCCATTGCATTGTTTTTTCTCCCTCTTACCATTCTGCAACAACCACCGTTCCCGTTGCCGATCGAAACTACAGAGGTACCTGTACCTGCACCTGTACCTTAGTACATACCGTCGTCACTCACTCTCCTTTCCCTTTTTCCCTAATATTATTAGCAACAAAGCCCGCAATTAAAACATAACACCCACCATTCCATCCATTTCATTCCATTCAATCGTCATTCAAACCTTCTCATTCGATCAGCCATCACCGGCAGACTCGTTTCCTTTCTTTTCATAATACATCATCGTCTCTCCTTGTCCTTGTCCTTGTCCAGATCCACCATCAACCTCTTCTTCTTTTTACTCTCCCCTTCCCTGCACTTACCTTTGTACTCCTCATCCCAACGACAACAAATAATCTATCGCAACGGTCAACAAAACAATCTACCATAATAAACAACCACTGCCAAATTGTCGCCCACCTGTTCCAGACTCATCTCCTCAAGTCTCACCAACTATATTCCGCATCAGTATTACGTTCCACGTCCACGGACTCAGCACATCAACTTCCACGACGTTCTTTTGTGGCATCAGGCATCTATCTCTACGGCATAACCTGGTTTCGCACCCCTGCTTGTGGTCCCAGCCTCTCAACTCTCGACAAACCGATCAATCTCTTCACGTTATACAACAAGAGTTCTACCTTTTATACTTCTGCTGATTCCCGACCGCTCGACTCGATTAATTGCTGCGCAATCTTCATAACAAAACGCCGCCCGTTTCCCACACGAACCGTCAATGTTTGTGACTCTACTATCGTCCTCATCCTCATCCTTCAACTCGATACCATACGCAGAGTCATAGTCTACAATGGCCGGAACACTTGTTCAGAAGGCAGCGCATCCGATCCATGCATCATCGCTTGACAACAAACTCGATATTTCTGCTCGACCTCGCAGCTCCAATCTTGAAGCTGTCTTTTCCCCAGTAAACAACGATGGATGTTTCGATTTTGACCGCGTCTTGAAGAGTGGTTATGTTCAGAAGCGCACACAAAAGACAAAGGTCAGCCTTTCTTTGCCACCTATCTCTCTTTGATTTCCTTTCAGAGCATCGCACTATGCGCATCAAATGGTTTGGATGATACTGACTGCTATTTTCTTTATAGAAGTGGAAGAGTGTCTACCTTGTGCTACGGCCTAATACTCTTTCTCTATACAAGAACGAAACTGAAGACAAGCTTCGACATCAGCTTTATCTGTCCGAGCTCACAGCTGTCGCCGAACTTAAAGATCCCAAGCACAAGCGCGAAAACGTTTTTGGCCTCTTTTCTCCATCTCGCAACTATCATTTCCAAGCGGATTCTGCCCAGGATGCCCGAGAATGGATGTCCTTGATAAGAAAGGACGCGCGCATCGACGAAGAGGAGGACGAGATGTTTTTGGCCCATCCTCGTTCTGCGCAACAGTCCAGCAATGGCATGAAACCAGTCCCCATCGACAGCAACCAGCGCAACGAGCACGAACGTTTCCTTTCAAGCTCACCGGAACCAATGGCATCATCTACCCCAAGATACGTCACTTCGGCAGGTAGTAGAAGAAGATCTTCGATACTTGAGTCGTCGGGAATGTCGGGTGCCGAACTCGCGTCGCATTCCGATCTTTCCGACAGCGAAGCTTTCCGTCCTCAAGATTCTTCCTTTGACAGTCTTACTGCCAAGTCACCCGCCAACGTTCCTACTGTCCCTCGACCAGGCCAGGGCATCCGCTCGACAAGTCAGATAAGCGTATCCAATGTTGAACAGGACCCTGATCGTGTAATTTGGCAGGGTCGGCTTTACCTCTTGCGTCATCGCAGGGGTATGCGCCAATGGAAGGATATGTGGGCTGTTCTTCGACCACGTAACCTTATTCTCTACAAGGACGAGTCTGAGTATACAGCCAGGTGGATTCTGCCAATGTCCGCCGTCGTCAATGTTGTCGATCTTGATCCTCTCAGCAAGAGCAAGAAGCATTGCCTTCAGGTTATTACCGAGGAGAAGAGCTATCGCTTCTGCGCACATGACGAAGAAGCTCTTGTTCGCTGTATTGGCGCCTTCAAGAGCTTGCTAGCCAAACGCCGCGAACTCGAGGCTCGCGCTGCCGCTACCACATCCACATGACCAGAGCGCAAACCCAGACCTTGGTCATGGACTTACAAGACCTAATGGTGTTATAACACCTCAAATGAATCACGATGTTGAACGTTTTCTTTTGTCATTATTTTGTTTGTCACAGGCCAGCCGCCGTACTGCTTTCTTTTTGTCTGTCATTCATAGCGAAGATGCTGTTTTATACCTAGGTAGAAGCAAGAGGTGGAGTGGAACCTTGAAGAGTTGTAACTTTTGTCCAGCGCCTGTTCATTTAGCGAGAGCTGCTTGATTTCTGTACATATACAAAACATGATATCCGTGGTACTTAGCACTATCCTCATAGAAACCTTTCAATTCATCATTCTAACTTGCAAACCCAATCTTGAGATGAACCCAACACCCAAACACCTGAACCGTTTTTATTTTCTGAATCTTTCAGAAAGCTGGAGACCACCCAAGAGCAAAAGAAGAGACAGAACGCCATGAACAAAACCAGTTTTTCCTTGTTCCACCAAGACGCAATCGTCCTGATATATAGCAGAGGCAACGCAGGATGGTCACTTTTGACCAGATCGAAATGACCACAATGGTAGTCCAGCCAAGCCTTGCTTCGCCATGGCGACTCTCCAAGACGATGTACTTCAGCTACGCACGTATCAGGAATACTACTCTCCATCGAAAAAGTATTGGTCAAATTCGCTGTCTCCCATATAGTCGAGGTTGGTATCATCGTCGCCCCTGATGAGATCCTCGTAAGTGGCGTCGCCTGTCCCGTCGGCAAGACCGCCACCGCCTGTACCAAGGTTGTTAAATATTTCATCGTCAAAGACCGAGTCCAAATTGTCATTGGACATCCCCTGTGATGGTCCTTGATTACCTGTACTCATGGCAGGCTCCTGCTTGGCCTCATTTGCATCAGAGCCAGCAGGTAATTGAGATATATTCGCCTGTGAATTGTTGTTGGTTGGTAAGAGGTCGTCGAGACCTAGGATATCATCATTACCCTCGGGCGGAGCAAATGTTGCCAGATCAAACGATGTCTCCTGCGTGGTAGATGGATCTTGCGAGTCGTTATTTGTCGGAGCCAACGTAAACTGCATATTTGTAAAGTTTAATTCTGAGTGAGGTCCATCAGCGGTAAGGTCCATCACGTCACTATTGTGGTTGTCTAATGACTTTTGTTCCATGACCGGCATTGGGGCCATGGGGGCGACGGCAGCAGTCGCAGTAGGCGCCGGAGAGACGCTGCTCTTCGTCTTGGGCTGCTCGGAAGCTGTAGTTAAAGCCATGTTTTGGCTGGCTTCATCCTTCATCACCTGGTCGGATTGACCGATATCGGGGAGCCCCATGCCCATGTCAGGAAAAGGGGCAACTGGCTTATTAGCCTTGAGTTCTGTCATGGGCTGGTCCTGGGGAGGTGGAGGTGGCGATGACTCCAAGTCAATAATCATGGGTGACTTGGACTGAGACTCAACGGGCTGAGGTGCTGCAACAGGTTGCTGTTTTGGGATCTGTTGGCTTTGCTGCTGCTGCTGCTGCTGCTGTTTTTGCTCCTGTATCCTCTTGATGTCACGCATTAAGACAGATTTGGCATCAATCTAGGCATGCATGAGAATTGGAAACATGACGAGGTGGAAATGGTTTAGAAGGAACTCACAATGTCCCATTCCAACTTGTGTAAGGCTTCTCTGAAGCCATCAATAGACTCAGGCAACTTGGACTTCAGTGTCGCTTGGTTTGACTGCGCATTGCCCTGTACATCTTTACGCGAGGCCCTGAGGGCTTTCCCAGTGTGAACCAGCTGGAAAAAGTGTTAGTGAAGGGTTTTGGGTTATTCATCGCATGGGAAAGAGTATGCTACTTACGACGTCGTCGACCATGGCCTGTAGAACATCCAGCGGGTCCGGGGAAGTTTGAGACGCCATGGTTGAGGCGTGTACAGAGAAAAAAGAGGGAGTGAGCAAGAAATGGAGGCTCAGTTGTAGATAGGCTGTAGGATCTGTGTAAAACAACTCGACTGTAAGTATACCTACGCGGGGATAGATGTTAGACTAGGTAGTGATGAGATATTGTCCATGTTGGATAAAGGGTAGAGAGAGTAACATGCCTGGAGGCTGAACCTACTAAAGCGCGTGTGTCGGTAGGGACGACATCACGTGCACCCGCCTGAAAGTTTGGACTCACTGGTGGTCTCAGCAGTGAAACCTACCAAGGTAAGGAGTTATTATATGATTAAGTAGTTGTCAAAGAGGTAGGTAAAATAAAAAATAAAAAAATGAATGAATTAGTCAATGAATGAGAAGAAACCATATTAGACAATTTTCCTTTCTATACAGCCAGGTGTCTGGATTACAGGTCAATAGATGTAGTTATTGTTTGAAAACGTTCATCTGAGAACTGGGAGCTTTATTCATCGGGCTTTAACAAAGGATGGGAAAGTTTTAGAATTCCATATTCCTAGGTACCCATTTTATTTAGGTACTTACATGCATCTATCTCTCTGGCTCTGATCAAACACTATGCACCCTCCAATCGTCTCTCAAGTTTGGCGAGCCCAACTCTTCCACTATTTCCACAGTCGACCACAAGATATACGTTAGGCTGTAGGGAGCGGTGCTGCCATGTGCTGCTTGAATATACATCAGGTTACTGGCGTGTTCCGATTCACTGGCATTGTATGTATGTTAGGTACCTAGGTGATAGTTATAGAAGAAAATGGTTGGGTTTGGATTGGACACTTCTGAGTGTTGGACAGCATCTCAAATTGAATGCAAATGCTAAAAACTGAATCACTTTTTAGGCTTAGAACAGCTAGGTACCAACCTTGTATTAAACTTGTCTCAGATCAGCTCATACAAGGTCTTCTGTCTGTTTCTCTAGAACCTTACAAGCTCAAAAATGCTTGCTCGTTTTCCCTTGGACTTCTTCTCCTTCTCCCTTCGCTAGGTAGGTATATTAATATTATTTAACCCCTGACACGGGACTCAAATTGGACGGTCAGAATATTAACCAGCCAATCATCGGTCAGATCATCTGCAGGGTCTCTTGGGTTGCTTTTGAAGTTAGCCGTCTGTACAGAGTAAGAAAAGCTGGGCTGTAAATAAATGCATCAATTGGAGACAGAAACATGCAGCCTGCCTGTGTACCTTACTTTGTACTGTACATGAAACTGTGCAAGCACCAATCTTTGACTTTTTTTCCTTGGGTAGAATTTATTTCCTATTTTCTCTCTCTCTCTCCTCTCTCCAGGATCATCCTTTTTAGTTATACTTCCTCCCCAAACGTGGTTTTTAGGTGATCCTCGTGAGGAGTTTCCTTCAGGGTCTGCGGTTTCTTCTCTCTTCAATTTCATTTTCTCACTGCTATTTACTTCCCCCTCCGCGATTCTCCCTTCAGATCGCCATTTCTCTTTCACTACGCCAGCGCTTATTCGTTCATCGCATCTCATATTAAAGCTGGGTCTCTCTACAAACAAGGTGGCACCGGCTTCTTCCAGCCAGCACCAGCCTAACAGCTCTCATCTCCAACAAATTAACGACCCCACGTCTCACGGCTGAAGCCAGCATCTAAATCCATTCGTTTGTCCCGTATTGCAGTACTACAGCAGCTTATATTACACCCGCAAACTCATAACGAACGATTCGAGTACTAGCACTCTCCTTTTGAACCAACCTTGCGCCTCCGCAGCTCGCGTGTCAACTTCAGGGCTTCTTCAACGACGTTGGAGTTTCCACAATAATCATTTCGTCTGGACCCCGTTGTCAAACCAGGCTACCAGGCCCGAGCCAGAGCCAGACCCCTCCCTCTCTCTCGCTCTCTGTGCCCACCGTGTCATAATTAGCTCCGGGTTGTCGACTCGTCCACTTGGACCCCTGTCCTGTCAAATACCCAGGTACGAGTACATACATATTGTCACCGACCGCCGACTCTCCACCTCGACCGATCAACTACGGTACAGCACAGCACAGCTAACGGGTAGCTCCAATCCCTACTCTACTACCTCTTACCTCTGTTGTCCATCTCTTTCTTCCCTCATCTCCCTGTAACACCCTCTTCGACTCGACTCAACATCACATCCATCAACATGGCCGACGCTGGTGCTCCCTCCAACCCAGGCCAGTTGCCGCCTCCTCCTCAGGCTGGTGCTGGCGCCCCTGGCTATGAAGCTAGTCAGAATGGCCAGCCTATGGCCCCTCCGCCTCTTCATATCCCTCAGAACACCAACCCGATCCCGACTGCTATCACCTCTCCCAGATCCGCCGACAATGGAGGCATTATGTCGCCCACCAGCGCAGGTGGCTTTCGTCGCGCCGCCCCTGAGCCTAACAAGCGTGCTCTCTATATCGGTGGACTGGACCAGCGAGTGACCGAGGAAGTTCTGCGTCAAATTTTCGAGACTACGGGTCACGTTCAGAACGTCAAGATCATTCCCGACAAGAATGTAAGTTCTTGGCCGAGCAGAAAACTTGTAGAGATGACGAGCTAACCTCTGTCCTCTTAGGCGCGTGGCTACAACTATGGCTTTGTCGAGTACGACGACCCCGGAGCCGCTGAGCGTGCCATGCAGACTCTCAACGGACGACGAGTTCATCAATCGGTACCATACCCCGACACAACCGGAAATTCGAAGATGGGCACCGGCACTAACATGCTGTATAGGAAATCCGTGTCAACTGGGCCTATCAGTCAAACACCACGAACAAGGAAGACACCTCGAACCACTTCCACATCTTCGTTGGTGACTTGTCTAACGAAGTCAACGACGAAGTCCTTCTCCAGGCCTTCTCTGCCTTTGGGTCCGTTTCTGAGGCTCGCGTTATGTGGGATATGAAGACTGGCCGATCTCGAGGCTACGGGTTTGTTGCTTTCCGTGACCGACCCGAGGCCGAGAAGGCACTGAGCTCTATGGACGGCGAATGGCTCGGCTCGCGAGCTATCCGATGCAACTGGGCGAACCAAAAAGGGCAACCCTCCATGGCCCAGCAGCAGGCTATGCAGGCTATGGGCATGACTCCCACCACTCCTTACGGTCACCACCAATTCCCCGCTCATGGCGTCGCTAGTTACGAGGTCATCTTAACTCAAACTCCCAGCTGGCAGACCACCGTCTATGTTGGAAACCTCACCCCTTACACGACTCCCAACGACGTGGTGCCCCTGTTCCAGAACTTCGGCTTCGTAGTCGAGTCTCGGTTCCAGGCTGACCGAGGATTTGCTTTCATCAAGATGGACTCTCATGAGAACGCGGCTATGGCCATCTGTCAGATGAATGGATACAACGTCAACGGCCGCCCTCTCAAGTGCAGTGTATGTTTTGCCTACTTTGACCTCGATCTATTGCATAGGACCATGGCTGACAATTGTTTTTTCTTAGTGGGGTAAGGACAAGACTCCTAATGCTCAGGGAGGCTTCGATCCTGCCCAACCTTTCAGCCCCCAGAGTGCCCAAGCTCCTGGCTTCCCGGGCACGCCTACTGGCTATTATCCTCAGTATGGTGGTGAGTTGAGGTATAGCCAGAATTACACCTTATAGTAGCTAACGATCGCGATATAGCCCAGTACGGCGGACAGCCTGGTAACTACGGCGGCCCGCAAGCTGGATCGCCGGCGGGTTACGCTGGCTCACCAATGGGATACGCTGCCCCTCAGAGTGCTGGCGGCTACGGAAGAGGTCAGCAACCTCCTAATGCTGAATGGGCCCAGCCTCGCCCCGGTCAGAACTACAACAACGGATTTGGTGGTTATCAAGCCTAGGGGGCAATGACCAAATCAGAAAGCAAGACAAGTCAAAAAGCCGGATGAAGGCTAGGCGAGGTAATGACTGAGCTGTTGCGTGAGATCATGGTGCGGACCAGGCTTCTTTCTGTCCGCTTTCCATGACTCCCTTTCTTCTTTCTCACCTTTTTGTGGATTCTTTTGTCGCGCTTGCTTCTGCTGTTTCTGTTGCTTCCGTTACTTTTTTCTCAGTATCTCCAAGCATTACTACAGTATGGGCCTGTGATACCCCCTTTCCGTGTTCTGGGAGAAAAAGGGCAATTTTCCTGTCTTGCCTTCAATCGGATGTACACATTTCTTTCTTCCCTTCCTGTTATGTCGATAAAAGCCAAGGAGCGCTACATGTTTCTCAGTCTCTCTCTATCTCATCTCTCTGTACGAGCGCAATCTCCAGGATACCTACCACCAGTATTTGACCTCGACTTTGTTGCATTTGGTCAAGTGTCACTCTGGTATTTCAAATTTCTTTATCTGACGAAGTCATGAGCGTTTCGTCCATTCTTGTATGCCACGAAGCATCTGGTATTTCAGTGGCTGGCGAAGGGGGTGGCAGTTCCATCTCAGGAATTTCCATCTGTGTATTTAGCGGTGACATTTCTTTCTTAACGGGACCATTTTTTTTTCTATTTTTCACTTTTTCTTTCCTGATAATTCTTGCTCACGAAATGATGGAACTACGACGATTTGACGACTATGTAAGACTGATGACAAAAGGTGAGGGCCCTGGGAGGTCGACAAGAGGCGGAAGTTCAAGCTTCAATTAAAGATGCTCAAGTATCCGTACAAATGTAGGCAGGGTTGTCTTGGAAGAGGAAGAAGGAAAGACAATCGATAGTTGACGTAAGATGAAGGAATAAAACATAATGAGAGCCTTTACTTCACTGCCAAACCTCGGCCTTGTTCTGACACATGATTTTCTGCGTGGTCTTTGCTAATTGAGGAGCATAGTAACTACGATTGGCATGGCAACAGCTTTACGTGTTTAGAGGGCTTTTCTGGCACCAGTGGACCCTGGTCAAGTCGTCAATATTGGACACGACAGCCACGTATTTGAAGCTGGATGGGCGGCAAGCTCATGAAACCCCAATGAGAGGGCTGGGGCTGAACCTGGAAATGTCGAAAGTCTTGTCCTACCAGATAAGGTGAAAAGGGCCGGAAGCCGTTTGGGATATGAAACTTGATTTTTCTTCCGCGGTAATCCCCCAAGACCCTGGGAAAGGACGTCATTACGGGCATGGGGGCTTGTGTTGCTGATTAGGCTGAGAGAACCAATGCCAACGATATCAGCGGCGCGTGGACGTGGGAAATGTGAGAACATCTGGGGATCAGAAGCTAAGGTCAGAAGCTGACTTGAGCATTGGAGGCGTAGCTGGCAATTTCCGGGGTAAATCAATGGGTTGCGTGTCGCTCGTGTTAGAGGAGTCAGGAGCTTCGTACCTAAGATGAACATATCGGACGGTAATGAGGTAGGTTGCGATTCACAGACGACATATTGTGCAACTGTTGTCACTGTCTATCTGTCCGAAAACGAAGGGGGCAAAAGAGTCAACCGCTATAGAACTTACTCATCGTTGAGTTGATTACTCGACACATTAACTCGGGGTACAGAGTATTAGGAGGGGGATCACCGCTGCTAGGTCCCAAAAGGTTCCCTTGCCCACTGCGGCGTACCCTTGAGGGTTCCACTCAGGCCTTGTAGGAACAGACATAACCGGGCTGGTCTGCAAAATTATTGTATGTTTCTCTCGTATAAGAGGCACTAATAGGTTATCAGGTAGAGCGATGGCGAAGTCAGTATTAGCCCGACTTTGGAAATTGTGAACAATCACTAAAGTAACAATTTGTGCTGGGAATTCTAAAGCTCGATGGTTACAGCTGGCATCAGTAGTAAATTTGATGGGCACCTATTGGTGTCTAAGATTGCCTGCTTGGAAACGTCATGCGTACTAAGTATTAACGGACTCGACATTTCTCTGTCTGTAAAAATCGTGTACGACAGATCTTGACACAAGAACAAGATAACATGTTGACACTTTGTTTTTGTTGTTGATGTACAAATAAACTCAGTGGGCGGGTGTGGATGTGATATCACAAGTGGTACAGAGCACCTACTAAAGGGAAGGGAAAAGGCAGGCGCTTCTGCTTCTATTCTTTCTTCTTTTGCTCTCCAGCCTCTTACTCACTTCCGTTCAGCTCCACGAAGCTTAGCACAAGAGTCTTCAGTCATCAACTGATAGGTGAAATGGATTCTTTCATTTGTAAAATTCTTTGATTAGAATCCAGCGCATCTTCTTATACCGAACCTTATACCTCTACAATAACAACACCAGAGTCTGTCCGCGCCAACTAATACTACCTACCTACCAGACTGACTACCTACCTGACGTGCCCATACCCATACCTACCCACCCCCAGGCCTTGGCTTGGGCCTCCACTGGTTACTGGTTGCGGTGCCCAATCCTCCCGCCCCCTCATCTCTTGCTGTGCTGTGCTTTTACGGCTGCGGTACAATTGCGAGGATTCGGTGCGCTGATTCAAACATCTCTTGTCTTCTACACTGCACCACACACGGCAGCACACTAACGTTAGTTCTATTTGGACGGCCTGGGTTAGCACGCTTTTACTGTTCATTGACTTGGCTACTGCGGGACCGACTGTACGCGACAAGACCCAACTCGATCCATCTCCAACATTGCATTCGACCCAACCAGCAGCCGGCCAACCATTTGCGCTCTGTACTGTATTGTATTCGTTGCTAGCAGCCAAGTTAGCTACCCAAGTTACTCAACGCTATACTACACTGCGATTTCTCCTCTTGCTCTCATTTTTCTTACTCCTCAATCCTACGCCCTGCCATCCCAAATCATTGGGATAGAATCGACCGTCGACATCATCGTCAACGCCCGATAACCACGCACTGCCCACCCCACTCTTGACAGCAAGAGCTTCAACGATTTCGCTGCTGGCCACCAATTGCCTCGACTTCATCGCGGCCACCCCTGACGCTGTCGCTCTAAGCTGCCTCGCCCAGCTTCCATTGCAGCAACAGCCAGTCAGTGAGTGTCATGGATCCCCAGTGGCAGCAATATCCCGACGCAAACTCGCCTGGCTCCTCGAGACGTCACAACGGTAGCAACCAGACCTCCCGAGACTATACCAACCAACCGCTACCTCAAGGCGGATATAAATACGACCAGTTCCACGGCGGCGCCCCCGTTCACTCAGCTGCTGCTCCGCCTGCTTCTGCTCCTGTTGGTAACCCTAACGCGACCGCATCTCCCATCTCACTTTCTCAGATGCCCGACGGGAACGGTGACGTCGCAATGCACGATGCCCACGATGCTCATGCCGGTATCAAATACCCCATGAGACCTCATCACCAATCCCACCAATCCGGCAGCCGTCCCGTTAATCTTCATTCTCCCCAAGATTCTTCTGCTGCTCAACGATACTCGCCCATGGAGACATTGTCCCCCACTTCGCCCTACGCGCCCAAGTCTGCTTCCAACAGCCAATTCACCAGCCCGACACAGCGACAATCGCCCACACGCCAGCCCGATTATTCTCAGTCTCCTTACTTCCCCGGTGCTCGTCAACATCAGCCAGGACAGCATCTGCCTCCTATCAACCCCTACGCTTCCAGTGGTCACCAGGAAAACTATCCCTCATCTGCTGTCAGCAATCTCGACGCTGCCTTCAACCTTGATCCTAAGTCTCCGCGCCGGCCCGTTCCTCAGCAAGTGATCAGAGGTCCTGTTCCGGAATTCAAGCCATTGTCGTCCTCTGCCGACTTGCAACCAAAGGTCAATTCACAGCCACCCTTTCGTCGTGCCAACCCTGAGGGCGGTTTTATCAGTGTATGTTCATGTCCTCAATCCTTTGCACAGTTTCATGCTCACCATTTATACAGCCCCTCCAGGCCCTCACCGTCCAACTGCCTGCTACCTACCGTATTTGCAACCCGAGCTTCAAATATGAGTCGTCTCGCAATCCCCGTAGAGTGTTGACAAAACCCAGCAAGGGCACCAAGAATGATGGTTATGACAACGAAGACAGCGATTACATTCTTTATGTGAATGACATTCTTGGCTCCGAGGAAGCTGGCCACAAGTAAGTCATAGTGCCCCATTATGGACTTTGGTCTCTAACCTTCGTCACAGGAATCGTTATCTTATTTTGGACGTCCTGGGCCAGGGAACTTTCGGTCAGGTTGTCAAATGCCAGAATCTCAAGACACAGGAGGTAGTTGCCGTCAAGGTTATCAAGAACCGCACTGCCTACTTCAACCAGAGTATGATGGAGGTTTCCGTCCTTGACTTGGTATGAAATTCTCAATCTGTCGCTAAACACAAACACTAATAAGTCACAGCTCAACACGAAACTCGACAAGAATGACGACCACCATCTGCTGCGCCTCAAGGATACTTTTATCCATCGACAGCATCTCTGCCTGGTTTTTGAGCTTCTGAGTGTCAACCTCTACGAACTTATCAAGCAGAACCAGTTTAGAGGTCTCAGCACCACGCTTGTTCGTGTGTTTGCTCAACAGCTTCTCAACGGTCTAGCGCTGTTGAACAAGGCTCGTCTGATTCATTGTGATTTGAAGCCCGAAAACATTCTTCTAAAGAACCTCGAGAGCCCTATCATCAAGATCATCGATTTTGGCTCAGCTTGTGACGAGCGACAGACTGTCTACACTTATATCCAGTCACGATTCTATCGATCTCCGGAAGTGCTGCTTGGCCTGCCGTACTCGTCAGCCATCGATATGTGGTCTCTGGGTTGTATTGTGGTGGAGCTCTTTTTGGGTCTTCCCTTGTTTCCTGGATCTTCGGAGTACAATCAGGTTTCGCGAATTGTCGAAATGCTAGGAAATCCCCCGAACTGGATGATCGAGATGGGCAAGCAGGCGGGCGACTTTTTCGAAAAGCGACAGGATGAGTTTGGACGACGGACGTACCAGCTGAAGCCAATGGAACAATACGCCCGGGAGCGCAATACTAAAGAGCAGCCCAGCAAGAAGTATTTCCAGGCCAACACTCTTCCCGAGATAATCAAAACTTACCCCATGCCCCGGAAGAACATGAAGCAAAGCGAAATTGACAGAGGTAAGATAAAATCTAGAAGATATCTCAAACGCCGCTGACACAAACTGAACCAGAAATGAACAATCGTATTGCATTTATCGATTTTGTTCGAGGTCTTCTAACAATCAACCCTCTGGAAAGATGGTCTCCACAGCAAGCCAAGCTTCACCCTTTCATTACTCAGCAGAAGTTCACTGGCCCTTTTATACCACCAATGAACCTCAAGTCAAGCTCTCTGAACAGATCACCGGCGCCCGGTACACAGCAGCAGCAACAGGCCGAGGCGCTCAGCAAGCAACGGGCGCAAGCGGCGCAACAGCAAGCTGCTTCGGCCGCCCCTAACCCGTACCCAGCGAACGCCAATCAATATGGGCAGCAAGGGCATGCGCAACCGCAAATGTATGGAAACAACATGTATCCCCAGGGAAGTGGCCATGGAAATATGCCCTCGCCATATGGTCAACAACATGGCCAGTATGGACAAATGCCTATTTCCCAACAGCCCCAGCAGATGCCTCAAGGCCAGTATGCGCAAATGCCCCAGCCCAATATGTATCAGCATCAGCAAGGGGGGATTAGACCAGTGCGTCAACGCGCATCTACCATGGAGCAGCAACAGAGCGGCATCCCAGCCGCTATCCAACGAGTCGCAAGCCATCTTGATCCCAGTCAACCAATTCGTCTGCAACCCAGCCCAGCGTACTATCCGCCTACTGGGGAAAGCATGACAGGTGGCAACGTCGATAATCGAACGGCAGCAAACCGAAGAGGGAGCCGCGTACAGCAAGGAGCCCGGGGCAACAGAGACTTCATTCGCAACCTGGAGGAGCGCACTCTGGAAGAAGGTTTTATGGGAAACCAGAACACGTGGCATTGAAGTGGTGTAGCTTGATGAGGGACCAGATACTTGTGCCAAGTTATGATGAAGGCGCCTTCACTCGATAAACAACGAACCGCCGCTGACGTTTGTCCTTGACGGCAGCAGAACAAACCAATGCTCATGGTTGATGGTTCAAAAAAGGCTGAATGATGGTTCTAATGTAATAGGAATCCGTTCCTCCTTTCAATCCCCAAGCACTACGAAACAGGGCGCCACGTTCTCGGCTAGTTCATTCGGGCGATGCTGTCCGAATATGTGGGAGCAGCCGAAGAAGGGGGCTGGAAGAGACTCAGCGCCAAGGGCGTATTCAATGGATTGGAAGTCGGAATTCTGAGAAGTCCAGTTGCAATTTTGAGGCGAACAGGATCGTATCAGCTAACTAGTTCCATGATGGAATTTGTGAGATTTTCCACGACTTCCTTCGTCTGACGAGGTGGAGCTGCCTTGGGAACGGCCGCAGGATTCAACGGGGTTACTCTTTGGCGGCGGCTTGTTTTTTTGTTTTTGTTTTTCCGTTCGTTCTTTTGTTGGTATAGTATTAAGTGGCGGGATGGCCAGTCAGAAATTCGACATGGTGCAGAGTTTTTAACTCAACGGGTGATAACGAAGCCTGGCTGAGTGCTATGTAGCCTGGCTGTAGATACTGTTGTTCTGGTATTGAGTTTTGGTGTACGAGGACGAAACGCGCTTGGCATATCATGGGATAGGAACTCTTGGTTTTCGACTCCCAACGTGTAGTTGTATTGGTGTCATCTGTCTTTTGTTTGATTAGGGAGATGGAGGCTTCACAGGGCTAAATCTGGGAGGTTGAATGGAGGTACAAAATATCACGAATAACCCCTTATTGAAAACGACTTGTCTCTTGGTTGGTTCAAACGTTTTGTGTTTATCGAATGGCCGGCATGAAATCGTAAAACACTGCCAGAAGCTTGTGCTGGTAGGCACTATCGCATAATAGACCAACTATTAACTCCAAACTCCAAGCCCAAAAAAAGACAGACCCAGAAACCAGACTTGCGGCCCTGTTAGAAAACTCGGTTACTGAGCGCATAAAAGACGACATTAGCAAGCCGAGTGATATCATTTAGACCCGATACTAGGTGCTTCGTTCTTTGCACCCTAATAAATCCAGGGGAAGGAAACATGCGACTCAATTTGATAGCAGATCAGCGGGACTTGATGTGAGCTGGTCTCGTGGATTGTTTTCTCCGTCAGGAAAGTCTGGCGGAACCCAAGTTTCTGCAACCATTTAAGCTACCCTTAAAGTAAGAGTCGATAAAAAAGAGATGGATTTATCGTCCACCACGACCCCTTGGGCCACCGCGACCTCTTCGGTTGCCGCCAACAAGGTTATCACTATACAACTGGTTGCTCCTTGATGAATCGTTTGTGGCAGTGGTCTGCATCAAGTCAGGAAACCCCATTGAGCCGTCAACAAAGTTGTCCTTGGTGGGCCTGCTTGCGCGACTGCCCCGAGGGCCGCTAGGGGCATCCCTGGGAGGGTTGGGAGATGAGATGTTTGTTGGAGCGCCGAGCTTAGGGTAGACTTTAATGATTCTGCCATCAGCCTGTAAATGACGTTAGTGCGTGTTAGGGACAGTTCGACGTTCTTAAACTGACAGTCTTGTCGTTAAATGTTTCGATGACTCGTTCGCCACCTTCGCGCGAAGCAAAGGCCATCTCGAAGATGAGGATAGGCTTCGATTTGACTATGCGACAGCTCACAATCTCGCCTCCGATGGGAGTCATGGCGCTCTCGATATCGGCAGGGGTGGTGCCAGGAGCGAAGTTTTGTGCCATAACGGTAAACGGCCCAGCAAGACCCCGGATGCTCATGCCCATGGAACTGTTGTTGGCGTTGTTCCCCTTCGGTTTTACTATGTTGACTTGCTGAGGCGCATCGGCCGAAGTGTCCATGCGATCAACAGCGGCGGATAGTCGAGCTGTTCGGCGGTTGTTGGCTCTCTTGCTGGGACCATTGGGGGCAGAGATACGGGCGCTCAGGTCACCCGAGATCGAATGGTGTAGGTCATGAGTCCATTCGCCGTTCACGTTACCGGGAGCATTCGAGCGGGCGCCGATGCCCGAGGCGCGCTGCACCTTTCTAACGCCGACGCGACTTGCGAGCGAGGGACTGGAAGTGGACTTGACACCAAGCTTGGATGGCGCGCTCTGGCGGCGGTTCTTGGAGAAGATGCGATTGGCGAGGTCTTCGTTTTTCTTTCGCTCGCGCCCTTTAAAACCGCAATGTCAGAAAGGGAAGACGTTCTTGGGGCTGGATATCTGCGCTTACCCTCGTTGATGATCTTTTCGAAATCTGTAGCAACCTTTTTAGTTTTAGCCATGGCTAGAGATTTCGTGAACAGAGGCAGAGTAAGAAATTGGAGAAAGGTTGGGAACCGTGAAAAGTAATGACTTTGGATAGAATGGAATGCTTGATGGGTTAAAAAAATATAGACAAGTAAATGCAAGTTTGTTGGTATTTCGCTTGTTTTGTCTTTGCCCAAGGTTGGTAAGTTGCTAAGAAACGTTGTAGGGGGGTAACAAAAGTAAGAGCCTACATACGAACCACAGTGCTTCGGGCTACAAAAAAGTGCAACCAAATGATCTGGTCTAAAACCGACCAATCTGACTTACTAATATTGTCTCCTGTTCCCCCAAATAGACATTGACTGGACTGCAACCGCGAAGCGCGTCTCCAATTGGACTCAAAATAGATTAGCTGCATGCAGGGGAGAGGGGCGTCTTCAGAATCTATAAGCCCCTTGTAGGATTGCAACAAGGGGCATGTCGTTGTGCGCGGCAATTTAGACGCGGCGGCTTTCAGGCTCTGGAGGCACATAGTTACAACGGCTCCGGTCTTGACAGGGTAGATCCATTAGATTGCGAAAAATACACCATGTTAGACAGAATACTTTGATCGCCTTTAGCCCATCTTGACCCATATCAAGACTGTTTATTTTCAGCACCCAGGGCATGTGTCTCTAGTTTTTTTTGCCCTCCCCCAGGACCCCTCGACAGATAAGATAAGATACTTTTTTTCGTGATCGGCATTGCGACTGAATTGTCTCTTTGTGACAGCGCTTCTCTTTGTCTCGATTTGCGACCGCCTGTTCATTCATGATGGCCGACAAATTGATATATGGTGGCGTATGCCTGCGCAGAGCTCTACAGCTTGTGCCACACCGGAGACTGGCTGCCAGGCCTATTCTCGAGTCTCAATATCGTTCCTTTCACAAAACACAGCACATGTTTGATTCAACGACAGCCAAACCAGCGAAAACAACACTGACTACGGAAGCGACAACCGCCGCTATATCAAAAACATACGCACCGAAGAATAACAACAGAGACACTCCAAGAAGTCTTGAAGATGGTGTTGAGAAATCGGTGTCAGCGGAAAAGGAAATGCTCAGAATCGAACGAGTCGCCAAGAAGGAGCTGAGATACCTCGGTGATGATCCATGGAAGTTCTCACAGTATGTCAATCAAGCGCTAGAAAAGGGCAAATTTGAAGAAGCCTATTGCGTTGTGAAGATGGGCAGTAGAACATTGTCACTGGTTGTACCGTGGACCATGTTGATGGATTACATGTTGCAACAACAGCAATTGACCAAAGCAATCAGAATATTCAACGACGTATGTATACCCGTCGAATGCTGAACTTCAAACGAAACTCTAACATCATAACAGATGAAGAAGCGCGCACAGTTTCCCAACGCCCAGACCTACACTACCCTATTTCGCGGCCTCGCCAGATCCCAACATCCTAAACTCGCTGTCGCCGAGGCTGTAAAGCAATACAATAACCTTCTCAAGGATAGCCGTCTGGAGCCAAACACAACCCATTTAAACGCAGTGCTAAACGTTTGCAACCGAGCGGGCGATTTGGATTCGATGTTCGCCATTGTCGACACAGTAAACGATTCCACACGAGCCGTGACTGCTTTCACCTATGCGACCATTTTCAACGCTTTGCGATGGAATACCAACAGCGATGTCAAGGATCTAACAGATGAGCAAAAGCAGTTCAACATCAGAAATTCTGTTCAACGCGCCAAAGTTATATGGGGGGAGGTCATGAGCAAATGGCGGCAAGGACGTCTGGTCATCGATGAAGAGGTTGTCTGCTCGATGTGCCGGTTAATGTTAATGTCATCTGATATAGATGACAAAAGGGAGATTTTTGATATCGTCGAGCAGACCATGAACGTACCCAACTTGTCTAAAATCCAAGAACGTTCCGCTGTCGATGCCCGCAAAACCGACCCCAAGACAGGTGCAGTTGCCAAGAAGGACGGCAACGGTTTCTATGCCACTCCTGGCAACAACACTTTGTCACTATTGCTCCAGGTTGTGAACCTAACAAAACAGAGCGGTATCGGCATCAAGTATTGGAACTTCTTGGTCCGCGAGTACAACATAGAGCCTGATAGGGATTGTTGGATGCGTCTGTTTAGCATACTCAAGCAAGCCAGGGCTAGTGCACATGCTACTGAGATTCTGTCGATTGTTCCCGAGGACACCATTAGCCCCCGTATCTACCGCATGGCCATGGAAACATGTATTCGAGACAACATCAACCAGAATGTCATCAAGAATGCTGACCGCGCTCTCGACAACATGATGGAACGCATCGAGATCCCCGATCCGCAGACCATGCGTCTCTACCTTACCGCCGTTCAGAATACTCACTATCACCTACGAGCCCGTGCCAATGATGGCGATGTGGCTGGTGCGAAACGCGCATACGGTATACAGGTGACGAAAGCCCTCGATCGTTTGTGGGTGCCATACCGCAAACTCCATAACCACTTCTTCCGTGATACCAAGTCCAAAACGGATCGAGATGAAGGAATTCTGTACAATCAGCAACGTGAGGTCATTGCCCTTGCTCGTATCATGTATGGGTCTTACAACAAGGTCATCCAGCAAGAGATGCTTCCTGAGGAAGACCTTCAAAGAGTCCGTCCCATTGGCGGCCGTATCAACCGCGAAATCCAAGCCTTCTTTGCCAAGCGCGAAGAAAAGGAACCCAACTTGCGAAAGACAAAGGGTCGCGGCGCAGCCGAAGAGGAGATGTCCGAGTACTACACTGTTATGGAAATAGAATCTTTCTGGGACACAACACAAGCGGGCAGGCCCCAAAGGGATAGAAGATATGAAGAAAGACGAAGCAGAGGATATGATAACGACCGCAGACGCCAAAACGAAGACAGGCGTGGTATCGACTCCAGGCGTTCGAATTTGGCTGGATAGAGTGTTTCTGATTTCACATCTGGTGAAAGATCTTGAACCGAAGAGGACTACAGGTCACTGCCACGGGAGTCACTGTAACGTGAATCAGGATTTGGGCGCTCAAGGAGATCCAAAGGACTGGCCCTTAGCTTGGTGGCGGACACTCATGGGCCAGGTCTCGGGACTCTTTGAAAGGGGGCGCTTGACGGAGAAAGGGGGCGCTTGACGGAGAAAACTAGTGTAAGATACAATTGACGTATGTACAATATTTACAAAAACTACTGTTAGAGGACATACCGTGTGGCGTTTTTGTTAGGCAATGGCAAGCGTTGAATATACCCCTACTACACGTGCATCTTGAATCTTTGATTGATGGTACTCATTTGGAGGCCTCGTAATACAATCCATCTGCTTGCTCAACCGACGAGTCTGCCTCTTGTGACACCACGCAATTGGAGAAGTCGATAACATGCACATCATCCACAATGCAGCTTGCTAATCGTTCTGGCTCTGATTTGATCACCCCGATATTGCCTATGCTACAAACCCAATGTCATGATCAACGCCGAAAAGGCATTGGATGGACTAGCCTACAGGATGAAGAGACAGCCATGCATTTTATAGAATCCCATCCCAACAACCCCAGGGCGGTGATTTCTAACATAGGCTCAAACTAATGCTAGAGAATGTGACGTTGCTCCCCTGACTCGAAAATCGATTTGAGAGCCGATTTTGGATAACTGGCTTTGGTGAAGATTGAAAGGCGGCCGATTGCAGGGAATGAACGTTCTGTTCGGACAAGGGTGGCTTTTCGAGAACATTAGGGGGTAGCTGAAGAGTTGTGATTGAGGTAGAACGTGAAGGTGAGACCTGTTCTAAATCGTGCTTGAGATCGGATCTGGTGATCACAGATTTTTCAGAAGCCCATTGAAACTCTTCTTTGGGTAAACCGAGCCAACGTGCTTTGAAATCGGGTTCCAAATGTGGAAGGGTTTTGTCCTTTGAGTGCGAAGCCACGTCACGAGACGGCTGAGGCTTACCTTTTATCCTTTTCTTCCGCTCAAGAGATCGAAGTGTAACGACCGGTAAAGCCTTGGGCTGTGCTGTATAGATTCTCGGTCGGCTAGTCAGTTCATGATGAAGAGTCGTTTTTGACGAGCGCCGCTGCGATTTGTACTCAACAACAAAGTCGTCAGATGCCTTCTCTATACAAGCTCGCAAGGTCGATGATCTTTCCAAGCTACACTCGGACAAGTCAGGTAAAGGGGCGAGTTGTGGCGGATCTTTCTCAACAATGTGAGCTGAAATCTCAGGATCTGACTCTTGTTCGTAGTCGTCTCGAGTTGTCTGGGATGACTTCCTGTCATTGGCGGTATAGCATGACACGGCTGCCGCAGATTTGCCTGAAGAGCTCCTGTCGCCTTTCCATCTTTCGCGAACATGATGGAATGCATCGCTGAGATCTGCGCGGGAAGTATTCAAGGTTTCTGTTGAAAGGAGAAGGACGGTAAGCTACAGAACACGTGTAGTTGAACTATGTCCAGTGGGTTTTCTAACCTGTATCTAGTGGAACGAATGCACGTCTGCAGCCAGACAATTCTTCCCACCTTGTCAACGTAGATGTTGAGGTAGTGGTCTTTCGCCGTTTCGGTTTCAGCCACCGGGTAATATGTGAAGATGCTGAATTTTGAGAAGGGGATCTCTCATGACTGGGATTTAGAGGCTTGTTATAGATATTGTCGCCGCCGCCAGGCTCCTCGGGCCCATCAACACGGGCTCTGCGACGATTGAGTGGCAGTCTCTAGCTGCTGAAGTTTATGCGAGACTTTTGGGATTCTGAGGAACTTGGCTCGACGTCTTTCCTGGATTTCGCCCGCCAGGCACTGAAGATGCTACTGGGCATGATTGAGTGTAACTATGGCAGCGGATATCGATGATTTTGGGGGGATAAAGTGAATTCCAATAGATCAACCGTCATGTGAATCGGTTGATGTTGTTAAATGGAGGATTAATTCAGATAGTAGGTAGGTATGGATACTAGGTATGTTGCCTCTGGGTTTTGCATGCTTTTGATGAACTTAGTTGCAGAAGGAACTACACTCATTGACAGCTTCCCTGGTCAGTTGTTACTGGCTCATAACTGACTTGATACCAGAAGGAAGGTACTCAAGCAGGTTGACGTTTCAATCTGTTCTACATGATACGTCGAACCCAGTATCTTAGTAGGTAGGCAGTGTGTGATTTTAGGTGGGAACCATTTTCTGACAATTATATTGACGAATATGTAGCAGATTTTATCATAGATAGGTAGATATATGCCACTGCTACAGTTTCTCTTTAGATACCCAACAATGAGAAATCCAGTAAACGCTCTCCTATAACAATCAGGACACTAACATTAATAAAGCCGCGTAAAGTGGTTGCTTTATGCATGCTTTTATGCACAGGTGTCTGCTCGTATCTCTAGCGCGGGGTACTGTACTTTAGCACTTAGTCGCCAACAGGCGCTGACTCAATTTCCAGTACCACCTATTGGCCCGTCTCGCGACAGAGCACTTTATAGATGGCCCCACCGTTGACGGGGAAATCGCGAAAGTGAACGCGCTTTTGACGCGTCTGCCCTGACCACTTTTCTAAATGAGCAGTACTCGTTACCGGGGGACCAAGTCCCTCCACCACTTCCAGTCTCGATATTGACAACTCCCTACAACGAAACGACAATCAAGGCGCCACAATATACCATCACCAGATTCAATTCTCTACCCTCATTTTGACCTTTTTCTGATATGCCATCGGTCTAGGCCCTCATTCTCGTCATGTCTCACAGGGCTCGGCTCGCTGAGCTCAAGGCCCTTCGGGCCTCTGGCAAGAAGGCTTTCGATAATTACAAAGTTGCCGACGTTGATGATCTATACGACGAAGTTGACGAGGATGGATATAAGAAGGTTGTTCGAGAAAGATTGGATCAGGATGACTTTGTTGTCGATGACAATGGCCGAGGTTATGCAGATGACGGCCGCGAAGACTGGGATCGAGTGCAAGCCTACAATTCCGATAGTGAAGAAGAGGCCGGTGTTCGTGGACGACCTAGTAAGGCCGGTTAGTCTCCCAAATTGTTAAGCCTATCTCGTCTCCCTTTACTTACAAACGACGCAGCAAAAAAGAGTCGTCAAGAAGAGCAGAACAAGCGAGATGCCAACGATAGGGATATTAGCGAATACTTCAAAAGCGCCAGCAGGACGCAGCCAAAGCCAAAGGTACAAGATCTTCTCTGCAATAACCCAGAATGACCGACTAAATTACAATCAGGCTGTAAAAACAAAGGCTGATGACGATTTCTTGTCCGATCTACTCGGAGAGGTCGATAGCAACATTCCAGAACCTGCCCATATCTCAAAAGTTGAAAGATCTGGTGGTGGCCGCCGCAAAGCCAGGGCTCTCTCACCCGCACCTGAGCCCATTTCCAAGAAGAAGAAGATTCTCGATACCCGAATGCCATCTCCTCCCCCTCCCCCTCCAGCTCGCGACGACGACGACGACTTCTTCCCTCCTGCCGACGATGATCTATTGGAAACCGCAGACGTCCCCATGAGTGACCCAGCACCTTCTTCACCGGCTGCAAAGGTCGCGCAGAGGAAAGCTCAGATCAAACAACAACCAAAAGACGACGATGACGAGGATATGATGGAGGTTGCCCATACTGGTGCTATTGTTACAACTAGTGTCAATTTGACCAGTTCAAGGCCGATCAAAAAAATCCTCAAGGCAGAGACTGATCCGACCCCCGCCAGTTCTTCTCCTGTCAAACCAAACGTTGCCTCAGTAAACCCTACCTCGTGGAATGCTTTGACAGAGAGGCTCAATGTTGTCTCAAGCTCGCCAGCGGAAGCAAAGACCATTGGAAAGATCGACCACAAAGATGCCATCGAGGAGGACGGCAGTCTCAACTTCTTCTGGACCGATTACACGGAGCTAAATGGTAGTCTTTGTCTCTTCGGTAAAGTACTGAACAAGAAAACGAAGTCATACGTCAGCTGTTTTGTCAAAGTGGATAATATTTTGAGAAAACTATATTTCCTGCCGCGCGAGCATCGCATGCAAGATGGCGAGGAAACGGGCGAGGAGGTGGAAATGATGCAAGTTTACGACGAAATCGACACCATGATGACCAAGATGAATGTCGGTATGTACAAGATCAAGGCTTGTACAAGAAAGTATGCCTTTGAACTTCGCGATGTTCCCAAAGAAGCTCAGTATATGAAACTTCTCTACCCTTACAACAGTAAGTCACAATATCCTCCTTTACGGGTTATTTTCAACCAACTAACCCCTATTCTAGAGCCGGAGGTCGACCCTAACCGACCCGGTGAGACCTATTCCCACGTCTTTGGGAGTAACACCTCCCTGTTTGAGCAATTCGTTCTCTGGAAGAACATTATGGGTCCATGTTGGCTCAAGATCGAAGACGCTGATTTTGACAAGCTGAAGAACGCTTCTCACTGCAAGCTTGAAGTTGTGGCTGATCACCCAAATATGGTCTCTGTCTTGAGCGAATCCGACAACCTTGATGCTCCTCCCTTGACTCTCATGAGCGTCGCACTTAGAACTGCCTTTAACGAGAAGGCCAACAAACAAGAGATTTTGTCTATCAGTGCAAGAATCTACGAAAAGGTCTCCCTCGCTGATACTACACCTGCTGAGAAGCTCCCATGTCGGACTTTCACTGTAATCCGCCCACATGGCCAGTCTTTCCCTATGGGCTTTGATCATCTTGCGAAGAAGAGAAACCGTGGCTTGATTGTCTTGAAAAAACAAGAAGCTGATATTCTTGCGTTCTTCCTCGCCCAGGTTGATGTTGCTGACCCGGATGTCATCCTTGGTCACCAATTGGAAGGTGTGGACTACAGTGTGCTTCTCAATCGTTTGCACGAAAAGAAGATTCCCGGGTGGTCGCGATTGGGCAGACTCCGCCGTACACAGTGGCCGGCATCAATTGGCAAGACAGGCGGTAATGTTTTTGCTGAACGTCAGATCCTTTCTGGTCGTCTCATGTGTGATCTGGCCAACGATGCTGGAAAGTCGGTCATGCTCAAGTGTCAGTCTTGGAGTTTAACGGAAATGTGTAGCCTGTACCTGTCAGGCGACAACCGTCGCCGTGAATTCGATAATGAGGATGCTCTGAAGACCTGGGCCAAGGAAAAGCAGGGTCTTCTCGATTACATCACCCACATGGAGGCTGATACGCACTTCATCGCAGCTTTGGCTCTGGGTGTTCAGATGTTGCCCCTGACCAAAGTTTTGACTAACCTTGCAGGAAACTCATGGGCACGAACCTTGACCGGAACTCGTGCAGAACGAAACGAGTACATTTTGCTCCATGAATTTTACCGCAACAAGTACATCTGTCCCGACAAGCAGACATTCCGCAGTCGACAGCGTGCTGAAGAAGCACAACGTGAAGGGGAAGTTGCCGACGGAAAAAAGAAGGACAAGTATAAGGGTGGTCTGGTTTTCGAGCCAGAAAAGGGCTTGTACGACAAGTTTGTACTTGTCATGGACTTCAACTCTCTGTATCCTTCCATTATCCAAGAGTTTAACATCTGTTTCACAACAGTAGACAGGCCAGATACAGTGGGTATTTTTAATTCGCTTTCAGATCCCCGGCTAACCATTGCTGCAGAAAGAAGGAGATGACGAAGTCCCTGAGGTCCCTACCAACCAAGACCAGGGCATTCTCCCTAGGCTTATTGCCACTCTTGTTAGTCGTCGTCGCCAAGTCAAGAGTCTCATGAAGGATAAGAAGGCCACCCCAGAGGAGTTGGCTACATGGGACATCAAGCAGCTTGCCCTAAAGCTGACTGCCAACTCTATGTACGGATGCTTGGGATATACCAAGTCACGCTTCTACGCTCGACCTTTGGCTGTCTTAACCACTTTCAAGGGCCGCGAGATTCTTCGCAGCACGAAAGAGCTTGCCGAGAGCAATTCTTTGCAAGTTATTTACGGCGACACTGATTCCGTCATGATCAATGCCAACGTGGACAACGTCGCCGACGCATTCAAGGTCGGTAACGACTTCAAGAAAGCGGTTAACGAGCAATACAAGCTTCTTGAGATCGATATCGATAACGTCTTCCGCCGGATCCTTCTCCAAGCCAAGAAGAAGTATGCCGCCATCAATCTTGTGGAAAAGGATGGCAAGTTCATTGAGAAGATGGAAGTCAAAGGTCTCGATATGAAGCGCCGAGAGTACTGTGCTCTGTCTAAAGAGATTTCTCAGCATCTCTTAAACGAGATCCTCTCTGGCGACGATACCGAGATCTCAATTGCCCGAATTCACGAGTATTTGAACGAAATTGCGGGCAAGATGCGCGAGCAAAGTATCCCCATACAGAAATACACCATCTACACACAACTTGGAAAGGCACCCCAAGACTACCCCGAAGCCAATTCTATGCCTCAGGTTCAAGTCGCTCTTCGCGAAATTGCCAAAGGCAAGACAGTTCGCAAAGGAGATGTTATAGCGTACGTGATTACAGGCGACAGCAACAGCTCCGAGCCTGCCCCTAAACGAGCGTACACTCCTGGCGACCTCAAGGCAGACCCTTCCCTGTTGCCTGATGTCGAATGGTATATTGGCAAGCAAATCTTCCCACCTGTCGAGCGTCTTTGCGCCAACATTGTCGGTACATCGACTTCACAACTGGCGGAACAGCTTGGTCTGGATATCAAGCGGTATAGCTCATTCCAGACCCAGCAAAATAGCTCAAACAACGATCTTGAGATTCACCCATTGGACTCTCAAATCCCAGACGAAGTTCGTTTCGGCGATTGCGCTCGCTTGTCCTTACGCTGTCGGAAGTGCAAAGCCTCATCCATTTTTGAAGGCGTCACTGCAACCCCTGAGAGAGTATCACAGTCAGGTGTCCTCTGTGGCTCTTGCGGTACTCTCATCTCAACACTTTCGGTTGTTGCTCAAATGGAGCACGCCATCCGTACCCAAACAAGTCGGTATTATGAGGGTTGGCTTATCTGCGATGATACTCAGTGCGGCAACCGTACTCGTCAAATGAGCGTCTACGGCTCTCGTTGCCTTGGGCCTAAGGGATTCGCACGAGACTGTCTTGGCCGGATGCGGTACGAGTATACGGAGAAGGCAATCTACACCCAGTTACTCTACTTTGCCAGTCTCTGGGATGTAGACAAGGCCAAGACCAAAGCTGCAATCACAGAAATGTCCAGACCAGACCGCGAAAACATCCTTGCGCTAGCCGAACACAACCGTGTGCGTTTCGGAAATATCAAGGGTGTTGTTGACAAGTATCTTGACAAGTGCGGTCGTCAATGGGTAGCTATGGATACTCTTTTCACAAAGTTGGGCTTCAAGCCACTGGCATGATTGTTAGAAAATATGGATGGATGTGTTTGCGTAGGTTTACTAAGAAATGCTCAGTGGATAATTGGATAAGCGGCGTCTCGAGCATGTCATGTTTTATGACCAGGGATTGTATAGAGATCGTTAGGTTTCGTGGACGGCCGAGAGACGCAGAAGAGCAACTATAATGGAGTTTGGGGAGTTTCGAGATGAACAGAGCCTTACTCTAATTTTCACAATTACCTTTCACGTATTTAACACAAACCACGTAGTCTAGTAGCATCAGCAACTGACTCTTAAGAACAAAACCCCTATGTGCCATTTACCGTGCGGTCATACCTCACAAATGAATGCCAACCTACACACATCACATCACCATTAACGCAATCTGACTTCACGCTCGTTATAGAAACAAGATTTGAACATATATGTAAATTTTCATGCTAGTGTTCCATGCTCCTTCGATTCCAGATGATAAACAGCAAAAGCATCATAAAGACCCTTTATCAAAGCTCGACCAGGCCCTTATATACACCGGAGACCAAGTGACAGAGACGTTAATTAACAGCCCTGCCCTCCTTCTTGATACACAGATGCACATGCCTATAAGGGGAAGTAAATAAGCCCCATGTCATCATCATCATTCATGGTCTTGTTTGTAAACCTTTCCTGCCTTATCGTGACCTGAATCCCTGGGCAACATCTAGAGCCAGTGAATGGGCATAAGCACGGCCAGAAGCTGTCCTGCATGTAGGAACGAGAATATGCGAAACGCGCTGATGATTCATCAGCGTCCCGCTCATTCCATTTCGTTTGTGCCCTGGCATTACGTTCCTCATTCGTCTCGTGGATTCCGAAAAGAAATCAATCGCATATTCCCTGAACACCACCTCCTTCCACCCACCCTCCCTCCCACCCCGAGTCGTTTGTATATGATGGTGTGGTGTCATGATACCACTTCTTGCCATCAATAAACCACGTCGCCTTCTTCGAAAGCACACTGGAAATAGAATAAAACAACCAGCGACATGCTGGCAAGTGACAGCCGTAAATTCACCTTGAGCCGAAAATCCTCCACAACATTAAAGAACTGAAACACACTCGAAGCATGCTCAGGAACGGGCTGAGGTAAAGGAGTAGGCGATGACATCAATGTAAGAAATCCCCTGGTCCGAAATTTTTGAGGGTCGCCTCTCACTGTGAGGAGCATCATGTCCGTCCGTCTATGGGCAAAGGTATCATGAGTTCTGTAAAAAGGAAAAAGAAACTGTGCTCAACTTTTGGGACACGTCTGATGGAAAAAGCCTGTAAATGCAAAAAAAAAAAAACAGCCCCGCCCCGTCTATTCTGCCGAAATGCAAGACACCGAAGGAAGGATACTTTTATTCGCTCTCTTTCTTATCGCTGTCTGCAGGGACAGCCTTCGAGATCGCAGGTGAGGCAGAAGTAGAGGGAGGGGAAGCCGGATGGTCGTTCTCCATGTTAGCAAGAAGACTGGGCAACTGTTAGCACATGTCTGATGTTTTGTTATGTTTCAGTGAGAGAAATCTTACCTGAATGCATTAGAGTGAGAGGTGTTCTCTCGTGTGGGCGGTGTGCCAGTTCGTGAAGAAGTAGCAGAATCCTCACCACGAGGGCCAAGGAAACCAGGACCCATGCGTCTTCCACTGTTACTGCGAGACGATAGCATGGAAGTGGGACCAAGGGAGATGTTGCCGCTTGATGTTCGGTTGGCAGAGCCTTTGAGGCGGCGAAGGTCGTCCATGCCAACCTGGTTGCTGGCAGCCTGCTGTTGGTAACCACCAGAAAAGTTGCGAGCGTCACCGCGTCCGACAGGAGGACGACCACCACCGCCTCGCGGGTTGGTGCGGGCTGCTTCCTGTGCCTTGGCAGCTTGCGCGGCTTCGGCCTCGGCACGAACCTCCTCGAGGGTCTTGGGTCCCTTGTTGGTTTCCTTGGAAACCCATTTGGCTCGGCGAAGGTCAATAACATCCAGGAGCATGAACTTGAGTCGGCTAGGCAGCTCAGGAATATCCATCATGCTCTGGATGCGCTGGAAGTAAGCATCCATCATGGGGCGACCCTTTTCGGTCTGGTCAAGGTTGCCTCCAATGGTACGAAGCAGCTTGCTGAGCGACTCAACTTCAGCTTCGTCAGGCATTCCCTTATAGTCGACGAGCTTGTGCACACATTCGTGCATGATACGCTCAGTAAGCATGCCGAGCTTATAAAGCTCACCAATAAACTGGACAAGACCAAGACCACGACGTTTGGCAGCAGCGGCCGCATAGTATTCGTCGGAGAGCAAAGCAGCCTCGCCAGTCTTCTTGCCTTCGTCTTCCTCAGCAGGCTTCTCGGGCAGGTTGACAGTCCAGCCGCGCTCAAACTCCTCCTGACATCTGTTGAGGAGGTACTTTCGGAACAGGTTGCCACCACTGACTACCTGGCCATTCTTGTCCTTGATACGCTCATCGCGAACCTCGGGGCTCATAGTCTCGAGCATACGCTTGCAGAACTTGGCATACATCGAGGCCCAGTGAGCCTCGTCAGTGGCCTTCTCAAAGGTAAGCTGGATGACCTGTCGGAGTGTACGGCCATCTGCCTCCTCCTTAGACTGAGAAGCAATGAGAAGGATTTGGTCGGCAATTCTGTCGAACTTCTCGGGTGTCATTTTATTCAGAGCAGCCTTGACCTTTCGTTGGACCATATCAGGTTCCATGTGGCCACTAGGGGCAGCGGATGCGCTGGCAGGTTTACCTATGCTTGTAGGCTTCCAACCGGTAGCAGACTGCACAATAGGCTTGAGGTCCATGCCGGCGGTCAAAGGCATGGTCTTAGCAGCCTGAGCCTCCTTGGCTGCTTCGCCACGGTTGTTGCTACCACGGCCACGACGAGAGCCGCGTGGGGAGTTCGGCACTTGAGAACCAGCTCGCGAACCACCTGAAGGGAAGCCACCAGTGTTGGAGCGGCCCAGAGAACCCATAGGACCACCAGGTCGCTGGTTGGACATGGCAAAGCGTGACATCGAAGTACTGCCAGGGGGAAGAGTGCTGCCAGAAGGTGCATTAAAGTTACCCATGCCAGGGAATCCACCCATAGGACCAGGGGTGTTTGCACCGCGAGAACCACGGCCAGAGCCACCAGGAGTGTTAGTCCTGGAACGCTCATCGCCAATAAGGGACTTGACCTGCTGGTGGAACTCGAGAGAGGGCTGTTCGGTAAAGACCTTCTGGAATTGCAACAAGAAGTTGGAATCGTACTTGAAACTCTTGCCCTTGCTTTGGACGGCAGCGTTAAGAGAGGGGTTGGGCGACTTGATACCTTCAGGGTAGATATCTTGCTCAATGACCTTCAAGAAGCGGGCGGACTTGAGAGACTGGAGAGCAGCGCTGGGCTGAGCAGGCTCCACTGGCTTAGTGTTGAGAGGGCTCAAGTTGAGAGCAGCAGGCTTTACACCGCGCTTCTCAGGTTTAGAACCAGCATCTGTAGGCTTATCACCTCCAATCTTCATGCTAGCAAGCTTGTCGGTAACAGACTCGACCTTGGCAGGTTCGGCCCCCTTGCCGCTTCGTTCTCGCGCGAGGAGCTCAGCAATTGAGAGACCAGGTGCACCGGATGATTCAGCCTGTTGACGACGCTTCTCTCGCTCCTCTTCGAGCCGTTCCATCTCGCGCTCCTGTTCTCGAAGCTTGCGGTCTGCCTCAGCAGTGTTCTTGGCACGGTCCTTATCTTCCTGTTCCTTGGCAGCAGCCTTCTCAGCCTCGCGCTTCTTGCGATGCTCTTCCTCGGCCTTTTCACGGCGAGCGTCCTCCTCTTCCATCTCACGGATCATTCGCTCCATCTCATCCTCGTCAGGATCGCCGCTCTTTGCAGGCTCTTCGGCCTTCTTGGGTTCTTCCTTCTTGGGCTCCTCAACCTTAGGCTCCTCAACCTTGGGCTCCTCAACCTTGGGCTCCTCAACCTTAGGGGTGGGCTCGGGTGCCTTGGTCTCAGAGCTAACCTGGCTTTCCGTCTCCACCTTGGCAGCAGGTGCAGACTCAACCTTACTATCGGTAGGCTTGACCTCAGACTGCTCAGCAGGCTTGTCTTCGGGCTTCGCTTCGGACTTGGGCTTTTCTTCTGCCTGGGTGGCTTGCTTGATCTTCTCCTTCAGCTCGTCCTGAATCTGCTTAGCAGTCTTGGGAGCCGCATGGCTATCAGTGCGGCCATGCGATGGAGTAGCCTGCTTGGGAGGTGGAGTAGCCGAAGATGCAACAACAGGGGGAGTCTTGGATTGTTGGATGCTGGATGCAGGGGAAGCAGGAGTCTTGAAAGACGATGTGTCAATCACTTCACCAGCAGCATTCTTGATTTGAATGGCGGCGCTCTTCTTGGGTACCTTGAAGCTGTTTGCGGTGGGCTTAAGGGAGGAGTTTTGGGGCTGAGGAGTAGAGGAGACGATGAGAGGAGTGTTCTGCTGGCTGGCGCTCGGGGGCCTCTCAGGCTGAGAAGGAGTTCGGGACATGCTGTGGCTATGTTGTTGGTATGGCGTGACGAAGTTTTGGTTAAAGCTTGGAGAGTTAGCTTGAGGAGGAGCCATGTACGGCATATTGCCATAGTTGTACTGCATCGCCCCAAGTGGACGTCCATAAGCATCCATTTGCTGTGGTGCAGGGGGGTAGCCGTAATTCTGATTTTTCAAAGTTAGCAAGGGATCGTAGAACTCATTTTCGGGCGATATGTCTGAAGCAGTTGCAATGCTCAAACTAAGGGGTGGAGGAGTGACTTTGGGCTGGCCCGAAGATGATCGACGAGTGCTGCTGACGTTTTGTTCTCGCTGCGGTTGATCTGGACGTCTGTTGAAACGCCGAGATTGGTTGAGCTCATCATCATGCAGATCTCGCGAACAATCTTGCGGACGGGCGGTCTGGACCAACTTTTCCAGTTCGCCACGTTTTGATTTACTCTTTTTATTGTTCTTTGATAGAGGCTTATAAACTTGAGAAGGGGGGTACTGTACTTGTTGATGCTGTTGAGCCATAGGAGGCGGGTAATGGTATTGCGGAGGTGTCGCCATTGCCATGTTAGGTTGCATATTGGCAGTCTGCATGTTGGGGGTACCTGGCATAGAAGGCACAAGAGCCGGGCTTCGAGCTGGTTGAGGAGAGTTCGGGTAGCGAGGCTGAGGCTGGAAGGCTGCCGGCATGCCGCGGCCTTGACCGGGACCGTTACGGTACTGGTTGTTGGGAGGATAGCCCATCTGGGGGTTGAAGTTGTTTCCGTGAGGGTTGAAACCACGACCTCGACCACCTTGAGCCTGAAAGTTGCCTCGTCCAGCACCATCACCTTGTGCAGAATGGCCAGATTCGCGTCGGAAGTGAGCTCCGGATTGTGCGTTAGGGTTGTTAGAAACGGAGCCTGGTCTCATGTGGCGCTGTAACAAGTCAGTAATGATTTAAGCGAGGTTGAAGCTGAAGTATGTGGACTTACCTCGCCATCGCTACCAAGACTACCGAATGTCATGGTTCCGCTTGCCTGCTGAAGACCGGAAGGAGGTCGGCCACCGCTGGCAGAGGGTTGGGGAATGGGCGAAGGTGAGTGAGCGGGCGAAGGAACTCGGGCGTTGGCCCCACCGGGGATGGGAATAGGTGCAGCACTGGTGGACTGGGGCGTGCTGTTAGCCATTGCGGGAGAGTCGAAACCGAACTGAATGTTTGATTTGGCACCACCGACAGGGCCACCGTTGGCGACAAAGTTGTTGGGGGCGTTCGCAGCCATGGTGACAGAGCTTTTGCGAGAGTGGTCGGATCCGTTGATGTTGACGCTGCTACGAGAGACAGCGGGGGCGACGGCTGGTTTGCCGTTCACAGGAGACGATGAAGCGTCCTTCGCATTCTGCGATGAAGACGAACCTCCAACCACCGCGGCAGGGTGGGATCCAGTTGCGACTACAGGGGCCTGAGTTGATTTCTTAGGCGCACCTGCAGCTGAGGCATACGAAGCCGTAGTCGCGGGAGTATTGTTCGCAGGGGTGGAGTTCTGCTGGTTGGCAGGCGGCGTCATAAGGTAATTCGGTGCCGCTCGTTCGCGATGCGTGAAAGTGGTGGTGTTTAGATAATTTTTTTTGTGGGCGTCGAGGGAGAAAGCGGAATAGATGGCGCCGGGGCCGGGACTCGTCGAATTGTTCGAAGTTGCAGGCGGGGCAACAAGAGTCGTCAACGAGAGGAGACGCACAAGGTTTCCTCTTTTTATTTTATTTTTTTCGGGATGATGGGTGAGAAAAAAAATAATACCTCAATCTCAACAAAGAGATCTCGAGAAAAGACGCAGCGGTATATCCGAAATGCGGCTCGCTCGAGGAGAGGTTGACGAGGGGAGTTCAAGGAATGAAGTCGTACCAACGATGAAGAATAGGTAGGCAGTCAGTCAGTTTGGAGGCGAGACAAGCTACGATCCTGCGTGGCGACAGAAAAAAGAATCGAGGGGAGGGGAGATGGTCTCTGTGATGTTGGTATTACACAGGACAGAATCCAATACTGAGTCTGGTTAGAAAGAAAGATTTTTCCACCGGACCAGGGAGGTTGAATTGTTGGTGAGGATTTTAGAAGAAGCCAGCAAAAAAATTTGGGCAGCAGTCTATGATAAGGATGGGGAAGGGGCGAAGGGAAGGGCTTGTTTTAGAAAAAAAAACAAGATTTTGGGTTTCGACACTGTACGATCAGAGTGCACACAAGGGGCTATGCTTTGAGGTTAATCACTGTCACCAGCCCATTAAGTTTGCTGATGCTGTGTTGTCAGGCTGCATATACAGTGTCAGCATCTGCCAAGCAATGGGCAATCCTACACTGTCCTCCAGACATCCCACGCTTCATTATTTTTTCTTTATCCTCTTAATATTTTTTTCTGGATACAAAGTAGCCCAGCCTAGCCCAACCCAGTCCCTAGTTAGTTGGTTGGTTAATTATTAACTAACCCAAGCAGCCATTCAACTATTACTACCTACCTACGTCAGTTCAAGTTCCCATCCCCGTGGGCGAGTGATCAAAAGTTTGATGAGAAAAGCTTTCTCCTACCATGGTTTAAGATGGCATATTGGCTGCGCAACCAAAGTTACCCAAGACTAAATTTCACCAGTGGCGGTCAAAATGCCGGCCTACCCTACCCCAGACGGATCTACTGACTACCTACCTAGGTAACTAACGTCGACTCATGCCTGAGGATAACAGTTCTGGTTATTTGTTGAATCATTCATTGGTGTTGCAGTGACTCTTTCTTCGGCTCTAACTGATCATCACATGGCTACCTAGATTAGTTGCTCATGGCATGGGTGACAGACATGACATGCATACACAATATGCTTTTGTTGGCAGATGTCCTATTCTGTTCAACAAATCATCGACGATATGTGATCGCATAAACTTTGCTTTTATTTACAACTTATTTAATTTAAAAACTTACACATCTATCTATACACTCGTTGTTGCTTAACACATCATTCCATGTTGCTGAGCTAGCCAGGGCATAGATAACTCGGATATTCAACCCGCGGGCCCGGCCTGTCTGTGCTGCGTCTCGTCTCCAGAAATGATTCATGGATGACTCTAGTTCCTCACCCTCAAATCTGGTCATTGGTAGGCAAGTCCAGAAAAGGAAATCCCGAATAGAACATGTTTGAGGCTGATAGGGTGCAGTAACACCCAACAGCTAGCTACTCGGTCTAAAGTATTCCTACATAGCGGACGGCACATCACAACATATCAATCAAACAACGACAAAAGTGAATCACAAAGGAGTGGAGTGACACTGATAGCAGCACGCATGGACCAGGCAGGCATGGCAGGCATGGCTCGCTGTCAAGGACATGCGATTTGGGTTTGAAAAGGAGGATATTGGCTACTCTAAAAGCAACAATGTGCTACTATGGTAGTGTGAAGCAGGCAGTGTGTAGCCTAATCTAAACGAGGGCGAGACTTTTCATTGTCACAGATGCCCAAACTGTCAGTCCTTCCTTCGTCTTTCCTTTTCTGGGCTTAGAAGTGGAGCGACCAACACCGTTAACATAGGTAAGCAATGATGCTCAGATGCCAACTCATACATACACAGGCTGCCAGGACAAGGTAACGTTGTTAGGGGCGAATCTAAAGGAGAAGTATTACGTACCTTGGTAGGTAGCCAAGGGAAATATTAACTCTGTTTTTATTCATTTTCGATAACAACAAAAGCCAATAACTCTTAACGTATGGCTAAGTTCTGCCTGAAAACATAATCGTGCCTTGCAATCTGCGTAGGGCGCTTGAACTCTTTCACCCCTTCGATCGGTTGCATTGTTTAACATGTTACATAGGTACATAGATTAGTAGGTAGTTAGGAGGTTGGGCATAGACTACCTACCTACCCAAGTAACCAACGTAGCGGTAGGCCTGATCTGATGCCCATACAACATTGTTTTACTTCTTCTGCTGGGTCTGAGCTCTCAAAACCCCATCACTCTTCGCCAATGTATTTTTGTTTTCTCCATATGGAGCATGGCCAGTCTTTGTTTACACTTTAGTCACGCACAGACAATGTTATCACAAAACGAGTCATCAGACCACAAGACTCTGCCTTCTTACATGGTATTACATGAATCCAGTCTTAGTCTATATTCTCAAGGAGTCATACAGATTGACTACTCAGCCAAGCACCTAAGGAGGCCCCTAACTGGCCGCTGCCTAATTTGTGACCAACTAGACAGGCATAGTACAATTATCGCCATTCCAAGACAGTATGTAGCCGCATAAGATGAGATATTGGGTGCCCTGCATTATTATACTAAGGGATGGGCTACAGGCACTATCGTAATCTCCCAGCCGTACCACTGTTTGCCCATGCCTCGTTTGTCCGTCTCTCCGTCTCGTCTTATGGGACCATGACCTGTAGTTCGTGACCTTTTGACCGTTCTCCTTTACATTATGGCCTTATTGGGTTAACAAACATATCAATATTGCGCATCTAGTTAAGACGAAACGCAATCGACGGTAGCGGGAACGGGAGAAATAACATGTACAACTACACCCTCGTAACAATGGCTATCCTTTCAGTGACGTCTGACGCGGGCCAAGAAAATCGTTGAAATACAAAGTTAATGCTGTTTTTTTAATCATTGTTAGACCGTCTCCTAAAGATGCTCCACTGACTCATATAAGTTGCGGTTTAAACACAGGCAATATTTTGATACGCTGGCTTTAGATGGATAAATTTTGTAGTGGTCCTGTGCTCTGCGAAACCTGTAGAGCTTGTTCCCCTCCTGTGTCGAGCAAACAATGGACAATATACTAGTGTTCAGCTAATAGATCGGTTCACTCTCCCTCCCGGACTTCCAAAATATCTGCTTCGACATCATCTTCATCGTCCTCATCCTCGTCGCGATTGCCGTATTCTTCTTCTCCGTTCTCGAACTCCTCTTCAATGATGGGTTCCCCTTGTTCTTCCTGAAGCTGCTTAATCTTCGTCTTGGTCATTTCAAAGACATACTGGCCCAGATGCTCGACTCCTTCCATGGGTACCTCGCCTTCGACTGCGCCAGGCTTCTCCGTGATTTCCCTTGGTGTAGGCCAAAGTTCTCCTGTTACAAGCATAAGCTTGTCTGGCCTCTGCAGCAACAAGTCAAAAGCAGGTCGGAGTTCAGGGCAGGCCTCAAAGACCTCACGGCGACCAAGGATGTACAGTCCAAGTCGTGCTCGGGACAGAGCTACCGTCATGCGCCGCACATCGCGTAGATAACCCACACGTGACGTTCGGGTGAGTGACAGAATGATATCTAAAAAGTGTGTTAGTTTTTAGCTTAGGAGAGGAAATCAACAATTAGCCCATATACTCACAATCGTTCTGCTCGCCCTGATATTTGTCGACCGTAGCTACAGCCTTTGGCAGACCGAAAACTGAATTTCGGGCACATCTGTGAGACAACACATCCTTTACGAGAGCTCGCTGGCCAGCATAAGTTGTAAGAATGGTGATCTTCTCGGCGGGATATCCAAGGAGGCGCATGTATTGGAACATAGCAACTGCGTACTCGGCTTCTCCCAGGTTCTGAATGAAATGAGGCGTAGGTTCAGCCTCACCCTGGCCCTTGTAGTCAGGTACATTGATAAACTGATAGTCGTACTTAAATCCAGCGTTGGCTTTGATAAATTCGGGGCTTGTCTGCACGCTGGGGAGGTTATCAAGCTTGGGGTAACGCCATTGGTAAAGGCTCGCTATCGATGCACGGGCACGCCCTTGTTGGTCGAGGGCGACTGTCGGCACACCTAGTCTGACCAGTCTCGAGAACAGTGACTGTTCGAGGTTGGCATAGTGACGGAACGCCAGGCTCTGGATAACTGGGGAGTTTTGGAAGTGGTCTCCACATAGAACAACTCTTTGAAGGCCCATCTTGCCGTTGCGAGGCTTCTGCATAGCCAAAGGCAAGAATGTCTCGATTTCGGTTACTTGAGCAGCCTCCTCCATAACAACGTTGTCATACTGGAAACCCAGCGATGCAATCTCACCTCTTCTAATAGCGGCGTGCGTTGTTGTCATTGCAACAATACGAGCCTCGCTAGTTAAAAGGTAGTTTGCCTTGTCGCGGTCTCGTCGAAGGACCTCGAAAGGAAGTGCATCGGCCAACTCTAAGAATATCTTGGAAATGTGACGATAACAACCATTTGCAACCTCTAAAGCCTGCTCTTTGTCTCCCTCCGGAGGAAATAGAGGCTGGGGAGCATCAGAAAAATATGCGTGGAAAGGGAAAGCTCCCACGACATCAGAAACGGTAGAAGCACTGTCACTGGCGACTAGTTGAAACCTATTCCATGCAGGAACAACGTAAACGTTATTGAAATATCCAGCCGTCTCGGCCGAATTCTCATGGGCTCCGGGTGCGCCAAGACTGGTTGCTAGCTTCCTCACTTCGAGAAGATAACGGTCTCGGTTCTCTAGGAAAGATTCAACTCGACCATGCTTGCTGAAGTTTCCTTCTGTGTCAAGGTCTTCTTCACCGTGTCCTAGACGCAATAGATGTCGCTCATCGATATCCAGAGCAACGATCTTCGCAAATAGTTGGTTGAGGGCCTGGTTACTATGTGCGAGTAATAGAGTCTTCTGCTCAGGATGATTGTGGTAAATATTGTTGATCACCTGTGTGGCTACATCTGTCTTGCCTGTGCCGGGGGGTCCGACAATGACAGTCAATCCAGGCTGGGTACCGGAGGTGATGGCCTCGATCTGAGCGGGAGTAAATCGCACTGAGTTGAGTTTTGGGTTATCAATGGGATATGGTCCATTGCTAGGTGGCTTGTAACTTGACACCTTTAACGTCTCAATTTCGGCGATAAGGGCAGGGTCGGCATCTCGGCGTCGCTTTTTGGAAGGCTTAGTGGATGGAGGCTCGGCCTGTTTCTCGACAGACTCAAGCACATACGGTGGCCCAAAGCTACCAGAAACATCGTCGCCTGGGTCGATGATTTTGCCAGGTAGACTCTCAGCAAGATGCTGCCAGTCAAGAAACGTATCCCTAAAGTCTACCTTGCGTTCGCGATTTGGTAGGTTTTTATAATAAGCCCCTGCTGGGTCGCCATAACCAAGGAACACCTCATGGAGCCATTCTGGCAGAGGTACATCAGATAGCACTAAATTCCGAATGGATTCTAGTACAGGCTTGAAGTTGTTCTCCCTCCTACCTCGTCTGAGTAGTAGGTTGATTTTGCCGTACACATCAGGCTTCCCAGTGGCCGCCCGCTCAGCATCATTGCTATAAGCTTGAGGGTCGAGCTTGAGCTGGATGCGACGCTTGCTGTCAAGTGTTCCAGCTCCATCTCGAACCTGGCGACCCTTGTCGTCAGTGATTTGGTGGATTTCAGCCGTTCGTACAGTGATCACACCCAATCGTTCAGATTCGGAGAGACTTTCTCCGCCATTGCTAGCAGACTTTGTCGGCGATGGCTCGACTGCAATAAGGAAAACAACATCATCTTGTCTAAGAGAGTCCCATTCTCTGCGAACGCCTTCTCCTAGCCGCCGGACGTCGAAGGAAACCTCAGCGCGTACTGTTGATGGTTTATCATCTCCCACCAGAGGTGGCACGACCTCTAGAATAGCCGGTTTCGAGATGGGCATTGCCATCTTTGAGAAACCCGCGAAATTGGTTTCATCTGATCTCTTCGACTCAGGACGTAAGCGTCGTAGGGCAGTCTCGATATCTTTACGAACTCCGTAGAAAGACTCGCACCGGTACAGGACAAGCGTTCGCCACAGAAAGTCGCCCACGGAGAGATATTGCAGGTTGAGTTTAGGCAGAGCCATAGGATGTGATCCGTCGTAAGACTCGGCTTGTTGAAAGCTGCTGTCAAACAAAGTCTCTTCTGTTGGCGCCAGACTCATATGACGAGCAGCCTCTTGAAACGTTTTCCTGCGCTCAAAGTTGGACAAGACGACTTCTAGTAACAGCTTGCGGTCAACAGGGAGGCCGAGACTGTCTGGGTATACTGTCCGGAAACCGAGCAGCGAAACCAGCTCCATCAGCTCTTCATCTGTCAAGGGCTGGAGCAAGGACTCCAGTTCTTGCCTCTGGTCAACAGCGCCATAGTTAGACAAGGCTAAGACGGTCAACTTTTCTCGAAAATGTTTTAAGGCAGTGCGTTGTAACTTTGCAAGCGATTCGCAATGCTTATCATATGCTTCTTTGATGCTGTATTGAGCACCTGTCTGGTCATTGATGTCGAAGAAAGTGAAGTGAGATAGGAGAGCTTGTAGGTCACGAAGCAGTGTGTTCTCCTCATCATTAAACATTGGCGATAATCTTGCAGCAGGTATTATGTGTAGATCTTGGACCAAGGCATTGACATAGCGCCTTGTCGGAAGTTGGCTTTGAAGATCAGCGAGAAACTCAGTGAATCGCTCGCAGTAGAGCACTTGGTCTATGAGGTCGTTAGTTGTTGTTACATGCGACAGAGAATTCGTCGAATGTACTTACCTGCTTTACTATTTTGCGTGTAAAGCAGACCCAGGAAGTCAAGAAGGAGTGTATAAAGCCAGGACCGTTCGAAACGTAGTCGCGCCTTATTTTGTTCATCAGCTGCGTCGTATCGCTTGTGCGCAGCCTTCCAGGCCTTTCGTAGATGGGGAAGTTGCTCGAGACTAGCTTCACGAGACTGTTCGGTCGACAAGTTGTGCCAGATCCCAATCGACACAAGAGGGGCGCATTCTTTTCTGACAAGAGTGCAATCGAGACTCTGGAATGCATAGATGAAGAAACACAGGAGTTGCGTTCGAAGGGTGGCAGAGAGTGTTCGATCGATCATCATGGACAAGAGTCGGCGAAAGAGGGAAGAAAATTCGGCGGGTCGATCCTCGAAAAGCGCTGGTAACGGTCAATAATAGTTTCGCAAGATTGTAGAAGCTACTCACTCCATGTCGCAAGATGCTCCCGGTGCTTGACATTTGTGATGAGCGCAATCAATAGAACGTGAAAATTGGAAGCTTCTTCAGTGTAGCCAGGCCACAAATAACTAGACAGGCATTTGTTAGCATCTGATACCCCCAGGGCTCCCCCCCGCGACATACATACCTTTCTAGAGTCTGCAGGCTTTCAAGAAGCAAGAGAGGCTTGTACTGGAAGCCCTCGCGTTCGAGCACATCCCAGATACTCTGCTTCAGAACATCGTTCTTGACCTTTGGCTTTGCAGGCTTCTTGCCGGACTTCAGCCAATGCTTTCGCGCAAGCTGAACAAACTGATGTTCCTCTTCCTCTACCTCCGCTGGAGTCGGCCGGCCATCGATAGACTTGGGCTTTGGTTCGCTCTGTTGCTGCGCTTTGGCGGCGCCGCTGCCCTTGTGTCGCTTCACGGTTGGCATTGTCAAACTACCGTATCGTCATAGGCCTATCAGTTATTCGTGTCGCTCATGAGACAAGGCAGAAGTGCCGAAAATTCGCGTAGCCGAAGTAAATTAAAGTGTTAAAAACGAAGCTCAATTTTCGAGCTTGGATCCGAACCTGGACGTCTAAAAGTGACGCCTTCACAAACAAACAGTTCCGTTCCAAAATTTCAGCCTCGTAGACCCACGCGACGCGCTGAATGGGTCCAGCCACAGCAAATGTACCGACAGGGATAACGATACTTACTCCAGAGTGGATTCTCTTCAGGGTACCAGAAAGGTTAGCCGCTAGAAGCACAAGAAACGAAATTAATAGGCCAGTCTGTGTGTAACAAACCACGACACTTGGCATATTCATTTTTGTACCTCAAAATACAAAGATCAACTTTTCTGCTACCCACTACCCGATCAAAGTTTCTGTCTCTCGCAAATACATGCACGTCGGTTGCGCGCCTTCTCAGCCTTCTCGCTTTCAATATCCCAAAGCTCAACTCAATGAACTGACAGATCAAAGAAATCATACTTTCACCAAACTTGCAATACAGTCCAGACTCACAAACTCAACGACAATCTTTCTTGAAAACCCCCGACCTGAATCACACGCCAAACAACTCAGCCTTTCCTTTTATTGAGCTTCCTGTCCCACCCCATGACAACCTCGACCCATAATCATCTTCAACGATTGTCATAGCCTCGCATTATGACGGCTCAAGATACGGATAACCCGGCCGCTCCGGCAATTTCTGCCTTCATGACTCTGCTGGAAGACCTTCTTTTGCAGGCAGAGAGATCGAAACAATCTGCGACTATCGAACCAGCATTGCGCAAGTCCGATTTCGACGACCTCTCAGGACGAATCACCACAACTGCAGCCGAAATTGCCAACTCAGCTGACGAGAGCGTCAAGTCAGCGAACGACAAAGGCCAGCAGTTTGCCATAATAGAAACTGCGGCCCGTAACATATTCAGTCATCTTATTGTGAGGCTCGACTCTCCCTCGCGATCCGCGCCTTGCGCTGACCTAAGTAGGCGACAACTACCATTGATTCCCCCGATTATGTCAGAGTGTGGAATCTCCTCGATATTCTTTCGATTCTATCCGACGATGGCCAATGCGATCCCGCGCTCTTGTTCTGGCTAGCTGAGGAGCTTCTAGATAGCCAGACCATTGCTGGATGTCGTAAGATCTTTGATTTCCTCGAATCGAGGCGAGAACGAATCACAGCGAACCACTTTAAGCAGAAACAGTTGATTATTCTCCGAACATGCAACGAATTGCTGCGTCGGTTGTCCCGTGCAGAAGACACTGCTTTCTGCGGCCGAGTCTTTATCTTCATGTTTCAGAGCTTTCCGCTCGGGGACAAGAGCTCCGTGAACCTTCGAGGCGAATACCACATCGAAAATGTCACGACGTACGAGAAAGCGGCTGCCGACGACGATTCCAAGATGGCTTTGGATGGGCCAGACGACCACCCCAAGGAGCAGTCAGAGTCAAAGTCCATACCCAAGTCATCCGATTCCAAAAAGGAAGATAAGGAGAAGCCTCTGCCGACCGACGAGCTATATCCACTGTTCTGGTCTCTTCAAGAATATTTCAGTCAGCCAAAGAAGCTTTTTGAGACGACAAATCTTTCGTCCTTCAAAGAGAGTCTGGCGGCGACGATGAATGTTTTCCAGACAGTTCATAATGATTCCAAGCGCAGCCTCAAGCGGAAACGAGAGACTGGCGAAGAAGACGAGAGTTCCAATGCTTTCAACCCCAAGTATCTCACTAGCAAAGACTTGTTCGACTTGGAGGTAACATTGCGCATGTTTCTATCTACTTGGCAATAGCTAACAAGTACTACAGATCAGTGACCTATCATTCCGACGGCACATTCTAGTGCAAGCTCTTATAATTATGGATTTTCTTCTTGCACTATCCGGGCAGGCACGAGACAAGCTTGCAGAAACTTTGCCAGCCACGGCCAGCATAAACAAGGCTGTCATGTATGGCGATCAGGTGCTGAGTGAAGAGGATGTGAGCATAAATTTGAAAAGTCGTGTATTGAGAAGCACTGATTAACTTTTCGCAGGCCAAATGGGCGAGTGATATGAAGAAGACTATTGCAGACTATCTCCGTCAGGGACCTGATGGACCATACTTTTATCGGATGGTAGAAACCGTCCTGGCTAGGGATAAGAACTGGGTTCGCTGGAAGATCGAAGGCTGTCAACCCATCAAACGCGATCCCGTCGCGGCGCCTATCTTTGTAGAGGCGAAGAGCAATGTCCAACGCTTGGCCACTAGCAAGCGATTAAGAGCAGTCCCCATGGGTTCTGTCTCGTTGGACTTTCTCAGGGAAGAGGACGCGGAGACAGCAATGGGTCGGCTCCAGGCCAAGGAGAGGTATGAGCTTCCAGATCTTGATGCGTTCAAACGGAAAATTGCCGACGACGATTTTGAGATTGAAATGCCAACAAACGAGCAAACAAAGGCCGCTGCTGTTGCTGGCAAGGCTAGCAAGAGTTGGAGAGCTCTACGAATTGCGGCACGTACAAAGCTTGCTGCATTTGACAAGATTGAAGATCCTAAAAAGATTGGCATCGTTTTTGAGGAGCTCACGGAGGCCGATGATGATGGGGATGCTGCTGAAACTACAGCCAGTGACGACGACATGCCCAAAAACCGAGAACCCATTATTGTTTCGGGTATCACAGGTGTTGGCTGTTCAACAATTATCAACAAGTTGATGGAAGAGAGGAAGGGTGTTTTCGCTACTGTTGTCAGACACACTACACGAGAACCGCTCGACGGCGAAGTCAACGGCAAGACTTTCCACTTCGTCAAGCAACAAGAATTCAACCAACTCCGCGATGGCGATCGTCTGATAGAATCAGGTACTCGTGATGGTGTTGATTACGGAACAAGCTCCAAAGCCATCGACGCTATCACAGAGACAGGCAAGGTCCCCATAATCGAGTTGGACATCGAGGTAAGATAACTATGACAGCCAAAACATGCATGTTGAATACTAACTGACTCCTCGTAGGCTGCGCAGTACGCCAAAGACATGGGCTTCGAAGCACGCTACGTGCTCATCAAGACCTCAACTCCCGAAGCACTCGAGCAGCGACTCAAGGCTTCAGGCGAGGAAGACTCTACAGTCCAAGAGATACTGAAGCGACTACCGACAGAGCTTGAATCAGGGAAGGTAGACGAGCTATTCGACACGATTATTGCCGATGACGATGAGCAAGCAGCAATCAAAGCTCTCGGGAACTATATCTACGGGAAGGGTGAGACTGAGTCTGCTGCAGAGCCTGGCTCAGAGGATACGGCTATGAAGGAAGAGGACGAAGCAATTGCTGAGAACGCCGAGACAAAGGAGGCTACAATGACGGATGCGTAATGCGGAGGTGTGCACACGTGGATAACATGAACTTTGCAGGTTAGTGTTTGGGCGTATTGGCAATTGACGAGATGATACCCCGTCAAACTGGCATTTTATACCGTTGGATTTTATGTATGGCCAAGCATATTCAAAACAGATTATTTAGTGAACAGGAAATTGTGACAGGCGATACTATTTGGCTTAACAAATGGACACTTTGGCACGAATTTAATAGTAATAACAGCAGAGTGGAATTGAACGATACGGGTCACAAATAGCACCAGACTAAACTGCGCTATTAGCTATGTGTAAGTAAACTTGCAACGCACACTCCCTTCATACAGACAACACGACATGAAGCAATCCACAGGTAAGGAGAATTTACTCCTCGTCGGAAGACTCCTCTGAGTCGGCCTCGGCGAGCCAAGTCAGGAAGGGCTCAGCAGCCCTGCGAACCTTCTTGGAGGTCGAGATGTCAGTGTACTTCTTGCTGGCCTTGGAGCCCCACTTGGTGACAACCTCCTCGCTGATCAGGTCGTGGTGGTAGTAGAGCTGAAGAATCTTGACAATGGACTGGAACATCTCAGGGTGGTCGGCAGCAAGAGTGCCGACCAGACGCTCGGTACCTCCCAGAAGAGCCCTCTCGTGACGCTCAGAAGTAACAAACTAGAACGAGTTAGTGTTTAGGTAGATATATAGGAGTCAAGATATGAGAACGTACCTGCTTGAGCATGCTAGCACGCTTAGAAATTTGAGCAACAATGTTCTTGTCGAAGATGGTCTGAACAAGAACAAGAACGGTGCGGTGCTTGCCCTCGATACCAAGTTCCTTGGCCTTGACATAAATGTCGATCGACTCGACTTTGTCAATGCCGCCCTTCTCCTCAGCCTGGGCCTGGATCCAGTCACCGAGCTCATCGTAGATAGTAGGACCACCCTCACCATCTTCGTCATCGTCATCGCCAATGTTAAGCTTCGCCTTGAACTCGCCAGGGAGAGAAGCCTGACGGGCCTTGACGGCTTCCTCACTCATGTCGACAGCCCATTCGTGCTCCTTGACTTCGTTCTCCTGAGCGGCTGCAGCGGCCTCGGCTTGGACCTTTTGGAACTCATCATCACTGCCAGCATCCTCATCGGCGTTCTCGTTGGAGCCGTTGTCAGAGGCTTCGTCACTGCCACCACCGTTGGTGCCATTGGCAGCATTGCCGTTCTGTCGGGCCTTCTTGGCAGCCCTACGCTCGGCCTTATCCTTCTTGCCCTTCTTGGGCTGGTTCTTGAGAATAAAGCCACTGAGCTTCAGGCGAAGATCGACATCACTGATCTTACCGCAAGCTTTACAGTCGAGGGTAATATGATCATCCTTGATAACAACATCGGTCTCGGGGTTCTTGCACTTTTTGCAGAGAACAAACTTGTTGATGAAGCCATCGAGGTGATCCTGGAGCTTGGGGGCATCGTGGGCACCGTTGATGATCCAACGGTCGTCCTTGGGATCAATGTTGGTTTGGGCACCAAGTTCGAAACCGAAGTACTTGATGACGTAGGAACCGGGACGGGCGAGCGAGGCTGCAACGCTGCTGAGGTTGACAACGACGGTCTTGATACCGTTTCCTTTACCTTCGATCTTGGTCTGCAGACGCTCCATCTTGTAACGATAGAAAGCATCGCTAACATCGCGGCGAACGTTGACGAGAGCCATGATGACGGTATTGAATAGTTACTGTATAGTAAGTAAAAGGTGGCAAGGCAAAGCTGGTAGGCGAGGCTAGTAATTGGTATGGTCGTAGGATGACAAGGATGTCATGTATGAACTTGATAGCACAAGGTAGTTGAGGATGGGCGGAGCAACGAGGGTTTCAGTGCTCTTGATGATTTTTTATTGTCATGTGGCAGGCCGGAATGATGATCGGATGCTGATGGTAATGCATAGACAACTATGGTGTTGCTAGGTTTCAACCGTCGGAATTGATGTCGGGGCTACAAGGCTTTCGCGGTATGCGAAATAACTGCAGCTTAAAGAGGTGTCTGAAGACGGAGTGCTGGTCGTGCTGATACATAAACAGCAGTGTCGCTCGGCGGATATATGTGTTCGGAGAGGTACCGATTACGAAGAAGCAAACGATGACCGAGGACAAAAAGCGCTCCTAAGCCAGCACAATGGGCAGGAGGGTGCGAAGGAAAGCGGATTCGAGAGGCGAGTAGGTGAACAATGCGCGCTGCGACCGTGATAAGTCAACAGGCAAGACTGGGGCAAGTTGCGCTTTGCGCGATAGATAGAGAGGACGTTGGGTGAAGCAGGTGTTTCTGTCTCGATGAGATGCAGTTTGGTGTTGGAGAAAGGAAGAAAAAAGTGCAAGAGGAGTGAGTAACAGCGTGAGTTAAGAAGGACAGACGAGTGAGGGGCGATGTTAGGGCCGACCGGCTTTTTTTTCCTTTGAATGGACACTAGAGAATGGGGCAAGCGGCAACCTGCGAAGAAAAAACCTGTCACAGTTTAGACAGTCACAACCTAGAAAATCCAGGCTCCAATCGAAACTCATCACCTTCTTGGGTACCTAGGTCCTTAGTAGATTAAAACAGGTACCTAATCTAGGGGTCAACAGAAAGGTTAGGTAATGTCTAGGTACCTAGATAGTACCTAGGTTTTAGAATTAAAAGGAACAAATAGCCTTGGAATCTATCATGCCTCTTGTGTTTTCAGTTTTTTGCATATCAATATCAAGGGACAACAACCCATCCACCCAATGACTTGAGGGATAGTTACTGTACTAGACTAGTACTGGAACTATCTTCAAACTTAGTACTAAAGTAAAGTCGTGCTGTGCATTGAATGTCCATGTTCACGCAAGCCTTGAAGGTTTCGAATTTCGAAACCCTAGTAAAACTTTAACGAAAGACGGAATTTCGCACCCATAGGAACACCTAGACAGATAACTAGGTCCCTGGACTTCAGCGCCTTTTCGAACTTGCATGATAGCAGAAGCTGTCCACTGTTAAATATCTCTCTTTTCCCTACCCTACTTACTATACATGGGCGTAGAGATGGAGATGACCTGCCTAATCTCGGACATTTGTGCATGACTTGAAATTCTGCCAGTACTACCTCGGGGTATTCGGACTTCAACAGCCATTGACTGATAAAGTACATAATTGTTTGTGTTTTGTGTCTGTTGCCAATCAATTCTGACTCGTCTTTATTTGTAACTATATCAGTTTTTGTTAAACTTTCAATGGACATGGTGGGCTACATCCCCCTCGTCCAACCAGTTACCAATCTGGCTTTGAGTTTATAGCTTCCTATGGTACTGTATTGTATGCATGTATGACACGTATATTCAACGTAGCATATGATTATCGTCATATAACTAATGTCTCATTCAGTCCTTGATTGCCCTCGGGGGGAAATAAGACGTCGGACGCTGCTAGGGCGAATTTGGGTGTCTGACGTCCGAAGTTTTATTTTCCCCCCTAGATTGCCACAAACTTCAGGAGACATCGCTTTCCAAGAGGCCGTGACGAGATCAGCTGATCATCCATCACCATGGATTCACTCTTCATCGACTCATCTGGCTCCGTTTCGTATCGTGAATAGACATCTCGCAACAATGTTTTCATCTCCACTATGGCAAGACTGCAGTGTTGCATCATTAGCATCAGGCCTTTCTCATGAAACTCAACAAGTGTTACTTACTGCTTTCCAATGCATCCCCTGCCTCCACTTGAAAAAGCCCACTGATGTCGTCGTCGGTCGGCATCACCTTCGGCCGCCAACCATCTCTCCGGATAAAACTTGTCTGGTTCAGGAAACACGCCGTCGTTGATTCTGTGAACTGACATGGCCTGGCAACTAACCACAGTCTTCTCGGCCAAAGCAAAACCGTCAATGACACGACCACCTTGTGGAACATATCGTGGTAAAGACATGGGAATGGCAGGGAAGCATCGTAGTCCTTCGTTCAGCACAGCGTCTAGCATGGGTAGTTCGTCAAAGGGCACATCAGCCTTTCTCAGGAACTCTTCCCTCAACAGACGTTGATACTTAATCGATCGAGGCTGAGAGAGTTCCCACATCAAGAAGCACAAAACATCACCAGTCGTGTCAATGCCTGCAGCCATATGGTCAAGACATTCGGCAGCCATGTCCATGGTATCGAGTATGCTGTCCTTCTCCTTTAGTCGATTAAGAACAGTAAAACTCGCTGCTCCATTCTGCTGGGCATTCTCTATAACAAAATTGTCGGCCAAGGGAATTGACCGAGGCTTGGCAAAGCTGGCAAGGATTTTTGATCCAAGGCTGTGAAGAATTGGACTATAGTATTGGACCAGTCGATCTGTGTTTAGTGTCAAATGTGGTGCTTCAATCTTTGGTGACAAACACTTACTCTGTAAGCTGTCGTCAGCAGCAACTTGGTGCATCATCTCCTCATCCTCTTTGTCCTGCAAGCAGTTGCTTCCATATGGGTGGAACAGTTGATGCGTGACACAATCGCATGCATACGAGTGCAATGCTACATTTGTCAGTCAGTCGAATTTTCGATACTTGTTTTGTCCCTTGGACAGAGCTAACCTCTCTGTGATATCGATTGTCAGTCATGATCATCAAAAACACAGAATTCAACTTACAAACACATCCGCCGTTCTATCAGGAGACTCGACACAATACTGGAGAAACTTGCTGGATCGTTCCTTAATGCCAGCCAAAGGGGCTGCCTTCATCACGTTACTGTTGGCATACCGATCGCCAATCATTCTCCTTCGCTTTGCGTGCTTGGTAAAGAATTAACCTGTGTACACTTTATAACATCACATGCGAACTTACATCGCCTTTAACCAAGGTTGAGAACATGGTTCTATGTTATCCAAAGTCAGCACGACCAACGTATCAACATGCAATAGCGTTTCTACCGTTTGCCATAGACCTGGAAGAGATTGTAGAATTCCGTCTTGTCATATCCACTACCACCAGAGCCATAAATCTCTTTGATGGCAGCGATTGATGTAAAAGAGACTTCGTTAGGCGCAACACGGACCACTGGGCCGTATTTCTTGTGAAGTTCATGAATGTACACGGTACGGTTGGCGTTGAGTTCTTGCCATTTCAGTACAAGCGAGGTGAAGTTTGATACAAATGGACCGGGGATTTTTGCTGTTGCTGAACAAAGTCGAATGATGATATGGGCGAAAAGGAGCAGAGCAGCGACTCCAGATATGAGGCTGGGTGATAATATGAACATGACGGCGACGGGATCAGGATATTGTGTTTGGGCTGCGGAGAAGAAAAGGAAGAATCAATGCAACCAAACGAGCGGCATCAAGCTTCTTATCATGAAGTAGCAGGTATCGAAGATAAACGTGCTAACTCTGCTATGACTCCAATTCCTCGGGTTCGAGTCCGAAGGCTTCGTGTGGGGATGTTTCTACTGCGTAACCGGAAGATAAGTGCATTTGTTATTGCCTACTATCTAGTCTAGTTATCAAACAAATTACGCCCTGTGACTATCACTCTATTACCTATCGGTTTGTCGCCGTCGCTTCTTTGTTCCCTCTTGAGTATGGTCTTCTCCACCTCCAACTCTGGGGGTTCTAAGTGCTAATATGCATCCCCACACTTCATGACGAACGGACCAAGCCTGGCCAGCTATGTACCTGTGTAAAGAAGTTTACATGTTTTTATGAGAAAGGCATGATGGTATTTTATTAGTTGGTATTCCTCATATCTAATAGGCTCCTCAGCCTTGTAATGTGGCATCTCTTGACATTCTCTTACTGTTACTTGGTTTGCTAATAAACTACCTACCCTCGTCCTTGAACCTCGGCAATTGCACATCATGACTCGACGCCCTATTAGATGTCATGAGATTCAATGGTCTCTTCCCAGCTAGATAGATACATGCCAAGGATCTACCCTAACAAACGTTCTGCACTTCTACAAGTCCTCTTTCTTGTCCTTGCTGCCGTCTTGACGAGAGCCTCCTCCAAGCATACCCGAGATCCAGCTCAAACCTGGAATCTGCATCGCGGCCGCCGGGGGGTATTCTTTATCACCAATCTTGGTTCTCGGAGTACATGTGCACCACTGCGACTCGGGCACTTGATTGAACACTTGCTGAACATGGCTACCACACCCACGCCATGACTTCTTTGCTATTGCAGGAGTTTGTCATCAGTCTCTTATAACTCCAAGCTGTAGCTACCTATGTATGGAGCCCTAAGAACTTACAGCAACTTGGGCAGGTTGCACCAAAGCACATGGTTGCAAGTTGAAATATTTGAGGTTATGGGTAATTGTGAGACAGGTTTTGAGGTATATATTGCTTGAGCAAATAGTCTGTGAACTGTTTTTGGCTTCTTACAATTCTGGGTCTTTTGGAGTAAAATATTTTCATTTTATAAAATACCATCAGATGCCAAGTAAGAAAGACGCCGCTCTATCGTGGCGGTCGCTGAATTAATTAATCGCCGCTGTGCGGACATTGCTTGGGACCTTGCAATATGGGTTTACCCTAGACTTGTTATGAATTTGGGTTCAGCTTCAGTTAATTAATCATCAGGGCTACTTTGGCCATCTACTGTTTGTAATTTCAGTGTGGCATCTTTAATTACTATGTATACTTGATACTAACTGTGCAGTATTCAATGATTTGATACTGTTTGTTGTGATGATAACTGAGCGTCATTTAGAATATAAACCAAAGTGTTTATTATGTATTTAGCATCCATGCGGCCATAAAACCTGATAATTAAAAAGGATAAAAAATATCAGATACCTGGAGATAAACGATAGGTAGTCAAATGTTCAGCGACGCAAGAACCAATAACTATTCTTCATCGCCACCTTGTATCCGTAATATGGCTTTTGTCTAGTGGCACACTGAATGCCAATGCAGTAAGAAGCAACATATCCCGGTCTGACAGGAAGCTTGTGAGTTACTATTCATAGTATCGTATCACAGGGTACGCACGGCTCACATGGCGCCCAGAAAATCGAATCACAAAAAGACCAGCATTTAGTGTACATAGTAGAAATTGAGACAGCACTTGTGCCTACCTATCTGTATAATGACAAGTTTGCATGTATGAAGCCTGCGAGCTTCCGTTATTGCCTATACTTTCTCAACCAATAGCATCAAAAAATATTAAAGACAGATAAACTTCCCTGACCGCGTGCAACAAGCATCCAGAGTGTAGGATCAAACATTAAATGGATCTTAGCCCACATACACAGCCTCCTCTAGAACGGGCCGGGCCCCAGTTCACCCACTCCATCTCCATTAGAGACAATGCCCGACAAGGCTGATGATGAATGGATGCGAGCGAGATACGATCAAATGCATAGAATCAATAGCTATGATAGGATGTGTTACTGCTGACACGGACGGAAAGCTTGGCAGTGGACGAACTTCTGCAGATGCTGAACGTTTGCTGACCATCCAACTTTTAGAGGAATCCTACCTAAGTAAGCTTGATACTTCGGCATATCTACAAGTGTGAATAATAAAGTAAATATAGTAACATGCCTAACACTGGGTACACTACAATCAGAGCTAGCAAACTACCTATCTAAACCACGAGAATCAGCAGCGTGGTTAATAGTAGGTATGCACAAAGACCATCGTCTAAGAGAGCATTCTGGTTACAGCATCGTGATCTCGGCTGTTAACCTACCTACCTATGTCCGTCAGCATCCATATGTATGGATTATAGCGCCACTATTCTAGAGGCTGTGCTGTAATTAAAGAACCCAGTGAGATTGGTTATCCTTGTCTCAACAGAAAAATCTATGCTACACAATTCCATCTTTACAAACAACTATTATCCACCATGGAGTTGGTTTTGTCGACAGTTCAGACTTCGCTCCAATAACACCTTATTGAGTGGTAAGTTAGTTGCCCGGACATTACTGATCTAAGTGCTCTTTCAGCCTCAGACCCCTCCCGGCTGCTACCTACCTTAGGTACTCAATTTCACAGGCAGGAAGGGACTACAATAGGAACCTGACAGGGTCCATGTCTTAGAATGGTAGGTTAGTATCTAAGGTAGGTACCTACCTACAGGTAGGTGAGGTCCATAGCAAGTACCAAGGTGCCCTACCTAGTACATTGTAACAAATTCCTGAGATTTTCGGTGTCCACGAGGAGTGTGGACGAAGGTGCTGAACGTGCACTACGGATCGTCCATGATGGCTGTATTAATGTAAAATTCGGGTTAATTCTGTCCATACACCCATCCCGTCTCGTCCGGTTGGTGGTATCCATCCCTACCTACCTACACAAGGTACCTACTATGAACCACCTTAGTAGCTTAGTACGTTAGACCTACAGATCGCCTACCTAGGGTTCTTTGGACTGCCCCCGATTTCGATAACCCAACATTGGATCAAAATCATATCTCTCAACTTCCTCCATCCCGTGTCCGTCTCTTCTCCTCCGTCCCAAACAGCTTACCGACCTCGACACTTCTCCGTGCGCGAAAACCTCCTCCTCCTTTCCTCCCTAGGTTGTCTGCTGTCCGCAACGACAATCGCAGTCGCAGTATGAGGAACTTCCTCGGAAAGCACAGCAACCGGTCATCGCATGCGCTCAACGAGCCGCGAACTCCGCCCAAGACGCCAGCGACAGCGACGACGACGAACAACAAGAGCAACCAACCTCCCTTAACTGGCAGTGCAGCAGCACCTCAAGCTCAACCGATAGGCCACCAGCGCCAACCAAGCCATCAACCCCAGTCGCAGCTTCAACAACAACAGCTCCAGCTCCAGCTCCAGCAGGATCAACACTACCAAGTCCAGCAGCACCAGCAACTCATTGATGAGGCGGACTCAGCCTCCCACAGCGCCCACTTCGGCCACCCTCAATCTCACTCACACTCGCACAACAGCGCCAGCGCCAGCGCCAGCGCCAATCCCAGCAGCGCCAACAATCCTTCCACCATAAACCCCCATTCAGCCTTGTCCTCGTCCCATAACACTGCCTTCAGCTCTAGCGAATCTTTCGATTCCCAACAGCCGCCGCAACCGCCTCATTACTTGCAGCAACAGCAGCAGCAATCGCCGTTACATCTTCAACATCCTCAGCAGCAAACTCAAGGTTCTTTGCCGCTATTGCCTTCCCCCTCCTCCGCTTCCGCTGGCGCCCCTCCCCCACCTCACCTCTATAGTTCACCCTCAGCTGCGAGCAGTACGACCGGTGCAAACGTTACCAGCAATCCTCCGTTATTGCAACAGCAACAGAGCTCCAACCTATCTAAGGTAGCATACGATCCTCACCAACCCCAAGGCGAATTTCACGACCCTGGACTCGGTCGCTCGCAGAGTGTCCGCTATAGCGCTACCGCACCCTACGATAATCAGAACCAGTCTGTTGACGACCTGAACCGCTACAGTCAAATTCTACCTCAGCAGCAACAGCAACAAGTGCAGAATCAAGCGCAAACAGCTCCTGCCGAGAAGCGGTCGACTCGAAAATTGATTAAGGGCATATTTTCTGGGTCCAATCGTGGGGCGTCTGACAGCCAGCACCACCAAGGCATAAGCATCGGTCACAGTAACAACCAATCCTACGATAACACTGGCGGCCTTGCACGTCGACCGTCCAAGCGGGTGAGCAATCCACCGCCTTTCCTTTTTGTTCTTAATCGTGCCTTGTTTTTATATCCCTATCGTTTTGTGTTGTTGCGACCCTGAACCCCCAGTCTTTCTACGCCGCCTGCTCTTCGGTCTCATATCCCCCCTCACTCAGCCCAGCCCAACACCCAATCCTACTACTCCCAACTTCACTCCGCCTACCTCACTCACTTCCTCTTTATCCTTTTTACTTGGCATACCAACGTGCCACAGGCCAAGCAGCCACAGCCGTCGAGTTTGGTCTGTCGCCCTATCCAATCCCCTTTTTGTCTTCAGCCCAAAGTCAACCACCCCAGTCATTGTTTCTAGCTATCATTGGCGCCAACTGCGCACGCCACTGCCAGCTCAAGCTGAGCTCCTTTGACAGGTCCAGCAGCTGCCCGAGAGTAGCCAACGATCCCATCTACCCCAGCTTTCATCTCGCAAGGGACTCAACGATATTAATGAACACTATATCGCACATCAATCTAACGAACAATCATTATTGCAGACTTCACGAATTTCGCTCCACAACACCATTCGCCAAGTCACTGGTGAGGCAGACCAGCAACAGCAGCAACAACATAAAGAAGACGCCGCATACCACCAGAGCCAGAACCAAAAACAGACCCCGCTTCAGCAACCCCACGTTCAGTTACACACAGACGATCAACAACCGCAATCTGCCTACGAAACAAACGCATACGACCACCAACAAACGTCTCTCAACCAGGCGCAACAGCCCTACCAGTTTTCAAACGCCCAGCAGCAGTCTGGCTATCAGGGTGGGAACCAAGGTGGAGATTTGAGATCAGCTCCCGCGCATCTGGGTCCTAGCACGCAGTTTCAGAACCCTGAAACAGTCTCGCAGTTCTCGCATGAATCTCCTATCGCCGACTCGGATCAACGTTCAACCAATTTACAGTCAGCGACCAACTCGCCTGCTGTGAATCACTCTTTGTATATTCAACAACAGGGCTCAACACCGAGCCTCCCTCCTATTCAGCAAATAACTCCCCAGCCACAGCAGCCGGGTATGGCACCACCTACCGGAGGACCTCCGGCCTCACGCCGTCCAGACTCGGACAAGTTGCGCGGACAAACTGACGTCCCTGGCGGTCCGCCCCCCACTTACCGTCCCGCCAACTCTATGAACAACATGAACCCGCTACCCCCCGTCCCGCCTCAGGCAGCTGGCCAGTCACAAGCATACAGAGGCGATCGCCCGCCTCCGTTTGAGGGCCAGACGGTTGACCAGGGACGAGACAGCCCCCAACCTGTATCTGCTGTGCCAGCTGATTCTAGCGAAAACGACAAGTCATTCAAGGATCTGCGTAAGTCACCCCGGCAGAAGCAAGAACGCATACTGATTTGTTGCAGTGACCAAATATAAGAATGTTAAGCGACTTTACTTTGACGGCAAGGCGCAGATCGATGGTCTCAACGGCCAAATCGTGCATCTTCAGAACGCTGTAGCCAATCAACGCATGTCGCAATCGCGCACCGCTCTCGACGACAGTGAATACTCTACACGGTTCAACCGGCTCAATGGTGCCATTAACAACCTCTCTTTCAACATCCGTAAAGATTGGCGATGCGTACCCCAGTGGCTCGACAAGTACGTCAGCGCAGAGGCACTCAAGACCGGAAAGGCTGAGATGACGGCTGTCGGACGAGCAGTAATCTCACGATGGTTGATGGAGGAGGTGTTTAACAAGTGCTTTCATCCGGGCCTAGACCCGCAGCTAAGCCAGTCGCTCAAAGAGATTGAGCTTGGCATCCGAAGCAACTCGTACACCCTGACTAGCCAGGAAGAATTTGATGCATTGACGAGCAAGATCGTGAGCTGGCGAATGACGTCGCTTGACGGTCTCCATCGTCAACTCAACTCGCCGACAGCGACTGAGAACCGTAACAACTTTATTGCCAAAACAACAACTAATCTGACGGCCTGTCTCTACCAATTCCTCAACACACCACCGCCACCTGGTGTGGACGGTAGTGCATCGATGATTGTGGAGCTCGCTGTGGGCATTGCAGCTAACCTTCCCCTGGAAAGTCGCGATGTGGCTATCTCTTACCCGCTCCCTGGAGAAATTGTTCAGCCTCACTTGATGGAAGTTGAAAAGGCGGCACTACCAGTGTTGGAGGCACAGAAGGGAGAGGGAGACGTTGATGATAAAGATGCTGACGACGAGAAGAAAGTCAAGACTGGTACGTTGAATAAAGCAGCTCCGCCCGAGAGCGGGAAGGATGAAGACTCCTCAAAGAGCATAAGGATGGATGCTGACAAGGACACTTTTGTAGCCGCCCTGCCGAAGGATTCGAACAGGGTGCGGTTTGCAGGATTTATGGCGCTGGAAGTGCGAGGAAGGCAGGTGTTGATGAAAGCACCCATCTGGACTCTATGAAGGAAAACAATGGAGTAGATGAGAGCCGCGATAGTGCAACTCGAGGCAGAGAGAAAGAAACACCGTATATTGATCATCTTGGCCTTGGAAGGAAGTTGGTATGACCCAAGGCACAGGAAGATATCGAATCGAATCAACGAGAACCCGCGCTTCATTTGTGCAAAAGGCCAGACTTGGTATGGCAACATGGCCGAGGAGGCTTAGATGTGATGATGGATTACTGGCATGACGGAGGATTCTGACAGTAAAGGATATGGACCGTTGTTTTGTTCTACGTACATTTTTGCTCCGAGATGAGCAGTTGAAGATGGTACAAAGTGTTTCTGTTGTCATCTGTCTACAATATATAAATGAAGGCTACTGGAGAGTCGTGGACTAGCTCCTATTATTTGTCTTGATATGATTCTAGTTGACTTGGCTTGTGACGATCACCAACTGACACCATGGATGATCCGGTATGACGAAGATGGCATCACTTACCGCATTTGGACTTGAGCATTGGTTAAGGTGAAATGAGTCGAAACTCAGTTTGAAGGACATGATCCATGCTACAGAGGGCTGACCAGGGCTGGCAACAGATGCTGTAAGGACTCCTAATTGAAGAGTCACACCTGGGTGGGAGAACCCTGGTCTCTTTACCATAGTGGCGATGTTTTGGGAAACAAATGATCTGTACTGGAGGTGAGTCATCGCTCATTACTGCTTTCAGAGGAAGTTTTAGTGGCCCATGCAGTTAACTGCAGGCGGAGACCCTGAACTCTAGTTGCAGCTCCACTGTGCTGCTGCCTGTGAGGTACCTCTGGAACATTACATAAAAGCGGCGAGAGCTCCCCCAAGAGACCTAAGGAGGGGCAGAACCTAAACAAACAGACCCGACGTAAAAAAAAACCCAGGGAAAAAAACCCTGCTACTGAACATCCACTTTCTTCCAACATTGCGACAACTTTACTCACCCAACCTTCAACATTCTTGCCTCTACGAATCTCACGACTCAGAATTCATCAGTAATCATGGCGGTTCGTGCTCAGTTCGAAAACTCCAACGAGTATGTACTTGTGTCCCTTGTCTTGAAGCTCTCTTGTGCTCGTGAACCCCGCCCCCGCCATTTCATTCATTGATATTGGGCTATGCGGATGATGATAGAGCCACGAGAGGAAGAAGGCCTTTCAATGCAAGAATGTTTACTGACTCTATATTCGCAGGGTCGGTGTCTTTGCCACCTTGACCAACTCTTATGCTCTGGTTGCCCTTGGTGCCAGTGAGAACTTCTACAGGTAAGCTTTCTTCTACTTGATCATTTACGAGCTTCATGCTGACATGGCCCAGTGTCTTCGAGGCTGAACTTCAAGATATTGTCCCTACCGTTCGCACCACCATCGCCGGTACCCGTATCATTGGCCGCTTGACTGCCGGTAACCGAAAGGGTCTTCTCGTCCCTACCACCACAACCGACCAGGAGCTGCAGCATCTGCGCAATTCGCTACCCGATTCAGTCCGCATCCAGCGTATTGAGGAGCGCCTGTCAGCCCTTGGAAATGTTATCGTCACAAATGATCATATCGCCCTCGTTCATCCTGATCTGGAGCGCGAAACAGAAGAGATTATTGCAGATGTGCTCGGCGTGGAAGTGTTCCGACAGACTGTCGCCGACAATGTTCTAGTGGGTAGTTACATGAGCCTTTCCAACCAGGGAGGTCTCGTGCACCCCAAGACACCCATTCAAGACCAGGACGAGTTGTCCAGCTTGCTCCAGGTTCCTCTCGTCGCCGGTAGTGTCAACCGTGGTTCCAACGTTGTCGGCGCTGGAATGGTTGTCAACGATTGGCTCGCCGTTACTGGTCTCGACACCACCGCCACCGAGCTCAGCGTTATCGAGAGCGTGTTCCGCCTCGGCGAGGGCCAGGGCCCCAGCAACATCAACACCAGCATGAAGGACACCATGGTCGAGTCTTTCTACTAAGCTTTGATCTGTGGATTTGTTTTCTGCATCTAAATTGATTGCTTGCTTGCATGGGCTTTGCTGCTGCTACCTACTCTTTCGGGTTATCGATCAGACGACGTCATTTCCGTCGTCAAACGAATTTTTAACTTATACGGGGCCTGGTGTTTGGAATACTGCGTTATTTTGCGGATGGTATCAGGAATATGGTATTCATGATGATCGAATGATATGATTCATATAAGGGAAATGGGACCCCTATCAGCTAGTCCTCTCACGGAACGAAGAGGATCAAGGCTGGGGGTGGGGATGACAAACCCTGCTCGTCACATAGGTGCATCCATCTGATCCGCCTGGGATACTGGGTTGTCCGAGGGTCGCTCCCCTTTTGTCTAGAGGTACTCATGTTGTAGTTATACTTGAGATGAGTGTGGCAAAAGGTGGAAGTTCGGATAGACTAGATAGATTGTTCTGTCACGAATACAGGCGACTTCTCGATTCCATACCTCATCAATCAGGTCTTTGACAAGTTATGTTCAGCTATTTGCGTACCCATTCATTTCTGCATAAACCAGTAGTTTTCGGGGTATCGAGGAGCCAGTTGACAAGATGAAGTCGAACTTATTCAATTCATCTGATATAAGCTACTTCGCAAATGTTAGACTCTTGTACTGCAGGTGCTGAAGTCAAGTTTTCTGCCATGATCCTCGTAATTTAAATGCAGTTTCTAATATTAAACACTTCATGCCAACCAGTCATCATGTAAGTTATGAGCGGCATTACCATCTGCTTTCCACATCTTGGTAGACCTCGTCCCAATCGTTTACTCTCCTCTTGACTGTACCTACAAATATGTAGGTTAGTAGTAGTTGGACTAATGCACTACCCCGCGCTCACCGCCTGCCAATCCCGGCAATCTCTTGGCTCCCCCACCACAAAATATCTATGCCCACCTGTTGATCTACCTGAATAGCTTCAAATCTGAGCGGAAATCTCTTTTTATTTTTGTAAAACAAGTACCCGGAGTGCTGCTTACATAATGGCACCAGAAGAGAAGCCTCAACATCTTGAGCCCTCAAAGCTTGGCACAAAACAATAGTCCGACCTCCTATACCCCTTCACCCCTCCCCTTCAATACTGACATTCTGCCCCTCAGTTGGGATGATCTCTACACAAATGAGATATCAAACCATTCTGCCGATCCCTCCGACATTGGCACAGTTTGGTTCGACGACTCGGATGCTGAAGCAAAGATACTCGAGTTTTTAGACGGCCTGCTCGACCCCTCTGACCCAGACTCACCAGTGCTTTCTCGCGAGAAATCTACGTTCCTTGATCTCGGCTGCGGAAACGGTTCCTTGCTCTTTTCTCTCCGCGGAGAAGAATGGTCCGCACGTGCCCTCGGTGTCGACTATAGCCCTCAAAGTATTGCCCTTGCACGCCAGATCACAGCTACAAAGGATGATCTTGAAGAACCTGTAGAATTTGAAGAGTGGGATCTCATAGCGGGATCCTATGATCCTGTGCTCAATGGGGAACAAGCTCAAGGTTGGGATGTCGTGCTTGATAAGGGTACATTTGATGCCATCTCTCTGAGCGATGAAAAAGACGCCCAAGGACGACGGTTGTGTGAGTGTTATCGCGAAAGGGTGTTGCCACTGGTCCGTAAAGGCGGTATCTTCCTGGTAACTAGCTGTAACTGGACCGAGACTGAGCTGAAGGGTTGGTTTGAGAAGACTGATGCTGAGGGGTTCGACGTCGTTGGTAGAGTGGAATATCGATCCTTCAGCTTTGGAGGACACAAGGGACAAACCATCAGTACACTCTGCTTCCGCAGGGTATGAGTAGGCATCAATGCATAAGGAGTAATAGAGAAGAGATACCCATTTATCGCGGCAACGCCTGATTCCATATAATTGTCGTCATTCACTTTAAAGACCTCTTGTTGTATCATACAATGGTATTTGGCTTCATATCGATGCTCGGATTACTCCCCTTTGAACCCTCTTGTTGTTCCAACGCATCATTCATTCACGCCCAACTCCCCACTTCTCTCAAAGGTTTCATGTCGGAGTTTCGTATCACTTCGAATAACCTCCCTCCTCAGCGTAACATGTTTTGGCTCAAACCAGTGGCTTCTAATATGCAACGTACGACGTCATGGGCTCTTGTCTGTCTTTCTTTCTTTCTTTCTTTCTGCGGTGATACGGACGTGACAAGACAAGTAGACAAAAATCTATATCGACAACAATTATTGCTTCATTACGTCTCTCATCTATGGAGATGTGTTCATAGGCTCCCCGCCAGCAATGGGACCCGAAATCTCGGCAGCAGCTGTTGTCGCGAAGTATCGCACATCCACGTCGTCGTCCTTCTGCAACTTCTCCAGGTTAGGAACAACTCGTTCTTGGATCAGCTCCGAGCCCCGTGGCGACGGCGTGATCTCGCTACCCTGCTTCTCCAGGTCGTACAGGGTGCCCTCGTCGGGAAGACGTCGGAGCACGCTAATGAGGACGCGGTATGTCTTGGCCACGTTGAAGCGAATGTTGGGGATATCATCAGAGACAAGCTTGTCAAGCATAGGCAGAATCGACTTGGCAATAACATCCATGCTCACAACACTCGCCAATGTCTGAAACAAAAGGTTAGTCTGACGGTCGTGACGCATCAAAAGAAGGGTGATAGTTACCGAGATGGCGAAACAGGTAGTCATCCTGTAGAGGTAGTTAGGGTGGTTACCCATAGCCATAACTTTGGGGATGATAGCCTCGCTGGCCCATTCGACACCAAAGACCTCAGTAAGTTTCTTCAGGTTGTGAGTGGCCGCTTCACGAATGGAGAAGACCGTATCTCCAAGCCAGCCCATGCACAAGTTGCTGAGCTTCTCATCGAAAAATTGAACACCAAGTTGACTGGCCAGAAGAGGGATGTACTCGATAATGGCAAGTCGCACTCGCCATTGCTTATCCTCGGCGAGTTGCACAATTGCGGGAAGAAGTGACTGCGAGAGCAGGTCGATGCCAATGACTAGAGCGGTGTCAGCATTACATCTCACTGGCAAAATGTTTGTTGGTTACCTTGGTTAACGAGCTCGAGCTTTGAGATGATATGAAGTCTGACCTCGGGAAACTCGTCCTTGAGCATCTGAAGGAACATGGGGAGAAGGTGGTCAATGGTTCTACGGCACACGTTAGCATTGGATATGGGAGGCGCGAAATTCATCCACGTACTCTTGCTTTCCAAGAATAGGAGCCAAGCCACTGATTTGGGTGCCAAGCGCAGCGCGAACATGTTGAGAAGTGTCGGAGACAAGGTCTTCGATGCTGCCCATGATATCGTTGAGGAGAACGTTACGGTCGACAAGAGCGCAGAAGCCGGGAATCTGGCCGGTAATAGCGGTTCGCACCTCGGCTTCGTTGTCCTTGAGGAGCTTAACGAAGGCGGGAACAAGATCTCGGGAAACAACCTCTTCATCTACGGCCTTGGCAATCTATAAGAAGTCAGTATACCATGGGTAAAAATCTGAAAGATGCTGCGGACCTTCTCAAATCTATCCGCAATCATGTAGCGAACCCTCCAACTCTTATCCTCTATCAAATTGCGCAGAGCTGTCAGCAAGACACCGTGGCTGGCCTGCTGCTCTTTGGGGACGGCTTCGGCAATAGAAATGAGAACCTCGACTGTAAGTAATCGGACGCTATCCTGATCGTCTTGTGCGAGGTGTTGGAATAGGGGTATCATTTCGTCGACAACGATGGTGGCGGGCATCTCTTTGACGAACTTGGCGAGGTTGGTGGCGGCCTGGCGACGGACCATAGGTGTCTCATCGTGGACCAACAGGCCGAACTGCTGACGCAGCTGTTCTTGCACGGGCGGAGAGACCTTGTTGTAAGGAGTTGTGAAGAGACCGCATCCCGAAACCTTTGATGTGAACCAATCGGCCTTGGCGAGGCGGATTGTGAGGGGAATGAAGTACTCCTCAACTTGTTGAGGTGAAAGCTCGGAACAAATCTTGTTCAAGGACTCGACGGCCTAAAATACGAGTTAGTGAGCGGTGGAGGGCATAGGTAAAAGGAAGAACGAGCGTCTTTACCTTGTCACGAACGACGGGCTCCTCGATAGCAGCGAGGTTCTCAAGGGGAGACAGCAGAACGTGACCCCACTGAGAACCGCCAACATACTCGACAAAGCCACCAAGCTCCTCGCTCAGGGCAACAAGGACCTCGTCTTCATCTTCCACAGACTCTGCAAGGCATCAAGGTTAGGAGAGGTCTATGTTTGGGTCGCAACTTGGTGTGCGGGAAAGATCGAAGACTGACCATCGAGGAAGGGGATGAGCTCCTCACGGGTTCGTTCAGCGCCGAGAGCAAGAGCAATGGTCGAGAGACGGTGGATGGCGTTGAGACGGAGCAAAACATCATCGTGCTAAAGAGCAATCAAATGTTAGCAATGTTTGATCACTTGTCCCTGGCGATAGGATAGGTAGGCGAAGGAAGCGTTGTGCAAGCGTGGCGTCACCGCCAAACCTGACATACCTTTAGCTCGTCAATAAGTACGGCGATAGGGTACAGCTCATCGCCAGAGTTGGGCGCGTCAGCCATGGCGAGCGGGGCGGTAAGATCGCAGATTTATGAAGAAAATGAGTGGCAGCGTCCGGGAAGAGTTGAGATGACCGTCAGGAGGATGGAAAGAGGAGGGTTGGACGATTGCGGGTGGATCGCGTGCGGTAGGTGCTGAACTGGACTGGTGGGTGATGCAATGATTTGCGCAGAGGAGTCCCAACACACGATTTTTGGTTGAAAGACGAGGGCAGAGACGACACCACACAAAGGGAGTAGAGCCCTGGGTTATGCTCGGCGCAAAGAGATTTGGCGAATTTAACAATGCAGAGTCAAGGTTGAGGCCTATGTCAGGGTCGTCGAGGTCTGGGGCATGTGAATACGTAGAATCAATAGATGAGAGAGGGAGAAGAGAGAGCCCAGGGAAAGATGTGGAGTAGGAGCTGGATGTTTGATGAATTGGACTGGGCTGGCAAGGTGCCCAAGATGAGTGAGGCTGGTGGCTCTCTTGTAGTGGGCGCTGTAGCGGCTCAGTGCCTGAGTTGTAGTGGACAGCTGCCCGGGCTATCCATCAATGGCTTAGGCAGGTACCCTGAGCAACACTGAGGAACGCTACATAGTACATGTCCGGGCCCCAGAGAGGGGCAACCGTCCCCGATGGGCGAACAGCCTACTAGGTTAGTAGGTAGGAAGTAGGCAGTAGAAAAGATAATCTCTAAAATTTGAGATATAGGAATGAAAGACCTGAATTTATAGCACAAATACGATAAAGTGATTTCGTCTCTAATACCTCGAGCGCCCAACTTTTGCCCGAGGACAACTTCCATTTGGATAGGACAGCAAATGGCAAAATGTGGCTGAAGTGGGGTTAGAGTGGCTCTTCATTTCCTTAGGAAACATGGATTTGAGGGGCAAGCTTTCTCTAACACTCTTGACACTCATCTTGGCCAGAGCGCCTCAGGTACGAACCTATGTCGTGGTGTGGAACATGGGGACAAGGCCGTTTTTATCCTGGCGGTTTGTATCTGTCCTTCTTGGCACACTGTTTTTGAAAATGTGTTTTAACTTAAAGAAATGGAACAGCTCAAGGTTTTGGCTGTACAGGCGATTGACTCTGAAGGATAAGGATTGTGCTCGACGTCACTATCATAGCTTCGAAATCATCAAGCTCCAAACCCCGCCATTCCCAACTTAGAACAGACAGCATTTAGCCATTAGCAAATTGATTCTTTTTTCGGCAGTCTGATGTTATTGCTTTGAGCAGATAGCATATTGCCTAATTCGAAGCTGTATTGGAAATACCATGTCTGACTTAATCCCGACTGTTCTCTACAAGCTGCCCGCCGTTTGTTTTGACTAAGGTTTATGCCATATAATTCTGTAATTTGCTGAGATCATTCTCTGCAGCATCTCCTTGCAAAACATAGAGCTTTGTTACACCTGTTGCTACGACTGTTGTAATTGCCCTACCATCAGGATGTCAATGTTCGGAGAGGAGTATTGATGATCCGCTAGATCGGACACCCCGCCAAAAGAGCCCGGTAGCGGGGTACCACCTCACCACACTACGGTGCTGTGCTCTCCAGAGTACCGTAGTATCACATCCCACTTCCTTGCCTGTACCTAACAACGACATCCCCAAAATTTCCTGTGACTCAGCGCAGTCCACGTCCAACGCTCGACGGAAATCTCACCTTTATCTTCATATTCCTAGGAAAAGGATTATACAACAAGCCAGGCTCGAGGCTACGCTTCATCATGCCTACCATCTCCGTCGACAAGTACAAGCTTTACGAAGCTCTCGGTCAAAAGTGCGAATGAATGCCCCTCCTCGTTAACCCCCACCATCAAGTCTCCGACTTCGCGACAAAGTCCGATATGCGTATACTAACATGCTTGTTGCGCTTGAAATAGGTTCACGACCGAGGAATTCGAGGACCTCTGCTTCGAATTTGGCATTGAGCTGGACGAGGATACGGAAAACGATGAGCGTCCCATTGTGAACGGCGAGCAGGAGCCTCCCCAGCTCAAAATTGAGATCCCCGCCAACCGATATGATATGCTCTGCTTCGAGGGTATTGTTTCCAACCTCAACGTCTTCCGCGGCAAGACTGAGCCTCCCAAATATCGGCTTGTCGAGCCCTCCAGCGGCAAGCTAGAGACAATTACTGTTAAGCCCGAAGCCGAACAGATCCGACCATACGTCTCTGGCGCTATCCTGCGCAACATCAAATTCGACAAGAGCAGATATGAGTCCTTCATCTCTTTGCAAGACAAGCTTCACCAGAACCTTGCCCGAAACCGAACACTAGTCTCCATCGGCACCCATGATTATGATACTATCAAGGGCCCTTTCACCTACGAGGCTCTGCCTCCTAAGGACATCAAGTTCACCCCCTTGAACCAGACCAAGGAGATGGATTCTGCTGAACTGATGAACTTTTATGAGAACGACAAGCACCTGGGTCGTTTCCTCCACATCATTCGCGACTCTCCAGTCTATCCTGCCATTTACGACTCGAACCGTGTCGTCTGTTCTCTTCCTCCCATCATTAACGGCGATCACTCCAAAATTACATTGGAAACCACCAATGTCTTCATTGAGATCACCGCCACCGACCTTACCAAGCTCGATATCGTCACCGACATCATGGTTACTATGTTCTCCATGTATTGCTCCGAGCCTTTCACTGTTGAGCCTGTCCAGATCAACTCTGACCACAACAACCAAACCCGTGTCACTCCTAACTTGAAGCCTAGAGTCGCTGAGGTTGAGATTGACTACCTAAACAGCTGTACCGGCCTCAAGGAGTCCCCCGAGAGCCTCTGCAAGCTCCTCTCCAAGATGTCCTACACTTCTACTCCTTCATCAAAAGACTCCAACCTTCTCGAGGTTGCTATCCCCCCAACCCGAGCTGATGTTCTCCACCAATGTGACGTGATGGAGGATCTCGCCGTGTGCTACGGTTACAACAACCTGCCTCGTACTGCACCCTCACGAAGTGCCACCGTCGGCGCGCCTCTACCTGTCAACAAGCTCAGTGATATCATTCGTATTGAGACTGCTGTTGCTGGTTGGAGTGAAGTCATGCCCTTGATTCTCTGCAGTCACGACGAGAACTTTGCTTGGCTGAACCGCAAAGATGATGGAAACACCGTCGTGCGTCTGGCCAACCCTAAGACCGCCGAGTATCAAGTCGTGCGATCGAGTCTTCTCCCCGGTCTTCTCAAGACCATTCGTGAGAACAAGGGCCACAGTGTCCCTATGAAGATCTTTGAGGTCTCTGACGTTGTTTTCAAGGATGAGACCCAAGAGCGCAAGGCTCGCAACGAGCGACACTTTGCTGCCGCTTGGTACGGTCGAACCAGTGGGTTTGAGGTAGTCCATGGTCTTCTCGACCGTATTCTGCTCATGCTCCGCACATCTTTCCTTACCCACGAGGAAGGCCTGTCTGGCAAGAGTGTCGACTTTGAGGTGAAGGAAAACCCTAGCAAGTCCGATGGCTATTGGATCGAGGAGCTCGATGATGCTACGTTCTTCGCTGGTCATGCTGCATCAGTGTACCTCCGTCTCGGTGGAAAGGAGAGACGCGTTGGCGAATTTGGTATTCTGCACCCTAGCGTGTTGGAGAAGTTTGATTTGAAGTGAGTAATTGCGGCATTGATATGGGCAACATTGACTGACATCTGCACAGATACCCTGTTAGCACTCTCGAGATCAACCTTGAGGTTTTCCTGTAACATGGTAAAAAGAAAACTAAAAAAAAGGCCGAACGTGAGGGCAAGAGACGAAACAAAAGAACGCGAAACACATATATGGTAGAGATCATGTGGGTATGAATCAAGATCAAGCAAGATCAAGCAAGATAGAGACGTTTCAATCACCGGAATGACGCTACGAGATAGATAAGAACAAAAACGGTGAACATACAAAGCCAGGTTTTGGACTTTTGTTTAATCTAACAGACAACTTTGATGTGCCATGCTATATAAGGTGTCATAAGAAAATCTATGGTCGTCTAAGCCCGCTGTGCATGCACATACGTGGATTGGGCAAATTCAGAATGCATTCGCCACCCGAGTTCAACGCCAAAGCCCAGCTCAAGGTGCTTCTAATGGTAATCCGTCTGTATAAACCAACGGTAATCCCTCCTTTGACGATCAAATTCCAGCTTCCAGATAACTTGATTAAAGCTCGGTCGCCGCTTTCCTGCGCTTCATTTCCAGCCTTGTAAATAATGTCTCCAGGCTTATTAAAGGGTTTGGGTGGTTCACACTTAGAGAATGACGAGGCGTCCCGGGCTTTACTTTTGGTTGTAAGGAAACGTTGGGGGTGGCATGAAAGCAAGACTCTAGAAGTTCACAGTCGCACCGTCTGATGTACTCCCATTCTTCACTCAAGTCGTCAGGCACACTGCGAACACTACCCCAACTTGAAGACATAGCGAAGTCTGTAGTCAAAAGCGGCGGGGCTGCCAGTGTGTGAGACCAGGAACAGCAATGCCTGACAGAATCATGGGTTTCGACCACCAAGTATGGGCCAGGATCTGACTCCGGAAACATGACCTCCTACGCCATCTCACGTAGCTCCTGATCGCTACGAGTGGGTGCGGGAGCTGGATTTGAAGACGAGGCAGACTCGCCGTTGCCAGTAAGTGGTCCAAGCATCCCTTTGCCTAGATTAAGACCTGCGATGCCATCCCGAATAGCGGCAAAAGCGTTGCTGTTAGGCTCAGCAGATGCGCTTCGTTCGATCGGTGCATGTCGTGTTTCTGGCGTCAGTATCTCGTGCGCTGTTTCGACTCCGGAAAGAACCGACGGGGGCCCTGATTTGGAACTCGAAGTCGATGATCTGGGATCAGCATCGGCTTGAATGACGCTAGGGTACTGAAGATTCGATATGGCGGTTTGACGATCTGTTTCGGCTGCCGCTGCAGCATTCAGACCACCATTCATTTCATCCTCAGTCCTTCCAAATACCTGGTGCCACCATCTAATATCCTTAAGCCGCGGTAGAAGAATCCTCTCCTGACCTTTTACATGGTCGTCAATACTGGCATCATAATCCGGGTTTGTGAATTCAGCCCGTCGACAGAGGAAATAGTCCCAAACTGAGGACGTGCGCTCCGCAGCTCGGGCGTCTTTTCTTTGCTTCTCGGAATTGAAAAGGAAAGTACCGTATTGACACGAGTAGAGGTGATATAAAAGACGACGCAAAAAGCGTTCGTTAAATTGGAACCGGGAGCTGTTTTGGCGCAGAAGCTGATAGGTGCAGTCAAGGAACTGGTGGAAAACAGGGCTGACCATCTTTGGGGATGTTGCTTCGTCGTCAACAACCTTTCCGGGTGCTGTTTCGACAACTGCAGCTAAGTCTGGGTCGTCTTTATTTTGATTGAAAAAGCGCTTTGCACCACTCAGAACATTCTGGAAAGCATCGTTTCGGCCGTCATTCTCTCCAGGCTGCACCTTGGAACCTGCAAAAGCATCCTTTTGCACATTGAACCAGTCTTCGTGGTTCAAATGACCAGATCGTAGTCTAAACATGTGCCCAAAAGAGAGCCAGTCCTTCTCGACGAGGACGATGAATCCCTCAATAGTGCGGTAGTAAGGGTCTAGCATGATTTGAGCCAACGCACTGAGCTGACTTGTGCGATCCCAGCCATCAGAGCAGTGTATGAGAACATGGGAGTGGTTGATGCCAATCTGCCTAGCAATGATAGCTGACCCATCCAGAACATTGTGAATATGTCGCAGCCAATTACTTTGATGGAGCAGCTCTCTGTTTGGTGGCAGAGGCGAAATATCGGCATCTTTAAGGGCGTCGACGACCTTATTGAGAGAACTTCGCATAACGTGAATATTCTCAATACTAAGGAATATCTTTCGTGCAAACTTGTACTTGTCCATATTTTCTGAGCCCATTCCCTGAACTTGATTCACCATGGCGTTTATAGTTGGACGAGCGTCCACAATCAAATTAGTCTGCTGGGCACCGTATACCTGACGCTTACCAGAAGCATCATACACTGCAGCTGATTTTGAAATAAGCTCGTCTTCATAACGTTCTGTCTCGGAGAGTTCTGGCTCTGTTGTTGAGCTTGCAAAAGATACATCGGCTTGACTCGAAAAGGGAGTGGTGTCTTCGGACCCGGGCGGCAAGAGAGCGTTAAAAGATGCCGCCACTAGTTTCTCGTCTTGTACATTCGTCTTTCTTGTTATCCCAGAAAGAGGTTGAGAGCTTCGAGTAATGGTGCAGTTGTTGATAGGATGAATGTACGACAGTGCTGGGACACGATTTCTCGAACGGAACTCCTTCGCATATTTGAGAACGTTGTCGGAAATTTGGGTCGGAACGACCAAAAATGCAGGATATGTGTCGCAAAAGGTGTAATCCTTATTAATGTGCGTGATCCTCCAGCCTCTGTCAGGTAGCTTCTCACTAATTCCCTGTCGCCTAAACTCGGCTTTTGGATTGTAGAATGACCAGCCTCCAACTTCCCGCTCATGCTTCAGGGGTTTGTGATTAAACGCGTATAGCTTTTCGACCGTCCCAAGCTTGCAGGTTCGAGATTTGATGAAATCGAACGTATCGCGGGCGATCTCACTGTCGGTGAAGTTGAATGTCACAAACGTAAAGTCACGGCATCGTAATCGAATCGACGGAGCTTGGCGTGACCCAGGTGGGACTGGCCGGAATGCGCAGTGGCACAGCATTGGGAATGGAATCCATCTTTCTCGAACTTTTGGTTTCTGTGAAGGGTCTGGAGGGTTTCCAGATTGATCAACGGGGGCGCAGAACACCAAATGGAAGTCAGTCAGTCGCAAAGTGCCATTTGTAATTTGGCCACCGTAGATACCCTGAACACTCTCGACAATCTAAGCTACGTTAGAAACTTTGGGAATAGTGCTGAGTGCTGAACAAGCGGTTAAGTGTTATAAAAGAGGTGACTTTGACTGTACGATTTCACATACCTTGCGGGCCTCCATTTTGGCAAACCGTGGGGTGGTATGCACCACAGTTTCGCCAGCTCCTCGTCTCTTGGGTGAGAGTTTTTGCAAGATCAAGATGATCTATCAGGTGTGAGGCTATCTTCTGTTCGTAATCGCTTAAGTGTCGATGCGGAAGTGATTCGTCAGGAGCTCGTGAGGCGGTGATGCGGAGGTAGATGGATATCGCGGGGCCGCCGGAAGACGAAGAAGTTAGTAGTTGCAGTGAGGCGACCAGAAATTAGAATATTATAAGATGACTTGTGACATTTTTATAAACAGCCCCGAATCTCAAGCAACGAAATGAGCCAAACCGCCTGCCCTTGAGTGAAGGTTTAAGTTTATTTTAATAGCCTGAGATGACTACGGCTCGTCCATCATCACGAGCCACAGGCGCAGATTCCCACCCAACGTAAATGGCACCTATAGACCCCGACGTCAGAGGCATGGCCCAAGCGCTTTCCCCATTCTGGGACATCTTTTCCAATTTCAGCAGAATAGTTTCTCCGTCTGCCGGGTCATCATCCAGAGTGTACGTACCTTATGGAGCGAGTTAGTAGGTACGGAGTTGCAAAGCAGCCCCGCAATTGGGAAGGAGCAAGTGTGCACCCGCTTGCCAGATTTAGGGCTCAACCACACACCAAAAAATTGAACGGCCATTTGTGAGTGTCAGTGAGGCTCGAAATCCACCCAGGATCGCGAATCTTTCTCTTCAGCCCGTTAACCCTCAGCTCGCCAACAGACTCAAGACAAGACACCTGTAGTCACGTCCAGTCCCGACAACACAAGTCAATTTTTTCAAGATGGCTCACCCCGGATCTCAGATGTGAGTTACTGTCTGCGCCCGTCCATCCTCTCGTTCGAAGAAGCGAAGCCATTATTGCATTATCGTCGCCACCCCGCCAAAGTAGAAATCACTACGGAAATCAAGAATAAACAGATATAAAGAGCCTTCACTGACAATTCCTCTCTTACAGTTCCAAGAGGAGAAAGTTCGTCGCTGACGGTGTCTTCTACGCCGAGCTCAACGAGTTCTTCCAGCGCGAGCTCGCTGAGGAGGGTTACTCCGGCGTCGAGGTCCGCGTTACCCCCACCGTTACCGACATCATCATCCGAGCCACCCACACCCAGGAGGTTCTCGGCGAGCAGGGCCGCCGCATTCGTGAGCTCACCTCGCTCATCCAGAAGCGATTCAAGTTCCCCGAGAACTCCGTGTCCCTCTACGCCGCCAAGGTCCAGAACCGTGGTCTCTCCGCTGTCGCTCAGTGCGAGTCCCTCCGATACAAGCTTCTCAACGGTCTCGCCGTTCGACGTGCCTGCTATGGTGTTCTCCGTTTCATCATGGAGTCTGGTGCCAAGGGTTGTGAGGTTGTTGTCTCTGGTAAGCTCCGTGCTGCCCGTGCCAAGTCCATGAAGTTCACCGACGGCTTCATGATTCACTCTGGTCAGCCCGCCAAGGACTTCATTGACCACGCCACCCGCCACGTCCTTCTCCGACAGGGTGTCCTCGGTATCAAGGTCAAGATCATGCGTGGCTCCGACCCCGAGGGCAAGGCTGGTCCCCAGAAGACCCTCCCTGACGCTGTTACCATCATCGAGCCCAAGGAGGAGCAGGCTGTTCTCCAGCCCGTCAGCCAAGACTACGGTGCTAAGGCCGCCCAGGCTGCTCAGGCTGCTCAGGATGCCCGAGTTGCTGAGGAGGAGGGTGGTGAGGAGGTCCAGGCTGTTGAGCAATAGGATGCTTAAAACACCAGGCTGGGAAAAGCCACCAAAACCTTACGAAGGAAGATGGGAGACCCGTGGGATGAGGGACGGAGGTCTACTCAGGCGTCAATTGTTCATTTGCATCTGCTAAGGGCACGGAAGGTTTCATTCTTGCTTGTAATGGTAGGCAAAGCATAAAAGAGAAAAAATGAGACCTAAAGATTACGACGACACGTCATATGGCCGTGTCTTCTGTCTACCAATCCCCTGACTCCAGTATCTTTGCGGGTCTGTCTTTTCTTCATAACTGTGTGTCTGACTGTTAAAGTGTATAAATCGCCAGAAACAATTGGTTCCAACCCTACTACTATGTGATTGAGGTACTAAAGTCGACCCCTCCTGACGATATGATACGAATATGAAATGCAAAAGACAAAGGGGATTGATTATTGCTCTCAACACTAGGTAATATTAGAATTTCAGCCCATGCCCTCATCTTCCACTCCGTCAGAGCTGCAACTAAATTCTGTCATGTGTTAAGTATCATGTCGTAATAGGTTCTGTCTATGCAAATAGGTAGCCTCTGGCCTTTTCCCATCTCTTGTTATAAATTCAAACTTGGGCGTTCTCAACCCTAGAAAAAAGCCCTGCGACTTGGACAACAGATCTACAACATCCCGAACCGTTTATGACCCTCGAAACTTCGGCGGCAACGCCCGCGTTAGTCACCCTTTTCATCGCTGTCCAGTATAAAAAGTCTTCTTTGATCCGAACCCCATGTGTGTGATCATTGCCTCCCGTCGCTTACGCCCTCCGGTTATCGTACAACGAGAATTTGCCTGTCGGCCCCAATACAAAATCCGCCAACGCCGTCCAAGACCATGTGCCCATAGTACTCCAGTAATAGCAAACAATACGTCTCGTTTGGTTCCGAGTCCCGACCCCGTTGTGCATTGGAAAACCATAGTTGACACCCAACATTAAAGCATGTCGTTGCGTAATGTACCATCCATGAATGCTGCCCATACTCCGAGGACAAATGCCCGGTCAAATGGCTTGAAAATGTACAATGCTTGTTTAAGATGCTGAAACATGCAGAATATTGTTGCGAAGCTTTCCCTCGACAAGCTGTCAAGAAGTTCATTGCTCCGCACTTGTGTTACGCAATGCGTTGCATAACATTATCATCGGTCGCCTGATTTGTGGCGATTGTCGAGTTCGATGCTGTTGTCGTAAGTTGCCTTGCCGTTGCCATTGCCATTGGTACGTCGCAGGTCGTCATCGCTGTCGTCGCTGTCGTCAGCTAGGTCGGTCAGAGCGAAACCAGCAGCTTCCTCTTCATCGTACGCCCGAATCAGACCCTCGCGATCTCCTCGCTGGCTGCTGATGCTGTGTCGGGAAGGGTCGCCGCTTCTTCGAGCTTGCATGCTTAAACGAGTTTGTAAACCAGAAACCATATCGGTGCCGGTAGCGTCGCTTCCTCCTCGACCTGCGCTTAGTCTTTGACCATGGGGGTCGCCTCTCGACAGGTTTAGGAGATAGACACCAGTGAAGGTGACTAAGAATCCGCAGAGCAAAGAGAGAGTGTTGACAGGGTCGTTTGTGTTGAATCCGGTGAAAAGGATGAAAGAAGCGCAAAGGGTCGCTGTCGTAAAGGTAACGTAGTATAGGGGGTTGACGCTGGCACATATATTAGTAGAGCTTTTCGCATATCCTTTTGCCGATTACTTACATGTTGGTTGGAAAATTGGCTAGAGCTTTGTTGAAGTAATTCATTTGGGTCAGAATGCAGACGGCAGTCAAGATCATGAAAACATAAGTTGAGGGGTGGCTGAACTGGTTGTGGCCAGCAAAGGTGAGCTTGAGCGCAATACCAAAAGCCTTGACAGACATGACGGAGATGGATCCAACGGTAGAACAAATGGAAAGGTAAATGAGAGCGTTCTTCTTGCCATATCTGGGGGCAATTCTGTAAATCATAAAGACGGCGAAACCAACGACGGCGAAGGCGTAGAGAAGGAAACCTGACACCAGTTAGAAATGACTTCGTAGTAATCCTTTTCTCCAATTACGAACCTGGCTGAATGGCCAAATGCAGAATCTCGTCGACGGTCTCAATCTCTTCATCTGGAGGCGCGTGGAGCACAATGATAACGGCGCCAATCAGGCATATAGCACTGCCCAGCTTGCCCAGAGTACCAAGTTCTTCTTTGAGGAAATAAGAGCCGAGAACGGCACCAATGAGCACACTGAGAGCTCCAAGGGGAGTGACGAGAATAGCAGGGGCGAAAGCGTATGCGGCAAAGTTGCAAATTTCTCCGAGAGCAACTATTATTGTGTATTAGCACAGCCCTCGAAAAGATCAAATCACGATACGGTACTTACGAGTTGCGATACCTGCCCACCACAAGGGATTCTTGAGATACACATACCCGTCGCCTTCAAAGCCATGTCGCTCTTCTGCTTGGATCAATCCCTGATAACTGGTTAGTCTTATGTATATTGCTAAATGACAAGCCGTAACAAAGCGCCGGGGCGTTTGCAGGCTTGTTACTCGTGAACGTCAGTTATTTGACGAACCTTTTTTGTGATAACAAAACTTGTTCCTGGAATGTTATTAGCATGGCGCATTCATTATACAGAAGAAAGAACATACCAATGGCGAGTGCCGATGTCATGGCGAGAGCCAGACCAATATACCTAGAAGTCATGTCAGCTTTGCTATCATGGGCGAATCGGGGGATCGGGTTGCGACAAAGGACCGATCCAAGTGGCCTTTCAGGAGTAGGACCACGCCAAGTGGTACGCGACGTACTTGTCTTCAATCATGATGTCTAAGAGAGCGCACAACAGCGACGAAGCGCACGAAGTCGACTATCTATAGAGAATTCCAATACGTTGAAAGCAACTGTTCAAGTTGAGACAATGTTTGGGTGAAATGCGCCTGGAGAGTGTCGAGTAAAGTCGTCGAGTCAAGTCGAGGCACAAGGATCGTTGACAGTTGGCGTAGGCTCGCACCGGGCGAGAAAAGCCGCGTAGCAATAACGAGTGTTGAGGCGACTGGGCTGATGCGAAGTAGGGGCTCAAGTCTTATCGCAAACACATCAAAGAGCTGTCTTTAACTCGTCGTCAAGCGATATGTCTCGTCGATGTTGGCGTGGACGCTTGCAGAGTGACTCGGCTATGGAGGGGGTACCGACGTATGCAACTCGCAGGCAGGCAATTCGCGATGACGGAAAAGGATCGGCCGAAAGTATATTCGTCTCGTTGAATAGTTATCGAATTCGTGAGTGTCGAGAGTTGACAGGGTCGTGTCTTGTCAAACCAAGCAAGCAGGAGGTGAAAGGCTCGTAAGGCGCGACAAGACGAGACGATATTCGCAGATGGCAGGGGGGTTAGTAGGGTAAAAAGGGACAGCTTGGCTGGATTGCAAAAATGGAGAGGCTACTGCAGTGTGGATGAGACGAGTGAGCAGCTTAGTTAGGTCGGGTCTGACTTTGTGTGGGAGAGACAAAGTTTGGGGAGGCCAGATCAGACCTGACGAGACCAGACAGGGGGGTTCAGTAGACTACAGGCGACGGGAGGCTTGAACAAAACCAGAAGTGGAGAAGACAAGTACATGAGTTGCAGTGAAACAACAGGTGTGGGACCAAGTACACCCAACCCAACCTCAAGCAGTCCGAGTTCAAAAGGTTTCAAAAGAGGGCGCCAATGGACCCATAGGCCCCCCCTGGCGTCAGGTCCTTGTCCCTGGCGTTACAGTGCTTTCCTAGAAAACACTACAATAAAGATGGAGTCGAAAAAAACCTAAGCCCTGAGGGATGACTGGGTGGCCCGTACAGTTCCAGTGCATTACGTTTGCTCTTTTGCATTTCCCCCCGCCGCATCTGACGACACTTCATTCCACGATCCATTTATTGGAAAAGAGACTACTAGCATCCATTAGATAAAACAATTTATTGGTAAAACGGTAGCGTTACAAAACCTGGCACAGACCCAGGTGTCAAAACGCAGTAATTGCTAATTCACTGACTGCCTGTGAAAATGAATCTGCTTTAGTACTTACCTAGTTATATGATGAGATGAAGTCTCAGGTTACCCTCATGATATGCACCTGTGCTGGCCTGAATAATAAATATAAGTAGACAGATACGGAGTAGGAACTCAATTTCTAGGGCTGGGGCTTAGACAGAAGACGATCAATGAAAGTGGTCTTTCCCACCCCTGAGCTAATAACTCGACACATCACGCACAGCAACAGTTACGTTACTACAAGCCAAGTACGTGTTGTAGACAATGGAATCTCCTAACCCACATCATGCCATCAATGAATAGCCTAGATAAATGAATGACCTTTGTTGATTCGACGTAGATCTTTCTCTATATCGATTCCCCAACTTCATCTTAGCGCTCGCTTATTGTTGATTGATTCAAGGGGTTCAACATCTTCCCACTATGGTACCTATGTATCTACGGACACAAATGTAACTTCTCCCCCTTAGCTTGCTTGCAACCGACCTTTCCACTACCACTCAGGTGCACTCGCCTCAAAGTAGGTTGTCAACCCCCTGGAACCTTTCCTTGCCTCCTAGCAGTCCCATTTTGTCCCGTTTGAACCATGGAGTCCTCGTGTCCACGTCAGCAACCCGCACTGCATCGATAAATCAGTGAATTTTGGGGATGGGGTACTTTTTTTTTAGCATCCGCAATTCATTAGTGCCTCGCTCAGCTCCGCTGTATGAGGTACCTATGGATAAGCCAGTCCGGAATACGGACAAGATAGATCGAGAACACCCCCTACAACGCCTCCCGCACGCCACATTAAAATTTCCCACATCTAAGCCTCACCCACCTGTAGTTAACTTGAAGCCAATACTTAGGTAGTTACATAGACCTATTCTACAAAATACCTTTGAAAACAATATTATATGACTGACTGCTTTGATACGTGATTTTGTTGCACCGCAAATATGACACACTTGTCATTTTAGGCGGCTAAAGTCTTGTTCCTGATCGACGTGCTTAGCGCACAAACTTAATCAACCCCTAATGTACCCGATACCTTCAAACGGGGATCCATGACGTCCTTTAATGCTGGATGGTTTAGTCTTTGCTTAAGACGGTGGCTCTAGTTAATTCTCGACGGATGATTTGTTTCAAGCCAGTTTGTTTCTGATTCATGGAGCTCGTCTGCATTGCAGCACACCTTAGCTACAACAAAGCAAATCAATTGACCAACAACAATATAATGCGCTGGTGACACAGTTGGTGAGATGCTATACACGGGGTCGAGGCAGCTATAAGGCCTACGAGATCCTGAATCAACGTTCACTCAATAAAGCAACTTCCTGCGGGTGCTGGTAAGTTTGCATTACTTTCTATGATAAGGCAATACCAGCATCAATATGTGCCTTTGAGTTGTCCCCGACTTCAGTATAGATCCCCATCACGAATGCTCTTCGTCTTAATCGCCTCCACAAAGCTTCGACTCCCAGCAATATCCGTAGCTTTGAGTTTCACCCCCTAAAACGCCTCAATTCCATCCCACGAGCCATATCATACAGAACTAATCCACCACCAGTTCTCTTACCGACTGAGGCATCGCAGTTCGTTCTAAACTATTAAGTTGAAAGAGGAAGGGGTATCGACACTTGTGTCACCGTCACCGTCAACGAGTACGAAACAAAAAAAAACAAAAACAAAGACCATGTCGTCGACGGCCGAAAAAAGGCTCTGGCCCCGTAGGCAGTGCCATGCCGTCCTATTGTGTTAGTCATCGCTATTTCATTACTTACCTACGCTGAAGACACTCACATGGGCTTCGTTGGCCCATGTTGAGTTGTTTGGAAACAACCGATTTCTTACCACCAGAAAAGTCGCTGCAACAGTGGGACTGGACAATGACCTCGGCCAAAATATCCTTCTATCAATAGCTCAGGTCCTCACTGTGCGCCGAATTACCGGCAGCTATTGCTTTTAGTTACGATGATAGAGCGTTGGCCGAAATTGGAGGATTATGGTAGTTAGTTTGGGGTAGAAGGTTTCAAGGACGGCGACGTTTGGCATCTACACAATGTTAGTCAACTCGATTTGTGAGAACGTGTTGCACCGTACCTTGCTCAACTTCCGCATCGTGTTCATCGTCATCCCCGCGGGATCGCTTACCAGCGGCAGAGGGTGTGGTTGGCTCTTGATCATCTGCCTCAGGCTCGTCCCTCCAATCGATTTCGTCCAGGTCGTTCTCTCCAGTGTTGGCCTTGCCAGTTGCTTCAGCTTCAGTAGAAACTTCGCCAAGGTCGATGTTGAAAAACGCAGCGTCCTCCTCTTCCTGCAGCGTGGTAGTGGTGCTTGTGCCATTGGTCTGGGCACTGGTGACCTCAGGTTCGCCGAAACCACCTTCTTCAGTCTCTTCAATCTCTTCGGTGGCTTCGGCAACCACGTTGTCGTTCACCTCAGCATCGTCGTCCAGATCGAAATTGGCAAATGGGTCGGCATCACTTTCAGCATGCGCTGGATAAAATTCGTCAGTATCATTGAAAGAAAAGGTTGTGCTGAAGTCGGATATAGAGTGTGCATGTTTGTAAGGAAAGGAATTGGGGGTTAGCCTATTAGGCTGTTGATCGTAAACGAGTCCGTGATTGGCCTTCAGGGATTGCCGGTATTCCCTTTCTTCTCGGTTATGCTTCTCAACATACCCCGAGACACAAGGTTCACAGAGACAGAAGTCGGGGTGGTAGCAACAAATGAAACTGGTGGAGGGTGAGGTTGTTTTACCGTTTTGTTCATGGCCTTCGTTCTCGATAACCGCATTAGGTTCTTCGATGACTTCCAGTAGTGCCTCGGCATTGATCGAAGCACTAGCTGGTGTTGCAACTTGAGTTTCAGTAGTAATTTCTTTGTCGTCCGGACCAGCACCCTCATGGCTGGCCGCTTCTTGGACCTCAAGAATAGCAGTGTCAAGATTCGCATGTTCTTTTGCTGAATATTCATCGTCGACTTCTGCCTCTGCCTCCCCTTCCTCCTCTGTTTCCTCTGCCTCCTCTGCCTCCCCTTCCTCATCGTGGTGATCGTTGCCATTCTCTCCGTCACCGGCGTTTTCGTCAACCGGGCTGTCGAATTCGTCCAGCTCTTCATGGACACCATCGATTGTCGCAGCTGTTTCAAGCATGCCCGTGTCAACCGTCATAGGAGTCTCGAAAAGGTGAATAACTTCGTCAAGGCCCTTGCCTGCCGTAGTACTCTTAAAGAGAGATTCGAGGCGCTTCTCTGCGTTGGGTTTAGTAAAGAGATAAGTATACATGATCCGTGAACTGTCAGGGTCTTGGTTCTTGACAAGAAGATCAAAAATCTCAAGAACTTGGCGAAAAGTAACATTTGTCATGAGTTCGCCTTGTGTTGCCTGGTACATCATGTTAGCAGGTTCTCGGCGGAAGATCAACCTTTGTCTCACCTCTGAAAGTTCGAGGCCGAGCTCGTCGACCTGGAGTACCAAGTCGTCATCCGCGGCAATCTCGTTTTCCAGTTCGGTTCGGAGACCAGCCAGTAATTCCTCAAGTGGCTGATCTAAAACCGATGTGTCGGCAAAAAAGCTGTTGGTGGTGGTAGAAAACATGGGGAACTCGTCTCCCTTATACTGTACCGTGATAGCGGGAAACTCGTCATTGGGCTTCCCGTTCAAGTCGTCATCAGAAGCGGAAAGTTCTGCATGTTGGGGGTCGATCAATTGGTCTTCATTGTGTTCATCTTCTCCCACTTCATAACCATCATCTTCTGTGACTTTGACTTCGCCAATAGTTTCGAGATCTTGTTCTGTTCCTGGAGCTATGACCTCTTCATGACTGACTGTATGCTCTTCTTCGTAGAACTCTTGGTTACTGTTAGAAGCATCTACCTGCTCATGGTCATCCACGGCTAAGTCCGCGGCCTCAACGTTTTCAAATACGGACCCCTCATGTTCAGCCGGCACTTCCTGTGGATCCAGAAATTCGTCTTGGTCGGCATGACTGCTAGAGGCATGTTTTTCCTCCAGGACTTGCTCGGCTGCGTCTTGTTCGGGTACAGGGGTGCTATCGCCAGGTTCCTGGATTTTGTGGCTTGCAGCAAGATCGGTTGCCTGCTCTTCCCCGGAATCTGTTGGCTGATTTGCCGTCTCGGTAGTCACATCTTGTTGAGGCTTGTCAAGTTCTGCGTCTTCTTCAAATTCGTAATCGATTTCATGTGTAGATGCGCCGTCATCCGGAATATCGTCTCTCTGGGTGGTTGTTTCGTTCGGATCCCTAGGGTTACTATCGTATTCTTGCTCTTCCTCGTTGGACGATTGTGCTATAACAGCAGGTTCTTGCTTTTGAAGCTCGGGGGCCTCGCTGACTTCATAATCCACAGGTTCTGAACTATGTGCTGTATCGTCGACATCGTGAAGGTCAAATTCAACATCTTCGCCCATCATTCCGTTCGTCTCATACGTGTGGTGGTTCATAACATCCTCGTCTTCATCCATCTCTCTATCCACACCTTCGAGATTACCATCCAACTTCTCCAAATCTTGGGCTGAGTCTGCCATTTCGGTGTCAAAATCGATCATATCGTCTTCGTTTCGGCCGTCGAAGCCCGACTTGGCCATATCGAGTTCCATTTCGATCTCCGTCATGTTTTTTTTTTCGGCGAGTTTTTGGGTGTCAAAACACTTCGACTTATGCAGGCAAGTCAGGATGAAGGCCCAAAAGCTGAGAAATGTAAAAAAAAAAAAGAAGAAAAAAATTCGCAATCTACAACGAGATATACGTCGCGAAAGGAAACAAAGTCGGGGCTGCTTCAGGGGCGCAAGCTCTGGTATAGGTTGCAGACGCGGTAATGGGCTATATCAAACAGTCAAAGACCAAGCTTGAATGGAAATGCAATTTAAGCTGGTATGCGACATTTGATCAAGTGAGTCAGATTCTGTGTGTGAGTGTAAAGTAGAAGAACGTTAACGCGCGACGTTCTCTAGATGAGCCGAGTTTTGTGTTGTGATTGTTGCACCTTTGAAAGAAAGAAATGAATGAATAGCAGATTGCGTTGACGTGAAAGGTGAAAATGGCAAATGGGCCAACCTTACGGAGTAGTACCTAGACAAAGGTAAATTGATGCCACTAACCGTAGCAAGCGCGTAGGGAGGTACTTGTCCGGTAGGTAGCAGCAATCTTTGGTGCCTAGGTAGGTACTAGTAGGCCGGTACTAAAGGCAAATCGCTAGGTAGTGATTCAGCAGACTGTGGACCCCAGGGCGAGCAGAAAGGCTGAAGAGGTGAAAGGCCAGGGAGAGGCTGGCGCTTGCCTGAATAAGACTAGCGTTGGATAGGCGGGCAGGTGCATGGTATGGAGCCCTCAGGGTGTCAGAAGAATTGGCCGCTAGAAGCATGAGAGACGAAATTACTAGGTCATCTTATCGTACTTAGACCAGACCTCTTAGACTACTTATTTTTTGTAACCTAAGACTTAAGGAGGTCATTTTTTCTACTACCCACTAGGGAGCTTAGGTGCTCTTTATCGTCAATCCCCCTTCCATAATTAACAGCTTCTTCCAGGTGGCCTGTACCTGGAGGGGAGGTACGTACCTCTACTGACTCCTGCACCTCCCACCGACCTGACTTGAATATTGGCCCGCTCTACCTACTAACATCCAGGGGACAAACATTCAACAACTTGCAAACTACATCGCAATCAACAAAAACTGCTTGAAGTAGCTAGCTAAGATGGTGCGCAATATTTACAATCACCACACCTGCTTACATCACATACTGATGCTACCTAGGTCGTCCTTGCGGCTTCGATTTGCACCCGTGGAGGGAAAGCTGTCCTCTCGAGACAGTTCCGAGAGATGCCACGATCGCGTATAGAAGCTCTCCTTGCCTCGTTCCCGAAACTCGCCGATAGCGGTACACAACACACCATCGTCGAACAAGACAACGTTCGATTTGTCTACCAACCCCTCGACGAGCTTTACATGGTCCTCATTACCAACCGCCAGTCGAACATCCTGCAGGACATCGACTCTCTGCACTTGTTTGCACAGGTGGTGTCCAGCACCTGCAAGAGCCTCGATGAGCGCGAGATCGTTAAGAATGCCTACGAACTGCTCAGTGCCTTTGATGAGCTAGTAACCCTCGGGTACCGCGAGAATCTTACCATCAGTCAAATCAAGACATTCCTTGACATGGAGAGTCATGAGGAACGCATCCAGGAGATTATTGCACGAGTAAGCGAGCTCTTTTGGGCCATTCGTGCCCCCCTTCACAGCCAAATACTCATAAATGCATAGAACAAAGAATTGGAGGCCACCGAGGAACGAAAACGGAAGGCGAAGCAGCTCGAGATGCAGCGTAAGGATGCAGCTCGCAGTGGTCGTCCTGGTGCTATGGGTGGCATGGGCGGCGGTATGGGCAGCAGTGGTGGCATGCCCCGAAGCCCTTCTTATCCCTCATACAACCCTCCTTCGCAATCGAATACCAGCACATACGACTCATACGAGGCTGAGAAGAATAAGTCCTTCGGCAAGTAAGTATCGTCAGTTTTCTATTAGATTGCAAGCAACTGACATCTTCGAGGCCCCTGGCCCCCAAAGCCAAAGGTATGCAATTGGGCAAGAAGTCCAAGACGACCGATATGTTTGAGCGAGTCAGAGGTGATATGGGTAGCGAGATCGACAATTCGCCTCTTGTTACACCCGCACCTCAACAGCAAGCTGAAACACCAGAGCCCCGTGTCTCGTCGACCTTCGACCGTGATGCCATCCACGTCGCCATTTCAGAGACCATTTCGGCCAAGCTATCTCGAGAGGGCGCTGTTAACTCACTAGCTGTCAGCGGTGACCTCGTTCTGAGAATCTCGGACCCCAGCTTGACAAAGATCAGGCTTGGTCTCCAAGCTGTTGCGTCTCACGGAGTCCAGTTTCGCACTCATCCTAATGTTGACCGAAATCTGTTCAACGGCTCCAAGATCATCCAGATGAGCAACACTGCTCGCGGGTTCCCAGTCAACAATGCCGTCGGTGTTCTACGATGGAGAGCTTCTCCCAAGGTCGACGATCCCAGCGCATGCCCGATTACATTCACCGTCTGGATTAACAAAGATGGGGACAAGTACAACATCACAGTTGAATACGAATTGACAGGCGGTGACGCTTTGAACGATGTCAGCGTCGTCATTCCTTATGCGGGCAGCGAGCCTGTTGTTTCTAGCTTTGACGCTACTTACGATGTTTCCGGGGACGCAATTGAGTGGTCCATTGGTAACGTAGATGACGAGAACCCTAACGGTTCGTTTGAATTCGAGGCAGAGTCAGGCGATGAGAACGATTTCTTTCCAATGACTGTCCGATTCAACAGGAGTACACCATACATTGATGTTGATGTAAGTCCCCATACCGAATGCTTGTTACGATCTTGCTAACCATTTCAAAGGTCAACACCGCGTCTCTTCTGGAGGAGGATGAGGAGGTGACATTCTCCAAAGAAATCAAGTCTCATGCAGACAACTTCTTGGTAGAATAGAAGGGTCTCAAAATTCTTCCGATTTCGTAACAACCTTCTGGGCAAATTTACTCCATAAAAGGAAAGGGATATATGTATTTGAGTAGAGCTGGGAATAGACATTAGTAGCAGTGTCTTGGCAGTCTAGAACCTAATGGCGCAACGACAATTGATGTTTATGTGTTTGGGTTAAATTATCAGGAGCCTGCTCTTTAAAATCCCCAAAAGAAATATTTATTGATAACAACAGAGATGTAATAAAAACAAAGATAAATGGGCTCAGGCTACCGATGCCATCACTTTCTGAAGACGGGAACTGCGCGCCCAGGTGCATGGTGCGAATTAGTTTCAGACACACGGTGCTATCACTAATTCCTTCTCTTGGACTATTTCATCTTCCACATAGTAGCAACTTACACATCAGCACCACTCTCGCCCACCACAAAAGCCCCAAATTCATAGCGTATGGTGATGATCCTCTTGGTTTGAGAAGGTATCCGTGTGCTGCGTCAAGAATAGAGGGATATGGTGCAGCAAAATCAGCTATCGCTCTTCAGCGTGACAGAGCTTCAAGATAGGGCACCTGATGGTTACCCTGTGAGCTGTCCAACCCTCGATCTCTCCGCAACTTGGGATGTAGCAGACAGAAATCTCCTCGTGTACAGGCCTCCTGGGCAAGTCGTCTCCAAGATTCACCAAGTTGGTGCACCAGGTCAAAAAGCGCCGGACGCCCAAGCAGTGACTTGGAGATCTGATGGTTAGTGAGAAAAGCCGCTATGTCCAAAATATTACTTACATATTCTTCAGGCCAATTCCTTGCTGTTGGGTGGAGTGATGGCTTTGTTCGGTTGATGGGACTCGAAAACAACAAGGCTGCCCATCATCTCAAAGTTGGAGATACGTCCGGAAACAAGATCACGCATATTGGCTGGGCAAACAGTAGCATTGCCGACAACAGTTCGAATGTGGTAGACCAAGCCCTGGAAAACAACCTGGGAGATGGGTTGGCGCCTGATGGAAATAGCCTCCCGTTAGATCTCCCACGTGAATTGACATTTCTCGAGGTCGACACGGCGTTACCCAAGATCAGCCCTCTCCCGAACAGTAGTGCTGGCGCAGGGTATGTCTGTAACGAGTTTGAACAAAGTTAAACATACTGATAAACCCGGATAGAGAAGACGCGTTAGTGTTCACATTGCGCACTGGTATAGAATTTCTCTTCCAGCCCCCAAAGCCGGAGGAGTATGACCAGGTCAGCGTCATGATTGTAGGGACGAGCGATGGGCAGATTCAGATCAGTATTTATGACTCCTTCATCATCGGGAATTTTGAGCGTCCCAAAGTTGTCCCTTCATCAAGCTCGCAGCTGATCCTTCATGCCTCACACCCGAAAGTATCGACTCATGCGTTGCTTTTTGCAGACAAAGCAGATGAGCCAACAGACGTACATTTGGTGCCCATAGACATGCCTTTCATCCACTCTTCCCCTATCAATCTATCTCTTCTTGCTTCCAAGTTGACTACACTCCAGAAGCTATTAAGATATCTCAAGCAATCGCAGCTTCATATGCAGGTCGAATGGCGAAATACGCGGGAACTCCCTACAAGATTTCTTCGAAGTATTGAAGGTGATCTCGAAAACCTTGAGACTGGCCCTCGAAGTGTCGTTTCAGCTTTATACCACTTAGCGGTGACAGGTCATGCCTATGAGCCTGTACGTGAGTGGCTTGTTGAGAGTCTAGCAGAACGAGTAAGTGGAAACAGCTTCGAAAAATAAGCTCGATCGATGGCTAACTACCCAGGGACATAAACGATGGGACAAAGCAGTAGTCTCTGGGCTAGAGGGTCTTCGAAGCTTGGTCCACGAGAACTATCTCCCAGCTCTAGATCGCTGTGCAATCATCTTGAGCAGGTTGCGAGGCTTGGCTCAATATCATCATACTCGAGATGACATTGGTTTTGCATTTGACCAGATTAATCGTTTGATGGATATTGTTCAGTGCCTTCAGCTCGTTGGACACAAGATTCTAATCAACGTTATGGATGAGCTGGAGAACTTCATGGCATTCTCTACTTGGCTTCGCTTTCAGATCGACCGACTCGCTTCTTCTAGCTCCATGAGCGAGGAACTGACCGAGAAGGAGGCAACTATGGATGTGGGGAAAGTCTTGACTTATATCGAGCATTATCTTACCGACAGCCCTCTCAAGATATTCTTCGATGAGATTCGAAGCGAAGAATACGAACAAACTTGCGGGCATATAGAAAGTGGCTCAAGTCTTCTTCACATTCTTGATCAGCAGTTGATGAAGTGCGAGAACGGCCAGCCCGACTTGCAAGCACTATCTCGTGTCGAATTCCTGGTTTCATATGTAACAAATCAGGCAAATCGCACTTTCAGTGGTATTGCAGAGGCAAAGAAGCGCAGCGTCCGACTTGGAACCCCAATCCGACTTTCGATCGGTGGTCCTATATCACACATGGATATGAGGATGAATAAAACGAAAAATCAGGTATTTCTCTTCCTTGTGCGGACCTAATGCTTGCTAACTACTCTACTAGGAAACGAGTGTTATGACTGCTCTGGCAAGCAAGGGGACCAAGAATGAAGGTAGTTCAACCCGGCCATACCCTCTAGAAAGACGCAAGGTGTTAATACAGTACAGTTCAAATCTTCCATGTTGGAATCGATATTACCAACGGCATTAGCACCAACAGGTCCCCGTCGAGCTGCCGCATTGACCTTGGAACACGTACCCTCATCGCATTCAAATTTCTCAACGACGAAACGCTTGTTATTATGTGCAACGATCAAGGTAAGCTTGTGGCAATGCCTTGCCCGTGATAAAAAAAAATACTGATTGCCCTTGTAAGATAATACACCGCAAGTAATTTGCGCACCAATCCAACCAGACAAGCTTTCATATAGTGACTACGATCCCGACAAACCCGACAAAACATCTTGCGTGTCAGTTGACGGTTTCACGGCATATTCTTTCCCTGAGAAATCAATAACCAGGCCTTTGCGTCTCGAAGTCAATGACAGGAATAGTGTGAGGGGTGATATGCCTGCTCGAGTCTGTGTGCTGGAGAGCAACCGCACCACGCTCAAGACATTTGCATTTCCCAGCACACGGTCTTAACCTTCCGCTTCTAGTTTGTGCATATCGCGTGGGCAATGGTGATCAAGGGGGGGGGGGGCGGCATCATAAAAGGCCGCAGAGAACTAGTGTTGGCACGTACGCTAGTATAAATAATTTACACAATAGAATAGAAACATGAAGATAGATCCCTTGTTTCTCCGTGAGGACTAGCGATTCACTGTCGGGGCTTAGTAATATTGAAGAACTCAGTTAGTCCTTCGACAACAGCCTCGACATTCATGTTGACCAAGGGCATGCTGTCGTACGAGTCCTCCTTCATGATAGCAACGAGGGCCAAGTAACGATCTACCTCACGCAGCATGATGGGCTTGTTTCCGTCGTGAAGGACAAGACAACTCTCTGCAGTGTTGCAGCCAATCTGTTTGTCTATGGGTGTACTCCACGGCTCCCCCTCGAGACGGCGACGCCCCTCATCACTGCGTTGCCACGTACCATACACTTCGGTGATGTCTATAATAACATCGATGTAGTCGCTGCAAATTTCGTAGCTGGCCATGTCGGCAGTAGCACTGTCGGTCGCGATGTAGATCTTTGTTAGGACATCAAAGAGGTACGCTTTTTCGAACCGACAGGTACGGCACAGGTTTGTGAGCATAGACTCGAGCGTTCCAAGGCGAGGGATGAGCTTCTGAATGACTTTGCTGAAGGCCTCGAAGATAGAGTGGTTGTAGATAGAGGTGAGATGGAAAGTAACAGGCGCATTCTCGAATCCGTGGTCTGACAACTCGTCTTGGATACGAATAGTTATGTCACGCTGGATGTCAAGCTTGTAGTCGTCTGATAGACCGTCGACCTTGTGAATAAAGACTTCGATGTTGATGTTGGGGTAGGTTCGCTGCAGGAAGAGGATTGTGGTGTTGAGACGCATGACTGCCTCGAGATAATCGTCCTGGGCGTCAATGACCCAGATGAGAGCGCCAATTTCACTAAATATGGCTTCAATATCAAATCCAGGGTTCTCAAAGACGTCGATTTGGCCGGGAAAGTCCCAGACTTGGAAGTCCATGAATGATCTATCGATTGGGTTAACCTTCAAGAAGATAGATAGTTTACATGGCTAGCAATACGTACGCCATGGAATCCTTTTGGATGCGAGCGGTTGATTCGAGGAACAGAGTCTCGTTGGGTGGTAGCTTGTGGAAGACTACACTTGAGATGGAAGATTTTCCACTCCTATGGCCGTAGGTTAGCAACCATGCAAGCGATGCAGCACCAGAATTCAACTTACCTTCGCTGGCCCATCAGTAATAGACGCGGTTTCCCTTTCGGAGGCGCAGCGGCAGAGTTGGGCCCGGGGGCTGCTGGTTTTTGCGCATCGTTCTTGGACGCTGCAGCTCCGCTGAGTGACTGTTCAAAAAGACGTTGAAGATTTAGCTGGGCTGGACTTGTTCCGCTGGCCGATGTATCATCTGCCTCATCAAAGGAGCGTGAGAAATTATGGACTGGGGGGCTAAGGGACATTTTGGGAATAGAAATGGCCAGTGACGGAGATGGTTTGGTGTTGATGAGGAGGGTGTTGTGTGCAAATGTAAAAAGCAACGCGGGCTCTGCTTGTTTCACTTGATACTGAGCAAATGAACGATTGTGCCTCAAGTTTTAAGTGAGTACAGCTCTGGTTTTTGACTCCTTTTATCCTGCTCTGCCTTGAGATCTGCTCCATCAGGTGCTGCCAGCTGGCGGGTATTTCATGTCACTGCCCGTCGGTGACCTTTCCTTTCATACCAATAATGACACTGGCATCTTTTCGACATCGACACGGACCCAACAACAGCAGTTGATTAACTTGTTTTGTTGCATAAGTCATTGCCGCGTGAGCGAGTGAGGGGGCAGAAGGTTCCAGCCTGCAATTTAAAAAGGATTAAAGTGTCGGGTTTCTTTGAGCCATGCGCCCATGCCTTAACCATATCTCCTGGGCCGGCGTGGCTCGTATGAAGCCTCGCATCGTATAAGAGACGCGCATCCTCTCACTTGAGGTGACACAGACTCATCTACAGAGCGGTCCAGTCAAGCGAGTGACGGTCGAATCAGGACATGCCTTGAAACATGTTGTCTGTATTTCTGTGGCCAGCGCCACTACCGAGCGCATGTTCCCTATGCTTGGTGACATATTTCGGGAGCTGACAGGTCAAGGAGAGGACCCTTGGAGATACAAATGATGTGACGGCATTGTAGATGTTGTGTTGCGTTGGTCGCAGGAGGGGTCAAGCGCACACTTGGGCGCTGGGACATGAAAACACGCGTCAAGCAGGAGAGGTCATCGTCTTACCTCCATATCTGTTTACAGATTCCGGGTGCTTTTTTGATACTGCAAGACCGGAACGATACGGTACAGTACTTCACTTTCTGTGTCTGCCTATAGTCTTTGTTGGACGAGGCTGAGGCTGAGAGTCAAATTATTGGTGGTGAGTAGCTCCAGTTGGCACTTATAGAAGGTTAACTGCGTTCGTATATGACTGGTGATTGATTGCGCAGGGCGTTAAATTTTGAAACGAATTAATGCTCTTAGTTGCGTTGTTGATATACACTCGGTCTGTTGTCGAAATGGTGGATGACCTGGAATGATTGATCTTGGTTGTTGATTACCTAGGTACCTAGTTATTCTGGAGTGGCTGGTGATGGAAACTACCTATGACATGCACCCGCCTATTGGACCGTCCAAGTCGCAGCGCTGGGAATACCAATCTGGCTCCCCGTAGCCCGCTAAACTAGGTCCCTTTACAGGGCTTGTGCCGACTTTCACTACCTAGGTACCTAGTACCTATTGACTGGACACTACCCTATACCGAACTTACACTTACACGTTTTACTTTCCATCATGAACTTTAGACAACCCCTTTCTTACATACCTACTAAAAGAGATATATACATATTTGCAAACAGGAATCAAGTGCCTAGTTCCTCACTTCGGGTTCCCTATCCACCGTTCGACTCGAGGACCTCGGGAAGAAAGCTTGGATAAAACTCTTTCTGCGCTTAACCACCTTTGTCTCGTCCTTCCCAGCATGTGTTTCACTCCCGACTACCGGCCTGCTGTCTAAAGGACCATTCAAAGGTACTCTTGTAGTTATATCGTTCTGTTGTGAAGTGGTCTCTGTTAATATCGATGTAGCTGATTTGCTTTTCGTTTCTCGGAACGCCTAAATCCAACGTGTTCAGGACCGGGTTCTTTGGATTGGAGGATATCCCAAGGGACTTATTTACCTTGCTGGATCTTCGTCTCGGAGCTCTGATAGACCCTCGACGTTCAGTCACTGCTTGCACACGGTCTTTCGCATCTAATATCTCCCCGGCAATAGTGTTGCCTTTCCACCCAGCGCAGTCCTCGGCAACAGGAACAAATCTAAGATGACCTCTGGACGCAGGAATACCCAGGGCTTGTTCCATGTGCCGCTGTAAAAGAGCAATATTGCGCTTGTTTGCTGCAGGCTGCATATCGCGATCGAGTGCTTCGATCTTCATGATATAAGACGGATCACAACTCCCGCCAAATTGGATGCAGATGCCATGTTGAAGGGTCGTTATAATGCATGATGCAGGGCGATTGTAGCGTATGGACAGGTACTCTGATAGCTCGGTGATGAAAGTAAACTCGTCTTCAATCTTGTGACCTGACAGTCAGACAAATGTCTTTTCGATACTCACAACGACACTGATCACTTACAATGACATTGGTCTTGATCTCTGCCACTACAGCAGACGCACAACGCACTCTATCACCTACCTCGTCACTCTGCTTCAACAAGACTGGTTCATCTGAGACTTCGCTTCGTCTTCTGGAGAGGATGGGCAACGAGTGCTTTCTTGTTACTTTGTTGGCATCTCCAGAGACCATCTGTTCAACATCTCTCGAAAGGCGCTGATCACTTTCCAGGACTGGGTCCAGACTTGGCTTGCTCAGCCTAGGCTTGACTCTTCGCTCACCTAGAACTAGTCTGGGAGGTGGTGTATGGCTTGACGGCTCCTGCTTCTGCCTCGGCTTCGAGTTGGGTGATCGGGGAGGGATGTTGCTTGGGATATAAGGGATGGTCATCACTGGTGATAGATGCATTGCGGCAACAAGCTATCTCTAAGATGAGGAAATGGTTTACAGAGGAGAGTATGGTGATCAGAAGCAATTCAAAGTTATCATGTACCGTTGAAAGGTTGAGTATTTGTTGCATGTAAACCCCTCGTGTCCCCCGATACTGTACAGGAACGCACAATTGGTATATGTTTTACTGCCATGCAATATTACCCAAACAAAGGGCAATATTGTGGAAATATCTGTGTTACGTTCTGCGACTAGATACACGACAAGAACTTGTTGTCTTTGAAGGCCCATTGATGCACTACTGTGGTCGTTGGATAAGAATGCTATCAACTACGCACGTACGTAAGTGCCGTATAATTATGTTGGATATTAGCTGTTGAATCTCTGGGGATTTCGTTCCCTCCAGTACAGATAGTACATGCTATTTTCGAGGTATTGAAAATAATGAGGCTGGGAAACAGAAGCAGAATCAGCCAGATGACCCTCTAGTTCCTTGAATTGTACTACAATACATGCAGGCTTCCCTTTGTTTTTCCTATGTTGCGCTTATATGTGAAACACGTGTGATACGCAATCATTGTGCACAGAGCTACGGATTTTTGTCAATGGAGCATGATCCTTCGTTTCTTTGTTCCACAGTACTAGGCAAGCATCCCTCTCTTCATCTCGTCAAACAAGTAAGCGAAGATGCATTGCGGCCTTATTGACTAGCTCTTCAGGATGCTATTGTAACTGTAACTCGAATGTTATTCTTGACATGGTTGTATCAGCGCCCAACAGGGATGGCTTTTGGCGGACGATGACCTGTTCATATTCGATCTCTAGACCGTGCATTGGGCTGTTAGGTATCGGGTAGTGGTGATCCACGGTATGAGAAGTCTGATAAAGACATTGTATGTCTGTACTAGATAATTGATTGGTTGGTTGGCTATCTATCACCTGTGCTTCCTCCAGTGCTGTTCGTATGCATTGACCGCATCTAAATGCGATGGAACCCATTGTGATACGAACCATTGAACTTACTTTGAGGTGTCTTACAGGAAGAAGTATCACACGGAGTAGACTGTGCCAATAGTGATTGACAGCCCTAAACCGACAAGTTGGAACGTCAAGAAAGCTGCAGGTATAATAACGCCATAGATGCAAGGAGTGAGAGGCAATCCAGACTGCCGGAATGTTATCTCTGCAATGCTTCAAACAAATTATCAATCTGACACTGCGCTAGGCATGGCCGAGCTACTGGGTTCTGGGTCTTGTTCTGTCTCGGGGTAGGAACAGAAGACGGTGGGCGCAGTAAAAAAAACAAAGTGCCAGTAATTATTACTATGTATGTGTTGTCAAAAAGAAATGACCTATCGTATTTAGCTACAGCAAACTTCCGCTGGGTCCATGTTTCTGCAGCTTCAGCTCCGGTTTTCCGTTCCAATTCTTTGGGTAACGGATATGCTTGAACTTTCATGATACCATAAAGTTACTAGCACATCATTCCGGGCCAATCTCTGGGTGGTCCCCATGTCTATCCATGTCATGATCTGAGCGGCTGAGTCCGAGCGAGCCCAAGCCCGAGGGTTTGGTAACTTTTGCTCCGGGACGTCAAACTCAGGACAAGGCAGGGCTTCCCGCTTTACGCCCAGACCCATGCGAGGTCATGCTGAAGCGTTTCTCCAGAACGAATTGATATGCCGCCAACCCTAGGATGATAACCTCTACGGGCACTAACATGACAGCAAGCCCAACGCTGGCCTTGCTCTGCTTGCACAGCGTGCCGAAATGAGGCTGCACGGTCATGGTCACATCCTTCCAGCGACAAGTCCAGCTCTGTAGAGAATCGTTGGTGGTTGATGCATTGACTCCATAAAAGAAGGACATGGAAATGATGGCAGCGATCAACGCGATAGCTGGGGGTGTAAATTTGAAGACAGCTCTAATAGCAGCATTTCCGCGGGCCTGTTAACATTATGACCGTTAGTTCCGTAGTCTAGGGGGGAAAAGCAAAAACAAAGAGATATTGTGCTTTGCTGGAAAGACTGGAGGGGTTCCTTACAGTCGGAATCTTGCCAGCGATCAGCGAAACAAGATTGGCTACAACAACCAGGGCGCCGCCTACTACCAGAGCGATGCTGGGACCCATGTCAAAGTCGGAGGGCCATAGTTGCAGGAACCAATCCTCTGGGACGTAGGTGGCATGGTAGACAGCAATGGTATCTGCCGACAGCCCGAGGATTGTCAGGCCAGCCGCAAGAGCAAGGACTGTGAGGCCCAGCCTGGCACTGTCGATCAGGCGATAGAGGCGAAAGCTGGATTCGGTACGGACTGACTCAACGTCTGTCTCAAAATTGGAGGCCGAGATCTCGGTCTTGGTGCCGATAGACATGTTTGTGGTGGTGTGTTCCATATTGAGGATATGGATGATAGATCGAGACTGAAGAGGAAACAGATACAACAGAAGCAAACCCCAAGACCGGCTGGAGAAAGGAACGGAATATGGTATGTAGTAAGAAAGGAAAAGAGAAACAAACACAACCACACACACAAGGAAGATGAGGAAATAGAACTTGATCCAGATTCATAGCATGGGGATTTCCCGCGTAAATATAATAAAGATCAATAAATAAGATACGATATAGCCTTGATTCTAAGCGACGAACGCCATCACGACAATAACTAAAAAAGACCAATGATAAACGACAAACCTGATCGATGTGATGAGCTTGAAGCGCCTATGCGAGAATTGCTGCATAAACGCGCTGGTTGCTTTCTTTAAACACTGCAACCCATACCTACCTAATACCTACTGTGAGACATTCGGGAGGAAACGCTGTATCTGGATTGGCTGTATTGGGAATTGGGCATGTTGCTTTGAGCGCTTACAATAGGCATTGGCCAATCAGAGACTTACAATCTCCTCGAGATGGTTGCTATTGACATCTATTTTAGTCCATGCCAAACCCTTGGTGTGAGCGCTTATGTATGTTGGAGATTTAGGGGGAACATGAGGTTGCAGGAACGGCCAGCCAGTGATTATAGTTGAGTACCTACTTTCTATTACTGTACAGAGTTGAATCTGTTGTACGGGTAGAGGTATCAAAAGATATTCGTCAAGTCACATGCGCAGTCACCTGATTGATTGGCAGCCACAGATAGACGCCACGTTTCTTGACAGCAGACTAAAATTTCTTAATTAACCTTAGCCTCGACCCTCATGTGGACCCCGAAATTATTCGGCCTAGACTTGGCATCACTCCGAAAGACAAAAGTTGAATCAAAGAGTCTTTGATGTAACGCAACGCCCTTTTCAGCTCTGCGGATACTGCTCCAGACTACGCAAAACAAAGCAGGGGGGGGCTGACAGCCTACGAGTCTACAAACCCTAACGTTTGTTCGGTCTGTGACACATCCGAGATGAGGCTTGATGTATTGCTTTTGCTCATCTATCGAGGCCGCATGATAAGTGATGCATTCAGGACTGCCTACTGCACTGTACCTGCAGTGAGTGAGTGATGGTATGAATGCCGGGCACATTGATGCGGCCTGACAGTTGTCTTCATACACGGATTTGCGGCACAGTGCCTGCAACAGCAAGGATCGAGTAACTAAAACAGAATCAATCGGAGACAAAGATCCCATTCTAGAATACCTATTCTCATGACGACATGAAGATTATTATGGTTTCAAGATAACCACACCGATAGACACAACCAACGGTTTCGGCCAACGGCTGGTGCGATGTGATTACCATGCCTTTGTCGAGCTTGGTACAATGGTCCTCGACGTTGGCGCAATACGCTTCAAGCCGTAGGAACTCGGACTCAATATTGAGAGCTTTCTTTACAGCGACCAGCAGCAGCTCACAGTACCAACATGGCGTCTCTCTGTCTGTAAGGCGTCTCTCTGTCTGTAAGGCGTCTCTCTGTCTGTAAGGCGTCACGGATGATCGACGGTAGCGTTCTCGCCGGTAACAGTTAGAACGACAGCACCAACAACGCCCCGTAATAGACGAGTCAATCAGAATAATCGAGCAGGGGGTGAGTCTGACATTAATCCCTAACGTTCAGTAATCGAAAATATGACCCCATGGCATTGACAAGCCCCCCTCACAAACCTACATGTCAAATCCTGCATTGAACCTAACAGAATACGGATAGCTGAGACAAGATACGGAGACCGGCATTGTGTATTTTCCCTAATAACAAACAGCCTGACACCGATATGAATACAACGCCGCATTCCCATTGGCAGATTCAAGGATATAGCCGGACGTCCGACTTACATACATGCAAGACCTGACCCTTGTCATTTGGATACCAAAGATTACGAAATGCAGACCTGGCACAGCTATTAATTACCAAGAGATCAATGTCTATCTTCAAAAGCTCCACCTTGTTAGTCCAAAAGCCAGCTGAATGACAGACAGCCAAGGATTGTTAATTAAGGGTGTATCTGTGAGCAAAACATTCGTAATTTGGTTGTCAGCAACAGACATGACAGCTCACAAGGAAGCATCGTGAAAGCATACCTAATGCAAGATTTATGTTCTGCAGACTGCAGCTGCCTAACTTGAACTGCTTCTGGGTAGAGCTGCATTCAAGAAACTTGACGATTGGGAGATTAACGACTTTCAAGAGAATAAAGTTATTGCTACTTACTCGCAGTGTAAGCCCCTGTACTGTGACCAGCTGGACTCTACTGCACCCGACCTCAAGGGCCTGACAAATATCCTTCCTTGGCCCTTGCGGCGGGAACCACGAACGGCATGTGGATATAGACTAATACCTACACAACCGTCACTTGGACGGCTAACTATCATATCCCACACCGGGGAGAGCGATGAGGACGAGAACAGACGAAAGGGCGCTACTCATAAATCGACACCCCATCGAAGGGGAGGGGGGGGGGGGGGGGGTGATGCCTGTACGTTTATTAAAAAAAAAGGAAATAAAAAAGGAAACAAGAGATCAAGGTGATGAACATGGCTTTTACGGATCGGAATAGAGTTATGTTATATGAGACATGGAGCATGTTCTCACATTAGGGTAAGGGAGCATCGTCAGTATCGTTGTACTTTTAGTTAGTAGTTTTGTTGGTTGGTGCTGTGAAGCTCCGGATCAACGGCCCTCCGCAAGTTAAAAAGGGTAGTTTTAACCAATTCAGCCAATCAAAGAAAAGTGTGGATTCTGGAAACCATGGCAGCGACCCATGATATAATCCATGTCACTCCAGAACAGATGACAAGTCTGGTCCTGGGTCCTGGCACTGTCGTCCAGATGGAAATGCTCCGGAGGCAATGAGACGTTTTGATTGGACAATACGTATGCTCATGTTTCCTATGTACCCTAGGGTATGATCCTTGACCCTGACCCTGAGCCAAGCACGAACAAGAAAAGAAACAATATCTTTGAGAGGGATGAGCGTTTTCGGAAGACCAGAAGATTAAGCGATCCTGGTCGGGGTGTCTGCTTTTCGAAGCTCTTTACAGATACAGAGTACAGCTTACTCTAAAAGTCTATCCCATCCCCCTTCTCGCTGGCGGCTTATGCGAGACACGGGAACGGGGTTAACGCATGCATTGCGTAGACAAAGCGGATAACATTGGAGTTGCAGCAGTCGACATGTTCTGTGGCGGCTTTGAACGCGGCATAGATACAAGCTAACACGAGATGGTGGAAGAAACCATTCTTCATCTAATCATGGACGACCCACCGAGACTTCCCATACAGGGAGGAAGTGATAGAACGAACCTGATGGAGTAAAGGTCAACCTTTTCCTTCTCCAGGCTTAACTGCGTACGGCAACCCTTGAGAGTGACACCCCCGTCTCTGTTGCTCCGGACCCGAGAATTCGGTTCTGCCCGTGATGTACCTGTTCTTGTGAGTTGACGTGGTATCAGGGCTTTATGCTTTTTCTCGCTTTCAATGGTACACTGAGGAGGGGATCGGTATTGGCTCATGAAACATGTGCTCTATGGACGCTTCCAGACTGTCAAATGCGTCTTTACCACTTCTATGCATCATCTCTCTTTCGTTTGTAAGATCAGGTCGATGTACATACTTTTAACAAGACTCTAAATCGAGCCTCAAACACAGACTGAGTACTTGTCTCCCAACAACTTAGAAGTAAGCCTCGATTGGGACTGCACTGTTTCTGTGGCTTTTGAGGCTGGATCCGTCCGTCCCTTTTTTATTTTACTAGTTGAGAAATCATTGGCTCAAGGACCAAAGGATTCTCTTGGACTTCAGCCTTTGCCGAAGGTTACTACGTAGTATGGATAAGAAAAAGAGGAGGGAGCCAGAGTCGAGTGCAATTCAGTTTAATGTTTGATGCCGAGCCTTGACTTAGAATGCGGCTTTAGCTTGCATGTACGGGGAATGAACAGGGGGTAGGTATGGATACAGCATGGGCAGGGACATGGATACTGTAAGGGCATGTATTACTGTGCGGTTTTAGAGTGGAGGTCCCTGAGAATGGATATGGATATGGATATGGAAATGGAAATGGAAATGGATATGGGCATGGACCTGGCTGGACCTGAACCTGGACCTGGACCTGGACCTGGACCTGGAGATGGGGGTGCAAGATGAGAAACACTCCCTTCCGAGTCCCTCCATCGTCATTCATCCTCTCATTGTTTGGTTCGGCCGGTCCTCTTTGCAGTTGATTATATTAGTATCCTTTCCCTGCCCCTCAAATATAAGATTTTGTTATCTCAACCTTTCGATTCTGTCTTTATCTTGGAACCAGAGCCATCTTTGAACTCTCTTTTATGCCACTTTATTTCACTGCAGAACAAACCACTTACTCGACTCGGAACCAAACATCAACAACACCTATTGTTCTTGGAGCCATTGACATTCGCAAACCTGACCAACGTTTCGCGATAGTTACCTTTTCACTATCCAATTACACGATCTACAACAACTCGACCTCAGCCATGGCTGCCCCATCAATGGCTGACCCGCGATCCCCAGACTCATGCTCCTTTGTAAGTCAAATCCACCATCTCTTTTCCCTTCTGCCAAAGCAAGAAGCTAATATACTCTTTTCTTCAGCGAAACTTTTGCAAACTTCCTACAGAACTGCGACTCAAGATCTGGAACTACAATCTCCCTCCCACGCGCCTCGTCCCGATTCAGTACGGCTCTTCATGGCCCGGCAGCTCAGATTCTCCCTCGTGGACTGGATGTACTTCATCAGCGACCATTCCCACCAACCTCCATGCCTGCAGCGAATCGCGCAGTGAAGCCCTCAAGTACTACGGTCTTGGCTTTGGCATCGCTCGTGGTCCTGGTCAAGTTTTCCTCGACCCGGATCATGATATCCTCTACTTTGGCCCTCGCGATGGATACATGGCCGCAGACTCTCAATTTCAAACAATCATGTCCATGTGCGACCCAGAAGAACTAGCTCTCGTTCGCCGCCTCGCAATCAACGATGCTCTATTCTGGGTCGACGATTCCTACCGCTCCATGACTGCAGCCAGTCTCACTGTTGAGCTACTCCGACGCATCCAGTCCCGCATGCCTGGTCTCGAAGAGATTATCTTTGTTCCTCGCCCAGAGGAGTCGCGGGGTTCGGAATGCTACATAGAGCCCTCCATGGTTTACATGCGTATGGCCCACCAGATTCGGACTGCCCTTGCGACTCTGTGTGAGCAAACACCCGGCTGGACACCACCATGCTGGAGCATTCTACCACTCAGCGCTTTTCAAAGCGTTGGCGCTGTTTAAAGGCACATTCATTTTTGCTTCTAAGCGATCGAAAAGGCCATGGCGTGCATCATGGCCCTTGAGAACATACGACTCGCTCTCTGGAACAAGAGAGCACGAGATCGTTACACAATTCACGCTTTCCAATACCGAAAGCAGAAACGCCGAGTCTCAACATCGGCATATACCCCCTCTGAGCGCCGCTTCCGCCCGTCACTGGGCTGGGTGAGCTTATTTATGAGAAGCCATTTTGGGCGATGAACAGTCGTTTCACATATGCTAGGACGGCATTGCATTTGCTTATAGGCGAAGACTGCGACTGTACTTACTCTTATACCCATCATTTTGTCATTTTTGTTCGCATCCGAAGATATTATTTTTAGGCGGGGAAAACAGTACCGCAAAATATTATCATATTGTCTGTATCTTGGGAGATATTACTTGTTCTTTCTATTTCTCGTCCTTAGGGTTTCTAGATAGGTTACAACAAGTCTGTTGCAAAGGGTTGGTGTCACATAAAGATATATGAGTGGACATGAGGAAACTTTCCGCCATTGCTTGGGAAATCTTTTGTCAAAGCCGTCTTTTCGACCTGCCTCCGTCATGTATGTTGACATGTGCCATATGTGTACAACCCCTAGACAATGTAATATGAGGCTACCAACGCCAGTTCATCAATGCATGCATAACATCTATTGTAATTTCTCCTCTTCACGTATCACTCGTTCATTCGTTCGACATAGGTGCACTGCCTCCACCCAGCCACATCTGCAGTGCTTCGCAAGCACTCAGATCCGGTGGCGGCGGCAGCTCTTTTCGGTGCGGTATCGTGTTGCGGAGTGACCGCGTGGTATACGCAGTGTTACGTCGACTCAGTCAGAACCCGTCACTTACTTAACTACCTTGCTTCGTCACCGCCGACTCCCATGCCGATGCCCTTCCGGCGACCCCTGACCACTGCTTCGAGTGCCTTGCCCATAGCCGGGAGATCGCCGAGCATGGTGATATGACCGCGTTCGGTGCAAACCCGGCCACCACGGACAATAGAATAACCCTCCGGAAGCATGGCTTCTTTCGCTAATACGACACCATCTCCTGGTCGAAATAGAAGATCGTCGTAGGCGTCGGAACAGCAAATTCCTTCCCGGCTAGTGACCTGGGCAGCATACACCGTAGGAATACTCTTGCTGTAGAGCACGGCATGAGGGGGGTAGGCATTGGCTTCTTGGTGCTCGGGCGAGTGGACGAGTTCGGATCGAAACTTGCGTGTTGCTGCAAGAGTTCGGCCGAGGTAGTCCAAGTAACGCTTGCGTTCCAAGTCTGATGGCTTCTTTTCCTCGACTTTGGCGCCGCTCCCGTTGAGCTGTGGTGCCATAGGGTTGTGGTCTTGCACAACTGCCGTTGGCGAAGGCGGGCCTTTCTCGCTTCTGCTCTCGGCACGAGCTCTTAGCGAACTCGGAAGGAAGGACGAGAAAGACGAGGATTGCGGGCGGTTGTGAGGCGGCAAAGTCGGTTGCATACAAGGGCTCAGATGCCACCTGATCCATTCGTAGGGATCGTAAAAATCGATAGGATACTCCTCTCCCGTATTCTTATCTACAAAACAGAACCCGTCCTCTGGAAGGAAAACAAAAGACGTTCGCATGCTAAAGTTGACGCTTGCAGTGAGAAGCTTCTCATTTAAGAGCACTACATCGCCATGACGTAGTGGATTCAAGATGTTAACACAACGCTGTGGCGTGCCGCAGTACAGAACCCCTGAGAATAGATCGGGCCTCTGGTTGACAGCATGGCGTGTAATGATTCCCCCCAAGCTGTGAGAGATGACAAGAGCTCCGCGAGAACCAGTTGGTGTTCCTGGTTGATTTGAGGGTAACTTCTGCAGGTATTCCTGCAACTTGTGAGATAGAAGGCGAGGGCTCAATCTCCAATCATAGCCGTAGTCCCAGATTCGTAGTTTACCCGATTTGGCGTTGTCACAAGAGCGGAGCTTCTTGATGAACTTTCGGGAGACGTCGACGGGGCCAATGTGTTTTAACATGCCATCAGGCTTGATGGTCTCCTCCATGCGCTCCTCGTCTTCATCCTCTAACCCGACCTCCAAGTTGACTTTGCGCATATTGAGCCCGAGCTTCACAGGGGCCCAAACCTGGTGGTAAGGTGGCTCAGCGGATCGTAAGACTGAGCCACGGTAGCCGCCCATAATCACCAAGTCGCCAGTCAAAGATTCCAAAACCCGGTCCAGGACAGCCGAACCATCTTGTGAGTCGACATCAAGACCTTTTGGAATCTGGCTATGGTTCGGTGGCGTGTCAGGAGTGTTGGATGTACCGAGCGAGTTCGTTGATTTTCGAGCCTGACTGTAAAGTTTGGGGAGACTGGGCATCTTGAAGTTTGGCACATCAGGAAGGCTGTCCTTGAGGGCCATGAACCGAATGTTGACCATCTCACGGACGTCCTGGAAACGTTCGTCATCACCAAGGGAAGACGTGCGAGACAGACTGTGATATAGACGAGTGTCATCTGATGTGACTCGTCTGAGAGCCTTTGGTCGCACAGGGGGAGATGGTGTGCTTGGTTCCTGGAGGTTGGAAGCGGGCCTCTGAATTTGTTGTGATAATGGCTGAGCGACACCGAGAGCGTTGGGCGGAATTCGAGGTGAATGCTGGCGGGTTGTTGGGGATGAGTAACTTGGGGCGGCCGAATGGTTTGTACTCGATTTATCCTGAGAACTGGAGAAGAACGAGTTTGGCATAGACGGTAACAGATGCATAGGCGGACTAAGAGAAGGCAACGCTCTCTGGAGTCTCCTCAATGCCTCCTGTCCCGCCGACTTGGATCGATTCCTAGCTGGTGCCAATGCATTGCCCAGAATGCTTCCAGACGGTCTGGTTGTATGACCCTTGGTCGCTGGCGGCTTCGGTCGAGCTTGCCACGGGGAAGGCAAGTCATGTTGAGGTGGCTCAGGCGATTTGGGCACGGGGAATCTGGCTGAGGCAGGAAACTGTTGTACCCGAGGTGACGTCTCTGGTGAAGACGAGAGATCGGGACTTGTGTCACCAGCTCTATCGGTAGGCACACCAAAGAAACCAGCCCGACTCTTATCCAATGCTAGCGCTTTCTCAATGGCGGGTGTGTTTTGTGAGGTCAAATGTCTAGCAGCTTCACTCAAAGCGGGTTGCAAGATTGCTTCGGCCTCGTCTTGGTTACAGATGATGGAATCTTCATCTTCTTGTAAGTCCGTGCTTTGAATACGCGGTAACGGCTCAGTTGATGGATTTGTCGCCATGGTTCACACAGTTGAGCTCGACCAGCAAGTTGGATAGGTAGGTAAGTAACAGTCGAAACATCAATCTGGTGGTACAACCCGATGACAAGAAGAGGATTGAAGTTGAATGGTGGTTTGCATAAAAAGGTCCGAAACGTTTATGTTGAACCGGGAGGCTGAACAGAGACAGGATCCGTACACTATAGGAATATGCTGTTTAAGGAAGATGAAGCGAATGGTTGTCAGACATGGCAATGGAGTAGTTCTTGTTTGTTCCTTGGCCCAAATTGAAGAATTAAAACTGACCACGGAAACGGAAGCAGGGACGGAGGCGGTGGAGCTGAACCAAAGGAATCAATCCTCAACGGGGCGGCTGGGCTGTGTGCGCTGATCCGGGAGGCCCGGGTGTGAATGGATCCACGATTGATACTTGGTGTTTAGGTATACGGTTGTGCTCGTTCTCGTATAGTGGGAGTCAGGTTCCGAAAAGGAATGCGAGTGTGCCTGTAATGATTGAAAGGGCTAAGCATTTTATAGTCTGATAATATATACAGATATAAGAATAACTTGTCCAATGTCTTAGAGTCTTAGCCTTGATCATTGTTGGCTTAATGAGGTCATGGTTGAAAGGGGAAAAAAATAAAACGGGGATTTGGAGCCAATTAGGGGACGCCAGGAAGGGATTTAGGGAATGGATCAACAAACGAGTTATAGGGCAAACAAGACAGATGAAAAAGGGCCTGTTTGTCTCCGATACTGTACAAGATAATTACCAAGGTGGACGCAGCACTTGATGCAGTAGGTAGTATCATCATGGGTAGCAATTTGGTGTTTTTGACCAAATTCTTACTGCAAAGACGGTTCCATCGCTGGGATCCTCGAATTCCTTGTTCTGGAAGGAGCCAAGACCTTGGCCAGTACCTACCAATACGGTACCTGCCCAGTCTAAGCGTAGGTAGCAAAACAAGAGGCAGGTACAGGTCGACGCAGGCAGCATGTGAAAATAGACCCCAGATTCTATGCGAGAGAATAATACCCTTAGACAAACAACATTCAACTGTCAACGAAATATCATACAAAGAGGCTCATGAGACCCTCTTAACGGCCTCTATACAGTGTAATACAGCACATTACCAAAACGTCTCTTAAAGAGAACCAGCAGACAGCACGACATTCCATCACAATATAGTACCGGTATGGCCAAACATTTACCAGTTACCTACTCATCGTTCTTAAATCATCAACTGTTACACAATCCAGCCTCATCCTCCTATCATCCCTCTTCACAGCGCTGCTACATTTCCCCATCATGCCCGCTCAACGTCATCGACCGGTGCATCTCAACGTTGTTCCCCACTCGGCACCGATCAACGGCGCCGACAGGGTTTGGATTCCATACAATGTCATGACTTCAGCTAATCAGATGATCCATTACCGTCTAGTCTAGTCTATTCTGCTGATCATCTTTTTGATGTAAACATCAGTTACAGTACAGAACCGATTGCTTATTGTCGCTGCTTGAACTTGTCTGCTCTTCATCATGACAACCCTCGAGCCTCGGCCTCCGTACTCACAAGATGAGATCAAACAGTTATATCCACTTCAATTACGCCTTCAGCACGTCCAGATCCTCCTCCGTCATGGCGAACGCACGCCGGTCAACGCTCGTTTCGCGTCTGCCGGTCTCGCGACCTACTGGCCCTACTGCTCGGCTGCTCGCCGTTTGACCAGCGCTATTCTGGATCCTTCTGTTGCCAACTCCCAACTTGATTCTGCCTCAAACCCTGGTATCACTGCTCTCGAGTGGAAGCGGCGAATCGAGAAAATTGGCCCTGATGATTCCCCCATCATAGCCACCGGCCAAAATGGCGAGCTTGATGCTATTTGTGAAATGGGCATGTTGACCGATCGTGGACGAGAAACTACCTACAACCTTGGTCAGCGTCTGCGACATCTATACGTCAACCAGCTTCGCTTTCTCCCGGAGAGTCTCACTACCGACACTGATACAGCTGCTATATACCTTCGAGCTACGCCTATTCCTCGTGCTCTCGAGTCTCTACAGCAGGCTTTCTATGGTCTTTATCCCCCATCTACTCGTGGCTCTTATCCTGGCCTCCATCCCCCAACCATCCTCACACGATCACCCGCCGATGAGACCCTCTTCCCGAACGACGGCAACTGCCGCCGGTTCGCCACTCTTGCTCGCGCTTTTGCTGAACGCTGTGCTGAACGATGGAATGATTCAGAAGAGATGGCATATCTAACTAAACGTCTCGGTCGCTGGATGCCTGAAGATAACCCGCGTGTTGCTGTAAACTCTCGTCCTCGTCTAAGTGGAATCATGGATACTATCAATTCCACAAAGGCTCATGGTCCAGATACTCGACTTCCGAAGGAGTTTTATGATCCGGAAGTTAAGCGGATTACCGAAAAGATTGGTGTAGAGGAATGGTATGCCGGCTATAAGGAGAGCGAGGAGTATCGCACGTTGGGTATTGGTGCTTTGCTCGGCGACGTGGTTTCTCGCTTGGTTGGCAGTGCCGAGCATTCGACGGCGGATGGCGAGTATGAGCTGGCCACCAATAAACAAGGCTCTATCACTATACATCCGTCTGTAAAATTTGCAATGAGCGGGTGCCATGATACTACACTTGCCGCCACACTTGCCAGCCTCGGGGCTTTCAACGAAGAAGCCTGGCCACCATTCACCAGCCATGTCGCGATTGAACTCTTTCGCCATATCGATATAGCCACCACAGCTCCCAAACCTGGCAGCACACTCTCTTTCGTGGGTTTGGGCAACAAACCAACGCCTGTGGCTGGAGTTCCACCAGCAGGTATTGGTCGGAAGAAAACCCCAAACCTGACCGAGGAGGAAAAAGAACGACTGAAGGGCTACTACGTCCGTGTTCGCTACAACGACCGTCCAGTCAACATCCCAGGCTGCAAATTTCAGGGCAAGCACCTCGACGGTGATGAGTCCTTCTGCACCCTAGTAAGCACTCCGACCCATCCTCTTTCTCTATCGCACTACTCATATTTTTACTAGGAAGCATTCAAAGAGATCGTGGACAAATTCACACCTACTAATTGGAGAAACCAGTGTCGTGCCAACATGAAGGAATCCGCGTTTCCTTCTAAGCCCGAACCTGCGGGTTACTGAACGTATAAGAGCGGCAGGATGGCTCAAGATTCAACAATGACGAGTTTAGACTGGTCTTAGCGTTGGAGTTCCCGTGCTTTTGTTAGACTTAGACATCAAGACGATTGCATATTCATGCTCAAGGTGTGGCTATCCTTCAAAACAAGCTTAATGTGACATGTTGGCCAAAAAAACATGTGGTTTTGTGATCGTATAATCTGCGTTCAAGACTATACTGCTCAAACTAACCTAAGACTCCGTAGTAGACATAAACGCAGGTGATATATCCTCTCATCCGTCCCATGCAGAATCCCTTCTTTACAAACAGCGTCTCATCTCAACCATGAGCGCCCCCATCTTATCTAAGAGGGCGTATTAATCACGAACCTCGTTTCCGCCAACGCTCTCTCCCAACTGAGAAGAACATATGGACAACAACTTTCAGAGCATAAAATCAAGATACACCGAAAGGGTAAATTATCAATAAAAGAAAACAAAGAATGAAGGTGTGCAAAGCCCAGGCATCAAGGGGAAACGCCATAAGCGGCGTCAATTACAACGTTTAAGCAAGTGTTTTTCGTCCAATTTCGCATGTGATGAAAACATAAAAATGCACAAGCGTCATTAGTTGGCAACCTCCTCCTCAACCCATCCATTCAGGCCTCCTTGGATGGCCAGGCCAAATCCTGACCCCATGCCACCATAGCTAGCTTGGTAATGATGACCTCGTCGCTCATTCTCAGCGGGCATGCCGTTGGAGTTGCCACCATTCTCAAATCCAGGAGCAAGCACAGGCAGACTGACAGCCCTGCTGTGTTGACCACGACCGGGTGCTAAAAGGCCACCGATGGTAGTTGAACCGGGTGCTGCGCCGTTGGCCGGGTAGCCATTTGAGATGCTTGCTGACTGGCCGTGGCCGGAAACAGGAACTTGTTGAGACATGGCGAGATCGAGATCGCTAGGTGAGGGCTGAGCTGTGCCGAACAAAGCATTCTGCTGAGCAGCGATCTGTTGCTGCTGGTGATGCTGTTGCTGCTGAGCCTGGTGTGACACTTGGCTCAGGTACATTGTCAGGGGGTTGCTGTTGGCATTGAAGAGAGCAGCTGACTGTTGAGGAGTGTTGCCGTTAGTAGGAGAGCCACTGTTCTGGGATCCATTAGGTGGGGGAGAAGAGACACCGTCTCCGCGAGGAGACTGAGCCTGCTGCATTTGGCGAGGTGGGTTACCGCAGCGGTCCTTGCCAAAATTGACCTTAAACTTCCTGTAATCTTCTCGACCCCGAATAGCCTCGATGGCCTTGATAGCGTTGGCAATGTTGGTGAAGTTGACGAAAGCACAGCTCTTTTCGCGCAAGGTGTTGACAAGTTCAATCTCACCATACTCGGAAAAGTCCTGTCGCAACCGCTCCTCGGTCCAGGTCTCGTCGAGGTTACCGATATAGACATTTCGGGAAGCACCTCCGCTTACAGCCAGGGCGATGGCTGGGGGAAGAGCTCCAGAGTGCTTGCCCCAACCGATCTTGAGACGTCGGTTGTGGATCATGAGACCCTGGATGTTGCTGAGGGCGTAGAAAGATGCAGCTGCGGTAGGATCGATGAAGGTAACGAAGCAGATATGCTTGTCGGGGATGTAACGGATGTGATGAAGAAGTCCGCCACGAACAACATTGCAAATCTCCTCGATCGTTGTCTCGGGGTGGATGTTGCCCAGGTAGATAGTTCGGTTACCAAGGTTGTTGATGCCACCAGCAGTCGTGGCGACGGCAGCGGCAGCAACAGACTGCTGAGCAAGGGCATTCGAGATCAAATCGCGATCGGCACCTGTCAGCATGTGGGCGTATCCAGGAGCAATACCCAAGTACTGAGCAGCGTTTTGTTGTTGCGTCTTGGAGACATAGGCACAACGATCTTTGCCGTAGTACACGCGACGAGGAGCCTGCCACTTGGGCTCCTGTGGGAGCTGAGAGACCGCCTTGATGGCATTGGCAATCGAGAGGTAGTGTACGAACGCAATGTTCTTCTCGCGGACAATCTTGATCGTGTCAATTGCACCGAACTTACCAAGATCCTCTCTCAGTTCCTCCTCGGAGACCTCCTCAGGCAAGTTACCCAGATATACATTTCGCGATGCGCCTGACTGCTGCACAGCCAAAGCGACGGAAGTAGGAACCTGGGAGGGCTTACCCCAACCAATCTTAATGTCCTGACCCTTGATGCAGAGCTTTTTCAAGATAGCATCAGAGTGAAAGTGAGTAGCAGAGCTGGCATCGAGGAATGAGATGAAAGCACAGTTCTTGTCAGGCAGGAGGCGGACAGACTCGATTTGACCACTTCGAACATGACCAAGAATCTCCTCAGCAACAGTGTCCGGAGGGATGTTACCCAGGTAGACAGTTCGGCTAGTTCCTGTAACGACACCAGAGCCCATTGAAACAGGCGAGGTGGGAGGCAGAGGTGCTTGCATGCCATAGCCACCAGTGGGGGACTGTGGAGGATAGAATTGAGGAGCACCGTAGGTAGAAGGGGAAACTATTCCTCCATACGACTGTGGCGAGATGGTCTGCTGCACAGGGCTTGAGATCCCATTCTGCTGGTGGTGGTTTCCATGCTGCTGTTGAAATCCAGGAAGACTCTGGAACTGAGGGCTGGCGAAGGCAGCTGGGGTGCCAGGCTGAAAAGGACTGCCGAGAAGCAGCTGAGAAGGCAAAAGGGGGGTAAATTGCATGTCAAATGCAGTACCTGGGGTGGCCATATCTGCTCCATTGTTGGAAGCCTGCTGGGCCATCGGCTGAGGCTGAGTGTTGATTGAGGGGATATTGCCTCTTCGAGGGTGTCGATCAGCGAAGCCCGAGATGTTAGAGTTAAAGGCACCGTGAGAGAATCCAGTATCACTGTTGGAAGGCTTGGAAGCGTGGCCGAAGCGGTTGGCAGGGCCGTTAGGGGCACCTTGGCCAACTGGTCCATTGAGGTCTTGCATGTTGAGCAGGTGAGGGGGGACAAGCGAGTCCCGCCCAGTGTGCGACAGTACAGCCGTTTTGAAGAATTGGACGTGCCCAAATAAGGCACGAAAAGAGCAACGAAGTTGAGAAGATGGTCCGGCTGAAGAACTTCAGACGGGTCAAGCCCTTCTTGGAATTCCTAGCTGCACAGCAGAGCTGATCTTTCAGGGGACAACCGTTCAAAATCTCGAGAACAAATCCAATAAGAGAAAAAGAGGACCGTAGCTGGAGCAAATAGTTATGCAGAATAAAGCCGATAGAAATCGAGAATTATGAAGCGAATCGACGTATCCAAAGGGGAACAAGTCGAAAAAGCTCAATTGAATAAAAAAAGGTCGTTCCAGGAAGCAACCGTTTAGTATATATGGATTCGAATTTGAAATGCTTCGGCCGAGTCGAAACGGGAAGTTTTGGCAAGGCTGAAGATGCAAAATGGTGGTTGTCGGTTGCAAGAGCGAATGTATCGAATGGTCGAACGAGAAACGTAAAGCACGACAGTGCGTAACTTGGCTTGGCTAAGGATATTATCCCGAGGAAGACGAGCGAGCAGGTAAAAGTATTAATAAAGCAATATGGCCGGAACGAGTGTCGACGAAGCCCAAAACTATTGTCTCAAGAGAAGGAAGAGAGACGACACTGCATCTGCTCAGAAGCAACGAGAGCCTTTGAACAGAGTGAGTGAGTATCCGAGGAGAGAAGAAGAAGAGACGAAAGTCGGCGTCGGTGAGAGGACGGCACAAATCTGGAGGGAAAGAGGAACCAAAAGAGGGAGAGGAAGAGAGGGATGGATTGCGATGTCGTTCAGGTCAGGGTTGAACTTCAAAAGATCAGGGACCAAGAACACAGGGGGCGTGTGAGGTGAGCCTCAGGCCGACAGCCAGGACAAGAAGATTAGGTAGGTAGCTGTAGGTCGGTAGTGAGTGGTAATAGAGCCGGTCCAGTTCAGGCCAGACCAGTCCCGTCACGTATTATGTACGTAGGTAGGAAATAATAATGCAAGGTAATAATGCCTAAATGAGCAAAGAGGCGCCAGGGAGGGAGAGTGAAAAAGGCCAGACGACCAGGTAGGGAATGAGGTGGAGGAGGGTCGGTGGGTGGGTGGAGTGTGCTGTAGATTTAAAGAAGGGATAATTAGCACATTTGAAGAGGAGGAGGAGGAAGAAGAAGAAGAAGAAAAAGAATAAGGGAGATTGATATTACGAGAAGAGAAATGATGAAATAGAGTAGTAGAAGCAAAAGGTACCTAAGAATAAAGAATAAGAGTGAAACCTAAAGAAGGAGCAACAGTGATTAAGAAAGCAAGAGGAAAGTAGTGTAGATACTTGGGAAGGAAGGATCAACGAATGGATGGACAGCGACAAAACGTTATGCAGAGCATAATCAATAGATGATTGAGCTATACATCACCAACTCACTAGTAAACCAACTAACTTGATGAATAGAATTGACTGATGGCCAGTTCACCGCAGTAACAAAAGAGACAAAAAGACACGGCAACTCTTGAATGTCAATGCACAAGGAGACGACCAATCCAATGCACAAACATAAAATTAACGAGCCTAGTCAGGACCAGGTTAGACTTGAAAGCCACAAGGCGGCAACCGACGACTGGTAACGGCGAGCCAGCCATTCCATGGTTAGGATTAATGCATCTTTGGCTCAGGAGAACACAACAGTCTTGTCTTGTCTTGTCAGTAACTAGTAAAACGGAGAACCCGACTGATAGACCGGAGTACCTGGTACAGTCTCTGTTCTGGAGAGGAGGCTCTGGGGAAGAAAGAATTCAATGTCAGCTCGACATATGCAACTATGGACACCAAAATTAAACCAACCAAGAACTAACCTAACCTTTCAGGGGGGCGGGCCAACGGGCCATTGGCTAAAGGGGGTCAAAACTGGAATTGGGTGCTCCGATAGTTTAATGACCCTTACCAGGATCATGTCGATTCATTGTCCAGCAGCGAATTGACATATTAACTACTTTTGTGCAACAGAAGGATCCACGTTGTTTTGTAACATAAATCCAAGGACGATGCGGAGTTCCGTTTCCATCAACAGAAGCCATGCACCATTGGATCTTGAAACTCGTCCGTTTCCATCGTTTGATACCAGCCGGGCTTCGAGACCTCTAGACTATCTGGTTGTGAGTACATAGTGAGTGTTGCCAGGGGGGAAGACTCAGACAAGCCTACCCCCTGTGAAGCATCCATACCATAGCATACGAGACCATCCAATACAATCCTGTCCCGTCTTTTGGGCCCTTGTCTGTGCCTGTCAATCAATCAGTCAATCAGGATTGGATCTACCGTGACAATGCCAATGCCAATGCCAATACCACGCGACATTTGGAGTTTTTGGAGATATAGGGGTAATTGATATATGAGGTTAGTACGGACATCACTCTGTAATTGCTGTAGAGATAGTTCCGGTGATGGGGGTTTCCAATGGAAACAGAGATGGAAACCTAATTAGCTAGTTGAAGCAATCCATTCCTATGTAGGTTTGGGTTCGGGAAGAAGCAGATAGCGTGATGAAATTAGATGTATTTGTTAAATTCAATGCCGGGTAAACTTGATGTGCTTTGTATAGATTAGAATCGTATGTCTACCAATATACAACAGAACCTCTGCCAACTAAAGGATATTGATCGAATACGACAACTACAAAATTCTAGTTCATATTTGAACCTACCACTATGTGAACACATGTGAGTATACGATGATAAACTCTCTGTTTGTCTTTTTTGTCCTCTTCCCCTGGTACGGACAATTTGGACCCCTATAATAGTGGGGTTGGGCCTGACGCTTCACCCGTTTTCTGCGCGCTAAAGCAATCCACCCAAGCATTGATGGAAACTCCTCTCTCCAGTTCCACTGTTGAAAGGATCAGTTTGCCCGCCCAGTGTGACTTGAAACGCTTGACTGCAACCCCCAACAAAAGAGGACCTCTATCACGTTGTCAATTTTGCCAATATCATGTCCATGTCCAACAACTTTACAGGGGAATTCTTTGTACTGTCTTGATTCAACCTTGCTACTTTTGGGTATTGGCTTGTCAAGTGCATGCATTACCTGTATAAGGTACCTGGAGTGCAAGCGAGAAAGAAATAAAAAGCCATTCAACTCGTATTCTTTCTCTTTGCTGCACTGCATTGTCCTCCCCAGTCATCTGTGAAACATCAACGCGGGCCTTACCGCAGTTTTGAGGCATCTCATCTCACTTTCCAAACACAATCGCCTTCAGGGAGACGGAACTTGGTTCTATTTTCGGAAGCGTCTCAGGCGCTTCGTAAACGCGCCACCCGCTCTATGCTCTACTCTATATTCATGCTCATTCATGCTCGTACCTTTTCGTTTTCTGCTCACTGCATGATCCCGATCGATGCGTAGTTCTACGAAGGATGAGGGATAGAAACGTCGGTCTGATAACTCTTTGTACTAGTCGCATTCATTTACTACTAGTGGTTCCATTTCTGATCCCACCACGTCCCGCGATGCTACGCCTTGACCAGCTCAAGACTCTCGATTGACAAGGCCTCGTCCTTCATCCCTCACCTCTCGCCTATTATCCTAGGTCTGGAAGTGGCCGCCCCTCCTGCCACTCTTTGCCATGTGTCACTTTGTTCCGTTAGTGATACCCATGTTTATCCGTTCGATCGACTGGTGAACTCGTATATCCATCACTAACATCATTGCCCTCTCTCTAAGCGACAATATAGACGGCCATGACAAAGCACTTACCGAGTCTAGCGAGTGATCAATGTGAATTCTCAAAGTTTCGACCAATAATAGCCCGTGCTTGTCAATGGCCATCAAGTGTCACTTCTCCTGGCTCACAAACCACCTACAGGTCCAAGAGCGGGAAACGTAACACCCGAAGCTCCTTGATTGTCTTCCCAATCCGTTTCCGTAGCCCAGATACGTTAACATGCTTGTGCAATAAACCTTGCTTTTTCTTAGGTTGTTTATAGTGCCAAGACAACGGTTCTGATAATGTCCTAACCTTTACAGATAGAGTATGATGAGAGGCTCACGACCTAGCTATTAGGTAGCGGAAAAATGGCTTCCTAAGCCTTAGAGTATACAAATAAGTAGTCTAAGAACCATACTATAAGGAGCATAAATTAATTTACTAATTTCGTCTCTTGTGTTTCCAGTGGTCAATTTTTCTGATACCCTGAAGCCTAATAACTGATCGTAGACTGCCCTCAACGCGAATCAGCAACACATTCAATCGACTTTAAATTATGAGATAGATCAAAAGGACCCAGGGGATCATACACCGTGCTTACGATGAAGAGATATAAGTAGCTGGAAGTCTGGTTTATTTTCATTATACAGTCTAATATGTCTTCATGTATATCCATAACCTCATATAACCCCTTCTCGTCTCATTCCTCATAAACATGCAGCATTCTGTCTCATAATATATAGGCCTGTCTTTAGTCATACTACAATCACAGCTCGTCCTTTGCCACAGCAGCATTGCCGCCGTTGCCCTCCTTACCACCATCTTGAAGACTCCTCTTGACCATAGAGCTAATGATCTCATAGACAACCTGGGCAGCAGCCAGGGCCGTCTCCTCGCCTCCATTCTGGTAAGCGGGGGATACTTCGACAACATCAGCACCGACAAGATTCAGGCCCTCAAGTCCGCGAAGGATACGGATGAATTCACGAGTTGACCAACCGCCAGGCTCAGGGGTACCTGTGCCAGGCGCGAAGGCAGGGTCAAGAACGTCAATGTCCACAGAGAGATAGACGGGGTTCTCAGTACCAAGAACCTTGAGGATACCGTCGATGATGCCTTTTGTTCCAAGGTCATCGATGTCGTCGGCGGTGAAACGGACCCAGCCTTGAGATGTATCGTCTTCGTGGTCGGAGAAGTCGGTGCCTGTGAGACGAGTGCGCAGACCAGCGTGGACAGAGCGCTCGGCAGATGAGTTGGAGAGCAATCCTTCTTGGTTTGCCATCCAGAACATAGAGCCGTGGTTAAAGTGAGTAGCCCCCCACCAAGAGGGATAGGCAGCTGGGTTCCATGTATCGAGATGAGCTACGATGAATGTGTTAGGGTCAAGGTCTTTGGCAAGCCTACAAAAGGGTTTAATTTGTCAATGATTGCCAGATGACTCACCATCAAAGTGCAAAACCTGAATAGGCTTTCCATGAATTTCGTTCAGTGCTCGTAAAGCAGGGAGAGCCAAGGAGTGATCACCACCCAACGTCACAAGACGAGCCTTGGGTGCCAGCGCGGAGACGGTCCTGCGCTGACCAAGCTGCTTGAACGCCTGAGTCATCTGCTCACGAGCAATACCGTTGTCAATTGGTGTAACAGAAACGTCACCACAGTCAACAACCTTGGCCCAGTTCTGGTACGGGTTGATACCAGCTCGAGGGTTGAAGCCACGCATCGACGTTTGGCGGGCAGACGCTGAGCGGATTGCTCGAGGTCCAAAGCGAGCTCCAGGACGGTAGCTCACAGCTGTATCAAAGGGGACACCGACGATGGCGATATCGAATGGCTCAGTAGGTTCTGTCAGACACTTGACATGTTTGAGATGGGCAAAGGTGTTGATGCCAGCAAAAGGCCACTGGCTGGTGTCAGTGTGTATCTCATAACGAACCCGCCATGGTAATGAGAGGGGTTATACTCAAGGGTTATCACATACTTCGTAGCCCCATTTCGCCTCGAGCTCGTCGAGTTCCTCCTTAGTCCACTGCTTATCGTCATGTTCATGAGCGCAAGCCGCTGCCAGACCCGCCAATGAGAGGAGGCTGAAGAGCTTCATGATGCTGAGCAGTCGTGATCTGCGAGTAAGTCCAACTAGCAGTATCTGACCTCAGAATTGAGTGAAGAATGAGAAGAGGAGGGGAGGAGGAGGAAGAAGAAGAAGGGGAAGGAAGTGACATCTAATATAGCAACTCATAATCTCTCATAACCCCCTCCTCCTTCTTCTTCTTCTCTCTCTCTGCCGGTTGTCATTCGGCCCCACGAGTCAAGATATGTCATTTCACGCCTTTCTAACATAAAGAAAGCCTCAAAAGAGAGGTGCCACACTGTCTAATTGGCTAATCGATCGAATAACTATCATACCTAAAATGACACAAACCCACCCCGCAGTTCGCTACCTACCGTCTTCTTCCCCGCCTCGAAAGCCCTGAACACTGCCAGGAAGAGGCGGTTTGCCTGATTGAGGCACAGAATTGCAGATAAACAGCATGAGATCACATTTGGGTTTAGATAAAGCAGCCAGAAAATGGGTCCAGTCGCTTTGGAACTAGGTTGAGATAGGAAAGTTGGAGCGACAACTCACCTCATCTGATGTCTTCGGCAGTTGTAAAACAAACAGTAAAATACAACTTTAAAACGTTGTGTATTTCTCGTGTATGGCAATTGTTAATGTTATGCTCCCAATAACTCTCGATGTTCGGAAATACTACATTGTGCCAAGAAAGTGATCGGTAAGTATGACCTATAAAAGCATAACGCTCAATGGTGGATAAGTTGAGAATATATAGCACTAGAATACCTGATGGCCAATGTTTATTCGACATGACAATGCTTATCCAAGAGTAGGCATATACAGTCTTGGTAAATCTTTCTAACACTCAACATAACTCATCAAGGTCCCAAATACGAAATGCAGAAATTTTCTATAACATAGTATGAATCAAGACAAGACATTGATGTAAATTGCACCCCAATCGCCAAACTGTCCTATCAAAGCATTCCCGCCTGGATGTATGAATTGCCATCGCCCGCAAGCTCTCGCGTCCTTTCCCGCCCCTTTCTTCATCAAACCGTCTTGGGAGGATCAGAGAACGAGCGTCCTTAGATGCCGGCCATAAAAACTTAACGAGTTCACGGAACAGAGCCGGCTCGTCGTCAAGAGAGGCTCCGGTTGCCGGCCAGGGCTACGCCCGGCGTCCCTTAGCAGCTCTTTGATCCGTGTTGCCGTTTTTTCGATCGCCTGTCTTTCCTTCACGGAACAAGACACATTCTCGTTCCACCATCTGACCCACGCTGAGAATAGGACGACCAATCTCCGCGAAACACCTCACGTTCCGTTTCACCCGCTCAAGTCATTCCAATGTCGTCTCGTCGTGCCTTTATCAAGGGTTTCGATTCGTGCATCTCAACTGAGCATGTTCCTGGCTGACAACCATTTCCACTGGGGAGTAGAGCAAGGTGATGTCATGGCCAGGCTGTAGCCTACCTCTGTCCTTTTATAGGACGAGGCACTTGTGTGACTTCTTCTTTGGGGCGGGGGGTTCGAGAGCAGCCACAATAGCCTGCATAATACAGTCAGAGCAAGTTCTAAGGGGGCATTCCTAGGCCACAATGGGTTTCACAAATGACAACATACCTCGTCAAACACATCCTTAAGTTTGTACTGGGTAAGGGCACTGCACTCGACATACTTGACCGCACCTAGGTCTTTGGCCATTCGCTCACCGTCCTCTCGTCGCACTGGCTGCATCTTCTGCTTTGACAGCTTCTCACGGACGCTGGGATCATCTCTCAAGTCGACCTGAGTGCCAACAATCAAGCAGGGAACACCAGGGCAGTGGTGGCGGACCTCGGGGAACCATTTCTCGCGAACGTTTTCAAATGAAGCGGGCGAGGTGACGGAAAAGCAAACAAGGAAGACATCGGTTTGGGGATATGACAGAGGTCGCAGCCGGTCGTAATCTTCTTGACCAGCAGTATCGAATAGTCCGAGAGTGTATGGCTCATCACCGATCCTGCGGCCTGTCAGCAATCTTTCTATAGCCGATTGCGTTCGTCCACTGAAAATATGCGCAAAAGATTTATATCGCAAAGGACTCAATACGCTATTGCTCCCGAGGACCAATATGAGATTCGCAGCACAGGACGTCCATTACAGGTGGGGGCGCGGTGTGTGGGGGGCTGGCGTCGATCTGAAGGGTGTGCAGGTAGACTCACATAACAGTGACAGCGTAGTTGTCGAAGACAGTCGGGACATATTCGGATGGGAATTTGTTTGTTGTATAGCTGATGAGAAGACAAGTCTTTCCAACAGCACCGTCACCAACGACGACGCACCTAAATAGGGGTTAGATAATTTAGGTTCTTGGGGGGAAAAAACAGGCAAAATGTCAGGAGGGACGAAATGGCATGCAGTGCCGATGCGCAGGTATACCGGGGGCGCTGTGCTCTGAGAGTGACCTCGGTGAGGAGATAAATCGAGGCAAAGCACAGCAACGGATAACGCAACACAGTGGTACGAGCCTGTGCTTCCAAACGTACTTGATAGTAGCGACAACCGCCATTGTTCCTCTCAAAGGCTCCTGTGCAGGAGCTTGACTCTGTCAAAGCGAAATGCAAGCGGTCGAGAGTAGCGAAGCTCTATTGGCGGGCGGATGCGCGCAGCTACGGTAAGAGAGCGGGGGGGCAGCGGAGCGGAGAAAGTCGAGTCGGTGTCGGTGTCGGTTTTGGTATCGATGTCGGTGTCGGGGAAAATGGGTCGCGAGATGAGGGACAAGGCAATATCAAGAGATTGTTTTCGGCGTTGTATGGTTTTGATGGCGGATGTAGGTGGTCGAAGTCAAGATTGAGGTGGATGCGGCCTGTGGTAGATAGGCAGGCAGATTGGTTGGCGGCGGATGGGCAACTATGGAGTTGCGTTGCGTTTTGGTTCGGTTTGGCCTGGCTCGGTTTGGCCTTGGGCGCTGGTGCAGCAAATGGGTGGAGGCGGAGAGGCCCGTTAAGTGAGAGGAAGGGGAGGAGAGGAGAGGAGGAGGGAGTAAGGGAGCAGGATGCCACCTGGGTATGGTTGATGGGAGACACGGACAGTTAATTGATTTAATGTAGGCCTAGCAGTAGTAAAAGAGAGAAGAGAGAGGAAAAGAGAAAGCAGAAGGGGAGAAAAAAAGAAAGAGGCGCAGGGTCCTAGATTGGTGATAACGGCGGTAGTAGGTACTAAGTGGTGGTGGTGGTGGTAATGGGAATGGAAAATGGTAGCTCGTGGCAGCGGCAGTAAGTGGCAGCCCGTGGCAGAAGAATTGACCGTTGCGCGCAGTGGGCCTTGGTGAAGCCTAGGCGGGCAGCAGACCAGAGTACTAAGATTAGAGCAGTGTACAGTAGAACATCGTTGCAGAGACACCAAGCCAGGCAGAAGAAAATCAAGGCAAAGCCGAGTAGGACAAGCCTGACAAGGTACCTGTTTGTTACGTTGGAAAATGGACCACTAGGTTAGTAGGTAGACCTACTTGCCTTAGTAGGGACCAGCGCTACCAGTCCATCCCAGAGCCAACCTTTGCCAGCACAGACAAGACAGGGGATGGGTATTACAGGGAGTGACCGAGGAGGGGGGAGGTTGGATCAGCACCACTGAGAGTTCCATTGTACCAAGGTATGTGCTTTTACGTACAGCAATGTAGTTACAATGTTGAGCTGCGAGGCTGGTGGTATTATAGCAACATACAAAACATAAACAGTCTAATAACTCTACAAGTGGATGTGAATTGGAAGTTGCACATGGCAGTCATGAAATCGGCCACTGTAAGGTAGGTAATACAACAATAAACGGTCAAGGTCAGAAATACTAACCACCTGTTAGTAAGTGACTACAATAGCAATACCAGACCAGTCCGTGTCGTCAATGCCTGCTCTACTTTAGATACCTCTTTGGGCAAGAATCGTCGTGTTTACCGACTTTAAGGATCCAAGATAAGAACAAGGGTCCAACATATTGTGGGCAATTTAATGGGCAACTATGTTGGTTGATGCTAATACTACGTACTTGAGTAAACAGATAAAGATTGATTACAAGACAATCAGATTCGTTCAACACCTGGGGAGGTTGTCAAGAAGAATTGTGCCTGCAGATAGGTAGGTACATTGAAATGGCAATGCAAAGAGGCTCAGGATTTTTAATGATGGTCCCTATGTGCAGTGACGATCCACTGTTAGCTATTCATAGCTTGCTACCCCTAAATCCGTCACATCAACGTCATGTTTTCAAGTATTGCTCTATCGTTCGGGTATCGGATTCATCAACACCATTTAACCTTGCCTGGAATCACCATCACTTGATTCAACTTATCTTGGTCGTCATGTATAATTCATCATGAGTTTCTTTTGCCATCGACCTGAAGGTGAAACGAAATGCCAGAAACCTTCTTTATGACGACACAACCTTGAGCTTGGCACAAAGAAGATGGCCTGTCTTTGTCTGCAAAAAGCAAATAAACGGACTGCACGGGGACCTTTTCCTTTGATCAAATACCCCCCCGACTGGCAACAGTCAAAGGTAACAAAAAGAAACGATTGGTGACAACACAAGACCCGGTCAGTGGCATCTCTACTTCTAACTCGCTATAGCTCAAACGCACAAAGGCCATCTGCATCATCGTGAAAAAGCAATAACCAGTCAAGGGGGTTAAAGACTAGGATGCTGATCTTCCTCCACGAGTTGGTCAGATCTGATTGTTCTCCATGCGCTGCTTTGTTGTCCTTTGGACCGCTTTACCATGTGGTTTGGTCTCATATCAGATCGTTGTCTCATCCGATTGGGCTCGTTATATCAGGAAGACTCGTCCTGTCCTGTCTTGATTGCCTCGTCTCGCCTCGCCTTGTGTATTGCACGAGCTGCTGTGAGGTCCAAGGTTCGACCTTAGACATGGAAATCCATCTAATGATACCCGAGAGAGCTGGGCTGAGGCCTATGGTAGGCCCAAGCTCGTAACCAAATTGGTCCCTTGTATGGGAAGGTCTGCGTATGCCCTATGTCGCAGCGTCTGTGTCTTCGCCTTCGTCTGTGTAATATGCCTTCTCCTAGCATCCTTTAAGGAGTGTGCTTTGACGCAAATTGGGAACCACGCGTGACCACAGCATATGGTGGATCTCTATGCCATGCGTTTCGTCTTGGGGACCTGTGTGAATGACCCCAGTTTTCTTTGACGATCAGTAGTGAGTCGTTTATGTGAAGAATGCTGTACACAGGCTCCTGTCCAACACACACTGAAGGTCGACAAAACCAACCACAACCAACCTCTTTCGCAAGGCTGCTCGAGTCCCTGCTGTTGGCGAAACCAACATAAGCTACTCAACAGATTGCCGTTAGTCAGGAAATTCGGCTAAACCACGTTGATAAGACAGACAACCTGGTAAGAAACAAAAAATCGGTGACTGGGGGAACACGCGCAAGACCCAAATCTCGGGATCAGTTATCCTAGCACCCGCTCGCTAGTAAAGGGAACTTACCGACAAACACTTTAATCCACACTCAAGCTTCAGCCCAGGGATATTACTTTTCCCAAGGATTCCCTACTCGAGTTTATGCAGTGGAGATAAGTCTCTAAAGGCTGGCTTCATACTGCACATACGTACAAGTTGTAGTGCAGCTGGCGTTCATGTGAGTCTGTTTTGTCCTATGCCGCTTATTTAACGGCTGTCAAAATTCTCCTAACGCACTGTTGGTTCGTGTCGAGCAACGTGGGACGAGTAGGGCAAGCAGCTTATCTGCCTGTCTCACCGTCCCATCATACTGCATATTATATCCATCCAACGTGGCTCTGACTGAGACACGGGCTCCATATCCATCTGCATATCTGCATGGTCTTCTGTGGCTTGAATTGAGTCCTTCCGTTGGGTGAGCATGGTAATCAAGTTGACTACCACGGAGCACCCTAATTATCGGTACGGACGTTGTCGAACTGGGCTGAACGTTGGTAAAGCTTCAGGTTAATTTATCAGCATGTTAGTTTATCAAGGTTTCGATCCCATCTTCCCTCACCACTGAGGCTTAACTCCTGTCATTTTACCAATCGATCCTTATTTTGAAATGAATAAACAGAGAACAAATTTAGACATATCTAGAGTAAGCACATAGTCAGATTTATCTAACTTTTTCGAAGCTGAGTGAGTATATATTTTTTCCAATGCCTAGTCTACCTTCCTAACAGAGTGCGGTCACATACATATGCCAAGGCCATCGGCGTACCTCTCGGCGAACTTGTTGACGAAGAGCTACGAAAAGTGCATCATGCCACACTCTATTTAGACACCGTAACGCCACCTCTACATGAATTCCTCTTTTCGACAACTAGAATTGTCTAGATTCTGACTAGGAACTCGTAACTCAATATGCAATCCTACCCAAAGGTGATGACCTGAAACGGTCGCTCTGAGTGTTGTTGAGGTAGCTCCCAGTAACATGAAGACTTTCCGAAAGCATTTAGTATTATTTGAACTACACACCAGGAATAGATCTTCAAACCCCATACTTTGTGGTATATCAAGAGATCTTCCGATATGCTCTTGACTAAATCGACTAGCGTCCGCGAAGCCGTTGAAGTATATCTTGAAAGGTGGGTAGCTCCAGCCTATGCTTCCTTCTGTCCACAACGTTGAATGGCCTGAACTAGTTTCTTCTTGCAGATGACCATGCAATCGATAGTTGAGAGCAGTATGCAGCTTCGGCCAACATCTCAAAGTCATCAACACCAAATCTGACGCTAAGCCTCAAGGGGAGAATTGACCTGTCACCCATCCATCGTCGGGGCGCGAAAGGTCCGCAATCCGGAGAGTTGAGTGGGTACAGAGAGAAAGAGGAAAGAGGGTGGCTATATGTCGAGAGAAAATAGAGTCGGTTATAACTCAACGCTTCCGCCCTGACTTGTGTTGCTTTGATGGACACTCTTTTGGAATCTGGCAGACTGAGCGCTCCATATTGCGTCGACTGTTGACCATGAGTTTGCTCAGATGGACTCAGAGGGACAAGCCTCCGGTCCTGCTCAAGGTGAGATCCTCAGCTGGTCTCATCGTCACCACCTGTTCCTTTGCCATCTTCACTGTAAGTGATATCTGTTCTCTGGCTTGGTAGAACATCTTGACTTATATCAATTGACAGGACATCTTCCTGTACGGTGTCATTGTTCCTATTCTCCCATTCTCTTTCGAGGAACGGGTTGGTATCAGTCCAGACAAAGTGCAGTATTGGGTTTCGATAGCATTGGCCGTTTTTGGTGCTGCCCTCTTGGCAGGCTCTCGTAAGTTATTTCTTGCCCCTTGAAACAACGATATGGTTTCTAATGGCGGCTATGGCAGCTGTTTGGGGCTATTTGGCGGATAGAAACCACAACCGTAAGGTACCCATGCTGATAGGTCTCGTCGTACTATGCGGAGCTACCGTCTTTCTGTGCGTTGGCCGCACGCTCGCTCTGTTCATGGTTGGCCGTGCTCTGCAAGGTATATCAGCGGCACTGACTTGGACTGTTGGCCTCGCGTTGGTCGTTGATACTGTCGACAAAGAGCACATTGGTAAAGCTATGGGCTGGATCAGCACTGCGTGTAGCCTGGGTATCTTGGTGGCACCTCTGCTGGGTGGTGTTGTCTATGGCAAAGGTGGCTACTATTCTGTTTTTGCAATGTGCTTTGGTCTGCTTGCCGTAGATATTGCCCTCCGTCTTGCAATCATTGAAGTCAAGGACGCCAAAGTTTGGCTCGATAGAACGGGAACATCATCCGCAGATCCAGAATGCGTTTTGGAAGGGCCAATCGAACCAAAGGGCGACAAGACTGAAGATGTACCTGTTCGGACAACCGACGAACAGGCTAAGCAAGTATCAGACCCATCTCGCTCACCTATCAAGACTCTGGTCAAGCTTTTGAAGCAGCCCCGATTCTTGGCTGCTCTGTGGGGAACATTTGTTCAGGCACTCATCAACACGGCACTTGAAAGTACGCTTCCTCTCCTCACGCACGAGATCTTTGGATGGGACTCGATAGGAGCGGGTTTGATCTTTCTGCCTTTGATTCTGCCGTCTTTCCTCGGTCCTGTGGTTGGCATGATTGGCGATCGATATGGGCCCAAATGGCTCGCTTCTTTTGGCTTTCTCTTCGCAACGCCCTTTGTTGTGTGCCTAATGTTTGTCGACGAAAACACCGTACAGGACAAGATCCTATTGTGTGGTCTCCTCGCTGGTGTAGGTATCACAATGGCCTGCATCTTCGGTCCGCTAATGGCCGAGATCACATGGGCAGTTCAAGGCGAGGATGGAACTGGCGGTGCAGGCCAGATTGCTCAGGCGTATGGTTTGTACAACATGGCTTACTCGGGAGGATCTTTGGTAGGGCCTATCATGGGCGGAATGGTCAAGGATAGTTCCGGATGGGGCACTGTTGGCTGGAGTTTGGGTATAGTTGTGTTTGTGTCAGGCATTCCAACATTTTTGTATACGGGTGGACCTCTCAAACAAAACTTCAAGATCAAAGATCGAAGAAGAAGTCCAACTGGTGATTAAATAAAAGTGATAGAGAGAAGTCAACAATAAGGTATCAACTCTACAAGGTGCTTGCCTCTAATTCGTCCCATTTCACACTCATAAGGCGGTAGGAGCGGCGGTGGAACTAAACCCAAAATGTACTATAGCGTACCTGCCTGGCCTGTCAACTATGGAAGGTAGTAGGCCTAGAGGTAGTATAAGTGCCAGGTAACCACCTAACTTCGCTTGTAGACAGCTTCAACAACGTCCTTCCATCTTCAACATATTCTCTATCAACCATTTACATCCTCCCCTCTTAACAAATAAAAATCATAAACGAGAAAACAGCGAAACGTTCGTTTATTCTCAAGAAAACTCAAAGTTGACGCCTTCCCTACTCAATCCAAAAACTGAGCTCCCCAGAAATTCGAGGGCAAAACACATATTATCATGGATCAGCAACACATTGACAAGCTTCTTGAACGCTATCTCGGCCTGCTGGATGAATATACCCAACTACGCCAATCATTGTCGCAACTGCAGTCTGGTATCTATCAGAACATTGCTCGTGCAAATTTTTCTGGAGAGAGAGGCATGAGATACGGCCAGGACCAGTACGATGAAAGAATGCAAGCCATACGGCTTCTATCTATTGGCCAAAATGAGCATCAAGCCCCGATTTTCTCACTCTTCAATGCCCCTGAGGAGGAGGAGGAAGAAGAGAAAGGGGAAGAGCGGGACGAAAGCTCGGTCACTGACGGTCCAAAGTCAGAGACTGGAGAAGAAAAGCAATCAGAAAAGAAGCGCAGGAACAAGAACCCTCTGCACTGGTTTGGCTTATTTGCTCCCATGAGTCTCCGTACAGCTCAAACACAATCTATAAATGCAGTAGAGGATATCATTCCCAGGATCGTCTCTATCAACGCTGAAATGCTTGATGTCGAAATTGAAGTACGACGAGCCCGAAAACGTCGTGCCAAAGCAGAGATGGCAGAGAAAAAGACAGCTCAAGCCACAACGGATATTCAGTCACAAAGTCCAGCACTTGAGGCATCGCAATGATATTGTTATTTCTCTCAGAAACGGAAACAGATAAAAGTCTCGAAAAAAATAAAATCATTCCAGATGTCCCCAAAGGTTGTTCAAACTCTCGGCCAGGGTCGGATGAGCATACACAGCTGCCTCCAAATCCCACCACTTCAAGTTACCCATCATAGCAGTCTGCACAATCGACATAATCTCACCTCCTTCAAGGCCCAGACATGTGAAACCAAGAATCTCGCCGGTCTTTGCATCAACAACTGCCTTCATCATTCCGCGTGGCTCTGCTGTCTCCAGGGCCCTTGCAACATAGCTCATAGGCATCTTCGCAATTTTGAATTCTCTGTTACTGTTGAAGAGATCGCGGGTGTGTAGTCCGACATGGCCGAGTTGCGGATCCGTGTACATAACATAAGGTGTCAGTACTCTGGAAATCGAAGACTGCGTCGTTGGCATGGCTGGAGTCGTGGGTGCCATGGTCTTTGGCAAGAGGTTTGTGCGGATGATGCGAGAATCATCATACGACATGTGCGTGAACGCAGCACCGCCGTGGCAGTCGCCCAAGGCATAGATATCAGAAGCTGAAGTTTGCAACTTATCATCCACCACTATGTGTCCTTTGGGTGTCGTTTTAATACCAACTTCGGAAAGGTTAAGTCGATCGGTATTAGGTACCCGACCTGCAGCCAACAGAATATGTGATCCAGAGACATCGATCTGACCATTCGTAGTTTGGACGTTTACCACGAAAGAAGTCTTCGAGTCTGTGGTGGCTGAGATTGAATTTACTGTGCTCGACAAGTGCACAGTGAGGCCATCCTGTTGAAGGATATCGTAAAGACACTCGGCTATGTCAGAATCTTCACGCGGAACAAGCTGTTTCGCCCTCTGAACAACCGTCACTTCAGAGCCCAAGCGACGAAAGAGCTGCCCAAATTCAAGGCCGATATATCCTCCACCCAGCACCACGAGATGTTCTGGGACCTCGTCAAGCTCCATTATAGAGGTTGAGTCGAGCACTCGTGCTGCCTCAACATCGTCCAGACCCGAAATATCCGGTCGCGATGGTCTCTCACCCACGTTAACGAATATCTTGTCGGCACTGACCTCCTTCTCACCCCCATCATTCAATACAACTTTGAGTTTCTTATCCCCCACAAAACTTCCCTCTCCCATAATAACATCCACCCCCGCTGCATTCAAACCTCTGACACTACCCGAGTTCCATTGCTCGACGATTGCACGCTTACGCTGCCTCACACGAGCCATATCGATCTCAAAATTGCCATTTCCTGCATGTACGCCATAATCCTTGCCTCGTCTGGCCATGTAGGCCGCTCGTCCAGATGCAATCAAGGTCTTTGTAGGTGTGCATCCAACGTTAACACAAGTGCCGCCCAGTGCCGTGCGTTCGATGACAGCTGTTTTGTGGCCGGCATTGGCAAATGCCTTAGCGACAGGATTGCCGCTTTGGCCAGAGCCGATGATGATAGCGTCGTAATGAGTGGCCATTGTGTGAAGGAGTTGACGTTCAATTATCTTTGGGGTGCGAGTAAAATGGCAGGCTAAGCTGGCGAGCCGGTTCATTTATATGCAGACTTGAGCCGGTTAAATCGGCATTGATGTGACTGAAGACAACCGAAAGGAGCCGTGGGCAGAAGCTTCTTATGTTTGAGAGTCTCTTTTCATCTGTTACGATGTGGTAGTGCTTACGTTTCTATGACTGCTGTTAAATACACTTTGTATAGCGGCCTACCTGCATCAAGCCATCATGCTACCCCTCATAAGACTGTCACATTCTCCTTGGCCAGCGAGCTTCATCAAAGACGCTGACCAAGTGCGGGCGCTGCAGAGTCAAGGATGAATAAGCTGCTTACATAGCGTCGCCGAGGGCGCCTCATTGCTGTATATATATTCAAACAGTAGTAGTACTCATGAAACAAACTCTATGTTACAAAACCCAGCATCATGTCATGTCCCTTCTCATAACATCGGCTCCTCGCCTTGTATACTATCCCCGTCATCAGCGCCGTCACCGCGCAGCAATCCGCTGCTTTCGCCGCCACCGTTGTCGTCTGGCGCCCTATCTGCCACGCCAGTCTCATGGCCAGCACCAGTTGGTGCTAGGCCCATGGTGCGACGTGTCTCCTCGGCACCATTGAGAACATACCAGACATCCTTTTTTGTCAACAAACCCTGAAGGACGCCGCGATCGCTGAACAGGAGATACCGCAGTCCAAGTTTCTGGAAGTAAGTCGCGACAAGGTGGAGACTTGTACGTGAGAATTGAGTGAGGGGCGTTTGATCCATCCATGGACGAAGATCAAGAGTAGTACGCGGGTCAGCCATGGGCTGATGGGAGAAAAAGGTTTCCGTCTCTGGGGGCAGCGAACGAGGTGCCTGTGTAGCAGCCGAGAGGTTGTACGCAAGCTCGCCACGAGAAATATAGCCAAGAAGAATAGCTTCTCTGGGATCTGATATGACTGGAAAGCCACGATACGGGTGCATCTCAAGTATAGTCGTAAGTGAGGAAATGGTATGGCCTGTGGCAGTAAGGACAACAAGGTCCTCAATGCGAGTCATAACTTGTGCAGCGGGGATATCGGGGATGGCATCGTTGTTCTCGCTGTTGTCAAGGAAAGGGTACTCGTTGAAGTGGATCCACGATTCGTAGATACCACGACGCGAAAATGCATCGCCTACCCATTTTGATATCATGACGGCAATCATGATGGGAAGCACGTACGTGAGAGCGCCAGTGAGTTCGAACATGATGACCACGATGGAGACTGTTAGACGAGTGACGCCAGCAAGAGACGCTGCTGCGCCGACGATGGCGTATGTGCCTGGCGTTACACAGGGAATGTCAGGTTCGCATGAGCCAAAGAGGAAGAAGCCTGGGTGATTTGTGACCCAGATCTCCATGATAATACCCACGGCACGACCTGTCAAGGCACCAATAGCCATTGAGGGGAGAATAATACCGGCAGGAATTTGCAGACCAAACGTCACAGCAGCAAGGAAGAAGCCCAAGACTGATGCAAAGACAAGGAGGACAATAGTTTTGGCCGAAGCGGCGCCTGTTCTACAGAGACCGATTGGGTCGTCGAGAACTTGTGAGCACTCAGAGAAAAGGTTCGAGACCAGCTCAGTCGTTTGAAGCTTCATGTAGAAGTTGGGGTAGTTTATAAGGGCAGTGAAGAAAGCCACGATGAGAACCTGAACAAAGGGTCCAGGGATCCATCGGTTTGCCTTTTTCCAGCGAGCGATACCCATGTTGAGCTTGATGAAGAGACCACCATGAATACCCTAGAAACGCTATTAGTTATATTCCCGCCGCAGGGAGTAATCGACTTACACCTAAAACACCCAATATGGCATAGGGTAGCAGCTCAAAGCCATGCCATCCGATGCTGTAGTGGACCTGATACAAGACAAGTTTGCCAGACCTGAAGGGATCGAAAGCTTGAAGAACGACAGCGGCAGTCATGGCACAGACAAAGCTCTGCCACATCGTCTTGTCGGGGAAGTAATAAGACAAGGTCTTGGAAGGGTCAGTATCAAATGTCTGAGAGTGTATGGGCGCCACTAACCTCCAGACTGAACAAGACGCCGCCAATGGGCGATCCAAAGGCGACTGAGACACCCGAAGCGGCAGCAGCTGACAGAACCTCACGTTTTCGAGCTACCAACGTTAGCCAAGAGTTGACAACTGCGAGTTGAAGTTTGCTCACCTTCGTTGTCATTGATGTTTCGAAATAGCTTCGTAAAGACGTTTGCACAACAGCAAGCGACATGAATCAAGGGGCCTTCTTTTCCGAGCCACATGCCCGATGCCACGGCAAGAGACTAAGGTTGTGTTAGTGACCAGGCATGTTAACAGCAGAGTTTAAACTTACTAGTCCCAGCGATTTGGTTATAAGAGTCCAGATTCCGAGGAACCTTCGAATGACGAAGCCTCCAAGGACGGTCTTGATCTCTGGGATACCACTATGCTTAGCGTAAATCGCATATTCCTGGACAAGGACAGCAGAAACATAAGCGAACAGCATCTTGAGTTTTTCGTTAGTTATGTTCAAAATAGACGAGGTCAGGCCAGAGTATATCGTACCGCAAGAGAAACAAAGAACAAATATTCAACAAACCATTTGCCACCTTTCGAATGTACACCAACAGCATCACCCCAAGACTTCCAGCCGTCGCACTTAGAACCCTGGTCGTAGCCGTAACAGCAAAATGCCTTATTAAGGTAGAAGTGGCCTCCTTCCGGGCCGCTGGAACAGTAGCCCTCCTTCAAGTCTCCAAGCCAATCGGTTGTAACGTTGATTCCTGCAGCGACAGCTCCCACGAGCATTCCTGTCAAGAGCAGGACGATCCAGACTTGGCTAGCATCAATGAGCCGGCGCACAGGACCTATGACGCCGGATGCACTCGAGTAGAGCATACGCAACCTCTGGCGCTCCTTTGTGTATTCAAAAATCCAATCAATGGCCGTAAGATCCTCGTACCCGACTCGACGTCCTGGTCCCTCGACGTACCAATCGTGCGGCGCTCCATCCTTGGTGGCTTCGTTAAAGACGACAGGTTCGACGCGCGGGGAAATGTTGGAGCCAGGGAAAACGGCAGGCGAGCCCCCCCTCGATGAAGCATTGGATCGCGAGCCTGTGAGTGCGGAGAGAAGTCGAGAGGGCGCAGACCACAATGAGGGGCCTTGTCTTCGCTTGAAGGTCATGGGCGCACTCAAGTTGCTTTGCAGGGGGTCCTCGCCTAGCACATGGTCTCTATCGCGCGCCCTCCCACGGCCACTGTCGTTGCTGGCGTTGTCATCGAGAAAGTCGAGCTCATCATGGTCTTCGGAATTGGGCGTTTGCGACGAGGACGAAGCGGACGTGGAAGCGAAGGCGTAAGGGTAGGTATCGTTTCGGGACGCTCCAGACATGATTCGGCTCATGACATTGTGCGACAGCAGCGCTCACAACTCGAAATTTTTGCGACAACTGGAGAAAGACAGAAACAAATGGGGGACAAATTTGAAAATAAAAAAAGAGAATCGATGTTGTATGAAACACGAGGTTGTTGATGGAGTGAGGCTCAACACAGGCGTGGCAAGGCGCAGCATGCCCATGCAATGAAGGACACGCAGTAACTAACGTTAGGACCTACTAAGGCAGGTAAGTTTTGGTTGGTTTCAGTGGGCTGTCCTATAGCTGTAGTGTACCTACCTACCTACTAAGGTAGGCACAATAAGCTCTTATTGCCTAATGCGTCGAACCTACCGTCTGAACGCATCCATCATGGCGTTTATTATTTATATCTGAGACAGGGGAACAGTGGAGGGTATTGAAACATGCTGGCATAAACAATTGTTTTCTTAGGTTGCCTGTCAGTCTAATAAAACAATGTCTTACAATATTTTACCTGTGATAGGTACACAGTATTTCAACGGATGGCCCAGATTCATAATTATTTCCTATCCTCCCATAGGTATATTCTAGGAATAATCGATCGATTAGTCAACTAGTCAGTCATTCAGTCAATCTATAGTCAGTAACTTATTGAACATTCACCTGTCGTCAATCAGCCTCTGCTTTCTGTTCTATTGGTATTGCCGTTGGAGCTTTCTAGAAAACCTTACCTACCTACGGACCTAGCCTAGTATGCGATCTAGAAATAGTGGGTCTATCAAATACCTATTGCAGGTCCATTCACATGAACTCCTCTTAACAGTTACCTTAATTAACTGCATCGGGTGTATCTCAATAGTTAACCAGTCCTTGCGTACTATACTCACAAGGGATCAGATTTCTCATAACGAACTACCTATAAAAGCAAGCCTGTCCATCTAAGCTACATTCCCAAAATAGCACCACAGCAAAGATGGATGAGAATACCCCTACTACAGCTTCTCAACCGGCGGATATCAACAAAATACTGTCTCTCCTAAAAGCAAAAGATGACACACAAAGATTTGTAGGGCTAGCGCTCCTCAAGTCCGTCCTCGATGGCTCAGAACAACTACGACAAGATGAACAAACAGTACAGAGCTTGTGGTCAAGTCTTTCACCAAAGTTCCTCGATCGCCTACTGCGAACAGGTTCAAACCCTTCGACCAAGAATTCCAAAGAGATGCTTGACTTGGTTGTATCTGTTTTGCATATATTCTCCATCCTGCTCCCCGACCAAGCGGCAAATGATGTCAAATTCATCAACAGAATCCCTCTGCTCGTCAACGCAGTCCTATATAGGTATGACGCCCAGTGGGATTTACTATCAAATACTGACCGCGCAAACCAGTTCCGATGAGACCACAAAGTTGATACTTCAGCTGCTCCATACTCTTGTCAGCTCGCAACAAGGAGCGCAAGCATTCGTCAAGATAGAAGACTTTAGCTCACTCACTGAGATCGCACCCAATCATGCCCAGGTTCTCGACATACTCTGCTTTGCATGGCTCAACTCTATGACTGGCGTTCAAGACCATACCGCGCTGGCCAAACAAGTCGATAACACACTTCAAAGTCTAGTATCGTCGTTCACCGGAACTGATGCAGTGACGCTCCTCGAATTTCTTGGTTATTTTCTCCGGCACGCCAACTCTATCGTATGTAATCAGTCATACCAGCAAACACTCTTGCTAACTGATATTTTAGATCCTACCTAGACAGCCCAAATGGCTCAAAAGCGTTGTCAATCACATTAGAAAACTTGTCACCAGCAGGCCGACACCAGAAGCTCGTGCAGCCTACACCAACGCGACGGCTTCAATGCTTCAGGCCTTCCCAACTGAAGCTCGTAAACTTGTTTTCACAGACGACAGAAAGGAAGACAAGGCTTTCTCATATCTACTCATCAATCTTCTCCTCATTGATATACGAGCCTCTGCCCCTAGTCTCCTGGAACAGCTAAATAAACCCGAGTATCCCAAGGTATCGGCACGACTCACGTCGGCTTTTGATGTCATTTCCATCTTCATCGGATACCTAGTGGAATGTCTTGAAGATGAATCTCTAGAGACCTTCTTCATGACCCCAGAAAATCTGCTCCAGCTCCGTACGGGCGTCACTGAGACAATGTCCCTCACAGCTGAATATCTACGCGATCGATGGGACGCCTCCGTTGCTGGCGCTATGGGCCTGCATCCTGATGCTCGTGCCGGTACAGCAGATACATCAACGGGAAAGCACCACACATTGACCTGGGACTCAATGAAGGACAACGCTGATGATGATATGCTCATACTCTCTGCCGTGCGGACTTTGGCACTCTGGTTACGAGAGGAAGAGAACGACACCCTGCGGAAAGAAGCAACAGGGTTAATGGATATGTTCATGGATCTATACAAATCCAGCTCACAAGACAAGCTCGACTTTCGATCTGCGGTCCTTGTTGCGCTAGAAGGCTTGACTGCAGTACCACAAGGTTGCGAACTATTGCTCGCTAATGAAGGCTGGGTAATTCTTACTCGCGATCTCAGCTCAATTCTCCAGCATGCTCAAGCCTGTCGGGAACAGGATGCATCGCGAGCCATTGACATTGTTCGTGTTCTACTTCCGATAGTTGAGCAAGAAAACAGTGGTGTGCCTGAAAGTTGGATGGATTTAATTACCTCAGTGGCTGCATGGAACATCCCTGACTCTGGACTCTCACCCCTTTCCCAGGAAGCACTGGTTGCAGCTTTGCAGCTCTGCTGCGCGATACTCGTTGAAGCTAATCCAGGGATGCGGCAGAGGTATCGACACTCCATTGCTGCCATTCATGGCATTGCAGCTCAGCTTGCCAAGCAGACTGGAAAGGATGATCCTGAGATGGATACGCTGGAAGATGTACTTGCTACACTGACGACGTTGAATCAGTAGAAGCAGCAAGGGACTCATATTAGAAATTTGTAATCTTGGGCGGTAATTTCGAGGAGAAAATGGCTATATAAGTAAGCACTTGTTAATTTGAGTGAAATAGAGCACCCGGTTCCAGTTCTTCTGGCCTGTTGAGCCCATCGAATGCCCGAGATCTTCGCTGCTGTATGTCATTTTCACGGTAAGATTATTAAGGCTTAAAGATGTCATTGCATTTTATATTGAAGCACGCACTGCCTTGCTTCCTAAGTCCGTAATAATATGTGAATGTGACCACCGGACGCCATTACAATAAATATCAATTCTAATACTCAAAGTCATCATCAACTGAGGGGCCCTTGTTCTTCGTCACACTCTCCTGCTTGCGGTACATTTCAGCAACCTGTCGGCTTGTTGTGGCAGCATCAGCCTTCTTATCGTCTCGTATGCGGATGAAACGCGGGAATCGAAGACTGATGCCCTTGTTGCCAGACGGGTCAACGCCTTCTTGGGCACCAGCCTTGTAACGCGGGCTTAGGGTCAAGTCTGCTGTCTTGACCTCCCAGACATATTTAGGCTCGAACCAAACATCGGGCTGGTGCTGGCCACCGGATGAGTGTGAATAGAAGGGTTTAGGCCTGTCGATAGTGATCTCAGAGAGCTGCTTGTGCAAATCTTCCAAGACCTGTTCCGAGAACCCTGTTCCAATGTTGCAGACAGTTTCGTATTTTTCCGAGTTGGGGTTGTAGCATGCTAAAAGGAATGCACCATAGACCGAGGTACGCTTGCCCTTGCCGTAGTATGCGCCTAGAACAACGAGATCCAGCGAGTCGCCAACACCTGAGAGATAATCCTTCTTGATCTGTGAAAGTGATTAGCCATTCTGTTCGCTACAGGCAATATCAATCGGCATCTTACCTTGAGCCAGTTTCGACTTCTCTTGCTGGGCTCATATCCACTCTCAGTCCCATCCAACATCTTCACCATAAGACCTTCACATGATGCCTTCATACTCTCGTCAAGGAAAACTTGGATCTCTTCCAGCTCCTGGCCATCCATATGTGTAGCAAAGGCGAACTCGCCCTCCACTGGATTGAAAGCGGTTTGAAGAAGCTCACGTCGCTCACGGAGGGCTTTCTCAACGACAGCTTCACCGTTGAGGTACAACAGATCAAATGCAAACACGCAAACCTTGACTTTGACATCTTCAACCTTGACGTCCTTCTTCTTGCGTGTCATGAGCTGCTGGAAGGGCAGTACCTTCTTTTCGTCAACATCCCAAGCCACAGTCTCACAATCCAGGACGAAGCTCTTGGTGTCAGGCTTGACCCAAGTGTGAAGCTTGGCCAGGATATCGGGATACTTTCTGGAGAGATCTTCGGAATTTCTGGAGAAGATACTAGCAACACCAGCTGCCGCCTCCTTGGCCGCACCCTGGCTCGCTTCGTTCATTTCCTGAGGTGCATCCTTGGCCACGTAGTGAATTTGTGCTCTTTCGCCGTCGTACTTGTACTCGCATGTAAACTTCTGCCCCTCAAATCGATCAAGAACTTCAGTGATGGCCTTGGTTGGCTTGGCCAACATAGGCTTCAGTGGCACACCGGGTCGAAGCTTACAGTTATCTCGCAGCTTCATAATACCATGTTCAAGCATAGCAGGGATGATAACATCGTAACTGGGAAGCTCGCTGTAAACTGTCTTGAGAATTGACTCGCCATTCTCTAGATCGGTGGTGCTGGGGGCCTTGTTCTTGGCATCTGCTTCATGAGCAACAATAGCTTGAGCAAGAGAAACCAGGACAGTCCTCTCAGCGAGACCAAGTCTCAGCTTGCCCTCCAAAAATCGAATAATGAACTTGGCTTCACTTGGTCCGCCCTTGTCCTTAGTAATGTCAACTTTGCCGCCAGTAGAGTTGGCGTCAGCTGCAGCAAGAAGCTTCTTTATACCATCGACTTTACGACCCTGAGCGCCGTTTCCAGTAACGGTAGCAATGTTCATCAGACCTTGGTGGACGCCCCTGACAGTTAGAGGTTTGGGTTTGAACATAGTCCGCTGCGTTGACCGACTCTTTACAGCTACCAATCCAAGATCACCAATCTCCTTCTGGTCAGCCTTGATTACCTGGAGACTTCTTCCGGTAGTTTCGCCGATAGCTTTCATGATCAAGGATTCACCAATTCCCAGCTCGATACCAGCATAATCAGGGGCCAGCTTGTTGATCATCAGCAGGACGGTGGGCAAAAGGTCATCAGGTGTCAGCCGCATGACTTGACGAAGGAAGAGGGAGCAATGTTCCATAATGATCAGACGTTTGGTTGTCATCTCGACAAGAGAGAATGTTGTACACAGAGCGGCATACGGAACAGGTGTACCAGGCTGCCAGTCGGGGTAAGGGTCCTTAGTTTTCGACTTGAATTTTGTCTGAACCTTCTCACGAGCTTTGGCGGCGACTTCGGGCTTCTCGTCGGCATCCACCTCGTCTTCAGCTTCGGATGCGGATGCGGTTGAGGTTTCTTCTGGGGCGGGCTCAGATGTTTCCTCAGGGGTGGGCTCCTTGACAGCCTTTGCTTTAGGCTTGGCTTTGGACCTTTTTGGTGACTTCGGTGGTGGGCTCGACGGCTTGGATTTCTTGGGGGAGACGGCTTCCTCTTTCTTAACGGGCTCTTCAGTCATCTCATCATCTTCATCCTCTTCGACTCGCTTCCGAGTTCGTCGTGCTCGCTTAGTGACAGGTCCATCGCTATCGTCATCGACTTCCTCTTTCTTAATTTGGGTTGGGTCGGGTTCTGTTTTCTTTGAACGAGCTCGCTTCTTTGTTTCTGATCCCAGTATTAGAATATAGTTGATCTTCCCCGAAATGCATAATCAATCACCTTGATCTGAGCCTGGGCTCGACTGAACCTTCACTTCAGTCTCCTCCTCCTCCTCTTGCTTCTTTTCTCCCTTCTTTGGTTTGGTGCTGAAGGAAAGTTTTGTTTGCTGGGTCGGCGCATTTTTTGCTCCGAAGAATTTGCTATACAATTGGTCATGGTCAGTAATTGAGTCTTGCAGAGTTGAGGTTATCCCCCACACGCACCCAAGTGTGCTCTGGCCGGATTTGACATACCCGAGTGTTGCTTGTTTGGGAGCCATGATGCACAGATTCCGTGATATTTTCAAAGGTAACAAACACAGGTAGCAACAGTTTATAGATCTGAGTATTGATTTTGAGTGGTTCTGGCGAAGTAAAAGGGCAATTGCAAGCCCACGGGTTGAGCTGATACCAGGTAGCATGACGCGCCGGCTAGGCAACCTATCGCGTTAATTAATACCTGCCATTCGCGACGACAAGGTACGACCTAAACGCGCGAGATGCCTGCACCACGTGACTCGGTTGCCTGGAACAAGCAGGACGTGCACTCGGTCATCTCCAAATGAGGTTAAGTGTTCATCAAATTTATTTAGCGCAGTTGGGGTTCGTTCTTGGAGGGGCGCCTGCAAGCTCTTGTGTCCTTACTCGGCCTATCTTGGCCGAGCTGCCTTGACAATTCATGATGTCCATATCGTCCGAGAAAAAATGTTGATATGAACTGGTTAAGACAAAAGACATCCATAAGTTACACATAAAAAAAGCAATCCTGGGTCCTCGCCCTTCTCCATTTTCGGACCATGCCAGGCCTCTTTCTAGATAGATCATGGATGTATATTACAACAAGCAACAAGTGCTAGAATCATTATGGTGATACGATTTCGCTCTCAACCCCTTTACTGGAAGTAGTGGTTCTCCTCAGGGATACGTCCACGGATGTACTCGGGCTCGGATCCTCGGACGTAGATGTCCTCGAACAGAATCTCGGGCTTAGCCTCAGGCGCAGCCATGGCCTCAGCAGCAGCAACCTCCTCGTTGACGTGGGCGCGGGCCTCCTTGTCAATCTTCTTGAGCTCCTCCTCAGATGTGATCTCCCAGTCCAGAATCTTCTGCTTGAGTCCAGCAATAGGGTCGTTGGTGGAGCGCATGCGCTGAATCTCCTCACGAGTTCGGTAGGTGGTACCGGGGTCGGACATGGAGTGACCACCGTATCGGTAGGTGACGTACTCGAGGACGAGGGGACCCTTGTCGGCAGCGGTGTACTCCTTGCCGTACTTGACGGCAGCCTTGACGGCGAGGACATCCATACCGTTGACCTTGAGACCGGGGATGTACTGACCACGCTTGTAGTAGTCGGTCAAGGCAGAAGAGCGAGCAGCAGCAGTACCCATACCGTATTTGTTGTCTGCATGGCTGTTAATACTCTGTCTAGATAAGGAGAAGCGATTGACTTACTCTCGCAACCAAAGAGAGCGGGAAGGTTCCAGAGCTTGGCCATGTTGAAAGCCTCAAAGACCTGGCCCTGGTTGCTAGCACCATCACCGTAGAGGATAATGGAGGCGTTCTTGTTGTTGTTGTACTTGTGAGCAAAGGCAAGACCAGCACCGACGGGGACCTGAGCACCGACGATACCGTTACCGCCGTAGAAGCCCTTGGCGAACATGTGCATGGAACCACCCTTGCCGTATGAGATACCCTCACGTCGGCCGAGCAGCTCACCGATGATGGATCGGACAGAGGCGCCACGGAGAAGAGCGTAACCGTGGCATCGGTAGGCGGTGATGATGTCGTCCTCCTTAGTGATGGCATGCTCGATACCAACGGCAACAGCCTCCTGTCCAGTAGACAGATGGCAGAAACCACGAATCTTCTTCTCCTTGTACAGACGATCGGCCGCCATCTCCATCTGTCTGCGGGATTATTAGCAAAATGGGTAATTTGGTCCCAAGAATTGATGCTGCATACCGGGTGACAACCATCTCGCGGTACATATCCTTCAACTCCCTCTTGGTCACCTCCAGGGTGTAAGGAGGGGGGTCCAGCTCGTAAGTCTCGAAGCTCTCATCGCTGAGGTTGACGGAGAAAGGCTCGTCATCGGACTATTCGATCCCAAATATTAGCAAAGGGTCGAAGGCGCATTGGGGAGAGTCGAGGTGGCGGGCGAGGGCATTCCGAAGAACCCTGGTGGGACGGAAAGTTGCGCTTTTTCACTACTCACCTTGGGGACTGAGTGGCTCAGGGACGCAGAGGCAGCGTCGGTGGTGACGGAGCGAACAGCGGTATAAGCGGGAGCGGCGAGCTTGGTGCGCATAGGCACAGCCCTGGGAAGTCGGAGAGCTCGAGACAACATCGTGGTTATGGAAGTGCCGCTGGATCAATTGAGGGATCAGGACGTTGTCGAGTTGATAACTGCGACTTGGCTGGATGGAGCTCAGAAAAAGTCGCTGTTGAGCGGCTGGAGCGTTGAGCTTGGCCTCCAATTGTTGGTAGGCCTAATCCTAGATAGGCTTAGAGACCACGTGATGTATACATGTTCGTGTCTGCTCTGAACGCTGATAGGAGATTGATTTATATGTCTTTTCTTTCAGAAACAAGTCATAGATGATCTTGATGCTCTAAACTACCTCTTGGTCGTCTTTTCATTATTGTAGTTGATCATCTTGCTACTATTTTGCAGCATAAAAGACCCTTCAACTACCGCATCTTTTCGTCGGTGTAATTCTCGCCGATGTGGGGCTAGATCCCTTCTACCTCCGAGCCACGACAATGGATTTTATTACTTTGAGGTCCCTTGGACTATTATTAGTCAGTCAGTCCTGCTTGTTGGCCGCCCCAATTAACCTCAACGATTTCGTTCTTGGTTTCAAAGTACCTAGATAAGAGTTTCGGATGAAATATGAGCCCGTGGCGTTACATTTACTCCGACATATGAACAACACACATCATCTATGAAAGAAATACCGAGTCTTATTGGTGGCCACGTTGTTTCAATAACGTCTAATCCTTCTATATGTAGCGTCGTTGATCTGGTATTATAACTGAAACAGCAATATCAAGAACCAGAATGCCATCCGCTTCTGATAAAACCAGGCCGCCCTCGCAAGTCAAAATGCAACTCCGTGTTCCGTTCCTAAAGCTCCAGTTTCCCATAATTCCTGTTCATATGGTCATGGTCTGTGACAATGTTGGCCCATGACTGATAATATTTTATGACCCTGTGGTGATGCAGCAACGCCGATAACATGCTTTCAAAATACCCTTATCGCCTCTACCGCAATCAATAGAAATCAAACCATTGTGCAATGCGGATGACCGTATCCGTCTGGATAAAGTGTTAAATCCATGTACTGTAAGCGCTCGAAATGTTGGCGCGCTCATAATTAATAATAAGTTAGTCGCCATGGGAGAATTCATTCAAGATTCGAGTGGGCCCCAGACTAGTCGTCGTGGAAGAACGTAACACCCTGCAAAGGGGCCGTCGATGGGCCAGCGTCATGCATATCAACATCTTGGGCTGAGGCATCTCGACTGGGACCGGCCAGCGTTGGTTGTGATGAGCGATAGTCGATAGCCATAGCACTCAATGGGCGACTAGGGTCGTCTTCCAGCACCCGCTGTTGAAGCGAGAGGGGGCGGTCGTAAAGCACCTCTTCGGGTGGTGAGAACGACCATACCTAACAAAGTCAGTAATGTACTTGGTGGACGTTGATCCAGATGTTGCTTACCTCCATCACCGTACGCCCTTGTCTCAAAGCCAGAGCAACACACTTCTCATCCTCAAAAGCAACCCGCCAGACAGCTTCACCTTGAGCGATGAGTTCTCGAACGAGATGTCCAGTCTTGAGATCCCATATCTTAACTCGACCATCACTGCCACCACTCACGACTCGAGTATCGTCAAACTGCAGACTAGTGACGCTATTATCATGTGCTGCAAGACGGTGAATCGGGCACATCTTCTCCAGTGACCAGACTCTGACTGACCCATCTGATCCACCCGTGACTAATGTATCACCACGCATCTGAAGCTGCCCAACAAGGGATGTGTGACCTTGAAGAATAGCTAAGCACTCACTGATAACATGTTAGCAAGTGGTATCGGTGTCTTTCAAAACAAATACATACCCAGATGTCGGGTCCCAGATTCTGACATTTGTGTCCAGACTGCCTGTAACGACTCGCTTGCCGTCAAAGGCAATTGCATAGATCTGGCTGAAATGGCCCTGCAAAGTTTGAAGACAGCGGCCTTCAGAAATGCTCCATACCCGTGCAAATGTATCGTAGCTACCGGATACAACAATGTCGCCCTTGATCTCAAGACACCGAACACTAGACTGGTGTCCGACAAGAACGTTTTTGCAGAGACCAGTTCGGATGTCCCAGATCCGCAGAGTGGTGTCTCGCGATCCTGAAATCGCGGTGTTCGCATCCGCCATTTTCAAACATCTGACAGTCGATGTGTGACCTCTCAAGGTATGTAAACAGGCACTACAATTCGTCAGCAAGCAATCAAAAATACCACAGATTTGCGCTTACCCAGTCTTGAGATTCCAGACTCGCACGTCACGATCACAGCCTCCACTGACCAGGGTATCATCCCAGGGGACCATAGCCCAGACACCCATAACATGACCTTGCAGAGTGCGTTGTGAATCTCCCTCAGTGTCAAATACGTGAATCTTTGCATTATCAAGCGCCACAATGATATACTTGGGCGTTAAATGCAAACTCGTAACAACACCACCTTCTTGGGTAATGTTCCGCGTTGTGCTAGTACCGCCAGACCTCCAAGCAGCCTCTACCAAATATCGCTGTTTGAAATGAGATTTGTAGGTCCTTAGCCTGGGTCTGCCAGACGCATTCTGCCCATCAAATGATCGTGTACCCGAGGCATAGGAGTGAGGGCGCATGCCGGATAGGCTATTACTGGCGATATCGGCATCAAGTCCATGAAGGGGCTGGGCAGAAGGTCTCGAAGAGAGATGAGGAGCATGTGTGTAGACCTCTGACAGTCGACGTCCGTAGTCATGTTTCACACAAAGGTTCTTCCATGTCATATCGTCGCTCAGAAGATCTCGCCATCGCTTTGAAACCTGTGAGGCTCGTGCTAAAACCTTCGGGTCGTCAATGAAAGACAATATCTATATATCAAATGTCAGCGAATGATTTCAAAGCTATCAACTACAGACACCAAAAGGACTCATACCCGAAGACATAGTTCGTCGGGAAGACTTGTGAATGGATCTTTCTTTAATAACGGGCTGACAAATTGATGAACGAAACTCAATTGTTGGCTCGTGCAAAGATTTAGTAAATCTGCCAATACCCGGGTTCGCTGAGGCCCGGAACAATTCTTGAAATGTTGCCGGACTTTGGCGAGAAAGAAGTCCTCATCGTCGGCAGCATCACTCCAATCTGGTTGGAAATGCGATGGACCTGGGGATGCAGCTGGTGTGGGAGGCGGTGGGGGCGAACCAGTAAGTTGTTGGTCAAAGTCTGCGGCAGGCGTCGACATGCTGGGAGTCGGAGGCCCGCGCAAATGACGCTGCTGTTCGGGCAGCTTTTCCAAACGGTGGTTAACCATGGGGTTGGTGGTCGTGCTAAGAGTCAAGTCGTCGCTAAGGGCGCTTCCGCGCCTTTCTGAAAAACTCATGGATCTTTGGTAACCGGCCATGACCCGGTCAGTCCCCGTAAATAGAAAGGAACTGGAGTTAATTAACGACTCTGTAGCAATTTAGAGGTTTGATTTAGGGCGCGATGGAGGCAGACTGGGTGGGTGAGGGCCGATAATCGATATCGAAGATACGTCGAAGATGGATCGCGAGTGGGGGAAACGGAGAACGAGCCGATGCGAGGCCTCTGCCAGCAAATCGTGGAGGATGTCAGCACATATAGAATTGAACAGATCGCTAACAATGGTGCTGGAACATCATTCAAATGATCGCGCAGGCATCAAGTAAAAAGGAGATACAGATATTGAAAAGGAAAAGGGTGTAGGAAGTAGAAATCAACGGTGAATGGCGGCGATAGTGACTAAGTCAGAGAGGGATTGTGGAGAGTCGACTCGACAGGTAGATGGTGCGGTACAGTACAGTGCGGTACATGCCATGCCATGCCATGCCATGCCATCCAGGGACGAAGAATTGGACGGGGACGGGGACGGGAATGCCTCTCTGGTTATGTTCTAGGATCGCAATCTTGGCTTGAAGAAGAGACCTAGGACTGGCTAGAGACCTAGACGCGTGGGTCTTGTCGGTTGCAGGCCAAGGACAATGGCGGGATCGAGGAAGCGCTAAACGGAATTCGTGACAGTTCAGGTCCCTCTTTTTAGGAACCGTCCGCATCCCGTCAGTGGCACAAGGAAGAGAACCGCTGACTGCTTTGCTTCCTTTTTACAAGTCTCAAAAGGGTTATGCCGGGTGTCGCCGTGACCGGCTTATGGATGCCTCCTGAGCTGACAAAGAGAGTAGGTGGGTGGATGTATGGATGGATATGGTATTGAACACATCCTAAAGGTACGAACGAATAGAGTACAATAGAGTGTGAGATTGTCTTACCGGTGCAAATAGATAATAGGCTTGTCTGTCCGTCTTTGAGGCGCCGGAGTGGTGGTGTTGGAGAGGTAAATCAAACCCCGATCAGATGTAGAAGTGGAAGCGACACAAAGAGAAAGAGGGCTGAACAGGGTCAAGGGAGTGATCAAGTAAAGAAAGAAATAGACAACCCAAAAAAAGAAAAATGGTCCGTAAATGGAAACGGATCCTTGACTTCGAATTGCGTTTCTTTTGTTTGGGGAGGTTGAAGGGATTTGATGGGCAGTGATGGGTTTGAGATAAGTTAGTAGGTATTTGCTTGGTTCAGATATCACGTTTTGGGCGACAATGAGTGCTAATCAAGCAGGAAGCACTGCTAAGTTAGTACCTGCTTGCCATGGATCTTCTTTCCATGGCAGTGGTTCAGTAATACAGAGGCATTTCGTTTGCATTCCTCACTTGATCTCATTTCCCCTTTAATGTACTTTGATCTTGCATCCGCAACCGAATTGACTTTACAGCATGAGATTCTAAACTTCTGGAACGAGTGTTTCATTTCAACAAACGGTGAAACGGGGCCAAGTCTATCTGAGCGTTTGCCCTTTGCATCTACCCAGGAAGACACAGCCTACTTGCTCTATATCGACGTAACTAGGTCCATCAGATCACAGTGCTGCCAGCTTCTGTTGGTTCCTGCGTAGTGGAGGCTGTGCACAGTTCTCAGGTATTATAGCGGCTGTTGGCTCCTTTTCAACAGATTGTGATTCACCCCATTTCGAATGTGTCAGTCATTGACTATTTATAACTTGGTCGTTTCGACGTTTTGCGGCTCAAGATGGTCGATTTCAGTGCACAGGATGAATGACATGTGAGAAGATCATTGCGGAAACAAAACTCTACGTAGGGATGGACAGATGAGGTGTCCCCGCAGTTGAGATGAACTACAGCGCTCACTGCAACTGCAAGCAAACATGCTGCAAGACATCGCGTCCCTTCCCCTATCCAGTCTAGCCATGTGATGGGATGTGACACTTCAAGCGGTTCACAACAAGACAGGATTGGATGCTATTTGCATCGAATGTGTTGACGAACCCCTCTTTACAATCTTTGGGCGATCAGGTGCAATATGTCCGAGCATTGACACGAGGTTCTATGTTACCTTGATCCTATCATGACTTTGTTGTAAAAGTAATTATATGTTTAGTATTTGGGGTTTGTTAATAGGTACTAGACGCACAAATGCCGTACGCCATGTCGGTGGATGATGTAGGAGGAGTTATTATACTACCTACCCATGGAAGTCTATATGGATAAGATTTGCCAGAAACGTCGCCCAAGCCACGATGCTGTGATGTCAAACAGCATCTGACGTTGCGCCCCTTGATCCAAGGAGAAAAAAGAAGACGTCGGAATCTTCACCAGAAGCGCCAATGGCGTCAACAACTTTGTCGCTCCTTGGTGAACCGCCCTGGCTACCTATCTAACTTTCATAGCACCAAGCTAGCGACGCATCATGCCTTGGAAAAGGGAGTGCTACTGTTAGTAGAGGTCAATCAATGTACAGTACAAAATCTTCATCGGCGAAAAAAGGACCCTTGTCCTGCCTGGAGCTAGGCCCCTTGCTAGGTTAGGTACTGTACATAGTAGTAGTCTACCTCATATTTTTCGCAAAGGCTACCAGTCTTGTTGTGTAAGCGGACTTGGCCGAACGTCTTCCTTATTAGCCCATTCAGCTTTATTCTTTATCGCTTGATCCAATGTCTTTCTACCTAGCAAGGCCAAATCCACAAGGTAAGCACCTGTTTTTTAATTGATTTTATTGCTGCTATTACATTTTTTCCTCTATCGTTCATTCAATCAAATCCAAAGATCGGATCGGCCAATCTATAATCGCGGAGAATAAAACCCACACTCTCCACACAAAGGACAGGCCCTGGTCAGTTTGTGATTTAGCCTTGCAACACTTTGTGAATCATCCAATAATTGTCAGGCCATTTTATTTATTCTGTAACTATTCTAGTCCAGTTACAGTCTGGGCAGGTATTGATGTTAGTCTGCCTCCGTACCATGAAACACGAACAGTTTGAACATAAACCAAGCTCTGAGTAAGTTGATAGATCTTTATCTGGATCAGATGAGATCGAAATGTGAGGAAAGATAAATTTTGCTTAACCGGATATCCGCTGGCTATGATCCTCCGTTTCTCACGGTAACATCGGACTATGTCATGGGTGTGTGTAAAAGCTCAGTTGAATTTCTGTTATACGAGTACTCGAGCCTCCTGTTGAGAAGCAGTCAAACAGCCAAGCCTCCAAATCCACCTCGAATCCATCCTTATTTGTACAGCTCTTATAACCAAAGGTATCCAGATACCATATCACCCATATAAATCCCATCCTCTGACATTGTTCTTAATAACTCGACAGTCGCTTGTATGTCTATTTTAATCAATCCATTCCCACGATAGTTTAAAAGAGCTCGCCGGCCCTTGACAAAAAAAGAAACAGAAGCTTTGAAAAGCGCCGAATCGATCCATAACTTGTGAAATATGATTTCAACACCCATCATCCAGGTTCCCATGACCGCAGCATGAGACAAGACGGCTCAAATACCTAAGTAGGTATGTCTTAGTGGTGATGGCCAAACTGCGTAAGAAGCGGCACCAGCATGCCGCCCACCGTGGCCAGGGTATCACGCATCTGCGGGCCCTTGGGCTTTCTTTGAGTAGTGGCACTACCATCCGCATAGCCGTTAAGGCCATGATCGTGTTGGTGACCACCACTGTCTTCTTGCATAGCATGCATAGCGACATATCTACATCAAAGTTAGCGAAGCCCATCCTGTATTATGTTGATAAACTCACAAGAATGTGCCACCTGAGAAGAGAAGCAGCATGCCCGTCCACCAATGATCACTCTCGGCTTTACCACCACCCAGCAATGTGATAAGTGACCATGTTGTTATCGCCCCGACAGGAGCAGCCAGACTGAAAACAATGAGATGTCCTCGAGCGGCTCGTTTTGATAGGCCTTGCTTGAGGAGAAGGGAGGTAAGTCCGAAAGCAGCAGGAGCTTTGTGAATCATGATGGCTGCAAAGATGATGAAGCCAAGCTTCATGTCTGTAGTGGTCGAGGAAGCTCCCATTGCGATTCCGTCGGCTGCGGCATGGATGACCAAGCCGGTAGTCGTTGCCAGACTTCGCGCTCGTCGTGGACTAGGTGTCAAGGACCCCAAAAACCCATCCGCTTCCTCGTCGACAGAGGCGGAATCGCTGTTAAGGTTGTCGAGACTGATATGGCGTGTCTGTGGCGCAGAATGGAGACTTTCAGTTGCATGACGAGGAAGTCGATCAATCAGGAACATCAGTAGGAATCCTAGAATCAGGGAGAATCCGATCTCAAATGTAGGAACTGCATGCGCGTGCTCGCCCTCGTGCTCGTCTTCATGTCCGTGGTCGTGTTCCGCTTCGTGGTCTTCGTTGTGGCCATGCCCGTCTTCTTTTCCGGTCTCTGTCTTTTCGGTCCCTTTATTTTCTGAAGTACTGTCATCTGTGACGTCTGCGGCCGTTGGTATAGCTGGAACATCGGCGGCGGCTTCGACAGCAGCATGAACATCTGCACGTTCGACTCGGATATTTCCTGTCGCCGACTGCTTGACCCGACGAATAGTCGCTTCAATGTCCAATTCCTCGTTACGTTTCTGAGTCAGACCTGTGCTAATCGTAGCAATTGATTCGGGAAGGCCGCGTGCGAGAATAGGGTGGCTCCAGGGGCTTCGGCGCACCAAGCTTCTGACTCGATGCATGTGCGCAGCCTCAGCGGGTGAAGTCGCAGCTTCGATTCCTTCGGGGATAATAACTATAAGTGAGGTGCCAACTAGTATTCCTACGCCAACACTCGATAATAGTCGGAGTTGAGATGGAGAAAGTGACATGGACAATGGTAGCGCTCCGGCGAGGAACGAGCTATTCGACAAGTCAGCGGCCGATGAATAGGTTATATGATTCGGATATCATGATCGCACGTACGCCAGAGCCATAACTAGCTATGCACAATGTCAGTATGGATGATATAAGCGGTATACGAGTATGACTTACGCATAAGCCTAAAAGGAGAAGTATTCCACCCATTGCGAATGTGATGTCAATCGAGGGTCAAATGGGTGTGCGCAAAGGATCAGGATTGGTGTGAGAAGAGAAAGGAAAGGTATGACAGTGCCGACAACTATCTACGCATGATGCGACTACCAGTGAGTCCCTTGGAGCGTATTCCTGTACGCGCTTATCAAGGGAACAGGATGCGATATAGACGGCGAAGGACGATGCAAGGGCGGTAATGTAGAGGTTGGGCGTTGAGAAACAAATTTATCTGGCCTCGATCGTCAGACATCCATTGGAGGGATGTATTGGACTGAATTGATAGTCTCAGCGCTGGACCAACTGTCGATTGGTTACTGCGGGGCATTAGACCCTTAAAATCTCCCCTAAGACCAGCTCGTGGGGACATGGATGGAACCTATCGATTCAGGGGGGAGGGATGTCTACGGAGAACAGTTATTGTTGGTGATATAGCAGGATTATAAGTCTTCGACACTGTTCTTATCAGACTATTAGATGTGATTGCAAACATTATTCACCCTCTTTCTTAAATTCAAATGCACATCTTTATTCATGCTGTGTATCTACAGGTATAACTGTGGCTATAACGGCTGGGATTCAGACTTGTAAGAATGCCCTATTGCGGCTGGTACATCAAATATGGTTCCAAGTCATGGCGATGAATACATACTTTCAACCTCTTCAGTTATGTAACAGTGCCTAGTATTGAGACTGGACCCTGTTTAATTACTGACCTTGCAATTTCGTCTATTCTACTACGTGATCTTGCTTGTACACTAAGTGATCTTGACCGATGAACCTACCCTGGATCTGTTGACCTCGATCTCGGAGTTATCTACCGTACCTAGGTACCTTAGTAGCTTTTAGATGCCATGAGAGGTACCTACCTGTTAGTACTTAGATGCTTATTACACCTTCCTTGATAATTTTTGAATAGACTTATGCAATGGTTGTAATATAGCGGCTGTTTTTTCCTCTTTCCTCTTGAACCATCAACCAAGTACATGGTATAAATGCATGGGACCCGTGCATCACCCAAGCCCGACCCACTATCGAAACTTCAACTTACAACATCCTCCGGTTCTCAACTTGCAAGCGAAGCAGGCTCGATGCTGTCGAATCGCACGGCCGTCACATGATGGGGGAAGCTGAGCAATCCCCTCGAAGACGCCACATTCTATCCTCCATCAACCCAGAGCAACATCGAAACAGTAGAAGGAGGAGCCGATCACCAAAATCTCGATCTCCGGTTGACAATCGAGAACCCTCGCTTGATGCACCGCTAGAAAAAGAGTGTGACAGCGCCCGGCGCAGCGATGGCGAGGGAGACGCCACAGCTCCAAGACGCTCACGTCTTCGACTGAAGGACCATCATAGATCTCGGCGCAGCTCTCGCGACCGGCGTCGATACCGCGAGCGGGATAGCGAGGATGATGATACTCACAGACGATCGCATCGCCGTCACCGCCGACGCCATCGGCGACATCGTTCACCGACACCACCAAACCCTCATGAGCCAGAACCTTTAGACCCGGAAGCGGCATTTCGAGAATCTCTGTTCGATGCCATGGCCGATGATGAGGGTGCTGCATACTGGGAGGGCGTCTATGGCCAACCCGTCCATGTTTACACTAAAGAGCGTGTGGGACCTACAGGGCATCTGGAACAGATGACAGACGACGAGTACGCTGCTTACGTGCGGGAGAAGATGTGGGAAAAGACACATGCCGGTTTACTTGAGGAGCGCGCTCGTCGCGAAGAAGCAAAGAAACGCAAAGCCGAAGAGGATCACCGCGCGCGGAAACTGCAAGAGGACATGGACCGCAGCATACGCCGTGGTGAAGAGCGCAGAGAGCGCCGGCGTTGGGCACAGCAGTGGGAAGACTACACAACCGCCTGGGCGGAATGGAACGGCACACCTACAGCGATAGCCTGGCCGGTCAAGGACAATCGTATGGAAGACATCGAAGAGGCGAACGTGCGCAAATTCTTTGTCGATGGACTAAATCTACAAGAGATCGGAGAGAAGGCCTTCGTGGCCAAGCTCAGAGAAGAACGTGTACGATGGCATCCGGACAAGATCCAGCAAAAGCTAGGAGGAGCGGTGGATGACGATACAATGAAACGTGTCACTGCCGTCTTCCAGATCATTGACAAGCTCTGGACGGATAGTCGACCAAAAGCGTGATCGCGATACGATTCAATTACGGACACGCAATAAACATAACAAATTTGATAGATCTACAATGAAGTTGGAAAACAAGAGAGATCTCGTTGCAGCATGCTCAAATATGATTTGTATAGGAAGTGCAGTTGTCAGCGAATACCCTCCCAGGAGAAGTAGGCTGTATTACGATTCAAGATGCAATGGCAACTCAACTCAGACCTCAATAATATTGGCATTGGACAAGAAACATCGATACGGCAATCGATTAAGGGGTAATTCTATGGCTTGCTCTTCTTGATGCAGGCACTTTAAGAAAGTTGCCCTTAGACGACTCATCAGCCATGCGGTCAGTTCTGTCCGGAATCTCAGTCAAAGTCGAACGCAACCATACTCAAATCCAGATACAACATGAATTGTCACTTAAAGTTTCGCAGCTGTCGTATCTCACTATTGCGACAGTGGGTTGTTAATGCCAATAATCGGCCACTCTATGTTCAAAGGGAACCCAAGAGAAACGTCAATACCCTTGAGGACCCCTAGTTTGGCTGAGTGATTAACCAACATCGCCTCATGTACTACACAAGTTCACAAGAGTTCGCCACGCTGAGCGGAGTAAGACAACGGCTAAGTGATCCCAAGGGAGGCTGAAACGAAGGCAACGTGATTTTCACAAACTGTTTGATATAAGCATTAGAGGTACCAGATTCACCCTCCGGCAGCCACTGCAGGATACTCATACGCGTCTTTCTTATAATTGGAATGCGGATCACATAACAAATGGCCACTTCCTTGTTTCATCTGAGTCAATATAGCCCAGTCTTAACATCTTATTGTTCAACTGGTTGGAGGGGCTGAGCATAATATTGCCTTGCCATGTCACTGGGAATCATTCTCTTGGGTGGCTTTCAAGGCACATATCGAATAGTCAAGTCAGAACTTAGATAGTACCTATACAGCCAGCCATGATGTTCAGTAGTCTCATGTACCACGGTAGTCGAGCTGAAGCTAAAGAGTGCCACGTAATAACATACAAAAATATAACCTTAGTTTGCAACAGCTGAAAGGCTAAAACAGCGTCCAGGGAACTTCATCAATCGAAGCAAGTATAATTCACAGGTTTATGGTAGAATATGATTGTGGGGATATTCAAAGATGTATTATTAGCGAAGCCATATGCCACATCACCCAATACGAGCTTGTGCGTAGTTTTTTGTCCTTCGCACATACTATCTATAGGTTCCAGGATGGATGTGTTCGAGAATAGAGTGCCCAACAAGAGAACTATATCCTACACAACCAGTACCCAAACCTCCCCTTTTCATTATGCCACCAAGAGACAGATCAGTGGCGCTAACTGATCAATACCGTGAAACCCGCTACATGTAATTCATGGCAAACATTCCTCGAATCAAGATGAACTGAGAACCTAAAGGTCCGAGTTTGAAATAATAGTGTTAAATTTGGCCTTGTCCGTTTTCATTAATTGCTGTGTATTCTGTCGTTTTGCACGAAACCCATTTTACATGTTGGCAAAGAGAGCGGCACCACCCATAAGAGCACCCATAGCGACAGCAGCGGTAGGCATGGCACCAGCGTTGTCATCAGTAGCACTGCTGACAGCTCCGGCGGCGCTGCTGGCAATAGCACCGATCTTGGATGTGCGCTCAGCGATCGCATCGGCGACAGAGGAGCTAGCAGCGCCGGTGGCAGTCTCGGCAACAGAGCTGAGGGAGTCAAGCTCATCCTGAACAGACTCGGAGGCCTCGGCAAGGGCAGAGGTAACGCTGGCAATAGCGCTAGTGTCGACGGTCTCGGATCCAGTCTCGGTGCCAGATCCAGTCTCACTCTCGGTCTCAGCAGACTCGGTGACAGTAGAAGCGTCGGTCAGGGTAGTAGTAGCACCGGTGACAGCAGTGGAGGCATCGCTGAGTCGAGAAGAGACCTCGTCCTCAACTCGGGTGGAGATATCCTCAATGATAGAGGAGGCATCACCGACGATGGAGGAAGCACCCTCGACTCGGGAAGAGATGTCGCCAATGATGGAAGAGGCCTCGTCAGCGCCAGGGATGTCGATGGACTGGGCCTGTGAAATGTTAGCAAATGGATATTTTATTTCGATACACTTGAGAGGTATCATACCTGAGCGTAGGCAGTCAGGGCGGCAAGGAGAGCGACAGCGGAGTACTTCATGATGTCGGTGGTGTTGGTGTTGATAGCTGGTTGATTGGTAGCGAAAAGAGTGTTGATTGGGATTTGATAGTACGATCTGAATTCGAGAACAGCAATGTATGAGTAGGAGGAAAGAAAGAAGAGTAGACAAGAGACTGGAGGTAAGGCATCTTATGTACACAAACTACCCATGCTGCTATGCCATCAGTTTGTCTACACACCTAGACCACGACTTATATGCGCACACCTCTTCACCCCGGACTGTCCGCCCTTAGTCCGGGGCTTGGCGATTCGTATGTTGGAGCAGTGGAGGCACGTCTATTCATACATAGTTAGGTCATACCAGTACAGCCAGCCGACCCCAATTGTACCTGGATCCTAAGTATGTATGTCCGTGCCCGGGTAGTCAGGTTTGTTTCTGACACTCGATTGATGTCAGTCGTGACCGCAACCAACCGCAACTGCTGGCTGGACGACGCCATGTACTGCGCTGTGCTTTATTGCGATGCATTGCACTGCAGTCGTTTTCAAGCTCCAAGCTGTGCTGTGCGAATTGAGGGCTCGCAAGGTTCTGCCAACGTGCCTGAGGTCTGACGCTTTCAAAATAGGTGCAGTACGTACATGAAATGCCTTCAGCTGCGCCTTAGCTTATGCAAGGCAAAATGTACCGAAGAGAGAATCCTATGTTTCAGCTCAGCCTACATAACTCCGGAAATAAACAGCTAAGCAGAGCCTGCTGGGCCTAGTACAAATGCTGTATGTATTATTAACTGCCCGCGTGATGCTGAGCCTCAAGCCGACGCGGCATGCATTGAATCCCAGCAAGACCGTCGGTGTACAGACACCCTAGTCCAGTATCCGTATGTGTTGTGGACAGAGCATAATGGGATCCTCGCTTGGAGCAGTTGCCCGGTTGATTACCCAATTCGTTCAACAGAGAAACTAATCAAAGAATTCGTCAAGTGATGACATTACAAGATTCAAGTTCGCGAGTACCTGCATGGGATTCCGCAATCAGGGGTTCAGTGCCAACCTCGCATCTCGGTTTCATGAAAACCGGTAATCGAGCAGGACATGATATCGAAATGAAGAACTAAAGAGTTGAGAATCATGAACCGTCTCGTATGGTATTGCTTGGCTGCTAGGTATACCCTGTAGGCGAGTACGTGCGCACTGTATTCTTGGCCATATACCATCATCGTCCATCGCGATTCCGTGCATATGTCGTGCCAGACTCCAGACAGACTAGCGCAACCCCTGGGCAGTTGCAGCCATATGTACTAGTATGTATTACTGTACTGCACGGTTAATAATGCTCTAGGTCTAGCAGTGGGGTTTGGTAGACGAATTGGGGTGATTTTCCTGGGACCAAGATCATGTTGAAGTTGGCCTACAGACGATTTGGTTGAAGCCGAAATTCCGTAAGGATTCAAGAAACTTGTTCTGACGTTATCAACTGTGGAGTTGTATACCTACCGAAGAATCGCGCTGGGTACATACCAAATAAGGCAACACAAGGTTGTAGTCAGCAGAAGCTCATCGAATGACAAAGGGCATAAGAGGTACAGTGTGTAACTACCATCGCGGGTTAGGGGGGTTTTTAAACATGCCCAGGTGACAAAATTAGGCTGTCGACACCATGTTAGCAGTACCTACATAGTGTATTAAATTCTAACATCATATGCGTATTCTAGACAGCCAGTCAACAGCCTTAAATTGTCATCTGGGCATGTTTAAAAACCCCCCTCTTCCCCTATGGTACTAAGGTACTAAGGTACTTGTCTATCCGTACCTCTACCTCTACCATCAGGAAATAAGGGCAGACAGGCGGCACTGATCGATCATAGCCTCTGCTGAAAGTCGTATATCCCTTTCCCTTAACGTAATCATTGCTGACTATTTGCGTCACAGTGGGGTCTAGGAAGGTCCACACTTTGTTTGCAGGTCCTCCTTCTTTGTTGCTGGTTTTGCTGAATGCTTCTGCTGATGTTTGCTGACGGGGGCTGTTTTGCACTGGCTTAAAGCATGAGCCTTGCGGTATTCTTGACTAGGGTCCATGTCAACCATTCCTCTAATAGGTCAGTAGGATTCTCTTGGAACTTTCCGACCTTGTAATGGTACTAAGGTAGAGAGTAATAGTAGAGTACAGAAGTTCCCCGGACTTGTTCAACAGCAATTCGTCAACTTCAGCTCTGAGGCCATAAAAAATGACCATAATACAGTGCAGTGCAGTACAGTGTCGTGTTGTAGTTGGATGTGGAAGCTAGCCGTGTATACTCTCTACATAGTAGCCATCGTGTATTCTAGATGTTCGACACTGTGCTGTATTTACAGCACATAATGCATCCCTACCTTGATAATAGACAATATCGTGGCGTAATAAACAACGTACAAATATGAAACAACGCACTAAAATCCAACCATCGTGGACCAATTCCTAGTGGAAAAGTAAAACTCTAACTTTTCAGCTTCAGGAACCGCAGGGAGAAGAGGGAGGGGAAAGGTACATAATAAAGTTGTGTCAACACCTGAATAATAGTAAGATCGACTGATGTACAGCAATGCAACAGTGGGAACTACCGTCGACAAGGGAGCATCTTTTGTTTCTGAGTCTAAAATGGACCTTGTCAGCATCGTACTGCAATTGTCCTAATATTCAACCGCCTAACACACAATCTCATCTCATCTCTTAGGCGAAAGACCAGAGCGTTTTACTCTGTAGATGCTCGTTTGTAGGGACAATCCTGATTTCGCTTGGATAATTGAGTCAGTAGGGAACTAACTAACAGGTGTTCATCACCTTTTCTTTCCTTTCTTTTCTTGTTTCTAGTACCTGAGTCCCTTGAACGCGCGGCACGCGACACACGGAACAAGCGTAAACTCCTTAGCTCGTTGCCTCCCTTGGCAGGGTCAACGGTGTTGGAAACACAAGCAGTCAGCAATGGATGGATTAAAGACAATGAATGAACTGACTGAAGATCTCTGCTAACTCACCCTGCAACACCGTGCCAATTAAGTCGTACTATGGGCGAAACGAGAAGCATTGGCCAAGCTCGACCCAATTCACATTTCAACCAACAACTTGCGTGACCCAGTAACATCAAAGCATCATCACGAAAGGCCGGCTCTTCACAACGCAATAGACTACATACCCACGTATTCTTACAACTTGTAGACTACTTACTTGGACGCCACCCAATCCAAGAAGCCTGTCGTGTCCGGCTTGGCCTCGACGCCACACACGCCCCTAGGTGTTCCACTTTAACTCCAGTTCTCTCTGTACAACCACCAAATCTCATTGCCATAACCCCGGCTTGGCATCTTGGATCTCCATTTCAGCATAAAGTTGCCTTGCTCGACACTTTTGATCAGTGCTCGCCAAGCCCATACCAAGCATGGCATTCGATTACTCCAACAAGTTTCCTTGCTTTCTCGGCCTACGTCGCTCTCGATCGAGATGTAATGCATAAGTGGGCTGACCAAGTCTCAACTCCAGTCCCCATTCCATCTTCGTGATTGTGACGAAAGGGGGTTCTTCTGCTAGGTAGTGAGACAAGCAATAGACAAGCTCACGACTACTGCATGCAGTCAATTGTGCAATGAAATGCAATTAGAAGAACCTCAAGGGCCTATGTCATATCCACGCACTTGTGTATTCAATAGTTATTCTGCAGAAAGTGTTGCATACTATTGCCAAAGGCTAACTCCCCAGTACCAGAGACAATTCCGGTTGACAAAGAAGTTCATTTGAACATGCCCTTTTTGAGTTCCTCCACTATTTCAGCCGCTTCCAGCGCACTGCGGGCTTCGAAATCATAGCGTTTGCTTTCTGTTGCCTTGTATACAACAAGCTATTTTGAGCATATTTAGTATTGGACGACCATGGAATATCGAGTAATTAACTCACCTTGACGTTTGTGGGATGCTTTCGGAGTACTTTGCACCCAACCACGTTACTGAAGTGTACTGTTGTCGTCTTGCCTGAACCGTCGTGCAACGCCTTACCACCAGACGCTGGCATGATGTGTATATATTCGCCATCTATCACCAGAATGCGCTCGCTCATGCCCACAATGCGCATTGGCTGTTTTCGCCAGACCGTATACTTCTTGTAACTGGCGTTGCTGAGTTCGTCTTGTTTCATTGACTCACGTGCCAATGGATGACTGCCAACCATTGGATTTTGCGACTTCTTGCGCTTTTGCATGGACTGCTCAGCCAGTGGTAACGTTTTTGGTGATGAACTACTTGGGGACCCGGCCATCGTCAACGGGCCATCGGTTGCGAATCGTCGCCGGTACAATTCGAGGTCCGAGATATTTCCAATGGACGACACAGGCCGATCCAACATAACGACAGCTCCGGAACTAGGTAATTTCAAGACATGGTTGGCCTTATCAAGCTGTCTCTTTCGGCAAACCCCGTCAAGCACCTCGGCTAAGTATGTGTCTGTCATCACATCAAGTGTTACCATCTGGCCTGGAGCTACGTCTGCCGACATGATATGAACTCGAAGTAGCTTCTGCTGTCCTCTGGATGTGTTGGGCACCGCAGCTGGTGCCTGCGGCATATCCGCCGGAGGAGCGTTTGATCGATATGTTGTCGTGACGATGGGATTCTGCCGTGGCCGATCCGAAAGAAAAGAATTGACGTTCGGTCCTGGAGTGCCCCGGGGAGTAGCGTCCTCATCTGGCAGTGGGGAATCAAGAGTTGCGCCGCCACCACTGTCTTGCGAAGTCACTGGCTCTTCTTCCTCGTCCTCTTGAGGCGTCAACGTCTTATTCTCATTATACCCGTCCTCTGAGGCCTCTACCAACGCAAAGTCGTCGTAAGCGGTTGAGTTTGATCGCATGCGCCCTCCTCCTCGAGCGGCAGCGTTATTGACCGTCGTGAAAGATGTCAAGGGCTTGGTCCTCTCAAACGGAGGGAAGTCATCATCGACCTCGCCACCTTCTTCAACCATGCGTAGAGTCCACCAGTTGATATTGAGCTTTTCCTTGGGTAAAGGGGGTTCCAGCTTTTCTTCGTTGTATCGGTACAGACTCAATCCTATGAGGTCTGCTACTGTCACTACCCTCTCAGCACCTTGCCCATCGTGAACGCGTGGCCTGATGAGAACCTGGAATGGCTTGCTTGGGGTTTTCGAAAAAGGGGCATAGATACGCACGGCAATAGACCCCTGGGTGCCCTGGCCGCTGAAATGTGCAAATTTCTGGAATGGGATAGACGACTTTTTATCCTTGGCTTTGAGAGCGGCCGATAACAAACTCTTGGGTTGGGCAACGCTCAATGGTCGAATCATACTCATAGGTCTAGGAGGCGGTAACGTCCCAAGGACAATCGGATGGGTAGGGGGTCTCGATTTGCGAATTGTGGATTGTCGCACAAAGTTCTTGGGTGGTGTTCCTACGACCTGACGGGTAGGCGACGCGTTAATAGCGTTCTCCACGCCGTCAAGAATCGATGCTGAGTCGATACTCTCGGCGTAATCGTCAGACATGTCTGAAGCCTCGTCGGAGTCTTCTTCCTCTTCTGGTAACAGGGAAGTATCGGCTCGCTGAATGCCGGGTGAAGGCTCCTCCATAATCCTAGCCTGAAGCTTCGCGGCTCTCGTCGCAGCACGTGCGGCCTCTCGATGTCGTTGGACAGTCGGAATGTCGGTCTCGTTTTCGGATGATATCTCACTGCTTGTGACCGTGTCCCTGCGGGCCCTCTCCTGCACCGTACCCAACGTTGACTGCGAGCCTCGGCGAGGAGCCCTGGGCGAAACAGTTCCGACCTGACGAAGATTCGTGTTCTGTAGTGGTGACGAACCCGCTCTGTTTCTCACCGGCATCTTGGCGAATTTGATCTGCTGCGCAGCCCTTTGATCCGTATCGTCATCACTCTCGTCGCTCAAATCGCTACTGTCTTCCTCTTCCATCTGCTCGCGACGCCTGCGTCGCCTTGTAGCCATTCCTGGGCCCATGGTATCGGATCCAGCCGCTGTGAGCATGCCGCCATCTTCCTCTCCGTCTTCGAGCGTCAGTCCAGCTTGTTTTGGTGCCTGGAAATATTCGGAAGCGATTGCGGTAGGAATCGGAGGCGAATGTGTGCGCTTGTGGTGGGAGGAGTTCGGTCGCCAGCCCGCAGCTTTGAAGGGGGCCGAGTTTATGAAGCCATCGTTAACGTTAAGAAGGCGCTCCCCGACACCGTCTGCGATTTCGTCTAGATAACTTGTGCGAAGTTGATAGGAGACGAGTCTAAGAAAAATATCAGTTTACCAGACAGGGCAAGATATTTGGTCTGCGATCGGAACTCACTCTTCGAGTTGAATGACAGACATGTTGTCTATCGGTTTTGATAGTTATGATTGTACCACAGCAAGATGGTTCGAAGAAAGTTGAGAAACAGGTGACGCTCTTCACATGTTTGTCAGATAGAACGATCACCTAGATAAGAATAACTTATTAGATGTTGTCTCTATCATGTTAGTTATGCGACAAGCTGTGGGGTTGAAGGTTAGTAGGTAGGTAGGTAAGGGTAGTAGTTCAGAGCCTCATTAGTTTGGTTGTGGCTGCATCATAAGCACGGGCCATTGATAAGATAGAAGTGGATCCTCTCAACTTCATGTCGCGAAGCTCAACTTCGCGATCCTTTTGCATCTTTCTTCTATTTAACGTCCAACAATAAATTACCCAAACCATTCGAGCGAAGCAACATGGGCCTCGTCGACTATTCCGATTCCGAAGGCTCAGGTTCTGAAGCCGAAGTTCAAGCTCCCATCAAAACCGCACCCAAACAAACAGCATCATCCAAGAAACCCTTCCAAAAGGTCGTTGATCGATCCAACCCAGGCAAAATCGTGGTCAACCTCCCGCAAATTTCAAACGATAAACCACAGAGTCAAGAACCTGCAGAGAAAAAGACGAAAACCGGCGGTGGCAGATTCTCTGGTTTCAATTCCTTCCTTCCAGCGCCTAAAAAGGCAAACGTACCTAAGCCTGCAGCATCGAGTAGTGCGTCTACAAGGCCAGCCTTTCAGTTCAAGACAAGTGCTGCGCCAGGGTTCAACAGAGACTCAGAAGACGACCATAAGACATCAAACGATGGTGCTTCAGAAATCGTAAGCGAGCCGACACCAAAGGCTGCTGCGCAACCATATATCCCTGAAGGACAGAAACCTGCCAACGAAGTTAAGCTTGTGGGCAAACCATTGATGTTCAAACCTCTATCAGTAGCGAGGAACCCGCAGAAGAAAAAGAAGCTTAATTCGGGGATGGCAAAACCAATACCAGCACCTCAACAGGACGCTGAATCGAAACAAGCCGAAGTAGCGGCATCTGTGGTTGCTCCAGCAGCACCAAAGAAGGTTTCTCTCTTTTCCATGCATACAGAAGAGCCGTCTGATCCTGTAGAGAAGATATCTACTGGTGTTTACGAGCCCATGTTTGCGACAACGGAAAGCTCGTCGGCCTACGATGAGGGAGCATACGGTGACTACGCCAGCCACGCGCAAGCTGGTCCATCAGCAACCACACTACCGGGATCTGAGTCCTTGGATACTGTAGTCGAAGACCTCAACCTAACGGCAGCTCAACGACGAGAACTGTTTGGTCGCAATGGTCTTGGTAATCAAGCAGCTAAGAAGGTTATCAATTTCAACATGGACAAAGAATACAGGCACAACGAGGAAATCCGAGCTGCAGGAGAAGAGCAAACACACAACCCTGTACGGGCAATCCAAGGAGGTGGAAAGCACAGTCTGCGCCAGTTGGTTCAGAACGCGCAAAGCCAGCGCGATGCTCTCGAGGACAGTTTCGCCAAGGGGAAGAGCAACAGAAAGGAGGCAGCAGGCAAATATGGATGGTGATGATAACAATGATACCCCAGTTTTACAAAGTACTAAGAATGTCAAAATTGTTGTTTGTAATTTTCAATCTGCAGGTATTTCCTGCACAGATAGGTATACGCTGTCTATATTTAACAAAACAAACAGATAAGCAGCATATACATTGTACACATGATTGAACCCAAGAGGGTCTCGAAAGCTGAACCGTTCGCCATGTGATTTGACTCCGACCCGAGAAAGCAAAGCGAAATAAGCAAACGATATCATCAGAAAGTCTCAACTCCAACTTTGCGACCGCTTTGAAAGGCATTGTCTGCTAACATGAACCCCCACTCTCCTCGTGTTGTAGGTGATATATCATCATAATCGTGTGGTGTCATGGGCCCAAACCCTGCTGATCCTGGACTCATAATAGGCGTTGGCGTGAGAGGACTGAATGCACTTCGATTGACCGGCCCTGCAGTCAGGACCTGGTCGATCGTTGAAGGCGGCTCCCACTTCTGCATGGTGAAATACAACTGATCCGTTGGTCGTGCTGTGCGATCACCATCTTCCTCTTCCCCGGCCTCGGCCTGAACGGGCATCTGGGCTGGAGCCTCTATCTTCTTAGGTTTTGGTCTGAGAAGAGGCCCTGGAGTGAAATTCGTTTGCAGCTTGAGCAAGGGCTTTGGCGATGGAGTTTTGCCTTTGGATGCTGTGATGTTTATTGTGGACTCGCTTGCCTCTTCCTCTATGTGGCGTTCCTGGGAGTCGCTAATGAGCTTGATGGCTGGTTCGGCGAAACTTGTGAGGCCTGCGATCCCACCGTTCTGTTCAGGTCCACCATACGCTCGCCGATACATGCGGTCCAGATCGATCAAGGCAGAACTTGAAACGCTCAGCCAGTCGTATGATCGAAGGATGGCCGTCTTGGAAACCTTTGTCCCGTTGGTTGCCAAGATGATGCGCCTGAGTTCGTCGACGGCGTCTTCGAGACGGAGCGGGGATTTCGTTTTTGAGTAGCTAGAAAGAGCACTCTTCAAGCTATACAGTCTGTCAAGTGATAGTACGGTGAGGCCCTCTGAACAGAAGAGAACCTCATTCTGAATAATGGAGCTATGGATGAGTTGATTTGTGAGTCCACAGGAAGAAGGCCTGGCAGCAGGAGAGAGCCACTCTGAACTGTAACGTATTAGTTGGAGCCTTGCTGTTTCTGAAATTTGTCACATACCCAAGAGCAAACTTCTTCTCCGTCTTGGTCAATATGGCATTGAGGATCTTTTCGGATTTAGGGTTGAGCTCGTTTGTGTGGATGAGCCGCATACCGAAGCCTGATGATGCATTCATCATGGAGCTCATAGTATCTGTGGTCGTCGACGAGGCGGTGCAGGGTGTCATGGGAGGAGGAGACAAGGGCGTAGAGGGCGACAGAGGCCACTTGAACCGAGGGCTGGATATCTCGAGTGCAGGGACCTGGCCAGGAGAAGATAGCCCACTCCGTGGCGAACCCATCGACCTAAGAGATGCCGAAGAGCCCTTCTTCACCAATGACTTGAGCCTGGAGACAGGGCCTTGAGAGATATTGAGACGAAAACCAGGAGACAAGGTTGTCGGGGTGATTGGCGTCAATAGACCTTTAGGCGGAACAACAGATGGGAGTTGGTAATCTCGTCGAGCGACGACAAGCGTGATGTGCTGAGACTTCCGAGCAAGACAAGAAGATGCATGCTCGAGAGCAGGTGCCAGATTAGGTGGGAGATGGTGGGCGTCGAGGATAGAGGTACCAGCCTCGAGCGGGGACGAGATTCGATCCTTCAGCGACATGTTGAAGGTGTAGAGTCGTGCTTCAGTTAAGAGGACGACTTGGACAGAATGCTCGATCCGGTATGAAGTGAAGACAACAAACAAACAGACGACAAGAAACACTGAGCAAGAGAGATAAACAAAAGAACCGAATCGAACAAGAGCCGCACGGCAGCTATGGTGACCTTCTCGAGCCTGATATCGTGAAACCGTCGTTGTTGTGGTGCTGCATCAGAAAAGTTTCAAGAGAAGAAAAGATGAGTGGTAAACAAGAGTATTAAAAGACATGACACCATCCGCTTGAGCTTATTCTTCCCCGGACAGCTCTAAAAAAAGAACGGCAGGTTGTTTATGTTTCATTCTTCAGGTGGCCTCCCAATAGGCCCGCTAGCTTGATATCCCCAGTGAATAGGTGACATGAAACGGAGTGATGCCAAGATCAGTTAGGCTCCGAAGCTATGGACTATGTCAAGAAAAGGGAAACGCAGCATCGCAATTAAAGACAAGCGGTGTTTTTTACTGTTATGATTTACATGCGAGTGATGCCCCGCTGTAGATTCATCAAAAAAGGTTTAGTATAAGGATATGGGCGGCTAACGTGCATTAGCGGCTCTCGGCTACTATTTCAAGAGGCTGGCGGGGTACCTGGAACGAGCTGGGATTGGCCAAGGTCAGCCTTGTACTTAATATAGAAGATTGTTGGCGGCCAGAGACGCTATCTAAGTGGCTGTATGCGTGTGAGTGTGACAGACAACCTATGAACCTGCAGAAGTGATCTGAATAGGGGAATCTTATTTCTACAGAAAACATGGGCTATATCGAGAGATCAAGCTATATCACCACCCTTGATATATCATACACATTTCTTTACATGGCGTATCAGATCTTGAGAATGGTCCCTTGTTCTAAAAACAGGTTCTTGCATCCATGCTCGTCACTGCCGCGTTATGTTCCTGCGTTGTCCCCAAGATCCCTTCTCTTGATCTCGGCAGTCCTGATGCAAACCGACATTTTTGTTTCTTGTGCATCAAGATTCCAGCTCCTGCCCTGCCAAAGACATCCTTGACATTAACCTTCAAGTCAAGGTCACTCAGCATCAAAGAACATGCCACTTAACCGGATTATACCATGAGGCTTTCTCCTATTATCATCATTGCCAACTTTGCCACAGCTTCCTCTGACAAGGATCACATTCAGCTCCTCGCACTTCAAGACGAACCCATTGTTTCTTCCGTTTTGTTTCACCTCTCTGAAAGGTTTCTAAAGTTGTAGGTGTTCGTAACCACAACTGCATGGTGGTATTGTAGCTAGCAAAAATGGCCAGAAATTTTGGCCATGTACCCAAAGATAGTTTTTCCACCAGCCGCTGGCCAAGCCCCATTAGCTCCTATATGACGCTGGGTGTATTTTGATCTTTCCAGACATGTCCCACAATGCATGCATCAAATACTCATAATTAGATACTTGGAAGATTTGTTTGTCAATTCAATAAGTCAGTTCGTCAGCTAAGAAGAAAGCCATCCCATTTGTTATCATCGGCCTGGCCTTTGAAAACGCCATCAGTGCCGGAAGTTGCCATTGTTTTTATTCAACCTTCCTTCGCCGTTTAGTCATGACCCTCTTGCCTTGTACGCCGCCACTCCCTGCTATGCATTTGTGCCACAGAAACACTCGTTTCTGCCTTCATGACTGTAACATGAGCACCTTTAGCCCAAAAAGCCGTCGATCAGCGACTCGTTTTGTAGCTAGAGTCTACTAGATGTACCAAAGTCCGAAACGCAAATAGAGAGAGGAAAAAATAAACACGGAACCTGGGCCAACGTGTTCGAGTCCACGCCAGAAAGAAACTCTCTCTAAGATCTTCTCGAATCATGTTCAATACCGTAACACCTGCTACATATCGTGCAGCTCCTTCACACCCGGAATGTTCATCTCGATGTCATCAATCTGTTCAGATGACCCGCAGGACCCTTCCCAGTCTTTAACCCAACGTCAGCCGTTACCAAAAGTCTGCTATGACTGTATCAGAGTCACTGAATGACTGTAACATACCGGTCCCGTCGTCTTCCATATCATCAACAACAAGCTTGCGCAAAGGATCGATCACATCTATTATACTTGTTAGCTGTTTGCCACAAACCCCCAACATAATGTATCTGACTTACCATCCTGTAGTTTGCGGAACCTTTCGTCTATGTCACTCTGCTCACTTGAGTCCATATTTACTACCGCACTGCATTGCTCAATTACATCCAGGAACTCGGTCGCAATTTCTCGACCGACGCTGGTTCGTCTGCGGACGTGGTGGTCTTTGAGGTACTCGAGACATGCGATTCCGACCTGCTTTGTCGTCTCCTCAATGGCATCTCTGTCATACCAGATACTCTCGCCGTCAACCGGGATGTGATCCTTCAGGTTATCGAATATAGCGTTATCGAGAAACTCTTTTGTGGTGGCCCGCACACGCTGATCAGGCCACGCGAGAAGGAAAGGCACCCATTCTGGCACTTGCTCAAGGCTGCACGAGCGAACTGCTCTGGCAAGTTCTTCGTCTTCTCTTTGAAGGTTCACCGCTACCGCGAAGAAGCGTACGAAAAACACACCCTCATTGTTCTGGAGACTTCTCACCTGTGTGAGCATATGCTGCACTATTTCCAGAGCGTTGTTGAGATTGTTGGTACTTTCGATATAGGGAATGGCTGCCCGCAAGAACGGATCCATAGCCTGTGTTGAGGTTTCGCCACGAAGACATTGTTTCAGTGTTGAAAGGACTCTGTCATCAACTTTGTCATCCAATCGTACCAAGTGGCGTATGATAGCATCGCTGGATGCTGGTATCTGATCAAGTGCAAGAAGCTTCTCGACAAATAGGCTAGCATGAGGGGCAGTCTCCAAGCCACTGAAAATGAGAGATATCTCACGCGATGTCCAACTGAATGGCTCTGCTGTTTGTGTAAGACGCTCTGTCGGATCCTCCTCGATTGCGTCAGGCCCAAGTTTCCATTTCATCTCGCTTATCAAGTGCTGGACAAGGGCAATGATTGATGCATACGAGGGGGGTTTTGGACTATTATTTCGTCGAATAACACTGGAAAGCATTTTGGCCCAGACTCCGGTGAGTTCTTGTAGAGGGTCGGCCGAGATGATTAGAATAGTCCTTACCAGAAAGTCTGCAGCCAATACGCGCCCAGTCTCCCGATGGCCCAGTTCAGCAAAGCCTAGAATTGCTCCAAAATACTCGTCCCAGGCCTTGATGTGGAGGTGGAAGAACTTCCAAAGATGACCGAAAATAATCAGTACTCGATCAATGACAGAGCGATGAGAAATGCCATGCCGATCAAGGTCTTCGTCTTCATAGGATCCAGAGACTGGGCTGTATGACTCTTGTGGGTCGTAGACATTGGGAAACGCCTCCGATATTTTCTTGACCGCAGTAACCAGAGCCTTGCAAGTGAAACTTCGCACTCCCTGATCCGGGTTTCGTTGAAGCATCATGCGAAGTGCGTTGGGGTAATCGTCAAAGTAACTGTAGAATGCAAATGCACAATAAGGGCAAGATGTGATCGCGCTCATCAGACTTCTACAATATGAATCGAAGTCTGGAATGTCCCTTGTTCTCGTGACAATTTGGTCCAGGTGGCCAAGTAACGTTCGCATGGCCAAATTCTGGAGCCCATGTTCCTGCTGAAATTTACACATGAAGTCGTTAGAACTCAGGCAAGTAGCGCTTGCGTCCACAGGACCACAGCGCAGCAGTGTTTGACGGAACAGTGTCAAAACGAGTCTAGTGCTCGTCTCGTCATAGATACAGTGGCGGCGGAGGATAACTGTATTTTCGACTCTGATATGGTCTTTGAGCTTGTCCGGTACCTCAACACGGAGAGGTGTAGAAATATCAAGACTCATCATGGTTTCTTGCTCAGCACGCAAGGACGAAGCGCGCTGATAGAATAGCATATATGCACTGTAGTTCTTGTCGTACACAAGGGCGTTTGGGTCGTGAAGAGGACGTTCCGCGCCACCGAATGTTGATGGTTCCATCTCCGCCGGATCCCATGGAGTTACCATGTCATCGTTAAATTCTACCCAACTTGGGCGGTCGGCAGAGGAAGGGCGCTCGCGGATATAGGAGTAGTAGTGTCCGGATTCGGCGGTACCAGAATGAACAAGCACACCAACTAATTCAAAAATATCCTCCTCGCTATCACTGTCTGGGTTACTGAGATGTTCGATGGTGTATGGTCGCATATCGACTCGACTTGGGAACGAAAAATAGTCATTGATCTTGCTGCGCTGAAGGGTGCGTAGGTTGAAATCAAATCTCTTCAGGTGGAAGATGAGGTTTTCCGGTACGTCTTTGATACAGGCCCTAAGATTTCGTTAGTCGGAGGAAAGGAATCAATGAGAGGAAGAAGTACCTTTTTACTGCGTCAACATGGCGGTCGCAGGTTGAACATTTGTACTTGTTATCTATTTACTTGGTCAGAAGTGATTTGGATTTTGCAATAAAGAAGCTCAGCTTACCTCCCTCCATGATCTCACCGTCCACATACGCCTGTAGGCTTTCCTCTAGTGTGCTTTTCCCTTTGATGTCGCATTGAATAGCGGAAAAGGGCTCAAGGCGCTCAGAGATGTGCTCACATTCTTTGGACTTCACTTGCTGTACCAGCTGTCCACCGTAGAACGACTTCATTCTTCTCTTTTCGTCCTGGTCGAGAAGCTGATTCTCCCAACGGTCAAAAAGAAGGTTATAAAACTCGTCAACATCCATTTGGTTGTGGATATCAATTAGAGTGTCATCGTATGTCTTGATGGAATTGACAAAATTCGTCGGGTCAATATAGCGAAGGTAGCTCTCCTGCATATGGCCAAATAATTTCTGGGTGTTGTCGAGCAGTTGCTGGTTAATTTCAGGGTAGCGAACGCGGCAACTGAGCACGAAACGCCGGAAACCAGTGTTCATGTACAGCTGCGTCATTAAGGAATTCAGGTAACAGGTGTTGGACAAGTTCTGCAGTCCTGCGTAGCCACATGGAGCACGGAGTGCTTTGGACCGCTCGAAGTGGTAGGATAGTTCGTATAGGTATGGATTATCTGGAACATTTGTCAGTACGTGCGGGTTTACTAGAGGACCGTACATGCCATCGTCATCTTGATAAAATGGCACTTGCTGGCCAAGTCCTTCCAGAACCATTTGAAACTCGTCTCGGTCATGCTTCACAAGATGGGATACCACTTCGCAAAGCTTGGACCGAGTTTCTCCATTGAGGATTACTTTAGGCACAGACTCTCCGTCTGGCAGACACTTGCTGGGATATAACTGCTTCCAGAATAATGACGTAGCAAGGTCCCTTAGGCCAGTTAGGACATTCCACGATATATCAGGTTTTTTTTCTTACCTAGGGAGTACCTCAAATAAGCCAACAGTAGCGTCCAGTTGCAGACAAAGATGCAAGAGAGACGCCAAACCTCTCGCTAATGTATCCTCGACATCGGGTGATTCTATAGTCTAATAATCAAAGGTTTAGTCCACTCTGCTCAGCCACATTAGGTAAACCACAATGACATACCTCACTTGTTGTATGCTCTAGCAGAAGTTGGCTGACTTTAGCAGCCAGTGTTGCAATGTTCACTACTTCGGGCGCTTGCTTGCTGATTCTGGCCAGCAGGAAGTAAGTTAAACGGAATAGCTCTTCGCACTGATGCGGAAAGTCGGCTGCTTCCGATATGAGATCTCTGGCGGCGATCCAGAAGTATGCTGCTACTGAACCATTGAGGGTGCTGACGGAAGCATGACCGGCAGGTGCCTGCTCTACAGCATTGAAGAGCTCTTGGATAACCTTGATCGAACGTGCTCTGATGGCCTGACGGTGATCGGTTAGTAGAAGACAGCGCAAGACTCGTCCAAAGCTTGGGTTTGTGCTGAGTTTTGTCCAAAATTGGTTGTCCACGGCGCTGAGTCGTATACAAAGAAGAAGTGCCAAGTGTACGGCATATGAAGGCGCATCGCCAGGATAATCTACGGCATACAACAGGATCTCAACCAGTCGATCTGGATCTGGTATAACCAGAGTCTTCGACATGACCGATGGTTCTGATGCTCTGATTCCTACATCATCATTAGAAACCATACAGTAAAGCCAATCTATATACCTACTGTCATGAAACTGCTTGCAAGCCTGGAGTAAACTTGTTGTGAGCTTTAGTCGCATGAACGTTGATGCTTGTTCAAAGACGTCCTTGTCTGAGATAGCATGTACAACCAAGGACATGGCTGTCTTCAGAGCTTTGGAGTACGAGACAGAACGAGGTGAAAATGTATCGTTCTGGCTGCCATCGCTATTGCTGTTACTAGAGGAGAGGGCTTTGGTATACTTGGTCAACGCATGCACAGCATAAAGCGACTTGAAGGGCTGCCCTGGGGGAAAGACATCTTTGTACGTCGCTGGTTCGTTGTCGATAAGCTTCGAGAGACGGCCGTCTGTCGGTAGTTGGGTGAGGAAGGTGAAGATCTAGAAAGGTTAGTATGGTATCTCAGACTATGAAGGGTATGCTTACTTCTTCTGCGAGTGAATCTTTCATACTCAAATATTCCCATATCTCATCAAAATGAGCAGAGATCTCGATTTCAAGCGAAGAAGCACCAGGTGTAACACGGTTAGAGAGAGTTGGACCAGATTCTTCACGCCTGACCAGTATAAGACCGTCGTGCACGCGAAGATCTTTGAGAGATTTGCATATGTCGTTCTCGCGTGGTAGAAATGGTTGGCCTCTGTAGTAGATCCGATAGTTCTCAAATCCGGTTTCTTCACGGAGGCTGGCAAGCAAAGAAGCTGCAGTGTTTCCTTTTCCGATCACAAGTGGCTTGATGTCAGTCTGCTGATTGCCGTCGAATGACTGATACTTGAGTTCCGCTGAATCACCCTGAACTGCATATGGTGCTTGAGAAATCAACGTTCTCAAATCGGGTGTGGACAAGTGTGGCTTCGAACGATGAGAATCCAACATGTACCGGAGAAACTTCAAGGAACGGACAAATATCCTTTCTTTGCCAAGTAACTTCTGGCCTTTGACAGAAAATACCATGTCCCCATCATCACCACCTTCAGAGCTACAGCCCAAAGCCTCCAGGTCTTTGGCGGCAACTTTCAACTGGTTTAAACACCGTCCGACCAGAGCTAGGTGAATCAACTGCGTTCGCTGCGCGGGACCAGAGGAAATATACTCGTTTTCGATGTAGATATCTTTTGTAAGGACTCGGAGAGACTTTTCGGCCAAACCTTCATCTTCGGCTTCAAGGGCGATGCGCCAAACTTGTTCAATACCACTTTTGTTGACCGCTTCCTGGTCATCGAGCGCAAGGTCCGATTTTTCATTGAGACGGGGCATGATCTCGGCTAGAAGAAATTCCAGCATACCTTCACAGAAATACTCAGCGGAAAGAGTTGGAAGAAAGTGCAGTAGACAAGTCTGGAGAAAATGATTCGTGTGGATATCGAAGTTGCCCCCCCGATTGAGAGTGTTGAGTATGTCCCACCCAGCTCTCCTGTCCTCCACCGAGAGTGAGAGAGAACCAACAAGCATGTCCCAGAGTTTGAAACCGAGCTCCTTAGTGATGTTCTGTGGTTCCAACTGGATTATGGCTGCAATGAATTCCTTTCGAGGCTGGTAAATGGGCGAGGCGAGTACCATCTGAGCATCCATTGCTCGCCCGACCTTGATAGCATGCTCCAATTCTTCTACAAGAAGTCTCGTGAAGTCGTGATCTTCCACTAGCTCATGTAGTTCGGTGGACATTACTCTTGACCGAATCGTGATGGACAGAAAGAAAAGACTACCCAGGGTGGTGGTAGACTTGTTTGCAATGTCTTCAAGACAGCTGAGGTACAATTGTTTTCGTCCTTCGGGGCTCGGCCCGTATTTCAACAATTCCTGAAGCTTATGCACTGTTGCTTGTTGCATTTCAGGGGATATGGATTGCGATCCGCCTGCGGAGACAGAGGACTCCCTCAACAGCCGCAGACAAAGGCTGTAAGGCTGGATTTCAAGGGGCTGCTCTATTGCAAGCCTCTCGGTCATGGGTTTCATGACATGTTCCCAAAGCAATCGGATAGTGGGCGTAAAAGCATCTATAGGGAGTGTCTGGAACTTTTCGCAAAGAGCCAATAGGCCTTCAATGTCAAAGAGATGGGCAATACTAATCATCATACGCGCCAGGGCGTCGACTGTACGAGGATCTTCCCCAGACGTGATTCCTTGCCATATCATGTCTATATGCTCCTTGCGATAGTTCCTGGTCACTATTATGAACCCAACGATGTTAGCACCTTCGACGGTGATCTCGGGATGGCAATTAGAGCCTAAAAAGTAGTTGATGAACCCGGACCCGATTAGATACTCGGCAATATGCCCAATGTAAGCAAGGCTGTCGGTGTCACTTTGTTCGGATTGAAATTTCCAACACTCGACAAGTTCTCTGCACATTTGTGTCGTTCCTTGAAATCGAAGTTGCATCTGGCTCGACCGCAGAAGTTTGATGAAGGTTTCAAAGCGCCGCTTGAGAGCAATTGCCTCGATAGCATAATCTTGAGAGACTGCAGGAAAAGATTTTTGATGCTCTTGAAGTAGACGACTTGCAACCGGGAGGCCGCATCTGAGGACTGTCTTGATCATATCTGACAAAGCTGAAACACCCCTGAGAATGTTATCCGCGAATAGTTGCGAGGGTTTTTTCTCGATCACATCATCAAATATACTACAAATTAGTTCGTACAGAGCGAATCCGTTCTCGAGTTCCTGCTTGAACATAGAATTATTGCTGGTAATACGTAGGTTTAGAGTGTCAGACATGATATCCGACGCCATTTGACAAATACATGCCAAATCGTTGGTCAAACGAGGAAAACTAGGAATAAGTTCTGCCAAGCTCCTAGTCAGCTGCAAAAGACTGCCGATGCTTCCACTTGCACTTGTTTGATAGGCTCTGACGAAGTACGAGGCCATAATTGCAACCTGATCGGTCTGACTGTCGCTGGATCGCGGTGGTAGGGTTATTGAATGAAGATGGTGGAGATAAATCGGTGACAAAAAATCGGGTATTTGCCGTTCCTGCGACTCCTGGTCTGACATGAATTCCTTGATGGCAAGGATGTCTTGACCGACAAACCAAGCTGATAGTTTGGCGAAACTTGCAAACAGAGCATTACTGAGTTCTACAAGTGTTTCGTCTTCGTAAAGTGGAGGTCTATGGTGATTAGTTCTGTTAGATATTCAATGTAGGTATGCACCTACCGGCGGAAAGCCATTGCTGGAATAATGCGTGGGAAGGTGGCCCAGAAAGGAACGTTTAAACGGCACGATCTCAGTGCCGTTTGTCGACCGACAGTCCTAGTGTATTCGAGATACTGATCTAGCCATTGCTGCAGTTTATGAATGACCATTGGATCGATTGAGGATTCTGTTTTGTCAGTATCTAGGCTCACTGGGAAGGGTATGGATATGCCTTACGTGATCCAAAATAGTTCGCGAGCCGCGCCGTCATTCCTTCCAGTGACTCATTGGGCTCGTTGAAAGGGAATTCATTGACTGGATCGATTGCGACAAGGTCACTGTCAACTAAGGAGAGACCAGTACTTTGGTAGTCGGACATCATATCCTCATCTGATTGTATGGAGACAATCTCGATCGGCGGGGTTACAGACTGTGAGGAACTTGGTCGTGAGATATCATTGTCCTGAGGAGCTTGACTCATGTCGACTTCAAAGTCTTCAACACTCTCTTGAACATTGTCATTGACATCATCAGTCGTGTTCTCAGTCATAGCTGGCTGAGCCGCAGTAGTTGGGGAAGATGGCAACGAAGACGAATCTTTCTGGGTCGCATTTCTGAGGTTGAGAGTGACCATGCTGGATGGAGGTTCCGTGGGAGGATCACACATGTGAGAGCCTGACTCGGGGGTCTCAGGCGCAACTGGATCTGTTGGAGAGTCTGCAACCGAGTCAGGTCGAGGCAAGGCAGGATCGGTGTCGAGAGTGGTGGAGCTGGAGGAGTCGTGGATGGGATTCGCTGCATCGAGAGAATTTGCAGGAGACCCAGAGAGAGAAGTGCGCCGGCGTTTGCGAGACGAGATATCGCTGTCATCAAATGGGTTTGGCCGAGTCGTGCTGGCTTCAGCGGAGGCAGCGCGATCTGTAAGGTCGGGAGATCTCGAGGTTGGATCCATCGGAGCCGTGTAGAGTCAACGGGGACAAGGCGTGAAAGTACAGAGACGTCACACCGTCGTGAGAGACGCCCCGGCGAAAACTGCACAAAATTAACATGTGGGTTTGATAGAAGAGTGAGGTATAGCGGGGGAGCAGCAAGATTCCCAAGCTCGAGATGAATATCGAACAGGGAATCAGAGCCAAAGCGTTAATGCGGGGGATAGGCAGTTGAGGTAGACAAAGAGACCGGTGATTAAGAGACTCGGGATCTGAAACCAGATCGAGCTAAAAATCCCCCAGAGCCGTGTTTACTCTTGAGTTTTGGGATGGGATGGATAAGAAGTAAGTGCAGGAAATGGATAAGGCTTCTTGAATCTAAGGGTAAGGTAAAAGCCAAACCAGGATCTGGAAGAGCTGGAGTATGGATTGGCAGGGCGCGGTCGCGGTCTGCTAGTGTGGGTACCCCGCCACGGCAGGAGCACTGGGGGTGCAGATAGTAGAAACAAGAGGGGGAAAGTACGATTAAGAGTTACAGAAGATGGATCATGGAAATAACAAGATGAAAGTTGGCCTGCAATGACTTACCTTTCCGATGAGAACGATGATATAATGGCTTATTGCTGAAAGGAAAAAAGATATACTCTTGCTGGTATTCTTGTTTCGATATAAATCGAGTTGGGGAAAGGCCGAATAGAAGAAATCTGGTTTGGTTGCTGAGTCGAAGCTTTCGGGGGTTTTCTAGGCGAGTGTGTGGACTCTGATGTCGTAGAGATTAAAACGTAAGGCAAAATTGATAGTTGCCTTAACTGGTTTGACAGTGACAGGTCCCATCCATACAGAAAGTGCCTACCTCAAAGTCCCGTCACTGTGGCTCAACTTTTTTAGTGGAGAGCTCACCTGTGCGCGAGGTGATGTCAGGCTGTACCTGTCTGTGTCTGGACCTAGGGCGGGGTAGACCAGGCAATTTAGATAAATGGCTTTGGGTATGGGGTGAGGATAGTGCATTCAATTACATTGATGTCATGGCAGATTGATCGTCAACGTTGATATGCGCGAGTGAATAGCTGAATGCTGAAGGGCCAGTCTGGTATTATTTTTCAAATCCTTGAGAACTTAGTCGGCGTCGGAAATATAATGAACCTACCAAGGTTAATGCAGCCGAGTTTTTGTGCTTAGACTCTGCAGGTGTCATGATAGCGATCATGGCATCTGGTGGGGCATCAAGACGTTCAACATCCATTCATGAGCAACAAACAACAAAAGAGAAGACCTACTAACTGCTCGGTTACTTGTGGCTGCGGGAATGGGTTGATATACCTACGAAATCAGTGTCATCTGGAAGTGAAGCCTGACTGGAGGATGCCTACATTAAAATTTGTCTGTGATAAAACTTCATGATAACCAACCGCGTTAATCTGTGTCACCGGGCACGGTTCTCTACCTCGGGCGGCTAGCTACCTGTCTCGGATTTGAGCATCTACAATCTTAAATACATGAGATGCTTGCTGATGATATCAGGATTTGTCATATTTCTTAACTACTTGTTCACTGTACTTGCCTTTGTGAGCCGTTGAGCAACGCGTTACATTCGACATGTCAACAAGCTCAACAAAATAATGGGGACCTCGTTGATCGCCCGGGTTATTTTAATTTCTTTGGTATCCGTACCTAGACCAAAATTTGTACCTGCGGCTTGTGACATACGATGCGGCGCTAGTTAGAAGCAACTCCCCGTCCAAAAGCCTGACCCACATTGCCGATACATATTTGCGAATAGTTGCAGGCTGCAAAGCGAATCGTTTTTCCTAGCCTTTCATCGCACTCAAAACCGCCCTTGCCACACCTGTTGAATCGCCACCGGGTCAACTACCTGATCGCAGTGATTGTATCGGTTGACGTTTGGTTTTCGTTATTTTCCTTGCCTCCACCTGCGTCATCAAGTCTCCAGCATGTCTGCTCCAGCTTCTCAAGCCGCTCGCAAGAAAGTTGTTCACCAACTTGACACTCCCTTTTCTACTGTCTCATGGTAAGTGACTGCAACAACAATCGTCTCATCATCAATGCTGATGAGAAGCCAGGCCAGATGTCTCATCAGAGGACCAAGACACTATTTTGGAACTCCTATGCAAGTAAGTGAAGCCCCGTCAGAAGCCTCTAAATCTTTCCAGACAAGGCAGAGCCAGCTACCTGAAAAGCAAATGTCACTGACAGCCAAAGATTGTTGGATCCAATCGGTCAATATCGCCAAACACATATTAAGCGATCAAAGGGTAAGCGTGCAGCGCAAAAGGAGAAGGAGGCCAGGAAGATAGGGGATGACCCGGAACAACCTCCTGCGCCGCCGCCAATGCCTGATCTCGAAGCCAATATAGATGTTGGATTCAACTCAATTACCAGGAATCTCCAATCATGGCCGTCAAAGGGTACCGAGTCTACAGAAGACGAACCTAAAAAGCAGTACTCCATGGTTTTCGTAGCTCGCGGCAACCAGGCTTCAGCATTCAACTGTCATTTCCCACGGATGGTGGGGACAGCATCCAAACAACTTCATGCAGATGATCAGATTCGTTTGGTTGGTTTTTCTAAGCCCTGCTCTGAGCGCCTGAGCACCTGTCTAGGAGTTCCTAGGGTGTCATCTATAGCCATCATCAAGGATGCTCCTGGAGCCGGGGCTTTGCAGGACTTTGTCATGAAGGCAGTGGCGCCAGTGGAGGTATCGTGGCTAAATGCATCTTCAAGTACACAGTATGTTGCCCCAAAGATCAACGCTATAGAGACCACGATAGGACCCAAACGCGCACGGGTTGAATAGTTTTGACTTGACAAGGATTCATGCACGTATCCTCAAGCCTTTTTGGTAGTATTTGTACAGCTTCGGATTGTTAGATATTAATAAACAATTTGTGAGAGGGCGGTTTGATTCCACAATCTAGTGGTTTGGCAGTGGAACTCGGGCTACTTGAATGCCACAGCCAAAGGAGTTGAGCCATCGATTCCTACAAATATCTGAGTGAGCTCCAGCTTGAATATCTAGGTACCTAGATAGATAGGTAGGGATACAAACATCGACCGTACTGCGCTAAAATTCACATATTCCTACCAAACTCGCCCATATCGCTTGCCGTATACCTACATACATAGTCGTCCTTGGTTTCTTCGGCCTCAAATTTCCCTTTGGATAACGCTCAAGACCTTTTATGCAATTGCCCTATATGTTAGTACCCAGAAAATTTCGTCACATTGAAACCAGGTGTTGCAGCGGAGGCTCACTTTTCTGACACTGGCAGGCAGTGTCAAAGCTGTATCTACCAAAACGCACTTGCTAATAGACCGCTATTCTTCTAACATTTGATACCTACTAGGTCCAAGAGGGGAATTCCAGATCGATCTCTCCTGCATTGCGTACTACCAAGGCAGCCGTATCTTCTTCCTCAGGCTGTTCCTACCTGTGGTTACAGGTAGCAGGCATCGACGTTCCTACACCTTCCCTCCCCCACCCCCCTTTCATTCCTTTCCTTTCACCACCTTTCATCTTCCTCGCCCTGCAGTGTTTTGATGTTTCGCCCTAAAGCAAGTCAAGTTTACTGCATCCATTCATTTTGGAACTTTCACCCTCTACAGCTACAAGAGACTTTCTATTTCCTCTAGGGCACGAAGCCAACCACTGCCATCATGGCTAACTCCGGTTACGCCAATGCTGGCAACTTGAATGATGCCAAAGAACTCCAGAAAATGTTTAAGGGCCAGGGTAGCAGTAACATCACCGCAAAGCCCAGAGGCAAGAGTAAGAGTAAGGGGGGTAACTCGCTTCCAATGAAGCGGCGAGGTGGGATATCCCTTGCCCTAGCTGACTGATATGACCATGGATTAATGTAGCATTAGAAACCTTTCCACACCCGCATCGTGGACCACCGCCTACTTCTACCAATGTACCCCCTCCCAGTGCCCGCTACTATACGGCCACTCTTTTGTCTGACCCTTTAAAGCGCGTGCCTGGAGCAATTCTAGGGACAGCAACTCTAGCTTTCCTGAGTCGCCAAGATTCAGCACCTCAAACGCCTACCATTCCTGCCCAAAGTTAGTAGTGATAAGCAAAAGTCCTACAAGTGGTGCAAAATGCTGATTTAAGGATAGCCGCCAAACCGCTCATCGCAGAAAACCAGGCTCCTATCAAGGCCCCTGCGACCGTCTCTGCTGGGGAGATAAAGAGTGCGAACAAGGAAGAACAGTCTAAGGGGGTAGCCGCTAAGCCACCCGTCATGGGAAACCAAGCTCCCGCGACTGTCTTCAGTGGAGAAAGAAAGCAGGTTACGACGGCCGTCTCTGCTGGGGAGAACTTGCAGGTTCCCGCGATCGTCTCTACCGGGGAGGGAAAGCAGATTCCCACGATCGTCTCTACTGGAGAGACAAAGGTTGCGAACAAGGAAGGAGAGTCTAAGAAGAGCCTCGCAAGCATGTTCTTTTCTCTAATGTCGGGGGATTCAGACGAGGACTCTGACGAAGAATCGCCCGCTGTCAAAGTCAACGCCGAGGCTGTAAGCAAGTCCGCGACCACTGGTGTCATCAAATACTCATCCGACGAGCTGCTGGAGCTGAAGGGAAAACTCCCCTTAGAGCCCGCAAAGATAGTCTTACAGCAAAAGCATCGGGGTAAGACCGAATTATCGCCTGAGGCGATGGCTAACACAAGCCTTCGCCCAGAAGCCCCCGGTTTTATACCATCAGTGGCAGCTAAAATGGCAGCCCATCTGGCAAATGAACCAAACAAGCCAGTTAAGGATCGCAAGCCGACGAAAGGGCTGGGCTCGTCTATGTGGGCCAAGTAAAGGGGCATTGCCTTTGCTAAGGGATGAGAGACTGATTGGAACGGTATTGCGCGTTTCACATATGGCTGCGAAATAAGAAAGATAATCATCTGTGAGGAAACACGCCGAGATATCACGGGCTTGGTCTTGTGTTAATATCAGAGAAGCCAGAAAGTTTTAGGCTCGGTCGGCTTTATGGAATTTGAGAATTGAGATTCTAGTCTAGGTAGTTTACACCACAGACTATTAACAGATTATCTCAAGGTCACTGCATCTACTAGTATTGTATCTGTCATTTAATTTCTGATGCAGCTCGCATTGCGGACCGGGCGACCTGTATTAGTCACCTGAAGATGTATTCGCTCACCCCTTTCACGACTTAGGAGTAAAACGACATGCAAGTATTATTGAAAACATAAGCACAACGCTGGTATATTCGACTCATCTAGAACTCTATTCGGCTATCCCTTTCTCTAGTATCTTCACGCCTTCTCTCACCTTAGGCGAGTAGTGCTTTCTCAGCAATTCCCCCTCCCAAACTGTTGCTGCAAAGGGGTTGCTACCCTCGATACTATCACTGATAGGGTTATATCGACCATCTCCCTTACGCTCCTCTGTATTCCAAAGACTACGAATGTTCTTTGCGTGGGTGTGCGCCATATCGCTAAGAAGTACAAGGACAGCCTGGCACGACTTATCGGGAAGCTGAAGCGCAGCCGTCATGAGTTGCTTGGAGAATGCAGCGAGGCGCATAGGCGGCACCGACCTGATGTTCCAAGGCGGGAGGAGAATGCCGGTTAACGAACGCAGGAGAAGGACCGTTGTTGTTTGTACATTGATCTTGGTAGCTGCATTAGTTGAGTTGACGGGACGTGTTAACTCGACATCGGGGTTTGTGGATAGTGTGAGGAGTGTCTTGAAAAGGTGTGTAGTGAAGAACGACAAATCGAGGTGAAGGTCGTTGCGTGAGTTATGGGCGTCTTGCCCTTCGAGCAGAGCGAAGGCTGTGACGGTGCAGAGAAGAGCCTCACGAGTGAGGTTGCGCACAGGGATGTCATCTTCATCTTTCTCCTCCTCTCCTTCCTCCCCATCATCAGGGCCCTTCTCGGCATCCTCTTCGCTGTGGCGGATGAGATCCTTCAGCGCCTCGAGAAGATCACCAAAGAAATCCTGGTTGATAAGATGGGCGTATTTGGCCAGACCTTCGAGAACGGCTCCCATGAGGTGAGGCATTCGCAACTTCAGAATACGGAAGTAGGTAGCAAAGACAAGCTTTAGAGTCTCTGATTGCATGCGGTCGCGCTCTTCGTAGCTGACAGATGCATCTGCGTTGGCCATATCCTTATCGAGAGCCTTCTGCTCCTTGAGCTCCTTGCGATAACGCTTAGTTCTGAATTCGCGCTTCTTTTTGAAAGATCCCTCCGTACTTTCAACGTGGTCTTGGGACGCTTTGCCTGAGAATTCAGACAGGAGGCGTAGGCTCAGGAAAAGGTTCACAACACTCTCGTCGACCTGGTATTCGCGGGCCTTCATCATCTTGGAGAGCAGACCAACGGCGTCATTAGATGGTCGCCCTTCTTCATCCTCCTTGAACAGCTCACGGAGAGCCTCCAGACACTTAACACCGTCCTGGTTGATTTTACGTCGGCTGAGCTTGGTAACAAGAATTTTAAGCAGATCTGTTCGGAAGTTGAAGTGTGACACTGATGTAACGAGGGTACAGGCACAGGTGATAGCGATACTGGCTAGAGTTGGTCCGCCCTTTGATGCCCTTATATCGAGTTTGGAGCATCGAGCAAGCTCTTTAATGTAGTTTTGGTATCCCGAAACGAGAGCTTGTTCGTACTGCCGTAGAGTTCGCACTTCCTTGGAAAGTTTCTCTCTCGGGCCATTCTCTTCTTGCGGACGTATACGGTAGCCAGGAATGACATCCTTGTAGACGGTCATTTGTGTCATGAGGGCGAGCATCTGAATGGCGACAATCTTGGATTGTCCGATTTTGGCAAGTGCCTTGAATGCGCCGACGTGTTCCTCCGGATTCTCGTTCATTTGCGTACCAATCTTGGCCAACTCCTCCTGTGCATCTCGAATCTGCTGAGGCTCGGGGATCTCGGGCTCTTCCTCGACCTCCTCTTCCTCAAACTCCATCTCTTCTTCATCCTCGCGGCCTTCTAGCCACTCAGTGTCGCTTCCAATCGATTCTGCGTCATCCTCTTGACCTTCTGCCTGCTCAATTCGACCATCGGCTGTCTTGATAGGTAGTCGGTTGCTTTCCTTTTGCTTCTTGCCTTTGCGCGGGCGCGATTCGTAGTCTTGTTCAAGATCCCAATTCGAAGCGTTTTTGAAGAAAGATTTCTGGGCGCTCTTTGACTCGGCTTGACCTCGAGACTTGTGATCAGATGAGTCGTGAGCGACCTTTCTTCTTTTCGTGCCATTGGGCGCCATCTTTGCTGGTCTTTTCTGTAGCACAAAAAACTTGCGCCTGTGGAAGGTTTTGTCGTCTTGTCTTCAAGGTAACTGTTTTTTGCGAAAGCTGATATGTTTAGTGGAGCTAATGGCAGATCGCAGTTTGTAATTGGACAAGGTTCAGCTTCACCGCCAAAAAGTTGGACTTTTCTGCCGGACAGAAATGCCCCTCTGCCAAATTATTTTATCGACTAACCGCAGGAATTCATCTGCAGTGTCCAGAATTTGAGTTTTGAGTTCAGAAACTATTCCAGCAACCATGGGCTTTACCAAACCACCTGTGCAGGCGCTCAAATCCGCCAACAAGCTCAAGCGAAAGGAGCTCTTCGTTCAGTACAAGAAGCACCAGAATAAGGAGAAACATGAGGAACGACACCGACGCAGAAAGGAAGAAGCAAAGGATCCTGAGCTTAAGGCAGCTCGCCTTGCGAAGCGCAAACCTGCTACGATCGACTCGAAGCGAGTGTGGGATGATGTAGATGATGATAGCCTGGGCGTGCAAGTAGACCTTGAGAAACTCAAGAGGCGTCGCATTGAAGAGGCTGAGGCAGCAGAGCAGGCCGCCCATGAGGCCGCCTTGCGCGCCGAGGAGGAGATGGATGAAGATGACGATGTCGACAGTATGCTGGCTTCCGATGAGGAGATGGACGAGGAACGACAAGCTGCAATGGAAAAGAAGCGAGAGCGACGCGCACAGCGAGACAGCAGTGTCGCGCCGTCCACAGCAAGCACAAATCTTGACTTGACGCCCACCTCACTCGCCCTCAAGTTTCCCTCGCTTTTCACCGATATTCCCGCGCCAGAGCCCAAGGTCCTAGTCACGACATCGCTGAACTCTACTCTGCACGAACAAGCCAATGTCCTTTGCGAGTTCTTCCCCAACAGCTCTTACGTCCCCAGGTCCGCACATCGGTACGGTCACAAGTACTCCCTCCGGGAAATCTGCAAATATGCTACAAATCGAGAGTACACGGCTGTTATCCTTCTCAACGAGGATTCTAAGAAGCCTGCAGGCCTCACGGTTGTGCATCTGCCTTCTGGTCCGACATTTCACTTCTCCATCACCAACTGGATCGAGGGTAAGAAGCTCCCCGGCCACGGAAACCCGACAAATCATTACCCAGAGCTTCTGCTCAACAACTTCAAGACCCCTCTGGGTCTGCTGACGGCCAAACTGTTCATGACGCTGTTTCCTCCTAAGCCAGAGTTCCAAGGTCGTCAAGTGACAACACTTCACAACCAGCGTGATTACATCTTTGTGAGACGGCACCGTTATGTTTTCCGTGAAAAGCGAGAGACAGAAAAGAGCATTGTCGGCGCTGATGGAAAGGAAGTCAAGGGCGTGGAGGGCATTCGTGCCGGTTTGCAGGAACTAGGCCCCCGTTTCACCTTGAAGTTGAGGAGAGTCGATAAGGGCATTGGAAGAGCCGGAAGCGACGGCGACGATGCGACGCAGTGGCAATGGAAGGCAAAGATGGAAAAGGACCGCAAGAGATTCAACCTGTAATCGTTTTACTAATGATGACGTGGTAGTCATGGCGTCAGGCGTTCGTAAACTTGAGACGAAAATAGTATAGAAAGACAATGAGGAAGCTGTTCTGAGAGGCCACCGTTGGGCGAATTTGCTAGCATCTACATTACAGTTCATCACATGCATGTGTCGATAACATGCAATCGAACTTTTGACGGTTATCAAAATGCCCTGCAGCAATTATTACCCATCTTGCCGCAATAACGATGACTCATGCTAAGATAGACATCTTGTGAGCGGACAGGCACTCTGATAGAAGGTAAATTTCTGTGGGAAATACACAATGAAATAAGGTCGTCGTAATTACACATACTCAGTCAAGCGATAGCTCAATCAAAGAAATGTCTACACAGTACAATAACCGTCCAAAAGAGGAAGAGGAATGTAGACGCAAGGGCATAGTCAACAGCAAATTCGATATGAAATTGAGTAAAATACCGGACTATCTACATGAACAGATTAGTGGAGGGCTGCCAATGTTATCTCTTGGGGTCATCCACTCATTCATTGAGAGGGCATACCAAAGTCGTACGTCCCGCAGCGTTGCATCTTTAGTAAATACCTACATAGGCTTTCCTCTATCCTTTTTGCTTTCTTAATAGCAAAACATTGTCGCACAGCACTTGGATCATCGCTTAGACCAAGTACTCATATAGTGATAAATTTGTAATTCATGCTAAGTATCCAAGGGGTTTCCGAACCGACATTTGACACCTTGGCAAAGAGATGAGAGAAAAGGTCCTAGTGTAATGGAGTTCATTATACATAATAAAAGTATTTGTTTATCGATTACGGAGTAGACTACACCGTTGGATATTGCAACCTAAAATTGACCGTTTTCCAGATTGGCTGATAGGGTGATTGAAGTGGTAAGTTGGCGGAAATTCCCATTACTGGCCAGATATATATGCTCAACATAGCCGATTAGGGTCTGGTAACACCCTCTTGTATCTGGCCTTAAAGTTTATATTTCACAATCTGGAGTGTAACACGGCATCAATGCCATATCGAGGGTGTAAAGGCTGTGGCGTAACGTTCTTCACCAGGAACGATGGAGCGCCACATTTCAGCCAATACCTACTGGTACTGTTGCGTGGCGTCAATTGTACGAGCTAAGTACTAAGGTTGCAATGGATCAGTCCCTGGATTTCATGGGAAGGGACTGTAGGTAATTTAGAGGCGGGTTAGTAGTGCTTCCCTTGCATTAGTTAGTACCTACTAAGGTAGTACATGTGCAGTGAGCAGACCAAGCTAGACTCTATCGTCTGTCTTGTTTTTAGTGATTTGCCCCTTTAACCTGATTCCGTTCCTCACCACTTCAACAGAAAACTCGACGTCGTGTTTGTTACACAAGGAAAGAGATTTGTATCCTCTATTCGAAACCCGTCTTGGTCGGATTCTTTCATGCGTTCATACGCGTCTCATTGCTGAACCCCAGAATTTTACTCTCCTCTTGTATATCCCCTGTCCTCAGTGACCCATAGACCGCGGTTCGTTTACTTTGCGACAATTAAAATCCTGGCCGTTCATGACGCACGCAGCTCTGTCTGTAACCCTGTATACTGGATAGCAGCAGAGACTCAGTCTGCCATTACGCTTCATGATTTTTTGTTATTATATTATCTCATAACAGTTTCTCAACTTGACTTCAGCATCTTTGCCGTTGCCATGACCGCTTCGTCAAACCTAGCAGGTGTGAACGGCGACGACAACGGTAAGATACTTCTCCCAGCCTCTCGTCATCTGAGAGCAAGATACAAGCCAATCGCATAAGCACAAACTAACAAATCCTTCCTCAGTCAGGCCAAATGACCATGGTAGGCAAAGCGATGTATGGAAGCATGCTCCTGTCCTTATTGGTAGCACCAAATTCGAGCCTCGTCCCGATGTTAAGAACATCATGATTACAGGCGGCGCCGGCTTCATGTGAGTTCCCTTCTAACTCGCCGTGCCAAGATCAGCTCCACTGACTATTCGTTTGTTCCTTCTGAAGCGCTTGCTGGGTCGTCCGCCACCTTGCTCTGACATATCCACATGCTTATAACATCGTCTCATTCGACAAGCTGGACTACTGTGCTTCTCTTAACAACACTGGCATTCTTAGCGAATCGCATAACTTTACATTCTACAATGGTGATATCACCAATCCTGCTGAAGTCGTTGACTGTATGGAGCGGTATGACATCGATACCGTCCTCCATTTTGCCGCTCAATCTCACGTAGATTTGAGCTTTGGCAACTCTTATGGCTTCACGCATACAAATGTCTATGGGACGCATGTTCTACTCGAGAGTGCCAAGAAAGTCGGCATTGGACGCTTCATCCATGTGTCGACAGATGAAGTCTACGGCGAGGTTAAAGAAGATGACGACGACCTTCTTGAAACTAGCATATTGGCCCCAACAAACCCATATGCTGCCAGCAAAGCAGCGGCTGAGATGTTGGTGCAGTCTTATCAGAAGAGCTTCAAGCTTCCGGCCATCATCGTGCGCAGCAACAATGTATACGGTCCTCACCAATACCCAGAAAGTGAGTCCCCAAGCGGTGAAGGAGGTCCTGATACGCGTCCAGTTACTAAAGCTTGTCAGAAATAATACCCAAGTTCATATGTCTTTTGAATCGCCAGCGGCCGTTGGTGCTGCATGGGGACGGTTTGCCGACACGACGGTATTTGTACGCTGGCGACGCAGCGGACGCCTTTGATACGATCCTGCACAAGGGCCAGATTGGCCAAATTTACAATGTGGGCTCACATGACGAGGTGTCCAATCTAGAACTCTCATCAATGCTTCTCGATCGAATGGAGATCTCACACGACACCCCAGAACAGCTCCGCAAGTGGATCAAATACACTCGGGACAGGCCCTTCAACGACCGCCGATATGCAGTCGACGGGACCAAGCTAAAGCGACTCGGTTGGGAACAGAAGGTATCTATAGACGAGGGCCTCAAGATCACGGTCGATTGGTTTACTCGGTTTGGAGAGACTTGGTGGGGAGACATCAGCCATGTTCTTACGCCCTTTCCTACAGTGAGCGATGGTGAGATGGTACCAGACGATGCGCGATCAATGCGTGATGAACCACATGACTCGCAAGACATTCAACAAGGCAAGCTTCCAGAGCAACAGAAGAAGGAAGATGTCAATGGATGCCGAGACACGAGGAACGGAGACGGCATGAACGGAGTGTACCAAAATAGCGAGCGTCATATCGCTGTTTGATATGATGACATTAAAGCAGAAAGTTCCGGGTTAACGCATTTACGAAAGACAAGAGAAGAGAAAGACGAAGAGCATATTAGATACCAAGCTTTGAGATGTTGATGGATAGACAAAGGCTGAAAGATAAGGCAATGTTCTCTGCGAATTTAGAGGTTTCTGTAATAAAGATTTTTGGTTCATCTTTGGGTACATACTAATGTACATTCTCTCAAGGGGGACAGAGGGAGTACGCACATAGAATTATGATATATCTATCCGACAACACATTCATTTATCGACAATACTGAGATGTTCACGGACGATTTGCTACTGCGTATAAGAACGCTGTATGTACCATCAACTTGCTCACTATGTGGTCGTAGGAACACGATGCAACATACATAGCCAATAGGGGATATTTTATGACGACCTCTCCTGCATGATACATCACCAGTCAGAAGTCAAAACGAGGTCAATCAGGGGTCAATGGTAAGGTCGACGTTCCCATGGCCCCGGTATCTTCCCGTCGGTTCTTACCTACGTATGCAGAGCAATACAATGCCAACGCAGCATACATACATACAACCTGACAACATACCAGCAAGACCAGGCCAGCGGGTCGGGGAGACGAGTGAACTATTCCGCGGCGGCGGTCCGACAGTCTAAAACTCTGACAGCGCATAGAGACAAAGGACCTGCGCGGTGAAGTTGGTTTCGCTCTATTTAGCGAATAGGATCTCAGCGGGACGATCCTTTTTAGATGGATGCCCAACATTAAGCCGACCAACCTGCCGGGAATGTGGAAAACGTTTTCCGCTACCTGTGTGGTGGTATCCGTACATGTGCTCTGTTGTAGACTGTAGTATCATGGACCCATCTCCGTACGTACCGTTGGTGTCTGCAACGGAACTTTTGTCTAACTGCCGAGATACTGATAGACGGATGGATCTAATGCGAGGCAAAGTATGGAGGTGAATGCTGGTTAGAGTTTGCACTATGCGGAGAATGGGGAGAATCAATCACTTGGAAGCAGGTTCGGGTTCTCAAGTGCCAATGGCACCAATAACTGGAAGAAATTTACAGGGGAAACACCAAAGAACTTGACAGAGCGGGACAGATTGAACTGGTGGTAAGGGTCGAACAACAGCTAGCTAGAAGTACTAACCGAACCTAGTAGCTTTGTCGTTGGCACTAAGTCGGCCATTCAGGAGAGGGCCTAGGGGAACGGGCCGCTTCGAGATCGATGGAAGCAAGTTGAATGTTGACAACCAACAACAATTCGCGTCTAATAATAAACTATAATGTCAAATAGTATCCTGGCCTGATCCTGTACCCAAGACGATGCTGAATCATCATAAAAAAAAAAAGGAATCTGAATGCACAGTAAATACGGCAAATGCTAACATCCTGGTTCTCTTCTACGTTTCTAAATCTTTGGCCTAATGGGACGGTTTCTTTCCGAACAGGGTGGAGGTGGATAACTTATCCTGGTAAACCATGACACGAGAATGGGGACGCGGGTACAGTAGTTACTTGTTTGTCAAAGCAATTGTCTTCCTTTTATTTGTGGCATTGTATACATACTCGAGAAACACCACTAATCAGTTATCAATTCCTTCTAACAACGCATACTCTTGACGCCCTCATGTGCCTACATAGGTAGGTAGGTAGGTAACTTCAACTTCATAACCCTTGGAATGCTAGACTTGAGAAATGGTGACCCACAGCTCTAGTTTGGCAGTCAGTCAGTCCTATGATCCTCAATCAAGTCTAGTTTTTGTTGCAACCCCGAACCGACTGTTCGTTCCCTGGCCGTTTAAACGCATACTGTTGCGTTGCACCACTCCACCGCCGTGGGATGATGGACCAGGTTTTCTCTTCCAGGATGGAGGGGGGTTAACTTTCTCAGGCCTCGCAAAAATAGAGATTGTCTTGTAGTAAGACAAAAAGCCTCGGTTGGGCTGGAATCCTGAAAGCTTCGATGCGGTAGCACACATCTCAAGCTCGGAAGCTATAAAAAGTTACACTAACACTAGATGTAAAACATAGACTACTGTACTGTACCTTAGAAAGCGTAGGTGACCGTTCGATAGCGCACAGAGGCTTGTGGTCCAGGCCTTGCTACACCAAGCTACACCAGCGTATCCCAACGTCGGGGCAACTTCAAGCCGAGAATAGATCATATCAAATACCGTAACTACAGAACGGAAACATGAATATCAATCGTATTGCACCCCACGTAAGGTTGCTATATTGTAACGGACTATAGTATACGTACTGAGTTGAGCTGAGGGATGGGTAGACCTCTCCACAGTTTGGTGGTCGACACCGTTGACTCGCACTTTAGTGACAGTAAAAGGCAAAAAGGCCGTTGGAGAGATGCAACGTTTGACAATACACAAGAATACAGAGATACATACACTCCAATTGGCTTATCTGAGGGGCTATAGTTTACATGGTCATCACGGTCTTCCCGCTGCCATACGTACATTGCCAAGCCAGTCTCTCGGTACTGTACAGTACTGTAATGGTAGCATTGTATGTACGTAGACAGATAATGCAGCAAGGGATAGCATGATACTTTTCGAATCAATCGACGTGGTAAGCACTATATGTAACTGGCTGCATAATTGGGTTCCCAGTATATCAAGCCTACATGAAACATGTCGTGTCAATTGTCCAGCAACTTCAACGCCAACTCGATCAAGAAACAGGTGTTATTACAGTATGTACAGGTAACTAGCTAACTACCTAGTTAGCCTAACTGCTTGACTGACTTGTGACTGCAAATTACCTGACCGCAAACGTTTGTCGACCGGCCGGCATATCCCTGCCCTCTCTGCAGCGTAGCACTCCCTTGCTCCCGATCCTTGGATCACTTCCTCCACTTCCTGTGCTCCTCCACCCCAATTGGTAGAGGAGCAAGAGAGCCTCGAGTTTCTAGAGTATCTCGATTGGTCCCAGCAAGTTTGCTAGCTACAGTAGCTCGTCCTCCTTGCTTCTCCCCGGCTTATCCTTCAGACTGGGACTGGACTGGGACTGGGACTTCAATGGAGTCATTGTCTTTTCCGATTAACCACCTTGAGGAGTTGGGCTGTTTTCCCGCTCTTGCCCAATACTTTCATCAATGTCGACTATTCCACAAACATACCATATAAGTTTGCTCTCTCATCCTGGCTATCTTGTACGGGTCCCTTTCCCGAGGACACTTGTGCCCTGATCCACGTTAACTTGACCAGTCTCCACTGGACTCACGGACCTTTACCAATCCCCAGGTCCTCCTTCTTTAAGTCTTGGATCCTCCACTCACTCATTCCCCTAGGCTCGTTTCCATGGTCTGTACTTATCCTAATTAATTGCTTTGTCTTTTCCGTTTACGCTTCCACTTTATCCAAACGCTTCGACTGGTCTTTAAGTTTTCCTTTCCCCGTGCAACGCTTGACAAAGGACGACAGTATTACCAACTCGCCTACGGATACTATCATCAAACCTCCGTCATCATAGCAGCAAGCAACTACCCAAACTTTGTCGCCCGCGCCGCTCGTTTCAGCCTCATTCTCCGAATCTAAGTCATGTCGCTAGTCATTGTCGCCTCCACCAGACTACGATAGTGCCGTTGTTCTTTTTGTTGTTTTTACCGCCAATTTCCTACATTTTATCCCTTCTCTAGGCGCCCATGGCCAAAAAGCGACGGTGCAAACCACTCAAGGGAACACCGGCACGTCACAACCAATCTCAGACGAGCACCATGTCCTCGGAGGACTCGTACGCTGTACAGAGCGGCCGACAATCCAGCGACGGGACACCAAGTGAGCATGCCAATAGTGACGGAAATAATACAGCCATGACCAGTATCGTGGGAACAGACGAGGAGCCTCATCATCACAACGACTCCGATCTAGATGAAGATGTTGACGAAGACGACATGATATCCATATACCCTGCCTCGCAATACCCTGGAGTTTCTGCAGCCCACCAAGTCGAGACTCCATTCTCTCCGGACTCACATGCGGCAGACTCAGATATGTATGCAATAACCTCCCGTTTCCGTCTTGTTGTGCCATTTACTGACCTTGTTCTTAGGGCTGCATCAACACGATCATTATGGGCCCAAGATCTCGACTATAGAGAAATTCACGGCCGACGTTACTGTCGTGAATACTACATGCCAAACGACGATATCGAACAGTGGCGAATGGCTATACAACATCAAGTGTTTATGCACGTACTTGACGGCGGGCTCACCCTTGCTCCAATTCAGAACCCCACCCATATTCTCGATATCGGTACAGGTACGGGCGAATGGGCGATCAAGATGGCCGAGCTGCAACCACAATGCGAGGTTGTGGGAACCGACATCGCTGCGATAGCGGAAACCAAGAGCGTGCCTATGAACGTATTTTTCGAAATTGAGGACGCAGAAGATTGGGACCGCCACCCCGATATATACGACTTAATTCACTTTCGACTAATGGAGGGCGCATTCCGGAACTGGAGCTTTGTATATGACAATACTTACTTCTCCCTGAAACCCGGTGGTTGGATCGAGGTGCAAGACTTTGTTAGCGCTGAAGGATTTATTCAATTTCTGTCACAGTTCCCAGATAACTCTCCCATGCATGAACTTCTGAGGGATCTCGAAATAGCTTCTGAGAAATCAGGACGTCCAAGAGGCACATATCATCTCGAGCCACGGTTACTCATGGATGCAGGATTTGTTGACGTCCGAGTAACAGAATACTCTATTCCTATTACAGTTGCCGAGGCGTCTGCGGGCAAAATCTGGCTCATCTCTTGCTTGGACGGCCTAGAAGCGCATTGCTTGCGACTTTTGACAGAGTATATGGACTGGGAACCTGAAAAGTGCAAACAAGCCTGCGAAGCGGCTGCGAGAGACTTGGCAAACGCTGCTAAAGACCCTGTAAAATCAAAAGGTCTTCAGATCAAGATGCGTATCATTATTGGCAGAAAGCCCCTGGATGCGCCCCGTACAGACCTAGCAGAACTCCTTGGGAGATGCCACTCGCCAGCTACAGAGCTTAACGGCGATGGTTCCAATCCTACGCTTCATGCGGACGACCATACGACTGCTGGGCCGAGTTAGACGGCAAACACACAATTATTTCATGACGAGGATACGAAAACCCATTTATCCTTGGTTTTTGGCAACCCTTTTTGGGGGGCAATGGGTGGCGCAGATGATTTGTAGGGCGGCGTTTAAGTGGATGACGACCCGATCTCTTGCATTTACTTGTACATTCTCCAGCAGTTGATCAGGGCGGTTATTCTTTTCATTGTTCTTTTATTTTACTTCAAGATACACACGGGTGGCGCTTTGGTGTAACAAAACTTGTTGCAGTCTTTAGCTGTTTGGAGCAAGGTTTGCAATCAGTTCACAAGCTGATTGAACAGCTAGTTGAAATGATTAGAGAGAATAACAAGATATATGTGTACGCATTAGTGCACTGGTTACATGATAGTCAGAGTTTTATCATCTTTTACGAGTAACCCAAATATTGGGTGGTGATGTCTAATAGCGATAGGTGATGTAATGTTTTGTTTGACTGTTCTATAAGCACGGGCAAGCTCGGTAATTTAGCTGCCTTATCGCCCAAGACGAGCTGCCTATCGTTGTGCAACCACGTTCACTAAGGTGGGGAGCTCCCGTACAGGGCCCTTGCCAACCACCGACACTTCGTCACCAACACCAACACCGACTATCTCAATCCCATCAACAAGCCAGCTCCAACCACCTGGAGTCAGGATCCAGCTTTAACGAACATCTGTGTCATCGTGCGCCGAACCCAATATTCTTTTCCATTTTTCCTGGCCTTCGAACATGCGCCTGTGAAACCGATACACAATGGCCCTGAATCTACAAGACGGCTTCGATGCCGCCAATGGCGTCTCAGACCTCGAAGAGCCCATCTTTACCATAGAGGGTGTTCAGTTGCAGTTCTCAGTGGCCGCCGATTTTGTTGCGGCGCAGGTTGCCAACAATGTTATTGTCCTCGCTCTCTCCAACGGACGAATCCTCCGAATCGATCTGGAACGACCTGAAGACATTGATGGTAGGAGACTCGTATGCATCCTGTCAGACGGTTCAAATGACTAATTGTGTGTTTTTTTGTGGTAGATATCGACTTGCCCAAGAAACCATCCGAGATTGGCATGATCCGGCGCATGTTTCTTGACCCGACAGCTTCGCACCTTATCGTTTGTACCACGCTCGGCGAGAACTATTACCTTCATTCTCAATCAAAACATCCTAGGCCGCTTGGGCGTCTCCGTGGTGTTTCCATCGAGAGCGTGGCATGGAACCCTTCATTACCCACAGCGTCGACACGAGAGATATTGATCGGAGCATCCGATGGCAATATTTACGAGGCTTTCATCGAGACATCCAAGGAATTTTACAAGAAGGAAATGAAGCATTTGAAGAATCTACACAAGCTACCAGATGGACCGATCACGGGATTATGGGTTGACAACCTCCAAAACAATAAATCAGACCTTCGAAGGGTAGTAATAGCTACGCAAACGCGCCTGTTCCACCTGGTAGGGAGGATAGGGTATGGGCACGACGGTTCGGGGTCGGTTTATACAAGACTATTTGAGTCGGAGCAACCTGTTGTTCACGAACTGTCGCGGACCACCTCCGGGGCTCCTTCATGCCTAGCGGTGTCTCCTGATGCTCCCGACTCTGGACCATACGACGACGACGTCCCCGACCGAGCATATGCTTGGTTATCCTACCAGGGCGTGTTTCATGGAAAACTATCGAATACACCTGCAGACAGCAACCTCGGCAGCAAGGTCTTTTCAGAATCGAAAATGCTGTCCAAAGCACAGATTCTTTCCCCCGACGAAAGCGAGAGGCGAATCGTAACAACAGAGGCTATCGATGCCATCGCACTGACGCAGTGGCATATTGTGCACCTGGTTGGAGGGCGTGTAATCACAACAAATCGACTTACAGGGAAGATGGTCTCTGAACATAACGTCATTGGTCAGGGACAGAAAGCCATAGGCTTCTCTGTTGATATCCAGAAGAACACATTTTGGCTGTTTACTTCAGAGGAGATTTTTGAGATTGTAGTCCGAGACGAGGAGCGCAATATTTGGGAAATCATGACCAAATTGCAGCAGTTCGAGCCGGCTCTGCAACATGCCCGAACACCTCTGCAAAAAGAAATAGTTGCGGCTGCGTATGGCGATCATCTCGCCAGCAAAGGCCACTGGATCGAGGCTGCTACAGTGTACGGCCGCAGTAATAAGCCATTCGAGGATATTGCTCTGAGCATTATTGACAACAACCAACCAGATGCCTTGAGGAAATTCCTGCTGACAAAATTGGGTTCACTCAAAAAGCCAGCTGTGATGCAGCGGATGATGATCGCGGGTTGGTTGATAGAGGTGTTCATGTCCAAGCTCAACTCGCTTGATGATACTATAAATACACAGGCTGAGCCATCGGAGAATGTGAACTCGACCGAATCACGGAAGCTGCTCGAGTCCGTAAGGAAAGAGTTTAGGGATTTTGTTGACAAGTACAAAAGCGATCTCGACCGGAGGATGGTGTACGATGTCGTTAGCAGCCATGGCCGCGAAGGAGAGCTCCTTTACTTTGCGAATGCTGTCAACGACTATAATTATGTTCTCTCTTATTGGGTTCAACGAGAGAGGTGGAGCGAGGTTCTGAACGTTCTCAAGAAGCAGACGGATCCCGAAGTCTTTTACCGGTATAGCAGCGTGCTGATGACATACGTTGCTCCAGAGCTGGTTGAGATCCTGATGAGACATTCTGATCTGAAACCCAGGAATCTGATCCCTGCCTTCCTCGAGTACAACCGGACGTTCACAGGTGGTCCGAACGCTCAGAACCAAGCGATAAGATATCTCAACTATGCTGTCTATCAACTCAACTCGAAAGATGCGGCAGTACATAACACTTTGGTCTCGATCTACGCTTCTCATCCTTCAAAGGATGAGTCCGGACTTTTGTCATACCTGCAGGCGCAAGGAGACGAGCCTCGCTATGATCCTGACTTTGCCCTTCGACTATGCATCCAGCATCACCGAACACTATCATGCGTACATATTTATACGAGCATGGGGCAATATCTTCAAGCCGTTGACTTGGCTTTGTCTCATGGCGAGGTTGAGCTGGCCGCTGTCATTGCGGATCGGCCAATGTCGAACCCGCAGCTGCGTAAACGGTTATGGCTGGCGGTCGCCCGAAAGGTCATTTCCCAATCAAATGGGATCAAGACAGCGATTGAGTTTCTCAAACGATGCGACTTGCTCAAAATTGAGGACTTGATACCTTTCTTCCCTGATTTTGTTGTCATTGACGATTTCAAGGAGGAGATCTGTGCCGCGCTTGAAGATTACAGCCGCAACATTGATAACCTGAAAAAGGAAATGGATGAATCGTCGCAAACTGCTACCAATATCAAGGTTGACATTGCCGCGCTCGACCATCGCTACGCAATTGTGGAGCCTGGAGAGAAGTGCTATACTTGCGGACTACCCCTATTGAGCCGACAGTTCTTTGTCTTTCCCTGTCAACACTCGTTCCACTCTGACTGCTTGGGACGGAAGGTACTTGAGCAGGCGGGTGTCGGAAAGTCATCGCGTATTAGGGAACTCCAGACGCAGATACAAAAGGGTTTGGTTAGTGGTGCGCAAAGGGAGACAGTTGTTGCAGAGCTGGACGCTCTGGTTGCGTCTGCTTGGTAAGTTACTGTTCATTCGCATAACTTCATAACTAACTTTGCACAGTATTCTTTGCAGTGATCTGGCCATCAAGAGAATCGATGAGCCTTTCATCACGCATAATGATAACGTCAATGAATGGGTGTTGTAAGAGGAGGAGATTAGGTCATGGAAGAAGAGAGCATGTAGTCTATGAATGTCTTGTCATGGTCTTAGATCTGCAGATACCCCGCAACGTTGGTTCAGTACAATGGAAAGCAGACTTGATTTATGGCATAGTGACAGCACTTGGGGTGAAGCGACAACCACTGAAATCATCTCGCCAAAGAGAGTGCGCGAATATTGCAGCATTCTAACTGAGCCGGGACTAATTCACACGAATTCAGTGTACAATGTGACGCTATGAAAGGAACCCTTTAAGCATGTCAACCACGATTCTTGATGGACATGCTGACGGCAGGCGCATGTCATCTGGATAACACTCGTTCCGACATCTCAGTATCGGCACTCTGCAGCCTCTGTGGAACGGGTGAGCATGAGGATAGAGACAATGACACCATACAGGCCGAGAACTTCTGCAAAGATAAGGATGAGAACCATGCCGATATAGAGACGTGGCTGTTGCGAGCTGGCACGGACTGAGAAGTGTAAGTTGTGAACGGTGCTTATCTAGGTTTAGAGAATAAACGTACCTCCAGCATCGCCAACGATACCAATGGCAAAACCCGCGGCCATACCACACAATCCGACAGAAATACCAGCTCCGAGCTGCAGGAAGGCTGTGTGAATGGGCATCTTCTCTTTGATGTTGTTGGACATGATGACGCTTGCGACAAGTCCGTATATGGACAGGATCTGGGCCATGATGGCACATAGTCTGTCTTTTGTCAGCTGGTTGTATTAGGGACATGTCTATACCAGTTCCTCATACGTATTCTGCATCAGCATGTCCGGACGAAGAATGCCAGACTGAAAGATGGCACCTGCGGACTTTGCGGTACCGTAGGATGCTCCGAAGGTGGTGAAGACGATGGAACATGCGCAGCCTATGGCGCCAAAGAAGGACTGGTAACATTATGTTATTGAAGAATCGGCTGAGTAGAGTAGAGTTTAACTTACAGCATACATCGGGCTAAAGAAGTGGTGTTGATGTCAGTTGGGGGTATCTGTAAGTCAGGGCATATGCCATACCAGCGGTCCATACTTGCGATAAGCTCAGCATCCATCTTGGCCGTTGAAGATTATAGTTAAAGATATTACAGTTGAGGGGCAATGAAGCATTAACCACGAGAGCGGAAGTATGAGTGTAAAAGGTAGATTTATACTCATATATAGACGGTTCTAAAAGTAAGCTTATGTAAAAGGTGTATGTATGTAACCCAATTCGATGCCATGCCATCCATTCCATGTCTCGAAGGATTTCAGCCGCAGAACAAGGCAGCAACATTGATCTATCTAGATACATGTCACTAGGTAACTAGATATCGCTTTGTTAGCGATGCACTGTGGCTTTCATTTGTCGAGGTAGCTTTGATAGGCAGCTAAATAAGATGCATTGTGAGTGGTTAGTGGTGAGCGTTGTGAGCAGTAAGATGATTTCAATGGGGTAGATTATATGCCAATTTTTGAGAGGCCTCAGATGAGTGAGTTCTTGATCATGTATGGCCAATGTTGAGCTATAGGAGGAGGATATCTCATGGTCTTGATGATGGTAATGTCCGTCGGGATGCGGACGTTGAGGTCTTGGCAACGGTTTGTGAAACCAGCATTGTCACGATGTGATGCTTTTAGGGATGGTTAATAGTATTCAATGAGTGTGCTGCATAATTCGAGCTACATCAGTGTTCAATATACGTGAATCAGAAGTTGTTGACGATCCATGTCCGTGATAGATCAACAAATTGATCATGTCGGAGACATATTCGGCTACCCTAAAGCTGGTATCGAGATAAAGAACAAGCCAACATAAAGTGGATGATGGTTCATATAAAAGATGATGCGTTGTATATTGTATCAAGCATGATTTGGAATCGATGAGTTGTCTACCATGAAGTGTTTGCCTCCGTTGATAATCGGAAGTTCGGCATCGCCAGCCACGGGAGGTTGTCGTCAGCACAATCGCCGCGTGATTTTGTCTCCGTTTTAACACGATTCAACGATTGAAGAAGCCACTCTTTGTTTGAGTAGTTGATGTTTTGATCATTCTCAAGCCCTTTCTCTTGGCAATTGTATTTTTGGTGTTTTAATTAATCATTGCATTGAAAGAGCCTCCCACGTCATGCCATTCAGCTAACCTGACGCCCCAAGTAAACGTTTCATAGAGACGAGAGACTAGGGTACCTAGTTTATCTATTAATAATTCTGCACCAGACTATACCCCGGATATTCCGTAGTATCGCTGTAGTTAATCCTGCGGTTCGTCTTCAAGATAGAGGGAAAAGAAGGTTTGCGCCGGCCGCGCGTCTCCCCGAATGTGACCTCTAGACTCTCTCCCGTAGGCTGTGTTGGCACTGACAGATTACGCAGTCTATAGTACAGTCTCCGCGGTGGAGGTAAGTTCCTGGGATCTACTATTTGAGTGGAGAGTTTAATATCTAGCGAGTTTGGATGTTTCCAACATGTTTCGATTATGCAAATCGTGAGAGGGGTTCGTGCAGTGTCTACAAGATGATCTGTGATCATCTGGTTTCCCAATATAAAGTAAATAAATGTATAATAACCAAGTAAATGTCATGTTTAAGTCTATGATGTCCTACTCTTATCGGGCTATTCCTTGATCTTCTCTCATCGCCTTCGTTCTCGCTCTCTGCCTCGGCCTCACCGTGCCGAAAAGGTGGTGCCCTGACGTTTGAGGGTGACGTTGTGTCATTGACAAATCCCGAGAGTCTGTTTGTTCTAACGTGCGGATGAACGGCAATAGCCTCCAAGTACCTATCTCGAGTCATCTATGACAGAGTAAAGTCATCGAGGCGAAGTCCATTGTGGAACCAACGAGTCAACCCCATGAAACTAGATATAAACACCAACGAGGTTTCCATGTCGCCAAAAGAGCCATGTCTGAGTATCTCAGTATACAAACTACAAACATTCAACAATGAAGCCAACATATTCTACCCTTTTTCTCTCCTTACTTTCATTCACAGGTGCTATATCTCTGCATAAACGGGAACATAGCCTTGAACCAAGGGTTATTAGTGCCTCTATTCAGCGTCGCCGTGTAGATGATCCTTTTGCCCATGACCGAAAACGTCTAAGCAAAAGAGATGGTACGGTCAATGTTGGAATCGACAATGAGGTAAGTCACCATGAAGGAATCACCCTCAAGGCAGCATCTTGTTAACGCTGGCCCTATCTAGCAATCCCTATACTTCCTCAACGCAAGCATAGGAACTCCACCACAAAACTTCCGTCTTCATCTCGACACTGGAAGCAGTGATCTCTGGGTAAACGCAGTAGGCTCGGAGCTTTGCGACACTCACGCCAACATCTGCGCAGAGTCTGGTCTATACAACCCTAACAAATCGTCAACATACGAGTATGTGAATAGTGATTTCAACATCTCATACGCCGATGGCTCAGGCGCATCTGGCGATTATGTTACCGACACATTTAGAATGGGACAAGTTTCGATCAAAGATTTGCAGTTTGGCATCGGATATGTAACTTCAGACAATGAGGGAGTCATTGGTATCGGATACACCACCAACGAAGCAGTCGTTGATCAACCCGACGCAGAGTTTTATAAGAACATGCCGGCCAGGCTGGCTTCTGATGGAGTTATCGCATCTAATGCTTACAGTTTATATCTCGACGACCTGGAGTCTGCAACGGGGAAAATCCTGTTCGGAGGAGTTGACTCGGAGCACTACATTGGCGAGCTGGTTACCGTACCCATCATGAAGATCAACGACGAATACTCCGAGTTCTACGTCAAACTCAACAGCATAAGCTCAGGTTCAGAAACAGTCGGAGAAGACCTTTCTCTTGGGGTTGTTCTTGACTCGGGCTCAACACTCACGTATCTCCCTGCCAGTCTCACAGAGACTATATACCAACTCGTGGGCGCTGATTACGTAGAGGGACAAACAACGGCATACGTCCCCTGCGATCTAGCAAACCAGGGAGGAAACTTGACCTTCAAGTTCACCGAACCCGCTGAGATCACAGTGCCCCTTAGCGAGCTAATCCTCGACTTTACCGACATCACAGGCCGCCAGATGTCGTTTACCAACGGTCAAGCAGCATGCTCTTTTGGAATCGCACCCTCGACCTCACAGATTTCCATCCTGGGTGACACATTCCTAAGGAGTGCTTACGTTGTGTTTGACCTTGAAAACAACGAGATCTCGCTGGCACAGAGCAACTTTGACGCCACAGGCTCTCACATCCTCGAGATTGGCACAGGAAAGAATGCTGTACCGTCTGCGACTGGCGCAGGAGTGCCAGAGTCTTCGGGTAACGAGAATGCTGCTGGGTCACTTTCACCTCTGGGAAGCGATGGGGCCGTGTCTGTTCTTGCTGGGGCAATGGCACTCACATTTGCTTGGTTCCTCATCTAGAGAGTTTGACCCCCTCCTTTGCGATAAAGACATGACGAACTTGGATGATTCATGGTGTTTGAGATTTGGGCTTGCATGTATTATTGGGACTTTGTTCGGCGTTTTGGCTGGTACTGCATATAGAGTTTTGTGTTAAGCATTTACGACGGTTGCATTGGGTTACAGGTAGATACCAACGATATCACGAGCATTTTAAGCTATTTTATATTCGGTCAAATCAGTAAATAAAACTCGATGCTTTGAAGTTTATTATTGAAAAGTGAAAGATTGTGGCAAAGATGGTAATGTAGTCGTAATGGTCTGATGTTTGTTTGCCGATTCGGCTCCGGTGTCAATGATTATCGCCGGTAGACCCGACAGGATATCAGGAGTTTGTAACACTGTCTGGTATGATCTACAATACTGTCAGTGTGGTTGAATTTATATTCATATTTATATCTGTAATATGCTGTAGTAGCAGTAAACTCAAAACGTTGTTGGCACATACATCTTACTCCCCACACATATCTCAAAACACATCTCAAAGACATTCATACTACCCAAAAAATGACGGCTTACATCGAAGTCGCAGCCAGCTGGCTCTTCAAAAACTATAAAGGTCGAGATGACAAAGCCTTCTTCACAACTCCTGCCTTTGCTCAACAACCAGAACCAACACTGTCGGTTACATCTCCAGATTGTGGCCCAGATGGTGCAACTCTGGGAAAAGAGTATATGCATGGAGGTCAAGGAAAGTTTCCCCAGATAGAGTGGAACTCTCACCAAGGTGTAAAGGAGTGGCTGCTTGTGGCGGAAGACCCAGATGCGCCGTTGCCAACGCCGGTTTGTCACGGGTAAGTTAAATATCTTGTTTGGAAAAACGAAACTCATGGTCTTGGTAGGATATATCTGGGTATCCCAGCCCAAAAGACGAATGTTGTCAATAGCGACTTTCAGTCCAGGGGTGAAACCTCTACCAAGCTCGAAGGGGGGTTCTACTACGGAGCAAGTCGCAATGGGATGATTTATATCCCCCCACGACCGCTCATCAATCATGGAATTCATCGCTGTGAGTAGAGATCTTTTGAGGTACAATTCAACAAGACTGACTGTCAATAAAGATTGGTTTGAAGTCATTGGCTTGAGTGAACCATTGAGCGAGAAGTTAGTCACTTCAAAGCCGACTAGAGATCAAGTTGCAGAAGCTATTCAAGGCAAAGTGGTTGCTTGGGGAAGATGGATGGGCGAATGTGAGAGGAAATGGGAGTGAGTCAAGATATTATCAGAACGATTGGAGGATGAAAACAATAAGATGCATGAACTTTCTATATCATGGCAGCTATGTCTATATATATAGTCTAATGTCCATGCATACCACCTGTTTCCTCATACGCATACAGTCGTTTCAAATTCGCCCAAAACCCCAGATATTCAGCCCGACTTTGGTTCCCTCCTTAACAGAGAGTCCAGCATGCCATGTCTCCTCATAGCCCCTTCCATCCGCTGCAAAATTCTCCCAATACACTGCGTTCCCCGGGACAACCTTGAACACAACACCTAGCTCACTCTTATCTTCTCCCGCTTCTGTACACTCTATGAAGCGACACCACTCCTTTCCGACAGGCCTCTTCACCAGAGGAAACTCGGTGCCACCACCTTTGAGGTCTTCGGAGCCCCCAACCCATGCCATAAGACTGCTCACGCGGCCCCATCCATGCGAGTTATGGCTCCAGTCGAAGTGGTGGTTGTAGTGGCCGCCTGGTCCATAGCGCTGAGTCCTCAGACGCTCGATCCAGAGCTCCGGGCGCCAGCCTTGGAGGGCGCGGGTGCGGGACTCGATGCACCGAACGGGATCAGTTCTTGGGATGACAGCGACGTCAGAGTCGCGGACTGAGGCGTCGCGATGAGTTGTATCGCCATTGTTGGTGACGGTTGATGGTACAAAGATTGGTTCACTATGAGCATGAGTATCAGCTTGGACGATGGATGACTTCTCGGCATACCTTATCTCCAGCAGATGCTCCTTTTCTTCCCGGCTCAAAAACCCTTCAAGATACACAACCAGAGGCTCTCTGCTCATTATCCTAGCCAAATAGCTGTCGGGCGCGCACTCGGGCGCAGTCGCATTCGGCGCATCAATAGCTAGCAGCGACTCATTGAATTTTGGACGCGGTGAGGCTTCCTTGACTTGAGGGGCGCGGTCTGGATAAAAGAAGTCGCCGATGGGGTTTGAAAAGACGACAAGAAATGCCACGAAGCCTATTATGTACTGAAACATGATCGAAAATGGTGCATGAGCGCTGCAAGATCAAGAGGCTCAGATGGTGATGAGAGTGTGAGGAACATGTCATGATCATGATGAGGGAGTAGGTGGACCTCGTGTTTCGGCTAGGACGGGATTCCTCAACAGCTGGCTACCTATTGGAATATAATTCAACAACTCAACTAGATAAGATAGCATTGTAAACACATATAGAATTTCTATTCATTCTCAATCCAAGAGATGAGTTCTTTTGCATCCATCTTGTCTAACCAGTTCCTAGTGGTACAAAAATCATGCTTGGTTTGGTCTCTCAACCGACCAACCTATCTATCTAGGGTATATATCGTACATATCCTCCCCTTCGCTTCATATTTTACAGAGATATCAAAGACATGAAAACACCGTGTGAAGACTCCAACCATGTCCTAGAAATACATAATAATCCGCCGCGTCACATTAATCAACTCCCCGCTGACAGCCCTTCCGCATCCCAATTCAAGTCGACAGCAGTAAGTATCCCCCAAGTGTCAGTCCCGTCGGTACCCAGCGTGTTTGTCGCCATCTGTGCAAATAGTGTTTCTTCAGTCGACTGCCAGATTGGTGTAGATATCCGGTCTTGGAAAGCTCTGAGGTCAATTCGGTTTTCTTCCGCACTGTTTCCAAGACCAATGTCGGGTGAGGTGTGGCTACTCCCCGAAGCTGTTTTGGTGTATGAACCAGAGTTCGAGGCCTGATTGATCGGCGAGGACGCAGCTGATGAATTTGTTCGGTCGGGCAGGGAGATGCCACCCAAAGTAGTCATATGAGGAGAAAAAGATCCAGACCACATCCCTGTTCCCTTGAAGCTGTGATTCAGATTCAAGTCAAGAGCATTACTGCTTCGCATGTTAGGCATGGAATTCTCTTCATTTCTCTTCCGTTTGTTGTTCATTGGGTCTGGCCGAATGTTGCGGTAGGCGGACCCGAGTAAAGCTTGGTAGCATGTCGTCCCCATAGTCACGCCCATAAGTTGGGCAACACTGCTCAGTCTGGTCTGCTCGGCTTCGATTCTTTTCTCACTACCAGACACTATGGGTGATGGCCCGGAATGATTTGAAACTGATGTACGAGCCAAGATCGGTATTTGGGACTTGCTCGGCCCAAAAGCATCACGATACCTTCTCAGCAAAGGCATCTGGATAACAGAATCCAATCCACTCCTCTCCACGTCGATACAGGTTTGTTGTAAAAAGGTTCGAGTGATCGTATGTACACGCGCGATGGCCTCCATACTTTGGATAACTAGCTGCAAATTTGATAAGTCCATTGCGTTAAGGCCCGTTGTTCGGTTCTCTTTTGCAAGATAAATATAAACCGTAGCTGCGCAGTACAAAGATAGGGCAGACAATGGGCTCTTCTGTAATTTTGTTAGTTCAATGCATACACTAAATTCGCTAATAATGGAAGACACGTACAAAAAAAAGCGTCACGTTCGAAGTGAGTCTCATAATGTTGACAATCTCCTCGGCGGCTGCTCGAAGTCGAGCTACACTGCTCTGCTTGACATGATCTGGTAGCTTGTACTTTTCGGCCTTTTCGACAGCCGCATGGTGAACACAGATAATAGCGGCATGCAGATTCATATTGAGATGGAGTGCTGATACGTCTCGTATATTCTCGGGAAGGCGAAAATTCTCAGGAAGAAACATAAAGAGGCTGGACAATGTGTTATCCAGATCTCTGTGTCGAGTCCAGAATGGCCCATTCATCAGATCTTCACATCGACTATCTGGCTTGGAGCGGTGAATATGACGGAGGACGAGTTTGTTGATCTGACATGTGACGATAGTCCCAGCAAAGCCTGTGTATTGAGCACCTTGTATCGCATCGTCCAAGAAAGGCGCTTCTTCTTTACGGTCTTGAATGAATGCTTCTTCGGAAGCAGGAAGCCTGGTTGCAATCTAGAACCTCGTCAGCATGGTTTTAATTGGTAGGCCAAGTAGGCATACATCGTCCGTATCGATCAGAGTGGGCCATCCTGTAGAGATACAACAGTGAGAATCTGCAGCGAACACGCCCCAGAAGATTCTCCTTCTTTCCTCCAGCTCGGCCCATGTAAGAGGAGGTCCTAAAGACGGTGGCATACCGACGTTATCTCCATCCAGACGGTTAAGTCCCATCATGTGGCACAAGCGAACGCAGTTAGCCACACTTATGGTCGATCTTGTAAACAATAGCATCTTTGCTTCGTAGAAAGCAACAAGTGCCCAGGTCTGCGCGTGCTGAATGGAAATGAAGACTTCACCGTGACCCTTCATCGTATCTGCTTCCATGTATTGTCGTGACCGACGGTAGAATATGTCGTGGTATTCGTCATACTTGTTATTACCGGCAGCTGCCAAAGCCCATATGATATATCTCAAACACATTGCGGGTCTCCTGGGCAAAGGGCCATAAAAGGCTTGGAGATATTTCCCTGGGTGGATGATGGGTATCAGTCGATACTGATTCTGGAAAAAGAGGTTGTTGCTATAGAGGTTAGCCATCGCTCATGATGTGTAAGTTAAGGGGACTCCCTACAGTTCTTCCATGACATCGTCCGGGGGTAAAGGTTCAGACATGCCTAGGCTCATCAACTGTGCGTTGAAAGGAGTATTTTCATCATTTGACTGTTGATCAAAAGCTGACGGCTGAAAGGACGAAAAACCGGGATCCGAAAAATCGTTCACAAGTCCCGGTATTCCAGGAGAGACGTCAAAGTTGACATGATGCTGATTTGGATAGATGGGACTACCGTCGTCTGTTTTCTCTTCAGAAGAATTCTTGTTGACTTCTTTGAGATAGTCCTCAACTTGAGCTATAAACATGCTGTTAGCAACCTGGTCATATCGATATCAGGATGGCCTGAACGTCGGCAGTATACCTAAGCGAGCCTCAAGCTCTTTGACGTTTCTCCTCTTAAAATTTGGCTTCCTCCTTGATTCGGGATATACACAATCATTCGAGACCTTGACACAGCGAGTACAGGCTGGCGTTGTACGGTCACACTTTAACTTGCGAGCCCTGCAGGAAACGCATGCTAGAGGCTCGGTCTTTGAAGTTTCAGGAGGACCGGAAGGATCGGACTCCTTCGTGTCCAGAGGCATGTCTTTTTATACCTTGGCAGGTGATGAGTGATATCGGCACTCATTCGATAGTTGTGATGGTAGCTGATTTGATTGCCTCCAATTGCTGGGGATGAGATGAATGGGTCACACTTTCCAATTTTGTCAAATGAGACAGAAGAAGAAGGGACAACTCAAAGCCCCGATTAGGTAGACAACGATTATGGCGATTTACAGATGAGAAACATAAACCCATCTACAAAGGAATTTACAATGAAAGCATATCATATGCATCGGCAAGTAGGCAGGTAGTTTACACATGTCATCGTCGGATCTTACTTTGACTTGACTGTTATCGGAGATCTGAACTGTCCGAAGGCCGAAGGCTTACAATACCAATTGATTGGATGAGTCAGGCGGAAGGATTGGCAATTATGGAATCATTTTTCGCTAAAAAGCGAAGACGCGAGCAAATCATAAATAGTAGCCAGATAAAACATTGAAAGAGATGAATTGATTCCTAAAGTTGAGATCAAATCCATGCCTATCTAAGGGTACCAAGGTAATAAGTGTGTGTAGGTATTGTATGTGTTGCAAGGCAGATCTGACAAGAGTCAGTACCTAAGATGTATCCAGTTTCGGCTCTTTATTTTTAACCTCATTTTAACCTTGACTGGAAGACCCCATTTTAAAAAGAGGCAAGGCACAATGTTGCCTGCCTGTCAGGTCGTGGCGCAGGGCTTGGTTTCTGTTTTGCGTCAAACATCAGCCACACCTCACTGTACCGGCCGGCAGATACAGGCCTCATCAAACTAAAACAAACTCAACACCCACGATCATTGTCTAGTGCAATACTCGACCAAATGCTTCACCTCCATCTCCTAATGATGCTCTACGTTGGATCCGGAACCACCGGCAGGTGATGTCAAATACAGCCACTGTCTCTGTCTGTAGGCGGTATGCACCTCGCATGATGCCAAGATGGGATAGATTCTTCGGCAATCAGATCTCCAAAACCCCAATTAACCTGTTGTTGACCATCGTTAGTCTAGGTACACCTCCACCACCTACCACTGCCGCCATTACCCGTCCGCTCCTCATCGACAGCCTCTTGCCCAGGGCTCTTTTTCCAGGGCGGAGTCCCAGAGGCTAGGTACAAGTCGAACTTTTGTGTTGACTAAACCACCTCAATTTATGTACTACCCATCTATCAGGTTCCGACTTCTTGCCGTGCCAACTAATCTTCTCACCGTCGTCCCTGGCTCGCATTCCAGGTGCGCAACAATCTGGTTTTATTTCCTCGGTCCCGATCGACTGTGCAATGAGGTGTCAGGGCAGCATCATTCACCTCTAGTCGTGGTGTTTTCTCCTTGCCTCTTCGGTGCTGCCGCGCTACGGCTGGGATTTAGTTGTGTTGTTGAGCCGTTATGACGCTGGCATCAGTTAATTTTCGCCACGCCACCCAGGGGCAGAACAAGGCAAGCAGTGAGAATAGTGGCTGCCTGTCGCCATGGCGGCTAGGCGGCTTACCCAAAACCAAGAACTCGGGCTTGCACGCCCCCAGTCGTGTGCTACACAGACGTGAGTAGGTTCGTACTTGCTCCTGGTTTCCACTGGCCTGGCAGCCTGGTCATTCCATCATCCCGAGCTAGAACTATGCTAAGGCTTCTCAAGCTTCTCGAGGGCCGCCAGGTCCACACTTGAAATTGTGGCATGGCGGCATGCTGCCGGCTCGACAACCGCTGATGATTGACAGCTAGGCTATCGCGCTATCGTTGGCGCGCTGGCGGCGGCCGGTCGATCTGGGATCGTCTGGCTTAGCGGCAATCCTGAACTAGTCTAGCCTAGCTCTCAGACTTGTCGACTAGCATGACATCAAATGAAGTGGTGGCGTTTCCCCAGCAAGGGTAACCCTGGAGATTGGGTTTGGCAATTCCGGTACCGGTAATAGGGGACTGACAGCCAGGCGGGCGGGAGTATGTCACAGCCCTGAAACGCTGGGTTTAGTGGAAATGTCATGTGGTTGAGCTTTGATTTCGGACTCTCGCATCCATCCGCCTCCGTGCCCGGTCCTGGTCCTGGTTGCTTTGACAAGAAGCGTTCAGCTTTTTCCTCCTTTCATCCGGCGCATTGAAAATCAAAATGTTTCTGTCGATCAGTGCACAGCAGCCCTTGGCCTTGGAAGTTCAACAGGGAACAAAACTGGAAGACAGGTAGCCGCCGCATGCCTTCTTCATTATCAGCCCTGCTGGTGTAGCCTGAAACCACAGCCGCTATACCATGTCAGCCTTCAAATTACAACATGAAAGCATAACAAGGCCAAGTTGACCTAGCAAACAGCAGACTTGTGATAAACCGCCGGCCGATGTGCCTGCGGAGCGAATAACCACGCACGAGCCTAGGTATATCAAAAGCTGGTCAGACTGCTAAACTTAGAACCAAGTAGTATATAACGTTCATTTTGACATCCAGAGATCGGCAATACTCTCTGTAGGGTCCTCGCAGCCACGGGCATCCCTGCGCCACAACATCACCAAACATTGAGAATAATGAGGCGCATTGCAAAACACAGTAGAGTTGCAGCTATCGGAATCTCGATTCATGCCTTATTCTCGAGGGTTTCGAGCCATTAAACCGTTTTTGAACGGTCTGTTTCGTGTGATAAAACAGATTCAAGACTCCAAGATGCCTCAACCCTTCCTTCAGCCTCATCACGGCGACGATCATCCTCATTTTGCCGAGTCTGGCCCCAGTCTAGCGGGTCTGAGAACGTTCGTTCGTTAATATTCCCCGCCTTTGTGTCTCACCTGCTCACCAAGTTTGATACTCTATTAGCCTGTCCGCTCGAGTCAGAGTGATGAATAAAACAATAACTATTCGCTTAGGACATCAGACCAACATGACCAGTTGTAGCCCATTGGACCACATTCGTGAGCGAGACACTCAGCAATCAGATCCCCGTGGAGAAACAGAATCAACCACATTACCTATCGAAACCTCATACGAGTCGCAGTTCGGTACAGGAGATCTTTTGGGAAGCGCCAATAAAGTATGTAGGTGACTGAAGGGCTGAGGATCTTGCCGAGTTTCAGAGTGAATCAAAGTAATTTCCTAGCAGATCCAGATGAGCTGGCTTTCTACACTGTTCATAACTCTAACCCTCTCAGGGTATCTAGCGATGACCGTGTACGAAAAAGGGCACGCCTTCCAGCCTAGCTATCGACTAAGCCCGCCACAGGCTATGATAGGCACCCCTCCTGGACCACGCCTTGCCGCGGCGAGAGCCCGTTTTGTGTCATACACTCTATAATTTCAAGGGAACTTCTGTTGAAACGACTTGGTTGATGATGGTCATTGAAATATTCGACCTAATATCAATACGGCAGTGTACCAGGCATCTGTCATGTGAGTTCCGTCGAAACGAGCAAATGTGCTGGTTGATGCAAATCAACACGCATCCAAGCTATCTATTAGCCAAGGGGCAGAGCAAGCATTGCATATAATGGCATCCACAACTCGACATCAAGATGGCATCCATCTAGTGAAGGCGGCTTGGTTACGGTCCCAACAGCAAAGGGAGTCAATTTTCCCTGCACAACGCGGCACTGCATGGTGCCATAGGAAACTGAGCAGAACGCGGACACTTAACAGACATGTTGTAACTATTCGTATTTACTGATCTTGAACGTAGTGATCTCGGCCTTTCTGTACACACATATATAATCATGTATTCGCTGGCACGGCCAGTCATTAGAAATCATGCCTGCCGGGGAAATAAGCTCCTCACCGGTCAATTTTGAAATGTTTCATTCCCTGCGTGCATCCCTGATCCCAGGCGCTGTGCATGTACAATGTGCAGATCATTAGACAGGATTTACTGGTTTGTGAGAAGAGGGATGCCTCCCGCGGCATTATCAAGACTTTTTGCAAAGGTCTGGACCAGCTACCACAAGTGCCGTGTCCCAGATAGCCATGACCCCAGCATTGCAGTGTTTCTTACTCTGTAGACTCTACAGTATATGTAGAAATCCCATTTTCTCGGAATGCAAACACGTCACGCAACGGTTGTGCATACATACAGCGGCAGAGGCGTACATGTTTCTACATATCTGCATCTGGAACCGCGAGCTATCGATTGTCGACGATAAGCTGTCGACTCGACTATGCATTGACTTGCAGAATGTACCCGGTAGAGGGGGAGGGTTCATATCACAACATACTTGTAAAAAATCTCTCGTTTCTATACCTTTCTCGGCAATATGCATAGCTACTTTTGGGACTTATTCCTGACTAGGTACCTACGCTACGAAATCATGGTTGCCGTATCTTTATGCAGATTCCCGACCTTTTAGAAAGGCCATGCATGCTTGCACGATGACATTCCACAACGCTTTGGTTCTCGTTCCTGTTCTCACACCCCGGAGAGTATCCGTACCAGAACTCTGTTGTATCTGGCATCAGGAAGCTATCGGCCAAATCGTACATACAGCGAATCACAGTACGCTATTGACAACAGATATCCAGTGGCATATCATCCCAAAGGTCGGTGATGGGTGGAACCGGCCGGATGGCTTTCCGTGCAAAACCCATCTGACACGGGCCTCGAGATGATCATGAACGACATGATCACCTAGTTTGAACTTGATTCTCCTTTCCTAACCGATATTTGTCACCGGCATTGGCCTTTGAGTATGTACTATTGACTGCACTGTAATAGTCGAGTCCATGTTGGTTTTGGTCAAAAACAGTGGCTCCAAGCACGGGCTAGCAGCAGACGCTACGAATGGCTGGTGCATTATTTCTCTATAGCCTCTGCAAACCGTCTATCATCTCGTGGGAGAAGCTCCACTGACTCCCCTGGACTAAATGTCTAGACCAAGCAAAGGCAAAGTATCCATTGTACTGCACTGCACTGCACTGCACTGCACTGACTGACAGCCCGACTCGGGGACAGTAAGCACGTACAATGGATATTGCAGCATGGGGCAGGTGTTGGTTATAGCGCATCGCTAAGACCGCCGCCGCAGCAAGATGGGTGGATCAGACGATGAGGAAATTGACGTGAAGATATTCCCAGACAAGCTAATATCCATCCCGAAGCCTTGGACTGGAGAAAAGGCTCCATCCGAGCTACATACCGAAACTGATGTTAGTGGGAATACTAACTATTACAGCGCTGTCATGGATGAGTCTACGTTGAGTCAGCTGTGCCTGATGATGAGATGAGGCTTCCCTTTAATCGAAGCTCAAGCTAACGCACAGACCTTTATTCATTTTCAGTCAGTCGCGGTGATTTGATTTGGGACAGGTATTCTTGTTTTTGATTGATTTCATTTGATTCAGTGGCCCGACCAAACTTTGAGAGATACCAAGTACTAAATAAAATAGGCGTCTGGTTCGCCTGTATCTGGAAAAGAAAAAAAAGGTGGTCTTGGTGCGAGTATGATTCATAGTTATTCGCAGGATGTCTAATATTTTGTGCTGTGTGTCTCAATCCTCATCTCATATCAGAGATTCATCCACATTGACTTGAAACCCTCTGTCCTGTCTGATCAAAACGCTGCCGTATATATCGCGTTTTCCGTCCTATTTCCTTGCAAGGTTGTGACGTTCATAAATGCTGTCCATGCCCTGTGCTTCGTTCCCTGAACGATCCGTGCCCTAGTGACTGGGCCTCCCTAAAACAAACACCATCTCCACTCTATGGGATATAACCCGCCGCTAAATGCGTTTGGAGACTAAAACCTCAAACACCAAGGAGAAGAGAAAAACAGAGAGAAAAATATGACCATCGGAATGAAATTTCCCTGGCCATGACTATGACGGGGCACGTTTTGGGTGTCGCTGTAAATAGTTGTGGCGGAGGAAGGGAAAAGGGAAGGAAGGGATCCCTTAGTAGAGACATGGACCTATTCCTAGTCTTAGTCCCTCCATCTCAGACGCTGCCCCTGCCCATGGTGCCAGGTCTTCGCTGGCTCAGCGCCTCAAGCTCTTCGTCGTAAGTGGCGCCCTCTCCATCACTAAGGGGTCCAACGGGCTCTCGCTTCCCGTGGTCAAAGTCGCCTCGCTCTGTTGTGGCGAGCACCTTCATGTCACTGCCTCGAGCGCTCGACATGGCGTCAGTTTCGGCGCGAGCATTGTTGATCATGGTTGGCAATTGGCGTCTTCGTGCATTGATGAACCAATTGGAGATTTGGTCTGCATATGTTAGTTTCTATCCTGGGACAATTCTTCACACGCTTGCTTGTCTTGGCTTGGCTTGGCTTGACTTACTCATTTGCAGTCCTGTCTGCCGCATGAGATCCTGCTTCTCGTCCTCGGTTGGATAAGGGTGCTGAAGGTGTGCCACAAACCATGCTCTCAGTTTGTCCGTCGTCTCCTTGGGCAAGTTGCCTCTTCGCTTTCGTTGTTTGCTGTCACCGCTCAAGCTGGCAGGTCCCATCTCTCCAAATCGAACAAAATCTTGGTAAGGTGCGTTATATGCACCTGGCGTAAACGGTGTACGGTCGAATGAGTGAGCAGATCCTGCTGATAGTGATTGATATCGTGTTGGGTGGTGGTAAGGATATCCATAGCTCGACTCTCGGTAAGGCGAGACTCCAGACTCAGAGATGGGGGTCCGCGAATGCGGTATCGGCTGATGTGAGGTTCTGTACCCCTCCGTCGGTGCTGGAGCTGGTGCGGATGCTGAAACTGGTACTGGTACAGACGCTGATGCCGGTGCTGGTGCTGGTCCCCGGCTCACGAGTACCGCTTCTCGTTCAAGCGAACGTGGTGGAGGAAGGCTAGGCAATGTCGGTCGAGTCTCTGCTCGCTCGCCTACTTCCATTGGGACTGAGTGGTGAGGCGTACCGTTTGTCAGATATGGGCTTGTTCTTGTGGGTGCTGTCCAATTCTCCCGTGTTCCGGCTTGAATTGGTAGGTTTGGTGAAATCTGTCTTGGTGACTCTCGCTCGGGGCTGTAGCATAGACGTGGTACTTGACGAACTCTCTCGTTCTCCATCTCACGCTCCATTGACAACCTCCTCCTCTTGCTAGAATTAGGTGAGTGCACATATTGAGGTGATGCCGCAGTCAATGGCGTGGCACCCAATGGGGGTCCTGTCGCCAACGGCTTTGTATTAAGGTCATGTGGTGCTTGGGTCTGGAGTTGTAGCTCAGGGAAAGCCTGGGACATGTCAGCTTGAGAACATTACAAGGATTTCTCATGAAATCAGCGAGTCCTACCTGTCGAATCGAAGGAAGAGCAACTTTGTCGTTCTCGGTCCTCGGTCGGAGCGAATAGTCAGGGCATCGGTTTGTCTCCCAGGGGCGCGGCATGCCGAAGGACGAGGGATGAGGAGAAGGAGAAGCGGTAGCGATCATGGACATCTTGGGAAGCTGAGAAGCCGGCTGTTGTAGTTTCGTATCAGACTGTTTCAACAGTGAACGACTATCTTCCATAACAAGACGGCGGCAAGACAAAAGAAGGAACCGCACCGCGGTCGACCTGGCCTGCCGTCTAGTGTAGGTGAACAACCCGTTTCCTGATCACAAGTTGACAAATTATGCCTCTGGTTTTATACCAAAGCACAGCCAGAGTAAGTGTTAAGGCGAAGAACGGTTGCAAAAAGAATAGAGTTGTGTAAAGAGTGAATCTGTAAACTGATCCGACGTAGGGCCAACACTTGTCGTATTAGATCGCGATGTAGAAGGTGGAGGGTCCGGGGTGATCTACTGTAGGTGGGAAGCCCGAGCCTTTTGTATATCAGAGTGCAATGGCGGCTTGATGGCCTTGACGGTTCCCAAATCTCATGGAGTGGGGTGCACTTAATCGTAGGGCAACGCAGACGAAGTAACCAGGATAGGAAATGCTAGAAGACACAGACAGGGCCATGAACATCTGAGCGGAGAATTTCAAAGTGGCCGGGGCTCAACTGGAGATGTCGTGGTGTTAGTGAAACCAACTTATCCAAGCCACACACGACGTCGTAGGAACAAAGCGTTGTGGACTGGGATGTACGATTCTTTAATAAAGCCAGCATATGGCATCCATAGCGCACATTGATTGCTATGCGGACAGAAATGTCTTCGCCTCGAGGCGTGGAGAGAACAACTTGACGGACAAGCAATCTAAACCTGAAGGGTTCAGGCATGCGAGTTTTGGCAGGGTACGGTACACAGGGCGATCCAGAGGCCAGGGGAATGAGGACGGGGCAAGATTGAAGAAACAAATGGCCTAGGTTCGGAGAACATAGCGTTGTATCGCCAGAACAAGAGGAACGTCACCAATCCCAAAACGCTCATGAACAGCTTTGACAAGCTTGTGGTGGTTGCTAGGATATGCCCGCTTTCTGGATCAGGGGTGGCAGTCGACATGGAGCAGGGGCTCAACAAGCGACCAAGACCTGGCGGCCGTGGCTGTTAATCCTCAATTTGGAAACCCAGTTGGAGAAGCAGAGAGAGGGCAAAGATGGCCAGGTTTGGTTGAATGATGGCTGACACACCATGGTGTGTACAACTACACTAGCAGCCTTCTTGATGTGGCGTGTGGAGTGTAAATTGTTGCCGCTTGCACCCCCGGCTGCATGGCCCTTTTATGTACGTATGCATGTTGTGTATATATGGACTAAATAGTCAAAGCGGTTGAGAACGTGCGATGAATTGGACTGTCCTACACGAAGACCAGACCGGATTTGAGGTACCATTGCATATGCAACTTCAACTTGCACATGCATACCGGAACGGAAATGGGCATATGAGCGTGCTGTCATTTATACTGACCTGATGAGACGAGACAGGACTGGATCAGAACTCGGGGCATAAATTCATCCACAAGTCGATACGATCTGCACTTTCTTCAACGTTGGCAAGCCTCTGGGGCTTGGCGCTAGATTGCCGACCTGATTTTCGTCGCAGACGTTGGAAAAGTCTGAAGCCACTAATACAGCCATTCACCACCGCTGATGAGAGCATCACGAGATTGGGATGCCGCTCTGACCCATGCCGATGGGCTTCGGGCTTGTGGTGCCATTAGAGTTCAAGTACGACGGGTCGCTAGACACTGGCTGATAGGTGCCATCCAACTCCTTTTTGACTTTGCCTCTGGCCGGTAGAGGCCAGCCAGCCTCGATTTGACGGGCTGTCACGTCCGCAGTTCTTGTGGTTAGGAGCAGCGCTAGGCGGCTACGATACCCGCCACTGACAGTGGCATCTGCAGCTTGCAGGTAGACCATGATTCAGGATTGCGCCGCCATAGAACAAGTAATTATACGTCAGCACCACGTTGTGGAGATTTCAAATTTGTACTGTAAGCGTCACTACACTATTTCCAATCGCGAGGGGGTTAGTTGGGCTGTGAGTTCGACAAGAATTTGAGTACGGGCACAGTACAGTAGAGTGGTTGCGACCGTTGTGCAGCGATAGTTGGCATGGCCTGTCTGTCTGTCCATGGTTTGAAGCTTGACCGAAAGATCCCATGGTCATACTCACCAGTACTCTTACATAGTACGCATTGTAGGCACCCGGCAGTTACATATTGTGCGTCTCGGCAGCCAGTGTGGGGCCGGGGTTGAGAAGTATGTCAAGGAATGCCTTGCTTTGTTGTGCTGTGTCTGCTGTGTTATGTGCGTACCTATGGTGTTGCGTAGTATTGTGCTGTGCTATGTTTGCTACAGCAGGAGGCACTCTGTCCCAACCCTCCTGAAAGGGGTTGTGTCCGATAAGCCCACTCATACTGCTAGGATTTCTGACTGTGACGCGGCTCGAGCGGGTACATAGACGGGAGGCCCGTGGCGTTGATGGGCAGTCAGTCCAGGCCCAAGTTCCTGGGACTTGGGCTGTCCAAGATGATCTAAGGATCAAGCTCAAACGCCTCATTCAACGCAAAGACACACACATACGTGCACCAGATGGTGACTCCACATCTTGAATTCTCGGGAACGTCGCTGTTTTTCACTCGCGCTTGTCGAACAAAGATTCGAACACTGATATGGTGGGATGGCTCGTAACTATTATCCAGGTATAAAATAGAGAATAAACAACCAGGATCCGACAGCAAAGCCTTTGTTGCGATTGGCTTGTCAAAGTTGCACGATCGTCGTGAAGATCGCACGGGGCCGGGACGTATTAGGACCACCTCCGGAGCTGGGATAGCCAGTCTGCCAGGCTCCAAAAAAAGACGTTTTGGATGGAATTGCGACATGGTACATGTAGTGCTCGGCCAAGGTGTACTGAAACAGCAGGTACTCCAGCGGGCATCGTAGCATTTCTAGACTCGAAAGGGTCTGCCACCGGCGACAGGCAAAGGTAAACCTGGTCTTGGCACCTGAATGAAGCTTAAGTTATCCATTTAGAAACATCGGACCCTCATAGAGAAGTTGGACGTTACACTGAGGCTTGCTGGTACTTGTTCGATCCCTGGCGTGCCTGAGTTCGGTAGATGAGAAAGAAGCTTGTAAACTTTGTTTGGTACCAAGTAAAAGCCCCGAGTCTGGCAGGCGAGCTGATCAAAGTTACACTCACCGTTGAGGTCGACGTTTGTAACGGAGTCACTGAGATGCGATACGATGCGATGCGACAATGCAACAATGTTAATATCATTCCACGATAAACATGGAACCAAGGATTTCTCCACTGTGAGGTCCACATCACGTTACCTGCAAGGATCTGGAATGTGGAATGTGTTGCAACTGCATACCTGCCTGACCTACATGAGAGACATACATAAATAGTTACCTGCCAAAGTTAGGGGTCTATTCGTGATGATGGTGCCTTCCATCTATGGATTTCGGGATTGAGAACGGAACAACTCATTGCCCGCTACCGACTCTCCTTCCTTCCATTCTCTAGTAGGTACCTTGGCTACTTGGCACTGACTTAGTACTAAGAAAGTCCGTCACATCAAGAATCATCGTCAAAAATGCAATTTACCAGTTTACTACCAAGATACTAGGTAAAAAGGTGAGCTGGTGTTAACCAAATATCTTGCCTCCTCAGCACCCAGCTTCAACTCATGACCAGATTTTCGCCAAGAGCTGCGTCGATCAGCACGCCGTTGAGCGGTACGTGCATCGAAAACACCCATCTTGTTTCTCCAACGGTCTTGAATAATATCCCGATCACTAATCCAGCTGTGTGCAGTGCAGGCTATAGGCTACATCGGTTACAGTACCAGGGGTCATTCACTAGCGAAACTCTGGCCCTCCAAGTTATTTCCTTGGCATCGGCCGCCCGACCAGAAACTCTGTGGGTTATAGTACAGACCAGCATCCTTGCTATTATTTCATCTCGCTCTATAATAGTAGCCATGTCCAGGGCTGCGACTCAACATGCCTGCCAGGATCAGCCAAGCAAGTTGAATCTGTCAGAGCTGGTGTGTGCAGAGGCTTTCGCCCCATTCTGGAGCCTTTGGACAGGGGGGATCCACGTTCATTTTGCCTACAGAGGTATCCCGGCATCTTGTACTGGCCACTCATCTCTCATGTCGGAGTTGCGCCGGGACTCCAGTTGCCGATCAGTTTTTGCAAGACGTTCGGCTATGAACAAATCCCTACGGCAATCCTCTAGTCACAGATGTCAAAAATGCACAACGGAGATGCTCGAGAATCCTTCCGATTAACTATTGCGCTATGACAACAACTCTCTAAAACGTATCAGGACCTACCAACCAGTGCGTTGACCATCAGGGTCATTTGGTTATTGCTAATTTAACCACAGTACGTGAACAACAACTTAAGTATATTCTCCATTTTTTTGTCCATTGACACAACAACATTGGCAAAGGCTCTGCAGTCCCAACCTTTTATAATCGAGTTTGGTTCGACGTCCTGTCCTATTCACTGCGCACTTATGCAAACCACGGTCTTTAAAGAAGGTGGGTTTATTTGTTTGTTTCGTTTGGTGCCATCAGCAACGACTTGGCCCACCTCGCTGTGCCTGTTATGCAGGCCATGCAGGCCATGCGCATTCACACGCACAATGCTAGCCTAGGTCATACCCAAGCCCACACCTTGTTTATGCAAACCCTTGCTGCTCGCTCTCGACAAGACGTGGTGGCTGTCTGCCGTCGCGCCCCGCATATTCCCTTCTTGACATCTCACCCGGAGTGAGACAACCTCAATCGTTTGTTCCAAGTCCTGTATGTGACCGATACATATCGATTTCGCCGTTTGCTCACCTTCTCTGTGTCAACCCAAGATGGCAACGGGTGCGTCAGGGATACGCTCGCAAGATGGCCTACACTAGGAAAAAACCGTACCTTACCCGGCACCCTGGCCTGTCTTGTTCAAAAACCTCCAATCACTCTCCCGTCAGAGGTCACAACCGACGATAAATCCCAGCGGCAGAGCCCGTTGGTCGGGAGGGGCTTTCAGGGCCCCCCGGTATGCTTTCCAGTTCCTGGGTCCTTGTGGGCCACGAAACCAACGAATCGTAAGAAAGTTAGAGAATCTGACGCTGGCAGATCTGTCTTTTGACATGTTTTGCGGGACACCCCAGTCTCATCTCTGTGTCACCATCCATTCTGCGTCTGCCAACGATCGGTAAGCACACGTCGCAAGGTAAAGTGCCGTTCAGGTTGAGGAAATTATCAAAACTCACCGCCTTGCATGTGTTCATCGGTTTCGTTATACCAGATCTGAATCGGTGTTACGGCATATTCCACAAGTCTCGAAATATTATTTCGACAACGTGGCGGCGTTCTTCATCGGATGTGCCAAGTCCTGTATGTAGTGGCTACTGTACGGAGGCAGCCTTCAAAAGTTCTTGCTTACTAAGAGCGATCGGCAATAATCCCTATAGCCTAACCAGGGTCAGTATACTGTATTTATAGAAGGATATTCTATAAGGGATTTTATCTATATTCTTTATATTTATTCTTTTAAATAATCTTTTAAAATGCTAATTAATATAGCTACTTAGGCTATAATTATAATAATAAAGTTACTATAAAGTAATATAAAATTATTTTATAAAATCTATAAAATAATAAGAATATTAGCTTATATAATTAATATAATATATATATAAGCTTTTAAAAAAGGCTTTTAATTTATTAAAGTATTATTTAAGCTAATAAATAAGATATTATAAAATATATTATATTTAAGCTAGCTAAGTAAATATATAGAGAAAAATAAAGATTTAATTATTTTAAAAGTTAGCTATAATTAATATAGCTATAAAAAAGCTATTAATATAATTATTAAAGAATTTACTATTAATAGTATTATAATATTAATTTTAATAGTAAAATAGATTTTAAAGGCTATAAAATATAAAAAAATAAAGCTAATTAAAAAGCTAAATTTAATAAAAAAGATATAAAAAGAATACCTTAAGTAATATATTATATATTAAGATTAGACCTTAAAAGACTAAAAGTATATAATTTAATTAAATAAAATTTCTATAATATTACTATATTAATATAGCTTTTATTAAATTTAAAGAAGGCTTAATAAATAGGTCTTTTATAATTATATTTAAAAGAAATAAAAAAGATTTAATAAGTTTATATTTTAAGGGGCTTTTTTATATAATAAAAAAAGTCTTTATTATTATTAAGTTTTAAAAACTATAAAGAAAAAAAAAGAAATTAAAAAGGTAATAAATTATATAAATATTACTCTTAAGCTATAAATATATAAGTAATAAAAGCTTAAGAATAGTATATAAAGGCTTAAGCTATATAACTTATTAAATAAAAAGCCTATATAGTTATAAAAAAAAAGAATAATAAATTAATAAGAAAAAGTATAAAAAATAATATTAATTAATAAAAATATTAATAGAAGATTTTTAAATTAAAATTATTTTTTTTTTATAAAAGAATATATAAAAAAAAGACTAAAGACTATTATATAAAAAAATTAGGCTTTTATATATAAATACTATATATAATAATAAATATATAATCTTAAAAGTATTTAATAGCTTTTTTAATATTTAAATTTACTTAATTTAAATACTATAAAGCCTATATAGCCTTAAATAAAGTAAAAGATTATTAAAAAAAAGTATATTAAAAAGTAAAAAAGAAACTATTTATAAATAAAAAAAAATATAAAATAACTTTTTATTATAAAAAAAAATATAAATATAAATAAAGAGAATTTTAATATATATTTATAAAATTATTAAGTATAATAAAAAGAATAAGTATATAGAAGGTAAAGATTATCTAGTATAAAAATAAGGAATTTAAAGTATTTATACTTTTACTTTACTTTTCCTGATTTTAGCGTAAGTAAGAACTTTTAAAGGCTGCCTCTGTACTCCTGGCAGCAAAAAGCAAAATGTCTATCCACAACATCCTACCATACTAATGTCGCCCCTTGCCGACACGGCTCAGGATCGAATGCTGCTAAAGCTCAACCGATTGGGTGTCCTTCATAACAAAGTCATCGCTTATCTCACTTTTGCCAAGTTGTCATCCATCACCATGACCTGCATGTACTGGCAGCCAGCCACTACAACGGCTTCACACATGATACTGAACACCCTCAAGAAAGAAGATTATATGGCGACCAGTACATACTCTGTAACCGTCAGACAACATCCACTATTTTTTTTTGCGAATACCAGTCTTCCAGAAGCTGGAAATCCTCAGTCAACAACACCTGGGAAAATACGACGGCGGCTGAACTTGGCAAAAAAAAAAACTAAAAAAAAACTCCTACAACGTAGCCAGACATGTTTCATAGGCCAGATTGCCTTTCTATAAGCTACAGGGCGAACAGTACAGTCCCTTAAGCACAAACTGCAGCTACTGCTTGTTGCAACTTTGTCAAACTGCTACACAAGGAAAAGCGGTGACGGCGATGCTTCCGTGCAAATCCTCCGAGTTGTGTTGATTCAAGACACCTCGGAGGAGCACAAGTTGCCCATATCAGTATCAATCTAGTAACATCGGAACATGGCTACTCATCTGGCAATCGACATAAAGCTCACATGTTAGCATCGACCTCAATTAAACGTGAATTGGGGGCTAACAAAGATTCCGTGCAGGTCAAGGGAGTCTTGCAAAGCAAAGTTCCCAGCATGACTCGCCCATCGTAGCCAGTTGACACCACGACGAAGAAGACGACATGGTCCACGAGAACGCTTGGCTGTGTCCTAAAACATCCGCTACGGTGAAAGATGTCCCTATGTGCAGGGGATACCCTAGCAACTCAGGACCCTCATCGGTAAGACCATAATATGGATCAACTGCCACATTGGATCCCCCTACGTCTGGCTTATCCATCCATATCGAACTCAAGAATGAGGTTCCTCCAAATGGGTCGAGGCGAGTTAGTCGGTCCAACGGTCCAAATCCAGCAAAATTGCTGGTGGTTTGGAACAGGCAAAATCGCAGCATGAGTTAGTTACCTTAGTTCTCCTCAGTACGGCAGTGGATCACCCCGCCTACATCGAATGGTGGCTACCCCGAGGTCGCACTCAGATTTTGTTGAACCTAGGTTATCAAGGATATCAGGACATCAGTGCATCATCGCGGGCTGCGCAACGCAAGCTGTGGCCAAAATCTTTTCATTCCCATTCATGCATGCATAAGAAGCTGCATAATACTTGTCATAAGACCATTGTTTATGCAGCAAATCATGGATTACTGGCCCTGACTGGTCTACTCAGGTAATTACGGTCGATGATACGGAAGGAGGAGCATCATGGATGGTACACAATTTCACAAGCGACAGCTGATTGTTGTCTATGTCGTTTGCCGAGTTATGACCACCTCCCTCATCAACTTTGTTTCCCCCCCGGAACGTTTCTGTTTACTCTCGCCGGGGTTATCTGATCTTTTCTTCCTAGCCATCCTTGTTGTCTCTATATATCATTGTGAGATATGACTAACAGCACACCTATTCCTTGTCAACTACGTTTGAGAAACAGTTGAAATACATACACGTAAACTGACGTACAGGAAAGCACAGAAGCGACACATAACGGTCGACGGGGCCATGACAAGTTTCATCATCCTTTCCTTTCTTTTTTTTTCTTCTTCTTTTTCTTTGTCTTACAATAACGCTTACAACCTTGGGCCATCAACAATCGCATGCGCCCTGTTGTTGAGAATGCCCATCTGTGTTCAACTCATTACTACAAGTATCGAGCACTATTTCCGGCGGACGAATAATAATAATACCGACTTGGACCTAGATAGAAGGCATGTGGTCTTAACCTGACAGTCGCTTGTTAGACCTAGAGATTGGTGGGTATGATCAAAGAAAGTTCGAGACTAGTGTACTCTGGGGCATTGGACCTTATACGAGCATCTCAATCTCAACCAGTCGGCTCCTTATTTCAACGTTGGAGGCGATGCAGCCCAACTTGTATACAATTGGCGACCAAAAAGCAAATATTCAGGGTCATTTCAATTGCGACCCAATGAGATCCACCTCGATGACAGGATGTGCATACAGAGTGATTATGTATAGTATCGTTTTCGTCAACCTGGCACACGTCAACTTCGAACAAACAAACAAAGGATGGCTGTCAAGGGCTCTGATACGATACAATACCCTGAACAGGTCGGCCCAAGCGTCCTGTCAGACGGCCGCCAAACCCATCTTGAGCCGCCGTGGCCGTGGCTTACATACAGACCACGGGCCCTTTCCCCGGTTCGGTCTCTTGGTCGGCCATTTTTCTTCTTAAGCCGGGCTCTGTGCTCCGCGCGCCAATCTCGGATCATAGTGGTTGATGAATAATAATGCTATATATTATTATTATTATGTGCATACTCTCTATATACAGGATAGGTAGTAAGTACTATACAAGCACAAGAGGCTACGCTGCAATAACCTAGTCTAATTGTTGCAGCCCTTTGAGTTTTCTTGACAACTGTTGGCATGTTGTGTATGTCAAGAATATACATAAATTTATTTATTCAAAACCTACATATGTACTTGTGCTTGCATTTGCCTTGATCGTACGGTAATGTGGATCGTTCGCCTCAACTAGAACAGTCGGATGCTGGCCTTGCAAACCACTTCACCGTGGTATGCTACTCTGCAGTGCAGCGATAATTATTGATTGATCAGATATAGTAGGTTCAGGTGCCCCGCAGACAAAGGAACAAGGGCAATTAGGTGCCGACCGGTAAGTGTTGGACTAATCCATTACTATGTAGTTTGCACTACTCACGGAAACGAGTCTTTCCGTTTTGCACAATTTCATTACTCGTTGCCTGTACATATCTTCATGATTGACTCTACTAACGTACGTTAGTACGTCTATCCCTGACAAAGGTCTCCCTCCTACAGAGTAGACTAGACTAAACTAAACTAAACTAAACTGACTGTCATAGCTGTGTCACTCTCTGCCGTAGCCCGAAAATGTCCTCTTGTGCTTTCTTTGAGATACCTTCCTGACTTTACTCTCTTGTACGCTATCTGTCCTGCGTCACACAGGGGAACCTCAATTTCTGGAAAATCGCGACAAGCTCTCTATTGGGCAGTCCGCTTACTCGTCGAGTTCCACACACGGATGCAACTATTGCCAGTGGCGGTTTGGCTTCACCGGTAGGCCGCGTGAAAACGAGGTCTTCCGCCTTACACAACGGCACCAGCTGCTGTATCTGGGCTTGTGTTACCGAAGCAAAATCTGACGATGAAGCGTGGAACGCATTAGAATACCACAGGCTGTTTGACTTGAATAGATATCAGAAACCTGAGACGTACATATGTTGTGGTGTTTAGTTTTTGTGATACTACCCGTATGTTCCCGACGATCATTGTTAACTGATCCAGTATAACACTGTAGGGTAACTATATGACCGCAACAAAGGGATTTTGTGCTTGTAGATTGTGTTTATCACTGCTGGGTATACTTATCTACATGAAAGTGTATTTCGTTCTGAATGGAACGATCTGTATCAATGCTATTTGGATACTGTTGGTACATGGACCAACACTGCCAATGTGTTTTTTGACTAGGTCGTATTCCTAGTCTTACTATAGCCAGCCATGACTAGTATTTTCCTGATTGTGGCCTCAAAGATGATAGCTATAGTTAAAATCTATCAAGAACTGTAAGTGAAGCTGTTGTATAAGTCTTGCCTCTCATATTTTGGCCGTCTAGGTCGCCCGGTGTAAGCATACAGATGTTAAAAGTACAAACATGATAGAGAAGTCATGGTTGTCCAAAGCCATGCATGACTACCATCCCATAGTAATCCCATCTTTAAATATTTGCATCTCCAAGGAAGAACTTCCGTTCTTGGTTCAAGACCACTATACAGAATGTATCATCAACCGTAAATCCTGTATATCCTTTATGCTATGTCCTCCGGAATACTTTGTTCAAAAGACCTCCCCCACGGCCCCGTCGGGATATCTCTTCGGGAGACGTCACTGCCCGAATATTTTTGCCCTTACTTGTAGTTTGTGGGTTTCCATCTGGAACTGTTTCGTCTCCGCGACCGACCTCGACATATTCGTCTGATTCCCTGTTCACGTTTGATTGCTCGCGATAACACTCAGCTGCTAACTTGGAATGCTCTGGTTCATAGACAGCGACTGGTGCTTGTGGAATATGAGCATCTCGAATCTTCGTTAAACCACGATCCAGATACTCCACCATTTGAGCTTTAGTGACAAAGCTTTCGTTGTCGGATTTCTCAACACCGTGGATGTCCTGTGCTTTCTTGAAGAGCCCAGGGAAGTGGTTCTGGAACTCGGTCTCGAGTACCCTCTCTTGTTCTGCTAGTGCTGTTGTTCGTTCTTCGTCGTATCCAGGGGAGGAGCTGAGATATGGCACATGCTCCTCCTTTTCCAGTCGAGCGAATAGCTCGACAAACTCTCCCTCATTACCCGATATGCCCTTGCTAGCAATCGACAAATTGGATAGAGCTCTTTCAAAGTCTCCATCCTGCGCGCGGTGGATATGCTTGCTGAAAGAGTCACTGAATTCTCGGTAATGGCCTTTCAGGATGAAGCAGCGTCCGCGCCAGCCACAAGCCGAGAGTTTCTCGAACAAGATCTCCGCAGAAGGGCATTCCCATGGGTGGTCAAGGCCACGTGAGTAGAAGACAATATAAATGGCCTGCTTCCATCGCGAGAATGTTCTTCTGTTTTGTGCGTCGGCAAAGACGCGCTCGATCATATCCAAAGATGCAGGACGCAAGAAGGATTGAGGGGCACGAAAGTTTATCGCACCCTTGATGTGTGACTTTTGGAATTCCATTGAGGATCGAAGATCAAATATGATGCTCTGTCCTGGTAATGATATGTCTAAAAGTTCGCCAAGGTTTGATGGTAAGATCATGCGTGGCCCTTCATGAGCCTGAATTTTGGAACCTTCTACTTGGAGAGATGCAAAACGTTGAGCAAACGCATCCCTCTCTCTTCTATGGTGAAACCAGACCTCTACATGCCAAGGCTCTACGCCCAGATTCGATGCAAAGAATGCCTTCTGACCATCATTCGGTAATGGTTCAGTTTGATAATACTCTTCGAGGCGTTTTTCAACATGAGGAGAAAATTTCTTGGGTTCTGGAACGTCAACCCCAAAAGTTGTGCGCCGTAGAGTTTGCTGTTGGTTCATTATCATCTGCCGTGTTAGATTTCTGTCGCCTCCTAGGGATGATGACGATTGTTGTCTTTGTAATGCGGTAAGTGATGCTGCTGATTGCATGGGTATCATGGGTTGTTGTGATAAGCTCTGAGATGGTGACAGAGGTTGTGACAGAATGTGAAGAGGCGAGACTTGCTGACTAGGTGAAAGATGAGTTCTCGCCATGGGGCCGTCTTGCCTGCCATATGTAGGATCCCGAAAAGCTCCAAGCTGGCCAGTCCGTCCCGTTATCTCCGTAGGCGCAAACGTCGTGCCAGAAACATCGGACACGAACGATGCACTGTCGTTTTCGGTAGGATAACGGTTTACAGGAACCAAGGTTGGCACTAATTGGTTTCGGGGTTTTTGAGCCATAAGGTTGTTGGAACGGATGAAGGCGACGAAAGTTGTCGCATGATCTTCTGGGAGCAGATCCCATATAGAAACCGGCATGGAAACAAGAAGCATTGTCGAATGACTCTTAAAAACGCCCTGTACCTTGACGTATTTGGCCATAGCAGGAAAGGCCCCCAGCCATTGTTCCCATGCGTTAATGTCAAGCCTTTGGTCGTCTTCCAATGCCAAAGAAATCATGACGTGAGGAGTATCTTCGTTAGGTTCGGTGAACATGTGGTCGTTTCGTGAGATAGGTGCAGAATCAGCTGCCCGGCCTGTTTCATGAACGATCTCAGGCATTGGTGTCAACTGGGGGGAGGGTAGGTTGTCGCTACGAGACATACGGGACATTTCGATACTAGGTGCTTTGTGATTGGAAGTCATCATGAAGTGCACAGGAGTGGAGCGAGCCTCAAAGTATTTGCCGTTGATGGTGATGGGCCGTGGGTGTTTCAATCGAGCGAGGACTTCAGCATGGAGCATAGCGGCAGAGAAGGCACGAAGTCTCCACTCTTGAAGTACTTCAATAAGAGCATTAGTGAAGGAGTAACGTCCGGGGTCCGGAGCGATAGCATCCCAACTCGAGGCTGAGATGGTCTCAGTGATGCTGGCACCGCTGGGAAAGGTCGCACTTGCGGCTCCAGCGCAGCAATCTAGCAGAATGAGAACATCAGATAGTGATCGCTCGAGGAGAGTCTGGATCGCAGACCATCTACATAAAAGTTAGAAATGAACGTTGCGTATTCTCAGAATGTCTCACTGAAGCCACGGAGAGTTCGCTTCTCGTGTTCTAAGAATTGTCAGGAACTTCTTTATGCGTGTCAGTCGGTCCCGACTTACGCGCACCAGGTGCTTTGTCTAGACTCGTCAATCCTGGCGTGTCCGCCATAGTATACAACAAACAGGGTGTCTTGAGATTCATGATCTCTGATAAGTTGACCAATGCGCATCATCAACTCAAGATGAGCGTTTTCGGAAGGGATGGCAAATATGTCAGTATTGAAGCCATAATCCTCGCTCAGACACTTTTCGAGATCCTCTAGCTCAGGTATCACGAAGAGATCGTCTGAATTCCAGTGTAGCAGCAACACTTGGACATTGTTGTACCTGGCCGAGGACTTTCCGCGGTTAGGAAACGCACGAGCGGCGGACTGAGTACGAGCGAGTGAGTTTGAATACTGATTTCATGGCGAACGGGAACAACTAACATCTTCAAGCCTTTGGGCAAATTGGCCAATATGTTTCACATGGAAACTGGTACGGCTTGTGTCATGTGTTGCAGATCTGGCATAGTGATCCCCTCCACCAGATGCAGCCTGAGAGTTCTTGTGTAAGTCGCGTGTAGGCTGGAGTGTCAACTGAAATCAATATTTAAACACACCATAAGAGGACCAGTGCTTCTCGAACCTGGGCCTTCGACAGGTCTCCGAGAACGAATAGTAACATATGGTTGGTGGTCTGTCATGGTGTTGAATGTACGACTCGCTTGCGTTTGACAGATTTCAATGTATGTGTCAATCTCGTGACATCACTATTGATCGTTGTAACAATAGTATCACGATACAAAGTATTGGGTTCGATTATAAGTAATTATAAGTGAGCATTCTCGTAGTCGTCGTGTTGTATCAACTGGAGTGTCGCAAGAAATATCTTAATCGTGGGTCTTGCCTCACAAAGGCGTAGTAATATGTAGGTATGTAGAAGGAAGAAGTCCCAGACTCTGTCGCGTTGTCATCTCGGCGGTGACAAGTTATGAAACAGATGGGAAGTAACAACCTAATTGACAGGATGGGCCAGCGACTTTCTTCAATTCGTGACCGAGATAGTGTCGAGTGGGCAGGCGCAAGGCATAGGCATCTCACTAATGGCAGTTGAGATGGATCGTACTAAGCTTCGGTCCCCAAATGGGTTTAGCGCAAAACGATAGGGGTATAGGACCATCGGATGACACCCAGCCAGTGTCTGACTCCCCTACAGTGCACGTGTAGGTTACTCCAGGAGCTCTGACCAACCAGTAAGGCCAACGTCACCTCCCATCACCATCTGTCACCCAAAACGTCTACCGAGCTCAACACCAAAACAAACAACCACCAGATACTAGGGCAGAAAGGCCTTGTTTCATATAATCGTTCATCAATAACCTAGACTGGACGTCACAGATCAAAAGTGAGATCTAGACTTGGTCAAAGTTTTCTCCGATAGGCCAGTTGACACGCGACAAGTTGTCTCAATAGCTCTCTATCATACCTAGGTAGGTAGTTAGCTATCTGCCTTGAACTGTATCCCTATCTATACAGCACGCAACACATCTTGGCATCATGCGTGAGCGCGTAACTTTTATCCACAACGACTATAGTCTTGATCCTGAGGCTTTGGATAATCAGGATGCTGGATTATTGGGGCCCCAGATCGAGACAGTTCGTCAGGACAAGCTCACTATTCCTTTCAATGAGCTGCCTGCTGAGCTCACCGACATACTTCAAGAATATGAAGCCCTTCACATCAGATGGGCCAGTCCTGTCAAGTCGGAGACAATGGACCCTTTCACCTCTCGCATCTCACCGGGACTCCACGTCTATGCTACTCCAGTCTCGCCAAACTCTTGCAACCCGTATGTCGTCCTTACCTGGAGCCCCCAAGCTATATACTGATTTGCTGTGACAGAACAAAACTTTGTAGTTGGCTTCAGAGATTCGGTCCACTAGACTGTTCCAAGCCAGAGGTAAGCTCTTTTATCCTATTTGCTTGACAACTACTCATTAGCGGCAGGCCTTCACCGAGTTTCAGCAAAGCACCTCCGCTTCACCGAGTTTCTCATTCTACCAAGCACTCGAGGACTTGCATTCTTTCATAACCACTAGTTCTCAGGAATTCTGCCCTGAGCTCGATTCGGTCTGTAACGCTCGACTGCGCAGCCTATTGACGGCTACTGGCCTGGACTTGTCTTTTGACAAGACAACGAACGCTCTTGTCACCTCGGCACTATGGCCTCTTCGACCTCAAACTGTCGCAGTCCCCGCATCTACCGCGAGGAGGGTGGAGGTTGGCATTTTTGTCAATGATCGATCGCAGCCAAACATGAAGGAGAATGAGCTCGGAGTTGCTGGCGTGTTGTCTGTGCTTGGTGACCAGAAGAAGCCTTCACCAACCATTTTTACGTTTCCTGCCCGACATCGTAGAGATGAACTGGTTTTCAACTCCAAATTTCTCACGCCTACAGGACTTCACCCAACCTTACAACTTAGCTTCAGCTCCAACAAGCTTCCAACCGCCGATGGTGAGTGTGTACCCTACGCGTTCTTGACACTGCCCAAGACGATTTTTGCGGACCGGTATCAACTAGGAGATGACTTGTTCCTGGCGTCCAAGAACCTCACCGCTTTGCGATACACAACTCTTCCTGTTGATCTCGAAGCTCCAGCATATACTACCGAGACTTGGGGTTCCAGCATTCTTCTTGGTCTCTCGCCTCCCGATCCTAGCACAGAGCAGCCATGGAGCGTTGAAATCCCGCTACACCTTCGATACCTCAAACCTTCATCGAGTGGCCAAGTTGAGATTGAGATTCCTTATCCCGCTGTCTTTTGGGCATGCTCCTCGGACGAGGGCACCTTAGAAAGCCCATTCGACAGGTTGCATGTGGGGTATGATGACTTGTTCTCTCGTGACACCGTCTTTTGGCACGCCAACCCTCAACCGGAAGGTAGTAGTAGACTCATGAACAGAGTCATAGTACCTGTGCTTGACGATGAAGGGGTAGGTCCCATCAGGTCAGGCACAGCTATTGCTGTTGCGATTGGTTTTGCTTGGGTTATGTGGAAGTTGGTCAGCGTCATGCTGAAGTCTGATAGAGCACCAGCCGGAGTTACGAAGACGTCGCAAAAGAAGCCTCACTCAAAGTAATAAGAAGCGCTGCTCGATGGAATTAAGGTATCGATATAGAATGAGAGTAGTTGTAAAACTAATACTACACAACTTGGATATATAATCATTTCCCGCTTGCCTTTTCTCTCCCTTGTTGATCTTCAGAAGCAGTTGATTTATGGTTCGGCACTTTCTATTGACATAAGATAAGCGCATCGTCTAAATATCCCGTGGCGCACGTGACGTCAGACTACATTAAGACGTCTGAGAACTGAAGGGAACCAACCACATACATAGCTTCTGACTTATCAATATTCTAATAAAATACAAGTTTATAACACGTTAATATCTCGTATTCATCCCATTTTATTATCACACTTGATATTCGTAACTACACTCCGGACATCCATGAATAGTCTGTCCAGAGGTATAACCCATGGCTCCAACACCATCCTCCGAGGAGTCACCCGCGTCAACGTCTGGTCCAGGTCCATCACAAGCGCCAGATTCGCCACAGAGTAAAATTAGACGAAACGTGGCTTGTATCAATTGTCGTGATTCAAAAGTCAGTTATTTTGATTGAGTTGGGCCGAGTATAGTTTAACCCCGAGTCTGTAATAGGTCCGCTGTAAGGCAAGTCCTGTGGCAGGACACCCATGTCAACGATGCGCCAAGCTTCAAATATCTTGTGTGTACGATAGATCACACAAGAGAGTTACGAGACGAAGGTAAATGAACCAATTATCCAGACAAACTACTATTTCCAGCGATGTCATACAAAAGTCTTAGCCCAGAGATTTACCAATATTGACTATGCACAGTAAACTTGAACTCCTGGAACAGGAACTCAGATCCATCAAAGAAGCGGTTCATCCCAAGAACAACGTAGAACCGGTATCTGTTTCTCAAACTCAAACTACCGTGTTTCCTATGGCAACGCCCTTGGCCAATGACACTGTTTATCCGCTGTCAAATCATCTGCAAAGTCCTCAACAGTCCGAGTCTTTTACGCCAGCGGTGCCGTTACTACAAAAGACGGAACCAACAAAATCTCGTGTAATAAACGGGCAAGTGGTGTCTGGCCAGGATATTGACTGGTATTTTGAGAAGTGAGATCCCAAGTTTCACATATTGGCAATCTAACTCTGACAACTCTAGATACTTACAATGTTTTCATCCATACCTGCCCATCTTGAGAAAGAAAGACCCGGACCAGTGCTTCGAAGCGTCACCAACTCTATTTTGGACAGTCATATTCACTGCCTGCCGTAGGTACGCAAAGAGTGGACAAATCGTCACCTCACTACTCGATACTCTTAATCGCGATGTCTGGGGTCTACTTCGAGCAGTCGCATTAGATATTGAAACGATTCATGTCCTATTAATTATTTGTAGTTGGCCATTTCCAACCATTAGGTTTGTCACGGATCCTTCACCAACATTCGTTAGTAGCGCTCTCAATGCGTGTATGCTCCTAGGACTACATACTGGCCGAGGATCCCATCCTAGCTTTTTGATCGGTGGTCGCCAGCACATGACGTGTACAGACTACGAGGCGTCGATTACTTGGATGTTTTGTTGTATCTTGGCGCAGAGGTTTGTTCAAACCTAGAAGTACGACGAAAGTTATTAACAACGTGGATAGGGCGTCTGTAGGTAACGGGCATCCGCCACCATACCTTCAGCACAACGATAGTCGATGCAAGAATATCGTCAAAGACACTCTCGCGCCCGAACTCATGACTCTGTTCGAGCTCCAGAGATTTTCAAATCGACTACATACAGCTATGACAGCACAGATATTGTCAAATGACGGGGTTCCTGAAACAGTCGTCAAGACGTGGGAAGATGAGTTTGAGCTTTTGAGACCACTTGTCACTCATGTTGATACAGGTATAAATAAATGAATCATGTGTAAAAAGACGATAAAGACTTACAATCTGAATTTAGACTGCTCTCGACTTATAATCCTCATCGCTCAACTCGAAGTGCAGGTCTACTATTATCTATCACTTCCCGACCAACGTCCCAACTTTACCATCAACACCCTCCGTGCTTACAACACCTCACAAAATCTCATAAATACAGCCCTCACTCTCGAGTCAACATCTAGACTCTTGACTCACAACACCCACTGGATCTACCGCGCTGTCATGGACGCCTGCTGTATCCTCATGTCCACACTACACTCCAAAGCCAGTCCACCGCATATCTCAGCTTCAGACGCCGATGCAGTTGTGGCGCAGATCCTGACCGTGCTTCGAACATGCTCAGTGCGCGATAATGATCTTCCAGTGCGTGGATCCGTTGTCCTCGAGACTTTCTGGTCAGTGAGACACATACTGCCCAAGTGGGATGTACCTGTCGGTGCATGGCCTGATCGTATTGGAGCTGCAACATCGTACTGGTGTCTCGCACAATTCAAACAGGCCTTACAAGAAGCCAAGAATAGCACAGATAGCGTGCAGAAAGGCATTGACGTTTACGGTAAGCTGGGATAGCCTTTGAATGCGTTCATCTTGACTTACACATTACCAGAAGCCAATATTTCGAACGCCAACAAAAGTAATGGTGATGGTGTCGTCACAAATCCAGACATCAACAATGGCCAGGACCAGACTATAGACAACTCCATTGATCCACTTCAAGGAGTCGACTGGTCCATGATCATTGATGATTTTGGGTGGATAGGAGAGGGCCCTGTCTTCCTAGGGCCAGCATAAGCATTTTAGGACCCAAGCGCAATGTTATCATTGAGTGTCACAGAAAATAAAATAATGTCCTGAAACTCACATAGTCAGAAGCCAGAAGAGATCAGATATGGCTGCCGTTTGAGTGGTTTCCGAGAGGTAAATAAAGTGTTGTTATATCACATATTAGAAATGACATATTAATTCGACTTTTGTTCGCATTGCATGAACACCTAATTTAATACATGAATTTCAAACGCAAACATTGACATAATTGTCCCAACTCCGTCATGAACTCATCAAACTCGTTCAGAAAACAGCCATGAATCCTGCATAACACTGTTTAAGAAGACACCCCACAATCCTCGCCTCTTGTTTAATCGTAGATGTCTTGATCCATATCGTCCACCAACTCGTCAACTGCATCCTCCTCATCAATCATATCATCATCTTCGCCAAGCTCACTATCAGGGTGGTTTGAAAGAACAACAATCTTGCCGTCAATGAGTTCAACGCGTGCGTACTCTCCATCGCGGATGTTGTTGCGCAGGATGAGGATCGCGAGGCGGTTAAGAACCTCCTTCTCAATGAGACGAGACAGAGGTCTGGCACCATAAGCCGGCGAGTAACCACTGTTTCCAAGGTAGTCCTTCGCTTCTTCTGAAACATCGATATATACTTTCCGATTGTTTTCTTCGAGTCGTTTCTGAATTTCCGCCAGGCGAATATCGACAATCTTGCGGATCTCCTTGCGTGTCAGGCGGTTGAAGATAACAACTGAGTTGATGCGGTTGAGGAACTCAGGCAGGAAGTAGTTGCGAAGGGCGGTCATAACCAACTCTCGGGTACCAGAGTCAACGCGTCCCTCCTTGACACCTGGTCGGACAAGGTATTCTGCACCCAAATTGGAGGTCATAACAACGATGCAGTTCTTGGCGTCAACGACTCTGCCTTGACCATCAGTAATGCGACCATCGTCCATAAGCTGGAGAAGCACGGTAAGGACCTCCTTGGCTGCCTTCTCAACTTCATCAAACAGCAAGATTGAGAATGGCTTTCGACGGAGAGCTTCCGTGAGTTGACCACCGGCGTCGTGGCCGACATATCCAGGTGGAGCACCAATCATGCGGCTTAGTGCATGTCGCTCTTGGTATTCGGACATATCGAACCGGATCATGGCCTTGGAGTCATCAAACAGGAATTCCGCCAAGGCCTTGGTGAGAAGGGTCTTTCCGGTACCCGAAGGACCACAGAATAAGAAGCTGGGTGGCTGGTTTGGGTTGCTAAGACCAGAACGCTGGAGTCGGATAGCATTGGCGACGGACCCAACAGCTTCCTTCTGACCAACGACGACCTTGCCGAGAACCTTTTCCATGTGGATCAGCTTCTCCTTCTCAGAAGTGCGCAGACGGGTGACGGGAATGCCAGTCCATCGGGACACAATCTCGTTAATGTTGTCTGCGGTAACAATATCGGTGACCATGGCACCGCCGGAATCACTCGTGTCGGTGGCATTGAGAGCGGCATCTGCAGCAGCCTTGCGAGCCTCAAGTTCTTTGATGACAGCCTCTTGTTCGGGGATAGCACCATACTTGAGATCGGCAGCCTTGGCGTGCTCAGAATTGTTCATTGCATCTTCAAGTCTCTTCTCGAGGTCATCGAGCTTCAACTTGGCTTGGTGGATTTCCTCGCTGCGCTTGATCTCGGCCTTGTACTTTTCGCGAAGTGGCTGCAGCTCCTCTTCAACATTCTTGGCATCCTTGCGAGCTTGTGCAAGACGAGTCTGAGATGCCTCGTCTCTTTCCTTCTCAAGAGCCGCGATCTCGATCATAAGCTGCCTATGCTTTCGCTCGAGAGAGTCAATAATTTCAGGCTGAGATTCTCGAGCAACGCGAACAGCGGCGGCAGCCTCATCAACAAGATCGATAGCAGAGTCAGGTAGTCGTCGAGATGTGAGGTAGCGGGCAGCCAAGTTAGCAGAGGCTACCAAAGCGCTGTCAAGAATGGTAACACGGTGGTGTCGGTCGTATCGCTCCTTGAGACCTCGAAGAATGGAAATCGTCTCGGGAATGCTGGGTTCCTTGACGATGACCTGCTGGAATCGACGTTCGAAAGCAGCATCCTTCTCGACGTACTTACGGTATTCTGCGAGGGTAGTGGCACCAATACAGTGTAGTTGGCCACGGGCGAGCATGGGCTTCAGAAGGTTGGCGGCGTCCATTCCGCCCTCACCAGACGAACCAGCGCCCATGAGTAGATGAATTTCATCGACGAACAATATGATAACATCCTTAGATTCGGTGATCTCTTTCAGAACACCCTTCATTCGTTCTTCGAACTCTCCTCGGTACTTGCTGCCAGCGACAAGCGCACCCACATCAAGTGAGAGCAACTTGCATGACTTCAAGTTGTCGGGCACATCTCGGTTGACAACTCGCTGAGCAAGTCCTTCGATGACAGTGGTCTTTCCTACACCAGGTTCACCAATGAGGACAGGGTTGTTCTTAGTTCGTCGAGACAAGATTCGAACAACTCGACGGATCTCTTCTTCTCGACCGATGACAGGGTCGATCTTTTTCTCCCGTGCCATTTCGGTCATGTCGATAGTGAATTTGGCCAGGTTTTCGTTTTCCTCCTCAGTATCAGCGGTTTTGCTGTCGACTCGCTTGGTTCCCCGGATGGCTTGCACTGCTTCTTGGATCAGCTTAGCCTTGGGGACATTGGCTTCCTTCAGAGGTCCTTGAATGGTTGATTCCTCAGAAAGGGCGGTAATAAGGTGATCCACGCCAATGTAGGTATCCTTCTGCACCTTTTGCAACTCCATGGCCTTTCTTAGCACATTGTGGAATTGGGGTGCCAGGGAAACATGCTCGGGTGGAGGATCTTGGCTAGGAAGTCGAACGAGCGTTTTCTTGAGAGCTCGATCGAAGAGTTGAGGGTCGCCGTGTGCTCGTTCAACCACTTGTCGGAAAAGTGTGCTGGTAGGTGGAGGACCGTTCTGCTGGTCCTTTGAAGGGTCTGCGGGAGGGTCGAGCAAAGAAACGGCGAGATGAACTGGAACAAGTTGGGAATGACCGTATTGCTCAGCCAAAGCCATGGCATCTTCCACGGCCTTTTGGGCACGGTCTGTAAAGTCCATGCGACTATTCATGATGGCGGTGTTGAATAGGTAATTTGTACAATCAGAATAAAAAATGTAATCGAATAATAAAGTAAAGAAGCGTGAATATGTACTCGTACAGTTGTAAGCCCAATGAGTACTGTGCAGGAGAAGGGCTGTCGTCAGGTAGAATTAGGTAGTGCTGTATTGCTTGTTGTAGTGGGGTAGTTTGATTACTGCAGATGAAGAAACAAGTTCAGCAGTTTGAGGATCAAGAGGTGAATTTATTTACAAATGGAGTGGATCTCGTACAAGAATCAGGCTACTCTCTAGAAACCTCCAGCGGAGTACATCGTCAGACGGGAAATATCTCGATCTTGATGGTAGGTTATGGCAAGATCAAGTAGTTTCAAAACAAGCACTTGGAAGCTTCCAGCCTAACCGGCCAGCTTCTGGGAGCTTCCCGTTTCTTCTACGTCACAACGGTCAGGTTCAGTAGTCATTAGTGGGTCATCCGTTTCCTATCTTATCATCCGATTTTATACATAGCAAGAGACCCACAAGTCCACTTACCGTAATTGGCAGCGTTACTGTCGTTTTACCAACTTCTTACGATTACTTGATGTTTGCTCAAATAGAGTAGCCGAAACCTAATAATGTTGCTCTAAGAGTCCTATCTGTCGTGACGAGGCTGCGTGGATCAAGCTATTAGACTTTGAGGAACACCGGTACCTGAACATGGCCAAGATAGCAATCTTCTAGATCAATTCTTGGTTGTAGAGTCACGTGACCCGCGATCGCCCGTGATTGAGCCGACGATACTGGGGATTTTTTCCAGGTAGACCCATTATCAAGACCATTTCAACCTCACAGCGGGCGACCATGAACACGGCACCGACATCTCGACTGGGCCAATTGCCCAGCTACGTACGGATATGGGTGCGACACGGTCACTTTGGCAAGAAGAAGAAGGGCCTGGGCTTTCCTCCACCTGAGGGCCATGGCGAAGATATTTGGGTGTTCGGACACAGAAGGACAGATCAGATTATTTACAGCTTTAACAAGACGCTCGATGTGGGTTTAGTTCCTTGTAAAGATATATGAGCAAACCAATGGACTAACGTGTTGTATGTAGGGTTTCCATGATCTCAAGCAGCTCCCATTCAATGGCAAAAAGACAAAGCCTCCCAAACTCCGCAAAGACTACTGGTCACCCTTTGCCCACATCGCTTTCCCCGCCGGTCAAGGCTCAATCGGTCGTTCCGTCTTCCAAAAACTGCGCGAGCTGAAGCATTTACACGAGGTGGCCTGGGACAATGAATTCCGATACAAGCGCCCCGAGGAGTTTACTACCGCCGACCGCAAGCGAATTGAAGAGGAGGAGAATAAAGGCAACAGCAACTATCGGCCCATCCGCACAAAAGAGGAGCGTGGTATCGCTCTGAACGCCCAGAAGCCAAATTCGATTGCCGATATTGCCACAGTCTTGAGCGGTGCTGGCCGTGGTAACAAGATTGTTTTGTCGGAAGATGCTGAAGGTGCTGAGAAGAAACTCGTGGATGTGAAGGTGAGCTGGGCGAATGACCTGGATAAGGAGTACGCCCAAGAATGGACGAACAACGTTACACACGGGCTGTTCGAAAAGCCAACCTACGTCTCGAAGCCCGCGAAGCCAGTAGCCGAAGAAACCCCCCAAGAGCAAGAAAAGGCCTAGACGATTGAAAGAAGAACTTGGAACTCAAAAGGAGAGCGGACCAAAGACCGCATCTTCCAAGGACGTCGAGGTACCATCTACAAAGTCAGCATAGGTGTTTCTCCGTTCAAATGTATAAAAACATGTATTTTGGGCTTCATCAATACGGGACTACCGTTGGGGAATTGGTGTCATCAAGCGGTTGAAATCCGACAGGACATCATCCACAGCAGAGTTGGTAAAATCTTGTAGATGTAGGTAGGTGTTTGTGTATATTCATCAAGTGGCATGTTGCCAAAGTCGTTGTACGATAATAAATGTACTATCAACGAAATTACGCTCATAAATCATTCAAAGCCCCAATTTGTTGCCGGGTGTAAAAGATCCAATCTGATGAGGCAAAAGTGCAAAACAATCCAAAACCGAAGAGAAACCCAATCTGAATAGCAGAGCAAGCAAGCACACAACTAATTTCACTTAGATTTGCAGCGCAAACTGCTTCAGATACTCGTAATCAGCAATGTTATCCTCAACGGTCTTGCGGATCACTTTCTGCGCCTCGGGACCAAACTTGGCAGTCCATTCCTTGTCCTCGCCCTCGACCGTTAACGTCTTCTTTAGTTAGCAATGTCAGCCTTTTTTTCACCCAACCACAGGAAGTGCGAACAAACACCGGGTGTCGTTGCAGGCAAGCAGGTGGAGGGAGATGGGGGTGGGGCGATTGTAAGAAATCGTTAACATACCTGGTGATGAGTACGAGGCCTGAGAGCTGAGCTCTTGATAGCGTCGTTGTGCCAGCCGTTCCATTTCTCAAAGGCAGCTGTGGCGTAAGAACAGTCTTCCTCGTTCCACTCGAGCATCTCGGGCTTGAAATCAATGCCGGTCTTTTCGCAGTAAAGGCGGATGGTCTTCTCGGGGTTATCGAGAAGGTCATCAGCGTCAATGACGACAAGGTTGTCCTTGTCGACAATGTTCTCTTTGATCAGAAAGTCAAAGAAGCGCACGAGTTCCCTGTAGCCTGCCTCATTTGGCATGAATTCATAAAAACCTGTGACTTCATCCAGAGGTGGTACTGTGCATCGATAGTACGAGGGGATAGCTCGTCGAGGGTGGCGGATAAGGAAAGTGAACTGGAATTGCTTCAAGACCTCTAGTGGTAACACAGTGGGGTTACCAGGCTCTTCCTCGCCCAGAGACGGCGCAACCTTGGTAGGCTTGTTGTCCGGGGCCATGAGGTAGTAAGCCATGTCCTTGATGAAGATTCGCTTGCCCTGGGAGTTTGTCAGTATGATATGTCAATTTTCGAGTCTCTCATGACTTGTGTAGGCCGCTGAGGTGACATTGGTGGCGCGATAAAGGTATGATACGGTGCATCAGCTGCATGACCACGATCATAATGTGATAGCTAGATGCATACTGCCAAAGAAAACTTGGCTGCACTATGTAGCACACGCTTCTTCTTTGGTGTGTCGTTCCCCCTCATCATAGACGTGGGGGTTGGTTGTGGCGGGGAGTTCGGGGAGTTGGAATAATTGCATGAACATGAGGGAGGGGAAATTGACTAACATCTTTGCCCGCATCCATGACCTCGTTAAGGACATCCTTATAGGTCTTGTGAGAGAAACCACTCTGTTCACGAGTGGCTGTGTCATTTCTGAAGCGATCACTAAGAATTTCAGGACCGTAGTAAAAGGCATCTCCAAAAGGCTCGTGGACGCTCTCTAGGATATCGCGGCGGGCCATGAAGACCTAGCAAATTGTTAGTGATGCGATCAATCGGCGCAATCATACCCCAAGTCTATGGAGACGAGGCAGCATGATACCGGTATCTTAAGGACTCAACATACTCGCTCAAAGGCCGTAGAGCAAGCACGGGGGTGCGTGGCAGTAAAGATAGGGCGGGACGCCATTTTGGACGGAAAAACCAGCAAGAAAAGGGGGATATAGCAGATAAGTGTTCTTTCCTCAACATCAAGCTGAAGTAGTAGTAAGAAGGATGAGAAGAAGAGGAAATCTCACAAGTTTAGAAGCAGCAGCCCAAGCACTTAAAAGGTATTCGGCTCGCCCACTGTACACTCAGAGTTTGCTGGAGAGCTTCCGGACCATCGCCCGATTTTTAACGTTGAAGCGATGGTCCGTAGACTAACGACCAACTTGGTTAGAGCTTCCCACCCTGATCCCAGACGTGTGGCCCAACGCTGACCTTTTAGTGGTCTCGGGGGAGTGTCGTGCATGCCGTGTGTACGTCATGATAATTGGTAGTGGTCTCCGCTACAGCAACTAGGACGAGATGCCTCCAAGTTGGCGAATTTTCTCGCCTCTTATTGATGCTTTCTGCGTCCATCCCACAATCCCATAATCGCGCAAGGCCCTTTCGGACCATCGGCGTCTCACCCCTGCCCTTTGTCGACTTTGCGAAGCATGCCCAAGGGTCAATGTGCCCGGACAACCCCACGGATCCTGGTCCAGTCCGATCCAAGCCAATCCTATCGGCCCTAAGAGCGCAAGTCTTTTTCCGTTGCTGTGAATTATGTCCTGCAAGTTCCCGAATGGGATTCCCTACCGTAAACCCAGCATTGAAAAAAGGTTCGTTCCCCTCAGACGAGTGGGGGATTGAGTCGCATCTCTGTGGAGGTAGACCTTGGCAGAGGGCACTCAAGCATGGCATGGCCTTGTTGAAGACGTAAGTATGAGGTGAGGTGCAGAAGTTGACAAGCGGCTGTTATTCCGGTTTGATGAGAAGCATGTATGCTTGCTTGTTGGGTGTGGGAAGGGGAAGGTCAATCGTATCTTGCCTGAGTACCTAGATTCACTATGTGTATCCACGGTTGACTCCTTAAAATAGAATCTTTAGGTAGGTACAGCACTGAAGGGACCTGCCAGGGCGACACCATGCCAACCGGGTGGGTCGCAAGAAAATCGACACCGCCGATCCATCATGGTTGACAGAGATACCGCGGTACTGTTCTTGAACCCCAACAAACAGAACCAACTAACGTTAATCCATATTGTTATGATGCCTGGGTTTCACCAGAAACGATAACCGTTAAGCTTTATTATGATACAAAAAAATGACCCAATATCATTAGTCTAAGTACCACAAAGTGACCTGCTAACTTTGTCTGTAATACCTCAAACGGTCAGCTTTTCTGCACCTCTAAATTTCAATTTATCATGGCCCACCTGCCAACCCCGCTAGAAGACGGGGAGTTCACAGAGCACCGTTTTGTTCTGTCGGGGAGTTCATTCTCACTTCCGTTCATCATGCCACGGTGATCTTCCTTCGTACAGTGAGACAATCTGTTAGAGGGTGAATACGAAAAATCGTAACCATACCACCGGTAGCAGTAAAGTTGATCTGAACTTTAGGTTACGAAAATAAACAACCGAAGAAATCTGATCTAAATAGTATAAACTGATCAAATAATTTCGTCTCTTGTGCTTCTAACGGCCATTTTTTCTGACATCCTAGGAGGTAGATACAAAAAACTGTTAACATTGAGATATTGTATTGCTTTGTTGCTTTACTTATACGTATCTCTCCCAGCTACCAAGCCACCTCCAACTTTCAGCAACGCGACTGATCTTTTCTAATGCCCCCTTAACACGCCCTTCCGGATCGTCGTGCTTGTGGCCTTCGAATTCAACGAAAAATATGTATTGAAAAGGTTGAACAAGGCTTGGCCGACTGTTTATGCTAGTCAGGTTGAGGTCAAAATCCCTAAAACAGCTCAGCGCGTCTGCCAAAGCCCCGGGCGATGTGTGAGGCACCGTGAAGGAAACAAGCGACTTGCTCCCTTTTTGGGCTACTGCTTGTTTGGTCTTTTCCAGGTCTTTCGGGCCCGCAGCGTTAGTCCCGATCACCAGGAATCGGGTGGTGTTATCCTCCCGGTCCTCAATTGATTTGCTCAGAAAATCAAGACCGTGGAGTTCACCAGCGAGCTCACTGGAAATCGCTGCCCAGGTGCCCGTCGTATCCTTGCTTACAATTTCGGCTGCCTTGCTGGTCGAACTGACCTCGAAAATCTCAACGCCCTTAAGGTAGGTGGAAATGAAAGCTGTACATTGACCAAACGCTTGGGGGTGGGAGTATAGCCGCTGGATATGCTTCACGCTGGACAAGGGTTTGGACCTCGGTCTAGAAGGTGACGGATCCGTCGCGGTGGGTGTGCAAGTGCCGGATCCTTCAGCAGCCTCTTCCACAACAGGTGCAGTACTCTTGTGGCCAACAAGGCAATGGTGAACATCCACATATGTTTCGCCGTCGACAGTAATATCCGGATAACGATTGGCTCTGTCGGCCAGGTTGTCTAGAGTGAAAACCACTGAACCGTTTGTTGAGTTTTCAAAGGGTACGACACCGGCCTGAACCTGGCCCTTTTGAACTTGATCAAATACGTCTATGACAGAAAAATCAGAATTGGTTCGTCACTGGCCAAGGCCAGTTTCTCACTCACCATCTATGGTGACGGCAGGTCGGAATTCCCAGGTCTCCTCAGAAAAGGCCTGACGAACAGCCTGCAACCAGGTCAGTCCATACTGTATCGGCTAACTCGCCACAGAGGGGGCGAAAGGTTTTGATCTCTCACCTGATGGGTGTAGGAGGCGACTGGGCCGAGGAAGCTGACAAGGGGCTTGCGTTGGCTGGCCATGATACTCTAAGTTGTGGTCGGTGCCGCCGAATTGGTTGGGACTATTGAAGCAGATTGAGTCGAAAGAGGCAATAGATATCGGCGCCTTTCCGATAAATTCTTGGGTCTTATTTTCTAACCGTTGTCTCTGCAAATACGAATGATAGAGATAGATACTTTGATATCTGTTAGGAACAGAATTATACTCGGATTGCGTTCAACTATGACCGAACAAGAAATGGTGTTTTCTTAGGTTGTGCTGAAGGAAAAAGAAGAAGTGGGCTGCTGAGCAGGTCTTGCAGTTGCAGCGCTTTATATTACGTGAGAACAAGCTTGTTTGAGCTTCACCTACTCTGGCTTTTTAGCTGAAGAGTTGGAAAAGCTTAGTATCAGACTTGAAAAACATGAAAACCCACCAAATGACCGGACAAGAAGTCGTGATTGTGATGGGGATGTCTTCCATGAGTTGTGTGATAAAAAGTCCCGGTTTAGAGGTATATTGCTAATATGTTCGAGTGTAAACGCCGTGGGAGATAGATAGTGAGATACTTGAGATATGCGGGGTCCTTTGGTCACTGCGATGTCGGTTTGAAGGCCGAGATCGCTACTTGGTTACTAAATGAGCAGCAGAAAAGTTGCCCAGCCTTTGAGCATTAGGCTACAAAAATGAATGAGCTAACAGTAAACCTAAAAGTGCATAAACTGCTACTAATTTCGTCTCTTAGGCCTCCATCGATCAATTTTCTGACTCTGCATCGACTGTTAATCCACGTATCATGATGAACGTGACGAACGCGCCGCAGTCATGATGCAGTATTCACATTGACGGAATCACATCTCAGTAAGAAACAAAAAATGTTCATATGTATCTACATGCACTTTCATGCACTTTTCTATTCCACGCATGCGGCGTTTGTAAATTACGAAAGTTTAGCTTCTTGTTCTCTGTTACTCAAAACAAGTAGTCTAGTAGGTATACAAATAAATAACTAATTTCAAATATCCCATACCAATGATATCACAAATATTCAGGTTCTATCAAATCTCAAGTTTGGTGTCCCGTATTTACTACTACTAGAAAGTCTTAGGATTGTTGTAAGGGTGTGCACTCCTGCTGTAGCAGTTAGGTATCGGGTATAAGAGACTATACTTCAATCCGTGATCAGGAAAGTCATGATGGCAGTGGAATAGTATGACGATGACAGGTCTCTTTACAACATACCGCCAGGCAGTAGACACGGGCCGCAATTTCTCACAATGGCTCATCCTTTTGTTACCAGCTCCCATCTCCTTCATCGTTCATTTGCTCAGAAGCCAGAGATGGTCATTTATGCTTCAGGCGTCTCATTGTTCCTTGAATCTGGCCGTGAAGTCCTGGATGCATCCGCTGGACCAGCTGTATCATGTCTTGGCTTCGGTCGCCCTGAGATAGTGCAAGTAGTGACAAATCAGATCAATCAGCTTGCTTATCTCTACTCCGGCGCGCGATTCACCTGCGATGTAACAGAAGACCTCGCATCAATGCTCTTGCAAGGACAGCCAGGTGGCTTGTCCAAAGCCACCTTTGTTAATTCTGGAAGTGAAGCTACAGATGCTGCTATCAAGCTAGCAACGCAATATTGGTTCGAACGTGGAATGCCCCAAAAGTGCCATGTCATTGCAAGAAAACAGAGCTACCATGGTAACACAACCGGGGCACTATGTGTATCTGGCCATGACTCCCGCCGAACGATGTACCGTCCCTGGTTATCGCAAAATGTCAGTTTTGTCGACTCCTGTTTCTCCTATCGACTCAAAGGAAAGAGTCCGATGAAGCCTACGTCAAACGACTGGCGGACCAGTTATAGGAAGAGATCCTTCGTTTTGGGCCCGAAAAGGTCTCTGCTTTTGTAGCCGAGACCGTCAGCGGTACTACTCTGGGCTGCGTCCCTGTTGTAATTGGATATTGGAAGGCCATTCGACAAGTTTGTGACGATTACGACGTTCTTTTGATCTTGGACGAAATAAGCCGTCGAACCCGTGCTCAACAACCCCAATCTTGCCAGCTGACCTTGTGAAGATCATGTGTGGCGTGGGGAAAACCGGTACAATGCATGCCTGAGAACAAGAAGGTATCTCTGGACCCGACATCCAGATGATAGGTAAAGCTCTGGGCGGAGACTTCATTACATTATCCAGTGTATTACTACGCAATAAGATGTTTGACGCTATCGCTGAAGGGACAGGAGGGTTGACTCATGGCCAGTCATTCCAGGTATGCTCGCCATAGACGCAGACAACAAATAGTTAACAATCGCAAAATCAACAGGCTCACCCAGTGGCTTACACCGCGGCTCTCGAGGTTCAACGGATTATACGAGATGAGCGTATATTAACAAATGTCAAGAAATGGGCCCAGTGCTGGAGTATTTGCTAAAAGATCATATTAGATCGCTAGAGTCTGTCGGAGACATTTGTGGAAAAGGTCTATTCTGGGCTGTTGAGTTCGTCCAGGATTTTCAGAACAAGACGCCCTTTCCGGCCAGCATGAGACTCTGTCACAGAATCGTGGACAAGTCATTGGACCTGGCGTTGAACATATTGGGCAACCTGGGCCAAACAGGAGATGTGCATGTTGATCATGTCATTATGTCCCCGCCCTATGTGGTAACTGAGTCCGATTTGGAGCGGATGGTTGGTATTCTTCAGACAGCTATCCAGGTTGTTGTCTCCAAGGTAGTGAGTATTTAACAGGAAAATAGAGATCAAACCGAAGCAAAGATGACATTGGAATGATGGACTACGGATATACCTCTATGCGCATGGCCCCAGATGTCGCCTGATATAGCATCCATATAGTATTCAATATGTCGTTATCATATATACGTCGGATTAGTATCACCCAAGTGAAGTGATTACAATACCAAAATTGGATATTAGACCCATGCACGCACTTGGAGACTTCGATGATGGGCTCAAGGGTTGGTTGTCCCTCCCGCTTAGATACACTATAGCGGACTAGCCATCGAATTCCAAGCCCCATAGAACACATAAGAACAGTTAAATATTGGCATATCATGTTACGGATATGCTATTTGTTATTAGCTGGGCTGTCCATATATTGAATGCTTCCTATAAATATATCTCAGCTAGTTATCCGGACTAGGATGCAGGGTCTATGAGATAACCGAGATGTAGATCGCCCAGGAACAACTTCGCGGCACAATTGAGCAGTGAATGTTACTGAATCGAATTGTCTGTGAACTGGCAACGAAAATGATGTACCATATTTTGATGAACCTTCTGAGATAGACTTTGGGCGCACTGTCGTATCGTAATGAAGCATCCCAACTGAAAGCTCCAGAGTTCATAACCGTAAGGCCTCAGCTTTGAGCCTCTCTGATGTGATCGATCGATGAGTTTAAAGTGTGATGGGCCAAATTTTGAGTTTGCAAGAAACCCAATGCAGGCATGACATGTTCATGATATAATGTAACGAAGCTAAAGGCGATTGTGGGCGTTCAGTTGGGACTAACAGCATAATGACCAAACCACAGACTTCATCGCATGCATTGTGAGTTTCACTAGTTACCTGGTAATTGTTTTACGTCTTATGTGTATATTTGAATAATCTTGATACACATACCTAGGTTGATCTAAGGGTCTCCAGTAGTACATATACGTTTGAAGATGAAAGCACCACGGGCAAGCATGATCCGCCGCTCAGGTGCTCGGTGGAGTTGACCGAGACACCCACCCGCTTGAAGCTATCAATACCTACTCACGGAAAGATAAAATGGCATGTCCAGACAAAGAATTCGATCTAAACATCGAGTTTTTTTTTTTCTCACATGGTGTTGCCGATAATATGTTTAACTTGGCATTAGCCAGCCTGAAAAATGCGCCATGACACACTCGATCAGAGTGATTCCGAGGAGAACTCGTAAATAAGTACTGTTAACATGGTCACTTAGTATGGCAAGATGCCATACGAAAGTCCCGATATCAAGCAAGTTGTCGATGCATAGTGATGGTGGTCAAAGCGAGCAACACATCCTTAGTACTTGCTAAACAGTAGCTACTAGATAGCGTATATAGTAGCATGAGAAATCAAGATCGATCTGATGAAGCAGTTAGTGAGTGATCAATGCGAACGCATCAGGCGTCTTCTAGAAGCTATTTCTGGCCGCATTTCATTCATGTTTGCATAGAACTAGCAGAGTGGTTGAACCCACTCTTCAGCAATGACCCTATACCATAATACGGGCACTTATAGAGAGCAATGCTAGTTTTGGGTAGGTGATTGTTTTACGGCCATCCACTTTCCGATCAGTGGCGCAAGGTCTTGGGAGTCTGGGACGAAACAAGCAGATGCAGATGACGAGGCGAGTTACGACGAGCGAGCCTCATTAGCCGGCAGCATGGTATTAGGGGGATGAGCGACCTCGGCAACCGAAACAGTGAGTTTATCCAGACGCTTGAAGCATTGAATTCCTCAGCGATTAACATTTCAGGAGGTTTCAAGTTGGGTGAATGATTGGTATTGAGAGAAGAAAAGGAGATCAAAGGAACAGCTCGGCATAGACATGATGATATATATGTACATGCATACATACATGTGAAGATCATAGCAGTTAAGATATAGGTACTTTGGATGATAGATAGGAGAATATCGACTTATTTTTGTCACGGACGTCGGTACGGAAGGAAAAGAAAAAGACACCCGAAATTAGAATTCTTTTCTTTCTCATGTGGACAAAGGGAAAGGACAGCTGATGAGAGGTGAGCTGAGCTATGGACGCACGGTTCCATTAGTTAGTAGGTAGATAGGTAGGTACTAGTTAGGTATTTATTAGTATTCAGCCACTAGTAATTCAACATTCCTATCTTGTATTGTTGCAGAATGTCTTGGGAACACGTTGTTTGTTAACTAATGTCGTGTCAGACAAGTCAGAGCACACATGATTAGCTATCCTATCATGTTGGCATATCATGTCTTGGGGAAATAGCTAATAGTACATGAAATGCTTGAATGCGCTCTTTTAACTCGAACAGCGTCATCTTCTCAAAGTGGCCCCCCCGGTCGAAACACGGTCTGTTTCATCAGGGATCAGGCCTTGACCTATCATTCAAACTTGTAGCCGCCCGCTCAGATCCCAGTATCCAGGGTCTAGGCTCACTTTGTTTCATGGCCTGACACGACAGTTATCGCACACTGAAGAAAGAGATGCTTCAGGGCATGCTGTGTACTGTACTTTATAGTACACAAGTAGAATATGTCAGTTGAATGCCGCTGTCCGTCCCGTCTTTGTGCTGCCTGTTCATGAGTCACATATTTTTTTCATGACGGTTATTGAAAAGAGAGTAAGCAAATGTTTGGTCTGTTCACAAGCGGGGACGGTTCTGAAACTTGCATATCAGCAAAAAAAAAGAGTAGAGCCCGTAAAGTAAACAGAACTCTTCTTCTTGGTCACCCATCAGCGCGGCAATATGGAACACTCCCTTCTTACCGCACATTCACATGTACATAGACTCTGTTCTGGGCTTCCAATGTTGAATTTCTTCATCAGCCTGATCAGCCCACCGTGATCAGATCGCTTGAACTGACCCCTAACAATGAGCGTAGCATTCGCTTTCTTTGCTCAATTGGGTCTGGGGATCGCTTCGTGTTATTCATAGTGGAGTTGCTATCCAAGCAATTGATTGATCGGTTGTTCCTTGTAGCATGATGGGCTTTGACAAGGGGCGATGGGCCACCTCCATGAGTAGGTCTCCTCTTCATTCTCCTCTCCGTAGTGACAATCACCACCAATCAATAGAAAAGTCGGCCAACCTGAATCAGGCTAATAGCCTATCTAATAAATTCACCGTCTGTAGGTCTAGAAGAAAAGGTATCTGCACGCTTAACCGATACTTGTCTACTGCTTCGGCAAGCCACCTGCCAACCCACGCTAGCCAAGTACCCGCTGTCTTGGTGGTACCTACCTACTACCCAGTATCTTCGCCGTAACCACCGCCAGTCCCCTGCTCTAGCTGCCAAACCGTCCCATTCCCCTCCAAGCCAATACTTTGTATTCCATTGTCCGCCCGGCCATCGTCACTTTCTCTTCCCTCCTTCCATCCTCAACCTCACCTCACCTCACCACTTTGGCTCGCCCTCGTCCAGCTCTGCCTGCACCTGGTCTCTGTATACGTTTCTTCACTTCGCTTTCATTCCTGTGAAGTGCTCCGCGTTGATCGCAACTTTTGCCTTTTTTTTCTTGACTTCTGCGCGTGCGTCACTAATAATCCTGAGCCCTGGTTTGCTCACCCGCCGTTTTCCACACATTCCAATCAGTGAGCCACCATCGATCGACTCGACTCGACTCGACCCGACTCTACTCAGCTGGGCCTGGGTTATCCCATTTCGACTTGGTGTCTCGGGCATCGCCTGTTGGCGATAAAACCACCAACGCCAAACTTCACCACTTACAAACACCATTGATCGCTTCTCACGGACAATCTTACGATTGCCCGCCTTTTCACCATGGCCATGTTAGCTTCGAAAACCTCTTTCCCCGCAGGCATGGGTTCCTCATCCCACACTCCCGTCGCATCTCAGCCTGCCATGCCTCCGCCCCGAAGAACTCCCATGATGCCCTCTTCAGGTGCTTATGGTAGCCCAACAGAGTCCGAATTCACCGAAAACGACCCAGCCGAATCCGTCAAGAACTGGGATGAGGATCAAGTGTGTGAGTACCTGCGATCAGTCAAATGCGGTGAATACGAAAAGATCTTTCGAAAGAATCACATCAACGGCGAGAACTTGTTGGAAATGGACAAGGACGTTCTGAAAGAAATGGGCGTCGAAAAGGTCGGCGACCGCGTCCGTCTCTTTCTCAGCATTAAGAAGTTGAGAACCAGAGCGTACGCCAACGAGAAGAAGCGGAATCGGGTAGGCTATACAATAATTCACACGTATACCGACTTCGTAAACTGACAATCTTTTTTTTTTAGGATTCTTTCGGCGGACTCGACATTCAGATCACAGCACCCAACGATTCGCCACGATTGCACTCATCGAGAGGCGTTCCTACATCATCTAGCAAGCGATATTCAAGACAAATAGATTTGCACGGTGCTCTAGACAACGGCAAGACATCTTCAAGGCCCAATTCTCCTCTGCCTGGCACCGATGTTCGGAATATGCGGTCTCGAGGCAAACCATATGCCTCCAGCCCTGCTGTAAATGCCCAAGGGCAAAGGATTGTAACTACAAATCCGGATCTTCCGGCAAACCGTCTGGTAACGACCCATACCAGGAATAACTCCAGTATGGACGGTTCACTGATGGCTGCCTTACCACAGGGTCAAGAAGTTATCCGCGTTATATCGACTGGCGGCGTTACGAAGGTCGTCAAGATTTCCGGATGCAACACTTGCGAGGAGGTCATGAGGGTCACTCTTCGCAAATTTGCTCTGCGGGAGGATCACGAAAGAAACTACTGCTTCTGGGTCCTGGCTGGCATCGACCCTGACCCAGGTCAATGCCGACGACTAGGCGACACAGAGCTCTGGCGCATTATCAAGGACCAACGACGACCAGAACGTAACCGATTGATATTACGGAGAGTCCCTGCAGGTGAGCCAGGCGAGGCAGAACTGCACCGCGCCGCGGCCATTGCCATGGAGGAGGAGCAGCAAAAACATGCTCGAGCGCTCGAGACGGTGGACAAGCGAAGTCAACTCAAGGTTCAGAAGATGCTTGGGGAAAAGTGGAACGACCAGCTTCAGTCCCCGTTGTCGCCAATCTCATATCAGGATCGCGAGCGAAACCTGCACAATGCAGCCAAGGACCTCGAGCGTCCCGCCTCGGAAGTAGAGTCAAGGGCGCCAGCCCGACGTGTAGGAGCGCTTCGACAATTCGGAGGTCTTCGACCTCCCAGCGAGTTGATTGCGTCTGATCTTACATCATACTTTCCCGACCATACCAGAGAGGATATTGACCGCACAGCACGGCTTTCTATGCGACGGTCAACTCGCTTGAGCAAGGTCAACAGCCGGCTCAGCGTGGCCAGCAACCTCAGCTTTGCTTCCAGCATCCAAGATGCACCTCCAATCCCCACTATTGCCGACTCATGGCTTAATGCTAACACCCAACTCGCCAAGGTGAGGACTCGAGACTCACATATCCGGGTTCCTCAAGCCGCGTACAACCGCGACTCAGTCACCTCGTCAGTTCTTGATACACTTCAAGAAGAATCGTCACTTGAGCCTGACCGCAAGTCTTATGTCTCATTCACCGAGAGCGGCTCCGATTCAGCTCCTGTCAGTGTCACTGACCCTGAAGGCAACACCACAGCCACAAGCTACTACGATGGCGACAACTCAACAGGCTCGGGATCATTCCAGGAAATTCGTCAAGCTTTGACCAACGACGGCGACGATGTAGATGAGGAGCTACAAAGCTTCTTGGCTGGAGAGTCATGGGGCGACGACAAATGGATGAAGGGTGCGCTCATCGGACAAGGATCATTCGGCTCCGTTTACCTGGCTTTGCACGCCGTTACGGGCGAGCTCCTTGCCGTGAAGCAGGTCGAGACACCTGCGCCTGGAGCCAACAGCCAAAACGACAATCGTAAGAAGGGCATGATTGATGCGCTCAAGCGAGAAATAAGTCTTCTTCGCGACCTTCGTCACCCCAACATTGTGCAGTATCTTGGCTGCAGTTCGACAGCTGATTATCTTAATATTTTCCTCGAGTATGTGCCTGGTGGCTCAGTCCAGACGATACTTAATTCATACGGCGCCCTCCCCGAACCGCTGGTGCGCAGTTTTGTGCGGCAGATTCTGACGGGTCTCTCGTACTTGCACAACCAGGACATTATTCACCGTGACATCAAGGGCGCCAACATTCTGGTGGACAACAAGGGAACTATCAAGATCTCTGATTTCGGTATCTCCAAGAAGCTGGAGGCCTCCAACATTCTGAACGGCGCCAATAACAACAAGCACCGCCCTTCACTGCAAGGATCCGTTTTCTGGATGGCTCCTGAAGTAGTGAAGCAGACATCGTACACTCGCAAAGCGGATATCTGGTCGCTCGGATGTTTGGTGGTGGAAATGATGACTGGTAGTCACCCATTCCCCGATTGCAGTCAGCTGCAGGCTATCTTTAAGATTGGGGGCGGAAAAGCGGCCCCTACAATCCCTGAGCACGCAAGCGAGGCAGCCAAAGAGTTTCTTGCGCAGACGTTTGAAATCGACCACAACCTACGTCCTAGTGCAGACCAGCTGATACTCAGCCCCTTCTTGATCCCTATCACATAGTCGGGACTCAGACAGGGCTATCAGCCTCGCATGGGTGGAGACAAGAGGAAGGATTGGTAATTCGCCCCAGAGGGTTAAGGATAGGTTGAAAGAAGCAGAATGCATAAAATGTTATGCTACGTCTAATGATTTGATTTGATTTGCGATACCATATTCGCTCGTTGTGTTTAATTCGCCATTACTAGAGGATTGTATTTGGGAATTTGATGGTTTGACGGCATTTTCTTGTTAGATTAGGGACAAAGGAGTTTGGTAGATGAGATGAGCCTAAGTAATATGAGCAAAGACAGACAGACAAACAAACAAACAAACACAAAGAAATTCTCAAACCAGGGATTGAGCCAAAGCCCCATTCCTAGGATGTGATTTATTTACTCTTTTGGCATTCCGTCTTTTTACACATCCTATATTTGGTGATGGATAGTTCGTTAGTGGTATAGGTTGCTAAGAGGCGGAGCAAGGCTTAAGCGCCTTGCTGCCTATTCACAACACACCTAGGACTCAGACTTGGTCTAGTGAGTCAAAGTCCCATTGTCAGGCCGCCAACAAAGGCATCAACTGGATATATCTACTAGGCGAACGGACCATTCATGATGCGAGAGCCATGGATAACAAGACCTCACGCTGTCATAATCTAAGCTCGCGCTGATTTATGAGTCAACGGCGATCGTTCTATTATTAGTTGCTCAACCTATCACGGCAACCTGCAGTTCATATAAAAGACTTGCTGAACCACAAGGCACTGCAGCAGTCATGAGCTCACAGGGAGACAGCCAGCGGTCGCAGGACAGCACCATGACTCTGATGCAGGAGAATGTCTCCGAGGTTCTCTACTTTGCCTACGGCTCCAACCTCTCGACTGAACAGATGCGACAGCGCTGCCCACTCTCTACTCCCGTCGGTCTGGCATATCTCAAGGGCTGGAAATGGATCATCAACGCCCGTGGGTACGCGAACGTGGTGCAACTCCCTGTCGATTCGGATGACGACACGCCTGACGCTGAATCCAACAAACAACTCACTGTGAAGGGCAAAGAGAAGGCTGAAAAGAGGGAGGAGAATGAAGGGGACGGAGTGTATGGACTGCTTTACCTCGTTCCGTCAGTGGACGAAGAGAGGTTGGATGGCTACGAAGGCGTTCCATGGGCTTACAAGAAGTTCCAAGTGGATGTGAAATGGGCGAATGCAACGAGCGATGAAGACAGCACTCTGAGAGCGTTGATTTACGTCGATGATATGAGGATGGACGAGGATGTACCAAAGGATGAGTACATTGACAGGATGGAGGATGGTATCGAGGATGCGGTTGAGAACTGGGGCTTGGATGAAGACTATGCGGATAGAGTCATGAGGAGATTCTGGGAGTGATGGTTTCCTATCTCTTTTCTTTGTTGTTTGAAGGATGTGTCTTGTTTGGTGCTTGTTATGTTGTTTGTTGACTGCAGTTTGGCGGCTTGATTTCCTTAGTTGAGTGCTTTTTGCTGGTATCAGGACAGCACATATGATTCTTTTGGTTAGCGAATGGGCGAATTACTGAGCTACTGGTTAATTCGCCAAGTATATACCTACAAGTTGAAGTTGAAATTGAAGTTGAAGCCGATATTAAGTCTTTTGAGTTATCCATCCCAATGAGGTGATTATAGTGCATCAACCACTAAATATTCAGGACATGCCCCTGGACGGACCGAGGTCTCGGATCTCCGAGCTTGGCCATCCAGACTACTCACCTCTCATAATGTTACTTACTATTCATCGATTTTACTTAAAGTATTCAATTTCCTTTGAATATTAACCAACATTACTGTTTCTTGACAGAATCAGATATCATGGCATCGCGCACATTCTTGTCTCGACATCTCATCCGCTCAGCCAGAATCTCATCACTACCAATCATCCCATGTCAAACCCGTCTCATGACAACCTCATCACCAAGTTTTCCCGCGTTATTCGCTCGCGGCGGAACATCAAATGGTCTAGTCATCCAAAGAAAGGATCTCCCTCCCGAATCCCAATGGAACCAAGTCCTCCCTTCAGCAATGGGCTCGCCTGACCCGTACGTGCGTCAACTTGATGGTATGGGCTCTGGTATATCGTCAACTTCAAAGATTGTCATTCTCGGCCCACCTTCTCGCGATAATGTCGACGTGGACTTTACTTTTGTGCAAGTCGGAATTCAAGATGGAAGTCTTGACATGGCTGGTAATTGTGGAAACATGTCTTCGCTGGTTGGCCCTGTAGCATGGGATAGTGGTTTGGTTTCATCACAGAGCGTCGAGACGGACCAAGATGGATCACAATGGGCCACGGTGAGATTTCTCAACACTAATACCGACAAAGTAATGTCTTCCAAGTTCCGTGTCGAGGGTTCACCCTTACGATACACGCACAAAGGAGACTATGCTATGGATGGTGTCCCCGGTACAGGCTCAAAGGTCATCATGAGCTTCCTTGATCCAGCTGGCGCGAAGACTGGCAAGGCTCTACCCACAGGGAATGCAGTCGACAATCTTACTTTAAGTGATGGAACTAAAATTGAAGCATCTCTTGTTGATGTTGGAAATCCAGGCGTCTTTATCAGTACCGAAAGCCTAGGACTAGCTAACCATCTATCCCTCACACCAGCTCTCGTGGAATCAAATGCCCAACTTAAGGATAGGTTGGAAGAGATACGTCAAGCAGGTGCTAGTCTCATGGGCCTTGATCCAAAAGTCAAGAGCGTCCCCAAGATTGTTCTGTTGTTTCCTTCGAGCGGCTCATCAGAGGTTGATATTCGATGTCTTGCCTTGTCGATGGGCCAAGCACACAAGGCCGTGCCATTGACCCTCGCACTTTGTCTCGGAGCAGCTTCTCAGCTGAAGGGCACGATTGCGTCTGGTATTATAGGCGGGAAGTCGAAGGATACAGTTACTATCGGACATCCCAGTGGAAAGGTTGATATTGGAACTGTGATTTGTGATGACAGGATTGAGTCTGCACAGCTTTTAAGGACGGCGAGGATACTAATGAAGGGCGATGTATATTATTGAAATTTCTTTGTTTATAACTTATGGAATTATTTGAAATTAATCGGCATTCCTTTAAAGTTGTGGTTTTCCTTGATATTAGTTAGCATCGTGTATCTATTTATGGCTGATTGCCAACAGTCCAATCTCAACCACTGACTCTCTATATAGTCGCATTCACAAACAACAGTATACTCAGATAAACTGACCACTAATAATGAACAGTAATTGCTTATATTGTTCCATGCTGTAGAAACAACATGCGTGTCTTCGGGGTCGTCACGTGATATCTGGTGGATTAATCAAACCATCTGCACCACGTCTGACCGCGATGCTCATCCCAAGCCGACCTTGTACTTACAAATCAATTAGGGACTACACATTGCTAAGCCTAGCAGTAACTCTCGGCAAGTCCCTATTTACAAATTCATTTATACCTGCATACCGCAGACAAGTTTAGGTCACGCAATGGCTGATCCCATCAACTCTGTACCAGGGCCTGGGCACCCATACTTTCCCTTAGATGCCGTGATCCCCGGCTATCTCCCAAACAGTACTGGAGTCGTTGAACTGATATCTACTTTCGGAGCGATCGTCAGTGCTGTTGTCGGATTCGCCGTGTGGCAGGCGACTCGTACTCGAAAACCAGTACGCCCTATCGACCAGTTCGCTGTTGGTTGGTTTGCCTTGTGTAAGTCAGACACTGCTGCATTCGGACAAGACAAGAAATAATTACTGATCAGTCTCTGTACTTTAGGCGGTTTTCTGCATGTAGCTTTTGAAGGTAGAGCCTATTCCGGGCTTAATCACTCACTCACTATACAGCTTAGGGTTGCTGACATGTTCAAGGATACTATCTCGTACATCGCCATCAACTTGCTGGCATGTCAACTCTCTTTGCCCAACTATGGAAAGAATACACGCTTTCAGACTCTCGATATCTCACCCATGACATATTCACAGTCAGCGTAGAAACCATCACATGTGTAAGTTATCTGGTTGTCTCGTGTTCTCTTGTTTCTTCGCCGTCTTACACAGCCTATACAGCTCGTCTGGGGTCCTCTCTCTTTTCTCACAGTATTGGGTATCCTAAAAGACTGGCACGGCCGCCACGTAGTGCAGATCATTGTATGCACGGCACATGTGTACGGTGTAGCTCTTTATTACTTGACCAACTGGAACGAGTCGAGAGTGCATGGCGTAGCGTACAGTCGCCCGGAGACGCTGTACTTTTGGGTCTACTACGTGGGGTTCAACCTCCCTTGGGCCATCGTGCCCCTTGGTAAGTGCCGAAATGGGCCGTTGAAGTAAGGATCCCCATGCTGACTCTCCTTTAGTGCTGTTGCATGATAGTTGGTCACAGGTTTCCAAGGCTTTTGCTGCCTTTGAAGAGAAGAAGAGGGGTTAGTGAAGAAGTAGGAAAAGATGCAAAGTCCAACTAGTAATGCGGATATTGACAGTTTGAGGTTCCCCAAGGGTTTCAGGCGGTAAAGATAGATGCAGATGTGCAGTGAAACAATGCACTGTAGAGTACTCTAAATGACACGACCGAAGGTAGTGTAGATAGCATCGTAGAACTGCGAGCCTCTAATAGTGGATTATGGCCGATTGTATTCTATGTTACATACATTTATGTCATGATTAACGATGCTCGGCTGTTGCTCATCACCAACATAAGAAGCTAGTACGCCCTGTCACATACAACCTGACATTACATCGAAGTTGTGCGTTATACCATTGTCGATTCCTATTGGGCTGCTAATGATAAGTCTTTCTTTCTTACAACGTTTTATCGGTCTCGCCTATTTCAGTAACTCTATGCCGCCCTATCCTGTAGATATCCTTTATCCATATTCCCCATACCCCTGACGTGAGGGTAGCTACTATATCTCAATATAGTCCCTGCCTCTCGCCTCATTATCATGCTCGCTCGCCCATCCTTTACCGTACTGCCGGGTCCCGAATGCTGCGAGCCGTCCCAACGGTACAATAAGAATGGCAGGCCTCAAACATGTACTTGAATGCCGTGTACTCCACGAGGGTTGAATAGGGAGCCTTAGACAGGGGCATTGAATCAAGTTAGCCAACAATGTGATGCACCGAACACTATGCATTAACGTAGTATATAAACTCCCTGGTCCGCATTGATATGCCGTGAGGCTGGCAACATCGGGCAACTGCTCGCTTTCTGGGGCTTCGTCTTTGAGTTGAAAACATTCAGAAGAGTTCACCAAATAGGAAATAGCAACAGTGGTAGTCACACCGCATCCCGATGGGCTTGACGCTGTATGCATGCGTGGACTTGCTGCCCAGTCGGTGAAGAACAGGGTTAGCGACTAACTACTGCCTGCATGCTTCATGTAGATGTTCCGTGTTATACGTTCCACGTTTCAATGCCGAATTCGCATACTCTTGAGCGAACTCTGTACACAATTACACATACTAACACACAGGTTGATACATATGATACTATCTATCCGATGACATCGTCAAAAATAACAATGATAGATCAGCTTTCTTTCACTAACCTGATCCCTGTCTCCCGTCCATGATCCCTGTAGCGGCTTTACATATGAGCCACGCATTTTATACAGCCTCATCCGGAGAGTCTCCCCGGCTTATAGTTTCAGCATCTAAATCTTATCTTAGTCAAGTTTGAATTGTCGTTACCAACCGTCATTAATTGTGGTCAACAGCTCGAAACATCGCCACTGTCTTGTCATGTGCCAATAAGTGAGGCGTAAGCCAAGAGACCAACGTTCGATCCTAGTTTCGATCCTGTGAGTACGTGATATCCTATCACATTCAAGGTGGCAGTAAATCATCAATTCATGGATGGAGACCCCTCCCGATATGTCACTTACCGTTGCAGCCACCAAAACCTACGACTTAGTTACACAGATGCAAGTATCAGGGGTGATACGAATTTGAATACGCAGAGAGAGCTGAAGCTTCACACAAAGTCTGATGAATACGTGAATATTTCCATTTGAACCCAACGCCCCTAGAACGGCTACCAATCTGAAAATGACCATCGCCCTTGTACATACATCAAGTATTGATCGGTACAAGACATAAGAGGTATTTTAGCCATACACATAGTGCGCCAGTAGTTCAACACAAACGCTTCTCGCAGGTATCCCTCTGACTTCCTGAACTCCAATGTCCAAAGCCCTGTTCAGCACATATATCCCAACTACCCAGTTCGCGTATCCATATGTTATTGATGCAACCAAATCTGAAAAGACCGTGGGGCACATATTATTGGTGTCTATGAACAACGAAAGGCATCCCATCCTAGTCTGCAATGCTGCTGCGTGAAGAAGCAGCCGACGCAGGGCGCGGAGGCGGCATCGGGGGGAAAGTCGAGACGACATTTGCTGCGATGAGTTCAATCTCAAACTTGGGAATGCTCGAAGTGCTACGGAACAAGGCCGTCAGGTCGTTCCCAAAAGCCGTCATCTCGTACGTGTCGTCTTCTCCCAATGTAACACGGCGGATTGTGGCTCTGACTGGAGGAACACTGTTGTTTCCACGGCCGATAGGGAAAGGATGGCATGGTGGCGTAGATGAATTGAGAGGGCGCATCACCACCTCATGTACCGCAACTTGTTGCAGGCACTGGACCGTTGGTGAGACATTGGCAAGTATATTTCGCTTGCCATTACCAGGCCAGTTGATATTGAGACGTGCAGCATACGTCTTACCAGCCGCTAATTGAGGAGGAATAGGAATGGCTCTGCCGGGGGGTTGGGGAACTATCCCCGGAACTGGTCGGCCGCTTGAGATGGGAGGAGGCATTGGTGCTGGACCAAGTGACATCGGATGACCCCATGCCTGAGGGTAGTTATGTGTGTGGATAGCTGGCCTTTGGGTAACGCTCATCCCCCATGGAGGAGTACGGCGATGGGTTGCCTCGTCGCTGTCACTGGCCGATTGCGTTTCTGTTCGATCAAGGCGTGTGTTGGCCGCTTCGCTTGCTCCTCGACCACTGCGATGCCCACGACGATGAGACCGTCGAGGAGGGAGCACAGAATCGTCAGAGTCAGACGCAAATGCCTCGCTGTCAGAAGAACCGCAAGCAATGACATCTGGTTTTACCAGATCGCCTCCACGTATACCAGTTGCGGTCTTGGAACTGGTACTGGGAGGGAGATCGTAGCCATGGCAGGTTACATATTGATCAACCATACGCGCCGAAGCCTCGTGAAGCAGTTCGATGGCTCGCTCGGGCCTTGATGCTTTGTTCTCCAAGATCTTGGTGCGCTTTCCACCTTCTGTCTTTAGAACAAAGGCATACCACTGTTCACTTGGGTCGATCCGGGTTAGAACATCGAACTCGGCATCTGAGCTCCCGACGAAGGCACGACAATTCTCTATTGAGCATCAGCTCAGTCAACTGGTGCACGACAATGGTTGGGACAAATTGAACATACGTAGGATGAGACTCTCCAGATCCAGGTGATGGGGTGCCATGTCTGACTGTGTAGGAGGTGCTGGATTCTGACAAGCCGAACGAAGTAGGGTCATTGATGAAGGAAGAGGTTTAGAAAGTGCCGTTCAAGATGTCGAACCAGGCTGACGGTTTGATAGATATCGACCTTGTTGCAAATGAGGAAGTGCAACACCTTTATGTAGATATAGCAAGAGGCGGAGGTAGGGTGTGTCCCCAAGGTTCCCAGATCACCCACACCATGAATAGTGAGTGATTGTAAAGGTCAGGGATGTCATCCCGGAGCGCAAATAGCGAGGCGGGCATATGTACATGTCTCTACCCAGCGTAGGAGGCATGCCTAACCGAGAAAGATGTAGACTTTCCATACTGTGTTTTGCAAGAGTTGCGCAAACCCACGATGTCCTAGTGCCATTCGCCGTACCCAGCCTGTTGTGTAAGTTGGGCACGGTTTGGCAACAGACAATTCGTAATCGTGTACCCAGAACAAGTTGTTAGAACCTCAAAGGGAAGACACGTCGTCAAAGCAAGGACATACGGGAAGTAGATGGGCCAAAGGGCTATGCTATCCCCCAGGGACCAATGGCCAGTTCAGGTACGGATACTATGCGCTTGCATTCCCGTCAAGGTCAGCCACTTGGTGTAATGAAACATAGACTACCCAGCCTGCAGCTGCATTAAAGTAACATTTCAGCCAGTGGGATAGCCAAGGATCTTCCTTTCTGTCATATTGTAAGCATCCATCCGTACCCTGAGGCCGCTGCCTTGTTTGCCTACAAGCTGGTTTGTGAAAAACACACACGAAGACAAATCGGCATTCTGTGTTCTTGAGTTTCGTTTTCATTCGGCTTTTGTTGAATAAAAGGTAGAACAAAACATTAGCAAGCATACCACAAAACAACTATCTTGTAGCCACAATAGAAAATGGACAGTTGGCTCTGGGTGTTGTTTTCACACTTCGCCTTGCTTTTGGAATGATTGGACCACAAGCATCACACACTCTTATCGACCATAACTCAACAAAGCAATATCGTGCTGATACCGACCGGGGGCTTGTCAGCCTAGTAAGGTCGGCAGGGAAGCTGAGGTAAGGTGACTGATTCTTTTTTAACTGGAACATAACTTCATCGTCATCCGACACTGAAGATCTGAGAGTGCGTGGGTGTAGCCGCGACGATCTTTACCCCAGTTACCCCTGTGTTGTTGCTTCACTCGAGGTTAGTAATACCAATAGTAGCATGATTGGTTTTGATGTCACTTGTCTTGGAGAAATCATAGACTCAAAAAAAAAAAAAAAAAAAAAAAACTGTCGAGGGATGCAGAGAAGTAGCCGTGAAATCAAACGAGAACAAGTCTTATTACACTCCACAGAGTCGTAGGTATCGTACATATATATCAGCTTTAAAAGCCGGACTGGAGTCGTTCCAGTCGCGCGGTGACGGCTTCCACCAGGGCTGTTTCTCTGGAGAGCAACCCTTGGACTTGCTGCATCTTTGCCCTGCGAACCTCGTGTGGGATCCGCAACTCAACCGATGGTGTGGCGGGTCCGTCCGTATCCCCTGTTGTCTGGTTAATTGCCTCCACCTCAGCTGCGAGATCCGCCTGCAAGTGTTTGATATCTTCCAGACGTTTCCACAATTGCTTCGCCTGCGCAGGTGACGGCGCCGCCTTGCCCGCAGCCAACTCCGCGTAATCGGGGGCTGCGATGCTTGTTTCCATCGACCTAACTTCCTCCACAAAAGCACGTTCCTTGGCACTCAAATCGCGCGTTGTTGACTTGCCCACAATCTTTCGCAGATTCTCCAAGCGTTCTGCGAGCTGGCCCTGACGATCTTTCGCTGTTGCAATGCGCCTAACATACATAGCGTCGTCCGCCTCATCATCGCGGTGCAGTCCATGAATGGTGTCGATCCTTCCCTTTACCTCATTGGCTTTCATAACTTGTTGTTTAAGTTCGCTCTGAAGGAGTTCACATTTGCGGAAAACTTCTGCTGCAGCCACGCCAAGGCGATACGTCTCGTCTGCCAAGACCTTGTGTGCATCGGTAAAGATTTGCAATGTAAGCGGGCTGAGTCTCACTTCCTGGTTCACAATCGTCTTGTGCCGGGATGTGCGGAGCCTCTCCAGTAAAGTAGGCAAAGCGGAGCCCTCGTCAAATGCATGCGACGGGTTGAACACAGGACGAGGCTCGCAAAACTCCAATGGCGCCATGCTGGCTTCTCGTTCGTAGGTAGGGCTTTCCTGGCGAATTGGCGCAAGATCAGCCTCAGGCATATCGAAGGTCAGAGCAATTGGCTCGTAAGGTGTTGCCGAGAGGAGGAAGTAGCCGACATCAGGGTCTCGCAAAACATTGCACGCAGCCAAGGGCACTGCAATGTCGGCGGTAGGCTGCGAGTATATACGGTCCCTTATAGATTGGGAGTTGACAAGTAGACCGATTCTGAAATCAGCGCCCGCTTCAGAGTCTGAATTCAGCTCACTCTCAAGTCGGAAGATCCAAGAGGTGAGTGATATATATGTGATAGCAGCATGGTGGGTGACAAAAAAACTGTATCGAGATGTGACGTCGAAGCTGAAAACTGGCCAGCTATCCTCGTTGACTTCTACGGGGCTCATTGTATCAACGGCCTGGAAAGACAGGAGGGCAGGAGGATCGGACTCAGCAAGGAGGCGGCCAAGCTTGTTTTTGTTCTTCGGAGGCAGCCACTGAGCCTGAACGCCTTCGAGATCAAGGTAAACACGAACCTGACCGCTCGTTGACAGCAAACAGATAACAGCGAGAGACAGACCCTCTTGATCCCCGTCGTCTATATCCAGATCGTCTTCCTCACCCATCATGAGATCTTCAGTCTCGGTCTTTTTTCCAATCACAAGCATGTCAGTGACAGAAGTGTCCAACTCATCGCCAGTATCAGGATCTGATTGAAGCTCGAACGGGCCCTGCAGGCGAGGGATGGCACCAGGACGGCTCGGCCGTGTATAAACTTCTGTGATTGGCTCTCCAATAGGCCCGTCCACGATTGCTGGCTCTTGAGCGTCCAGTTCGCCCATCCATTCCAATTGTTGCTGAGCGAGTAATTTATCCTGCTCGCTAACCTCGGGGTCATCTTCAATACTGGCAACTGTGGTGACAATTGATACTGAAAGGGAGGGAATCAGCGTTGGGGGAGGTGCCCATTTCTGAGGAAGCAGAGGGCACAAGGCGTAAACATCTCCCTCTCTCATTGCGATCCACAGAGTCATTGAGTTCCAGCCACCCGCCCCTTTGGTAGAGAAACTGGCAGCAGCCACCTCCATGTCGAACGAATCTGGCGAAAAGGCCTTGTTGGTATTTGTTGTTGAGGCGGAGAAATCCTGGTCCAGGGTCGTGGCGTCCACCAGTTTCTTCAGGTCGACAGACGTACTAGGTGTGTCAAATGACCATCGATCGGTAGTTGACAATTCCCAGACACGAACGATAGCATCCGCGGTAGTCGTGACAATACATGAGCCATTGACTCCCAGTGGATGCCATAGGGCTGAGGCGATGGGTGATCGGGACGTAACATGAGTGGTAGGTCCAAGGGTGAAGATCTTGGGCTTTAGAGGGCCGGTATCGCCACTGGTGAGGTGTGAAGGGTCTGGTAGAACGCAGATGTGGATGGTGTGTGTAGTGAGAATGGCCAAAAAGCCCGAGTTCGGGGAAATGATAAGTTGTCGAATGTCATCTGCGACAGGTGTTTTAATCGTCTTGCAACACCAAGTTAGTAATACGTTTGTTGTAAGGCATGATATCTAAACATACCCTCAACCCAGCAGTGGTTTCTAGGTTTTCATCATCAAATGACTCCGTAGAGTCCTCACGCTTGATGCGGACGCCTTGCGACGATCTACTCTTTGGATGACGATTCGCCCATTCATCCTTCAAGTACGCAAGATCTCCCCAACGAATTTCACGACCAACAGCGACAAATACCTCGGTACCCCGGCGAGCAATTGTTCTGCGAGGACCAGGAATAGCCTTCTTCTTGGATGAGTAGTTCGACTCCAGTCCACGAGGCTTGGTAGCTTCAGATAATTGTTCAAAGAGACGGTGGCCGGGAGCGTTGCCTGACAGCCAAGCTGCCGAATAGCTCTTGACCTTGGGCATGGTAAAGAACCAAAGTCGAAATTCGTCAGCTAGTATTTGATTCAAATTTTCAAGGTTTGTGTTATGAGTTCTTCAAATTTATGGGTGAAAAGGTAAGTCGCGATATGAAATGGCAAAGAAAATAAACGAGGCTGAAGGTCTTGGCCTGGCGCAAAATACGTAGGTCGCTGCAACTTTAGGTGCTGAGTTTAGGTGCTAAGTTTAGGTGGGCAGGTACGCGCTTGTCACCACGGCAGCACAGCACCACCAGATGAAGCCACTAGCACCGCCACATTGGTAGGTATGGGCCCACTCTCTCATCGCAAGGCTACTTGAGCTACACCAACATCTATCATCACGATCATTCAACATTTCAAGATTTATATGCAGACTTGTCGCATGAACAATCTTTCGACAAAGGACCTTTGCGATTCATAAAAAAACAAATATCCATCGCTCCGTCAATACAAGGCACAATGCGACCTGGCGTTAGAAGCACAGTAGAGCGCCTTGATAGGCCCAGCGCCTACTATCAGAACCGCGTACGATCTCCCCTGCGCGCTCTTCAGCACCATGTACTAACACGATGCTAGAACAAGCGAAGACGCGATCGCGATGACGACAGCAACCAACCACAAGAGCCCCAAGTCGATCCTTTGGCCAATGCTACAACCCTCTATGTTGGCAACCTGTTTGTCTCCCCAAGTCTAAGTTCAGAACAATAGTCAAAATCTAACTTTTTATGTCACCAAAAGGTCTTTCTACACAACAGAAGAACAAGTTTACGAGCTTTTTGCAAAGTGCGGCGAAATCAAGCGCCTCGTCATGGGCCTCGATCGTTTCAGCAAAACACCCTGCGGTTTCTGCTTCGTTGAGTATTACACACACCAGGACGCTCTTGATTGTTTGAAGTATGTCGGTGGCACAAAACTCGATGAACGCATTATTCGTACCGATCTGGACCCTGGCTTTGAGGAGGGTCGCCAGTACGGTCGTGGCAAATCTGGCGGCCAAGTACGTGACGAGTACCGCGAGGACTTTGACGAGGGCAGAGGAGGAATTGGCAGGGCGATACAGGCCGAGGAACGTGACGAGTACGCTGAGGGAAAGTAGTTGGGTGTATTAGAAGCAGAGGCTGTCCCTAGAACGAGATTTGGGACTCGATACCCTTAATTTTAAACAGAAAGACTTCGTCAATTGAGAAGACCTGTGATTCCTACTTCCTATATGCCTTTGTGGCACGTTTTCCTTCGTCTTTTGTTCCAATGCGTATCCTTGGTTCCTTCACTTTCATATAAGATCGCCACCAAAGCTTTTGTGTTGTATTTTGGCAAATATTGTCATTATCTCGCAATTCGTAATTGAAACAAAGGTGTTGTACATGGACCCCAACATGGATCTACTTGTAATTCCCATTGTGGGATGAATACGCCGTTCTCCATATGATCTTCGACCCGGTAGTCCTGCTTCTTCGACCTCGTGAAATCGATTCTCTAGTAACCAGGGGGGTTGACTCGTTGTGACACTCTTGTCCACTTGGGTAGCTCTATTAGAATATCAGTATTGATCTGAAAACAGAAAGTTGATCTGAGCGGAGGAACATACTGTGAATACCCTTGCGGTAACGCTTGGCCTTGCGGTCAAACATGGTGTATTTATCCCTTGGCAGCATTTCAGCCTCAGTAGGCATCTCAGCCTTCCATCGGTCAAGGGCCTCAAGAGTCTGTCCCTTCTTGGCAAGAGCAGCATCAACGGTTGCTACAACATCGTCGACGGCTCGGAGACGAAGTCGGTGGCGGCGCTTCTGGAACTTGGACAGCCTCCATGGGACCTTCCACAGAAGGCCTCCAGATAGAGGATTCGTGATGCGAAATGCGCCGAACATCGTGGAGGATTGTTGCGGGTTTGGAGGCACAGTCGGGAGAGGGTTAAGGTGATTATTGTCGAATGAACGTCAACTTTTTCCGGCAGTCGGCGGCTATTACAGACGCGCGGGAGACTAAGCGCAGAGCCAATGGTTGGCTAATTAAGCCGAGCATAACGAGACAGCTAAACGGGTGTCGTTCAGTGGGGGATGTACCTACATACTGCAGTGGGGGTTAGCTAGCCTGAGTTAGAGCAGCGCATACTTACCTTACATTCCATTCAACACCTAACACCTCGGCGCAACTGGTAATTCAGACGACCGTAACCCAAACGAATCCATTGCTCTCAAATCGTCATCGTACCTACTCTAGGACAACTAAACAAGATCTCGACACACAGTTGATACTACGCGACATCATGAGTTATTACTTTGCCATCGTTGGCACTCAGGACAACCCGCTATTTGAACATGAGTTCGGCACCTCGAAACAGGGCGGCGATGGCCAGTCGCGCTTCAGTGATCAAGTCCGTCATTTGAACCAGTTTATCCTACATTCAAGTCTTGATATCGCAGAGGAAGTGCAGTGGTCGCATGGACAAATGTAAGTGGTCACGACGCATCCGAGGGGATGTGCTTGAGAGTCGGAAGGGGCTTTGCTACATCGCGAATCGAAGTCGACATTGCTTCATAAACAGAGAGCTGACTTTCTGGTCTTGACATTATCTAGGTACCTAAAATGTATCGACAAATTCTTCAACAATTACATCTCATGCTTCGTCACTGCCGGCAACGTCAAATTCCTCCTCCTTCATCAACCCATCGTCCCGACTGGCACATCATCGCGATCGTCAACCGCTATCGGCGCCAACCCTACCAGCCAAGCGACAGAAGAGGCTATTAAGCTGTTCTTTACAGAGGTGTATGAGAATTGGGTCAAGGCGATCATGAGTCCTTTCTACCGCGCAAACATGGAAGTACGCAGTCCTATCTTCAGGACACGGGTGGCAGCAGCAGGGAGAAAATACCTTTAGGTTTAGACAGAGTTACGTGTTATTATGATACCATTTGTTTGCATTTCGAAGAATAGACAACATACTGAATGTTTGCTTTAACGAATTACGTCTTCATAGTTAATGCTTCTAATAGCGGTCAAAGGAATTGTAGTCAATCACGAATATAGGGAGAAGTAGAGGCGATGAGGGCATTATTAAATGATCAATGTTCAATGTGGTATTCATTTCGCAAGGTCGTCTTCCATGACGCCTAATGGTAATATCATATCCGTGTTTCCCCAACGCCGTAGTCAAATACATCCATCCCTGTGTCTGCAAATGCGCAACTGTGCAATACTTCTGAAAGTCAAACGAACCACCCGGTGAGCAAGTAAATGCTTAACCACCGAAACCGTAGAGGGTACGGCCCTGTCGCTTGAGAGCGTAAACGACGTCGAGAGAAGTGACAGTCTTGCGCTTGGCGTGCTCAGTGTAGGTGACAGCATCACGGATGACACCCTCGAGGAAGGTCTTGAGAACACCGCGGGTCTCCTCGTAGATCACTGAAAGTAACTGTTAGTACCGTGCTTACTTGCGAGCAGAAAATAATTGGCAACTTACTGGCAGAGATACGCTTGACACCACCACGACGAGCGAGACGTCGGATAGCGGGCTTTGTGATACCCTGGATGTTGTCTCGCAAAATCTTTCGGTGACGCTTGGCACCACCCTTGCCGAGACCCTTACCGCCCTTGCCGCCTGGAAGATGGTTAGTGACTGTTGTGAAGCTGATGATGAATGCAACCCATCACCACGTTGGGCAAGGCTATGGAAGACCGCCCATCGACAGATAATGATGCATCAAATCAATAAAGTACTTACGTCCAGTCATGTTGATAGATGGGATAAGTGTTTGATGAAAATAGATGAATGTGGCGCGTTATCGCGATGTTGTAAATGACGTTTGGTTGGAAGACGCGTTTGAGATGCGGAGTGAGAAGAGTGGAAGGGGAAAATGAAGGCTGCGGGGGGGCGAGCAGAAGAGAAATAAATACGTGCAGGCAATCAGTAAAAAACAGCACTTGCAGGCACCGAAAATCACTGGGAAAATGCGGGCATAATCACTGAAAAATGGGCACTTAAAATCGTAGATTCCAAACGCTATACTGTTTATAGAAGGGCGCATGAGTGGCTCCGATGTCCGATTTTTTTATTGGCCAGATGCTTAGATCACTCCCGTTCCACACTGCAGAAATGGAACGTAGGAACTGAGTTGACAAAGGCGGGGAATGGTAGAGTGGATCCAGCGACCAAACGCGCAAAGTCGCGTGCAACAGATTGCTACCTTCATACCTTTAGGTAGGTATCTTTATGTCAAATAAAGGACCAGAACTTATAATAGGTAACTTTTCGTTAGGGCTTTGACATAAGTAAATATCTTTATTGAATGACCCAGACCATATACGTCAGTCATTGCGGTACGTTTTACAGTGTGCTCCAACAGACAGGATTGACGTCGAATAGCATATCGACATTTAATGTTCTTCTCCAGTCATATTATCATTTTGCATTGTGATTACCAAGCATCTTCAGTGTCTTTTATGATCTAAAGGCTCTATCGTACACTTAACATCTTCATAATAGATCCCTCGAGTCAAAGTCTGTTGACCCACAGGCAAACGTGGTAGGAATTCATTATTCGTAGGCATTCATGGGCTCGGTCTTGCTACTCTGACTATCTTCAGGGTATCATCTGCCAGCTCGTCCATTATCTAACTCTCAACCTCAAGCCTTCGTAATGTACAAGTACTACAACCCGGGCCCATGCACGGGCTACACATACACAGAGTGAAGCCACTCCTCCATTTGCGTACGTGAATACAGGCCACTCAAGGGACCTGCTTATACCAGAAAACGCCGATGCCATGCCCCATGCTCTCGTACCAAAGTGAACAGTAGCGCCAGCCACCAACCCCTATTCCATAAATGCCACCTCCAAACCGTAGTTTGATCGAACAGCTCCACCCACGTCCTTCAACCACTGGAACAAGGTTCCATATACTTCATTACGCTCATCATCTCGAAACCGAAGGTTGTCAAACGCAAGTGCAGACTCTTTAAAATCGCAATGTCCATTACAATCATCACATCATTGAGTCGTCCATCTCCACGTCGTCCTCGAAACTCTCGATGGCTTCTTTGATCTGCTGGCTTGCCTGTCAAGAATTAACGTCAGTGATTGTCTATATGCGAAACATTTAGCTGGCTTACCTTGGGATCCAGGGCAAGAGCAATAGTAAAGTGCCGCACTGAGAGCTGCTTCTCGCCCATGCTTCTATACAGTTTGCCGAGAAGAAAGTGGACCGTTGCTTCATCTGGTGCCAAGTCCTTCAATATCATCAACTCCTTCTGTGCCTGTTCCAGCTGACCAACAGCAAGTAGCGCTCTGGCCTTCTTGTATCGGGTTTGGGCGGCGCGAGGGGCAAGCTCTACTGCTTTACTATAAGCTTGAAGAGCAGGCATTATCTGTTTCTGTTTCTCCAACACTGTTCCAATACAAGTAATGAGGACTGCGTTGTTGGGATTAATGCTTTGAGCGGCATGGAAGTGCGTATACGCTTTTTCATATGCGCCGAGACGTTCTTGAACCCTTCCGATGCCATAATAGGCATTATAGTGACGTTTGTCAGCAGATATCGCTTGTCGGTATGCCGTCTGCGCCTTATCGTATTCTTCATTTGTAACATACTCGTGTCCCTGCAAGGTAAATGCGTATGCAAACTTGGGGTCCAGTTGAGTTGCTCTCTTGAAACACTTGAGAGCTTGCTCATGATCGCGTGCTAATGACCAAGCATTGCCAAGTGCGCACCAAGCCTGAGGGGAGAGCCAGGCTGAGTCCACCAGCTCATGCGCCAGAAAGGAGAGATCCGTCTCACGTCTCAAATGCCACAAGATCGTGGAATACACCTCCATATCCTCGAGGCGCGAAGGCGCTTGGACTCGCATTCTCCGGAAAAACTTCTCAGCCTCGGCGTATGAGGCCTGCTCATAATGAGCCCGACCCATCTGAGCGAGCACCCAGGGAGTGTTCTGGTGAGACACAGGTAGGGATTGGAAATGCTGAAGGCTCTCGGTGCATTGGAATTGAGACAGGGAATAGTATCCATTCGCCAGCTTCTTTGTAAGATCAAGTATCCATTTAAGCCCTTCTTCGAGCCTTTGGGAATCCAACTCCAGTGTCTTGTGGACAGGTGGAGGCGGTGGCACGTCCTTGGGTTTTTGCACCTCGCCGTGATCAATCTCTACATGGGCATCTTCAAGAGGCTTGCGATTACCACTGACCACACGTCCAACGTTATTGCCGCTGGAACCAGGTCGAACGATTCGAGAAATGGGCGGTCTGGCCTTTTTCAATTCTCTGGGAGCCGACGTTCCTATTGTGGTCGCGCTCGAGTTCGCTTTGGATGATGGTCGGAACATATTGAGTCTTGCACTACGCCGCGTCGTCGTCGGCTCCTCTGAATTTGTCGCTCGCTGTGCGGGATGTCCTGATACAGTCCGTTTCCTTTCCGCTGCTGGTATGGACGGTCGCAACGATGCTGGAGGTGCGGCGTTGGATGCGTCAGTCATTATATTTTCTGTTGACTGCTCTTGCTGTCCCTTCTCTTGCGCCCTTGTGCGCCGGGAACCTATCCGATAATTCATTCGTGGAGGGGCCTCATGTCCTTGCTCAACAGCTTGTGCTTGCCGTGTCCGGCGAGGTGGTGCTTGGGGAGGCTCGTGAGATTGGCCGAGGCGGGATGATGTCGTAAATGATGATAATGGACCCGGAGGCGTCTCCATGCCGTCGAAGCCAGAGCCACTATTAGTTGATGTTGTACCGCGCATACGTCCTTCCTGTATCTTTTGCATGAAGTCGCTTTTATGGATATCCTGACTGGAATCACCATTTGTCAGCTCGATGCTGTCAGTGTTATGACTTGAGCTAAATGGATCGTTTCCAATATCCACTACGGCGTTTCTTTGTGACTTCTTTGCGGGCAGGTCGGAAGGGATTGGTACAGATCCCTCTCTTGTTACCAATGGATTCGTTTCCACGTCAAAGCTATGGACAAGCGGTTCGTTGGCTCTGAAGATAGTTGGTACGCGGACCGTAACGCCAAGGTCACATAGAGCTGAAAAAGCATCCCACATGAAAGGATTGAGCTGAAGAGCCTCCTCGTAGCAGCTGACGGCCTTCTTCTTGTCATCGTAGCCACGATGCAATCTTCCTAGAAGGCACAGTACTGCAGGCGTATCGGGAAGAGCTGTTCGAGCTGTCGCGCTATGTTTTCCCAAGCTGCACTTTGAGGTCCAGAGGCTCCGAGCCTTCTCCAAGGCTGAGAGACCGTCCTTATATCGTTCGAGTGCCAAACAAGCTTGAGCGAATACCCAGGCACAGCCCAAATGAGCGCCTCGATACCCTGTGGCCTTGCTCACGTCGTAAGCAGAACGATAGTCGCCAAGACGCAAATGGCATAGCGCATAGAGGTATGTAGATTCGCTGGACCTTGGGTCTTGTGCTGTCAAACGTTCGGAGAAGAAAAGAGCGTTGTCGTATGAGGCGTTGTCAAGATGGTAATGTATGACTTGTCTTAGGAGGCCATTAACGGCCGTCGGGGTAGGAGCCATGCTGGATGTTGCTGTCCGGCGACTGGGCATGTAGTAGGAGTTTGGGGGGTTCGGGAGGTGAAGGCGCTGACGGTGCTCCTTAACGAGGTATGCTGGCCATGAGACGTCGATAAATAAAAGACAAGATATAGGATTCAGCGGGGAGTGACCCAACAACTCGCGATCGAGTGAATGGTCGTTCTGTTTGACCAAACAATTATTTGTTGTCTGTATGGGCCGTTCGCGTGGGTAGCGGGGACAGTCGAGTCGAAAGAAAACAAAGCAGCCGTGGGTCGGTCACTAGCTGGTCGCAGTCGCTTTCGACGTCGCCGAAGGAATTAATAATTAATGCAACGAAAAAAAATAGATGGCGTACGCGAGGAAAGCTTTCGATTTGAGGCGGTGTTTTGATGTTGCAACCTAGGGGGCATGCAAGAGATCGTCAAAAAGAATCGTCAAAGTCAATCGATGGCTGGCAACGTTTCGTGAACGGACGGGAACGGTGGGTCCAGAGCGAGCGAGAATGTTGATGAAGATGAGACTAAGGGGGGAAGCTCAAAAGTATAGAAAGGATGAAGAAGAAAGACAAATTTCCCTGCTACCAGCTAATACGGCTTCGATATGAGTTGCTCATGGTATGAATTGCAAACTCGGCCTGAGCTTCAAAGACGATGCGGTAAGAGAAGATGGAAGGTCCAAATCTGAACGTTAAACAGGCTTCAATGTTTGGTAGTGACGGGTTCCATGGCAAGCGCGCGGTACCTGCCTAGAATCGTGGATGGACTGTGCTGTGATTGGTTCAGGGTTGCGCCTAGCAACCAGCCTCCAAGTATATGTACTTACGAAGACTGCTGGCCCCCACCAAAGAATAAGTACCTGTAATCACAGGTCTTGAACATATCAGCCACTGAGGTTTCGTAAAGCCATATGTGCAAATGAAACAGTTCATGAATTTCAGATATAATAAACCGAGAGTGCCTGCAGACATAGGTAAGAGCCCCCTTTTCCTCCTTCCTGACAAAAGAATGATCGCTGATACTAGGAGTGCTGAACAGTTAGGTCGTCTAATAGCTACATCTACCCTTGAATTTCATCAAGTAGCTTTCGCATTGAACAATTGTCCATTGCTTCAAAGATACGAATCGATACGATCGTTAAATTCAGAATACAGTCAGGACAGTGTCAACGTCAGATGGTAGCTTTGAATGGTAGAACTCGAGGTTCTCAGATATTCATTAATCATGACTGAGTATCCTATATCCACCACTCTTGCTGCGGGCAAGATCCTGACGTTCCCATCATTCCCTTCCCTCACAATGCCAAGACACAACCAGGCTTTTTTACCACTGACTAGAACCGTGACCACATTTAAGCAGCGATGGTAACCTCAACCTCGACACCGGCCTCAACTGTAAACTGGTTAGATCTTCTGCAACTACCCTGACGAAACGGGATCCCTTACTGTTGACGATGACGGACTTGACAACCTCGGTAGGGGCGTGGAGGTCGATGAGGCGCTTGTGGACGCGGAGCTCGTAAGAGTCCCAAGTCTTGGAACCTTCACCACAAGGGGTCTTTCGGGTGGTGATCTTGAGGTTCTTGGTGGGGAGACGGACAGGTCCCTTGATGGTAAGACCCTTGCTGCGGGCGCGCTCGATCAATTCGGCGCTGACCTTCTCAAGAGACTGGACCTTTCGGCTGGTCAAGGTAATTCGGATGCGGTGGCTCTTCTGATGTAGGTGTTAGCATCGTCGCCGTGGTCGCAATCGCAGTCGTGGGTGGAGGTTTTCTCAACGTACGGGAGCATCACCGACTTCCTTCTCGTTCTTCTGGTGAGACATTGTGAATGGGCTGTCAAGACTCGGCAAAGGGCGACTGCAACGGTAACGTGATGACGGCCTAGGAGGGATGAGGGATTGATTCCTTTTGTTAGTAGGCAGAAAAGAGTTGTTCACGATTTAGCCCCAATTCAAAAAGTTGTGCGCTTATCGACCATTATCTTCACGTGATCATGTCCATCAGAGCTATCAGACGCAGGTATCCATTGACCTCTTGAAGGCATGAAATAGCAAGAACAGTTTTACTCAAAACTATATGTCTGACAGATACTTATGTAATAAAAGTAAGAGATATCGAGCTGTAAACATATTATTGATGCTACTCAATATGAACATCTCATGACTTGGGTGCTCTTGGACGAGCTTTCCATCAGGATAAGGCCAGCCCGAAGTCGGAAAGTGGAGGTGCCTATCAGATCGCTGCAATTGAAGGCAATCCCTTGTTGTCATCAACGTCCAGTTTCGTCATTCCACTCACTCATCAACTCAACACTCGAGCTCCGTTTCGAACCGCTTTTTATTCTCTTATCAATCGAATTGCAAGGCTCATAGTTTCTTTGTACGTGCAGTATACAACAGTCACAATGGCTCAGAAAGCAAAGAAAGATCGCGCCAAATCTAACGCCGTGGCGCTGAACAACCTCCACGTCGGCTCTCTTGTCGTCAACGCCCTCTTTCTTCTTGCTCATTTTCTATTTCGCTCTCGATCTCTCTGGTTATACGTCCTCTTTTCTGTACCAGCACTCATCTGCGAGTATGTTCTCGAGTTTTCTGGCCGACCCAAGTACGACCCGACAACCAAGGCGCTGCGCACCGCTGGTGAAGATCTGTCCTCTCCTGGTTTGACTGAGTATATGTTTGACGTTATCTGGGTCACCTGGGCCTCGGTGATTCTCGTCATCTTCTTCGGAAACAAAGCTTGGTTCATATGGCTTGTTCTCCCTGCTTACGGCCTGTACCTCGGAAGTGGACTGCTCGGTATGGGAAAACAGAAGATGGCTGAGTTTCAAGGAGCTGGCGATGCTGGCGCAGGTGCAGCTCCCCCTGGCAATCGAAGGGCGCGCCGTGCTGCTTAATTAGGCCAATTGTTTCTATTCGATCGATCTAGCTGTCTAAGTGCTTTGCTTCGGACGCTCTCCTGTCCATCGCTCCAGGATATCGGCGTCTGCATTACGGACCAGAACATGAACGTGCTCTAAAGCACGCACGCTCTGAAGAGCCACCCAATTTTTGAACCACAACACTCGATCCTCTCCGTCCGGGCCAAGAGCATCAATAAAAGTCTTTTTTACAAAAGACTGAACCAATGCTCTACTCTCAGGCGTCATATCGCCAGTCTCGGGATCTGTTGGGATAGTTGTGCGCAACCATACAACAATATGCCGAATCTCCGAATCCAAGCCATAGGGCCAGTCATTAATCAGGACACGGTAGTCTGAAGGGTCTTTGAATGGAACATGAGATGCGGGTGTGAAAGGCGGGTTTCCCCATTCCTTGGGCAGGCGGTTGACGAGCAGGTAGTTTGTCATGGAGCCATACTCTGCTTTTGTTTCGGCAGTCCAAGCCATGTATCGACGAAGGTCAGAAGGCTTGCGCTTCAAGACTGATAAATTGTTCGCCTCTGACTGGTATCAATGGCTGGTCTCATAGCAGAAAGCAATATTCGAGTAGGTGGTCAACTAGAGTTACTCACCAATAATTTCCTTTAGCTCCTGCCAATCATGCTTGTGAAATTCTTCGTCCGTTTGTGAGAGAACCCATTTATCAACATCAGTCAGCGGGAAAGGCGCTTCTTCTGGAACAGATTCGCCCATTTTGGGTGAGGAAGTCGTCGATGTGAACGATCTTGGAAAATTCCTCTTTCGAATATACCAAGAAGTTGGTATCAACGGCTTGTTTTGTAGTTGTGACGTAGATACTGAGATGTTAAGCTCTGTTTATTGAGAACATGTTTGAAACCCACTCGCTGTCATTGTCATTGTCTGAATGCGGTGAGGAATTGGCCCCAACCAGATTATGTCAGCTGTTGCAAGACGACGAAGTATCATTATCACTCGCTCGCATTAATTGAGTGATGAGAGTTGCTTTAGGGTAAGAAGAGGAAATATGGATATTGAAGTTTAATAATCGAGGTCACTGCATCACATGTAAGGAGGGTTGGTCTTTTGTCTACAACTGTATGTCAGGCTAGGCGAGTTTCCAAGTCCCAGCACTTAAACCAAGCGACACCAGCCCCTCCATCATCGATCTGATACCCGTCTCTCTCAACGCGTCAGGGATAGATCCTGAGATTTGCTGGAATCTGCAGCGGTTTGAATACGGATATCTCATTTTCTTCTTCTTTTGTTTTCCACCCTCGTCGATAGATTCTTAGAGGTTCCTGTTATCAAAGCACTCACTTATGCGTTAGACACTGTCACCTATTCTCTCTCGGATTCCATGACCAATTCCTCTCGACAGTCACAGGCTCCCTCACCATGATCCTCGGCCCTATAACCCTCATTGACTGCGGAGTTTTTCTCATATTTCTTGCGCCTCAGCTCATATGGAACGCTGGATTCTTTCTTACTCTGTTCACGGCTCTCAAGGCTTTGCCATTTCTATGTGGGTAAACGCATGCTGAATGTCTACCATAAGTTAGTCTAACTCACATAACAAACAGTAATACAACTACCCTATGAATTTGTCACCGATCGCTACTTGACTCACCCGAGTCGACAGCTCGCATTTACACAGACAGCTACAGTGTTCGAGGATTTCGTGATACGTTGCGTACGATATGCGTTTGCTCACATGCCCGCCAAAGTCGGGAGGGTCTTCTTTGGCAAATACGTTGCACTGCCATTCGCTCGGTGGCGGATGCTTCGACATGGCTACATTAGATCTCCAGTGCACTATCGAGAGTATCATATAGGACAAGTATGCCTCTCGTTTCTAGTGGCTGGCCGTTTAATTAACAGATAACAGGGAGCTATTCAAACCAAAGGTACTTGGATTATGCACCAACCAGAGCAACCTCCGGATTTTGTCCTCTATTATGTCCATGGTAGGACGCGGAACTCGTACAATTCTTCTCTACGTAATACTAATTGTCACAAGGCGGTGGGTTCCTGATGGGTTCAACTTACTTTTATCTCGAGTTCCTTATGACATGGCATCACCTCCTGGTCGAAGCTGGATTTAAAAACCCGGCCATATTTGCGCTTGAGTACACTTTGGTGCCTGATCGAGTCTACCCAAGACAGGTTCTGGAAGTACTGGAAGGTTACAAGCATGTTCTCCAAGTTGTCAAGGACGCCTCCAAGGTCTGCGTCTCAGGCGACTCAGCCGGTGGCTCATTGATCCTGAGCATGCTGCTCGAATTGGGTGCTCAAGCAGGCAGCCAAGATAAAGGTATCAATTCCGATATCCGAGGTGGCCTTACTGATCTTGACCCACCACATTTACCCTTACCCAGAATGGCGACACTTATCTCGCCATGGATAACCCTCATGTCGAACTTGCACTATGATTCCAAAAGTGACTTTTTGGACAAACGTACTCTGTGGAAGTACGCACGAGAGTATGCAGGTGAAAACATGATTCAACAGCAGCCAGCCTCCCCGGGAAATTGCGTCGACGACAAGCTCTGGAGAGCAGCCAGTCCTGAACGAGGATATTTTATCATCTTTGGGGAAGAAGAGGTCTTTGCCTCAGATGTTGAAGACTTTCTCAAGAGACAGGCCAAAATCGGTGTTCAGGCCGAAGGACAGAAATTTGATGGGGGCATCCACGCGTGGCCAGTAGCCTCGCTGTTCCTTTCGAGCACAGAAGAGAGGCGACTACAAGGGCTTCGAACAGCTGTCAAGGAGATTAGAAGACGAATGTTTGAGTGGGGTACATTGAACGGTGATAAAGTGTAGTAGTCAGATTAGATCAAGTAAAAATTCACAGACAAGACCTGCAGTTGGTGAATCAGGAACCATAGTGTAAAACTCGGCTTCGTCCTCACCAGGCCTGCTCAGAGATTAAAGCTCAACTTGTATCATCATAAACACGTGTAGAAACGGAGTAGAAATGTTGATAAAGAATAAAAATAAAAACATTTCAACTTGCCTGACATATAACGGAATGTGCGCCTGCAGGATGGACCGCTAGGTGGCGTGTTATGTTAAGAAGACGGTAGATAGTTCAGTCGATACTGGTGCGAGCTGTGGACGGAAGCCTGAAGCGTCCAGGAGCGCAAAGGCATCCAGGCCATACCAGTTACTTCAGTGTCTGAATCAGCGCTAGGTTTCCACGTATCTTTTGAGGGAATATGGATGGAATGGACTCCACCAGCGCGCAGCGCATTGTGCGGCTGATGTGAGGCATAGATAGCTCAAGCCATGTTATGTCTGAGGTTGACGATGCATCTGCAGAAGCAAGAAACTTTCCTCTAAGGAAGATAGCACCGCACCATTGTTCCAGGGCTTGGGTGAGGTAGGAAAACCAAGTTCAAGTTCATGTAGATACAGTGTTGTAAGAATTAAATTATCATTGACAAAGAACTAAAGTTCCCATCCATATATGCGCAAAGGTTAGTAAAATGATGCTCATCTATGATGTGGGGCACACGTGGTAGTCTAAACATTTGGATTCCAGCTCGTTCTTGTCAAGCCTCTCCACAAGGCAACAGGGTGCATAAAATACTACCATGGCGTAGGTACTGTAGCGCAGTGTGGGAGCCTGTAGATCTCGTATATGGGCGGTTCCTTACAGAACCCGCCCGGACAGTTACTTATTGTATGTGCATGCCCGAGGATCAGCTTGAGACGCCGTCTCTGATTTGGTGTCTGGCGTCAAGTCACAAGGACCTGCTTTACTGCCTTCGTCTCGTAAATACAGGAGACAACCCTCCGCCTTCCATATGCACATATAAACGGCCGGCATTCCCTCGTTTCCCCCGCCATCTGCCGCCGCTTTGTCGAATACCATTGCCGATTACTTACGCCTCTTACCTCTGCGATAGCGACGCATGACCACAGCCATCACCATCGCCTTCAGTTATTACCGGAACTGGGTACTTAATCTACGGCCAGGCTGGTTAGATGATCCACTGCTCCACCCGAGATTCAGTCCAACATTACTGTATCATTACATTGTCCCTTGCACTCACTTACACGCCCGTCATTTATACATCAATCCCATCAAGGCAAGAATTCACGTCTATTCAACGTCTTCGAGTTATCAGCTGTCATATCGTACATCTCTTTATTATCGTCGTCGTCATCATCATCATCATCATTAACAACCAGCTTTAAGCATCCACACCACCATTTCGATTGAGGCTCAAAATATTCTTCTTGATCACCTGGCTTACACGCGCATTGTTGCCTTCCGCACCTTGTTTCAACCCGCTTACTGTACTGCCCTCCACCAGCAGTATTAACAGAACAGATCCATTGCTGTCATCTTGGTTGCAAGGGGTTGTCTTATATAGACTAGTAACCCATCCCCTCCTGCTGCGCTGCAACCAACCGCTTTGCGATAGTTGAAAAGGCAGCAATTTGTCATTCCCTCCTCGTCTGCGTCTCTAAGCCTTACCCTCTGTTCCGTATGCGGTCCTGTCAGGAAGGCCACACTCCATTATCAACCATCACGTCAAATTAGAGCACATCGTCATTCCCAAACCCTGTCAAGGGACGGGAACCTGAGCTTGCTGATTCGTGAACCAACTCCTCATTTCCCCTGTCCATTACGCACGGCTCTTATCGGCACCCGTTCAGCTGCAGCATCTAGCCTTCCTGACAAACTAGTATGTGTTCGGGATTATTGTTTGTTTGATATATTAGCTCAGAGAGTGCCCTTTCAGCTATCGCTTTGTCTCTTGACCCATCACATATATCTGAGTATTATACTCGGATAGTCGCGCTTTTGGCTGAATAACCAAACAGAGCACAGCAGCCAATACAAAGACTCAACTCGACACATCGAACAAGCAAGCCATTGACTGTTAGTGATCTAGCTTTCGGTTTCCTACTATTTTGTTGTGTCTTTCTTCTGATCACAAAAGGAAACTCCAAAAAAAACACAAGTCAAAATACGGTGAAAAGCAAATCACATACAGTTTCGTGCTTACAGCTACCTTGTTCTGTGACGGAGGCTCGCATCACCCCGCTGTTCTTTCGTCCGTGCCGCCAGGCACCTTGTCATCCACAGCACTCAGTGCTGTTCTTTACTATCAAAGTTGATCGGCTCGCGTACAATAGCCGTATATCCACAAAGAGGAATTCATTCATTAACTAACTGGCTTTCTGCTGGACTTTAATAATTTTAGCCCGGCCGCTTCGGCGTGCAAAGCCCCACCATAAACCCAATCCGCAGGGAAAGACCCGGACAAAAAAAAATTATTATGTCTGCCGACGACAGTTATGCCCCCAAGTCTCCGGACCTCTCCTCTTTTTACTCAAACGGTCCCACTCAGGAAGAAGTACATCATCCACAAACCGACAGTCACTTTAGGCCCGGATACGAATATAAAGCAGAGTCCCCAACCTACACCAGATCTGCTTCTTTTTCTTCCTACGTCCCCCCTTCTCCTCACTTCAACAACACCAGTCGTATCTCAACCGACTCTACGCACCATCATTTGGAGTTAGACTACCAAGAACGTTCTGCGCAACCAAGAACTTCAAGACCGGAATACCAGCCCTACCCATCGCGACACTCTTCTATCCCAGAGCACTACATCTACTCTACACCGGACCAAAGAAGACTTTCCGGCTACAGCTACGATTCACTGCAACAGCCTCAAGCGCGACACGCCTCGCTAAGTCAAGTATACCCAGAGCCAACTACCAACCACAACGCGACCACATACGACACACCCTTCCCACCTCTGACCGCAGTTGGTGATTTGGAACGAACTTCTACGTTTGGCGCTGCACCTTTCGATCACAACATGCCTCCGCGCAAAGCCGCGCCCCCTGCGGCGCCTGCAATCGACCCATCTCCCGTCCGAACCAAATTCCCCACAGCCAGAATCAAGCGAATCATGCAGGCTGACGAGGAAGTTGGCAAAGTTGCGCAGCAAACACCGATTGCCGTGGGCAAAGCTCTCGAGCTTTTCATGATTCAGCTCGTGACGAAGAGCGCCGATGTAGCTAAAGACAAGGGCTCGAAGAGAGTTACTGCATCAATGCTCAAGCAAGTTGTTGAGACAGATGAACAATGGGATTTCTTGCGTGAAATTGTCAGTCGCGTTGAGAACGAGAAGGAGGGCAGCAGGTCCAAAGCTAAGCAAGAGAGCTCAAGTGATGAGGAAATTGAGGAACCCAAAAAGAGAACTCGCGGTGGTAGAAAGAAGAAAGCGACATAGAGCTTTGTACTTTGGTTCTGTGTAAAGGATTGCTGTGCAAGCTTTTGTTGTTATTCTTGTTTTTTGGGATGTGTCATGAGCAATAATGATCAAGTGGTTGGCGTTCGGGAGGACTCGCATCGAGCCGGTGTTTGGCGCTACGGAAGACAGTTCGTCCCATAGCTTTTGTTATGTTTTGCGTATCGTTATACGTTTATGGGATGGATATGATTGTTACTGGTGTTTCGCGGGATCATCTCCAGTTCAAGCACCATATAGAATTTCTCGGAATATCATTATACTCCCTTGTCCGTTAATCGCTTTAACTTGATTAAAAAAAAAAAGCTGACATGATATTTTTGAGTGTTTACATGAAGCAACTTATTCACGGTAAACAAGTAAAGTTCTACGTGAATTTTAAAGTTTAAATGGCTTTCGTCCCTCGCTCTGATCTATCAACAATTGACCTCTGCTTCCATCTTTTTTGTCTTGGGGTTGATTTCATTTGTTATCAAATTACCCTAGAGTAACATAAACCACTGACGTAGGAGTAACTGACGTCAGCAATGAACCTATGATTGAGCAGCACACTTTAACAGAGAACTTAGTTATGCATAGGACTTGTAGATTGAGGGCATGTGATAATAATTGGTTACATGTACCTAATTACTGGACATGCTATCTTGGTACTTTGAAAAATATACTGGTTGTTCAGACAATCTCTATAAAGGAAATATGGAGAAGGAGATGGCCCTCCGAGTCGCTAAAAGGGTCCATGCATATTATGGATGCCCATGCTAGACTAGTAGGTAGCAGAAAAAATGACCTCCTAAGTCTTGGAGTATAAAAATAATCAGTCTAAAAGCCATAGTCTAAGGAGAGTAAAGTGACCTACTAATTTTTATCTCTTATGCTTCCAGCGACCAATTTTTCTGATACCCCGAGGCCATGCTCGGCTTCAAGTCCAGTTCCAGGACAGTATTTTAGTCTAGTGCCCCCAGGCTTCACTTGGCCTCAGGGGTGCAGCAAGCTGCCTCATTGGACTACCAGGAGGGTTTCCTTTATTTCTTAGAGGTGAGCTCTTAGCTTCAATCACCTAGAGCCAAGTGGCCAGCTAGTATTATTCATTCCAACCCTTGCTTGCGCCTTGGTCCTGAACGATACCGCCGTCCTTTGAAATTATCCACTATTATTCTAAGATGGACGGACGCCTTTAGTCTACCTTACCCGCTGCGACTCCTGTAAATCCTCCCACTAAAGAAGGCGGGCTGGGACGGTTTCGTCAACATCAACCAACTTTGTCACATATGAATGGCCTCTTGATCTCGTCCTCTCGCTGCAGCGCCAACCTCTAGCTCTCCTAATCACATATCATAGGAGCATCATTCCGTTCTTTCCAATTCCTGTACAAACCCTAGATGACGAACCGCCAGCTGTCCATTACAGGCGCTTGCTCCCCCGCGTAAACCAATGTCGTGGGACCTGCTTCAGAGGTTCCTTGAGTCCGACGTCTTCAACTCCAACCCCTTTCTCCCCGTCTCCTACCTCTCGTGAGTTTCTTACAACCCCCCTGCAGACCCTCTACCGAGTGTTGATATTGGCCACGTCCCCTACTTGACCATCTCGCTTCATCCGCCGCCTCCGACTTCGCCAATCGCTAATGCCACCTGTCGCAACAGCCGCTACGCCGACCACGTGGGAATTCACTATGTTCTCTGCCAGAAGCTGCGCCAGTTTCCCTACGAGGACATCGAGTTCTTCTTACCACAGCTATGCCACCTTATAATCAGCGTTCACAATGAGTCAATGGCATTAGAGGAGTTTTTGATGGACTTGTGCGAGGAATCCGTCACAGCTGCGCTGCTGGTACGTGTAACCATGCTCAACTTAGCCTTTGACATGGAATGCGAGAACCACCACGTCATGGACTGAACGATTGCAGAATACTGACAATTGTACACGCAGACTTTCTGGTTGTTGCAGACATATCTCCACGATTTATCGTCCAATCCGTCATCTGACTCGTTTCAAACATGTCGTCGCGTATATAACAAGGTTCAGCATATTGTCTTTGGGCTCGCCGATACTGCTCGGCATGAGAAGATAACCGAGAATGTTCTTCCTGTCACGGTTCTCTCTAGCTTCGTGCTTGCCAGTGTTGCGCTGCCAATGTTTCCGCAGTGGGCTGGCCCTCTCGCAGTTGCCCAGGCCCGCAAGCCACAGCCTATCACTAATGATACACAAGAACCCAAGGAGAACACCAAGCCCTCGAGGGCACGTACGGTTACAGCAGGGAATTCACGCTCGAGACGCGCTCGAGAGAACACTCGTACCTTCAGTGCGCCAGACCCCAAAGGATCCAGGGACTCTTCTCCCAAGCCTGCCCATAGTCCTCAACCGCCGCCAGCGATCATCCCACCTCAAAGATCGAGGACGCCGGCTAACACGACTCGACCGTCTGCTCTTGAGTTGAGATCGTTGGAAGGAGCCAAGCTTAGCACATCCTCTCTCCCACTTCCGTCTGCCCGGCCTCCGACGAGACCGACGACGCCAGTTTCAGCAGGTCCTACGCAACATCCGATCGACAATCCCAACAGGAGGCACTCGCATCATGCCAAGGCGATTCTTGCTGTAAATGACTTGTCTCCCGTTCAAAAGACGAGGCTTCTGAGGCAGCATTATTTCAGGTCGCAAACACAATTCTTGACAGCCTTGGAGGGTATCTCGAATCGATTAGTGCTGGTTCCTAAGCCTGCTCGAATGAGTGCTCTTCGCGCAGAGTTGGCTTTGATATCGCAGGATTTGCCAGCCGAGGTTGATATTCCGGTCATCTGCCCTCCAACCTTGGTTAATGGATCACCTGGAAAGAGCCGTCACCATCGAATCGTACGCGTGAACCCCGCAGAGGCAACAGTGCTTAATAGTGCTGAAAAGGTTCCCTATCTGATCATGGTGGAGGTTTTGAGGGACGATTTCTCCTTTGACCCCGATGCGCCTGAGAATCATCGGCTTCTGAACACACTCCTTGGAGGCACATCTCGAGCGAAGCGAATATTTGATCTCTCTGACTCGCCTCGCCTCTCGCCTACAGTCAAAGCTCCCGAGCCCGCACTAGATAGTGTTTTTGAGCCTGCTTCCGGCGACTTGGGAAGCTCACCACTGCTCAAAGGTATTGACGAGTCACCAGTCAGGGCTTCTACGCAGCCTGCACAGAGTCAGAATGCCCAGCGTCTCCCCAGCGGGGTGACACCATCCACCTCGACCTTGGATTTGACGACGCCACGATCATCCGGCACAGGAACATCCCGATCCAACAGCCCGGGACCTATTTCGCGAAGGATGACTCTGCCAATACAGCGAAGCGCGCCAGCTGACCAGCCCGATTTCTCTGCCCTAGCTACACACATGCGAACGGCCTCTCAAATGCTTGCACAACTCGAGGCTACTAGCGGGAAGCGCCCTAAACAGGAGGTAGCTGCTATTAGAGCTAAGATCATCGCTAGTATGCAGAGTCTTGAGGAAAAGAGCTTCGACGTCGATGAACAGGGTCCAACCTTTGACACTATCATCGCCAAAGCCAGCACAACCCCGATCCCTGTAAACAATCCTGATCTGGAGGAAGACGCTCAAATCGACCCCAACCTCAATGCCAGTGCGGGCCGTGAACGAATGGAAAACGATATCAAGACTGGTGGTGTGCAACGTCGTGGTGATCGCGACGACCCTAGTGCGGCCGTCTTTGGTGAAGCTTGGGAGGCTAAGAAGGAACGAATTCGCAAATCCTCACCTTATGGTTGGATGAAAAACTGGGATTTAGTGAGTGTTATTGTCAAGACAGGAGCGGATCTTCGACAAGAAGCGTTCGCTTGCCAGCTTATCGACGTATGCCACAAGATCTGGGTTGATGCTGGGACCGATGTCTGGGTGAAGCGCATGCGAATACTGGTTACAGGCGAGTCATCAGGTCTCATCGAAACCATTACGAGCGGCGTGTCTCTCCACTCTCTAAAGCGAAGTCTTACTCTCGCTTCCGTCGAGTCTGGCCAGAATCCTCGCAATCGTATCGCGACCTTGAGAGATCACTTCCTGAAAGCTTTTGGCAAACCGGACAGCAAAGATTTCCGTGCCGGAGTTGATGCATTCAAGAAGTCTTTGGCGGCATACAGCATAATCTCCTACGTGTTGCAGCTCAAGGACCGGCACAACGGTAATGTCTTGGTAGACAGCGAGGGCCACATTATTCATATTGACTTTGGCTTCATGCTTTCCAACTCGCCTGGCTCTGTAGGCTTTGAAGCTGCTCCGTTCAAACTCACGCATGAATATGTCGATGTTTTGGGTGGACCCATGTCTTCCGATTTTGAAGATTACAAGAGACTTTGCAAGCAAGCTTTCCAAGGTTAGTTCTCTTGATGATTTTGCACAGGGCAAGATGATTAACATGAATTGCAGCTTTACGTCGCTCGGCAGATAACATCATTGACTTGGTAACAATGATGGGGCATGACTCTAGCATGCCTTGTTTCGCGGTCGGTATTGCTCAGGTTACAAACACTCTCCGGCAGAGATTCCAACTCCATCTGAGCGCGGACGAAGCAGAGAATTTTGTAGATGATCTCGTCGCGAAGTCGTTCGGTAGCTACTACACTCGACTGTAAGTAACCATGCATTCACATCCATGTATAGCTTACTGACATGCTTCCAGTTATGACACTTTCCAATATCGCACTCAAGGTATATACTAGACAAACTCGGTACGATCAAGACGCGGCAGGCAGGCAGGCATCGACAGGTTTCAACACATAATGAAAACATCAATAAAGAACTAGGTGTTGCATTGGGATAATTCGGGAGCATATGAGATGGCGTTGCGGACGATAGAAATGGCTGAAACGCCGACATACTTCGATGCGAGTTTTTATATGATAACTGATGAATCACAAGTTAAGAGGAAAATACAGATGAAGGAGTTCTATACCCATCAAGGGTTTGAAGGACTGCACAGAAGGAAGAGGAGGAAATGGATATAGGAACTGAAAGCTGCTTACAACGGCTAGAAATATAAACATCTTTGACTATCACGTTCCCTCGTCTATTTTTACATGTTATATATCACAACAATCGAGTCACAGCAAAGAGTAAATGGAACGCCTGGTGCTTTTTTCGGGTTTCTCATTAAAGACTTGATTAAAGACATTGCACGTAATGCCTACAGAAAAGTAAAAGCCAGCCTGCATGTTATCTGAAATGCATGTTTTTTTCTGCCTCATTCCATGTTTGTCGCTTCCATCGATCGACGAGCAGCACCCTAATGAATAATTTTATGTGTGTACCCAGCATATTAAATGCAGCCGCCTTTTCCCTTTGGTTTTTTTTGTTACTCGTACATGGTACCGTATGGTATGCATCAACCGCCAACACCTAATAATGATGAAAAAAGAAAACTTACGCCCATCTCGCAAAGTGACGAAATCGGCGGTAAAGTAGAAGGGGAGATGTGGAAACAGGGAGGAATAATAGAACGTGCCTTCATCTTCTCCGTACTTTGGTGGGTTTCCTCAGTGAACGCTTGGGTTTCTAACCCCATCGATCGCCTTCTCTCTCTGCCTCGAGCCTTCGCATTCTCTCTTCCTCATCGCCGCCGTTGATGACCTCACTTCGACGAGCTGAAATAGAAGATCCGGTCCGGCGTCCTTTGCGTGAGCCCTTATCATCAACATCGTCACCACGATTCCGTTTCCAACCCGTCATGCCTGCGATGCGTTGCGCTTCTTTGAGCAGACGTTCGCGATCGCGAGCTTCACGTTCGAGAGTGTGAGGATCCTTGCCTGAACTTTCGGTTCGACTCACAGAGTTGGTCTTCGTATCGTCATTGCGAGAGCCAGAGGGAGGCTTGGAATCCTTGTCGTTGGAAGCAACCCCAACGTCGGTCGATTGATGCCTGCTGCTGTATTTTGAGTCGCGCTCTCTGTCACGGTCCCGATGACTCTCACGATCTCTGTCCTTTTCCCGCTCGCGGTCGCGATCACGTCGGTCCCTATCCCGATGTCGATCTTTGCGGTCCTTGCGGTCTTTGTCGCTGCGATCTTTGTCCTTGTCCCGACGTCGCTCGCGATCATAGTCCCTATCTCGATGCGAGGAGCGATGACTGGATTTCTTACGATCATCACTACGATGGTCATCTTTGTCCTTTTCTCGATCCTTCCGCTTGTCAGAGTCTCTATCACGGCGACTGCGGTGGCTGGATCGTTTGGACTCTGCTGGTGATGTGGAGCGGTTTCGATCAGCATATCTGTCGTCCCTATCCTTGTCCTTATCCTTGGAACGGGAGGACTCTTCGTCATCGTGGTGATGGCGTCGGCTCCGATGCTTTTTGCGTCGGGAATCGTCATCGTAGCCATCATCCTCGACGGACTCCGAGCGGTAACGTCTACGTCGACGAGAGCTTTTATGCCCTCTGCTCCGACTACGACTCCTGCTGACGGTACGAGATGCAGATCCCGTATGGTTTTGATTTTGGCCGTGGTCATCACGTTCTCTATCGTGCTTGTCATGATCGTGAGATCGGTCTTTGCTATGCTCACGTTGAGACTCTCGGTCCTTATCTTTCTCGCGAGTATCAGTACCAGCACGGCTCGGGGCTAAAGAGTTACTCCTGGATCGGCCTCGTTCGGCTGGACTGTCCCTTGCTGAAGGGGTAGACTTGCCGAGCGGAATTTCACTTCCAACCTGGTAACCACGAGCTCGAAGATGATGAAGACTTGTGTTAGGGAGACCTTGCCTCATAGCCTTTGGGCCAGTTGGCGCATTCAACGGAACATCTGGAACCGGAACTGGACGAACAGCAGAAGTACCAGGTCCCATGTTAGGTCCCATGCAGGAAACATCCCCCGAAACCTCATTCCCTGTAGCCTCACTGGATCCATCGGCTTGTCCTGCATTCGAAGTCTTTGTTTCATCAGCTCCTTCAGTGCCGTCCTTTTGAATTGGTTGGCCATTCTCATCCACTTGCTGACCATCTGCGTCGATACTGTTCTGGCCATTCTGACCGGATCCGTGCTGAGGGAATTGAGCTTGATCCTGGTAGTGGGCGTTGCCTCCGAATTGGTAGCCTCCACGGCCGTAACCTCCATAGTAACCACGGCCTCGGCCTCGACCACGCCCGAAATTGTTGCGACGATAGTCATTGAATTGACCATAATTACCTTGATTGTATCCTGTCTGGAATCCTGAGTTAAAGCCCCCAAAATCACCTGTTCCCATGCCAGGACCATTTTGATTGTAATTATTCTGGTCGAAATTCCATGACTGAGAACCGTTCCAGTTATTATTGGAGCCTTGGCCAAATCCACCCCCAAAGCCACCCATGCCGTTCATGCCCATGCCTTGAAAGCCTCCGTTCATGTACATGTTCTGCATCGTCATCGGATCCATGCCCATGCTCGACATACCTTGAATAAAATTAGCATCGTTTTCGTGTGGCCAATTGAGTTGGTGTCATCACTTACCCATCATGGGAAAGCTGCCGAAAGAGTTTGGCGCCATACCGTTTTGCATAGCCATCATCATCTGCATCTGGTTGAAATCGCCAGAGCCAGAGAAGCTGCCATTAGGGAAGTTGCCATTTGTGGATTCGGACTCGGGCTTCTCTTGATCTTCCTCATCCCCGCCATCTCCTCCTTGTTGGTTCTCATCGCCTTCGCCTTCGCCTTCGCCGTTCGGTTCTCCAGTGACATCCTGCTTTGTTAGAGTCTGCTCGTCGGATTCTTCAACGACGATTTCCTCTACACGGCCTTCAGCAGGCACATTTTGAATGTCGCCTGCTTCGTCATGCCCGGGAGCATCGGTGGCAAAGGTGTCGTCATGAGAGTTGATGTCCTATGGTTTGTTAGAAGTAGAACCTCAAAGAAATTATCAAGGGTTTAGATGTACCTGGTTAGCGGGCTGAGCAGGAGTGCTCTCGTCAACGTTTTCGACCCCGTCAATTTGACCTGATGGCGCGTCTACTCCTGAATTATGTTCTGGAGCTGTCTCAACCGCAGGTGTTTCCGCACCTGGAAGATTCTGTTTCGGTGCTTCGACAGGTGTTGCGGGCTCTGAATTTTTGTCTTCTTTCGGCCGGCTCGCCTCGCGCTTCTTTTCCGCAGTGCGCAAGAACACTCTTATTGTAGTTCTCAGTGATTTATTGGGATTGCAGTCTTCAGCGGACAAGGGCGAGTGTTCGCAAACAGGACAAGATGCGGGTAGATTGGACTGGCCTTGTCGCAGTTAGCATCATATTTTCGTTGAAAAGCTTTCGAGAGGTAGATCGCGTACATGATTCACAGATTGCCTGCTCGCAACAGGGAAGACGGTAAGCGTTGACCGCGAGTTTACTACAGATCGCGCATCGCAGCTTAATGGGAATCTCGTCGGGAGCAAGAGAGCTGGAAAAAGAAGTTATTAGCTTGGCTGCTGGCGCGACCGATCAGACTCATGTAACATACCGAATAAGCTCCGCCTGAGCTTCTGTGATTGTTGACGCCATTGCGAAATCTTGGTAACAGCCCCAAAGCCGAGGGCAAAGCCTAAGACAGCAGAGGAAGCGTCATGGGAAGGTTGTGCGCGGGAAGAAAAGAAGAGACGGAGGTTGAGGAGGAAAATGTACGTAGCAAGGCCGATCTTTTTTGGTGGTGCCTGGTGCAACAGAGACACAGTGAGTCTACCTACTTTAATCGACGACACGTGAGCGCGAGAAAGAATTGATTAAAGAATTGAAGAAGTACTAAAGTATTGATGTAGGCGTTGTTCTTTCAAATCAACCTTGGAAAAAAGTGCAAAAAAGAAACAATTGAGTATAATAAAGAAAAAAGGCCAAGTCCGTTTGCTTCACTCTGCTTCTGACGCAAAAGCTAACAGTAACCAACTGGCTAACAGGGCAGTGATGAGGTTCAGAATCGCGGGAAAAAAGAGTGGGTCTAGAGTGGACGCCTCAAAGTATCTTTTTGCTTGTCCCATCCAATAATCGATAGAAAATTATGAAATGTCACGTGGGTATACACCCGATCGCATGGCGTAAGAAGCATCTCATTAAGCCTGAGCTTTAACAGTCAATAGGCGCACAAAGTATATATGACATTGATTGCTAGGTGTAGGTATGATTCGGAGAGATACACATGTCACCTAATCACTTGCGCAGCTGTCTCCTTCGTTCATCCCTTCATACTTCAACTGCATGTGCACATCTTCACGAGTACTAGTCAAACAGTATTGTAATCATAAGAGCTAGAAACGTGACCACCAAGTGTCCATTCGAGCCGCATCAAAACATTGCTAGGTGCTAACAAGAAAAACACAAAATCAACTCCCAGATGCTCTCTTCAGCATCATTCCCAAGCAAGTGACTCGCAGGAAAAGGGCAGAATTACGTACAACACGAAAAGGATTCGTCATCTGTACCTCCCGCTTCATCCTCTGACCAACTGTTCTCCATTCGTATTTGTCTAACAAGCGCAACTATCCTTGGCGCCGGCGTCCTTAGGGCCTCCAAGATTCACTCTTTGCTCCTCGCTTCCCCGGTTGGCAGCATTCGATGCACCAGCTCCCCTCGCACTCTTCAACGACGTCTCGGGTATAGCGTTTGCGATGGCAGTGAACACCTCGGTAACATTATGTCCGCTCTTGGCACTGGTCTCGAAGAACAGTAAGCTCTCCTCCTCCGCATATGCCTGGGCCTCTTCTGTGGGAACTTTGCGGGCATCGCCAGAGTCGTCGCCCTCCTCTCCATCGGCACCTGCGGTACTGGATGAGTCGCCTGTAAGATCCAGCTTGTTACCGACCAGTGCGATAACGATACCGGGAGAGGCCTGTCGTTGCAGCTCAGCAACCCAGTGCTTGGCTTTGATGAGGGATGTGGGTTTGGTGAGATCGTAGACGACGAGGGCGGCCTGAGCGTTTCGATAATACATAGGAGCCAGCGAGGCGAAGCGTTCTTGACCAGCAGTATCCCAGATCTCAAACTTGATGGTCCTTGTTGGGAGATTACATTTCTGAGTCAAGAAGGCAGCTGTTGATGCATTTGTTAGTGATGGCATACAAGGAGACACCAAGATTATACATACCACCAATAGTAGGCTCCTTGTTTTCTTGGAAGTCATTGTTAACGAAGCGCAAAACGAGAGACGACTACCGTAGCTCAATTAGTATGCTGATGAGTCGTTTCGCAACAAGTGGTCGCAACTATCGTACCTTTCCGACAGCAGCTTCACCAAGAAGCACCAGCTTGACACTACTGCTTGGCTTGGGGGCGTTGGTAGAATCGGCCATTGTCGCGGGATCGCTCGGAGATGAGTTGACTGATGGATTGGGTTGTCAAGGCCTGGATAGACAAGTGAAATAGCAATGTCGCCCTCGGAGACGGACACGTAACGTAGAAGTGAGAGTTCTAACAGGCTGGAGAGATGTCGATGGTTGAGTACCTAGGTAGGTTTGTAGAAAGTTGCCTGGAGTGGAGGAGATAAAGACGCGACGTCAGTGAAGTAAGTAGAGTTACAGTACAGTCGAGGTGAAGTCGGTAGCGGTAGCGGTTGGCTAGCTTCCCTGATGACGAAGCCACATGCAGCTGCCACTACAGCGACCAACTCATTGAGTTGCTAAGAAAAAAGCGGTCCCTTATTGGCAGACTTCCGAACAGCTGGATCCTTCGGCTCAATATTTGACCGCTTTCCGGCTCCCCGCCAAATTTCGAACTGGCAGAAAAAAAAAGTTCAGGAAAGTGTAAGAAGCTCTCATTGGGTCTTGGTCTTGTTGATGAAAATAACCATCACTTAATACTGTCTTTTTCCCGGGCACCCTTTCATTGCGCGACAAAACACCCATATAATTAGCCAATTGCCCTTGAGGCTCTCGAAAATACCATGGCGAAAGCCACAGAAGAACCCAAAAACTCCAAGCGCAACCTCCTCGACGATAGCGACTCCGAATCCGAAGATGGAGGGGCCGCTATCGCTGCGACCGACTTCAAGGTGAACGAAGACTTTGCGCGTCGTTTCGAGCACAACAAGAAGAGAGAGGAGAGACAAAGACTGGAAGAGAAATTCAAGAAGACCGGAAAGCAGCAAGAAAGTGACGATGATGAGTCTTCCTCATCAGACGAAGAGGAAGATGAGGACGGTTTCCTCGCTACAGAGGATCTCGACGCCCAAATCTCTGCTACTCTCCAAGCCATCCGAAACAAGGACCCCAAAGTCTATGATAAGGATGTCACATTCTATCAGCCTGACGATCCCTCTGCGACGACTGCCGACAAGGAAAAGAAGGAAAAGCCAGTATACTTGAAGGACTACCACCGAGAAAAGTACATGCGGGGTGATATCGGTGCCGAAGATCAAGATGACGATGGTGACGTTCCCATGTCCTACAACCAAGAACAAGACGCTCTCAAGAAGTCCATCGTGGCTGAGATGCACGCCGCCGCCGAAGACGATTCTGACGACGAGGATGGTGGTTTCATGAAGAAAAAGGCATCAGCAAAGGTGGACTCAAACGGAGTTCATCCCTCTCGAAAAGCCGCCCTGACAATCACTGAGGTTGATGTTGCCAACGCCGACAAGGATCCCGAGACTTACTTGTCAAATTTCATGAGCGCGCGCGCCTGGGTTCCTCCGGATGGTTCTAACTGGAAAGCATTTGAGTCAGACGACGAAGATGAAGACGATCGCGCCGATGAGTTCGAACAGGCATACAACTTGCGATTCGAGGATCCAGAACGAAGCAATGAATTCCTTCGATCTTATGCTCGAGATGTTGCCGCTGCCAAGTCGGTCAGGCGAAAGGAGAAGACCGGTCGCAAGCGTCAGCGTGAGCTTGAACGTGAGCGTAAGGAAGCGGAGAAGAAGGAGAGACGAGAGGAGAAGGCCCGTCTCAAGAAACTCAAGCTCGACGAAGCCCAGGAGAAGCTGCGCAAGATCAAGCGAACAGCTGGCAACGCAGGCAAGAATCTTACTGATGAGGAGTGGATTCAGTTCCTCGACGAGGCATGGGAGGACGATAAGTGGGAGGACGAGATGAAGAAGCGATTTGGCGACGATTACTATGCTCAGCAAGATGATGCTATGGCATCGGATCAAGAGGATGAGAGCGGAAAGAAGTCAAAGGTAAAGAAGCCCAAGTGGGATGACGATATCGACATCAAGGATATTATCCCCGACTTTGAGGATGAGGAAGAAAAGCCAAAGGTTTCTCTAAGCGACCTCGAGGAGGATGTTGCCGCTGAAGAGGATGAAGAAGACGAAGACGAAGACGGCCGGGCCTCTAAGAAGCGCAAGACAGACCACAAGAAGGCCCGCAAGGAGTCTCAGAAGCAGGCTCGCCAGGAGCGCAGCAAACTCGAGGCTCTCGTTGAGTCTAAACTCGAACTCTCCGACCACACTCTTCTCAAGAAGCCCACCCATGCCCCTTTCCGCTACCGCGAAACTTCTCCCCAGTCATTTGGTATGACCGCTCGGGATATCCTTCTCGCTCCCTCTGACGCCGCTCTCAACGATTACGCTGGCCTCAAGAAGCTCGCCACCTTCCGCGACCAAGAGAAGAAGCGTAAAGATAAGAAGCGTCTTGGAAAGAAGGCTCGTCTACGACAATGGCGCCGCGACATCTTTGGCAGGGAGTTCGAGCGTGAGGGTCCCACTTATGGATTCGAGCGTTTGGCTTCTGCCGATGACGAGGGTAGCGGCAAAATCATTCAGTCCAAGGGTGACAGACAGAAGAAGCAAAAGAAGGACGGCGACAAGGAGGACAACGTGGTTGGTGATGTGGGTGAGAGAAAGAAGAAGAGAAAGAGGTCCAAGGGCAAGAAGAATGCTTCGGCCGCCGTCACAGCGGAAGAGTAAGGGGTTTCCTGTGGACATTTTGAGTGAGATACCACTGCGCTAGCATAGTAGTAAAAGACCAGGCGTTCCATGTTGTATATCAAGGTATGGTTTCTTTATAGGATCAGCTACATCACAAAAAGCACGATCATTTATGTTTGAATTGGTCTGATGCAAATAAAGCTCGAGTTTTTAATCTGAATTATATCACCTCTTGATAAACGAGTGTCAGCTCATATCTGAATGAGTATGACGGGTATGATGGTATCTCAAATGCTTAAAACACAAATTCCCTTCCCAACGGTAAGACGACATAACATGCCCAACAATGTTCGCTTTGAACTTCAATATGCCTCTTCGCCAATGTCCAACCCGAACTCTAGTATAGTTCTCCCGAGATAACGCAGAAACGGTAAAGAGACAAGATACATAGTAAAACAACCCCCTCCATAACCCATACCACTCGTGGTTCATAACGCCAGACCAAACTATATTTCTGTTTGTAGTGGATCCCTTTCATCCTAGCCACGGGTCAATATCTTTCAACCTTTATTCTTGGTTGATAAGACCTTTGGGAACATCGTGTCGCATGTGCTAATCTGCCAGGCAGTCCTTCCTAAGGACCCTGTTGCTGTAGCCCGCTCATGGCATTTGGCGTTGGCAAACCACTACTTCCTGCACCGAAGACGCCGGTGAATGGATCGATACCGCCCATGTTGAAGCCAGGATCCTGACCCATCTCTGGGGGCTCCATGTTGAATGGCATGAACCAGGCAGATGACGCTTCAGGTCCAGATAACCCTGCTCCATCGGCCATGCCAGCTCCTTGGCTATTCATGCCTGCTTTGATATTAGATCGCCGGCCTTGCAAGTCTTCCTCCGGTTGAGTACCTGGGGCAACTGCATCCCAGCCCATCATCATGTCGTGACCACCACCCAGACCGGTACCAACATCCACAGAATATCCACCAAAAACGAGTTGACGATCAAGAGGGTCAATGTTGCCATTTGAGCCTGAGCCAAAGTTCATAGCCAGTAATTCAGGCGGGAAGAAGGTCGGTGTATGCCCGTGATGAGAAAAGGCGGTCATGTTGGCGGGGCTCATAGGCGACATTGCAGTGCTGAAGGCTGAGTTTTGCGGGTTGGACACAGCGAGAGGGTTAAAGCCGGCCGTGCCTGTAGTTTGTAGCCCTAGAGCACCCGAAAATCGGCGTTCTTGGCCTCCTACAGAGACCGCATCGGTGTCCGAACCCTGCATAGGATCGAGAGGCTGACCAGACTGTACCGACATACCCGCTTGCTTCTTGTTTCCTTGTTTTCGTTTCGGTGCCGCTGCTCGATTACTATCCTTGTTCTCGATGCTTTGCGGTGTTGGCAGCGTGGAGAAGTATTCCTCTACTGATTGCAACTCAGGTTTTGCTTCGAGGACGCCATCCGCTCCTAGATCCTTTCGTTTATGAGTAGCAGGATCCATGAATTCAGAGTCAGAAAGACCGTGTGGATAGCGGTTGAACCAGTCTCCGTATTGAAGGAAAGATGACTGCGTGGCACGTTCGTTGACATTTTCGCCAGCTCTCACGGCATCCAGAGCATTCCGATATTGCGTGCGAACATTTTCCACCATCCAGTGAAACATGCCCCAATACTTTTTCATCTTGTGGAGATATTTGACATTGGTAGTCAAGTTGGCCTCAGCAGTCGGTTTCATAGAGGGATTGCGAGAGATTATACCCAGAATATGAACTGTCGTCGAGGAGAAGGCACAGTATCCAGCAAACGGGGCAGAGACAAAACACCGCGGTTGCTCAGCCTCTCGAAGGAGTTCCGATATCCGATTGGCCGCATTGAATGTCCTCTTGCTCGCTTCGGAGAAAAAGTCGTTGTGTACGCCCTGTTGCTTCCGTGCAGACATGGCGGCCCGACTTACGAAGAGTATATTGTGCTGTAGGCAGATATGCATAAACAGAAATTGACCTGCCGTGTTCTCCGTCTTGTGTACTTCCAGGTTCTCGACAGAGTATCGAAGTGACAAAGGCAGACTAGCCTCAAGGTTTATAACATCATTTAGATGCTTGATGTACTGAGACTCATCTTCCCACATTGGGTTGGGATCAAGTTCTTTTCCTCCTTGGCTCAAGTAGGTTATGATTCTTCCCCACAAGGCAATGGCCCGAACCAGATAAGCCGCTACACCCATGTTCTCTCGTGCATCGGCAAGTTGTCCATCGTTAGGAGAAGCGGGGTGAGGTATCTGCCCATCCAACATCTCTGTTGGCGCAGGCATGTCGAACTGGAAGTATTTCTCTTTGACTGGTAGAGGAATCTGGATGGTATCTTCCCGCATGAACATGGGTCGATCTGTTCCGGAAGAATTGAAGCGATCCATGAGGAAGCAAGCCCACATTATTCGACGCCGTATCTCTCGGTCAATGAAACTAAGCTGCTTTTTGGCACCATTGCGACCCGAAGGATCATACTCCAAATCCTTGTGTAACTGGAGAGCGAATGCCATCCGAATGGCTTGTCCACCTAGAGCCCAGCTGCGGCCGCCTTGACATGTTCCAAATTCGTGCAAGCCCAGGATGAGTAGGCATGTCAAGATGGTAAGGTTTGGCCATTCATATCGTCTTGTGCAAATCTCACGAGCATGGGATGCCCACTCTTCGCCGCGTAAGAACTCTGGTCCAGATGAACTCACTAAAGGATTCGAAGTAAAACGAGCTGCCACAGCGCACACTGTAAGGATAAGAACTGGGGGCAGGGTCCCATTTCTGTGGAAAGTTAGACGGGTACATGACGACTTGGTAAAAACTTACTTGAGCTTTCGCATGTAGCTTGGCTTGTGCAAAAGATGATAAGATTGACCATAGACATTGTCGAAGAAAACTTCCGCGAGATGCTCCTGTATCTCTTTGGATGGGAGTACGTCAGTGCCCTCGTGTTGCAATTTATTCTCTTCGGTTTCCTGTACTTGTAAGCTACTGGGCCTGTCGTCACCGTCAATCTTGGGCTTTGAAGGCGCCTTGGCCCACGCCTCCAGATCAGGCCCGAAAGCTTCCTCAGCACCACGCTTTTTGGTTGACTTGTTTGAAGGCACAGTTCCTGGTATGGCTGGCTTGACCACGGCACGAGTGACGGATGATGCGACCTCTTGATCCGACTTGGGTATGACCTTGATGATGCGTTCTTCCATACGCTTCAATCGCTTGTCAAGCATGGCCATGTAGTCTGTTCGAGGCGCAGCCTTTCGGGTCGTCACCTTGTAAACGCATGGAATGCGTGAGCGTAAACAGTGCTTACAAGCAGGTTTCTCTCCCGAACACCGGATCTTCTTTCGGCGGCACGCAATGCAAGCGAGCGGGAGGCGTTTTCTTTCCTTACCAGCCTTCGTCTTAAGTTCACTCCATGCAGGTGTGGTATCGGCTTTATCTTCCTTATGCTTACCGCCCAGATCTGTTCCATCTGCACGATTACGGGAACTCAGACCAAATTCATCGGCGTTTGAGTCTTCTAAGGCGTTTGACGGAGGAGAGATCCGACCTTGGCCAGTTTCAGAACCATCAATGCTCTGGCTCCGGTTGCCGGGAGGCAGAGGGCCGAACGGTAGGCCAGCGTGCGGAAGACCAGACATAGCTTGGTGCTGAGGAAACGGAGTGGGAGACTGAGATGCGTGTGTGTGATCCGTAAGGGAAACGAGAGAAGACTGGTGGTCGGGAAGACCTTGGTACGCAAAGGAAAAATCGTCGAAGTGTGAGGTATCCATCAAGGCGCCGTGAGAGGGAGAAGGTGTAGGGTGCAATCCAGGAACGTCGCGATAGAGTTGGGGGGCGGAATCGAAGGATGACGGGGCATGTTGAGGTTTCAAAACGGCACGACCGGACATGACTCTGCCAGACGGATACAGAGTTGCGACGCGGACGCTTCCGAGGCCGAGAATTCGGCGATGGGAAACAAATCTATCGGACCGTGGTGATGGTAGCAGTGAGTGCGAAGGTAGTTCAACTGGGTAGAACAAAGATTTAACAAGACAAGAGGTTGGCAGGTATCTGTGCAGCTGTTGTGCAGCTCAAAACGTTGCTGCTGCAGCGCAGGAGCGTTGAATTGAGGTGACCCGAAGTCGTCCGGGGAGTTTATGGAGAAAAGTAACGGGTACGTATGTTGTCAGTGGCTCCCCGCACTGGAGCTGGGGACGGGCAGTCTGCGCCCCGACTGGGGCGAAGGAGTTGTTGGCGGGAAATGGAGAGTTTAGAAGCGTCGCGGAGGCTGAAAGTATAGTATAGACTAATACAACAAGACGAAATGGCTCGCCTACTCGGGTAGTTGGTAATTGAACGGTTGTTGTTATCCGCGAAGGAGGGATGCGAGAAGGAGAATCTGAAAGAGTCAACGGGGGAAAAGGATTGAGTCGTGGAAGCGGAAGCTGGGCTGGGGTCCAACGTCCAGTCCAGGAGGGTGGGACCGTTTACCTTTTGTCGTTAAGTAGGGACCCAGGATTTCAGAAGCAGTGATCACGATAGGTTGGTACAGTTAGTATGTAGTAGCTACTAGATAAGTTAGAGGCTGGGCCGGGCTGGATGGATGTTATAGTGCACGGCCCAGGGGGTGTGACTGTGGGGTAGACTACCTAACTGTAGACTCCAATAGGTATTAAATCCAAGTCTCGATTGGATTGAATTGGGGCTGTCACATTTTTTGGTCTCATCTCTTCATGTCTCTCTCTCTCTCTTCCATGTCATGTCTCTAACAAGCATGTCAACGTTTAACTACCCAGTAACGTCAGTCTACTAATGATTTTACATGTCAAAACCATGTGTGCAATGACAATGATCATTCATGGTGGAGCTGCCCATCCAAAGCACGGTGAACGCGTGCATACCTACCTTAGTATGGATCCCTACGCACAGCAATAGAGAGTCTCCATCACAACATTCGTGACGTGGTAGTCCTTGTCATGTGTAATAATAGGTAGTCAACTGAACGTCAGTAGGTTGTCAAAATCCACTCGGGAAAAAGATGTATCAAGATAAACGAATACATCACCTTGTTTCTTACTTCCCTCACTTCTTACCTCCAAGGTAAATTGTTACTACTGCATAACAACACAGACATATAACAATAACAGAACCAAACAAGGAATCTCCGCCTAATGAACCTCGAGTACATACGTCAAACGGCACAGCAGGCAGAGCACGGGACGCGGAATATCCCCACAGGGCTAGAGGAGGCTAACGTGCACAGGACTTGTATGTATGTACTATGTATGTCTGTATGGGTTCAACTAGTACTAACGATTCTTTGGGTATATTATGATGTTCATATGAACGTGCAATCTTGTTGAATACGACTGGAGGAGAAACGAGTCTCTAACTAGCATCTCCTTGCAAAACGAAAGAAAGAGGCAATGCTATTTGACCGCGGTTGTCTCGGTTGGACTATCCACTGTTGAGCTGGTATCCCACCGGGATCCGGATCATCCCAAGCATTGCATCTCATATCGTATTGTCACCTTCTTCTTCTTCATACGTATGTACTATGTACTGAAAAGGCTCAGCAACGGCACTCCCTCGTTGAGCTTGGTGTCACGCTGTCAAGGTTCACTGAGACAAGGCGCGGCAGGATACAGAAAGGCTAACGCGAGCAGGCCAGGGGGGACCCTTGAAAAGTGACAGTCCCAGTCTTGGTTCTGCCCAGAACCCCGGACCTTTTCAGGTAGCGAGGAAAAACAGGGCGTTGATAGTTACTCCCTACTATATGTACTATGATGCCTCAAGCCTACATGACATACCTGCCTGCCTGGGGACTGGCTTGACTTGACTAGGCAAACTAACAAGAGGTCACCTTGGCTTGAAAGAGATCGTGCTGCAGATTTGATTGCATGAAACTAGTTGAGAAATGCCAGGCTCTACCAGGGTCTAGTCCTGCGACTACCGTCCAGGCTCTTTCTCTGTCTCCCCCTAGCTGTCTGTATTTTTCTATGTATCCTTTTCAACAGCTGTTGCCTCCTAATTTAGCCCATGATTTCTCCTTCAAAAACCGATGATACCCATCGGAGAAATAGGTTTCTTCATCCAGCATCACCCATGAAACTGGCGGTGCAATACAGATGATCTGCGGACTTGGTTCTGCTTTGGAATCACCAATTGAGCAGACCGCGGGATATCTTGTTGTTTATCCCAACAAGGATGGGTGATCCTTGTTCAATTGACGGTAACTTCCGAAGTCGATTGGGAGGGAGCAACTTAGACTTCACAACCAAAATTGATATGGGTATCCCTCGAAGTCTAATGTGAAATCGATAGATGCAGCTTCGTCACGAAAAATAGGGCTCTTAGAGCAACCTTAATCTCACACAAATACAAAAGCACTGCTATGCAACCCACTTATCCTTCCTTTAACACAAAGACAAGACCACTTTTGGACCCCTTGAACACAAAAGACCAAGCATCCATGTCAGTCAATTTGCCCTCACAACCAAAATAACGAGGTGTCATTATGTTACATGCACCAATGTTGATAATAGGGGAACTGAACACAAAGCAAAGGCATCATCATTGTTAATGCCATTGTTATTATTATAATCTTTGTTCTTGTATGCACGGTGGTATTCAATATCATGAGCGAATCGGAATATGCTACTTGGTTCATAGCTCACAAGTGAGGCGTCTCTTGTCTTCTCTTGTGGTCTTTTCCAACTTTAACCGCCAGCATGCATCTTGAAATAGCACATCACACATCCCAATACCTGGACCGTTACAAGTGAAAAACTAAAAACCGCCAGACAAATAACGGTTCCCTCATCCCCCTTCTGCACAGACACTTGAATACATGGATCCCTTGCCGAGCCAAAAGTTCCTCACACACTCTACTATGTATGTATGTATGATGGGTAATGGATCTCCGACGTTAGGGCTGGATGGAGTAGAGTTACTTTCCTCTGTCTGTCTGGGCTTATCACGATGTCGTTAGGAGACATGATCGCCAAATAATTAGTTACGCATGGATATCGTACTGTAACATCCAACTGACGATCCGGTCTCGAACCTCACCACCACCATGTCTCATTTTATTTTCACACACCTGCATGCATATCCCTTCCAATCCATGATCAATGACATACAGACCATAGCGCGCAAAGCCACATACATACGCTTTCTCAACGTCTTCCCAGACAAGGCACTAAAATGACCACTTCGTACCGGTCCGATATCGTCTTGACTCTTTCTTGTTCCATCAATCATTCAGTCCTCTTCTCTACGCCTTGACGACGGGCGTAACAATAACATGGTCCGCCCGCAGCACTGCCATGTTACCTGTGCTATTCTATTTGTGTGTTTGTGCCGCACTGCATTTTGCTGATCAGGAGCAGAGGAGGCAGGGACAAGCAACGTAGTTCGTGCAATGGTTCTTGGTAGAAGCCAAAACGGAGACAACAGCATCAGGTTTGGGTACTTTGGACTACATATGTCGGAATGTGGGATAAGTGGGATAATAACAACGCGTGGGGTTTCTCCTCCATGGTATTGTGAACGACATAAATATCAAGGAAATTAGGTCATTATCTCAGACGCGTGCTCCTTGCACATCAGCTCGCCTAAGCCTTACAAGGTGATTGTTTAGATTAGCACGTCCCATGAAAGTTATCAACTGCAAAATTAACTATAACGTTCCTAAAAAGGCTAATATAAGCTATGCCTACTTTGTTGACTGTGCCTCAACTCAACGTTCAAGTTGGGCTGAGCACTGAGTTTTGTCAATAAACGGTACCCAAGTTACCCTATGCTGCCCTTCATCAAGATAATTTAGATTGAACTCGAGTCTCAGTGTGGCCATGAATGTCTCTCCTACACTCCTTCTGGAAGCTGTTGTAGCATTCCTGTAGTAAGTAGACCAAGTAGCTCAGGCATGTCAAACTGGCAACTTGATGGACCAACCACAATCTGCTGTCACTTACACAGTCAGACTTGTACGTGTAATACACGTCTGAGCCTCGGTCCGTTTCAACTGGTCCGATCTTGACTGCAGCAATCAAACCGTTGTCAATGTTTTACTGCATAAAATGCAGGTTATATCTCCCGGTTGTGGTCAACCAGTCCTACCGAATTATCAATCACTATTGGAAAATGGTGAGTGTTTGGATCTTGAGCTGCAAAGATGGGAGAATGGTACTACTGCACGGTTGTCAGGCACCGTAACCAGGCCAGTCAGGTCTTTGCTCACAAGCATAATTTTCGTCATGTATTAATGATCACAATTCTTTCATTAACCTTAAATCGAGTCAAGACTCAAACAATCCAAACACCCGGAAATGCTATAATACGCCATGCTATGCTGCGCCCCCAGTCCCTGTAGTCTATCAGACAGAGATTCTCCGTAAACGAACTTTGATAACCAACCAACGCTAAACTCTCCGCCCCTATTTACTCGTCACCTTTGTGCCTGATGTACACAGGAATTCCATAGAGTACCACCGCGGCGGCGTTGAGATACTTGAATCTGCACGCCTCCCTGGACCGTGCAACGGCCTCGGCTAGTGACACGTTACGTGTTACCTGCCCATCTTCTTCCGATTCACTCGCCATAGTCTCGTCCTGGCCCGAGGCCCGACTCTTGCCCTTGGCTCGCTTATCCTCCTTGAACGTGCCCCTGGGAAACAACCCCCATTCCTCAAACGATCGGCCCGCGAACCGATCAATGTCCCTATCCGTCACGTCCCATAGTGTGCCCACAACCGCCGGGCATCCTGCCATCATGTAGTTCCACACTGGACCGTAGTTCTCAAACTCTCCGGCTTCCGTTAGTGATGCCGAACTGCAACCCATTAAGAATGTTGCTGGCTTGCACTTTTCGAGACGACGAATTGTGCGTGCTCGAATATACTGCGCTCCGCTTCCGTGGCCAAAGTAAAGCAGGATATCAGAGTCTGACAACGCCTTTTCGAATTCGGCCTCTTGAGGAGCGCGGTTGACGATACCATCCCAATCTTTTAAACCCTTCATAATTGGCTGAAAAGTAGATTGTGTGTTAACCAAATCTGTCGAGGGGTTTAGGATGTACGTTCCTCGCTCGGTAGAGACATAGTGACCCTCAGGCCTATCTTCAAAATCATCATCGTTTGCAAATGGCTGTGATTCTGTGATGAGCTGTCTCAAGCAAGCGAGAGAAGGAACACGTGAAACAGCGAGGCTTTCCATACATGGCATTGACTCCCAAGGGAAGGCATGGAGAGCCTTGTCTAATACCAAAACAGTATGTGCGTCTTCTGCTCGTTCTGATCCTTTCTTAACAGCATTGTAGTAACCGCGCAGTGCATCATACGTCTCGACCACCATTGCATCAAAATCAATTTCGTCGTACGCGTTGCGTTCGCCGTGGAACTGAAGAATATCGACGACAAAGTAGAGCAGATCGTTGAGTGCCTCATCGTAGTCACTGTCCGGATCAGTAGGATCCCCAAGCCCGATAAACAGATCGAGGACTCGAGGGTCGAGAGACACCCTGTATGTCTTTGTTGGCTTCTTGCCTCGGCCCTGTTTTCGTGAAGGCAAATTGCTGTCGAGGACTTGGTCAAAGCTCTTTTGAAAGCGGGCAAGGAGATCCGGTCGTCGTTCGTGCTGGGAGAAAATTCCCTTGAAACCACCCAGCCAAGTTGTCTCAATTGTGCTTAAAAGATCCCTCAGTCGTCCATCTAATTCTTCTCGCTCAGCCCACCATGCAGACTTTGCACCCTTGACACTGAAGTCACGGCTAGCAGAGTGGCTTGTTTCATTGGCAAGCCGGATAATCTCCATCATCTCCTCCTTCCCGTGCTCAAAGTTGAAGACCTCCGAGTCAGCATCTCGAGAATTGGCACGCTCGAGTGGCAGCCGGAGAATGAAAGGGCTGTGGCCCGCTTGGAATTTGGTGATGCACAAATCATGATGGTTGTCGCTTAAAGAGACAGAGATCACACTCCAGTTGTGAGGCACCAAGTCAATGTAGTCCTCTTGGAATTTGGACATCTCAGTTGTGAGTGCGAGGCTGTCACGTCTCGAAGTTTGGATAGAGCCCGAACCGTCTGTTCCAGTGCCCTCTTTGTTCTGCAGTGTACTTTGCTCACGCTTCCAAGTAACGTTGCGAGCCAAATCAACAGAGAAAGTAGCAAAGCCTGAGCCTGCGAGAACTTTGGATTGCGTCGTTGAGGTGGCGGAGAGAAGAATGACGGTATTCTGAAGTAGAGCCGAGATGCGATGGACCATGGTGCTATTAGCAGTTGACAGAGTCGAAGCATGAGCCTCGAGAAGGAGCTCCTGGGCTTGTTTCAATGCTTCAGCAAAGGCAGGAACATTGGTTTCCTTCGAAATCTTTCGTTCAGTGGCCGTTGCGGTCGCACGTCCCTTCCGAGGAGGCGTCTGACTTATCGAACGTCTCGCCTTGTCAGAAGCTGCGACTGCTGGGAAAGAAATTGTTGAATCCTGTACGACAGAGAAGACGGGATCATGGATCATCTGCTCTGTGCTGTGGCCAATAAGAGAAATTGCAGTCACAACTTGTTCCTGAGACAAGGTGCCGAGGAGTTTTGGCAGTTCTTTGGCAAGCTCCAGAGTTGACAAAGCTGAAGTCCAGTCCTTCTGACTGATGAAGCCCAGGGCTCGCGACAAAATGACCGAAGCCATCAATGAAGCCTGGTACGCGTCCTTTGGCAACTTGGACACTTCCAAAGCAGACGGCTGACTCTTGACTGCTGCCTGTCGCTTCCGAGTCTTTGGTGCAGGAGCAGCAACAGGAGCGGCTTTGGCTCGGGTCGTCCTGGCAGCAGTGCGAGTAGCGCGTGTAGTGGCAGCAGCTCGTGCCTTGGCAGCAACTGGAGCCGTCTTCTTAGCCTCGTTCTGGATGCTCAGTACCTTACCATGATCTCCGAGACGCTGGGCAGTATCCTCTGCGAGCTGAAGAAGCTGGAGAGCCTTGTCTTCATCACCCGTATCGCGAAACAACCCACCGAGTTGGCAAGCAACTTGAACCCGAGACGCCGAGATATCTTGTGGCAATTCCTCGAAAGCCTCGTTTCCAAAATCAAGAGCCTTTGTCAGCTTTCCAGCGCGATGATAAACAGAGCCTATCCAGGCCAGGACTTGTGCCCGGTAGAGTGGCGAGCCCGTACTCTCTGCAATCTTTTGGGCGGATTCCGCATAGTAAACAGTCTCTTGATACATGCCAAGATGAGCGTATACGGAGGAGACGTGCAAAAGACCTCGCAGAAGGGGAAATGCGAGTGCCCAGAATCGTGGCCCGATCACTTGGCCGAGCTTAGCACCAGCTTTGGCGCTATCCAAACTGGTTGTCGAAGCATCCATGACGCTTAAGCTAGCACCTTGGGTCACAGATGCTTCTATCTTGGACCAGTCATGAGATAGGACTCGAACACTTGATTTAACGCTGACTAGAGCCTCTTGAACTTGACCGCGCTTCAGCGCGAGAACCGATTCTAAAAATGAACTCAGAGCGATGGACATGTTGGCTTGAGATCTTGACAGAGCCCATGACGAGGTAGATCCGCCGTAGATCGCCTTGGCAGCTGCCAATGAGGAATTCCTAAGCACAGTTAGAACGAACACCTGTGGTGATGTTTTGACAGGAATGATCACTCACGCTTCGTTAATATCGCCGATACCAGAATAATACTCGGCTTCAGTAAGATAGAATTCGGCAACCAACCCACGGGAGACGCCTTCTGCTTGGTCCAGTAGCTTCTTCGTTGCATCGAGTGTCTCTTTTGCTTCAGCAAAGTGACCAATGTTGAGATGCTGCGAGGCGAGGAGCGTGTGGTTGAGAATTACGTTATTGTATGTCGGCTCAGTAAGGATCTTGGATAGAGGTGCTGACAGTTCCAAGATCTCTAGTTGCAAACCATGCTCACCTCGCAGACTGGCAAATTGACTGGCAGACTGTAGGTGCAAAACGAGACCATCTGGGTTATCGATCTGTTCGTAGAGTTCACTTCTCGACTTGCAGGATTCGGTCATCAATCTCCAAGAAGCGATTGCGTCTCTCAGCACAGGGACGGGGAGAGGAGCGTCAGTCACAGCCAGAGCTGAAACCGACTTCTCCAGTGTCCTTAAATGAGGGATATAACGGACCAGCGAGCTGTCCTCGCCGTAGGCCTCATTGTCCAGCTGCTGAAGCGGCTCTTCGATCAGCTTGGTGATTTGTTCCATTTCATTTTCTTCTCCTATGACTTGAAAAAGTAGTTGGAGTAGGACTCGAAGGCGTCGGATTGGAAAGCGTTCTGGTGTATATATCTTCAAGATAGACTGTACAGACGAGTCGTACAACTTGAGCGGCTCTCCTTTGAAAGTGACATCGCCATCGATCTGCATCAGATGCTCAAGTACTGCGGCTCGCTCATTTTCTTGTAGAAAAAAGGCCCAGTCGTTCCATGACTGATCAAGCTTGGCAATTGAACGTAGGGTTCGAGACAACGTTTCTGCCCTCTCATCGACGTTCCAAGCGACACTGGGAGGCTGCGAATCGAGGGTAGCTGTGACTTTCACCAAGGCACCCTCTTCAATCATGTTTGTGCAGATTGACCGTAACGTTTTGATCGCCTCTTCACTCCGGTTTCCAGCCTTACACAGGTCGGCAAAAAGCTCCAGCTTGGTTGTGATCTGGGCTTTTTCTTGCTGTGCCATGGGACGGTCCTGGATTATCTCGATGGATCGGCTTAGGCACTGAAGAATCTCCTTGTTGATTTGTTTGGATTTCCCTAGGTCCTTACGTAGCTGATTGTACCTTGCAAAGTAAAGACTTGAGATCTTGACAAAATAGCCGCTGAGCTGTTCCGTTCGTGCTATCGAAGTTGTAGGGTCGACAACACTATCAACTAGTTTGTTGCAATCCATCAAAACTTCGTCCAATTGCTTCCATGAAGTCGAGTCGTTCTGAATGTCGCTATTGATAACTACCAAAGCACCATCGATGATCTGGCTAATACTTTGCATAAGAGTTTCTCGTCGTTGATCGAACTGCAGAATGGCCTTGGTCGAGGCATCCCTACCAGGAGGAGCTCCTAGCCAGCGGCGACCGAATCGTGGGAACTTCGTAATAAAAGTTTTGAGGTGTTGCATGATAGAGTTGACCGTGCTGTTCTTTGATTTTGAGTCTTTCGAGTTACTCACGAGTAGTCCAACAGCTGATCGTCGGGCAAGCGAAAGACTATCCAACAGTTCATTTAGATCGGTAATATTGCCACTTAAACTTCCCTCTAGGCTCTCTGTAACCTCTTGCACAAGTTCCTTTGTCTTGGTATCGTATTTGGACTGTTTTAATAAAGCAGCAAGGAGACGAGCCGAAACCGAGAATATGCGGATAGCTGATTCTTCGTCAGGATTCAGTACGCCCTTCAGTGTTTGGAACCACTGGCATGCTGCTTCGTATTTGCGGTCTGTTTGGGCAGCAACTCCTAGAAGCTGATACAGCAAAGTCAGGGGTGATTCGGAGGATGTCTTGGCTTGTGACTTCTGAGAACCCATGAGATCCATAAGTTCCTGGAATGATGTAGCGATCAGGTCATATGTAAGTCCATTGGCGGATGGATGTCGTCGAGTATATGCGCGCACGCAACGAGAAAAGGGCGAGAGTATGTCGTCGTCAATACTTCCGCGATGGCCAGCCATCTTCCACCATTTAAGCTGGGCTTTGAAGCATAGTACTTGCAGCTTGAAAGCTGAAGTGGGAGATGGGCTCAATCGTATTTCGGTGGCAACTTGGTCCTCCTTGCTGGACACACTCGGCGCGAATGATAGAATTGTCTGGGATAATGATGCCAGTTGCCGGGCCGCTTTCTGGGTTTCCTTTTTGTCTTGAGCTCCCAATCTCTCATACAGTCTGACAGGGGAAGAAACGTGAGATTCCTCAAGGAACGGCAGTGCGGCTTCGATATGGTGTGGCTTTTTGGAATGCGAAATCCACCGCAGTACTTGGAACTGGCATCCTGTGACTACAGAGAGCAAGTTATCGGGGATCTTGTCCCCATAGTCGAGTAATTCTGCAATGACTTGAGCTGCTGTCTGCCCCTCGCTTGATGCGGGTTTTGTCGTCTTGCCGACCCCAGCATCCAGTCTCCGTTTCAAGATTCTCAGTTCCTTCAGCGCTTGATCCTGAAACCCTAGAGTTAGAAGCTTGCCGATGAATGCTGACATTCCGTTCTCGAGTTGAAAGTCTGTTTGCGTGGGTTGAACAGCGCCAATAGTGGATCGAAGGAATAAAAAAGCGACGCGCGCGCACTCGACAACGGCAAGGCATCCTGTTGATTGTTGCGGTAGTTGTGATGTTGCTTTCGATGTGACGTTCGGTGAAGTAGCGACTCGGTTTAAGGTTCGGGGCTGCAGCGGCGACAAGGGCGCGGATAGGGACCTCCGTAGTGTTCGGGGGCCTGAAGCTTTTTTCAGGTCGCTCTGAGATGCTTGTCGCTTGCCAGGAGTCGTGGGGACTGATGGTTTTGCAGCCTCGTTCAAGGACTTGATGCAAATGTTGATAACATGGGTCGCGAGAGCAGCACGGTCTTTGGAAGGTAGCTGTTCTGTGTTAGACTTTGCGGTCTGTGTTTTGCCAGGCGCCGCCCTTTTCGTCTTTGAGTTTGTTGTTGTCTTTGGTGCCGTTGTTGAGTTGTCAGCGTCCAGTAATAACAACTCTTTGAGCGTCACAACGGTCGCAGTTGTGCATGTCGAGGTGTCTGTCAGGGCCGTTTTGACCGCGTCGGCCTTTACTTGTAGTGAAGCCATTGGTATGTTATGTGTATAATTTCGTTAACATGCCATCGTGAAAAACAAAAAGCTCCTGATATGGAGGTACAATATGTAGGTATGTTGGAAAAACAAAAGGCTTCAATTCTACAATGGGCAATTGTAAATCAACGGTTGATTTAGTCCCTGTTTAGGTATCCGTAGTTTAGTCTAGCCCCGGAATTCGCAAACAGCGACGGTTGTCTGGGGCAACTATCGGATCCCGGATCGGATGGCCTGTGCTCTCAATTTCGGTAGAAGATCTTTGTCATTCTTCGGGATTTGAGCTAACGACATCACTTGCTGTAACAGCTTTAAATCGACCAAGATGTCGGTACGAACACTCTCGATTCGACCGGGCCAGATCCGAGCCACTGCGCTTGCATTGAAAACGTATCATGTATCCAAACTCGGATTTCGATACTCAAGCACAGCCCCTGTAACCATTACCGATGGCCAATTCTGGCGTTCCCTGATACCGAAGCCTTTGCGAAAGGAAAACCGTCAATTGAAGAAGAAATCAAAAGAATGGAACCCGGCGACATTCTTTATTGTCATATTCCTTCTCATCGGATCAATGTCGATACAAATGATTGCGCTACGAAATTCTTTTGATCGTTACATGCGACAATCGGAGGCTAGGATTACATCTTTGCGGGAGGTTGTTGAGAAGATTCAGAGGGGAGAGACGGTCGATGTTGAGAAGGCACTCGGCACTGGTGACCCGGGAAAAGAAGCTGACTGGGAAGAAAGTAAGAACACGATCAAAGATATCAACGAGATCTGTCACTAATGAACCTCTGTAGTGCTCAAGGCCATTGAGCGCGATGAGGCAAATCGCAAGGCGAAACGGGAGAAGGTCGAGCGAATTGAACCTACAACCGTAACTGCAACAGCGACACCGGTTGCCGAAGTGCAGACCACGGAACCTGCTCAAGCTGCACCAGCAAAGCCAAGAAGCGGGAGCTTCAAAAACTTCTTTTAAATGCAAATGGATCCAATCTGATGGCTGGGTAGTAGTATACAGATCTATGGACTAAGAAAGCATATCCTTGAATATGCCGGGATTTGCGATGGAAGCTTGCAGTGAGGCCTTTTCTGGTTCCTCTACAGGTGCCACATCATTACGCAGGGCAGAGAGGAGAGCAGGAAGAAGATCGTCTGTCGACAAAGCGACCCTCACGCCCTGCTCGCCTTGTTGGTTAGGGTCCATATCCGCAAAAAACTTATCCTCGCCTCTGATACCGCCCATACTGATGATGGCGATGGGCATGCCACGATCCTGAGCTCGCTTAGCAAGTCGCCAAGCAGAATAGGTGGCAAGTGAAGTGCCAAGCACGAGCAGCTTTCCGGCATTATCGATGGCTTCTTCAGCTGAGTGCTTGACATGGTTGTCGATACTCTCGCCAAACATGACAACAGCAGGCTTAAGAATGCCTGCTGTGCTGGGAGGCTTCCAAGCCCCATCTGTGTCGACTTGCACAAGATGCTTGTGGCCATCTGAGTTGTTTGGCGGGTGGGACAAGCATTTTGGACAAGGTGGGTATCTGAAAGTTGTGTAGGGGGCGTCTGGCAAGTCAACATCGCCATCGGGGTTAACCTTGAGGCCTTTGAACCGACGTTCGACTGGGTCTTCAGTATCTAGCGCCCCTGACTGGAGGGCTTTCTTGAGGAGTTCAGCCCATCGGGGGTTGAGGCTGGCCAGCTTCTCCTGGAACTCATTTCGGGAGAATTCATTCTTGCAGGTGGTGCAGACAACAGCCCTTAGATACCCATGTAGCTCTAAAGTCGATAGATTAGGATGAGCCCTTGGGTGAAAAGAGTCAACATTTTGAGTAATAACACTTCGTATTAGACCCAAGTCTCCCAAGTCTCTGATGGCATAGTGTCCACTATTGGGCGATGCTTTTTGTAGATTGGACCATCCTAGAAAGCTGCGAGCCCAATACCTCTTCCGAGATTCATGGCTTTTGAGGAACTCGGGATAATAGATGGGACGATATGTTTTGTTGACCTTGTAAGTGCCTTTGACACCTCGATAGTCTGCCAGGCCAGAAGCAACTGACAGACCTGCACCTGTGAGAACAACGGCAGAAGGGGGAAGATGTCTCGGAGACGGAGCAACGAAGAAGCGATGAAGCGCAGCAATGGCACCGGGAAGGGTAGAGGCTGAAGCTGGTGCAATTACTGAGGGCAAGGGGAGGTCCGTGTAAGGGATCCTGAGTAGAGGCTTGCTCATCGGGGCCAGGCTTCTCCCAGAGTCGCAGTGTTCAAGGATTACTCGATTTAGTAATGACCCAGGCGCAGTTGAAGTGCAATCTTTAACAGCTGACGAGGCTGTTTCCAATTGCTCAGGATTGGTCGAGGGCGGATCGTGAGGCGTAAGCTGAGTCTCGGCCAGTGAAGATGGAGGATTACCCGGGGTTTTGAACTGGAGGACCGAAATTACACAAGTCAATGGCGTGGACAGATAATTGGAGAAGTGGTTATTATTACGAGTGGTGAATGGCTTCACTGTATTGCAGGTTTAGTGACAGGGATTGATTATTCTTAGCCAAAGAGCGCGTCATTGGTTTCAGGGACGTTTCTCAGCCTTGCTATGGACTAGAACGAATCCATGTGGCTTAGGAGGAGTCAATTCCTCCCCCACATTCCGAGCGAGACCTAGTAGTAATTATAGAGTCAGTTCTGGTAATTCGTAGTACGTTTTTCAAATACAAAAAACCAGAAAGGTCAACTGGATTATCTCAATGGAAGTATTAATACCTGTCAGAAAGAATACAAAGAGCGGAGCTTGAACAACAGACACAGTCTATACGATGTACCTCAGCTCCAAGAAACTTGGTAATCGATAGACTAGGACCTGACTAAAGATCTACCTCAGCGGTCAAGGGCAATTCCGGAGACCGGAACGTTGGGAAGCCATATCAGGCGAGAGTGTCGTAGATAGTGGGTTCACTTTACTATAGGTACTTGACTTCACCTTTGTCTTGTCTCAATAGCTCTTTCTTTCTCTAACAATTACCGCAATTAACTTTTTTATCAATCAGTGGAGCTAAAGCTACCTATGAGCTGTCTAATCTGATCATCTTGATAATCTTGTTTCTGTTATTTCTTCCTTGTTTCCATCCAACCTTACCTCAATTTGTTTAATTCAATTGACTGATCAAATACCCCGAGTTATTTGATCCGCATTCGACCGAGCCATATCGGCGTATTGAACCAATTCCGAAACTTGAAACTCCGTTAACGGGCATAACGTCAACAACAGCAGCACCAATTCTATATTGTCTCTCCTTTCCTTTCTTTTTTCCCCCAACTGTTCAACGCAACGACGCAACGATTTATACATTTTACACGCAATCAATTATCCACTGGAATCCGGCTGTTCTCCCACTTTACGGACATCCTCCAATCTCGGATATATGTGTCTCCCGCAGGCCGGGCGTCCCATGGGCCCAGGCGTAGGCGTAGGCGTAGGCGTAGGTGTAGGCGCAAGCATAGGCGGAAATATAGGAGGAGTGGTAGTGGGAGTGACGTCGCCAATAGCCACAGCGCAATGTCGCAGCGCTCACAATACTAGCTGTCGCAGTCGTGGCTTTGCCTCGTGGGGACATGCAAGACACCCTAATGTCCATGTCTCTCCTCCAAATACATGTCGTGGCCAGATGCTTCTTCTGCGTTCAAATACTGGCCCTCGCCCTCTCCACGTCGCTTGTCCTCGCCGTTTACGCGCTTCCATCTTTGCTGCACTATCAACTTGTGCATACCTGGCAGCCTCGTCTAAGCTTTCGACCCACCACCAGGCTTCGCCAAATACCATCTCCTTCGCTCGCCCTTCAACAAACTCTCTACCGCATTTAGCATCTTTTCGCACCAGACTTCAATCAACACCATCTCTTGTTGAAGCTTCAATGTCCCAGATACGATCGCATACCGACTCTGGTCGCGACCAGAAAGATGGTCACAAACATAGCCACAGCCATGATCACAGCCATGGCATTCTAGGGGGTCACCATCACCATCACGACAACGCCTACCTAACATCAGGCAACAAGGATGACCCGGGCGTCCGCATCACTCGTCTCGGGCTGGTCTCCAACTTGGGTATGGCAATTGCCAAATTTGCTGGTGGATATGCTTTCAACTCCAAAGCTATGACTGCAGACGCTTGGCACAGCATCACCGATCTTGCATCTGATATTTTGACGCTCGCTACGGTTACATGGAGTCTGAAGCCACCAACAGACAAGTTCCCTATGGGCTTTGGCAAAGTCGAGAGTTTGGGTTCATTGGGTGTTTCAAGCATGTTGTTAATGGGAGGTCTATACATGGGCTGGGACAGCGGCATCAGTCTCTACGGTCACTTTTACCCGGAAGCAGCACATGGTATCCTCGAACACGTCGGACACGGCCATAGCCATTCTCACGGAGCTGCGGCACTTGGTATTCCAAGCATGCACGCAGCTTGGCTCGCTGCAGGAACAATCCTGATCAAGGAATGGTTATATCATGCTAGTAAGTTTTCTCCAGTCACGATATCAATGATGAAGTACCGAAGAACGTCAACTGACAAATCGCAGCAATGAAGGTTGCACGTGAACGCAGATCTTCGGTTCTAGCATCGAATGCTATTCACCATAGAGTTGACAGTTTGACGGGCTTTGTCACTTTGGCTGCCATCATAGGAGCCAATATGATGGAGAACGCGGCGTGGCTGGACCCCGTCGGTGGTCTACTCATCTCGATCATGGTTATTCAAGCTGGAGCCGGAAATACTGTTTCTGCTTTCCGTGAACTGGCCGATCAAAGTATTGATGATGATATCAAGTCTTCGGTATCAAAACATGCACACAAGGCGTTGAAAAATGTGGCAGAAGGGCACGAGGTTGCCCTCCGCGAAGTGAGCGGTATCAAGTCGGGCCAGAATTATCTTGTGGATCTTGAGATGACAGTGCCTGGAGCATGGTCCGTCGATACAACACAGCAGGTCGAGGATGCAGTACGGACACAAGTAGGAGGCAAGGTGCGCGGTGTGCGAAGGGTTCGTATCCGGTTCTCGCCAAAGGAGGCACCTTCCAAGGCCAAGTTTGATGACTTCATTCCTGGTACCGTGATTCTGCCCCCAGAGACAGAGGAGGATGCGTCTGAAGCAGAATCGGACCACGATCACAGCCACGACCTGAAATCAAACGGCAACCAAGACCATGGCGATGGCCTCCGGAACAGGAACAGACATTAGAGTGGAAGAAGCATAACGAAAAATCGACCCTCCACTCAATGTTGATGGTTATTACCTTTGCTCTTCTGGCACGTGAAGGTCAACCCTGTTAGCGATCAGGGGCTAGCTTCGCTTGGGAGTTGAGCTGCGGGCCGGTGGAGTCTGGCCAGATGAGCTGAACTGATGAGCGACTAGTCAAGGTGCATGAGACGCGAATCCAGCAGTAACTGGTAGCTGTTTACCTAACGAGTGAACAACATCAACAGTATATGTCTGTTCACGCCTCTTTTCTTGTTCTTCTTGCGGAATTAGAGATTTCTGCTGCAGCAGAAATTGACCTAGAATGGCAGAGGAATGCATGAGAAACATTATAGACACTGGAAGAGAAGGGCACAAGGAAAACATTTTAGAAGCTATACAACATGGATGGAGCAATTAAGGAATACCCGGACAAGACAGCCAATTGAATTTGGCTGATGTTGCCTATTCAAAGTTTGGAGAAAAGTAATATGCATGTCATTGTGGTGTTGAGTTTAGACGCGCCCCAAACAGGAGTTAGGGAACTACTCTATATATAGGTGTAGATAAAAACAACAAGACTGAGAATACTAAATAATGAAAAGAAACGAATGCTTTATATCAACAGATCCGAGTGAACCCATACCGTTGAGCCTTGGGGGTGTATTGTCAAGTGTCTGACTACAGCTTGTGCATCCAGCTTATACGGAGACAGTATATATGTCTATGTTTGCCTGGACGAACAATTCTCTATCCCAGCTGACATACCTCCACGTTGTTGAGGAATTAATTATCCTGTACCTGAATTGGCCTTTGCTACACTACTGTACAAACTGTCGTTACAAGCGCTCGTTGCCCATTGGCGCTTCGCTGGGTCTTTAAGGTCACGGGTCTTATTGGCCGGGATATAAGAGACGGGGGTGAAGTTTAAGATGGTTCTTGAAAAGTTTAGGCTAAATGCGAACAGAACGCTGGGACTGATGAAGAGAGTGAGTACATTGAAGAGTCCTAACTCACAAAACGGATAGCAGACTGGTGAGATGTCCTCTAGGTAATTAGTCCTGCAACTCAAAAGTTGGATAAGAATGTCGATCAGTAGGGAGTCGCCTTGGCATTGGTGTCTCTCCGCGTTTGTTGACATATCATGTGCAATACTTCTTTACTGTTTTCCAAAATAACTTGTTCATCGACAGTTGTCTGTTCCACACATTCCTCGGCCTGATCCGTATCGTGACTTGCCTCAATGGCTGTATCTGTCGTGTTGAGTGTCATAAGGTCGATGATATTCCCTTCTATACACGCCCCTCCTTAGTCCCCAGGCTGCCATTTTATCGAGCCTCCAGGGTTCGAAAAACTGGGGTTGGTTTGGCGGGACATGACATTGCCAGATTGCCAATTGCAAAAGCTTTACATACAGAGCACTTGTAGCGGAGACGAAACCCCACGTTGATATGGATGATGGAAACCAAGAGAACGTCTCCATCTTTTTTCTTCCTAAAGAAAAAAAGACTACGTAGTTGCAAATTGATCAAGATGTTATGATAGATAGCGTTAATGGCCAAGGTAGTAGTTACGGCTGTCAGTATTCTCTAGAACAAATGCTTGATAAAAAGAATCTGTTGAAATAGAGTATAAAATGTCAGGACACGGACATACACTCCCGGACATGTAATTACGCTCATATGACCTCTGAGCCCAGTATTGCCGTGTTCTTATTTTTGGCTTTGGATAAATTGGACAAAGAGAAAAGAAGAGTACGAATAAATCCAGCCATTTTTATAATAGTGTTGCGTGTTTAAACTTGGGCCTTCTCACACGAGTCTGGATACCCATTACTATATTCACACCTCAGATTGCCATCTGAAGTTTTCTGATGCATGTTACCCACTGAAGACACTCTTTTAGTGTGTCTATCTCTCATTCTTCCTTGCTGGGTTGACGGTGGCGGTCTAACATGATGCAGTTACCGGCAGTGAAGCATCTATTGTAGTATACCTTACCTCAGCTAAGGCAAGGTACGACAGTATAAAGCCCAGCTCGTGGCTTTTTTTTCTGGTGTTTTCTTCAGTCTCACTCAACTCAATCCTACAACTTACACACTTGGTCACTCATTGGTCCTTGTATAACCAACTGTACCTTTATAAATTTACAGTGCAGAACCTCTAATCTTTACGGGGCCTGCCATTGACATCCCCTGTCGTCATAACTGCTACCATCGACGTCGCTGTGGTGGGCGCTCTTGGATAGTTTCCTATCTCTCAATATCTTGACTGTTTTCATACCTGCCACTTTATCAACTTGAACCAACTCACAATGCCTTCCCTCGCTCGAGACAACACTACAGACAAGTCTGCCGACTTCAAGCCTCTATACCTCGGCTTTGATCTGTCGACGCAGCAGCTAAAAGGCATGTCAAATAAGCGATCCTCAACAACACATTTCCAGTGCAACTAGCTGACAGCATTTCCAGCTCTCGTCGTCGACTCAGACTTAAAAGTCATTGGTGAAGCCAAGGTCGATTTTGACAAGGACTTTGGCCACAAATATGGCATCAAGAAAGGTGTACATGTCTACGAGAAGACAGGCGAGGTCTATGCACCCGTCGCCATGTGGATGGAGTCGGTAGACCTCGTTCTTGACCGATTGGCTGAAGCTATGTCTGTCCCCCTTTCTCACATTCGTGGTATCAGTGGCTCTTGTCAGCAACATGGCAGTGTCTTTTGGAATGGCAACGCCTACGAGGTCCTTCACCACCTTGACCCTCGTCTTCCCTTGGTGGTCCAGCTGCCGCAGGCACTCTCGCACCAGTGGTCGCCCAACTGGCAGGATCAGAGCACCCAGGCTGAATGTGATGCATTTGATGCTGCGCTTGGCGGCCGCCAGAAGCTTGCAGAGGTTACCGGAAGCGGTGCCCACCACGTATGTTAAGCCCCGGGTAATACATCAGAAGCAATACTAACATGTATCTCAGCGTTTTACCGGAACCCAAATCATGCGTCTTAAGAAGGATCTCCCAGATATGTACGCAAAGACTGCTCACATTTCTCTCGTCTCTTCGTGGCTCGCATCCGTCTTCCTCGGTGCCATTGCTCCCATGGATGTCAGCGATGTCTGCGGCATGAACTTGTGGGACATGTCTCGCCAGACATTCAGTGAGCCTCTTCTCGAGCTTGCTGCTGGCAGTAAGCGTGATGCCCTGAATCTGAAGAAGAAGCTCGGCGAGCCTTGTCTGGATGGCGCTGCTGTTCTGGGTTCTATCTCACCCTATTTCGTGGACCGCCATGGCTTCCATCCCGATTGCCAGATCACACCCTTCACCGGCGACAACCCTGGAACTATTCTAGCTCTCCCCCTCCGACCCTTGGACGCTATTGTTTCGCTGGGTACCTCCACAACCTTCCTCATGAACACACCCAAGTATAAGCCTGATGGTGCTTACCACTTCTTCAACCACCCTACAACCGATGGTCACTACATGTTTATGCTTTGCTACAAGAACGGAGGTCTGGCGCGTGAGCGAGTTCGAGACCAACTCCCTAAGCCTGAGAATGGCCCCACTGGATGGGAGAACTTCAACAAGGCTATTGAGAGTACTCCCGCCCTCGGTGCTGCGAAAGATGACGACAGGCGCAAGCTGGGCCTGTACTTCTACCTCACTGAGGTGGTGCCAAATATCCGTGCTGGCACTTGGCGATACTCATGTGAGCCCGATGGCTCCGACCTTCAAGAGGTAAAGGACGGCTGGGATAAGGAGACTGATGCTCGAGTCATTGTCGAGTCTCAGGCTCTCTCCATGCGTCTGCGCTCTCAGAACCTTGTCGAAAGCACTCGACCTGGCCTACCTGCCCAGCCCCGTCGTATTTACCTTGTTGGAGGTGGTTCTCTAAACCCAGCCATTGCTCGGGTTATTGGAGAATCCCTTGGTGGCAGCGACGGCGTTTACAAACTCGACGTTGGCGGCAACGCTTGCGCCCTGGGCGGAGCCTACAAAGCTCTGTGGGCTCTTGAGTGTCAGCCAAACGAGACCTTTGACGAACTCATCGGCAAGCGATGGACCGAAGAGGGTAACATCCAACGAATTGATGAGGGTTATCGCGAGGGAGTGTACCAAAAGTACGGCAACGTACTCGGAGCCTTTGAGGGCCTGGAGAAAAAGATTCTCGCCGAGCAAGCTGCAGGTTCAGATAACGGACAAAAGGATGTGCAGGCAAGCGGTTGATTTATTTCCAGGGTATCTAATGTCTAAAAAGGAAGAGTTTGTCTAATATCATTATCTAACGTACTTGCTCATGAAGCGTCTGTGGAAGTCGGAACGGAGGAGATCCTAGAGTTCGGGTTAGCGAATGTCGTCTTTTTACAACGAACCTCCAAGTAAGAAGGGAGAATGCATATAGAAGCTGGCAAGATGCTATGCAAAAATAGAACAAATAAAAAAATACTTACGTTTACGAACTCCTTCTTTTTGCCCTTGTCCTCTGTGCCACGAGCTTGGTTCTTGAAGACCACATCGTCGTCCCAGCGGCGCTTCATGTTGAAATCTTGCTTGTTCAGGAGAGGATTTCCGAGAGCAATGTTTCGTTCTCGAGCATCTTGTTCTTCTTTGAGTCGCTCTGCCTCCTGCGGTGTGTGTTAGTCCCAAACCTGTGTAATATTGAATGATCGCGTAAACATACCTCTTTCTTCTTCCTTTCCTCTCGCTCTTTTCGCACACGATCAAGTTCTCTTTGCAGTTCCGCATCAGAGTCATCATCGCTATCGTCGTCGTCGTCGCTGTCCTCCTCGTCCTCCTCACTGTCATCATCGGCATCAATATCTCTTGTCTCTGCTAATATCCGTCGTCTTTTCGCTTCTAGATCCTCCCCCTCTCCATCAGTGGTTGAAAGCGCTCGTTTGGCACCACCAGAAACGCTGGTCTCGTCGTCCTCGTCGGCATCGTCAATCAGAGCAGGGGCGCCGTTCTTCTTGGTGAAATGGGCGGCTTCAGCGGCGAGAAGCTCGGCAGCGAGGTCACGAGTAGGATTTTCGTCGGCATCACCACCTTGACCAGCCTGACGATACTTCAGTTGAGTATGGGCTGGTAGAAGACGTTGATGGTAGGCTGGGCCTCGGAGGGCTTCTTTGCCACGAGCCTACAAAAGTTAGCATGCGCCTGTATTGATAGAACAAATTCACGGACCGGATCAAACGTAGGTCTGTGAGCGGTAGTCATGGCGACAATTCCTCGATCTTTTGTATTTAAAGAATTGTAGTTTTACTGTTGATACAAAGTCTGGGAAACTGCCGACGCGAGGCGTAACTTGCTCTGGAAACAGACGTGCCGGCCGTAAGTGGCGATTCACCGCCCGGCAGAATTTATTCAATGTTTGTCTCTGTCTATCACGCTTTAGCACTCTATATACACAGCATTGGTTTTCACGACATTTTTTACATAGAATTAACATCCAGCCATGCCGCGTGAAGCCGAGCCCTCTCTTTCTGAGAAGACGTTCCTCACCCAAGCCCTGAACGAGGGTTTGCGGTTAGATGGGCGCAAATTCGACGAATTCCGACCTCTTGAGCTCACATTTGGAGATGAGTATGGAGTGGCAGAGGTGAAATATGGAAAAACAAGGTAAAACAAAACTCGTCAAGGAAATTCAAACAGACATTGACTTATTTCTCAGCGTACTAGCCAAGGTTTCAGCCGAGGTGACTGTGCCATACACAGACCGTCCTTTTGACGGAGTTTTTACAATCACATCAGAACTCAGCCCCATGGTCGCACCTTCATATGAGGTCAACCGCCCTTCACTCGAGGAGATTCTTCTTTCAAGGCTTCTTGAAAAGACAGTTAGGAGATCGGGTGCCCTGGATACCGAATCACTATGTCTCATCGCCGGTAAAAAGTGCTGGTCTATCCGAGTTGATCTCCATGTTCTCGCCCACGATGGCAACCTTACAGATGCTGCCTGCGTGGCCGTCATTGCAGCCCTTCGACATTTCCGCAAGCCTGATTCAAGCATCGAAGGAGAAGTCCTTACTGTTTACACACCTGCCGAGAGAGAGCCTGTGCCTCTGAGCTGGCTTCATTCCCCATTCTGCGTCACGTACAGTTTCTTTGGCGAGGACGGAAGCCAAGTTCTTGTCGACACCACCTGGCTTGAGGAGCAAATGCGTGTTTCTCACTGCACATACAGTCTCAACAAGCACGGCGAGATTTGCCAGATTGCCAAGCTAGGAGGAGACGCCCTGGATGCGCCGCTATTCATCCAGTGCGCCCAGGGTGCGCTCAACCGATCTAAGGATCTTTCAAACATTGTGGATAACAAGCTTGCCGAGGATGCAAAGCGAAGGGACAAGGGAGGGCTCCTGGCAGAGTTGACGGCTGAGAACGATGGGTGACGCTAACACTTACAACTCAATGCCGATGAAAAGCAATAAGAATAAGGAAAATAAAAACCATGATACCCCGAACATAGATTACCATGTGCTTCCCATGCCTGAATATTGATAGAAGTGATTCACTGATGCTCAAACCAACACCCAGTACAATACGCCAGCCAGACCGGTCTATTCCAGTCTTTGTCATCGCTCATAAAACGCATTAATTGCACAAAATAACCCTCAAGATCGATAAGCTACCGCATAACGGGCGGCCGAGACTCCTTGTTCCATTGCACTCGTGTCCTCACCCATTCGATAGCTTCTCGAACTCCGTCGCCTGTCAGGGCACTCAGAGCCAGCACACGTGAGTCGCGAACAGCAGACCCTTTGTCTCCCTCCATAACCTTCTTGACCAAGCCTTCCTTGATGCGTATTGTTTCAACACAGTCCTCACGATCTTGCTTGTTGGCCAGAATGAGAAGGGGTACGCCTTCGGTCTCTGTGTGCTGTAGAACGTCTTCGAGGACAAGACGACACTCCTCCAGCCTGCTCAGGTTCTCGTCGTGCTCAATGTTGCCGTCGCCGATATCGGTGCTGTCGATTATAAATACTATCGCATGGCAACTCGTGTAGTAGCTCTCCCAAAGCTTGCGCAGGGAGTGCTGTCCGCCTACGTCCCATAACTTCAGGTACATGTCCTGCAACGGTATTGTTGAGACATTCTGACCAACGGTAGGCACTGTCTTGAGTTTCGGATCGGGTCTATTCGGCAAGAACATTGACTTGACTTGTTCGTGAAAGGTTGTTTTGCCAGCATTGTCGAGGCCTAGAAGAATAACCGAATATTCTGGAAGGGAGATATTAGTATAGGCTAACTCACAAGAACAGAGAGGCGGTAGCTATTTTTACTAACCTTCTTTGCTCGTTGCATAGAGGTAGAGTCCTTTGGCAAGATGGTACATTGTTGTCGCGGAGTCTAGGCCTGGAGAATCGGAGCATCTGATGTGTATTTTGTATGTAAGAAGTGGATGCGACAGTGTGGCCGTTGAGTGAAGATGATACCTTGCAGCTCCAATGTGAAATGTGTAGTATGTACTAAGCTAAATGAGCCTCTGTCCTAGGTGGACGTGGTCTCTGTCGCGGGGGTTTGGTTCCTGGAAGATTTAGTGGATGGAGCCACTGAGGAGCCACTGAAGAGCCTCATTGAAGACGCCCTGTCCCCCGCCAACCGCCCTGGCCTGGGCACGGACAGCCGCCCGATGAGCCCCGCTGACTTGCATGGAGTTGCACAACCATTTGAGATCGAGTCCTTGTTTGAGATCACAGGACACAAGGTGGCGTTTATCCTATTCAGAGTCCTGTTGGGTTCTACCTACGGCTGGTTATTCGTTCTTTGTTCGTAGATCAGATAGGGGTTGGTTTGGGTTGTCTTGGTAGTAAATACATAGAGCATATATAGTATCTGAGGTAGACCCCCTTGACAAAAGACTCGCTTCAAAAAGGTATACATTAGTAGACAACGTCAATTATTGGGATGAAGCAAAAGCATTAGGTTGCAGATTGGTATTCATGGTAGGTAGGTAGTCTGTACTATGATGTTTGTCCATAACAAAGATTCCTCTTGTTGACTGTACCTAGGTAGGTAGGCATGAATAGTGATGAATAGCCAATCAGAGTATTGCTTTATTGAAAGCTGTTGCCTTTCATCTCCTGCGCCTATCTTGGTTACTTGGCCCACCTTAGCTTAGGTATTGGATCCAAGCTTCCTGGCAGACCATCGCATATTCCAATCATCCCTCCATCCTCTCTACCCAGATACAGGTACAGCATTATTTCTTCTGACACTTCCAAACTTATTCGCTGCCTGGACGTTGTCTCCATTTCTGTTTTCGCGTCATCACCAACTGTACGATCCGAATACTGCTTCTCTTGCGCCTTCGCCCCTTTGCGAATGTTCTCAGTATCGCATTTTACGAGGTTCGCGCAGGGAGTCTCCCACTTGATCTCGCATTAAGCGAAGCGATCGCGATATAATCTCCAACTTCCACGACTTTCGTCCATTCGAACACGGACGACTCTTTCGCAATGGCTTCGGCAAAACTGGTCGGAATGGGCTTTCAGCTCCTTAGTACGCTATATCCTAGTCCGACTCGACTCCCACGACATGAGGGCTGACGTATTGAACATAGAGCGAGCCACCGATGAAGAAGACACCGACCCCGAGGGTGTGTTTCCCCACGCAAGACATGGACGATTCGATACACCTTGAAATTTACTGACCATGACCTCCAGAGGGTGACTCTGCCCAGAAGGAACTGTTCGCAGCATGGGCGCTCTTCATCTCGATTATGTTGCTCATAGTCGCCTTCTTCACAAGCTACATGCTTCAGATGAAGAAAGTCACTGCCATACATGAAACGGTTATATCCATTTTTGCCGGTATGATTTGGAAATCCGTCATTATGCGATCCAATGCTTACACCCTCTCTTCTCATAGGAATGGTGGTTGGGCTTGTTCTTATGATCTTTGGAGGTGACTCCATTCGAACCATGATCAGCTTCGACTACCAGATCTTCTTCAATCTGCTGCTGCCGCCCATTATTCTGTCTTCAGGTTATGAGTTGCATCAAGCCAACTTCTTCCGGAATATCGGTACTATTTTGACATTCGCATTTGCTGGAACCTTCTTGTCGGCTGTTGTTATTGGCCTCATCCTGTACTTCTTCACCCTTATTCCTGGATCCCTGGAAATGTCCTTTGTCGATGCGATTTCAGTCGGCGCAACTCTCTCTGCTACCGACCCTGTCACCATTCTGGCCATTTTTAACGCTTACAAGGTCGATCCCAAGCTGTACACCATCATCTTTGGAGAATCCATCTTGAACGACGCCATTGCCATTGTCATTTTCGAAACTGCGCAAAAGTACAAAAAGGGCGAGGCTGCTGGACTAAGCATCATCAGTTTCTTCGAAGGTACAGGCATCTTCTTGCTGGTCTTCTTCTGCAGTTTGTTCATCGGCTTTCTTGTCGGTGTGGCAACGGCGCTTTTGCTCAAATTCACCTACCTCCGTAGGACCCCCAAGATTGAGAGCTGCTTGATGGTTTTGATTCCATACGCTACTTATTTCTTTTCTCATGGCCTTCACATGTCCGGTATGTTACCTCAAGTCAATCTCTCCACCCGTATTCTAATTTCTACGCAGGTATTGTGTCGTTACTTTTCTGTGGCATCACTCTCAAGCATTATGCCTACTTCAACATGTCGCGACGGACTCAGCTTACGACAAAGTTCATCTTTCAGATCTTGTCGCAATTGTCCGAGAACTTCATCTTCATTTACTTGGGACTAGCTCTGTTTACCGACAACCATCTTCAGTTCCAGCCTCCTCTCATTATTGTAACTATCCTGGCCGTTTGCGCTGCTAGATGGGTCGCCGTATTCCCCTTGTCCAAGGCTATTAACTGGTTCATCCGATACCGCGCCAGCAGACGAGGGCAGGAGGTTGGTGACGAGCTGCCCTACAACTACCAGGCCATGCTTTACTGGGCTGGTCTAAGAGGAGCTGTTGGTGTAGCTCTAGCTGCTTTGCTCACTGGCGAAAACTCCCCTGCACTCCGAGCCACTGTTCTAGTCGTGGTTGTGCTCACCGTTATCATTTTCGGAGGCACTACCGCTCGTATGCTTGAGATCCTTGGAATCCGTACTGGTGTTGTCGAAGAGGTTGACAGCGATGACGAATTCGATATCGAAACATTTGGAGGGGGCCTTCAAGTCAAGCGATCAGGAACAGGCATTGGTTACAATCCTCGCAGGAATGGTAGCGTCGCTCTCGGTAGCCTCGAAGCAGGCCAGTCTGCTAGTTATGTGTCTGGCGCTTCATCTCCGCACACGGGCGGCCGTCCTACAAGCAAAGTACGAAAGAACTCTATACCCGAGAGATCTGACCTACTTCGTCACAATGATGATTCAGACATTGGTAGTGACATTGACGTCTCCGATTTACCACCTCCAGCTCGTCGCTCGCCACTTCCACGCTCCAACACCGGTACACCATCTCGTGTTGACAGTGCATACGCGACTCCTATATCGGAAACGTCAGGAGGCCAGCCAATCACCGCATCCAATGCGATCCGGCAACTCTGGACCTCAGAGGACCCTGCCAGTGTATTCCACCATCTCGATGAGGACTTCATCAAGCCCAGGTTGCTTCTTCAAGGAGACAGTTCCAGAGGCGGCAACGGTGGACCTAGCTGAATGGGTGTATATAGTGAATGATGGAATTATGTGTTTCCCATTCCAAGTTGGGTGGGCTGTACAATCGATGTGCATGACCGGCGTTAGGTTTTAGTTGCATAGAAATATATTCATAATAGATATAAATGATTTGGTCTGGACGTTCATTCCGCCTTCGTCAACCAGGAATTGTGTCACATGAGTGTAAAGTGATTTGATTTGAATAAGGGGTGTTTTTAGTTGCCCTAAACGAGTAAGGACTTATGTGGCCATCTACTTAGTTTCATGCCTTTAACTACTATGATTAATGAATAATCTACAGATGCTCTCCAACTCATGCCTTCAAAACTTGACCCGCCCGTTGCTTCATACGCAGTTACGCAATCGTACAGCCAGAATCGTCATGTTTCCTCTTTCGCTCAAACGCTTTTCATGATAAGACAAACACCAATATGATCGCTCCCGATACACCAAGCCAAGCCAAACCCATAGTCCCAGAAACCCCAACAAGAAAACTGTGCAATTTCGCCAACTCGCCAACTCTTCCACTAGCCAGCCGAGGGTGTAGCGCTACCGCTTGCCTGTCTCTGTTGCTGCTGCTGCTGTGCTTGATGTTGTTGGACCTGTGCCTGAACCTGAGCTTGGACTTGTTGCTGAGGCTGCTGTTGTTTCGCCTGCACTTGCTGCTGCTGCTGAGATTGTTGCTGTTGGGGCTGATGTTGAGCTTGGTGAGGCTGCTGATGTTGTTGTCCGGGGCTACCCGCTGCTGCACTTGCTTGTTGCTGCTGTTGTTGTCGAAGTAGCGCGGCATATTGGTGAGGGCTAGTTGTGGCTGCAATACTTCCAGCAAGTCCGCCTTGACCAGCCGTGCCAGCAGCAGAGTTCATTGCAGAGCGTTGCGCCATCATGAGCCGTGTCAAATGTTCCGTTGCTAGTTGACGGGCCTGCTCAGAGGTAAGGCTGGGGTTTTTGGCGCGAAATTGTGCCTCAAGCTGGTTCAGTTGAGCCTGGATAGCTGGTGGGAGTTGCGGTTGCGGTCGTGGGGCTATTGAGCCTGCAGGGCCGGATGGCATATGGAGGCCGTTTGTCTGCGGTGAGCTAAGATTGCCCTGGTTGAACTGAGCCATCATCGCCTGCGCGTTATTAAGGAAACTCTGTTGATTCATTGGATTGCCGTTGATGCCGTTGATGCCGTTCACACCATTCATTGCGTTCCGCATCTGCGCAGGAGGACTTTGCTGGGCGCCTGCTGCCCCTTGACCAGGGGTGCCAGGACCTCCTTGAGCATGCATCTGTGCAGCCCGCTGCTGTTCAGATATACGTTGGGCACGAATCATCAAGCTAACATCAGGCGGAGGATTCGGCATGGGCATACGGTTGTGTTGCCCCTGCATTGCCTGTAATTGTGCTTGTTGCACACTACTCATCTGGTTCGGCGGCACAAGTCCACCAGCCATGTGAGCCGGGACACCTCCCATACCAGCAGCAGCAGGCGATTGCATGGGCATTCGTGGACGAGCTTGTCCTGCAGCGGCTGCAGCGGCGGCCGCAAGTTGGTTAGGGACATTAACACGGCCAACACCATTCATACCGTTGGCTGCTGCTGCGGCGGCGGCGGCAGCGGCAGCAGCTTGTGCCGAGTTCTGACCAGCCTGCACAGCTCCAGGAGTACCAGCAGCCATTTGGCCGGCTTGACTTTGAGCTCTGGCTTGCAAAACGGCCTGGGAGGATGTCAGCTTTATGCTTCCATTGGGCCGCGCGGCTGCGTTACTTACTCGTCTTTGAGCCTCTTGCCTTGACGCAAACTGCGCCATCTTTTCTGCCAGAGCTTGGTCTCTCTCGTAGCGGAGCCTGCTGTATTCTCCTGGTGTTTTTGTTGGGCGTTGTGATGTAGACTCATTGGTCTTTTTGTTGGCAGCATTCTGCGATGCCGTGTGTTGCTGCTTCTGCGCTGTTGTCTCCCGTTTCTTGGCCAGCTTGCGCATGGCATCAAGCATCGTGAGGTGTTTCTGGTTACGTCGCCTCTCCACTCTGACGGGAATAGATTGGGGTCTTCGTCGCCCAGGAGTGACTGCTCCATTGGCTTGGTTGACCTGCTGTGCCATCGCCTGGTTTTGCATGTTAATAAAATTTTGGGCTTGGTTAATGCGGCCCGTGTAGGCTTTGAAGTACTGTGTCTTTGACATGTCCGCTGGAAGTCCTTCCAGGTTGATCCACCTCTCGAAGCATTCCCAAGGAGTGCGTCTCTCTGCACCAGAGTTGAAAATGGATCTAGGTGCAAGTATACTCGAAATGAGGGACCAGTTATAAGAATGCTCCCGGACAAGGCTCCGAAGTTCATCGTCCTCAGCAATGGTCCATTGTGAGGGGCTGCGACATTCGAAGAAACTTTGAGAGGGCATAGGATACTCTGAAGGTGGCCGAAATTGATGGCCAACATATAAGCGATCCCGGATGTGCTTCATCTCAGGGTTAAATAAAGCAACCTCGTCGGTAGCTGATGGCAAGGGAAGACTGGGCGAGGAATCACTGCTCACAAAGCCAGCCTCACCCTCATCGTCAGAATCTTCGTTCTGATAATCGTATCGACTACGCTTTCTCGGTGGGCCATCTGAAACCAACTTCATGTGACCCTCGACATACTTGCTCAAGGGCAGAGCTGGTCGCCGCCAATGAGCATCGGGGTCCCATTCGGGCCCTGTAAGATCGAACTTGGGGACCTGAAGAGGTGCTCCAAACATAGGGAGCTCTTCCAAAAGCTGGTCTGCAGCGGCTGTTCGGCGTAGACCGAAAACGACATCCTCGTCATGAAGGTTGAATATGGCGGATGGAGCTATTGTCTCAGGGAAGTCTTCGGTAAGATCGTCCAGGTTGTCGATGGATTCGACATCCTCGCTGGCGACGAGATCAGGAGTAGAGTGGTTTGCACCCTCAACATCAATCATGTCGACATCGGTAGCCGGCTTAGGGTTGAGTGGGATCACAGTTTGGACTTGCAGCGCCTTCCGCTCCTTAGTGGTAGCTTCATGCCATTCTGCACAAGCATACGCGAGATTCTTGGCTACAGCTCTCTTCCATTTTCGTTCCTCTCGGAAATCTGTTCGCATCCATTTCATTTCTTGAAGCACGACATCCCAGTGAGACGGGGGACGAGTAGGCTCAGGGCAACGTTTGGGTTGCCGTAGAGACCATTTATCATGCTGCTGGAGATGGTAAACACGCCGCAAAACTTTACATGCTTGGTGGTCCTGGATGGCCAGATTGGCGTCCGGCGTCGTAACGGTCTTGTTGGCAGTGTACAGAATTTTCTCGATTGGCTGCATCCACGATGAACTACCGGCAAAGCCCTGGACAAAAAGAGGGGTGTAGTAGTCTTCGGTCGGAAGAATCGTGTCACGCTGACTGGGCACCATGGACTTTTCTTCGCCCTTCTTGGACTGCTTACCAAAAACAACCGTCGAAGGTTGGCTGCGGGAGCTCTGTCTTTGATGAGCGGAAATATGACGATGTCTCAGGGTCGGTGATTTAGGAGTAGATGTTAGAGGAGTCAGCTGATTGTTTGAGCTCTTGTTGGTAGAAATATGTTCCAGTGTCGGAGTTTGGCGAGGGGTCACGCCAACAATTTCACTGACAGACTTTGGACGCATTGCCCCAGACGAAACTCTAGTGACAGCACGCTCGACCTTCGGGGGCGAATCTTGAGGAACGGCCTCGACAGGTGCAATGGGCTCAGTTATATGCTGTAAAACGGGTGCAGACGGGCCATCATCGGCTGCATCTAACTTCTCGGGTGATATGTGCGCCCCGGTTTGACTTTCAGTACTTGCTTTAGGTTCAGGCGTATCCACGTCCATCTGTTCAGAGGCCTCCTCTTGACTGTCTGGAATTTCTTTACTGCCTGCAGCTTCTGCAGGTGCGCCAGTTGCTAACACGGGCTTCATATCAGTATCAAGTTTTTGCGGAGCATGCTTTTCCTCAGCCCCTCCGCTGACTGTGGGCGCAGCTTTGACAACCCTATCGTCAATACCCGACATCTTAATATCATCGGACACTGGCGCTGAAATAGCAGTGTCTGCTTCATGGCTAGTGCTCGCCGAGGCTAGTTCTGTGTCTGTCTCTGCTGCGACGCTCGATCGAATAGATTCTTGGAGGAGTTGGGCTTCGGCAGAGTCTGGGGGAGCTTCCAATACACGGTCTTGCAGTTCTTTAATTGAAGAAACTCGGACATCACCACTCTCCTGACTCTGATGATATTTGTCTGTGCCTCCCTCATGGGCGCCATCCTCGATCTTGTTCTGTTCTGCTGGCTCGACATACTGTGGCCCCTCATGCTCCGGACTTGTATCTGTGGAAGCATCGTCATGCACCGCGGGAGTCGTCGCACTTTGTGCTGTTGAACCAGGAGAAGATAATGCATCGGCGGGACGAGTAACATCGGTAGGCGGCTTTACTGTTGGAGAAACGCCTGTTACAGCAGAATCCACGATCCCCTGATTAGGCTTCGTTGACAAGGACGTTCCAGCTTCAATATGCTCGCCCTTCGTTCCGGATTCAAAGGTGACTTGAGGTTGACGCGGTACGGATGCGCCTTCGTTTGAATCGGCAGGGTTCTCTCCGTTTGCGATTGGATTCGTATTGGCCTCAGTAGGGGCAGGAATATCCCGAGAGGTTGTCGGTATCGGCTTTACAGTCGCATCGGTAGGTAGGAGCACAGATTGTGCGTTTGTGGCGGATGGGACAACGGTGCTGACGGTCGTGGCTGCCTCTGTTGAAATCTCGGGGGTCAAAGGTCTTGTTGAAGCAGCAGCATCATTGACTTTTGTAGGTAAGGATGCCCCATTAGACTGCTGTTCCTCCTGCGCATCCGTTACATGAGATTCGTTTGTATCCTCCGACGTTTGCTTCGGTGCGGATTCATTGGCAATAAATATTGACTTTGCGAGAGACTTCTTGAACACTTCTAGCGAGAAGTTTGGTCTTGTTGGGATGCTGGCTTCATTCAGTGTCTTGCTTCTATAGTGGCATTAGCATGTTACGGGCATTGACGGCACAATGCACGCGCAAATTTATTCTAAAAAGCGCGTGTTTGATTTATAGAACGTACTGGATGATATCGTTGGCTTGCAAAAATTGCCATTCGGCTGGTGTTGTGGTCGGCGCGTCGGGGTTGGTCAAAACTGGGTGCGGCAGACCCTCGGACTGTGTCGCAACAGCGAACAGTTCGCGAAGCTTTCGCTTCCGCGACGTCACAATTGAACTGAGGCAAGTTAGCACGCCGAAAGATATATCACCATGATCGGAAAAATCAGCTCTTTCGTATGAGCCCATACTGACCTGCACTCATTGCGCTTTGATTGAAGCAGCCTTGATAGATCGGCAGCTCCGACCTCAGTCATAGCATCGACGGCCGCGACATCCGTTTTGGGTTGAAACGGACGTTGCAAGAAATAATTTGGAGTCGCCTGAGATGAATGCACGAGTTTTTGACGATGAAAAAGGTGGTTGTGGATTGATTTTGGGGTGTCGATGTTGAGGGCGACGTCGCTGGAGGGCGTCAAATTTTCTGTCTCTGGGGAGACGATACCGTGGTGTTTGGTGGTTTGCAGCTCAAAGCGCTGAATGCAGTGGAGTTTAGTTGAAGCGCGGGCACATGGGGGACATTGAACGCTGGGGAAGGTATCGGAAGAGACTAGAGAGTGCGGGACTGGCGGTGGATTAGGGGGGGGCAATCAACCAGGCTTGCAGCAAATAGTGGGTGTAGCGCGAGTGGTGGGCAGGAGAAGTGAGGATCAAGGTTTGGGATAAGGCCAAGGTTTGTGGAAAACGAGATTCAAATTTCTGAACCAACATCTATTTTTTGCACTGTGCTAAAATTGTCCAACCGTAGCGCCAAGTGCGCGAGGACCATAGAAAGGGGTAGAAGGTTTTAAGACAGCACGGTATATCGCTGCACGTCAGGCACCGTGTCCAATACGCTCATATTTGCGTTTGGAACAGTCATTTAAATCCCCACCGCGTACATTAGACTACTGTATGTATCCTTTCTTAGGCTGTAACCTGTAAAAAAGCAGTGAAAGGGAAAATGCATGTTGAGTGTACTGAGCATAGACTATTATCTTTTAATCCTCTTGTATCCTGTCATCCATAAGATTGGATATTTTCTCTTACCTGATTCAAGCTTTCATCTAGGACTATCAATAACAAACAGTGTGCCACTTACTACCTTAGCACGAGAGGGAATCAGCTGCTAGTGCAGTCTACAAAACGTATGGTTTCCTTTAGGCATCCAGGTAAGTAAGTACCTACATATCCTAGTGGCCCGTTTTAGTTATGTGTACAGAAACTTCATTTCGTGATATTTCATATTATATAATTCCTTCAAATTCTCAAGAAACAAGTACTTATTTCCATGAAAGACTGATCCTCGTAACAATGAGCCTCACTTTGATTGTGCATTGACCGCTCGATCGGGGGTTGGTTCTTACCAAGGTACTTCCCGTGATTCAGCCACTCTCCAAGTGGATTCGGTGTAGCCACAATATGTGCGCCACAGAAGACTCCCGGCTGCCTGCTTCTGACGTCTTTCAAAATTTGGTGGTTCTTCACGATTTCTGAAGTCTGAAACCGACTTCTTCCCTCGCTTTGAAGCTTTGAGTTACAAAAAGGAGGGTCCAAGAACCAACCTTATTCTAACACGATATAGAAGCACTGCTCAGCAGCCCACTTCTTCTTCTTCCTTCAGCATACGTCTTTCAGAGTTAAATCCATCTCATCTGTCTCGGCATTCGCTGCATAAGAATTTATAAAAACGACTCGCCAAAAATGTCAGAACAAAACAGGCCAGCAGCGCCGCGGATAGCAATCAAGTTCGGTACTCCCTCGAGTAACAACAATCCAAAGAAGCTTGCAAAACCAAATCCGCCGTCGGCGCTAGGAAAGAGACCGCGACCACACGCTCTAGGAGGAGAATCTGATTCCGAAGACGACCATAATGACCACCGTGGACGACACGAAAAGATCACAGGATTCGGTGCGGAGGGCGCAGAAACTGAGCGCAAAGTGAAGGACCCAAGGACAGAGAAGAAAGACTACGTGATTGCTCGGCAAACCAACCGCGACTGGAGATCAGAGGCCAAAGCGCAGAGAAAGGGAAAGAATTTGCTTCCTGAGGAGGCTAGGGATCAGCAGGCCGGAACAACAGTCGAAACAGAGCCCGCGGATCAAGATAAGGGTTTAAAATGGGGTCTAACGATCAAGGAGAAAACCGAGGACGACAAACAGGATGCCGATCTAGATCCCGGCGATGCAAAGGCCGACAACCATGATAACGACCAGAAGCTACCTCCTAAACGTTCGGCAGACGATGAAGCTATCGATGCGCTATTAGGGAAGAAGGAGGAAGAGAACAAGGTTATCCATCCAACCGAAGAGGACGCTTACCGTCGCGACATCCAAGAAGCGGGTGAAGCATCTACTCTCGACGACTACGAATCCATGCCTGTGGAGGAGTTTGGCGCAGCTCTCCTACGAGGTATGGGTTGGGACGGCAAGTCTCGTGGTAAAGTAAAAGAAGTCAAGCGACGTCCTAAGGGGCTCGGTCTTGGTGCCAAGGAGCTCAAAGGGGAGGAGGACCTGGGCAAGTGGAATCAGAACGGGCAAAGGAACAAACGACCACGCCTAGACGAGTACCGCCGAGAGGAGAGTAAACGAAAGGATAGTCGTCGACATGAGGACAGTTATAAGCGCGAGCGCGAGCGTGAAAGGGATCGAGACAGCAGGCATGGGCACCGTGACCGCGACCGTGATCGCGACCGTGATCGAGACCGCGAAAGAAACAGAGACGGCCGACACCGAAGTCATCGAGACTATGATCGGCGACATTGAGGCAATCAAACCAGCATTAATACATGGGAACGGCGAAATAGTATTTTTATGGTAAGGGGCAACTTTGGCTTTGATAAACGCCCATTGCAACATCTCATATTACCTAGACTAGACATTCACAGGACACGAATTTCAATCCGCTAACGTGCAGAGTGGGTATTGATTTGAGTATTAACTATGCATTTTTAATTAAAAAACTATAATTACAGCCTAGGCCGCATGATTGGGGTATACGTATACTATTCCTTCAAAACAACAACCCAACGCCGTGCACTCTTTCATGAGCTTATGATTCTACCTTGCTGGCACGGTCAATCTATCCGTTCCAGAAGGGGCTTTCTCTCCAGCTCCACCTTCGGCCATGTTGCCATCGGCATCAGCCAGTGATGCGAGGCGTTTCTTCTCTCCGTATCTCTTTGTCAAATTCAACGATCTTCGAATCGACATGCTTCGATCCCGGCGAGACTTTCCTTCACCACGACCGCGGCCTTGATCAGGATCTACCACTTCTTCAAGGTCCTTCCCTTGCTTGAGCGCTTCCAACGACTTTTTGGCAGTGTCCACGTCTTCGAACACGACCTCGGTATCGATAAGGACCCGGTCGATCTGCCCTGCGATACCACGCTTCTTCTCCAACTCCTGGAGTTTCTCTCTTAGCTCCTTCATGATATGCCACCCGTCCATTACCTCCTTCTCTAGTTGTTTCTGCCGATCTTCTGGGAGTGCCTTATACTCTCTCTGTCCTTGAGCCATGCGAGCCCGGCGGATGTACTTCTGAGGCGTCTTGGACCGTTCGGCCTGCTTCACAACGCCCTTCAGCGTGTAACCGACCGGACCAACAATAGCAGACAAATTCTTGAGTACGAGCCCTGTCAAGCCCATACCTGTACCCTTGACAAACCCAATTGGCCCATTTTCTTTCGCTCCGCGGATCGGAAGACGAACAACTCCTGTGAAACCATCGTAGATACCATAGGCAAACTCGTGCCCGGCTGCTCGAAGTCCGGAATGAAAGCCAGTTACTCGAATGGGTCGTCGTACCGTGTTGTCACCGTATAGTCGAGGAGCATTGTGAAACCCCTGTGCCAGAGCCATCGAGAGGTCGACTGGCGCCTTAGCGATAGCCGTAGCTGTCCTCTCAACACCACTCGCCATATCGCCAACGTACTGTCCGCCTGCGTCCTCGGCTGTCGTCTCGGTGTGCAGCGAAGCACCGTCCGCTGGGTTTTCAGGATCTGCTGTATCGTTTCGCGGTGCTTCACTGTTGGTCTCCTTGGATTTCTTTGACCTTTTCACGCTCTTCTTTTTTCTGATCGACTTTGTCCTTTTTGTCCAATGGTAAGGAACGCTGGCAACGCCATGGAATGCTTCACCAACCGTGCCAGCAATGGAACCAGCAATTCCAGTGACAGGCTCTCCGGGGCCTTCGAAATCATTCCATTCTTTATGCCTGAGGAGTCTCAAGCGCTTCCAGGTCAGCTGGCCATTGTCAACAAGCATGTCAGCAGCCAAGGCACCCAACTTGATATTGGTTCCTTTGACTTCCCAGACAGCTGTGCGGTCTTGGAGGATGGAGCATCGTAGAATGCTAGGAGATGTGAGGTTCAACTGTCGGTGGAACTCCTTGACAGCATTTTCAGCACCATCACCCTCTTCTGCAATTCGCTTTGCGATTTTTTCTGCGGCTTCTCTTGCCTTGTCTGAGAGACAATACTCAATGCCTTCTGCGAGTTTCTCTGCGTTGAGATGTTTGTAGGGAATTGGTTCAGGGCCGACGTCTGCGCTGCTCACCATCTTGCCCCAGAAATTCTGATCACCAAAAAAGGGAACGATCATTGTTGGCTTGCCACACTTCAGTGCAATGGCGGTTGTGCCCGCGCCTCCATGAATTACACAAGCTTTGACTCTTGGGAAAAGCCAGTCATGAGGAGTGTTGTCGAGCATGAAAACATTGTCTGGGACGTCGTCTCCTCCAAGTCCACCCCAACCCTTCGACACCAAGGCACGAACCCCTGCCATTTCAACGGCCTTGAAGATCATTTCAGTAAATTTGTCAGCATCGTCGACGACAATGGAGCCAAATCCAATGTAGATAGGAGTGTCTCCAGCCGCGATGAAATCCTCCAATTCCTTTGGTGGCTCAAAGGTCGAAGCTAAGTCAAGGAATACGAAGCCAGCTACGTCAATCTCACTGCCCCAGTCCTGTGGCTTGGGTACAAGACCCGGTGACCACAGATACGTGAAAGGCACATGCAGACGATAGGTCGCACCTGGTGCCCAGAGAGTTGATACCGGGTCTAGGGCCAATGTCTTGACACGGAATTCATTAACCAGGTCTCCTAAGCCTTGCCATACCATCATCTCGACCAAGGGGTAAGAGATGAAGTTTGTGTATCCTGGATCCACGTTGGAGTTCTTGATGCTCGCCAAGGGATGCGGGAAAGCTTGTGTTGGAGTATAGGGAAAGGTAAACATCAAGTGAACAGGGATTCCGAGCGCTTCGGCACAGTGAATGTGTGCAAAACTTGGCGGGTTGGCGATGATGACGTCTGCCACAAAAGGATCCTTTTCACCCATCATCTTCAAATTCTGACGGTCTGACTCGTCGTCTGTAGCATTGGTACACGCACGCCAGAACCCATCAAACATGGTAGCCATGGCAGCTCGTCGTCGACCAATATCTCCAGCCTTGAATGTCTCAAGTGTTGGTATCAACCCAGGATTCTTAACCATAAAGGCCATAAGTTCGGAAGGGTCGCCTCCAACAGAAAAGAACTCGAGCCCCGAATCCTTTTCCACAAAGTCACGAAACGCCGGGTGCGTAGCGATGCGTACACGATGTCCGTATTCCTCCTTGAGAACTTTACCGATTTTTAGAAATGGCTGGGCATCTCCTCGCGAACCAATAACCATGATGACGATGTTCAGGCGGGTCTGGGGTTTTGGGTCCGCCACAGCTGTCGCAGAGGATGACCGACGTGGGCTCTCGGGAATTGTCAAGTTCGATGGTTTTTCGGCCTGTTCCATGCTTGGAGGTGTCATCTTGTTGACCGCTGCACCCAGAGCTTTGCTCAGGTATCCAGTGCCTGCAGTTTCATTGACAGTAATTCGCAAGCGGCCATCCTTCTTAACCTTTCCAGATGTTTGATAGTTCTGGTTACCAACGCTGAATTGGCCATATTTATCATCACCAAGGTCTTTGTGTGATGCCTTGCCTTTCTTCCGATCTTCACTTGGGGGCTCCCGCCGGTTGGTCGGTCGATGTTCTTCGTCGGACGATGATGATGAACTTCTCCTGGAGTTGGATGCTGTATTTTCAGGCCCTTGCCAGATCGCTTTGTTCAGATATGATGTACCAGCCCTGGCTGGACCGGGTCGAAAGTATGAATGGTGGCGGTGATGATCACGCCTGGGCTGTTCGGTTTGCCATGTCTTGGTCGGCTTGGGTCGGTCCTTGGGAACTGATGACTTTTTTGACAATACCTGCGCAGGCGCTTCTGATACAGGTGCAGGCTGTGTATGAACTCTTGTTTGTTGACGTTCTTCGCTTGAGGCAGCGTCAGGAGTGGCAACCTCTTTGTGACTTCTCGGCGATAATGGACTGTCGGGTGACAGTATCGGGCGTGGAACCGGGGCGGGAAAGGCGAGGTCTCCATGATCGTCTGTAATTACTGTTGCGGGTTGTTGTTCGTTTTCTTCATTGCTATACTTCTGCGATACTTCGAGCTTGAGGTTGTTATTGTCTTCTGTTTGAGAATCCATGGCAGCAATACTGCGACTCCTCTGTGGGAGCGGCAAGGCTTGATGTCTTTTTCTCAGGTGCTTTACGGATAGAGGAACTCCAGGAAAGCATGCAGATGGTTCTGTTTATAGTGATGTGAAATCGTAGTTGTCGTGTCACTGTCGCGTAGGTACGCCACTTGATCAGTCGCACCTTGGCAATATGTCTGCTTGGCAAATGTTGCTCGAGTCACGTATATTGTACCACGCTTCAGTGTACAAGTGTGTAAAGAAAAGAAAAAGGAACCGTGGTCAGGCCCAAGACCATCGAGAGGTTCCTCCCTTAGTATTGACAAACAAAATTGGGCAGGCGTCACAAGGCCACTCACTACTCATGCCTCGGGAATGTTCTTTCCTAATTTCTGGTTCAAAGATACAATGATGTCACTTGCCGTCTGTTCCACTGCGGAACCCTTGGCGCTCGGCCTTCTAGCTTCTTTGGCGCCGCAAGGCTAAATTAATGGGCCTCTGAAAGGTCTCATTCAGTGCAAGGAACAGGCGGGAATCGTCGATGATGAGCCAAACTCGTACCCAAACAACTCGGGATGGTGCCGGTTTCAGGGGCTGCAGCCATGCCTTCATTCGTTGTCAACAACAAGCCAGAGTTTCTAATCATGCTTCACCATATAGAGCTTTATCATCTCCTGACGGCTTCTTCCATCATGATCAAAGACTCGCCCGTGATGTCGAATAAAATAAACATACGTTTATTCACTGCACGTCATGACGTAGTTGTTATCATCTAAAGTCAATGCGTTGGCGTAAAATCAGAAACTATCGTGACTTGCGGCATGCGCCTAACGGTGAATGCTCTGATCTACCGATTGACCGCCGTCATACAACTAATACGACTTACACAACAACTGCTAGGTATCGCTGGACTTGACCTCTCTCGGCGGCGGACTGTAGCATTGTCTTGGCAAGGAGTTGACAGAAAAGTTATCTTAACTTTAGTTACTAAGTCTACAAAAAATAAATGACATGGGGATGTAGACTAAAGTGTCATAAACTGATCTGCTAATTTCGTCTCTTACTCTCACTGGCTCAGGTTCCTGATTTGTCCTTGATTGCGGACTCATTGCTCCGGGCATGAACGTACTATCCACCCTGTACAAGTTCATCCAAAAACGCTTCCTGTGTTACTGACCGATGCATTATGTAGTGTATTTTGGTATGTCATAATATGACTGTTCAACATGGTTCCCGGTTTTTGTTTATTTTGTTATTAGCAACGTACCTATGGTTTTTGTTTCAAACCCCCAACGCATACTCACTCTTTCAAGTCACACCACAGAAGTAACCTGTGTTAGTGGTGTACGAATCAAGCAAAACAATTGCAGCAACGAGACCAAGACATTACAGATGTACATCTTTCTTCTCCCATAACCATAATAACAAAATAATATCGTAGAATGTCATTCATATACAACTGCCAGCTCAACTGCAACACTCTTGTGGTTTCTACTCATAAACTCTAGTGTAGCGGAGCGCGCTCAAGGGTATCCGTCAAAATGCCCAACTGCATTATCGTCTCGCCCTCCTGGCCCTGCCCATCGATCTCTTTCTTGTCCAGTGCCTCAGTCAAGCGCTTGGCAGCAGCAAGTAAAGGGTTCGCATATCTATGCTCTACCGCTGCGGCCATACCAGCAGGAGCCAAGCTTTTATAATCCTGGCCACCAAACAAAAACAGAGCAAAGTTTGCGACTTGAAGATGGAAAGGTGCGTTCTGCACCCAGAACTCCCATAGAGCCTCCAAGTCCGTCTCAGCAAGGTATTCGAGATCTGGAAACAGTGTGTACTGAAGCTGGTCCAAGCAGTCAGAATCGGCAAACCGCCCCTTCAAACCAGCCTTATTGGCGGCGATAATTTCCTCCCGTAGCCATGTCACTGCACAGGCCTGCAGAGATGAGAACATGCAGTTTTCCAGCAAGTCTTCCAGAATGTTTAATCTATCCCCCTCATCAGGGTCTTCATGAAGTATGTGACCTGCCAACACAGTAGCCGCATTCCGCACTCGCAGAGATGGATGGAACACAGATATGAGAGTTAGCAGATGATGATATGACATGAATGTTGCTTCCTTGTCGTCAGCCGCATTGGGCCCAACTATTCGCTTCTGGTCATGAAGCCAAAGTGCAATAACAACTAATGCCTCGACGGTGCCGGGATTGCCCTCGATCTGAGTCTGTGGTTCATCACCGAGGAATCTCTTCAACAAGTTGTGGTGCTCAGGAAAAATATTGGCATTGGGCTGTTCGAAATTGGCGTCAAAAATGTCTGATGCGAACATGCGATAAGCAGTCAGGCAAAGAAAGCCACCAGTTGATAGTTTGATAGCTTCGGGATTGTTGGGATCGGGTTCGACAGACAATGGGTTCGCAGCGAATGGTGACCTCAAAATCTTTTTGACCTCGTCAGAGGGCAGTTTCGCCAGGCCCAAGTCGCGGGCAACAGCCTGAAGAAATTAGTACATAATTCCACCATGGTGTATCGACCACTTACAACTAACTGCCCAACCAAGGCGTCCCTGGTTTGAAGTTCGTCCACTTGCTTGAAAGCCTGCAGCATGGTTGGCTTCCTCGGTAGAATCCTCTCAGGGTTCAGATATTCCAGATGTCTCGCTGCCCATTCCAAGTTGTTTGAGTTGACGTAGGCTTCGAGAATGCTTGTTATAAATGACTGCAAGAGTCGTGATACCAGCTCAGACTCGCCCTCGCCTGCTTGGCCTGCATGCGCTTCGGGATCGGGAGCACTCTTAGACATGTCACTCCCCTGGAACGCCGTTTCCAACTTGGCGCTAGACTGGCGTGTAGGCAGCGGTGGCCGCTTTCTCCCAGAAAGAGATCGAGAGAGATCAATGACCGCTGCCGTTGTCTCGGCACCTTGAGGGTTGTACGCTCGGTAAACTGTTTGTAATGTGGTATGAAGGTATCGTGATGGCGCCTTGACCTGCAGTCTTTGATGGAGGATGCCCAGCATACCAACCAGAGTGATGAACTTTGCGCTTGCTGAGGCATCGCCGGCCTCAGATGATTCTGCGTTGGAGTCGAGAACTTCGACAACCTTGAGGATGACTTCGCGAGGGTTTCCTAGGCGGGCGATGGTCTCGAGACAGCCCTCACTGCCGGGGATAGAGATCAGCATCTCCACGAGATCCCACCCAATTTCGCTCGTAAGCGCAGCATCTTCTAGGATTTCCTTGAGAGCTGGGAGGACTTCCGGGGAGAGGTTCGCTTCGACGACGGTGAGGTATGTAAATGTGTCTGTCGCTGGAGGACGAGCCTCCTTTAGTCTCTGGATGGCCTCTTCGGTAGACACCATGGCTTCGGATGTGTAGTTTCTGTGTTGTCTTGATTCCCTTCTTGGCTCTGCGTGTAACCCGTTATCCGTCTCTCGCAAACTAGCTCGATTAAAATGGTCCAAGATCTTCACGGTATATCGGTAGCTGAAGAGGGGTCGATCGTTCGGCTCGTGACAGGTCTTAGCGTAGATATTTAGCGAGAAGAAGCGAATGTTATTGAAGCGCAAAAGAAGACACGACGAAAGAGGTAACGAAGGAGAATATAGCTAATCCCAGGGTTTATAAACCCCTGATCGGCAAGTGTTTTTTGTGGTCTCTGGTAGATGAGATGAAGGAGCATGTCACAGCATGAAAAGAACGAAACGTGCCGATGAGGGATGACGAGGAGCTTTGAGTGGAGACCTTGCTTCTTAGCGTTGGACAGTTTCGTCATCACGCCTGCAAGCCATGAGCTTGTTTTCCACTTGAGTCAGAGAGGTTATTAGGACCTACCAATATATGTGAATGGTATTTCAGCAACTCATTGTCAGATTCTACTCAAGGTATTCGTCACATAGCAGATATTGGATCTGTTGGTTTTCTTATAACAACTATTGACCATAAACATCAAACATAAACCCTATAGCATGGATACTAGCATTATATCTCTAACGACAGCCCCAGGCTATTATTAGGTAGGTAGTGAAGCTGCCCATGTGCTACAGGGGTTAACCTTCGATCGCCAAGCCAGCTCCCACAAGATGTCCATTATCAGTAGAGTTTAGCTTCATTTTGACATGTCAGCACCTTAACGACATTTGAGTCAGGAAATTATCGCCATAGAATATCTGCAGAAGAGGTATGGAATGATTGGTAGAAACAGCGCATTTGGTGATGATACAAGTACAACAAATCCCAGACTTTTTGGTTTTCTTTAAACGCCCCCCCCCGAGACCTGCCTTGAAAGCCCCCAATCCGCGGTCCAACACCGTTCCCAGATGCAATTCGACATTGTTCGCCGTTAACGCAAGAATATATATACATAGGTAGCCATATGAGTGATACAAGAGAAATTGTTCACGCTCAACCTCTACCGAATAAACTGAAGCTGTTTGGTGGTTACACCCTCCACGTTGGCCTGTAATTCTTGTTTGAGTACTTTCCCAACCCCAACTTGTTGTTTTTGTTCGCATAGGGATTTGGGTTTTCTTTCATAGCCTCTGTCAGGATAAATGGTTCGTCCATGGGCATAAGTTGCGGATACGCTCTGTATGGCAACACGCTTTGCAATTCTTTTTTGCTCAACGGCCTTTCCTTCTTTGGCATCGCTGCTAACCTTTCTTTCTGCAACGCATAGACGATGTCTCTAATTTCTTGTTCATCGCTGACTATTTGGGCCTTGAGGAAAGGAAGCGTCTCCTGAGCTGATTCCTGGATGCCCTGCATAACAGATACGCGCGGAGTGTACTCGATGTGATCGAGCTTGGGGGCGTATCTGGCATCTGGGACGATGGCAGGATCTAGCCTAGCAGCCTCGCCCTTATCCAAAAGGGTATTGATGTCGATGCTTTCTCCAGCAGGTATAGGGGTTTGATGACTTGGAGTAATGCACTCCATGTCCACTTCCTTGCGTAAAACATGGTCGATATCAATGGCAGAAAAATAAGCGCAAGACTGAGGGAGATCGTTGATGCCAACCTGCTGAGAGAACATAGCCCTTGTCCAGATGTTGGCAACCTGCAGAGCAAGTGCTGTGCGGTACTTATCCTGATCCTTGACCAGATATCGAATTTCATCATGAACTGTAATAGCCACTCGAGCATCGATGTTGAAGCGACGAATTAGGTAATCCATGGAGACAACGAGCAAATGAAGGTAGTCAACACCAGAAGATTGAATAGCCCAGTTAATTCGCGATGTCAGATAACCACCCTTGCTGATGTATCGTCCCATAAGAGCTTCAGTAATCCCGGCACCCAATACCGGGGTTCTAGCCTTGTCTTGCTCAGCAAACTCCTCCAGCTTGTTAAAGACAAACGACTCGGTGCCACCTCTCCAGAAGAGACGTTTGTAAAGCACTTTGCGGTTGGTCTTTGTACCCTTGGTATTCGCGTAGAGTCTTGATGCCGTCTCCATGGTCTCCTTTTCGGAGAGGTTTGGGTTGAATTGTCGTAACAAGGTCGCTGCGAATTTGAGGCCAGCACCATAGATTCGCCCGTAATTGAAGACTTTGGCATTATTCCTGGTAATGCCCAGGATGGAAGCCGTCCGCGAATGAAGATCCGTACCAGCAGACTTTGTGCCCTCCAATGTCATGAATCCAACAGCATTTCCACCATGAAGCTTAAACGTCGCGTCGCCAATGAGACTGGCAATCCAAAGCTCCTCTGAGTCGACGTCCGCTCCTACAAAGCAATAGCCCTTTGGCGCCTTGACCATTGCTTTGAGTTCAGAGCCAACGCGATTCTTCTTGGCATTGCTGGCCGTAAGCCAGGTGTTCTCGACCGCTCTGCGAGTTATGGTACCCATTGGGATGATCTGTGGCAAAATAAAACCGGGATTGTTCAACTTTCGTCTGCCACGAGTACGGTTCAATACGCGAAGGTCTTTGTCATAAACAACCATTTGAGACTTGATGCGATCTCTCGCACTTATCCAGTAAGAACACGATGCATTCATCTCTAGCGCTTCCTTCGCATATGCATATTCGGAGGACAACATACCACTCTCGAAATAGGATAAGTACCCCTTAGCCATTGGGTTGGCACACCGCGCTGTTGGGCCATCTTTGTGAGGGAGCTTAAAGTAGGAGTGGGCATGGTCGTCACGTAACTTAATTTCCGTCTCATCGAACTTGCACTCGACTGCCTGTTTGGCTTTGTACTTGGCGGCTTCCACTCGAGGTACGCGAAATGTCCAACCGAATTTATCAGACCAGAACAGCGGATATCCGTCCCATGACATCTTTAACAGCAAAGGAGCAACCCGCGTTCGAACGGTGATGTTGATGGGCGAATCATTCGTTTGGAAGAGGTCTTTATACCACTTGGGCATGCCAGGCTTCTTCTGCCTGGCTACAGGTCTTGGTGGCTCGTCTCCCTTACCTTTGGCCATCTTGATTTCTTGCCCTGACCAGTCAAGTTGTTGCATCCAAGGGTCATTCTCATATTCATCAGGGTTGTCCTTCATACCCAGTGCGCTTTCAGTAAGGCCGATGAGGCGTTCCTGAACCGCATCGTTGAGTTTGTGGTAGGTAGCTTCGGCGTTTTTGATGTACGCGTCCCACGAGTCATCGACCGGAAGGATGACAGAGGAGAGGTGCCGAAGAGCTGCGAAGCTGACAGGATGTGGGCAGGTTGACAGGAAGTTGGGGAAAACGATCTGGTAGACACGGTGGGTGATGGAGACATCAGCAGCACAATATGTCAGGAGCTCATCCAACTTTTCTACAACTCCTTGGCGATCCAGCTCACCAAAGTCATTTCGGATCGACTTGTCTATAGAAACATTGAGGTGAAATTGAGCGACATCCCTCAGAGAGTTGACAGAGCTTCGTTCGACCCAAAGATCTGCTTCGTCATGCATTCCTTGTGTACTCAGAATTGTCGCCAGATCGTGGTCAGGAGTCTCGGTCGCTACTCGCTCCCGCATCTCTCGGTTCTTTTTATGTTTCATCCAGGTAGGTCGTTGTTGAGAGCACATTCCATTCACAGCCACATGTAGGGACATGGTGTCGAGGAAGGTATTTCGAGTTTGTTTCAGGCTGTACTCTTCCAAAACCCGCGCTCGATCGAAACCCACATTATGCCCGACGATAATTCGATCTTTGGTAGGATCACCAAAAGGAATTAACTGCCTGTCGTTTTCGGTCTCTCCCAGTAGCCAAGGTGATAACCATGCGTACCAAGCAGTCGGGCTTGATGCGCAGGCCATGACAGCGAAAGGGCTTATTTTCCACATGACCTCTGTGTCGAATGACAACATCTCTTCTTCGGGTGCTTCAACTTTCTCAGTCGTCCCATCAGGATAATATTTCGTCCAGCCACTCTGGTGTACCCATTGTCGGGGTTTCGGAGGTGGATTGGCGCGGGCGAACTGCTTCGCGTATGTGAGGAAGGGCTCAGCAGCATCTAAACCGAGCTTGTGAAAGTGCTCGTCGAGTGTGCGTCCTTGCAGCGGGGGAATATCGAAAGCTATAGGGTCGGATTTGTCGGTGTTCTTCCCAAGCAGATCGTGACGCCGCAAATGATCCTTGGATAGCTCAACGAGCTCTTGGGGTGGGGGTTTTACACCATCAGGAAATATTTGTTCGAATACGTGGGAGCTGAGCTGCTGGACGCCTATCTCATTATGTCGGGCTTCGGAAGGTACTGCAGCATAATTAATAGCCGTCAACTTGTGCGAAGGAATGTTGCAGTATTACAAGCAAGAGTTTTCAGCTTCTTTGGTTTGGCGTTGTGAGCGACGGCAGCCAGCCATCGCACATGAGTGCGCAAAGCATGACGGCGAAAACCCTGGTGTTGAGAGATACGAGAGAAACTGGCTGTCGTAGCGCGAAACGGAGAAGCAGCGACTGGAACAAACATTATCAAATTAGTCACAGTAGCATCCCGGCTCCTGATTTTTATTATCGCCGACGGTCTTGACGATGCGCCGGTCGAATGTTATGTCTGTTGAAGTGGTGGATTGACGAGAGAGCACTTGACAAATGCAAGGTCAAGATGATGAATTTGGCATTTGCATCCATCCATCTTTGACTAAATTAGCAAATCCCTGCTAATTTAAGTGGATGACGCCGTGCATTCTCAGCGGGTCCCTGTCTTTCTGCTTGGGAGTGGAGACGATTGAAGGGTCTAAAATGGAGGGGCAATTCAATGATGTAGGGCTTTAAACTCCAAGAAAAGAGCTTCAGTGAATTTATTCGTCAAGAATATCGCATCGACACTTTTAGTATGGTATTGTGGAGGCAAAGAACTTGATCTGGTTGTAGAAGTGCTTTCTAAAATTGTGTCTGTCTTTTCACTCGCCCGCATCATGTTCCCTACGAGTCTAGTAGTGAGCTGTCGAGCATTGAGGCCGAGTTTGGTGATATTCAGGATCTCCGACATCAGATACAAGGATCTAGTGGTTTCTCGTTATACCGAGTCATTGAATTGTCAATAACTCGATTGGTTGTGTATGTATATACCTGCATACAGAGTAGGTAGTTACTAAGTCAAACCTGTCCACGACTACCCCAGCAACTCCTGAGCGATCAAAAATATTAATACAAAGACCAATTTTCTTGTAATAAATTGATGACAGAACCAAGACAGATACAGGTGAATCTCTATTGCGTCGTAACACTAGATTTGGCAAAACAAATACAATGGTTGAACTTGATATCTTGAAGAATCGAGTCGAGGTAACGTGGGGGGAGTTTCAAGCGCCGTGTATGGATGCACAAAAAGTCAAGTCTAGGATCCCATAAGTCCTGGGGGAGGGATCTGATTGGATTATCGTATTGTCGCAAAGAGGCCAAATGAGACGGGGAGGGGGTGAGATGAAGGCTTGAAAAGTGTTGCTTTACAGCTAAAGATGTTTCTTCCTTACAAGACACCACTTTTTGTACAGTACCTAGGCATGTAGTTACTGTCGCGTTACTCACCCCAACTTACTTCTGGCCAGACATGGATGACAATGGATGGCTGGTCATTTCCCCTCCCTCCCATCCAGACTGGGCCTTTTACTGAACCTAAAACTTGTTGGCTTCCTTCCCATGTTTCCTTTCCTTGACCATTACAACCAGATAGCTATTTTCAGCTCAGTCCAGCCGCCAGGATAATGCTTCCTTAACATTATCTACCGGTACCTCATAAAGAACTCACATCCCCCTTGTTAACAAACGCCAGAAAGCATTTTGGCCTTTGTGTCTCTTTGTCTTTGCTTCATCATCTGTCCCATTAATATCCACACCCTGGCCTCATCCGATTAGGCCCATTCCAGCACAGTTCAGCAGAGGCCCGCCTAGTCCACCTGGCAAGTCAAATTCAAATAATTTGCATAGGTAGGTTTAGCAGTGGGGAAAAAAAAGAGTCAGTTAACTAATGGTTTCCAAGCACTCAAATAGGCCTTAGTAAATGCTCCACGGCTTGCACCTTTTCTTCTCCCCCGTGACGTCCTCCAATTCGGCCCAACAATGGAGCAAGGATTCTTGTATATGGATCTAACCTTCTCTCATCTGTTTCAAGGTTAGAAATAATTTCTATTCCTTCTATCTTCCTTCCTTTTTGTCTGATCTGCTTACCTCACCCATCTACTTGCTTCTTTTGGCCTCTACTGCCCTTCGGTCGAATCTTATAACTCCAATGTCCTTGCGCGTTTCCTTTTTTCGTTGATAGTAGCTCCTGACGCTCATTTGTAAACGATTGAAATAGACAGCGACCCAGACCTGGACTTGTTTTGGAACCCAGCAGACGCATTTTACGCTCCTCCCATTGCAATCTCCATGTCCACCAGGGTCATTTCATCTCCGGATCTACTTGGAACTGAAGCCGGATCTTCACGTTCGCGTTCACAAAGGCCAATCGACTTGGAGATTGATGGAATTATTGACGAACAAGAGGGTGCCGGCAGCGGTAGTGGCAGCAGTGGCACCGGTGGCCAATACAACCAAATTCGCCCGACTACATCATTTTCCTCGCTTCCTTTGCCACCCTTGATCTCCAACACTCGTCGCGCTCGTAGGAGCTCAAGCCCAACTACAACAACACAACTGCCGGGGCCCTCTGATTCCCCTCCTGGTCTACCTCTTCTAGACATCCGAACGCCGCCTCGGCGAAGGGCATCCAACTTGCCATCAGCAAACGTTGAGCTGCCACCAATTAATATTCTGGAGAACGAGCATTCAGCGCAATACAATCCAAACAGCGAACTGCATAATCTATTGCGTTCTGCCATTATCGAGAGCAGTCCTGATCTCATCGATTTGGTTGATGGCGACTTCTCTTCACCATCGACTTACCCATCATTCACGAACACAGATCCACAGCCGAGTCAAGCTCAAACTCCAGGTGTAAGCCAAACGGCAGCGCTTCAGGCTTCCATTTCCGCGCCGCATCGTGCAGTTGCCAGTGCCACTACCGCCCCACGCGACCCCTCTGCCGCTCACCATTGCATCTCTAATTTCTTGGGTCCTGAGCGTAGCACTACTCAACTCTCTTCTTCCACTAACGCAGCCGGCGAATCTCAATCAACTCTGCCTACATTTGACCTCTTCGACGAAAGCGACATTCTCTTCGACAGCCCTGCCAGCTCCTTCTCCGACGCTATGCCTCCTGCTCTTCGACGAAGTACCGCAGCTACTACCCGGGCCGGTTCTACGCACACGAGCAAACGACGACGGACATCCACTGTAGTTGCGAACGAGAACACGATATCTACGAGACCATCGTCAAGGCAGAAGAAGAGCTCGGCACCAAAAAAGGAAATGGATGTTGAGGAACTATTCGGCTCGAGCCCTCCCCCTCGCGCCTTTGTCGATCTTGAGGCCAACGAAGATTACGACACGGTCGATTTGACCGAAACGAACGAAGTCCCTGATGACATAGAGAAGCCAGAGAAGGACAACCGTGTCAAACTTGCAGCCTTTCAATGTGTGATTTGTATGGATGACTGCATTAATCTGACAGTAACACATTGTGGTAAGTTATTTACGAGTCTTTTTTTGTTTACCTATTGCGTCCTACGAGAATTTTCTAACACCTTCACTTCTAGGTCATCTCTATTGCGCTTCATGTTTACATCAGTCCCTTTGCGTTGATGCCACCAAAGGGAAGTGTCCCATGTGCCGGCAAAAGCTTGACATGAAGTCAAGGGAGAATTACAGCAGCAAGACCAAAGGATATTGGCCTCTTGAATTGAAGCTCATGACTGCTACGCGTAAAGGAAAACGCAAAGCCAACAATTTATCCTAACACGCCTGACAGCAGCATCGGATGACGTGGGAGATCTGGTTTCGCTTTCACGGTACCTGACCAATTTGGCTTTATGATTCAGAGTTTAACAGCCTACTCTGATTCATCTATCTTACCGCTTACTCCAGGCTCAATATACTGGCACACGAAACTCATTTGAGTAACAGTGCTTTTCTCTTCTCTTTTTCATTAGCATAACGAAGGCGGATCATTTTGGGGCGTCAGACGAGATACCCAGCATTTGCATGGACAAGGAGAACACCGGATACATTGGTTTAACATGTGAGCGCGACTTTTGCGTCGTTCAGGAAATGGCGCTTTGGGAGTACACAGGGGAGGTGACACTTATCATGCCGTGACTGTGGAAAGCACATCTGTATGGATAAAAAACATAAGTCTTACCACTTGTTACCCAGGCAGAAAGGCATAAGGCGTATAGACTTGAGATAAATTTATGATTCGTTTTCTTTTGGACTGAATGTTGCAGACCGCCGAGACTGCCCCTAGAACTGTAACACGAAACAAAAGAATAAGAGTGAAGGGTGAGTTATACGCTGGACAGCGAGATTTTGCAGTCGAAACACTCAAGAAAACGATCCGACCGTTTCCCCTGCTCATGTTATATGTTGAGTCAATACTGCATGAGTTATGGGAAATGACGAACATGATATGCCGCCTTTCAAAGCCTTTGCCCTTCTGTAAACAAGTGGATGCAGCATGGAATGACGTTATTTTTTATCGTCTACCAAGGTGATTGATTGTTTATTTCACTTGCACTAACTAAAACCACATACTCAATATTATCCATTCCTTCCTGTCAACGCCGTGTAGCTCTGCAACTTTATATCCCATCTCAATAGACTACAGGTAAAGTACCCCCTCTTCTTGTTGTAATTAGCCTAGTGGAAAAGCCCATGGCTCTGCTGCGTAGGCTCGGGGACACCCTCGTTCTCAAACTATGATTGACCGTTAGTTAATTATATTTGGCATGTGTAACGAGGGCTTTTTTACCTCGAGGAATCGTGTCGCTGCGATGATAACCATTAAACCTTCAGCCAACTCTTCTATCTTCTGGTCCAAGCCTTCATCCACGTTCCCACTTCCGATGCCAGCGCTGCGCTTGAGTGTATGTGTGACAAGCATGCGATGGTCAGTGAGGAACCGGCGGCCTTGAACAACATTATGGCTGCCACGGGAAACAAGTGCGGCGCCCACGATGCGCACCACTTGGGCAAGGAGATCGTAATGTTGCTCGAGAGCGCGCGGGTTTGCGTTGTTAATTTGCAGCTCAGGGTCCGCCTCAAAGAGGCCAGAGGTCTCAAGGGCACGGAAAAGATTGGAATGCAGGATATACTTGGCCCCAGAACGAGTTTGAGCAAGTTCGAGGAGAAGAGCAAGACGTGCGTTTTGATAATTCTGCTGCTCAGAAGTGCCTAGATTAGGGAGTTAGCCATGTCTCTGATGATAACAGTCAATATAACACACCTGACGTGAAGACTTCCTGCCACTCTTGCATAATATTTCGCAGCGAATCGACCATGATTCCAATAAAGTTAAGTCGATTCAGAGTCTCGACGACATAATCATCGCCTTCTTGGTGACCCATGCTAATCAGGGCGTTAAGAAGGATGAGTGCCGATGTCTGACACTGCGCCTCGCCGCCATACGCATCGTCACAGATAACATTGAGCAACCGCTCACCATAAACTTGGATGGTCTTGATCGTCTTGGGTCTGTTGGACGTGAGTGGCCCCTGGTCAGCCATGCCAGTCAGGTAGCGGTAGCAGATGCTGTAGTAGATGGATCTTAACTCTGGCGTACCAGCCCACTTGCCAATGGCTTGCAGGCAGATCTGGAAAAGCTGGAAAAGCTTGTCACTGATCAGATTGCCAATGGCTGAGCCTTGCTTGTCATCTGCAGATGCGGAAAGGTCGAGCTTGAAGAGCAGGATCTTGGATAATTTTGCGAGCTCAAAAGCCTCATCCGGTCGCTCGGAAGCAAATGCTTCCAAACTGGGTAGAATCGATTGTAAAGCCTGCAAGAAGAAGGAGATCTGTGCCGAGCCCTTAAAGTCGTTTGACTCAATCATGACCAAAAGCAGCTTGGTCCATGTCTTTAGGACCTTGAGACTTTGTGTTGTCAGTTGCTTCTGTCGATTAGAGGAAATGAGGTACTCTATTATCATGCTCTCTTCCCGTTCGAAAGCAACAAGATCCTGGGCTGCAACCAGTGCACCCGCATCGTGAGCTTCGCCACGCTTTAGTAGAAGAACTTCCTTGACGCGTTCGAGGTTGTAAATTTGGTTACCGTCAGTATCATTCTCCAAACAAGCTGTAAGGTCTAGATCTTTATAGTATTGGAGAGGGGGTAAGGGGATTTCCCAGACACCTTCCGGGAGCAAGAAGTCGTAAAGATCAAATATTGTAGGAATTGGGATGGGGGTATTTCCTTCTCCAATAATCTGACCATTCAAGGCTTCAAATATGCGACGCTTGACACTCGGCATGCGATTTTGAGCTATGCTGCAAAGTTCCATTGCGACGTATTCCAGACTCATGCTTCGAAGCGACAAGAAGTCAATCAAAGCCACAGCTCCATCTGTGACAGGGAACTGGACCAGAGCGACATTCTCACCCTCCCAAGGTAAGTCAGGATTGATAACTGTCTCACGAAGCAAAAGGTGGAAGAGGATCTCATTTTCGCGAAGCTCCTCGACCACCACAGGGGCGGATAGAGGAGAGCTCCAAAGAATATGCAAGATGCGCATTACGCGTGACTTGATGGCGATCAGCCATTGTCGCATTCCTTGGGCATCACCAGACGGGGCTTCAAGTAGCAATCTCAGTATTGTGTGAAAAAGAGAATTCCTGGAAGCGAAAGCACCCTTAGCTTCAACGGAAAGAGAGTCAATGCCGCACTTGAAGCCAAGCAGCAGATGAGCAATTGTAGGCTTGCGGAGCGTTTCTTGTAGACATTGGTATAGGAAGTCGAGAATGTAGATTTTGGTCACGTAAGCTGGGGAGTCTGCCTCGCGCCCAGTTTCCAGAGGGGTTATCAACTCCGAGACAAAGGATCGTGAGATTGTCTCGTGTTCACCATTCGCCTCTAGAGCAACAATAGCCTTGTTGCGGTGCATTTGCCGACTGGATCCCGACCAGACAGCGGTGATCTTCGAGGATGATGACATCTTTTCAAGCAGCTTCAGGCACGCAAGCGTCAGCTCTGGGTGCCCGATACCACAGTAGTTACCCAAATCAACAACGAGGTTCAGCCGCGTAACCAAACCATCCTCAAATGAAGCAAATGCAGCATTCGCCACAGGTGGTCGGCGCTGATTTGACTGAAGCTTGATAATGGGTCGAACAAGCTCAAGATATGTAGCTTGGAGATCAAGGACTTTGCTGATAACCTCGACAGCACGCAAGATGCCAAGAATTAGAGGAGAGTCTGGCGAAGCATTTCCTACATCCGCGGGCTCTTGATGAATAGTGTTGAAAAGAGCTGCCATAACTTTGTCGTTGAACATCCATTCCATCACTCGGGCAAAAGGATGCATTCGTACATAGGTCGCCAAGTCGGTAGTTGCGATGACGCTATCGACGTTGATATTTGTTTCATTCGCCATGATGATAAGATCTTCGTTGAAGGTGTTTAGGCAGATTAGAATGAACTCTAGACAACTAAGACGCAAGACACGAGTTTGGTTGACATCCTGAAGGTCGTTGGCCCTTTGGGCAAATACCAAGCCCATCACAAAGTCGACGTAAATCTCAATACCGGGCATTCGAGAGGAAGAGCCAAGATTTTCTGGGAATGGCAGTCCGTCGTTAAGGGGACTGCTGTCCACTGCTGGGGATATAAGAGAAAGCAGGAGCTGGATAAAAGATTCGGGATCTTCAAATCCATTGCTAATCTCGTCGAAAATACGCTCCATGAAGACACTAGGCGATTGTTGCGATTGGCGATGAGAAGTGACTGGGTGGAGGAAATACTCTCCAGTGACCCATTGATCGAGACAATTCCACATAAGAGCACCCTCCTGTAGCGACTTGCGTGCCATCAGGGCTCGGAGAGCCATAAAGGTACAGCCGCGTAACCGGGGTGGAATGTTGCTACTAGCAAGCTCAAACAATGTTTCGACGAGGCTATAGTTGGGGTTTTGGAGGAGAAACTGGCGTGTCGTCTCACTTTCACTAGCCAGCTTTGACATAAGACGAAGGTAACATTCAAGCATCATGGCCGACTCTGGTTCAGTCTCTGCTTGATCACTGCTCATCTTCTCGTTACGATAACGTATCGCCTGAGGTGGCGCCGGCTTTTGCCTGATTTTGGCAGAGAAAAAGTCCAGCTCCTTGAAAATTTGAGCCCATGTTAATGATTGTGATTTTCTCATCTTTCCGGATGAATGATGACCCTCATCGATTAGGAACTCGTGTGCGGCAGAAGCGCACTCTTCGTTCTCCGAGATAGCCTGGAGCATCTCGCAGAACGCTGTCACCAGAGGCGTCGACGCCCTGCGAGAGGCCCAATGCATAAAACCAGCCAGGTTACTGTCGGGGTCAGACCAGAAGTTCATGGCGGCATCTGGCCGACCCTCGTAAGCATATGCAATGATCAGCAAGAACCTTTCGAGGTCTAGATCCTGCTCATGTGTCTGACTAGACTGGCGTTGTTCATCCTCCTCCACACGAAGTTTGCGAAGCACATCAGGAAGGTTGGAAATGAAGCCGTCAACAAACACCTCAAGCTGTAGCATAAGACTCATCTGGAAGAAATCGGCGAAAGGGATTGCATCAGGTGCAAGAGCAGGAGACTTGCGCTGTAGCCACTTGCGCATACCGGCTCTTACAGGGTCGTGCCAATCCGGCGACTTGACATCGGCCGCAATCGAGAGCAGGAAGTCGAAAGATCCGTCCTTCAAAGACTCCAGGAATGCTTTTGATCGCTGTCGGTCCTCCTCATCCAGGTCGGTATTGGGAGGGATTGCTGCCTCAGGGGGGTCATCGACATAGAAGCCACTGTACTCTGCAAGCCACCAAGCCCTGAAAGCGGCCTGCAACTGTGACAAAGGCCACGGAGAACTGTCCGTAGGGAATAGCTTGCCGTGCAGCTCGCGGGCCTTGATGAGATCGTATCCGCCTTCGGCAGACCCGAAAACCGAAATGTATGCTCCGATAGATGGAACAAGGTGAACTAACAAGGCATCATACCTGTCTACCTTTTGGAGAACAGATACAAAGTCAAGAAAGTCCTGTGTCGATCCTTGTCTCATTTCAATACTCCGGCAAAGTATTACACCCAGCAATTCGTGCTGTTGCATCAAACTCACCCTGGAGAACTCAATGGTCTCCATCTGCTCCGAGACGCCGTTAGTTGTAGTTTGACCGAGAGTCTGGGCCGCAGCGATCTTGTCTCCTATCTTCTGAAGCCACGCCTTAATCTCCCTCATAGAAGCCATACACCTAGGCACGATTCTTTTTGTAGTGTCGGCGCCCATACTGGGCTGGAGCAAGCGTTCAGCAACGTATAGCTTGACGCTTTCAAGGGCTTCCGCATCGGCAATATCGTCGTCGAGACCTTCTATCTCGAGGAGAAGTCGCACAATATCGAGAACATACTTTCGCTGCTGGTGGAATCGGATGATGGCGCACTCGAGGAGCGATCGGCCCAGCGTATTGGGGTCTTCTTGCGACTCTAGTAAACATCGTGCAGATTCAAGTTCGTCAAGCTCTACTTCGTCGGAAAAGGTAAGGACATCTTGCTGGAAGTTATCGTTTATCGAATACTCGTCACCGTCGATTACAACCTTGCCTAAGCTTTGTGTTAGATGGAATGGAGGATGGTTGTTGCGCCAGTAGATTCCTTACCAGATTTGACAGCGTTTCTGTTATCATTCTTCCTGGCTGGCTTATCCCAGAACTTCCCCAACCCAGTCTCGAAAACTTGGACTAAGAACTCATTTCCTAGCGTCTCTGCGCCCTCGACGCGACCTTCGCGTAATGATAGAAGCCCTTGGTGGAAAGCTTGTAGGGCATCTAAAGCGGTGATATCGGCCATTTTTGCGGTTCAAGACTGTCGCATGTTGATCCTAGAGGCAATAGCTATCGGGTGATGCGAGCTGAGAAGATTGCACCGTGGTGCGTGACGAATCGTAAATACTGAATCTTTTTGTCGACTGTTGTTAGCGGTCGTGGTTTTGAGATTCTTCACTCCAGCCGCCTTGTTGACTTCCCCAGTTAGAGAGCTCATCAAGCTATTTGATTGGTTTACTGTATGATTGTTTTAGGCGGTGTGTAGCTTTCTGCCGTTACCAGCTGCGGTAGCCTAGTGGGTACCTTAGTAGCTACTAGGTATGGACAGAAGGGACGAACAGTCTGGGCTGATCCATCTTCAATGCGCCTATTGTGGACTGTCTTAGTAACTGTAGGTAGGTTACCATGAGCGCGCCTTAGGTTAACTTCAACATGATACCTCTAGGCTCTTGTTAAACATCAGGGAGTATGTTTTCCCCTATCAGGGCACTGTACAGTTCAACAACTTGGACACAGCAATAAATCATTGTTGTTGATATTTATTTCTTTGATGAGTGATACATTAAATTTGTTAATTCGATATCGCGTAATGACCTTACTCTACCGCCCTGGAAAAGTAATGAGAAATTCAAGCCTGTTCAACAAAGGCGACAAAACAAATCAATTCAAGCCGACATGAAACAAAGTCCCTATTACTCTCGATCGCATCATTCTTTGTATTCCCCTTTGATTCGATATCAGCCATTATGCCGATATGAACGGCGTGATTCCCTCTGATGCATGTAGTCTCGAGCTTGCTGCTCACTCCAACGAGAATCTGATCCCTCGTACTTATCGCCGTCTTCTCTTCGATCATTTCGCCTCTCCCTGAAATCTCGTCGCCGCCGAGCATCTTCTTCGAGATACTTGAAACGGTCATTGTCTCTTCGGATGTCATGTTCATGATGAGAGTCGTTCAATCTTGCCCGTTCCAGTGGTCTCTCGCCAATGTTGTCTTTGTTATTGGAAGTGTCATGTCGAGTTGAAAGACCAGGCACATGGCGGACGCTGTGCCTTGGTACTTGGATGATACGTGGTGGCTCTGCTCTCCATGGCTCTTCTGCCCGTGATCGGGCATGGTACTTTTCCCTTGGCGAGCGGCTTTCTTCTCGGTAGAGGTAGTCTGGGGAGTTGAATCGCACACGTTGTCGTTGTGGGGGTGTATCACGTTTTTCAGCTTGACGGGAATCTTGGATGATCACGTTTCTGTGATAGTCTGAATGTGTGCGTTTGGGACTTCGTCCTCGACCTCGCTGCTGCAAGCTGTGGTCTGAACTGATGGATGATGGTGTCGTACCTTCACTCTCATCTTCCGACCAGCCATTGTCGGATGACGAGGAGCTTTGGTCTGAGACATGATAGATCTCTATGTTATCCCTGACCTTTGGCTTCGACTCTACTATTGCTATTTTTGGTGCAGTCGGCTGTCTGCCTGCATCAGTGGCTCCTCTCACTGGGCCTGCTGGTGGCTTTGCTGGTGGAGCGTTTGGTACTGATAGAGGCCCTGGAACTTGAGGTGGGCGAAGTGGAAGTTGAATCGGTGGCAGCTTCGGCGGCTGTCCAACAGAAACCTGTGGTGGTGCTGGTCCTGCGGGTTTCACGATCTGAGGTAGCACCACGTTATGACTTGCCGGCGCCATGCCATTCTGCTTTGGCATATTCAAGGGACCTTGGTAAGGTGGTTGGGCTTGGGGTGGTTGAGGGGCCTGAGGTACAACAGTCTGTTGAGTAATGATAGGTTTGGGATGACTTTTTGGTTTTGAGTCAGTCGCTGGGGGTGCCGATCCGTGAACATTCGGAGGAACAGGACGAGCGAAACTCGAAGCGAGAGTAACAGGAGGTAAACCTTGCGCATTCTTCTGGGCAGTCTGCGAATGATAGGTCTGCTTCGACTGTTTTGGGAGCATGTTCGTACCATGAGGTCTAGAGCCATGTCGATCAGCAGCAGGCGTGCTCACGAAGTATGCAACGATTGCTACTCTCTCCAACTTGGGAAATTTGTTTCTCTTCGAATGGCTTCTGTGCCTTCTGGAACTCCGCTCACTTTTGTCATCTCGTCGGCGATCGTCTGCCGCCCGCCACTCGGATTCAAGCTGTACCAGTTTATAGTAGAACCGAACATCACGGTCTTCTCTGGTCAGATCAGCTTGAGCCTTGTCGATTTGGTTCTGGATGGCTTCATTCTTTTCCTGCTTCTTCTTCGCAACGGATATTGTGTTCTTCTGGAGCCAATCGATTCTATCTCGAATCATAGATTGAGACATGGGCTTTTCAGAGATGATGGTCTCCTCCCAAGAGGAATCACTGGATGCCTTTTCAAGGCGCAGAGCCCTGTATCTCTGAGGGTTTCTGCTTTGGGAAGTTTGAATATCTGGGGAACCATGCAGGCCCATGGGTGGGAGTGGGGGATGGTGATAGGGCTGCGTGTTGACAGGCACATATGCCGGGTATCTTGCAGAGACGCCGTTGCTCTGAGGCATGGAACGCCCAGAATGTGAGGCTTGGGCCTGCTGATGCAGTTGTGGTGGGATATCACGAGGCATGGCCCCAGAGGGATGAAGATTAGCCATGTTGTGATTAGCCTTGAGTTGGTGTTTTGCAAATTCCAATGAGGGATTGAAATCACCAAGAAGGGGAAGATAGGGCTCTGATATATACAAATGGCAATGGATTGCTTGTATAGGCACAACTCTGGGGTAGTCAAAGGCTCCTATCTCTACCACTTGTGCGATAGAAAAGTGAGGCTGCCGAGATGCTAAAGGGTGCGTCCTACTAGAAAGAGGGAGGGCGAATGCAAGCTTGAAGGTAAAGAGGGGGCACAGCCGTACTGAGACAAGTGTGTCGAGCTTGTGGTTGAGCAAGCTTCTTGCACTTTTTGATATATGAACTGATAGAGTTGGATGGTGTCTGTGTCTGTGTCTGTGTCTGTGTCTGTTGATGAGACTCAGTGGGGCGACTCGAGGTCTATTTGAACTCCAATAGACATTGTACGGAAATACGTATCAACTTGAGGACTCCGGAGTGACGCGGCCATGATTAATTCATTTGGTTAAAGAAATCAGTCCTGTACAACGGAATAAGATATCTAGTATAGCCAGTCCAAGTCGCGAACCCTATCGTGGCCGCATTTCGATGGATTGAAGTGGTTCGCCTGCATACCTCCATTACCAACAGCCACTTACTGCAGTCCAGCTACATTCAAGGCATCTTGACTAAACCATAAAAAGCAACCGAGACAGTCTAGTATGTTCGGTATATGATTGAGTTGTCTTTCTTTTCTTTGTTTAGATACTGTCCGACGTCAAACATCGCCTGGTTGATGCGGCCAGACTGCTGGCTTGCATTGACATGTCGGCAAAACCCACGACTCAAATCAAAACTTCTCGAACGAGACCCCATCCCGTGCTACCGCATCTTGTCTCTATACGGCCACCGAACGATGAGGCACGTTGCCGAGAGGCTGACTCAAGTCGATCTGTGACTCGGCACCGACAGCCTGTTCTGCTTGCGCGCGTTAAGAAATGCAAGCAAGGCGATCGCCGTTTCCAAGCTGCGGTGATCTCCCGACACTCCTATGGTGCATCTCAAAGTCTACGAGGAGTGTTACGCCGCGCTCGGTGAGTGAGTTATTCGCGGCCAACGGACGATGATCTGGAGATCTTTACGTTGCGTAACAATTATCAAGACGTGAGAGGACCCTGCATCGATTTCTTCGGGAGGATTGTTAAATCAGATAATTGCCTCAGATACACCAAGGCTCTGACTCGAAATATCCACGAACATGTTGGGCGTTAACGTTCGTTGATGGGATGTACCCAGGGCTGCGCTGTACTACTACTTTGTACAGAGACTATAGCACAACATGTTGCCACAATCGAGGAATGCAGCGTGGTATCAATTTATGGAAATAGTCTCACAAGTACAGTACCAGGGCGAAGGGCGGACAAAGGCTGACTGAAGGACAGGGTCAAGGTTGGACATATCGAAGAATCTTTGTGTCAAGGAGCATGTAACTGAGACTAACTAGAAGGTTTCTTGGTTGGTACAGTAGTTTGTAGCTTTACGGTAAACTCGGGTATGCAAACAATTGTTGTAAGCTGAATGATGTGCATGTCTAGGAAAAGAAACAGTCCTAGCACATCAGTTATAGAGTACGCATATCCCACCTCTACTCTGATTGGCACATATCCTGATATCAGTACTGATCCCGCATAAAATGCATTTTCGGTGAAGGAATTGCTCACCACGTAATCTCTAGTGACGAATGTTTGGTTGTTCAATACAAAATGCAAATGGTGGCAAGTTACAGCGTCACTCTACACTCTTCCTTGTTCACTTGTTTTTATGCACGATGATACTAGTGTCAGCTGTTCTGTTGCCCAAACACGCTAAGGCATAATGAAAGATGCAAAGTGTAGACGATGTCGAACATAGAAATATGCGATGCATATAGGATGTAGGTGGAGTGACCTATGCTATACGTGGTTTTGCGGCGTAGGTTCATGCTGGTGGATGGCTTACAAGGCTTCTCATACGTCGAGACTAATACAACCAATGCCATATTAAAACGAGGCGAAAGTGAAAAAAGGTCAAGTGCTGTAGAGTTTCACTTTGTTTCATATAACTGGATGTTCGACTAGACGCTCGAGTACGAATATCAAGTTCTTATCCAGCGCACAACAACACACTTTACTATACTCGTCTCTTCGGTACAACATCTAACCACCTCGTGGCCGTGTGACCTATCAAGCATATTCGAGTATAGAGTCGATGGGCGGCACAGAATAGCGATTGTGATCAGGCAACTAGCCGTTGTCAGAACTGAGGTTACACCATGAATATGTATGGGAGGGTAAATTCAAGGCAGTCCCAGACACTGCACTTTGACACACCCTCGACTTGATCGAGACTAACTATGATCGGGCGACCGAAACTTCTGCCTCGGGGTTGCCTTGTGAGGGGTTCCTTTGTCTCCGGGCGTTTTAACATCCCTGGATTTAAAATCTCCTAATTCTAGACTTCTAGGTACATATTTACTAAATCTGCCTGTGAACTGTATGGCACACCCTCCAGCCGTTTGCCTTGCCGTTGCTTTATAATCCTGAAGGCATGATTTTGGTGGAGACCATTAGGCCAATCCTGCTGAGTGTGTCGCCATGTCCTTCCTGCCTACCAATCTCTCAAGTTTGTTGCGTCTTGGCTTTGGTAGTCTTGCTCATGTTTAAATTCGTTTGTCTGGAACCACGTATAAGTCTGATCACCGTGTGTTTGACCATGCTATGTCAAACAGCTTATATCGCCGGCAGCTTCTGTGGCATAAGTTTCAGGTCTAGTTATATTAAAATACTCTAAGAACAAAATAAAGAGTATTATCCTCACCGGCATTATAATGATATCGAGACAGCTGGCAGCTCTCTTGTACTTTTCTGTCGGCTACCCTAGACATAAGCAAACTCTAGCGATATCAACCAGGCTTGACTTAACCCAACTAAAGTGTTATTCTGTATATAGAAGTTTCCAAATTACAGTATCCGCTTGCAGGTCTTACTTGAATAGCTTCTTATCCATGCAATCTAAATATCGCTGTTCTAACCATCTCTCATACGCAGATGTATTCACATAACGATGTAAAAAATAAGCAACTAAATGCCAGCGATCCGTTCTAAAGAGTCTCATAGACCTACCAGGCAACCAGGTCAATGGTGAATAGGACAATAAAGGAATCCACTGTTGGTGTAGTTGTTGAAAGACCCAAGGCAGCAATCGTACTTCAGCCGTCTAGGCATCTACGCCCCATTCATCACCACAACCACGATCAGCACCAATCACAGTCTTCTCCAGAGTCAGTATTCCCTACTTATATATTGAAATAAACATATAATCTTTCAGCGAAGTAGCTCAACTGCTTAACATTACTATTGCTTACTTTGTCCCCTATGGCCCCCCTTTCTTCGCTTCCTTTTTGTTACATGTTCGATTCCTATGTCTGTCATCTTTATCGCCTGCTTCAAGATATATTCTCTTCATTACTAGAGAACCAATTTTATTCATGTAAATTTCAAGAGAAGATATGGCTCTAGTATCCTTGCTCTTTCTCTCGTTGAGCTATTGCTCTAAACCATTAATCATGACCACAAAGTCTTAAGCCAGGTACACATATGCATTACCCTCTCGCTCGATGTAATCCTTCTCGATAAGACTGGGTGTATCGTTAGTCGCTGAACAAAGAAATCCGTACACTGTGTCACATACCTTTCGATCTCCTTTTTAATCGCTGAAGTGTCAATGCTGCCTCTCTTTTTCGTCAAGTTGATCACTTCTGCCACTAGCTCTGAATGGCCCATGCTCTTTCGACTCTTCATTATTCGCACAATTGCAGCTTGAGTTTCGAATCGTCGATCCTGCACGATCCTTTCGTGTGTTGCCTTATTCTCCTCCTTGGTCTCTTTGAGCTGGATCTGGTTAATCTTGACTCGGTACTTGGGATCCGTAAAAGTTTTGTTGAATGTAAAAGTGTCTGTGGGCTTGACATCACGGCCTTTCGGGTGCTTGGTCAGCACTCTTGCTTTACCACATGCAAGTGACTGAAGAGTGCGATTAAGATCACCGCCCTGGAGACCAGTTCCTGTAGCGATCTGCTCATAGGCGAGGAAGCCGCCATCAGGTACGCTGTTGAACATCATAAGAACAACAGCCTGATAGGCGGATACAAGGAGTTCCTTGGGAGCCTTGGCGAAACGGGCATTGATGGAACAATGGGCCAATGAGTGCTTCCATGTCAACACACGACCTGTATGCTTATTCTTGTAATACTTATCAAACCTCTCAATCTGTGTAGCGACCTCATCAGGCAAATTGAGACGGACGTCAGGGTATGTTGGCCAGGCAGCAGCCGAAAGAATCATGACTGACAGGTCCAGAGGAGCCTTTCGCTCAGCACTGCCTTGGCACCATTGTTTATAAGACTCCATTTCGTCCTTGCCCAACTCTTGATCTTTGAACATTTGTTCCAAGTTTTGCGTAAAGTTAGCACCGCACTCTCCTCTGAGCTTGGTAAGCATGTTCCGCTCGGCATCCTGGCTTGCGCTTCGACCCATAAGCAATCGCCGGGCCAGATCTTTCTTGTAAAAGGCTTCGAATGCATCTTTGCCTTCGATAAATCGGAAAAGCTCGAGTGCTTGGTCAAGTTGTCTGTCAAGCTCAGCGTCCTCATCGCCAGTGCTGGCCTGGCCTTCTTTCTGTGCCGTTTCTCGATCCTTCAAGTCGGATAGGAGCTCCTTGGGTAGTGATTTCAGACCACCTCTCAAAAGCATGTCGATGTACTTGGCGATCATCTCGCCAATCTTTGATGTTCCTGTTTCCCAACAAGACGCAACCTTTCTATCGTTCATGAACTTGCCGAATGATTCTCTCATGGCCCAGAGAAAGTCCTCATCCTTGTTGAAAGCGTCTCGAATCATGAGATCAAGCGAGCGTCGTAACTCCAACAAGCGTAGAACCATTTCATCACCCTTTTCTTTGTCGCTGACTATGGCTGCTCCCGCTGTTCTTATGTACTCACCCCATGGAACCTTCATTTTCTTCTGAATCCCCGATAGTCGAAGCAAGTCATACAAAGCCTTCATTGACTCGACTTCTCTCTCGGCTAGCAGCTTCCCTAGGTTACCACCATTCAAAAGCTTCTCGGAATAGTTGCTAATCAGGAGTGAATGAGCAGAATCCATAAGTTGCTTCTCCGTGGTACTGTCGAGGTTGAACTGAATGCATCGATAGTCTTCCTTCTTCAAAAGCTTCTCACAAACCAGGATGTAATCTTTGAGGCTGGAGGTGCTCCAGGCCTCGCCAAATTCCTTGAAATACTTTTGCGATTGCTCCAAGAAGAAGGGCTCAAAGTGTTTGACATAGACACCCAGAACGTATAGCATCATGATAGAGTCTTTTAGCAACGTTGGCTCAGTTTGGCCTCCACCCCTTCGGTCATTTTCGATCAATTCGCATATACCCATGATAAGGTTTGCACCTATAGAGCTCCTGTATGAGTGCACTTGCGATGGAAATGCCATTTTGCGGAATTGACCAATAGCCATGTCGTTTATTGATGGAAAGTTTTCTCGTAACAGATATGTACGGTCAAGAAAGCTAAATGTGGAACGGATCAATATCTGGGAAGCAATTGGTTAGTGTCTTGAAGTTGCACAGGCACTAGAGACGTACCGTTTGCTTATTCCAGGTCTTCCATTCTTCCAGTGTATTCTTTAGAGTGTCGAGGTTCGAAGTTCGTCCATTTTTCTGGATTCTTGGCAGGACAATACGTAGCAGATGCACGTCGACTCTTTCATTGAGCATCTGATATACCTTGGCCGGATCTCCCTTGCGACAAACATCCTCAACGCCTCTGTAAAGCCTCTCAAGAGGAACATCTGGCGTCCGCCCTGCAAAGATTGCCTCCAAAGCACCATCAAGCTCCTTCTCTGTTCGTTTATAGTATTCTGCTACCTGGTTGTCTCGATTTGTCGGCGCTCGCAGGTTTTTGATCACCAATTTCTTGGCACCAGCATAGGGTTTGAAAGCAGAGGGCTGCTGCGTCAAGTCGATAGTCTCGGTCTCGGGCAGCTTGCCCCGCGCTCTGGCGGTAGTCATGTCGAAGCGCGCTCGCTTAGAAGTGTTGGCAAAAGGCGAAGATGCTGATGATGACGAGTCTAAGCGCGGCCTGCGCCGGGAAGGAGAAGTCGACTCTGACGCCAAAGGTTGCATAGAGCGAATCCAAGCAATACAATCTTAAAAGTACGAAGCCTGAGACGAACAACCGCTAAAAGAGCTGCTATAGCCTCGGCTTCTCGGGCAATTCAGTGCGCGTTCGCAGAATTTGAGTTTAAGTTGAAGAAGTGTGCGACACAGGTGCTATCGCCGTATTTCACTCGGGCCAAGGATCATTAAAATGCTTTATTGAAGATGTATGAAGACGTTTCTCATGAGGATGAAGATGGCAAAAAGGACGAGATGCCTTAGCACCTATGGAGCTGAGGTGGGTTGGCGCACCTGAAAGATAAGATAACCTGCGGAATCTGGAGCTAGTCCTTCAGGGTATCGGAAAAATTAACCGCCAGAAGCATAAGAGACGAAATTAGTGAGTCAGCTTATGCTACTTAGAGCAGACTTCTTAGGCTGCTTATTTTTGTACCCTAAGGCTTAGGGGGCTAACTTTTCTGGTATCCACGGCATCCACCAGCTTAGTGCAACCTATCTCCGATCTGAGAGGCGTCATCGGTTTATTATAGACAACAAAAACAATACCTGGAGCAACTCGTGATATCCACGTGAATAACTGTTTAGGTGAACAACCTGCTTCTGTATACTGTGATGAAACTCTAAGTAGTCTACAGTGCATTGACTAATTTACAATGATAGGCTGTGTTTTTCGATCTATTAGACTTCGAGGAACACCCACATCAATGAGCCCATCATGCGTACGCTGCCCAGCCTGTATCAACATATTAGTCTCATTCACATAAATCGTAGGGATATCGGCTTACCAGAATATAAAACTGCTAGATTACGTTCATCAGTCGCTTGATTTATCAAATCGTTGACTGTTGCAGTTACACTCAATGTCTTGGACAGCTTCTTCCTCACAATCTCCAAAGCACGGTCAGCTTCAGAAGGCTCATTGACATGCCCTATAGCCTTCTTGCCCTTTTTCGTCTCGGCTTCACTTTGCTCGTCGTCCATGAGACTGTCATCGTTGTTTCTTGCCTTTTGAAGCTTGGCCAATCTGAGTGGCGAGATTGACCATGTGTATAAAGGATCGAAACGTAACACGTCCAAAATTGTCATGATGGAATACTGCTCTTCTCTGAGAGCATCCAAAGTGAACTCGCAACATCGGCGAAAGACTCCCTCTGTTTTGGTAATTCCCATTCCATCCACAATGTCCCTCGTCAACCGGAACGGTACCATTTCAGGCACTGGTAGAATGCGGCCTGCTTCAAACGCGACACCCAGATCAATGTGAACCACCTCTCCAGTTTTGTGGTCCAAAAGGATATTGTGCCCATGTCGATCGCCTAGGCCGAGGACGTGTCCCAACATCGATATAGCTGCGGTGCTTCTTGTGTATGCCAGCCTCTTGAGGAACCATTCATCCGGGTCCATGAAATTCTCCATAAAGAAGTATCTCATGACTGGGTGAAACTTCTCAGTGACTCTGCGGTAGGTACTGATCCGTGTTGCCGCCGCTCTTCCCTGGACCCCAAATATCTCTTTACGACAATGAGAGCCCTTTAGGTCTTTTGGATAGTATCTTTCATGAGCAGGCATCAAGAACTCATGAAGTGGAATTGTGTTGGGCACAAATTCAATCAATCCGGAAGATGCTGTGAGTGGAAGCACCTTGTAGGTTCTGATACTGAGGTTACGCTGCTGAGTTGTCCTGTGAAGCTTGAGAAGAGATGACACGGCCGAAAAGACTTGTTCCATGATGGCGTCCTGTCGCAAATCGTCATGCCCTCCTTTGACAAGTTGCTTGTAGCGGACCCCATCACTTCCAATAGCTGTGATGATTTTAGGTGCGCTGACACCCGAAGCGATGGTCATTGTGGGTTCCAGCTTGGATATGATGGGCACCTTGGAGTAGTCTTTGGTTGCCGAGAGTTCGATTTGCACAGTTGGAGAGGGGATGCGATATTTGGCTAGACAATTGACAAGATTGTGGCCGGGTGTGGAATCTTTGAGCGGGATCTTCGCACCTGACTTGTACTTATTTGGATTTCGATCCATGGCGAGAGCATGGTAATATTTGCTTGTCTTATCGATCGACAGCCAAATGTTGGCCACAGATTGCGTCTCAGCTAAGCGTTTGGCAACGCGTTCTGTTGCCCTGACGCGTAAGACAGCGACGTCGTCTTTTTGTTGTGCCTTTGCCTTTGTTCCAGACCATATTTGATACATGCCATGGTAGGGATGGTCCACGCAGATTTTGTAGACTAGCTCCAACAGCAGTTTCTGGAATGTATTGTTATGGTCTTGGAGTCGTGATGTCAGTTGGTTGGTGAGGCCAGCGAATTTTCTGGTTGGGACTTCTGATAGATGTCGCATGACTGCCTGATTTGTGCTTTCCTCTTCCGATCGCTCTAGCCAAAGAGCAGTGAATCGGAGAGCATCGTTATTGTGTTCATCGGAGGCAACGAGAGATAAAAGATAGTTCTCGAGACTCAGGCGAACAAACTCACTACGCGTTTGTTCAACTCGTCGCAACTCCTGCTCGTCAAGACTGAGCCATTGCTTCTCTTTGTTTAGAACATGTGAGTACTTGGTTTTGAGTTGAGTGTCCCTGGTGCCATTAATAAGGGTCTTCAGTTCCGACACTTCATCGCTCTTTGCTTTCTTCAGGTTCTGGAGCCTTGCCAAGTCCTCCAATCCATCGGGATCTTGCAACTGCTGATCGCAGAACATGGCAAACTGATGGAATACTGAGCCAGCTTGGCGGCCTTGACCCTTGCCTTTGAGCTCTTTCAACGCAGGCTCAAGATAGTTCTTTTGGATATCATGTGGTTTTTCGAGGCGTGCAACGGATACCTGGTAACCAATCTTGGAAAGCAAATCAGATCGACTGACTGGGATAGTTTGCCTCTCAAGCACAGAGTCTTTGTCGATATCCTGCAGCATGCGAATGGATGTACTCATCTGCCCATAATCCCAGGCAGAGTTAGCAGCCTCAACGGTGACAGCTGCATCCACATGTAAGTCTAGTGCTGAACACGATGGTATAAGCTTGGTGAGTATGGTGGAGATCTTGAGGCTCTCCTGCGTCGCTTGGTGATAGCGATATATTTGAGAAGCGGTGATCATGGACTCAACCTCCATCTGCTTTGCCGTAGCTGCGGAAAGTTTGATATTTGTTCGTAAGCTATTTTGTTGGCTGACCATACTCATTGTGGTACTGCGACAAGACAAAATCTGACCAACACTTTCGTATCTAGAAATAGTTAGTGACATGCTGCATCTCAAATCGCCAGCACTTACAATCCGCTTCTCATCCAGTCACTTCGATTCTTGAACTTTTCAATGAGGAGATCCATCTCGGAACTGTCTGAAACACCTAGAACATCGTCAAGCTCCGTTAAAGAAGCTAGAGCCCCCAAGCGTTTCCTCAGGGCCGTAGCGTTGAGGCTGTGGACTGCCAAGGTACTCATTGTGCGGCTAAAACCATCATGCACAGCAGCCCTGATATCGGCGATATCTATCGCTTGACTAATGCTCTGATACGCCTTAAACACTGTGACCGCATGATGGTCACTCGGAGGCGCAGGCAAGTTCCAAACCCCAAGCTTTCTGGCTGTGTTGAAAGTATCTTCAAGGACGGCTGGGGATGTTTCTATGTTATTCTGCGTTTGGAGGAACCAGTTAGAAGGCCCGGACAAGCCAAGCGTACTGAAAGCTCTGACTAAAGCCTGCCCATCTGACTGAGCCACGGGGTTTCCAAGATGGACATTACTGTCATACTCAGCGCCTCGGAATGCAAGACTCATGGGGCCATCATTCTCGTACTCCACACGAGCAAGAATCTTTGACAGACTAGGCTCTTCTGGCAGTCCATAGTATGCATCTGGGTCATCAATGTTCTCAAAAATTGCAAGAAGAGTTTCGCTCATGTCCACCTCCTTTACTGCTGCAGAAGAAGTTCGTGAAGAACGTGTAGTTTCTGGAGGGACATATTCCACAAATAGCAGAGACGTCTTGTACATGCCACAGCGCGACGCTGCTGCAGCGACCAAGGCGGAATCAACTTCTAGCCAATGCGATCTGTCAGCTATCGATGACTCCTTCGGATATTGTTGCGTCCTAAGATATAATAGCATGTTGATCAGCAGCTTCTGGTTTTCCTTGGCTGTTGTATCTATGCATTGGAGCCAGCTTTTGACTGCCACAGATAGTGGGCGCTTGGGGGAATGTTGTTGATTCATTGGGAAGTAAAGTGCGAGATGGACAACAAAGGGGAAAGCTCTCTCTGCAAAGTGCTCAACCCTAGCGAGAATAGGAGCAAGAACTGAGAGAATAATTGACTCTGGAACGCACCGAGCGAGGTGCGCACTCAGGTCCAGCAGCCAGTCCTTTGACGTGATATCTGTAGACCAGACATCGGGTTGATTCGAGGATGATGTGGGTGTCATAATACCCTTGTCTGATGGGGGCGATCTGTGTGCGCCCCATTGCGATGTGACCAAAAGAGACTCCGTCAGACTTTTTTGACAGGCCACAGACAGTAGCTCGTCATCTAGATTATTGGCATCTGAGACGATGGATCTCAGGGCAGCTTCAGCCAGACCTGCAGTAATAGAATCAGGATTTGAGGTGAGGTCCCGCAGAAGGCAAAGTATTCCAGTCTCTGAGCCATTCGATCCTGGTGCCATTTTCTGGTATTGGCTAAGATAGGATTCGCGTAGCACACCAGGCGGGATCTCCCCGGACGCTGAGAAGGCCCGGCCAACGACCCGTCCTGCCCATGAGAGATATTCCTCGCTGAGGTTTCCGGTATCACAACTCTTCCACACAGCTGTCGAGTACTTTAGAGCATCCTCATCAGACTCGATGATGTCATCCTTTACCTTCTCAGGGATGCTGAAATCGCCGCAAAGAAGGCCGAGTGCGAGTTGTCGGGAAGGCTCGTTCAGTAGCTGATGGTCTGCGCCTTCATCGGCTAGAATATCCAACAGCAATTTGCTCTCTGCAGTGCCTCGTTCAGCGTTCCCGGAAGATCGAATGCGAGCGGCGGATTGAGTGATAGATTTGAAAGCACTTCTTTGCTCAAGACTCTTAAACATGGGCGATTCATACTCTTCAAGATATTTGCTGACCCATACATGGAATTTTTCTGCTTTGCTCATTGTCGCCTTGAACTGGCTTTCCTGAGTTGTGCTCGACTGACTCGACTCTAAGAAGACTCGGAGCGATGCCAAAGTTGACAAGGCATACCCGGCAAGAAATGATGGGACATTGCTAAGGTGCCTGGCCCCTTCAGCCAGAAGATACTGACTAATTCCCAGCGCATCGTCTGCACATTCAGAGTCGGTGATGAAGGTGCGGGTAGCATTCAGGAGCATTTCCAGGGGGTAGGATTCCAAGGCAACTGAACCACCAAGGGAGACTAGAACCCGTACTTTTCGAAGAACAGAACAGGCATGTAGAGGCCCTAAGGCCGGATGAACAGTATTGAGAAGCTTGCGAGCTATTGAAACAACCACAGGAGGCGTCCACAAATCATGGAATTGGAACTCTGTATTTTGACAGAGTCTATGAAGTTCGTGGATCAAGTACTTGGCTTTGAACATTGGCTGTTGGTTAGCTGGTAACTCGGCGGGAGAGTGAGAAATGGCCTTCATAGCACTCAGGATCTGGCCAGCGTAGTCGAGCTTGAACCTGGTGAAGACCTTTTCAAAAGAGTTTTCTTGATCGATGAGGTCGAAGAACAGTGCTGCGATGTCGATGAAATTGATGTGAATCAACTCCATATAAGCTGTGCGTCCAAGCAACTTTTTGACATGTGCCTCGCCACGCTCCTTGTCGACACCTCCATTCGAGTCACCAAAGATCATGCTATAAGCGACAGCGGTAGTGAAATTTTCACGGACGAGGTCGCTCTCAGAACTGCCCAGTAGACGGCAAACCTCTGCAAATGTCTCATCCTGACCACGCATCACAGTCAGCCCGACGGCTTCGGACTGGGCAGACTTGAGAAGGTCTCCGAGCGTCTTGAACCCAAATATAGAAAATGGAATGTCTTCTATGGGGTCACATTCAAGCCAAGTGTATAGAAGTTGCCGAGAGAACAGCCGGAACAGAGCCTTTGGCGACTGCAGGTTCAGCGTTCTCGACACATTTACCAAACACCGGGTCGCATAATCTGTTGACCCCGGAATCTTCCCTGGCGTTTCGAAGATATGATAAGTACACCTCCGAAGCAAAGTCGACCATCTGCAGGCAAGGTTCGACAATACCAGTAAACGAAATGCAATGCCAGTAGTGTCCAAGGGATCAGTAGGTAAGCTATCTAGAATATCCACAAACACTTCATCATGAAGCTTGAGGACAAACAAGTCAAAGATATCGGCAATCTTTTGCGAGATGGCGTATTTCACCGACATGGGCCCATTCTTCAGTATATATAGAAGACAAGTTCGTGGCGAATCAAGGCCCTGGTCTTTACCATAGTCCGTGTTGGTTCGTAATAAAGTGAGCAGTAGCTGGACCATTGACGTTTGGGCGCCGGGCGAAAGTATGTTGGAAGTCAAACAGACCTTGATGAAGTGATAGTAAAGGTCGCCAACTCGTTCGGAGAGATGATTTTTGTCATTTAGCCAGATAGAATGCAGTCCATCGATTACCCCGATACAGATGCTCAAAGCAACTTCGGCACATTGATATTCGGTTTTAGACACGAAATTTCCCAGCTTTTCAACAATTGATAAAGCATCATCTGGCGTAATGACAAGATCAGAGCCAAATAATTCAAGCAGGAGACTTCGGCACAGCAAGAGGTCTTCGACAGGCATCTTGATGAGATGCTCTACATATGTATTGGGGACAAGGCCAATCTGTCCGATATCATCATCCAATATGGATAGAAACCGAAGCCGCGCCCTTGCATCAGTATAGAAAGCCTGCATGTCCAGCATCATCTGACTATTGAAGCGTGGGGCTGCCATTGGCGCATGCACTGAGCTTGCCCGGCTGCTTTGGGAGTCGAAATCCCCATCGATATCCATGAAGTCGATGTTGCTGTCAAGATTTGTTTGATCATGTTGCTGGCCAATAGACTTCCATATTCTGCCGAAAAAATGAAACAAGTTTGGGTTGTTTGTCTGCATTCGATTCAAACTCGACGTTGTCACATCTGGCATCACAGCTCGAACGGCTCGTAGGACTGAATCGATAAAGGCTGTAGACTCCATTGACGCAAAAGCAGAGTTTAACGCTTTGTCGAGAATCTCCTTCAGGATGGATTCGACAGACGAAGACTGAGTCGAGTTTAGGTGATTAAGTATGGGAAGCAGCAGAGTCCCGGTCAAGCAGGCTGAAAGAAGACTTTGAAAGCGATCAAGAGTTATTTGTGTACCGCCTTCATTCGTTTTCTTCGTCCAGGATGTGCAGAGCTCAGATAGATCACTCAGCTTGGGGTAGAACAGCTCAAGTGTCAGCTTCTGAGAAGCATAGCGCGCATTGGCATCGGCCAACGAAGCGGGATCAGATAGTCCTGAAAGGTCGCAGCAGCCAATGGGACCAGCATCATGAGATTCATCTTTTGCAAGGAGAACGTATCGTGTAAACGCCTCAGTTTGCTTGAATGAGCCCCATGCCTCGGTTAATGGACCCCCGGGAGCCGTTTGATGGGTGTTCAACTCCAGAGCCGTCGTCCCACAACAGGCTCGAATCAAATTCACTAATTGAACCGGTTGTGCATGCATAGAGTGGTAGGATGCAAACGTAGATTCGTCTGTAAACTTGTTAGTATGAAAACCTCGATAAGATAATCCATACTCACGTGGATTCCAACGAAGAAACACCCATCGGATAATGTGGTGACAGGTACTTTGACTTGCGCTGGGGGTTCGGGCGTTTCGTAATTGAAGGACGTGAAGCATCAAGCTAATAGAAGTGTCACACAGAACACTAGGCCCGTTGACATCTGCAGTTGTGACGATGTTATTGATGTCTGTGGAGATTGTGTGATAAGGTAAAACGTCGGCCTCAAGTATCGCATGCAGGAGCACGCTGGCCGCTCTACTTGTTCCTGGCAGGCTGACGGAACGTGTAGCAAGATGCCACAATTGACGCCAGACATCTACTTGATCGTGGCAAACTTTCGATTTGCTTATACAACTGAGGAATGTTAGTGGCGGATACTGATATGACTGCTGAGGCATGGTCTTCTTACCTCGCAGAGGCTATGAGAGCCCAAGAAGCCGTGACAGGGTTCTTGTTAGTCGCCAATGATACCAATTCAGGTAGCAAGTCAACCAGTTCGTCACGACCCAATGACCTGTCAAACAAGAGGAACGGAATCATTTGTAAAGCAGTTCCCCGAACTGCTACTTCGGCAGCCTTTAGCTTAAGCCGAATGCGACTCATATGTTGTTGGATTTTTCGCCTTTTTCTTGGTTGCTCACTTTGTTCTGCATCGTTTGTCGGGGTTCTAGAGTGAGGCAACGCCATGATACCTTCTAGAAACGCCAGGTTTTGAATGATAGCCCAATGGCCTTCTCCATAGACGTTGTGAGCGCGGAGGCCGAACATATCTAGCTGCAGCCCGTATGTCGGCAAAGAGAATAAGGCAAAAGTGATGTCGCTCAATTGTAAGCGGACAGCCTCGCCACGCCTTGAGTACTCAGACCAGATGTTCTCAGCCAAATCCTCGAGGTCTAAGCGCATATTTTCGTCCAAGGATTTCACGACTAAATTTTCAATGTGAAGGTGCATTAAGAAAATACTCCTAGAGATCTCAATCCTGAGCGCTCTGATGACTTCGTCTTGAGAGACCTTCTCAGATCTCCACCAGTAGCTCATGAGCGGCAATATACTTTGCACAACAGAGTTGGCATGCGCTAAGTCGTCAGCGTTTGTAGCAGTGAAGATTGCATTAATAATGGAAAAGGCCAAAGTCTGCAGGGAGCCGAGACTCAGCTGCTTCAGATTTAAGACCCTGAGTACTACTGGGGTGATATCTTTGTATTGCCGTAGTATGGGCGCGTTGCCGCCTATGATGAGATAGTGCAGTCCTTCCAAGACATCTTTGAGAAGACCGCCCTCTCCAGGTGCAGCTCTTCTTTGGCTTTGAGTCGAAGGTGTGGATCGCCCAATAGATCGACTGTATCCTGACCCCGGTGCTGGTGATGATCGGGCCAGAGCTGGCGATGCTCGAGCCAATGACAAAGTTGATATGTCTGCTTCATCAGGAAGAAGATACTGGGCAACGTCGAGAAAGAAGCCAACACAAATTTCCCAATGTTGGCCACCCTTTCTGGCCAATATTTCCACGTGTGCAGGCCTTGAAAGCACCTCGGTCAAAGCTTTGATGTAGTCCTGGAGTAAAGGAGGCACGAAATCATCACTGCTAGGCCCAGGGAGAACTTGAGTGATGTGATCCACGATCGCCAGCAGTGTCTTCCGTCCGATCGTTGACTTGCCGCGTCCTACAGCCATCCGCACGGCCTCGGCGCATTTTGATAAACGAGTTGTTGTTGAATTCAATGACGATTGGGACTTTTTCTTGTCATAAAGAACTGGCTTCTCTCGAAGCACGAAACTGAAGATTGCTTCAAATATCTCATGGTAACTCTTGTCGCCAAGGTCGGAACTTGGTGAACTGTTAGGAGGTGTTGAAAGGGGCAGTTCTGTGCTTACAGATTTGTAGATCGGTTTCGTGGGTTGAGAAGATGCGACAACTCTATTATGATGATTGTCAGCTCAACACTAACAAAAATTCGAGAAGGAAAACAGAGATGAAGGAAAACAGAGATGAAGAAAAATATCATGCATACCATCCACAGCCTTCTCACGGTCTCTGACTGCGGCAGACTTTACATCACCTGCATTCTGTCAGTTTGTTTTTATAACGAGGCTTTGGTCGGTATAACGAACGCGCCAGATTCATGACATTGTGAGATGCCATTGCGGACGACTACAAGTGTTTGACTTCTTATTCTTTTCCCTTTCATTGGAGCTCGAAGATACTGTCGTGGTCGTGTATCTATAAAAATATGAAGTTGGTTGAGTGACCGATCCAGAGGTTTTTGGGTAGGAGGTAACGTAGGTATCTAGAAAGCGCGACTGACACCTAGCAAGGCGGGATACGTACCTGCACCTGCCCTGAAATTACCTACTGTAGGTAGGGAGCAGGCAAGTTGACCTCCTAAGTCTTATTATAAATAGCCTAAGAACTATCGTCTAAGTAATATAAGCTGACCTAATAATTTCGTCTCTTGTACTACTAGCGGCTGATTTTCTAATACATACTGCCTGCCTTCCATTAGTAAGGTACCTACTGTAGGTACCTAGTTGAGATAGTAGACAGGAATCACGTTCAAAAAGTAATTAAGATCACGTGATCAAGTGTTATCGCTAGTGAGAGGGGTCGCGCTTTGAGCGCGTCAGAGCGGGCGCACTATTGAGTGAAACTTCATGTTTGGTACTGGACTTGTTCTCACTCTTAATAGACGCGTTCAACCAGCCAGCCAGTAGTCTACCTGGGTATCAGTACCTACCTCTAAACATGCCAGGGTCGTGGGGTAGTCACTGATGGTCTTGTCTTCGTCAAATTGAGCCTCGAGTCAATTTGTTCACAACTTCCATACCTTTTTTTCTAATTTCTCAAATCTTCTTTCCCCTACCTATCGAGCCTAAATTTATATTCCTTCCTTCTAACTTTCCTATCATCATCACCCAACGACAGTTGATGAGGGCTGGTATCAACAGCCTCGCCATTCGTTCCTCGCCGACACGGGCAATTCTTCTTCGACGAGCTTTGCAACAACAACTGCCACTGAAACTTCAGTTGCAGCAGCGGGTTCAGGTGCATTCAGGCGGTCCGATTTATTCACCAAATTTCGAGACAATGTTGCAGCGGGCAAGCAGCAAGTACGAGGCCAACGCTCCTCCTCCCCAAAAGAGCCAGGCGAAAGGCGGGCCTGTCGTTCCTTCCAGTAGCCCAACACCCAATGTCGATATTAGACAACAATTAAAGAAGCCAAACGCCCCTGCTGTGTCGGCGAGGACGATGCCGCCCTTCTCCAAACCCCTCGAGAATCGATCATCCAACATGAACCAAGCCCCGAGTAACAACAAACCCCCTGCTGGTTTTGGTAGGGGATCGCTGGCTACACTCTGTGGAGGATCAAATTCATTCAGTGAACAAACGGATGTTGTCGACCTTACCGGCCCCGAATCTCAATCCAAAGCACAAGCTGGTGTCTTCTTTAATGAAAGTGATTTCAGTGACGACGACCTTTTGGATCTTGATTTCAAAGCTCCGTCGGCCCTACCACCTCTTCCCCCAGCTGTTAGCACTCCCACCAAAAGCATTACCAACGAAAGAATGCCACCGCCGACATCAACGCAGACGGACAGGACCATTCCTTGGTCCTCGTCACCCCCTTCACACTTCCTGCCACCTACACGAAACACATCTGCGGCTCCAACAATGGCCAATATATCAATGAAACGTGATTCATCAGGCGACCAAAACGACATTGATGTCCCAGCACACAAGAAGGCCAAAAAGCGTGTACTGCCTCAAAGCTTTAAACAGGAAGAGCCTGAAGACGATGACAACCCTGCTTCTGTTACTCAGACACCAAACAACAAGCGGAAAGACTTTCTGAATCCCACTGCCAGCGCCGTCAAGGAACAGAAGAAGCAATTCAGAAATCAGCGCCAACAAGAGCAGCCCGCAGCCAACACAGACTTGTCTATGGGCGAGATTCAAGAAGTCACTACATCTCATTCCAAAGCTAACTTTGCTGTGTCTCTGAGTGAAGAGCAAAGACATGTTTTGGATCTGGTAGTAAACAAGAACCAAAGTGTTTTCTTCACTGGTGCAGCCGGAACCGGCAAGTCTGTCTTGATGCGAGCCATCATCAAGGAGTTAAAGAAAAAGTATGCAAAAGATCCTGAACGTGTTGCAGTTACAGCATCCACTGGACTAGCCGCATGTAATATTGGAGGCATCACTCTGCACAGCTTCTCGGGTATTGGCCTTGGCAAAGAGGACGCTCCAACGTTGATCAAGAAGATTCGACGAAATCCAAAGGCCAAAAACCGTTGGCTGAGAACCAAATGTCTCGTCCTTGATGAAATCTCCATGGTAGACGGCGACCTGTTTGACAAGCTGTCACAAATTGGAAGAACAATTCGCAATAACGGAAGGCCGTGGGGCGGTATCCAGCTCATTATCACTGGCGACTTCTTTCAGCTTCCACCCGTACCGGATCATGGAGCCAAGAGGGAAATCAAGTTTGCTTTTGATGCCTCTACTTGGACCACTTCGATAGACCACACTATTGGACTTACCCAGGTTTTCCGTCAAAGAGATCCCGTATTTGCCAACATGCTCAATGAGATGCGTCTCGGCCGTATCACTGAGGACACTGTTCGGGCCTTCAAACGCCTTGAACGACCACTCCAATTCAACGACGGCCTGGGGACGGCCGAGTTGTTCTCGACTCGAAACGAGGTTGAAGGTTCAAATGAAAAACGCCTACGAGAACTTCCTGGCACGATTCGACGGTATGAGGCTCAAGACACTGGCAAGGAAGATGTTCGAGATAAACTGCTGGCAAATATGATGGCACCCAAGAGTATTGACTTGAAGGTAAACGCCCAAGTCATGTTAATCAAGAATCTTGATGAATCACTGGTCAACGGATCCCTGGGTAAAGTCATTGGCTTTTCGGACGAGAAGACATTTGACATGTCCCCACCCGATGATGAGTATGACGAGGATGACCAACAAGCTAAAGCCCGAAAGAAGTTACTCAAGTCGTTCAAACATGAATCAGAGCCAAGTGCGGGCGGTCTCAAATTTCCCGTGGTTCAGTTCATGGCAGGAGACGGCACATCGCGTGTAATCCTCTGCCAACCTGAAGAATGGAAAGTCGAATTGCCCAATGGCGAGATTCAAGCCAAACGTACCCAACTCCCTCTGATCCTGGCCTGGGCACTATCCATCCACAAAGCCCAAGGTCAAACCCTGGAGCGAGTTAAAGTTAATTTGGGACGCGTATTCGAGAAAGGCCAGGCCTACGTTGCTCTTAGTCGAGCTACTACTCAGGATGGTCTGCAGGTTTTGGGCTTCCAAAAGTCCAAGGTCATGGCCCACCCTCGGGTCATTGACTTTTACAACAAACTCTACAGTGCAGAGGAAGCGCTTGGAAAGCCGAAAGCCCAATCTATCACCGAATTTGTTTCCAATCGCATTGGGTCTGCGCCTTCAAGGGCTCCGGCGCCCAAGAAACCAGCGCCACAGGTGGTGGATCTAGACGATGAAGAGGAGGCGATGGCTGCATATGGCAACTGAACTGTTCGTCACTGAGTTTTCTTCACATGTTGATCGTTTACTGCATATGTATACAGCTGTATGATACAAGGGTGGTAGTCAGAGCGCAGCTTATGATAGAGATAGAGGCCGGGAGCGCATGAGGGTCGATTTGGTTGGGATGAACCAGGCAAATCAGTAGATATGGGGTTGCTCCCTATTTATATTTAGACACTGGGACTTATTTATGACAATACCAAATGACGAACAACTACTTAACTCTAAAACTTACCGGCCAACCTCTTGACTTTTCCTTACTATGTTATTGTCGGGCTTCAACCACAGCTCTTTTTCGGGCATCATGACAGAACTACTTCTTCGGCACATGCATGTTTAATTACTACTGCGATCTGCAAGCGATCGCATTAGCCAATCCAAGACATCGACCTTAAATGTCAAATTCAGCCATCGCACTTTACGCTTTTAGCTCAAGGGTGGTTAGAAAGTGACGCAGACCGAGCGAACAGACCATCGTCTTCTTATCGATAAGAAAGTTGGCAACTTCGTTCCCACGCGAACTTCCCAACCTGCCCCATGTACAGATGGAAGTTCTCCCACCAAGACAAAACACCCCATCACACAAGATCGCAATCCCGAAATCAGACCGAAAACCTCGCGGCAACCCCCCTCGCATACGGCTCAGACATTACAGAGTCTGAGCTTCACGGCTGCATTATTAGAGTATTGCACGACTCCGTTGTGAAGAAGCTTTAGTGTCGACCTCCCCTCGTTTTGCCCCATCCCGCCGCTTCGAAACTCCATCCGTCATCAGTTGTCAAGCCGATAACCTCAACCGCCCGTTCGCCATATCTGACTGCGACGCACGAGACATATTTTCAAATCCGCCGTAGAAGCACTACATATTCGCAGACGCGACGCTGTGCAGTCGAGGCCCTTTTTCGAGCCCAATCCAGACTTTCATGATATTGAGGGAGTGACGATCTTCTCCATACAAACTTTCGCGCCGACGATTAAGGCTTCCAAACAGCCATTCAAGTTCTACAGACAAACCCTCAACATGGCAAATCAATTTATAGGCTTGCATATGCAAGTGGTGATGAGAGATCCTCCGGGGAATGTGTTCACAGGAACCGTCGTGGACGTGCAGGCAGGCAGCGGCTTGACTTTGACTAACGGTACGTTGGAACTACACCGCAGAGAAACACCACTAATATTTCGAGTTATAGTATTCATGGCAAACACCAAGCAATGGTTCCCAACTATACAAATCCCCGCAGCTAACATTGCTGATCTATCCGAGATCAAGGACAAACCATCAACAACGTATGCGCCCGCCCCTGTCGAACCTATCGTCACTGCGCCTACTTTGACACGACCGCCTGCGCAGCCTGCCTTTGTTGACCCGGCCATTCTCAGCTTGGGACGACCGCCTGCACCAGCGGCGTCTTCGGGACCCGATACAAGGGCTTTGGCACAGGAGAGCGAAAGAACAGAATTGCCGGGCATTCCCGTGAATGCTGCAGTTTCTACGCCTGGACGACCTACTCCGGACCACGATTTGTCAGGCTCTATTAAGAACTTGTCCATTGGCGAAACATTGGTGGAAACGGGTAATGGTGATTTACCTGAGGGCCATGCCACCCGATCTGCTAAGAAAAAGAATACCAATCGTCGCTCACGCCAAACCAAACAAGGGAAGAGTCAGCGTGTGGAAGAGGACGGTCTGGCTGCGGAAGGCTCGCCTGCTAGTGGGCGAGGCAAAGGGTGGAGGCAAACACCCATATTGCAGAGCACGTCTTCCTTTCAGCCATTTCAATTCTTAAAAAAGAGTGCCAAGGGGCGTAAGGGTACACTTGACAACGGTTGGGCATCCGAGGACGTCACGGAGGAGATGGGTGATTTCGATTTTGAAAACAATCTGGCGAAATTTGACAAAGCCACCATTTTCGACCAAATGAGAAGGGAGGATCAGGTCGATGATGCGAGCCGCTTAGTAGCCCACAACCGCAAGCCAAAGCCTGGTACGGCTGGCGGTAAGAACTTGCATTACACAGAAAATGTGCTGGATCTGCCCCCGATCACCAAGAAGGACGCATATTCGTGGAACAGCGAGGCGGATGATGGGCTAAATGGGGCAGAGAGGCTCTCGGGACGGGAAGTCCGAAGCAGCCAAAGTAACCGGAGAGCTGACAGCAAGTCGGGCCCTTCACGGAGATCACAGTCACGCAAAGCAAGTGCCGTTGCGACATCTGGCGGTCTGCCGCTGACCCGCGTCAACTCTGGCGTACGTGCAAGCCATTTGTCTCGCTTGTCTATTTCTCGACCAGAGTCCCGCAGTACTAACAGCAGGCAGCAAGGTCACCCGCCTGGCCTATACCTAGTCCCTTCGCACAAGCGTCTTGAAACCGTCTCTGCCTTGCAGATGCTGAACCTCGAAAACATTGCTGCAAACGAAGTTGGACTGACGGAGCAGCTCATGGCCGAGAATGGAGGACGAGGCATCGCCGAGGTGACATTTAGGGCCTTGACAGATCCTGCTATCAAGGTGCGGTTCGGACTTGCTGGTGCTAATCCATCCTCAAGCGCTACATTAAGCAGTCCAGCAGTGGTTATCCTAGCTGGTAACAACAAATCAGGCATGCGAGCAATTGCTGCCGCGCGTCACCTTCGAAACAAGAATGTGAACATGCTTGTGTGTCTGGTCGGTATTGAACGAGAAAAAGACCTGCTCGAGGACCTACGACAACAGATTCAACTATATCGAGCTTTTGGCGGCAAGATTCTTAGCAAGGTCGACCTTTTCGAGCATCTACGCAAGTCGTCATCATCAGGATCGCCCATATCGGTGGCCCTTATTATTGATGCTCTTCTGGGCTTAACCATTTCATTTGAGGAACTGCGGACTGGTGACCAGGCTGCTGTATACGAGTTGATGGAATGGGCGAACCGTAACGAAGCCTTTGTTCTTTCAGTTGATGTCCCGACGGGTATCGACCCGACTTCTGGAAAAGTAGCAGTGATTGATGGCAGTCAACTGTTTGTCAAGCCACGATATGTTGTTGCCATGGGAGCGCCTAAGCGAGGTCTGCTCGAGGCTGTGACGCCCCCAGATGAGGACGACCCACAGAACATGAACAACACTGCGCACGACGATGATTGGCGTCTCTTTATTGCGGATATCGGCTTAGGTAGTGCTGTGTGGAGGAAAGCCGGAACCAAGATTCGACGAGGTATCGACTTTGATGAGAAGTGGGTACTCGAGATGAAGTATTCAGATGGCCAGCATGATGAAAGCGACGACGAAGAGTAGCACTAGGTGCAAAAGCAGCAGAAACAAAAAGTTGGAGGATTGATTTGTCACAAAGTGAGGGAAAATGGTCTGATGGGTTTTCTCGAAAACAAAAGGCGTTGGGCGGGACTAGTTATTCTGGCGCGAAAGGAAAGGTGCATATATTATAGTTGCATTGAGGTCACTCGACACTGAATACCCAGGAGTTTGGTCGAAATGCGTATTTCGAATTTATTTATTTTTCGAAAAGGATAGATTATTGGCAGATGATAGATTATACATAAAAGATATAGTTAATCAAAAGTAAAACAAAAAACAAAAAAAAAGAGCCAAGTTCGCCAAGTCTGGAGAAGTTTGTGCAGAGGCCAGGTTCCGGGAAACGTTAAGCTTTGCCAAGCCGTTTGTGATTTTCGTCTGCATGTGCAGGCTTGGCACTTTATAAAGCTTGATTCGATTTGTGCCAATGCTGCTATATGACGTGAGAAATTGGCTGTAGTGGCTGACAAGCAGGTTTACTGGGACTCGAATTTAACTGGGAGTTCCGCATCTGGTTCGCTCTGCGAGTAACGTACGATTTTATTTTTGTGGTAGCTTGGTTGATTGTTTATAGATGAATCGAGAGTTGTTTATTGAGAGTCTACAATCCATAGTCTGTTTCATTATTCGCTAACTACTTGGCCGTCATTAGAGAGCAGTTTGTTGTTGTCAGTATAGAGTTGGACATTAAGGTTAAGTCGAATGGTACGGCCATATCCACAAGGCTTTATCAACCGATTGGTAATATTCGCGACTGTTCTCTGTATGGACTGTCATGTAATGCTACCTGTATGTAGGTAGGTAGGTTAATTTTGTGCAAGATACAGTTTTATGGATGGATGCCAACCCCAGGATTGCACAGTGTATCTTTTGGTTTGCGGCTGAGATGTGGAGCTATCCAGGATGTTTGGTGGTCTGTCTTGTCCTGAACATAGACACTAAAAACAGTAATATCCGATGTCTTGGATGATAAAAGATGCTCGGGGCATAAGCACAGTAAAGTGAAATTGCGTTTTTATGTACACGTCTGGTACCTATCTTGTTGAAGATGTGGTGTTGACTTCTATCTCTCATTTGTATGGAACCGTGGCCATCGTCGATACCCTGATTTCTGTCTGACAAGAAGCGGGGAGAGAATGTTAGTGATCATCGCTACTGTTTGAGAGATTGGGGCTATTCGGACGAAAGAGGATAAATTGAGCGCTCATCAGGGCCTCGATGATTTTTTGGGGGTTGGAGAGGGGTCTCTCTTTAGGTAGGTTCAGTTCCCATTCCAGCCCTGTCGCTTGTCAACCCTGTCGGGCTGCCACTGTGTTCAGTTCAGTACCTACAGAATCACACCCGTCCATAGGTTCGGTATTGCCGTTGAATCGTCCAAAACTTTACAAGCTCCAGATGCATCGTGGGCGCGCAGCCAAAACCGATGACCCGAGAACGGTTTTGTAGATTGTCAACAACACAACTGAATCGTCACGACAGCCAGCGCAATACGCAACGATATACCTATTGTTTCCTAGTTTTCTGTTAGTTGTACTGTACTGTGCTATGGAGTGATAAATACCGCTCAAACATCTGACACTACAAAATACCGTGATCATACAGTGCGTCCTAGAGAGAGGGAGAGGGAGAATCCTTACCCAGTCATCCATAACAAGGAGATCCCCAGAATTTTGCTCCGTCTCTCTGCCTGATTGTTCCACAGTAAATCAACTGTAATCTCTCTACCCACGGGAACAAGAACGAACGGACCAAGAGCTTAATTCTCCTACCAAATTTCTTTCTTCTGTCTTTGGTCCAAGCATCGGAACCAGCCTTGATTTACCCTTTCTCTTTCTTTTTCCATTATCACGCTTCCGCCTCTTTGACCTGAGAAAAGAGAGCTTAAAGCTTAGTGTGCATTGGCATCTAAAAGACTTCTTCGACTCTTCCAGATCGCCACTACATATTTCCCGATCTCCAAGAAAGCTCCTACTGCACGCCTCCCACTCGGATATCGACAGTTGGCGACGAGGCCAAGACTTTGTTGACTCTCATCGTCACTACTGAGTCTAGATCGATCTGCCTTTGTTTTGTTATTCATAGCACAATTAATCGCTCTACTATTATATCTCGCTTCATCTCATCCCATACCACACAAAGCCTATCTCTCTGTCAATCAATTCCTCTTCTATCCCCTCCAAGAGAAACAAACCGCGACTCAACTCGACTCCGCCTCCTTCCGCTAATAGGCAAGGGCCCGCCATAAGCAGTCACGTACCCCCTACTTTTTACTGTACCGTACTGTCCATACTGTACGATTACTGCACATATCTTTTATTAGATTGGAAACTAGATCAAACCAGTCCAGCCCGCGTTAGAATCCTCCCGTTCCAGTTTCCCCCCACGATCACCTCCGAACCGCGCCTGAACACACTCGTTTTCTTTAATCGACGACCGACAATAATTGTCATATTCAGCCGCATTTGATTCCGATTCGACTGCGAAGGATTCTCCTACCAATATCACCGTGCCGCTTACTTCCCGGAAAGTGCCTCTCATGGCGACAATTTGAGCGACCTCGAACTTGAATCCGATCCCTACTCGCGAAGCCCGTCAACTCAACTCGCGGCTGGCCGTTCAATTACATTGCCTAACTGAACAACAGGCCAGCCGCAATCATGACCGCCGCCGGTTCGATCAGCGCGACCATAACGGCGCCTCCTCCCCTTTGCACAACAACGCTTCTACCCGACAGTGGAGTTATGACATTGGGACTCGATGGTGTCCCTTCGATATTGACCGAACCCGCGATATACCAAATACCCTGTCCGACTCACGATATTTTCCCTCGAGAAATCCATGTGACATATGCTGCTTCAGGCGATGAAAGTAGTCTCACTCAGCATGACGCATCAGACAGCAGCGTGAAATTCTCAGACTTCCGCGATCCCTTTTACGCCTCTACCTTTCCGATCTGTTACGCCCTCGCCGCGACCACCGTTACTGCGTACATGCTCGTCATCATGCTGTTTGTTACTCCCAGATCTTTTCTCGACGGAGGAATTGTTTACCTGGGCCGAAAATCCGCTTTCACTCACAGCTCCAACAACAGCGTTACCATCGGTGGTCGGCCATGGTTACAGAAAGTCGCCGCTTTAACCGTCGCTATCTCACTTACCATCGCGTCGGCCGACACATTCAGAGTAGCCAAAAGCCAGTACACGTTGGGGATCCAAAATGCAAATCAGCTACAGGACGAAGTGATGAACAGCGTGGAACTCAAGGCCATCCGGCTCGTCTCCGATACGTTTTTATGGCTGGCCCAAGCCCAGACTCTTATCCGACTCTTCCCCCGACACCGAGAAAAGATCATTATCAAGTGGGTTGCGTTCGCGCTCATCACTCTTGACGTTGTCTTTAGCGCCGTTACCAGCTTTAAATACTCAGACAACGGTATCAACACAACCGCGCGACCCAAGAACTTTGTTCATCCCGTCCCTGCTCTAAGTTATCTCTTCCAGCTTTCTCTGGGTTTGTTGTACGCTGCATGGGTTGTCTACTTTGCGCTCATGAAGAAACGCTACTCTTTCTATCACCCTTTCATGAAAAATATCAGCTTCGTCGCCTTCATTTCTCTTATTTCGATTCTTATCCCCGTTGTCTTCTTCATTCTCGATATCTCTCAGCCTGACTTCACTGGATGGGGAGATTACGTACGATGGGTCGGCGCTGCAGCTGCCAGTGTTGTCGTATGGGAATGGGTGGAAAGGATTGAGGCTTTGGAACGCGAGGAGAAGAAGGACGGCATTCTCGGTCGAGAGGTTTTCGACGGAGACGATACTCTCGAAATCAATGCATCTGAATTCCCGTGGCTTCGCAATCGCAAAAGCAAAAAAGGCGGCAGTTCAGGTGGTGGTAGTGATGGAGATCGACCGCAGATGTCTGCGACTTCTGCCAACGGCTGGCCGACCGTCTCTGCTATTGCTAACAGATATCGCGGCCAGAACAATGGGGCATTTACCGAGACATTTGACCAAGCCTCACAAAGAGGAACAGCGAGAGGCCTGCGACCTGCGATATGGCCGGCTCGACCGGCGCCTGCTGCTACGCCTATCAGTCGTGCAGATACGGCTAGTGCTGCGAGTACAGTTTATGCTGTCAGATACCAGGCACCCTCAGAGACAACTTCACGAACCCCCGACCCTCTGCCACAGCCGAGTGTGGTTGACTTAAGTCAGCAAAGCAGCACGCCTCCAAGCCAACAATTAAATGACGAGTCTAGCTCTTCCAATCAGGCTCCAGCCTCTCTACAAAACAGCATTGTTATGCCACCGACATCACAACAACCCGTGGATTTGGAAGCCAACTCACCAAATTCACCAGGTCAAGGTGGCTGGCGAAATCTCACTTTTGCCAACTCGACATTTAATCGTCCAACTGAGAATACGTCGACGGATGTGGCCCAACACTCAGACGGCAATTCAGCGGTCGCGCGTGAAGGACGGTCAAACAGTTCCAGCCGGTGGGATCTCAAGGGTCGTTTGGAGGACTTCGCGGCAAATCAAGCCGAGAAACTACGAGATCGTATGCGAACAACACCCAATACTGAGAGTCTCCCCGTAACGGTCATACCTGCTCCTCCCCGAAGAGGAGCCGCGCTGCAGCAGGTTTTGGAGGAGGAGGAGCTCAACACTACAGAACGACAATCACCACAGTCGCCAAGTAGGCGTCCTTTTGCGAACCACAACAATAGCACGACCAGTCAGAGCAGCGCGTCGAGGGATGCGTCAGGGGAAGTGTCACGTCTGGACAGGAGCCGAAGCACATCGTCGGGCAGTCCAGCGGATGGGCCTATCCCGCCTAACAATCCACCACTATGGCGGGGTGTCCGTGCCAGACCGACCAACGAAGAGGATTTATACGATGATTCTGACGATGACTCGATATCGGATAGGTCCTCGGTGGATCACCCGAGACAAGACTTGGGTTCGCCGGGACCTCGCCGAGCGGCCTGAACTTTTGTGCGCTGGTAATTGTGCATCAAGCAAGGCGTTGTTTTCTGTTGATTTAAAAGAAACCGGTGTTTGAACGGGCATTGGGATGGTTTGTATGAATGATACCCCTGGGATGAATGCATCATTCCTCACATGTATATCTATCTATATGGGAAGGAATTACAAATATGACGGCCGTATTTAGAACCATGTATATATTGCATGGGTTAAGGCGTCAAGCAAGAATTATGGCGTTATATGGATTGGACTGGATGAGTGGGCAAGCTTCATCTGGAATGTTTTTGCGTCTTGTACTCAAAATTATTTGGTAGCGGCTTATGAAAGATTCAATGATATTATGGCAATCAGAAACAGCAACACCGAAACAAGACAGACCGTTTGATTGTTTCAGTTCAACGTGCATGTATAGCAGATTCTTTTCTGAAGTGAGAGCTGGTAATATACAATGCGGACTGCACAAGGGTTACGTTGATGGTCGAAAGTAGATTTCGGCATGACGTATTGGCGCATGTCAGGTGCAATGATAATGAGCATGTGCCAGAACGAAAAACAATAATTCTCGGTACGCTCGGATGATGAAAGATAAAGGCGCGCATGAATTCGAGCGAGGAGGATGCATATTATGAAAAAGATAGCCAAGTTTATTCTTACACATGACCCTTTGCAAGCAGCAGCTACCTTGAATGAATAATTAAGAATGTTGAAATAGTGTAGACAAATACCTACCCCTGAAGTCAAGGTTGATAGGCCTAAAAACCCTTGGATAATCTTAATCTTGAAGCCCGCGGACGCCTTTAGTGTTCCATATTGTGGAGATCCCCTTGTTTTCTTGTTTTCTAGAGGGTCTGTAGAAGCATTCAACACGATGGATTGAATCGGAAGACGTTTAGAGGAACAGAAACTGTAAAGTCTAAAAGATAAACTTAAAATTTTTATACGAAGCATCTATATATAAAGAGCCACCAAGTATCAATGTCAATTGTTTCTTTATAAGAAACTGAAGAGTTTCTCTGACCGACTTACAGTGCTCAAGCCATCATGACAATGGAACCCAGATGGAAGGAAGGCACCATGGATGCAACCCAGCCAAGCCAATCATCAAATCCTTTCCCGCCTCGGCTTACCCACCTAAAAATCTCCCCTCCACTAACATCTCCCTCTAATACAACTTGTCTGCAGGCGACGATCCCGCACAATCCGCGGGCAACTTGACTCTCCGTCTCTTCATCGCTCTTCTCTTCTCATCTCTTCTTTTTTTCCCCAGTCAACTGGCTGCCTCTCCTTCTTCATTACAAAAGCAAGACAGGGGAGAAGAGACACACGAGTCACGCAAAAGTCACGTTCCTTTTCTTCATATATTAATTCTCTCTGCGACTGAAGCTATCCTTCCTCCTTTGCGCTATTCGTTTCGAAAATAGGGGTGCAAGCATCTAACTACCACCACAAGTCAAACACATTTGTGATCTTTACACCTCGAAACGTGCCGTACGAAAGACGAGAATGTCGGGCTCAGAACCTTTCCCGCTGTTGAACACAGCAAACGATCAGCTGCATCAGCGTCACCAAGCAACTTCGTCGACGTCGGTCAGCAACACCACGGCCACCCAGGACGCCATCAACAACGCCCGGAAGCGACGTAAGAGCAGCGCTTTGGGCGGCGAGATTCGAGGCGACACAGGTGCTCCAGCATTGGCTTCCAGTCGTGCCAGTCTCGATGCTGCTGTATGTCTTGGCTCTGTCCAATATCCACCACTCGCTTTTCTTTAGCTAACACATGTCTGATACAGTCAGATGGTCGAAAACGCCTTTCGAAAAGGCGCCGTGCTCGCGGCCTGATCGCCCGAGCCAAACAAACCATGATCAAGCATACTTGGGTCCTACCTGCCGTCCTCCTTTCCATTTGCCTCATCGGATATGCCGTCAACCCTACCGAATCCAACCCAATTCACCACTTCATCTTCCTGTCCTACAAGCTGCCACAAGATGACTTGACTGCGCCAGCCCAGTACGGAAAGGGTCGCTGGGATCTCGCCTTTGTTACTTTCTACACAATTGTTTTGTCCTTCACTCGCGAGTTCATCATGCAGGAGCTCCTTGCACCATTGGCCCGTTACTATGGTCTGACCCGTGGCAAGAAGGCTCGTTTCATGGAACAGGTCTACACTGCTATTTACTTCGGCGTTCTTGGACCCGTTGGTCTCTGGGTTATGAGCCACACTCCCGTGTGGTACTTTAACACCTACGGCATGTACGAGGGCTTCCCTCACCTGACTAACCTGGCACCTGTCAAGTTCTACTACCTTTTCCAAGCCGCCTACTGGTCTCAGCAAGCTATTGTTCTTCTTCTGGGAATGGAGAAGCCTCGCAAGGACTTCAAGGAACTCGTTGGTCATCACATCGTTACTCTTGGACTCATTGCCCTTAGCTATCGCTTCCACTTCACTTACATCGGCCTGGCCGTCTACACCACCCATGATATCAGTGACTTCTTCTTGGCTACATCCAAGACACTCAACTACATCGACTCTCCCCTTGTAGGCCCTTACTTTGGAGTTTTCATGATGGCTTGGATCTACCTGCGCCACTATCTCAACCTCAAGATCATCTGGTCACTCTTCACTGAATTTGAGACGGTCGGACCTTTCGAGCTGAACTGGGAAACCCAGCAGTACAAGTGCCGTATCGCCCAGGTCATTACCGCCTCTCTTTTGTGCTCCCTCCAGGCTCTGAACCTCTTCTGGCTCTTCTGTATTGCCCGAATTGCCTGGCGATTTGTCAGCCAGAACGATCTTCAAGATGATAGATCTGAGGATGAGGATGATGGCGAGATTGAAGAAGACGAGGTCGCCGGCCCTTCCAAGGTCAACGGCGGCACAAATGGCCATGTCAATGGTCATGTCAACGGCAAGGCCTCGACAGACATGAAAAACTAGACGACTTTGCATCTCAAAACGGCATCAGCGACGGCTGGAGGCAGAAAGCTGGAAGAGAGAATCTCAGCATTCTTCATTGTCGGAAAAGGGATCGGAAAGCAAAGATGAGGTTGAGACGAATTAATGGATCAGCATAATATTTATGACCACAGCGAAAGGGGGCCATGAAAACCGAGGCGTATAATTGCTTGCACCTCTCCCTTTTGAGAGTACGGAAGGGGACGATTTAGATCGGATGGTAACGGAGTTCAAATGGGAGTGGTTGGTCTCACAGTCGCTTTTGTATCGAACATGCCGGCGTCCCGAGAGAATCCGTGTTATCCGGACTAATCAATTGTTCTGTCGCGGTAGGTTGCCGAGTTGGACGACACACATGCGTTGACTCGCCTTGTCGATGCAAGGAGCCATGGATGTCGTTCTGAGGCCAAGAAGTGAGAAAAATCTTGGACAAACGTCCAGACACCGCTGATATCGAGTCTCACTTATATGTGCGACACTCCTTCTGGCCTCAAACGACCCGCATACAGCAGCAGTACACCATCTCTCTCGGGCCATGTATTTACACATGCATATATTCTTGTACAATCACTTATCAATATCTATACGAACACACTTAATAATACTACCACCTTGACGCTCGCTACCCTAACTCCACACAGATGCTATTCACACTCCTGCCTGTAACGTTGAGCCAATCCGATCTGTGTCAGTGAGTGGCTTGTGTCTTGTAGCTAAGAGCGTTAACACGCGTCAACTTGGCACTTTTTATAACATGGAGGCCCAATTATTAACTCGCCTCTCGTGTTGCTTCGAGGTCCAAATATCACACATGTCTAACGTGTGGAGACTGCCCATCGTTCGCCCCAATGGATACTTTTCTCTGAAACCCCATCGACAGCGCATTAATTGTTCGAGGGGACACGCGCAACGCGTAAGCCGCTACTAGCGAACTTTAGCATCTCCCGTACAACGAGTAGCGACTCGTATATTGCAGGTCAACATGAGTGATGTGTCTATTTATCGCCTATTCAACCTATAGACAGATCAATCAGTCCATTCACTGTTTAATATCTTTGCGTGGGTACACACAGTTGAAACGTATGCAGTATACACCCCTCTTCGCTGTGTTGAATGAATGCAGTTCAAAGTCCATCCCCTCACATGTTGCAACTCCAGGCGAGACAACGCTTTCGAGTATGCTACATCAAGACAACTAGCTTTCCTATCAAGGCTACAGGGTGCCTCTCCCTCAACCGATGTGGCAAACTTGGAGCTCCATTCAAGTGGCCCAGCACAATGCGTATGCGATGTACTGCTGCTGTGGGCAAAAGCGGCTATGAGATTGGCGGAGGATAATCGCCGGGAGATAGTCCCACGCCGCAGACATACACCGATTCAAAACAGTTTACAGTAACCTTGCCTCCGGACCCTTGACCGGCGGTTCGTTCCTATAATGGCGTCAAGTGATGATTAACTCACTGGGCCTTTCAGGGGTCAAACTCGACGGGATTACGGTGAGCCGCTCGTGATGCTGGTTCTCGCTGCCCCTCCGTGGATCCCGGTGTCCGGGGTGGCGGGTCCGGACATAGTGGACCCAATCATCTACCGTTTGAACCCCGAGCACAGCCTCAATACGGAACTGGCTCAACCGGGCGGCACGAGACAAGAACAAGGACAAGCAAGCACACTCGGCGTCTCAAGTAAAACAAGTGTTATCTAGATTATCACACAGATCAAGTAATACGTTACACATCTATCTGCTCAACAGAACGACACGTGGATACAGTGAAGCAAATCATATAGACCAAGAAAAACACAAAGCTAATTTGCTTGCTTGCTTGCCTGCTATGCTATGTATGCTATGTTACGCTATGCTGTGGTAGCCCATGCTCCCATATTCTTGCTTGAATCAGGCACAATAACTTGCAATACATACTTATCCTGTCCGAAATGGACATAAATGACTTGGCGTGTTGGTCTTCTATGAAATAGCATTCCTGCATCCTACTAACGTTTGTGGTTTTTACCATCAACAGAAAAACAGCAAGAGTTCCTTGATTTTCCCTTCCCTTCAATAAAAAAAAGCAGCTACCAGTGCCACCCAGGCTTTCCTCATACCTAGATCGTGAACATTTCCTCCCGCATGAGCGGTCTCTGAGTCTAAGAGACCTAAAAGTCTCCTTTATAAAGACTGGCAATACCCCACCTCGACCGCCGTCGTGCGCCGTCTGGTCGAGCATGTGTGCAACTTCGTATACCGTGTCGAGCGCGTCGAACCGGTCGTCGCATATAAGAGAAATGCCGATCCATCCATGTACCCTTGATGTTAAGCTAAACCCATATTCCATGTCGCATTCCAAAAGCAAATCGTGATAACCGTAAACGCCTGTCCATGTCCCTATCGTGGCAATCACTATGCCATGTGTAGTAACAACGGTGGGATGTTTAATGGCATTACCCCTTCAATGTTGCCTTATTGGCGAGGTTGAAAATACCAATTCGTACGCCTCATAAATAGGCCATCTTCGAGATTATTAGTCGGATTTCCTTAATCCGTTTCGTTAAAACTAGAAACAAAAAACTCCTCAACGCCGATCTGATGCAGTCTTTAATGCCGAGCATTTTGGTAGAACATTACAGGCGATGATCGTGCCCGTTCATGAACCGAAATGGTAGATAGCATGGTAAGGTTGTGATGTAAAATTAAGTTGGTTGGGTGATTTCAGCCTCCAAACTTCCTGCCGTCGAGGGTTGCAGGAAATCTGTGTGCAGGCGTGGTGAAACCCCATGCGCCGGGAGAAGATCAGCAGCTTACTTGCGCTCGCGCTCTCTTGAGTGCTCTTCGCTGTGACTTGATTCCGTGTCCGAGGATGAGGACGAAGAAGTGTGTGTGTCATCCCCATGACCTTGAGAGCCGGTCCCAGACAGGCTTCCGGGTGATCCAAAGCTATCAATAGCAGCGTCAGAGTTCCTTTTGGGGGCCATCTTCGCCTTGCGGACGGCTTTTGCGGCTTTCATTTGCGCCTCACGAGCAACATCCAAAGCACGTTCAGCTCTGATTTGCTTCTCCCACATTGAGGCATATCGTCCCTTGGCCGCCAGAAGTTCCTCGTGGGTGCCCTTCTCGACGATGGTTCCGGAGTTCAAAACGACGATCTGATCGGCGTGTGTAATCGTTGATAGTCGGTGTCTATGAGTCAAGTTAGTAAGAACAATAGCATGTAGTAGCAGCAGATGATCCACATACGCAATGATGAGTAAAGTACGGCCCTGTCCAATACTCCACACGTTGTCTTGAATCTCTTGTTCAGTATGAGAGTCCAGCGCGGATGTGGCCTCGTCCAACATGATGATACGAGGGTCCTTGAGAATTGTTCGTGCGATCGCAACCCGCTGTTTTTCGCCACCACTCAGACGGAGACCACGTTCTCCAACTTGTGTGTTATATTGATCTGGGAAGGAGAGAATGCGGTCATGGATGCTAGCTGCCTGGCAAGCGGCAAAGACTTCTTCGTCCGTGGCAGAAGGCCTTGCATACTTGAGATTATACATCAGTGTCTCGTTAAAGAGGGTCGTATCCTGAGGAACGACACCAATCGCTTCTCTAACCGAATTGATGGTTAAATCTTTGACATTGCGGCCGTCCAGTTCGATGGATCCCTCATCGCAATCGTAGTAGCGGAACATGTGGCGAAACAATGTCGACTTGCCACCGCCCGACTCGCCGACAAAAGCTGTTGTGGTGCCAGGCAGACATTCAAAAGAGATGTTGCGTAGCGCGGGCTTGCGTCGGTCATACGAGAAGCTAACATTGTTCCAGCGCACATGACCTTGGAAATCCTTGCTTAGCGGAACAGCATGAGGAGTGTCTACCACTGTTGGTTGGATTTTGAAAAGCTCGAGTAATCTCTCACCGGAGATCATGGCTTGCTGGACCGTCCTGTAGAAAGTACCAAAGAAGTTAAGGGGTCCCTGGAGCTGTGTCAAGTAAGAGACAACCATGAACCAGTCACCAGTGGTACGAAGACCCATACCGACCTGCCAACCGCACACCAATGCCGCGATGATTCTACCGAGGTTGAAAACCACAGTCTGGCAGATATTCATCATCATCATGCCCATCTGAACCTTGGCTTCAGCGCCTTGGAAAACAGCAACCTTGCTTTGGTAGCGACGTGACTCAAACTCCTCCGCATTGAAATATTTGACGGTTTCGTAACTAGAGATGGAGTCGTTTTTGACAGCTTCTTCCTCGCGGTCGGCATTTGTCATCTCTCGGCGCTGATCCGCTCGAGTCGATGCCATCTTGATGGTCATGTAAAGATACCAACAAGTATCAACAAGGTTGATCTCAGCATACAGCGGTCCATATTGGTAGTAGAAAACCGAGATGGCGAGAAAAAGATCGAAAAGCATAGGGAAAACCTGAAAGGTTACCTGTTCAAGGAATTGGTTGATCGATGAGCCTTTGTTGAGTGCCGACAGAACTTCCCCAGTGCGCTTGGAAAGATGGAAATCGAGACTGAGTGAGTGGACGTGGTTAAAAGCCGCTGTTGTTAGTCCGCGGTAAGAATATTGTGAGACTGGAATCCACAGGATAGATCTGAGAGAGCCCAAAAGTCCCGATTGACCTTGCAGAATCCACAGGAGCCCAAGGATCAGAAAATCCTTTAATGGAAAGTTATCCATCGAGAGGCGTTCTCCAGACTGAACTAGCTTTATCACCTCTTCGAGATCATTCACAACCTTCTTGACGGCCATCGGAACAGCGACGTTGACCAAGCGCTGCAACATGACCAAGATGAAGCAAATGAGGACATTAATTTGAAGCTTGACAGAGTCCTTGGGCCAGAGGTAAGGGAAAAAGAGAGAGTACCCCTTAAAATACTCCCACCATGTCTTGTGTGGCAGCTTCTCGGGTCGATAAAAGGCGGCAGGTTCTTCCTTCTTAGGGAAACTGGGCGTCTTGTGTGCATTCGAAATGGTTCTGCCGCGTCCACGGCGTCCATTGGTCTCCCGACCGTTGGGAGTGTGGCCGTTAGCCAGTTGGCCATTAGTGTCATACGACCGGCGATGCCCGTTAAGGAGCGGTGTCGATTCAGCCGGGTGAGCCTCTTCGATTTTCCTATCGTCGAGGCCTCGAGCTTTACGAATCCACGCCAAGCTGAAAACTCCAATCAAGGCGAGTAGGTGGAGGATTCTAACGAAGTAGAATACGAGGTCAACTTTGGTCCAATAATCGACACAGTTTCCATCCTTTTCTGAGCCGCTATTTTTAACAGATCGGAAAAAGTGGCAATCAGCGGCAGCAACTGCGGTTGTTGAGAATATAACAACCTCGCCAGTGAAGCCCAAGATCCAAACAACGAAATGAACAATGTTGGGACCTTTGCGCCAGTCGAAGAGGGAGATGAGGATGTAGAGGTAGAAGAATAGAGCGCCGGTAACGTGGACCTAAGAAAAAAGTGGTCAGTTCAGTCCATGATAGTAGACTCCCGCAATGGTTCGAGAAGCTGGTGATTCACTTACAACACTCCATTCGCCAGCCCATGGAAGCCCCTCCTGGGACCAGTTGTAAGGGTCCTCAAACCAGAAAGCATGATAAAACATAAATCCAGCACTGGCTACATAGGTCGAGAAGACAACAAAGGCGAGGTAGCGGAAAACATTCTTGGCGGTACGACCGAAGCCGGGACCAATCTTACGATCACCATCGGCGCGAGTGCTCTTCGTCTTGGTGATGGGTAACGGCTTGCCTCCAGGGCCTTTGATCGTGGAATGTACTTGATCCTCTTCTTTTTTGGAGTTGACAACGCTGTACCAAGCAGCACCGGATATGAAAGCTGTAAGTAGGATGAGGGCGTATAGGTATTGTGTTTTGCGCAGGATATAGTCGGCTAGAGGTAGGTCATCGCGGGCAGCACCGCGAAGGAGAGTGGTCGCGATGTCGTCGGCGGAAGCCATGATGGCGGACTAGAATTATTTGTGAGCGTCGATGTCGATGGTTCGTCAGGACAAAGAGCGGCAGCCCATATGTGCACTATCGAGTCCGAGTAAAGGACGGTTTGGGATAGAAGAGAGTTAAGGTCTTTCACCGCGGACGAAGCATGGCCCTGCCCGTGGCAATTGACGGGACAGAGGGGCCAAAAAACGAGTGAGTGGCGGGGGAATGGAGGGAAAGGCAGAAGATGTTGATGTTGGAGAGTTAAAAGACTCGACGACTCGCTCGCTCGCTCGAGTTTCGAAGACGAGTGCGGTCTAAGTCCTGCTTTGAGCCGACTCAAGTGCAAGTGCGGTACCACTGCGACTGCAAGGTGCTTGCAAGGTCTTGGGTCTAAAGGTCTCTCTAAAACTAATGTGCTGTTGCTGGTGCAGAGTGCAGACAGAGTGCAGCGCAGACGCAGATGCATGTGCAGGGGAGGTGCGACCTGCCGGGTGCAGGGTGCCGGCTAGGTGCCAGGTGCCAGCTGCAGCAGAGCAGGTGGGCCTTTGGGGCACCGCATTGCTCGCAGCGCCAATCCAAGCCAGCCCATGACAAGAGGTCATGGTCGAGTCCTGTCCCCAGTTTCCTACCGGACAGGGTGTGAAGGAACATGCGACTAATAGCACCTTAAAACGCTGACTGCACTGCTGGGCAGGTACAATAAGTATGTACTAACTGAACCCGCCCGCACCAGCGACACCATCTGATATCAGCTCAATATAGATGCTAACCTAGGAAGGGACCTTGGTATAGAAGTGCAAGTATACTTCAATTGCCTCTGCTACTCGGTCAACATCCATTACCATTGCCCCTCCAGCTCCCTCCCAACGGCCATCTTTACCCAACACTAACACCAAGAGCCAAGGGGGGAAAACCACATGGACTCAACAGTGGAGTGAAGGGCAGGTGCCAGTTGCGTATCCAGGCCTTTGCCTGGCGGGCAAAAAGCAGTATTTGGGGCCTTTGGTGGGGACAGCTGACTTGTGTCAGTGGCGAAAGCCACCCCGATGATTGTCATGGTCCCGTCGACGTCTTCTTGGCTCCTCCATCAAATTGGATAGAAGAATGACTGACTGATGAACGAACAGATGAAAGGGTTCAGGTACTACCTATTCTTGCAATAGAGGAAGAGGGAAAAGGAGAAGAACAATAGGAAACTCGGGTACATACCTCTTTCAGGCACTTTCTCCTCAACAAACGTCAACCCAAAATTCAAATATGGTCTTGTTGTTCCAAGGGTTCAAGGGTACCCCAATACGAGTCTGGGACTAGCAAAGGCTTGCTGATATCAATTCTGTATCCGAATCTTGTGGCCTTTTCGGTTCGGTTGATATCGAATCTGCCAACGTGTTTTTACTCGACAATAATGATTTGACAACGATTTTTCAAGAGCAATCCTCTTTGTTGGTTACTGGGACAGATCAATGAGTGTTACCTGTCTTGGCTAATGTTTTTCTTTAGAGATTGGATTGCTTTTAGCCGTTACTGGATCGTTGCTAGATCGCTGGTAGTCTGATGAATAACTCAACTTACTCAGTCGTTGCTATTTTCGATATGAATGAATGTAAGCTGCAAATGGAACTCTGCTATACAAGAAATAACCACTGTGTCGTTTCGATGACTACAATATTGCCTCAGCAGGCCTCCTGTCCCTCTTTTTATTTTTGTTCCTGTTCCCGTGCTTCTCTTTTACAAGAGACTCTTGCTCAACCACAAGCAGCGCCTCTCTTCTAGACCCTCTGAGCCTCCCGGCGTTCTCCTAGAGGTGGGACGCTTTTTTTTCTTGGGACCGCACGCCCCTGTCCTAGCACACGCCTCTCTGGATTTGGCACGCTCCCACACACAGACGCCTTCTGGGCATCAACTACCTAGAAACAGTTAGGATGAAGTGGACCGCTTCTTCTGTTATGGCTGGTGGGTTTGACCAGAGGGTCCCCTGGAGTCTCTTTCCGGGGGCGCGGCGGTTCGGATCTGGCCTGACAGCTTAAAACGCTGGTGCCGCGGTATCAAAAGGAACAACCGACTTGACTGTTGTTCAATATTATTATGGGGGGACAGCGTTATCAGGTCGCGACTCGGACGTGAAAGAAGAATCCAGATCTACGAGTCTATAATTATACTGTAGTGTCCTGCACCATCACTGATAGTCACTGATATTCATAACTAGATGGATAGCTGGCATCCATACATACTAATCATTACTTGGTAGTTTTCACATGTACGTGCGTATGTGTGCTTGAGGAATAGAATGCGTGTCAAAAGACAATAAACGACCAAAGTGTTTACCGAACAAGGGGGGATGAATAATATGGTTTTGATCTTTTTAAGGAAACGGGTCCTCATACAACCTTCATATATTGCAACGTACACACGCAATGAGCACCTGGTCTAGTATGGTTCCGCTTCAGGTGAGATCGGGGACAGTTTGACCAACGGCTAAGTGACCCCCAGATGATAGGTCAAGGTTAATTAATGGAATCAGAATTCAGAGAATGAGTGGCAGGGAAATTGAGATTCGTCAGCCATACTGTAATTATGCTGAACGGGTAGTCAAGGGTTTGAATTGTCATGAACAAAATCGGGATCCTCGATCGTCTAGATATTTACAACGGGCATAATGTTCAGCCAAAACAGTCTATTCTCTGACCCAAACACCCCATTGGCCCAACTAACATGGTGATAGCGCACCACCTCAGCCTTGAAGATGCCCCAATCGAGACTACCTCTGCGTATGAGTCCTTTAGGTTGACCAAAGTCGACACCATCTAATCCCGTCCCAACCCTCCTTCTCCCTTTGTCCATCATCATGATCCATCCATCGATCCCTGATGCCATTGTCAAGTCTCGTCTGTTGCACTGACCGGACCGAAGGGCGTATCCGTACAGCGGGTTTAGTTAGTTGGTTCGTAGGTGCTCTGTGCTTCGCTGCAGTGCGGTACGGTACGGAAGGGTAACTACAGTAGTCGGCGGCATTGCACTGTTTTGTATCATGGATCATGGTAGTAATTCATTCATTCCATGGTTGATGTACGATGAATTGATGGAAATCCACATGGTAGACCCAAAAAGCCGAATGGATAATCTGCTGGGACGAATTATCTTGTTGGTTTGATCTCACAAACAAGCATTGTACGGGACATTGTACGGGAAGGGAAGGGAAGTGAAGAGAGCGGTGTGTAATAGCTACAGTGCAGGATAGCCTAGGCATGTCTCTCTTGGGGCTGTCTTGTGCCTTGTACCAGCATCCACCTTCTGCTACTGCGCTATTTGATTCTTGTTTTCTGGTGGTCAATTCATATCAATCAGGAACGACTCCTTGTATTAGACCACAGCTTTGACAATTAATTGTCTGAGAGGTCCCCGGTGACTACGGTGATGGATGATAGTGATGATGTAAGTGAGGGCCAAGAGTCCCATGTTCCGTCTCTTAGCTTGTTGTGTTGGTTGCACAAAGACATGTATGTACCCCGTACTAGACTACCGATTGCTTCTGATTCGAATAAGAAGCTGTTGGAAACTACTGCACAGTACCTCTCAATATATCAAGCGATCTGTCTTGTCTGTCTTGGTGTGGTATTAGTGGTGATGATCCTGACAGCTCATTGCTAGACCAATACAATATTCAGATTAAAGTTCTCGTCTCAATAGAATCTTTCAGCTTGATGTTCGTTTATGTTTCACTTCTTCAAATAGACACCCACCTCAACGCTCCTGGTCGAGTCTTTTCTCGACCCCGTGCTCATCCCACATCTTCGATCCCGGTAACTAGATCCATCCATCCATCACCCTGTCAAGGGAAGATCTGAGCTTCTGACGTAAGGTACTCTATGTATCCGTATTATACTGTATTACACATGCAGCCTCTCTAATCGGCCGTCGTCATCCGAGTCAAGTCAGATGGGAGGTCAAGCGAGTCAGGAGGTCGTTTCTCGGCCAGCAACGGAACATGGCAGATCGCGGTTATTTACTGTATCCGTGCGACTATCACCCCAACCTGGTATTTTTTTGAATATTGGAATTTATTACTATGCAGGCCAGAGCTGCTCGTGTAAGGCAAAATCCGAGGCATTGATGGAACAATGGGTAGTCTATTTATGTACGTAGGTATGTATGTAATATATGTATGTATATAGTATCTATAAGAAACAGAGGGAAGGGAGACAAGAAAGACAACTTCTCTCACCGGCCGGCAGGTCGCTTCACTTTGTGTTGTGTCACAAAAACTTTAGCCTGCAGATGGGACATTGATCTTTACCTCATTGTGTAAGCTACAGTAGGTTTGCTGCATGAAGCTATGCGCGTTGACGCAGGTCCCTGGGAGAGAAGAGACAACTTGAGAGAGCAATTGGCGAATAGGAGTTGACGATGCCTTCGGTCATCAATCATTCGTTGCACTGTACCCAGGATCTCTCTTAGCTACATGAAGGCCAAGGCGCGGTACGGCACTTGGATGCAAGGCGATATGATGGGATGAGACAGGACGGTATAGGACCGTATTTGCGGTGTAAAAGGACGCGATTCATCAACTATTGCATCGTACATATGCACCAGCTTATATAGAGAGTAGACCAGTCCGCCTATCTGTATTTCTGTCTGGGTATCTTGGACATATGCACACGCAATTCCAAAATCCCTGTTGGCTGTATTTGTATAGTACACTCTTCTCTCTCCCCCAGATCGACCGTGTTGGTGGGATGGATACCTACCTAAAGTAGGCAGGGAGTGAGTGTCAGATTGATGCATCCAGTCATGCAAATTGTGTGTTGCTGTCAGATATCGGATTTACTGACAAGGTGAAGGATAAGGTGAGGCAATCCCCCCTCCACCTCCACCTCTTCCCCCTCGGTGTGCAAGTGCACTCAAGCTAAGATTGGCGATGCGCCGTCCGATTCTGGAAAAATGACAAGAGACAAGCAAAGCAGCAAGATAGATTAAGTTAGTAGGCGGTTAAATGGATGTTTTGCTGAGGTTTTTTGCTTTGTTTACAAGGATCACCCAGCTATATTTCGGCCGTTTCTGTTGTTTTCTCCCCACCACTTATCAAGTGTAGTTTGTACTATTCCATAGGTCTTTACTCCTCCACTGTGGTCTTTGCTTAAAACTCCACAAAGATTACTATTATTGTTGTTTTTTGTTGTTGCTGTCGTTTTGAGGCCTTTTAGCTTGACCCTCTTTCTTACAATTGCCGGTGACCTGTGCTGTCGTAATGCGTCACCAGGTACTTTCCAGGGAAGCCAATGGCGGCTATTGCTGAATATACCTACCTTAGTACATATAAGAATTTTGAAGAGCCAGAACTTGTTTCTTGATCGATCAACTTTGTATGGAGCTTCCAATGATGTCAATATAATATCAGTATCAAATGCTTTGCCAATATTTTGAATAGCCTAACTACCTCGGCAACTTCCCTGAGGAAAAGGATTACCGAGAACAAAAAGAAAGCGAATCCGCAGTGTCTACGAAGACTCTATATTACGAAGTAGTACTAAGAGTAGTATACAGCACAATAAATTAACTAGAATACCACTCTGAAAAGAACAATATATTTATTTATCCACTACAATATCATTACAGAAATTAATTACTCAAGTTCAAGGTCCGCGCCAGAATGGAGATGAATTTTTGATCTTCACTACCAAATGAAATGAAAGGTCCCAGTTGATCTACAACCACCAAATGTCAAACTATTCTCCATTCACTCCCCACTAGGACACTCTCGGTAAATAAAAAAATATGCCTTTGCCAATTTAGTACTCTCCCTACAAGGAGTTAGGTAGGTGTAGGTACCTCTGCTTCATCATGAGAATATTGCGTTTTTTACCTCACCGCTTGCTCCTGTGCAGCTGTCAATCAGTCATTAAAACACACCTAACTACCTATTCACAGTCCTATGGAAGCGCTTCTGCAGCACTGTTGGGCCCAAGTTACGACGTGCATCGCTTGAGCTTATCCGATTGATGCAAGCCCCCCTGTTCTCTTCCTGGCGCCCAAGCATGGATGCTAAGGCCTGACAAGTCAGATTATTTCAACTGAACATGGGAGCCACGAGAGCAAAGGCTGCAATAGTCAGCTTCTGAGACCTAGTATTACAGGCATTCCCAGTCTTAAATCACTAGATACAAGACCCTTTGTCTTGGATGCTGTTGTGATACAACAACCAACCATCTTTGATATATGCTGCACCTACATAGTATTCGTCCAGTTATGTCACCACTGTCAACGCAGACTTGACCCTGAACTTGACTGGTTATCACAGGTTTAACTCGAGCTCGTATTGGCGCAACAATAAGTTGATATACGATATAAAGAAAACCTGAGGATGGAATGTGGAATGCAAGTCCATTTCTAAAGCCCGCGTCACCTGTCTTGTTCTACTGTATCTCCGTGTCTCAAGGTCACGGACAAAGATAAAACCCCATCCATCCATCAACCACGGGAATGACTGGCTGGCTGACTTGACTGGTGCGTGACCTGGGTATAGGAGATAGAACATTTTAGGTTGCCCCTCTATGATCCCTTGCTCGTCGAGTGCGAGTCGCTACCGTAGTACCTTTGTACCTTGCTGCAGTAGTCAAGGCTCAAAGAGCCGCTCCGTCACGATCCTAGTGCTGGCTCTAAGCTGTTACTAGATTGACTAAAACAGGTATGCAGACCAAAGCAAATTGACACATCCCTTCATCCGCTTGCTGTGCTTTGTTCATAGACACAGAATTGACATAGAGGGCCAAACCAAGATCCGAGTGTTCTCATGATACTCCCCAATCATGGAAACTATGCTGCAGTGATGGCAATAAATACCCCCTCCTCCATCAACTGATACGATATAGTCTACATTTTATACCTGTCAGTTTGTATGTCTCTGATGTCAGCCTCTTTGTACACAGTACTGGTGTAAACAAGCATGTGCTAGAAACGAGAACCTTCTATCAATTTTTACTGCTCAATATGACAACTGCGCTCCTAATCAGGTTCAGCGTGCATTTCACCGCACTCCGGTCTAAGTCAAGCCTCACCCTTCCGGGACCTGGAGCTAACAATTAATTAACGTGAGTTGATGGTTGCGGTTGTGGTGGGCAGCTTGGTGGTGTCATCTCTGCAGACGACCACATCTATTCTGAGGGTCCAGATCTGACAAATCCAAGTGATATCCTTCACTACATCTTCTGCCAGCTTGGGCCAAAAATAAACCCTTGGCATCAACAACCAGGTACGTGCTACCCCATGAACTGCCTACTGTATCTAGACGTGGGCAGTCTTTTCTCCTTCTGGGGAAAACGACCCTGGAAAGTGAGGCCATTCAGGCCAGCCCGGGTCAGGCTTGCTGAGCTGATGTGATGTGATAGAATGTGATACGACGTGATGCCAAGGGATTTGAGGAATAGTAGTCTATGTTCTCGGTGAAACTCAGCAGCTACTGGAATACCACCGTGCCACGCAGGACAGGACAGCTTAAAGAGATACGCGAAACCTGATGCTAAGTAAGAGTCATTGGTTGATTCGGCTTCATGCATCAATTTGTGCAACTCACAAACAAGGCGAGTATATATGAGTGCCTAATCCACCCAGTTGCATATATGAGTTCAAGGATCCCCCTTCTAATGAACGAGGCCTTCTAAAACCATACATACTTTACTCACAAGATGGATGATACCTTGATATCGAAAATCAGCGCTACCTATTCGATATAAGCGTGTCTACGGTGCTGTACATTCCGCTTACCTACCTCAACTTTGCCTCACGAAATGCTACCAGCCGCTGGCTGTAACTTCGAACACCTTTGAGGCCAACTATTTCCATTCTTTGCTCCTGCCGTGCCGTGTTGTGTTGTGTTGTGTGTTGTGTGTTGTGTTTGTGCCTACCTACCTACCTAGGTACCTACTCTTGCCTATTTTAGTACCTCTGTACCGTGCTGCACTATGCTGGATTGTAATGTACCTTCCTTCCTTGTCACTATTTCCAAAAAACCTGATGATTTAACTGCAGCCAGGAAATAGTCAACAACATCGACCAACCGATCAGTCAATCTTGCCTGCCGTGTGGTTACTACACACAGGGAAGATTCCAAGCAAGTAAAAGGTAGGTGCAAGCCAGCAGATGCCTACCTTGTAAGGTACCTACCTGCTTTTCATTTCCATTCCCATTGCCTTGCCTTATCTTACTGCACTTGGCGTGGCAAGTACTTTCATACCATCCACAATCGCATACCAATCATGAATATTTTATTGCTTCCTTGATGGCTCACCTCTCACACTCAACTTCAATCCACCCCGCCGTTAAAACATGGCTAAACTGGGCAAGATGCATCTCTCATACTTGCTCAATCAATCAATTCGTTGAAGTTGTCTCGTTCAATCAATTTTTATCCCCTTCAGCGTTCCCACTTCACCGTGCGGCACGAGTAGTCTCAAAGCCTCATCTCTATCTTTCAGTGTGGACTTCTCTCCTATGTATCATGTTCTCTCTTTTCGTTTTGACATGTGACTAGGTAGTAGTTGTGGCTGTATGTTGCTCACAAACTCGAGATCCTCCTCGTATTGGCCGCTTACCTACATCACCCTGCAACCGTTATATGGGTATCAACCTCATGGCAATGCAGACTACCGCGCCCCATGGCTACGGCATCCCTAGGAAATCAGCGATCAATTGGTATTTGAGAATCCTCCTCAATGCGATGATAGCGCCGTAGAATACCGCACGAACATCTTACTTATCCGCTCAAGATTTTATGTGCTTAGGATTGGAACCACAAAAATGATACCGAACTCTTGACTGGACCGCTCGTCTCGATAGATGATACATTATCACAAAGTACCAGTCAGGCGATACATGCCAAGATTTCACTTGGTCTCTGCGCTTGTGCAGCATGTACCATTCAAACACAATATCATTGATGCTTTATGGCCTGACTTACTTTTGACCATGATGATAATCCCTCCCAGGCTTCGCGTTCAGCTTTCCCCTTCTGGTCTTTCATGGGCCTCGAACGAATCAAAGTTCAGTATGTACTATTCAATCAGGGCTGCTCAACCTACAAGCTTCATGCGTACTCGGTTCTATTGGTCTCGACCAGACCAAACATTACATCCGCATGCGGCTCGCCATCAAGTTACGTTTCATAGGTCCACCAGCAATTATGCACGCGGCTTGACACATATGACTGGGCAATTATCTGATAATACGTATACTCAAGGTTGGTAAGCCAGCCATGATCTGTCAAGGAAATTGTTTTGTTTTCTGCAAGACCGACATTTTCACATTTGCAAAATCAGAAGGCGATGGCACCAAAAACCCGAGCGCTCGTTACGCCAGACCGCATGGCTTGCAACGGCGCCGACCAAGCTCTCTTGGTTTCTCGAACGTCATTGTACACTACCGTGCAATTGGATACGCTTCAGCTGCGGGATGACCTGTTCTGGATGTCTGGGGAAATATGTGCGTGGCCGTAGTGCCATATGTTGAGTGGATGCGTGGTGCGGGACACTCGCCTTATTCGGTATCTCCCTTCACCGGTTGACCACGAGGAGATCCTGGAGATGGCCCACTACTCACTGCCTGGCACACGCTCTTTTGCCTGAGCTTCGGGGATAATCCCCCACACGAAACGAGAAGATCTCCAATCCAACTCTTCAGCCTCAACCACACCAAACAATAGCTGGCCAAACGTGCCAAAGGACTCGCCTCGCCATCAGTGAATTTGGTCACATCCAGTTGATTGTACAGATCCTTTCTCTCCCGCATACAACACTTATATACACATGGCGGCCCATATTGTCACTTTAAGTATATATGTGTACCTTGGAACTCGGCTCACCGACAAGTCTGGCGAAGAACAAGAGTTTATTCCAGCAAATAGGGTCGATCCCGAGTTTCAATAACGGTTGCATCGTGATACAAACAAGCTTGCAGGTTTCCGCTCCAATGGGTCCAACTAGCTTCACCGCGAGCCGAGACGATACTCATATCCTTGCTCGATAACCCGATGACAAGATGGAGGTATGTTTAGGCTTCGACTAGTACAATGAAAGTGCCTGCATACAACAAGTACTTCACGGGAATGTTTTCTCGATACGTCTTGTATATACGGTGTGCTGACCCTCAGAAGACCAACAAGCAGTATAAGTCAAGAAAAAGCAAGGCGCCGACGAATGGAAATGCCACAGTATGTTAGGTGTCACAGCAGGCTCTGTTTAACTGGCCAATTCCATTTGAGCCTTCCCTTTTTTGCTGGGAACCCAAGCAGACTCGGAGGTCTATCGGGCTTGAACAGAGACACCAGCTGATTCAGTATCTGAGCATGATTACGTTTATATGCAAGGCGGTTACATTTTAGTTTCAGTCGGTGCCTTCGTTTCAGACTCGGCACCCTACATATCATCTGCCTCTGCACTATCAGACTTTTGTTTCATGCACGGCACAGCTGCCGTAACATCTGGTCCGACAACGCAAAAAGCTTATCAATATGACGAACATCTGACAATTAGTGGTGCAGATAGTTGCATATATGCTTTGCTCGTTGCCGAGTCGTCATGGGCTAATTGGTGCTCTGTGGCCTGTGAGCTTGAGGTGTCAAGGGTAACACGGGCTTCAACATCAGCCAAAACCGTCATGACAGTATCCATGTACGCTGTCAAGAGGCTTCCGGGTCGACCTGGCATCAATCCTTCAAAAGAGGGCCTTATCGTTGAAGCCGCTTAAGGGAGGAACCAAACCTTGAGAAAATTTGAGTTGCGGCCTAACGTGCACGGAGCCCTTGAGTGTAAAAGTCCTTCTTCATCTCGCCTGCAATCGTGATGGGCTGGCGAGACAGGATCCGTCTGTGGTCTTTTATTATTGCTTCTTGGATATTGTTCACCGCCTATACTTTTTACAGCCGATATGTAGGGGTGGTTGCCAGGGTCAATTGGCCGCGGAGCAAACAAGAAATCCCTCTCAGACAAAGACATTCAGTTCGTTCCTCGAATTATTCTCATTCCGTGGTGGGTAAGGCTCAGGTGATGGCTCGGAATGCAGCCGTACAGCGCGAGGGGGTGGATGTTGTGAGAAACTACATCAGATTGTGTCAAATGTCACTAAAAATGCCAGTTTATTGAGTGTGGTGTGGCACGAACAACCAAGCAAAAAAAGGCGACATGTCGGTGTGAGAAGTAGGCACAGAAGAACGAACAAGTATCAGTACTCCAACACACATTGTTCAAACCTTTCACTGCCGGGGATACCAACGGGTCGGGCCGTGAGTCGGCCAAAGCAATCCAGCCTGATAGTACTGACTTGGGATATCCGGTGTGAGATGGCCTCCACTACATGGATGGAAAACTCGGATGAGGTGACTGTCTGGGGCAGAGTACCCGTCAAAACTCGCGCTATTATGTACCAACAATGGCAGAGCTCAGCACTGTCGACCACGCGTTTGCTAACGGATACCGACTGTAGAGTTGTTTCGCTTTGTCGTCACGGACGCAAATGTCTGCCCGACAGCCACATTGTACTGCCGCGGCCAGTTGCACACTCGTTTGAACAGTGGGTGCTCCCAGGTGACATCCGGATTGCCCTTGTTGGTAGGATGGTAGCATCATGTACCAGTCAATGCTATGTTAGTACGGGGGACGGGGATCAAAATTTTCTCCCGTCAGGCGAGCAACTCCTCGTTCTCTGACTGAGTCGCGAATAGATTGAGGGTGGGCTTGTTGAATGGGAGCAGAGCAGTCTGCTTCCGTACTCTAAACCTTCTCGGCGAAGCTGTTCGGTGCCGTCGGCATCTCAACTTGGGTCACGGCGAACAATTCTTCTCAGCTGTACGGCCGTGTCTAGTCAGTATGGACGAACTTCTGAGTTGTTTATCTGTTCACGAAAAACAATATGTTGGATCGAGTATAGTGATGATGAGTTATGATGGCAGTGCCTTAGCTGAGTTTACCCATGGTGCTAGCATAGACCGTGGTATCAGATGTTATATAAATAAATGTAACCATCGTTTGTGTAGTAGAGTAAGAGATTCCTGGATGTAGCGAGGGAAGTCTCATTCCATGCATTTCTGTGTTGTTATATCGCAATCACGTCTTGCAAGGAAGAGCTCCCTACTCTTCAGAGTCTGTATCAAGCAGAATGATATGACAAGCAGCTGTATATTGAAGAGTCTCTGTTTCTGTATACGTATAATCTGATCTTTACATTTGACTAACGGACCAATGAGTGAGTTGCCGTCCTCGGTAAACGCCACGTCCTGTATCGAAACAACAAAGCTACAACAGAGCTTTTACTCATAGCAAGTACAAGAAGCATACTCACAAAACATTTATCATTTTTTTCGTTTAACATCTCCTTCATTTCTGAAGATACTCACATGTGAGAATAGTTCACTATTCAGGAGTTGCGCATATCTTACGCATGTATTGTCTTTGTTCTACCAACTGGGACTTTCGGATACCAGAACAAGAGTTCGTCCGAGTCCTACCCAAAGCCTAAATCAATGTATTGAGCATTTAATTATCTTTTCCAGGAAACCTCGCGTATACTTTAGGCTAGTGTTTTGTTACTTTGCATAACGCATGCGAAATCATCTCATGGATTTGGTTTCCATGAATGCATTGGCCGAACAAAGAGATCCTGCCCCCATCCATAAATTTGGAAGTTTAAGTTATGTTTATGAGAGACCCTTCTCTTATAGCGACTTAAGATCCGCGACAGATATCTAGAAGATGTACTTGTACTGGAGTGTGGTTTGGCAACAGCAACTTGGACAGTACAGTGACCAATGCGCTTCAAAATATGGATGCCAACCGTATCATTGAAGAATATCAGGTGAGACAGTCATGATGAGATTACAGAGGTTCGCTCGGCAATATCGAATGGATAGTGTAAATCAATAAACTAGGGGTGCTGGTTGATCAGCCACTGCCCTGACGAGGAGATTATGTAGCCAGGGTAAGAAAAAAAGCAAAACCATGTTTTAGTTGACCGAGTGATAGTCACTCCCATCATTTCTAAAAGACCATTTTACTATGTTCTGTGTTGTGAGTGATGTGATGGTAGTCAGTGATATCCCAATCTGAACCCAAGACGTCTAAGTGCCCAATCTACTATCTGGAGGTTATCATGCCTAATGTTCATCGGGATTGGTTGGACGAGATCGATACCCCGAAAATGCACAGCCACAATCGAAAGTGGAGTCATGGGGGCTGGATCAAACCGCAAATCTTTCAGCCTTGCGCGCCCCGAACCTTTTCACCCCCAGCCTCAGCCTTGCTACACTACATCCTGACGATCAACTACTATCTTCCGTATCGTTGAGTTGAGCTCTGTCGATACCATTTAGGTTAGCATTTACCCCACTATTCAATGCCAGGTCGTCACCAGGAACCTTTGCTAATTGATAGAGTTCAGATTCATCGCTGTATAATACGGACGAGTACGACAGACAGACACCCTTTGCTCTAGTCTGCGACTGTCGATTGTCCAGTCTCGAGACCTTTAGCTTAGAGCTCATCGCGTCAGCTCTTACAACGATACTTGTTTACGACGTTCCATACGATAGAGGTTTCTCTACTCTTGTCTCCGGTCGTCTGTTCAAGGCGCTCTCACACAGGGGAAGAACCCATCATCCTCCTTCTCTGTCGCCATCATGTCAAACAACTCGCCCTCCACACCCGTCAAGGTGCCATCCAGCGCCGCAAACCACACACAGGCCACTTTGGACCCAGATCTGCGCTCACAGATTAATACTATCCTCCTACGCGATGGTCACGTTTCCAAGTACGCTCCCTCCATTCACAAAACTACAAAATGATGTCCCACTAACACTATCCCCCAAGAATACAAGATGCCCTCCTTCACGCTCTGAACTCACACTCTACGAACTGGCCCACTACCATTCAGTCACATGCTCTATCTCTTCTGCGCTCTGGCGAGGTGGCGACCTTCCCTGCCCTTCTTAGTCGCGTCCTCGAAGATGTCCGCCACGACTCAGCTCTGAACCCCATATCCTCGAGCTCCAACGGCGCCAGCGCCAAGTCTGCAACCAACGGTGACGCTTCTAAGACTAACGGCACTACGGATGCGAAGCCCAGCCTGGCTGTGCCAGAGTCCGTCGTTGAGGAAGCTCTTCGTGTCACTAGAGAGAGCCTCGAAGCCGTTTGCGAGATTGAGGACGATGGATCCGCCTAGGAGGCGTCACAACACAGCGATACCGAAGAATCAGACGAGGATCCACTAATGCTTATATATCGCTTCTTACATGGGTAGCGCCATACTATCCCGACAAACCCAAACTTACCCTTCCTATGAACAGCCCAGCCCCATCTCAGAGGTGAAAAGGCAACAACAACTTGACCAAATCATCATACAGCATAACGAATACCGACAGTAAACAGTCCAGGATAAAATCCAAGATAAGCCCACAATTTTAGGAGAACTAATGCCTCTCTTGAATAAGAACCCAAACGTAATACATACAATCAGTCAACCATTCACAAATGGAGCACAGGACGGATGATACCAAACCTGAAAGAAGTCATGGCTACGAAATGAGATCCACGCATGAAGCTAGCTACTAAATAGACAATTCTTTGATAATGAGTTACCTATGATGTTCCTCCGGGCCATGGCAACGTCAAGTTCGTGATAAAAAGCGTATCTAGATTTAGCATTTGAACCCAGCATGGTCAACGTGATTCCGATGGTCTATATTATGGTAATGACGCTTGAACCAGTAGAACTTTGCACAGAAAGATTGCGTGCTCCAAGAGATTCTCTTAGCAGTTAACGGCATATCGGTCTTAAATACGGTCACTGCAAATTGTGTTAAAGCTAAGGGAATCAATTTCATCATCTATCAAAGCGCAAGTCTGTCTTAAGTCACCTAGTGACCACAATCATTTCCTCCTGATCTTCAAAAACATCATGATCAGGTAGGTTGTTGTCCATCTCTCCTCTACCATTCTACCAACTCCTATTTCAATATCGACCAAAGCGTTGGGATAAATCCATCTCACTGACCGGTCGCACGCTGATGCGGAGATGTACGAGAGAAATTATTAGAGTACAAAGGACTCATGTCCATACAGTCGTTGCTGTCCTTAGTCATAGAGATCATCATCATTGCCAGCATCGCCGAAAGAGTTACCGGCGTCGCCACCAGCGGCCTCAGCACCGGCCTCAGGGAACTTGAAGAAAGCGCCGGGGCCAGCATTCTTCATCTGCTGGGCGAAAGCCTCGTACCGGCGGATCTCAACATCTGACACTGATCGTCGAGCCATCTGCATGGCCTCCTCAAAGTGAGCCTTGGTCAGCTCGGGAACAGGATCCTCAGCGTCCTCGTCTGTGTCCATCTCGTCACCGGCAGCCTCTCGAGCCTTCTGGCGCTCGATGTCGAGAGCGATAGACTCCTTGATAGCAATCTTGACAGCACGCTGTGTGATGAAACCAATATCGGCACCAGAGAAACCATGTGTCTTGGAGGCAATGTAACCAAAGTCGATATCGGAGGCAATAGGTGTCTTGCGGAGCTGAGCCTTGATGATGCTAAGACGACCGGGCTCGTCAGGCAGGGGCACGTAGATGAGCGAGTCAAGACGACCAGGTCGGCACAGAGCAGGGTCAAGCTGCTCGGGTCTGTTGGTGGCACCAATAACGAAAACGTTTTTCTTGGAAGTCATACCGTCCATCTCTGTGAGAAGCTGGTTGACAACACGGTCAGAAGCACCACCAGCATCACCCATGGATCCACCACGGGCCTTGGCGATGGAGTCAAGCTCATCAAGGAAGACAACACAAGGAGCAGCGGCACGGGCCTTGTCAAAGATGTCTCGGATGTTGCTCTCAGACTCACCGAACCACATGCTGAGAAGCTCGGGTCCCTTGACGGAAATGAAGTTGGCAGCACACTCGTTGGCGACGGCCTTGGCCAACATAGTTTTACCAGTACCGGGAGGGCCAAAGAACAGCACACCTCGGGAAGGAGACATGCCAAACTTGAGGTACTTCTCGGGGTGGTCCACAGGGTACTGAACGTTCTCCTTGAGATCCTGCTTAACCTCCTCCAGGCCACCAATATCCTCCCAGCGAACGTTGGGGACCTCGACAACGGCAACTTCGCGAAGAGCGGAGGGGTTGGAGACGCCGAGAGCGAAGCGGAAGTTCTCCATTGTGACACCAAGGGAGTCGAGGACCTCGGCATCGATTGTGTCCTCGTCGAGATCGATGAGATCCATCTTCTCACGAATCTGCTGCATGGCAGCCTCGGAGCAGAGGGCGGCAACATCGGAACCAACATAACCGTGAGTCTCAGATGCAATCTGCTCCAGGTCGACATCGTCACCGAGCTTCATGTTCTTGGTGTGGATCTGGAGAATCTCGAGACGACCAGTAGGGTCGGGGATGCCAATGTCAACCTCACGATCGAAACGGCCGAATCGTCGAAGAGCGGGGTCGATAGAGTTGGGTCGGTTGGTGGCAGCCATGACAACGACGTTGGAGCGAGCCTTCATGCCGTCCATGAGAGTAAGGAGCTGAGAAACAACTCGTCGCTCGACCTCACCGTTTGTCTTCTCACGCTTGGGGGCGATAGAGTCGATCTCGTCGATGAAGATAATAGCGGGAGAGTTCTTCTCGGCTTCCTCGAAGGCCTTTCGCAGGTTCGACTCAGACTCACCAGCCATCTTGGACATAATTTCGGGACCGTTGATCAGGAAGAAGAAGGCACCAGTTTCGTTGGCAACAGCTCGTGCCATCAGAGTCTTACCGGTTCCGGGGGGTCCGTAAAGCAGAACACCTCGGGGAGGCTTAATACCAATGGACTTGAAAAGTTGGGGGTGTCGGAGAGGAAGCTCGACCATCTCTCGGATCTGAGCCATCTGCTTTCGGCATCCACCAATGTCATCGTAGCCGACCTCGTTGAGGTTGTTCTCCTCCTCATCTCGCTGAATGGGCTCACCCTCGCAGTGAATGACAGTATCTTGTGCGACAATACCGTATTCTGGGGGGTCGACCTCGACGACCTTGAACTCTACTTGCCTCATACCACCACGGACAATAAACAGGTCTCCTTGGCGGACAGGTCGGTAGGCTTCTCGGAAGTAAGGGGCGAGGAAAACGTCAAATAGAGAACCGGTGATACCCTCGACGGTATCAGCGATAGGCAGAACAGCAATGCGCTTGGCCTGTATATGTGTTAGAAACTATGTTGTTCGGTGGAACCAGCGATGGAGCACTGACATATTTGATATCGGGACAAGGGTGGATGGTGATCATGTCACCATGCTTGACTCGCAGGTTGTGACGAACGACTCGGTTGATGCGGGCGCTGCCATCATCGAGCTCATCATCGGCGAGGACGATGAGGACAGTGTCCTTTCTCTTCTTGCCTCGAACGAGGACGGTGTCACCACGGAAGAGCTGGAGCTGGTCCATAGTGGCCTCAGAGAGGGCAATGATACTGTTGTCATCGTTGACGGCATCGGTAACCCTTGGTGATGTCAGTTATTGTCCAGTCGTCACACAGCGCAAAGTACCTACATCAGCTGGTTGGGCTTCTTCTTCTTCTTGAGGATCGCGGTTGCGACATCATCCTCCTGCAGAATGGTTAGCTATATGTCGAAGACTCGTGGGGAATCGAATGCCACGAACGTTCTTAACCTCGGCGCCAGAAGGGTCGCTATAACTCTGTTAGCCAATCTGTTCGATAAACCAAACACAGTCTGCTTGACTGGTCTCAACAGTGAGAAGTCACATACGTCAAGTTGACCTTCTTGTGGGGGTGGTGCTCGTCAGGCTGGGGAGCCATGATGGTTATCTGGTTGCTTCAGATGAAGCTGGTACAGGCTCAGTGATGACGAAAGGAGGGGGAGCTGTAAGAGTTGCGGGAAAGCCAAGAGATGACTTTATGGATGTCGTACTTGGTGTTAAAAGAGAATTGCGGAGATGGAAGAATGGGGGAAGGAGAATGTAGAGGAAGAGTTTGAGGTGGAGAGTTGTAAAAGCAGACGTGATGTCGGAGGTTTGGCCTGAAGGTTGGAGGCAAGAGCTGTTCAAAGGCCACCACCTTCCCTCCGGAACGGCTGTTGACAGCGATTCACTGGCCGACCGCCACCTCTGTGGGCCAATGATATCACCGGATGCCCTGAAAACGGGGCGGAACAATGATGTTGAGACAGCTTAGCTCAGCCGGATGGTGGGGCTTCCAGGCTGGCACTATGATGCAGCGACCGCAAGGCGGTAGCAACAGGCACACCGAGAGTGACGACTACAAAGACAAAGCAGGTGGAAACCAGCAGAAGCTTCCATTGAAGTGTATGTTTACTGTCATGTAATCACATACCCTATAATGGGTGTTTTCGTTCTTCATTATTAGATGGCAATTCTTTATTAACCCGCCACTTTGTTGGTCCCATAACGCAGGGACTGAGTACAGTGGTTAGGTAGTTCCTGCATGTCACGCTCTAGACTGTTTGTATCTCCGTGGCGGTCATCCATAACGGATCAAGGGCAGTCCAATTATTGCGCGGCCCCAGTTGCCTACTGCTCCTCGACCGATCCTCTCAGAACACGATGATATAATGGGCTAGTCCTGAGTCACTCACCGTCGCCTTTTCCTCAATATTCCATCTGCTATTACAGTTTCTTACAATATCTTGATAAATCAATCCATTACCCCTTTGCCGCTTGCAAACAGCTTACATGATTGCCCTTCGTAACTGAAAGGTCTCAGCAAGGTACTTGGGAACATAGGTGTGTCGGTCCAGACCGTACTTTGTATTTGTTTGGACAAGCTACCTACATTGGCATATGTAGCCTTCCTCTCACCCGTGGCATTGACTGCTGTGTACAATCTCAATTGGCTTTTTTACCTGCTGTACTTCTCGCGAGTCAGATAACAGGTATGCCATCGCCCGGAGTCAGTGACCAAGAAAAAGCAGTAGCCACGCATGGCGTGCCCGATAAATTTAATATTTGAGAGTGTGCGGGCGAAATCCATCTAACTAGATTACAGATTTCAAATGTGTGCTATCTCTGTCTTTTAAAGTCAAAGCATTGCTGTGACGGGACTGACTTCTATCGTGGTCATGATGCTACCCTGAAGTATCGAGTGCTACAACCAATGACAAGCTCTGCTGTAGTTCAGAACTCATGATAGAAGTATACAGGTCCAGTCGGCCTCTGCCATTTCACCACAAATAAACTTGGTTTAAAAAAACATCGCTTTTTCTAGTGTGATTTCACTCGTCCTTCTCAAACGCATCATTGAGATATGTCACAAACATATCCCTCAACCTGGACGATTTCATATCACCTACAGCCTCTAGCCCAATACCTCCTCTGTTCAAACCCATGAATGCCCTCCTCAACCTCTGCAATTGCGGTAGACCAACCTTCTTTCCGGCTGGTAGGTATATCGTAAGCTCGTTAGAACCAGAAGGTATCCGCACCTCATCAACATCGTCGCCCTCACGCTGTGCCTCCACTATGCGTTTTACAACATCTGATGTTTCGCGGTCCAGTAGGTATAAATAGTCGCCACTTTCTTCTCGTCCGCGCTGTATAGTCGCTTGATTTGGGCGAACGACCTTGCGGGCCTCGCCTGCTATTGTGTCCCAGAGGTCAGAGAAGACCTTTGTGGCTTGAGCTTCATCGTCTTCCCAGATGAGCGTGAAGAGCGGACTATCCCATCGTGTCATTGGGTTGGGCTCTTCGTATCGAAACACTAGGTTATCCCAGTTATCGGGCTCGTAGGGCTCTGTAGAATCAACCGGCGCATTGTCGGAATCTGTGGCTGCGGGTTCTGCCTCTTCACTTCCTGCAGTGTTACTCGAGTCTGCCTCCTTATTTTTTATTCTAGTCTCGTTGACTTCTCGTGCCTTGTCTACCGAGCAACCAATCTGCAATATACAGCTAGGCGTGCGCACAGCTTTGGATTCACAGTGGAGTTGATACCGCCAACCCTTGATGTAATTGAGACCGTCCAGGATCACAATATCCTTGTCGCTAAGTACACGCTTGACAGCGCCGTAGATGGCAGCGCGCGCATCTTTTTCAGAGGCATTCGCAGATCGGGTATGTGCGCGGACTTTGTCGGGGGACAGGTCGTAGACGGTACGGGAGATGGAAAGAGATTCGTCAGAGATGAGATGTAGACGGTACTTCGTATCGACTATACGTTTGGAGAGGTAGTCGTGTAGTTGTTTTGCGCGCGTCGACTTGCCAGAGGTGGGCAGTCCAGAGACGATGATGAGCTGGTGGGTATATTTGTTAGATGAGGGGCAGTGTGTGGGATATGGAGGACATACAGGCATCGTCTTGGTTTCGGTAAAATTCCACGAGACAAAAACAGAAGATCTTTAACCAACAGTAAAATAATACGCGATTTCGATGCCCCCTACGGCGTTATCAAAGTATGAGCGTCTAGTAGAAAAGATTGAAGTTGTTCATTGGAGAATTTTTGGAAAGATTCGACGTCACTGGGGTTCTTTGTGTGTGGGGTTGGGACTTAGTTCCCCTCATGGGCCTTTAGACGACCCTTGGCTTCTGATCAACAGGACAATTCGGGGTACTCCTTAGTAATTTAAGTTAATCACGAGCATCACTCTGTGTTAAAATGTTTACTTAAAAGGGTTAAGAATGAGAGTTAACCATTGGATCTCATAAGTATAAGTTGTAACTGAGCACCACAAAATAAATAGAGGTGAGGGAATCAAACTATAAGGTTGATACCAATAGAAGGTAAATGGCCACAGATTCGGGAGAAACGCTCTATAATATCACATGCATCGGAACCATATTGACAAAAGAGGGTCTCTTCGCTCTCGTTTAGGCCATTGAAGGCTGAGCTTCGTCTTTCACGGAAGACGGCACTCGAATCGACAGCCCTATAAGGGAAAGTGAACAAAGGTTATACACAGCCACGCGCTGAACCCTGGCAATTCCATTCGAGCAGATCTAACGCTAAACCAGATTTGGCATGCCATTCGACATTTCGCATTCTCTTCTCTCCCATCATCTCGCATTAACAGGCGTCAAGGTTGATTTTTGGTGAAGTGGCTCTTGACGCGATGCTAGAATCGCATCTCCTTTTTGGGAAAGCCACTCGAGCTTCTCATATTCCTGTGGAGATGAACTGAGGCTATGACGATGCCGCTCTGTCGAGTATACGGCGTTTCCTTAGTTCAGCTGAAGATCCAAGGTGGTGTTAAATGTATAAAGATGATGCTGTCTCTCGAGTCGAAGGGATATTCAGATCAGATCAACACATCAATCAGTAACAATACAAGCGTCTCTCTTCATCTCATCACTCTAAATCTACCGGCTATATTTATACCACTTATACAACCACCACTTAACATCCATACATCCATTCAATATGGCTCGCTCTCTTGGTGCCCACGACGATATCGCTATCGCTGAGATTGTGGTCTACACATTTATCCTGTTTGGTGCTCTATTTCTCTGCAAAACTCATGGCTTTGCTCGAAACGCTGGATGGTTTTATATCATCATCCTCTCTCTTGCCCGACTGATTGGCTCATCTATGCTTCTCGCTACTATCAACGACCCTAATAACACAAACCTCTACATTGGCTGGATTGTCCTCAACGGTCTCGGTCTCGGCCCATTGGTCCTCATTCTGCTGGGTCTACTTGATCGTCTCTTCAACACTATCAAGAGCCAAGGAGGCACTGGCATCAATGCTCTCTACCAGCGTGCTGTGCATTTGTTGATGCTTGCTGCCGTCATTCTTATCTCTGTTGGCGGTGCCAGCTCCAGCTATACTCTTGACGGTGCCTCACCCACCATCAAGTATAGTACCGAGAGCAAAATCGGCGTCTCCCTTATGATTGTTGTTCTTGTTCTAGTTATCGGCCAGTTCCTTCTCGCTCTTCGCAGCCAGTCCTATATCGTTGATGGCGAGCGTCGAATCCTCATCGCTGTTGGTGCTTCGTTGCCCTTTGCTATCGTCCGACTTGCCTACACCTGCACTCTCATCCTGGGTGGCCACAAGCAGGACGTCTGGATTTACCTTGGTGCTGGTGTCATTATGGAGATCATCGTGGCCATCATCTGCGAGGCCGTTGGCTTTACCCTCCACAAGGTTCCCAAGCCTGTCGTGAATGAAGAGGCAGCAAACAAGGCCACTTCTGAAGCATGAGAGGGGTTCGCGATCCAAAAGCCCACAGGGCAGACTTATGGTATATGTACAAGCGTGGTTTTGACTTATGAATGGTTCGGGGTATAGAGGAGTCTCGGTTCAGGTGCGACTTGGTTCTTTCTCTTTAGTCAATCAATAATGACATTGTATTTCAAACAAACACTTTCGTCTCTAAACGTGTAACATGTCGCATACATCATCTAAATCGTCTAACTTATCGAGAATGCTCGATTAGATATAACAATCATCAGCACAAAGTATTGGTCTTTCCAACCCCACAAAATCAGGGTATAAACGTGTCAAACAAGCAATTCAAGAATGCTTCCCAGAAGCAGTAACCAGTAGGAATATTTCCAAGTCTTACATGACGGTACAGCACATCTTCTCCAACTTCTTGAAAATGACTGTAACAAGATCGTCGTTCTGCTCCTCTGGCTGGTGGTGTTGTTGTCCACCGTGGTGTTGCTGTCCACCAGGGTAACCACCATGACCTCCAGAGTGAGAGGGTGGAACAGGCTGTCCTCCCTGGAGGTTGATGATTATCCTCCCGGTGTTGTCCTCGTCTGTCTCGTACCGCAGTCCGAGCTCCTGGCACAGCTCCTCGACCTTGGGCTTGAGCTTTTGGACACCGCCGGCGGAGTGGTGTCCCTTGCCGACGATGGCGTACAGATGTGTCTGGCCGTTGGCCTGGTCGGAACGAATGCGCTCTTCGAGGATTCTCTCAGCCTCTTCGACGTAGAGGCCGTGTAGATCGATAGAATCGGCCTCTACGCGTCCAGAGGCATTGTTCTCCCGGAAGATGAAGTCAGAGGCCTGTTGGTTGTAGTCGTCCATGCGCGCGGCGTGGGCCTTGCCCTGGTTGGAGAGCTCCTTTGCACCAGCTCCGTCTCCATCTTCATAGGCTTGACGTGACTAGACAAAATGTCAGCTACACTTTGTTCCTGTGGCATGCATGGACAGACACCTTGGTAGGCGCTGATAGAATGTGACGTACGCGAGCAAAGCAGTCGTTACGCTTCTCCGCCTCGGCTCGCGCCAGGTCTCTCAATCGGTCATACTCTTGCTCAATACTATCGTCATCGTGGGCAAAGGCTAAAGGCAACCCGTTGTCAGCGTTTAACGTTCCCCGAAGGCTTGTTGCGGATTGAACTGTTGCGTTCCCGCTTCCGGCGCAAACCAGGACCAATTCCGTGCCACAAGTTTAGTGTTGACGTACCGCGACCGCCCAGACGTTGCATAGGAATAGACATTTTGGGAGGGAATTGATTGAATTCCAGTTAATTATACTGATGATGATGGTGTTTGTTTTATGTCCAAAAGAGGATAATTCCTTTACTGTTGCCCGTTGCTTTTAAGCGTTGTCGTTGTCAAAACCAAGGTTGAAGCTTTGACTGACTGATGTCGTGTTGGCGACCTGCATGTGTTGTCAATAGTGGGCGCTGCCAAGGTTAGTGTGTACAGACAAGTACTACTTGTGCCAAGGCAGGCATATGAGGTATCCGGTTTGGATGCTTCTCCTGCGCTACATTTTTTATCTTCTCTTTTCTCTCTAGACTGTTCTTAGCTGGTTACTACGAAATACCGACTGAGAGGCCTCTGGGCACTACACAGCATTGATATCATTCTAGACTCGAGTAGACTCAATAGTTAGTAGGTATCCGCAAGCACTAGTTAGGTAGTTACACCAGGTTTTGACTAAGAACTTTACAATAATATCATAAATATCCAAATTGATCTCAGTGTAAATGTGAAAGAGAGTCTGAAATAGCTATTGACAATTTGAGGATTTCGGGAGGCATCTCAGCCGTCATACGATAAACTGAATGGCTACCCTTGATCTGGCAAATGCAGGTACGGATAAGTCAGCCACAATATATTTTTCTGTGCCCCTCGTAGATCGTTGATCGATCAACTACAGACAGGCGATGCAACCATAACATGACGCTCTCAGCTCCGATACCCTACAGCAATGGCTGAACGCGAACTACAACTCGGTTTCTATTGCAACCCATAATAAACAACCACAAAACAAATCTTTATTCAACCTACAAGCCACCAGATCTGGGGTTGGGACACCGGATCAAACCCACCATACAGAAGAGTGAACTCTATTGAGCCACAGCAAAGACATGAAGTCTATCAGAAATCGACTTTTAATTGTCGGTTCCAGGACAAGCCTCCATTCTTAACCTCACTTAAGCATCGAAACATACTTTCGAGCTTCTCACACAAGGTCGCTATTCCCGGTGGACCGGCAGCTGGTTGTTGGCTGGCGTCGTGTTTGCTCAACAGCATTGTAGTTGGTGGATAAAGATCCCATTGACGCGAGCCAACCGAACCTTGGAACTGGAACTTTTACTCGACATTCCCAGGCAATCCGATTTCTGCCCTCTCGTCGATTGTCAATTTTCCTCGAGGTATCGTGGCTGGTTCGGGTACTCCTTGTTGGAGGCTGGACTTTATTGTTGGAAAGACAACTGAACCGCCTCAGCTGTTTCCGTCTCGGAGCAACCTTGATTGTTCAGGTAGAAGAATGGCTTGGATGATCCGAAATTTGTAACGCGTATAAGCCCTCACTTGGGTATGTACATCGTCGAGAAAGCACTGAATCCTTGTTGATGTGTCTGTACATACCCAACAAACTCACACTCGTGAACATGGGGGTCATTGACATGCCAGGCCAGCATCACCAGTGCAAGAACGTCTGGACCTGAAGTTACATCGAAAGGGAACAAGGCAGGGATAAAGAATACGGAGGCTCACGCAATGCTATGTAATTTGTCCGTTGAGGATGATGCCATCAAATGTTACTTTATGGGAACCCATACCTGAACTCACTAGATGACATGCAGGTCAAGCAATAGCAGATCAAAAGCGGAACTGCTTGCCTGCCATGTGTTCTCCTAGTACTTGTTTGAGAGAAAAGTCGAGTCTAGACAGCATCGACTCCACTCAAGTGAAATGACTGAGATTGAGTGGCTTCGGTTGTCGTGAAATTGCTTTATTTTATCGTGAAATTTGGGGTCTGAGAGCTTCATCTACTAGCAAGGATGGGTTAGATGGGCTCGTTCTTGTTTGGTACTGAAGAGTATTGTACATACTCTGTACGTTAAACGTTTTGCGGGTGTCTGCACCATCATGTATTGGCTACACTAGGCGTAGCATAACGAAACGTTCTTGAAAATGACTATCAACATTTGTGTAGTTTCCCAGTCACAAGTGCCTTGAACCTAGGAGTTCAGAACAAGGATATAGCAAGCAGTTGCTCAGTTTCTTGACAAAGATCTGAGACCAGGATCTTAGCGAGAGAATTACCGATTGCGAGAAACAATACCTAATAGACGAATGGTTAAATACTATTAGATTCTGGCCGATATTTATTACAGCACATGGCCATAAAGATGGACAAGACATCCAACACCTGCCAAACTGATACAAGCACCAGTGAGTGGCCTCGGCTCCTGGGGATCCTCGGTGTGCTGCGCGCTATGTGTGCTCTAATACTACACATCGACTCTAGTAGCGGAGGACATCGTTGTGGCGTTCATCTACTGGGTTCGCGACTCGTTTTACCCGTCAAAAGACCAATGAGCAACCCGTCCGCTGTGCTTGACTCGGTCACGACGAGGTTATTTGGAAGCCTCTTATTAGCAGTATCCGCAACAAACTGTACGGGAATGCTTAGCCGAGTGCTTAGCTGTCTGCACATACAGAGTAGATACATCTAGCTCGTCGGACTCTGAGTGAGATTGTGTTTTTAGCTTGCCGATCGTGATAGCGAACTGTATGCAACGGAAGCTATGGAAGCAAGGAGGAAGCTTCTGAAATGACAGCCACTCTACTCTGTACCACTGCACCGTATCTTAGCAACGGGAGCGCCCAGACCTCTTTAACAACGGCATGTGCTCTTGGTTTGCCCATTGACCTACCAGCTATTAAATAGCTTTGTTAGTTAGTGATCGGCAGATTTTTTGCAGTCGAAATCCGAGCTGACACTTTTGCCCTCACCTCCAATGACTAGATGCCACTAGTGGTAGATCTGGTGTTGAAACCGTGAAGCTGCGTACGTACATTGGAGTACAAGTTACTTGTTTCAACTACTTCTGATGATTCTTTGGCCGTTGGACCGAGGTATTGCAGTTGGTGAAGAAGATCAATTGGTGTCACGAATGAAATGTGTAGCACAACAATATGTTGGTGTACCGTGTTCCTGTTGATGCCGTCAGCTGTAACACACAGTCGTTCTGACTTGATCGCCCCGCGTATAGCGACGAATCCAATGGTAAAATAAGAACTAGACTTGGCAGTTTGTCATAAGATTCATGTATTTTCTAGTTCTAGCTCATTTTGACGCTAGCAAGTGTCAGAGCGTGGACAATCTGAGCAGTTATTAGACCAAGATTGGAGTTCGTGTCGGACCGCTCTGATGGTAAGGGGAAAAAGCAATGAAGCAGGGATAACGGCACAAGCAACTCTTTCTAGATGTCTTCTACGGATACAACTGTGCATTGCGGTACAGTGCGATGTCGAATTGTAAATCGAAGGGACCCCTGATAAATCTCGGGCGATCCCCCTTTCGTAGTGCCTGCTATGACCCTGACCCCAGTCAGGAGACAAGGAGCTTGACGGTATTAAGTGGCCCCGGTGGAGCAGACCATCAAGACTCCATGTATCATGAGAAAACGGGTTGACTACGTATGAGTTTGGTTCACTTTACGATTTCGCATTAGACTTCGAGGGATACCCATATCAAGTTTGGTTCACTTTAAGTGAATGCACAGAACAGAATGGTACCGCAGTGCGGAGAATATGGATATCCAGTTACCGTAGGACACTGGGAAGCGGACGATAATAGAATAAAGCCGATTCGGTTCGTTTGAGCGGGACGGGAAGTACCTCGATGCAACGAGCCGACCTCGTCTCGTGCTTGCTCTACATCACACATATAGGTAGGTAATAGAGAACAGTTGGGGACGATACAGGTGGGGTATGATATGTTAATGCTATAAACAAGCAATGAAACCTAGCAATCAGCAAATGAGGATGGAGAGCCGAACGATGAAACATCTATGTATAAATGTATAGTCCATATTATAGTTAGATGTTTGTCGATATCTACATACTGCAATGCATCGCATGCAGACTGACGAACGGGTCCGCCAGTCAAAACAAATGGAACATGATGCAAGGTACAGAGTACAGCGTACCATTCATAAGATTTGTACATGCCGTGGGTACAGTGTTGCAGATATCGCGTCAAGAGTGGACCAATCGCAACATCAAATATCCAGCTCCTGACAGTACATCAGTACAGTTGTAGGAACATTCATCCATGTCAATATTTCCAAAGCTCCAGATCGCTCATATATTAGCAACGCACGCGGTGCTGGTCAATTCTTAATGGGATGGTGAGTCGACGTTTCGGATCAAGTTCCCGCATTGAACTGTGCTGAGTGATTGGCCATGGGTCTTGCAGGTCGAATCACAGTCGGATCCGAACCGAAATTATTGACAAAGCCTGGAGACTTCTGCAACTCCAAACATTCAGTCCAAAGCCACAGTCCCACTTGCCAGGTCCTGGTTCTGTATGAAGGACGTTTCAAGCTGACTGCACAGCAGACTTTGCTTTGTTAATGTCATGCAGCGGTTCATCTCAAACCAACAGAAAACAGGCAGTATAAAGGTATATCAAAGAGCTGTCACGAATTGAACTCCATTGTTCGATGTTAAGTACCCCTTATTCTGTAGATCGGCTGGCTACTGTGTATATTGTACATAGTTTCTCGGAGCTTGACTGTTGGTACCCTCATCAAGGCTGTGATGTGATGTTCTTCATGTCCAGACAACATGCCCGCTTTTTGACAGTGATAGGCTGTCAGAAGACGCAACTGTTATTATCCCGATTTTAATCGAATTTTGCTTTTGCCATTTTGAGGGTTTTACACAATGACGTTTGTTAACATGACGACTCACTTTTTGGAGACATTCATCGATAATGTGATTTCTTCTCTCAAACCATGCGATTGCTCATGGTTTGGCTTTCGATGATCATCCCGTCCGGCAGGGACGCTATACCCCAGCAGGCGACGATGATCCACCAGGTTCTGAAAGGCTAATCAAGTTGTTCTGCAAGCGGATGGGTTAAAACAGGTTGAAGAAACCACTGAAGCAAAACCCAGGACAAGTGCTGTCTCGTCTGAAGCCATGTTACGGTACCGTAGCATTGCCATGCCCATCTCACATGGATGATATCCACAGCTAAGAAAATGGCACCATTGATTGCTCCACTTGACCTCACCTCGCGGCTTGGATCTGGACTTGACCTGGTTTGGCTTTTCATGTATGTACATATGTATAGTTGGTTCCCGGAAGAGGGTTCGCTTGTGCTTGCTCAGACATGGCTGCTCGCAGAGAGACAATGAGTTCCCTTACTTCGAGCTCGGAAAAAGAAGGTGAAGGAGTGCGGTTCTCTGCAGTAGCTAGTGACGGTTGCTTTCTGTTGTCCGCCCTGCAGCGCTGTCACAGCAGATGCAAGGATCAGCATTGAACATTTCAAGTATCCGTAGTTTGAGCGCAGGGCTTCCGCATCATCACCATCCCACGAGAGATCCGCTGGACAACCAATAGATCGGCAGCATGTCTCTTTTTCTTCCGGGCGATTGATACAGTACAGCACAGGAGTGGGGGATGCTCCGAGCTCAAGGCTGCGCTGAGGATTCGCACACTGTATACTTGGAGCCAAGTAGCGGTTCGTCCACCGTATCCATATCTGACTGGTGATTGTTTATTAGCCCAAGACCCTGGAACGATAGCGCGCGTCTCAAGTTATTTACTGCTTAAAGGTGATGTGGCTGCCGTGTTGGGAGAACCGAAAACTACCAGGTCCTGTTAGTGAATTGGCGTTAATCAGGCGCTCTTGAGTCCCTTGAAGTCTCTGAGAGACGTCGGCCAAGAGGGAAATTGGGTGCATGCAGAGAGAGAGGGTCCGTCCCTGAGAAACCCGCTTTGATACTGCCGGATTCGATTACAGGCCGGGGTCCCCAAACTACATGACCTCTAGCTCAGGTACAGTGCAGGTGAAGGAAGGATGTACCGCAGCTGTCGTTCCATGGAAGAAGTACGACGGACGGCCGCCGGCTGTCTGCTTTAGGGCACTTCAGTCAGAAGGACAACCACTAACTCCTTGCGACTATAATGTTTCAGTACTTTTTTGACCGGCTTCAGAATTCTTCAGAATGGTCAGACATTTTGTAAGAAATCCATGTCTAGTACTGTGTCTATGCTTTTACCTGGGTACATACTGTTGCAGACTGTACCTGCTCTCCAGGGCAATGAAAAAGATTCGTCGCGATGCGATGCGATGCGAATAAATGAAAGCGTCCTGCTAGGGCGCTATAGTAGCAACAGAAAAGCCTTTCTAACCAACCTAAGCAGGTAAGGTTTACCAAAGAGATACATGATCCATCGCTGGGATCTCCGGCAAAGCTAGCGGTACCTCGCTCTTGGCTGGTATCCATCACTCATTTCATTTCATCTCATTTTCTTTTTCTCTTCTTTCTTTGGCTTCTAGCAGTTCCAGTTCCCATCTAGCTGGCCCGAGTGCACGCCTCTTTTTCCAAGTGATGAACCAATCAGCCATCATTTTCTGGTGACGGTCTGCCCGACCGCCCCCCTCTCTCATTGTGATTCTCATTCCCATTTGCATCCATCCATCCAGTCCGTCTCGTCTCATCTTTCTTCTGCTACTGTTGCTTTGGCTTCAAATCTTCTCTCTCCTTTCCCAAATCCCCGCCTGTTCTGAATACATCTGGGATCTGCTTTATTTCCCCTCCCAGCTTTTGGGTCTGTCTATGTCCATTCATAGGTCACTTTTACCTTTTATACCATTCCCATAACGCCTAAAAGATATCCCGACCCTCCACCTGCCATCGCCATCGCCTTTCATAGCGTTTCGCCTCTCGCAATCGTCGTCACCAATAAAAGATTAATTTGCCGCCGTTATTCTCATCAACAATTGATCAATATCGTAACTAATTGTTGCACTCAAATACAACCTATCAAGAGTCGCACGACTGAGCCCTATATGTAAGTATAATTCTACTATAATATCATGTTCTATCATTCAGTCGATCCATCTTCATCTTGATTCTCCAAACCATCACTCAGAAAGAATCTCATACACGCCCCCCAAGTCTCCACCAACCCCCTGGGCGACCTAAAATGTCCCTACCTACTCTAGCCCGCTTAGAGTCCCCCGGCCCCCTCCACCCCCTGGGCCAGGGGATGTGCGAGAGATTCCGCCCTGGGCTGGGCCTTTTTGGCCTGGCGTTCACTGGCCGCTCTGCTCTACTCTACCTACTACTCTGCTTTGGTCTTTGATGGCACGACTCGTGTGTCGTGCCCCAAATTGCAGCCTCCTCCCCCCAGTTACCACGCTACGCCCAAAGCTACTTCTGCATCTCCTTTTCTCTTCCTACACTCCACCTTACCTCAACCTTACATCGCCTTCGCTTTGTCTCGCTTCTTTTTCCATCTCATCTCTTTTCTCTTCTCTATACCTTGACAAGTCGGAAGTGCTTTCGCTCCGCCATAAACAGTCCTTCGTTCTTCTCGTCACGACCTGCGAGCATTGTTAATAACTAACGTCGACGGCTTTAGCCCAGACCATATCTTGCGACATCGACGACACAGCAAATACCGCGTCGTTCATCTCATTTAATCAATTTCAGTAATTCTTTTTCGCCGTTCCGAAGCAAAAGCAAACTACCGTCACAATGGGTTGCGGAATGAGCACAGAGGAGAAGGAGGGCAAGGCCCGTAACGAGGAGATCGAGAATCAGCTCAAGCGCGACAAGATGATGCAGCGAAACGAGATCAAGATGCTGCTGCTCGGTATGTTTGCGATCCATTCAGGTTTCTCTCGCGACTAGAAATTCAACGATTTCGCGACCGACTGCCTGTTGTCGATGACCATGGACTCCTTCTGACGCATTCATCTAGGTGCCGGTGAATCCGGAAAGTCTACTATCCTGAAGCAGATGAAGCTCATCCACGAGGGTGGTTACTCGCGCGATGAGCGAGAATCCTTCAAGGAAATCATCTTCAGCAACACCGTTCAATCAATGCGCGTTATTCTCGAGGCTATGGAGTCTCTTGAACTGCCTCTTGAGGACCAGCGCATGGAGTACCATGTCCAGACCATTTTCATGCAACCAGCTCAGATTGAGGGTGATGTCCTTCCCCCAGAGGTCGGCAGCGCAATTGAGGCTTTGTGGAAGGACCGCGGTGTGCAAGAGTGTTTCAAGCGCTCCCGCGAGTACCAGCTTAACGACTCTGCTCGATAGTATGTAAAACCGGTGCAATTGTTTGTTCGCCTGACTAACCATACCCAGCTACTTCGACAACATTGCACGTATCGCTGCTCCCGATTACATGCCCAACGACCAGGACGTTCTCCGATCCCGTGTCAAGACCACAGGTATCACCGAGACCACTTTCATCATCGGCGACCTTACATACCGAATGTTCGACGTTGGTGGTCAAAGATCCGAGCGAAAGAAGTGGATTCACTGCTTCGAGAACGTTACCACTATTCTCTTCCTGGTCGCCATCTCAGAATACGATCAGCTCCTTTTCGAAGATGAGACCGTCAACCGAATGCAGGAGGCTCTTACTCTGTTCGACTCCATCTGCAACTCAAGGTGGTTCATCAAAACATCGATCATTCTGTTCCTTAACAAGATCGATCGATTCAAGGAGAAGCTGCCTGTCAGCCCCATGAAGAACTACTTCCCCGATTACGAGGGCGGCGACGACTACGCTGCGGCTTGCGATTACATCCTCAACCGCTTCGTTAGCTTGAACCAACATGAGACCAAGCAGATCTACACCCATTTCACTTGTGCAACCGATACCACTCAGATCCGCTTTGTCATGGCGGCTGTCAACGGTAAGTTTTCACTCACCATTGTAAACAGACTTGTTCTAACGTATCCCAGATATCATCATCCAAGAGAACCTTCGTCTCTGTGGTCTTATCTAAATGATTTTTTCTTGCTGTCACTAAAACACGAATACCCTCGATCTTAATAACGACACTGCTTAGATGGGCCATGGGGAAATGGCTCACGATTTTTTCTTGTACTCGTCATGCCAAGGGAGCGGAGGCACGGTGTTAACTGCGCGACTCCTTTGGTCGACGTCGGCTACCAATGGTCCGGCTCATCCAACACACTAGATATACCGCTAGTTTTGGCTGCGCCCAGGTCGACCTTGGTTCCGTTTCTATTTAAGGATTTTGCCGGCTGATGGATGGGAGTTGCCTTGTATCACAAAAACGTCTTTTTAAAGGGAGAAAGATTTAAAGACCAGTCGACCACTGACGATAGGGCCGCGAAGGCCAGTGGTCACGGCCGCCCACGACGTCGGGGAAGATATGATTTGCCCGTTCAAGAGCGTGATGAACGAGGCTGAAGGAAAGGTTCATTATTTGCATCTAAACAGTACGGGCGACAGGAGGATGGAAGGTGGTCATCTATTTTGTTTAATTACGAAGCTCTTTTCCTACCATGCGTTCATTGTTCGTTCCGCACTACCTGCTTTGTTTTAGCATTGTCTACACGTCCGCCCATGGTGTTTTTACGCTTAATTCTCAAAATTAACAAGTATATCCATTGTAAAGTTTTCATCCGTTCCACGCGTCTCTTATCCTTGAAACGAATTTAGTGTCTCAAACGTGTTCTGCCCTATGGGCCCAGTCTGAAAATCATTTTCTCTTGGCTTAAACTTCTTTTCCCCGTCTCCGGCGTTTTCTCCTGTTGTCGCCGCATGCTTGTTTTTGTCAAAACTCACTCAAGCGCTACCCACGCACGTTTCTCAGCGGGAAGGAACCCGACTCGCCCTACAGATGGTTGGGGACTATTGTCTCTGGGGATGAGACATGCATAGATCTGATCTGTGTTAGACACGTTGGGTATCGCACACGGTGATCCGTTGACGGATGAATCACAGTCATGTGACTTTGTCTCCATGTAGTGACACAGGTAGTAGGTAGTTTAAGACATCTCAAAAAGTTGTCCCTGCTTGGTAAGGATACCTGGTTAGTTCACTCATCATTTCACGTTCAGAGGCCCGGTAATGGTGCTATTCTCTCAATTTACACTTTTATACATACAGGTCAATCCTATCTGAACTACTGGCATGATGCTCCTTGTCTCCATACTGCGCTCTTGGGACGGACGAACCATCCCGGAGCCTCGCAGTAGGTTCACATAAGAATTGACCGAATGCCGTTGTTCAAGTCCAGATCCAAGGCCCTGATTTTCCCTCTTCAAAAAGCAAAAAGGAAAGTAAAAAAAAAAAAGACTGCTTCTCGCAACCCTCCTGGCCCTCGGAGATTGCTAGCTGTGCCGACGTTCTTGCTGCGATCTGTATTATTACTCTTCTTTGACGCATGATCGTGCGGTGAAGAGATGAATCGGCATAGATATGAATGCCGATAGTTGTTGGCGGACGTTCCGTATAAAATCAATCGATCCAGTATGATAAGGAAAAGAAAAGAAATCTCGCAAAAGGAAATAGCGTCAAGTGTTGATCCTGGTACAGTATGAGGGACCAGAGGATACAAACATGCAGTGTTCAACCTTCTCATCCAGTTGTGGGTGAGATAATTTCCAATCGTTAACTTGGGACATAGTTCAGAAAAAGTTGCAACAAACTCATGCCGGTTAAGATGCTTAACCATGAAGATTCTGTATGTCCAAGGATCGAGTTGGTATGTAAATGAGCCTAGCACATCACATCCAGTTAGCCAACGATTACAAAACAGGTCCTCAAGTGGTTGGACTTACTGCGTCGGCTCTACTCTAGTAAGTATTTTCGTTCATTTTCTTTCTCCCGTGTTCTCTTCTTCCGATGGGTTCTTGCTGTTCCCCCATTGTCCGCAGCCTACCAAGGTTTCGGGCGTAAATGAATACTGACTGGTTGGTTTAACCCCAGGAAGGGCGCCCATTCACTCAAGGTGACAGCATAGCGGTAGGATGACTTAGTTCTCATAGTCGGAAGGAAGCTCTTCGACAGTCGAAAGGGCAGGGGTGGCAACCTGAGTCGTACGCTGACCCATCATGAGTTGTCCCTGAGGGGTTCGGATGAATTCTTGGAATTCCCCAATACGGTTGCCAAGCTCGATGGCAGCACCTTCGACTCGGCCGATGAGTCTATCCATAGGATTCGAGGAAATACCACTCGCAATGGCCTCGTTGATCAGGTTTGCGGTGGAGCTAGGCAGATTCTAGTTGCCAGCATCGACACCGATACGCTGCAGGCGGTCGAGGGGAGTGTCTTGCTGAGCAGGTGACTGCTCGTTGCTGTAGGCCGAGTAGTGCTGAGACTGTGGGTTGTTGTAACCCAAGTAGTACTGGCCAGAGGCAGTGTGCATAGGAGACGCACCCATGGGCAGCGCAGGCATTCCCCCAGGTTGGACCATGGGGTAAGGAGCTGGAAGAAAAAAGCAGGTTTGGTTGTTATCTATGTCATTTGTTAGCGTTACTCCTTGTTTGTAACGTTGACTATGAGAAGAAAAAAACCTACCGTGGAAAGTGCAGCGAGAGCCGCTGGCGTTGTACCAACAGTTGGTGCAGCTACCGCACATCTCCCCATCGTAGATAACACACTCTTGCCAAGGTCCGTCAGCAGCTGAGCAGTTCTTGCAAGGGTGCTGAACTTGTACGCCGGTAATATGAGCGAGGAGCGCTTCAGCGTTGCTACGTCGTGTCATGTTGAGCTTGGTTTTTCGGTGACGTTGGTTGACAGCACGCAGTGAAAGTTCATCATACAGTCTCTTGGTGAGAGCGCTGTCAATGTTGAGGTCTTTACCGTAAAGTCGGAAGGCGGCCTGACCAGCGGTCTCACCTTGATAAGTTATAGGCACGAGTTGGTAGGTCCAACCGGGTGGTGCTGGCTGCTGAGGCATGGTCAAAGCCATGCTCTCTAAGGCGGGCACAAGAGCGTTGCTCTCGCCATCGGCAGAGTCATTGTGAGATTCATCGGAGGGTACGTTTCCAGTAGTTGACTGCTCATCCTCAGAATCATGAGCGCTTTCTTCGTCATCACTTTCGGATTCGTCAACCCGTTCCTTCTTAGGAGCAGCGTTTGAAGGCTGCTGGCCACGTCGAGAAGATCGACTTGAGATAGGGTTCTTCCGGGCGCTCACAGAGCGTTGACCCTTGGCCTTGGGCATCTTGGTGATCTTTTCGAAAAAAAGAAAGAAAATAAATGTTCTTTTTTTTCCCCTCCGCTGTAGAGATAGGTATTGAGGTTGGTATGATACAAAGGTTGGCTTACACAAAAGCGTTTAGAAGACAGACGGTATGGAGTGTATTTAGAAGTCAGATGAAAAAGGACGTAGATGAGTGGTTGTTGTGATAAGGTTACAGGGAAGAAAAGTGGAAGGACAAGGGAGAGAACACAAGCTGGAGGGGTGAGTGGGAGGAGAGAGGGAGTGAGAGAGCGCGTTGTGGGAACCGGGAATAACAGACCCACAGTAAACAGAGCGCGTACGAATAACTCATTTGCACGGTGCTGTATCGCGTTTTTTACGTGATTTTTAGGGCATCATCTTCGCGGTCTGCTATTATAAAATTAAACGATAACGCGTTGCCTAGGCGCTGTGCCATCGGTGGGCTGCCAGTTGGCCACCTCAAGTAATTGTGAGTAGTGGTGGTTCGATCATCAAAATAATAATGATATCAAGCTACACTGTCAAAACTCATCATCTTCTATGTTCTGTCTCGTAAAATGAACTTGTTCAACAAAACATAGAGGCAAAACAGAATATGTATTTTCCTCTGGTACCTGCTAACCTGTATATATGCGCTGTTTTCCAATCCTACTTGTCTCGGTAGATATCCAATCCAACTTGAGCTGCTCTTAGGCAGTGAGATGGTGCATGTTCATATCACTTTCACTTGTATTCAGTATACAAATGCTCTATGTACCAGCACCAGCAGCTTTTTCCCAAATACCGTCTCCTCTTCCTTCAGTGAGTTCCTTCCACTGCATTGCAAACTCCATCAGCCCACCCTGACCAGCCATGCTTGCATCGACAACCTCCTTTGGCAGCTTGTGAGCCGAGTATTGTGGGCTGCTAAAGTTGTAAGCAGCAGGGTCATCCTTTTCTATGATGCGGAACTCGGGGCGCATAGCAGGGTGGTATTCGATCTCTTCGTCAACATCTTCCCCTTCAGTAGCTGTGTCGTCACCGCTGACATCCGGACCAGCTTCAGTGCTCGATGTGCCATATAGAGGTTTTGGGACATCCATTTCCAAAAGCTCCTGCCATCCGAAAAGGAGACTGTCTGTGCGAGTAGCCCATGGGTTTATGTCCATCAGTCTGACCTTTCCAAGTCCATCCTCCTCAAAGGAATTTTCAGGAACGTAAACATCGAAGACGAAGCTAGCGTCAGGGAAAGTGAGCCTCAGTTTGTCATGGAAAAAATCTTTGATCTTGCGCCATAGTCGTGGCCGAATCTGTTCGAGGAAAGCGTAGTGGTTGAGGTCTCTTTGTGTAATTCCAATGAGCGTTCGATGCTTTACGAAGCAACGAAACTCGAGGGCAACATGAGGAGAGAAGAATGGTCTGAGAACAAGAATGGGTGCATAAGGCCGCGAGGGGGGTGCTGAAGTACAGTCATCGAAGGCATGATCGAGATCATGAGACACGAAGGAAGACGACTTGAGAAGTAGATAGATGTCGTTGGGTGTCGTACATTTGAGTGTATTCTGGTGGGGTGAAATCCACTTGGCATCCTTGGGTGATGACCAGTTCAACTTTGGTGCTACTGAGCCACCCAATTCAGCAATGGTCTCCTTGATGAGGTTATGTGTCTCCGGGAATCTTTGGTTTGGTGGCAATCTCTCGGGCTCATCATCCTCGTCGTCTGATGATTCAGGATCTTGGGCTTGTGGTCTTGCAGATGTGTTGGATGATGCATGCCACTCTTCCTCTGGTTCGTCTTGATGCTCATCATCGTCCGCCAGGACAATACCATCTTCATGAAGGTATTCGATGAAAGCTGGGGGTAGAGAGATTATACGAGACTTGAGACAAGAGCTTCTGTATTTGGGAAACCAAGAGTCGTAGGAGCAGTTTTGAATATGGTCTTTGGTGACAGGGGGGAAGATGAGCTCAGGTACATCGTCTTGATTCTCAGCTTCAGCTGATGAAGGAACGTGAGGCATCTTGAACTGAATGGGCAATGTAGGGTCCGACTAAGTAAGAATTCGTATACTTGATTTGAAATTCGAATGATAGCGGTTTTAGGAAAGTAAATATTGAGTCGTCCTGATAATAGGTATTCAAGTGTTGACTGACTCACTTACAAATTCCGTCGAAATATTCTATGCCCCTCCAACATTGGAGGGGCGACAGTTCTTATCTTATCAGTTGGAAAGGGTAGGCGGTGAGACACTCATACCTCTATAGGTGGCACAGAAGGGTCCTACTAACTAGTCTACATCACTTAGATCCACATGTCGCTGTCAAACATAACAAAACAAGTTTTGTAATAACATACCATTCCCAATCATCTCTTCTGTTGGGAATTCGTTACATCTTATAGAACCGAGCTCAGAATCATCAACCAGTCATGTCTGACAACGTTGGTCTCAACACCCCCCGAGGCAGTGGCACCTCGGGCTATGTCCAGCGCAACCTTGCTCACATTAAGCCCCGGGACTACGGCGCCCCTTATCCCAAGGACCTCGATAGCTTGAGACATAAGCAACGGCAGCCAGACAAGGGAATCCTAGAGCATGACCGCAAGCGCGAGGTCGAGGTTAAGGTCTTTGATCTCAGAGACAAGCTCGAGGAGGAAGAGTACGTTCCGTAATGTCCCAGTAATACCTTTACTTTTGCTAACAAACACAGGGTTGATGAAGATGAGATTGACAGACAATGCGATGAGCTTCGTCAGAAATTGCTTGGCGAAATGAACTCGGGGAGACGGGGAGGCCCCAAGAAGTCATTCAAGCAACACCAGGTTCACGAGATGGCCGATGCTAAAATCAAGGAGAGCGAGCGACTACGGAAAGCATTGAAGATCAGTGCTGATTACGAGGAGGGCAGTCACTGGAAGCGACAAGAAGAGAGACTACGTAGCGCCTTGGAGAAAGAGGACAATGAGGAGGAAGAGAAAGTGAAAGCGAGCCCACCTAGGGACTAACCCAGTCTGAGAGGGTGCATTTGACTTTGGTTCTTGTCTTTTTGTCACTGTCTTGAGGAGACTTACCATTTATCGGCCGACCCAGATCTGTACTCTCTGTGCTGCTGCGAGAGACTCCGATCTTCGACGGCTGGACGCATGAAGAGAAGTGGGATTTCGCTGTATGCATGATTAAAGGCTGGGGGATTGTCTTTTCGGATCTTGTTTGTTTGCGATTCTACACATGGCGCAGGCGTTCGAGACTTTGGGACTGAGTTCGGGTATCCGTGCCCTTCTGTTTTAGTTCATTGGTATAGGGTAATTTCGCATCAAAGACTGTCTGTCTTACAAACTAAACTTGCTGCATGAACATGATCCTTTGTAATATAAACGTAATGTTTCTTTGCGGTTTTCTTTATCCTCGAAGGTATCGGGATTCCCTTGCGTTTGTGTACAATACGTTTATAAGTAGTACTAATTGCTGTCTAACGAAATCCGTCACTGACAACTAGAAAGTGTTAAATTACAAGGTTGACAATCGAAACAGTCATAAATACTCTTCCCTCTCATTATTTGTTTAGTATAGACATACGTATAAATAAGGATACAGTACTAACCCTCTCATTGCGATTGCTGAACAGTATTTTATTAATACTGGTGTGTACAACTTGAGGGACGTGGTGTAAGTTGCGACGTGGCTTACCACAGGCGCGAGCCACAAAGACCCGCCGTAGCTTGAGCTTCCTTGAACCTCACACGTCACTGAAACACACCAAGGACAGTCGCAGAGACAGCGCAAATCCAAGAGATCGGCCACCAAAGAAAATAACCATGGCGCGACTTTCGCAATCAGCAAGCCCGTCGCTTAACAGAAGCGCAATTGATATTGCTTCAGCAGAGCTCGGAACTCTACTCTCGCGATTACAGAAGACTGTTTTACATACCGATAGCGACCGCGAACGAAGACTACGATCCAGCGAGTTTGAAAGAGCAAGGGTAGCATCTGTAAGAGAATAAATGGCCGTTTCAATGCGAACACGACCTGACATTGGCTACAGAACCTCGACTACGCACGAAATGCGTTATCAAAATTGGAACATGATGCGCTGGCAATTAAAGCTCCAGGTCGACGAGCTGAAGTGCAAGGAGACTTGAACGGCAAACGAGAGCTATTAGAACTACTCTTAGATCGACTAGAAGACTTGAGACAAGTGAGAGCTGACCTGAAAAAGAGGCGAACGATTAGCTGACATATCGATAGGTAGCACTCGATGAAGACGACGACGACGCAAGTACCGATGAAGAAGACATTCTCTCAGAGATAATACCTACACCGAGCGACAGTATGATGGACTCTATATCAACAGGACAGCCAACTGAAAGCTCAGGGCAAGACGATGATGCCGAATTACAACCCCCAGAGACAACAGAAATACCAGTCACAGCAGTTCCAGCTTCAACTCTGCCACCAGTGCCCGCCTCGACAGCAACCCCTGAGACTGCCAAACCTGTACAACATACCCAAGAACCCACTCAAACATCACAAACACTCAGACCACGAGGTGCAAATACATCACCTTCACCTTCCTCACACTCAACCGCACGCGCTGCCCTCTTTGCCACCCGCGGCAAACCCTCCGCGCCCCAAACTTCAACAGCAACAGCTGAGGCCTTGCTTGACCGTCAACGTTCTGAGCAGGAAGCTCTTTCCGAATCGATCTTGCAGATGGCGGGTGCTCTCAAATCAAGCTCACAGAGGTTCTCTGATACCCTTGAGGCAGATAAGGACGTAGTAGGTCGTGCGAGTGAGGGTATGGATAAGACGGAGCAGAGCATGGAGGCGGCAAGGGGTCGAATGGGCACGTTGAAGAGGATGACGGAAGGAAAAGGATATTTTGGGAGGCTCAAGTTGTATGCCATGGTCTACGGTCTTATGCTCGTGTGTTTCCTGGTGGTTTTCTTTATGCCAAAGTTGAGATTCTAAGATGGAGTTGAGGTTCGAGACATAATTAGGCTAAGATACCATCTTTATCGAAGACGACGTAGTCACAGCTTACTTTACACATAAACTGAAGGGCTGCAATACCAGGCTATATCTTTTGTTGCATAAACTAATGCCACTATACTGTCACACAATGAGTCCTGGCCATTAGTTTTTCGCCCCATGTTCAATGTGTTGCAAATATGCTCTAGTATTTGTTAATTCTAGTAATGCATAGAAGTGCAAAATGCACATCAGTTAGCTAGTCTGTACCATGTCCTAGCTATAATCTTGCTCCTTTTGTGAAGCCTAAGCCCAAATTCGAATGCTCCTAGCAATAGCCACCATGACCACTGCTTGCTTGATGATCTTAATTTCATTTTGCTCTGATTGATCTCATAGAAAAATCGTCTAAATGGCCCTAACCCGGGTAGGGGAGCAAACCTGTAAAATCTCCTAGCCTCCCGATGGATTCCTAGGTTAATGGTTCTCGTGGTTCAAAATCCAGGGAAATTCCCATCCCGGTATCTTTGTCAAAGACTACGGAGGGGCCGCCGAACGACTCTGAGATACCATTCTCATCGATGGATGGGTTTGGAGTAACAGGTTTGGTTGGAGAGTTAGGATACTCTCCAGGGTCTGGAAGGGTTGAGCCAGTTGGGGTACTTGTGGCGTCTACCTCCGTATCATGTGGAGGAGTCTCGAGTCTTCCCTCAGCTTGTGTGCTACAAAGTCCAGTTCCGGTGGATTGCGTGTCGGTGGCCGGAGCAACACACTCAGCTTGTGCATCATCTGGTTTGGAAGGCGAGGCTATTATTTCCCCATCACGTTTAGGGTTTCCAGGACCAGCATTGGAGTTCTGCTCCTGCTCTGACTTAGACTCTTGTTCTTTTTTCTGATACCCGTCCTCCGAAATAACTGTAGAATCAGGTGGCGAGGTCATAACAACGTCTTCGTCTTCAAAGGGTCTGGGACCCGCATCAGCTTCGTTCTCTGATGAGTCCTTCGCACCCTCAGAGTTCTCGACTGGGGGCCATGGGAGTCCTAGAATCTCCGCGTTGATTTCTCGACAATAGTCAAGGTCATGTCGGAGACGCCGTCCGACAGGTCTTCCATCGGTCTACATACCATTAGTGTATTGTATCAGGGTGGATCAGGGGGGGGGGTTGATATACCGGAGGAGCATACTGAAAGTATGCGCTTGGCTGCGTATTGGCTAGAGTCACACGATCTTGCCAGTCAATGCCTGTCTTCTTCTTGAAGAAATCCATGAAAAGGTCCATCTCTTTCTGCCATAATCCTTCATAAGGACTAGGGCGGTGATAGGACGGTTGAGTGCTGCCTTTCCGCTTAAGAAATCGGGCTGCGAACAAGTATAAATGGGGCTTTGCATTGGATTCCCACAACTAGGCAAAAAGCATGAGTATAGGGGTCTGCTTACGACATGATAGAACTTACATAGAGGGTATATCTCTGGCCAATTTCGCCGGTCGTTTCATCATTTCGAGTGATGTCAACTTCATAGACAAAATTGAGACGATCTCGATAGAGATGGTAGAAGTCTGTGATATTGTCAGTCTGAACCATGAAGAATCAATTGAGAGGTGCCGTACTTGTGTTGACAAATTTCTTGCCCTGTTGAATACCCTTCTCCCATCGTTCTTTCTCTCGTCTTTTGGCGTTCTGCTTTGCCTGAAGACTTCTCATGGAGTAGTCTTTCTCTGGTAACCTCTTATCATTGACCGTGGAGAATTCGAACCAGTCACAGTGAATGATTGGAAAATTCTTGTGACGTTCTAAGGCCTGTTTGACTGCTCATTGTAAGTGGATGTAGTTGAATTAGGAGATGATGGCATACTTCTGGGGAACTTTTTGTCCCATTGCTCTCTGGTACAGAGGAGATGAGTGACAGTCTCGTCGAAATCATCGAGGAAGACGCCTTTGCGTAGAGAAGTCCATCGCTTCATATTGTCGACGGTAAATTGCCCTGGAAGAGGTCCCGCAGCAGCGAAGACTCTTCCTTTGAATATTGGTTTCGGCATTTGTGTTGCTTGGTTGTCTCAGATGCAGTTGATAAATTAGAAAGAAGCAATGGAGAGTCCACGCAAAGTAGTGCTTGTGTAGGTAACTAGAACCTAACGATACCTTTTGTGTTGCTTGATATAGTTGGTAAAGTAGAAAGAAGTGATGGAGAGTTGATGTAAAGCACGTGCTTGTGTCAGTAGGCACTGAAGGGATAGAACAATATATGATTAGGCAAGTTGGATAAAGTCTTTAGTGAGAACAAGTGAAGGAAGGAAACAAAGACAAAGGATCAGTGGAAGGAATAGGATGTTAAAATGCTTGGAATTGATCAAATATGAGATCGAAGTGTGTGAAGAGATGAAGAGATATTAAAGAGAAGGAGAGGGGAGAATGTAGAGATAGAAGAAATGTGGATTGGAGAGACGAAGAAAGTATTGCAATAACTGTTGCCTGCGAATTTGACTGGATTTCCACACAATGAGAGGCAGAGGCAGTGAATAAGAGCTGCAGTGCCGGGCAGCTTTCAAACCCGACAAACGCCAACACCAACAGCACACCTGCAAGTCATTTAAATTTTAAGTGAGGTTGCTCCGCACTGTCAATGGATGTACGAATATATTTTGAATCTTTCTTTTCAATTGGGACTTCTTGGTAAAGAATTCTATTTTATCTTCTATCGAACTTCTTTCGCAGCCTTGATGAATGCCGTGATCTTATCCAGGCTTTGCTTCCCATCCTCCTCTACACCACTGCTCACATCAACACCAATCACGCGGTCAGCTAGAGGACCCAACGCCTTGACAGACTCAGCAACATTGTCAGGGTTGAGGCCTCCTGCCAAAAAGATCCGGAGTTCGGGATCACTCTCAAGAACAGCTTGAACATTTGCAACGTTAAGAAGCTTACCAGAACCAGAGCCCGAATCGAGGAGAGGAACTGTGTGGTATCCGCGACGACCAATGCCAACCTGACCTGGCTTGAAGCATCGGACAACTGGTACAGGAATGAGGTTGGCCCACTCAATAGGCTCATCACCATGTAGTTGTACGAGGTCAAGGTTGTATTGCTTTTGCTTCTCAAGAACCTCGCTCAGGGGCTGATTCTGGAAAATGCCGACAAGCTGCGGTCGGGGGCTACGAAGTCTTTGAGTTGCAGCCTCAAAGAAGTCCTTGGCTTTGTTGTCTACTTCTGCCACTTGTGTCTCGTATTTTCGAGTGCTGGGGTAAGTGTGTACAGCTTCTGAAATGGCGAGGGCGGTCTCGTGAGAGATGCATCGCTTGGCACTGGGAACAAGACAGATGCCCACAAAGTCCGCCCCTGACTCGGCGGCCCTGCGCGCAGCTTCAGCACTTCGAGTGCCACAGATCTTGACGTATAGAGATGATGCGGCATCTGTCTTGGCTGCGGGCTCAGTTCCAGAGCACAGCTGACTAATAAAAACACTGGCGTCAGGTGCCTTCATGATGGCCTCACCGACAAGGACAGCATTGACACCATCCCTCTTGTTCATTAAAACGTCGTCGTGAGTGTTGATGCCGCTAAGAGCGCAAATGATTGTAGATTCTGGTACCATGCTGCGCAGGCGGCCGGTTGTGTTGAGATCCACTTCAAAGCTCTCCAGGTTACGGTTGTTGACACCGATGACCTTGGCGCCCAACTTGACTGCTGTTGTCATCTCTTCAGCATTCTGAACCTCAACTAGAGGCTCCATTCCCAGTTGGAGAGAGTAGTTGTACAGACGATGCAAAAGTTCAGTGTCAAGCATCTTGACGATGAGGAGAACAGTATCGGCACCAGCCAACCGAGCCTCGAGAATCTGATACTCATCAAAGATGAATTCCTTTCGCAGAATCGCGGGCCGGTTAGGCATACCGTCCAAAACTTGTCGGACTGCCCTCAAGTCCTCGATGCTACCCTTGAACCACTCAGGCTCAGTCAGAACAGAAATGACACTTGCACCCGCCAAGGCGTACTTTCGAGCCTGGGCAGGAGCAGAGATGTCAAGAGCAAATATGCCTTTCGAAGGAGAACCACGCTTGATCTCAGCCATGAGAGCCACATCGAAGGGAGACTCTCGTAGCCGGCTAACAAGAGGGATCTGGGGAGGGGCGGCATTCAGATCATAAGCGACCTGGAGGTCCTCAAATCGCTGTGACGGAATTTGCTTCTGAGCGTCCACGGCAGCCTTTCGGCTTTCATAAATTCGCTGCAGAATGTTCTTGTTCTGTTTAGACTTGGGCGCTGTCGAGTCGTCGCTGGCAACAGTGCCAGACTTTTGGAACTGGGTGTTTTCCTCCCAAGTACCCCCTTGCATGCGAAGGAAATTTGTGATCATGGCTCTTCCACCTTCAGTCAAGATACTCTCAGGATGGAATTGAACACCCTCAATTGTGTACTTCTTGTGACGCACACCTTGAATGACACCAGGGGAGCCATCAGGCTTGGCAACCCAGGAGGAGACCTCCAGATCCTCAGGCAGAGTAACGTGGGTACCAGCAAGAGAATGATACCGAGTGACTGGCACACCCTGGCTCAGACCAGAGAAGACACCCTTGGAATCATGGGTCAAAGGTGACGTTTTGCCGTGAAGCCACTCACCAGCGGAGCTGACTTCTCCACCATAGACATTGAAGATGCATTGGCTGTAACGAGGTTAGAGGCATTGACGGTTTGGGACTTTCAGAGACTTACAGTCCCATGCAGACACCAAAGATTGGGACTTTGCCTGCAAAGTGTTTGATGACATCGCGGCTCACTCCAGAGTCAGTCTCGGGATGACCGGGTCCAGGACTAATAATAATCTGGGTGGGTTTCTTGGCAATCAATTCTTCTACAGTAACCTTGTCATTTCGATAGACAGTAACTGTAGCCCCAGCAAGAACAAGGTACTGGTAAATGTTCCAAGTGAAGGAGTCGTAGTTGTCAATGACAATAAGGTTGGAAGCGGTTGGGATTGGAGGTGAGGGATCACCTTGGTGAGGAGAGTGATCAATAATATCTGAAGAACCCATTTTTGAACACACACAAGAAGAAAAAAGAGATCTCTCTTAAAGATGTTATCTCCTTCTTGTTTGATTGATTCTCGTGAGATCAAGCGGTGGTGTTGAGAAAGAGTGACTCACCTGGGTTAATAAACCATCAAACAAAGAAAGTGAATTCGCCTTTGTACAGCTCACCGGTGCACGGCAATTGAATTGGCACTGTCCTATAGGCTCAGAAATAATGAATCTAACAGTGTGACCTACAGTGCGTTGAACGCCCAACTTAAAAAGTGGCCAAGCACCGATAAGCGGTTGCAGGTGAATTATGGGCTAAACACCGGCTAAACCAGAGCTCTCTAGCTACCAAAAAGTTGACATTGTTCAGCCAAAGCTCATCGCGACCAGGCGCGTCAACAAGCATCAAACTTCGCATTTACCCTAGTCAAAAGGTAATGCATCGCATGCCACTGTCGCCTTCTTGACGCTCTTTGCAATGGCGCCGGTGGCCGATCGCATATATTTCCCCTCCCTAGAGCAATGCCTGACTGGGGAGAGGGTACTGCTGTAAGTTCTATTATCCCATCAAAGAGTATCCATCTTTTGCGGCTGTCCCTAGGTATGTAAACAAACATATATTCTAACCGACTACCTACGCAGTTCATGGAAGCTTATAGCAACTGCGCTTTCCGATAGCTCTGGACAGAGGACTACGAGCTCTGCTGTTATCGATTTTTTGAGCGACGATTATGTTCACCGTCTTCTTGAGGATCCTGCCAGCACCTTCGCACCCGCAGACGAAACTACCAAAAAAGATTTTCAGACAAAAACAGCACCGATCAACGTGCCCGCCAGCTCGGATGGGCGACCCGATATCGAGTCGATCAAGAAGGATGCCGAATGGCTCAGCAAAAATGCCAAAATCAACCTAGTTGCAGCTCTCCGCATCGTCGTTATCGAACACCAGTCTCGCCCAGCTCGCCATCTTAGTGGTCCACTATCATCGCAGGATGCAAAGAACTTGCAAGAAGCTGCCGGTCTTAACAATGGCCAAGGGTCAGGATTCCTGTCAGATTTGGGCTCAGCATCTGCGTTGGATGCTGAGGAGATATGGGCCGAGTTCGAGAAAACCGAGACGAGACAGCGACGTCTGTTTGATACATACCTTACCGAGCGCCGTTTCTTTATGATGTCTGCGGATTACGCCAACTCTATCAAGCTATACGGGAGACTACCTACCTTTGCCAATGTTGATCTCGACCTGGCCAAGACTTACCGACTGACTTTGCCTGCGCGCGACGATGCGGAACCTCTATTGCCTACATATCTTCAAATTCTGACAGACTCCATGAGTCGCATCGAATCGGGTCTCAAAGCTATCACTGACGAAAAGTGGGTGACGGAGGAGGTTGAAATCGACTGGATAAGAACTCTTTTAACTGAAGCTGTTCACGCCCTGTCCGTTGTGTTCCAGATAGTGGATAGTTTTGGAGACGAGTTTGCGCCCTCGAATGCTGTTAATCAGTGGTTCTCGTTGATGGACGTCTACAGATTCTTTGACGCCGTTCAGCCGGTATGCTCAACTCGAATGCTTGCATGGCTTATACTAACTCTCTTAACAGATCCACGAAAGCATTGCTCCATTAATTACACCCCTGAAGACGCTCTCAGTTGCCGTGTCTTTAATTTTACTTAAACCAGCTCGTTCACTGACCTATCTCTCCGAGAGAGAGGAGGATGCGACTCAAGCCGATACCACCTACGACACATATCTCCTCTCGTCCGATGTCCTCGAGCAAGTTCACAAGAGTGTACTCAATGCAGCAGATGCCGACTCCGAGAATGCTTCGCCTGTCATATTCGCCTGGACATTGCTCCTCCATCGCATGAACGTATCTTATCAAGCCAGAACCGAGAAACGGGACAACTTGCTGCAACAGAATGCGCGAGAAACTTTCGAGGCCGGAGGTGTGATTCGTCCAGTTGCAAGGCGCAACTCGGCAGGCAGCATCTTCTCCATCGAATCCTCAAAGTTTGACGGCTTTCTTGAAAATGCGACTGCCTCCAAGGACCTTGTCGTTGTGGAACAGCTTGCATCGGCGGTCACAGCTCAGGGGCGAGTCTTTGATGTCATATCCAATATGGCATCAAGCTTAGGCCCTTCTGATGAAGGCAGCATGACCCCTTTGCTCAGTTCTCGACTTCGCAATGTGTTCCTGGAACTCCTCAAGGTTTCCTACCCCATTGTCGGTTACCAGTCAGAACCCGTGAGCGCCTTGCTTTCTGTTCTTAGCGCCGGCCGAAATTACTGGGATCTCTCGTCGAAGGAAAACCTTTCCGAGAAGCAGGATATCCTTGCGTCTATGCTCAACGATGACCTCGCACTGGAGTTTTTCTTTCAGCAAGCCCTTGACAGGTACCCTTACGAGTTCATGCCCTTCATCACTCTCTGCCGGACACTTGCGAGCGCTACTAGCCTTCGAGATAGCGAGCGATCGCAGATGATTCTCAACCTTCTTCGGGCGACACCTACACTAACATTTGTTCTCCCTGATCACTTTCAAGATTATGAACTCGCCCAAGAGGATGAGAATACAAACACCTTCTGCCTGCTGCAGGACATCCCCATCATCTCATTATCCCCCTCGTGGCGCGGTAGGCGTGCCGAAGATGATTCGTATAGAATACCCGCTGGGACATATGGCCGCTTCGTTACAGATACAGGTAGAGTCGTCTCAATGGAGTACCCTCACTCAACGATTTCCCTCTTGGGTCGGCGACTGGAAATCAACTTGATGAAGGAGGGCTATCAGTCTGAACTTGGAATGCTCCAACCTGAGGAAACAGCCGAAGTCATCTCTCTATTCGCGACACTCATTCGTATGGAATACTTGAATGCTGCTCAAGAAGATACAAGCGGAGCCCTAGTGCTTTCAGACAACGATATTCTTTCCGAGGCTAAGAAGCACATCGATGCGGGTAGTGGGAGGGATCTGTTGACAGTAGTCTGTGACACAATGGACTATTATATGCAGGTCGATCTTGCAGAGAGTGAGGATGTCGTCGTGACAATTCTTACTTCTTGCATTCAATTCTTGGATGCGGTTCTGCCAATTTACCCCAGCAGGGTTTGGTCTTATCTTTCTCGCTGCGAGCTATTGAGTTCCGAGTCAAGAGCTGGGAAGCTCACCAAGGTTGTTGGTAGCCTCGATTTAGTCCAGGAGAGGCTTGGATTTTTGTCGTCTTGTCTACGCCTGTTTGGTAATCTGATTGACACTGCGATGACTTCAGCCGTTCAACGTCGAGCTGGTATTCAGACTGCTGGCAGAAGCAAGTCGGACTTGAACCCTTGGCTTGGTACAGCCGACAAGGTGCTGGCAAAGGTCAGTTATGCGATTGCCCAAGCAGGAGTCGATATTTTTGAGAACACATCCACTTGGAGATTTGCGTCTGATACTTGCCGCTCATCAATTCTTCGAGACGTCGTGCCTATTTTGCACAAAATCATCTCGTACAGCTATAGCCTTGGCGATTCATCTACCTCAGAGAACCTGACTTCTTGTCTTCGACCAGCCGCATCCTATGTCATCGACTGCTTTATTTCGCCCTCTACTGGGTCTCTTCGTTTCCAACCTCTCTTATCCTCTCTAATTACAGCATTTACAACGGCCGATAGCACACTCTACCCAAGACGTGTGGAGATGATTCACTTACAGTTGAGCGCTGTGCTAGAACTATCTGCCACTCTCTTGCGGGTTGCAAATTATCTCGAGCAATCCTCCAGCATGATCGAGACCTATCTCTTCAAGAGCTCGACTCTGCTTGCACGCCTGTGTGCAACATCTGACCATTATCGCAGACCCACGATGTGGCTTCTCGAGTCTTTGGTTGTGAATGCTGGCAAGTCTTCAAGCGAGCCTCCTTCGCTACTCGGTTATCTAGGACCTCAAATTTCCAAATCTTTTTTGCAACTTCTGTCGACTCTTGGAAAGCCATTCGAATTGAGAACCGAAGTCAAGGCAACTTGGAGATTTTTCTCTGCTATCCTGAGAAACAGACAACAGTGGATGTCCAATTGTCTTCTTACAGGGCAAACCCCAAGAGAGGCGATGAAGGACAAGAAGAAGACTGATGTCTCTTCCAACTCAGTATTCGCCACAGGACTTGCCAAGCTCGGAAAGCTGAAGGATCTTGAAGTAAGCGAAGCACTGGTCATACTTGACTTCGTTGCCTCGGCTCAGAACTTCTGGCCCTGGACCGTTTTCACACTGCAAAAAGACACAGCGTACCTGGATGGTCTCAGAGCATATGTTCGAGAACTCAAGCCATCCAACCTTACTGTGAAGAGTGATCCTGTGCGTGCCGGCTTTGAGGCGAGACTTGCCGCGTACGTTGCTGAGACATTTGCTATGCAACTATACCATTCACGACATCTCGGCAATTCGGATAAGTTGGCAAAGAATCTCGTCAGCGATCTCGACTATTACCTTCGCGACGGAGTTGAGGTTGGAGGCTACAACAAGTCTTTGCACAACAATTTTGCAAGGAACTTTTCGAACAAGTACTCTGACTGTCCCGTTGATTACTTCAAACGAACTGCCCTTGAGCCACGAGAATTAGGAAAGAGCTACTACTATGACCTCGAACGTGCTGACGAGATGCTCCGGTTTGACCCTGGTTGGAAGACCCGAAAGGATGATGGCTTCAAGGCAGAGATGGAACGCGCAAACATGAACTTATCCCTTGTCGATGCTCAGCTTGTAAGTTAACTTTTCCCATTTCCGGCCACCCTAACTAACTTGATAACTAGGCCCTTTTCCATGCTTGGGAGTTCCTGCTAGTTGAACTTTCCACATGCCTACCCAAGAACGATACCGTTGAGAAACAAATGTTGCAGGTTGCTCAACAATGCTTAAATGCAAACCAAGGCATTCCTGGACCTGAGCATATTTTCCTCAAGTTGGTTGAATCCCGGGCCAACCTCGCTCTTGTGTTGATTCAACGTCTTGTCAAATCCTCCGTGCCAGTGAAGGACATCAACCAGCTTCTTTCGACTCTTGTCGGTACAATGAACGGAGTTGAAGAGCCTTGGGGACCTGAGTCTATCTCATATTATCGTACCCTGCTGAAAGCCCTATTTGTCACCCTGCGTGCGTACCACACCATTGGTAAGAAAGAAACCCAAGATGTGTTTGAGGGAACCACAGTGACAGTTACACAAACTGTGCTGAATGTCCTCGACCGCGTCGTTGGCAGAGGTTTCCGCGCATTAGTTAGCCTGGTTCACGACAGCGAAACCAGCGTGTCGCCAGAGGACCTCGGACTACTTACAGCCATCCTCCAAGCATGCCTCAGCTTGCCTAACATGGAGCAATCACAGACTCAGGTTCTCAACATCATGGCTGAGCATCAAGTTCTTCATGCCGTGTCATCCCTCTTCTCTTGGGCCGACAGGCTGTCTGACCAAGGCGACCCCATTTATGGTGAGCTGAGCATGCTATTCTTGCTTGAACTCTCTACTCTGCCTTTGGTTGCCGAGCAGATGGCCTGTGATGGTATTTTGAGCAACATTCTATCAGCAAATCTGACAAAGTTTATGCTCAAATCTAACATCTCCCCCTACTCGGATTCTCCTGTTGTGCAACGCTGCTACGGTATCTGGGCCAAGGGACTACTTCCTCTGATGTTGAACTTGCTTACAGCTTTGGGCGCTACCATTGCTCCAGAGGTTGCCTACGTGTTGAACCAGTTCCCACATCTATTGGAGGCAAGCGTTGACCGTTTTGAGGCACCAGGGGCAAGCCGCACGCAGTCTCGAGCATCACCTCACTACTTGACTCTTGTGGCTATTTCTGAAGTTCATTCCCTGGCTCTTCTCACAAGAGTGCTTGCTGCCCTTCGCGTAAACAACAACCGGGACATTCCGGACGTCGAATGGGACTCAGCAAACCTTCTTGAAAACGTCGAGTTTTGGTTGAGCACAAAGAAGCTGCTGAAAGAGCGACTTATGCCTTTAGGGCAACGAGAAATGGATTGGCGGGGTATGAAGCCCGTCGCCGGAGCATACGATAGTCTTTTGGAGGAGAAAGCTGTGGCTCAACTGGACGCCATCCGGGATGTGCTGGGCGATGAGGCCGAGAATTGAATATGATGAGGTTTTAGAGAAAATAGCGATTATTACCAAGATGTATAGTACCAGTAGTATCTTAGGTCATTGGCGTTGGAAACGGGTCATGTGCATTGTGCAGAGGCATAATAGATTATTATCTGATTAATTTGATAATGTATGGCTACAGCGATTGAACTATGCCTAGGTATTCACAATACCGTCTTTCTTTTATCACAATTGTTATGTTTTTAGCATGGGGAGCCATGTTTGAACTATAAAATAGAAACGACCAGCGAGTCTTCCTATCGACTTGATAACTGAAGAGAAATGGGTCATATTTTCATTCCGTGGAGTCAGCTAGATCCAAGCCCAACCGTTCATGTCTATACCCCTCATAATGTAGAAGTACAGTTTGGCGCTACAGAAAACCTGCCGCGCCCGATATCATCGTCGTCGTTCCATCCCCTTCCGGTATCCTGGGAGACGGCCTTCCAGTATATATTTGCCGCCATAAGAGTAGATCTCGTGCGGAGTTTTATGTTGGTATATCCTTCTTCCTATTCGTACACGCCGCGATTCCGAGTTTGTCGGGCTTATTTGTTCATCTGAGCTGTGAGCTGGGCGTTGTGCTCCTGGAAGCGGTCGCTGATGCGCTGCTGAGAGGCCATCCACTTCTGGACGCAGCGGTTGATGCAGCCGCTTTCCCGGTTGGAAATGGCCTTTGAGGTGAAGTCATCGACGCAGGACATGAAGCAGTGCTCGACAAGACCGCCGAAAGCCTACATGACGGTAATCAGTATTGGATCGGTAGAAACGATTTGTCTCGGGATAGACATACACCCATAAACTCCTTGACCTGGCGCTTCTGCATGCGCTGCTCAAGAGTGCGCTGCTCGGCGGCTGAAAGCCTGCAATTGGAAAGACATGGTCAGTATAATGATCGGCCGGAGAGTTTTCGAGAGAGAGAGAGAGCGTACATATCCATTTTGGCGGGTTGGGGGTGGTGATGTGGTTGATGAATTAGAGGTTATAGGGCCGCTGTGGTGGGTTGACGTCGATGTTGAAATTTTGACCTTGTATCCTTAGCCAGGATTGAGATAAGCAGCACAGAGCTTGGAAGGCTCGGCTTATCAGCGGGATCGCATTATCGTTTTACCCCGGATTGGTTGAGCTTAAGTCTACACTACCGGACCTGACTTTACAGCTACGATTCTTTGTGTGTCTTATCACGCACTACGTAAATATTGCCGAATCAATTCTATAACTTTTTGTATGTTGTATTTCATTCATGTAGTGTGTCTTGCTTTTCAACGTGCTGTTTTCTCTACTTCTTCTGTTCGGGCAAGGTCTGGTCTGACGTAGCCAGGTATCCATGATGGTGGGGATACTTTTCTCCAACCACCAAATAGAATGGCCAGCCTGACTGCCTGCAAGCTTGACCTTGATGTTTTACATCTATTCTTGTCTTTTGCAAGATGATTCACACGTAATGTGTGCCTAATCATAAGGATATCGTTCATGCGAGAACATCCCCGCTTAGTTACCCCTCACTGTTATTCTGTAGATCAAAAAGCCAACTCGCTTACAGCCCACCACGTACTCTGGGTGCCTACAGGCTATCATCAAGCCCAGCTGACCAGTGATGTATATACCGAGAGAGGAATGTTTCTATTCCTGTGTGTATTTCACTTACAGATGGCAAAATCATGAAACACTGATCGACACGGCATCCCACTGACAAGTGCTTTCTCTTTTCGGTATTGGATGAGGCGCAGCAGGCGACTTGAAGAAAGAGACTGACGTGTGATGCTGCAACTCTTTGACGTAGTTGGAGATAACGTTGGGTAGTAGGACCAAAAATGGAAACGTAGCGGCAGGACCCTGATTGTCGATGATTGCGTAGATACAGTACTATATCCGTACTATCCATGTGTTTATCAATGGATGGTTGCAAATCATTTGACGACTTGGCTTGACCTGACTTGATCCGGTTTATTACCCATCAAAATTATTTTTTGATGCGGTTGCACCGAGGTAAGATTGGGATATGCACCCTAACAAGTTGTTAGTCCAGTATTGAAATGAAAAGGTGGTCCATTATCGAGAGCCCTGTAGATCAAGAGCAAGCACCCAGACATTTAGAGGCAGCCAACGACCTACAATCCAGGCACCTGCGACTGTAGTCCATGGTTTATTTCTTTCACGTATCTTCTTCTAGTGCCAGGCTCCATTATCATGATCTATAAGCAGTTCGTTGGTACAGCTGGGTTGCAGTAGTCGTTTCAGCTGGGAGGGCCCTTATTTTCTGCAAGTGTGAGTGACTCAAGTGCGTGATAAGGAATGCCAATCTCAACGGATAACATAGTATTTTTCATTGTAGACGTTGATGAATCAAGAATCTACTCCAAGACATCTGAGTTGAGCTGTGATCGCCGGTCATGTCTCGTCACTGTGGAGAGTCCAATCCCTTGCCGGCCGTTGTAGGGCAGAACAGAACAAAATAGAGTGATCAGCTTGATTGAGTTCCAAGCTTGGATCCTGGTAAATCTATTTCCATGTCCATGTCTGTCCACGACGCAATTGCACCAGAGGTGGATACTCAGATAAGTTAGTACATATTGCTCAGCACCAACACATCCACCAAAGAATAGCATCCGCTTGCAGCAACCGTCCCCTCAAATGATCCTCTATTCTGTTGATTGAACACACAACAGTTCTATAGAAGAATTTAACGACTGCTACTAGTACCTGAGTAACTGGTATTGTACCCGTGTTATATTCCACGTTGCCTGCAGGAGTCACGCAGCTGCACTGTAACGGTAACGACTCAATGATAGTGATACTCAACCCGATATCAACGGAAGGCTGCATTGCAGTAACAATTGAGTTTTTAAGTGAGATTCAAAGTTTACCTACAACCGCCTCTCAACCAAGTGAATCGTATTGTACCTGAGCTGGGTCTGAGAATGGCACAGTAGCGCGCCAATGCAATGCAATGCATACATCATCTTAGTTAATCTGTCTCTCGTATTCCTCCCTCTCTCCCAATCTCAATTTCAACCTCAATCTTCCTCCTACCATCATCCCTGCTCGTTTTCACTCTCGTTTTCACTCTCACTCTTACTCTCACGCTCGTTCATTTGTTTGGTCACTCGCTTCCATCCCAATACATCACAGGTACCCAACGCAATTCGCTTGCCCTAATACCCCAAGCTCCATCACTATCGTTGTGTATATTCGGTTTCAGTGTAAACACAACCAAGTACAGCGAGCGTGATCAGAATCTGTGTCTGTAGAGACTGACAACAAACCTCGTCCATTCGCTTAAAAACATCCGACGCCTAAGAGGGAGATCTGCCTGCCAATAGGTACCTATTTTGCAATTCAAGAACCTACGTCAACTTTACACGAAACAAGAAGTTGCCTTATAACCCTTTCCAATCACTGCCACTACCACCACCTGCATAGGTCTTTAATCGGTGGGCAGGCCAGTTCTATTAAAAGACGGCCTCAAATTATTACTTAAGAATTCAACATCTTGAATTCTTGCTTTTCGGACTCGGTTCTGTTGATTCTCGCTCAACGACAGGGCAGGGCTCTCTATTAGTACCTGACTCTATCCCCTACACCCTGGCCGGCCTACTTTGCAACCTCCACTATCTCACTTACCCTTACCCTTCTCTATCTTCCCTTTGGTTGCCTTTCCCTGCCTTGCTGCTAGTTCAAGACCCAGACCCAGATCCAGCCCAGACCAAGTCATCCACAACACGATATAACACAGACCAGCCCACTAACGCTACGGGTACCTACAATACCTGGTCTGGTCTAGAGAGAGGTACCTACTAGCTTTTTGGCCCCCCAACTCCAAAGCCTCCCCCGCCTGACATCAATTGATTTGGATAGGTTGGATTTCTTTAATCTTACTCCCTCCCGTTCGTTGTTGATGCCACCAACTGTTTTCCATTGCTACATTACAGCTCGCTCCCTACCATACTGCGAAAACGCGATAATCATTAACCTGAGCAATCGTCTACGGCGTCGACCCCTTCAAAGCATCCTCGCCTCGCTTCTTCTCTCAACCCGCTTTATCAATCACCATCACTCTCCTTTGCCTTTGTCTTTTCCATTCTTGCTTACGCCAGCCTGTGCCTCAAGTCAAGGAAGGACTGGATACTGTACCAAACCGAACCAGCGCCTAACGCCTTGACGCCCTACCGCTCTGACGCCCTTGACGCTACCAATCATCGACCGATCTGTCTCATCATACACTGGCGCGCACACTGTTGCCCTCGACTCCCTCGCTCGCTTGTTTGAGCTCCCCAGCTCGACGCCTTGGTTTCTAGCTTCTGATCTTTAGCCTCGCATCATACCCTTCAGCCCACCGTCGCCTATCGGTTTTCGATCTTCTCGGCCTCCTTCCCGTTTCTTTGAATCCGGTGTTCCTCCACAACACGATCCCGGGTCACCGCTCAGCGCACCTCGCCGCCGCATTCCTGACCTCGACCTCGAATTCGATCGAGGCTGAGGCCTAGCCATCGTGACTCTGGCAACTGGGCCGGCCCAGCTGTATCATCCTTCGTCACGTCACCCTCTCTATCCTCTTCGAAAGTCGTCGTTTTCGCCTTTGGCATACTCAGCCGTTCGCCATGACGTCTGCCGCTTCAAACCCTAACCAGGCGAACCAGCCGACCCTTCAAATTAACAGTGCAGCCTCCCCGCCCAGCAAGCGCGATCTCAAATCATGGTGGAAGGGCTTTAAGCTGCCTTCGAAGCATCAAGAACCTCAGGGTATGGTTTTCCCCCTCTCACTACTTCCTGCGCTCGACTGCCGGGTTTCCTTTCATGCCAAATCGTCACGATATGGCCCGGTTTCACTTCCCGGCACTTTTGTCGCGATGCGCTCCACTGCCAAAGTCAAGTACTTCTGGAGATTGCTGCCTTCTCTCACACTTGTCGCATGTGCGATGCCCATGGTCAAAAAACCGCTGCGCATATGGCCAACCCCCACTTCTTGCCTATAGTCTCTGACCCGAACACTTTAGAAACCCGACCACAAGGCATCTTTGGTGTACCTCTACGACAAAGTATAACATACGCCAATGTTGCGATCTCACTCATCGATGAAAAGGGACAAAGCTACATCTACGGCTATGTTCCCATCGTCGTCGCAAAATGCGGCGTCTTCCTCAAAGAAAAAGGTTGGTTGATTTGCTTGGAGTGACTGAAAGTGACAAAGCTAACGTTTCGTCCTAGCTACCCATATCGAAGGAATTTTCCGTCTTAGCGGCTCGGAAAAGAGGATAAAGGAGCTAAAGACCATATTCGACTCGCCCGATAGATACGGAAAGGGCCTCGTCTGGGAAGGATACACAGTACACGACGCTGCCAACGTTCTGCGACGATATCTTAACGACCTTCCCGAACCTGTTGTTCCCCTCGATCTCTACGAGAAGTTCCGCGATCCCCTCCGAGGCGCAACTAAGCAGGCTGTAGGTGACGCAGAGGGTCCTCAGTTCGTAGAGAACTTCAACGAGAAAGCCGCCATCATACAGTATCAGCAGCTCATCACTGAGCTGCCCCCTCTGAACCGACAGCTGCTCCTCTATATTCTCGACCTTCTCGCAGTATTTGCTGCCAAAGCAGATGAGAACCGAATGAACTCACAGAACTTGGCTGCCATTTTCCAGCCAGGCATGCTTTCTCACCCAGCACACGCTATGGCTCCCGAGGAATACCGACTGAACCAATGCGTTATCATCTTTCTGATTGAAAACCAAGATCATTTCCTCATTGGCATGCAAGGCACTGCTGCTGACGAAAAGACCAAGAAGGAAGTGGAGTCCGGCACTCCTAGCGGTCCTCTCACCCCGCAACCCGCTAGACAGACAAGTTTGGGCCGATCAGCATCCAACGCGAGCGCTGGTGCCAATAGTGTGCGACGAGACGGCAAGCTTCGCAGGAACCGATCCGTGTCGTCACGAAACTCCAGAAATGACGGGAGCTCGACACCAAACAGCCCAGCCTTAACAGCAACGCCAACAACAGGTGGTTTGGCCAGGAGCAATACGGTGCCATCCAAGAAATCACCTGCTATTGGCGCTGGACGCTTTCAGCGAACCGATGGCGCAAGCCCTCGTTCCGGTGCTCACCTCGAGCCTTTGACTCAGGTCAATCCCACAGAGAGCGCGGCAGAATCTCCCCAATCAACACGTTCGTCAGAATTTGCTCATGGTGGCTATACTACTCCAAGCAAAGCCCCAGTAACTGGACGAAGTCACGAACGGCTTCTTGAAGTACCGCAAGAGTCACCCACGCAACGGAATCTTTCAAACATTTTTCGTTCAATTCCGAACACCGATACTGGAGACAAGAGGCAACCCAACAAGCTGAAGAAGAAGAGAATACCTGGCAGCTTGAACCCAAGTGCACAGAGCTCTGTTGCCTCTTTGACATACCAACATGGAACTTCAACATCCCCGGGACACGAGCTTCCCAACCCTATGGACCATCCGCAGCACTACGATCCGGAACCACAGATCGTGCAGCAGCAGCCCACTCCCATCCTAGAAGACAGGCATCAAGAAGCGTTGGAACAGCATCAACACGAGCAGCAGTTTCAAGAGGGGCTAAATGCGCAAAATGCTCACGATGCTCAACTCGTAGCTGCTCCTTTGACGCAGCAGAAGAGCGATGTGTCATCGGAACATACTCCACGAGTATCCCAAGCGTCATCAAACCAAAGCTTGCATCCGGATAACACACTGAAGTCAAAAATGTCACCGCCAACATCTTTGCATTCATCTTTTAACGAAGGATCGGACTTGGATCAAATTCTCGACGAGCAGTCAGTCAGCACGTTCGACCAAGCAGAGAGAGAAAAGAAGAGACGCTGGCGGTTATCAAGAAGTAGGAATGCCGACGGCGGCTCGTCCGCAGGTCTCACCTCGCCCCGTTTGGCCCTCGGACAGAACGACAATGGCGATGTCAGCAATCTATCAATTTCTAGTTCCAGCCACAGACCCCGAAAGAGCGAGAGCTCAGATCGACCTTATATGGTTGCTGAAGGGCAAGGTAGCTTTGATCAAGGCAGAGAGAGCGATTCTAAGGGTCCCATAGGATGGATCAGGAACAAGTACCGTGAAGCTAAGGAGAGCGCAGAACAAAGGAGGGCTAAGTCTCCTCCTCCTGCTGATCGCCCTGGCTTAGGCGCTTCGAGCTTCTCGCCTCCGCCGAAGAACTTGGATACAAAGACGGATGAGCAACCTGCCTCACTTGCAGCTATAGCAGCTGCCCCGACAGTTGCTACTACCAATACAGTGGCGCCACTATCTACAGGAGCTATCGCTCCCCAGACAGCCACGGTGACAATGGTGCAACCCGAACCTACGTCACCTACCCAGCAGCAGCAGGTGGAAACTCCATCATCGCCCATAGCCCAAGCTCAGCCCGCAGTCCAACCTGTAGTCCAAGCACAAGACCAAGCGCCTCCAGTCCAAGACCAGCCCCAGTCCCCCACTCATGCTACGATAGAATCACCAAAGCCCCATGCTCAGAAGATCAGGTCCATGCTTGATGTGGACACACCCCCAGTTTCGTCACCATTACAGTCTCCAACTTCACCTTCAGCTCCTGCATTTACGGCTACGCAAATACAGGGACAGCAAGAGCCTGAGTTGTCAGCAGAGTCGAAACAGCATGAGAAGCCCGCTGAGGCTATCAAACAAACAGTTGTGACATCGCCAGTGCAGCTTGAGCACCCTCATACTGAGCAGCAGCCAAAACCAGAGGCAGGGGCAGAAGCACCGAAACAGGAGCAATAGCAAAAGAAGTCGTTTCAGTTTTGGCAGGAGGAAAATTAGGAGTGATTGCAAAGGTGATACCAATGTGCTGGTCTTTTCTTTAGTTTATTTTGCTGGGAGATTGAGATGGAAAGCATCATGGATAGTGGAAGATGGGCTTATCGACGAGACCCTTCTGACCCCTCAACCACCCTTACAAGTCGATTACATACATGTAATGTAACAAAGTGTGCCAGGGAGCTTTATTTCGTTTAAGCGGGTGGAGGAGTTAGTCATGGAGTACAGGTCACTATCAAAATGATATGGAGCCCAAACATGTGGTCAGGGCAATCGATATGTTCGATTAGTAGGAGTTCTATTTAAAAAACTACAACCGCCTTTCTTATAGTACATTGGAAAGAAGTGTACACTATTCTATTTTAAAATATGAAAGATGACCTCTCACAGTTCCTTTGTAGGGGGTGCCTTGTCATATATGCCAGTGTCCCAAACAATCATTTTTCCTGACCGTCGCCAATCTTCATTAAAAAGACCATTGAAACCCTTCCAAACAGGCCGCACTCTGGTCATTCCAAGAGATTGCGCCTCGGGGGTTTGGACGAATTCCTGTAGCCATGGCTCGATTCCTTCAAAGCCAATGATGTAGCGAGGAACGGCAAGTGCTTTGGCCGGATTGAATAGCTCAGAGGTGAGGAATGGGATAGGGTCATCATAAAATCGATCTGCCTCGTCGCGATAGTTTTCTCTCTCGGGAGTATTTGGCTCAGTGTGAAGAGGGGGCTCGCAGGTGAGGGCATGGGCTCGTAAACCAGGATAGACCAGATGTGAACGCCACGGAGTAGAATGGCAAGGCATCAGGAATAGAGCAAAGAGTTCATCCTCCTTCCCGGGCGCAGCAGAGAAGTGAGAGGTTTGGGCTAGTTCAACAGAGTCCGGATGGATGCGCTCGTATTCATGACGGAGGTAAGTGAGGACATTGAGAGGAGCTGGCTGGTGGAAGAAAGATAGGTAGCCTGCGAGAAAAACATTGACTCCGAGGGCAACGAAAAGGTAGCGCTTATTGCGGATCTGAGGTCGTGGACGAGGATTGTTGGTGGTGGGACTTGGCTGGGACGTGAAGAATGAGGCAGCGTAAGGAGCAGCGAGGATACTGAGTGCTGGGAGGAGAGGATAGATGAAGCGAACTTCTTTGTGAGTGATGAGCGACAAGGCACCAATGGTTGTGAAAACAGTATAGGCCAACGTTTTGAGCACATTAGACTGCTGTGCCGACGTGGCATGTGCAGTTGGCCTGTAAAGAGCAGCAACAGCAAAAGGAAGACTTGTAGTGCAAATCAGGGGAAGTCCTTGGAGGAAATAATAGTGCCAGGGGCTACGGCCATAGAAGACGGCGAGGGCCTTTGATAGGTTAAAGTGAAGAAAGTTGTAAGCAGGAAACGTCCAGAAGCCAAAATACTGACGGTCCGAGGCAACGGATATGGCTAGGATCAGAGAACCGCACAAGATGGCCTCACGGATCAATGTGAGAGCTGTTGAAAGGCTAAGAGGTGAAGGTCCTTGAAATGAGATTCGGGTAATAGTGAATAGGACAATGGTCGCCCAGATCAAGGCGTTGGTGGGTCGGAGAACCACAGCCAAAGCTGCAAGACAAAGAGAGGCCCGAAGTGACCAGAGACTCTTGAGAATAGGGGTAGATTTGGGGTTCTCCTTGGTCGTCTGCGCCACACCGAGAAGCTCCCAGGGCCAGTAGTACATGGCCATGACAGTGAGAGTCATCTCTAGAGAATTTGAAAATGTTCTTGTAGAGCAGTACCATTGCCAAGGGTTGAAAAGTTGAAGAAAGAGCTGTATCCCAGCTATGTTAACTGATAGTTCTGAGATCTCAAGAGGTAGAAACTTACAGCAAAGAAGGAGACATTGCTGTTGGCGCCGTAAATGGACACAGCCAGCTGCCAGGTGTACCAGTCACCGAGGCCGGCAATTACAGCTTGCAAAGCTTGGGGAGCAGCGACGAGGATGGAAGCGCGAAGAATTCCTATGGGGAGGATATGGCTGGAGATGAAATCGGCGACGAGATAAGCGCCTGCGAAGAGAGCTGGATGAAGAGAGGTGCGAAGTTGATGTTGCCATTCCTGATTTGAGAAAGTCAGATGTGATACTGAGGGTTTAGTGAAATAGAGACGAAAAAGGCAAGTGAGTTGCTTATTCATGAATTGGCTTGGTCAACGGTGTAAGTGGTGTTGACACTTGTCGATAATAACGAGATAATATTTCATAAAAATGAAGCAATACAATGGCTCTATTAACTAGAGATGGTTCAATAAAGGCAAAGGAAATAACATACCCATGTTAACCAAGCACCACTCTGGGATCCAAAAGCCAGATTCCAAGCTGGCTCAAGGGACTGGAAGAACTCATCTGGTTGGAAAAAGGTGGCTATCCACCAAGCATTGATGAGACGAATGACGATAATGTCGCGCAGGACAACCGATCGGTTTCTCTGGTTCCGATCTTCATCGAGAACCTTTCTCGAAACTGTTGTAGACGACATGTCGAGAGTGATTAGTTGATATAGGCCCTCGACATAGAAGAGTACATACATCAACGATAGGGGAGTATCGAGACAGCTTGTTGTTGAAAAAGTGTGGCGTAGGCCTGGAGGGAAGCCACACCCACCGCCACAATTTTAATTGAGACGCCAGTCTTTGACATTAAAACGCAGTCTAACAAAAGTTTCACAAAAACACAAAAGACAAGCGAGAAGTAAACAGCGGTGCTCATTTTCAATCGGGCTATCTAGTGAGTTTCATTTATTGCTAGTATATATTCTCTATTATCTTTATTAAAACTACTAATACTTATAATCACAAGAGATTATAGCGATTATATAATATAGTAAGAGGTTAAGCATATAATTAAGTTTAATTATTTATAATATTAATAAAATTAACTTTTATTTTAGCTTTTTAACTTTATATTAAACTCTTAATTATATATATAAATTTCTTTATTTAACTCTAATTTAAATAAAGTTTCTTATTACTTAAAATACTTATATTTATTTTTAATAATTTAAATAAAAATCTTTAATTCTATAAACTATAATATATATTAATTTATTATATTTTAAAAAGTAATTTATTTTTTTATAAAGTTAATTTTATTTTTAATATAATAATATATTATATTAAATTATTATATTTTCTATTAAATTTATTATAAATCCTTTTAAGGGATAAAAAAGCTAAAAAATTATAAAATTTTATAATTAAATATAATTAATATTATATTATTTTTAATTAATAATAATTATTCTATAGAAATATATTTTAACCTCTTTATTATAAAAGTATATAAACTTTAAAATTAAATTAAAGTTATATATAAGGCTTTAATAATTTAACTATAAGTATATTAAAAATACTATATATATTATTTAATTATTAAATTATTATCTTTTAATTAAATTATAAAATAATATATAATTAATATTATAATTATAATCTAGGTTAATTTAATATATTATATATTAAAGTAAAATAATTTATATTTTTTTTTTTAATAATCTTATTAAGTAAAGAAAAAGAAAGTATATAATATTATTATAATTTTAATAAAGCTTTTATTCTTTAATATAGAGTTAATTTTATTAAACTTTATTAAAAAGTATAGCCTTATAGCCTTATAATATTATTTTATTACTAAAGTTTACTATTCTTAAGTATCTTATTTCTTTATAAAATAATTAAAATCTCAGTTATATATAATATTCTCTGTTATAAACTGGGAGCCCGGTTACTGTGTATTGAGATATTATAACTTACATGTTAATGCTGTCAGAGTAATTAACTATGGTATAATACACACTGAAAAAAGAAAAGCAGTCCGTTTCCATTGTACTTGAAATATATTTTCTACTGTCCTGAGAATTCATAGATCATGAAGCGAGATATCTTACAAACTCGAATTCAGGCGGCGGAGGCGGAGTTAAGGCCACTTCTGCTGACATATATGTGCTATGGCGGAACTGGCGGCATCTGGCGGTAAGAGGCTAAGGAAGTACAATCGCTTAGACACTTCCATTTTGGGGGATAACATCAACTAATTCTTTATCTGATTGATCCATATATTAATTGACAGGTTGGGGGTCACATGAGAACCAGTAGCCTGTTACTTAATAACAAGTAAGTAACACCGAGAGATGGTTGTGGAAGTTTTGCAGCTGTAGACAGTAACAACTGAGACAGCTTCTGTTTTCAGAGTTACACAGTGAAATTGGTGCGCCTGTTTGCAATGATTGTGTTGTACTTTTATGAGATTCATCAATTGTAGTAACAAGGAAATGTCTATTGGCTCTTCCAATCTACAATAAACTCGTCTATAAGCCAAGCCTGCATTGAACCCTTGTCAGGTGGTCCCCCTGTTCCCCTCACCCCAGATTATGCCGTCACTGGAACAAGTTAGTCAAGACTTGCTAGTTGGCAAGCTGGAGCCTCTTATCTCTTGTCTGTATAGAAAAAGAAAAAGAAGATCCCCCTCTCCTCATGATGGATGCATTGTCGGAAATTTAAGTTACGGCGTAGACCTTTGGGACTGCGAATAAAAGTGAGTCTCTGGTATGAAAACGGAAAGAATACGTACTTGTTCTCGTATGTACACCGCAGATGTCTGGGATTTCACCTCCACGTCTGTCCTTGGCTGTAAGCGAACCCCTCTCTTACTTATCATGTCATGACAAGAAAATACAAGACAGTTAGTTATCAACTGTAGACGGTCAATTCGGCCGATGGCGGTAAGTCACCCGCCTAGTTCCGCCGAGCTTGTCGCCCAATCAGAGTCCTGACATGTTCAACTTCGCAACCTCACGCCCGCACACTCCCACGCTTTGTCGCTCACACTTGCACTTAGGGGTATAGTGTCGAACAAACAACCAGAAACCAACACTCAGAGTACTGTAATAATTACCTAAAATCCAATTCTATCGTCTTCCTCTACCCGCTCCAAGCCTCCGTTTGCCGACCACTGTCTTGCCGCCTCCGGAACTTAAAGAGCAGTCATGTCCTCCTCCAGTGTCCAGCTGTTCCTTCTTTATTCTCTCTGTTCATCTCTTTACCAAGACAAAGATCAAGTAATCCGATAAACTACAAACACCCTCACTTTACTTGAACAATTGCTCAAATCATAACAACAACTTCCCCCTGACGTCACATCATGTCTCCTCACGCCGAGAAGTCCGTCTCTCGGTTCCATGCCACCTCTACCGACAAGGCCATCGCCATTGAGGAGGAGTACGCTGCTCACAACTACCACCCTCTCCCCGTAGTCTTTGCCCGCGCCGAAGGTGTCAATGTCTGGGACCCTGAGGGCAACCACTACTACGACTTCCTCTCCGCCTACAGCGCTGTCAACCAAGGTCACTGCCACCCCGAGCTCATCAAGACCCTCACTGAGCAGGCCGGTCGATTGACCCTCAGCTCTCGAGCTTTCTACAACGATGTCTTCCCCAAGTGGGCTGAAAAGGTCCGAAGCGTCTTTGGTTATGACATGGCCCTGCCCATGTGTACTGGTGCCGAGGCTGTCGAGACTGCCATCAAGATCGCTCGCAAGTGGGCGTACAAGGTCAAGGGTGTTCCTCAGGAGAAGGCCTGGATTTTTGGTGTTTCAGAGAACTTCCACGGCCGAACTGTAAGTCCAATCGACGTCAGCAACAATTACAAGATCCCACAAACTAACATGTCCCAGATGACCGCCATTACCCTGTCAGTAGACCCCGAGTCAAGAGAGAACTACGGTCCCTACGTCCCCAACGTTGGTGCTTTCAACCCCAGCACCGGAAAGCCCATTCGATACAACAACATTGCCGACCTCGAGGAGGTTCTTGAGGCTTACGGCAAGGAGACCGCTGCTTTCATCTGCGAACCTATTCAGGGTGAGGCTGGTGTTGTTGTTCCCGACGACGATTATCTCGCCAAGGTCCAGGCTCTCTGCACCAAGCACAATGTTTTGTTCATCTGCGACGAGATCCAAACTGGTATCGGTCGAACTGGACGCATGCTCTGCTCTCAATGGGCCAACATCAAGCCTGACCTTGTCACTCTCGGAAAGGCCATCTCTGGTGGCATGTACCCCGTGAGTTGCGTTCTCAGCAGTAAGGAGATCATGCTGGTTGTCGAGCCTGGTACCCACGGCTCTACCTACGGAGGCAACCCTCTGGGATCTGCTGTCTCTATCCGCGCCCTTGAGATTATGGAGGAGGAGGACCTCACTGCCAAGGCTGAGAAGCTTGGTAACATGTTCCGTGATGGCCTCAAGGCCCTCAACACTCCTATCCTCAAGGTGATCCGAGGCAAGGGTCTTCTTAACGCTGTTGTCATCGATGAGTCCGCAGCCAATGGCCGGACTGCCTGGGATCTTTGCTTGCTCCTCAAGAGCAAGGGTCTATTGGCCAAACCCACTCACGGAGACATCATCCGCTTCGCGCCTCCCCTGGTCATCAGCGAGGAGGATCTCCGAAAGGGTCTCGAGATCATTGCCGAGGCTATCAAAGAGCTTCCTACTGTCGCGCCTGCCAAGCACCACTAATCATGATGCTGGGCAAAAATCACGAGTCCTGAGCGCAAGCTCTAGATACGATGGAAACTGGAAAAATGGCGTTTGTGATTTTGGTGAAGCACCGAGTACGATGCTCGGCAAACATAGCGATATATTGTACGTTCGAAATGCATGACAAGGGGCAAGCCAGCACTCTTGTGGGCGTTTGTGGGATTCCATGTCGGCTAGGTAGCCTTGAACGAGCTGAATACCCTAATGAATTGAAATTGTTAAATCAAACTATTAAAACAAGGTTCCTGCATTTCCCTCGTACTGACTTGATGTATACATGCATAACCTGGAAAACCTCGAGATATTTAGCTGTCGCTATCCTCCCATCATGACATGATGGAACTTCCTCAGTCACCATGAACAATTATGGCATATTCGATGGCGCAGATAGTAAGTGAATATGAAAGTTGCTAGGAAGTAGATGGTGTGTCTAATATTTGCACAAAAACTTATACCCGAAAATGATAAAGTGCTGTAACTCACGGCAGGCAAATGGACCAACCATGAGATCGCCATCCCATCATGAGACAGGTCGCATGCAGGTAGATAAATGATCACTAAATGTGACATCACACAGACAGAATCTTACCAGTGTGAACTCATTGAAACTGTCCAGGATCTCCCCATTTTGAATATGGTGTGGGCAACAGCTGACTGTGTTGTTTGTTTTATTGCTTATAGTGTACCGAGTCTTTTCCTGTCATTATGATGTGCTGTTCTTGGTGTTAAGACACACCGCATTTCCTGACTCGTTGCAAGGTATTTCACCATGAAACATATTAATTACGTCTTTGCGCATACGAGTTAAGGGTTGTTCCATGACTCGCACTGTTTAGAATTATGAGCAAGTTTTATTGTTAACTTTCATGTAAAAAGAAACAAGTCCAATTGCAAGTACACACATCCAAAACAACCCCGTATTCATCGGAGCCGTATTTGCCGTACGGTGGACCCTGAAACACGGCGCCACGGGTGCCCGATTCACGGCAAAAGGGCCGGAAGAGAGCCGCCGATTCGACGGATCAGATTGTGTTTTGGTGGACGGCACCTGGATAGTGTAACCAAACTACATGCCTTTGTATGGGGGGGCTTTGACTTTGGGGATTATGCACTGTATTTGTTGAACGCGTGGCATGCGTATTGGATGTGGGGATCAGGAAGAGTTGCTGTGATCAAATGAGGGACATTATTAACATCTTGTCGTGTCACCTGAGATACGATACGATGCGAAGGTAGGGAGAAAGCGCGGTGGGTAATGAGGCCATCCGTGTAAGAGAGAGTAGGAGTATGGCCTTTGGCACTATCAGAGAATCGGTGTGTTGGTGGTTGGCTATAGAGAACAAATCGGGACGGATAAGAAAGGCGCGTGAAACATAGCATCTGGAAAGTTACAGATTGAGCAAACTGCATCAAATACCACAAAAGGCGCAAGAGAGGCACAGGCTCATATGCAAAGTCGTGAGTGGCTGCTCTGACGTTTGGGAGGATGCAAAGAGATACCGCTGAGTAGATCCACGTGTTTAGACTGTGGTTGGCTGGCTGGTCTTTAGTTGACTAGTATACTACATACTTACACCAGGCACTCGGATACTGGCACAGGGTCCCAAGTGAACAGAAATCGTGGGGGGTTGAACAGTCCTGTCTGTGTCTGTTTGTTTGGCACCGATTCATGATAGTGCATTAGGAACTTTGTGGAGTGGGTTTCTCGGCATACCAAAGAGAGAAGGCACATGTTCATCAAGACAGTCTTTCTCAATGATAAGAAACCCCCGGACGTTGTAAGAGATAAGAGCCTGTACTATCAACTTTCTCCAGGTTTTCACTAACTCAATTGAGCTGCATCGAGAATGCCAAGAGATAGGTAATCGACGTGTATCAAAACTCGACTCGCCAACCCAGCCAGCAAAAAGGGAATTGAATTAGGTAGTTACGGTTAGACTTGCCTTGAAGTTCTATGTCGGCATCACTATTTCTTTTAATAGGTAATTGTATAATTAATCTCTCTTGTCTACGTCTCTAGATAGGTATCGTTTTAAAGTTAACGGGGCAACATGCTCTCCTATTCTAGCGGCCTTCGAGGGCTGTTGGTCGCCGATCTAGGACTGTAGTACGTAGACTACCTAGATGACGGTCTGAGTGTGAATGATGACGGGATTTGATGAACAGTCACGACATTTCATTCGAGTCTTTCTTTTCTTCTTTTATTTTGGTGACATTGTGACTTGACTACATGCTCGCTCAGGTTCCTAATTACGAGTAGGCACCTCTGCTTCTTCCATTTCACTTTTCAATGTTATTGTATTGAATATCAGGAAATATCGTATTCACAGTCGGCCAATTGGCACCTCACAAACAAACAGAAAGACTACTAACCCATGCCGGCCCCTTTCTTTTCTCTTCCTAGCATGTATGTATCTAAGGCGACCAAAAAGTCGGGGGAAAGGGATCTCTCTCGTCTGTCTAGTTTCCTAAAGGGGGAAAAAGAAGCTTGCAGGGTACCTTTTATGCACGGACAATCCCAGTCAGTGCCCCCGTCTGGTCTGTCTGGGGCATGATAAGTCAAAAACTGGAGGCAGAAGCACTTCTTGCTTGACCGGGCGTATGTCGCAGTCCTGGCATCTGTATCAACCAACTGCAATGGAACGGTGGTGAAAAACGCCTCCCGAATTGCGAACGAGGGAACGAATGAGCGAGGGTAATTGACGCCATGCAGTTTGCTCGATGGATACATTATACAGCACTGTGCCCGGACAATTACAATATCAACAAGAGATATTTCGCCATTGAGCTCAGACATGCATTAGATACTTGGCACGAGCTTACACAGACAGACAGAGGTGGAATCCCTTCGGCATAACATGTGCTCTCGCCGATCCGGAGCTTTCCCTATCAATTCGTTAAAGCACTCTTTTGTTGCCATCATTCAATGTTCCTGTTTCTGTCTTTGTTTTTTTATAGGCCTTGTTGCACCTCGTGGCAAGGGGACGCTTCATCAGGTTATGGCGTAAGAGGAGAAACATGACCAGTCAGAGGGCTACATGGTTCACCTTCTTTCCAAGATTTAGTGAGTACCTGCATAGTATGTACATATATCCTCATACAAACCTGGCATAAACAAGATCATGGATCTCTCGGTTGACAACTTGGTTTGTTTCATGTCCATCAAGCTTCAAATCAGTGCTGTTTATACTGTAGGTACTGCGTGTACCTTGCTTAAGCTCCCCTGCCCTGCCCCGGAGAAAGTGGGCGAGGCATGGAAGATGTGGGGCCGGATGACCTCGGCAAGCATTGGATACTACCATGGATGTATACTTGCTACCTCCAGAGTGTAACTGGGATCTGATCTGTATCTGTTGTATCTGTCTGTTTCTTGAGTCAACAAACAGGTCTAGGACTAGGCAGTAAATTGAGTTTGAGAATACAACGACGACTACCGACCTGGTTAGTTCAACATGTCAGTGAATTCCACTGGATCCCGTCATATCACATCACACCACTAGGCTCAGGCAACAACACCTCCTCACGAGGCAGACAAGAAAATGAATCTTCAAGTTAGGCTGTTGAAACTGTCTAGAGGGAGTTACGCTTTGCAGTTATTGGACAGGAATTTTGGGTTTAACTGCTTGTACAATATTTTAAAGTTGAATATGAACTGTCACTGGTAGAAAAACCAAGAGGCTGTATTTGTCGGTTCTTTTCCCCCCTTCTGACTGCCTACTGTACCAACTTAAGTCAGAACCCAGAATATACAGTACGAGTGACTGACTCACCCGTTCGTCGCATCGTATCGTGTGTTCGTCACTCGTTGGCTCTTCCAGGTTTCAATCTCTCTTCTCTCTTTAACCCCGGCCACCTGGTCTTGGGGTGTATCACGGGGTCAACCAAGAGACATCAATTAGCCATCAGGTTGGTCGCGCCCCCGCAGAAACATCCTTTTTGGATCATTGTCTCTCTCTTTATTTCTTTTTCAAGAGGCGCATTATCTATCTTTCGGGAGCAGACTCAGAGTCATCCAATTCACGATCCCCTGCGTATGTCTCAGTCCTTCACACCCATATCTGAGGCTGTCATTCAAGGAGGGGATACTTGTGTCTTGAGGCTGACTCTCGCACAGATCCCATGTACCCCCTAACAACCTTTCATTGATCCCTGTCGGGCGGGGGTCCAGGACCTATAGGTAGGTACCTAGGTACTCAGGACTCTCTGGACTGCGGCAGTTCACACGCTAAAAGACCAAGGTACTCTAGGTACTCGACGGCTACTTTGTAGGCACCTTTCCACTGCACGCAGCCACCTAGCCATACATGAATCCCCATTTTCCCTTTCTAGAAACCAGCCCGACTTTACTAAGTTCGGTAAGGCTTAATTCGTGGAGTCATTCGTCTTTTCACAGCCTCTTCATCCACTTTATCATTCAGAATCTACACTCTATTCTGCTCTGTCAGTCTGTTTTAGCTTGCTTATCTTCATCTTTTCCTCTATTTTAAATCATTGCCACATCAATCCATACTACTGCTCTTGCATCTATACCCTGACAAATCCATCGCAAGTCATATTGCCTCTCTTTTATAAGCTGTATGAGCTGCCTTAAGTTGTGTGACGCAACCTTCACAGCCTGGCCTATCTACCTCTGAGTCGAGTAGGGTCTGTCTCTGCACGCTTTCTATTCCCGTCTATATGTACTTGTATCAACGCTACGCCCTTTTCAGCAACACGTACGAATAATCGACCTGCATAATCCCATACGATAGACTGCTGGATGATAACATCAACCCTTCTAGTCACCGCTATCGTCTACTTCCTCCCTAACCGCCCTTTCCGCGTCTTCGGTCACTTGGAACAAAGGCTCCGATCACGCTCACAGTACGAACGGTTCATGCCAACAGACACTGCTCTACTCTGCATATACGCCTGAGATTGGATCCAAAGGGTCCTTCGGTCTGTTATTCTCGTGAGTGCTCGATATCATCTTAGTCACCTGCCCTTGTCCGGCTGTCCTCCCCCCAGCCTGTCTGTATGTACTAGTGCAGTACCTGTCCCGTCCATCGTGTCCTGTCCTATCCTTATCCTGTCCTGTCGCACCAGTACAATACCCAGAACACAAGCACAAGCATCGACACCCCTGCCGGACTGTCTCTGGCGCTGTGTCTCTTTTGCCTGTAGCGCTTGCTACAGGGGAATACAGTCCAGCCCAGTAACATCACTAGGCCATACCTACTAGGTACCAATCCTAGGACTTGGGCCAGTCCGCGATCGCCATTGCTCGTGCCGTCACCATCATTGTCACACGCACGCATCCCCCCGGTGCACCGTAGCTTCTTGTTCATCCTTTTTCCCTTTTCCTTTTTGTTCTTACTTGTCAAGCTTGTCCTCCTCTCTTCATTTCTCTTCGTTTGATACGAGTTCTCGACCTCGAACCCTGTTGTTTGTTCTACATACCCAACCCAACCGCTGCTAACTTGCGTTTGTCTCGATACTGCAGTGCAGGCGCGCACCCGGGTCAAGACGCACCCTTTCGGATACTTACTACTACCTCACCACTACCTTTGCCTCTGAGCTAAGGCAGCTTTCTTGTCTTGTTTCGTTTCGTCTCATCCCGTCCGTCTTCGGCTGTTTGCCGTCCATAAGGGTCCTTACCTCTACCAACCGTTTCTCGGTTCAACAACTCGCCAACGCAGAATCTCGCCTCCTACCCTTTATCGCTTCCGACCTGGTTGATAAGCATCCTCTCGACTTCAACATTCTTCCCGGCCCTTCTACTTTGCCTTTTGGCTCTTGCGACAGCTTCCCATCTTTCGTTTACATGCCGATTTTTTCTGCGATCGACTTGGGACCTCATAAGCCTTAGGGCTACAGGACATCCGACTATCTTCCTGTCATCGATAATAACAAACAGGAAGCTATGGCGGGCCCACAGGAGTCTTCGACCTCCTCAGGGTCCAGGAAGTCAGGCAGTCGTGCTGTAGGACAGTTCAATATCGGCTCCGAGATTGGCAAAGGCAGTTTTGCTCAGGTGTATCTGGGCTGGCATAAGGTACGACACAACTTTTATCATGACTTTGCGTCGCTTCCCCATCATCGCACCAAGTTGCGCTGCCAATTTGTTGCTTTTGCATTACCTGGGCAGCTTATCGGACTGCTGCCTTGGTATCACGGGTGACATACATGGACGCATGCTTGACCCATATGCATAGATCGCTAACAGACTTGACAACAGGAAACCAAAGCTGCTGTCGCCATAAAGTCGGTCGAACTTGAACGCCTAAATAAGAAGCTAAGGGAGAATCTCTACAGCGAAATCCAAATTCTCAAGACGTTACGCCACCCACATATTGTCGCCCTCCATGACTGCCTCGAATCAACAAGCCATATCAACTTGATTATGGAATATTGCGAGCTTGGTGATTTGTCCCTCTTTATAAAAAAACGAGAGAAGCTCGCCACACATCCTGCCACACATGACATGGCACGCAAATATCCCAGCGCGCCGAATTCTGGCTTGCATGAGGTTGTCATTCGACATTTCCTAAAACAGCTGACTAGTGCCCTCGAGTTTCTGCGCAGCAAAAATTACGTTCATCGAGACGTCAAGCCTCAGAATCTACTATTGTTACCCTCACGACCCTTCAGAGACCAAAGGAGTCGCCCAGTCATGCAAGCCAGCCAAGATTCATTAATTCCGATTTCTGGTTTGGCGTCTTTACCTATGCTCAAACTTGCCGACTTCGGCTTCGCCCGAGTGCTTCCCTCCACTTCCCTGGCCGATACCCTTTGTGGGTCCCCCCTGTACATGGCCCCAGAAATTCTCCGATACGAACGATATGATGCGAAAGCCGATCTTTGGTCAGTGGGAACTGTGCTCTATGAGATGAGCACAGGTCGTCCTCCGTTCCGGGCCAGAAATCATGTCGAGTTGTTAAGAAAGATTGAAGCCGCAGAGGATGTCATCAAATTTCCGAAGGAGGTGAGCATCACTCCTGAGCTTAAGGCTTTGATCCGAAGTCTCTTGAAGAGAAGTCCAGTCGAACGTCTCAGCTTTGAGAATTTCTTCACACATCAGGTAGTCACCAGTGAAATTCCTGGTCTCGTAGAGGATGACATTCCCAAACCACCCAGACAAGAACCACGAGAGTTGAGGTCAGCGTTTCAAGCGGGCTCACCATCGCTGTCGTCCCGCAGCCCCCGCCAAACCGGTCATGAGTCCCCGACGGAAGGTCTCGCCTCTAGATCTCCTCGAGAGAAACAGCCGAGATCACCACAGGTGGGAAGTCCGGGGGAAGGTCGATATGCTCGGCGATCGAATGAAAGCCAACGTGTCACTGGCAACTCCCCTCGTGAAGGTGGAGAGGGCTTGGGCATCCGCCGCCCTGTAGCTCATCATGCCGCGACTGCTCCTGTTCAGCATGTTGTTCATGATCAAGCAACGGGCCGCAATAGGGTCTCGCCACCCACCTCTCTATTGAACCAGGCACGTAGAAATAGAGCATTGAGTAATCCTCCCATCACTGAGGAGGAAAGAGCAGCCCAGGACGTGGCACTGGAGCGAGAATATGTTGTGGTTGAGAGACGACATGTTGAAGTCAATGCTCTAGCCGACGAGCTGGCAGCCAACGAGAAACTCGGCGATGCTTCGCAGAGATCTGGACCCATGACTCGACGGTATACCCAACAGGGAGCACCCACGTCCACGACAGGAGCAATTTCGACTCCATCTTCTCGTAATGCGCTGGTGACTCAACGCCATGACCGGAAGTCATCATACGAGAAAGCTCTTTCTGCCAGCCCTGGCTCAGCATCGAGTGCTATTTCCAAAGCCATCCAGGACGCCAGTCTACGACTCTTTGGATTTAAAGTTCCTCCGCTGCGAGCTTCACCTAAAGGCCCATCTCCGCCACTTTACCAAGCCTTCCCAACATACCCAACACCCCAAGCACCTGTTGGGCTGCTAGGAGACGGCAGAAATGCCCAGGGCACCGATGAGGATGGGAAAGCTGCACAAACTATAGAGGAGCTCGCAACCCGAAGTGACTGCGTTTATGGATTCGCCGAAGTCAAATACAAACAACTCGTTCCACTGGCGCCCTCCGCGGATCACATCTTGGGCGGTCTTGAGCCTGAACAGCTGGCTAACGAAGAAGACGGGTTGACTGTGGAAGCAATTGTGGCTTTATCTGAGGAAGCTCTTGTTTTGTACGTCAAGTCGCTTACTCTTCTCGCCCGAGCCATGGACATAGCTAGTCTCTGGTGGTCAAAGAAGAGCCGAGGAGACACGGGCACTGGTTTGTCCGCGGCAGCAGCGCAGACGGTTGTTCAGCGCATAAACGCTGTGGTACAGTGGGTTCGTCAACGATTCAACGAAGTGCTGGAGAAGTCCGAGGTTGTCCGTCTGAAACTCACAGAGGCGCAGAAGCAACTACCTGAAGATCATCCCAGCCACCCATCCAACCATGGCACTGAGTCAATTGCTTCCTCGGTTGGAAGTCCCACAAAGCAAGTCTATCTCACTCCGGGTATCAGCGCAGAGAAACTTATGTACGATCGGGCTTTGGAGATGAGTCGGGCTGCGGCCATCGATGAAGTCACCAACGAAAATCTTTCTGGTTGCGAAATATCGTATATCACAGCTATTCGGATGCTTGAGGCTGTATTGGACAACGATGAGGAATCGGGCTCCGAAACACGAAGGTTGTCTACGGGTAAAGAGACTGAGAGAGAAGCTGTCAAGGAAGTAAGCGGAGGCGAGCTTGACAGCGATGAGGAGGCTCACGTCCGAAAGAGTAAGTTGACTTTCTATCTGATTGTACACCAAATATGGACTAACAAATTTATAGTGATTAAGATGATCACAGGACGACTTGCTGCTGTGCGCAAGAAGCAACAAATGATTGCCGAGGCCAACAGCAAAACAAAACTTGCTTACCAGCAGGCAGTGCGCCGTCGCAGCGGCGATATGACACCACGAAGTGTTCCCTCGTATGCATCTTCATGAGACTCAGGAGACGAATTTGATAGCAAAGCGTCATGACTGATAACGATACCCATCATACGATTCTGAGATTTTGATGGATTTCCAAGTCTTTTTCTCTGCCATATTTGGATTTAAGGCGCTACGGGTTTGGCTTGCGACTCACAGGAGCATGTCAACAGCCAGTCATTGATTATAGGATCTATATGTAGCGGGCGTTTAGGTTTTTTTCTTGCGCATTGCCAAAAGAGCATCTCATACGGCGTTTTTTGGTTTGTCTTTTTATTGATTTCTTTCTTCCATTCCATCATTTGTTGCTTATTTCAGGGGTTACCTCTGTACTTTTGGATGGGGGCTTTGTCCATATTCTCGGACCGGACATACTAGGGTTTCAGTTGACGATAAGTGGTAGTTTGGGTTTGTGTGTATCAGTAGGTACTAGATAGTGGCTCACAAGATAGCTCCATTGGGGTTGAGAACATGGTCTTCCATTCGTTCTTGCACCCCGTGGAGATTTGCAGTATCGAGAGTCAAAGAAAGGATAAAAAGGGAAACAATGACAATGCTCAGGTCTACCATGTGGAGTCCTGGTTTGGCAATCTTTCATGGCATGCAGTAAAGTCTCATCTATATTGACCAACAATGGCGTTCCACAATGCTTGTGTATGAAGTATTGGTTCGGTGATTGAAGAATGCATGTTCATGGTACACAGATCCACGGATGTTTGTCTTGTTCAAACAGGAAACGTATCTTTACCATGGCTTGTTCAAGGAATGCAGCCTGAGCACACAATCCATCGTCTGTCTTTGTTCTTCTTGTGCGTAGTCTTGTACCTCTTCAACTTGGGTTTATAAGTCGTCGCGATGCTCTTCTCTGATTGACTGACTCTCTCCAAAATTCATCACAAATTCATCACAAATTCATCAACCACTAAAACAACTATGGCTACCACAAATTTTCACCGTTCCCCCCTATCTGATGTCGTGCGGGAGCTTGATCCCAACGCACCACCTCCAGCCCCCCTTGATCTCCTATCAACAGTTTCATCCCTTTTTGCGCGACGGCAAGAGAAGCTTCGCCAGGAGGAACTTGCTCTTCAGGACGCAGAGGAAGAGGCTAGATATGTTGCTGCTCGAGCAGCTGCGCGCAAGAGAATAGAGAAAGAGGCAGAAGAAGAGGCAGAACTGCTGGACAGACTGGAAAGAGCCCTTGTTATCACCCCTCGAATCAAGGATACGGAGCCTTCCAAAGAAGAGATCGAAGCTCTCGTCGACAATGAAATTGCCAAGGAAGAGAAAGGACCCGGTCTACGTCGGGCCAAGCACGAGACAGCAGAGGAGTATGAAAAGCGGATGGTTGCGCTCGAGTATCGTGTTGACTGTCTCGACATCATTGAAAAGGAACGCAAGCAAAAGGAGCCTGTTCACTACGTGGACGGATTTCCCACCAATGTTGTCATTATAGATCGCCATGTTCGCCCTATCCCAGAGACTCCTGCGGGCAACTTTTCTTGTCTTCAATGTGAGGTTCTGGGAAGACGGTGTGGACGTAGGAGTGACAACGAACGCATCTGCGAGCCTTGCGCACGGATTGGGAGACGGTGTCTGGTCAAGCATCAATGGACGCAGGAAAGCAAGCTCTTAAAATCGTGGAAGTTTGCTAAAAGTCAACGTTTTGGATACGACAACCTGAAGGACGAGAGGAGAAAATGGGTGTGGAGGTTGAGGCAGAAGAGGAACCCCAAGGGCTTTCGGCCTATGCCAGCGTGGCCAGTAAAGAAGGGCTCGAATGTTGAAACTGATCAGCAAAACACACCTAAAAGGTGGCAAGACTACTTGAGGTCTACTTGACCTGAGGATGAATGACAGAATGAGTGATTCGCGCGCTGAAAAAGGAACTGACTAGCATTTCTTTGAATATCAACCACCATGTGTCCCCCGAAAAATTGCCCATCTCGATTTAAAAGGCCGCACCGCTACACTCGCCGAGTTTTCAGTGAAATCCGTATTCCCATCGTTCCAAAAGCCCAATGCTCTAACGTTGCCGCTGTGAAACACACTCTAGCATGGGGTGTGATGTTTGTGACTTGATTTTTCCCGTGATGATCCCACAAAATATAAATAGGTTGCCAGTGCGATAATGCAGGCTCAAATATTTCCCGTAAATTCTCCTGGATTCAGTCCCTGAGTCAGGCTTCATAGTTCCTGCTTCTGCATCCCTTTCGTGAGTAGTAGGATAGTTTCTTCAATCTATGGAGCCGTCATCGCAAAGTACGGACTGGATGAAGACCCTATGCTTCCCGTAGACGAATGTGGGCTGCTTTGATAAGAGTTAGCAGAAGCTTCTAGGCTCAAGGTGCCCGGGCTTACCAAGTCAACTCATCTGTCAAACTGTAGCAGTCAAGTTTTCGGTGCCTGGGGGGAGGGACAAGGTCAGGCAACGCCCAGGGCATCGGTCTGAGTGCATTCTGCGGCTGCCAAGAAGACATGACCCTTTTGTCCAGGCGCTTGAACAGTTCTACATTCTTCGTCTTGCCGCATAGCCACTCGTGCCCCTTTGCTTCTTGAGCGCTGATTCTGCGCAGAGGATTCAGTCTCAGACAGCTCCGGACAAACTTGGCCGCGTCAACAGAAGGTCGTTTCTGTAAGTAGCTGAAAACCCTCGTGACGTATTGTTGAATCTCCGCTTCAGCCATTTGATTGAGCACTGCATCATGATGATCAGATACTAAGAGCGTGAAAGCAACAACGCCCAAAGACCATATGTCAACGGCTGTCGTATGAGCTTCGCCGGTTGCTGCAAATTCCCTGCATATGTTAGCTAGTGTCGCAGCTTTATTATCATACGACATACGGTGCTTGGTATCCTTCTGTCCCAGCATTTGTAATCATCCTGCTCCGTCGAGGGACGGCAGAAGTACCAAAGTCAGAGAGCATTACTCGATGGTACGCGATCTTGGGAGAGTAGGCCAGGAGGATGTTCTCCGGCTTAATGTCGCGGTGAACTATGCCTTTGTTGTGGAGGTATGCAAGTGCCCGAACCACTTGGCGAATGATGATTATGGATTCGGACTCTTTAACAGCGCCGCGCCGCATAATGAATGACATGAGGTCACCACCCGAAGCAAGTTCCGTGAAAGTGTAACTGACGGTGTTAGCAAGACTCACAATAGACAATGGAAATACTCACAGTGTGTGTGGCGACGATATAGCATCGATGTAAGACAAGATGTTTGGCTATATGGGGTTAGTGGTACTCCTAATACATCAGGGACAGTAGTAGAGCTCTGGCTTCTGATCAAATAACCAGAGCAGATTCTGGTTGGCAGAGTGGCTGGGTTCATTTCTTGTTCCACCAGAAGCCAAGAGCTGTCTACTTCTACGAGAGACAGTAAACTCACATGGTGGAGCTGTCGCAAAATGTCCGCCTCCTGGAATTTGCGTCGTATATCATCCTTGGCATTCTTCCCATGGATCTTATCAAGGTTGACCAACTTGCAGACCAACTGCTTTCCTGTTTGAACGTCGTTGGCGAGGCATACGGCTGCTTCTGCTCCGCGACCGAGGCAGTGATCAGTCACTTGATACTTGCTGGCAAACAGCTGATAGTCATTAGTCCCGAGCATCCAGATAACATTGAAGTCGCATCCGATAATACCTTGCACTCCTCTTGTTGTAGGGCGGTCAAATCATGGCGAGGAGATGGTTGATACTGGACGACTGTGAACTTCTAGTAAGGTCGGATCGTAATCACATCACCATGTTGTAGTAGGTACCCGGGGCTGATGCGCGGGCCAGAGCCAATGAGTCTCCCATTGACCAAAGTCCCATTGGAAGACTTGCGGTCCCGAACGTAGATGTGATTGACAGTTGGCTCATATACGACAACATAAACCTCGCAGTGGTTTCGGGAAACTAGCATGTCTGGATCATTGTCGATGGCCAAGGAACTGTACACCTTTGTCAGTTTTTTTCTTATTCTCCGTGCCTTTCTACTCACTTGGTGCGAATATCTCGCCCAATTTTGAAGATTTCTCGTTCGTACACAGGAAATAACACTGAGAGACAGATGATTAGTGGGTGGCACTAAAAGGGGTGGAGATTGCGTCGTCGTGAGATTTTTATTTTGTCTTTGAGAACGTACGCTGAGATTGGTTGTTGCTCCTGGTGTCTACCGAGTGAAGATACACCGCTGGCGTCTCCTCAGGTGGCCGTTCTGCGCTGTCGTCCATCTTGAGGTTCACGGGTTGCAATTCAATCAATGTTCAGACTTGATGGTGTAAGTGCTTTCTTGTGTAAGTCGAGGGGACAGAATATTTGTAGCAAGTTCCTTGGAGTAACCATGATTCGCACCTATAGATCAATTGAGTAGCGTCGCCATTGTTCATTGAATAATTGATCAGGTTCCTGCCTATTGTCGTACTTGAACAATGCCCTCCTCGTACCTTCCGTTCTATTCAAGTGAACTGCACCTGCACTGTGTAATTCACAGTGTGCTGTTTTTTCACACGGCCTCGTCCCCCACCAAAACCTCGAACGGCAGGTACGATCGAGGGTTTACAGTCACGTGACACTTTTTCACCACCACTTTATTAATGGAATTATTTCCCCCAAGCTTCCAAGTTGTTCCTTATCCCAACACGTTTCTCATCCACGAAAGAGTAAGTTTACGCGACCCTACCCTGGCCATGGGCTAGTAGCTTCCGGACATGCATAGAGCTAAGCTCTTTGCCACCGTAAAGCTATCTGCTCTCGGCGGGTTGACTTGCACAGTTGCTGACAGCTTCCAACAGCACCGTCGATCAAGATGAGAGCCAAATGGAGAAAGAAGCGGGTTCGCCGCCTCAAGCGCAAGAGAAGAAAGATGAGGGCCAGATCGTAAGTTGCGCTGCTTCTACTGATATTGTGAACGTCGCTGACCATCTTCCCAGCAAATAAACGCATCGCAACTCAACCTGACTTGACACATCTCACATGATGTTACGACCTCGCACGCCTCAACGATACTTTGGCCGAAGCAGGGCACCTGCCATTCTGGCGCCTCTGGGGTTTCCCACAACGCATTGAGCTGGGATTTGACTTTGGGAATTACGTCAGGGTGGTTGAACCCCGCACCTGAGCGGCTGTTGTGGCACACAATGAACATTAAGGTGGATGGAATTATGACAATCTGATGGTCAGGCACAAGGCGGTGTTGGATCGACCACTATCAAATGCTCACCAACACGAAGCATCAGAACAAGATTCTAAGAGAAAGAAATACAAGGATTACCTGACAACTTTTGTGTGTGCTCTGTGATTGTGCCCTCGTGATGTAGATCCTGGCTCGCTGAAGCGGGGAAGCTTCCTCTGTCGCGCGGAAGGAAAGCTTGTCGCATTTTGCAAAGCGAAAACCTATCAAGCTGTGCTTGGATATACGGAGGATTCTCTTGATCCCGCAACCAAGGCCTTCAGTCGAGCATGATGGATTTCATTATCGTCAAATAATTGACAAGTCTTGTGCGTGAAACCCTGTCTCACCAGCCCGCAATGGCACGACGTCACTGCTCTTAGCGCTATCGATACTTCTGCAGAGAAACCTAAACTTTTGATGGATTTCGTGGACCATTATTGTTGTAACTTTAAAACAAGCTCTAAAGAGAATTGCGCTTGCATCGCGACTTCAATTGAGAGAAAAAAACAGGATTATGATCTCATCGTAAATCTGTATTTCATTCTGCTCTGGTCGCAAGTTGATTCTTGCATGGATCTGCTAGCGACAGGTACTCTCTGTTTTGGCATCTCACCTGCATGTGCCTACCTGCCTACCTAGAGGTATGTAGCTTTAGTGGGGCAGACAGCGCTGACCGCCTTCCCTGACGGCCTGCACTGTCGGCTAAATACCGGACTTGTTCTTTTCTGCCGCTTAGAGGTGGGATAGTCAAAAAAAAATCTTAGATCCTGCGCAATTGGGATATCCTCATCGACAAAGCGACGCAACACAATATGGGTTCAGAAAAGCGCAAGAGAAGCGGAGATACAACCTCCAAGCCAAAAAAGAAGGTCGTCATCGATGCATCTCCCTCGACGACTGTGTCTTCCGTACTCCGACCCAAGCATTGTCCTCCCGTGATTGGTACGACCAACCTCTTTTGAACATGACTGCGACCAATCGATACTAATCTTGCAATTGTAGCTACCGCTGTTGGATTTGAAGTGCCGAACAACATTCCATTCCACTCATATGCGCCCAAAGATGTTGCCAAGTCGAAGGCCAAACAGGCAAAGTCAGCCGGCGAGAAGGACTTCCTGTTGCACTCCAACGCGCACCGAACTATGGACTACACAGTCAAGGCGGATGGAGCTAGAGATGTTAAGCCAGCCCTGAACCACTTCCTCGGAATATACGACCCCAAAACCGGTAAACTCGAGGTGGTTGAGGCAAAGAAGATGACTATGCGGGCATCAGTACGGGCAAAGCAGAGCGCTGCTGCTGCCGCTGGCGAGCGCGATGCCAGCCAGGTATGCTTGGCACTGAATCGCATGCAGGCTCATCTTGCTAACAAATCGCAGACTATGATGCAACTGAAGACAGACCTTGGTCAAACATTCGGTACCAAGAAGGCGAAGAAGGCGATCCAGGAGAACGTCATGAACGCCATTGCGCCGCTGAAGAAGGCCGGAGAAGCCCCCACAAAGATTGACGCTGCTGCTCGCGCCATGCTCAGTTCCGTCGGAGAGGTCACATCGACCATGGCTTCAAGAGAAGAATTACAAGCGGTTGTGGATGAAGCCAGGCCTGTGCCCATTCCCAACTTGGAAGCGACCGAGATCCAAGACGTTTACGATCCCAAGAGAATCATCGGAGCCAGTATTCTCGAGCTAGTGCCAATTCGAGAATGGCAAGAAAAGGTCCAGCATAAGGAGAGCATTCAGGTGCCTTCACGGTTTGTGGCTGCACGTGTGACCCGAGTGGCAGGCAACGAAGACGCTGTGGACAGACTTCGTGTGCTACGATACTTCTTCTTCGTTCTGCTCTTTTACCTTCACTCCAAGCCCGGAAAGGCTCGCGGTACTCGTTCCATACCTCCACGCGACAAGCTCAGGGAACTCCTTGCTCCCGCGCCTGAGGCCGTTGTCGAGAGCATTCGCCGAAAGTTCTCTGACCGAGGCGAGATGCGAAAATTCCACATCGATCTTCTCATTACACATTGCTGTGTATTCGCTAGCATCATCGATAACTTCGAGGTTGATACACAGAACTTGCGTGATGACTTGAAGATCGATCAGAAGACGATGAACGGCTATTTCCATGAGATCGGTGGCCGTGTCAAGCCTGTGACGAACAAGGAGACCAAGGCCACGGTATCTCTGGCACGATTGGCGCTACCTTTGAACTTCCCCAAGCAGAAGCATATCGCTCCCAAGCGTCGATAAAGAGGCCATGAACATGGCGCTCTGAGAAAAAAGGCATTGCCACATATCGTTTAACATGCGACGCACTCTGATGATGATAGAAAAGCAATTGCATGTCGAATCGCGAAGGAGTCGCTTTCGGCGAAGGAGTTTGTTATTACATATATTATTAGTCTATTTTGGTCAAAAATACAGTCTATGCTCGGGGGCGCCGTTATTTTCTCACTTTGCAAGTTCAATATCCCGGCTTGCTTACGCAAAGAGCTTCAATTCAGACAGCGCAGTTGATATTGCTCAATTTCATTGCTCGGTATCAGCCATGTCTTGGTTTGTCTGTGATCTGTGAAGTGCTGTCTACTGGGCTGCCCTAAAGCTTGATGTAAAAATAGACGACTTTCGTCTTCTGTTGCTCCCGGTCAATTTTTCGACACATGAGGGCAGTAACCTTTCCGAGTGCTATCGCATTTCGGTGTTCAATGTCTTCTAATAAGTTAACCCTTGTTTAGATGAGCGATCTTGAAGATGATGCAAGGTTAGCTAGCTGTCGGCTATATCTCCATTCCCATGCCGAGGCATGTTGATGGCTGTGGAGTAGTTCTCCCGCTACCGATCTGGGGTAATGGTAATCAATCCCCCATGTAAGTCATTACCCTGAAGTATTGAATAAGAAGAGAGCACCGACTCCTTGTTCTGTGCTTTTGTTTCCTAATCTTCCAGCTCATTGATGTCGGATTGACTTCCTTTTTCCCATCCGTTCGAACTACTTTAAAACAAAACCGACATCTTTCGCATAATCTCTTCAATATGGCAGAAGAATCTATTCTCAATCTTGAATATCGCGGCCGTACAGCCATTTTGACAATTCAAAATGAACGAAAGCTCAATGCATTCACTGGCGCACAGTACTACGATCTTGCTCAGAAACTACGAGAGATTGCCACTCATGATGAGGTTTTCACGACAGTTATTTTGGCAAAGGGTCGCTTCTTTTCAGCGTAAGCAAACCAGCATGGAATTTACTCGATGCTCTTCCCTTCACTATAGATATATCGTGTCCAGGGGATGCAAGACTGACGATTGGCAGAGGAGCTGATGTGGGAATCACTCGAAAAGCACCGGGAGAAGACAAGGATTCACACAAACAGCTGCTGCAAACCTTCGTCGCCAACAACCTAAACATCACACACGCTTTTGCAACTCACCCCAAGATTCTCGTCATTGGTCTCAATGGCCCGGTTATCGGCCTCACAGCTGCGCTAGTCGCTTTTGCCGACTTCATATACTGCGCTCCTTCAACCTTCCTCCTAACACCATTCTCATCTATCGGTCTTGTCGCCGAGGGTGGTGCATCACGAGCTCTAGCACTGCGCCTCGGGCCTGCGCGAGCGAATGAAGCACTCATCATGAGTCGTCGCATCGGATCTCAAGAACTGGAGCGCTGTGGATTTGTCAATGCCATATTTGACGAGGGCGACGATGCCAAGTTCAGGGCAAGGGTGTTACATGAGGTTGATGAGAGGCTTGGAGATCATCTCAACGGCGACAGCTTGATTGGAATCAAGAAACTACTTAGGAAGCCTGAGATGGATATCATGCACACGCAGAATGTACATGAAGTTTTTGCAGGCTTGGAGAGATTCTTGACCGGAGTACCGCAGGAGGAGTTTGCAAAGCTTGCAAGTGGTGCCAAACGACACAAGCTATAGGATACCCAGTCTAGGTAGTTACGGAAGTAATATTAAATAATGATTACAGCATTGGAGAAGATCAAGTAGTACCTACAAACCTCATGCATGATCGATCAAGAATAAACGAAGACAGCTGACAGCGGCCAATTTGTTAACAGACCACTGCCTATGCCAAAAGCGAGGGTACCTCCTTGACATTCAAGGTAGGTATTTCAGATTATACCTAGCTTTACACAACTTTTCGGATACCCCGAGGGGATGGTCGGTCAAAGCACGTTACCTTTTTTATATGCTGTATGATGCAATTGATATTCATGTCGCATGGTTCTTGCTTAATATGAATATTTAGACCCAGTCAGATGCTGCCAGCTCATTGTGCATCGGATGGCTGTTTGCCAGAGCAAGGCCGTGGCTGAGCTTTGTTGCTTATAAAGAGGAAGCAAAGGTACTTTTTTTTTCAAATTGTTCTATCTTTTATATGGTTAAACTGTTGATGGTTCTACTTATCCAGTATCATCCATCGCCTTTCATCATGGCTGACATTGTATTCCAAGCCTTTAAGACCCCGGGTCTTGACGAACCCTTGGCCAGTGCTACGTTCGCCAAATACGACCAGTCAACCGCAGAATGACATCCTTTGTAATGAGATGACCAATCATTCTTCCATGAGAAAAATAAAAGAGGTATCAACAAATGACAGAAACGATGATGCCGTCGCCAATTGGCCAATGGACCGCGCCTTTTCACTTTTACCCAAGTCCTTGGGTTGTACAAGACGGATCTGATCCATTATAGACTACCAAACAACACAACTCCTTTGCCCAACCGGGGGGCCCAGCAAAAAAGAAGAAGGGGAAAAAAAGCGACTCCAACAAATGCCTGTACACGGATCAGGCTGAGCTTCTCTTTGGTTGGTCGGCCATGGCGGACAAATACGGTACAGCATTACCACACCAAACAAGCATTTGCATAGACAAGAAGCCAATGGAATACCAACAATTTCATGTTGGTGTGTTTCAATGGGCTGAGGATTATGAGCACGGGACCGACCATGTTCTTCTTACCTACTAAGGTCCTCGCATCTGGGAAAAAGTATCCATCTAGAGTCGAGTCAGGCGCTCTTGTTGGGGGTTGAAGAGATTGGCTATTGGTTCCCTGCATCATTTCCAGACCCGTCTTGATGCACCCGCATCATCAGAGTCGGGGTCACGGTTATCAAAGAAATCGAGTGCAGCAACAAATTGGGGCACTCCAACTGAGACATTTAGAGGCCTCTAAGTATTGGATGAATCACAGTCAGCTTGACCTGGTTGTCCCTGTTCAGAGGCATCCAATCCTCCACCTCCACCACCCACCTCCCATATCAAAATCAGCACAAGCATGGATAGAACACGACGTTTAGCAAGAGGAAAGGGAAAAGGAGGATTTCCGAATCAAGGAATCGGCTCAAGCTGTGCTACGCGACACACGCTGCAATCCCAATCCATGCTCACGCTCATGCTCCCGCTCCCCTGACGAACCGAACTTGCTGGATCGCCTTGGATCTTTGTACAATCATTTTCTCGGCCACTCCCGTGATACATATTGTATAAGCTATCTCGTATGCTAGATATCTCGATGTTCGTCGAACCAAATCTATAAACAACCTCGATCAAAGCGATTTAGTGGCTTTCGAATGCAGCTCACTTCATCTCGTCTCGTTTCGTCTCAACCAGGCCACTTTCTTTACCTAAGTATCTTTTGTGCACCCTGGCACTTCAGATATAATATTTATAGGCAGCCGGAAATCTGACGCTGGCTGGCTGGCTGGCAGTGGCAACGGCAGCAGCACTGATATATATCTACTATCACTTCTGAGCAGCTGTCTGCCTTGCACTGGCACTGGCACCGACGACCATCACGTCACCTGAATGAACCTACAACTTTTTATTTCCCTACGTTCACATCGCAACGAAATTCATTTGGAAAATAAAAGATTTCGGGCGAGAGCTTTTCTCACCAAAGCCTTTCTTTTCTTCACTCGCCGAAACAATAAAGACCAAGCCTTACTCCATCTCTGGAAAGATTCGGTCAATATTGCGCTGCAAAGGTATACAACCTCAATTTTATTTCTGATATATACCTCTCACAGCGACTGACTCCACCCAGGCATCACTTCTCTGCATCAACACAGAAGAAAGAAGACTTTGTTATTTCGGTCTCTGTGTTCCCTTTGTGGTCGCAAGCGGTAACCACTCGCTTCTTCATCCACCTGCTATCACATGTACTGCAGAACCCTGAACCAGTCGCTTCCTTTTGTCGTACCCGGCATCTCCAAGCCAGTCGGCTGGGACTGTCAACAAGTCACCGCAGTATTTCTAGCGAAAGCAAGATATCCTTGATTTCTCGGAGCAGTAGCAACCCTACCATCGGACTTCCCTCAAGGCCGCCAACACCCGCCCACCTGGAAAGGATATCATCGACTTCATATACATTCACTCAAAACGGAACGTGTTTGTCATCCGGTAACTCCTGGCTTTCAACTCTCTCAAGTGTTGAAGAGCCAGCTTCCACTTAGGTAGCCTATCAGTCTCTACGTTTGCGCCAACACACGCAATACTCGATGATACTTGGCGGCACAGAGAGCAAAGTATGCAGCCGTTCAGCGAACAGGAGAAGGTAAGTGTCAGAACATTTTGCCATCGTGGTCACAGGCTAATATCTACCAGCGACAGCTTCTTACTGAGATAGTCAAGCACAGCCAAATCGACAACCACCAATTGTACAGAATCCTTGGGTACTTCAATGTTGCGCCTAACTGGTATCATCTGGCATTGCCAAATGGTAAGTCAGATACCAACATGTACGGTTCTATAATATCAACTCATCGTCTTTTATAGGCCGCACCCTAGCCCAGTGTCAAGCGACTCTTGCGATGATTGGAAACGAAGTAGCTGCGCAAGGGACTAAACGTAAAGCCCCCGGCGATGGACAAAACAGTGAATGTGGTAACGGCGTTCAGCCGTCGGGTCCTCACGAGCATCAGGCGCAGCCTCAACCTACTGCAGCACAGAATCCTCAAATGAACGTACAGCACCAATCAGCCATGCCTACGAACCCCCAGCAGTACCAGTATCAGCCTGGGCCTCCACCTAAGAAGAAGGGTCGTCCAGCCTATGCAGGTAGAAACGCAATGGGCCAGCAGCCTTTCAACCCTCGAGCTCTTGCTCCGATGCCTAATCAACAAATCGTACAGAATGGACAGCCGTCTTTCCGGCCTATTGCTCCGGCTCCTCAGCTGCATCCTAGCACGATCACAGTGGTTGAGCCAGTTGTTACCAGTGGCATGAATCAGGGCCTTATGTGTGCGCCGCTTGGACAGCAGCGGGGTGGAGTGATGAAACCGCACAGGCGGTACGCGGAGATGGCTGGCCAGAGAGGTGGCCAACAAGCCCTTGCGGCACTGAGCCGGGTAGGAGCACCTCTTTCTTTGTTGTACACGAGTTGCTAACTGGTGTCTTTGCAGCTTCCTGGGCAAGTATCCGACCGCCCTAGATCAAGTAGCGAAGCAGTTCCTAGCGTGTCAAAGCAGGAAGAAACCGAGCAAGACCGATCACGCTCTGTTGAGGTAATCGAGGCAAAGGAGCACATCATCTCCGATGAGGATGATACACCAGACAAGGTACAGCAACAGAAGAATGGTAGCCCCGAACCGAGCAAGGCTCTACGTCGCAGTCAGCGTAAAGTCTGATATTATCAAGGCTAAGACTATTGAAAAGACGAGAGAAGTGAACCACGATTACTTTACCGGAGGTGGATATTTCCCGGGTCCAGAGAATAATGAAGGTTTTGGAAGGCCAAACGGACATAGGAGTAAAGGAGCATTTTGTATGAGTTTATACAGCATGCGGTGGCTGGAAGACCAGAAAAGATGATTACAGGGCCATCTTCATCATCCACTCCATGTACAGCCCCGGACAAATTAGAGCTATAGAGCTGTAAGATATGTGTACGACTACAAGTCTATTTGCTAAGTTTTAAAAAAGCAAACGTAAGCTGAAAGTCTTTCAATGTGATTCCAGAAACATTATAAATATATGTCATATCAATCAATCTTCGCTAAATACACGTATGATTTGGTGCCTTGAATTGATCCCTAACTCCGCCATCCTTGAATGGTCATTTTGATATCTCCCTTTCCTCCATTGGTTTTCCCTTTTACTTCTTAACAATCTTCTCAACGGCGTCGAGAAGAATGTCAGCATGCTTCTGCTGGAAGATGAGCATAGGTCGTAGACGGACGGCGTCAGCACCGCTACCACCAATGTTCACACCCAGAGTCTTGGCCTCAGCCAGGAACTTATCACGCTTGGGGCTGTCAAAGGCAATAAAGGTTCCTTGGCCCTTGCCACGGAGGTTCTCAATCTGGCCAGGGTACTTCTTGCTAAGGCTCTCAAGGTCCTTGAAAAGCTGGTCACCAACCTTTGCGGTGTGGTTGACGAGGTCGTTCTTCTTAATCTCGTCGACGATAGCCTTGAAGAGGATAGCACGAGCAGGGTCACCCATCCATGTGTTGAACTGGCGGTAAGGCTTGTTTGGACGGATGGCAGGGTCGGCATAGTAGAAACCGGCAGCTTGAGCCTTCTTGGAGAAGGTCACAATATCAGGGGGAGTGTCGAGGTTCCAGTGCTCGTGAGCCCAGAACTTGCCGGTAGCGCCGATGCCAGTCTGGACCTCGTCCACAATAAGGAGAATGTTGTGCTTCTTAGTCAGGGTGCGCAGCTTGCGGAAAAAGTCTGGCGAGGCGTGATTATCACCGCCCTCACTCTGGACGGGCTCGACAACGACGGCGCAGGGAGGGTGGTGCCAGCTCTTAATGAGGTGCTCAACCTCGTCGAGACTAGCCTGCTCGATTTTTTTGTTCTCCTCAACATTCTCCTCGAGAGGATACTTGAGCTTGGGGAAGGTAGCCTGAGGCCAGTCGAAGGCAGGGATATCGATCTTGTGAATTGCCTTGGATCGGGTTGTGGAAAGCGATCCAAAGAGACGGCCGTGGAAACCGGTCTTGAAGGAAAGGATAGAGAGGTCGGGGCTACCGGGAGACTGGTTGTTCATGGCACTGTCGAGCTCCTTGGGGCTAAAGTCGACATCGGGACCACCTCGCTCCTGCTGTCGGCGCCACATGAAAGCAGCTTTGTAGGCAGTCTCGTTGGCATCGGAACCAGCCATGGCAGTGAAGACGTTGTCCAAGCCCTTGGGAGCAACACTAAGGAGACTTGACTTGAGAAGATCGGCCCAGTCGTGAGAGGGGAAAGCTCCGAGAGCAGGTCGGTTCACGATGGAGTTGATCATCTCGGGGCTGGAAGCAGCCTTGATGAGAGCAGGGTTGTTGTAGCCGACGGCAATGGAAGCAATCTGAGCGAAGCTGTCGTTGTTGTCAGTCTTGGGTTTTTGAAAACATCACCAGTGAAGGGGATTGGCTTTTTACTTACACGTCGAGGAGAACGTTGCCATCAGGGTCAACGATGTAGTTGCCTTGGCTCTTGGTGTAATCGGCCATCATGTTTGCGCTGCGGGTGTCGAAGACCTTTGTGAGCTCATCCATGTGGCTCTTGGTTTTGGGGCCAGGGATGGCTGTCTTGACCGAGGGAGCTTCGGGCTCGCCAGCGAAGAAAGCATTCTCCGAGACAGCAGCCATTCGCATGTTTCGAGAGGTAGCGAAAGTGCGGAGAGCGGTAGCTCGAGAAGCAGCTCGAACTGCAGGCCTGGCGGCCATGCCAGCGCGGAGGGCCGACATGACGAAGATGAGTCGAAGAGATTTAGGGTTGGTTATAAGAGAATTTTAACCGCGAGGTATGATTCGGTCCTGTCGTGTGTCCGCTGAGAAGGAAGAAATGTCAGCATAAAAGAAGCGTGTCGTCATGATAAGGGAATATTGGGTCATGTGCAACCATGATGGTAACAAAGGTATGCCAGAGGGACAACTTACTAGATATGATGGTGTATGGAGAGAGACGTCAACACTCAACACGGAGATGCAGAGGAGGAGAGAATGGCAAAAGGAGAGGATCTCGTCCGCCCTTTTATACGGCAGACACTGGCTGCATCGTATCTCCACGGCCAGCGCCTCACTCGGCACCGGGTTCTCAGATTGAAAGCAGTCATGATGCCCCCAGCTTACACAGGGCAAACTAAAAGTTTATCTTCCCCGCAGTCGGCTCAGGAATTGACCAACAGGTGGAGCGCAATTGAGGTCCAGATGGGTGGAGGATGCATGGAATCAGGAAAAAGGGAGGGGTGAAGTTATACACGGCGTTGAAAGCTTGCCTCAATAGGAAAAGAAGCTGTTGTACTCGACTCGCCTGCTAGTCCAACTTGGTAACCGATCCGCTAAGTTCAATACAGGCAGTAAATGCACTGTAACTTTGCTGTCTGTTCCATCTACAGCCCATAAGTATTCTATCATGCACCGTCCAACACCCCGTGACCATTTCACCCACTGTGTTAGTCGCCTCGATATCATTCAAAAACATCATCTCCAAAATAAATGCCTGTTTGATAACCTTCTGACGGGTTAACCTTCCTGAATTCGAGCCCCGCTATCTAAATTCATCCGGCTACTTTAGTACCTACCTAGGTAAAACTGTCAGCGCGCGGGGTACACTAATCAACTCCATTTCTTTGGTATGAACGAGACGCCTTCCAGCTACACTGCATTGCATCGCTGTGCTCCAATCCAGTCATGAATTCCGAATATGGATCTCTCACCGACCTTCACCTAGACACATAGTTGCTCACCAAGTTCGGTGATCTTTACCGAGTGGGGATTGATACGGCAGTGTATTCGATATATCTTTAGACTTGGTACCTGGTCCCTGTGTGTCAGTCAATACACCCCCCGGAGCTGCTATTCAGCGCCGTCTTTCCCGTATGTATCCTATGAACCGGCCCGGTGCCGGTTTCGGAGCCGTCCGACTGCCAATTCCATGCGAGATGCCGTTGTTATCTTGGTCCGTCTCCGAAGATACTTAGATCGGCATCCAGAAAATTTCCCCTTTGGGTAGGTCAACGGAGACGGCAGATCTGGGACCGTCCAGCCAACTTAGATAAACTATCAGCAAATATTTTGAGTTGATCACATGAACAAAGCACAATTCTCACACACTAACCGATTCACTTGTTCAATTTGAAACTAGTCCAGACTCCATGAGCCTTTTCGATTCCACGATGCTTTGTGCTGTCAAGTTACCAATCTATGGGTGTGAAGAACCTGGCTCTTCTGCCAACTCATCAATTGCGTTGTGTCAATGTATCCGGATGCCATACCCAAAGAAGAACACGCTGTTACCAATGTAATGCAAATGCAGTTCCCGAATCATGAAATCAATGCTCGCCATGCCCAAAACACCTTGTTTCTTAATGACCTCAATCCTCATGCTCCCGCATGTATCTCACAAAAGTCTTCTTGTGTGTCTAAAAACTGTCAGTATCACGAAACATAAACAATCAAGACACTAACCATTCCAGCATATCTGCCATCTTTCAGCACGCAGATATAACGGAGTCCCAGTTTTGAGAACAACTCATAAACCAAGTCCATCGGCGATTTGATATCCAGCGCAACGGGTGCCTAAGTCGTGTTAGTGAATGTTGAGCCCAAACTCTACAGTCAAACTTACAGGATCGATATACGGTGTGAAATCCGTGGGATCGTGGGATTGGTCGTCTTCGTCGATGCTGGGAACTCTATCCATCAGGCAAACGTCTGTCGCTTCGTTTTGTAGCTGATCGAGGGCAAATCCAAGATCAGGTGCAGGTATAAGCCCGACCAGAATACCATGCCGCACAATGGGCAACCCTCCATCAAGCTCACCGGCTCTATGCAAGAGCTCAAGCTTGATTCGCAAGCTAGTGGCAGGTACTACTGGCGAGTTTGTGATGTCAATGATTCGTTCTTTTCGAATCCTTGGTACAATGTCGGCCAGATCCTCCGTAAAGATAGGTTTATGCTTATTGTCCAAGAATGGGTACGAGTTCATGCTTGTGAGAAGGTCCTGGTCAAGTTAGTTACTGGCCAGCTATGGAGCAAAAGCCCTAAAACTCACATATATGCTGTTTGGTTCAATGGCGTCCGATGTCCATTTGGCCACGAGAATAGCCAGTGAGAATGGCAAGACGTAATCGAGACTGCCAGTAAGTTCAAAAAGGATGACGGCAAGTGTCACAGACAGTCTCGTCACACCACACATGGTGGCACCAGCTGCAATAAGACCGTACACACCAGGCTGGATGCAAGACCCATCTCGACTGAAAGCGCAATCTCCCCAAATACCCCAGTCCGGGACACGTAGGACAGCCCATTGCACAATGTGACCAACTATCCGGCCCATCAGACCACCGACAACCATGGACGGCACATAGATACCAGCAGGTACTTTCTGTTTTGCACGTTAGTTTCTGCTTTGGTCCGCTGCAACTGAAAACTCACAATGCCAAATGTGATGACTGTCAGGAAACCCTTGATCAAAAGGGCCACAAACAAGTGGGAAAGGATAGGGGGGATTTCGTCAATAGAACCAGGGCAGAGGGCTCGCTCTTCCCAATCAACATTGGAGCCCTCGCAAGGGGAAGCCAGATTGAGGAGCAGTTCGGCAACCGGAAGCTTTGTCAAAGAATTCCAGTAACTCATCAATCCGGTCACCAGCGCAACAAGAAGTACTTCTAGTAGGGGGTACTTCTTGATCAATTTGATCTTTCGGAAAGATTGTGCCCAAAACTTGGAGGCCTTGATGAAGAGAGCACCCAACGCACCCCCAATGACGCCCACGAATATGAAGCTTACAAGCTCGAAGTATTCCCAGTCGACAAGATACCTCACTTCGAACATGACAATCTTGTGTGTGCCATATGGGTTGAGGAATTTTAGAGATAAAGCGGCAACAATGCAGCAGAAAAAAGTGCGGAACAATGTTTTGGCTGGGAAGAAGTACGAAACCTCTTCCAAACCAAACAATACTCCGCCCAAAGGCGCGCCAAAGGCAACAGCTACTCCTGCGGCGGCTGCTGCTGAGATAACCTCTCGTCGCTTGCCATCATTTCGATCGTACTTTGAAAAGATTCGACACAAGATATTGCCCACACAAGCGGCCATGTGGACGTAGGGGCCCTCTTTTCCAAGACTCATGCCAGAGGCAACACTTAAAATCAGGGCCACCATCTTGACAATCAAGGTCCTGGCGCCCAGGAAACCGTGCAGAACGAAACCGCTCAGTATGACACGAACCTCAGCAACTCCGCTGCCAGCCGCTGAATAGTAAACCATGGGTGGGTTCTCTGGTTTTGGCTCAGCTTCTGGCTGTGGTGTTGATGATTCGCTTTCATTTGAATCGTCGTATGTATGTTGGATGTTATCGACTGCCAGGTTCTCATCAAGAGTCGTTAGTTGGTACGCTGAGGGAACCACAGTCTTGGTCCAAAGCGCCATCCAGCAAGCCATCGCAGCGAGGAGAAGAACAAAGGCCATGTAAATCACGAAGCTGCTCCAGATCTCTCCGAAGGGATTGTCCAGCTTATACGACCATGTCTCCCAGTCATCGCAGGTGATATCGGGGCAACATCTCTGTTCCCAGTGTCAGCCAATCTGCTTCATAATTGAAGCCGGTGCGGTGCGGGAACTATTAGGCTCGATTGACTCACCTTTTTGTTGAGATACCAGCCTCTGGTACAGTGGCCTTCTTTGAAATCAAAGACAGTAGATTCGGCAACATCAACCGTATAGGCCATTAACGCGACGATAAAGCCACACAGCGCGCTCAAGATCCAGCCTTGGGCACCGTCAAAGATAACGCGTAACCTGCCCCAAAAGTCCTTACGACTACGCAGTTCCTTGACCCTGTGGGAATCGGCAATGGCATCGTGGACCCAGTCGGTACTGGTAAATTGATCATACCACATGCGCTCATCGGGGAAAATGGTACCTTTGGATTCGGTCATGGAGGATTCGTGTCGATCTGAGAGGGCATTAACCAGTCTCGAACTCCAAGAAGGATGTCGACTGTGATTTCGCGAGCCATGATATGGGCCTGCAAAAGAAGATTAATTAGAAAGATTCAATATAGTGCATGTTTCACGGTGCCACGAACCTAAGTAACTGTGTTCCCGCGACAGTGTACCCCTGTGCTGACGACTCGAGCTTGCTGTACTGATCCGAATGTGCGATCTTGAAGTTGTGAGTAAGGGAGTTCGTTCATCAAGTTCCCCGGCAGAACGGTTTCGGGGTAGAGGTGGGTGTCGACGGGCAGTTCGTGGCGAGGGCGGCTCGGAGCCATCTGGCTCTTGTCCTGCCATGATGGTAAAAAAAAATGAAGCTCAGGAAACTCAGGTGTCGACAATAAGTAAAAAGACCAGGGTGACAAGGAGAGCGAGCGATAAGGGCAGGCACCAGGTCGAAGGAAGAAAAAGAACAGAATAGGATGAAAGAATTAAACTGGAACAACAAACAGTAGACGAGAGACAAAAGGATGATCTGCTCCAGGTGTCTATCTCGATGCCCGTTTGATGGTTCGTCAGTTGTCACACCGTCACCTTCTCAGGGTCCAGGTGACCCTTCGATGGCGGGATGGTGGAGGCGCGCCAAGCGTGGTATAAGCTTGGTTGAGCTTGAATCGAGTCGGATAGATGGCGGGGTGAACCAGGGAGAGAATGAAACAGAAAGAAAGAGGCGTCCGATGAGGTGATAAAGGGGAAATGAGTGTATACTGAGGAATCACAAGTGCATCCAACAGTCCAGCTGATTATTGAGCTTTAGGACGAAGCTACCTCATCTAACCTCACCTAAACGTTGCAGGTAGCTTCGGCTTGTTTTGGTTCTTTCCTCTTGTCGAGTGTCAACTGCCAGATTCGGAAATAATTGCGCCGAGCCTCCAACGATCAGTGGCCTATCAGTCCGGGGTCTGAGTCGTGCCGATGATACAGTAACTCTTGGTCCTGGTGGTAATGATTCCGAGTTCTCTACTTGAGAATGGATGATTGTTTGTATGGCTCGTGAATTAAATTGAAACAGATGGTGTCGAAAGAATAGCACGATTCATGGGAAGAATAAATTAAGCTACAAAGAAATCAGGGGCTGCCACACGACAGTGAGGCATGCTCGACAAGGGGCCTCGCGCTACACGATTAGGCTTCGAACGTGCCTATTACCAGCCGGGGGGATGGAAGTCCTTCGGCATTTCGTCATCGCTACAGCATGCATATCCACCAAGGTCCCCAGCGATTGACTCGGGCAATGTGGGAGGCCACTTTCTACTGCAGGCGGCTAGCGTCCAGCGCTTGTTGCGCATGGAATTGTTAAATCGAAGTATGGAATTCCTTGTCATGGTTGGTCTTTATCTGAAACTGAAGACCAGACTACCAATATTTGTGCTGTAGAATACACTGTGCTACTTATCGTGTGTGCCTCATGCAAATCAGAAGATGATCAATCCCAGTCGACTGAATTACAGGCACTGGCTGACAACCTTTTGGAACTATGTAGACAACGCTACCTTTTCTGCATTAAAAGATCATGACTTGAGAGCATAGCGCTTGGCGAAGTGGCTCTGACAAGGGGGCTTGTCAGGCTTGTATATCAGATCAGGGAGGTGACCGTGGATACAGCAAATCATCGGGCACTATCTGTCGCTTGTCAAATAGCTCCTCGAGGCCGAGCTCTCCAAGCTGAGGCATTTCCTTGATTTCAAGCGCCCGTTTGAAGGCACAAGTGGTGGAATGTCTCACTGAGAGGTGCGCGGTTGTTGATCATGTGTATCATGAATAATGTAAGCTGCGACCATGTGGTGTGCTGCAAGACCGATTGATCGATCTGATAGAGTAACCTTATTGCTGGGTGTGGCTGGTGTGGAATAACGAGTCACGCTAACAACGTCCTGTGGCGCAGCGTGGGCGTTGTCTTATCTCTTATCGCCTAAAATTTCAAAAAAAAGTTGCGACTGCGACAGCCCGTCTTCGCATCCATATTTACACTTGCTTTTCCCACCACATACACATACGCCATACTCCAGAACCTGCGAATATGGCCAAGAAAAGAAAGGCCTCAGGGCGCAACAACGCGCAATCGGGTCCAAAGGAACTCGACACTTCAGATGCTCGACTTGGTCCTATCACCACCTACGAAGATGTTGCCGATTCCGAAGACGAGTACTTCATGAACCGAGATCAAATACTACTTGATGACGAACCCAACTCGAAACGCCGAAGAAAGGAAGACGACGATATCGAGCTATCTGACGAAGAGGTTCTTGGCTATGAGGACTCGGACTCTGAAGAGGACGAACAGTCACACAAGACTAAAGGCTCAAAATCCAAGCATGCCGCCTCAGATGATGAAGAAGGCAAGGACGAGGAAGAGGAGGGTGACTCTGGTTGGTGGGGAGCTTCCCGGAACGACTACTACAATGCCGATAATATCGAAACCGAGGCCGATGCTCTGGAGGAAGAAGTGGAAGCCAAGCGCCTGCAGCAGAAGAAGCTTGCCAAGATGGCCGAAGAAGATTTCATTTTCGATGGCGATGAATGGCTTGCCGAAGGTCAAGATGAGGGCGAAGGGGAGGACACAGTCACAGAAATCTTAAAGGAGGTCGAAATTACAGATGATATGGGACCTGAGGAACGGTACACACTCCTCAAGAACCGATATCCCGAATTCGAACCTCTTGTCAAAGAGTTCCAGACCCTACAACCTGCTCTCCCGGATCTTCAGAAAGCAGCTCAAGGTCTCTCTGGTCAATCGCTGGAGGCTGTCAAGTACTGGGTTGCTGGCTGCTACGTTGCTGCTCTCGCAAGTTATTTCGCCATCTTGACCTCTCCCGCAAGAGATAATTCCAAGGTACAAAAGACAATTGACCCTACCGAACTACGTGATCACGAGGTCATGGAGACACTGATGAGCTGTCGTGAGGCATGGCGGAAGGTCAAGGATCTCAAGTCAACAAAGAGTATCAACGACGATGCTATCTCAGATATCGATGATGAGGCTCTTATGCAGGGCATGGAGAGTCTAGACGCTGAGGTGAAGAAGACAAAGAAGAGCAAGAAGTCTTCCAAGCAAGAAAAGGCTGCCGCTGAGAAATTGGCGCGAAAGCTCGAGAAGGTCAAGGCCGGAGAGGCTGCAGTTGCTGATCTCTACGACCTACCCCTTCCTGGGAAGAAATCCAAGAAGGCCAAGAAGGCGGCCGCCATCGAACAAGATGATAACTCCGACTTTGGTGAGGAGGACGTCCTCGATGAGCGTACCGCAGCTGAGAAGGCTGCCCGCAAGAAGAGTCTCAAGTTCTACACTTCACAAATTGTGCAGAAGGCGAACAAGCGTGCTGGCGCTGGAAGGGATGCTGGTGGTGATATGGATATTCCTCATCGCGAACGCCTCCGTGATCGTGCAGCACGTCTTAACGCTCAGGCTGAGAAGCGTGGACAGAAGGCCTCTAAGCTAGGAGCAGAGTTGGGTGATGACAGCGACAACGACCAAGACGCCACTGCTAAGGAGGTCCGCGATAACGAGGATGAGTACTACGATATGGTCGCACAAAAGTCAAAGAAGGGCAAGGAGGATAAGGCTGCTCGTTACGCAGCATACGCCGCCGCTAGCAAGGCCGATCGAGTGGTAGAGAAGGAAGAGCTTGGCGAGGATGGCAAGCGCAAGATCACATACGCCATCGAGAAGAACAAGGGTCTAGCGCCCAAGCGAAGCAAGGATGTCCGAAACCCGCGTGTCAAGAAGCGCAAGCAGTACGAGGCCAAACAGAAGAAGTTGAAGAGCATGAAGCCCACTTGGCAAGGAGGCGAGCCCAAGGGAGGATACCAAGGAGAGTTGTCCGGTATCAACACAGCTGTTATCAAGAGTACAAGACTATAGATTCGAATTCATTAAAACTCTGGTTAATAGCGTTACAAAAGAAACTTTATTTTTTGGTCAATACTCTTTTCTTTTTGCCTACCTATAGAGTATCTAGAGGTTGATGGTGGTAGCTTGTAAGTCTTCAAGTCTTCATGGTGATCAAGGTGGCCTTGACGAATGAGAAATTGATCAGCTGAAACATACAAGACGAAATTAACATGTCAGTTTACCTTATGTTAGACCAGATTATAATACCATTTATTCGTACATCATAACTTAATTAGAGGTCATCTTTTCTGTTACCCTGACTCTGGGGTGGCCAGCGGGTTGATCCTTGCATAGCCCCGCCAAACTCCACGTTGCTTCAACAGCTTCCTTCAACCATTAACATCCTTCTTCCAGTTACCAATAATTCGGCGCAACTTAGAAGAACGAACACGAACTCCCGAATCGATGCATATATAAAGAAACCGCCGAGAAAATAAGATCTAGCCGCTTCACAGCTACCGATCGACAATGGCCGACATCGACACCTCCAAGCTCACCTCGTCCGCCCAGATCTTCTCGCCAAACAATACTCTCCCTCAGATTCGCGCTATACACAAGAACCTCCATGTTGCAATTGAAGAGAAATCGACCCGCCTGCGTACGCAGGTTGGGAGCTCCTATCGTGATCTTCTCGGCACGGCAGATACCATTGTGAACATGCGCGACGACAACGATGTCGTCCAGGAGCTTCTAGGCAAGATGGGCGGCCAATGTGGGAGAGCTGTGATAGGCGCCAAAGCCACAGGCCTCTCCAATTTTGTCGCAAAGGAGAACAGGTCTGCAGCATCTATCGCCGCGCGGCTGAGACTTCTCGACGCCTGTGTGCTCGTTGTAGGACGAATACTGAAGGGCGGTGGTGGACTAGGTGATAATGTCAAGAGGGGTGACAGACTAGTGCTCTCTACCAAGGTTCTTGTCCTGAGTCGACTTTTGATCAAGAGCCTGCTAGATGATGTCACCGACCCAGACAGTCGTCGAGCTACAGAAACTGCCCGAACATCAGTCAACAAGTTACGACGGAGACTGCTTAGGAACGTGGAAAAGGTCTTCGAGAGAGCAGGCGATGAGACGGAAAGAGAGGATGTTCAGAAAGCACTATGCGCTTATAGCCTGGCTACTAGTTCCGGAGCAAAAGACGTCCTACGGCATTTCTTGCATGTGAGAGGCGAGGCCATGAGTCTTGCTTTTGAAGTAGAAGAAAACAATCGCAAAATCAGTGCTGAGGACGTTGTCAAAAGCCTCAGATTATACTCAAGAACTCTACTCGACGTACAAGCTTTGGTACCAGGCCGTCTATCATTGGCTTTGTCGGGTTTGAAGAGTCATCCCCTGCTCGCTGACCCAAGTCTCAAGCAGCTTGAAGGACTACGGCTGGATATTTACGAGCGCTGGTGCGACGAAGAGATACAATATTTCACGCCATTTGTTAGACATGATGATCTTGATGGAAGCCAAGCCCGCCAGATGCTATCGGCATGGTCTGAGAAGGGATCTGAGGTTCTTCTTTCTGGACTTAGAAAAGCTCTGGGTACAATGTCGGAGTTCAAGTTGATCATGGAACTACGAACAAGCGTTTTGGAGCTTTGGATCCGAGATGGTGGAAAGGCCAAGGGTATTGACCCATCAGAGATGCAGGATTCTCTCCGCGAGGCCATCAACTCACGCATGCTAGAGGTTCTAGACACCAAGGTCAGCAAGCTTCGTCTAGTCGGCTCCGAGGTATCTGCAGCTCTCGGACGATGGAAGGACGGTATCACTGATGAGCATGTGAGTATCTGGGACGAAGATGGGTACGATGAAGCTCTTGCGAGCGGTGCTGCGCCATTCGTGCAGGAGGTTGTGTCTCGTCTCTACGGCCGAAACGATGCTGTTTCCAAGGTAGCGCATTGTTACAAGTCATGGTATCATGTTATTGATGATGTCAAAGAGGTGGTTGAGCAGCTCCGACGACAGCGCTGGGACAACGATTATGACGAGATTGAAGATGAAGACACAATTGAGGCTAGGCAAAAGCTTTTAAGCAAAGACGATCCGCAGATGTTGCAGGAGAAGCTTGACACTACGCTCGACAAGTCTTTCAAGGAGCTGGAAGATCACATTCAAGGTTTGTGGAACGAACGTGCTGGGTCATCACGAAATGGCAAGGTGGCCATGTACTTCCTCCGCATCACGCGAGACATCCGGCAACAGCTACCAGAGCGCCCATCTATAAGGACGTTTGGCCTTAAGATTGTCCCCTCACTCCATGAGAATGTGGCAATCGCCGTTTCGGAGCCTACGCTCAATGAGTTCTCCACTCAAGGAATCACGCAAAGGGTTGTGGCGGGTAGACCACTTTGGGATGGAGAGCCAGCACTGCCAAACCAGCCCTCGCCAGAGATTTTCCTGTTCTTGCGATCACTCTCAATGTCGATGTCGGATCATGGACTCGACCTGTGGACGAAGGCAGCTGTTTCTGTGATGAAGAAGCACTTGACACAGCAGCTATGCGACATGTGGGACAAATCGATAGCAGAAATTTTGTCTGAGGAAACAAATAATCACAAGGAGCAAGATGCAAAGAATAGCAAATCGGAGAAGGCAGATACAGACGCAGAGAAGAAGGATGACGAAGACACTGAGAGTGATGAAGATACAGAAGATGAGGGATGTGATGATACTAAGAAGGACACCAGAACCGAGACGTCCACAGAGATAGAAAAACAAGACAACGAGACCAAGTTTGTGTTGAGCTCTGAGCAAAAGGCAGACCTCTTTACGCAGTGGCTCTTTGATGTCTCTCTCTTGCGGCATTGCATCGGCAACACGGAGGAGGCATCCAGTAACCTATTACAAAAACTTGAGGACGAGTTTTATCAACACTCCAAGCTGGATGATATAGCAGCGAGACAGCGAATCTCCAAGTCAGCCAACGATTTCTGGCAGCGAACAAGCTTATTGTTTGGTCTGTTAGCATAGAGGATTCAAGCAACGTCGGAGATTCACATCTACGAGTTCAGGTCTTAGAAGATAGATAGATAGATAGATACTAAATGCAAGCCATAATGAGACAGGCTAAACCGCAATCACTATCTAAAACAAACATATCTAGGCCAACAATCGGTTCGTTACCAATTTGAAAATATATTAAACAGCCTCTATGTTTCTATAGCAGATGAGACACTTCATTAACCCGCCTAGGGGATGGCAGAAAACTCAAAGTCCGAGCACAGGAAACGAAAATAAAAGGCATAGGAGCAGGTCTAAGACGGCACAAAGGCTTTAATTATTGCGCCTCTTGGGGCAATTAGTACTAAGATTTCTGCAAAGACTTATCTATCTGCCAATGGACGCCAGTAAAGGCTATAGATGCCGCGAATCCCGTTAATATGGTGCCTACCTGTTGTACCCTGTTCACGAATAATGTCATACGCAAATTCCGGGTTGTCCTTCACTGCACTCTCGAAGTCTTCCTGATCAATTAGTTCCTCGAAGTTCGCCAAAGAAGCGTTTACGACTGCCTGTCGTAGCCCACGATCGTGGGAAGGGGTCGAGGTATACACCACACTGATTGCATCAATGTATGCAGCCTTATTCCATTCCGCACTGATTTTTGTGTAGAATCTTTCACCGGCAAGCTCCTTGAGGGAATCGAGCCTATAGTTGTCTGCAATCTCATACATTCTGGCATCGAAAACCATGGCGTCCGTTGGTTGTTTGTTATCGAAGTGATACAAAAAATACAACATAGCCTCAACCGCGTCGGCTTGGAAAGCAGTAATGACGATAGTGTTCTCGTGGCCTTCCTAGGTCATGTTAGTTATTATTTCTCCAGATTAGAGATTGTAAATCGATTACAAACCTTCCATGGACCGCTGAGCTGCTTGACAAAGTGATTCCCCAATAGTGCAACAGAAGGTAAAGAACAGTGGTCAAAGTCAATAAGACTTTAGAGCTCATGGAACGGCTATTTGACAGGGTCACCCTGAAAATATGATATTCTTTAATGGAACGTGCTATAGTGTTTCTTTCTGGATAGGTAGGTAAATTAACAAGTGTCTTACATTTTCTTTGTTTGCAGAACGTAATGGCCCCGATCGATCTGGTCAAACAATCACATTGACATCGTTAGCACTGGACCACCAGAAATTGCCGCCACCGTATCCTGAGCGCAACACCAACTTTTATAATTCTTGATGAAATGAATACTCAAAATCAAACAAAATACAGTTGTAAAACAATATGTCTAATAAACCTTTATTACTGAGTGGCTTACAATTCCCCCAAACCCTCGGTCGGGGGCCGCTTCTGGTGTCGGAGGATCGGTGTCATAAAATTCCGACCAAACATGGATGCTACTATTTGCTCTGCCTTTGTTCAGGTCGGCGAAAGCGTTCTCGACTCGAATTGGCTTCGTCCCTCGCATCGTTTCGTCCGTACTCTCTGTAATCCTTTGATGCACGGTCTGGACGAACCCTGACCTCTCTGTTTTGCCCTGTCGCTTTTCCTCGTGACTGAATAATACTACCCCGGATCCGGCCTGTCAAGTCAAGTCGAGTCGAGTCGAGTCGCCTCTCCACGTCTTTGTCTCGCTTCGCCTTCCGTCGCCTTTCTGCTTGCTTCGTCACCCAAAACTCACCTGTCTGCTTGCGCGAGGCGTATGCCCGCTCCACTACATTTAACACTCCACTCGTCCCGCTGTCTTTGTCCGAGTCATCCCTCGCGTTTGCATTGACTCCTCAACACGTCTTTTCGCCTCGCGACAGTACCTTCGACAAATCCCCGAGACCACGCTCCAAACTCGGCCTTTGGGCAATCGCTTCTGATGTACTAATGGAGGATGACGAGTATACCACCAGCAAAATGGAGGAAATCAAGCTTGAGGAGGGCGCAAACGACGCGCAGGTGAAGCAGGAGACCAACACCCCCATGAGTATCACGAATGGTGACCACGACAGCTCCCGGTCGCCGACCGCCTCTCATGACGGCCTCAAGTCGCGCAGCGGAAGCGCAGACACGCCAAGTTCAAACAGGCCCTCAAAGCTTTCTAGAAAGGCTTCTCAGAAATTAGCGGCCAGTCGCGAACCTGTCCTTTTCGACCACCTCCCAGATATGACTGCAGAGTCCTGTAAATTCTTCCAGCGCATCCCCGACTGCCTCTACGGCTCAAAGCACCTTGGATCTACAGATAACGACGCCTTGGACTGCGAGTGTCGGGATGAATGGCGTATGTGGCCTTAAGTAAACCTTGCGGTCTTGTGCCATGCTAATATTTTCTACAGACGATGGCAAGAACCTTGCTTGTGGCGAGGATTCAGACTGTATCAACCGGGCGACAAAAATGGAGTGCAGCGCTGAGGGGGGAAATTGCGCAGGGGGCTGCCAGAACCAGCGGTTCCAGCGCAAGCAGTACGCCAATGTATCGGTCATCAAAACTGAAAAAAAGGGGTTTGGCCTACGTGCCGATTCGGATCTACAGCCCAACGACTTTGTTTTTGAGTACATTGGCGAGGTCATCAACGAGCCTACTTTTCGACGTCGTATGATCCAGTACGATGAGGAGGGTATCAAGCACTTTTATTTCATGTCCCTCAACAAGAGCGAGTTTGTCGACGCAACAAAAAAGGGCAACTATGGTCGCTTCTGCAACCACTCTTGCAATCCTAATTGCTATGTTGACAAATGGGTAGTCGGCGACAAACTTCGCATGGGTATATTTACCTCCCGCAAAATCCAATCTGGAGAAGAGTTGGTGTTTAACTACAATGTTGACCGATATGGTGCCGATCCCCAACCTTGTTACTGCGGGGAACCCAACTGCGTGGGTTTCATTGGAGGCAAGACACAAACTGAACGAGCAACCAAGCTACCCACCGCCACTGTAGAGGCCCTGGGTATTGACGGAGGTGATGGCTGGGATACTTCTGTTGCCAAGAAGCCCCGAAAGAAGAAGCCTGACGAGGACGACGAGGAATACGTCAACAGCATCCGACCGCGCAGTCTTAGTGAGGATGATGCTCGAAAGGTCATGGCCGCGCTTATGCAGTGCAAGGAGAAATGGATTGCAGTTAAGCTTCTGGATCGTATCCTGCGGTGCGACGAGGAACGCGTCATTCACTGCGTTATGCGGATGCATGCTTACCAAATCTTGAAAACGACACTCAACACGTTCATTGATGACCACAATGTCGTCCTTCAGGTTTTGGATATTCTCGATAAGTTCCCACGCTTGACGAGGAATAAGGTCCAAGATTCCAAGATTGAGGCAACGATTGAAGGCCTGACAAAATCCGACCACGAAGACGTCACATCAAAATCCAAGCATTTGCTTGATGAATGGAGCAAGTTGGAGGTAGCGTACCGAATCCGCCGACGCAAATTTGACCCCAATGCACCAGCTGCAAACTCGTTCGAGGAACGTCGCGGAGCAGGTCGTGAAGAGGAGACAGTCCAGTCTACTTCTAAGACTGCATCACCAACTCCCATCGATGCACCCAAGGGTCCCCGAAACAGCATGCCCCAAAGGAATAACGCCTTTTTCCAGAATGGCAATCGCTCTAGGAGGCCTCCGTTTAACGCATCACTTCCTCAAGGATGGTTTACTGCCAAAGACGCTGCAGGCAATGCCTACTTCTATAACAATCAGGGCGTCACTACCTGGCAAAGACCTACCCAACCTGCCACAGAGCCCGCTGCAAAAGCACCTTCTAAGGCCATGAAGGAGCAATTGGCGATTCAAAGCATCATCAACCAAGTCACTGAAAAGGGAACTCCGAAGCATACTTCTGTATCAACCCCAAAGGCAGCCGAGACTCCGCCTAAGGAGGTGAAGGAGGAGAAATGGCGATCTCTTTCGGTTGACAAACAAATGAAGATTTATGAGAATACCGTATGTTACTTTCTGGCTGCTATGTCACTTATTACTTACTAACACGTACCAGTTGTTTCCCCACATCAAGCACGTTCTCGACAAATTCCATCACAAACTTCCTAAGGAGGAGCTGAAGCGCTTTGGTAAAGATATAGCTAAGAAGCTGGTCGCATCCGACTTCAAGAACAACCGAGTCGAGGACCCCGGTGCACCTCTCAGTGACAAGCAAGTCAAGAAGATAAAGCAGTACGTAAAAGACTTTTTGGATCGTGCCGTTAGGAAATACGGCGAGCATAAACGGAAGGCGGACGGAGACGCAGATACTCTGATGAAAGATGATCAAGGACCAAGTGCTGCAGGTAGCGGCACAGGTTCCGTCGCTGATGGGTCTGATAGCGCCTCTCTGCCCAAGGTTGATGGAGCGTCGGTAGGCGCTGCTGTGGTGTCAGACAGGGAGGGCAGCGGTTCTCTGGGTAGCCCTGATCGTAAGCGAAAGAGGGATTTAGAGACAAGTGGCTCGCCGTCCGTCACTGCGACAGATGGGCCAAACATGAAGAGGCTAAGAGAGGACGATTTGGAAGCACCTAGTCCGCCTCCTCCTCCCCCGCCTCCGCCAAAGTCAGCTATGGACGAGGTTGTCACTGCAGAACAGGAGGCTCTTCGTGAGCAGGAAGAGGCATTAATGAGGGAAAATGAAGAGGCACAGAGGCTTGAGGACGAGGCTCACCATACGAAGGGCTTGGAGGACGCCACTAGGAATGCTGAGATGGACATGTTGGATGCTTCCGACGAGATATCTCGGCTTAATAATGAGGCTCGAGAGCCCGGCTCTCAGGAGACGCCGGCGTGAGGGACGATCAGAATGGGGTTACAAACAGGAGTTGCTAAGTCCCCCAGAATTGCAGTCTACGGTTAGGAGCACTAATGGAGCTTGGCTGGGTCATAATCATATTTGCATTTCGGGAGTTCAAGGGCCGATACCAGGCGCATTGTACCATTTCTTACATAAACGGGTTATACTGTATCCGTACATTCTAGGGCCCTGTCTCAACAGGGTAGCCCTGCAGGAAGTGCTCGGCAGCATCATTCCAGGTTTTGCTTCTTGGGCTGTTTGTCACTAAAAGTGGCTTGGCGTTGAGGATCACCTTGACTCTTGATCCCGAAATCAGACTGTACTGGTGAGGCTCGGCCATTTTTCCACGATGGTTACGCGGAGTTTAGGCTGGTTGTGGGATTGCATTGGTAGTGAAATATTATAGAGTGGCAGAAGACAATATGGAGCAGATACCCCTGGTCAATTATACCAATTCTATGACAGTTCAAGGCATGAGCCGTATTGCTGAGCTTGTATGAGGTTGTCAAGTTTACATATAACACCGTACGCCGATAATGCTTGTTTTCTGTCCTTTGTGTTGTTTCAGTCCTCATCGTCAGATGAATCGTCGTCCTTCCGTCTCTTTTTCCCCACCACTGGGACAATATCTTCCTTCCTCTTGAACACAAAACTCCTCGACGCCCTCTCCTCACCTTTCCATCCGCTCTCGCTAACCTCGCCTTTTGCATTTCTCACAACACCAAGCGTTCGGGCATGCTTGTATCCAGGGTATGCGCGAGCTTGGAAGCGGAAACTGCGTTCAACTTGCAAACCAGCATGGCGAGCCAGATCGCGCACGTTCCATAGGGTGTAAGGCTCGCCTTCGAATAGTGTGATGACGATGGCGGCACCGGGGGCCAGCGCGGGAATAGCGCGCTCAAAGAATGAGACGAGGAGGGATTGGTTGTGACGGACTTGGCGGTTTACATCTGTGGACTTGCCCCCTACGTGAGGGAAGTTGAAGATGATTCGGTCGAAGCGCGTACGGATGATGGAGTTGGGAAGCTTTGTGGCATCGATATTGTAGAGAAGTTTGTTATTGGGAGGGAGGTTCCGCTTGGGTCTGGGCGGTGCGTCTGGGTCATCTGAGTCGTAGTAATCATCTTCCTCGCTGTCGCTTTCGCCATTGGAGTCTCTGTTTTCGTCATGGGTGCCCTCACTGCTTTCGCCTCCTTCTGTTTCTTTAGGTGATGTTTCTTCGTTTCCCTTGTCGGTATTGCTGGGCTTGGGAGCGTCGCCGCGAATCACAGCAATGTTGTCTTGAACGTGGGGGTACTTGGCCAGCAGCTCATTGGCATCCTTTTCCAGAACAGTCGCAGTGACGTTTGCGCAGCCGTGATGTCGAATTATAGAAGCTGCAAAACTCAAATCACCTTCACCTATCAGGAGTATGCGATGGTGAGGCTCAAAGGGTATTGTGGGTGTATCATCGGCTGGTCGCTGGTTCTTGCCTTTACCCTTTTTCACAGGGCCATTGGCGGGCTTGTTCTGGTCTGGTCTGCTCTTTTGAGCATTCTTCTTTGGATGCGCGGGCGCATTCTTGTTCAACAGCTTTCGTCTTTTAGCCATGACAATCTAAAGGTTGCGGCTCTGTCACAAAGTCACGTCAGGTCACAGCAGGGGAGAGCTTTGTATGAGATAGGTTGAGTTGCACGTGGTTGGCGGTTGGCACTTGTATTTTTTTTTCCCCTTCAAAGTACAGACACTGTCGTATCGTACATGCCTACTCTAATCTGTGGAGATGACTTGATTGGCTGACAAGGCTGCGGTAGCGTTTGGTCTAGTTCCCGGGAGCTTCCATGGGCTGGGCTGTGGGCTGTGGGCAGTGTAAGGCGAGTCAAGAAATGCGGGGCTGGCGTTGTGTTGTGTCGTCTGTCGTTAAGTTATTTTTTGTTAGTGGTCTAGGGTGAGGGATGATGATGATGAGATGAAATTTGAGCTTAGATTGTAAAGAGTTTTTATGGTGTGGCAATGACAATAATTAGGGAGGTTACTTTGATACTGGTTCTATCAAATTTTAATATCATACCTCTGTGTTTGCGTCATAGTCAATCAACCGGTCCAGAAGTAAGGATGGAAGAGTTTCTGGTTCATGAAAATCTAACAAGAAGGTATTGAGCACTCGAAACCGCATAGCATCACGATACACAGAATTGCACACAGCCCCCAATTATCAAAATACCACTTGGTCAATGTCTACCAAATAGTTGATCCCCAATGTAAAGTAGAATAACTCATAGTGGCGCTGTAATTGAGGCTAAGGTAGAGACGCGAAGACCTTGGGTCCGGTGTTTGATAGGAATACTGCAACAGTGGCTGGCAGTGACATCAAATTAACGCTCTTGCGGCACAAACACTCAAAGCAGTCTTAGCAGTTACCGCGCGAGTGAATAAAAACAATATCGCTGGTTACCCGAAACTCCGAAGACCGTGGCACAACGGTGGAGTGTTCGTTTTGACAGGGCAAGCAAAGTGAGAGTGAGGCTCCACAGCCGGGTTACGGGATGAACAACTGTTACAAATAGACCAGCTTGGTATGGTAGGTGCAGCAATTCACACCAAGTGCGACTGTTGACAGTACTTCCGAGCAGATTCAGTGTTCCGATCTCGTGCGAGTGAAGTGTTGAATTTACAAGGGTGTGGATTCCAAAATCACCCGACTATACATCTCAATCACCAAGTTGAATCTGACTGAATCTGATACCCTGACCACATCCTGGTACTGCTTGTTTGCATTGGTCACAATGCACTTTGCATTATAGAATTACATGCAGATTTAGTCTTTAGGCAACTGTTGTAATTAGTCATAAAGTGTATAGTTTATGCACTCAGTGTATTGTCAAAGTATCTACGCTATCATTTGTAAACGAAACCACATTTAATCAATTGAGAGAATCTGGAGTGCAGCATGAACAATTGCAACTCCTTGCAGAATGAGAGAACATCGACAGGGGCTACAGAGCCGCGGCGAACGGAAAATCCAGGCTACCGGACCAATTAAACCATCATAAACTGTCTTGACAGAGCCAAAAACGGCTTAGACCAGCCAAGATGGGCGTGGCTGGTGGACAATCCCGGTGATCAGGGGTGTATAATCTCTGGAGCGACTCAGCATACTTTACAGCGGATTGCAGCGCACTTGTAGAGCACTTACAGCGACAAACAGAGTTACCCCCACTTTTATTGGCTCGTCTGGCACATTTCATTCACCCGTTTGGGTTATGCTGCTAGGACTGGTATTATTGGGAAAAAAAGGGACTGGAAGCGCTTCTCCGTCTCATTCATTACATTAGAACCTCCTTCATTATCACGACTTCAACCACTTTCTACGCCAGCTGTTCACCGCGAACCATCATATTCGACGTGACATCAAGCTCGACGACTGAGTGGGTTTGTCAAAATTTGCTGCAGCTGTTCTACTCTTGGCGCTGTTGCGTTGCAAGTTGCGGCCACTGCCAGAGCAAAAACTTCTGATCCATACAAACTATACGTACCTCTTAACTCTCTCAGATCCGGATTGACTTCAGAATCCTTCAAACTTCAACCTTCAACCATCAGCCGTAATCCTCTGCTCTTTTCTGATATTAGCCCGCGCAAACCTTTATTACTTTCCTCTTTCAGCGTACGACGTATCCTCTCTGCTCTTTGTTTTCCGCGTTTCTGCTAGGGACAAGGTCTTTCATCGCGCCAAAAAACACACACGTACAGCGTCTGCGCTTCTCTCTCATTACCCTGTCTTTTAGGTATGTACCTTACTCCCCTGTCACTGGCGCGTGGCACATTCTCACCTCTAACCTAGAGGAAAAAAGTTGGTACCCGGCCCGCTACATACCTGCATTACTTACTTCCCTTCCTCTCAAACTTCACACCATCCGCCTTTCTTTCTCACCTCCAACTACATGATCCATCGTGCTCATCATGGCTGAGAACGAGTCTCCCGCAAGGGAACCTTCCACCCGTGGTCGTGGCCGCGGTGGGAGAGGTCGTGGCGGTCGAGGTAGAGGAGGTGGTAGAGGTGGCTCTATTGCTGCAGTATCCAAAGCGGCTACTGCAAAGGTCGGTCGTGGTGGCTCACGAAGAGGCCGAGCAAAGAACTTCGCGGATTCGCGTGTCCAAGCTGCTTACGAGCGCCAACGGCATCTCAAAGCCAATTACCAGGCTGTTGCTCACGCGCTCAAACCGGCTCTACAAGAGCTTGCCGAACGCACCATTGATGATGCCTTACAAAACCCAGACAAGCATAAACATGCTAAAGAGTTCATACCTCTTATCCAAGAACTCCAAGATAACTTCGATGCTAAAATAGCCGAGTATACACGGCGATACAACAGAGACAAGGAGCTTGCTGAACAGTTGCATGAGGCCCATGATTATGTCGCCCATCAAGAATATCTGGTATGCTATTTCCTCCTTTTACGTGACGCTATCACGTTTCCGAGGTTCCCAATGAGGCTCTTGGCAAGTACTAACGAACCCCCACAGAACGGTTACGAAGAAATCAAGGAGCAGTTCTACGAAGGACAAGAGAACCGTGCTCGCATTCTCAATTCATTGTATGACAAAGATCTCCCTGTTGATGTAAGTCAAAATTTTCTTAAATATTTTCATCCCTACTCTACACTGTTTTACCGTCTGCATTCCACATCCAAACATCTACCTTTTGCGTTAATTGGTGGTGCATCTGCTGACACACTTAACACAGGTCGTCGATGATCAATATGAATACAAGGTCATCAGCGACGAACATTTTGATGAAGAATTTGGAATTTATGAGTGCAAGCTGGGCAGTATTCTAGTTCCTTACCCTTCTCGCGTCCCAGGCACTGCTATGTGGCAAAAGGGACGCGATAATGAATTGGCCGCCACTGCTGCTGTCAGTGCTCCAGTCACTTCTGCTCCCGCTGCTCCAGTCAAGAGCACCCGTGGCCGAGGTCGGGGTGCCAATAAGCGCAGAGCACAAGATCAACCCGAGGGCCAGCCCACCCCCAAGAAGAACACCAGAAGTAACCCTGACGATGCTGCCGCATCCCCATCGCTCTCTGCCCCAGCCCCTGCCAAAGGTCTTCTCGCTAGTGCTGCGGAAGTCGAGGCAACACCTGAGGGCACACCAGCCGAGTCAGACTCAACCCCAGCATCTCCAGAACCTCCCGCCTTTGTCAATGGCATTGCGCATGCTGCAATTACTCGGGCACAAAATCTCAGACTGCCTGCTCGTGAGAAGAGCCCACCGTTGCCGAAGAACATGGGCGAGCCAGATGAGTACGGCTTCAGGATGTTCAACCAGAAACCATCCATGCGAGAGAAGGGCATCAGCAACCGTCTTTTCGTGCCTCGACCTTTCGAGTTTGAGAAATGGGAGATTGGCTTCCGAGACTCTACTAATGACTCTGGCAAGGGCCACACCCGTGCTAAGCGTGGCAAGTACCTCGATACTCCTGACAGCAATGGTTTGTATATCGATTCCTGGTGCAATGGTTTCGACTTTTCAAACACGAAGCCCTCCGACTTTGACAAAGAAACCGTGAAGCGTTTTGGAGTGCACCCCAAATTTGGCATCATATTGAGAGATGCACCTGTCCCTGAGTCTGAAAAGACTCCTTACGTCATGCCAGGAAAACCTGTGGTCTATATTGCGAACCCTTCGGGTCGCATTTCGCATGCTTCTCGTTCATTCTTGAAGACTGCTAACCATCGCCGTGTGGAAGATAACCCGTATCGCTCAAAGGTCGGAGCTTCGATGAGACGATTCTGCAAACTTCAAGATATTGACCCCGATGAAATCAACATTTCTGAGTATGTTCGATCTGAAGACGAGCTACGAAGCCAGTCTCTAGGTACTGCTCTCAAGGAACTTGAAGTCAGGCCTGTCGTTAGCCGGGAACCATCCGAATCTGAGGAGCCGGAAGCTGAAGAACAAGTGATCGAAGCAGAGGATGTGACGGCCGCACAACCTGAAGTTGGATTCAACGGCATTTCAGTTCTCGCCCTTGCGAGTGCTTTCCTTGAAGCCGAGGAAAACAAAAAGGTACCTGAGCCTGCGCCTGTGCCCGCGCCCAAGCCTGCTCGATATGATGCCATTCGTGACGTTTTTACCGACTCAAAGCCTACACCGATTCCTCAACCAGGCACTAGACCCAGTGTTGGACTTGATATCCTGGCAGCCTTGAGTGATGTCGCAGGCACTTCTAACGAGCCTGCCCCCGTGCAAGAGCTGGCTCCAGTCCACGAAGCTTCAGCGGCTGAGTATGCCATGGGCTACGAGCCAGCACCCATGTCTGAAACCTCTCATATGATCGAGCCCATCGGAGTTCAAGAACAACCAGTCTACCGTGATGCTGTGGCAAATGGTATGGGCCCTGCGTCTATTCCATCACATGGAATGCAAGAGCATGATCATCGAGGTTCCACCTCCCGAGCCAATGAGTTCCCGCCCGTCACTCCGAGCCAGGCGCATATCGACCCTCGCTTCAATTGTAACCCCGTTGAGGTTCCTCAAGGCTACATGCACCAGCCTCACACTCAGCTGCCAATGCAGTCAAGCGGCTCAGTGCATGGTCACCCCGGGGAGGCCTTGCCCTACCCACCTATACATGACCCCAGCGTGCCACAGCATCCGTCAGTACGACATTCTGAGTACCCTCCCCCCCCTCCCTCTCAGGGTCCTCAAGTTCAAGACCAGGGGACATATCTGTCACATAACAGCTACCCGAACCCAGATCCCCGTGATGCTCATATGGCCTCGGGCCGTCCTATCGATCCCGGATATCCTCCTCGTCGATTGAGCTACGCACCCGAGGCTCCTAGCTACTCGCGTCAATACTGGTCGCAACCTCCACCGCCTCCCGGTCCTACAACCGCTGCCTCCGCTCCTCCGGGGCCGGCCCCAGGCTCCGTGTCGTCTCACTACTCATCTCCAGCTCCGCCCTCGGCCCGGATACCGTTTTCTCACAATGGAAGTACCGAGCCTTTACCCCCCCTTCGCCCATCAAGGGGACGCAATCAATCCCTCCAGGACGAGGCACTCCTGGAACCTAGTTTACGGTCGTCTGGTTCATACTACCCTCCCGGCCCTCCTCGCCCTTACCACCGAGGAGGCTACCCTGGCCCCGAGCCACACGGGCAGCCGCAACTGCAGCCCATCGCAACGGATCGAATTCTGCCAAACCCGCAGACTGCCGGGCAAGGCTATATGACCTCGCCTCATCAAGGCTACGCACATCAAGTACTATCTCCAACGTATGCGAACCCCCCTCCTATGCCTCCGCACATGGCTCAAAGCCCCCAAGAAAATCATCAGGGTCTGCCCAGTTCGGTTCATCGTCATCGATCTACCCCTTCAGGGTCGTCTGATGCTGGTAACAAGTACCGCAAGCTGCAACCTGCCCCCGTTCCCGCGCATCGAGCGTGGCCGAATAAGCCCGAACTCAAGACCATCCCGTACGACCACAAAGAGACCGGGTCCGCCGCCGCACTTCCCAGCTCTGGTCCGACTCAGATTCGAGGATGGAGCGTGAATCAACCACGCAAGCGAGGCAGCAAGGAAAAGGGCGAGCCTGGCCAAGATCGAGAAGACTCGCGATAGAATGGTGATAATTCTTTTTCACAGGCAGATGGGCAAACTAAACCAAACAAGCCTTTCAAGTCCGTCCGATTTGCGGAGCCTCTCTTCGGCGACCCGGCTATCGTTCAGAAATCTAACAAGAGAAAGCGTGCTGATCTGCAAATTAACAAGGATCACGTGGAGAGTGAGTCACTCCCAGAGACTCAAGCGAAGAATGACGAGGACGTTGTGATTATCAACACGGATGAGAACTCAAACAAGCGACAACTACGTCCTAGAAAGCCCAAGACCCCCCCGGTGAAACCAGCTGCCTCAACAGCTGAGCCACCAAGGAAAAAGCCAAGAGTGACCGCAGCGCGTAAGCCAGCCGCTGTTGCGCCTGCCGAGACGGCATCAAAGAAAACGAGAATCAAAATTGTCCGTTCCAACTCATTGAAGAATGCGGCCGCCAAAGCCACGGGTGCCATAACAAAACCCAAAACTACGAGCGACAAATCTTCAAAGGATCAGGAGCTTTCAGTCAAGGAAGAATCGTCTGATGACGTCCAAATCATCAAGAGCCAGCGATCGGTCATCGTCATTGACAGTACTGACGAGAGCTCAAAATAAAAATCGACATGGGGAAGATGAGATGACGTCTCGCTCATAGTGAACGACAACTTTATTCCTCCCAACCCCTTTCCCAAGCAACCGCAGCGCAGTTGCTATGATACCCAAAAACTATATACCCGAAAATCGGTTTGACTGCATACTGGCCTATCTAATTATCATTAACGTTGAGGACATAAATCCCCCGTTTTTCGCATCAGCGGCGTTAGACAAGCATGTCCACGGACATACAACAACAAATGATCTGCATTTTGATATTTTCTCGCTCTCGACCTGCATGTCCAGCACTTGTTTTTTACTGCCTTGGCTTCCAATTTGCTTCGTTATGAAAGTGCACGTCAGACACCGGTGGAGAAGCATTCGTCAGACCCAATAGCTGCACTCAGAAGAGTCGATGTACATCTTTGAAAGTGAATACCCAGGCGATCGCAAACATGATTCTTTCTTGGAGGAACAGAGGCACAAAAAGGGTTTAAGAGAACGTGGATGTGCCACGTATATACTTAGTCGATAAAGATTACGAAGCTAAACAAGAACGAATAATGAATTTTAGAATGCAACGCGAAAGAAACGTGACGTACGTGATGGCTCATCAGTGTCTGACCACATGTCGCTATGATGAATTGGTGTGGGTGTTCCCCAAAGTCTAATAGCTTGATTCACGCAGCCTCGTCACGAAAGATAGGGCTCTTAGAGCAAGCAACCTTGGTCGCTATGATGAATAAAAAGAGACATGGCTTCAGAATGCCATCGACAAGTGGTATGAGGCTAGAAACATTTCCAACTCTCCAGTTGCTTAGCGTCGAATTTCGGCAAGCATAACGATTCCAATTCACGGTTAATATGAAGAGCGATATTCGCGCGGTGAAAGTACAGTAAGCTCGATGCTCGACTCTGACTCGTCGTCGACCATGACTGGTGCCTTTTTAGCCTCCTTCTTCTTGACCTCCTCCTTCTCATTCTTGCATCGCTGACAGGCGGAATAGATTCCCCAGATTATTATGGTCGTCACGACGCCTCCTATTATCCATTGCTTTTTCGAGGGCATTTTGCTTGGTGGGTTTGGATCCAGAAGGTGAGGTTGGGGATATGTTCGGGTCTGAGTTCAGTTAGGTTCAATATTGAGGGGCTTTAGTCGAATGGAAAGAGGAGAAAGGCAGATGTCATTGCGTACCAGTTCAAAGAGTACTCATATATCCGACATGAAAGCTTTGCTGCTGTGGTATGAGGTTGTTATGACATGGAGTTGATGAGGGGAAAGGGGATACTGTCACAAAGGAGTGGTCAAGTCAAGTATAGTGAGCTCCATGGCAGAGATAAACTCTTGTGAATTCTCAACACCACTTAGATGGAAGACTGGAAACTCAACAATACTGAGTGGAAAGTTTGAATCATGCCCTAAAAATGCGCCCTCTGCCTTCCCACGTATCGAATTTCAATATAGCCAGGGATATTCCAAGCCAGAAAGCCTCCGACAGTCGACTTTCGGTTTGAAAGCGGCCTTTTCCGTTTTTTCGAAAACATTTCTATAAGCTTCATCTCCTCCTGTCTCTGTTAAGGGCAGAGTTCGTACTTCTCCTGCTCGCTTACGGGTTTGATACCGCCTTCAGTCGCAAACTATCCATGCTGTCCTCGAAATCGATTCTGCAAAAAGGATGAAGTATAGACTATTATACAAGACCCATGCCATAGAAGAGGTTAGGATATTCTGAACGGTCTGTATGTGAAAAGACTAGAACAACTAAATCTGGTGGAACCTCTGGCTATAACACAAGAATTCATCTTTGACCTGATTCAGTACTCTAACTTGAACGTCCCCTCTTTTGAGTAGAAGTTAGAACAAGTTCGACAGTAGTTAATTGTAAAATTGGTCAGGGGTTTGGGACTACTTACTTTTCTCACCAGCCTTTTTAAGCACTACGAGGAATGCGATCAACACAATGCCTACACAGCTGAGACACCAACCCCAGACAGACACTATGGGCATTTGGGGCTCAGCTGTAGCTGCAGCTGTGGTTGTGGTCATGATGGTGGGTGATAGTGTTGGCGTTGATGTGGTGAATTGTTGTTTTTGAGAGGGGAGAGGGATTGTTGCAAACGAAAAACTGTGAAAGCGTGTCAAGATTGTCAAACAAGGGGGTCGAAGTGTCTTTTGCTTAAGGCGGTCCTCTCTAGAGTATAAGTTCAGCCCGGGGTAAAGTGCCTTTCCTTGGACACTCCTCAATTGTCCACTGATTTCGGTCACTTTTTGTCAGGTTTTATCCCGAAAATATACTTGAACGCGCGTATGCCAAGTAATCCAAGGCAAATAGCAATACTGCCCATGCAAATTATTCCTGTGAACTTGACGGAGAAGTCCAGGATCTTTTTAGGGGCCTTGTTCATGACTGAGTAGCCGAGTTGGTAGAATGAAGGTGTTGTTAAAACTGAGGCTTGGAGTAGAAACAGAGATAGAACAGAATAAAAGTAACTTAATATACCTAGAATCACAGATTGGCTAAAAGATTGGGCATCCTTTGGTAGTTAAGTTGCCAGACAAACTATACGATTGCCCACTTAGACCTTAATCAGTACTCATGACCACTGCTCAGCTGACACGAGTATTATATTGACTTTGCAGTTTTGATCAATGGAGCGATCGGTATGGTGTCTGTCCGACTTCATGTCCGATAGGCCATATCACTACTCTGGGACATTCATTGGCAGAGTCTTTGAACCGACTTGTACATATAAAGATGGCATCTTGTCGACAGCTAAATCTCTTTCCATTTCTCTCTACCAAAAATTACATTTCCACTCACGCTCTCAGACTGACTGGAAATATATACACTTTCAGAGATGGATCTCAAAAAGCTTATCATTCCCCTGCTCGGCGGAGGCATCTTGATAGCCTGTGCCTGCGCCATTCATCACAGAAAAAAAGCACCCTCTTCCGGAGAAACCAAAGGATGGCTCAGAGGAAGCTTAATCAAGGATACTTTATCTCAAACTTCAATCTTCGACTCACAAATAACCCCTTTTTCTTTTTTCTCTTTACCTCGAGCTTCGGTCTTCAACTCATACTTTACCCCTTTATCTTTACTCCACACAACAGTCCAACATGTCTCTCGCTATCATGAGCCCATCACATGAGGCTTTCAAGAAAATGCCTGTCTGGCAGCATATCTTTTTCGCTTCCTTGGGTCTCGCTGCCGTCGTCTTCTTTGGTTGGCAAAATTACTATGCGTACAGGAGGATCATGAAGAAAAACATGGAAAACAATAGTATGTATTGACAATACTCTTTCGTTCTGTTATCATCTTACTGACTCTCTGCAGAAAAATAAACGACAGATCGCCACCCACTATCAGTGTTCGACAGAAGGCGACTTCTATGGGTGATGGTCGGATTTGTTCCAATTGGGGAGATGTAGGGCTTGGGGATGGAATCAGACGGGAGGAGTATGGTATGATAAAGGACTGGTGCTTGGTTATGTATCACATGTTCAAGTCGATAATTTTTTTAAAAGAAAAAAAAAAAAGTCGGATGTATTAGGATTGAAGTTTGAGATTTGCAACAGTGCTATTTCTTTGAATCTACCTATTGACGAAAGATTCCAATTCTGCCACATGTCGCTATGATCTCTGCTGAATACACTTGATCTTGATTTATTTTGAGATGATCTAACCAGCCCGAAAATATGACCCAGTCGAAAAGGTCATCCATTCTCTCTCTCTGTCTGGGTTGCGCATCATGTTCTCTAGCATGGCTATGGTATCTACCGCACGGCGCGCTGATGGTGGTGCAATAGCCCTAAGGATCCTCATATTCTGGCTCTCATTCGGTGCTTCATCTTCCTGTTTGTACCCGTTAATATTGCTCTCAATGAGTTGTTGTATCCAAGTACTTGCCTTGGTCTCCTCCTCCTCCTCCTCTTCTTCTTCTTTGGGTTCTTCTTCCGCGGGTGCTTCCGCCTCCGGCTCCGGAGCAGGTGCTTCTTCGTCACCCTTGGGGGGTTTTCCCCTGCAACAAAAAGCAACACAAGAGCCCAAAATGACGACAAGGAACACTATAACTCCTATGAAGGCGAATGTACCGTATTTTGAAATAAACCTCTGGATGAGGTTGCCGTTTGTGTTTTTGTTTTTGTTTTTGTTGTAGGGCCGTCTTGTTGGGCGCCTGTACCGATCCGGATGGTATCTCGATGGCCTGTCCGAACTGAAGGCGTTCATCTTGTATCTCCTGCGTGGTAGATAGGTAGGTAGGTAGGTAGGTAGGTAGGTACACTCGTAAATTTAGACTGCGAGGGATAAAGGAAGCAGGTTGTATTTATATCTCTTTTTCCAAAGTGTAATTCAGATTCGAAGTATCCAGCTTGGATTTAGATTATAGATTTCACACGTATGCACCTATCATATGCTCTTCGGCATTATTCAGAAACAAGATTCAAGGATCGCCCATGACAATATGAATCTTATATGGTTGGACAGGCCAGTGCTTGGTCGAGTTTTTTTAAACAATTATTGTCACGTTTCAGTCTTGACATGTCTGACAAATTAAATAAAAAGTTGGCCAGTACATTCAAGACTTCTTTTGCGCCTACAAAAACATATCAGGAAGAAATAACCCTCACAACATCGTAACCCTTGGCCTCTCAAAGCTTGACTCCCCAATCCCCAGCCAACCATTGTAAAGTCTCTCTCATCATCCACATGTTTCCTCATACGTTTGCATCGGCCTGTGTGCCACTTTTCCGCTCAATGCGCTTCTTGCGCCTCTTCTCGGAGAAAAGGTAAAGGCATAATATGATGATAGCCGCGGTGGCAATGAAGGCAGTCACTAAGAGGACTTTGACATTGTTTGTTTTCCAAGGATCGGTGGGGGCACTTCCGTAGACCGCGAGCCTCTTAGCCATGGTGTTGTGTAGGTTAAGCTTCCAGCTCCTGCTATCTGGGTGCCCGGGCATTGGGGTTCACTCCAGTCAGGGTGCCTCCAGAGCCAGTCTGGATGCCTGCGGTCTGGGTGCTTGCGGTCTGGGTGCTTGCAGAGGTATCAAGGCACTTCCAGGGGCAGTCTGGGTACCTCCAAAGGCAGTCTGGGCACCTCCAAAGGCAGTCTGGGCACCTCCAGGGGCAGTCTGGGTACCTCCAGGGGCAGTCTGGGTGCCGCTTCCCTGGGGCTTCTTTCGGTGTTTATGGCAGTGACCCTTGTCACCCTTTTTGTTGTGGTCACCCTTTTTAACTACTCCGATTAGGATTGCAAAGACCGCGAGGATGAGGGCAATCCCAGCCAACCATTTCCAGAAATTGTTAGTTTTAGGGTGGTTTCTGTGATTGGGGTGGAGTCTCGGCCTCTCAATCATGTTGTTGGTGCTTGCGTGGTTTGGAGCTTGCTGACAATGATGTAGTTTTCGTCGAGTTACCAGATCCAATGGAGTGATTATGGTAAGGGTAGGCCTGGGTATGAGTGGGTGAAAAGAATCCACAGAGTCTGGAGGGGATTTTCAGATTTATATATGTTTATCTCAGTCTACAGAACTTTACTACGTAGCCAGTTGTTGATAAGGGAATATCGAGAGTTTGGGTGTCTGAGTTTAGGGGCGAATCATAAGTTAAGTAGCTCCTTTATTTAGATTCAGGAATACTCATGTATCGGGCGAATAGAAAGTCGTTTCTCTTGTGTTGCCATGTCGAATATGCTCTGGAACCTGTCAAAGTTCTTAGCCTTTTTGTGTAAGAGTTGAGACGACAAATATACTTATATGAGCACCCGACAACAGGCTGAGTTTTCTTTCTCTACATTTCGATCCTCTTCTGATAGGCCCGCCCCCGTAGGAATCTGTTCTTTTTCTATTCGCTGGCCGAAGTGTTCTCGAGGCAACAGTAAACCTTGAGTCTGATAACACCCAATAAGATGAAGTTACTTTATTGCTCGTGAAGAGTTAATATCGTCACATGTATTCATTAATATGCTTATATTCGGGGCCTCCTTGTTTTGAGGGTCTTTGTCGCTCCCCGTGGCTGTTTCCTTAGAATCAACCCTTTTCACACCTTCTTCCTTCACAGAAACCATTCCCTTTGCATACTTGTCCAACAAACCTATCATCATGGCGCCACTTCCTACGATCTACGTGCGCGAGTCTGTCGCTTCCGGTGCAGATTCCCTCGATGAACGGTCTGTCCCAGGCGAGGCCGCAACCACTCGTCCTTCCTCTCTTGAGCCGCGAGAAAGGATACCAGAACTCGACGAAGGCACTACCCTACCGCCCAAATTCGCCGGATCTGATAACGCTCACGACTCGCCCCTTTCTGGGTATGACATTTCTAAAAGAACTCTACATGCTCGTGAAGATCCCCTTCCAGATTACATTGATCATTGCGAACTTCATGGGCCTGGCATAAAATGTGTTCGAAAGCCTGGTGTTCCCACTGGTCGACCTATTATTGCTGACCCCCCCGGTTTTTTTCCGTATGGATATGGACCTTCTGAGACTTCCAATGGCCTACCTGTTATTGGTGGTCCTGATCTACCGGTTAAGGATAGTCGACATTCTGGTCCACCTTCTGATGTTGGTCAACCTTATGGCGGTGGTCCACCTTCTGATGTTGGTCAACCTTATGGCGGTGGTCCACCTTCTGATATTGGTCGACCTTCTGGTGGTGGTCGTAGACCTCAACCCATGACACACGATCCTGCAATTGATCTCACACCTGGCAGGGTACCGATGGGTGAGGTTGGACCACCCGGGCCCTCATTCATGAACAGATACGGGAACATGATCTATATCGGTCTCGGTGTCATCGCTGTTGCAGGTGCTGGCTATTTTGGTTTCAATTTTTGGAAGAAGAAGAAGGCTGCTGCTTCTGAAGCTGCAGAGTAAGCTGCTGTGTGAGTGTATTCAACTAAACATGGACCCAGAGTTTTGCTAACTTGAACTGACAAGGGCTTCGTTTTGGCAGTGCGATATGAATGAGGGATCGCTTGGGCATGACTGGATGGACTTTTGTATGGCGTTGAATCTATTCCCATTAATATTATTTCCTTATCTGCAATATTTTTCTGGATGGGTCGCAAATGGGTCTGCGATCGAATTTTTTAATGTTATTATTTTAGGGATACTATTCTCTATGAGGATTGCTGTATCGGCACAAGATGCCCCTATGTTGTTCGCAAATTCAACTCAACTTCTTAATAGTTTTCCCAAAGATCCTTGACGTATCCCTCTGTCAACTTCTCGTCCTCGCCGTAGACTTCCTGCCATCCAGAGAACCCTTGGTCCAAAACAAACACTTCCTGACCGCTCTCGCCCTTGGGGTCTTCACCCATGGAGCGTAGAAGACCATCCCGCTCTCGCAGGTACTTGAGTGCAGCACTTGGTCCTCGCTGTTGACTCAATGCGCAGTGAAATACGACTGTCTTTTTGTCTTTGAGGCGACGTACCAGAGTTGGCATCATAGAGTCTAGAGTGTGTGCGGGGACATTGGTTGACCCCTTGATGTGGCCACCGATGTAATCTTGGAGACGTCAATATAATTAATTCTGGGTATTATATAAGATTCCCGGAAATATCATTCCGGAAGCAAATCTGGGTATTGATTGAACTTACCATTATCACGAACATCGATAACAGCGAACGTGGGATCTGTGACGTTGACTTCCTCAAGGATCTTTTCAGAAAGAGATTTGGCCGACAGCCGCTTTAGAGAAGCAACTGTTGTCATTGTGCGAGTCTGTAGGAAGAAAGACTTTGTTATGTTCTTGAGAGGTTGCATGTGAGAATGAGGTCGAGTGAGAACTGAACTAACGATGAGGCTCATTCAAGGTTGGATTAAGATCAATCCCGCAAGTGGGGCTAAATTTAGTGTGTCAGTTTCCTCTTTGGTGGACCAGCCACCCCACAAGAGTCTTGGTATACCTATACTAAGGTAGAGGAGGATTGTCGTACAAGAGGCTCTAAAGACATTTCCAATTCCAATTCTAAAGGGCACTCTTTGGAAACCATCACTCGACCTGACATGTAGGGTACTTGATGGCTGATATGATAATCACTGTCTTTGCAAGCTTGAGTCTATTTCTCAGTCTTCACCTAACCTATACCACCTAATTTGACTTTCATATCAGAACCAGTGCTAGGTTTATATTCTGATTCAACTTTGATTTTGATACGGAGACGTGTCACTGATAAGTTTACGTAGCGGCGCAGTAGATGGTACAAGTGTATCTATCACGACGAGTTCGAACCCCCTCACACTTGGCTTTGAGAATACTCAAAGATACTCCCTCGGCATCTGTATACCTGCTATGGAAGAAATGTGAGTAGATGATAGTGGTTACTGCTAACAACGACCAGATATCTCCATCGGTAAAAATACCAAACATCCATTATATAAACCAGCACCTCCGATAGATGAGGTAAGGTAAGGTAAGGTAAGTGCATTTCTTTTTGCATCTTTGTACACCGCGTCTAAGTGATAGTTTGCTACCCTGCAAGATCCCAGATCCAACCCCTGTCCAATGACGCACTAAGGCTGACCATCAATGGTCTCGGCACTGGCCTGGCTACTACTACCCGCTTTTAATCAACAATCTTCGGTTCTAGTCTCTTCTGTTTCCATGACCCATTCACCGATTGCACTCTTGTTATGATTGTCTCTACTTTCCTACGGCCTCGGCAAACACTTCTCTTTGTCAACACTCTCAAATCTACAGCCAATTCGCTACGACTGTTCCCTTCTTCAACTCACACTACCGACATTTACTCAACCCCACGACGACACACACAGTACCGACTCTACTCTAAGATGGGTTCGCAACCGGAACAGATCAAGGAGAATGGACACCGTACCTCGGAAGGAGTAATCGCAGATTTGGGTTTCACACCTATGGTCATGGTCGATGGCCAATGGACTGTTGATAAGGTCGTCAAGGAGATTCCTGGTGGTGCGCCCGCTGAGGAGTCCTCGTCACCGCTTCCCTTTTTCCACATGCTCGAACGACTCAAGACGACCAAGCGTGAAGGATGGAGGCGGTTCGGCATCTCTAGGTAAGTACACTCTAAATGCCCTATCTCTCACAGGACATACTGACGTATATTAGGGGAGAGTCTATCGCCGACCACATGTATCGCATGTCTATGATCTCCATGTTCGCGCCACCCTCCCTCGCTCCCAAGCTCGATCTCGCCAAGTGCATGAAGATGTGCCTTATCCACGACATGGCAGAACTTCTTGTTGGCGATATTACCCCTGTTGACGGCGTCCCCAAACCCGAAAAGAGTCGACGTGAATCCGAGACCATGGACTTCTTAACAAAGAACCTGCTAAGAAACGTCGCCGGCGGCACGACAGGCGAGGATATCCGCGCCATCTGGCAAGAATACGAGGACTCCGAAACGCTAGACAGCCACTTTGTGCACGACGTGGACAAGATGGAACTTCTTTTGCAGATGGTCGAGTACGAGAAGCGCGGTGAGGGTAGACTAGACCTAGGCGAGTTCGCGTACGTCGCTACCAGGATGCATTTGCCGGAGATGAAGGCATGGGGCCAGGATGTTCTCAAGGAGCGGGAGGCTTTCTGGGGAAGCAAGACACATGTTCACGGTGAGGAGGGCACCAGCGGAGGTGTCACTACAGAGCGAAAGGGTCAGCAAGACGACTACTACAACAAAGCCTAAGTGGGTCGAGATTGTATGTTGCTTTGTTTGTTGTGAGAGTTGGATGAATGATACTAATGATATTGTGATGGCGCATGAAATAGAGGAAAGCATGGGATGGATGGGGCTATTAGATGGTATGTTCTACGTGGTACAAGATGAGATAGACTTGTTAGAGGAACGAGCAATGATTAACGACATGCAAGTGCATCTAGAACTGTCATGACTTGCCTCCCTGAAGCACCTCATGTGATGATCAACGATATTAACCCAAGACAGTTCTAGATGCCACGCTTTTGATATCTCAAAACATCCCCTTTCTCAACATTTCTTTGTCCGTTTCAGATGAACCCTGTCGATCTTGAGTGGACCAAGCCCTGAGCCTACGCCACGCCACGCAGTTGGAAGCTGCAGCTGCAGGTCGCCAACAAGCAGGAATGGAAGTTTTTAATTAGCCACTTTCTTCCGCAGCGGTGAGATCTAAACAGGTTTCAATTCCCACTTGAACAGTTTCATCTCCATTCACATTCAAACCACTCTTCAATACTCTTCCGTCACTCTTTTGTTTATTTCTACCAGATTTCTAACATATACCGAGGTGCCGATACCTACAGCTAGGATTATTCACCATCTGACCAATCACATTCGTCCAAAAACGCCTGTGCTGGCCCCCCAACCACCCCCAACCATCCAAACAAAACATCGACAATTTGCCAAAGGAACAATCCATTATCAAAATCCAGCCTCACTTTCAAGGCGTCTTTATACACCATCTTACTCTGTCAATAGGCACTCTCTTTTCATTCGCGCCTACACTTTGCGCATCTATCTGATTTGGGCGGCTGTTTTAGTCCAGGCAACCTTTGTCCCCTCCATTTCCCCAAATCCCATGCGCTCATCATCACAAGACACAATCGTCTATCTCACATAGTCACGAGGATATCTCATCAAACTATCGCCATCCTCAACAAAACGAAACAATTCGATCACTTGAATCATCTAGTTCTTTATCCTCGATTGTGATCGATCCGAATATTCGATTCTCCATCTACCCCGGATTTGCTTGCGGCAGTGAACCTGATGTGTCTCAGCTGTCGTTGACCTTGACCAACCGTTAATAGCTTCGCTGCGCTTAGAACAAAAGGCTGTTACATCACCCGACAATCGGCAAGCGAGCCGCGCCCTTTCGACCTCCGCTTTTCGCATTCCTATCACCCAGACACGATGACTATCCCAACGCATTTCCACATGCCTGGCGGCTTCAATCGCGAGGGCGTTCACCCTGGCCTGTTCCGTCCGCCCATGTCCCCAAGCCCGAGCACCAGCTACGGTTACGCCTCCCCGTACAGCACTGCGACACCCGAAGGGCAAGCTGGAAAGCGAAAACGGACCTGTCATGACATGTCACGATCGCAAGACATTCGCATACACGATGACGTCGATAGGCATGGCTACTTTGGATCACCCCTTTCTCAGATAAGAAATGACGACATGCGTTATCAACTTGCTGGACAGCTCGATACACCAAGCGCCGGCCCTTTTGATACTCGTATGCTCGATGAGAGCGTTTACTCGGATTCAGACTATCGTCGCGCACTTGGCTCTAAACGAACGCAGCATGATACTGATCATAACGACGCTGGCCCGACACAACTGTTCCATCTCCCTCCTAACCCAATGCCTTCGCAAGGCTGGGGCAGTTTCGCATTTTCGACTATTGGCGGCGTCGTCGGCCGTGTGTGGGAGTTTTGTAAGACTGGTTCATTTAGAGGATTCCAAGCTGGCGGTGGCAAGGCTTACGCGATGAATTCTGGCAGGGTGGAAGAGCTGGACCAGACACTGTTCGAAAGTCACCACTTCCCTGGACGATTCCCACCGCCGCAGGAAGACTACTTCAATCATCAGTCCGATAATGCCGACCATGAGATGAACAGTGGCGCATCTACACCCACAGCACCGCACCCGAAGAGAAGACACACTGATAATAAGGATGAACTTGGCAGGAATTGGGTCATGGTGAGTGATGAGAAACCAGCTGAGCCAGAGCCTGTACCCAAGCCCACTCCTCAATTACGACGTCCGTCTTGTTATGCGACCCCTCGAAATCGAAACTCAGGTCCCTCGATGACAACAGGTCGACGCATCAGCGCTACTCCATCATCTCGATTTTCATCCGCCTCTACTCCTGGTCAGCGACGATCAACTATCAACCGACCTTCGAGCCGATTATCAGTTGGCCCCTCCCCTTCGGCGCCTTCCCCTCGCGCAGCATCAACCGCCTCTTTCGCCTCTTTTACTTCCTTTGGGTCCCCTCGTGAGGCAACTCCAAGCAAGATTCCCCAACCTAGTCGTCGCCGAACCACAGCTGCACCATCACCGATAACCAAGACATCTTCACACCGCCGGTCTCATAGTAATGCCTCAGTAGCGTCAGGACGTGGAGGGTCCGCCGAAGCCAGTCCCCGTCTCACTGCAGAAGCCAAGCATCTCGCAGCCCGCCGTAAGATGGAAGAACGAGATGCAGATGTGCGGATCAACGCTTTTAATAAGCAATTACAGGATATGATTCGTCAGGGTAGAGAAGCGTTGGGCACGACGATAGAAGTGGAAGGTAACTGGGATGATGACCTGTGATGCGAAACCTGCTTCCATGCCCGTATCCACGTTGTTACTACCGTTTGTCTCACTGATACCCTCTTTCTATTCTCTTTACTCTTTTACTTGGCAGAGCGTCGTTGGGCACATATTTGGCTAGATTCTTCTCCAGTGGGATCTTTACGAGGGGAGTTTTTTTTTTTTTTAAACGTTTGATTGATAATCTGGGCGTTGAAGCGGCATCGGACTGAATTGCTTTCTTGTTTTACTAAAAACTGACTCACTGTACTATTGACACTTTAAGGATGGTCATCCTTGCTCAAATAAGCATAAATATTTGGTTCCTTCTGACTTTCTTCTAAGCTCGTGCTTGAATCTCTTGAACGGGTAGGGACCGGGGTTCGTATATCCGCCAGTACGGTGAATATGCCATCCCAGCTTCTACTATAGGAAACGTTGAGGCTCCAGAATGCTCCAATGAGGAGTCATCTGGCTGACAACCCTCGCTGAGATGACCCCCTTTACCGTGTAAATTCGGAATATGGTGCCAGATATGGAGTAGCTTCTGCCCCTGGCATATAATTACAGGTTTTATATCATCTGGGGAATCTCGTTATGCAGTGAATTTTTTTTTGGGCACCCTTGCTGCATAAAAGCGGTCTCTATCGGCGTGACTGACGTCTTGGCTCTTTTCGTATTCACTATGAAAAGGGTTGGCATTATTATATGATGCAGCCGTTTGTTTATGAGGGCCACTATTACCGCAATCGCCGTTAAGTGATTTTCTCGCTCTTGGCGCCTGGCTTAGGTCAGGCGAGTATTGTAAATACGAGAAGATGCAACTGTAATAGTTGATCAAGAGTGTAGTTTTGTTTTTTTACTCCTTTTTTTCTTCTTGTAACCGAAGAACTTGGCGCATATCACATCATGACCCCAAGAGATTGCCAATGCGTTTTTTTGGTCAGCCTTGCAGATCAATCAACAACTCGCTGTTAAACGAGACGGAGCTGAAGAATGTAGAGGCTCTTGAGAGATCCATTTTTAGTTCCTTGAGGTTTTATTCGAAACGGAGTCGATGGAATAGGACAGGGATGGATTTTCCTCAAGGAAAGGGGGCTTACAGTAGACTACATCGGAGCCGTTGATCTCCGTCTTGGTTACCACTTTCGCTTGTTACTATATGTTTCTTTCTTTTCTTTTTTGTTCTTGTTCTCTCTTTTTTCTGACTGTCTACTTGAGACGGCGCTAAAAGGTCTCGGTGTTGTGGGGATGGATGAGTTCGGCAATCGACGCGAAGTTATTAGGGGCGGTTAGACGAAATCCTTTGTTGAGAACGGTGGGTTCTAGTGAATAGTGGGTTCTAGAGGACTATCTAGTGAAAAATTGTGTAGATCATTCTCGTATAAAAAGTGATGGTGTTGAGGTTAGATTAGCATACGTCAAAGGAATTGTGATTTGTTGCTGAGTGCATGCATGATTAAGTACAGTAAGCCATTAATGCAAGCTGCAAGCTGATAAATGCTAGATAGAGATAGGCAATGGCCATTAAAATGACGATGCTCATCAATTCTCTCGTGAGATCCAAGACAATTTTTTCTTCTTGGCGTCGTACGTCGGTTGCTTCTGATCGAACCGAATGCGATTGATATGACTGATGACCCACCATGCATGCATCGCTCAGCCCTGGAGATGAACTGTGCCTCCTGTACCTGAAAGCCCGAGGTAGGTAGGTAACATTCCATCTGTACTGGGACTGTCCCCTATACACTTTAGGCACCCAGTCACTGGTTGACAGCCCGCGTGTAGAGCCGGCGGCTACCTAAAAGGGCACCGCTTACAGTAGACGGTGCAATTCCATTCGAGGGGCTATTCTCCGGGATGGGTCTCGGGTTTCAGGGCATTCACTCATAATACTCATACTCACACTCACATTCGCTCTCTAAACCTCGTGAGACAAGCCACGTTCGGTTATCGCGAATAAGGTTAACAAACGTTCAAATAAACTTGAATTAGGCTTAGTCTTTTAGTGTCTGAGTGAGACGGGTCAGAGAAAAGGACCCGCGCGGACTGGACATCTGACGAACTGCACTACTTTGAATCCGCCCGTCAGATCCTTGTTTTCCACTCTATCTGACCAACACTTTACAATTTGCAGTCTTGTGAGCTGACCTACTGTACAGCATATGCCCAACGATAACCCACGAGAAGGAAATACACTTTCCTCCAAAAGAATATCACTCACTTGCCTCATGCTGTGGAAGCTACCTGAGACAACTGTAGCCATACAGGGTTGCAGAGCATTGGATCGTCCCGCTCAGATAACGCCACAGCCCCATAGACAAGGTCAAGGACATGGTCAGGTCCGAGAAGAAGACCTGACGAACAAGGGTAGCTGACCTGAACCCATGGATGAATATCATGGGATGGGAAATGGATATGCACCATGAGATCCCGAGGAAGCCATGGTACAGTAACGGCAAGGCCATGTTCCCAAAAATGGGCACAATTATAACATCGACATATCCATTTATATGCAAGCCACCCTTGTCATTGTAAACTGCCAAGATTCGCGATATTCTAGCCAGACCCTCGAGTCTCCAATCTAACCCCCGTCCCGTAGCATCAGTTCCGGATCCCGGTCAGAGAAAGAGAATACTACTGTCTGCAGTATTGAGAATCCCTGCTGTCATCGCTCTACGATATTTCTACACTAACGAACTCACTAACAACAAAGCTACTACTGACTGTGCACTACATACAGACTGCAGTGCAGGACAAGGGCCTAGCCTCGTACGTTTTTGTCCTCCAGGGATACCCTGCTCTTTCCAAGAGAGCCACACCCGGTCCCGATTTGCGGCTGCAGTAACTACCTAGGTAGTTGCTGATGCTGATGCTGATGCTGATACCTGTAAGTGACTGAGTGTGATTCAGCTCCGTCGGTCTCGTTGACCACTCCGAGCCTTACAGTCTCCTATCTAGACGCCAAGGTTGAGATAAGTATATATGAACAACTTCGTCTGCTGTTCAAACGTCTCTTTTTCTCAGCAGGTTCAACAGCCCAACTCATCCATCTCACTCGTTTCTACACTCGTTACCTTTGAAGCTATTCTTAGTTTCAGTACTGTCGTTTATCGTTTCTCTTGTCTCACACGTCTTATCTTATCTTATACCCCCAAGACACTATCTACCTCCTAAATCTCTCAAAATGCAGTTCTCTCTCCTCAAGCTCGCCACCTACGCTGGTCTCATCCAGGCCGCTGCCGCTGCTGTCCCCGTCGGCACCCCCATCACCACCTGTACTGTGGCCAAGAACATTGCCCTCACCTTTGACGATGGTCCTTTCGAGTACACCACCGAGCTTCTTGATCAGCTCAAGAAGTACGGCTACAAGGCCACTTTCTTCCTGAATGGCAACAACTGGGGCAACATCAACAACTACAAGGCTGTTGTCCAGCGAATGGTCAACGAGGGTCACCAGGTTGGCTCCCACACGTATGTCGCTCCTCACCCTTGTTTTCATCTCATACTAACAATCCCAAAGTTACAGCCACCCTGACCTCGCTACTCTGGGCAGTGCCGAGATCCGCTCTCAGATGACCCGTCTTGAGGCTGATTTCCTCAACATCATCGGAAAGTACCCTACCTACATGCGAGCCCCCTACTTCAGCTACGGCTCCAACGCTCTCCCCGTCATGAAGACCCTTGGCTACCACGTCATCGGTGCTGATATCGACACTCTTGACTGGGAGTACAACACTCCTGCCGAGACCGATATTGCTCTCAGGCTTTTCAAGCAGGGTACCACTGCTCTCCGTACCATCTCTCTCTTCCACGACGTGCACGTCAACACTGTCCGCAACCTGATCCCCAAGGTCCTCGACGCCGTCAGCCGCAGCACCCGCATCCGTAAGTCACTGATTACATGTCAACAATTGGTATCTATACTAACGTATCTATTCAGCTGTTACCGTCGGCCAGTGCCTTGGCGACCCTGCTGCCAACTGGTACAAGACCACCAAGCGCACCAAGCGTGACCTCGAGGAGATCGATGCCCTTGTTGAGAAGGAGGTTACTGAGCGTGCTCTCTCCAACTACATTGAGCACTCTCGCTTCCGCCGCACCACCAAGGCTTAAGCGCCATTCAATCTGGTCTGATTTGATCTGATCTGACACGACACACGAAACGACATCTGTTAATGTGCTAAAGAATTATTGGTTTGGTTTGTCAGTTTTAAAAGCATTATGCATTACCAATACTTCTTTTGTGTTGCCTGCACATAGATGATAGACACGGCTTATACTATATAACTATACATAATACACTATTTCAGTTTCTTCCATCATCAGTAACAATTAACCTTTGTGATGTCGTTATCCGTCAAATTTAGTGACAATTAAAGTGTTACACCCTATAGGTCCGGTGGCTTACACGGGCCTTGATGTAGTCAGTGCCGGTGTAGTCAATGACTCGCACTTTCCCACTGTTCGTCCACTTTCGTCATCACGAAAACGGGCTCGAAACTAACCGAGACAATACTCTTATCCTACGTATCTAATGTTATCTGGTTGTGTCTCGGGCCTCAATATGCAAAATGCAAGTATTGAGAAGCCCAAGAGTGAACACGTTTATGCCAAGATGTATGCCAAGTAGGTATATTGGCTTGGTAAAGCTGAACACTCACATTACTGCCGCTGCTGCAACATCATGATAATGACCTGTAAGTTTATAAGCATGTACATGTCAGTTCCAATTAGTAATTGTCAGCTACACTCTCAGGTCGCCTGCTGTCAAAATCAAACTGCCGAAGCTCCGGCTTGTCCGACTGAATCCAAGACATGACATATAGTTGCGGAGTAATAAAACTCCATCCATCTTCTTTTTGGATCAATTGACTATAGATTGGACCCTGAAGCTCCACAAAGTGAATAACAAGGGGCGTATAAATAAATCCCTTGATCCTGGTCCCTCGAGGTAACATTCAGGCACGGGCTGGAAGGGACTGGACCGGACTGGACCGACCAGGTGGGTGGTAATGAGGACGTGCCTCGAGTGAAACCTTGCAAGTTGATCCTTTTTAATCCTTGTCAAATATTTGTACACTTTTATCCAACAATTGGTAATTCTTTGATTGATGAGCCAAAAGATTATCTATGTCTACTCTGTCTACCCAGGTGAAATTGAACTTGGCGCCACTGCAGTTCACGTATAAAATCGGTTACTCAGGTAATTATGCAGTATTTCATCCGTAACAGCATTGTGGATTTTCGCTCCTAGTGTCTTCTCACCTACAAAGAGAGAATGGAACTCGAGCTCAGTCTTGAGCCAAAGTTTGAACGCTTGATGTTCCAGGGGCTTACAGCGATCCAATACGCTGTTTTTCCAGTATAGTTAGCATGTGATATCGGGCACTTAGGGGCAATGTGTAGTACGTACCGACAGTCGATGATAGTTCTGCCATGAGATTCTTTGCCCTTTACAGCTACCGCATCAATGTAGGTTGCTGCACCTTTCTCCAGAGTTGTACCAACGAGTGCATACGTGCTCTTGATCCATCTATGAAACCATCCCATGTGTATCGCCTTGTCGGCGAGTTGAGTGTCTCTGACGAGGCAAGGGGTTACGAGATTGACGATTACTTCGTCGGGGTTGACGACAGCGGCCAGCTCGGACAGGTACGGCTGCAGCAACATCTTGGATTTGAGGAAATATTTCCACAGGGCACGGAGGCGGAAGAAATTTGACTCATCCAGCAAATCGATGCGACACATATCTTCATACGTTGTCCACTCGGAATTGTACCATTGGGGGTTGTAATGCCCAGCAGTGACGACCGTTAAGCGTGATGTTTCCCCTGCTGGAGGAACTACCTTGAGCACCGGGATGAAAAGTCTGACTAAGAGGGCCGTAGAGAGACAATTGACCTGAAACATCTTTTCGTGTCCTGTATAGGGCGATACCGAAGCGTCTGGTTCAAAGGTTCCAGCGTTGAGGATAACCATATCGAGACGATCCAAATCGATTATCGCACGTTCAACGAAAGCAACGACAGAGTCATATGCCTCCATCTCCAAAATCCAGACCTGGATATCAGCATGGGGATATTGGATCCGAAGTTCGTTGGCCACTGCTTCTCCTCTTATTTTGGTTCGTGCACTCATGACGAGCTGAGACACGCCGTGGGAGAGGAGCTGTCGACATGCTTCGAGTCCAATACCGCTGGTTGTGCCTGTGACGAGAGCTGTTTTGCCCGTGAGGTCAAGATATTTGGAGGGATAGACGACGGAAGGTCGGAATGGGCTTGTCAAGCGGCGCAACAGCCCTGCCGCTTTTCGCTTGGGTTGTGGAGAGCCTGCCATGATGGATGTGGTTTGTGGTTATGATGAGAATGGGCAATATTGAATGGGCAAGAAGGGTAAGGAATATTGTTCAGGTAAAAGTGAAAGTCGAAGCATGTTTACTGATAAGGGTTGACTTGATTATAGTTGAGCATTTTCGGAAGTCTATTCTCTTGTCTCCAAGAGTTGTAACTTTGCAAGGAATATACATGTAGCGGCCGCTACCTTTTGTTTGATATTACTTGGTGATATTCGGGCACACCAGTGAACCACAATGGAAGATGTAGCTTGATGGTATCTTCTTGTGAACTACAATTCGGACGATGTTGAGTATTCAATGATTTGTCGTTTTCATTACAATTCTTTATGCCGGATACTGTCAAGTCTTGGTCAAACCTAAGGAAATAGCCTTACAGCAACAAGCTTCTGTATGGACCCAGATCAACAAAGTATAATAGCAGTCAGGATTATCTATTACAATCGGCCTATCGTTGATTTAATATGGATTGCTATGGTTTGTTGAGGCCATCACCATCGCTTAGCATGTCTGAGTAACACTACCTATACATATCACTTTACAGACCACTCAACTGTATTGTAATTATAACAAGATACTATATAGGTATATGTATTGGTTTGCTCAAGCTATATATATTTATTTGATCAGAAATCAAATACCATTTTCGGTTCAACTGCATATCGAAAACTCCACCTTCCTATGATGGAGTATTAGTGACATTTAAGATGTTGCTGATACGCCGGTCAAAAGACGGGAATGAGGAGTAGCATCAAGATTTTCATGGCGCATCACGTCACTGGGTCTCAAGTCACGGGGAGCTCGGAGGGCCTAAATTTTAGTCGCGGAAGTCGGAGGATGAAAAAGAAAGCGGCTGCGCGATGGGCCGAGACTTTGGATGTCGCGTGCCTCTTGAATTTTGCAGCGTCCAGTAACGGGGAGTTTAGAGACAACTGATTCGTTCGATAATGGCAGGTTCAGGTCATAACAGCCTAACAATCATGTCAGAAAAGATCATGATAATATATATCTCGATTCAATACCCATAATTGTATGGCTTCAAAGAGTATGAGTGAATCATCAGTGATCAGTACGTAATGACAAACAAAAAAGACCCTTGTTCTGGATGTCGGGGAGGTCGGGGAGTTGTCTAAAGCCTCGATGGAGCCGATCATTAGCAACGCCAATGAATGTAGCCGGTGACCGACGGCCGAACTGTCACGAGTGCTAAGTATCCGCTGTACTGTATTGTAGTGGAGGGTTTTTCGCAACACTAAAAATCTACTCAAGACCCTTTTATCTGGGGTACATTATAGAGAGCCCCAGAGACTTGTATCATAATAAGGATAGTTTAGCATTATCTCATTGATTTCTTACATCATTTTCATACAATCATCATATTCATCACGCGTCTCCCAATATCACCTCCTAAATCACTTCGCCGATGTTCCGATACCCGTCTACTAAAAATCTCCACTTGGCATCAAACCAGACCTCCGACAACAAACTACCGACAACCGCTCAAAATGGCCACCCAGACCCCGGTGCCCATCTTAGACCAACTCCCAAGGTCAAGCACAGTCCAAATGCCTGAGTCAAGGGGGGGAAAGCGAGCAACCGACCTAAAGATAGACGAGTCCAAAATTTGACCTGACCACTTCTCCTCCGTTGAATTTGAACGATCATCCTCATCAATGACGACGGTCCCTCTACCTTAATTTGACCTTCTACATCCATTGTTATTGTTATCCTTTCCCCGGACACAGGACAAGACAATGACACGGGCAAAGTCTTCTACCCCCACCAGCAACGGCAACACCTGCGCGACCGGCTCGTCGGCCACAACTGCGACGCGCCGACAGGCTTCCGCAAGACCTGGAAAAGCGAGATCCCTCGCCTGTCGACAATGTCGCGATCGTAAAATTCGCTGCGATGGCGCTCGCCCCGTTTGCGATTCTTGTTCTAGACGAGGTCTTTGCGCGGAACAGTGTGTCTATCCAGAAATTGAGCACGAAGGGTCCATCGCTTCGTCGCGCAGGTGAGCAATATTAGAATTCCACCATGTAGATACATAGACATTGACTTGCGATAGCTATATTCGCGCTCTGCAAAAGCGAGTACAAGAACTTGAAGAAAAAGAGAAGCAGTTGGTAAGTCTTTTTAAACCAAGTACCTTGCTCATCCTATCACTCGTCATGGTCAATTTACTTACACCTCGTAGGAGCTTGTAGCTCATGGCCGCGATGCATTCGCCGCTACTACACCTGCACATGATGAATGGAGGAAACACTCTACGTCTCCCAGTGTCGTTTCCGAACGTCGAACACGTCCTCCGAGACCTGTTGACCATGCTCTTCCACCAATTCATATCGATTCTGGGTATCCTCTTCCCAGTATCCCCGCCAGAGCCGGTTCCCTACCCATGGTTCATGAACCTGCTAGCTGCTATTCTCGCCAGCATCATCCCATGGGTGCCAGTCCACCCTTGACCGATGATCTTGAAGATGCCGCTCCTGTCAAGCCCTCGTCGTTCGGTTCCTATTCCTCTAACGTCAAGGCTGCTTTAATGCTCCAGAAGATCACACTTCCTCCAGTTGAGCTTATGGACGAGCTACTAGCCGAGTATTTCAACATCGACTGGATCACGATGCCTATTGTCCACCGTTCAACTTTCTACCAACGGTATCATCGCCTCATTGCTGTCGCCAACTCTCGTTATCGTCGCGATATTCCCCTCGAAGAAGCAACCGAACTCGCCGCTACTTACTCCCTCCTCTTCGGAATGCTCGCCATTGGTCAACAAGCCAGATCCACGGTCACAGAATCTACCGAGTCTCACTTGGCCCACGCATACGAATTCCATCAACAAGCCAAGACACTCCTTCTCGTCGATCTCTTATCCGTGGCCTCTCTTCCTGTAGTACAGGCGTTGGTTGTCCACACTCGGTTCTTGCGAAGGGCGGGTGCACCTCAGGAGAGTTGGGTTTTGACTGGGATGGCTTGTCGTCTTGCTGAGGGTCTTATGCTTCATTCTGAACTACCGGGAAAATCGCAGGCCGAGCGCGAGGAGAGAAGGAGAACATGGTGTGCTTGTGCTCTACTTGTTAGAATGCAAAACTCTTCCGAGAGTCAAAGACCATCATTTGGCATACTGCCTGAGGAAATCGATGACGAATATCTTGAAACTTTTGCAAATAACATCAACAGGACTCAGCCCTGCGACATTCCATCCAGATTATCTTTCTTCAGCCAAACACTAAAACTATCCGACAACATTTTACAGCCTATTCACGATGCCTATTTCAGCCAGAAAACAAGCTGTAACAAAGAAACAACCTCGGAAATCATGTCCACTGCACTCAAGATTGACTGTGAGTTGGAGGAATGGCATGCTGCTCTGCCCGAGCATTTGCGTGTCAAATTTCCCTGCACGCAGCCCGAGACAATCTTTCGTCGCCAGGCTACTCTACTGCGCATGAGGTATGGCGGTGCCCTTTACCAATACGCGACTTGATGATTCTAACACAAATAGGTATCTCGAAACCAAAGCTTTGATTCCTCGAGCGGCCATCATGAAGCTCATTGGCAACCACACAACACAGCCAGCATCCCTTATAGCGAGATCAATGCTTGCAGGGTTGTTCGAATCATGCTACGCTGCAAGCGTGGAGCTTGAGGATATAATGGCGCGTGAAAAGAGATTGATCACTTTTGATGGGCCTCCAGATAGTCAATCTGCCATCGGTAAGTCTTTGACAATCTCCAAGGTACTCTTACTAACTATGAATTCAGTTCTTAGCATAGTAGGCATGACTCTCGTCATCTTGGTCCAACATCCTCTCTTCAAAGACATCATCACCAACCCCGTCCTCATAACCGACGAAGCAAGACGTTGCCTTGCCACAGCAAAGCAATACACAAACACAAACAACGCATTATCTGAGCGTTTCGTACATTCTCTCGAGTCAGCCTTGCAGCCTGCATCGCGATGTACTTCTCCGCGCAACGTGTTGGACCCGGCACTGAATCCCAAGACTGTTGGGCCCGTGTTGGCGAGCATGACAGAGGCCTCTGGGGCTGTGGAGATGGCCTTACTTGAGGCTTGGTATATGAAGAGGCAGGATCTCATTTCTGCATGCGGATTGCCTGTTACGGAAATTGTTTCTTTGTGGTAGTTTGATACCCGATGAAGTATGAAAAGATACCCTTGTAGTATGGAAGGAAAGGGACAAAAGGGAAAGGATCTGGAGTTTTTGTTTAAGCGAGATACCCAAGCATAAAGCCAATTGAATGATTATTTCTCTCAAACTCAACGTAGTTTCACTGTCAAGTGTATAAACTCATCTACCTTTCGGCATTGTGATCGACATGGATAGGTAGACCGCACGGCCAAGGCGCAGTGTGTTGGTCCATCTGCAGGAGGCCGACCCGAAACAAGCTGAAGCATGGGTCCTAGAAATGGGATGTGATCCGTAAATCACAGAGGGAGCCAGATTTATTCTATCCATTGCGTTTGCCAAATCAATATACTATTCCTTTCTGATCAATCTTATCAGCATCACAGAGTCATGAGGCATTCGGCTTGACTATTTCTTATCGTTTTGCCTAAAGATATGAGGGGTTCTGTTTTTTCTTATAAAGAAAGGAGAAAACTGTGAAAGATTAGAATTTAATCGTTATTGGTATCCATCCATAGACAGTACCTGGCAAAGTAGGCAGTGTAGCAGTTGCGAAGTGCATTAGTGACTTGACGGCTTCCTACAGCTGCCAGGCACTGCGACCAACACTCCCCCCAACCTATTGACTATGATTCACTGCCCTTGACCTGAACCAGGCAGAAGCGCAGTGAGCTAGCTAGTTTATAAAATTAAACCTTTTTCTCCGTTTGTTTACTCTCATCCGCATCATCGCCTCAACATCTTCTTCATCTCTCAGGGTCAACGTCCCCAAGACAACAACTGTGATACAACAAGAGGCAGATATCCAACATATCCTCACTCACCTGCGAAGATGACGGCCGCATCAAAGGCGGTCAAATCCGAGCAGGGGCTCGGTAATCGAGCCCTGCTTGACAAGATGGACAAGCTTCGAGAGCTTGGTATCTCGAACATGGTCCCGCTTCCTCAGGTACGTCCGTCCTCCCAGCGTGCTGGAGATCCATCAATAGATGCTGTGCATTGATACTAATGATACTCTAGATGGTTGTAGTAGGAGACCAGAGCGCCGGAAAATCTAGCGTGCTGGAATCCCTCACGGGATTTCACTTCCCGCGCTCAGTAACGCTATGCACTCGACACGCTACCGAGATTATCTGCCGACGAGAAGAAACTGAGAGTATCGTCGTTTCAATTCATGCTGTCGATGCAGATTCTGAACAGGCTCGTTCTTTCCATCGAACAGCCACCAACCTCGACGCCGAGGAGTTTGCCCAGATCTTCCAGGAAGTATGTTGAATTTCCCCATCCGCATACATCGAATGTGGTGCTAACTCATTGCAGGCAGCCAAGGTCATGGGTATCAAGTCGGATTCTACTGATGAATCTACTGGATCTGCTTTCAGTCGTGATGTCCTTCGCGTGGAAATCAGCGGCCCCAACGAGGACCATTTGACTGTTATCGATGTCCCTGGTATGTTTGAGAACGTCACTCCGGGAGTAACCACCAAAGAGGACATCGAGCTTGTCAAGAGTATGGTACAGAAGTACATTCAGGACTCTCGCACCATCATTCTTGCTGTCGTTCCTTGCATCGGCGATATCGCCAATCAAAAGATCCTCACTTACGCCAAGGAAGTTGATCCCGAGGGCAAGCGCACCCTTGGTGTCCTGACCAAACCTGATCTGGCCTTTGAGAATGCGACAAAGGGTGTGGTTCTCGACCTTGTTCGCGGTAAGCGCCGTGATCTCCAGCTTGGATACTGTGTCGTCAAGAACAGAAGCGCGGATGACACCTCTTCTAGCCCTGAGGAACGCACTCGCTCGGAGAAAGAGTTCTTCTCCCAGGCCCCCTGGACAACACTTCCCCCCGACCGACTTGGCATTCCTGCACTCAAGATCCGAGTCCAACATCTACTAATGGATCGCACGAAGAGCGAGTTCCCCAAGGTTCGCGGAGACCTCGCCAGTCTACTCAAGGAAAACGAGACACTTCTCAAAGATATGGGCGAGGCACGCAGCACTAGTGAGCAACAGCGTATCTACATCGGACGTATCGCTTCACAATTCATTCGCATCAAACACTGTGGTCTCGACGGAACCTACAGTCGCGAGGCCTTGTTTGACACCCCATCGAATCTGAAGCTGATTACTCGTATTCGTGAGATCAACGAAGAGTTCGCGAGGTCTCTTTACAACTGGGGCGAGACTCGAAAGTTCCGTCGTCCTGGTGAAGAAGCTAACTCTGCGACTGACGAGGATGACAAGGAAGAAGAATCTTCCAAAATCGGGTCTTCCGAACGCAGTGATCTGTACCGATCCGGTATCTCGTTCGACATTCCCAAGCTAGGAGAAAGTGAGTTGGACGATGGGGTCCTTTATGATGCTTTTGAGTGGCCAGAGGTGAACCAAGAGGACATTATGAAGTACATCGAGAAGGAGTGGCTCGCCTCTCGCGCCTATGAACTTGGAACTGTAAGTATGCAGTATACCGCGTAGCAGGCACACAGCTAATGGGTTGTATAGTTTGGTGGCGAGATGCTCCCCAAGAACTTCAAGGAACAATCAAAGAAGTGGTCTGGCATGGCTCGAGCTCACATCGCCAATGCCATTCTCATTGTCCATCACTTCATCCGGCACGTTCTTGACAAGTGCTGCCCCGACTCCTCCATTCGAGATGAGCTTTGGAACTTCCTGGTTGATGATCTCCAGAGCCGATACAAGCGTGCGGTCAGCCACACCGAGTTCCTTCTCAAAGTGGAGTTCGAAGGTCGAAGCATCACCTATAACCCATGTTTCGGCAACAATCTGTCCGAAAATAGAGCACAAGGAGCTGACCTGGCAGACATGGTGTGGAAGGCTGCCCAGAAGGGTTGCGAGGTTACCGATGTTTGGGAGGATATTCCGAAAGTCGTCACCGATGCCTTCAAGGAACAACCTAAACCCAGTAACCTGGACACCATCTGCAAAGACATTCACGATGTCCTACTGACTTACTACGACATCGCTCGCAGCCGTTTCGTCGACGTTGTTTGCCGACAGGTCATCGACTTCTTCCTTCTTGACGACACTGATGGCCCGCTCACTGTTCTTTCTGACCAGGTGGTTTTCCATATGACTCCTGACCAGCTTGAGTCCATTGCTGGCGAGGATCCGCTTAGCAAAGATCGCCGCGAGAAGTTGACTCACGACGTTGCTAACCTGAAGGAGGCCCTCAAGATTCTCCGGGGTTGAGACTGATGCTTGTGAGGTTTCTTTGGGAGACGTTCAGGATTGAGTTTTTGTTTTGTCCATAAAAAGACAGAAGGCGTATGGGTTCAGATATGAACTGGGTTGAGTCTTAGACTGGAAGATATGTAGACAATAGAGATGATGTATACAACCTCATTTGATCGTGGTTCCTTTGGAGTCTGTAATGACCAAGCTGGATACCCCTAGCTGACTGAACACGATCTGATAATCTGATGTGAGCCAATCGTCAGACCAATAACACTGGCATCTTGGGACATAAATGTTGTGGAGATTCTTTATTCGTTATTCATTCGTACAATTTGCAGTCATTTCTGCCTGCGATTCTCCTGTTGTCGACATTAAATTCGACATACTTCCTAAATCAAACATCTAAGGTATCATAGTCTAAATTTCATTATTCCACCAACGCCTGTGATATGCTAATCATTCACCAGTTTTGATCATCCAAAACATCATTTTGTGAGAAGGCTACCGACATCCTGTAGCTGAACCGAGTTCAACAATGGAGGTGGTCCTCCCCGGTCTATCCGTCCCCAGCCTGCTCCCCAACTCGGCGGAGGCGGCGGAGGAGGACTGGTTGTTGTAGTAGCAGGTGGCCCTGCCGGGAAGATATCGTCGTCTGCTGTGCCCGAGCTTCGGGTACTCAGGGCGATATCGGTACCACTGCTCGACTTGGCCTTGCGATGTCTCCTCCAGAGACGCGTCTTTCGAAGTCGAGATGTTTCGGCCATGAGCTCCGGCGACGTCATGATGCCAACACGGTCGCTCTTTCGAAACTGTCCCACTCTGGATCTAGGATACGAGAATCCTGCAGGCTGGCCGCCACGGAAAGGATTCCACGCCCTGAGTTTAGGCGAACCAAGACTTATGCTTCCGTTACATCCCGAGTTGTAACTCGTCCTAGGCTCACCAGAAAGCTCCTCCAATGTCATACCCTTAGTCTCGGGAATCAACAAAGAGGCAAAGGTACCAAACAGCATGAAAAGAGCAAAGAGCTGAAGCAATCGGTGCAGGTTTGGTGTGCAGTCGGCGTCCTTGCAATTCTCGGAGGCTCCTTGGCGGACCATCGGGATGCTAATAGCTTGGGCAACGATAGCGCCAATCTTGCCCATAGCAGCACTGATTCCATGTCCGGTAGAGCGATATCGGGTCGGGAAGCATTCGCCAGGGACGATGAACGTGGTTGTGTTCGGGCCGGCGTTGAAAAGAAACTGCCCAACGATGTACAGTGCGAGCAAGCCCCCCTGAGTCAAATTGTTGTATGTAAAACCAAGAACGCAAAAGAGAATTGTGAGAAGAAGGAATCCCACAACTTGCAATGGCTTGCGACCGAAGGTGTCGACGGTGAGAATCGCCGTCCAGTAGCCGGGAAGCGAGCCAGCACAAGTCAAGATAATCATCCCCACCGCTTGGTTTTGGAGCTTGTCAAAAAGATTGTTGCCAGCACCATAACCGACAGCGTGGAGGATAAAGGTGTTGTTGAGTCCTAGACCGTAAAAGGCCAGATCCTTAAGAAAGATTAGCTAGAGCAGCACAAGTCTGTCGTCAAGACTTACCAGGAAGAACCACGAGAGGGTTGTGCCAAGAAGCATTTTCAAGTTGGTCCATTGGCGGAAGAAAGCAATGAGATCGGACCACGATGCACGCGGTACATTGAGACCGCGCGTAGACGAGCGCTTAGATCGGACCTGATGAACCACATCGAATGACCCCTTGGACTTGCTCGCTACGTACGCTTTGATGTCGGCGTCGGCTTTTTCAACGTCGAGTTCAACGTCGAATGTATATCGAGGCGTTTCGGGAATCGTAATACGGTAGTAGAGGGCGGCACAAGCAGGAATGGCGCCGACTCCAACAATGATTCGCCATGCTCGATCAGCAGCTAATCGACATTCGTAGCCGCATTGACTTTCGTCAGCAACACCAACAAAGGCACTCTTGAATGCGACAGTAGTAATCAGGGCGACAATAGCAGCTGCAACCTGTCCAAGTCCCTGCATAGAGAAGACAGCAGCAACCATAGCACCACGCCACCTTGTCGGTGCGAATCTATTCAGACCAGTCAGCTCGAATCGATAGAAGTGCCTGTGTAGAAAGTTTGATGGAGGCTGGACCAGCCACAAAACTTCCCATGGCTATGAATAATCCAACTTACTCAGATGTAATTACACTGGATAATGGATAGTCGCCGCCGATGCCAATTCCCTGGACTTTGTCAATACATGTTATTGTGAATGAGTTCAGAGAGCTTACCATGATGATGCGCCAGAAGATCAGGAGACCGGTTGACCCCATAGCAGGGCTCGAGGAAATAAGAGCACAGCAGAGTGTGGCCATGATAATGATGGCCAATTCAACACCATACATACGTCGTCGACCAAAACCACTGGGAGTTGTTAGTACATGATTGTGGAATCCAAGGGTAAAATCGGGGTGATAGGAGTACTAACTCTGCCAGCCATCCAAATACTATCATGCCCACCACAATTCCAGCACTGGTGGATGCCTTGAAAGCTTGGTTCACTCGGTCAGGGAGGTAGCCATCATTGCCGCTGAAACCGTTTTGAGGATTTGGATCCCCCCAAAACACAACTCCTAGGAGTATTGTGATGAGGTTGATAGCAAAGATATCATATGAATCCAGGAAAAAGCCAACACCAGCTACTAAAACAGCACGGATATCTGATAATTGTCAGCAAAAGTAGATAGATATAATAGGTGACTTATCGACTCAGCGTTATTACATACGGTATGCGCCAAAAGGAACCTTGTCAATCTCAGACAAGGCAAGACGGCGGCGAAGATTGGGGTCAGGGATGTGAGAGAAATCGTTAAAGAAGTTGTGAAAAGCGTTGTTGCCGCCCCAAGTTCGATCCTGGTGAGAGCCGGAAGCAGGCTCGGGGAGCATGTCGTCGTCGTAGTCTGGCATTTTGAATCTTATGGTAGAGGAATATCGGGAGCGATGATATCTGTAATCGACGACATGGATTGATCGAGATAAGGATACTTCGAGATGAGTTTTGCGATACTGATCTCCACCTCTTCGGGCGCTGTTTCTTTGAGATCAGGAATGCATAAGAGCCAAGGTTTCGTCGTCGGCGATGTTTTGATTAATCCATCCAACTCTTGTTCAGAATGTTCAATTCTGATATTTAAACCCAATCAATAATACTTCTTTCCCTTCAAATCGCAATTCGTTGAAATTCGGGCAATGTCCAATTGATCCAGTCGGTAGATGATGAGTGTTTTGAGACGTTCAGCTCCAATATCGATACCAAAACCGGTTTCCTTGTATTGCAAGATCCCAAATTCGATCGGCGACAGTTTATCAAAAGCAATAGAGCGTCGATGTATTGTTCAAGTACGATAGTGATACCATGGGTCGGAGTTTCGGCGTCGCTGACCGTCGGGGGTGCGGGTTCGTGAGGGTCGATGGATGCGACAAGTGCTGGAGTTTACGATAGGTCCAGTGTCAGAGCGACGAAAGAATGGAATGAGACCACAGATACAAGGAAGGGAATATTATGTTTTTTTAATAACAATACGTATGGACGAGAAATGGAGAAGTTGAGAGGATTCTTGACACGACCGGACAGTTGGGATTAGATAGGTACGGCCGGATATAGCGTACGAGCCGTGCCTGCCAGGTTGGTACTTTTACGTATGGGGATGGACGAAGGTACCGTGCCTGCTCCTGCTCCTGCTCCTGCTGTCTGTAACGAGATGGGTGGTGATTTTGAGGCAGGTGCAGTGGTGGAGACACATCTGCGCACGCCTTCCATAATGGAATCTCTGACCAAGCCACTCGCCAGTCAGAGCTCAGTATTCTTCCAGTCACCCACCTCTGGAAGCCGAGGAAGAAGCAAGATGGAAAGTCCACCGCACACCCACTCGAACCTCCCCGAGCCAGTAAGCGTTGAGGGTTCATTGCAGACCACTGACATGAATGGAACACCAGGTTGCCCATGCTTTTAGAGAACCCACCAGGCCCGCCTTGTCCAAAGCAGGTCATTCTGCTAAACACCGACCACCTCCTTCATCTAGAATAGCATGAACGTACGCTCGGTGTTTTGCAAAACGAGATAGGCTAGCCACGACCGCGTTTTGTTGAACGAGATGCAAACTACAATTGCAAGCCCAGCTTACGACCGGAAAGTCGAGAGAACGACATCTTCACTCCCTGTCCGAACAGATACACCCATGCAGTCCCTTGTCATCCACTACCCTCCTCTCAACCAATTGAAACCCATCGGACACCAGTGGCCAAACTCGCCCTGGTGGAGAGAAGTCGACCTAACGCCCGCGTCTTACACACTGAAAGGGCTGCCCCCCACTTGGAGAACAGGGTCGTTTCGCTATCTTGTACGTTCTGTCTCTGGCTGGGCTAAGGTGTGGTGAGGATGCAAACAGAGTTTATTTGAATAAGAGGCGTTACGACCTCTTTAGATTCAGGAGGAACCAATTTCTCCTGCCATCTAAGGAATATCTCGCCGTTGGTTCGCTTGAGCCGTCTTGGCTGAGGATCAAATTTGACGTCGTGTTACAGAAATTAAACCTGTCTGATGTGATGCACACTCAGACAAACCCCCCTTGGCCCCTGTTTTCCAGAACAAATCTTGGACGCCTCAGGCACTCACGAGTTTACTTCTGTCATGGGAAAGCTTCCAGAAACAATAGAGTCGTTCCATGGACCCATCACACGCCCACATTATGCCGCATCCAGCATTCATTCCATCTCACCGTGGTCACTTGGTCGCAGATCTCGCCGACCGGGAACTTTCAAGATTTTACCGGCGTTTCTTTCGCCTTGGATCGACATGTATAGTGGCCGAACTTTTTATATATCCATCCTAATTGCATCGTATCGAAGCAGCATATCGATGACGAAGGATTGAAAAAGATCGACAGCAACCTCTAAACCAGGCTGTATTTCTTTGTTGACTTTCCCCTCTTTATCGCCAACACGTGCGTGCTTACACCATCTGCCTGTCTGAGTTATCTGACAACGAGATGGAGGCAGGGAAAAGCACCGAGACGGGCGTACTTTTTAATTGTACGTAAAAGTGCACGCTGTACAATCTGCTCAGTGAGACACTGGATTGGTCATTTCTTCATCACCCAAGGTTCCTACAGACGACTGCGAGCAAATAGCAAGCTCCATCCCGGTTTGCTCCAACAAGATTGGGTCGTGCGCGGCTATTTGCATTGAGCAATTGAAGAGTTCCGTCAAGTGTGACTCGTATCTATCCATTACTCACACGAGTGAAACGGCCGGGCTCCTCTTCTTGATTCATGGTGGCCAGAGAAAACAAGATCAATCAATGTCAGACCCATCCGGCACGCTGTCCAACAGTCTCCACCATCTTGTTCGAAAATGTTTCTAGCCGCATTCTCTAAAGTTTGCCACAACATGGATCTAGAAGACAAAGATTTGATGGTGAAAGAAAACATGACTCTTGATGTTCAGATGCAGGAAATAACGGAACAAAGAGTCTGTTATACTACCCGGGAAACGTCCCATGTAATCTGTCTTGCTGGCTGCCGAATGTCTAGATTTCTGGCATTGCTTGAGAAAAGACAGTGTCTCGCTTGATATTAACTAAAAAATTACGTATTACGGGTCTGTGTTTGGTTTTTACTGACCGTGCTTCTGTTCCTGAGTACGCGATATGTTTTGCTAATCTTTTTGGTGCAAAAATAACCAACACAAGACTATGGTATGAACAGCATAACTTGACTTGCTAATTTCGTCCCTCATCCTTTCGGCGACCAACCTTTCTCTGAAGATGCCTGCCACTTGAACCCGTTACCTAAAGCATAGCTCTACTACGTAGTCATTTACTAGAGATCCTTTATCTTTCAGCTCCATCTCATGACTTGTCACCGTGTTTCCCCCTCAATCCCATGTTGTTGTCATTCTCGGTGAAGAAATGCATTCCGGCAGCACTGACCGAGCCAAGTCGGGCCAAGAGCGGTCGCCCGACGGATATGGATTTCCTCTCGTCTCATCACTTTCCCATTCTCTCGCCTCATTCTTATTGTCTTGTCAACTTTCAGCTCATCGTTCTTTGTTTTGTCCATTTTGACCAGGGGCTGTGGCCACAGTTATTGCAACCAACCAATCGGTTATCCACGTGTGTTGCTCTTTAACGAGATCCTCCACCGGCTTTGCAAATTTCTCGTCTTGTGCCGTATTGTACCTTGAAAGATTTGCTAATTCTGTGCCTCTTGAAACTGTTGCTGGGGGTCCTGTAAGTTGAGGAATTCGTAAGCCGGTGGGCCAGTGGGTTATCAGTCAGTTACACGTCAAAGAAATATCCTTGGTGCGAGTTTAGCCGAGCCTTTCTTCTATCTGTAAGTTCCTAGTAGATGACAAGAGGTGGTCTTGGTACTGTTTTGATGATTGGCGAAGTTACGGTATTTCCTTGTGCTTGGTGGATGAGTTACCAAGCTCGGTCTTTGAAGCTTTCACCAAGGTGCATAACATTCCAACATATCACACAGCTATTCGGAAGGAACAATCCGGTCCGTTTCTGACTTTGAATCTCAAGTGTACTTCAATTCGATTCTATTCTTTTCTGGTGCTTGGCATTGCGCTGTTCATCTTGTATAATCGTGTGTTATGTCTCACTTCTCGGCCTGACTCAAGACAACACCCATCATATTCTGCAAGATAGACAAGGTGCATAGTGTCCTAGACAGTACATGATCTTCCAGCTTAAACTCCTTACACCCCCAAACCATCAAAATGGGAACCAAAGTAGTTTGTGGCGGAACGATATCCCAACAGCCGCAGCCACAGTCTTTTCATCAACTTGCAGCAACATGGTTACACAAAGCCTCCGGAAACAACGCACGAGAGCGCGAATAAGCGAAAGTCATCTCTAATTGGGTTTCCTTTCGCATGTCTCTCCTGTTTTCATCTATCTGCATTCCATGCATGTCACTTCTGCAACAGCCTCATGTTTTAGCCTGCCGCCACCACCACAGTCTATATCTCCAATGCGAGATGTCCCGCAATGGCTTGATTCATGAATGTGACAAACCCATGTATCGACAAGTAGAATGCCTATTTGATGGTTTTGTCATTGAAGCAGAATTGGTGTTGTGTGGCTTGAAGATGGCAACATGGTTTGGCCGGGAATAAAGACGGATGAACGAGCATATAGGCAGCCCTGTTCTATTCAAAGAACCAAGCGCAACATCCATAGCCTGTTCTCAGAAAACCCTTAGGGTGTTCTTGTAGGTAATATTGTCAGTGACTACAGCCGTGTCCGTATCACATGAAAGAAACAGGATCTGGGTTTGTGACACGGCAGTTTTTTTCATCAGTTCATCATCATAAGCAAGCAACTCTATGCATAGTATATTCATGATTATAAATCAGTAAAGCAAAATCGATCCAGCAGTTGGAACGCATGAGACTTATCAGGGCCGGGTTCATTGTAATAGTATTTGTGGCCAGTTGCGTCCTACACTAAAGGCCGGTTTGCCAGGTTTTGGTGGATATTTGAGCAGACTGGTAGTTGAAGCAACTAAAACCATGAACAGCCAAGTACTACTGACTCGTTGCCCGTTCTTCACATGTCGTCTCGCACCCTTCGAGCATCTCTATGTGTTTTTGGTATTGTTTGATACAGCCTCAGCGTTGCTACGTATCGAGATTGTAAGAACAATAGTGTGAACCATGACACTCGCATAGCTCAAAGATAAAATGGCTACGATGAAAGGTTCTTCATATCGTCATTATATTCGGTCTTGTCTAATCCTTTTCCCAATTCACTATAGCGTCTTGGCCCCGTTCTTAATGGTTCTACCAGGCAGTGATGTCCTCGACCTCAGCTTCACCAAACGTGCTTGACTTGGTAATCTGTCCAACACTAGCTTCCTCAGGCGCAGCACCGTCCTTGGACATAATGTCTGGCAGTACTTCCTTGAAAAAGGATAGAACATAGTTGTTCACCTGCTCAAACTGCAGCAAGAACGCATCATGGCCCTCGGGGCTCTCGATTCGCTCGAGGCGCGCGTTGGGGACATACTGAGCAATCTCCTCTTGCTCTGCGAATGTAAATAGGCCATCGCTTTCAATACCCAAAACAAGCGTAGGTTGCTGAATCATAGCCAATGCATCTGCAATAGTGTCTGCTCTGTTGCGCGACACGTCATGTGTGTCCAACTTACGAGTCATGGCAATGTAACAGTTGCTGTCGAATCGCGTAACAAATTTGCGGCCTTGGTACCGCAGATACGATTGGGCAGAGAAGTAGTGCGATTGTGGCATCTCCCCTCCGGTCAGACTACCATTACTAGGACCACGGAATTGAGGGTCAGCAACATCAGGCTCTGCAGGTGTCTGAGGGGCCGAAGCGGCGTCGGTTGCACTGCTTTTGGATATAGAGGTGCGCTTGACAACATGGCCATCGTTGTGGATGTGAAAGTGTGCCTCTGACGGGGTTGAAGGGCGTGGTCGACCGCCGATGGTTTGAACCTTGGACGGGTCGGGAGTGTTGCGTCCAAACCGCGACTCGAAGGAGTTGCGACTTCGATATGTGAGGAGAGCAGACATACGGGCTGCACCCAGGCCAGTGGAGGGTGGATCATCGAAAGAGTAGTATCCGTCGTCATACTTTGGGTCGGCATAGATGCTCTGTCGCTGAGCTTCACCCCAGCTGATGCCCCAAGCACTGTGCCTGCTTGAAGTAGCAATGGGAACGACACAGCGGATGTAGTCCTTTCCAAAGTATGCCCACTCGAGCACAAACATGCCACCAAGAGAACCGCCAACAACAGCTGCTAGCTGCTCGACACCTAGGTCATCCAGAATAAGCTTGTGGAGGCTATCAGGAATTAGTATAAGTGCTGATTCTTTTTGTCCTTGCAGAGATAGGGCCACTCCTGGGGCGCAGAACTTACTTGACATCGTCACGAATGGTTGTAAGAGGGAACTCAGGTCCGTATCGACCCTTGCTTGGGTCGTTGTCCTTGGCCGTCACTGGGCTCGCAGTACCGTAGGGGCTACCTAGACTGTTCATGCAGACGATGAAGAACCTCGAGGTGTCGAAAGCTCGACCAGGACCACCAAGAAGAGGACCCCACCAATCGCTCACATCAGCACTTCCAGTGAGTGCATGACAAATGACCATGGCATTGTTGCCTTGTTCATTGAGCGTGCCGCGAGTTGTGTAAGCGACGGGAAGGTTGTAAAGAGTAACTCCAGACTCGAGAGTAAATTCAGGAACAATCGCTAGCTGCTGCTCAGGAATGAGAGCAGCGAACGGGTTCTCGGGCTGTGATTGCGTTCTTTCTTGCAGGTATTCAGCAACCAGTCTTTTGTAGTGATAGAGGGATGAACCAGTGTGATGTATAAAGAACAGAGCATAGGGTGCGAAGATAAGAAGTGATGAGGCAGGGGTGAAAACTGACCGTAGTGCTTACGGGAATCACCGTTTGTAGTGTTATTTTCCGACATAGTGGCAGTTGGCATGAGTATAATTGTCTTTGTCGATAGTGTAGTTGTGAGAGGTTATACCGAGATATCGGACCGGGGTCACTCTCAGATTAGTTGGGTTTGATATTGAAGCCGTTTGACAACCAAAGTTGATCGGAGCGGCGAGAATTTAGATCCAATGAACAAACAGATCCCAATCAAGTGTATTTATTGTCTTGATTCGCCTAGAAAAGTATTCGACTCAGAATCCAGGGAAAAAAGACTGCTCCTAGGTATGGCGTAATTCTGGCTGGTCTCCATGACTGTCGTGACTCAGCCAATTACGATGCTGTCCTGACTGCAACAGGCGGCCGGCAACGGAGTTCATAGGAACGATCACGTGCCATGGGTGAGTAGGCTCGGAAATAACCCGTGAATAGAGTGCGAACAATGCGCTGAAATAAAAGCATGTTAATCGCAGAAAGTAAAGCAAACGGAAATTCGCGACAAATGATTTGACTTTTAACTATACTACCTAGGTTAAGCGAGCAATAATCTCTGAAACCTCTACAAATCTGATATATTCTTTGTTTTAATACCCAGGCTACCTACTACTTGGGGCCTCATTTATCAGTACGTACCTACCTTTCTTCGTTACAGATGGTCTGTGCGGCCTGCCTGCCACCTAATCCTATCGCGCGTTGGCAGCCTCGTTTCCCCAGTAAGGGAAGGCTGCTATTGACGACTGGTTACCAACCGTGACATCTAATTCTAGCTGTTGGAGCTTTCTTTATTCATTCGTCTTCAACCCCATCGCGACTGGGCTCCCCACCTGCCAAACAAATCGCAAAGGTCGCTACTTACCATATATCACGGAGCCATTTCTTGCGCGCTCGTATCTGGTGGCTTTTTTTCTTTCAGGTCCGTCCCTTGTCAGCTTTGTCGCGACAATCAACCTTTCCCCACTCGAACTCCTTGTCGTCAAAAGTCAGTCTTTCTCATCCGCGCCGTCCGCAAACGCAACAATCTATTTTACATCTTCCGTTACTTCGAACCAGTCAACTCATTTTTTATTGCAGACTTTCGAACTTACGACATTCCCCAATAGCGCAACGTACGCTGCTATCTAATGAGATAATCATCAACTCCAGTTCCGACTTCATTCTCGTGAGCTATGCCTCCGAAACGCAAGAGGAACGATCGCCAATCGATCGAAGGCGGTCGATCTTCTCCCCATCGACCTGGAGAAACATCACTCGGACAGCACGATCGCGAAGACAACATGTCACGTAATCGTGGCAGAGGACCTCGAGGTCCGGGTCGACGCGACTCATCACAAGGCCATGGCCGAGCACCCCCGAATCAACCCAATCCTACACCACCGCAACGACGACCTGGCTCTTCACACGCACCACCACCGCCTCCGCCCCCGCCGCCAGCGATCAAGAAGCCAACTTACATTCCACCGCCCTTAATAAGACCACCCTCTCCGGTCCGTTCTAACTATCGCTATAATAATCTTACGGACGAAAAGATTAGCGCTTGGGCTGAGGGTGGTCGGGACGAGATGATTCAACATGGAAAGCAATCACGAGACGATGTCGATATCACTGAGTTATCAAGCTTGTTCCAAGAATTCGTGCACGCAGTCGTCGAGGGTCGCTTATCACCAGCCGATGCAGGTACCTGCGTCAAGGAAATCCTCGGAGACGAAACGACGGAGATTATTAAGGATTCATACGCGTTCGCTCCCCACACCCTATTTCTTGACTCTCTATCCATCGTTATGGATAACGAGCCCGCGATTTACCGACCGACCCTCCGGGAATTTGTTCTGACAGCTGGCGTGTCTTCAAACTTGATGCGCCAGGTGCTCGACCCAGAAGTCTTGCAGCAGCTTGGGCTTATCAGAGATAATTTCGTCAAACTGGGTATCAAGCAGGCGACGAATCTTCTCTATCGACAAGCCAACTACAACTTGCTTCGCGAGGAAACCGAAGGATACTCCAAACTCATCACAGAACTATTCACAACTAGTAGTGTAGCGCCTCCCCCTCCAGAAATGGCGGAACAAACCTTTGAACGAATCAAGGCATTGATAGGAACTTTTGATCTCGACGTCGGAAGAGTTCTGGATGTGACTCTTGACGTTGCAGCGGCTGTGCTGATCAAACAGTTCAAGTTCTTTGTCAAATTTCTCCGGGTCAGCTCTTGGTGGCCACGCTCTCATCTCAAATTCAGTGCTGCGGTCTACGTGGGCGGCCTGCCTTTGTGGGCTACACCAGAGTACTTGCAGTGGACAACAACAGAAGAGGACGAGAAGGTTTTGGAGGAGAGAAAACGAGTTCGTGATATTGCATTCTGGAGCCGAGCTCGGGAAGTGCATATTGCAGCATTCTTTGAGTTGGGCGGCCGACAAGTGGCAGATTCCGACTCTCAACAACTTACCATTACAAACGGATCCCCAGGTGAAGACGCTGCGGCGGATATTGAACGACAATGGGTACAAGAAACCAAGACCCTACCACCTCCAGGCAACCGCACGGCGGCGCAGCTGCTTGGCTTCAAGTTGCGTTTCTACAACTCGGACGCTAGAGATGAATCAGATGTCCTTCCCGCAAACTTGCTCTATCTGGCGGCTCTTCTCATCAAGATTGGCTTTATTTCGCTGACTGACCTCTATCCACATCTCTCACCAGCTGATGAAGACATGGAAATGGTTCGCGAGAAGGAAATGAAGCGAATTGAAGAGGCAGAACGAACCGCCAAAGGTGGACCAATGAACGCCCTCCTCATGGCTGGTGTCTTGCCCCAGGGCGACGACGATAACCCAAACGGCTCGAATCTTCCTCGACGGGAGCTTCCCAAGAAGGCCGAGGCCGACGCTAAAGAAGCTGCTGCAGAGGCGGCAGACAACAAACCAAAATTGCCTGAGCCCCTGGAACAAAAGGTGGCGCTGCTCACCCAACTGTTGACTATCGGTGCCATTCCCGAATCGCTATTCATTCTTGGTCGCTTCCCCTGGATACCCGAAGTCTTTCCCGAAGTGCTGGAAAGAATTCATCGTGTCCTGCACTATTCTGTCGACAAAGTCTTTCACGATAGTCGGCCTATCGTGGTAGGCGAATCCGGCTGCCCGACCAAACTCGTCCCCGATTTTGACCAATCTGGGCTTCCCAAAGGCAGCGTCCGTCTAAGCAGACTGACAACCCGAAAATCGCTTAGATGGCCATTCCCAGACAAGATTGACACCAACGAGTCGCAGAATTACCGATATTATTGGGATGAATGGGCGGACAATATTCCTGTTTGCCAGACCGTGGACGATATCTTCACCCTGTGTGGGACACTGCTTAACATTTCCGGTGTCAACATTGGCAAGGATGAGGCGCTCTTGACTAAGTTGGCCAGAATTGGAGCCAAGAGTCTTGGAGAGGATAGGTCTGAGCAAAACCTCACTCGATGGCACGATCTCCTACGACGGCTTTTATTGCCAGCGTTGAGTCACACCAAGGCTAACGCTTCTGCTGTCAATGCAATCTGGGAACTTATGAGGCATTACCCCATGACTACTCGCTATTCCATGTATGCTGAGTGGTTCGAGGGTCAAATATCTCGACTGCCTGCTATGAAGGCAGCTTTTGCAAAGGCAACATCGGAGACTCGAGGCACCATGAAGCGAGTTTCCCTTACCAACTTGAGCGAAATGGCCAAGCAATTGGCCAAGACTAGCTACTCATCTCCTGGCATCGTGTTCCGAGTTGCTTTCGAACAATTGGAATCCTACCCAAACCTGATTGATGCCTTTGTGGAGTGCGCAAAGTACTTTACAGACCTGTCCTACGATGTGCTTGTGTGGTCCCTGATGAGCTCTCTCGGAAAATCCAGGAGCCGTACTCAAGCTGAACACGCCCTCACTACCAGTAAATGGTTGCAGGCCTTGTCAAGGTTCTCTGGCAGAGTTTTCCGGCGATATACTGTATTGAACGCTACACCAGTTCTTCAATATGTCAACGACCAGCTGATCAAGGGTAACTCTACCGACCTTATCATCCTCAAGGAGCTCATCACTTCCATGGGTGGAATTGTGGATTCGGTTGATTTCACGGACCATCAAATCATGTCAATGGCCGGAGGTGAATACCTGCGACGACATACTCTAATTCGTGGCCAGGATAAGCGTTTTGACAGCATCAAAAGCTCAAAGCGTCTTGTCCAAGCTTTAACGGACTCCAAGCTTGCTGCACAGCTTCTCATCAGTCTAGCGCAATACCGACAAGCAGCACTTTTCCAAGTGCCAGAGGATGAAGCTCATATCAAGTATCTTTCCTCGATGATTGATGATTCTCACCGCATTCTAATCCAATACCTCGACCTCCTCTGGAGCAACATGGACCCGGCCAGCTTCGATGGCCTTGTCCCCTCTATTCCCGAACTCATCAATTCCTACGGTCTCGATGTCGGTCTGGCGTTCATGATAGGCAGGGCAAGCCTCGCCCACCGCATGTTCCCTTGGAAGCAAAAGAAGACTGAAGAAACCAAAGAAAAGGCTCAAATTGCTCAATCTACAGACAAGGAAGGGGACGTTACCATGTCCAATACGCCCGTCACAAATGGCGGCAACGATACACCCGGCCAAGAGACACCACAGGCCGACGACCAGGTGGGTTCCCAAGATGCAATAACGCGGAACCCCTCCACTAACCTGCCGCAGACACAAAAGTCTGAAGATAATTCTCTCATGAAATCAGCACTGCAGCCTCTGGTGGAAACTATTCAAGATGCTGCCCGTCCTGAGACCTGGCAGAAGATTACCCCAGATCTCTATGTGACCTTCTGGGCTCTTCAGCTAGGCGATCTCTACTGCCCTGATAAGATCTACAAGCAAGAGAAAGACCGTCTCAGAGCCGAAGACCTTGCTATTACACGAGATCGCAGCGACATGTCACGAAGAGGACAAGAACGCAAAATGGAAAAGCGAAAGGAGCTTATGCAGCTTCAGATCGGCCTTTCCGAAGAATGCGGCGAACATCTCTTACGACAGGCGAAGTGGAAGTATTTTCTGAGCAAGCAGTTCCAGTCTTCATTCCCAGAGCCTCGAGCCAAGCCCGACAGCATTTCCGACACGTTGCTCGAGCAGTGCTTCCTTCCTCGTCTGCTTCTATCCAAAGCTGATGCCGAGTATACTTACAAATTTATCAAAGCGCTTCACGAAGGGAATGCTCCAGGCTTCCAGTTGATGTCTCTCTACGATCGGCTATTCAATGCCAACCGCTTGAGGTCTCTTATATTCACATCAACCGTTATGGAGGCTGAATATCTCGGTCGTTTTTTGAAGCTGATCTTGGAAGACTTGTCACGCTGGCACAAGAACGCACCCGTCCCCAATGAAAAGGATAAGTCCAAAGATCAGCCCAGGTTGGGTGCGTATGACAAGGAAGGCAAAGGGCCGAGCGATCAACCTCGTCTTGGGTTTGCTCTAACTTTTGACGACAACGGAAAGCCCTTGACATTTGTAGAGCACGAGCAATTCCGCGATATGCTGTTCCGCTGGCATAAGAATTTGAACAGTGCTCTCCGTACTTGTTTGGAAGGTGCGGAATGGATGCACATTCGAAACGCTATTACAGTGTTGAAGGCGGTCCTTGACTTCTTCCCTGCGATCGATTTTATGGCCTCCAAATTTTCTTCGCTCCTTCAAACTATTACCAAACAAGAGTCTGTTGCAAAGCCAACACCAGCTAGTGAGGTTGGTGGTCGTGTTGATCTGTCAGTCGCCGCACAAGGTGCAATGTCAGAACTGCAGAGGAGGAAAAATAAATGGGTCATGGTACAGGCCTTCCGCCCTGGTGGTGTAAGTATCCCGAAACTACATTATATGACATGACTAACACACAATAGGCTGGACCTGCGCAGAACGAGTCAGAAAAGGCATCTTTACGTGCAACCGCTCCGGAGTTCAAACCTGGCTCCGCAAAGTAGGTCTTGATGCCCTCCGAGTATTTCTTAGTCTAACATGAGCAGGCCCTTTAGAGGAAAACAAAACACAGCAGAAGAGGAAGATGGGGAGGTCAAGGATTCAAAGACCTCTGGAACAGATTCGGCAAAACCTACAGGCCCCGCGAAGGACTTGTTACCCGCCAAACCAGGATCGACCCGAGAGTCCAACTCGGCCAAACGTGATCAAACACCTTCAGGGCCTCGTGCCGCAAACACAAATTCAGGAGCTGGTTCATCCGGGAAACATGATTCTCGGCCTAATACGTTGCCTGAACGCCCTCCCCATACCCTCCCTAGTCGACCTGACGTGCAGATCCCTGCCTACACTCCTGATCGATTTAACCAATCTAGGAGCCATGAGCGTCGTGACGGAAAGGAACCACGAGATTCACGCTCCAGAGATTCACGAGAGCCTAGAGAAGTTCGTGAAAATAGGGATCAACGAGATTCTAGGGAAACACGCGAACCACGAGACCAAAGAGATTCGCGGAATTTCGACCCCACTCGTCAAGACCGTCCTCGTGAGTTCCCTGACCGACGAACACAGGAACACGGTAGAGAGCCATCCCGATCTGATGGAGGGCGTCGCGGCGAACACGAGCGAGAACGGCCCCGAGATGCTAAGAGCAGCAGAGGTCATGATCATGGCCGTCTGAATGACACCCCAACCTCAGCTCCTACTGTACCTGCCGCTGCTGAGGCACCCGAGCCCCATATCAACCCAGAGAGAGCTGCTCTATTTGCTCAAGACAATAAGCAAACTCGTGCGCCTGAATCTGACCGAGGCAGGGGGCGCAAGGCCGCTCCTGTTGAGCCGCTCGACACGATCAACCCGGAGAGGGCGGCGTTGATGGGCAACAGGGATAGCACACCATCGCGTGCCCCCAGGAATGAAACGCGAGAACATGTCTCTCGTGCTCAATCACCTCGCCGAGGTGGTCGTGAAGAACGACTTGACCGAAACTATCCTCTGGAACATCGACCCTCTGGACGAGATCCTCGAGAGCGTTCGCCGTTGCCAGGAAACTACCGTGGGGACAGACCGGTGGACCGCGAGAATGAACGGCCTTCTGCACCAAAGGGCCGTGACGCTTCTGGTTTCCATGCCGCTTCGGCGCGTGCCTCTGAGCCTGATCACAAGCCCGCGCATCAAGACGATTCGTACGGCCGCCTCAATGCTATTCAGCCCGTGGCCGATATTCCATATGGCCCCAAGGCTCGTGGACGAGGTTCAACAAGAGGCCATGGTGGACCACAGGCTCTTCCAGGTCGACTCGACAGCCGATTTGCTGGTCCCGAAGCCGAGGGACCGGCCACTCCAGATCGACCCCCTCCTACTGGCCCATCATCAGCACGTGGGCGAAGAGGCTACGAGCAGAATGCTGGTCCAGCTACTCCTGCAAGCGCACCTGGAGGCCCCGGGGGCAGACTCAGAAATGCTGGTCCTGGCCAGAACATGCCCTCTCCCGCGTCAGTCAATGCAACTCCTACAGGCGTTCATCCCGAGCGTCTTGCTCAGATCGGTGGTGGCGGTAACCCGCTACCTCCCCCTCCTCCGGGACAACCACCACATGGGCCCAGCAATAGCCATGGACATGGCCGACAGTCAATGGGTGGAACAAACACTCCTGATCGTCCCAATTCTGGTCCACGACAAACACCTGGAGGGTATACTGGTTCTCCAGCCGGTGAACCAAATGTTCCAACCGGACCGGCTTCCAGCGAGCGTCGCAGTGGTGGCCGAAGGCAGCTCGCGGGCATCAATAGCACCTTGCAACAAGCCCAAGCCAACATGCCCGACACCACCCGAAGCAGCAGCGGAAGGAGAGGTCAGGCACGCCAACCCCTTGGCGGTGGCTCAGATGCTCAAGTCTTGACTGGGGGTTCGCCTGCCACCACACCAGCACAAGAGCGTCCAGATCCGGTCAGGAACGAATCTTCAACTCGAGCGCCTGCCAATGGAGATGAAGGATCAGGCCGTAGTGAGCATGAGCGTGGCCGACGCGATCGCGAAAGTCGATCAAATAGATCTTCGCGTCGAGGAAGCCGTGATCGCGATCGTGATCGAAGTCAAGGTCGAGACAAGGAGCATCGTGAACACCGTGACCGTCGTTCAGGGGCTGGAGAGGGTGGTAGGGAAGAGCGTGAATCCAGACGCTCCAACAGAGAATCCGGTGGCGCTCCACGCGAACCAATGGGGCCTCCTCCTACCGGAAGAGACCTCGTACAAGGCCGCGATGGTCGGCACAGAGGTGATAGCCAAAACAGCCGCAGTGGTGAAGACTGGGCAAACAACGGTAGAGGAGGACGAGGTCAGCGTGAAGGAGGTCTACGACCAGACGATCGTCGCGACGGACGAGACGACCCTCGCGGGCGGAAGAGGAGAAGCGAGGGAGATGCAGGGTCACAGAATGATCGAGAGAAGCGGGCCCGACGATGAATATAATTTGAATGAAAGTCGGCACAGCATGTTTTGAGTACGAAACGAAAAAGAAGGGAGGGTTTCAAGTCTAGTCATGGTATACAACCCACGCAGAAGAGGACTTCGGATACGGCAAAGCAAGCAGTCTGAGCAAGAACGGATCACAGACAAGTCGCATTATCGAGGCGTTTATCAGAATTTTGTCACATTATGCTCCATTCGGCCTTGCATTACAGTTCTCTTTTACTACGTTACTACAATTATTACTGCTATTTACACACAATTGTTCCCTGGAGACTGCGTTTGCTCTCTCTCCTGAATCGGTCTTGCAAATATCGGAGGGTTACAACAAAACATGACCTGAGATTCATTACGGATGGTTAGGCGTTGGATTGGCTAGGCGTGCTTGGATTGATACCCTTTGGACAGCGTATGACTTTTGAAATGTGATGATATATATAGACTAAAAGTGCTTTTTGGAAGCCTTGTAAGATACTGCAGCGTGTCCCCGAGTTGGGATAATCAGTATAAATTACCAAATGGCCAGGATAAACTATTACTGGTTTTGAAGGACTTGACAACTCATTGTGTTTAATACATTTATGTCATGAACGATATTAGATTGTCAAATACTCCGGACAATGCAGTTAGTTACTGGCACTTGTGGTATAAACTGAATATTATAACTCAACCGGTGAAAACAGTATTAACAAGGTCATCACAACGATAATGCCAGTGTCTTTAAGTTAAGAGGTAGAACAGAGCTCAAGGTCCAGGTTAGACTGAGACTCAGTGTGGGCCAACGTGAAATGATTGAGCAATCCTGTTTTGCAGGTAAACAAGTTATATTCAACCCTGAGTTGATGTCCACTCCCTTTCGATAACTCAATTGTCGTACCCTCTTGAAAAAAATACTTTTGACGTTTTGTCACACTGATGATTTTGCACTGGATCTGCCCACGCACCAATATACCTACAACTCTGTAGCCCACTCGGAAAAGAAAGAATTCCTCTATAGAACAGAGTCTATTAAACAATCTCTCTACATATAGAGGCTTCAATTTCTATGTTCTTATTAGAAATAGTTTACATCAGAGATAGCTTTAGAATCCCATGGCCCAGACAATCGGTCTTGTTTAAAAAAAAATAGTAGTGGCCCAGAGTTACTCCACAACTCATAAAGAAAATCAGCAAAATGAAAGGTCTCGGAGGGAGTCGAACCCTCGCTGGCGGAATCAGAATCCGCAGTCATAACCGTTAGACCACGAAACCAACCGATTATGACTGTCGAGTCCGATTTAGGAAATATAACCTACTCGATCTGGAATTTACAGTCATAACCATGATTCTTCGCTGTATCAATTCGGAATTTGCAGTCAAAACCATGATTGTTGATGCTATCGGATTTGCTATACCATATTTACATCAAGGTTACCAGTCCCACGATTGACATTCTCTCGCCGGCTGATTACACTCTTGACTATCAATAGATATTCATCATCAAATACTCATGTTATTTGAACGGTGTGGTTACAAGTACATTCATGGTGTTGACGTTGGGGGAGACTGAAGCTCAAGCCACTGACGATGCTACTTTCAATATTCAGTGTGTTGTGCTGAATGACAATTAATGCAGACAGATATAGTTGGGTTACGATGTATTGTGATAGTTGATGTGGGTGTTCCTTGAAGTTTAATGATCGAAAGATGCAGCCTCGTCACGAAATATAGGTCTCTTGGAGCTCCTTATCTTCATACATGTATTGTGATAGTAAACCTCTTAGCTTCACGGCGCAAACATAAAACGAGCAAAACCCCAATCTAGATATCAACTTGCAAGTTTGGACGGCCATTGAGAGTACGTTGAGTAGATGAGAGGCTCAGACAACTATCACAAGACTAATCTAAAGTAGACAGATAGAGACATCACAATCGTTGAGCCACAGTACAACCATATAATACCAAACCAGTGATCGGTTAAATTGTACTATCAAATCCTTGAGAACCACTCATCAGGCAACGCCCGACATCTTCCCAGACCAAGAAAATAAGTATACTTTTGGTCGCTATTGCACCCACCAACCTGTCTGCCCATGCATGCTAACTCTATGTACATATCAAGTGACCCCAAACTGACAACGGCGACCTGCATATTATATCCAGACTTTGAAGCCAACACTGATGCTCGTACAACTTGTTCAAACCAAGATTAATCGCAAAGACAATCCATCCATTTCCATGTTACCAAGATTGCTTAGTCGGGGCCGCCGTTGTCGTAATGCAGTAAAATATAAGATTGAATCGAAAAGTAAGCAGTCGGCTCATGTCCTCATGACATTACCAATAGCGCTGTGCAAAGCAACAGTCGCTCAACCCGCTCATGTATGTACCCATACCGTGACCCACTCGTCACTGAGGAGTGTTCGTTCTTGTGCTGTTGTGTATGTGTTCCCGTTCCCCCATGTAAAATATCAACGCCTCCCTGGTATCTCGAAATGCAAGAAAAACCCCATAGGTTGTGAAAATGTGAGCCGGAGAAAGTGAGATTCGTGTGCTTCATGGGCCAGCTGTGGCCTTTTGTCCTCTCGTGTGGAACATATTTCATTGATCCATTGCCGAAACCCTTTCGGTCAAGGTTCCGGTGTTGGATCGGGGTTGGTTGCACGAAGTACTTTGGGTGCTTGGATCCTCCTCGAATAGTCGTGATCGTCGCGCAAAGTGTTGATACTCTCGTGACTTGCGCTTCGGACGTACAGGCCTTGCTTAAATGGATCCATTCTCGGATCAACCTGCAGAGTACTGTTGCGACTGCCTGCGGCGGCTGATGCAATCGGTGAGCCACCGGTTGTGCTCATGTCGGGTCGCTGAGCAATACCCGAGGAACTATCTCGGATACTGGGGTCGTCCCGATAAGCCTCCTGCTCGTTTTGCTGCCTCTTGCGACGGAACCAAAGGAACAAGACCACGCCTGCGGCAAGGATGACGGCAGCGATAACACCCACCACAATGCCAACAACCTGACCAGTGCCGAGTCCACTCTTGTCAGTTGTCTCAGATGTGTTTTCGTTTGCCGATGTTCCAGCCGTCTGCTGTGTCGGCAAAACAGTCACTGTCCTGACAGTACCCCCTGCAGTGACAGTTTGCACAATGGACGATGGCTGATCTGTCACGCTAGCCGAGGTGGCCTCTTCTTCATCGGTTGAAGTGGCCTTGGTCTCGGAGGCTTCAGTTGAGGATTGGTCTTCTTCGGTCTACATTTATAGTCAGTCTCTGTCCAGAAATATTGGTCACATCACCAGATTCCCGAGTTGGAATAACATGCGTGCAAAGGCAAGGCATACAGTTGAGCTTTCTGGCGTCGTGGAGGTTGTCGACGTGGATGTCGACTTGGTTGACGGCTTCACTGTCACTGTGTTCTGTACCGTCTCAGTCACTCTGGACACGGCCATGGTAGTTGATATTGCCTGAGTGTTGCCTGTTAAGCCGTGGAATCTTACCAAACTCAAGGAGATCAGGTGGATCAAGATTATACAGGTGGATAGCTGGTGGGCAGACACTTGTCCGATCACAACGTGCAAGGCAATCACAACACAAAGCATAATCATATCACAGGATTGTACTTACTTTGGTTGATGAGGGAGAAGGTCCTCGGGATCCAGATGGCTCTATGTTGCCAAGGTCGATATATCCATATACACCGTCGCCACCGCAGACCTCTTTGGGCCATGCGGGACAGGGAGTATCACATTTCGAATTACTCTCTTGTACCGACTTGACGGGGGCATAATTTGAGCACCAGCACAGCTTGCCTTGAGTGATGGCGTAGGCATAATCGTCGAAACAGTGATCATGGCACAGGCCGTTGGTCTGGTATATACTGTAGTCTGTCTCAAGTTAGATAACGTCAAGATTTGGTGACTGAAGGGTTACATACTGCTGGAAGTCTCGCCAGTGTTGAAGTTGGCACAGTAGTTGATATCCAGGGCGTTAGCCAAGGGTGCCCATGTTGATGCTAGTAAGAAGAGAAGACCCGCGGATTGGGCGTTCCTGCAAAGAGGAGGAAACATGTTGGTTATGAGTTTGGTCGAAAACTACACCGAGGTCAAGGTTAGAGTTTGTTGGTCTGAGGGGAAACGAGTCTGGCCTGGCAGGAAGAAAGACAAACTCGTGATCCAATGTCACACACCTTTACCAATTAACTTGGCAGTAAAAGAGCATGTGAAGTCGTGTGCGACAGAGATGAAGCAGGTCAATCACGACACAACACGGTCGCAGTAGACTCTTAGAAGCTCCAAGCCATACCACGTCGGACGTCGAGGATGCAGTGGTACCAGTGCGATCTTGGGGTGGATAAATGTCTTTCGGAGCAAGACAGCCGGTATCGTCAATCGTGATTCGAGTCGAGCAAGGTAACACAGTCAAGTGACCCGCTGGTTGAAAGGCGAGAAAGTGAAGGGTGGCTTCTCGGAGATGGAGCCCACGTTCGGTAGCAATGTCGGTTACGATATCTCGGGTTTGTCAAAGCCGTCGATGCCGATGTCGAAGTATAGTTGCGATAGTCGGTAGCAGTGATAAATCAAGAGCTTCGTGTTGATGCTCGTGTGTTTGTCGATCAGGCAATCCTCGTAAATCCCAGGCCAACAATACGATACAATACGATCCGAAAAGTTCAACAATGCCAATCAATAATCGTCCCAAGAAAAACCCAACAATCCAAAAAAAGAGAATCACGATCGGGTAAAAGGAAAAAGAGAAGCAAGCTCCAGCTAGCAAGATAGGTATCGTGAGAAGATTTGAGTACGAGTAGGGGAGGCTGGGGGGAAGAAGGTAGAGTTATTGGAATAGGTGACTGCAGTTGAGGTCGAGAAGGAGAGACTGGAAGGGAAAAAGGTGTGAAGGAAGTAGCGACTAGCGTAGACCGATCGGGTAAGAGCCTTGTAGGTATCTGTACCTAGCACGGTAGTCCCGGGCTCTAGTGGAGGGACGGCGGCAGGAGCGACCGGGATGGGAAACAAGGAAGGAAGAACGAAGACGAGGATAGTTCTTCTAACCAGATCTGGCCTGACTTGAGAAAGCTCGGGAATAGCGGCGGAGGGAGGAGTCGATAATATTGAGAGAATGATTCCTGACGATGGCAATATTCGTACCCTTGGGTTAGTTATTGTCGATGGTCTGTTCAATGGCTTCTCCTTGTGTATATGATATGAGATGACTTGAGTTGAGTTGATCCCTTGTTACTGTAGAGAAAGAACCTGGATGGAGTTGCACTGGAGGCTGCGATCCATACGACACTCCGTATGGCAGTGAAAGTCTTTGGTACAGTACGTACCCGTCCAATGTATCGCAGGGGCGTGTGACCAGAAAGGCAAGGTTCAACACTCTCTTCTCAGCTCGACAGCCAAGGCTGGGCAGACAAAGAGCTCCACGTATTGAAAAGAACCAAAGAGACGAGTCGAAAATGGACGGGAGGAAAGTGATCCGAGGCCAACGCGCGCGACAAAGCTAATATTTCGGCGTAAAGTGAGTGGCCGTTTGTTTTTGGAGTAAACAGTGTTGTAAATGAGGCTGTAACCAAGAAGCGATAAAACGAACGGATTGAATGGAATGGAATGGAATGAATGAATGGACAAATCAATTGTGCACAAGAGATCAAGAGGAACAAAAAGAGAGTGATAGGAAAGGAACTTGAAAGAAATTGACTGAGCCAGAAGAGCTAGAACTGATCGACTCAAGAGATGAGTTAATAAATTGCCTGAGGTAAGCAATTCTCGCGTTGTTGCTGGCCAACAGGACTACAGTAATAAATGAAGCTGTCTACGCACTCACTGTCCGAGTCACTGTGACGAAATCCCTGACATTGAATCTTTGCTTCTGCTGATCTGATCTGATTTAACAAAGTACTTGAGCCCAACCCAGCGCAGGCAACAACACGACAGAAAACTTGTGAAAGGACAAATGGAATAAAATAAAGATGGACCCTCGTTTCGTTTTCTCCCCCCTTATCGTACCAAGAAACTAAAACTCGTGGCGCCTGAAGTGACCTAAACGCAAGGAACCTAAGCCAATGTCGTCACCACGGGGAGGCTCCAGCGCTGAAAAGCTGTTGGTTCCAGCGCATGCGTGTTATTGACAGATGCTGTCCCCCTCTGTATGTTTTATCACGGTGGGATGAAAGGAGGGGGGGCGTGTCGTGTCGCGCCATGTCGTGTAGAGGTTGCAAGGGTCAGGGAGAAGAGGGAGTGGGATCTACATGGGGCCCTGGACAAGGGTACGAACGGCGATCTTGATTGGAAATGTAGAGGTACTGTAATTGTCGCGGAGTGAATGCTTGGTCCGTCCGACAATCGCAATTCAAGGTCTTGGATGCGAATTGTGGTGGTGATGAGATGGCATTATGAAGTGATCCTTGTATTAGGCATTAGTTACCTGCCCGTCTCTCTGGATTTATCCAGATATTATCTCCTCCTGATATCTAACTACTGCCATTACTGCTACGGTTCCTGACATTAAATTATTGACCTAGACCTGACCCGACTTAAAGGGCTTGGCTTTTGGCCTTTGACTCTGACTATGGCTTGCCGCTACGTGATTGCAAGATTGAAATTGAAATTGGATACAGTAATCGAGTCACTCACCACCCATTTCACTTCTCTCCTCTTCTCGGCAACTGACTATCCGGAGTGGCATCAATACTTGGCACTTTTTCCGTCACAAGCCGGATGAGTTCTGTATCTCGGTTGAATATCTCTCTACATTTTCCTCATGAGGCTATTCTTGCATGACGACTCGACTGCGAGCAAAAGAAAAGAAGATGAAACTCATCGACCCGCTTCTCTAGTCATGACGGGCGGAGGTGATATTTACTCGCTAGAACAACATGATTGAAACATGGCGGCCTCTGAATTTGATGTCGGTGTTTTCCAGTGACTATTGAACCCGTCACTAGTAGTAACGACAGTAATTCGCGCTCTACCCAAAATCCGATCTCAGTGTGTTGTGCTGTATTGGTCCGAGTCTAACCTGAATGAATATGGGACATTGACAGAGACAAGACAGAATTAAGCACTCGGTTAACGGTTGCATCTTTTTTGGTAGACCCCATCCTCTAATCCTCCATCATCTTGTTTTGACTCCACCGTTCCCACTCACGCGCGATAAGTTAAGTTGAGAAGAGTTTAGATAGAATACGATATTGTGAAGCTAGCGGCTCTGTTGGATGGGCACCATTCCTAATTTTGTTTCTCAGAGTTCAAGACGACAGAATGAGGGCATGGCATTGCCGTGCATCCCGCATCATTACAGCTCGACTTTTCTGCTGTCCTTTGTCCAAGCTCGTTCGTTTGTGAAAAGAAACTTGTGCTAGTTATCTAACTATGTCCCTGAGTTGGGCGCGCCGCACCGTTGAATGTGGCATAGACCACCTACCATAACGGGCCATTTCCGGCCCCTTTTTGCGTCTTTATGTGTGTACACAAGTAGACTATGTACATTAATACTAGTGAGAGATCTTGGCTCTGCTGCTTAGAGATCGATTGTTTGATCGACATTGGAACTTGGATTTTACCTAGAGCGTTACCATGTCGCGAGAATAATGGATGGTCGGTCCACTTTAACCAACAGGTTGAATGCTCTCCAATCGAGGTCCAAGAGAATCCTTGCTCTCGAGGACTCTGTTGTTTCAGTCATTTTGGAGCCGACCCGCAGAAGGGATGAGGGACTGGGGTACATTCATTTGTTGCAAGGACTTGGGAAAATATTGAAGTTGGTAGGCAGATGTTGACCAAGAGGTGTTGCAAAATGAACGGATCTCATTGCACCCATTGCATCTATTTAGCCATTACATTAACGAGAGTCTCTTTCTCAGCCTTGCCCTTGTAAACTTTGCATCCATAAACGAGACGAGAGGAGTCACGGGCTCCCCGCTCTCGTATAGATCCATCATACCATGACCCTTGACAATTTAATAAAAGAAACTCGACCAACCCACTGACTAAACTCTCCCTTGCCATTCTCGACGTCACTGACAGATCAGATCGTTTCATTGATTCCATTGAAATCAGACTAGGCATTTTCCATCTCCATCAATCTAATCTTTTTTGGCCAGGTAACGATCTATCTCGCGTACCCCAGCCAGTTAGTACCCAACTCAAGGTTACAAGCAAGTTAAAGGGTAACATTTTTAAACTTTGGATAAAAAGTCAATCAACAAATACGGCTCTGGCTCTGTTCAAGTTAGGTTTGGCTTTGCTGACCCCCTCCAACATCATCGCCTATCCCACGTTAAGAACCTTGCGAATGGTACGATATGCAAAGTCAGTCGAGTCGTTCGTGAAGCTTCCCGTTTTTTCGTGCAATAGCAAAGAACCTTGGCTTGGAATCTGGGGCAGTCATGCATAATCCTTGTCAGAAAAAAGACACCATAGTTATCATTTCTGCAAAAGTTGGCACCTGTGCGATAACATCGATCGATTATCACCAAGGAACTCCTAACCAATAGATTTGTTGGTAAGTAACAGAAAAGCTGGCCTCATGAGCCTTGGGGTACAAAAATAAGTAGACCAAAACCCATAGTCGAAAAGGCATAAACTGACCCAACTTATTTCATCTCTCACACTTCCAGTAGCTAATTTTTCTGATACCCTGATGATTTAGTCTATCTTTTGATGCCCACCATCTTTTGTAGTTCACTATCCGACTTCAACACCATCTCCGAGACCAACACGAACTGCCGCCAAGTGCAGTTAAGCACTTCAAAATGCACTGCAACCTCGTCTATGCGAACGACTACACCCTCTTTTTTTTCTTTTTTTTTTTTTCTTTTACCATTCTCTGATAACCCAATTGTCCAATAGTCTACGAAGCTAGACCTTATCCAATTTCTTACGTGCGTAATCGTGTTGATTTTTTTGTTTCCTCTCGACACACAAAAAAGGAAGCCTTTTTATTATTTGAGCTTAAGCTTGAGCTTGAACACGGACGTGGCAAAGTCGCTTCGTAATGTCTCACTCTGCGACACTATTCCCAGCCAAAATAACACAAACCCCTCTTTCTCCTCTTCTCTCGGCTGTTTGTGTTTGTGCATGCTTGGAGAAGAGTCACGCAAGCAACTGAACTAACTAGACTACGTGGGGGGTTGTTTCTGCGGGTTGGAGGCTGGGGGACGAGGTATTAATGTTTGTTATTCCTTGGGGTTTTACCTTGTGCGTCTTTGTTTATAATGTCTCTCACGCGTTTCCAGCCTCTTGCATTTCAAGAGTAACCATCCGTAGACGTGGTAAGATGTACAGTAACAGCATCAGCATCATCTGCCCGTCAACCGAGGCTGTCATGCATGGTACAGACCAAGACCGCCATATTGTCTTTCTTTCCTTGCATATCGCTCTGGCCGCTGACATCGTGATTACCTGTCACTAACCGTACCTTGTGGTCTCTGAAGTTGAGGCTCCGTCTGTTAAACCTTAACATTCACTAATGGTAAGCCAGACGGACTAGGCAAGTTCCATAGTGATTCGTACATGTCAACCCCCCACGGTTAAATAAGTACTGTGGCCATTTGGTAACGTCTCGTTTCGAGGCGGTGTTACGAAGCACAGCTGATTTAGACGTGAGTTGCCTTGTCGCTAGCCGACGAACCTTGTTTTGCTGCACGTAGGATGTCTACGGGTTTACGTGGACTGTTTCTTGAAGAAGTATTGTGAGCAAATCACAGGCTTAACCGGGTAATGCAACTTCAGGGTCTACCATCCATCTGCAAGCCGCCCGCCACCGCGGCAATCGGTTCATATGCATCGCATCGTGAGGGTGTAGAGGAATCAAATTCATCCGTCCGCTTAGTGTACCCTTTATGAATATCTTGAGAATGTTGAAGCTGCGAACTATACCATACTCATATGCAACACTTGTGTCACTACACCCTCTATGTGTCAACTGACAAGACCCAACTTGAACGAAAGGTTTTCGTCCTCCTTACAAGACTGCGGGACTTTTTCAATACACGACATAAGCTCTGTTGGGTAGCCTCATCGACTTGTTGGGCTTACCTACGCCATTCAAACACGTCTCTCAAGCGTCATGACTTACACACCACTTGCATTGAGTTCTGGCGGACAAAAACTAGGCCCACCTAATCACTCGATTTGAGGGAAGCGGCCGAGATCTTAATAATGGGTAGTTTATGGGGCAGAGCCTCAATTTGAGTTACTGTAGGAACAATCCGTTCTAGTATACTAAGCCTCTGCTTAGTGAAGATATGAGTTCAGTAGCTCGACTATTCCTTGGGTTGTAGAGAGGTACAGTTGAAAATAATCGAGTTCGAATGGTTGCAGGTATAGGGTAACCAAAGCTGGAATGCTTTGTCATGTCTTGTCTGGGGTTAATGCTTGCTTTCAACTTTGACCAGTCAAATGCCTCCAATGTCTCAGGTGCTACCGCAAAAGGATCAGAGCTCCCCAGACCGATGTCATCTCGCCTTGGCTGAGTCCCTGTGAAGCTTGCATCATCAGCCTTGCCAACATCAACATCAACCTTGCTTGCGCGTACTCTTATCAATACACACCGCATTTTATACTACTAGGGACATATCACGAGACTTGAGAATCCTTCCAAATCGCTTGTAAATATTTCGATGTGACTAGCCGACCAGAAGAACCCCTCCGGCCCCTCCGGCTTCGACCTTCGTTATCAACCCGACACAATGATCGCGAAACCAGGCTTCCGCGGTCTCTCGAGTCCCGTCAATCGATCTAGACGTCTTCCCACCACCATCGGAGCCATGGTATTCTTCATCATGTGTCTCTTCTATCTCCTCTTCTCCATTGCGCCTTGCCTGGTATATGGCAACTGTTATCGCGGCTACTCGAGCGCTTACAGCTTTGATGCTGACTTGGCTCACAACCCAACCTGGATGGCTGAGATCCCTGACGATGTATACCTCACGAGCCTCAGTATACCTGGAACACACGATACCATGACCTACGAGATAGAAACAGAGGTCTTGCAGTGTCAGAACTGGAATTTGACAATGCAGTTGGAAGCGGGTCTTCGTTACTTTGACATCCGCGCTCGTGTGCGCGACGATGAGTTGCACATCTACCATGCCAACGGCTACACTGGCTTCAGCTTCGAGGATGTTATCAGCTACATGAACGACTTCCTGGACAGGAATCCATCCGAGACTATTGTTATGCGACTCAAGCAGGAAGGTGGCCGTATTGGAGACAACAACACACTGTCATTTGAAGATGCCTTCAACCAATACCCTCTTGGGGATAGGCTCTACAACTACAGCTCTACTGCTCCCCTGCCAACGCTCGGAGAACTTCGCTCCAAGATCTTTGTGCTTGAAAACTTCCCAACTAGGCACGGAGGACCTTATGGTCCCAAGTGGGAGGGTCCTCAGATGGTGCTCGAAGACAAGTGGATCATCCCTGACATTTATCATCTTTCCGAGAAATGGACTGCGATTCGTGATGCGTTAGAGCTAGCGGCAACAGCACCTCTTGACAACGAGATCCTCTATCTTGCTCATATCTCAGCTTCTGTGGGCGTCTTGCCGATCGAAGCTGCAGCTGGACCAATGAATCGCACTGTCACTGGGATGAACGATATGACGGGCCAATGGATCAAGGATTTTGAAGAGAACCCAGACACGAGCCGCACCGGAATTGTCATTATTGATTTCCCAGGACGGAAGTTTATTGAGGCCATCCTTCGGTGGAACAAGTCATTAAAGAAATAATCATAAGCAAGCGGATACCCCGGACGAGAAGCTGCAGGAAGAAATGAGGATTGTCGTCTACGTAAGAGAAGTGAGTATACTTGGATATAGACAGATCATCACAAGTTAATTATACGAGTAGAAATTACCTTGGATCTCATCGTGTTAATTGGTTCCCACAAGGTACCTAGAGAGAGGTAGGTATCTATCTGGTCTCCTTTATCTGCTGCGTAGTAAGGTCGATTCTAGCGGAACAAGTCATTGATTTAAAAACAAGCATAAAAACATTAACCAGGTTGTTGGTCACTTTGTCTTTGTATCATTGTCAAGCTTTTTTAGCCAATATTGGCGTCTCACTTATACCCCACACCCATACGTGTAACTACTAACAGATGATGTATCTGAACAATGTCATATAATTTCCCATTTCTAGCGAATCAGAAATTTGTCTAATGATTGCATTGCTTCAAATATTGACATTTCCAAAATGAAGATTTTCACTCAAGTCTTCCCTTTTCACCCCCTGCATTGTTGGGGACGTGGATACTGTGGCGTCCGGATGCGTTTCACCAAGCGTAGTGAGTGAATTCAAAAAGATAAGATCGTCAGGGACAGAAACACCAAAAATCAAGGCAGCGTACGCGTTCGATTCAGCTGTGTTTATCATACGAGTACCCTGTTCCGATTTCTGTTCTGTTTCAACTATTCCGGACCCGGTGAAGAGTTCGTGTTCGATTGAATAAACACAATTGCGTTGTCCTGTGCACCCCTGGTTGTTTTGGCCATGACGTTAATGACTGCTTTTAAGATCGACAACAAGTGTCATGGGTGGTTGAGTTATGTTGATGGGCTAACAAGCAATGGACATGCTTAAATTGCATGTTTATCTGGCGCAGGCATTCTAAATCTCGATATGAAGAGGGATTATCCTGACTTATCGTTCAATATTGGGCTGTAGTTGAGGCGTAGTCGAGGCGTAGTCCAAAGAAACAACGACTGTCGACATTCGACAACCCTATATAAATTATACCTAATCAGTCAAACCAGAGCAGAGTCACAGCAAACAATTGTATAGTTTCGAGGTTTTATTTCATCCAACTCATATGTACATCTCCCATTCAAGACATCCTTCGTTCCTGTAAACTTCCAAAAATGCCAAAGCCATAGCAAATGTAATCCCGTCATCCTACACCCAAAACACCCTGCACAAAAAACAAATGCCAAATCAATTCATAGGATTCCGAAATCCGCTCTCCTTTTTTACACTCCCTATTGAAACCTTGTGGGACTCGGGCTGTTCTCACGACTTAGGTTCTCAAAGCTATCCACCATGGCCAAGACGCGCGTCCTCGCTCGTTCTCTAGTTAGCGGAACAGCTTGCGCTTCCATCAAGATGCCCGAGGAACGATCCGTAGAATGTGAAAAGCGAGGCTCTAGCGCAGCGAGCTCGGGGAGGAGAAAGCCGCCCACCGAGTTGTTCGAATCGCCGCGTGTATGTCGCCGGGAGTGGAAGCTTGGACGGCTGGGAGATGGTGTGGGAGAGGGGGAAGGAGATGTCGAGTCTGCCGGTGAAGGAGCACGGTGATGGAAGAGAGGACGGGGTTGGAGATGTGAGGGTTTAGGCTGTTGTAGTGTTGATGTCGGTGGTTCTTCTTCTTCTTCTGGCGGAGGAGGTTGATGTGGCTGTTGTCTCTTCATCGGCTCTCTCTCCTCCTCCTGCTGTGCTTGCAAGGCCTCTTCCTCTGCGAGTCTTTTCTCCTCGGCACGCTTCTCATCGAGGAGCTGTTGCTTCTCTTCATATCGCTGTTTATCATTTACTCGTTCTTCTTCATCCTGAACAAGTCGTTGTTTCTCAGACATAGAACTGCCCTCCTGTCTTTGAGGTTCATCAACAGTCCGTAGAGCTGGGTGCTGATAGCCAGCTTCCATGTGCTTCTCCTGAACGCTCTCGTCCCTTGATAGATCATGCTCGTCATCAGGATCGACCAACTCTGCTGCATGCGGCTTCATCAGATCTTCATCCTCACGATCGCTCCCCTCTTCGTTGCCATTAACAACTCGTAATCGTTCTCGGGGAACAGTGAACATGACCTGAACTAACCGCTGCTCTACAGCTCGCTCAATGTCCCAGTCAGACTCGGTACCAGGCTCAGCTCCCGACCCTCCGGACATCATAGCACCTTGCGGTATGGGGCCGAGGCCCTCCCAGTCTTGCCGACCCTTCTTCCTTCTAAGAAGCTCGCCACGCAGACCAACCAGACCGGGCTCATAATCACCGCTCACAGGCTCTTGATCAAATGAACGTCGCACTCCAGACATGTCTTCACGGGAGGATTGAGGGGTACTAGCCCCTGAAAACACCCTCCTGAGAGAACCCAACCACCCCCTACGTGGTTTTGACTTGGACGGCGAGGAAGGTTCATCATCATCATACCGTTGACCTCGATCCCCCATAAGGAGCGAAGGTCCTTCGGCTTGGAGAGCACCAAATGATGAGTGAGCAGTATTGTAGCTATCGGAAGATGAACTTCCAGGCTTGGGGTGTTCGGCACCAGTCATCAAGAATGCGGGAGCCAGGGGGTTGAGTTGTCGTGCTTTGGCCTTGATGCTCTCGGCTGCGCTTCGTGCCGATTCGGACAAGTTAGATCCGCTTCGCGATTCGTCATCTCGTAGAGCAGCGGACCGTGTTGAGTTATGCCGCGTTGGGGAAGTACGGCCCTGGCTGTGACCGAAGCTCCCTTGGTTCTGGCTTCGACGGCTGTTCATTCGTGCAGGGCTGTCTGCGGCATCGACGTTCTGGGCATTCTTATGTTGGCTCCGTCTACTGTTCATGCGTTCGAGTAGTCCCTCTGCAGCATCAACCTCGGTCACCCAATCCTGAACCTCAGGATCGTGACGGCGATTCTCAGGGCTAGGTGTAGCTGACGCTCTACCTCCTCCAGGAGTAAGACATATGGGATGCGGCACATTGTTTGGGCCGGTAGCGGTAACTGGAGTCTGGAAAGGATCCGAATGAATATCGGATGTGGGCGTTGCAACGTGGTCATATAAACCTCGGTTCTGGTAATTTTCTTCTTCCTCATCCTCGTAGATCGGGTGAATCGGTCCGGGAAAGCTCCCCGCTGTAGGCACATAACCTCCGCGCGACGGTCTCGACATAGGTTTGTGAGGAATATGAAGTCCAGGCATTCCGCTTCGAGCGCCTCTCATCGACTCGTAGCCGAGTGATCTCTCTCCAATAGGATATGGGCCGCGGCCATACCAAGCCGTATTGTCGAGCCCCCAAGGGTCATTCTCTGCCATCTCGGGAAAGTCATTGTGGTAGTAGTTGGGATCTTGGGACAGCGCCCGGACTGCTTCGTCTCGGTTGTTGATGTGGCGTCTGCGCTTCTTGTACCAGCACAAGGCGGCAATGATGATGCCTATCAAAGCAGCAATGCCAAAGCCCAACCCGAGACCAAGACCGAGGCGTTTTGAGTTGGATCCTTTGCCGTTATCCGTTGGGGCATTGTTCTCTTCGTCCGACGAAGACACGGAAGAGGGATTCGTGTAACTAGATCCCCATGACCCGGAAGTAATGTTGTAAAAGCGAAGGGAACCCGACGAGGCCTGGCGTTTGATTCGACTTGAAGAACTCGACGTCTCCCATCCACCATAGACCATCAACATGTTTCCTGGCAACACCGCAGCACCATGGCCATAGATTCCGCTGAAATCGGGCTGCTTCTCCGGAATCTTCCACTGCCACCCGCTATAAATCTCGCTCATCTCAAGGATAGCAAGCTGGGGTTCTGCGGGAGTATTGACATCACCGACCCAGCCTCCAATGACAATGATGGAGCTTCCGTCTTCACTCAAAGTCGCAGTGTGTCCGGAACGACTGTAGACATTATCCACAGTAGCTGCCGCCCTCCTTCGTTTGGACTGAGCACTCGTATCTTTGATAGCAAGATCTGACTTTGGGAAATCACCGTTAGGAGCTTGGATGTTTACATAGCTCCACGTCTCGGCTGGCAAGTTCCACACGGCGACTGTGCTCATGTTGATAAAAGCCGTTGTGGTATGTCCTCCTAATAACACATAACTCATCTGCTGCGTAACGGTACCAGACTTATTGGTCATCGAAGGCGTCAAACCAGTTAGAGTAAAGCCAGCAATTGGTGTTCGCGGTCCGCCGCTGGATGCTACGCTCATTTTGTATGAAGTATAAGTATCTCCGTCATTCGGTGCGACTCTCAGCATCGTCTTGGTATAGTTCGCATCGCTCTGCCAATCTGTCGTGGCTCCAGACTTTGGCGTTTCGCACATCCCACCGTAGGTATATAGAGTAGGCTGGTCCATCTCGGGAGCGAGACTGGAAGAAAAAGCGACAGTGCCGCCGAGGAAATAAGGCGCACGACGGTCGTTGCTGTTTTTGAGACCTCGGCGATACCAGTCGCCCCCATCCTCATAGTCGAAGCTCCATACATCGCTGATGCCAGTCTTGCAGTCGCCTGCGTACACGAGGACCGAGCCGTTCGCCGTTCTTGCAGCGCCAAACGCAGTACTTTTGGGCTCATCGTCGAGAAAAGGTAACGTCGTGCTACCCGCGGGTCGATCGAGTGTGGGTTCGTCCGCATCCACACTGGCGGAAAAGTTGAGAGATCTGAACTCGACCTTGCCTGAGGCTGTTTGTCGAAAGATGAATGCTAAATCCGGAGCACTGCAAGGTACGCTGCCGTCGATGCAGGTAGGATCTGGCATGAGAATTTCCGTGGGCACATATGGGAATGATTGCGCGGCAACGGGAGATACAAAAGGAATGGCTGCAAAAAAGAGGAGGAGAGCTGTTGTGCTAGTCGTCATGGGTCGCTGTAGTTGTGTAGACCGAGGTCTGCTGGGTATGAGTGTTGAAGCCATGATGAATTTTTGTTGTGTTGAGCAGGTCTGCTAATTCAAGGCTGCTGTGGTTGATGCTGCCGCCTCGAAGCATGGGATTGTCGCCGACGTAGGTAGCTACTGAGCTCTCATACCATCTCGTCACCGTATAGCTCGAGAGCTCTAGAGATTTGGCCTTGATTCTGTTTCCTCACTGTCCCCCAACTTCCTTTGCGTTGAATGTGGTTGATGTTTGCAAGGTGAGCGTGCACCAGCAAATGTCGTATGTGGCCTGCTGATCGTCGCACGCTTTCCCGGGGAATGTAATGGTCAAGGGTCTCGAAGCGATGTCTCGGGCCTCTATGCGTGCTGCACACAAATGTCAAAGCTTTCGATGTTGGTTAATCTGCTAATAGTTGAGAGGGCCTCGAGAATAGGCCACTGATGGGGTCGTGTCCAGGTTTAGATTGGATGTTTAAGGAAGAACAAGCAAGCAGTAAAGCAAAGTGTTAGAGAGTAGAGCCACGCAAGCACGCAGAGAAAGAGAGAGGCTAGGAAGAAGAAGGTGCAGCATGTACGAGCAGGGATAGTTGATCTTCTTGCTGGGAGAGCCTGGACACTGAACCATCCAGAATGGGACAATCACACCACGAAGCAAAGTTTGCGATTAGTCCCAACCTGTCAATAGTTTTATCCAATATCAAGATTCTATTCGCGCATGCGAGAACAACTTGCCGCTTTCTGTTAAACCAGACTCGAAGATGCGATTGTTTATCGTCGTTGGCACGGAAACATCACAAGTTGATGGTGGGGTAGCCCATGGAGAATCCTTGATTAGTACTAACGGGAACAAGGACAAGGACAAGGGTGCAGGTAAGAATCGATAAAGCCCGGCTATCCATCACATGCGAAAGACGCCACAACTAAAGAATAATGAACGTCCAACTGCTGAATTGCACTGAAGCGGCAGTGTGTTGTTTATCCTCGTGGCGTCTGATCCAATAGTTCAACAATCACAAACAAAACATCTGCATATGGATGGAGGCTGTCAACGACAATAGCGGTTGAGGCTTGAAATGTGGCTGCCGCTATCCGCTTCCCGGTAAGTGTAAGTGGTTGGGGTGTATCCTTGTTATTCACCACAACAACATCATCTTTTCCCTTCACTTTTCTCATGTCAGTGTCAGTGTCAATGCCATACTATGGGCAGCTCTCCCTGTTCTGTACGCTTTGTCCCATGTCTCAGGTCAGCATCAATACTTTGTTTCCCATCACAAAGCTATCTTTCTTCAACCCTACTGCTGATTACCAGGAAAAGGTGACAAAGCGTGATGACAGTGGAGAGAAAAGAAGTTGGGGCGATCGTGCTAATGTACCTAATCTTGCCGAAACCGATCAGTTGCCCAATCAACTACAAGAAAACTTTAATCGATCCATGACAGTACATTGTAGTCAAAATGTCAACGCTGTACTTGTTGCTGTTATGTGGGAACTCTTTTCACACATGTTTGACGACATCACCGTTGCAGGACTAATATCACCTTGCGATTTTGATGCTACATTAGGATTCATTGGCATATAACTATCTAATACAAACGCACAAGGCACTTAAAAGTTGCTGTTGCATCCAAGGGCCTTGCCGCGATCTAATAAACATCCCACAATTCCACCACTTCGTATTTCCAAGCTCCAACCACCTCGCGCATCCTTTTCAAAACGACACAGCCTGATAGCCGGCTTGTGTTTGGGTATCACACAGACAAAATCATCTCCTTTAGTAGTAAATCTTCTCCGTCCAGATAGGAGGTCGTGCTCCCTCGGTGTCCCACTCGATGTGGTTCTTGTCGTTCAGTGTACAACCCTCATCTGAGATGGGGATCACCTTGCTCGTGTGGAACACCTCCTGCTTTGAGATGCCAGCAGGGTCAGCAGGGATCCACAAGATGGGAGTCTCGCTTGTGACCGAAGGTGGAAAGTAAGCATCTCTCTCAACCTCCTCACTGTAGTCGAGTCCCATGTTGCTCTCATGGGGCACGAGCTGGCGCATGGTGGCGTAGTCGGCGTAGATCCAGGGCTTGAGCCACTTGGAGAAGAAGTTACCCTTCTTCTGAACACCACCAACACCACCTGGTACGAACTTGCCGACGCGAGTGGACTTGGAATCGCCGTTCTGATCACTGTTGGTCGTACCGTTGGTGGCAGTGTTACCGTTCAAAACCTGGCCATCCTCCATCTCGGAACCCTGAGTGCTTTGCTGAATTCGCTCTTCCTCGACCTCAAGAGAGCGAGGCAAGTTGTAGAGAAGAGGGTTGAGGGCCTTGGCCATAGTCATGTGGAACAGGACGGAGAAGATAAGGAAAATGACCATCAGAACAGCAGGGCCTGCAGCCTTGGAAACAATAAACATTCCGATCAGGCAGATCTCGGCGAGGTAAACACCGACGAAGAGCTGCTTCAAAGCTCGAGGGTAGATGAGGCCTCTAGTGTCAATCTTGGTCTCGGTGACAAAGAGAATGTTGTATCGGTAGGCAAGGTAGAACAGAGCCATACCGATAGTTGACCAGAAGAGCATTAGAGGAGCGATGACAGCGTAGACAATGCCTAAAAAGATTAGCAAGAGAAGGCATATCGAACCCAAATAATGACTCACTAATGACAGCAATATTGGTGTAAACAGGCATGAGACTTCCCCAGGTAAGAGCGCTGAGAGTGGTCCACTTGTTGTACATGGCTCGGGGAGTGCTGGCAAGGAACTTGTACAAAATGTTGAAGATGACGCAGCCGACGACCTGAGTCAGCACGCTGGTAGCAATACCCAAACCTTGAACGATAAAGTAGGATATGTAAAAGTTGGACGCAGTAGGGATGGATGATGAGAGCATGGTGAAGACTTGGCTAGGATACTGAACGATTGTGACAATTGACGAAACAAAACTGTTGGCAAGTGTCTGGACGAGGAAGACCTGAAGAACCAGGAAGACAAAGTAGGTGTTTTGTGTGTAGAGCTCGGCTTGCGAGATGGAAACACAGCCGGCCTGCTTAGCGCAAACACGCATGAAAATAGGAACCATGGCCATGAGGATGGAGAGCGCAACGGAAGGCAGAAGACCAGAGACGACACCAAGGATGACCTAAACAAGTTAATTTGATGTTGCAAAATTTGGTAACTGCCAGACTTACGCTAGGGATACTCTCGATCCAAGTAAGACCGGGAAGAGACTTGATGGTGTTGACTTGGGCGATAACACCGACAATAGCAACAGGAATGGCCCAGAAGATAATGAGGACAGCGATAATGGCGGCGATGATGTATCGGCGGATAACGACCTGCCACCAAGGGAACTTTAGACTCTTCCAGACAACCTCGTCAGGCTTGACACCAATGTGTCGAGGTGCCATATGGAGGGCATGGTGGTGAGTGGTGGTCTGGAAAGCAGCCTGAGCGTCGGATTGGGTGTAGAACTCGACAAAGACAGCAGAGTGCTTCTCGTAGTTACCAGCAAGCCAGTTGGCCTGAGCCTCGTCAGCCTTGGGGATGAGAGTCTTGAGCTCCTCACGACCCCATTCAATAGTATCAACCTTCTTGCCAATAAGTCCGAGAGGGCCAGTGCGGTGAGAAGGTCGTTTCTTCTGAGGAATCCAGCGAGCGGCAAGATCACCAGTCTCGGGGTCAGTTGGGCCAGAGTTTTGCTTTTCAGCCTCGGGGCCAGACTTCTTCATAGACTTGATGCGCTCCTTGTTGCACAACTTGAGAAGCTTTACCTCTCCCTTCTCGAGTTTCATGGCAACCTCGTCGCGCTCTTCGATAATCTCGTCCAGTTCCTTGGTCTCACCAGGGATCCAAACGTTCTTGACCGAATCGTTGAAGAGAGTACGGATGCGAGCCTCGTCGAGATAGTCCTTGGGCACTGAAGTGAAGAGAACGGTGCGAGATGAGATGCGCTTGGCGTACTGAGGAGTGAGGAGGAAGGCCTGTCGCACGCTCACGTAGAAGAGACACTCGCGCATGATGGTGTACATGACAAAACCATAGACGATCCAGGCGATGAAGCAGTGGGCGTACAACCTGTTCCTCTCCTTTGAGCTCTGAATGTCGATGTTGCTGTAGGAGAGGAGCTCCAGCTCGGTCTTTCCATTGCCGCCAGTGGCATTGACAGGGAAGAGGACAGGCCATGTGATGCAGAGACTCACGAAGCAGATGGTACAGCAGATGCGAAGGAATCGGATGAACAGGTAGGCGTCGAGGCTCTGATGCTGAAGTGCGTAGGCATCAGGAATCTTCCAAAAAGTACCGATCCAACCAAACCAACCGCCTGGCAATGCAGGACTTCGTTCACTGCGGAGGCCGTTAGAATCGTTGTTGTAAGTTTATGTGGCGGCTGAAACTTACTGTTCTCGCAGAGAGCCTAGATAGGTTCTGGGCGCATAGAAACGCCTATTCGATTTACGCAATATGAGGAAAATGAGAATATAAGCCGCCGACGCAACGAGGACGGGGACAAGAGTCGAGACCATGCCTGGGAAATGTGTGTTAGTTTGCGCGTCGCATTTACCATCATTGGAGATATCTAAGCCAACGTACTCGACACAGACTTGGGCTGTGGTCCTCTAGCATCGCCAGCATTGCCCTTTTCGGTTTTGGGGTCGGGGAGGTTGTCCTCCAACCAACTGATGAAGTTTCCCATGATGACGACCCTGCCGTATTTGTCGGATTAGGTCGAGGTCGAGCCCTGGGTATGGGCGATTGAGTATTGAATTGACGATTCTTGGGTGGAAACGATTATGAAAGAGGCCCGTTGTAGTCGTGGGTGGAAAAGGAAACAATTAAGAAGAAATTGAGAATTAGATTAGGTTTGTTAGTATTCCTACCGCTGGCGGGGCGAGTGGCAGGTAGATTAAGATGAGACGGGACGGACAAGAGGTAGTCGCGTTCCAAAGTTGCGATTAGTGCAACAGCCCACTCACTGTAAAGCTAATCAGAACAAGCCGGGCCAGTCTGGGAACGAAAAAGCTTGCGAAAAAGGAGAGTAAAACAAACTGTGGAAGGGGAAACCTGGCTTTAAGTGATTAGAGTGTGTCGTAGTCATTCAAAAAAAAAAGCTGGTTTTAGATACAGATGAACGGTTAGAGGTAACCCAGCCAGACCTTGGTACGGCATTCAGCTTGAAGTGGATGGGTGGGTGGGTATTTGCAGGTGGAGGTGGCCGGGCGGTAGGTAGGTCGTCAGGGGTGTGGGACAGAACGACAGAAGCTTAGCTCTAAAATGGACCCCCTTAATCAAGGTGAAGTCATGTCTCAGCCCACGATGAGTTCCTGTGATTTTATTGTTTTGGTAGCAAAAGCAAAAAGAGAGACACATGAATTCAATTAATCAGTTGCATGTTTTCTGTTATTTTCTATCCTCTAAATCGACTCACTATTGCTGTTGAGCATATTGACTGTAGTGGTGATGCCATCAACGTCAGTCAATCAAGACAAGACAAGGTGCTGATGGCGACGTCACAATAGCGCCCAGACTTGTGCAGCATTGGATCGCCAAGTCCCTGAAGCTCTTGTCTCTCAGTGGGAAAAACAAATCCTGGTTTGAGCCTAGATCGATTTGAACCAATCAATCATGGGCAATTGCGCCCTACCCCCGGTAACCTAAGTCTATTTGAAATGGAGCCACCCAAGCATGGTTGACATTGCAAATCATTGCTCTTCTTTTGTTGCGATTACTTGTTTATTGCTCACACAGAGTAACCGAAACCTTACATTACTTTTGTATTTGTGTGAGATTAAGGTTGCTCCAAGAGCCCTATTTTTCGTGACGAAGCTGCATCTATCGATTTCGCATTAGACTTCGAGGGATACCCATATCAAAGCTCTTCTTTTGTAGTGATCCCAGATGATAACGCGACAACGATAATTGGAAATGATACCAGAAAACCGGTAAAAATAGGTCGGTATGCATTTCTATCATGAACCGCCAAGCAACTGAATGCTACTTTCAATCAGGACCCTACTTTTCTTCAAAGTAACACTGCAAAACCATGACATTAAAAAGTGAGGGTCTTCAAATCCCTTGTTCATTTCGGCTTTTGAAGCTTGGCGACGGGAACGGGAGGGTGGCCTAAACTGACCCAGCATCGTCGACGTGGACAATTGAAAAGTGCTACGCTACTGTAAATAGTGTCACTCGCTAAATGCTGTACGCGCATGCTTCAGTACAGTATCCGTACTATGTTACAGTTGATAGACGGTCAGACCGACAAGATGCGATGAGACAGGGGCAGAGACATCTCTTGTGATGCTCTATCCGTGCTTTGCTCTACTCGACAAGTTTAAAGTCTAGAGTCTAGACCTGGCTTCACTACAAGTCTCGCGCCCTCGATCCAAGTCGAGGCCCTTTTCCTCAGCTTGTGTCGTCGATCGAAACAGAGGCGCAGCACCAGCCACGGATGCTCTCCCGTCGAACGACAGCTTGACAGGGATATTTGATGCTGATGGCTACATGTTTGGTCAGGTGTGTGATGTCAGAGATGCAGTGCAATCTTTTCTTCACTACTCTGTACTGTCTAAATTATTAGCACGCACGCACAAACATGATCGATGAATCAACCCTCACAACCTAGTCGAAGATCATGATGGGAATGTTAATCGTCTCCCCTTTTAGGAGGCCTGCCAAGAAGACATCTTTTTGAAACCATCTAAACTCATTCCGTGGCGCTACCTCTCCATCTCCCCTTGTTTTTTTCCCGGATCTTTCAGTCCCGTCCATGATCATTGATGGCGCTTTTTGACGCCAATGACATCAACCAGACTGCTCCCCAGGTAGTCATGTCGATCTGGTCTTGGACTAGATTAGTTGATTGTGACAGATTGACAGTCACAATTATCGGTTGATAATCGTATTTATCATGTGCTCTATTTTCAAGATGATAAAAAAGATCCGAGCATCGATCGCCGTTTGATTCTTGTAGCTATTAGTGTCTTGACCGACATCATGACTTTTTCCCCCGATGAGTGCTCTCTGAATTGAGGCCTAACTACTAAAATCATTGAATCCATGACAGCCCACCTGCGTCTAGTCATCTGCCTGAGGACGGTACTCTTGCTGTGGTGCAGCGAGTTCATTCCAAAAGGCTAGACCCTCTAAATCTCCCCAAGTATGCACGCGCCAGTCTCTCCTCGGCATTAGCGCCCTGGAAATGATGCTGGTTCAGCTGAGATGTCCATCCATCTTTAACTGGCTGCCCTTTTAGACCGAGGTACGGGGTAATTTAATCTTGTTCCATCATGTCAAGTAAATGAGCCAATGATCTCTCACGTTGCTAGTTAGTGATGAATTGATTGAATTCCCACTGTCTCTCTCCCTCTCTTTGTTCTCAACTCAGGCTCTCAGTGACAGTCTCAGATGACGCCGTTACCGCAAACATCGCCTAACGTCACAATTACAGCGACAACGGCTCTTTGGATAACTGCTACCAGTTGACCCATTGTTTACTGCAAACAGTTTCTGTGGCACCAAGACAACATCTCTTGAGTTCAAGTTTAATGCAAACAGTCACGTGTGTGCTACAATGTCGACTCGAAATGTTTCACTCGTGGTGGTCTGGTCAAACATTCCAGACTCCCATGGCATTGTTGGCCTCCTTTGTCCCTGTGTTCGCAGTCAGGAGAGAGTAATGGACACTCATACTTGACGTAAATATGCCCATGTTCGACTTGGAACTTGTTCCAATATCATAAATATCTTTCATCTTATAAGCTGCATTCTCTTGACGATTTTAAGCAAGGGACTTGAGCAGACTATTGATGGAACGAGAGGCGAGTTCCTAGTGTAGGTATGCAGGTTCGTGACGCCTTACACGTACGAGTTGTTTGCGTATTTGTGAAATGCAAAGCCGGTGATTCCATGTCACAGCGGTTTGACCGTTCGAAACCTTGTCACTGTAAGTGACGGCCATATCATGTCAATTGTAATAGTGTTCATTCCAACGGTAATACTGTTGTTCACTTTACATGTCGAAAATACCTCGAGGTACCAACAAGATGCATCGCTTCCCAACAAGAGCTGCAGCCTCACAAGAGAAAACATTCTTTAAAAGACTCGCTCATTGTCAAAAGTTAAGTCATGTCCAGATATCGGGATTCGCGACCCTTTTTGGCATGTCGAACAAAGAAAATACGAATCAACTATAATGAAGAACGTCTATGCGCCCACCATGATCAGTGCCAGGTCTGTCGAACAAAGAACTGTCTTCTTTGTTCTTTGAATTAGTAGCATCACATCAATGGGCAGGCATCCTTTGCAAGAATGACCTTTGGCCATAATTAAAGATAGATAGCCATCCATATCAAAGAATTATTTCTTGTTCAGACTTCTGCTCTCTAAACTCAACAACTTCTTGTAGACTGTATCGAGAATCGCAATGTCATCTTCCCCATCAAATGACGAGGAAATGGAGGGCACCCAGCCCCTTTACATCCCCTCCAATCCCTACGCAACCTCGTACAAGTCAAACTACACCATACCGGATAATGGCATTCTGGACGCTCAAGACCTCGTCCTTCTGCAGCATCTCAACTGCTCGTACTTTTCCTCCGGCCGTCCTCCAACCCTTCTCGCCCTCAAGCAACACGCTCAATCTCTTGTCAACATCATCCGCAAGCTCGCCTTGACAACCAATACTCGCCATGTGGGACCGATCGAGTTCCCAGATTCAGGCTGGAATTTTGAGGAGCATGAGGCGTTTGACTGGTTGAACAACCTTGATGAACCATACGAGAACGACGATCCGTCCCATCATGATCCTCTTTGGGCATTGCATAACACTGTCAAATCCGAGTCGGAGACGTTTGGCATTGAGCATCATTGCCCTTTGACGCTGGTCGAGGATAGTGGTCCTTCCTCCAAGGGGGGAGACCAGCGTCGTCCATTCATGACACACCATGACCTAGTCATGCACGCCAATGAATGCCTCGAAATTCTCGATCACGAATACAGTGCCACTGGCGGTCTCATGTCTATTCTTCCAACTGGTTTTGAAGCCCCCGAAGATCTGAAGGCGGCACAGCGCATGTCCGAAAGGCAACTGGAAGGCGCACGCAATTGTCTCCTCGGCCAATGGCTTCTGAATCATCAGCATCTCATGGGTCGAATGCACGAGCTAGAGATCAGTTATGCCAACGCACTTGATGTCATGGCAGGCGAAGCTCTTGTTCCACAGCAAACCTTGGGACGCGCCGGTCCCGATGGAATTTCAGGGGGCCGAGCGATTGTGTACCCGCAGGACAAGTTCATTCTTGTCAACTCTGGTCCAGATGTCACGGGCTACATCCACAGGCTTCTAGATGCTGCTGAAGCTCAGATTGAACAGAAGGAGAAGATCTGGAAAGCAAGCGGCGTGGTCGGCGAGCGTATCTGGCGTGAAGAACGAGGCGGTAAAGTCTACGCCAGGGGAATTGTTCCCATCGACATTCCATCTCGATTCTATCGCATCAAGGGCAAGGGATCGCAGTCTCCTCTATTCGTTATTCCCGCAGCCGATCAGCATCCAGGCACCGTGCAAACACGAATCATTGAGAGCAAGCCGACCGTCGTATCTGTCGTGACGCCTACTTGGCCAGAGCGTGTGTCTGATATAGAGGCCAGGAACAAGGAGCGCCTGGATCGGGCGACGCAGCTGGAAACGGAGAATCGAACTCTACTTCGCGAAAGGGTTGAGCTGCAGGATATGATTGCTGTCAAGTCTGCCGAGATGAGAAGTATGAACGATCAGTTGGAATGGTATGAAAAGAATGCCGAAGTTCGGAAAGAGTAAGAAGACGATGCTCTCTTATCTTTAACTGATCAGAGTGACGGCTGAAGGAACGGTTGTATAAAGGATTGATGGCTAGGAGTAATTGAAACTGGGCAAGATTTGTATTTATTCCTTAGTATAAACAGTGTTTGGTCCGGTGCAACTGTTGGTTAATTCTATTCCTAGCAACTTAACCAGGTTGAAAATGGGAACAAGTCTACTGGATACCTTTCGAGAATCCTTTTCTTGTTACCAAGTCATCCGTTAAGTAGAAATATATTGACTTGCTGGTCAACTGTGACATTCATTGCGCTTCCATGATACCCCTCTACAGATTGCCCAATATGTACATCAACAATAGACACTCGCCTCTACTGTCTGTCAATCCATTGAAGTATTCATAAGAATTGACTAATGTGCTCTCAATTGAAAACTATTTAGAGTGAGGAATCATCTTCTCATCAGTGAGTTCCAATTGTAACAGTTGCATCAACGCATGACTAAGCCACCTGTCAAGGCAAACCCTCTTCAACACCAATCAACAAAAGGCGATTGTCACCTTCCATCATGAGCCTTCAATAGCAGCCACGATGCTACCACTAAGACGATATACTTCAGCTCTCCATAAATCTCTATACAAAGCTCCAAAAACACTCACTCGTTCTCTTCATCTCGCTCCTCCATTCCTTCTTGACGACTATGTTCCCCGTTACATGACCCTCAGCTCTCGCGATGCCGTCAAGAAGCGATCGTTGGCATATGCTCACCTCCGAAACCGTAACTTGTGCCCCAGAGAATGTGGCGTAAACCGGTTTGAAAAGACTGGGATGTGCCTCATCGGAGATAAGGCAAAGGTCAATACAATTGCTCCCCACTTTGGGGAAGGTCAGTGACAGTTCTGCCCAAGCTTCCTGCATGGCATTCTCCCTTGCATACTCAGCTTCTTAGTGTGAGGTTCGTATTGTTCTATTCATCTTCTGACCTGATGTCCAGAGCCTTGCATCCAGGGGCATAATGGTAGTGGCTCCGTGTTTATGAGTGGGTGTAACATGAGATGCATCTTCTGTCAAAACTATGACATATCCCATCAACGTAATGGGATGGACCTGTCACCTGAGGAACTTGGTGACTGGTACATCAAGTTGCAGGAGGTTGGTAACGTTCACAATATCAACATTGTTACACCAGAGCACGTTGTGCCGCAGGTGGCGTTGAGTATCCTCCATGCCAAGGACCATGGCCTGACAATTCCCATCGTTTACAACACCTCGAGCTTTGACTCTCTCGCATCCCTCCAATTGATGGATGGATTGGTTGATATCTACCTGGCTGACTTTAAGGTGTGGAAACCAAGCACCTCTAAAAGGCTACTGAAGGCGGACGATTATGCCGCCACAGCGAAAGAGAGTATCAAGGTCATGCACGATCAAGTCGGCGACCTGTGCTTTACAGGAGATGGCATTGCCAAGAAAGGTCTCTTGATCCGTCATCTTGTTATGCCAGGTAAGGAGGACGAAGGAGCTGAGATTATGAAGTTCCTAGCGAAGGAGGTTTCCACGGATTGCTTCGTCAACATCATGGAGCAATACCATCCAGATGCCCACGTTGGAAAGCCAAAGCGAGCAAGGACTGATGCCAAAGACCAAAACCAGCAAGTACGATATGCGGAGATCAATCGAGCCGTTAGCAATCAAGAGATATCTTTCATCCGACAAGCCGCAGAGGACGCTGGGCTCTGGCGGTTCAATGACCCACCTGGACATGATGGCTTTGCTATCTGATGTTCCAAGTTGGCTATCATTCAAACGTTGGCTTGCATTGCTATTGAGCCATGCCATGAGGCTGTCACTCCAAACCAACAGCGGGTGCTAATAACGCCACCGCCTAGCCAGGGCAAGCCATTTGGCGTGGCCAGTTTCATTCAATTGCGGAGTCAACCACATCAGGGCCAGTCAGCTGTTCTAGACCTGCGATATCTCTTTCAGGTTCCTGGTGGTCCAACTGAATCTGAGCAACGCTTCAAAGCCAAGCCCGACCAATGCTATTGACAGTTTGATGGGCCGAGTGTGGCAACCAGGCACGGATTCCATCAGAACAACCAACTGGTCCTGCACTAGGAAATTGACTTCCAAAGGAACACTAAGCCAAGTCCCGGAACTCGCTGTTTCGCTTTGTTGGAGAGCGAATATGGCAACAAAGCGTCCAAACTCCTCGTTCTCAATATAGCCTCCCTCTCAGTTGTCTTTGTTCGCAGGGGATAGTAGGGGCGATGGGAAGAATTAATATCTAGCAGAGATTCGTGCCATTTCTCTGCACCTTGCTTCTTTGCTATCAAAACCAACAAGCACAAATTCTTCAAAATGAATACTACTTTTACCCAAGTTCATGGCATGGTTCAGCTACCTCCCATGGATGCAAGGATCACTCCCCCTCCAGAGGAGTTGAACGTTGTCATCCCCAAGCTGCAAACATGTCATATCCTCCCACCCTCACCTCAATCCCTTCCGGGTACACCATACCCAGAAACACCCTCCACTTCAAACCCATCACCACGAAAGAGACAGCGCCGACGCTCTTCGAGCTCTCGGTCTCGTCCCTCAAGGCCAGATGCCAAGCAACAACCTCAAGCCAACTCGCGCCTCCTCTTCGAACCTCGCCCCTTTGAGAACCTTTTCACGGATCAGGCTTACCTTGCCGGTGTCTTCCAGCAACAGGCCTCCCGAGCTTCAGAGCTGATGAGAAGATACTGCGCAGTTGAGCAGCAACTTCGAAACCTTGATGGTGACCAAGGACGACGCAAGCTGCGAAAGCAGCTGAGTTTGCTCAAGTCCCAGATGAACCAGGCTGTCGAACAGGAAAAGATCATTTCCTCTCGTCTTTTTGATCTGTATGTCGAGATGCAGAGTCGTGAGACGTGGGCTCAAGCATGGACTGCCACCAGCCCGAGTGTTGGGTCACCTTATTGCCTCAGTCCAGATCCCTGCAGCTTTTCTGCTCCTGCTACTCCTTTGGTGGGCTCGTCTGGGGAATTTGTCCCAATGGGCTACGACTTCCATCAACCTGCTGGCCCATTCTTTGCTCCTTCAGAACCGGCAGTGTGGGGCTTGGAAACTGTTGATGAAGCCGCCGAGGATCTTTTATACGGTCCTGATTCATCTTCTGCGAGCATTGAGTCGGAGACTACCCCGGCGACTCCCATTGCTACAGAGCTTCCCTTTGCTGAAGAGAAGAACGACTCTACAGAGATCGGAGACGAGTTGGATGATTCCCACTTCGTAGTGACAAGGGAGAGGCGAATGAGTCTCCCTTGTCTTCGTCATGCTTGGCCGGAAGCCTAAGCTCAGGACCATGGTGTGAATCTGTTGCTGTACAATTAATTGTTTTTGGGAGTTTTCTAATGGCATTGAGCAAAAGAATTGTTTCGTGGGGCATCATATTATCTATCATTACTGGCATATCAGTTTGGCGTTTGTATCTTTAGCAAGTCTTTAGTTTGGTATATACTGTATGTTTCAAAATCATATCGCTTGACCCTTGTGTATGTTGCCTCTTTAAGCAAACTCTCCAAACTGACCATCGTCGAATCCAAGATCCTTAGCTGATTGCTTCTGCTGCTTTACGTCGTTGGCACTCGGTGGAGGTGGTAATGAGAATCCGCTAGAAGAGCTTGGCCCAGCAGGTGGTGGCGGGAGTGCGAAAGACTGAAGATCTCCTGCTCCCGAACTTCCTGAGTTCGAACTATCCTGCTGTTTCCTCCTTCCAAACTTTGATCCACCAAAGCTCACTGTGATAGTTTCGCCCTCTTTGAGACTATAATCTTTGTGTTCCTCCTGTTCTTTCGTCGCAGCCGGCTTGCTCTGTTCACCCTCCCAACCCAATGCCTTCCTTGCCTCCTGTAGGGCAATGCTAAGATCAAAAGCCTCGCTCCTCTCTTCAAACCCAATACCCAGAATGGCCTTTCGTCCCTGAGGATCGCGCACCGTCAGAGCGAAGAAGCGACTGCTATCAAGAACTGGCTCTACGACTCCGGGAGCGGTGTATGGTGCCGCAGCAAAAAGCTGACCTGTTGATGCGTCCTCTAGCACGGCATCGACTTTGAGCTGGTTGGTAGATGAGGCAGATTCGTAGGCGGTCTCGACAACGCGTAGACGGGCAGTAAAGATATGACGCTGGGGTTCGGCAGTCCATGTGCTAGCGGAGTATCCCTTTGTTGAGGTCAGGGGAGGAATGTTGTAGACGTGAACGGCATTGGCAACGAAGAGAATGCGCTGAATGGCGTCGTTTGGAAGGGCGGTGCCCGTTGCGGGATCGAGAAGCTCCATTGGTGAACTATGTCAAGGGATTGAAGTTTGCAAAAGTTGTTGGTGAATCCGAGATGGGGATTGAGCTGTATGAAATAGTTATAGCTTTAGAGATGGGCTACTCTCAAGTATAATGTAAGGTAAGATGAAGGTGGAGAGCCATCCATGACTTAGAGTTCGGGAAGGGGTAGAAGGGTAGAGGGGCAAGCGCGGGGCAAGTTTGATTGCATTCAGGCGCAGGGTAGTCGACTTTATTGAGGTGAACTCATCAAATCATCGAGTCAAGACACGTTATGGAACAAAGCAACACAACTGGTCAAATTACTGTCACGACTAAGATTTAGGTAACATTAAGAAACTCGGGTCAAAAACATGTACATACATACTTTTCCGATATGATGCTCTACTTCAGATCAAAAACTCATAACATTCAATCACTGAAACCTTTCACTGAAGATGCCCTGAAGCAAGTGCCGTCATTTCGGCCCCGCTCCCCACCGGGCATCCTTTGTATTCACCCCGCCAAATCCTCTCCAAGAAGCCTGACTCACCAACATCGGATCAAAAATTCCCCTCCATCAGATTCTAGATTTGGGAATAGTATCATCCCAACCTCCCAACCACCTCCTTCGTAACCTCTCATACACTCTTCATGATGGCAACTATCGATACATCAGGTAACTGCTTCCATAATCTCATTTGTATTCCTATGCTAATCCCCCAAAGTCGCTGCTTCCATCGAGATTGAACAACCTCAAATTCCCAAAAGCGCCGATTTCGAGTCCGTCACCAAAATCCACCTTTCAATATATTTCTAACACCCTCTCAGTATCGTAGAGACATACCGTGGACTTCTTGTCTCAGATCCCGATCTCACGAAACCCGTCGCTGCGATCGAATCTCTCATTGCCCTTCTAAACGCCCAACCTTCAACCACCGTCTTCGAGATCCTCGACACAGTCAAAGTCCACTCCGATCGCCTCAAGGCCTCCGTCTCGAACCCCGTGCCTCTCTCCGCCGGAACAGATCTTTTCCTTCAGTACCTCGTTTCTTCCCTCCGACAACAAGATGGTAGCTTCGACGCCGTGAGGCAGCATCTCCTCCGCAACGGACGCCTTTTTGCTCAGCGTGCTAACGCCGCGCGAGAGGGTATCGCAGATGCAGGATGGAGGCTGATTCGCGAAGGCCAGTGCATTCTTACACACGGCGCTTCGCGATCCGTTGTTAGTATTCTGGATCGCGCTGCTCAGAATCTTGGTGCTGGCAAGTTCAAGGTTATCTACGTGCGCGAGGAGACCCGTGTCGAGGAGAGTGATCGCGTGGTTCGTGAGCTTCGCTCAAAGGGAATCCCCGTCGCAGAGATCGCAGAAGCTTCAGTTGCGTATGTAATGGGTCTACTGCGCCAGGTCAACATGGTGCTTGTCGGTGCCGAGGCCGTCACATCCAACGGCGGTATTATCTCTCGCATGGGCACTCTACAGCTCTCCAAGTTGGCGGCTGAGGCCAACCTTCCTTTTTATGTTGCTTGCGAGACACACAAGTTTGCGCGCAAGTTTGTTATGGATCAACGGGATATTGGCTTCAAGCAGGATATTCTCGACTTTAGTGTCGATGCCAAGAGTAAGGATGCTGTCGACGCTGTTGACTTTACTGTAAGTTTCCCTCGACTTCTCGAACGACAAAGTTACTAACGCTTCGAAAAGCCCCCAGATTTAATCTCCAAGCTCATCACGGAGAATGGGATTAAGCTTCCCGGCTATGTTTTTGAGCAACTGCTCGATATCTACGGCAGTCTCAACGGTTGAGAAGTCAAACCACATACTCAGACAAAATCACGCCCACCCTCAGTCATTGAGCATGGTGCCTGGCCCGGCAAGGCCTCTTTCACCATAACAACTCTACCGAGTATGAAGGGGCGGGGAAATATTAGCTTTCGGCGTTTGGGGACTAGTTGAAAGCCTGGTTAGACCGACATTATGAGTATTGTCCACAAACTCGGGATGCATGTGGCATAATGGTTGGTGTCTAAGAGGCTACGATGTTGGAAGGGCATATGTTATCATTGCGCAATCTTTGGTTCGGTAAGGAGTTCAAAATACAAGGGCACATAGAAACGGATATGAACGACACATTTGCTTTCTCAGAGAGTGACTAGATATCCTCCTTCTCATCCGCCTTTAGCAATTTGGGGCCCATATAAAGGTCAAAACTCCAACAATACAGAACAAAATCATCCCAACAATTCGTTTACAGTAAGAAACCATTCGTATATAAGAATCATGATCATCGTTAAATATCCCGTACCAGTCTGGCTCCTACCCATGCGTAAGGGTAATTCCTTTGGTACCAGTTCACGAAACTCGCCCGTCCTGCGATGCGTGGATGAGTTGCCCACGAACCACCCAAGACAATGTTGTGTTTGCCATCAAAAAAGTCTGCCGTATACAAAGGATACAGAGACATTGGCTCAAAGCCTTCATGTCGTTCGAGAACTGAGCTCGTCCATTCCCAGACGCCACCCATTTCAGCTTGGCCAGCAAGTTTGTTGCCCCGAGAAGTAACTGGCATAGGATGCCAGTGACGGAAACCGACATTGGCGTCGGTCAGGTCAAAGAATAGCTCAGAAGAGCTATCCTTGACCGAAGCTGAAGAGTTGGATGGTGGGGTTTCCTCTACGCCATCGTTGACAAGGTGTCTGCCATATGTTAATAAGGGATGTTGGATCACTGGGGATGAGACTTACCCATTAACCGCGGGAACCGTCTTGGACAAGATACGCTCAGCTTCGGCTTTCTTCTGCTTGTCGACATGTGCATAAATGCTTTTGGCCTCCTCAACGGTAGGAATTCGACCACCCATCCACGCAGCGCAGCCGACAAGCTCGTCGTATGAAGCAAATACAGGCCAGTCAAGGGCGTACTTGAGAGGGACTAAGCCATACATAGTTCTAACAAACTTGCCCTCGATGAATGACTCAGGAACATGGTTTGCGTGATGGCCATTTCCATTTCCATTAGTGTAGCCATTTGAATGGCCGTTAGTGTGGTGACCGTTGGTAGCCCCATCTTGATTGTTGGAAGCGACCGAAGACCATGAGACAGGGACCCGATCAATCTTGGAGTTGTACAAGTATTGGGCATACTGTGACTTTGGTCAGAACTTGACTCCCAGCGATCAATGTTGCTTACCTCTTCATTGGTGATAGGTCGACCTTGAGCTTGGAAGGCATGGACGTTCACTTGGCGTGCTGGTTTTTCATTGTCCCTATGAAGGCATGTCAGTTGATATTCCTCACATTCGGTTAAATAGGTGTGACTGTACCAGCCAAAGTGACACGAAGGGTCGGTGCCACCCTCAGGGTCATTCATGCCCAACGTGATTGTTTGCTCAGGAACATCAAACCACTGGTTCGGAACTCTAGCCCCGTACGCTTGCTGAGCCATCTTCGCAAAGTCGGGCTGAACTGTATGCGGTGGAGGAAGTGTCTTGTCGCTTTGGAGCATCATGTAAAGCAAGGTCTCAATATGCATCAGCTCATGTTCAAAGCCAACCCAGATGGCCCGACCAATCTCTCGAGGGATCTTGTCCTGGCCATTCTGATACAGCTTTTGCAGACGAGATCTGACCCTGTCTTGGTACAGAGTAATCTCTTGAACGGGGGGCCATTCGTCAGGGATCTCTGAATGAGAATGGCAATGCTCTGGGTTGTCCACATCAGGATCTATTCCTCTCTCAAAGATGGAATAGTAGGACGCGGGGTCGGTCGGAGGTTGACCCGTAGTCTTGGTCAACTGAATGTCGAGAAAGGTTGGGATATGACCGAGATAAAAGATGCATGCATTGCGTAACTTGATGGGTTTCTCTTGGAGCTCTTCATCGGCAATCATGCCCTTTGTCACGATATCCCATGCTTTCCAAAGCGCCTTCCAGTCTTGGACTGTTGGTAAAGGCTTTGCGGCGTAGAGAGATGGGATCAGACTGAACGGCATACTCGACTTCTTCAGAAGATGAAGGCCTGCGCAAGTGTTAGTCTCCTCTTGGCTAGCTCTTATGCACGCTTTCATATGTCTCCAGCTTCAAACATGTGCCCCCACGTCGCCTCAAATACTGTCCCGTTTTGGACTCGTGCTTCCAGCAGAGCTGAAAAAGGAAACAGCCCTTCCTTTTAATTCGCGGGGTAGTTTAGTGGTGCATGATTTCAAGACCTCGAGTCGCATGTTCTTGGGGTGGGATGTGCATCATGGGGGAATGTGACCTACCATATTCATCTCCCCGACTCCAACAGCCAGTCTCGGTCAGACCTGCCAACTTCCAGAGTCTTGTCTTTTCTTCTTCGGAATACTTGAGACTTTGTTCGATCCATACTCGTTCATGAGGCATAATCCTCGATCCGAGAACATCCGTCGGCCGGGTAGGAGCAAGAAATGCCTGATGCCTCCCGCCTTCAACATCATAGACGTACTCACCAATGACCTTCCACTCGCTCGGGTTAAAGACATCTTCACCAAGAATCTCATTGGCGTTTTCAAGACCATTCAGGATGAATCTGTATGATGTCAGTATACAGGTATTCCCCAATGTTCTGATTGGCTTACTGATGGGTTATCCCCTTGGAATCTGTATTCAAGAACTGCGGCATTAATATCGACAGATCCATTCAGATTCGAAACTACGTACCGTTGTATGCATGGCTATGGATTCATTAGTACTGCTGACATGTAAGCGGCGTATGTGACTTACTAAACCCTGGCTGGGTTACTGCAAGAGTCAACCGCAACGATCATAGAATCGGACGGCGTGAGGACTTCTGCGAACCCTCCCAAGAAATCAGCTGCCTCATCTCGCGTGAAGTTTCCTGTAATTTTCTTGTCAGTATCATGAGACCTGCGCCTCTAGGGGGGCCATACCGATACTAGAGCCGAGATGAATGATGCACTTTGAACGGCTCGTAAGAGAAGGATGCTTGAGCCACTCCCTTCCATCGTCATATGTCCCCAAAAGGCCATGACAGGAGACGTATTTGAAGTCTGGTACCTGGGCCAGAGTACGCTCAAGTTCTTTGAGAGACAGATCCAGGGCAAAGTATTGGATAGGTTTTTTGGCCTCTTCAAAGGCTTGCAGAAGCAAGCAGATCTTGCGGAGGTTTCTTCGTGATGTTAGTGACAAGGACATAATATGGAAGAATTGACTAACCCGCTTCCCAACTCGATCACCATAGATCCCTCAGGAACCTGGCTGGCAATTTCTGCCGAGTTCTTTTTCAAGATCTCAATTTCGTAGTTTGTCAAGTAATACTCATCCAGATATGTGATCTGGACTTTTATGAGTAATTGTAAGAGGGGTCTCGGCAGATTCAACATACGTCCTCGAATAACTGTAGCCCTTTCTCGTTGTACAGAAGAAGCGTGGGAAGCTTCCTCGGACCATCTTCAGGGTTAAAGCAAGTGGCAATCTCATCCTTCAAGTTCATCTCGACATATTCACCACGAATATCAATAATACTAGGTGGAGAGGGCGACGGAATGCTGCCATTCTGCTTTACGCTCGGAGGAGCAGCGGCAGCAGCTGGAGACGCCGTAAGAGAAGGCATTATAAAACAAAACTGAACTGAAAAGAGTACTGTAAAACTTCAACTCGAAATTTGATGCTTGATAGAGGCAGGTAGATGGGGACAACTGCGGTTTATAGCTTATAACAGAAGTCGTCTTGAAGGGCGTGCCACTCATTAATGATCCTCCCACCCATACCAATAGGTCCGAGGTACCTGGACATGTTTACCTCCTCAGTGGAGAATAGCTCAGACGACTCCTCACGCCTTGATCAAGCTGGGCAGGCATCACAGCCAAACAACGCGGGGGATGGTACACTATTCTTAGTAAGGAGAATCGTCATCGTGCCGGATGGTCTGGTAATGATACTTTGCGCCAGGAACATGGCCAGGACCGCCTAGGCGATCCACTTGGACATCGTAAAGAGGAAGTCGGGTGTGCCTCCACGGAAGTAAATGGCCCTCCGATCGACAGACTTCGGCTTTGTATCAAGTACTGTACATTGTTCTCGACAAGCTCGGATGCTTTCTGTATGTGAAAGATTCTGAAATAAGTTTGTCATGGTCTGCATTCTCACAGTTGCAGCATCAGCACTTGTGGAGCGAAAGTGGGAGAGGTTGATAACTGGCAAATCAATCCCAAGAAGCCACCGCCCCACGCCCCACGCGCGTGGGAGAGCTCACAAGGTCAGGTTGAAGCTTGGAGCTTGGAGCTTTGGTAAAGCGAAGCTCGACTGTGCGTGGAGGAGCTTTGGGAGTCTTATATAACGATCAATAGAGCTCGTCGATGCATAGTGCTTCGAAACTTCAGCCTTATCTTGCGTGATCATGAAGCTTACCCCAGATCCTTGAAGCCGTGGAGATCAGTACATTAGATCATCTTCTGAGTCAACCGTTTCCTGGCAGAATCGAGTCCCTGCAGAGACCTCGGGAGTACTTGGAACCGCAAACAGTACAAGTGCAAGCCGTGTCTCGGGAAACCTGTTTGTACGGGTCATTGACTTGTCTGTTGTCTAAAGTATAATTGACAGGATTCGTTGATCTCAGAGATAAGATGGGACTTGTGAAGCTGCCCTGGTTAGGCTGTGAAGGACCCCACGAAGCTTCCGGAAATGCCAGCTCAAAGCCCCTCTTGGTACTTAGGCCGCCCGCTAGGACATGCCTGTTTGGATGTAGTTGTCTGACAAGGGGTGAGCACTAGGTGCAGTGACTTGCATTTGCCGGTCTTGGCGATCCAGTGGTGACTTGATCTGAACGTCATGCGACAGGTAAGCTTGTAGCTGCAACTCCCCGAGACAGAGCTGATGAGTGATCAGATATCCATTGCCGCGGAAGTTGAATAATGATTGATTAATCAGTCGACAACGTCACCTTCTTTTACCGATCGTATGCGATTCGGGCCGGTATCGAACCATTAAGGATTTGTTAACCGAATTCTTGGATGGAGTTGGAGGACGAAGAAACGGATCAATGTTGCAGGTGTAAAAGAAGGAAGGAAGGAAGGTGAAAGACAGGAACAGATTGACATTGCTCTTTCATTTCTTTCCGAGTTACAAAATCAGGAAGGAGATTAGAAAGTCAACATGCAAAACAAAGTACCTCCTACTAGGGCAAGTGCAAGGGCTTGGCATCTCATCTGTAATGTTGCTTCTTGGGCAGCCAGACTTTAGCCTCATTCATTCATATCCCATCAAACAACCTCGGTAAAAAAAAACGTCATGATTATCCCCAATCCTATTCATAGAATTACATTCCAAAGCATTGATCAAAATCTGTCTATCATTTAAAAGTAACTCTCAACTTTCCTGCGCCAGAAAACCCTTCCAAATCATTCAAGACTTTGCTTATCCGCTGTGACTCTATCATTTCAATATCCGTCCTCAAGAGCTCTAGTGTTTCCATTTCGAGAGGTTCGTCGTCGATTCCAGGTAAATAGAACTGGCTTTTCGATATCGAAGCAGTAGGTTCGAAGGGCTCTTCTAGGGTTGGCTGCATGCTCTGTAATGTTGGGCTCGTACTGTGACGATACGCAGAGTCCATTCTTTGCATGTGATCGTCTAACGATCCCGTTGAACGAGCAGCTTCTCGATTATGGGCAACAGGGTTTCTCATCTGCGAGAAATATCGGTTTGTGCTCTCGAGGCTGTCCAAATAGCTTTGCGCAGCGGGCAAGTAAGCTGTGGCTCTTCGCAACGCCTGACAAGCTGTTCCCACCATTTCTTCTTCGAGAACGTTTGATGTGTCTGCGAGATCAACGATTTGCTGACTCGTCACTTTCTGCTTCAGATCCATGTAGGGGAAATGCCGAGCATATACCGCCATATATCCTGCAAGCCAGGTAGAAAATGCAGTGAGTGATGATAGGGGCAATTTGTCTTTGCACAGCTCAATCAAGTCTATTACATTGCGAGACGCTCGGAACACTTCTTCTGCACTCTCTTTCCAAAACCCATCTGGGGCATGATTGAGGATAGGTTGGGTGCGGTCAAGGGGACCCTGTGGGCCACGACAGCGGAGGGGCATGAATGGCAAGTATTCCCGGTTAAGAACGATCTGACAGGCCGAAGTCAACATATGTAGCGAGACATAGGTGTTGGTAGCTTGGTGGTTGTCGTGGCGGTAGTAATTTTGTCGAGACAAGGTAAAAGTATCAGGCAGTCCGTTGTAGAATGCGTCCAGTTTTGTTCTTAACGCATAGAACCTCGACCTATTATCCCAAGGAGGAAGATCCTCTTTCTCGCGACCACCCTTTGAGATATACATCGATATATCGCTCCATATATCGACCAGTCTGATAAACTGACTCAACGTACTGTCGTCGTTCATCTGGGGCTGAACAAATCCTTCGGGCTGCCTTAGGAATCCCGTGTAGACATGAAGAGACAAATCGAAGGCCATCTCAGAGCACGGCAACTGTATCCGCAAAGTCTCAGTCGGAGTGCTTAGAGTTCGACCACTTGTACATCCCATTAAGCGATCAAGAATGAAGCAACTGTACATTGTTCGCCGTCGGGTTTCTCTGACGATGGCGATCTCGGCTGACCCCGTTCGAGATTGTTGTGGTGTTGATGTCTGTTTCTCCAACAACCCCATTCGTTGGTCGTCAAGTTCGAGCTTCATCGCCTTGGCCATACGAACCGCAACCCCAATATACATCCATGCAGACTCATGCCCTTGGCTCCACTCAAACAGTCCAAGCATTAAGAATGCCTGGATTCTCTCTACAGTTATGGTGTCCATGGCTGTCCGTAGAGGACCCAGGGCTGTAGTGAGAACAGTGGCAAAAAAGTCAGAGGCAGCTAATGGGTTCTTTTTGGGCTGTGATGTACGTGGTCGGGTTTGTCCATGCTGCGAACTCTGCAAATGCGTCACGTAGCGCACCAAGTCCGGATGGAACCGAGCTGTCAGTGTCAAAATTCCGAGTAGCACCATGTTCAGCTCAGACGAACAGTCCTTTGTCTGTCCAGATTCCGTGATCATCCTTTCCTTGAGCGATGGCAGATGTATGAAGGGAAGTTCTGTTGCACAATGCTGTTTGTAGATGCTGAGCAGTTGACTCCAGAGTTCAGTTGTCAAAAAGGGATATGAGAGAACTTCTGCTGCGTAAGCAGTTGACCTCTCGCTGTTACGCCCAGGCACGTCGTCTAGTTTTCTTGTTCTTTTCTTTTCTGGGTGTGGTTCCTTTTCTGATCTGGCCGCTGCTTGAGATTCGCTTCGTTTTGGCGGAATAGGGGCTGGCTCGGGATATTGGCACTGGTGGCCTCCCTTTACGCAATGATCGCAGGGACTATGGCCTCCATCGTTATTGCATTTTATCTTTGATCTCCTACATCGCACACAGGCAATGCTAGATCTCATGGGTAATTTCGTTCTCGAACTCGTTCTCTCGGCCCTCTCATCAGAGTTGGAGGGTGTCTGGGTCCAAATTAGGCTATCGTCACCGGCGTCATGTCTGAGCTCGTCATGGCGAGGAAACCAGCTTGACGCCGGCAACGTGCCCTCTCGGACACGGGATAGTTCTTCGAGTTTTCTTTTAGAATTCGGCAATGGATGCGGAGGCGTTTCCAATAGATTGTTACCCTTGGGGTCTATTGGAGAGAGTATAGATTGAATGCGAAGTTGGGAAGCTATTTTGGCGGTTTGTGCTCTTTTCGAGCCGTGTTTTTGGTATCAAAAAGTCTATTGAGGCTGAACCGGTGATCTCGGGAGTGAAGCGATATAGGGAAAAGTGACAGTCAAGTTCGAGTGGTGTAGCAATATTAGGCAATCCAAAGGTCTGGTCAACTCGATGGGACACAAAACCATTTATTATTCTGGTCTAGATACAAAACATCAACATTGGATCCATTTCAAGTAAATGAGACCCCGGGCCGACCATCGCTTTCTCATGCCGACTTACAAGATATTCTAGACGGCCCACGCAACCGAGTCACTAGTCCAGACATGGTAACTTACAGGCCAGACGTGCATAAAATTTGGGTAAGGAAGGACATGGATCCTTTGCTAGAGCCGTATTAGAAGAACGTCAAAGCCAGACAAGGGACTTTTACCGCAAGTTTGGCCAGAAAGAAGGAAAATGCTAAATTAGTGTGCCGCGAGTTCGCCGACAGAGCCTCAAGATCATGACAGCCAATGTCTTAACTTGTTGGGAAAGTTTTTCCGACATGATGGATCTATCTTCTTATATATTGTAAAGAAGTGCCAATTTTGTAACACTTTAGTTTGTCTGCTTACAACAATGGGTTTGTTATCTCAGGGTCTCTCAACTGATGACCAATGTTGCTGCTCTTACATATTCCCTTGTGTCTTGAAGCTGATAAACCCCAGATCTCCAGTAGAGAGAAACTGCTCAGGGATGTGGAAACTCTATATGGGGTTGATGGATGGATACAGGGGACAAACTTATACGTAATAATGGGGTAAAATAGCATGATGAAAAATATTACAACGAACCATTGCGGGTTCTCTCTTGTCTAGCTCTTGATTTTGGTAGGTTTTACCGTAGCACTTGCAGAATGCAGTACTTTGTGTTCCTGCGAGCGTTGTATAAATCATTCGAGGTCAACAGGTATATGGCTGATGTAGAACGGGTAAGATATCGCAATATTTGTGACTACCTATAAGCAGCAATGCTGTAGGTGACAGGCCGAGATCTAGTCTAGAGAGAAATCCATGGGGCCGATTTACGGAGATGAAGAACTGAGAACCGTTTTGGCTCGGATTGTGGGCACGGGAACGGCTTCGCTAGAGGCTCTGCAAGAACCTTACCACGGGTAATTAAAGAAGGTTAAAAGAGAACAGTTATATAGGCCTATCGTGAAGATCATTAGCATCAATTCATTAGTATTTCAATTACCTACAAGCTATCAAACTTTGAGGACAACCCCACCAAATCAAATCAAAAATCAACTACCTACCTATGTAGACCTAATAAACTGGAAGTGATTCTAGCCCTTCGGCTGAATACATACCCGTCATGCGCCTCCTTTGTTTGCGTGGCTGTGGCCATCAATTCAAAAGCATTTGCCTCATAAACAGTCAAGCTTTAAACTACACCAATAACTGTTGACCTACATGATCATCCTGGTCATGTTGACAACGAAATGCCAAGCTGGGCTAGTTACTAACCATCAATGGACCCCTCTGAAGGTAAATCTAGGGGACTTTAAGCTTAAGTGCTTCGCCCATTTGCATACGCATCTCTTTTGATGGCAAATCCCCCAACATGAAAGAAACTTTTTAACATATTCTTGTTCCATTTCCTAAAGTCATGAGCCAAGCCACTTCAACTCAACTCAACTCAACTCAACTCAACTCAACTTACCAAGGTCCTGTTCTAGAGGTGGCGATTACAGGGGCTAATTGTTCCATCATGATGCTCGAACCAATGAATGACGTCGTCGCCTTCAAAAGAGGCCTCACAAGCTTCTCAAGCTCATCGTTGGATTCAATTTAAGCGCCGGCAGACGCCCACCCTTTTCTGGCTATAATCAAATTATCTTCCATTGCAGCCAACACACCTTTTTCTGCAAATCAACTACTTGCAGCAGCCGCCGAGCATAGTATTGCATTGCATTAACGCGCATCGCGCTTGTCTTTGCTTGCCTACCTATAGTTGGTGGTGGATCAGGGTGCTGTCATAAGAGGCGACCCCTCCATCTTGACTCTGCGACTTTCCAAGTTCCAGGATTTTATCATCTCTCCCCTATTCTCGACTGCGACTCGTCAACCTCAATTCATCCCTCTTCTCTTCTCTCAATAACCCTAGAATTGCATCCTTCTCCTTCAACCAAGCATACATCAAATTTCATCCAATATGTCTAATGTAAGTCATGGCGTCTCCCTATATCATGCTCATGACGTCCACCTTTGCGCCTCAACTATACTAACAAAAACCTCCAACAGGATCCGAAGCTTCTCTACGCTGTAGAAGGCATCAATGCCTATCACATCACCAATGGCAAAGAACAGTCGCTCACTCCTTCGGGACCCCAGACACTGTCGCTTCTGATGGTCCCGACCTCATCTGGTTTTGTCGAACCTTCAGGAACTGGCTCTGGTGAAGAGGACTTTTACCTACATCTACATCTCCCTCCCGAGCTTGACCTCCCTCTTCCTGCCACGACCCAGATCTACCACCAGCCACCTACAAGCTACTTGATTCCTCGTTGGGATCTTGGCCCCGACAGTGGCGCCTTTACCCGAATCGAATTCCCCCCTACCAACTCTCGGCCTGGTGTTCAGGAAGATGTCGATACTTTTGAGACTATCCTCGCGCAATGCACCGCATTCCTCGAACGTTCAGCTCCTCCTCACCCTCCACGACCCTCCGAGAAGGCACAGGCCAAGGCACGTGAAGCTGCTGGGGAGCAGCTCCCTGCTTACAACCCAGCTGATTACACTCCTGGGGAGAATTATGCTCAGGGCAGCCAGAGTGCAAACAGTGCCGGCCGAATCGTTCTTATTGACGAGGAAGATGGCAGTGTTCTGGGAGAGCTGACCGATAGCTACCAGGTGGTAGAAGATAGCAAGATCAAGCCTGGTTCCAAAGGTATGTACTAGGAAGCACATAACAAATCACGTCCAGTTGCTAATGTGCGCGCAGAGCCTGTCGAGATTGCCCTTCCTACCGATGGTGGCCAGAACATCTCTGTCCAGCCTGCATCTCAGTCCTGGGCTGAAATGGACATGCACCCTGCGTACAAAAAGTCGACTCTTGTAAGCAGCGCAAGCAAGGCGTCTCGACTGATTGTTACCACGTCCGACGTTGTTTCCAGAACACTTCAAAGCCAAGCCGACAACTTTACTCAGAAGACAAAGCCCAATGCCAAGCCTGTCACATTCGCTCCCACTACACACGAGCATATCCGCCGAATCAACACCTTCTCCGACAGGGCAGCTACTTTCTCGGCCACTACGGTCGGTACCATCGGCAACTTGGCGCAAAATCTCGGCGCAACCGTCACTCGTCGTAAAGATGGACGAGCTAGAGGCTACGACAAGGATGGCAACGCCATTGACACCTATAAGCCAGGTGTGCTCAACAAGAGCTTGATGGCCTTCAACACTGTTGTCGACGGTATTGAACAAGCTGGTCGCAACTTGCTTACTGGCACATCATCCAGTGTAACAACTGTTGTTGGTCACCGCTGGGGTGCTGAAGCTGGCGAGATGTCGCGCAACCTCGGTGGTGGTGTCAAGAACGTTGGACTCGTCTACATTGACGTTACAGGTGTATCCCGGCGTGCCATTCTCAAGAGTGTCGCAAAGGGTATGGTTGTTGGCAAGGTCAAGGGCGGCGGCGAGATTATTGTCGGGGGTACAGACAACGAGCTTGTCGAGGCGAGACAAGGTAATGTCCAAAGGGCGCAAAGCACATATGGTGACAATGTGAGCATCGCAAATGGCAAGAAGCCCGCTTAAGGGATGGTCACAAAATGGGAAGATATCGGAGTAGGGGTTACTTATGACTTGATTTTGGTGCGGTTTACCTGAGCATTCTGTTGGGTGGTAATGCGTTTTGATCAATGATGCATTTTGAAAAGCCAGTGTATCATTTTAGTAGGAAATATTTCCATTTCATTGCAATTTTTAATGATGAATAGAAAAAGAAGTCCAGATAAGAGGTACTCGAATGGTGTAAGTGAGATGATCTGCAAGGTACAGTACAGTATGGGTTCCAAAGTATACGGTGTGATCGCGGGGCAGTAGCTGCCATCGCGTCGCGCCTAGAAGAGCTTCACTTTAAGTCTGGTCTACAAGAAATATTCTCGATGGCGCGCAATGTTAAGGACCAATTTATCACAAGACCACGATACTGCAGTCGTTACATCATCTGAGCTCGGCTGAATATCGCCCTTCGATCCATATAGAGCTCGAATATCCCATCTTTGGAGTGCTTCAGAGCAACCTCCCCAATAACGATCTGCTGCCAAACAGACAAGTGACTGGTTCATGTGCCGTTTCGAGCTTGTCGGAGTTATCATAATTATTCTTAATGATTTTGGCGATTTCATTAAATCTAGAAAAGCCCATAATAGGTGTGTTTCTACCATCCTTGTCTTGTATACATGACCGCTAATTGTATGTGCAAGATCTCCTCAACCAAAGCCAGAGCCAGAACCATGCTCCACGAAATCCTCCTCTCCCTCTCGGGACACCCATCCCCTCTCCTCCGACCCGATACCACTCAACCGAATGCTCTATCCGGTATCTCACCCGCAGAGCGACAACTCCTCGCCTCAGCCGCCCATCTAAGCGACGTCCACATCAAAGTCATCAGCTACACAGCCCAAGTAGCAAACTCGCACTCATCGACCATCTGCCGAGCTGTTGCGACAGCTATAGACTCGATCCACCTAGCCGCTTTTCAACGTAAGGTTCTTGATGTTGAAGAGAGCATATTACAGGATGATTCGGAGCTGGTGGGAGCATACAACATTGTGCCTCTAACGGCTGTCATGAGCGAGTTCAAGGACTGGACTAGAAGGATGGATTGGCTATGGGAGATGGTGCAATTCATGTTGGCCAAAGACAAAAAGGGCGAGGTGTGCCATGGAGCACAGCTCATGGACCGTCTACGACTTGAGCTACAGAGTGGTTATAGGGACGTTCAAGAGACGGCATTGAGTCTTGTTGCAGTCGCTGAGACTGCTTGGCTGAAGCAGGTTTCTGCATGGATCTTGTACGGCAGACTTCCAAGCTTTGGAACTGAAGACTTTTTCGTGCAAAAAGTGGAAGCGTCTGAGGAGGTCAGTTTGGGTACAAACTCTAGTAAGGCATTGCTAACAGATGTAGGAGTATATATTGCGGTCGAGTCTGTTGCCTGCCTTTGTGACACCGGGCACAGCTTCATCTATGCTCTTCATCGGCAAGTCATTAAACCACATCAGAGTCAAGAGCAATATAGACTCAGGACTCCGTGGTCTGGATCACTTGTCGTCCAAACTACAAGAACTATCAAGTCTCACCTTTCCGCTAAAAAGCACCAGCTTTTCAAGAGCCATTATTGCCGTGCGGATATCCTTGTCCGAAAACACACTCCAGAAACTCCTTCCACTGGCCAAGGTAACAGAAATGTTGCAGTTGCTAAGGGACTTTTTCTTGCTGGGCCGTGGTGAATTTGCCATGCAATTGACCCACGAGGCAGATGAGAAGATTCGCGGACGATGGAGAAGAGCAGATAACTTGGCTTACGAAAAGGGAGATGGTCTAAAGAACGTGACGGTCAAAGAGGGCGAGGTTGCTGCTGTTCTTGCCAGGACGTGGGCTGTCCTGGCATCTATGCAGGGCCAGCACGCTGAGGAAGACGAGCAACTTGAGCTTGCTCGAGATCTCTTGCGACTTAACCTCACAAAGAGTAAGACAACAACACCATTGGGATCTGGCTCTGGACTCAGTCGAGAGGCTGCAAGCCTGTTGTCAGAATCGCCATTCCGCAATCTTCTATTCTCTGTCCCCTCTCTGCTATCTATCCAAATACCAGCGCCGTTGGACATGGTTCTGTCACCATCAGATGTCCAGATCTACTCATGTATAAACGCTTATTTATTATCAATGCGAAGAGCGCATATCCGACTTACCGACCTATGGAAGATCACATCCCTACGACGTCACCATCCAACGTCAAGAGGCGACCGGGAGCAGATCATTCTTCTTCGAAAGAGATGGACAGCACGATCTTCGTCGATGCGTAGCTCATGGACCACTGCTAGTGCTGCCATATTCTTCCTTGCTGAGACAGAAGCCTACCTTCAGACAGAGATCGTAGCTGGGCTATGGGAGGGTTTCCACGAGTGGCTGACGGCCAATGATCCTGAACATGGACGGTCTAGAGCACCAACCCCTACCAAATTCCAAGATGAGGCCGGCGACGTTGAAGTAGAGGAGGATGACGATGATATATGGCTAAGCGGCGAGAAAGAGGCCGTGACTCAAGAAGAAACCCCCAAATCATCAGAGTCGACTCCTCCTCAGGATCCCCAAACTCTCTCAACAGCACATCGGCTCTATCTACGTACCCTCATCCACCGTCTACTCCTCACCCAACCAACATTCACACAGCCTCTCTATAATCTTCTCATTCACATCGATCACCTCGTTGCTCATCTACACCGTCTACACGCTATCTACACCTCTATAGATCTTGAGACAGACGCTGGTGTAGTCGACGCTTTTGTCGATCTCGAGTCTGAAGAGCGCGACGTCAAGCGTCGCCTCCACGACATTGAATCCCGTGTCCGCTCAGGTATAGAAGACGTAGTCGCCGCACTGCGCGTACTCGAGTCTGACCCCATTTTCACAGCCGAGTGGGAGGGCGACACGGCTCCCCCCACTGCAGCTGAAGAGTACAATGAGGAAGAGGAGCGTCAGGGTAGGGCACGGGACACAGACGATGCAGAGGAACGTGGTGGCTTTACAGCTGCTAGGGTTGGCGGTATTAATCGCCTGCTCATGAAGCTCGACTTTGGCACCTGGTTCGGCAGAACGGACGGGCATGACGATATCGAGCAGCAGTAAAATCAACGGCCTGGCATCTTCTACGATATACGGCCGTATGGGCGATGCCGAAAGACAGAGGGCAAAAGGCAAACTGGTTGACCAGACCTACATGGACATCAATGACACACTGCAGACGACCAAATCAAGGTATGCCTGCAGCAGCGAAAAGCAATGGGAAAGAGCCGGACGTTTCCCCCGCGTCTGTGGCGTTACGGTGGCACGATTGTCCATGTCCCAAGGAGCATCTCGGCCTGGTATGACAGGGATGAGTTGGGGTGCATGAGGGTTTTTCTCTACTGGTGTATGGATGAACGGGGTTACTGATTGACCTATACCAATGAACGATTCGAATAGACACATGACCTATCAGTCCAGATTTTGTGCAATACCATAAAAGATTCATCATTTCAGTGCTTGTGTCAGCTCATGATGATATATCATTGTCTACACTTTAGCCTGATCTGCACTGTCGACTGCTCTGTGTATGGTCTAGTAATGCATAAATGATTCAATTCGTTCCAAGCCATAAACATTTTCAAATCTGGGGTTAGAGGCGTAGTCCAATCCAGTAAAAAAAGATGCCGCCAGGTAGTATTACCAAGCCAAGCCAGACCATCAATCCTAGGGTTCCCATTTCTCATGGCCCTGTCCAAAAACTCCAAAGCGCCTTGCTTGCTGATACCATGGGATGAAATTCTGTATCCCGCAAATGTCTGTTCCATACCTCGCAGCCCTAAGATCTGTAGGACGTGGCAGAAAAGAAAATAAGGAAATATCGAATATATACACAACCGTTCTTGACGGGAAATACAAATGTTAAAACAAAACAAGTAGAAGCAGTGCGAATGTCATCTTGTCAATGACAATAAGCTATGCTCTCGCGTTCCATAGCAAAAACAAAAAATCTGATTAAATATCCAAAAAGAATATCAAAGCGTGATCGATTGAAAGTACTGGAAGCTGCTTGCATGCTAGTACGCGGCAACAGGCTTGCGCCCAAACCTCAACGAGCCGCGACTTGACGAGTGCTCTTCTGAGTGGCGACGCTGAAAGAAGCTGGGCATGAATGAGCGAGGGTTAGAGTGATTCACATCGTCGGTTTCCCGGCGGATGGCACGGTGTGAAGGCTTCTTTGCTTGCCATCGCTCCTTAATACAATCGTCGACAAGGGAAATGAGGCCGGTGGAAATAATCACACTAAAGTTCTGTTAGTTCAGGTTGCTATAAAAGGAGTACGAGAATACTTACTCAGCCACGTCTGTTATGGCATCAATAATGCTGCTGTCGCTAATCCAGATGTAGCAAGGAGTAACCCAGGCACCAGCCATTTCATCGTCGAGAACTTGATTAGGACTGCGCATTTCGGGGACGATGTGGGCGACAGGTGCACCATGGCCGTCTCGGACAAGGTGAAATGAGACAACATTGAGGTTCTTGTCAATGACACGTTTCCAGGCGTACGTGTGACCCCACCACTCAAACTCATATCGCTTGTTTGTGCGTCCACCTCGTCGTGCAATGTCTACACGAGCATAGTTGCTGAACTCGAGCTTGATACGGTTGGTGGGCACCATTCGTGCTTTGGGCTTGGTGACTTGTGAATCTGATTTCTCGGTTTGGTGCGAGCCGGACCAGACGGAGGCGTTGTCGAAATGTGTCGAGGCGCTGGCCGTATTGTTGTGTTTAAAAATCGAAGAGTTGCTGGAGGTTGGTCGGTGGAAGGGAGTTGTCATTGTACGCATGGCTGAACTCATTGACCGCTGAAGGGCGGGCCGTGCTGCAGCAACAGTGCTGATCGGTGCTGGGGCATATTCTCGTTTCGAGTTGCAAACCTCTCGTCCAGAGTCGCGGCAATAGCGGCGCAGTGAGAACTCTCGGCGAGCAAGGTCGTGCATTCGGAGATGGAACAGCTGAACCGCAAGTGTGCGCCGGGTATGCCCAAAGGGAACAACAGTATCGACACGAAGGTTCATGTTGCCATCCGAAGTACAATCGTCATGACGTACGGCAAGTCGGTCTAGCGAGGGAAATAGACGAGCAAAGTCCTGGGGTGTAGATGGCCGACAAGGGCGTTCGTTTGAGGTGCCACGGTAAGGAGGCAGTACTGGAGGAATATGAAGCGATTCCGGATCGGACAGAATGAAATCCTTATCTGCCTCCTCCTGGTCGTCCTCACCATCATCTTCGCCGTCATCGTCGCCACTTTCCTCGTCGTCCTCTTCTTCCTCGTCTTCGGTTTCGATTTCCACCTCCTCGCCGCCTACGGGCAAGTCTCGACACAAGGGTGCCATCTCAGACAAAACCGAGTCGTATGTTGCGATAGAGGAAGAGGATACATTGTCGAATCTTTGCTCAGATGTCTTGGAAGGTGCCGTAGATTGTCGGTGTTGAGATACATCAAGAGCTTTGTTATTTGATCCGGAAGCTGAGTGGTAAGATGTGGGTGCTGTTGATTGAGACGCTTCTGAGAAGTAAGAGCCACGGCGTGAATCAGAGTCTGAAGGAGCCGGTGAACTCGAGATGACGACTTTGCGTTGCCGCCGTAATGATGGATTGGGCGTCATCGTTTGGTGTTTGTTAATTGAAGGAGGTATAATTGTGCGATCCAGGTTGATGTTGAGAACAAAATGTAGTTCAGGAGGTGTTTAAGTGGTGTCAATACTTAGCGTTGGGAAGGGAAGAGTTTAAGTGATGCTGTGGCGTTGTATGCTCGAGGATGCAGTTGGATAATGGAGAGTGTGGGGTATATGACACAGCCAGAGTCGGTGAGGTTGGGTCAGAGCATATAGACGTTGAATTGTCAGTGTCGTGAGTATGAAGAGAGACAATCATAAGAGATATATCGTCCAAGTCGGTTCTGCCTTGATATGGATGGTAGACTAACAGACGTTGGTAGTAGGTGGGGAGGGGGCTTATTTGGTACCGAGCCTGACCTTAATACGCAACCAGTGGAGCTTAAGATGCCAGGGGTGCAGTAAGACGTGTGCTGTGCTCAGGCATGGATGGACTCGAGGCCACATTAGGAACCTGGTCGACTCTCTCAGGCGAAACGGACCACTTTGGGGGCCACCTATCAACCCGGACCGCGGCGGGGAGGAGGGTAGAAACACCTCGCTCCGGCCTCAGGCTCGACCATCTCATCTCATGGTTAACTTTCAATAGCCACCCCCTAGTGCCTTTCGTTGCAGCCAGTGGTGACACTGCTGCAACGTTAGCATCTGTTGGATGGAAAGGTTTTAAGTGAGCAATATCTGCTTATGAAGTATAGCATTGCTTTCAAGGCCGACGGCTGGAGAAACAATCGGGATACGGACGACGCCATGAAAACAACTTGGTCATGTTTAGGGAGGCGATTCCGACGGTCAGTCAACTCAGATGATGCATTCCATTTCCACCCTTTGACACACACAACGCACACAAGCTACAAGTAACAGGGTCGAATGTCTAATAAAACAACTGCAGTAGTCGTCTGTAGTAGGAAGCACGTAGATGACTCTAGACTTTTGTTCGTGGGGGATGGTCTAAGTAGCAGAGTGCCCCGGATGGGATTCCTAGTGCACATCGGCCACTGCTCGGCCACTAAAAAGAGCGTGAGGGTGCGCGTGTGAAAACGCTGTGACGGTGTACTGCCCAGGGACAGGCCACAGCTGGGGGTGCAATGGCTGTCGGATAGTCATGTCGAGCTCATAGTCACACCATGGGTGGGCTGTTGCCTCGTCCCGTCGATTCGGTCTTCCTGGGGTGATGGGTCAATCGTTTCTCGTTACGGTCGCGAATTCCCAAGCCCGCCGATCGATGGGATCTCACTGAAATAGTCGTCGATCAGGTCAAGCGCGCGTTGGCGCAGTCCTGACAGTCGACTATTGTAAGCTTATTGTTGTGCTGCGCCCAAGATGTCGCTTGAATGCCTAGGTATCCAAGATAATCGCAGATTGGATAATTAAAGTGTTGCTTAGCTGCTGTAACTCAATATGCTTTTTGTTTTAGAGTACGAAGTTCAGAGAGGACCCTTAGTATCAAATGTTACCGTTCCCCAAGTACTAAAATCCCGCCAATCTCTTGTGACCACGCACAGAGTCAGAGCTAGAGTAGGTAGGTAGTTACATAGCTGAATTCACTTCTCTTTTTTTGCACTTTCCCCCGAGGTCATAGTGGAGCAAATATGGTTGAAATGAAACTCGACTCGTCGTGCGTTGGCTTGCGACCCAGTTATCGCTCATCGATAAACCAAACGAGTAACATGCCCTGAACGTCTCAGGCTGGCGGGTTTCCTGGGATAAGTCCCGGCTGGTCCAACACTGCGCTGCACGATAAATAACGGTAGAGAGGCCCGGTAAGTTCAGTGCAGTCGCCTAATATGGCGATGCAAGGCAAAATTTGTTGGGTCATGAATGTGAAGTATTGTGAAGTATTCTGATGATGCGAAAGTGAGGTGAGGACCCAAGTCACGATGCAATCCAAGCAGTTTCCTTGCTCTTTCCTGTTTCGCCTGGTCTATTGTTTGTACCTTCCTGTAAGAGTTTATGGTGTCTTCCAGGTGCCAGTTGCCTCAGACAAGTTTCAATTTATATACCTCAGGCATCATATCGAATGCTCCCTCAATGACGACCTACTACCTATCATCTAAATGTGCCCTGCTACAATTTCACAATATTCGAGTTCGAGGGACTCGATGACCGTCTACATGTCTTCTGCGTTACACTAAATCCCTAGATTCGTTTTAGGGTAGCTCAAGCTGCTCAACGTCGCCTTCGCCATCCACTTGGATAGTCAGCTTCCGCCAACCAAGAGTCGAATCAACCATCCAAGTTAGTTTTTACTTTGACACTTCCGGATATTTGGCTTCTCTCCTTGATCCAGAATGTCTTCGAGACACCCCGGTGACCCCGGAATCTCATATGCACAACCGATTGGATCCCATGGCATTTCACCTCTTCGTCACCTCTCGCCTAATGATTGCACAAAATCTTTAGTCAATCGTTACCGTTGCCGTGGCTTTTTTGATCATAGTAGAACGCGTCAGCCTTCTCTACCTACCGTGTTTGCCTCGCGACCATGTTGAAGTGATGGGATGGGTTTTCTGTGCTGGCAATGTCGGTGACAAGGCTGCTACGACGACTGAGCTATGACTGAGCCACCAGCTTCTTGCCATTGCCAATAGAGACGGTCAGGTTGCAGATGGCCTTGACTCCGCCTTGGGCCTAACTGTCTTAGTGTCGAACTGCTACTATTTGGGGACCTGCCATCATGACATGGGTCAGTTAGGCAAACGAGCTGCTCCAGCTGCATATGCAACAAAATTCCTCTCCACAGAACCACAGATTACAACACCAGCCTTGACGATTTATCTGCTGCGCCAAACGGACAGAGTTACTAAAGTGCCAGCAGTGGAAGTTGATTGACCCATTGCGACTAACTAGGCACTGGCCCGTCCCGCGCGCGCACAGCGGGTCAGCCAACTCAAAGCTTTGCTGGCCGCTGGTATTTGGATGACGATACATATCTCGAGGCTGTTGGGTTGAAAAAACAACAGTTGTTACAAAACAAATGCATTGACGTTTTGTGAGATTCTACCATGCCAATTGAGCATCTAGGATGGGATTTGACTCATGGCATTTCACATTGCTCAGAAGCCGACATCTTTTGACACACAGGGAAAGCCCTGTTATCAAAGTGGGAACCCAACTCTTGTATCGTGAAAACGCCCAGTCGTGTAGGACTTGGAACGCCACAAACCCTTAGTATCCAGGTCTCATACAACTCATCTTCATCGAGTCGTTACACGGTCACGTCTTTGGCTTGAATCTTGCAGTAGAAAATGCTTTACACAAGCGAGAATTCTTCAATTTGGGCCCGACCAGTGTTTTCCACCCTGCAGCTCCCACGTCCTCTATGCAACGCACACGCTGAATATGCGTGTTGACCACCACCAACATGACTGACCCATCGAGATGCAGTATGTGCTCATGTGTTGACCGCCGATTCGCCCTCGTGAGCTTCATGCCTTGTTCGATAGGTATCCTGGCCAATCGCAAGACCTATGGTTCTTTTCTAGATCGAACGAGCACCCTGAAAATCGTGTTCGCGGTCTATAGAGTTAGTGCAATCGTCAACTCATCAACTTCTCATCTTCCTTGGCGTTACGTGCCTGTGCCTGACCACCATGAGGCCGCAATGCTGAATCACAGTTCTTGCGAGAATTTGGAGAAGGTGGACTCCCTTCATACTGCGCTGACCGGATCGGAGATGGTATATTGCCGTTTGGGACGACCTACACGAACTGGAGTTACACCATCTTGGATGAACCACTTATCGAGCTTTATGTCGTCACTGCAATATGTTTGGTAAGCTTCAATTCTGGAAGGTCACCGATCTGACCTCACTCTACTGTTGGACTGCCCCAATCTCAATCAAATTCAACCTAAGCTGCGTCTTAGCGCAGCTGATCTGTTCTCTCACCCAACTTTTCGCTACTGCACCTATCCGAGACCAGCAGGTCGGATTGACGCAATGCTACCTACGGGCACTAAGCTCGCTACTGCACATTTGCTTAATCGAGAAGTTGACAGCATCATGGCGCTCAGGCGATTCGTGTCATGACAAAAATCTCAAGTAAAGTCAAATATACCAACGTCAGGCCTCAGAAACAGCAGTATAATATGGAGATTCGAGTATAGCTGTCTGGTCAAAATGCAGGCCAGGGAAAACATGACATCTCACTTTGCGCCTGAAAAGCTCTATTTTCCGCCGCCTCACTACCTTGCTGGATTTGAAGGCACCGGCCCGTCGGTCGAACATGGGCATATACCATTTTCAGGCTCTTATGGAATGCCTTTCAAGACTAAAAGGACAACAGTGTATGATTCGGGCATGACCCGAATGGACAGTGCCAGTCTTTCGGATGCTACACCAGTTTCTGACACTCCTCGTGTACCCGTGCCTAACAAATGAACGAGAATCAGCCATTTGCTGGAGGTAAGTTTCCGATACTAACGCACAAATTGCCCTATGCTCTTCGGCCGCAGGCCACGGCCATCATCTGCCTGCCGGTATAGAAACAGGTGAGATTTGCTCATGGCTTCTGGTTTGGGTATATTCCAACCCGCCTCACCATAGAATTCTGCCAAGTCCTGTTTATCCGACGCTCTCAAGGTATCACCTGATTTGTCATCTCACTTCTCGCTCATGATGCATATTAGATTTGCTTCTTCGGGTAGGAGAAAACCCGACTGTTGCTACTATTCGGCGAGGATCACTTAGCCGGGTTGTTGAAGCATAGGCTGTCCATATGCTTCTCACATTTCTTTGCCTTCGATCTGACATGTAGTTTCCTGTTGCCTCAAGCACGTCTATTGCATAAATCCGGTAGCTGTGTACACCTCTCGTCCATCACCATCTTTCCTTGACGGATGCTGTCTCGTGCAACTTACTTATCTCTTCAAATTTATTTGCTAGGGACTCATGCATCAGCACTACATGAGTAGTGGCCGAAGTTTTATCCCTCTTTGGTATCTATTCGACTTCCACCATTGAAGATCCCGCCGATCAAAAGCACAGCAAGAGCATGATGCCTGTTCGGTCGCATACAATGTAACCTCACAAAGCGTAGCCCGTAACAGACTTGACAGACAGAAACGTGGCCGCGAGACTTTTGTATAGACGGCCGGGCCGTGCCTGAAATAAAGTACACGTCTCGGATTTGTGCGAGACTTGCTTGAAGTAAAGACAATGATGGGATTTCACATGTGCAAGACACCAAAGTGTTCAGAGGTGTCAGTGACACAAACACAAGACAGAATGCATCGGTCGATAACATAACCTACTCAATCGAACTGCTTTACACTAACTAAATCTTTCATGTTCCACTCGTCCCCTATCTTGACTGTACACACCTCTTGCAGTGTTCATATCCTTCTCCTGTGTTGTTCTTGAACCCCTGACCCACCACTCAACGCCTGAGGATACAACCACGGCTCATCAGCCAGTCTTGACTCCTTCCTGTCATTCGTCGTCGTCATCATAGACATGGAAATCCTCTTGCGAAGATAATCATCACTCTCACTGCACTGTTTCCAGTTGCACTAAGACTGGCTATTCCAGCCAACCCAGCTTCGTGGCATGACACGCCAGATCTTGACCTCTCCGCTGCGCAGATCATCAAGCTTGAAGCTCTCGACCTTGACCTTTTTGCTCTCACGGCCCTGCTCCCATGCGCGCACCTTCTTCTTGGTACCATCCCATTCGGCCACAACAGCGACATGGTCAGGTTTACCAACTTCAGCAGAGTACTTTGCGTGCATTGGGCCGTGCTTGCCCTGGAACTTGGCGTTACGGATAGTGATAATGTCACCAGCCCGAATCATATCGTTCTGCTGGGTTGATGCGTTGGCCATATTCGAGTAGACAAGAGCGCCGTATGCACGAGTGCCGACGGGTGGCAGGACATCCTTGTAAGGCTTGAGAAGCTCCAAGACGAGACCTTGAGGTGTGCCGTCTGCAACAACCGAGTCCTTCTTAGATGCCACTGCCGTCGAAATCTGACGGCCGAAGCGCTCGTAATACTCTTCCATCTGATCCTGGCGGAGCGGACGCGGTGGGGGTTCGTGACGTTGCTCTAACTGAACGTCTGATGGATCGTAAGGATCGTAGCGGACGGTCAAGAAAGTCTGTGAGTAGTCTTGAAATAGGATGGAGATTTCGCGAGTAATCGTAGTTTGTTGCCCGCCGTTGGTAGATGTCGACTCCTCAGCCTCAAAGTAGATGTCTTTACGGCCTTGAAGTACAGGCGGCACTTGGTTGGCTTGCTTCCACCATCCACTCTGTATAGCGAGGTCCATGTCATTGGCGATGAATCCCGATTCCATCGACATGGAAGGTCGGTGCATGTCCATCGACCGTCTATTTCCAGCAGCAGCTCTTGATATATCAAGGGATTGTCGGTTTGAAGTACGGCCAGGGACAGCCGGAGGAGGAGGTCGCCTATCAAGAGGAGACGTGACAGATGGAGATTGAGGAAAATCAGCTTCTTCCTCAATCTTTGGTGTTCTGGGAGCATACGCATGTCCCCCAGGAGGTGCCGAGTAGTTGTATGGGTCATAATCTTCATCTGGGCGAGGCGATTGTGGTGGCAGTGGAGGTAGGAAATTAGCAGGAGGGGGAGGAGGTGCTGCGCGTGGTACATCGACAGACGGCCGCCTGTCCGTAGGAGGTGGAGGTGGAGGAGCAGCACGAGGTATATCCACAGATTGTCGCCTGTTCTCTGGCGGCGGCTGTGAAGGAACAGGAGGGGGAGGGGGTACAGCTCTAGGAGCCGCTGCAGAAGGAATAGGGGGCGGTATGTTGGCTGGAGCATCAGAAGTGGGAGATATGAGAGTGTTGTCTTCCAGACTTGATTCACGAGCGTGTGACTTCAAGGCATCCTTGTGGGGGACCGAGGAAGCAATATCAGTATCATAATCGCCCTCGTACTCAGTAAGTTCCTCAGCTTGCTCCTCACCAGCCTGAGCAGGCCCTCTGGGCTGTGTCTGGAAATCTTGAGTCGACTGTCGTCGAGGACCACCAGGCGGAGGAGGTGGTGGCGGACGGCTTTGAGCAGGAGGAGCTGGCGCAGATCCTGGAATAGGGGGTGGCGGTCGATTTAACCTGTTACTGGCATTAGACCCGGGAGACGTAGGACTAAAGTCTTCACGAGTTGGAGAGAGTGGTGGCGATCTTGAAGGCAAGTGAGGAGGCTGAACTGGCTGTGGTAGCATAGGAGGAGACCTTGCAGTAACAGTAGGTGCTTCTCTATCACTATCGCGGCCACCGGAAAGTTCATCACCAGACTCGGATCCGTCCGATTGAGATTTCGCGTCAGCGGCAGGTGCAGGCGGAGGAGGTCGAGCTATGGAGCCATAAGTCTAAAGCTTTTTCTCTGAGGTGGATTTGCTTACAATCAGATGGCAAAGGAGGCGGTGCTCCTCGGCTGCCAGGCACAGGGGGAGCCCCCGCGGGTTCTCGTGGAGGAACTGCACAAAGTTTAGTAACATCTTTGGATTATTAGATTCGATCACATACTTGAGGGGCCAGAATGAGGTGCCGGAGTAACCTCGCTATCCTCCTCATCGGCCGATGCCTCGGCGGCTTCGGGAGCTCTAGGGGGTTGCGAAGGTGCCGGAGGCGGTGGTGCTCGACCAGCTGGCTCATGTTCCGCCTCAGAATGAGGTGGCTCTTCTGGCTTACTTGGGCCGCCAAAGCCAGGAAGAGGCATCATTGCAGGGACCGGTGGGGCGCCTTGTGATGTCAGCGAGGCCTCACCGATGCTCTCATCGACAGAATTTCGCTCTGGCTTCGGCGGGGGAGCCTTCTTCTTCTTGGGTGGAGGTGCTGGCGCTGACATAGGTCCACCAAACATGCCATGGAAACCCATTCCACCACTCATTTTAGCCATTCTAGCCCTCAACTCTTCCCTGCGTCTGACTTCAGGGTCGACATCTTCCTCCTCCTCCTCCCCTTCCTCCTCCCCTTCGTCACTCTCCTGCTTCTTCGGTGCTTCGGTGGTGGGAGGAGCGTGTATGGGCAAGCTGGGTGCTCGTGGCGCAATCTTGGAAATGCTATCACTATCTTCACGCTCCATCAAGTCGTCATTGCCTTCGGTTGTGTCACCAGCGCCCGACATGTCCGCTTCATTGCCGTCATGTACAGGTTCTGCTGCAGGTCCCTTGGACGATTTGCGGCGTGGAGGGGGTGGCATTCGGTTTGTTCGGGGCTCATCTGTGGACGTTCTAACCTCGGTATCCTGAGTCTCTCTATTCTCGAGGGGAGTTGGAGGCTCTTGAGGCGATGTTTCTATCTCAGTCGGGACTTCGGCATGACTGATACTTTCGCGCTTCTTCACAGGCTTCTTTGGCTTCTCTTTCTTAGCAGCAGCATCAGCATGTCGCGCAGCTTGCTCCTGCTGTTGTTTCTGAAGGAGCGCAATGCGCTCTTTAAGGCTGGTAGGTTTAGGTTGATCCTCGGCTTCGCCACCCTGAGCTTCGGTTGGCACAAGTCCGGCTCGCTCAGCCTGTCCTTGCGTTTCGGCTTCCCGTTCTTTAATTTCGGGGTCCTCGTCGCGCCGGTAAACCTTGGCGGTTGGAGTTTGTTGCGGTGGAGGTATAAAAGCGTTGCGGCTCGGAGGAGGAGCCACAAACGGCTTTTTAATAAAACCCGTACCTGAACCTGCTAGACCACTTGGTTTGAAGGGTGCAACGGGAGGTGCTGCGGGTTTGTTAAAAGCCGCAATGCGATCCTTGAACGAGCTCGGCTTTGGCTTGTCTGATACCGGTGGTGGTCCAGAAGGCTTGGGCTTAGGCGAAGCTGGAGCGGGGGACGGAGGTCCAGTGGTTTTAGGAGCTGACGGAGGCGGCCGGGGAGTCGCAACCGGAGCGGGCTTAGGAGGAGCAGGCTCCGGGACAGCCGGGGCAGCTGGCTCGGGAGCAGCGTGTTTCTGTACGGGCTCATGGGCTTCTTCGATCTCGGGCTCGGGCTCGGGTGCGGGCACTGGAGGAGGCGCTTGCTGAACAGGTGGCGGTGGGGGAGAAGCGATATCTTCGGCGGGGTGAGCAGCTTCGGGGTCCTTCTTGGTACGAGTTCGAGATGGACGAGGTGGTGCGGTAGGCTCAAACTTCTCAACAAAGTTTCGAGGGAAGATGCCCTCTTGCTTTACACCTTGATCGTCGAGGTATTCCCCGCCATACCAGTCGTCATCCTCCTCATCGGTCACGGTGATGACCTGGCCAATATTGAAGTTGAGATCGTCCTCATGAGGCGACGAGTACTCGTAGATAGCCTTGACCTTGAATGGCGAGGCCATTTTGCTGTTGATTGATCCTCTGAAAGCTCTCTTACAGGACAGATGCTGCCCGAGGCTCGGATCTAGGCTGTTCTGCTTGGGGCGTGTGGCTGTATGGAGTACGAAGGTCCAGTACGTGGATGTTCGTACCTAGGTCAACAACAGCTCGCTTGGTAGAGTGTGGGGCACGACAGGGGGCGTCGTCAGCCTGTGGGATCGAGAGGCGGGGGAGAATATAGTGCCTGAGTTCTTTGAAAGTGCGGTTAAGTAGGAAGACAATTGTCCGATTTTCGATATGTGCTAGGAGATATTATGCGCGATGTTTGGGGGTCTTAAAAAAAAAAGAGGGTGCAATGCGATACAAGCGAGCAAGAGACGAGAGATGAGTTGCAGGTTGCAAGGAGGCAGTGGTGGTTTCTAGCGGAGCATAGACCAGACAGAGCCCAAGGTAAAGCTGGGGTTTGTCGACGTCAGCGCTACGAGCACGTAAAGAACAAGCCCGTCACTTCGTCTATCTCACGGCTAAACGTGTTAGGCGCGTCCAGTGGGTTGCGGTACCTCCGAGTCACAACACTAACAGACAGTACAGCGTGCCGCAATAACAATAACGTTGGAGATGTTTCCAATCAAGTTGGTGCCTAGCTCCGATGATAGTCGGCCATGTTTATTACGATAAGACGATGAGAAATGTGGATGACGGTGATGCAAGACATGTAGTGAATCCAAACATCAATTGCGAGCCGAAGCATTAGACTTTATTTAATTCGTGGGGTCATAACGTATGTTATCTGCAGTTCGTTGCTGCGGCCGAACAGTCCGGATGGCAAGCATAGCATAGCATGGCATGGCATGGCATGAATACATGGGGGCCTTGTAGAAACACTGGTTTAAAACATTCCTCTAAGCGTAACACCAAGGCATAGACCAGCTGCTAAGAAGTCTGTGAAACTTTGAAACTAGTACTCTAGATGAAAAGACGTCTGTTCTTGATGCTGTACAACAATGCATCATCCATGATGGAATGACTCTTTTGTTTCAATTCGTTCACCGGGTCCTTTCAATCTCCCAAGACCATCATTAAAAATAGCGACTCTTAATAAGTATTGACGTCCAAGCTTGTTCCATATTTTTGTCAATCACGACAATCTAAGACAAACTCTCCCCTCCTTCTGTCGAGTGGCTAGTGGCACTTACCTACCGAGCTAACTGTGGCGGTGGGGCTATTCGCCGGGCATCTTTCTGAGCTTTCAGACCCCAGTGGAAGCTACAATATTGCACATCATTTCTGCAAGATCACAACATTCAGACATAATGGCGTCGAGTTCTAAGCAACATCCAAAGGGTATTCTCAAGAAGCCCAAGTCCATCCAAGAGAGGAACGCCGATCCCAAAGAGATCGCTCTCGCACATGCCAATATCATCCAGCATCGCAAAGAGCTTGAAGCAGAAATTCTCGATAGCTTGGTCATCCTCTCCGAATATCCTCATGTCCGCGAACCTCCCTACAACGCTTCGAACCCTGCTTCGTCCGATATAGCCGATTTTAAAACCCATGTTCGCTTATTTCAGCCCTCGGACTACGACGATCTCATCATTGAGCGCAATGTGAATGATCTTTGTGGTTACACTCTCTGTGCTCGACCACGACGGAACATGGGACCTGGCGGTCAATGGAAGATTACCTCCAACGGCATTATGAAGCGTGAGGACCTTGAAAAGTGGTGCTCGCAACAGTGTGCACGTCGCGCACTGTATGTCAAGGTTCAGCTTAATGAGACAGCTGCCTGGGAACGTGCAGGCATCCCGGATATCGAAATCGATTTGCTTGATGAGGACAAGTCCAAGGAGACAGACGTTGATCGAGCTGCTCGAGAGTTGGGCAATCTCAAGCTGGAGGAGCAGAGGCAAGTTGCTCGTGATACTGCAGCTCTTGCCCTTGAGCGAGGCGAACCTGATGCATCAAAGAGCAAGAGCAAGAATATCAACATTACGCTGAAGGAAAAGGACGCGAAGGCGCCCTCCGCAATTTCAGGCAAACCTGAGGTCTACGACGACGAACACTTACTTGTCGAAGGCTACAAAACAAAACTCAAGCTGGAGGACAAGGAAAAATAACATTGAATGGTGCGGTAGTTTTCACAGAATAGGCGTTGGGTGGCACATGTACCATAGAGCATCACAAGGATAAAAGATACCCCTCATGACACAATCGGCATTAGTGTTGAGGACCTGATGACGGTCCAGCAACCCCTCAGCTCAGTCCCTATCGTGCGAACTGGCCTTGGGCAAGGTCACATTCACAAAACAAGGGGAGAAAATTGGCGATCAAGCGTCATCCCTGGATTTCTCCAGAGAATCGGCGACACCTTGGGGGTCGTAAAGTCTTTCTTTGAGACCTATGCACTCACTGTCCTAAAGACGCCAAGTAGTGAAACCCTGCAAATGCCAGACACCCATAATAATCCCATAAACCAATTTTTTAGTCGCGGCGAGGGCGGTTGCCGTATCGCTGTCCACGCTCGGGAATCTGCTGCTGAGTGACGGGGATAACGTTGACAGGGATGGACTCGAACTGCATATATTGTTAATATTTCGCTCAACAAGTGTCGATATCGGGAGAGAACATACGCCAAGGTGCTTGAGGAGGTCCTTGGTCTCGGTGTCGACGTCGAGCTGGCCGCTCTCGGAGTTCTGGGCGAAGTCCAGAGCGGAGACCTCAGGAACGTACTGATCCTTGCGCTCACGCTCCTCCTCCTGAAGCTTGAAGGAGATACCACGGACGGGGCCACGCTGAATTCGCTTCATCAAGTGGGTGGTGTAACCAGCAATCTGGGGTGCTCAATTAGTCGATGTTCTCGGAATCGCCTTCGCGAACCGCTAGTTCTCACCTTGTTGCGGAGACGCTTGGAAGCGATGATAGCGATCTCATCGCAGATACGCTTGTTGGTCTCGAAGTCGAGCGTCAACTTGGGGTCTATTTTCGAACTATCAGTATTGTTTCCAGCGGACATCAAGTTAAGGATACTCACAGTAACGCTCAATGATGACCTTGGCGGACTTCTTGACGGTCTTGGTACGAACGCGACCCATTTTGGCGGTATTGGACTGTTACGACGTTGGGGGATAGGTTGAAAGAAGTCTGCTCTGAAAAGTTTCGATACATTCGCAGCATTTGGTGTTGTGAATCCCGTACCCACATAAGCCCTAAGTGGGTCTGGTTACGGGCATAGGTAATAGTCTCTCCCCCTCTAAGCGTAAAGCCGAATCTGGAGCTGTCTCTTCCCCTTTAGGTTCTGCCTTTCTTTATAGTAACTAAATAAAACTCCTTGGGGTGTATACTAAATGGCAAATAAAACTTCTGCTGAAATAAAGAATTGCTGGAAATGTAGTAAACCAGAAATAAGTAACCCTATTGGTGGTAGTCGTTGAATCTGGTTCAAGTTCAATTAGACGTCAGCCATTACTTGCTACTGAGTCTTAATAAGTGTTAGGAGAATCACGGTTTAAATACCCGCACTCACCAACATCAATTACTGTGAGAATCGCTGATACGTCAGATGTAGTGATGCAGCAGTATCTTAGATCGATGCGCTCTCCTGGACAATACGATTGGGGAAATGCCACCGCATCAAGTAACCCCACGACCAACCCAGTATGTGGATGTTATGATACTTGAATAACTTGCTTTAATTCTATTTGTACAGTTGTTTGGTACAATTTTCTCTCCGTCTCGGAGACAATAGATGACATTGATATACAGAGGCCGTCGCCTTTGACCAAACATGATGTTTTATTACCTGTCACCAAGGCCGTAGTTTCTGGAACTGCTCACGGCATCGCCTTCAGAGGCAGCCGCATTCCCACCGTCAAGAAGCTCATCAGCAACGCGGCTTGTTCGCCAGGGATCAACTTCCGCTTCCGTCTTGTTTTGTTTCTTGATCTGCTTTGACGAGTCGTAAACTTGGGCACGTCCCTTGCCTTCTTTCGCAATGAGCTGAGCCTCGGGTTCTGCTTCTCGAAGTTGAACCACGACCCGACCGCTAGGATCGACGGTCGCCGTCTCGGGGCTGACGTATGCCTTGGCACCACCATAGGTTGTGGTGTCAAGATGCGAAATACCAGTAAGCATCTTCTTGCTCGTTGAAATCCTCTGGCGTGAGAGATATCTGTTGTTGAACTCGTTGTCTCCAGGGGGAGAGTCGGCTACGAAACCACCGACACCGAGCTTGGCGGGTGCGGGGCCTTGTCTAGGGTACACCACTCGAGCGAGAGTGGGAGTCGACTGCTTTTGAGGTCCATAAACAGGATGGTTCGCCATGAAGGAGTTTGTTCTCAGATAGCTGATACCAGCGGATGGATGACTGGGAGGTGGTCCAGATTTACCGTATGGGCTTTCAGCAGCCGCGTTCTCTCCACCAGCTAAGAATGTCTGAAGAATACCAACGGGCTGGCCCAGGGGAGCAAGATCGAGGAACTTGGAGACCAGACCGTAGAGCGCAGCTCGGTCGTTTCGTAATGAGCGCACATACTCTGTGTACCATTCAGGAGTGACGTCGTTGATTGTGATTTTTTCTGGTGCCTCGATTCCCTGCTCCATGGCAGACTGTGCCTTCTCAGCATTGTGAGACTCGACAAGTCTTTCTAGGAGTAGATGCTTAAACGCAGCACGCTTGGGTCGGATGCCCTTTTCAAGATATCTGATGAATTCACCCTCGGTCATCCTGGCCAGCCAAGGCCCCTTAAATTTCCACCGCTTATCGTCTTTTCGTCCTTGACGATGCACGGTAAAATCAAGGTCCTCCTCGAAAACAGACTTGTGCCACGTATCGGTTGTGAAAGTCGTGGTGTTTGTTTCTTTACCTTTGGGGATCGACATGGCAATGCGCATCTCCTGGAACTTTTCGAGCGAAAGGGCGTGGTCGGCGGCGGAAGCAAAATCGGTTACGCTCTCGATAGAATCGACTTGTTTGACTCGGATCAAGGGTGTTGAGGTTGTCAAGGTGGACTTGAGGGGAAACGGTCGCTTAAATCCCCAATCGCCCTTCTCTCGCGATGAGAGAGGAGACGTGATGGCCTGGTGCTGCGGGTATTGTCTTGTCATGGTGGGAGACTTGTGATCACCAATGTGCAAGTTGCTCGACTGAGGTTCAGGCAATGGCTTGGGGAGAGAGAACAGTCGGGATGCCCTCATCAGCCGCCCCCCGGGCGAGAGGTTCGTTGTCACCATTTCGGCTCAGAGAGCTTTCGATGGGCTCAATTGACTTGCCGTTCTGGTATCGTCGTGATGAGCTACAGACGTATAGCTTGAAGTCGACGAAAATTCGCTGGGATTGAAGCTGGGCGGAATCTACCGGTGATATCCCGGGGTGGCCTCATTGGCCAATTAGCTCAAGCACCGCACCCTATTTCGATAGGAAACCCCACCAACCCTGCACTGGTAATCGTTGTGACTATGAAATAAAAAATCCCAGTCAACGACTAACACGATTATGAGGCGTGAATAGGTGTTCCTTTTCTTTCTTATATTGCCAAGTAGTCCAGGTAAACCGAATGCAATCAAGTATCAAGAGAATGGCTTCGTCAGCAGCAAACATCTACAACTCGCCTGCCTTGACACACGAGCTTGTTGCAAAATGCTCCGTGAGTCTCACAACAGGGTGATGGCTTCGTTTAGTGGTTGACCCCGGGGTCAAGATGCACAAGACTAACACATACTCTCCAAGGTAGACCACTAGAGCACGAGCATCAATTCTTACTCTCCCTCACGGTGTTGTTCAACTTCCCATATTTATGCCTGTGGCAACTCAGGCGTCTTTGAAAGGCATTACCCCAGAGCAACTTGAAGAGACGGGCTGCATGTTGTGTTTGAACAACACATATCACCTTGGTTTAAAGCCCGGACAAGAGGTTTTGGATGCTATAGGCGGAGCACACAAGCTTCAGGGATGGAACCGCAACATTCTGACTGACAGTGGCGGGTATGTTCTTTTTGTGTTGATGAACGACTTAGTGACTAATACTTGTTACTAGATTCCAAATGGTCAGTCTGCTCAAACTTGCCACCATCACTGAAAAGGGTGTTGAATTTTTGAGTCCTCATGATGGCACACCTATGCTACTGACGCCCGAACACTCCATGTCATTACAAAACAGTATTGGCAGCGATATCATGATGCAACTCGACGATGTCCTTGTTACAACATCACCCGACAAGGCTCGGATGAGGGAGGCTATGGAACGCAGCGTGCGATGGCTGGACCGATGTATCACAGCCCACAAGAAGCCCGAATCGCAAAACCTATTTTGTATTATCCAGGGTGGTCTGGACCTTGAAATGCGTCGAGAGTGCTGTCGCGAAATGCTGGCCCGTGACACACCTGGTATTGCAATCGGCGGACTCAGTGGTGGTGAAGCGAAAGCAGATTATTGCAAAGTGGTCGCGACTTGCACAGAAATGCTTCCTGAACTGAAGCCACGATACGTCATGGGCATTGGCTATCCTGAAGATCTGGTGGTGAGTGTTGCGCTGGGTGCCGACATGTTTGACTGCGTGTGGCCTACACGAACCGCTCGATTTGGAAACGCAGTTACCAAGCATGGCGTTCTCAACATGCGCAACAAGAAGTACGCCGACGATTTCAGCCCTGTCGAGGAGGACTGTAAGTGTATGGTCTGCAAATCAACTGCTGAAGGAGGGATGGGTGTCACACGGGCATTTATCCACCACAACGCTTCTAAAGAGACTGTAGCGGCGCACTTGTTGACGATTCACAACGTCTTCTACCAATTGAATCTCATGCGCCAAATACGAGAGACAATTCTTGAGGATCGCTTCCCTGCATTTGTGCGACAATTCTTTGCTTGGCTATATGCTGACAAGGCAGAATATCCGGAATGGGCAGTTGGAGCATTGAAGGGTGTTGGCATAGATCTACGATCGGAATAAGCTGGCTGCGCCAATCACAAAAAGGTGTTTGTTGAAAATGGGTTATTATAATTAACAACGGAATCTATATACTGCATGTATTCGCTCAAGCGCATGCCAACAGAGAAAACCAAGCGTTGGCCATACATTCCCATGTGGTGTCTCATTCAACATTCCGGATAAGTCGTTAGAACCAACACGTCTTCTCGAAGACGGAAAAGAATTAATTAACTCCATCGCTCCCCAATTCAGTTGTGTCTTGCTACGTTTATAGAGTAATAGCCAAAGCAGCAATGACGGCCAGGACGGCACCGAAGCCAGCGCGAGCCGAAGTGGCATCGTTACCAGTCTCGGTAGGCTGAGCGTCGACGGTGACGGTGACAGGACCGGCATTGTTGTTGCTGGTCTCGCTATCGTTGTCATTGCTGTCACTGGAATCGTCGGTCTGGCGGGAGCTGGAGTTTTCAGTCGTGCTGGCCTGGGTGGACTCATCAGAATCAGATCCTTGAGTCTGAGCACCAGCAAACTCGCAAACGTTGGAGAAGCGCTCGCAGAAGGTAGCAAATGTCTTGGCAACTATTGTCAAGTTAGCTCTGGTTCGAAGTGATCAGAAGTAAGAAACAAACCTGAGTAGGCGGTCTTGGACTCGCCAGTTCGTGCCCAGTCGGCGCAGGTCCGAGCATAGTTGTCCATAGCATCGGTCCAGGTCAGGTCATTACCGGAGCCACGGCAGCTTTCAAATAGTCAGTATGGAAGCGAATATATATTGGATGGGAAACTTACCAGTAGCACTCGGCCTGCTCCTTGAAGGGGAGGTTTGTGAAATCACGGTCCTTGGCTGTGCAAGAAGTGAAGATGCCCAGCATGTCTACACAGGCCGAAGCATAGGTCTGCTGAGCAGGGCTGGTAGTAATAGTTGAGCGGTCCTCATCATCATCTTCAGTTGCTGTGGGACGGGCAATGACACTGCGGCTACTGCCACTGGCGCTGCCGCTGCCACCAGTGCATTTGGCACCGCCAATCTTGCATGCACTGTAAAGAGTGCCGTAAGCTGCATGGGTTGTTAGAGCACTGCCCTAAAACATGATGGCTATCTGCATGTGCGACTTACCTTCATATTGGGAGGTGTTCTCGGGTGCCTCATCCTCGAGGTAGCTGGAGCAGACCGAGTAAAGAGGAGCAGCGTTTTCACTACCGTCACAACAAGCGCAGGCGACGAGAGCCTCGGCGTCAGCGGTGGGAGCAGCGTCCAAACCGCCAACAGAGGAAACACATTTCTGAACGAGTGAAACGGCGTCCTGGCAGGTTGCGTATTCGGGGTCGCTGGGGTTGATGGCAGCGTTTTGGAAGAGCTCAGGGCTAAGACCCAGACCACCCATAGAACCAAGAGTAATCTGAGCAGCGGCACCACTGGCCAGGACAGAAAGAACAACGCTCTTCATTTTGAATTGTTTGTCGAGTTGGTGGAATTTGAGTGTCTCGGGACAATGTTGTGTCAGATCGGAGTTGATTTAGAGGAAGACGGCACAGTCACTTATACAGACAAATTACGAGAACGGGAGAGCCAAATTCACCGGAAACAAACTCGACGGGTGAAGGGCCGACAGTCGGGAATTTATTCACGAAGCCCGACCTGAACTGAGCTCTCAGCTCCTCTTCCAGGGTCGGTCCATCACCTCGCTTGATTGAGCAATGGACAAGCACAAAGACAGACAGGCACATAACGCTAGGAAGCTTGCGGTCAGTTTATTGAGCTAGCCCCGGGCATCCAGCATCCACGAGGCAAAACCCCAGGTCTTTTGGGGCCAGGTGGACCAATTAGCAGAGACGCTATGGTGCGGCTGAGAGGTCGAGAGGCAATTAGGCACACTTTGTGAATTGAACGCAGATATTTGGTGGTAACGATGGAGACGCCTCTTAGACAGAATTGCAACGGGAGTCATGATCGGGCCAGGGCCAAGCAGGGGTGCCCTGCGCTAGCGGGAGAGGAGAAGGGGGGGACTGGACGAAAAAGCCACTGTTTCTCGAGCTAGCTAGATAAAGGTGAACAAGGGCTTTGCAAAGAATTCAGGTGGCCCCAGTCAAAAGACCCCCAGCCAAGAACGTTGAAAGTGAGAGTTCATGGGCCATCAAGAAATGACAGCAAATGCCGTCTTCCGCTCTCATTGTCTGGGCAGACGTAAATTCAGTACTGAACTCGTTTCTTGGCAAGTCAAGGGTTTTAAATTGTCATTGTTGTTATGCCAATGGCCACAAGGGGTATTCGGAGACACATCGTACAGTTTCCTTTGGCGTTTTTTAAAGGTTATCGTTGGACAGATCAGTCCTTACCCTTGCCGATGAGCAGATTGCAATTTGGACCACTGCATCTAGAGCCCGAATATCACTCAATAGATAACCGGTGCATTTTTAGTCTACAGTATTATGACAAAGTAGATCGGTTCTTGGTCCGGCAAACGAAGGATCAACTTCGTGCCAACACATGTCATGGCCCCAGCAGAAAATTCCACCGGCTCCGAGCTGGTATGGATGTACAAGATCTCGTGAATCACTCAGCCCTGCCTGTCATGCAAGGTGACTCGTTACGGAAAGTTTGTTTAGCTATCCGCTAGACAAGAACTCATTTTGAGTGTTGTACTAACAACCAATAATGGCACAGTGCTGTGTCCGACCGTATGTCATTTTGAATCAGCGGCCTATGCCACTCACAATTTGTGACATGGAAATAATTCTATATTTGCAGAAATGTTGGGCCTCTTTTCGAATCTCCAGTATAACCATAAAGGCTCGGCAGGGACACGACACAACGACACAACGTAGCCACCACTTCACCTGCATCGACCGTCCGTTGTTACTGCAGTCCCGCATCCTTCAAACGCCCGACTATGCGGAAACGAAGTCATGTTAGATCCATCAATCAGCCTAACGAGAGAGACAAGGACCGTCCGTAGTGGATCACGATGTCTCGGTTGCATGGGGCGTAGCATCCCACTATTCCTTACAGGGATTGGGATGGATAAAATAGATGCGAGGGGTAATAGTGAGCCAGCTGTCGAGACTTGGAGCCTGCTTGTAGAAAGGGACTGTCAGTTGTCATTGAGAAGAAATGAAAGGTGCATGCTAGAGGAGTGGAAAGACGAGATTCAGTCACTCTTGTTAGCGGTGAGTCCAATGTTTCGCAACTCGCTCGCCAAGGTTACTATCTTGGGCAACAAATCAAGACATCCAAGCGACCTCGTGCAAGATCTGACGATGAGAGTCTTCGCTTTCTGTTTATAGACTAAATGAGTGGTTTCTACTCTGTACAAGTCTACACAATTGCTCTCCCTTCGTATTTATTTATGACTTATTTATTAGGACAAGGGTCATGGATAGATCTCAGCTTGTTGGCAGATTTAGCACGTCGTTAAACATATTAATAACAAGGGTGCTCTGTGCATAAGATCTTCAGTTAATCTATCGCCAACACGATAATTAATCCCACGGTGCCGTCCCGACGGGATACGGCAACTAGAGTAAGGCATTGTTTATGAATGTACACGTAGGGTATGCCAGGTGTACATACATATTAAATCCGTGGTGCTCTTAATGTTTTTAACCGAACAAGCAGAAATAGGGGAGAGATACACTTCAATATCATACGTATATAGTCATTTCCTGGTAATGAGATTAAGTAGCCTATAAAGAACTTTTCTCTCCTCGCAATCCCAACTCAAAGTTATTGATAACCCCAAACGAACAGCGTCATAACTATAGACACGTGACCCGTCGCGTTTCTCCAGACGCGATCTTATCTCTACTATCGAGTATCCAAACAGGGGCAAGACGTCACCGACATCTCCATCAAAGAAAAAGTCCAAGCCGCAAAGAAATTCGAAACGGAGCTATTCCCAAGGCGATTAGAGATTAAGTTAGGCCATTTGGCTGTGACTTGTCTCTTTGCGTCTCAGTCAACCAAACTACCGGTCAATAGACTACCCCGCTACTAAACGGGTCTGATACTGTCTTGGATCGATCCAAGTCACCGATATTCCTCTCTCGTCGCCCTCTGAATCTGGCTGCACTATCGAGTATCCAGCCTCATGGCTTCTTCATCCCGGCCATCACTGTCGCTCCGGCGGCAGTCCTCCATCCGGAATCTCAGACAGCCCGAACATGACGACTTGGCTCAGTCGTTGAAGCAACTCAACATCTCCACTTCGCCCGGCCGAGCTCCGTCCCGCCTTGCCTCCGAACCTGCCTCTCCGTTCCGTCCATCGGGCCGCCGTACTTCGCAGTCACCAGCACCAAATGCTCGAGCACCTTCACGAAGCCCGTCCCAGGACCCCTCCTTGGGCACACCTACCCTCCTACGGAAAGCCTCCATGAACTCACTGCGCTCTTCTAATGGAATCGGGCCTGGTTCAACTTCAAGACGTTCGAGCGTGGCACATGTCATGTCACCAACACGTAGGGCATCTTATCAAGAAAAGATTCGACCAACACCCCGTTCTATTGCACACGACAACTTGAAAGCTGAGCTGAGGGTGCATCATAGCTCTATCACCACCCGTCCGACCCAAACGATTGTAGTCCTGAACGACGCTGTCTACGGCCACCGTTTCTCCCGACCTCGAACTTCTCGTGCGGCTCTTGGTAATATTGTTGAACGGCCCGAGCGGATAAGGGCTGCAGTATTAGGTGTTTCCGCAGCCTATGTACGCTTGGGCGGTAGACATTGTGAAGGTGAATACCCACTTCATCCAGGAAGGGAAGCAGAACATCTTCAAGGGGTCCCTTTCCGGATACACAAGACGGATCGTAGTCTTTCTCTACTTTCACCAGCTGTAGTCAACGTGCATGGAGCAAAATGGATGGAGGAGCTCAAGATGATGTGCGAGGCGGCCGAATCAAAGCTTGCAATGGGTGGAAAGGAACTCCAAAGGCCTGAAATGAACCGGGGGACGGATAAACCTCCCGAGAAATTTCACGAAGGTGACTTGTACCTCTGCTCAGAGTCCCTGAATGCTATGGAAGGCGCTCTGGGAGCTGTTTGTGAAGCCATCGACTCAGTCTTTGGCTCGGGTCCGCGCCGCGCCTTTGTAGGCGTTCGACCTCCCGGCCATCATTGTTCTGCTTCTTATCCTTCTGGTTTCTGCTGGGTCAATAATGTCCACGTTGGTATCATGCATGCAGCTCTCGAGCACGGACTCACTCATGCTGCCATCATCGACTTCGACCTTCATCACGGTGACGGATCTCAGGCTATTACGTGGCAGCACAATAATCGAGCCAAGAATGCCGCCAGGAATGCAGCAGCATGGAAAAAGTCGTCAATCGGCTACTTCAGCTTACACGACATTAACTCGTACCCGTGCGAAATGGGCGATGAAGAAAAGGTTAGGAGCGCCAGTATCTGTATCGACAACGCACACGGCCAAACGGTTTGGAACGTTCATCTCGAACCATGGAAGTCAGAAGAAGATTTCTGGAAACTCTATGAAACAAGATATATTGTCCTCTTGGATAAGGTCAGGAACTACTTCAAGAATCAGGCAGAGCGATTGAGGGAATCCAAAGAGCCACCCAAGGCTGCAATGTTCCTGTCTGCTGGGTTTGATGCCAGTGAGTGGGAGGGTGAGGGCATGCAGCGCCACAAGGTCAACGTCCCGACCGAATTCTATGCGCGCATTGCTCAAGATGTTGTCAAGCTCGCAGCTGAAGAAGGCCTCCATGTTGATGGTCGCGTTATCAGTGTATTGGAAGGTGGCTACAGTGATCGAGCTCTATGTTCTGGCATTATGAGTCACCTCAGTGGACTAGCTGGTGATCAGACAAGCGAGCAATCGTCAGACAGCGCCGGCTCTTTTGGAGTCGAGATGGGTCAAACGTCACCAAAGGGAGTATCACATGGTGAGCAAAAATCAGCCTTGGATTCCATCCATGCTTACGACCCTTCATGGTGGTCGGCTTCAAACATGGAGGAACTTGAGGTTCTAATGGGCGATCCAAATGCTGCTGCTTCCAAGTACCCGCAATACGTCACTCTTCCATCCTACTTTGCTCCGACTCAGGCGTCAACTGCTAAGTCCACAGACCCTACGAAGATGCAGCGCAGCTTGTCCAAGTTAGGCTCGTCCATGCCCAGACTCCCATCGCCGCCGCCTCCGGAAGTTCCCTGGGCGGTTGCAACACATGAACTAAGCAAACTCCTTATTCCCTCCTCACGAGAGACAGGTAGCTGCCAGCCTGAGGATCTGAACGCAGAAGCAAGCCGAGCCAGGCGTGACCGGCAATCGATATTGATGGGAATCGATCCTAACCCTCCAGCCCCTGCCCCTGCCCCTGCTTCACGCCCAACATCGCGTATGTCTCTGCGTGAGAGACGAACCAAGCCATTACCACCCCCTGAGCCGACTATCGACAAGTCATCTAAAGGTCGTAGAAGGACGATGGGCACCACTACTGTCGTTCCAGAAAAGGCAAGTCAAATGGTATTGTGTGGTGAATTCAAGCTAACTTCCTCGAAGTCGGTCGGTCGCGGTGTTCCCTCACGAACAAACAGTGTTGAGCCAGGAGTGAGGAGGTCTAGTCGGCGTCTTAGCGAGATCCCGGTACCTGTCACTTCACGGTTGTCTTCTCCTGAGGCAGCCCTGCCCGAAGCTGTTGAATATGCTCGTGCGGCGCCTGATTCCCCCGCGGCTGAAACGACAGCTCCTAGCAGCAACTTGCAAGTCAAAAAGACACGGCTCCCCGCGGCTCCCCGCAAAGAGCCTGCACCAAAAGCAACTAGGACTACCAAGAAAGCCACCACAGCAGCCGGCCCTTCTGGTCCTACTGCTACCGCCCAAAAAGCCAAGTCACCGGAGCGAGCTTCAAAGAATGGCACAACGGGTGATGACGTAGACAACATCACTTCAGGGATGAGGAAGATTCGTATCAACTTGATCACTCAGTCCCAAAAGGCTGCTAAAGCGCGTGCTCGCCTCGAGGCCGAGAAAGCCAGCGGCAGCGTCCCTGCTATCGACCAAGCTCAGCCTGCCGAAACGCCATCTACAGCTACGCGTCCATCAGAAACCCGGTCCCACGACCCAAGCACGGTCGTTGCGTCTACTGAAACTTACAACCACTCTCCCACGCAATCTTTGTCAGTCAACCCTACACCACTCACCACTACTTCATCTAGTGGCATTGCAACTCCTTTGCAGGAACAAGATCCTTTCAAGTCTGCTGGGTATGTTTCTCAGTTGGCCTCTCCTCCGTTGAGTTCGCCGCCCGTTCCCTCAGTTTCTGTCCATCCTAGCGCAGAAGCAGACGGTGTTTTTATCCCCTATCAGCCCGAAGGTCCTGCACCCAAGCCTATTGCTCAGAACGAGCCATTGCAATGGCTCCCTCCTAACGTGCCGACTTCTTCTACGCAAACACCTGCTACGACACCCAGTCCAGTCAAGAAGACCAACCTCTTTCAGTATACCTCTTCGTCTGGTATTCCTTTTGCGCCCCGCTCGGGACATCGGGCACAAGGTGCCGCTACTACTAAAGCCGCGGGGTCCGAGGTGAAGCAGGAGGCCGACCTCCCACGCTCTACCAGGGAGACCCCTGAAAAACCTCAACCGTTAAAACGATGCTAAAATTTCATATGCTTTGGTTCCCGAGATACGAATAGCTATGTGCCTGTCTTGTTACAGCACTATTTGGGAAGCAAAATACAGTTCAGAGTTGATACCCAAGCACCATCATTCTTCTTTCCTTTCCTTGCATAGAAACTCAATTCTTTCGCAACCCTATCCGCCTTTGGATATGTAGTTTTCTTCACGATACCCTTTTCCTTTCCATTCCCGAATTAGATCTCGCTTTATAGTTCTAGCTGTGTTTAATCTATGACTTTATGGCCGTCTATATGTTCTAAACCATCGTCTTCATACGACTCTTAGGGGAAGTTCTTGCGGAATTCAGTCAGAGGTACACTGACTTCCTCGACGACTGATTTCTCTGATCCCTCAATGCCGGTGTGAGTTGATCTCTTGAGAGTCCATACTTCCTTGACACCAAGACTCTCGAGATAAGTGACTGTACGAGCGTAGTTGGTAGCAACTTGGGCAATACCGTGACTGTCGTCTGAGAAAGTAAACTTGCCGCCCATCTTGATCCACTCCTGCGTCAAGTCAATATTAAACACCGTCGTTTTCGTGAAACAAGTCAACTCACCTCAGCAATTTGTCTACCAGGGTATGGCTCTGCAAGACCCTTTCGCAACGCAGCACTGTTCACCTCTAGCCAGCCATCCTGCTCTTTTGCGAGTGCCAGGTTCCTCAAGACCCGCTCCCAAACACCCTTCAACTGCCTGGGATCCCTCTCAGGATCTTCACTCATCAATCTAATGAGATCGAAATGACCCACAACCCGCGGCTTGAGCTCCGTGAGCATCTCATACTGCAAATCGTAGTAATCTTCGTAGAGCGATTCTTCCGTTCCCCGGCTACTTTTTCTCTGTGCAGACAGGAAAATCTCCTTAGAATAGTCAATCGGCATGCTGTGGACATAGTGTACCGAGCCAATGAAGTAATCGATAATGGGATGTTCTGCCAGTTTGCGAACATGCGCCGCGCAGCTAGACCGGATGAATTCGGCTTCGAATCCAATGAGGATTTCAATCTGCGAGGCATACTCGTGCCGTAGACGCTGTGCCTCAATGAGATATGACTCATGGCGAGGTGGGAGGGCCTCCAGTGCAGCCTGGGGGTCGTCGAGCTAAGCAAGAGTATGTAAGATATCTGCTATCAAATATGAAGTATGTGGTTGATAGATACCTCTTCAGGATATAGATCACGCAAGTCGTATCTCGGCATATGCTCTGTGAAGCCAATGGTCTTGTAGCCAACAGAGACAGCTTGCTTTACAATCTCTTCGAGTTGGTCTTTGGCATGACCTGGGCAGAACTCGCCCGAATGGGAGTGCATTGTGAACGCCATTGCTGATGTTTATGTAGTGCTAATCTCTGTCTCTTAGCTGGCGGGGTTGGGTAGAGTGACGTTTATATATGTAAGAGGGATCAAGAGAGGTCAAAAGCGTCAAGCCCAACTGACAATGGCCTCTTCCAAATTATACCGAGGTTCGAACTTCGAACTGACCAAGTATCCCAATTGCATGAGGAGTTTAAACACTCACCAAACCTAAGTTGAAACTCAATGGGTGGTATGGCTCTAAACTTACAGATGTACCGTGGTCATCGGACTCATTAAGTAAATTACAGAGTCTCCACATTTTCAACTTATTTTGTTCCTAGAGCCTTGCTTCCCTGGTTTTGATGACAAAAGATAACGATGAATACATGCTCAATATTATCGATAAATAGTATCCGTGATACTCTACTCTGATAAGTCCCATGGATATATATCAAAATTCATAATAGATTGCTTTCTTTCCAACGCCATGCATTTCCCAAGTACAACAATATAAAATAACAAAATTTTCCGTTTTGTCTCTCATCATGATTTTATGTCATTGTATGAGTATACACCAGGCGCCATGCTGATGTATCGGACGCCTTTTGATCCTTCACTATTATCGGCGGTTGTTTGCGATGCGCCGGTTGGTCGTGCGGCCTTGCCTTCATCTTGCACGATATAAATGCCGTAGGTTTGGTTTCCTGAAGCCCCTTGACTCCATCCAAGATGGAAGGTCTTTCGGCGCAGGCATCGTGCCAAGTCATCATCTTCCATCCATTCAGCTCCGTCTGGGAGGCGCCACCACAAGGACGAGTCTGCGAGGAGACTTGCTTGAGCGGCGATGCTTCCAGGGCTTTTTGGCAGAGTACCACGCGATGCTGTGCGGAGAGACAACAATCCAAACAAAAGTGTAAATACAAGTAGGCCAATGAGGACAAAAGTTTGCACATTGCCCTGCATCAAACGTGGGATAACATAGTCGACATGTGCTGGGATGATTGGTTGAGAATCATCACGAATACGAAGCTTGTTGGCCAAGGGGCGTCGTATCAATTCCCCGTTGATGGCTTGCGCAGCTATAATCCCATGAAGTTGGCGGATTGCCTGGGAGACGGAATTTTGTCTCTCGGGCATGACAATGCGCTCTAGTGTAGTTGGTAGCCTTGAAAGCACTAAAGTGCGAAAGAAGCCGTCTAGTCCTATCAACTTTTTGTCATCAGCACCAACATCATCAAATGCTGCATAAACGCTTGTGATATCTGCTTTAACATTTGACGGCTGCTCGCTTGATGCATTGACGATGGGGATTTCGTTTGTGTTGATATACAAATCCTCGGTGCGAAACGTTGTGTCAACGGTTACCTCAACAAGTGATTGATTGCACATCATGACCGATATCAACCCATCACCAGCACAGCTACCCCAAACATACTTGATTGGGTACGAGGAAGGAAGTTGTGAGCAGGATGAAGCAACAAGTGCAGTGCGAGATTGGTCCGCGCCACAAATGCTTTGTTTCTTCGATCCCCTCAAAGGTACACATTGCAAATCTGCGCCCTCTCCTTGATCAAAAGATACGGTCTCGCAATTGAGTTTACTTCTGAGGCCGGGAACTTTAGCCACGAGTTCAGTATTTGGGAGTGGCCACGAGCTGGGGTGGCTCACTAAAGAAAGCTCTGGAAGGGCCACGTCTTCCCAAGTCCATCTCGGGTACTTCGGTGTCTGCTGTATGAGGACCTGGTCGATTATGTCGCCATCAACAGCGGAACTCAACGACTTGCTTGTAGAAGCAAAAGTTGTTTCTGGTCGAAGCTCAAGGTTGGCCGTTTGCGCAACTTGAGAAACGGCAAACAGTCCTGCAGTAAAAATTGGCATTAACCAGCCAAGCATGGCCGTGCATTTGGCAAGAAAGACTGCCCAGTCCTGTGTCTTCATAGCTTTTCCAGCTGTATGGAGGCCAAATTCGTTCATGTAGGATAGTCCTAGGGACTCCTGAAAACGATGCTTGGTAGTAGTGAGCTTCAAAAAAGGGGCCAGGCGTCGGTTGTCGATGTCGATACGAGTCCAGAATACAGCAATAGCAGCGAAGATGATGGTAGGTATGCAAGTCCAGACAACGAAAATACTATCATCGACATCCAAGCCTTCACCTTTGCCCTTCAGACCAAAGATGACGCATACACCAACAATCAACACGACAGAGGCAACAATGCTGATGATCTTGGCACGAGTGCCCTGGGTCCATGGTCGATAAGTCGCAATTGTATCCGGCGATACATTAGGAGGGTTCATACACAGAGGGCCACTGCCTCCACCATGCTGCCTCAGCTGAAACATCTCTTCTGGTCGACGTCCAGGTTGCGTGAGCTCCGTTGTATACCATGATCCTGCGAGCCTGGCAGCAACAGTGTCCATGTTTGCATGTCCTGTATTCGATAGTCGGGTGAGAAATTGATGGCTGCTTGTGAGAAGTGTCGCAGTTCCAGCAGGGGATGTGGGATCTCGCGGTGCAATTCCACGAGGTGAGGGAGCATGGTACAACATAGGAAGAAGAGCCATAGAGATGATGAGAAAAGTGCCTGCCATAGCATGGAGGACACCTAACCGGGCACGGAGTAAAGAAGTACCATCGACGTGGATCTCAGCATGAAAGACGGCAGTCGACAGAACGATCTGAGCGCGAAGAAGGAATTTGATGGCAATAGCTGCAACCACAAGGTGATGGCGATTATGGAATGCTGCGTTTAGTGCTTGGAAACTCCCAAGGCTGTGATAGTCCAGTAGAATAGTCCGATGACTTTGCTTGCGTCGAGTTTCGTCAACAGTCGTTGGTTTCCGGTCGAGGACGATCCACGGCATATACAATAATGCTTGAGCTTCTACTCTAGCCCATAGTATAGCCACGATTGAAACAACTTGACACATGTGAGCACTTACACAAACAAAGGTGGCAACCACACATGTAAGGGTCTTGGCGATGACTTACCTACAACGGGCCCAAAAGTCCAGAGACCCTTGAGATTGCTATCGACGTCTTTTTGGGAGAGCCACCACATCACCACCTCGCCGATGACACCCAGCATTATGCACACTCCCATAAAGATGCTGACAACTCTTCGACGCAACCACCAAGGTCTCCAGCCATTGTTGAGCGGAACTTCGGTTGGTTCAAGAACATCAGTGCTTCGAAAACTTGTATCACCTGGAGTATGAGGTGGGGTGTCGAAGTAAGGCGTCTCAAGAACCATCTCCATCATGTTGGGGGCTTTTGTCGCGAATCGGGGATCAGTTGCGCCCGACATGCGCTGCGAGTAGAACCCATCGCTGACTGGAGAGTTAAGGAACTGATTCTCTTGTGATGGCGGATAGAAAGGACTAAGAGGGAATCCAGTACTGGAGGGGCTGTCGAGAGACTGAAAGCTTCGAGGACTTGCTGGGCTGCGGCTGCGCGGGCTCGAAGGACCAGGCGATACCCTGGCAACAGGCGGCGAGAGAAGAGGTGAAGAAACTAATTGTGAGGTAGAACTCGCAGGTTGTGTTGAAGGTTGTCGGGCATAGCTCAAGCCAGACGATGCTGTATACCTCGAATCATCGTATGGCCCAACGACGATCTTATCGTTGTGATCGGCATTAGATGAATATATACCCATGTTGTTCCATGGTGTTGCCATGTCTTGCCACTAAGACAAGTAATTAAGAGATTAAAAGAGCGGGAGAGAGACAATTAGAATGATTTAGGTAAAGTCAAAGGTCTCAAGGCATCGTCCGAGTGGTAAGCTAGCTCCTTGATAATTTGTAGTGATGATGGTGATGGTTACTGGAATCATAAAACGAGTGACTGTAAAAGAGCGTGTTTGGTTAGGGATTGAAAGAATGGACGAGGCTGTTGGAGCCAAAATTAGAGATATTTCAAGTAGGAGAAGGAAGGAGCGAATGTCAAAAGCATCAAAAGTAAAGATGTCAGATTTGTGCAGGCAGTGACTGATGTACACCCGTGCGGAAGGAACGAAGGAAGGAAAGACCTAGATCAATTAACTACTCGACGGCCCACGCCACGCCACTCTGGATTCTTTTCCTCCTGGATGATATACGACAAGCTTCACGGCAACAATTAGTTAATGCATTGTCCATTTCCGTTTCCATTTCCATTCTCAAACTCAACCTAGGCGCTGCGTCTTGGTGCTATCTTTGTCAATAGTCTGTATCAACCCCTGACCAGAAAGTGAGGGTGAGGGTGAGAGAGATGCCCCTCCCCACCAATACTACCAGGAGCACAAACATAGCATGAACATGCCATACACAAGAGGAGCAATGCGACTCTAATCTCAGCTGGCCAGTGAATAATTTAGCAATACGCAGGGTAATGATATGGCGTGGAACAAAAGCTGACGGGCATGTTTCCTCAGCTCACTCATGCTCCTTGACTCAGCACCTCCACCTTCACTCAACTCAATCAACCGCTCAAGGGCTGTCGCCATCAACTCCAGTCCACCGTTCTAAGCCCGTCGTTACCTGACCTAACGACGGGATCTACACAAACTAGCATCTCGAGAAGAATCACACAATCGATCCTAGACTGGCTTGAGCCTTGACTGACCTGGCCTGGTCTGTGCCTGATTACCAGTTCCTCCCATCCATCTAATTTATAGCTGCTCCGCCCTCTATACTACAGTGCGATACAATAGCTGCGTAGGCAAAATCATAGCCAAGTCCTACAAAGTCGAGACCTCACGCGTTCTAGATGGACGTAGATTTCATGCTATTTGATCACGCTTGGCTACTTTCTCTGTCTTTATTCCCACTCACACTTACCATTAATAACTTTTTCGACGCCACGTGCTAATACTTTCGGAGCAGCCTCTAATGGACGCAATATTGTCTTCAACAAGTTAGTACGGCTATACGGATAGATAGAAAAGGAAACATGAGAACAAAAAGGGAAAAAGTCATTATCTCTCCACTCGCACGGAACGTGACTCGACTAGGGACAAAACATCGAATATCGAAACGTCACAGTAGCTCACATGTTTCCGACTCGTGTTTATCTTCAATCAAAGCTGACTTTACTTGGCCTACCCACTTCCCGAGTCAAAGACGAGACAAGCAAGAGACAACAACTTTCATAGGGCCTATTCCAATGAACGAGTGTGTGTCCCAAGACTTGAAATCAGCCCCTGTCTCTAGCCCCCAGTCTCCGAGCGCCGCACCGTTGGCGCCGTCGCCATAGCGCGTCAACCATCAAGGTCTAATGCAGGGGAAATTACTCTGCGGGAAACCCCGTTGCACATGTCTCAGCATAGCTGAACGTGCTGACTGAGTTTTTGTAGGCTATTGCATGTTGTTGGTCAAAGAAGACTAAATCAGTACTATGTACGCTATCACATAGGTGCAGCCAAGAGTCACCCCATCTATTCAAGGAAGATCACAAACAAGGGGCTTCACAGCATGCAGGTAATCATCTCGGTCAAGCCCGCGCTCGCAATGCAATGGGACTCGGCACATCAGCCTTATCAAGACTTCAATGTAACCACTGAACACACCAAGTTGGCAAGAACTCCGTCAACTGAACAAACCTGTCACATTGCGAAACTCAGGAAATAGTTCGTATGGCAGCGAACCAAATGAGCTTGTAGCCTCAAGTGATAAGAGCATTAACATGAGTGCAGATGAACTTGCAGAGACACTGTATTCACGAGTATCCATTGTCTTTTTAATTGAATTTGTTTGGTTTCTAATGTCTTGAAAAGTCTGAAAAAGCACCACCAACGTCACTCTGCTCCCAAAAGATGAGGGTATACAAGCCATAAAGCGAGGACACCAAACATAGTCCTCCAAATATACAGGCTGACATGTATCCTGCCACCCAGAACCCGTTCTTCCACCGTCTTGTGTCTTGTCCTGCCCCAAAACGCCTGTCTAGATAGCCAAGCTTTTCACTTTTTCACTTATCCCTTGCCATCCCCTCCCACCTCTTCTTACATACCACCAGTCCAATTCCTCCACGACAAGATACAATAAACAATGACAAGAGAAAAGAAATAGTAAAGGCATTAATATAAAGGATGGGCCAGGTCGCCAGGATGGAGCCGAGGGAATGAGTAAAAGGTACATGGGGGCTCTACCCCTTGGGAGGCGTCAGGCGTAAGGGAAAATGATGTAGGACCGGGCTGGGCTGAGAAGCCCACCGGCCAGTAAGTCTATAATGAAGAGCAAGGCGCATATCGCATCGTCGTCTCAACATGATGAAGGAAGGGCATGGTAAATGAACGTTTCGAGTTAAGGGCTCATGCGGAACGGTTTTCGTAGTGGTATGCTGATCACCGCGTCGTAGTGGTTGGTAGGTGTGGTCGTCACAATCCACCTGAAGGGTATCGAAGTTTTAAAAAAGAAAAATGGTGCACTGGTGAAAAGGTATAATTTTTTGTGGTTGTTAAATGTTTGGGCATCAGCTTAATCAGTTCCATCCAAGAGAATTCTCGGCAGCTACGGGAGCGGAGATGAAAGCTGTGCGGGCAGAGTTACCCATGCCACTACGTCCACTGCCATGGCTGTCACGGCCACCAGGTCGAGCTGGTGCTTCACCCTGGGGACCCTGAGCACCGTAGTTGGAGAAATCACGGCTCATAAGTGCGCCGCCCATGAGAGCAGGGCTGCCGTTGCCATTGTACTGCATCTCGGAAGATCGCTGGCTGCTGCCAATGGAGCTGGCTCGGCGATGACCCAGTTGCTTCTTGCGCTTGTATCGGCGGGCAACCAGGAACATGGCAGCACCATACATGACACTAAGTCCGACAGCGCCGACAGCAATACCAGCAGTAGTAGCCTTCTGCTTAGCCGTCTTGTCACCCTCGCCACTGTTACCGAAACCATCATTGCCGCCGCTACCGCTGTCATCCGAATCGCCACTGTCAGAGCTGGCACCATTGTCGGTGTTGCCAAAGATATCGATCTTGTTGTTGATGACAGAGGTCAGGTTGCGAACGATCTCAAGGTCGTTGTTATACAGAAGAGAGTTGGGTGTCATCAGATCAGCCTGAAGACTATCAAGCATGTTCTCAGGGTAGTGAATCTTGGCCAGAGCAGTGATGTAACCCCATTGAGACTGAGTATCCATAGGAACAATCTTCTCGATCAGAATACGGTCCTTGCTGAAACCACCAGCATCAGCAAGACCCTTAGGGAGGTATTTGAAGAGCTGGGCAGCCGCAACAGTGTTACGGGCGAGGAACTTGTAGTTGAACGGGAAGAGGAAACCGATTTGAATGGCACGAGAGCCCTCGGGGATAGGCTTGTTAGGGTCGTTGGGCAGGATGACGCGGGGAATGTTGGCTGGGAGGCCGGTAGATGTCGAAGTCTCAGTGGCCTGAGTGGGAGCAACGGGAACAGAGGTAGGCTCGAACATGATAGTGGTAGGCAGCCAGTTGTTGGTGTTGGTAAGAGTAGCAGTAGGTCGGATGCTGGTGATGGGATCGGCAGCGGTGGGGACCAGGGTAGTAGGAATAGGCTCGGGTTGGGTCTCAGTTTCGACAGGAGGCTGAGAGGTGGGCTGGATTGTAGGCTGCACCTCAGAGACAGTCGGGACAGCCGCGGAAGTCTCTTCACCATCGGTTGCAACAGGTGCGCTCTCAGTTTCAATTCCAGTGGCAGGACTAGTAGGCTCCTCAGTGGCAGGGCTCGTGGGCTCATCGGTAGCAGTGCCATTGGTTTCATCACCAGTTTGAGTAGCAGGGAGCTCAGTAGGAGCTGAGCCAGTAGCGGTATCAATAGGCTCAGTAGCAGGCTCAGTTGCGTTTCCAGTGGGCTCCTCAGAGGCAGCGCCGGTGGCTGTGGGAGCAACGGTAGGGGCCTCTGTCACATCCTCGGTGGGCTCGGGAGCGCCAGTAGTCTCAGGCTCGCCAGTGGCAGCAGGCTGGGTCTCAGTGCCATTAGCAGGCTGGGTCTCGGTACCGTTGAAAGGCTCAGTGGTGGGTAGAGGAAGCTCAGTCTCAACGGGTTGAGAACCAACACCGGAGGTCGCATCAGGGATGGTAACATTGGGCGACTCAGTGGGATCAATAAGCTTGGTGTTGGGATCAATGAACGATGTAACATCGGGAGATTCACTCTGGGATTCCTCAGGAGCAAGCGTGGTTGGTATGACAGGAGACACAGTGACGGGGCTTGAAGGCTCGGGCAAAATAGAGGTAGCGTCAGTAATATCTGTAGGGATAGGCAGAATATCGGTCTCATCAATTGGAAGCGTGGGCTCAGGAAGGATGCTGGTGGGGATGATATCAGGTAGGCCAGTGGTCTCGGGATCAGTCACAGGAGCTCCAGAGACAGTTTGCTCAGAGCCAGTCTCTTCACCAGCAGCGGATGTAGGCTGAGCCTCGGCAGGGAGAGTATCAGGAGCTGAAGTTTCCTCAGGCGATGTGGTCTTAACCTCGGATGGGTCAACAGGGAGGAGAGAGCTGAGAAGGGTTTCAACAGGATCCAACAGACCATCCTTAGATGTTTGAGCAGTGCCAGGGGCAGCAGTAGGCTCATCACTTGGAGGGCTCACGGTGGGAAGAGTCTGGCCCTCAGTCTGAGGCTTGCTTTCCTGTTGCTGGGGCTGCTTCGTGGGAGTTCCAGTCTCCTCTGGCAGAGGCTCGGACTCGGTCTGATCAGGCTGAGGATCCTTAGTCTCGCTGTCAGCAGGAACAGGGAGAACTGAAGACAAGAGTGTCTCAACGGGATCAAGCAAGCCTTCCTTGGTTGTAGGTGCAGGCTTCTCAACTGAGGGGCTCTTGGTCTCGCTGTCAGCTGGTTGAACAGACTCTGTCTGAACAGGGGCAGGCTGAGTCTCCTCCTTTGGTTTGCTGGTCTCAACGGGAGCAGGCTGGGTCTCCTCCTTGGGCTTGCTAGTCTCGGTGTTCACGGACTTAGGCTGCGTGGTCTTAGACTCAGCAGGGACAGGAAGGACGGAAGACAAGAGAGTCTCGACGGGGTCAAGGAGACCCTTCTTGGTTGTCGAGACGGCTGGCTTGTTGCTGGGAGTGCTGGCGGGTTGCTCAGCGGGTTCCGTAGTCTCGACAGGAGCAGGTTCCTCAGTCTTGGACTCGACAGGCTTTTCCTTGGGGGTGTTCACAGACTCGGGCTGCTTGACAGCCGGTGCTGTTGTTGCCGCAGGTTGGGTCTCCTCTTTAGGGGGCTCGGTGGTGACAACAGGCTCCTCGGTTTGAACAACGGTCTCGGTCTCGACTGGGACAGCTTCAGTTTCTTCCTTGGGCTCGGCAGCCGATGTTTTGGCTGGCTTGGTAGACTTGACGGCGGTCTTGCTGGTGACAATACCGCTGGGTGCAAGGAGAATGCCTGTATCGGATTCGGCAAGAGCATCGGTAGCTTCGGCGGGTTCGGTTGTCTGGGGTTCCTCAATGGCCATGCTTGTCGTTGTGGGTTGGAGAACAACAGACGGTAGAGCGCTGGCACTGGGGCCAGGGCGTTTGAAGCCTAGAGGGATAGTAGGATCGAAGTTGATACCACTCTCCTTATCTCCATTGGAAGCCGTGTCATCGTTGTTGTTGTTGTTGAAGAGGCGATCAAGGAATGAATTTTGAGGGTCGCGCTTCTCGAGGTCGGGAACAACCTTGTTTTCTGGCACTGCAGGGGCGGCGGCGGCATTGTTTACGACTTCTCTCTTAACTTGTCGGGGGTAGTAAATGCGCGGTCGGTTGGCTTCGACAACAGATGAAGAGGCGAGAGCCAGAGCCAGGACGAAGGACTTGGCGTGCATTTTTGGTGTTGGTAATTAATATGTTCGGGTGTATACTGGACCTGTTGTCAGATGGGTGCGGTTGTCATCAATGTCGTCTAACTCACTGTCAGGGTTGGGTTGCAGCGAATGTACTTGACGAATGTCAACGAGTGTGATCTTCCACCCATGTTAGTAGTTATTCAGGATGTGGACAACGCGGTTGTTGGCCATCAACAGTTATCTTCATTCCATCAATCCGTCCCACTGTTGATAGCCATGGCGACCAAGTCGTATATAGAATCAGGACTCACATATAGTTTGCGTAGAGCGTATGTATATGCGATTCAAAAACAATTCAAAAGAGTGACAGACGAAATATCGTCAATGATTCGAAACAGGCGCGTGTCGTTCAATAATGATCCGCAACGGCTTTCCTCGGTTTGGGTTCGATGTCTTGACGGACAGTCGAGTTGATTAACGGTGAGATTAAGTCAATCGTGTCGTCGACATTTGCTTATCGAATTGCGAGAACCTCCTGAGGTCCTACTGGTAGCGAGACTCGGGGTGAGTAAAGGAGGGTAAGTCGTAAACGGGTCTCGCGAGGGATCGGTTTTCAGACGCAGAAGCGCTGTCGAGAATCGAATAGAGGACGACGACGCCTTTGATGCTTGTCGTTGGAGGAGATGTCGATGTGGAGAGAGAGAAACGAGAGAACGGGAAGGAGAATAAAGAGTATGTAAGTACTAGATGTAAGAAAAGGCTCGACTGGAGAAAAGAAGGGACAGCGACAGGGCCAACAGCAATGGAAGGAAGGAATGAAGGCGAATGGGAATGGGGAGATGGGAAGGGCATGGAAACACGACAGGGACAAGGGGACGGGGATCAAGGGGGTGTGACCCAAGCATGGATGTTGATGTGGACCTGAATGAGAGTCAAAGTGTGCCCTGAACTTGAACTGAACTGAGATGCACCTAACTCAACTTGGCTGGCGAGCGGATACATGTCCATCTGTGCAACACCCAACCTATTTTTCCAGCGCCAATGTCGCTGGACACACTGGACGGCTTCGTGCTCCCGAGCTCAACTCGCATTTTCAGGTGGACCTGGCCTGGGGAGACGACGGTGACGGGTGAACAAAGAAAATGGAGATGACATCCACACCACCCCTGGAGCTTGAGCTTGTATGGGTGATGGGTACTCGCAGCGAGGGCGACAGGTACAACCAATGCCGTGACAGTGGCAAGGCCAAGCAATGTACCAAAGAGCTTGTTTCAAAGTATAGCGCTCAGCAAGACACACGATGTTCTGTCGGCTGGAGAAATGTGCTGCACGGTACAGCGTCACCTCGGGGAATGCTTCAACGCCTTCTTCACGCATTGTTGCAATCTCTCGGGATCTAATCTTGCCTCCAAACCGTATTCCTCACAGAGGCTGCGTTCGTGAGCGCCCTTGGCCGTTTATCGTACCCGTTGAAATGATTCGCGACGGTAACGGCCAGCGGCGCCAAAAGTCAGGCTAACCCCTCTCAAGCCCCAGGGTTCCAAGGTCATTAGGGAGAACCTGTCCAGGTTATTGGCCATAATGGTGGGCTGTCTAACTCAATTGAGCAGCACGGAGAGCGAACTGCCAGCACAATCGCTAGAACTGAAATTGCGCACTGAAGAGAAGGGGGGTTTGCGTTGCGTTGCGTCCGTGAACTAAGAGCCAGGGTGTGGCTGAGATTGCTTTGTTGCGACGATGACTACTGCATTCTTTGCAGACGGTGTCGATGCCAGGGCATGGCACAGTCAGTCAATCAATCAATAGTTCAGTAGATAATTTGTGAATAAGCGGCATGCAGCAGAGTCTTCGTGCCTCACTCAATAATGAAAATTGATGCAAGCGCGCCGTATGTAACAGTAATGAACCGGTATGTTGGTGAGCCATGCCATGCGATGGTGCGGCATCAAGGTACATAACAAAAGCAGAGTCGGTCAGGGACATGGCATACCATGCCATCGAGGCTATGCTGTAGCAGCTGTAGCGGCAGCTGTAGCAATATTCAGCGGCGTTAACAGACCATGTCGTAGCGTCGAGTCCCAAAACACTGGTCGTGTCTCTTTTGTGCCGGGGGGGGAGTCAAGTTCAAAGCTTGTGGAATGTGAATCAATTCTGTGGTGCCGAGGGGATGACGAGTTGTGCGAGTTGTGAATGGGTGTAAAGACCACTATGTAAGGGTGCCCTGAGATAGCGTCATACATATGATTGGAGAGATTGGGTTTTCGACGCTCAGCAAAGCCTAGCTCCATCTTGAACAACTCATGTCCCCATAAGCTGACGCGCTCTCGCCCATCTAATCCATCTTGCATAATTAAATTATGGAAGCAGCTTGCGTGTGCACGTTTTACAACTCCAGATTTTTTTCTTCTCCTTCTTTTTGTAACCGGGGACGTTCCGAACTACGGGAAGCTGCTCCGTGTGTAAAAGTCAAATTGTAAGTTAGTTACAACTTACCAGGTAGCAAGCAAAAAGTATATCGGTATATCTATGTACATACAGAGTACTCTGTAATGATACTAGTCGCCGTCTTGGTCCAGAGTCTTCAAAAGGGGTCAATGTGACCATGGCGATGAGATGGAGTTGAGAAGAATCAATCCAAGATAGATGCTTTCGCTTAGCACTTACACGCCGTATCGACCGTCTTCGGTAGTTCATACCTCCATGAAATAAGAACAAGGTCCCTCCCGTTAAACCGGAGATCCAATGCGTGGCTGGTGTGCAACAATACTTGACAGTGGCTTCTTGATAAGCCAACGAAAGACTCTGAAAGATGAACGAGAGTGCATGGGAGCGGTGATGCAACTGCCCAGAGCGGTTTCACACGCGACTGGCAGATTGAGGCGATACAAACTTGTCTTTTCAACGATACTCCCAGATTGCGTCAGTTCTCCTGTGAATCAAGGTACTGTGTAGTACCGATCATGTAGAAACTGCTAACCACAATCAGTAGGCTCCCGACTGGTAGACCCTTGGCAAAGCTCCCTGTCCCTAGTCTACTACGAGTTAGTCGACAGCCTAAGAGGGCCACCCCGTGGCATGGCAGCATGGATAGCGCCATGATCCAGGAACCAAACTGCTATGGAGTCGAGCGCAGGGGAGACACCAATTGCACCTTGGTGACAAGATGAAAAGACCCGCTGGGAAAGACTTAGCTGCACCTAGCTTGGTCTAGGCGGCGCCACTTGAACTCAAGCCTTTAATTATAATGACCCTGTTCCTGGCCGGTCCGTGGCATGCGAACAGTAATACCGTATCTGGGCCAGTCTCCCTTGTTTGCTGCGGGTCCGACTCGGCAGGAATCAAGTTGATGAGGTTGATTGACGATCACGGCTTTGATTGAAGAAAAAGGAAACACATGCATGCGTTGATCTGATAGATGACAGTTTGGTGAGCCATGTCTTTCGCTTCCAAGGCCTCTGAACTGCAAGCGAAATGACATTGCAGCAGAGTACAATGGTGGCTTGACAGGGCCGTGATGGGTAAGACAGCGTTCAAGATAACAAGAAGAATTGTTCGTGTTCATCCCCAGACTCACTCGAGTACATAGATGAGTACAGGGCGTGGCTGGCTTCAATCCAGAGCAGCGAATTCTCTAACTCCACGTGGGCGCTTGAAAATGGACAGAAATACAGCGCTTCGGTTGGTCAAACTGTCCCCGAGATTGCGCGTCAGTCAGTAAATATTTCCTCTATTAAATGTCTCAGCTAACAAACTCTGCACATGGTTTTCTCGTGTCGTCGTAGCGATGTGTAAGAATTATTCCACGATTGGATCGGTATGACCATGGATTTCATCTCAATTTTCCTGTCACCATAAATGATCTACAGATGACTCCGAGATCCTTCCTTGTTAACGTTTGGGGCATGCCTGGTGGACCTCGAGGACATTGTCATGGAGGTTATCAGCATCCGTTGCCATTCCTACTTTACTCTGTTCATCCCTACATACTTATCATCACATCCAATCTTACGTGCAGACACCATTGTTACCATGATGCCGTCTGTGCATTTTGCTTCTGTTTCTTGTTGCTACCGTCACATCTTCTCCCTTTCTTGGGTGTTACTCGGCTGTTGTTAGTCTTCCGTCGACCCGCATGAGCCGTCTCCGCGTGTGTTTCCCTACCTACCTACCTATTCATAGAATACAATAGATACGCCCGTTATACTATGAATGCATTATAGTAGGTATTTTTGGTGCCCCGCCATCATATAGTCAGTGCATAACAATGGAACGGAGATTGTTTCCATACACATTCCTTTCGCCCTACCCAAAACTGCACAGCCACTTACACAATCATCGTCACTTTGACTGACTGGACTCGCGAATCATGCATGGACTCACCATCTGAACTCACCTGAAGCAGCCAGTATCAATAGCGGCCGTTCTGGCTTCGTCAAAAATGTAGCGAACGATTTTAGGCTCCTGACAAGAGGAATCACAGTCCAGGGGGATTCTCGCCAAATTAGGATGACCATGACCTAATTTGGTCCCAATCTAACAGGCCCTCCCCTGTAATCCCCCTAGGAGGTGTCGAAAAACATGAGACGTGAACCAGTGGTTTAACAGCGAATTTTGGTGGAGGCGGGTCTCATGTTTTCTGACCCCCCGAGGTCCCCCAGGACAGCTGCCGTATTGGTAATTTGATCATTTGACGCCATCTCAACACCAGTTGTTCGATTCATGTTCTCGTCAAGATATCCGCTTCGTTTGTTTCTACCGTTTCTTCCTACCCGACTTCGGCAAGGTTCGCTTCTGCTGATCGTGATGGTTTCGTTGCCAAGAGCCTACAAAGGCGCGTTTAATCTCACCAAGTCTCCATAGCACCTTGCTGGTCACAACTAATCCAGCTGTTTTGTGGTTCAGTGGAAACTACGCTGTACTTCGTCTTATTATAACTTTCTCAACTAAATCGGCTGTGCAAACGGCAACTACTCTACTACTATCCAAAAATGCCCGCGCGCCTACACCATCATCACTACTGCACACAGACCATGGCATGCCGTCGCTACCTACCGCTCTTGGAAACAGATCCAAAAGAGATTTCTGGCTTGTTTTGGTCAACACATTCCCTTACCAGCCCACTTGGCTTGGCGTCTTCTTATCCATGCTTACAAGTGACTCTGTCTGAAACGAAACGAGTGACCTACTGAGAAACATTTGAGGGACAGGTGACTCGGAATCATCTCTCAGCGATTATCCCTCCGATTCGGCTGGTCCAAGCTAGAGGAACAGCAGAGTCCCCTGAGACGAGGCTGCCAACGGCTCGTCACGCTTACGGGTGAGCTATTATTACCTTTCTAAACCGACAGAACGAAACTTCTAGACTTGATTGCCAGCTGAGCTTGGAATACGTTATTCTCAACCGGTCTAGTAGGCTCGGGACGAAAAGCATGTCTTGTGACAAGTGTCAATCTAATCTGTTTCCTCAAAGCGTGACTGTCTCGTTCGGTCAGTCCGAGAACTATGATATCCTGACTTCTTTGTCCTCGCTAGTTGTGGCACTTTCTTTGTTGTCAGTCGTGATGCTCGGTCTACAAGGCTAGACCCATGGAGAGGGGAGGTTGAAATCTCAGCCTCTCACTACGGCTGTATCTTGTCTCACTTCTTGTAGGCACTAATTCTGCGAGGGAGCTTTATTGTTTTGATGTCCGAACATATGTCTCTCCGACTTCATCTGTGCCCTCACAGCTGTCCATTCGGTTGGCATGCCAGCGTTGCCATCTTCGTTATGGCTGTCTTGGTTTAAAAACGCGAACGTCTGTCTCTGACAGTCCCTGCTATCTTGATTGGAATGCCTTGCAAACCAAGACATATCATCCTTTGTTCCTCCTTTACTTCAAAGTGGCGAGATGACCGGGCTATTTACTATAGTGCCTAACGTCACATACACTGACGGGGCTTGTAAATAGTTCTGCACGGCTGGTCTCCAAGTCAAGGATCCATGATGCAGTAGTAATATGTGGCTCTATTCAAATTTCTTCTTCAATAGAGATGGTGTTGGTGTTACTACATAGCTTTGTCTCTCTTTACCAGACTATTCCTACTACAGAAAGTCGTTGAGGACATAGCTTGATGGTAACGGGAATTTGACCACGACCTTATTTCGAATCACTCTTTACAACAGTCTGTTTTTGTCTCTGTCATAAATTCAGTGTTTCCTTTCTCTTATGTCAGAGCAAGGGCCCTGCCTTATCACTCACTCATGGGAATTATCGAGAGAATATTTTGTGTCAAGCTTTTGGTGTGCGTGTACCTTGAACTGTGAATTATGGATATCGGGTATTTCGATATATCGCCTGTGAATTTGCAGCGCATGAGACGTGAGTTGTCGGAAGCAGTATTGTTAGTCGGAAGCAGGTTTAGGCACTGAAGTGTTCTTTGTGTATCTAGTGAATAGATTGCTAATGACGGGATGGCTCAGTTGGTATACCAGAAATGATGCCATCATAATCACAGTGTAAGACTAGACTTGGTATTGTTATCGAGTGATATGAATCGAGGTGACCATTTGAGAGTTGTATGTATTAGCATTCATTGTATAGGGTAGCAGCATTAGGATCCAGACATCATCTCTTTGTGTCTATGTAACAACGAATAACTAACTCCTACTCACCGGGTCGCATGTGTTTATTTGTTTCGTCTATGCAGACAGAGAAGTGGGTTCTTGTTTATGTTTCGATAGATCTCACCATTAAAAACAAACATCTCAATGGCATACGTTGAGATGTGGATGGATACGCATTCTTTACTATTACTTTGGGCACTTCTTTTTGCTCGTGTTCAATACTAGTTTGGTACTTAGCTGAGCTTATGGCCCAAACTCAGAGCACTAACAACACAGACCAAACTTCAAGTTACGAACTTAATACATGAACTCATTTATACGATACTTAATTGTCAAACGTCAGATGTTCGGGGATCCACCCATCTCAACCGGCATCCGATCTGGCGACGGCCGGCCCCACCTCATGCCACTTTATGTGTCCTCATATATGATTCGTGTGAATTCAGTTGTTCCCCCACTGCGTCAGGACACGCAGGGTCTTGTGCTGAATTTGGCTAGTGGGCTTAGAGGTTAGCACCTCGTTCCATACAGGTCAAGCTGGAATTTATCTACTCTATCATGAGCCATCAACTACAAACGGAGGACTGACCTCCATCTCACTCTTTTACAAACCAACGCTACAACCATGGCCCGTCGACAGCACTTAACTTTGACCTTTATACTGGTCCTAGGAGTCTTTTTCACATTGTCTTATTTCTTCTCTGGTCCTACACGCAGTGTCCTTCTTCCCAAACTTCAAAATGACGTTGAATTGCCCCTGAAAGAAGCTTCTCGATCTGAGTTCGTGGCCGACCTCAACGCTATGCCTGCGGGTCTCCTCCAGGGCGAGTCTATTGCACCTAAGCTTGAAAACGCGACATTAAAGTATGTTGTTTGAGTTTAAACCTACATACAACGTGCCACTAACACACCTTCTACCAGAGCTGAGCTCGGCCACGCGACGTGGAAGTTCCTCCACACAATGATGGCTCGATTCCCCGATAAACCGACCAAGGAGGATCGTATGGCACTCGAGACTTTTATGCACCTCTTCGCCCGACTTTATCCTTGCGGCCAGTGTGCGGAGCATTTCCGACAGCTGCTTGCCCAATACCCTCCCCAGACAAGCAGTCGCAACGCAGCCGCTGGTTGGCTGTGCTTTGCTCATAATATCGTCAACGAGAGGGTACATAAGCCTCTGTTCGATTGTGAGAATATCGGAGACTTCTACGATTGTGGCTGTGGTGATAAGGATAAGAAGGAGGGCGTTGAGGGTGTCGCAGGTGAGGGGCCTGATCAAGAGCTGCACAAACACTAGAATACTTGTCTATAAATCAGATATCGATGATGCACGAGTAATCTGGACAGGAAAGAAACCCGCATATACTGGTTCCGGCTGGACCGGTCTGTTCATACATAGCGTGCTGCAACTCGAATTGCTTAATGATAGAACTGCGTGCCTATAAACATACATTTAGAGAGTTCAAGAATGAATCGTTCTAGTAATAGCGAATAACTCGGGTCATGAATTTGAATAAGCTACCTAGGTACCTATTTTATTGTAGGTATGGATGTCTTGTTCTATTGAGTCCAGATCACGTGCACAATCACGTGGAGATAACTAGCCATGGCGGCTGCGCGTTCAGAGCTGCCTTCCTGAGCTTCAGTTAAGCTACAGTCTTCCTCCCCAAGCAAAGACCAACAACAACGAAACATTACGACTCACGACGTTTGACCGACCGATTGCCCCTTCTTCCTACAACTTTGAACAAATTATCAAAAAGATCGGCATAATGGAATTTGGCAACGCTGGAGTGTTGAATGAGGGTGCGTTAGGAACCCTTTCGTCATAGCTATCGACATGGAAGCTTACAGTGTCGCTAGACGGTATCCATGTAGATATGGATCGTCTCAAGAAGGGAGAGGTTAAGTGAGTATTGAAATGTGTTTCTCATGGTCTTGTGCAGCTTACTAACGAGTCTATAGCTTGGGAACGTCGATGTACGTAACTCATTGATGATGCAAACGACATGGCCTAACAGTTCATTAGTATGGCAGTTACTTTCAAGGATGGTGTCATTCTGGGTATATATCATCGTCCCCAATGGAGATGCAGCTAATAACCCCTGCCCTCTAGGTGCGGATTCACGAACAACGACCGGTGCCTACATCGCAAACCGAGTGACAGACAAATTGACGAGAGTACACGACACCATTTGGTGCTGCCGATCCGGTTCAGCTGCCGATACTCAGGCTGTCGCCGATATTGTTCAATACCAACTTGGACTGTTCGCCATGACCAACGGAAAGCCTCCCATGACACAGACCGCTGCGTCAATCTTCCAGGAGATTTGCTACGCCAACAAGGACCGCCTATCGTATGTCCCAACACTACAAGTTTGACCTCCATATTATATTGATTACTAACCGCCTTCTGTAGTGCCGGTCTGATTATTGCTGGTTGGGATGAGCGATTCGGTGGTCAAGTCTACTCCATTCCTCTGGGTGGTTCTCTCCACAAGCAGGCGTATGCCATTGGTGGATCCGGATCGACTTACATCTACGGCTACTGTGACGCCAACTGGCGAGAGGGCATGGAGAAGGACGATGCGGTCAACTTCGTCAAGGGAGCTTTGAGGGAGGCCATCAAGTGGGATGGCAGCTCCGGTGGTGTTATTCGTATGGTTGTTCTCACCAAGGAAGGAGCAGACCGACACCTGTACCTCCCTGACACCGACTACGCTGTGCGGCATGAGTAATGGTCCTTGTTGAACAGGACATGATGAGGGAGGGGAATAATGACATAGCATTAGTAGACTCGCCATGACAGTGGGCGCCTGAATAAAGAAAATAAATTCAACACTATTAGTAATCTTGATGACAAATGAACTGAAAAGTTGACCTCTAGAAGCTTATAGCAGACGAAATTAGTAGGTCACTTTATGCTCCTAAGACTATGTTTGTTAGACTACTTATTTTTATGTCCTCAGACTTGGGCAGCTAACTTTTCTGCTACCCAGCAGCCTGCCAAGGATGTGATGCTTGTGTCAACTTGATAACTCGGGCTTGAGCTTGAGCCCGAGTAAATGTGAATCCGGAATTAGGTTGTCAATACGAAACACCCAATTTGATTATCGTGCACAATAACATGCATATGAGTTGAGGCGGCTACATAATTGTTCACCGCTTTTCCTCGAACGCGGCTTGCAAATATAATTGAGTTGGTGTCTCCGGACTTGTCGTAGAGTGGATAATAACAAATGAGAGACCTACGTTATAGGTATCTCGTGATGGAGGGCGTTGGATCTGATAAGGACAAGTGCCATGTGCTCGAAAAATATAGGCTCCCCAGGCACGTAATAGAGGATAAGGTAATTGGGCCTTATCTAACGATTCAGTCTTTGCTTGACCGCCGCAATACGTGATTCAAGTTTCGTATCCGTGCTTCGAACAACACCACAAGGAACGAAGTTGTGAATGAAGCACGTGTACATACATGAGGAGGCAGGGAAGGTTGTCGCTCGCTTAAACGAACATCTTCAAAGGTTCCGGGGTTGGGAATAGTTCCATGTGATATTGTCGATGGCCCTGCATTAGACTACAACTTGAAATAGGCTGTACCCGATATCGGCTTTTTACAAGCAGGAAATAGCGCAGGTGGTGGCACGACGAAATAGAGTATAGGTGTTGCATGGGAGGCACAGTAGTCGTCTTGTGATTTAAACCACGCACTCTGTGATGGCAGTTGAGTTCCTTGCGTCAGTGGCGAGCTGTGCAGACCGTGGTTGAAATGGTGAACTTGCAGATAGCCGGCAGTGATTATCTTACTCTCCACTCATCTTTCGAGAACTTATCCATTACCAAGAGACATATTGATGGGCTCTTCGAAACACATATCGAGGCTACATATAATTGTGATGATACTGAAACTGAGTTGCACTTACACCAGCTAACCAGTCAGGTACGTTATCTAGTGGGTAGCAAAAAAAGACCTTCTAAGTCTTAGGTTATAAAAATAAGTAGTCTAAGAGCTATAGTCCAAGGAGCAAAAAGTGACCTATTAATTTCGTTCCTTATGCTTCCAGCAGCCAATTTTTCTGAACCCTGAGGGTTATGCCATAAGGGATCATGGTGTTGCGATAGGCTTAACAGAAGCCGTTTGAAACGTTTTGTTAAGCGTTTTAGATGTCAATTTCTGTGTGCAGTTTTGAGTTTTAATAAACCTATGGTTTACACGCATAGGTACTCAAACACAAGCGATCTACAACTGTCACCTTGGAGAAACGTGCCCACGTGCTTCGAATCATTGGTTCTAGAACGTAGGGAGGGGCCGGCGGTGGCTATAATCAACTATTCGTAGCATTGTTATGGAATAAACTGTTGAGAGAATGCGACTATTGTGCAGCATTTGTTATTAAGGTATCTATCTGTCACTTCTGTTTTCTCACAGGAGCCTTGATACAGATAGCAGCAGGTTTGATCTCTAGGTAGGTAGTTGCCAAACCCCTGATCTACAAACAACTAATATCTGTTTGGGAAGGTGTGGTTTAAACAAATGACCCAGGAGGACACAATGTATCATGCCTGCCTAAGCGAACCGATCAACATGGGAAGGAAACAAGTGGTGAGATCCTTCCCTAACACTCGGGCATGTTAGTGGGGAACAGGAGTGATCCAGACAACACCTCCCTCGTCGGAGACTACCTATGAAAAGTAACATGGACGAATTTTTACTTCCCCATCAATTAAGCATACAGACTCCACGTTGACCTTTCTTTTATATACATCTGTTCACTAAGCCCTGACAAACCCTGAGACGTTAATACATAGTACACATGATTGTGTTGATGATCAACTTGTCTCCATCCCAACTCCACCATTGAGAGCTCGAGCCATTATCAACAGCCACTCGCCTGACTTGGTCTGGAGAGAGACCCCTACGCTAGGAAGATTCAGATCCAGACCAGCCCCAGTGAACGGACCATACGATTATCTGGGCCAAGCTATTTTGGTCGACCGAGCCAAAACATCCCTCAGAGCCGTGTCATTCAATTCGCTGCCGTACCTCTTCCCTGGACTCGGTTCGACTTGGCTACGTTTGGGCCAAGATTTGCCGTTGTGTTCGTCCAAACCTCAGGCGTTCGCTTGCGCGTCTCTTTTCAACATTTCTGCGCCGCTGCTATTGCCCACTATTCCCTAGAGTCAACTGCCTCCCGATCAGATATGCTGTCAAACCTCGAACGATTCCTAGTTTCTTATCCGTACACCTAATAAAGATCAGAGCACGGATACTCAACACATCACTGTAGTTCCTACATCCTCTCAGACATCAAACATCAGGCGATCTTGTGTTTGTTTTCCAACGGCGCTGATCAGAGGAACCCTCGACTATCTCCAGCCTGTACCCTCTGCTCCATTGGCCGCATCTCGCCGTCTCCGTCGCCTTCGTCTTCGCCGGAATACGCGCAACCTGTTGATTCTTGGCCTTGAGATCACGCTTCAACATTACCAAAAGCAGCCAATCATTGCCCATCAGTTGCTAGCTGTTACCTTTAACTTAATCTCTCCCTATCAAATTCGGCGGCTCTTCAACAAGCATCTTACACCTACCTCATGAATCAGCCATACCACATCATATCCCGCTCTGTCGAACCTTGCGCGTAGCTCTCTTAATATTGTTGCGTCATCTGTTTTCTCAGCGCTTTGTCCTGCTTAATCGAAATCTACCTTTAATTTGTCCGGTCCTCGGTAAGTGCAATTTGTTTGCTTCACTCTTCATATGTTTTATGTGCCTGGTGTCACGAGTGCCTTAATCTACAACTTGCCCTTACGTATCACATACATCGTCACTGTTCAACACACGAGCGTCGCATTCAGCCTGTGAAACATGGACGAAACCCAACGACGGACGGGACCTGTCGCAAAGAAGCGGACAGCAGGACGGCTGGAGATGAAGACTGTCAGGGACCAAACCAGCCACCCAAACACCTTTGAGTCTCTATGGGCTGCACATGTTGCTGGCAGGGGTGGTGACGTCGTCGGCCTGTGCTCTTATCAGGACGGATGCAAATCTACAACGCCACATCAATTACCATGGTCGACAGTGAACGCATCAGTCCGCTCTGTGCAACGACACTTGGTGTGGACTTGGTGTGGCAATTCGATATCCGTATTGGCCCCTCTGACTACATCTTCAAACGTCTATATGGAGTTTTGCAATGAGCGCAAACCATGTTTTCTGTCTTGAATGACGACGAATAGTTGAGGATGAACCCTCTTCCACAGGGGATGATCGACGACGAATGACACCTTACACCCCACTCAACAGGAATTCCCTTCTCTTGAACGGATTCTAGAGACGAAACTGAGGACACGGATCGCATTGGGGCACTCTCGAATAGTCCAGAAAAAGAAGAGGGAAAAAAGACCTCAGGACCCTGACTTGATGAACAAGGATGCGCCAATTAGGTTCAAGAGATGCATCACTGAGTCGCTTCCGAGATTTTGTCGGGGAGAATGAATCGGCGCAGCGCGGACTTGACCCCACCATCCACCCGGTCGCCAGCTGCCTCGACCACACGGTATCCGCTGGCTCGCCCACGAGGGCTGGTGAGGGGCGAGTCTTGTCGCATGGATTCCAGTCCAGTCCAGTGTTAACGCCTAAACACCTACTGGACGAAGCCTGTTGCTAGTCAGTCAGCCTGACCTTGACTCCCCTCACTGGCCCCAGTGACTGCTCGCTCAGCCTCTAAAATCTCCAGCATCTGTCGGGCTTGTCCTTGTTCTGACTCCAGGCGTCCCCACCGGCCCGATCCTCTCCCCTCCTCTACCTTACTCTGTCCCCTCCATTTGACTTGATTCTTTTCGATTTCCTCAACTTGCTTGCTTGTCTTGGCTACTGGCATCGTCATCGCCTCCATTTTACCCTCAACCCTTTCTACACACCTCATATGCCCTGCCAAGCGATATTAACTGCCTGCAACATTGCTATCTGTCTGTGATCTTGACGACTAATAATTTGTTTTTGTCCTCTCCCGCAGTATACTTGCCTGCTTACGATATTGCTCTACGTTACCAACCTACTCTCTGCGAGACCAGCGACAACACACGATACCCCTCCGCCCAAATTAATAATTACATACACCCCGACCTCTCGCCCGATAGCGATGTTATGGCAGCTGTGATCGGCGACTTCATTTCAGACACCACCTCATATCCTCATAACATGATTGCCAACCCCTCCCTTCAACACCACCACTCACACGATTCTTCTTCATCCTATCGATCTGGTAGCCGATCACGACACTCCACCACTCCTCGAGCCCAGCGGACAGCAGAGCTTGTCGACTTTAATAGCAACCATAGTTCTACCACGTGGTCACCTGCGACAGCAACAGTATCTGTATCGACCTTGGAGTCTACATCTACTCCAGCGTCAGCGGGTCACGAAACCACCCACGTGTCGGCCACCGGCGGAGCCTCACGCTTCCCTTCCCCGCCTCCGTCCTCATCGCCTGCTGCTGCTACCGGCCCTGCTTATGCCGATGATGCAAAGAGCTCGTCTATGGCATCTGACGCGAGGGACTCTGGTCCCCTAGGTCACGCTACGCGGTCCGGCTCAGTTTCACATACTCCTGCTGCCCAGCAACCATCTCCCGCATCCGACGATTTCCAAATATCCAACCCAGCTTATCCTCTCTCTGGCGCACCCTCGCAACCGCCAGAGCAGACAGTTATACATATACGTGACTTAGCACATATTCAGAGTCTGGCAAGCGCCGACCTGCTATCTGGCAATGGCGGATCCGGCATTCTAAACGACCCCCCTCTTCAGCAAATGAAGTATGAAATCAGTGGCATGCCCATAGGGGACATTATCGAGATGGTGGCTGCGCTATTAACAAAGATCACTACCACAAACGATCTACAGCACGATGCGATGCAGCGCAATGTTGCTCACCAGCAGCAGGCCAACCAATCCGGCGACACGAGCGGTGGCTCGATCTCGTCCTTGAACCATTCTGTTCTCGCCTTCCATGGCAAGAATGTTCCTGCCATTACTATCCTCAGCTACCTGTCGAGAATACACAAGTACTGCCCCACCACTTACGAAGTATTCCTTAGCCTTCTGGTATATTTTGATCGCATGACAGAGCGAGTCAACGACATGGTTACAAAAAATGAAGAGATTCGAAGGCAGTCGCAGGCGCAGCAAACGAACACAAAGATACCTCAAGACACTCCGATGCGTGGCGAGGGTATGAATGACACAGATGAGAGCGATTCAGACCTTGCGGATGACGATGATGAGGAGATGGCCGATTCAGCTCGACAAAGCCGTGCAAGCAACAACAAGGGGGCTGCCACTCCTACCGAACACCCTGCCATTGCTGCTGCAACATACTTTGTTGTTGATAGCTTCAACATCCATCGTCTCATCATCTCTGGCGTGACGTGTGCAAGCAAGTTCTTCTCGGATGTTTTTTACACCAACTCGAGATATGCCAAGGTATGTATTTATGTTGGGCAGCCTGTTTATGGCCGATCAGATGCTAACAATTGGGCAGGTTGGTGGACTGCCACTGGTTGAATTAAATCACCTTGAACTCCAATTTCTTCTCCTCAACGACTTTCGTCTCGCAGTTCCAGTGGAAGATCTGGAAGCGTACGCAACCATGTTGGTCGAATTTTATGCCCGGGAAGTGGTAGCTAAGCAAGCAGGTGCTGGGAGTACCGAGTGAATGAACCTACGAGGTACGAGCTGGACATGATCAGTGTCTTGCAAGCTGCCTGTTCACGATGGCAAACGTCGGCCAACTGCGCTATCGGGCGTTGTTAAGTCAAACCCGGTGACACGGCAACCGAAGACGTCCATGTAACGTGAAACAACCACAGGATTATATATCGAGGAATGATTGGCCTTTGCTACATACTACTGGTATATGAAGGCCAAGAGCAGCAATCGACATGTATCGATTGGCCTGTTTTCCACTCTGGACTCATTGATGGCTATGGAAAGGTGCGCCGATCAATGTATGAGATTCAGAAGGAGATGATACGGATGGGGGCCTGGAAGAACCATGCCTGGGGCTGGTTAAAAGAGGTCACTTTGTACGAGTGCATTGGACACGTTTAATGACTTGATGTACGGATCGTGATGGCAAGCAGTGGACTGCTCAGTGGATCTGTGTTTCTTGCGTAGACTGGAGTTCTTACACGGATACGGAGAGCCAACGGAGGTAACCTGTTGGTTGGGAGATTGGAGTTGTGATCCCTCATTAATTCCCATCTCGCATCGGAGTTGGGGGTGTTTTGGTAAAGAAGCATTTGCTTAATTATATATCACCGTTATGACTAGCAACTCAAACTCCTGCGCCGTTTCGAAATGACTGACAGACAATGAATGTGTTTGCTACATACAAAGAGTTACATGGCTCCACCTGCAGGCGATTCAGCGTTCAAAGTCTCGATCTGGAAGACTCCCAGGTCTTTGGATGGTCAAAACCAATGACTGCGTCTCCCATCTTGAAGCCGATCTGCCATTTTCGCCAACCAGGCCAGAAATTCTCATATTCACCAGTCGAGTTCCCCTCTTCGTCACGATGCTGTTCGACATCAAACCAACCCAACTTACACTTGGAGCTCGATTGATGTGGAACAATAGAGCACCATCGATCAGTGCCAGGGAGCTCGCCTTGGCTCCCGGTCCCCTCAGGAAGCGGAGGAAAGACAAGAGTGGGGTCAAAGCCAAGATAATTAAGCCATGATGTTCGAAACGGGAACGAAGGCGTGTACCCGACGGGCTTGAAGGTCGCTTGGAAGAAGGGAGTGGAAGAAGGGACTGCTGATTCAGAGAAGCCTGAAGTCGGGTCTGTGGGAGCTGTGTCGTTAGGATATACTTTTACGGTTGTCGAACCGTCCGTGTTGTTGGTCCAAATGAACTCGGCGACATGCTTGGGAACATTCCAATCTGGTCGTCAGCATCAGCAAAAAGACACAAAGAAATACTCAGGTCAACATACTTTTCCTTCCGTTATAGCAAGTATGTTTCTGTGAGACATAAATTCTCGTGATCTTGACACCTTTTCCTTTCACTCTTCTTCCATTCTCATCATCCTTCTCATAGCCAAACATGCCCGGTGCCAGGATAAGCTCATCGTATGGCCCGACGGGAGACTCCGTGTATCTAATGATTTGCATCATACTCAAACCTCCAAGAGGTTTCTGGTCTTTAGCAAAGCTTGAGTTTGCCTCGAGAGGGGAATATGTCATATCGGGAAGGTTGCCCGCTTGAGCGCGAGACGTCCAGAAGAGAAATGCATAGATGTCGCCTTTGAGAGTCCATGGCGGAGGAACAGATGGGATGTTTGAGTCTGACATTTTCGCAACGATTAGAATGATGATAATTGTAGATATACAGATGGCTTATGTTTTTATGCTGATGGTCATGTGAAAGAACAACTGTGGTGTTTTGGAGTTGGTGAACAAGAGGCCTTGCTGAGGGTATCAGAAAAGTTGTCCGCTAGGAGCATAAGAGACTAAATTAGTAGGTCAATTTAGGCTACGTAGACCAAACTCTTTAGGTCATTTATTTTTGTAGTCTATAACTTTAGGGATCGACTTTTCTGTTACCCTTTCGACCTAACAATGTGAACATGTGCCACAGACCCAAAACGGTACAACATACTTAGCCCCTGCTTTCAACGACAATCTATGCCTAGATTTTCTAGATATCCCGATCCCAATCTGCTAATCAAGTCGAAAAGTAAAGAACATAAAATTTTAGTAGTAGTTTTTAGGCTATATTTCCAAAGACTGTTCCTATCAACATTCTATCGTGTTCACATTATCCTGTCCTACCTGGCTGGTAATCTGGTTGTCAGATCCTATAGTTGCACACTCTACTTCCAAAGACAACAACAACGCAGTGCCTTCTGTACGTAATAGTATACGGGCATGGCACAGGCCTTATTGCAAGAATGATAGACCCTCTCTTATGGAGTACACTATATTTTTTAGACTATAATCTCAATGACTGTTTCTGTCAACGTTACCCATCTATCCCTCCTCTCAGATTCTCAGGGGTTTACCACCTTGTTCCTCCTATTTTGCAACGCCCTATAACAGGTAGGGCAACGCTCACCAACCACAGTTGATCCAGAGGGCAAAGGAATACCACAATCCTGGCATGCACGGTTTGCGAATCTGGGCCGATCATCTTCGATCTTCCTTCTGTCCTTTTCACACCGTTCCATTGACCGGTCCTCCCCAGGATGGCTCCTTAGCCAATAATAGCATCCTGAGCAACAGTCTCTCCAGAATCTCGTCGTGGGGAGTAAGACTATTTGACAGTTCGGATTCGCACATGTGCGTTCGGCGGGAACTTCAGGCTCGGGCTCTTCTGAGGGTTGATCCTTAGTAGTGCGTCTTTTCTTCTCCTTATGTCTCTGCCGATAAACTCGCTGGATGGCCTTGTGACATTCTGTACAGCGAGTGCACCCAGTTGCCTTGAGATTTTCGCACCCTTCTTCAACGCATGTGACGTACAGTTGTGAATATGCTTCTCGACTCTCTGCCCGGCGAGTGCGCCCATCAGCATTGCAGCAGGATTGGCATTTGGTTCTTGAAATCACCCTGGGGTTTTCACATGCTGGAACCGCACAGGTTTTGCTGTCCTCGAAGAGCGAGAGTCTCGGTCGCTTCCCGGGGCCTTGTTGATCTTCCGCCAGGTCATCCTGTTCAGGATCTCCTGGTCGAGCACGCTTGAGCTGTCGGGTTTGAGCCTTTGCAGCTGCCAGAGCAATCATGCACTTGCGAAAGCTGCAAGCTTGTCCATTCGTCGTTTCCCGCCCACAAATAACACATGGCTTAGATGTCTTAGGATGCAACCTTGATTTGCATGGCGAACACAAATTGCCCATCGAATTTGTAGGTTTTTGGCATTCAATACAGATTCTGTTCGCTTTGAGCACGCGACACTTGTGGCATCTTTCATTGCCAGACGCGTCGCGATTGCAGTCAACGCACGAGGTCGTTGCTTGACGGTTTTGTACCACCAGCAACGCAAGATCGACATCTTGCTTGGTTAGACCTGGGTATGCTTCAACACGTTCGTGTGCACGGCGTCGGAATTCATCCCAGAATTGCTTGCTCGTAGTCGAGGCTATCGAGCTGCGTTGACTGTAAAGATTCTGGACAATCTCGCCTGCCATTTCCTTCACTTCCGGTCTTGAAGCCAAACGCCGCAAGATAGTTCTGTGTTTCCAAACCTGTGAAGATAATGCGGCTTTGTAATGTGGTAGGATATGTGCCAGATGAGACTGATCTTTCGATGCTGATACGACTTTACGTAGACGAACGTCGATAGCTTGGGCGGTTCGATAGTAGTCATTGCCGTTGAGGAAGTAACTAGCTCCAGTTAGGAGGTCCCATACCTCTATAGAACTGTCTCGATCCAGCTGCTCCTCGACATATCGAAAGCAAATGTCTTGCTCATGTTTGAGCCAACGGGTGTTTCCAGCGGAAGACGCCTTATCTTTGTATTCAGCGCCTTCGAAAAGACGCTGAATTGACATACTCGGCGGCGATACTGTGACCTCTCCTTCAAAGAGCTTCTTTGACCGCGTTAGCATAATGTCAAATAGCATCTTGGAATCAGCGGTAGCATCGTGCCACTTCCAGACGAGATCCGATGGGGCATAGAGGCAAGCCAGGTATCCAAGACTATACCCTGCCAGCGACGGTTGTGTTCTTCGAAACCACGTCATTGGGCCGAACCAGTTTGAAGGGGGCGGAAGGATGCTGTCATCAATCAAGGCTCGTTTCAAGTTCTTTCGATAGATATGTTGATCGAAGGGGTACTGTGACCACTCCGCAATCTTCATACCAGGAGCCTGCTTTTTCAACTTCAGGAATTCTTCTGCAACCCACTGCATAGTATGGCCATGCGGTTTCTTCGAGGACGGCGGGCCAAAAGCCTTCTGCAAAGAAAAGTGTGCAAAATGCTGTAGTACGCCGTTGTTGCACTTCATAGCCAAAGCCCAGATTTGATCAACTGTCGCACAGCCGTGGTTGACATGCCCCTGAAAGACGACATCCCCCTTGGAATCGACGACCGAAACTTGCAGGAGGAGGTCGCCGGCAGTTTCAGTGTCTGTGAAGTAAACGTCCTTTTGATCTTTCAGATCACGAAGAAATTCAGTCTCCTCGACCGTCATCCCATCGTAGCCCCTTTGGGGATTGGAAAAGAACTCAGAGGCCTCTCCTGGTGTACGTATTGCGGCCATCGATAGTCTGCTCAGTGTGCCTTCCACGGCCTTTCGCACGGGTGTAAAGAGGGAAGATCTATCAACCAGCTCCAGTGCATGTTCAGTACACAGTTGTGTCTCCAACGCAGCTGGTTCCTGACAACTAGGAGATTCGCACATCTCACGTGTACTCCCAGGCTTCTTCCACCGTCCTGAATTGTACATGGAATTTACCAATGTCCTTACAGCACCGCAGGTCTCACAGACCATGGGCAGGCTCAGAAGGGATTGATAAAAAAGACCTGGAGTTCTGAGTGAGATATGTTTGACGACCGTGTTGGCAATTGACACAGTCTTCTCAGACGGGCAACTCAGGGCCTCATATGGCCCTGGGCATCTAATCCCTTCTCGATAGCGCAAAAAACCGTTGTAATTGGGCCTCAGCGCTAAAGACCGATGAGCAAGTGGATGGTATGATGTTTGGGGCTTCAACTTACCAAGTTTTTGTAGATTGTAGGACAAGATGTCTTCCTCCTTTAAGAAAACCGCGTGGGACAAAAGCTGAATAAATTAGTCGCTGTATACACTGGAACGTTTCGGATTTTATACCTTCTCATATATATGTGAGCTGTTTGGTATTAAACTTCGGCGCGGCCCCCTGGGTAGTTCTTCGCGAAGACGATCCTCAGGGTTTGATAACAGATCGGGATAAGGTATATCCAAGTGTTGGATGACATTGATATACGTTGTTGCAGAGTCCGTCATATACCGATATCCGCAAACCTCCTCAACGTTGAATTGTAGAAGTGAATGTATAGAACTGGTGAAAATAGCATGCTGTGTACATATGTGTATAAGCAAGTTTTTTCGTCGGTTACTTATACGCTGCGCTCCGTTTTGATAAGTACAGGATGGAAATGGGCAATCGCATTCGAGGCCTTCGTGCTCGATGCTGTCGTGAAGATTCAGGGCCCAATCTGAAAACTTCTCAGTACTTCCTTCGCAATCTTCATGCAAGCAAGCATGTTTATGCTCTGCATGCTTGGCTTCGATGTGCATGAGCAAGGAAGATTCCAACACATACTTTGAACCACAATGTTCACACGTATATGCTGGTGTTATTTGAACCTCTGGATCGTTCCTTGTCCGTTCGTACTTGAAAGGACAAGCAGCGCAGACTTTGATGTGTTTCAAAAGGGACTCTCTGTCTTCAAAGACCTTTTCACACTGATGACCGTGGCAATCATTGTAGTTTTTGTCTTTAACGAGTTCTTCGTCTTCTCCAACGAGTTCTTCGTCTTCGTCTTCGCCTTGGTCTTCGCCTTGGTCTTCACCTGCAACGAAGTTTTCGTCTTCGTCTTCGTCTCCAACGATCTTTTCGTCTTCAACGAAGCTTTTGTCGCCCTCATTGTTGGTGCTTTGCATTTCGCAGTCGCTGTCTTGTATTTCATAGTCGCTGTCATCGGCGTTATGCATTTCGAAGTCGCTGTCACTGTCATCGCTGTTGTGGATTTCATGGTTGGTGTCATTGGTGTTATGCATACCATGATCGTTGTCTTCGTTGTTGGTTCCATTTTCGAGCCTACGTGAAGATCGTAAGGTCACCATAGTGTTGTCGTGTTATTGTCAACGGAGTTGAATAAGAAGGATGGTATAAATGATAGTTCAGTAGGCAAAACGTAGGTATCTACACTACAGAAGAGATACATTACAGGATATGATAAAATGTTATATGAATATTTGCTTATGGTCTGTATTCTTTATTCCTCCGTTTGATACAGACCCGAATTCTCTACGAAAATGTTTGACCAGGAAGTGACAGCTAGGTTTGAAAGAATTCCATCACAGAACCTCATCTACCTAGGCAGGGATGTAACAAACCGACAGACTAACTCACTGTTTGTTTTCTTTATAGACCTGCATTCTCTGGTAAATGCTTTGACATGAAAGCTGATAGTTGACAGCCACCTGTCTGGGTAGGTCTCAGGGTATCACAAATTGACCGCTAGGAGCACAAGAGACGAAATTATTAGGTCAGTTTATGCTCCTTAGACCATAGCTCCTAGACCACTTATTTTTATACCCTAAGACACAGGAGTGCAACTTTCCTGCTATGTTAGGATGTCAAGGAAATCCATCGCAGAACCATAACAATGTGACAGACAGGTGAGCCTACGGTTTGTATTCTTTATTCAACTACCAGGTTACCAATCTACCCCTGTGGGAACCTTTGTTAATGAGATTCAAACTGAATGCCTATGTCATTTCTATCAGATAGATATTATGCCAGGTCATATTTCACGTTTAACACAATCACATCTAAGCTACAAAAAGGACACAGGCATTGTCAATATTTAAAGAGATGGTATTGATTGTCTACTGGGTGAAAAGAGAGTTATGTACAAGGGATGTCTGGTCTGGAACTAGGAATAATGATGTCAAAGAGCTCAAAATGCATTCAGCTACCAGTTCCGTTCATTGTCTGGTGCCAAACTCCCCGTTGAAAGAAAATCCAAACTCAATTGAGAAACATTGTCTATACGCTTCCAAATTCTGCAGTCTCAAGTTGCCAAAGCGTCATAGTTGAGTCTACTGGTCGAGGTTGAGAAAGCAAGAAAGACATAGCGGCAAACCGGAGTAGAAAGACGGGCTGAATGTTGGGCTGAATGACAAGGCTGCAAGTCTCGCCTCATGCCTACGATGAATGAATGTCAACGAATGATTTGATTGGTTTCTCTCCTGCCCTATCTCACGCAATTCTGTTGCAGGTTATCCGTATATTTGGGTCTTTAGAAGTAGAATGTGCAATGTTAGGATCTGTTGACCAGGCTATTGGCCAGATAGGACAGGATATAACCTGGATATTAACAAAAATAATGTTTAAAAAACTATAGCCTAAGAATTAAGAAACTTTTATATTCTTTAGTTTGAACTTAAGTGGCAGCTTATGATAGAGACGTCTACAAAGTCAAGGCGCAGATCACCGTTGAATCCTGGTATATTTATTGCTTTGGTTACCACCTTGCCCAGCCATAGAAGATCCCTTATTCCCCGTCTTTTTATGATCATCGCCTTATTTCTCATCTGGATACCTATCTATACAGTTTCTTTGTCGTTGAAAGGAAACCGGCGGCATGCCTTGGCTGTAACGGCTGATCTATTCTTCAGCGATTTCTGATGAGGATCGGGCTCATTTGCTTGATGGATCTGAGCCCTCAGACTCTTCCTTTTCGTTGTCGTCGTGGTCGTTGCTGTAGTCCTCGTTATTGTTTTTTTTTTTTTTTTTTTTGCTCTCTTCCTTTTCGATGAGTTTCGCTGCATCGTCGAGATTACCATATGTTTCTTATGTGGCTAATGTATAACAGAAAAGTTGGCTTCCTAAGTCTAAGTCTTAGGATACAAGGAACAAATAGCCTAAGAACTATAGTCTAAGGAACATAAACTGACCTAATAATTTCGTCTCTTGTGCTTCTACCGATCTTTTTTTAGTATCCTGAGGCGTAGCTACAACACGCAGATTAGGTATGTCATGGCTGTGGGATCTCTTTGCACAGGTCAGCGTCTTGTCTAGCACATGACAATAACTTTCAGAAATATTGCAAGAATTCATGAAACTGTTCTCAAGTTTTTGAATATTACTATGAAAAGTATCTGAATAAACTCTTTCCTAATTAGGTGATGTCAGATACCCCCTCTAGTCCTAAACACTTCAAAGTCATCGAATCTAACCACATAACTTAATCCTTGATCCATCATCGCCGACAATATCTACGTGTAAGTACACTTCGATGGGATCAACCAGCTTTCCGTTCTCGACTATACGGAACTGTAGTTTCTCAGACATCTCTTCGGCTTGCAAACCTCTCATCTTTTCAGATGTCAAATGTACCCCTACCACAGCGGTCCTGTTTGAGCTACCCGAAACCAAAGCACTGCCGATATTGTTTTGCGCAGATAGCCAATTCTCCTGGCTACCCAAGGGATCGCCTAGAAAGAAGTAGACAAAGGTAAAGGCATGATCGTGCAGTACACTCAACCGCACCTCGGCCACCCACTCTGTAGTCGCAGTCTGCTCGTTGGCAGCCAAAAGCGATACAGAACCGCCTCCCCACCACTCTGTCACCTTCTTTTGTAATTCTTGTCGGACATCTTCTTTCTGCTTCCCTGTCAGATCCGTGTCGGCATATGCGTAACCAAAGGCTTCTGTAGTCCTGGAGGTATCCGAATTCCAGAAAGTGCCATCATCAGAGGACAAGAATGGGGTTAAGGGTGACTGAGAATCTTGCATCTCGCCTTTAATAACCGTGAAGCTGTTTTCCCCGGCGGGTAAGGGAGTCACCCATGAGTCTGGATTCATAGTTTGCCATATCGCGACGAGTCGATCTGTCATAGTGTGATGAAGTAGGAACAGTGGATCGAACGAAGACAGGGGAACAAATGTCATATGTCCTTGGAGCCCGCCGAAGATATGGATAATGTCGTGAACCGACTCGAGTGAGTCCAAAGTCGAATTGTTTGAGAAAGCCCAAGCCTTGCTACCGAAACTGTTAAAATCTTTGTAACTGGAGAAGAGTGTCGAAAGGCGCCGTTGAATCTCAGGGAGTTTTGAGAGAAGAGCCCGATTGACTTGTTCGTTATCGGATGTCGGTTCCTCCTGGTCGTCGGCGTCGGGTTCGGTAGAGTTTGGAGCCCTCTTTGTCTCGTTCCAGTCTCTCAACTAAACAATGCTTGATTAATAGGAAGTCGCTCAAAATTACATTGCAAGTACTTACAGGGGCCCATATCATGGCCGTTGCGTTCTTGGGATGAAACTGGTAAGAGTAAAGAGGGTTATGTATCTCCTGAACTCCCCTGGGTCCATTTTGAGAGATAGTTTCGTTCCAGAAAATATCAGGAAGATGCGACTCTCCCTCTGGAGCAGGCATTGCCCAGTTCCAATATGGCATCCGAAAGTCTCGTGCTGCAGCTATATATGCCTGTCTATCGGTCCCGTTAGGAAACATCCCGGCAATGACGTTGGCCATTCGATATAGTTCTTGCTATTGAATATTGTCAGCGTGAGGGTAAGGGCTAATTGTGATCCTGTGGTTCGAACCTCAAAAAGAGTCAAGTATGGCCGATGCCACATTGGAAAAAGAACGGAATTGTGAGCGCAGTAACCGGACTGGTTAGCTCCTGGAGCAGCCTCAACCCCATTCCATGCTTCAAAAGGGACTCCGTGAATTCCTTGATAGACAAATCGTCAGCATGATCTTCTCCACAGTTTCATGATTGAGACCGTGCAACAAACGTACCGGCGATCTGGTACCACGACGCAGGATCATCCTGATCGACATCCTGCAACATACTCATGGAGAGGATGTAAAGGTCCCATTTGTACCGATCGCTTTGCATCTCCCGGATCTCAGGCCTCAAGGGAACAGTGCCATTGCGAGTTTGTGGAAGGGGTTTGACGACAATTCGGCCAGTGTCTTGCCTGCGAGTGAGTGAGTCGACGTCGACGCCGTAGGAATAGCTTTGCGCTGCCGCAAGCGCGAAAAAGAGCGTGATCAGCCAACCGATTTGGCACTGCATGGCTAAAAGTGGTATTGAAGAGAGAGATAGAGAGAAAGAAATCGTGGTCGAAGAGAGTTGAAATAGAGGAATCTCAAGTTGAAGATTTGAGCAGATTGAGGCGCCTGAGAAGGTGCGCTACTAGCTCTTGCTCAAGTGTTCTATGTAGGGGGAAAAAACAGTCTTGAGCAGGTTCGTCCGATGATAGCTATCCTAAGGGAGTAGAAGAGTCGCCTCCAGTTTGATCAATCATAAACTGAAAATTATTAGCGAAGAAGAAGCCTCATTAAATATCCATCAAGGATCGAGATGAGCCCGAAGAACAATAGTCTGGGAGTGGGCAGATACCAGGACAACAGCACTTGGTGATATTGCACTTCCACGTTGCTGTACACACTCTGAACCATCAGTCAGTGGAATTAATTTGATGGTCGGATTCACAGAACGGCTTGTTACATTTCTCCTTTGAGTAACAAACATTCTTTCATGATTATGCCATTAGCCCAACGTCCCGGCTAGAGGCAGTCGCCCAACATTTTTCGTGACACTTGGTTTCCCTGCCAAAGGTCGCAACGCAACATATTGCTGTCTTCCCTTGCACTCGAATGACCACGTTTCCAAGTTCCGTTCTATGTGTGTTCGGGCCTGTCCGATGCCGAGTGCCGTGCCATCAAAAGGCGATGTAATGTGTAGAAGCCCGTGCAAGCCTAAGTACCTATTCGATACAGTTGAAACTTGGATTAAGTAGAACGTCTCTGGCATTGGTATAATTTGGTATTTATATTATTATATCTAAATCTCAATCCTTAATTTTATATGAATTTATGTCTATATTCATTCCTCATTCCTCAATCCGTAATCTCAATCCTCAATTTTATATAAATTTATCCTACCTATATTCATTCCTTATTCTGCCTTTGCTGATATTTATTGCTTATCAAGCACAACGTAATCGTAGTGCAAAATGGGAGCACTTGAGTAGCAGTATACGTCAGTCAAGCGTATGCAAGTTAACAGTTCGAGGTAAACTGTAATTAGAGAGTCGGTGAGGATGCTTCGATAATTTCACCCATGTGTAAGGAGATTCGTATTACGTTGCTATAATGTGCACCAGGAAAAATGCAATACGCCGCAGGGCATCGTCAATTCTCAAGAAAGGTAGTTCATAGTCGTATTAGCATGATGCGCCATCGTGAATGCACATAGGCCGCCTCCAGATATAACAGCTCTAACAAAACAATTAAATCAGCACGGTATATCTATCTATTTTCCAACCCGAACGCCATCCAATGCCATAGGTTTCATGGGACCCTTTCTAGGCTCATCGTTACGGTCCACGCGGTACTTGAGCTTGACACCCATTGCAGCAAGCTCCACGTCCAGATACTTGAGCGCACCAGGCACAACGACCTGCGTAGTTTGGTCGCCACCAACCCAGGAGTTGCCGTGACCATCTTCCCACATCTCCCCAGAGATCTCGGTAAGGTCGATGCCCTCCGAGTCATCCAGCTTGATTGCGCAAGCGCGGCAACGTACGATGCTTGGGGCCTTCTTTTTGCCTTGTGCAAACTGTGACACTGTGGGTTGTACAGAAAGGAACGAACCACATCGGCGGCAGATCCACGATTTAGAGTAATCGGAACAGTTAAGCAAACGATCCTGGAGCAGGAATGCAGTTCCGTGTGCCAAAAGAGCATCACGCTCCATTTCTCCCACACGAATACCACCACCTCTCTTTCGACCCTTAATGGGTTGGCCAGTCGTGGGCACGACAGGACCTGTAGTTCGCACCTGATAATATCGTTAGCCGAATCCTAGTCGCTGGTAGTGAACGATTTACCTGATATTTGTCGTTGACCATGTGGCGCAGCCGCTGGTAGTAAACGACTCCGATGTAGATGTCCGCATGAAGCTCCTCTCCAGTTATACCTGAGTACATGGGCTCGTTGCCGTGGTAGTTATATCCGGCCTTCATCAACTGGTGGCCAAAGTAATCTCCGGCGGTGTTTTGCTCGTCAAACTTGAAAGGTGTGGAGTCTTGGGCGAGACCATGCAGTGCACCAGCCTTGCCTGCTAGCGACTCAACGAACCTGGGTCATGTTAGTTTGTATAAATAACGTAAAGAACGTAAAGGAACAGGGCAAACCGACTGGCCGATGGTCATCCGGGACGGAAATGCGTGCGGGTTAATAATAATATCAGGAGAGATACCGGTCTCGGAGAATGGCAGATCCATTGTTGGCCACTTTTGTGAGGCAACACCCTTCTGTCCGTGTCGTGACGAGAACTTATCACCAACAATGGGGGATCGAGGAATTCGGAATTTGACAGAGATGGCTTGCAAGATTTCGTTGCCTGATTCGGCCCCCAGTAATCTGACCTCTTGCACGAAACCGTCTTCCGAGTCCTTGTACTTCTCGTAATGAGTAATGCCGTCGAGGTTCACAAGTTTACCATTGTAATCGGGAGTTACAGTGTGCCAGGCGCAGATGACGTCTCCCTCCTGGATCAGACGACCAACATGGGGCAAACCGTCGTCGTCCAACATGCCCTGGTACTGGGCACTCACGTAACTATGAGGCGCAAACCCAAAGGCCTTGGTGACGCTCTTGGTAGCTTTTGTTCGAGAGTCGTCCTTAAGTGAGATCTTCTTCGTCTTGTAGATAGTGCCATGGCCAAAACCTCGCTCGTGAGCGCTCTTATTGAGAATTGTAGCATCGTCCATGTCGTATCCAGTATAGGATATGACAGCCACAACGGCGTTGAAGCCGTTCGGGAAGTTGTCATAGCCATATTCACTAGCGTGGGATTAGCCGCCGATCTAGTGAACCAGAAATAAATAGTTATGAGAAAGAACTTACTTATGCCGAGGCGAACGAACGACTGGGCTTTGCCCTGTGGTAATTTGATATATTTTGTTGTCAGTTCGATACATCGAAGCAGTACTAGGCGTTCCCATCGTTTGCTTTGACATTTGGCACTGGAGGAAAGTTAGATTGATAGCAAATACAACTATATTTAAACGAACCTGGTAGATATTGCGCTATTTCAGAGTCAGAGTTACGGTCATGAGTATAGGGGAGGGTTAACTTACTGGAGACTGGTTGAAATTCGAAAAAGGGGTCATGTTGGCAAGAATTGACAAAATGTTGGTAGGGTCAAACTCCACATGGGTTGACGTGCCGGACTCAATTTCCTCTGGTACAACAGCTATAGACATATAAGGCTGTTCATATGGTCCGACAAGATCCTGCTTCTGCAGAGGAAGGTACTTTACAGGGCGCACCAGTCTCGCAGGCGTGGAAGCCATGTAGATACCGGGATAAGATCCACCCCTGGAGGGAGGTACGTAGCCGATTTCGAGTTCAAGGGGAACTCCGTGGGTACCCTCCACCTTCCAGTATCGAAGGCAATCAGCAATTCTGATAGACTCTTTGGGAGTACAGTATCCAAGAATCTTGCCGTCAAGCATTACAACAACGTTCTCATCAGTTGAAGCAGTCGAGGCATCAACAATTCCAAGCTCGGCAGCAAGAGTGGTGATGTGGGATACGTCGGCATGTGATGTTTGAATCAAACATTTCGCAGCAAGATGGACGAGCAATCCACATGGAGAACCATCAGGGGTGTGGACGGGACACAAGAAACCCCACGACTCTGGAAGCAGCTTTCGTACGGCTGTTGTCTTCAATTGGGCGAAGAAGGCGCCACGATGGACCATACGGAAATGACTAATGAATCGCGTGAAGTTCAGCTTTTCGGCCACGACTGTGAAACCGGCTGTTTGTTGCAAGTCGAGACCTGACTGACTCTGCAAATTACCAGTTGACATGAAATATTCCAGCGCATTGCCCAGGTTTTCATTGGCCTTGCGGAAAATGTTGTTAGGAAACTCCTTGCGGAATTCCTCAGAAGTAAATGGAATGCCGGGGTTCCTTCGGAGGTATTCTCGTAGAGATGCGCGGACGTTGACGCTGAGGAACTCGTCGAGTCTTTCCTTGAGGATTTGTCCGTAAAGGAAACCACCAAGCAGAATCTCCTGGTTTTGAACAGCATCAGGGTTGTCGACAGCGCACTCTCCGGCGACAAGAGCGTACAGCTTTCGAATCATGAAGAGAAGAAGCTTGTACTTCTCGTTGTCTTGTTCTTCGGTGACATCAACGTTGCCGAGGTGAACCAGAACAATTTTGCGCAAAAACTCAGTACCGACCTCATAATTGGTCATAGTGTCCGGAACTCCAAGAACGACTCGGAACTTCTCACCCAAGAAGGCCCTTGTCTCTGACTTGCTGTAAAGGTTGTAGGACTTGTACGTGCGTAGCAGAAGCTCAATTCGGTCCGTCAGGAAGGTATTTCCGGCTGCCTTGGAACCAGCAGGACCAATCAATCCCTCAAAGATTTCGCGGTCGTTGGTCTCAATCAAGGCCTTGAGAATCATCATAACAGGGACAAGGTACTCGTTCTTGCGCCAGGAGAAACGGAAGGTCATGTTGCCGTCGTTGAGGTAGTGAAGAACGTTGGTCTGAGAGGTCTCGTCGGGACGGAGTGCACGGAGAATAATACCATAGGGAGTATAACCAGCACCACGGTTCTGGAAACTGGGTCGGTTGATGGCCATGGGGAAGTTTCGCTTATTCATCTGCAGCATTCGAATGACTTTCTCGATACCGTTCACAATAAAATAGCCTCCAAGCTCCTCGGCCTCTTCTTTTCTCTGGACGAGGAGCGCGGGTGAGAGGCCCTCGAGATGACATCTGTTTGACTAGTTATGGTGAGTAAGAAATTTTCGGTATCAAAAATTATTGGGGACAAACCTTGATCATGACAGGAACCTGGCCGAATTCTCGGGTGAATTCGACTGGGTCACCGCCGTTGATGCGGTACTCGAGGGTGGCCGAGAGTCTTCCCCGGTATGTGGCATGACGCTCTCTGCACTCGGCGGGGAAAACCTGGCGGTTCCGGGCCAGCTTATTAGAAGGGGGGACCTGAGGCTTCTGTAGGAAGACGTCCTTGTATCGAACAGTGAGGGTGTTCTTCCCATCTGAAGGGGCGCGGTCATCGCCATCGAGGAAAGTTTTGGTGCCAATGTCGGCTATGGCATGCGTCAACAGACTAGGCTCGCCATCGTCACGAAAGATAGCATTGAAGGACTCGATGTGAGGGTTAACGGCTATTTGAAGTGCGGGATAGGCGCTGTGATCCGTGGGAGGGTTTCGGAAGAGGTTTTCACGGCGCAGAGTGTTGAACTGGTGATCCCACTCGGTGTCGGTGGCCGTGGGTGCCATGTTGACTGGTGAGGTCGGCCTCAAAACTTGTAAGAATGGTGGGACTCGGCGGCGCACTTTCTTCTACGCAAAAGCACTGTGTCCAAAACAAGTGGTGTTGAGTTGATCGCGAATAGATAAGGAGCCTGCAGAGCCTACACTATCCTTAAGAATAGTAAGGAGCGGTAGACATTCGTCGATTGGGCGGCTCGCAAAGTATGAATGAGGCTATCGCAAAGGCAGAAAAAAAAAAGTTGCTAGGTATGAAGGCGGAAAAAAAGTTGGACTCGGCCTGGCTTATCTTATCGCAGCAAAGTGGGGCACGCGATGGCGGAACAAATTCTTGCCATCATTCCCTGCTAACAAAACAGTTTGGTAGGATATCTTAATTCTAACTCTCGAAATCTTGATCAACTATGATGATTGATGTTCCTATAGACCTAATCGCTTAACACTGAATTACGATAATACGGGAATATAGTCAACAGTCAGTGGTCTAGAGATCCGATCATTTCGTGAAACTAACCAAACCTGCATTCTACCCACGGTTTCAGGACCCTTCGCTGAGACGATAATAAACGAGAATGGTGACGAATTATCTACCTGTCTTCAAGTCACAAGGTCCGGTTAGCATAAGTCTGGTTCTTTTGTGTTGCCAATCACTGCTTCTAGAGCGAGTAAAGCCTAAAGCTGGTGCCTGGGAAATAGGTACGACGCTGACTGTGTAAGTCGAAAAATGGGGGCCATTTCCCGAAGCTACTTGAGAGCAAAGATGGGATAGAGTTCGTATGCACATCTCAATACAGACTTTCACAGCATCCTTGATTTATTCTTGTAACTATATAAACTAGTGTTTTTAAACTGCAGCTACAAGGAGGATAATGATTCAGAAAGGATAGAAAAAGTAATACTAGGGATAGGGTAGATACTCGCTTAAATCGCAGAAACACGAGACGTTGGGAGTATTTAATCTACCCGGCCGCCACCTCCACGAGGCATTAGGGTGACAAGACATGACCAGCTTGAAGCCCGAAGCTACGATTTTCCAATCACTGCTTGAATGAAACCTAGCGCCACCAAGCCCTGAAAGCCGAACTGCAGCCCAACCCAACCTGCATTTGCAGGCACAAAGACTGGGTGCAGATATGTAGGAAACGAACGAGGAGGATGGGCCATTTGCTGACCTCGGTTGCCTTGCATCTTGACTTGCAGGTAAATGGAAACGACGGAGTTTAGGTATCTGTCACTCTCGCTTTGGTGCACCTTTTATGGTAAGATGCATCTATAGTGGACTTGTCCCTCTGGTTTCTCTTGTGGAGATAAGATCTCACTGTAAGTACCAACGTAAATTCATTCATCCATCTCGATTTCGAAGTAACCTGAGGCAAGCTCATCAGATATCAAGGTTCCGCCGACAGGCTGCCTCTTCGGCTGATGCTTACACCGTGTCTTTATTTTGCTTTGTAAAAATGCCTTGCTGGGACCATAGATGAATGGTATAGTACCTCGTGAGGCCTATAGAGGTCCGAACTACAGCTTGATCTGTTGCTAGTACGTAGTTAGCTCTGGGGGTTATCAGCGACTGTAGTTTGTGGCTCTTCGTGGTGGCTCTTGGCCAAGACCCGCAGTCTACATGGTTGTGTTATCGCAACACAACACGACGTTCAAGCCTCGAAAACGCCCGTATTCGAAATTCTACGATCCGAAGGAATCTGCACGGCGAGAGAAGATCTGGTGCCCCTTGCACCGTTATTTGAATCAAGTAGATGCCGGGTCAGTTGAGTGCCTTGCTTGGGCAAATCTGGTATTGATCGCCGACCAAGTCGGTCACCTTCAACAGTAGATGTGCATTAGTTCCGAAACATTTCTTAGATCCCAGAGAGAAAAATAAGTATTTTGTAGATTGTATAAGAGTAGGAGCTTGACCCAGAAAGGACTGAAATGATTCTCCCTATAGTTTGATATTGTGTGAAACCGATATAAGTTGAGAGTCGGGATTGTACACTCTACTCGATAGGTGAGTTTGTTTGCCAGCTTCTGCCCTCTCAAGACCCTGCAGCTAACCGTAGAAGGTGCTCATCAATAAGAGTCCAAAACACCAATCTCAAACATCCTATACAACTGTCTACCGTATTCCCTCGCCTCTAAATCATTCTGTCAGCGACCAAGACCCCAGGTATTGAATACAAAACAACGTTAGGCGCCCTCGAAAGACTTCGATTTTGAGCACTGACGTCGATGCGGTCCTAGAGCCCTGCGTGGCCCTGGTCGATCATCGCTCCACCCATAGAAGCTCGACTCTCAGCAAGCGAATGAAACGCCGGAGCGCCTAACCCACACTGCTGCCACCTCTAGCTGGACCAGGTGATTGAAGATTGGAATGTCACAACACCCCGCGACAACCTGCAGTCCCCAATCACTACTTTTTGGCGCTCCCGTATACTGCTCATCCCTGCACAAGCTTCAAGTTTCTTGACATAGCTAGAGCTATTGTTAAAAGCTCTTCATCGAGCTATCGTGGAAAATATCCTTGGCATCATCAAGTGGTGGAATATTCATCATCTCTTATCGTCATCAAGTGCTCTGACTACAGCTTGAGTCAACCATCCAGACACACAGCAGATTAAAATCCATCTCTGTAACTCTCTGGGTCTCTTTGGCGCTGCATCTGCGCTAAAATCCAACGCTACTTACGCCGCCAGGCACGGGTCGTTCCCACCACTTTCCCCATTCCTCGCCCCCTCAAGGGCTCCAAAGGCTCTTGCTCGTTGGTTGTCTCTGGCGGCCTTTTGGTGTCTTTTGAGTGCCTGTTTAGTTGTTCTAGCATCCATATCTACCTACCTACTATCGACCTACTGTCTCGGCCGTCATCTCGTTCTAGGTGGGGCATTTTTTTGTGCCTCCGCCCAAGCGTCACCTGTGCCAATCTAGGTACTGCTCCTCCGTCGTTGCACCACGAGCCTCTCCTCCTTCACTATTTCCATCGCCGCCAGAACCCGCGTCCGACACCGACACCGACGCCGACCTAAAACGCCCAGACTCTGGCGCGCACAACCTCGCAGTTGCAGATGTTACTCGTCGCCTGCCGCCGTCCTACAGATCGCTTTTCTTCTTGAACCGCCGTCCTGTTCCTTGTCTCTGTTTTGTAACCTTCAACCCAAGCCTGCACCTAGCTGAGCATCGACAAGAATTGCTTTGTCCATAAAGCACCCCGCCTGCCACATCCTGTAGCATCGTTTTCGACATCGATTTTCTGCGCCTTTCAACTCAAGAGGAGCAGTTCTCAAACCAAGCTGCTTTTTTCTTGTCTTCGCGATAACTGGCATAGCCATAGCTTCGTTTTGACAAGCACCCCACTTGCACCCGACCGCCTGTCGCAATCCGAGCAGTATCCTCTGCGACCTCATAGTAAATATGGCAGGGATTTTCCAAAGGGTGTATAATTGGCTGATGCGCATGTTCTGGTGAGTGACCTTGAGTAGCCTTTATTTAAGAGAAAACGCTGGACTCTTTACTGCCTGTTGCTGCTTGTTGTGGCAGCCCTTGAAGCCACTGCATACTGATGATGAGTTGCAGGGCGATGGAAATGGAAGTGACAATGGTTGGCTTGCAAAATGCCGGCAAGACTTCATTATTGCGAGTCCTCGCTGTGAGTGTTTGGATCCGATGTCTCTCCTGACCGCTTGTCGCTAACTTTTGTTGTGTTTGTAGGGCGGCGAATTCACCCTCGAGTAAGCGCTTCCCACCACCGACTCCATGTTTGTGTTTCTGCGATATCGATGCGAGGATTCCGAATATTTCGTTCCGTAAAGGTTTCAAATGCTAACACCAGGTGCCGCGTAGCTCGATTCCTACCGTTGGTTTCAATATGAAAAAGGTGCAGCGAGGCCATGTCACCCTAAAATGCTGGGACATCGGCGGCCAGCCTCGGTTCCGAACTATGTGGGAGAGATACTGTCGGGGCGTCAGCGCCATCGTGTTCATCGTTGACATTGCCGACACCCCATTGATCCCGCAAGCCAAAGAGGAGCTCCACGATCTTATGAGCCGCAAGTCGCTTGAGGGCATCCCCCTTCTCATCCTAGGGAATAAATCCGATCTTCCGGATAAGCTTTCGGTGGATGAGTTGATCGACGAACTAGACCTGAAAAACATACGCGGTCGTGAGGTGTGCTGCTATGGTATCAGTGCGAAAGAAGAAACAAACCTTGACGCTGTAGTCGAGTTTCTAATGAAATATGCCACGCGCCCATAACTGGGAAGCACCGCTGGTATAGGGGTCGTAGAATGCCTGTTTGAGGGAATCATTCCAGACCTTCCAGTTTGCGAGAGAAGAAGGCGATCCGGCCTGTGCTAGTTGTACCAATGTTCGTCGGGCAAATCCTTATGTTTTCAAGAGGCTGGGGTCTCCAGGATCGATGACGGAGCGAAACGCCAATCGACAGCGGACCGAACAAAGGGACCAACGGTAAACATATATAAAATTCCTCTCACGAGCCCATGACTTTCTGGATAACCGTTGGCTCATACGCGGCTTTTGGTAGTCCTTGCGAAGACTTCTTCGCTGCTCTCACGCTGCCTCTGTTCAGAGTCTTGGATCCACGATACTTTTTCCTTTGTCTTTCGAGGGGCATAAGCTTGCATGATGGAAAGAGGTTCAGCGTTGGCTAGAAGAGGCCTTTTCCCTGGGAACGCTAGTTCTGTATACGAGGGTTGGCGCTTGCTATTCCTCACTACCTGTTTGTTCTTTTGTATTGGAGGCCTGGGTGGTGCTGTCATGGTTTACAGCGCTGTTTTTTTCTACTACTGTTGATGACGACGACGATGCGATTCTTGAACATTGGCTTTTCTGGGTGGAACATACTTGATCGAGCAAAGCATGGGCAGTTGTCGGCCACGGTTTGTGTAAGTAATCTGTGAGCGGCTGACTAGAAACGGCTGATGATTGAATGATTATGTCGTTATGAATTTGTCCTTCCCGGTTTTCTGCATGGCAGTTGTTGGAAGCGAGGCGAGTTATAGATTGGGAATTTGGTAATAGGTCATTGAAACGAGGTTCGACTGTGTAATGAGATAGGCGTTGTGAATCCAATAGAAACATCCTATAATCGTATTTTACCCACGAGTTGCGCGAACCGAGCCTGTATTAAAGTAGGAACAAGCTTCAATACTAGAGTAGCGGACTCGGGCAACTTTAAACAGATCGAATTGTAAAAATGGCTTGTCCCAGATGACATGGGGTGAGTTGTCAATGTGAAGCGCGGATGTCCAGGTGATGCCGGGGTGCGGATACTTATCAACACCCATACTTGGCAACCGTAAGTCCTTTTAGTCTGGAAAAAAGACGAGTGAAAGCAAAGAGAATCAGGGATGAGTATAAAAGTGAGAATTGAAAAGAATGAATAAAATTTGCCGTTCAAATTAAAAAGAAAGTGGGAGGATATGTGAGAGAGGGGCCTGTCGAGGGAAACTCTGGGAGGCTACACACGGACCACTTGATGCGTTGGCCAACTCATCGCTGCAGTTGACAAGCGCCGCACGCCAGTTTGCAGTGGCTCCCTTGCCCTGTCAATCCCGCCTCGCATCACGCATCCATCGCCTTTCCGTCCGCACCCACCCCCGGGCTGAGCAAACGAACTGGTGAGGATCTGAGGTGCAGCAGGGGAGGATATCGTGGGTGCCTCTGACTGGGTGCTGTCGTTTTCTTGAACGGCCAAGTGCTTCCGATGAACGGGTCCCTTTCCTAGATGGTCGCTTGCCGCCTTAGGGTCCTGCTGGCGTCAGTTGTCACTAACAGGGCCCTGGTTTCCCAGATCGAGTACTGTAAGTCGGGAATGCTTTTGCATGCTGCAGATTATACTGTATAAGAAGATGTCGACGAGCCAATTAGCATCGCATCGATGAATTCCACAGGGGTCTGGACCGCAGATTGCGAACAGAGATCAGCATTGAGAATGTTCAAGTTTCAAGCAACTTGTGTGCTTTAGGCGAGTTGAACAAATGCAATGAGATCATGTTGTGCCCGGTGCTTCGTGAACAGCCCTTCGGGAGCTCCGATCAGACGGGCGGCGGTGAACGGAGGCGGAGCGGAGGGTTGTCGGTACGGGGGTGGAGACGGAGTGGTATAATGGTTCGAGGACGTCGCAAAGGATTATGAGCATTGAAGTGAATCAATGAAAGCGTGTTTGGTCTTGACCATAATGTAACAGTAAGAATGGAACAAGAAAGAAGATGTCGTGTGGAAAGGGTTGACATTATTATTTCTCTAGAAGGAAATGAACTGGAATTCGAGGTTTTGGGAAAGGTGGATTCGGCCTTTTCATTGGAGCGTCTTTGATAACTGTGAGCGAATCGAAGGTCTTGCGCTAGACAATGGCTTTTCTGCAAATGGACCTCCCTCACACGGCTCAAGTTCCGGATGACTTTGGAACCGCTGATGCGGTTGACGCTGGCGGCTCATTCGTGGAGATCCTCGTTAGAAGTTAGCCCTGAAGCTATCGTGACTGGACGACTGACCAGTCCGAGCTGGAACATTTGCTTGAAAAGTGACCGTGGATACGAGAAGGATCAGCTGGCGAACGTGATGTGATTCAATGGATCGCCGGCCGAATAAAAGCTGAGCTGAGTAAATGAATTGATGCTGCTTAAAAAAACAAGTTAGTGGAGGAGAGAAGTGACCACCCAAAGGTGGATTCTTCGATATGGGTGCCTGACTTGACGTTAGTTAGGAAAGAGCTTAGGCAAGGAAGTAAGGAGGGAGAAGGTTGTTGCCGTCAGAGGACCACTTGTTTTGACACATTCCTTCCTTCCATTTTCCAACGTTCTAGTTCAGAGGACTCCTTCCATTTCAGTTTCAGGTTGAGCGTAGTCTATTCTCTGGGCACCATTCCTTATCAACTCAATTTCTACGTACTAACTGCTTATTATTCTCGAGAACTAGACGTTTCTTTACAGGAGATTCACAACCGGTTCTTTATATGACCAGAGGCTGGAATCATTTCAGTTTGGATGCCTACAAAGGATGAGACAATTTGTGACTATCTGGGTATTTTGATTCTATATTTAGGTAAAACGGAAAGAACCACAACGTATTACGAGTCTCTCCATCTCGATACACCCACCGTTATCCTGCTGGCAAGGCACTGATATCCTCATGGGTAGTCCGTGAATCCAGCTGTCTCGCCATCTCGATCTACCATATATCGAAATTGCTCCCGGTCCTCGAGCAAGCATTTGGGCAGGTCAATATTGTCATCGACCCGTGTAAAAGTGTCGATTTTGCGACCCCATAAGTCAACACCTTGGCGTACGGCACTGGCAATGCGATCTCTATCGCGGAAAGATTCGCGGTTCATCCACGCATGTGAAAAACTGGACATCTTGTTCAAAAATTGATCCACTGTCGCAAAGCAAGAACTGCAATGCCAACCCGCATTCGATAAAACGCCCTTTTCCAAATCGCGCAATAGGGGAATGCCTGCATCACCAGTCCGCAAATTACCAGGCAGTATTGTCTTGCGCATGCCTTGGTAGTAGGTCGCTTGTGGGAATGGCCATTCGGGCCCGTCGTGGAGGAACTGAAAGGAGTAGTAGTAGAATTTGGAGGACAGGGTGAGACGACGTGGAAAGTTGCATGTGCGAAGGACTAGCATTGTTGCTGGACGAGGAACCTCATCAACATCGGCGACCAGAATGACGTCGCCCTGGGCAGGGGTTTGCTTGCCAGTAAGTCTTGGGAAGACTTGTTCGAACATGGCGTTTCGTTGCAAGTCTTCACGATCCCAGTGACGCAAAGGCTTGAAATTCTTTGGGTATTCGAGCTGGTGGTATATCATCTTGTCATGATATACTTCGAATCGCTTCCAGTTATCGCGAATAGCAAGATTCTTTGGGCCTCCCTGAAATGTAAGGGGTGCCTCGACAATGACAAAATAGTCGACATAATCATACAAGGTCTTTAGTCGGATCTCAAGAAAGTCCAGCTCAGTGTTGACCATGAAGAGGTCGTATATCTTGCGACGGCTGTTGAAAGCATCCGCCTTGGGCTTGAAGATGGAGTAACCGTGTGCGGCGCATAACGATCGAGCAGCTTCCGAAGCATAGAACTCTTGATGCGATTTCGAGAAGTCGAGCCTTGGGAGTGTTTGGGTCACCCTGATATCTGCATCAGTAATGCGATGTGTGTGTGAGCAGTCGAAGTGTGGCTGTCTGGAGAGAAGCACTACTGCGCAAACCAGTGCAAACAACAGAACAAACGGTCGAGAAGGGGCGAGAGAGGCCATGATGGGCCCTGGAAGTAAATTCAACCGAAAGAGAAAAGTGGTAAAAGAGTATCGGTATGTGACAACTCACACTTGGTTAGTATCTATGCATTCGATACCCAACAGTAAAGGAGCCACGATATCGGGAAACACGGCACCATATCCCTAGAAGGACTCATAGATCGCCCGCTAGCAAGGTCGAGGATATTCTCTACAGCATCAGATGGAGATGATGGCCTGGTAGTTACACGCAAACGTTTATGCAGTGCCATGCCAGCAGCCATCCATTATTGGCTGACTGGATGCTTGGCAGTGCCGATCGGCCGACAGTCCCAGTAAGTGACAGTAGACAAGCACTGATGAAGATTAGGATTATCGTCCTTTAAACGAGTCTGTTTCATGTGATGTTGCAGTGACCCGGTAATCCTACTTACTTTATAAAGCGTAGTACTCGAGGATTATGACTTCTCGTATATCAACACCAGGCCACGCTAATCTCCAAGCCAGACGGCACCAAGTTTAAATATAGCCATTACAAATATTTATAATCGAAGACTAATAATGAAGAAGACTTGTTAAGGCTCATTCATATATAATGCAGGCATATAAACCGGGAATAATGACGTTCAACTCTGAAGTTTGATTTGCGGGGAGAAGCTCCATAACTAACTTATCGCTATCCGGAGCCGAGACGGGGCGAAATCGGCCTCGGTACCTGTCAAACGGTCAAATGCTCCGATTCGAGTTTCCTTTCCCACTTTCCCCTCACGTTTGGCCGTTAACGTTGAGTACATTTTGTGGAGGTTGCGCGCCCTGAAAGTGACATTATTCGTCCTGTCCGGACTGTGGAGATACTTTGAACCCTCCGAATTGACCGAATTGATTGCTCTCTTCTATCTTAATCATAATGAGTCGATCATCCCGACTTGTCGCATTCCGAAACCTGTCCTTTATTAGTTCTCGTCCTGTATCAACCTTTCGTTTATCTGTCCAGACTCATTCAGTTATCCCTTTGCAACGTCCTTTCACCTCTTCTGCTATCAAAATGGGAGACGCTATCTCTGAGAAACCTCACAATGCTTGGCTCGGTGCCAAGGGACCAGCTGCTCTTGATCTTCGAAGTATGTCAATTACTTATATGCGTTGAGATCTGAACCTCTGACTCTCTTATCTGTCTAGGCGATGTTGTGACAACCCCCACGCCAGCCATGCTCGAGGCTGTCTCGACATGCTCGTTGCTGGACGATGTCTTCCAAGAAGACCCTGCCACCAATGACCTTGAAGCTTATGTAGCAGAGCGTACAGGCAAAGAAGCTGGTCTTTTCGTTCTTTCGGGCACGATGGGTAACCAACTCGCCCTAAGATCTCTTCTTACACAGCCACCTTACTCCGTACTCTGCGACTATCGTGCCCACATATTCACCGCTGAAGCTGGTGGGTGAGTACTCACGTATGTAGCGTCATTGAGCTGTCTTGACTAATAACAATGCAGCACCTCAAACCTTACAGGAGCTCAGATTCAAACTGTTGTCCCTAAGAATGGGAGATATATGACGCTAGAGGAAATCCAGGAGAATGTGACCCTGGACGATGATGTTCACGGCTGCCCCACGCGAGTGATTAGCCTTGAAAACACACTTCACGGTATGGTCATGCCCCTGAGTGAAGTGAAGCGTATCTCCGAGTTTGCTAGAGAGCACGATATCAAACTTCACTTGGATGGCGCACGGTTATGGGAAGCTGTGGTATCCGGAGCTGGATCTCTGACCGAATACTGTTCTTACTTTGACACTATCAGCCTGTGTCTTTCCAAAGGTCTCGGTGCCCCTGCAGGAAGTGTGATCGTGGGCCCGAAGGCTACACTGAAGCACGCTCGCTGGGTTCGCAAGTCCATTGGAGGCGGTCTTCGGCAATCCGGCGTCCTCACCTCCGCAGGTCGCATTGCCGTGGAGCAAACCTTTGGTAAATCACCCAACGGTCAAGACGGACCCCTTAAAGCCTCTCACGAAATGGCCCGCAAGGTTGACGACCTCTGGACCAGCATGGGCGGTAAGATTGATGAGCCGACCGAGACCAACATGGTGTGGTTGGATCTCAAGGCTGCAGGGTGCAGCGAGAAGCGGTTCATTGAGATTGGAGCTGAAGCTGGGCTCAAGTTCATGTGTAATAGGTTGGTGACACATTACCAGGTCGCACAGAATGGGGATGAGGTCTTGCGACGACTAAAGGTTGTTTTTGAAAAGGTCCTTGGAGAGAGCCAAGACTCGAGTGTTGAGCAAAAGATTGGAAAGGGAAGTGTATATGTGCCTCAATAGATGATGGGGTTTAGTAAAATAGAATAGATTGTTGTTATATTATGCTATTGCACTTGTTCCGTTGAGGTTACTGCTTACGTCTTGAGAATGAGAGTCGGTGAGAGTACTTGAACTACTCACGTAATTGTAAATAACAAAGTACTTTGGCCTTGGATTTAAGTTTGAGTGAGTTGCGAGACATCGGGCCGTTGTCATGATCAGAGCTAGGACCAGGGTTATGATCATCGTCTTTGCGTGGAGTTGCACCGCGTATTAGTTTAATCTACAGCCTCAGAGTAGAAGAGAACTAAGTGATTCAGGCAGGTGGTTACATAATGAATTCACCAGAGTTGCCGATGAGTTGTTGTAACGGACTCGCTGATACCCTCCTATGTATAGAGCAGAAGCTTCCACTAGCATAAATTCACTTTGAAGTTTGAATATGTCAGAGAAAGTCAATTAACGTCTTGGTATGTTCTACCGTTGACTCAGAAACTCAAGAAAAAACGAGAGCCAAGACCGATTCAAATGCCCAGGACGCCGCTGACACGTTCACAAAGAGTTTAATTCCGCACTCTAAGGAAAATAAAGGCAAAAAAAAGACGTTTCTCTTTTTGAATTGCGCGTCTCGTCTTGTTTTCTTGACGTCACCAACCAATCGGTCAAATTGACGGCTTCACTGCAAGAAACGTCTAGTTTAAGTGTGGGAAGAGCCAAGCAAAAAGTGCGGGGAAAGGAAAAGACAGAAACAGGGATTATTATGAGCGTTTCTCCACGTTTGTTTGTCTTTTTTCATGTGGCGTCCGGGGTGTGTTGATGTTTATAACTGAACGATACAACGTCACAGTTGTCATGGGCTGATTTGTATTACAAACCTATTCGATTGGATATCTCATGATGGTAGAAAGAGTCTGATGAGTAGTATGACTGTTCATTTTTAGTTACTTTGTTACTGAGAGCAAATCGTCATGGTCGAGTCCATGTATATACAGTTGTCAAGTATCGTCATGATGAAAGTTCATCAATGCTCTTGGCCAACACAAAATCACTCACGCTAATAAAACAAATAAAATAAAAAGGTTGCCTACTTACTTACTAGGTAGAGATACACGGCAGGAGGAAATGATCGTCAGGCTCAACTCCAACTCTTTCAGCTCTTCCCTTCTTGGCTTACACTGCACCCCATCCCATGACAAGGGTAGCTCAAGGTAGCTAAATCCTGTTTAGAGACAATGTCATGATCATCTTTGCTTGGCCTACTCCCCATAGAAACTCGTATATATTTACTTTGGTTTCCCTCTTTTCTTTTCTGTGCCGCATCCTTAATATCAATTAATACTCAATTGGCAACTGGGTCATCTCTCTTCAATCATGCCGTCTCCACGACATATCGCTGCAGCTTTAGTTGCTACTGCGACAACTGCATCAGCTCTCTATGTCAATGGTACTGTCGTTGCACCTTGCGACTCACCAATTTATTGTCATGGAGAAATCCTAGAGCAGGTCGAACTCGCTCGACCTTTTAGCGACTCCAAGACCTTTGTCGATATGTAAGTAATGCCCAATCAATCGCTCTCATGACATGACACTAACACTCGTCATCATAGGCCAGCCATTCGCCCTCTAAGTGACATCCAGGAAGCTTTTGACAAACTCGAGAAGCCTCTTCGCAACAATTCTGCCCTCGCTGAATTTCTCGATGAAAACTTTGACGATGCTGGCAATGAGCTGGAAGAGGTTTCCAGAGATGATCTCGATACTGACCCTACATTCCTCGACAACATTAACGACACTGTAATCAGAGAATTCACTGAAAAGGTTATTGACATTTGGCCTGATTTGACCCGTCGATATGACCAAGACGCCAAAAACTGTTCGGATTGCCCCAACAGCTTCATTCCCGTCAACCGATCTTTCGTCGTTGCAGGTGGTCGATTCCGTGAGCCCTACTACTGGGACTCTTACTGGATCATTCTGGGTCTTCTCCGAACTGGTGGCTCTTTCATTGAGATCGCCAAGAACACAATCGAAAACTTCCTCGACTTTATTGAGGAGTACGGTTTCGTACCCAATGGAGCTCGAATTTACTATCTTAACCGTTCCCAGCCTCCTCTGCTATCGCAGATGATCAAGGCCTACGTCGAGTACACAAACGACACTGATATCCTTGAGCGAGCTCTGCCTTTGCTGGTACAGGAGCACGAGTTCTTTATGAACAACCGCTCAGTCCCGGTCTATATCAACAACGAGACCTACTATCTCAACACGTAAGCACATCGCGTCTTTCTTAAGCAATACCACTGACACACTCCCCAGATACAACGTTTCCAACACCAGACCACGACCTGAGTCGTACCGCGAGGACTACATCACCGCAAACAACGAGTCTTACTACTCACCAGAGTCCGGTGAAGTCTATGAAGGCGGTGAAGAGCTCAGCTTCAAGCAAAAGGAGGCCCTCTACGGAAACCTCGCTAGTGGCGCCGAGAGTGGTCTCGACTACACAGTAAAGTGGATTGCTCGTCCAGAGGATGCTATTCGTGACAACTACTTCCCACTTCGGTACCTCAACACCAGGAACATCATCCCTGTCGATCTCAACTCCATTCTGTACGGTAACGAGATTGCCATCGCCGACTTTTACGAGCAGACCGGAAACAACAGTGCCAGTGAGCAGTGGCGCGAGGTTGCTGCTAACCGAAGCTATGCTATGCACGGTTTTCTGTGGAACGAGACTCTTTGGAGCTATTTCGACTACAACCTGACTTCAAAAGCGCAGCAAATCTACTTCCCTGTGGATGAGAACACAACCGTTGTGGATACAGAGGACGCCCCTAAGGGGCAGCAGGTCTTCTTCAGCCCTACTCAGTTCTACCCCTTCTGGCTTGGTGCCGCTCCTGACTACCTCAAGAACAACCCCTATGCCGTTTACAATGCATACAAGCGAGTTGAATACTACCTTGATAACCGCGAGGGTGGTATCCCTGCGAGCAACGTCGAGACTGGTCAGCAATGGGATCAGCCTAATGTCTGGCCTCCTCTGATGCACATCCTCATGGCTGGACTCGAGAGAGTTCCCCCAACCTTTGGCATTTTGGATCCTTCCTTCATCGAGGTCCGTAGACTGGCTCTTCGTCTTGGACAACGATACCTCGACTCGACTTTCTGTACCTGGTACGCAACTGGTGGCTCGACTTCGGAAACCCCCAAGCTCCAAAGCACATCCGATGAGGAAGAAGGCATCATGTTTGAGAAGTACGCCGATAACGCTACCAATGTCGCTGGAGGTGGTGGCGAATATGAAGTCGTCGAGGGCTTTGGCTGGACAAACGGTGTCTTGATCTGGGCTGTTGATGAGTTCCGCAACAGACTGACGCGACCCAAGTGTGATAACCTCGAGTCTGCACATTCCAACGACAAGCGTGACTCCAGCGCTGTCATGCTTCATGCCCGTGATGCCAAGCGCGTCAAGAAGTTTGGTCGCAGAAAGAGAGCCGCCGAGAAGGCTGCTAAGAAGAGATCGAGCCGTCTCTTTCACTTTTAAGTCTGGACGACTAACTTATGAGAGATGATTGTATATTGCCTTTCTGTATAACCTTTACTTGGTAGCCAGTATAATATATCTTTACCGTTGAAAATGCCTCTCTTCCCATGATACTACTGTCGATCCGTACAGAAACCAAGATAATACTCTTATATAAATCAATGCAATGCTAAAACTGTAATACGTAGACCGATCTCCGTAATAATGATCTTAATAAAAAACTTAAAAATCCGCAGGGAGCTGACGCTTCTCCTTCTCGACACCATCCTTGTGAGGCTTGGGATCAGAGATCTTGAGCCACTCGCCGTTGAAAGCATTGATGAGCCAGTTTCGAAGTTCTTGCCAAGTTAGTCTTTGTCCCTATCGTTGCTATAGGTGGGTCAACTTACTATCGTAAACAATGCGGTTTCCGTTATGGAAGTAAATGCTGTGGTCGCTGTCTGGGAAAACATGAACATCGTAGTTCTCAACACCTGCCAAATCAAGCGAGTCAAGCAGCGTAAGCGAGTTCTGGAAGTGAACGTTGTCATCAGAAACACCGTGCATAACAAGGAAGCGCTTGTTACCGCCGAGGGCTGTAGCGTTGGCAATCATGGACATGTCGTAGCCATCAGCGTTCTCCTGGGGTGTGCGCATGTAACGCTCTGTGTAGATGCTGTCGTAGAAGCGCCAATCAGTTACAGGGGCGACAGCCATACCATAGCTAAAAGTGCGGCCAGCGTCTTGCTCAAGCGTCTTGAGAGTGGTGAAACCACCGTAGGACCAACCCCAGATGGCGAGGCGCTCAGCATCGACATATGGACGGGAAGCGAAGGATTGGGCGGCGGCGATGTGGTCCTGCGACTCAAGAACACCGAGCTGAGAGCGGACTACCACGCGGTGCTTGCGACCAAGGAAGCCTGTGCCTCGAGGGTCGACGGTGACGACAAGGTAGCCCAGAGCAGAAGCGACGTAGGCTTGGAAATCCACTGCAAATCTCTTGGTTACAGACTGAGAGCCTGGTCCAGAATACTGCTGGAACAGAACAGGGTACTTCTTCTTCTTGTCGAAGTGAGGAGGGCGACGTTCAACGTAGTTGACCACAACGCCGTCGCCGAGATCGAGAGTGCCATATTTCATTACGGGAAGCTCGTGGCGTTTAGCGCGATCCGCAAGTTCAGCGTTGTCTTCGATGACATGCTCATAGTCATGAACACTTGAAGGGGTGGAGATAACTTTCTGGTTTGGAACCTTGGGTCCACGGTATGACAGCAGAACAAATCCGGCGCCCTTGGAGAATGAAGCATCGTAGTAAGCTTCAGTTTCCGGATCGGTCAGAGCTTCCAGATTGGTACCATCGAGCTTGACAGAATAGACGTGACGCTGGATAGACGACTCCTTGGCAGCAATAAAGTACACCAAGTTGTTTGCCAGATCAATAGCAGACGGGGCATCGTCAATTTCCCATTCACCCTTGGTGAGCATGATAGGCTCCGGGTTGTCGAGAGGAGTGAAATAAGCAAGGTGTTCGTAGCCCTCATGAAGATAAGAGTCAACGTAACCATCATGATCACGACCGTTGTCAGGATCCGCGGGAATATACTTTGTCTTGTGCGAAATCTCAAACCAGCCGCCGTCGATCTTATCAACATCGACAGTGTTCACCGTCTTTCCATTGCGAGAAGTAACATCGATCAGGACGACCTTGAGAATGTCACTAACACGGTTGGTCTGCTTGACAACGGCCTTGTCACCAGCCCAAAGGAGGTTGTTGATGATGCGATCGTCATCAGCGAAAGCACCATCGATATCAACAGAAAAGACATCCTTTTTGGTAATGTCGTAAAACAAGAGATCCACGACTGGGTTGTGGGCGCCTGCCTTGGGGTACTTGATCTGCTCAACCTCGGGATATGCTTCCTCGCCCTCTGCAGGATCCGTGCCGCTGGGTCGCTTGATGAAGAATTGGACAGGAAACTCGGGGACGCCAGTTTCATTAGTTCGCAGAAAGCTCAGGTATTTGCCATCCTCAGACCACCAAGTAGCACTGCGGCCGCTGAAGACCTCTTCCTCGTACACCCAGTCAGGAATACCGTAGAAATACTCTGGGCCGCCATCCTTGGTGATCTGAACGACGTTTTTCTTATCATCCAAGCGTCTGATGTACAGATTGTTGTCCTGTGTATAGGATACAGCGTCGCTTTTGGGACTCCATGTGGCAAGCTGGATTCGAGCATCGGGCTTTCCAGGTACGAGCGGCTCAGCCTGCTGGGTCTCGACATCAAGAATGAAGTAGATGGCGCTGAAAGAATGGCGCCAGTTCTTCTTTTTATTGACACCGAGCAGAACCTTTTTCAAATCGGGGCTGGGCTCGCTCCAATCGGGTGAGTATTGGTTTCCGTCATGGACAAAGAAGTTATCTTTCATGAGCGTTCGCGACTTGGAGGCCTTGACTTCAGTATCAATCGGCGCCCGGTTCTCCTTGTCTTTGCGAATATCCTCCACAACAATGTATGGCTTCTCGCTAGCTCCAACCTCGAGTAGCAGGCCATCCTCTCCTTCAGGTCCAGCAATCCAACTGATACTGTGAGACTTGGCTTGCCAGCTGCCATCGAAGAGCTGATCCATGGTAACAGTCTTCCCCGAGCCTCGCGTCGCAGCATCAGGATCGTGTTCGGTATCACTCTCGTGATGGTATGAACCTTTGTAGAGGAAAATGCCGAGGCCCGCAAGCCAGAGGGTGACAAACACAGTACTGGCAATGATTAAGATGCGGCGCAACTTATTATCCATGGGCTGGCGATGCAGAGTAGCTCCAGGGCCGAGGAAAGGACCCGTTTCGAGGTCATCCTCTTCTTTGAGAGGATCATCGTCATCCAGAGCTCTTGGGTCGTTGTTATCTTTGCCAGCGTCCATCTCGGTCTTTTCTTGTATTCTTTCGAAAACAAAGCTTGTCGTTGAAGCCGTAGAGATGGAATCGTCCGAGTCGTCCGAGTATCGACGTTCGGAAGTCGACATGTCCAGGGCCATTTTGAGTGGCGGTGGCAGTTATATCTAAGTACGAGTTGTTGGTGTTACGCGATAGCGCACTGGCGCATTGTGCGCAGGAATGAGCGAGCGAACGAGCGAGTGTCGGATGTTGAATAAGGTCAGTGATAGGCTAAATCAAGCAAACATGAGTTGATGAAAGAGTGAAAAGGAAACGAGGCGTCAATTGGAACTGTATCGGGTTGTCAATAGTAATAGCTTAGTTTGGTTGCTAACGCGAGGTGGTCATGGCTGTCCATGTCTCAGAGCTCGTGCCTACTTGTCGCATCGGGGCAAGTTTTTGATGACGTAAGCCTCGATGATCAGTTAGTTAGGAATGAGTAGCAAAGGAATTACTGATAACTTTCTGATATATCCTTACTATGGCAATACGGGCTGTATCGTATAGACCAAGGAGACTGTTAGCCCTGTATCAACTGCTTCAATTTAGATACATGAAATCCGGCTTATCCCCCCGGGCTCCGAACCCCGGATGCGCCCCACCTGTCCGGCTTCGATAATCCGGGGTAGTATGAATACTCCAAGAGATAATGAAATGAAATTGAATTGAATGTACAGACCAAAACTAATAAAACAAATAATCATCTAAGGTATCTCCATATCCAAAATTAATGCAGTAGCTGAGGCGCCTCAACAGTAGCGCCTTCAATCTTCTCAACCACACACGCGGTTCCATATGCACTCGCCTGCGCAAAGCCTCCCAAATCCCCCGTTTCAAAGCGCAGGCAGATGATAGCATTACCACCTCTCTTCTTCGTCTCCTGTACAACACGGCTGATAGAGTCATTGCGACAGTTGTATAACATCGTAGTGAACCAGCTTAGCTCACCTCCCGCCATACTCTTGATAACCATACCGATACCTGCAGCGATGTTGCGTGAACGCACAGTTATTCCGTAGACGGCGCCCAGAACTTTAGTAATGCGATAGCCAGGGAGGTCCATCATTGCTGGTGAGGATAATTAGAGTTGTGGTTTTAAATACAGTTCAGTGCTGACTTACTTGTTGTTATACAATTGTCAGTTTCAGTGAACTAGACCATGTTAGTATCAGATAATAACATCAACATGCGAAGACATACGCAGTGTAAATCTGACAAGTGAGCTGGAATATCCGCCACCTCTTCATGGTTCTTCTTTTGGTCTTTGGACGATCCAAAACCAACCATCTTGGGTATGTCAAGGGTTATCTATTGTATAAGTGAAACACGAATGAGCAGATGTTGAGGCGTAGGTAGTGGTGAAACAATTACGAAGGATTTCTCTGTTCTGTGTTATGACTTATTAAACTAAAAAGGAACCATGAATCCTTTATATACATTTTCTCTTCCTGTACACTCAAACCCAGCTTCTTCTACATTCAAGGCTGAAAAGGCACTGCCGATCTAACCGCCTTACAACCCCACATTGCTTCTCGCATTCGTCGTATCTGTATCTCAGAGTCTTTGATTTGCTAGCCTTCTATGCAACGCTAGTCTCAGCTCACGTCAAAGACCAAGACCTGCATTCTTCGTGGCGGTGCACCTCTGCTTTCGTATGATGACGTTCTGCCACACAGGGCGTTTTACATAGACAAATATCAGCAGTCCAAAGATCACAATTGCATATTCTCAAGAGCAAGGAATGAAGCATCAAAGCCCAATACAGTGAATCTTGATCTTAATGAGGAGCCTCATACCCGGACCAGTATATTGGCAAGTAGCTCTTACAGCAAGGCATATCACCGCATTATTAAAAACAGAATGAAGATAATGAAAATCAATGTACTATCATACAACATACAGCAGCCCGGCTAGTCAAGACCAGCTGCGAAATTTAGTATCAAAACTTCATCCTCAAGTCTACCCCAATATCCTTGAGTGTCAATCGCTCTGAAATCCTCCCACAAACGCCCCCGCCTGCATCTCAAAGGAGAAGCAAACTATGATTACAGGATTTGTGTTCACGCCATTAATATGGATAACCGCTTAAATCAAGAGATAGGGGGGTTAACGCCACATCGTTGCCGGTACGTTAATCTAGAACCCGTAGCCGGTAGGCTGAGGAGCGAAGCCATTCGGTTGACCGTACGGCGCAGGTGAGGGGGCAGAGCCCATGCCACCAGGACCAGCCGTGATCATGAGCCGCGAGGCACCAAGAATGGGTGTGTTGTCATCTGTTTGTTCCTTCTCCTGCTCCTTAGCCTTGCGAGCCTCATTATCTGCCTTCAGGAGAGCGATGTCCTTGGTTTGCTGGGCTAGCATGTTGATCATGTAAGGCATAGAGAAGTCCATAAGACCATGACGCCATGAAAGCTCCAGAACAAGGTCAGGGCGGATGAGGTCGTAGCAAGCGTAAAGCATGCCGGTGTAGCATTCGCGGTGACCAATATCGACAAACTGGGACGGTTAGTTGTATTCATCAACCTATGATATTGAGGGAAACTTACATATTGAAGGAGGTCGCTGACAATGTCGACCTTGGCGGAGAGGGCAGCGGTTTCAATAGCGTCCTTGTAGAGCTTATCTTGCTTGGAGAGGGCGATTGACTTTTCCCAACGCTTGTTCTTACGGTAGATGGAAGCAGCAATTTGGCGGAAGAAGATGAGATCATGCTTCTCCAGGCGGCTGGCCAGCTCTGTGGCATCGTAGTTGTCGTAGTTCTGAACAGAGTCGCGGAGGGTCTTGTAATCCTCCTCCTCGATCAAAAGATCGTTGACGGCCTCGTTCACAACACGCTTGTTCTGAGATTGCACGTTCAGCAAGAAAGGCTTGATCAGGGGAAGATCGTCATTCTTCTGGAAGATCTTGACAACACGGTTGACATCGATACGAGGAGTGAGAGTGGCGAGGAGATCGGTGAGGAGAGAAGGATGCTGCTCAACGTAGAACTTGATAGCACGGTAGTAGATTTCCAAGTTGGCAACCTTGACCACAATCTCCTTGAACTGTTGGTGGTCCCAAGAGTTCTCAGGGCGCTCAATGACGGCAAGAGCAGCGTTGTCAAACTCGTCGTAGTGGTAGTAGCAGAAAACAAGCTCGGGCCAGAGGTTAGCCTCCTCGCAGGCCTTGATCATCTTGGGCAGGTTCATGCGAGACCAGAAGATCTTGATATGCTCCATCAAACGGTCAGGGTGGTACTTGGCGAGCGCGATACCGAGCTCAGTGAACATTCCCATATGAGCACGCTCGAGGCCAAGACCCTGCTCGAGAAGGCTGATAAGCTCATCGAAGTAACCGTTGCGCTCGTACTCCTTGACCAGAGTCTGGAGTTGCTCAGCATCGACAATCAGGTTGAGACCGCAAATCTGAGCAAGTCGGAACTCCTTCTTCTCCACACAGGCCTCGTGGACCTGCTTCCACACCTTGATGTTGTTGGCCTTGCGAGCGCACTCAACGGCGGCCTGGTAGTCACCGAGATGGACGAGGGTAGTGGCCAGCTTAGCCCAGTTGGAGATGCTGGTGTAGAAGATTTTGGAGGCCTCGTACAAGCCTTCCTCGTAAGCCTTGTCACCAGACTCCTCAATGTTGGCAACATTGGTGGCACGAAGGAAGTCCTCAAGCTCGGACAGCTGCTCAAGACGAGCGTAACAGAAGGCGAGAGCTGTGTCAATGGCAGGCTCACGGTGGGTCTTGCGAGCCATGCGCAGGTACTTGACGAGATCCTCGTTCTTGCCAGCATGTGTAGCAACCTCAATGACCTCGAGGTAGTTTCTGGGATCCTCAGCCTTGATGTAAGACTCGATAGAATCAGAAACGCGCAGGCCATCAAGTTGAGCCTTGGCGACCTTGCTCCAGACTTCAGGGAGATCAACCTCCTCAGCATATGCCTGAGCACGATCGATGCTGACAACATTCTCAATCAGGACATCGACAGCGGCAGACTTGTTGTCAGCCTTCTTGTAAATCTCGAAAGCCTCTTCGAACAAGCCAACCTCGATACAGCTAGTAGCGATCTCATCTGCGTTGTAGTTGTCTAGCTTGTGGATGTAGTCCATAACGCGAGCCTTGTCGGCCTTAGCGGCAGTGAACATAAGCAGGTTCTGGAGGTTCTGGTTGTCACTGAAAGGTGAAGGCTCGAGAACGATCTTCTCGAGAAGTTCAATGAGCTCGAGAGGGAGGTCGTTCTCGAGGAAAGCAGACACAGCGACAGAGACCTTGGATGGGTCATTAGCCTCAGGGACAGCTGTGGCAGTGACCTGGTCGACAACGGAACGACGATGAATATTGTTCTCGCTCAGAACGAAACCCCAAAGCTCGGCATCGGATCGCTCCAAGAGGTATCGAGCCTGAGCCCTGTACATGGAGTTCTCGTTGGTGATGTTGACAAGCTCGAGATCGTTCTGGCCCTTGGAGTAGGCGATATAAGCCAAGTTGGGGTCACGCTTTTCACAGTACTTTCCAACAGTAAGGGTGTCGTACTGGTCGTTCTCCTTGAGGAACTTCTCAGGGTTGTTGTTGGAGTCGATGTAAATCTTGGCAAGAGCGTTGTAAACAGCCTGCTGCTGGTTGCCAGCCTGGAGAGTGGCCTCAAGGAAAGGCAAAAGAAGCTTGAGGCGGTTGCGAGACTCGACTTCCGATACTAGCGAGTCAATGTTGATACTCTGGGGGTTGACCGAGCTCAAAAGCTGCTTAATGACGTTCTCGTCACAGTCAACATCTAAGAGGCCGCCAACAACCTCAGGAGCTCGGCCGGGGTTGACCTGCTGGACATAGGTCTCAATAGCAGCAAACTGCTGGTTCTGGTACAAGTAGAGGATCAAGTCATGGACAAAGTTGAATCGGTCGCAGACAATGATGAGAGGAAGCTGCTCAGGTAGCTTGGCTTCCTTAAGGAAATTCTTGACCTTCTCAGGATTGTAGACGGAGCTGTCACGACACAAACGCTCAACCTCGTTAAACTGTCCCATCTTGGTCGCGGCTTCAATGTACTTGAAGTGGACATCAGGGTCTTCAGACAAGTTCACAACACTGCCGAGATAATAGAAGAGACCCTCGGCCGTCTTGTACTTCTCGAAGAGATCAATCAGGCGAACAGGTCCCAGCAGCTCTGAGTACTTGGTAGCAATAGTGACCACCGACTGCAGGTTCTGGCGAATGTTTGCCTTCATCATAGCATCAAGACAATCTAGGGACTGCTCAACAGAAAGCTTACCAAAGAAGGTGGTGAGCCACTCTGGGTTAAAGTTTGGTTGACCAGGGATGTTAACAACAACCCGCTTGATGGCCTCTGGGTCCTCGTAGAGCTCCAGTGCCTTCTGGGGAAGGTTAGCCTGCTCGCAAAGCTGAGCGATGCGAGTCTTGTCGAAGTGAGTGAACATCTCATTACCGAGAATAGCTTCAGCAACCTGGGGAGCATGCATCAAGTTCATCTCGAGAAGGCGGGTCTGGAGACGGGCGTGCTCGGGCTTATTCTCCTTCAAGGCATCCAACAAGAAGGCAGTAGCTTGTTGAATCATGCCCTGTCCTTGGAAGATATCGCATACGCGCTCGAAATCGACCAATGGTCCTTGCTCACTGTTGGCAAGAGCACTAGCAAACTCGGCACCCTTCTCGGGGTTGACGCGGGTGATGTGCTGGAGCAGTTGGATGTAATCAGGCTGGAAGCCAGTCTGGGCAGAGTAAGGAAGAATCTTGTCGAATTGGCCAGTCTCGGCGAAGCCAGCAACGACCTTCTGGGGAACCTCCGCCTTAAGGTAGATAGTCAGGGCCATGTTGACATCGTAAGGTCTAACCATGTCACCGAGCTGCTCAGAGCAGTCCAGCTTGCCCTCCTTGAGCCACTTCTCAAGGAGATGCTTACGGTTCTGTTGGAGAACCGGCTGTGCAAGCTCGAGCGTCTCATGTTTGTTGAGAGCGCCCTTGTCCAGAAGCATTCCGAAGTATTGAAGCGTGAAAGCCATTTGACCAGGCTGAGCAGGCAGGCGCTTGAACTTCTCTATAGTCTCGGCGCTTCGGAGAAAACCTCGGGGAGAGTTGGCTGCGACCTTAGCAGCAGCCAGGTAGTCGCCCGAGTTAAAGAGCTGCTCGAACTGTCGTGCATAGAGGTTATCCGCGCCAGGAAGTCCAGCTCGGGAGGCCATCTTGATAGCCATATCGGTGTTGGCAGGATTTTGGAGAAGGTATTGAATAACGTTGCTATCGTCAATAGTTACGAAGAGCACTTGACCCTTTCGGTTAATACCAACAATGCCCGAAGAACCATCGTCCGTGCAGGTCGTGAATATTGTCTCGCTCGAAATTCGGTTCATGAAGATGCACGAGGCGGTTTCGAGATCGTAGAGGTGAATGAAGCCATATTTGGTTACCATGTAAACGACGCCGTACTTTTGCGAAACTTGAAGGGCGACGGGGAAATCGTTCGTGGCTTCAGGGGGGAAGAACATATCAACGGCCTTCTTCTGAAAGACAGGATTCGATTCGGGATGGTCAACCTCGACGATGTGCAGCTTGGCACCAGTTGCGGTTCGTACAGCGAAACTGAACAGCTTCGTGTCTTGGGGGGCACCTTCCAATCGAAGAGTGCCAAAGGCGGCTGCGTGACCTTCTATGGCCTGGCTAATTCCACGGTCCTTAGAGTAGAGTTGCATGGCACCCACCACGCGGCCTTGCTGGGATGAGATGCCCACCACCACCATCCACTTTCCGTCGCTGTTAACTCGGTAGTTGATAATCTGGCAGCCCTATAATAAAATGGTTAATATCGTGGTGTTCAGTCAACCACGGCTTATAGGCAACTTACGTTGAGGTTAGCATTGCGCTCAAACACCTTAACCGGGGCGTCTTGGCCAGCATCATAGACATTCCAGTGATAGACACTGGACGTCGTGACAAGGCCAAGCTCGTTCTCGCTAATCCACTTCCAGAACTGCACGTCCTCGTTCATGGTGCATGACTTGAGCTTCTTCTTCTGCTCGAGATCGAAGATCTGCAGGGTTCTAGACTGCGCCTTCAGAGCAATTACTTGTCGGTTCCAGTGCATGACGGCACTGTCGGCCTTGATCGGCCGCCGGGTGACATTGTTACCATTCTTGAGCTCGATGATAACAACCTCGGGTTGTGCGGCTTCGCTCTTCTTCTCTCGAACGCACACGTATGAATCGGACTCGAGTGTCTAGCTGGAGTTAGTCTCATGTTGATGGATGACTAGCAATAAAGCTGGCTGAAGGTAAATGAACGCACGCAAGAGTTGAAGCCGATGCTCTGGGTGTCCACGCCAACATTGGCGAGCTGGACGAGCTCCTGAAACTTGATGGGCAGAGGCGCCATGACGCCGGTGTAACCAAAGATAAGATAGAATGGACCTTCTTCGAATCGATGCTCCTAGCCTCGAATGTGACAAAAGGAAGTTTTTGATGAATTGGTGTCGGTCTCGGATCGATCACCACAAATTATTTCGGAGTTGCCTGCAAAGGGCGATGTAGAAGCTTCCATGCGCTGCGTGGCAGTGACTTAATGGAAAGCACAAGGTTTCGGAGTAAACACAGGGTGCGCGCCAGAAATCGCAGGGAAAGAAAGGAAAGCGACGGCGTGTAATTCGCTATTATTCGTGTTCTGCTGATAATGCAAACGGAACCGTCGTCGTGAAGGGGAGAGATGGAGATGAAGTTGGGGGTGTTTTGGTGAGGTAAAGGAGAGAGGTTCAGGTCCAGGTCACTTTCTGGGTTACGTTACCTGTTCTGTTTGGATACGCTTGGAAGGAGCCACAGGGCAGCTATGATGGACCGCTCAGGGCAGGAGATGCAGCACCACCTCCAGGGGGATGGTACGTACCCTCGAGGTTAAATCTAATTGGGGCAGGCGTGCCTGGAACTTGGAATCCACTGGCCTCGCAATGCTGACAGGTTGCCCACCAACCAATGAGAGCCAAATTTGTGGGGGCACTACGATATTCCGACCCGACCGAGATGAAGAAGCAAGCAAGCTTTCGTCATCAAGAATAGGCGCCAATTTATGCGAAAAGGAGAGGTCGATTTCAGACTGAAGGAAGAAGAAGTCGGCTGCTGTGCAGTGCTTTTATATTCTACATGAAGAATGTCACTTCCTTAGCCCTGCTTTTTGTTACTTGAAGCTTAAGAGCGTGGGAAAGTTGGTCTTAGTCTGAAGAATCATGCAGAACCACCAAATACGAAAAGGAAAAGGCTGAAAGTATCCTGTGAGCTAAATTTGGCGGCGTACTGGTGAATACAAGAATAGGGTAGTCAATCAACTCCCAAGAAGTTGTTAGACGTCTTATACATCATTAGTACCTTATTGACAATGACATTGTTACTCATTGACGAGATTGAACATTCTCTGAAGCTTGTTTTGCATGTGAATGAGCAACCTACATGTAACACAACCAGGCACCTAAGACAGGCTCAAGCAGGCCGCATGTTGTGGCTGTACAAATTTGTCTGCAAGACGTAGAAGTTTTCTGGGAAACGCTGATGCATGATTCCAATCTCTGTGTTTTGTTCCAGTCAAAATCTATGGAGCATAAGATTTGGTTTGGATGTAAGGCAAACAGTTATTCATAAAGTAGAGACCATATGATTTCCATCCCATCTATCGCACTTCATCACTCGGCTCCAAACATTATATGCCAAACTCAGTATCAAACACTAGGACAAATGCTCCTGATCAATATGATGTGTAACAGCAACCTCATCACCTTCAAACTTGTCGCAAAAAGGGCATTTGACCGTCTCAACTCCAATATTTGGCGCATTTGTCGAACTCTCTTCAAAATCTGGCATGTAATCTGCCAAGCTCCTAGGCGGCGGGCCCGTAGCAAACTCATCGTCCCGTCTCACATCCGTATATCGCATAGTAAATCTTGAACTTGAAGATGCTGCTTGCGCTCTCGGCTCATCTGAGGGCGCAGGGGTAGCTTCAGAGGTGTTGCCCATTCTTTGTACCCTGCCCACCTGGCCGTCTCGTAGTCGCACTTTGATTCCTCGTGGATGATTGCCTCGTGTGAGAACATCTTGGACTACTCCCTTTGTCTCCTCTCCTGTGGGCTGATCTTCTTTCAGGATGATAAATACAGATGCCCCGGGTATGACCTGGTGCACTTTTGGCACTGTTCCTGCTGCTTGTTGCGGCGTTCCCGGTGCTCGAGATGGTCGTGATGAGCCACCCCGTTGATTGTTCTGCTCTTGGCGTGGAGGGCGAGGTTGGCGATTACGAGGCCGGTTGGGTCGATTCATTGTAGTAAAATGTTTTTCTTGATTATTGAAATACCCAAGACTTTTTTTTCTTATTAATCGCAGATGGGAGAATTTAGGTGCAAAAGACTTGGAGGATATGATTTCGATGAAGGAAATGTTTAGTTGATGATGCATGAGGAGCAAACTTTGGTGTTGAGTATAAAAAAGTTTACCCTACAGAATGTTAGAAATCTTGAGAATCCACCAACATCACTAAATTTATAGGTAGCTATAATAAATCCACTCCTATGAAACAGACTCTTATTAAAAACATATTCTTTGCTAGGTATCATAATTATTTTCAGTGGAGATCAGTAACAAATCCTCGCCCATGGAGAAACCAACGCTACCCATACGTCAACGCCAAACACAACCATGGCATTATACACAAATGTCATTGTACTTCCAACCAAGCGCCACCCGAGCTAATTTTCTGCTCATCAAACTTCAAGCCTCACCAGCATTAGCTGCAGGCTTCTTCCTGATGTCTTTCCAACCCATACCAAAAGATGTAACAAGCATAGCACATGCTGAAGCTACACAAAGTAAGAACGTTGCGCGCGTGCCTTTGGAGTATGACCACAAAACACCAGGTATATTTTCCTCAGAAACAACTTCGCTTACAGCACCAGCACCAGCGTCGATGATCATATCAGGATCGAGGCTGGGAAGTCTTTTGATAAGTTCTTCACGGAGCTCATGGGTGAAGATAACGTTGCCCGCAGTTACGAAAATGGCGGCCCCAAAGGTTTGGGAAAAGGTCAAAATTGACATGGCAATGGGTGTCACTTCAGGTTTTGTGTTGGCCTGGACAGCGATAATGGGCATCTGAAGGCCGAGTCCACGACCAAAACCTATCAAGATCTGGTAGCCTGCCCATTTGGCGGTTGAAGTATAAGGACCCATGGTCGATGCGAGACCGAATCCTATAGCCGAGATAATCGCACTGGACGCCGAGAAAGGTATGTAATAACCGATTTTCTGAACTGTTATATTTATTGTCAGCAAGGATATTCTAAGTTCTGTAGAAGAGGAAGCTTACCTAGAGCACCACTTGAAACAGCTGCCACAATCAGCATGAGAATGCTAGGAAGCAGGTTGACACCACTTGTAAACGGCGACGCATCTTTAGCCGACTGGAAGTAGACGGGCAAATAGAAAGACGCCACCATAATAGTCGCAAACAAGAACAATTGGGTTAAGCACGAAGTCCAGACTTGTCTTGTGCGCACGATGGGCATCGGGATCATTGCATCCGTACCAACATGATGCTCCCAGACTATGAATATCGCGAATAGAATACCACCACCGCAAAAGAGGCCGATGATTGTCGCAGAGTCCCAAGCATAATCGACACCGCCCCACTGGAGTGCCAGCAGTAACATGACTACACTTGGGCTGAACATGACGAGGCCTGTGAGATCGAACTTTGTTTTCAGAAGATGCATGACAGTTTCATCTGTGGGCGTACTGTGGTTGGGAATGTGAACGATAAGGATCAAAATCGTACAGATGGCGCCAATTGGGAGGTTGATATAGAAGCCTAAGCAATAGTTAGCGGTAAGTCGAGGTCAGTTGTGGTGTATAGTCGTTTACTTACACCATCGCCAAGTAGTATATTGGGTGAAGGCGCCTCCTACCAAGGGACCGCTAACAATTCCCAACTGAGCAACCCCCATAAGAATTCCTACTAGAGAAGGGCGCTTATGTATAGGCACTGCCGATGCGATGATCGTGAGCGCGCCATTCTGAATGCCAGATGAACCAATGCCCGAGATCGCACGACCAATAATGAGCATAGTGGACGACTGAGCAACACCGCAAATCAAATTGCCGAGCTCAAAGACGAAGAACAGGCTCAAGAAGATCCACTATCATTTGTGAGACTTGAGCCATAGGTACTAATTAACATGGAACAACTTACCCGAGTATTAAAATACATGTATAATTTGCCTGTAAGTGGTTGGAGGGCAGCACTGTTGATTGGATCTCATGATCAGCAAATGCAAGATAACGACATCTAGTGCTGAGCTTACCTCGCAAGATTGTATGCACTAGCATACCATCCTATGTCATGTAAAGAGTGAAAGTCCGAGGTGATGCGAGGAATAGCCTAAATATTTATTAGTACCAGTCGGATGAATTGGTGGACATGAGGCTGTACCGTGCTGATGATCGACATGTCAAGCAGCATCAAGAAGGCAGCAAGTGTTAGAGAGGTCATCATGCTTGCGAGTTCCCATCCTTTCAACCACTTGGTTTCGCCTTCCTCTTGTTCTGGTGAGAGTTCGGCTTCTGGTTTCGCTTGAATTTCTTCCTGGGCTGGCTCGTGTAATGTGGGAGTATTCGAGGAAGATGTTGCCTTTTCATTCTCGCTAAGGGGAGCTTGGAGGTCGATTCGCTCTTCTTTGGGAGTTTCTGTAACCATCTTGTCAAAGTTTGTCGTATGATCTTGATGCCGAGATGCAGGATCGAAAAGACTGAATGATTTGGATGTTGCTTTTGCTTGGCATGTCGGGCATTATGTTCTCTTAAATGTTTCATGAAACAAACACACCCAGACATAAGCATGGAGGCTACCGGGGTATTCTGTAACGTATTCCCGATCCCGAACACTTAATAATTGTTATAGTGTTAAAGCTGGGGTGGTGTAGACGGAGTTGGGTATCGTTTTTGAACTGAATTCCGTTCGACCAAACAAAACCCCTCGAGCCAACATTTGCTTACCACAAAACGAATCCTTCACTCGGCATTGCCTAATCGGATCTCAATAATTGAGATTGCAAACGTCATGAGGTACTAGAACTCCCAAGGCCCAAAAACGTCAGACATCCATGTAATATCCCCAAAATCCATCATATTGACCGCTGCCATGTCTAGGCTTTGCTGATCTGGTGGATTCGGTGCTGGCATCGACTGAACCGCCTCTTGGTTCGTAGCAGATAAGGGAACACTACTGAGGTGTCTTGATAATACAGGTACCCAAGAGTTTCGGATATTTCGCATGATTTTGGCCCCCATCAAGAACACCGTCTCCTCGCCTGCACTGACCTTCATTTTGTAAACCGAGTCTATACGGGTGAAAAAGTCAATGACTTGATCCAGAAGTACCACCAAGTCAGCTGTGTTTCGCACCACCTCCTTGTCCCAAGCAGGGTCCTCGGACGTAGTGAGCCGGTACAGAGCAATCTGAATTTGTGATAACTGAATATAGACTGCAAAGGGAACTCCTGCAACCTCCTCAACAGGGATACTAAAGAACACATCGTACCATGCCCTGATTGCTTTCAGACAGGCATACATGCTCTCAATTCGTTGATTGACTGGAATGTTTTGCATGAAAAGCCCAACTGAATTAACTTGAACCTCTGTTACAAGGGCATGTGCCTGTAATACCTCTGCATCTGTTAGCGTGGCCTAGCAACACTTGCTCATCTTGTACTTACGGGTCACAGGCATGTTCAAGGGTAACCCGTCCCGAACCGCCTGAAGTTTGCCAAGCAAGCTCTTTCTAAAAATGTACGTAGGTGGAGGGGATGGATCACCCATGACATCGCGAACCAACAATTTCTGCGCTTCATCTGCCACAAGCTGATACCTAACGAATGCAGCCAACAGCTCGTCGGATGGATACCGCTTTTCTCTCTCCAGGACGTCGAGACAATCACTCATATGCGGAGTCCAGTGGAGAGTTTCCATCTTGCCAATGAAAGATGACATGCTACCAAAATCAGAAGTGGCCAAAGAGCAAAAGGATGAAACTTACACGGAAGTCAGAAACCAAAGTGACACAACGGTTCGCCGTTCCTCCAACGTGCGTAACCGCGGCGGAGCAGGTCGTCCTCCCCAAAGTTTGAAACATACTGTAAAGTATTGTTCCTCAACAGGGGCTTTTGTGAGACCAAGCTCATAGGCAATCAATACGGCCATTTGGCAAAATGTGACGATAAAAGGTTTGCCTGGGCTGGAAGTAGTGGAGGCCCTTTATGAGGCGTCAGAACATGCTACAGTAGGAAGTGGCGATAAACTAACCAGGTAACATAACAAATAATCCCTTGAAGGCAGTCCATGGATCTCTCATGGTTGATGATGACTCTTGTAGCTAATTCTTGCCGAACTCGGTCTTTCATTTTCATCTGCTGCTCGACGGACATTGACGTGATGTTCATAATACATAGCCACATAAACGGTCTCTCTTTTCGCAAAGTCGCAGCTGTCATATCGTGTGGTAAAACTACGCACGGGAACTTTTCCAGCCACGCCTTGAACTTTCCTAGATATGCTTCAGCCTCTTCTGGTGTAGGTTCAGGCAGCGACGATGTATCTTCTCCAATGCTGGAGGGCGATGTATACATGTGACTGCCCCCTGTGCTTTTGGAACCATAACTATGAGGTGCAGGATATGAGCAAGGCTGTGGTTCTGATGAAGACGACGCTGCAGCAGTTGCTAGAGACTCTAAACGGCTGGTGAGGTGATACATGTTGGACGAATTCATCAAAGGGCTGGATTCACCCGAATTCGACGGCTGCAAGTTTCCATTTGAAGGTTGAGCTGCGCGTAGGATAGTGACAAGATCTTCTAGCTTCTCTTCTAACTGAGCCGTTCTGGAAGCTGTTGATTTTTTAGCAACTCGCTTTCGCGACGTTGCCATTGTTTGACATGGCTTTCCAAGGCGATGACATCTTTCGCAGTCTTGACCAGAAGCTCTCAAGATACACTTGCATTTTGCTCTCTGGCATGCAGTACACGCCCTGCCATATCCAGCGGGTGTCCCTGTCGTACTGGATGTTGCAGAGGCTGACAGATCGGGTGGTGCCATGCTCGCTTGTGTAATTGTCGCCAATTAAGACCATGTACGTGAGTAAATAAAAAAGTTGAATAAATTCCGGTCGTATAACAGGAATTCCGAAAGCTGTACTTGAAGGTGGTAGAGAATTGCGAAAAGCCCGGAGTTAGGGGATATGACTAGCGGGATTCGGGATTCGACTAAATCCGGCTTACTGTCTCAGAGCATTCAAAGCTGTAATTGACCCGAGTTCCAGATCGAATTATGGGAGTATTGAGAGGGGTTTCATTAATTAAAAACTTATCTTGATTGTTCTCACAGTGCTTCGGAGATTTATGGTGTTTGGTAGTAATTGAGTAAGATGTCGTGATATCAGGCCACCCCTTAAATTCTTACGGCATTTGCTTATCTGAACTCCGCACATTGGGTATTTTGTGTTTATCATGAGCATCATCTGTAGCCAAGCTCAATGATTTTATAAGTAGAACATATTTAAGTCAAAATCTGATATAATTATTCATGTGGTCACTCTTCAGTTTGCCTGCGATCCACTGTTTGGACAAGAACTTACCACATTTTCCAGACAAATAATAGAAGCCTAGGATATTCGCAAAGTTGGCCGCTGGAAGCACAAGAGATGGAGTTATAGTTGGCTTACACTACCTATCTATTTAGACAATACTCTTGAATTACTTATTTTTGTACTCTACAGCTCGCAGGTCATCTTCATCTTTGCTATTACCTACGAAGCTCACAACATTTCTTTTTAACCCTTGGGAATTTTAGGGCTTCCCTTGATTGCTTGATAAGCTCCTATACTTGAAACAAATTTATAGTTAGCCTCACAATAGATAGGTTAACTGTTTAATTACATTAGCAAAAGACCAGGATCTAACTAGGTATCTACTAGGCATGTCTGGCATCAGATCTCAGGGTTACATTGCAAAGTAAGATTCCCTTTCCCTTAATTGGTTACAAATTTATCATCAGCGACATCCTATTGGCTGCATGCACTTTAGCTTCAGGGGCCAATCAAACCCGATGTTTCCCGCTCTTGTCAATTAACTTTAACGTCACAAGCTGGTAGTTAGATTCTTCAACTCCATCCTCCCCCTCTCCTCAGAGTATCAACAAGACTGGCCGCTGGAAGCATAATAGACGAAATTAATAGGTAAGTTTATGTTATTCACATCAGATTTCTTAGGCTGTTCATTTTTTACTCTAAAGCTTAGAGGCTAACTTTTCTACTATCAACCAGCCGACATCGCACCCCGTCTCAATAACTATAGCCAGACCGTTACATATCAGCCATCTACCGGTTATGGCAGCCCCTTCCATTGCAGCAGTCGAGATGCTGCCTCGATTTCTTCTTCCCCGCCTAAGCTGGGCACCGCTCTCAGTCTCACGAGCAGCCCGGCCGTTCGCCTCGATCTCAACCCCTTCTGCCGATCAACGTCAATCCCGAATCGTTAGCCCTGTCACCAAAAGGGCTTTCCATGCAACAGTCCCCAGGCAACGAGACCACCACTTTGATACACTCAAGTTTGTGAAGCGGTTACAAGGCGAAGGATTTACAGAGGAGCAATCAGCTGCTATGATGAAGGTGCTGAACGACGCTATTGAGGAGAGGTACGCATTGAAATCACGAAATTTGTAATCAATAACAATACTGACCTACCGTTAAGTATTCAAAATCTCACACGGACAATGGTCCTCCGTGAAGATGCCGCCAAAGCAACATACACCCAAAAGGTCGATTTTGCCAAGCTACGTTCCGAAATTCTTTCAGCCGACTCGACAGAATCCAACACAACACGCACCGCACACGAGCGAGTGACAAATGACATTGCGAAGCTTAGCAACCGACTTCGAGACGAAATTAGCCGTACGCAGGCCAGTGTCCGCCTCGATCTTAGCCTGGAGAAGGGCCGTATCCGAGAAGAAGCTGTGGGACAGGAGCTTAAGATCAAGGAGACAGAGGCAAAGATCGAGCAGGAGGTCGCAGCTCTGCGGGAGAAACTGGAGCAGGTCAAATTTCAGTCGCTGCAGTGGTTGATGGGTGTGTGCACAGGTTTTGCGGCGTTGTTGCTTGGTGCTTGGCGATTGCTCATGTAAGTGCTTTTGGTGCAGCATATTACGGGCTGTGGTATGCCGGAGCTGTATATACATTGCTTATGGGTTCTTTTGTTTTTCGTTCTCTAAGTCGAGGCCAAAGCCCTGTCAATACACTCAAGATTATAAACTATAGTATTCATGCCGATCTTACCTGTTGTTTCATCCATGCCGATACCCAGACCCTGATGCGTATGATACGGCTTGACAAGGACGGAGTTGGACTACTTGGAGACTCTATCTATTTTCGTATCCTAGAACCTAAAGGCCGACTTTTCTGTTATCCAGTATTAAGGGACTTCAAATGACGCCTTCCGAGAACCCCACCCCCACTTCAACCCCGCCATGATCTGGCGGTTAGTCTAATCAATCTGGTTATCGAACTTCGGCATGAAAGCCGACGACTTGTTATATAACCCGGAGGACAACTCTTTACAATAAAGATCACCAAGAAAAAGAACTATACAGCATTGTTCTTCAAACACTCATTTCACGTCCTAATCACCACTCAAGAATTGCCCAAAATGACACACAAGTCCAAGGTTCTCTTCCTGGGCAACACCAGGCAGTAAGCTCCCTATGAAGTCTATAATTTTCGTGATATTATTCTATTATGCTTATAACTTAGTTAGAGCTCAAGAGGAGTTCGACTCGCTCTCTGAGATTGTAGAGGCCATCTGGCCCAAATCAACAGATCGAGCTGGTTTCTTAGAGGAGAGCAAATCTGGCGCCTTTGACGGAATTGAGGCTATCTACCGCACAAACAAGACTTATACCACCGCTGGCATGTTTGATGCCGAGTTACTCGATAATCTGCCCAAGACACTAAAGTTTATCTGTCACAACGGTACGGTCCGACTAATCATTTCAGACTACATATAGTACATGTTGACTAATTCTTTCAGGCGCTGGATATGATCAAATTCATATCCCAGAGTGTACTTCTCGTGGTATCCGTGTTTCCAACACGCCAACAGCTGTGGATGATGCAACGGCTGATATAACCATCTTCCTTCTCATCGGTGCTTTGAGAAATCTCTCGTCTAGCATCTTCACTCTTCGTGAAGGCACTTGGCGTGGCAACCCTGCTCCTCCACTAGGCCATGATCCCCAAGGCAAGGTGCTGGGTATCCTAGGAATGGGTGGTATAGGTCGTAATGTCGCCCGCAAAGCTCGTGCTTTTGGCATGATCGTCAAGTACTATAACCGTAGCCGTTTAGCTCCAGAACTTGAAGGCGAGGCTGAGTATGTTGACTTTGAGACCCTTCTCAAAGAAAGCGATGTGTTGAGTCTCAACCTACCCCTGAACGTAAGTCAACTCAAGAGTTCCGCATCCTCAACCAAATATATTGACCTTTAATAGCCCAAGACACGACATACAATCGCGAAGCCTCAGTTCGATATTATGAAGCGCGGTGTTGTCATTGTCAATACCGCCCGCGGAGCTGTAATGGATGAAGCCGCTCTTGTTGATGCCCTTGAGTCAGGACAAGTTGCCAGCGCCGGACTCGACGTTTTCGAGAATGAGCCTGAGGTCCATCCAAGTTTGGTGAGTAACAAAAACGTACTGCTTGTCCCGCATATGGGAACTTGGACAGTGGAAACCGAAAGGGCAATGGCGGCCTGGGCTTTTGACAATATTCGTCTAGCGGTGACAGAGGGAAAGCTGAAGAGTATCGTGCCAGAGCAGAATGATATATAATAGATAGACTTAAGTCTTCATCTAGTTAGTATAGAGATCCGATAGATCAAAAGCACCAATTCCTCCAATGAATTTCGTCTATGGCGGAGGGCTTTCCCATTCACCAACCCATAGATATGGCTTGTGTTAGAGCTAAAAATCAGCTGCGAGGTAGCCAGTCAACAGCCTCAAGTTTGTAGACAGCGACGTCAACATGTATCAAAGCGACCAAAAGAATAATCACAATCAAGACAAAGATTTAAAACATTCCCGTAGACGAACATCACAACAAACAAAATATTAGAGGAAGAAAATCTCTTTTGAATTTCTACTCTATCCTGGCCACGGTTGACGGGCCTACCTTTATCGAGGTACCATTCCTTCCATCCCTATGGGGGAGGTCTCGTCTTGGTCATATCCATCCATATTCATTCCATTCATCATCCGTTTTTATATCTCGAAGGGGGGAATCATGATTAGCAAAAAAGCCAACGCCATTTTGTTGAAAAAGCAAAGATCTTTTTGCCCCTCCCTGCACCCTGCGAGGAGTCTTCTCGTCGGTATGAGAGGAGAAGTAAACCCAAATAAGCAGAAACAAAGAAGAGAAGAGTAAAAAAATCAGAAAACCGCAGATGTCCTAGTAACTCTCCCGACCCATATGCCATGCAAGTTCATGCTGTTGAAACTAGAATTTTGCCGATTGTCATGTCGACAGAAGAGGGAAAGTTCGTCACACGTAGGAGTCCAGTTGAAGGATCCTTGGGTATTGATTATGCGCTTAGTAGCGGTAGATGTCGGCCTTGAAGGGACCCTCGACGGTCAAGCCGAGGTACTCAGCCTGGACGTTGCTGAGGGTGGAGAGCTCAGCCTGGCAGTGGTCAAGGTGGAGACGGGCGACCTCCTCGTCGAGGATCTTGGGGAGGACGTAGACACCAACGTCGAGCTTGTCGGTCTTGGCGAACTCGACGTACTTCTCACCCCAAGACTTGTCAGCGGCCTTGTAAAGCATGATCTGAGCAAGGACCTGGTTGGTGAAAGAGCAGGACATGACGAAAGAAGAGTGGCCAGTAGCACAGCCAAGGTTGACGAGACGGCCCTCAGCAAGGAGGATGATGTGGCGGCCGCTGGGCATGAGGAAGCGGTCGACCTGGGGCTTGATGTTCTGAACAGAGGTGGCGTTCTTCTTGAGCCAAGCAACGTCGATCTCGATATCGAAGTGGCCAATGTTGCAAACAATGGCATCGTTGGGCATAGCCTCGAAGTGCTCGCCAGTGAGGATGTCACGGCATCCAGTGGTGGTGACGAAGATCTGACCGAACTTGGCAGCCTTCTCCATGGTGGTGACTTGGTAACCGGCCATAGCAGCCTGGAGAGCGTTGATGGGGTCAATCTCGGTGACAATGACGCGAGCACCCATGCCGTGGAGGGCCATAGCACAACCCTTACCGACATCACCGAAACCGGCAACGACAGCGACCTTGCCAGCAATCATGACATCGGTAGCACGCTTGATACCGTCAACAAGGGACTCACGGCAGCCGTAAAGGTTGTCGAACTTGGACTTGGTGACGGAGTCGTTGACGTTGATGGCGGGGACAAGGAGCTTGTTGTCACGGAGCATGCGGTAGAGGTGGTGGACACCGGTGGTGGTCTCCTCGGAGACACCGAAGCAGTCCTTGAGCATCTCAGGGTACTTCTGGTGGACAAGGGTGGTCAGGTCACCACCGTCGTCGAGGATGAGGTTGAGCTTCTTGTTGTCCTTGAAGGCAGTAAGCTGCTGCTCGAGGCACCAGTTGTACTCCTCATCGGTCTCACCCTTCCAGGCGAAGACGGGAAAACCGGCGGCGGCAATGGCAGCGGCGGCGTGGTCCTGGGTGGAGAAGATGTTGCAGCTGGTCCAGGTAACCTCAGCACCGAGAGCAGTGAGGGTCTCGATGAGGACGGCGGTCTGGATGGTCATGTGAAGGCAACCAGCGATGCGGGCACCGGCGAGAGGCTGGTCGGCAGCATACTTGGCTCGGGTCTGCATGAGACCGGGCATCTCGTTCTCAGCGAGCTCGATCTCCTTGCGGCCAAAGGCGGCAAGAGAAAGGTCAGCGACCTTGAACTTGTGGGCGGGAGCAGACATAATGGATGAGGTGGAGGAGAGGATGAAGGGATTGATGAGAAGAGAGAATAGAGGAAGAGGAAGAGAAAGAAAAAAGTGAAAGGGAAGAGGAGGAATATGTAGGTTGAAGAAGTCTTAGCAGATGGAAGACCAGACAACGAGATAACTTGGGGCGGGGCAGAAAGACGACTGCTATGGGCTGAGAGTCGATGGAGGGGGAGGGGGTTTGCAAGGGTCGGTGGGGCTGTTTACGCGGGCGGTGAGAAACATGGACGGCAAAATGAGGGGCAGAATTTTCTGCTGCCATTGAGAGGGAGCAATTTTTGAGGCGGGGCAACAAATACTTTTAAACGGGTGGTCGGTTGGCGCCTCAACAGGTACCCGAGTGGATCTCAGGGACTCGGTGTCCCCTAATAAGAATCCACATTGGAGAGAAAAAATGAAAGAGATGGGAGGAGCTTTCTCATCGTGGGAAAGCCTAGGAAGCTCATCCAAGTCGGATCTTGGTACGAATACGGACAGGATCCGTAGACAACCACGTTGATTTTTCTCGTTCAACGAGTGGGCAAAACCACACTAGACTATTTTCCGTTCAAGATTTACCCGCCTACCTTGTCAATTGAAACCTCTGAGCTGTCCGTGTCTTGTCTTGTCTTGCCTCACAATTGTTTACTACCCTTTACTTACCGTGCGTACCATGCAGTGCAGTGCTGACCCTTGATATTCCCCGCTCGGAAGCCGAGGACCGCTTCACGCGAATACTACGGGTCATTGATCGTCCTGCAAGATACAGACCGACCTCCCAGACTAGTCCCGAGTGCAGTGGTCAGAGATGCTTGGGAATATTAGCTTATTGTTGTTGTGGTCTACCAGCAATGATACCCCAGTGACAGAAGCATCACTCCACAATACATGTAGTTGCAGTACAATGAAGAATATGTCTCATATAAACTGAAACTGTTCTGATATACCCAATAGCCTAACACAAATGTCTTAGAAATGCAACAATAAATCGTAACCATACATATACTTCTTTAAACGTTAAGATTGATCAAGACTCTCACTTGGAGAGCTCGGTTTGCAAGCGCTATCTACGAAGCCGAGTTTGTGGATCAAGGCTACAGTCGTGTCCTTCTCTTTATGGCTTTTCAACAACGTCACCATCGTCAACGTCAGGCTGGCCCATCATGTACTCATCAAGTGCTCCTCTCTTTCTCAACGCTTTAAAATCTAGACCAGCACTCGATATTATTCCACGTTGTCCGGAACGCCGCCTATGCAAACCATCACTGAGCGTCTCGTTTTCTTGAATTTCTTCGAGACTTTTTGAACCCCGTCTCATCCATTCTCCATCTATTTGGGCATCAAGTCCTCCCGCACAGCGAACATCTTGGCACTGACGTTGGCTGTGAATCCATCCACCTGCTTGCTGTATTGCTCCACCTGCTTGGCGTTCAACATACCCTCCAGTCGGCTGGGCTCCTGAGGAAGCTTGAACAGTCGTTGCCACTCGTCCTCGGGAAGAGGCTCCTGCTTGGCAGCAACACGCTGAGCGTTCTCATTCTTGCGCTTGGTCTGCCATTGTGTGATCTTGGTCTGCTCACGGGCGAGTTGGCGCTGGTAGTATTGGAAGTTGTTGAGGTCGGTGTAGTGCGACTCAATGCTCTCGAGGAGGAGATCGCAGGTCTTCTCGAGGAAGGGGTCGATCGCAAGGTCGAGGTTGTCGATCGAGGGGTACAGAGGGGGCTCGAGAGCGTTGCGGTGGAGGTCATCGAGCGATGTGGGCTGCTCGATAGCACCCTTGGCGGGAGCGGAGGGGATCTGGTGGAGGAAAGTTGTGAGGAGGTGAGAGTTGTGGACGCTGACAGAGACCTCGCTGAGGATGTCCTTGAAGCTGAGCTTGGACTTTTGCAAGCTAGTCTTTGTTAGCATCTTTATCACCATCAGCAGTATATGGCATCCTACCTCTCAGTTGTGAACTTGCCCTCCTTATAGGCACTCATAAAAGTAGGAGACAGACGGAAGGCTCGGAAGGTCAAGTTGCCCTGGGAACTCTTGCTGGCATCGTAAACGAGGGCGACGGCGTTCTCGTTGGTGCTTTGGTAGTGAAACTGGTTCTCGACGAAGTTCATGTTGACAAAGTTGCCCATGGTGGCACTTGTGTACCAACCAACGTTGTTGGCATCGACGTTGACCTCCTTGAGGTGTCGGATCATCTCGTTTTGGTAGGCAATGTTCTTCTGCTGTCGGGGAGCAGCAGCGGCGAGCTGCGAGGCATCGCTCTGGTGGCCATCGGTGGTGGTGGGGTCGACGGTAGGGAAAGGGAAGGTGTTGGTGACTTCAAGAAGGCCTTCACTCTCCATTCCAACAATAGCTCCAGTCGCAACAGAAGGGAAAGCCGAAGAGCAGTGCTTGGCGATCTTCATAATAACCTATAGACACCACGAACTGAGGTCAGTCCTCCTACTCCTACTTCAAGAGGGGGTCTCGAAAGGTGGGGCATGTTCAACTCACCAGAGCCTCGACTTGGACGGCCTGGAAAGGCGCAGTAGCAGGCGCATCGTTCTGAGCGTCCGCCATCTTGACAAAAATTCGAGAGGAGATATTCACGGGGCCGCGAGAGACGGAGAGAGGTTCGGCACTATGATCGCGAAAAGGGCGGGTGGTGTTGCAAGGCCTCGGGACTCTGAAGGTGGGAATATCGAAACTTTTCGTGTACTCATTTGTGGGTGTTGTGGGATGCGGAGGCGGTGAAGTACGGCAGATTATATATCCCGTGCTTGAACGATGCAGAGCCGAACGACTACCTCCATTTATCACCAACAGACAGAATGCGTGCAACAGTGATGCAATGCGTTTTCTGCAATCAAAATATTCAATATTATGCGCAATTATTTGTCTATTGGATTTGATGTTTTCTTGCTCACGCGAGTCTGGACATGCTACGTTCTGTTCTACGGCGCATGTCTCTATGCTTAACTTTCGATGCAATTCACGTTGACTTGGAACCAGTTTGTGGAAGCGCCCTCTTTATCTTTCTTGAGCCGTCTACTATCTAGATTTCTACCAATATCCAATCAATGTTTCTTTTTTAATAAACGCCGTTCACCTTTTACTCGTTCCGTCCCATATTCCCAAACTTAGTGCCCGCATCTTGAAGCATAACCCTTTTCTAAACCTTTTCAAGATATTCCCAAACGCCTCATAAGGATCAAGCAAAAAATTGGAGAGGTTACTCTCAGCCTTATGCTGAATCCTCCCATGGGATAATTTCCCAGTCTTCAACATTATCTCGGATGATGAGTCGATGCTGATCGATCTTCCAGAACGCATACATGGACCGCGTTGCTCCTGCAGCTTTTCGATGAGCTGGGCCAGTGCCGCCCTTCTTTGCATCTTCTCGAGATCGCCAGATGCAGGTTGCCAAGTTGGCCAATACTGAGTCAGGCTCACCGAACCAGTACCTGTTCATGTCAATATGCAAGACTCGTGAAACACAAGGTTCTTCAACTCACTTTAGGAAGCCACCACTTGCAACGGCCTCAGCATGGGCTCCTTTGTCGAGACGGCCAAGATCGGCATACTCAGTTGTTTCCTTGATCCGTGAACGGAATGCCACGATGTAGAACGATGTCTCCTTGAAACCCTTGCCAGACTCGAGAGCAAGGCGGCTCACTTCTTCTATCACTTCTGGCCAGTTGAAGGATTCCGTGTATGGCGCGGTCGCATAATCTTCGCGCAGAGCCCGAAATTTTCCCAGGGCTTTTGCGAGGATTTTGTTCTCATTATCGAGGGTTTCGAGATCGAGCAAATGTTCCTGCTCAGTATATGGCGATTGTACGAGGTATCGATCCGAAGGAGCCAGGGTCGAGGTAATCTCTCTTACGTCGACTTGCGCAACAGTCTTTGAGAAGATGTCCAGAGCTGCACCAGGTGCCGTTTGAATATCGACATTTGCCATCGTGGCTTCTGTGAGAGCAGAAAACTTGATATTTAATCGTATCTTTGATGTCAATCAGTCAGTATCAACGCTGTCTGACTGGTACTGCTTTTTGTTATAGACAATGGCAGATTTCGAGGGGTAGACTATTGACAACTACGAATCAAGACGACAAAACCACAACAGCGAGCCATCGGCCTTTTTATCTTCATAAAGACTCATTCCTCAGCATGTTAGGCCATCAAGCCGTAAATAACGTGCTAAATGACACCATCCGGAGGAGACGACGACGAAGTGGTACATGTGGGTCGGTCAAGACTCTCACAGGGACTTTCTGCCAATGCCGACATGTTAGTGCGAGAGGCCGGTCATCTCGAAACATAGCATTGATCGATCCAGACCAGTGAGAATCGTTGCCTCGAGTCAGCCAGGTGTTCTATTTGTAGCATGGAAAGATTCTACGGCTCAGTCTGTGGCTGTGGAAGACAAGGAAACAAGCTCAAAACTTCCAAGTAGACAAGGTTTGAAGAGCGTTTTCGTCTTCAGCCTTTAACATCATTGGACCCTTGAATTGGGCACATGTATCAATGGTGACATTCGGGAAGTCGCTTGTTTAAGCAGCGGCACTTGAAAGAGTCAGTTCCTCACCGCCATACACATACACCAATAACTTTTCGCCGAAATATTAGCATCTGCTAGGAGAATGCGAGGTCGGAGCATAGGTACAAACAAATATACTTTTGTGTAACAAGGGGTGTTCAACTGACAAAAAAAATGTCCGCCACTAGTGCAAGCCAAGACTCAGTGACAGTAACAGTTGGCGCTAAAGTTGCGGTACTTTGTCCAGCTCTTGAGTTTCCTGCTGTAGTTACATTAGTAGTTGTTGAGGTTAACATAAGTCACAAGAACATCTTGAATATGACTGTTGCTTACACGGATGAGTTCATATGACCATAAATTCATTGTATTCCAACCTGTATTAGAATAGTTCATGATTAAACTCTATGTGTTCCTGGCTATGTCACATATGTAATCCGGGGAAGGCGTCAGAAGCCACAAGGATGTCGACATAGGGTCTACGATTTTCTTTGTTGATCCCTTCGCAGTGCATTGAAATATCAGCGGTGTAATTTGTAAGACTCATGTCATTTAAGCGTGTTACACCTGGTTTCCTCATACTTGGCTGAATTGAAATATGATTTTTAAATTAATTGTCTAATTGGTCCGATCCTGACTTACATCTTCCCCTTCATAGCGCAGCATCATCCTCGGTATCTGGTTTCCCTCTTCTCAGCCAGACCTTAGCCATCTCGTAAGATCCCAAGTATAGTCCACTTCCCAACATCGTCCATGATGACCGCAGAGCAGCACCCCTGAAGAAGCCTCGAACACCTCTTTCCTGGTATACCTCCTTGGACACGGTCCATGCTCCCTTCTTTGGGCGTTTCCCCTCCATCTTAGCAGCAACTTCACCCTGGCCCCGTGTCGAACTTTCGTTCTGATTACCGGCACTCAACATCATCCGCGTCTTGACAACGTCGCTTGGTGTGGTTATGAAAGCTGCCACTGATCCTGCGCTTCCTGCGCTTAGGCCTGTCACCAGTCCTGTCTCAATTAATCCTGGGTCTGAACTACCAGGTCCTTTAGAAGTCCAGTATGTTGAACGTACGTGCTCAAAAATGGGGAACTGAAGAGCTGTGAAAGGTAAATTTCGTGCAACGAGTGCTGTGTAGCCAGTAAACAGACGTCGGGATGCACCGTCACCGGCCAGCTGACGGAAAGCCTGTAGCGATGTTGATGATCCAGACTTTGAGGCCCCATGGCTGTCATTCTGTAGCATTTGTGCATTCTGCTTGATGACTTCTGCTGGTGCGAGTATCAAGCAGGATGCCATTTCTGCAAATCCTGAAGCTGCTGAGTGGACCAAGGGTTGCGGTAGTGGTGTCGCATTACCGATTGCTTTTTTCGCGCTCTCATATGTTGAGAAGAACACACCAGCTGTAATCTGTATAAGCCGAGCTGATCATCATATCCGTTGGTTCGTGACATACCTGCTGGAAGAGTAGCCAATACTACACTTCCAATGCCTTGGTAAAGCCCTCTTATAGCCCATACATTCTTCGAACTCCCTGAATATGTCTTGATATAATCTTGACTCTGCATACGAGTCTTGATAGTATCAAGAGGGTAGACCAAGACGTCTACTGTAAATGCTGCAATAGCACCGGCCTAGTTAACAGTGTCAGTAGAGCTGTAAAAGTAGAGGAGCATTCAATACCATACTATATAGATGTCCGTCATACTTGATGCTCAAATTCGGTATTGAACTTGAAATATTGTAGCACAGAGTTGTGCCAACTTTTGTGTTAAGTCTTATTACACCATGAGTTGGTGATGTCATGATCATGATTGCACCCCATTTAATCTACCCTGGAGTTCACAACCTGAATATACCTTCTACGAAAAAAGATAAATTAATATAGAGCGTTAGTTCAATATATTGTGTATTGATCTAGAGCTAATTTTGTGCTTTAGGAAGTTATCTTTTTTTTTCTGGTTGTGTATCAGTATAAAACCCTATGTATGCAACATAGGAGTTTCATATCACACAACTCAAGAAGTATTTTAACGTAATAAACAGAAGGAAGAGAAGAATCCTAAAACACAAACTACTTTTAATTAAGAATGTATGTGACCCCTTTTAATTGCGCCCGGTCCATATACAATCCCATGATTCAAGCAAGCCATAGCGCTTCCTCTGCCGTCTATGTGACCGACTTAAAGACTCCAAACTTCCCAAGTTAAACCAAATGCTTGCGTTCCCATCTTTATATGTCGTACTCTGCTCTATCATGAAACTGCGCCGTAAAACAAAATTGACAAAGTAAATCATAGCTTGCTCTTTGGAGCAGGGGCAATCTCGTTGACCACCGCTACCACCACACAAATATCGTCAACTTTGCCTCCGTGCCAGTTCTCATTGGGATAATATTTGTGAACTTCTTTGGCAAATGGGCCGTCGACCTTGGTGTTGATGCTGGCGCGCTTGGCAGCTGTTACAAGTTCGGTAGCGAGTGCACTCTGAAGTGTTACTGTTCGCTTGCCCTCAGAGTTATCGGGTAGCTCGACCAGGGGTTCCAAAGACTCTGCCACACCAACACCACCAGGTTCGGTCATTACCCAGGCCCCGGAAGAAACCAAGACCCGACTAGCGATGCGGAGTATATCTTGGTTGAATAGGTTGTCCAAAACACCGTCGGTCGCAAGGACAATTATATCGCCATGGCGGAGTGCGTGTTGGGTAACGTCAGCGTCACGGGGGAGGTCGCTTAGTTGAGCGCCACCAAAAGCTGCCATGCGAGCAGCAACACTAGGAGGTACAAGCGACAGTTGGAAAGGTGTGTTGAAGGCGTGAGTTTGGGGTTCCGAGTAAGTGTGTACACCGTTCAATCGCAGTTGCAGGAAGCCAGAATCACCCAGGTTCGCAACCTCTAAATTTCCATCTGCACCTGCAATGGCTACACATGCCGTACTTCCACCAGCGCGAAGACTGCGATCGTTGCAGATCGCATCGTATCCCTTCTGCATCAATTGTCTAGCCGTCAAGGGGGGCTCTGAGCTGGTCTGATGTTCGTGAGCAGCCAATGCCATATAGTCGCAGAATCCGTGGGAAAAGTCTGCGGGGTCAACACCAGAGTCTACCCAGCCTCCGACGCCATCAGCAACGCCAAAGGCTACTGAGCCGGAATCATTGACTCGGCTGACAAAGAAGGCATCGTGGCCAGACTCGGGACGGGCGGAAGGTCTTCGTCGGTTTTTTGGAGGCTGAATTCGATTGTATGGGTTGAAATGAAAGATGTGGCTAGAAGGATCGTATGGTCTATCTTTGGCAATAAATGACGATGCGACATGGTAAGAGAATCGAGATGTATCGGGCGAGGTGGAGTAAAGTTTCGATCGCGAGCATGAGGTCATTGCGACATGAGGTTGGGTTCGAGGTCGAGGGCCAGATTGAGTCGAAACTGAAACAATTAGAACCACGAAGATCCAGGGATCACATATATGGTGCGACTAACATTTAGCAAACGTTCGCCATGAAGCCGCAGCCAGTCGATTGCAAGGTGCGGCCATGGAGGGCTAGAAGTGGATCGTATCGAGACGAGACGAGACGATAATTGATGAGAGTATTGGCGATTTCGAGCGGGCAAACAGAGAATGTTAACAATATTAATAACCAGTCAATCCAAGAATTGATCACAGAGAAACCATCTTTGCCAAGCAAATCGTAAGAGAAAAATTCGGTGTCATATGAGAAGTGGGATCGCGAACGGAGAAACAAAGTTGTTGAGCGCCGATACACCAACTGGTTATCTAATCTTGTCCGGGGCCCCTCCAATCTTCTTTCTGTCAAAGTTTCAAGTGGAGAACCAATTCCTCGGAACAAAGACAGGGAACCAAGCACAGCCACATGCACAATTGATGGATACAGCCACTTGAGTGTCGTTCTGAAATATTTCGGAACCTCATCTCCGCAATTATTGATAACCGTTGATGATCCGAGATCGATCTCCTTGAGTCACGTGTTTTCACGAGCCCGTTCCTGTCGATTCCGAGTGTATGTGAGCCGAAGTTGACAATCGCTAATTTCTGATTGGCCAGGGTGAAGCCGCAAGTCCCAGTGTAAACTGCAATAACCGAGGAAGGTTTGCCTTCCCAATACATGACGACGAGAATCCTCTGGCCGCCACCCTTTGAGAATATCGACAATTCAGCTCTAACGGAGGGGATTGTACGGCATTTCTTCCTGTCAATCGCCTGATCACAGCTCCAACTATATATCGCGAAGTTTGACTGTCCTTCTCCTCCGGTCCCAATCGCAATTGTAATTCGATTCGATCCACCATGGCTGCTCTCCGATCTTCCTCTCGCCTTGTTGGCGCCTTCTCAAGGACGGCTGCCATCCGACCCGGCACTGTCTTTACTCGTTCTATGGCCTCTGTCAGCGAGCCTGCCAAGGAGCCCGAGTCCAAGATGAAGTCCTTCCAGATCTACCGATGGAACCCCGATACCCCCAGCGAGAAGCCCCGTCTCCAGACCTACACTCTGGATCTTAACAAGACTGGACCCATGATTCTCGATGCCCTTATCCGAATCAAGAACGAGCTCGACCCTACTCTGACCTTCCGACGAAGTTGCCGTGAGGGTATCTGTGGTAGCTGTGCCATGAACATTAACGGCCAAAACACCCTTGCCTGCTTGTGTACGACCCCTTGACCCGAGTCGCATGCGGCATATCACGACTACGAGAACAAAACGCTAATAAAGTACCCAGGCCGTATCCCTACCGAGGCTGCTTCCGACGTCAAGATCTACCCTCTTCCTCACACCTACGTCGTCAAGGACCTTGTCCCTGATCTGACACACTTTTACAAGCAGTACAAGAGCATCAAGCCCTACCTCCAGCGCGATACCCCTGCCGAAGACGTATGACTTCTTTCTAACTTGTAGATATTCGCTTTTGCTGACCAAATTAATAGGGACGGGAGTACCGACAGACCAAGGAGGACCGACGCAAGCTCGACGGTCTTTACGAGTGCATTCTCTGCGCCTGCTGCTCTACTTCATGCCCATCTTACTGGTGGAACTCTGAGGAGTACCTCGGCCCTGCTATTCTGCTCCAGTCTTACCGATGGCTCGCCGATTCTCGTGACCAACGTACCGCCGAGCGAAAGCAGAACCTCGAGAACTCAATGAGCTTGTACCGTTGCCACACTATCCTTAACTGTACGCGAGCTTGCCCCAAGGGTCTTAACCCCGGTAAGGCGATTGCCGAGATCAAGAAGCAGATGGCTTTCGGCAACTAAACGAAAAAAACATAAGTTTGTTGTAAAAAACGAATATGGCGAGTGAGGGAGAAGCGATCTGAAGGGTTATCGCAGATGAAAACTGCGAATGAGATTATTAGGACTTTAACCCTGTGTATAGGCTAGATGAAAGGAGTTTCATGCTGTGTTCTGATAGCTAACTTGGCAATATTATTTTCTTGATCGTTCACTTTCGGCTTACCCGTCACGATAAAAGTTGTTCTTGTTTTGACTAGAGACTAACCTAGAAGCTGCCCTACCGATATACACCGAATGCTGTCGAACCGGATCATGTCTGCTCACCAATACAACTCGGCCTACCCCCGACTGGCAACATATCAACAATTCCAATCAGGATTGCGACTCGAGGAAAGACAAACTGTGGAATTGGATTCTTCCATTTGGGGCCAAGGGATACTCGCAAAGTGTATCTACCAAGAGACACATTACCTCATCCTTCTGTTCGTCTATTATCTTGGTGTGGGGATCAAGCTGGTCGATCCATCAACCCTGCAGATACTCCATGATCGACTTGAACAAAGATCGACACTTACAGGGGACCTGCATACCGTTGAGTGTCTTTGACTTCCATCATCCAACGCAAGGGGCTGTCTCAAAGCAAAGGTTCCCTCAATTCAACGTTTTGAGATTCGGGACGGTCCTCAGGGTGGCTGGTACTGGTGGTACATGTGCACGCAGAGCAATCAAACAGTACGCATTGAGTTAATTGAACCGAACCCAAGTAGCTTCGGAGATTTCTTACAAGCTTGAATATGTATTGTCTTGCTTTGCTACCGTTAGCCTAGAAGCATTAGAGATGCTAACCACTGGAAGCATAAGAGATTAATTAGTAAGTTTATTTTACTCTTCGTGTTAATGTTTATGTTACCCGCTAGCTTTAGTCTACTGTTACAAAGGTAGTTTTGTTCAAAATTTCATACGATAGCTCAATAATGATCGACCACCCGACATCAAAGAACCTGCTGTCGTGGGTATGCTTATGACGTTTATAGTGTCCATCCTTAAGACCTGACACATGATGTTTAGATCCTTTTTCAACAACATTTAGCAGGTCTACCTAATTTTGTGAGAGGCAGGTATCTACCGTATTACTGATGATTTACTCCTGCCTTCAGAATGACCCGTGACGTTGCACGATCGCCATGTGTCTCGCAACTTCTATGTTTGACAGGAGCTTATTGGATGCATCTCGAGCTGGGGAATGTGCGTGCCTCGTATATCGACAGTTTTCCTCACCATTGAGTCTTGGTAGTCGATCACAGGTCAATGCGGTTACCGAATGGTCCTTGCTTTCACTCTCCTTCTTAATTTCATTGCAAGTTAAAGTGGCATGAGTGTCGCTCTCGTTACAGATATAAAGACAAACCCTCCTCCCAAGAGACCAACAGTTCATCAAATCATCCAAAACACTAAATAACATCAAACTTCATCCATCGATAATCATGCTCTTCAAGGCCATCACTACCATCACCTTCGCCGGGTTGGTTATCGCGGCTCCTGTTAGTTCTGATCCTCCGTGTGCAACAATTTGCCAGGATGGCGTCAATGACTGTGGTCAACCATGGGGAGGGTGAGCATCGACCGCCAGCTGACTTTCTACTTGAATTATATCGATGTTAATTATGATCAGATGCTGGGATATTTGCAAACCCGAGGAGTCTCCCACACCACCACCCTGTACATATACTTATACGCCAATCATCCCTCCTATCACTCCTGATCCCACAATCACCCTTCCAGTTATTACTCCCGATCCAACTATTACTATTTCGATTATCACCCCTGACCCAACTATCACTCTTCCGATTATCACCGGAGACGGGGATTTCACGACTGTTGTCCCTACCCCACGACTGGTTGATTAAATGTTCTTTCGGCTCTTTGTTGAACGAAGAGTTGAAACTCTTTGGTCGTGGATAATGATTCTGTGGCAGAAATGATGGCGATAATGAAGTTTGTTTATTTTTACGAGGGGGCGGGAGTTGTTGATAATGCATGTATGTATAGAGGCACAGGACTGTCACTCGGCCGTAATTTGGTTCTATATATACGCTATTGTGACTCTCAAGTTCCCTGGCCTGCTACCATAGCTAATAGTATGCATTGCCTGGCGTGCTTGGACTCCGTGAATAGTCGTGTACAGTCCCAGGGAACGCACCAACTGGTGCCGAAGCCTCACCCTTGATATCATCATCTGAACTCAAGTCATCGACATACGCATCATCGTCCTCTGGCGGTGCACGCATGCCTTCCAACACGTCTCTATCAAGTGAAGGGACTTCAAAAGGTTTTATCGTGTGAATCTCCCGCCCTGATGGCATCTTGCTGAGAAGGGTATTGATGGGAGGGACAATTTGCGTGTTCATCTGCAATCATGTTAGTGTGTGTTTTGTTAAGACGACCAGGGTAGCTTACGGTATCATTGACTTTGTTCCACTTGACATCAAGCATCTCCAGTACTCTTATTTCCTCCAACTTGCCTGCATCACTCCCCCATGCGGCCTCTTTATCCACTCGCCGATCTTCACGCTTTTCTGAAATATCTTTCTTGAACTTGCTGAAGCTGAGACCCTTCTTACTGTGATCCTTGGGCTCAACACCTAGTTCCGATAGACCAGCACGGACCCATCCAATACCATCCGCAACTTGACCACCCAGCTCAGCATCAATTCCGAAGAAACGGCAGGCCCGAGCTCGACATGTTCGACGGAGGTCTTCTATGTATTTTAGAAGAGCGCCGTTGATTTTAAGCGATCCGGTTCCAGCTGTGCTGCATAAAGATGATGCTTTCGCTGCATGTTCCGAGGCCGCTAAGCAGAGTCGAGCATATAGATGGGCGCGAACCTTTGGGATTTCAGGGGCCTTGAACATCCACTCTTTATCGCTTTTGTTACGTTCTTGTGCAACTATTGCCGGGTATGGGTCGTCTTTGAGGACAGCAAGTAATGTGGCTTCAGCTAGGGCTAGAGAAGATAAGGCTCGAGCTGTGCCTTGAGAAACATCAGGACATGGCGGGCTGACTGTGGCATGCTCTCCTCGGTTTGCAAGATAGTCATATACTGAAGCAGCTTCAAGTAGAGATTTTGTTGCTGTCTGGATTGCATTGGTTCGCTCCTGGGCCCCAAGGAATTCGCTTCTGGTAGAGTACAGAGGTTGTAAGGCGGACCGAGATGCTAGAACGTGCGAGAAGCCTAATGTTGAGACCACAAACGCAATTTCATGTTCCAGAGACGAGATCTTGATTCTGGCCCTCTCGCGTCCTGGGACGACTTCGCCCGACAAAGTTGGTCTCCATTCAATGACTGGAGGAGTCTTGAGAGTGACAATTACCGTGCCTCTGTTGCTTAGACCTTCGTCCACTACTAGCAGATAGGGAAGATAGCCATTAACACTTGAAACTACAGTGTTCAGATTCGAGATTTGAGAGCTTGGGGGGAGTCTCTTGTGCTTCTTCAAGGCATCGCGAACTACCCCGCGATACGTGCTCGCGTTGAGGGGCAGTGAAGGGTGGGTATCGGAGCTGAAGCTGGATGAGAAGGAGAAAGAGGAAGTTGTCGGGAGAATGAAAGGAAACGGCATTTTGAAAGGCGATTGCTTTCACTCTGTGGCTTCTTATATCAAAAATCGGTCAGAAAGTGGAAAAGACATAAGAGTTTGTGACGCAACGGCTTGCCAAGCTCTCGGCTCCCATTTCCCAGCCGCCTGATGGCATCACCATACTGTGTTAATTGACATAGTTTACACACTGTAAAAGTGACGTCGGGATCGGAAGCTCCTTTTCGGCCGATGTTGAATTAGAATCTCCACTAAAATTTCCGGGGTCGCTTGCTTGCATTGCATCTAGACTTAGAGCTACGAAGCTCCACGCTCTCTCCTCATTCATCAATCAGCAGCGAAGAGCTTTAATATTGTCGCTACAACAAATCCCGAGGCGACAATGGCTGGCCCTTCACCGTCACCGCACAAGGCCCGTCGCAGGACTCCCAAGAAACCAGGCAATGGCAGTGGTACCGATATCAAAGAGAGGGCCCCTCGTTCAGAAGCCCTAGTAAGGGCGCCTGCGTTTCCTCTTGCGGCCTTTCTTTGGCCTGCGCGTACTTCGCTGTCGCAATGGGAGGTTCTACCCGTGATCCTCATGGTTGTCGGCCTCTTTAGATGGGCTGCTGGCTTGTGGGGATATTCTGGTAAGGATCAACACTTCTATCTGGGGTATTTGCCCATCATGACACCTTTCGCTAATATGGGTTTTTTTCCCTAGGTTTCCGCAAACCTCCCATGTTTGGCGACTACGAAGCTCAGCGACACTGGATGGAAGTCACGACGCAACTTCCCATCTCGCAATGGTATTTCCACGATCTTCAGTGGTGGGGTCTCGACTATCCTCCTCTCACTGCCTACCACAGCTGGGTTCTGGGCAAGCTTGGATCCTACATCGACCCTTCTTGGTTCGCCCTCTTCACCTCGCGAGGAAACCAGGACCCCGATCTCAAGATCTTCATGAGGGCAACTGTCATTGTGTCGGAGTACTTGATCTACATTCCGGCCGCGATTGTCTTTGTGCGACGATACAGCAGACTTCAGGGGGTTACCAACTGGACTGCATGGCTCGCACTCGTCGCGATCCTGATGCAGCCCGCCACGATTCTTATCGACCATGTCCACTTCCAGTACAACACCGTCATGCTCGGATTCGTCATGGCGAGTATGTCAAGTATGCTGGCTGAGCGATACAAGTGGGCTGCCGTCTTCTTCGTTGGCGCACTAGGATTTAAGCAAATGGCCCTGTACTACGCTTTCAGCGTCTTCTCCTACCTCCTCGGACGATGTGTTTTCCCTCGAATCGATCTTACGAGGCTCTTCGGCATTGCGCTTGTCACAGCTATCTCCTTCGCCATTCTCATCTTACCTCTAATCATTGGCACTTTCTACGACAAAACACAGGGCATTGACGCACATGGAGGCTCCAAAGATTCTCCTTCTCTTCCTTTGCTCCCTCAGCTTGTCGATATTCTTGACACTGATGCCTTTTACTGGCCGTACGTGGAACAGATGGTCCAGCTGGTCCACCGTGTCTTCCCGTTTGCTCGTGGCTTGTTCGAAGATAAAGTTGCTAACTTTTGGTGCGCTGCCAATGTTGTCATCAAGCTTCGACAGTGGCCGACACCTCTTCTTCAAAAGGTGGCTCTCGGTGCTACACTTGCTTCGATCATCCCACCTAACGTCATCCTGTTCTTGCGACCCCGAAAGACAACCCTGCCCTTGGCTTTTGCTGCTACGGCCTGGGGATTCTTTTTGTTCAGCTACCAGGTTCACGAGAAGAGTGTCCTACTACCATTAATGCCTATGACTTTGCTCCTGGCTGGAAAGCAGGGCTTGAACAAGGATACTCGGGCCTGGGTGGGATTTGCTAACCTTTTGGGAGTCTGGACTATGTTTCCTTTGCTCAAGCGAGTTGATCTGAAGATTCCGTATGCAGTTCTGAGCCTTCTCTGGTCTTACCTGCTCGGACTTCCACCAACATCCCTCAGCGCTTACTTTCAAGAGGGCCAGGCTGTCTGGGTCCAATGGGGTACTGCGCTGCTGCACTGGGCATTCTATCTGGCCATGGGTGCGTGGCACGCCCTCGATGCCTTTGCGCCGCCTCCTGTTGACAAGCCTGACCTCTGGGTCGTGGCAAATGTCGGCATCGGTGCTGCTGGGTTCATCATCTGCTACCTGTGGTGCTTCTTCAAGCTTCTTCAGGAGAGCGATCTACTACCTGGAGGCTCATCCAGGAGTTCAGGTAAAAAGAACAAGACCTTATAGAGGTAGATTTTTCTTTTCGATAATAATGCAATGTTCTTTTTGATTTCTATATCGATCCTCTTCTATGCAATCGGAATGAGAAAACTGAATCTGTGACTCGAAGTTGCTGGATAAAGCCCACGGCTTATCGCAGGTATACTACCATCAGGCGAACCCGCTTCTCTATACTGCCATGGGTTGAGAAGTGATGTGGCTGTCGCCGGCAAAAGTTCGTGCTTATCCAGTCTGCAGGAACTAGTATCGTACCGTGCAGCACAAAATCTGAGATGTTAAAAAAGCTTCTGACACGAAGGACCAGGGATGGCAACTGAAGTAGGGTCATGCCCACAGCACAAGAGGACGTGCCTTGGCCTTGAGATACAACCTCTTCTTTCTCGTTATGAAGAGGCTTGTGCTAGCCGCGTTCTCTTCTCTGACATGATGACAGAAACGGGCTGAGGTGCAGTCTTTGCCATAATGAGTTAACCGGGATGCTTACTTTCCTGTCCTGTGAGTATACAGGGGGCTTCTGTGTCGAGTATTACAAGGTGCTCTCAAACACACTCGATAGGAATGGTGGGTTGGCGGATTTGTTTCTCGTTTTACCCGTTCCGAGAGTCTGGATGAGAAAATTGCAGATCCATTTATCGGAAACCAGATCTATTGTGGAGGCTGAGTTTCCCGGTCTGGAGTTTCGATGTCTTATTCTAGACGAGCTGACAAGCCTCTGACTCGGCCGTAGGACCAAACAGAACCAGGACCGAATCGTGTCGCGGCAAGGTATACCCAGTCTTTCGGCTTACAAACATACGTTACTGATGAAATCGAAAAAAAAGTGTTTCAATACGTGGCAGGGCGGTATTTTCTGCCTACATTACTGGAGAGGCGAAGATACTTTGCTGCTAGGCTGGAGAGCTCGTGGGGGCCGAAACTACAGAACAAGATTGACGATCTTGGGCCTGATCTACAAAGTATCGTTTGCTATGTACTGAGGATCCGATTGTATTCGGTATTGACTGCATACCCACACTACCACATACTGCAACACAACTATCTATCGCGGAGTGGTTCCGGCCCCTCACAACTCCAAAGGTGCTCAGTCTTGGGGCCTTCCCGATTGCGACAAGATATTCGCCGCTTGACGAGTGAAAAAGTGCAGAAAGCGAAGATACGAGTGGTCAAGTTGGAGGGGGGATGGGCAAATTTCTAGGCCGAGGGTTGTCCCGCTGGTTGTGTTGTCAGGTTGTCTCCTCTCCCAGCAAATGATCCCTGCCCTGCATTAAATGATCTGACATGCTGCAGTAGACGATTCGGCCTGAGCGTGTCTTTCTTATTTACCAATCCTATCATTAAATTGCCGAGCCTCGAGTTTCGTCCCAAGTCTTCTCAAGACAAACCTGTCCAAGGAAAAAGGATCATGAAACGTGTCAGTCGATAAAGGGGAGCTGCAGCATCTCTGTCTTTGTTTGTGTTGTTCCTGGACTATTAGACGCGGGCTCGGCTGTGGCGTATAAGGCTGAGGAAGATTTTCGTTGTTAAAAAAAGGTGTGTTGGGTAGCCCAAAACGGGCCAACAGCTCCGAGCGAGTCTTTTCTACGGATACTCAGCCTTCATTACGGGGCTGATAGTATTGAGAGGTGAAGGGAAGAAGAGGTGAGGTTGGATTTACGGGACTTCAGTTCACTAGCGTCCGTTGCTACAGACCGAAGGATGCAACCCTCAAATTGCCAGCTTATTATGGATACTTGGGGCTGATGCTGACTGGTTGTATGGTAAGATCCCTGTAGTATGCTTGAGTAGCGCTTACTGTGCTGTGTTAGCACGAGCATGTACCATGTTTGTCTTGTTGAAGCTCGACTTGACTTGGCTAATAAGCTGACAGTGGAGATTGTCTGATCTGTACATTCGTTCTACTCTGCTGTGCTGTGCTGCAACTTGTGGTTGTGGTAGTGGTGGTGAGTAAAGTTTGGTGATCTGGTCTAGACTTAAGCATAGTACTCAACTCTATGTATATCCAGCCAGACCTTGTGCTAAACAACAAAGATATGGCACAGAACAACATATCAATGCTTCACATGAAACACGACTTGATTTAGCATGTGCTGCCATCACCAACAAGGCTGAGCTTGGTCCTGGGGTCTTCAAAAGATGAGCGGGCTTAGAAATGCTTGGCTCCTTTGTTCATACTGTCGTAACCATTTCAGTACATGCAAGTGCATCCATTGATGGTGTGCTGAACCGAGCCAAAGCCTGAACACAAAAAAGCAACTCGCTCAGCCCCCAAAGCCAAGGGGTGGTCAGTACCCAGCCAGCCATAGCCCATGGCCTCTCTCATCCTGCGAGCATGGATCCTTGAGGCTGTCGTCTATGACCCACATCCAGTCCATCCTTTGTCTAGTCCCTTCCTTTATGTACGGTTCCTCCGTTCAAGTATGGAAAGTAAAAAAGACGTGGGACCTCGTTACTCAGCTTCGTCCTCTCCGCTTGTTTCTCCTCTTTCACTTCTCGTTCACCTCATTGCTGCATATTCAAACCTGGATTGAATTTGCTTGCTTCTTCCACAAGCTGTTTCTCATTCAGTGTTAGCCAGCTACTCATAATGGTGTCCAAGTCATTAATAGCCCTCGTGGCGGCTCTCGCTACAGTTTGGGCTCAGTCTACAGAAGATCCTACAGCAACGGCCGAGGAAACTGCTTCAGGAACTTCTACCGCTGCCGAGAAGACCCATACTATCAATGTCGGAGCTGTAAGTTGAACAGTAAGATATGCCATATAAACATTGATGCTGATATGAGATAGTCTGGTCACAAGTTCACACCTTCTGAGGTCGAGGCTGATGTTGGCGATATCATCGAATGGCGATTCTACCCCACTGACCATTGGGTCATCCGAGGAGACTACGATAACCCATGCATTCCCTACGAGTATATCGGCTACAACCGCAAGGGATTCTCGAGCGGAACTCAAAAGGTCCAGGCTATTACCGACGATGTAAGTTGAGCGAGCCGTACAAGAATCGCATTCAAGACCAATACTGACCACATGAATAGGCTCCTCGATTCCGAGTTCGCGTCAACGATACTGACCCTTTCGTCTTCTACTGTGGTGCTCCTGGATCATGTGTAAACTACCACATGATGGGTATTGTCAACCCTGTAAGTTTCGTCTCGCTCCATCATGATCATCTCATCACTAACAGCACGACAGTCCAAGAACGAAACATTGAAGGGTCTTCTCGACAACGCGAAGGATGTTGACTATCAACTGCGACCCGGTGACGAGTGGCCAAAGGAGCACGGTGACCCTTCCTCTACCGCAACCCCAGGAAAGGACGACGAGGATTCCGACAACAGTGACAGTGGAAGTGGAGGTGGAAAGAAGTCACTTTCAACCGGAGCTATTGCTGGTATCGCTGTTGGTGGTGCTGCCGTTCTACTTCTTGCTGGTGCTCTTCTTTACCTTTGCGGACGACGAGGTGGATTCGACAAGGCCTACCGCAAGAGCTTCCGCAGCAGTGCCATCCCTCCTGGCCCTCCCGTCGTCGAAAACCCCGTCTACTCGCCTCACCAGAGCGTCGCTGATCCTTGGGGTGGCCAGAAGAGCCCTGGTCTTGTTTCGACTCCCTACAGCCAGGCTCAGAGCCCTCCTATGAGCCCTCATCAATCGCTCCCCTACGGTACTCACCCTGGCATGATGAACCCAGATGGAAGCCCAATGATGTACCACGACGGCCAACAATACCAGTACCAGTAAGTTTTATACTGTTTCTCAATACGATTTGCATCTCCTAACTTATTAATAGCGATCACTATGCGCCTCCTCCCATGGCCGCTTCTCCTGTCCCTTCTCCCAAGCCTCAGGAGGTCGCCCCCGTTGAACTCCCTGGCTCTCCCGACCCAGGCTATAACAACAACAATAACAACAATAACTTCAACCACCAGCATTAAAATTTTCCATTGGTCTCCGTTCTAAGCAGTAACGATTTGCATGCACGGAAAGAAAAATGCCAACGTGGCAGGTTGCACATATTACGGGTGGTTGCAGTTTACTTATATACATAGGCGTTCAATGGGTGTGTCATGTTACACTGGAGTTCTATAAGGCAGGCATTTTTGTATACCTATCAAATACGTTTTGTGTTTTTACGAAAACTCACATGTACTTGCTTCACGATATCAGAGGATTTATTTAATCTTATTAGCGACTTTGGGGGAACCTGTCAGGCTTTTGCCTGTCAAGATCAAGGGTTTCGGCCCAGGTTGAACAATTTATTATTTACATGCAAGAACACCGTAAAGGTTTTGATGATATATGTGTCACTATTCACATGTGCAACACTACTGGACATGCGAGTTGAACGACTGATGAAAGAGGCCGCCACTCGACATGATGTATAATGCACATTAAACAGTATGGATATCATGAGCCTCGTCGCATCTCAAACAAACGATGTTCGGCATTAGCAAGGGTTTGTGCAGATAATGCCTGCAAGGTCCAGCTGAATAAGATCATCAGATGAACAAGGCGCCTTCAGACTTACAGCTGAGATCAACCATTATGAAACAACAATGATCAGCTCTCTTCGTTTCAAACTCAAATTCACAGTGGTAGATCAAAGCTAATGCCGCTGTCAATGATCAGCATATTTTCGCAAACACAGGACAACAGACCAGAGTACAGCCGCAATTCAATGAGACCGCATGGCCATCATACCTGCGTATTGCATGCAGACCTAGGGTAACTCTGTCAGACCGAATAGTCACACCCCAAACCTTTTTATGTGGGAAGCTGCTGCAAAACCCTAAATCGTTGTACAGTAGTCAATCGGCCTGACCCCTCACGATAGTGACCAAGCCACTACAGTTCTGCCACCCAGAGGTTTTATAGCAAAGGGAGTCAAGGCGAGCACAACACATTCACAGGTAGAACAAGATAGTCGAAGAGCCGAACCGCCTTTTTTAATTTCCATAACCGTATGTTATCCCATCCTTAGAGAGACCCAATCCAGCCATGAGCGGCCAATCCATCCACGCATAAAACATGTAAGAACTGGTGAACAACCCGTGCGTAGCATCTTCGAAATTCGTGAGGTATCGTTACTTTGCAAATCTCTGGGTAGAGATCGCTTAGTCGAAGAGACCGAAGCCCATATCCTCGTCGGACTCCTCCTTCTCCTCTTCCTTCTCCTCCTCCTTGGCCTCCTCGGCGGCACCACCAGCAGCGGCAGCACCACCAGCGGCGGCACCGGCACCACCAGAAGGAACGGAAGCAAGCTTCTCGGAACCCTCAGCGATGAGCTATGAGTATTTGTTAGCATCGTGTGTGGGACTACAAAATATATTGCAAAACGTACCTGCTGAATATCCTTGCCCTCAAGCTCGGAGATCAGGGTGTCGAGACGATCAGAGTCAGCCTCGATACCGACGGACTCAAGGACGGCCTTGATGTCAGCGGCAGAGGGGGAGGTGTTGCCTCCAAGGCCGAGAAGAAGGTAAGCTGCGAGGTGCTTCATTTTGAATGTGGTTTCTGATCGGGAGTTGTTAGGTCCAAGTTCTTGTTGTGCGATTGGTGCTTTATAGGGACGATCGAAAAGGACCGGAAGCAGGGTGGGTAGCCAGGGTTTATGTACTCACGTTTAGAGTCGACGAGAACAAGAGAAATCAATCAATTTAACCGCAAGTTGGGCGGAGACTGAAACTTCGAGTTCGGTGGTGAAGGTTGTTCGGTATGACAAAAAGTAGAAAAGTTCGCGATCCAACGACCGAATTGATATCTTTGTGGGCACTAGGCGAAGAGTGGGAATACCTTCACGTGACTCTTGGGCTTACCTTCTGTATCGGATAAATGTTAATGCGAATACCGGACTGTGCACCGCCACATCTTGATACACGTGACCAACACCGCGTTCAGTTTGTGGCGCTTTCCCTGATTCCATGGTCTCGCCCATAAAGTTGGCTGTTGACTGATTCTTTACTCTTCACTAACTGCATGCTTTTCTCTTCCTTTCTTTCGTGATCGCCTGTTTCTCAGGCATTTCAGACCAAAATTTCGAGCGATTACGACCAAAAACAGACCTTGTACCGACTCCGCGCCTCACTTCACCAGAAAGTCTTAAATTGAGTGTTTGGAAGACGTCAAAGTGCCTGACGACAGACCAACAGCGAGCAAACCTTGACGGCCGCTCAATGACTCACAATCCACGACCGAGGCTACTTGCTCCTCTCTGGCTCTGAAGCCTATCGTCGTCCTACAAATTATACTCTTCGACTCATACCCGACACGATGCCTGTGAGTAACTGACCGGAAGCCAGACTTTGCAATATCAGGAAAATATTGACCATCGTTCAGATTGGAGATCTCCTCGCCCAGATCGGTGGCGGTGACGAAGGGTCAGCCCCATCCACTACACCGAGCCTACCTCGAGCGAACACGTTACCCAAAAGGAAAGCAGACGATGATCCCCGATCGAGTATCTCGAAGGCGCCTCGAGTCACGACATTGTCTAGTACCGTGGCACCACGAACAACACAATCTCCCACTACATCCTCAAGGCCAAGCCTCCCATCAAGGCCCTCCGACAGATCGACCCCATTGCAACGACCTTTAAATCCAACGAATGGTGCTACTAAACCTAACGTCTTGTCCTCCAAACCCATGAATGGAAACAATCGAGTATCTAAGCCTGCTGCCCCCAGCAGACCGTCCCCCGGACCGTCAAGTGCACCCCCTGCGGCTCGTGGTGCTCCGCCAAAGAAAGGTTCCTATGCTGAGATCCTTGCTCGAGCTAAGAAGGCTCAACAGGCGATGGGTCAGGTTGGCAAGATTCAGCACAAGAAGGTTGAGGGTGGAAACTTGAAGAAGGTCAGGGATGAGCCAGCTGCAAAGGCTGACCCTCGGGCCGCCAAAAACATGAAGCAACGTCCAGGCACTGCTTCTGCCCCTGCCCCTGCCTCCGCCTCTACTGGCTATGCCGGCACAGCGAAACCAGGTCAACGGAATGGAACGCCTCTGTCCGCAGCTGGAAGAGACTCGCGTGGCAGACCGATACCTCCAGCCAAACCAGAGCGAGGCAGGGTGGCTGGTGCCAAGGGCCCTGGAGGTAGAGCTGCACCACAAGAAGAACCCAAAAAGGTCAAGAAGGCAGCTGTGGCCACGACTGGCTACACTGGTACAGCCAGACCCCGACCAGGTGGTAATCCCTCCAAAAAGGAGACACCTCGTGGTGGAGCATTACTCAGTGCGCCACGAGCTCCTCGTCCCTCACATTCAAAGTCACGCTTCGAGGATGATTATGATGAAGACATGGATGACTTTATTGACTATGATGATGAAGATGACGAAGGTGGCCCACGATATGATTATGCGTCCGATGCGTCTTCAGACATGGAGGCAGGCTTGGATGATATCGATGGCGAAGAGCGACGAGCAGAGTTGATTGCTCGACGTGAAGATATTGAAGAGGAACGTCTCGAGAGAAAACTCAAGGCTGACAAGGAGGCACGAAAGCGTGCTTTTGACCAACTTCGTGCCAATCGACGCTAATGAACGTATCAACTACCCTGCCTGGTTGGTAATGTCCAACCTTGACGATTTTGGTTACTGTCGCCGGTGCATAGAACGCCGGACATGTCATAACCTCTTATCCCTATTCAGATGCTTCAAAACATCAACGTCATCTACCTTTTACTCAAACAACTTTTTCACATGCGTGAGCAACGGACGAGGAGTTAGTTGGCAACAGGTGTTTTATGAACTCGACTTTTTGTTTCACCTTCCCATTCGCATCTTTTTCTTGCTCTTTGCTTTGACTGCCTGTCCTTGGGTTTTTGTTTGGGGCTACATTAGCGACGGAGTTCTCATCTTCCCTCTCCCCCTTTTCTTTGTTTTGGTTGCATGCATGGTTTGGTTGTGGTTGGCGATTAGGACTGCCAAAAAAAGTCTGCTGGATCTTTTCTCTTTGGTCAAGTCGATAACTGTAGATAAACATGGATACACGCGGGCAACGCTTCAGAATGATATCGTTGTCTGCAAGTAATTTTAGAATCCTACGAGTTGCTACGGCATATTTTCATACTACATACACTGCAGTTTCAGCTTTCTGACGTGACGCGACTACAGATCTATTGTAAACTACATACCTATCTAGTGCAAGGGAATACAAAACCGCAACTTTGCGGTCGGTCACTGTAACAACTTGTTTTGCATATACAAATAAACAATTTTAGAGAGTGCACAACACAGACATAAGATGCAATTTTTCCCATTCTAACGTCTAAAACTTAGACGCCTTCTATGCTTGATCATTTCAACGCCTTCGCCAGTGGAATCCAAAAGCAATGCTCCCTGAAGCACACCAACCAAAGCCCACCGGCGTGTACACCATACTCTTGACACCAATCTTACGAAGGGGGATTTGTCCGAGGGTGATGAAAAACACAAAAAGCTCGACTCAAAGTCGCTGTGGTAATCATACAGACTTGTAGGAAAATGAGATATCAATCTAGGACAACTATCCGTTTGATAGAGAAGAAACCAGCCCGCGGACCGCCAAGAGACAGTACATGACATCAAAAGAACGTCGCAAAAGTCTGGCAATTAAGGCAGATCGTCACCCTTAGTCGACTTTCCGTTAGTGCTCCCGTAAGGCCTCATAGTCCATCCTTGATAGGGCTTGACTCCCTGAGTGCTGTTACTGTTGGCGCCAGGAACGTTAGATGGAGGTGGGTTATGACGAGGCAAGTTAGGCTCTCGTTTGACAGGAAGAGGAGGTAACGAAGCTGATGCGGCAGGAAGCAGACTTGGAGCGGGCGGGTGCGCCGGTAGATCAGGCTTGGCGGACTTCGCCTCTTGTTTCGCCTCGGGATCTTCAGGCTGCATCAAGCCCTTTTTGCGGAGGTACTGAATTGATTGAAGGACAGTAAGATCCTCTTGATCCTTGTCGTTGAGGATCAGTCGTTGTTGAATAGTGAGGCGCCCATTATTAGCCTCGCGGTCCTTCATAGCCGCTTCTCGAGCCTCGGGGTCATGGACGAAGCGGCACTTGCCCTTCTTGCCGCATGTTCCACCAGTTGAATAATATTTGCAATGCTTGGAGACGTCGGCTTTCTTGGCCGGCGGTGGGGGCGGAGGAGCCACATGGGAACGAGTAGACATAACTTCTGGCTCGTCATCTGAAGACTCCTCAGACGGGTCTCGCATCTCGTCACCTTCGTCGCCTTGTTCACGCTTTCGCTTAATAGACGATTCAACTTTACGCAGCTGTCGCCTGAGCTTGTCGGCCTGTTTTTCTAGCGAGGAAGCCTTGTCTTCGCCAGTGTGTGCCAGCTCGGCAGTCTTTTTAGCTTCTACTCGGGCTTTTGTAGGGAAGTGCTTTTTCCTATCCGCCAAGAACGCGGCAACATCTTTGACACTGTAGTCGTTAGTAAAATACCAGCGATGAAAAAAGGTGCACTTACTTGAGTGTTTCCTGTCCTATCAAATCGGTCAGCACCTTCTCTTCCCCTTCATCATCTTCGGATTCTGAATCCATGCCAGGAGTCAAGCCCAAAGTGTTGGTCTTGCGCTTCTTCTTCTTTCCCAAGATAGGGGTTTCAGACTTGTGGTTGGAATCGTTATGCCCATGCTTTTGATGACGCGACTTGTCGTTGCCATGATGGCCCCCTCGGCCACGAGTGTTTCCATCTCGGAAACCACCCCGACCTCGGCGGTTTGTGTGGCCATAATAGCCGTCCTGCTGGTGGGCAGGAGGCGGAGGAGGGCCAGGATACGCTGGATATTGAGGGGGAGGGTAATGGACTGCTCGGGGATCATGGGGGTATGGTTGAGCATAACCGTTGGCTGGTGGCATGGCTTCATGCTCGTAACCAGGGCGTACATGGCCAACTAATGGGGGCTTTGGTCCATTACGATCATTGTAGCCTCCACGCGATCTTCCTCCACCATAATGGCCTCCAGGAGGCTGTCCAGCATTCCACTGGGGTTGGTTAGAAGGGGGCGGCCCTTGGTAGGGGTAGGCTTGTGGTGCGCCATAAGGAGGCTGCTGTGGATATTGAGAAGGAGGGTATGGTTGGGCGGCGTAGTTGGAGTGATAGTTACTAGAAGGCATGGGGCCTTGTGCATGTCCATGAGGAGGATGACCATGCTCTGGGCCCCATTGAGGTTGAGGGGGATAAGCAGGATGGTGCGAGGCACCGTACGGAGCAGGATTATGATGAGAAGGGTATGGCTGGGGCTGGCTGCCGTATTCGTAACGAGCCTGAGGCGAGCCGTGGTAGTCTCCGCGTCCACCGCTATAATGGCCGCCGCGTCCTCGAGCGTGATGCCCTCCTCGACCCTGACCGTTTTGGGGGTAAGATGGAGCTTGGGGACCGTAGCTTACAGGGCCACCAGAAGAAGCCGGAGGAGGTGGAGGTGGAGGACCGTAACCGTAGCCCGACATGGTGAAAAATATCGAGTGTAGACGATCGCAGGTGGGAGATCCTCAAGGCAAGGTTGGGTTCAACAATCGGAGAATTCGAATATCGAGTTACTGCTATAGTCAAAGATGATCGCCGGTTGTCCGATTGATGAATAGTTTCGTGAATATTCGACGGTCGTAATATGAAAAGTCAGATTGGGTTTTGGGAGTCGTCTAATAAAGCTTGGGTGATGCTGCAGCCAGAGAAAAGGATTTGATCTCGAAAGAAAAGCAGTCTTCAGTTGTGGTAGAGTGAGTAGAAATCTTGAAACCCTCGGGTAATTGGAAAGGATCGAATAGACGGCAGTTACCTGTTGACGTTGCTGCTTTCACCAAAAAAAAAAAAGAATGGAAGGTACGACAATGGTCAAAACAGAATAATAAAAGACGGAAGGAGCTTGCTCTGCGGCTTCAGCCTGTGACGAACTTCCCTGCACACCATACCTAGTGGTCAAAGCGCTAGTACGTATCTAGAAGGCGGTGACTCAGAGTTGCCTTTCTCTCAACTAGAAATAACCTAGCGTCCATGGCATTATTTTCTGCCGCACCCGTTCTTAGATGTTGAGAAACAGTTCGCGACTGAAGAGACTGGTGATTCGTTGTGGTCTTACTGATTGTGACTTGTTCTCTCGAGTCTTGTTCCGTCTTTCTGTTGTCTCTTTAAGTTTATTCTCCTATACTAAGATCACAGTGGTCTAAACCGACTAGTGTCCTGAATCAAAATGTTCATCTTGGTAAGTTGTTTCCCCACCAAAGATCTTGTACAGAATCAAGACTCACAGGCTATATAGACCAAGATCGCCGACTTGGTGCAAATTGCGCCGGAAGACTTTTCCAAGCGAAGTATTGATGCGATTGAAGACAACATCAATGCCAAATACTCTAATAAAGTGAGATTCCCATGAAAGTATTTCTATATGAATTAATATTAAACTGAAGAAAATAGGTAATCCAGAAGATTGGTCTCTGCATCTGCTTGTATGATTTGCAGTGGGCGTCAGAAGGTCTCATCGGCCACGGCACTGGTTTAGTCAACGTCAATGGTTTGTTGCAGGCCGTTCTATCCCCAAAACAAGGCTAAGACATACTTTCACAGCTGAATTCCGGATGGTCGTGTTCCGCCCTTTCAAGGGTGAAGTTATGATCGGCAGAATACGAAGTTCTACGCCTGCAGGAATCAACTTGCGAACAGACTTTTTCGACGATATTTTTGTGCCTTTTGAGGAGTTGCCCGAGGGCGCCGAGTAGTAAGTCATCTATTATTCACCACAAAAATAAAGGCTGACGTAGTGTAGCAACCACAGTGAACAACTCTGGATTTGGAATCTCGAGGAGGATCGCCTATTCTACGATAACCATGAAATGGTTCGCTTCCAGGTTATCGACGAGGAATGGCACGATCAGGCTCCCGCAGGACCAACTCAAGCAGAGGATTCCCCTTTAAAAACACCGTATCGCATCAAGGCCAGCATGGCTGCTGAAGGACTTGGTGTCTGTCTCTGGTGGGATGGAGCATAATGACAAGGAATGTACTAGGAGCTGCGAAGGAGAAAGGCCCGGAAAGATATGTCACCGCATTGTATTTGGCGTATATACGTTTGCTCGTTCTATGAATCTACGATTTGATACCCGCCAATAGACGCTCCTCAACGTTGTCCAAAACAGAGTAATGCTCAACAACGTTCAAATTCTCGATCTCAGCGACGAATTGCTTGTGAGGGTCCTGGCCAGGTCCACCCATCATAGGGTTGGGCATCTGCTGAGCCTGCATTTGCTGGGCAACTTGGCTGGCAGCTACGTTGTGTTAGACATTGACGATACCGGCTCGGACGTAGACACTTACCATTATCGCTGCCGAGAAGGAAGACGTAAACAAACTGGAGACCAAAAATACAGAGGAAGTACCAGCTGATGCTTGACATCCATCGGGGATCCATCTCTCGGGTCTGAACACCGGCTTGGAGCATGCTCTTGAACTTGATGGTAATTGGGAAAGGCAATTTCACTAATATTGTTAGTCCAATCCAAATTCAGCCTAACAATTGACTTACTGATAACATATCCACTAAAGAAGGCATTGATCCAGCTCATGATGAGGGTGTTGGGAATAATCATGGCCATATTGTTCTTCATCATGCCCATCATGCCATCCATAGCGCCAGGGTCGGAGAGAGGGTTGGCAGGAGGTTGTCCCTTGCGATCGGGTTCCTTCAGATAAGTTCCCGCGTCGTAGTTGGTTGTAAGGATATCACGTCGGGATTCGAAAGCCTTCTGAGACAGGACATGGTGGTTGGAACGAAGAGCTACACCGCGGGCAAGAGAACGTTGCTCTCGCATGGCCTTCTCATCCTGCTTTTTAGGCGCGGTCGCCATAAGAACGGATACATAGTGACGTAGGACACCAGTAAGGACCATGACGATGGTAATTGGGATGAGGATCCAGTAGCTATGAGCTCAAGTCAGTGAACTGGGTTGACGACGGATCGATCGGGCGCTGGCGTACAATAACTGAGGATCCCTATGAAGGGTCTGAACCGGAACTTGCGCCATTTTGTCGATATTACAAAATGTGCGATTGAGTATATGAGAATAGCGAAGCTGATGTCGCGTTGCAATGAAGCTGTTGGAGATGTGAGGTTCAACGTCTCCAAATAGCCACGATTCAAGGCAGCCGGCGCCACATATTGGCGGAGCTCTCCATTGGTGGCGGTACACTAACGACCCCGGAGCAGCCACACTCTCCACTAAATGCCTGCTGTGTTTCTAGGTTAGCTCTTCTAAGGAAGGGACAGCTATCCATATGGATGCTTCAGCCCCATGATAGATTTCCCTATGACAGTGAACTTCGATATATCGTATATACAGCGGCAGCTTTTTTGGCAACAAACCATACTAATCGAACTTCCCAACCTCGGGTCTAATTCATCATGGCGAACGCCGCCGAAAAAGTTCCAGTTTACAACTTGGCGGGTAAGTTCTCAATGCATTGATCTCTTCTTATACGAAACGAGCTTCTGACACGGTGGCTCTTCGTGATGCAGACCTCAAGAACACGTCCAACGATGCTATTCCCAACTACCTCAACTCTCTCAAATTCGAACAGTCGCATACGCTGACTGATGTTCGACTCGCTCTCGGCTTCAGTGCATTCGGTATCGCAGCCGCTTGTTTCGCTTGGGATTACAAGCTAGGCCATGAGACTACGAAACACTACACAGCTGCTGCTGTCGTGCTCTACACTCTGATCAACACTGTCATGACGCTATGGATCATGTTCAAGGAGAAGGACACTATTTATGAAGGAACCTCGCCCTCCGGAGAGAAGGTATGGCAAAACTGCTGGATCCTGGTATACATGCCTCTAACATCTGTCTCAGATCTCTATTGCCAGCTCTACCAAGAAGAACGTCCCAATCTACAACCTCGCCATTACCGTCACCGACAAGAACTCCAAGTCCAATGTGTACAAGGTTTCTAAGCCTTTCAGCGAGTGGTTCGACCAGACTGGCCAGTTTGTTGCCATTCCCTTCCAAGCAATGCTTGCCAATGCCGTGCCTGTGATAGGAAAGAGAGATCCCAAGCGCGTTACTGTTTCTAAGGAACTTTTGGACGCTAGCCCTGATGTCCTCGATGCCATCCTGGCCGCTAACGCGACTGGTGCTGAACCTGAGACCGCTGATGCAGCAGGTAAGAAGGCAAAGCGACGCAATGCTTAGAGAACAGGGCGGCGCAAGGTCCAGGAAAACAAATCAAACAAGGCGTAGACCAGGTAGTGGGAAGTGCTATGTTCATCACGGCGTTCATAGGAAATCATACGTTGATATCATACGTTGACAAGCTATCACCAGCATTATGTTAGAGAATTGGTGACTTGGGCTTCAATTCAACCTGATCAAGTCTGTCACGCTGAGCTGTGCAGTTTTGTTCAAAGCTTTATGTTATATGCCTTTTCCGACTATTTATGCTTCGCCAAAGGTAGAAGTCTGACAATATCCCAAGTTAAATCTCCTGTTTAGAAACCTCCAAATTGTCTTACTTGAGGTCTGCCCAGGCCGCTCTAGCCAATCGTGCTGTCTTCCTCACTTCTCGTACTCGGTGTCCACAGACCAAAGTCAATTGCCGTTGTACTTGAGGCGCATGTGGTGTCAGATGCTGCGAGTCGTAAGTACGTGGTAGACTTCCCACGATCTCTAGCGCAAGCTTGCCGCATGCACCTCCTGTGTCAACATTCTCTGTTGCGGACTTGGGTGTGTGCGAGAACACGCTGCTGCAAATCTTTATGATGCTTCGGATATGTCCTTTGCCCTTTTCAGGTGCTTCTGCGAGAATGTTCTTAATCACGTCGAGAGCAGCCTTAGTTTCAGGGCCAACACCACTGCTTTGTGCAACAGCAATAGAGATCCTGAGAATGCTGTCCGCGTCAGCTTCGTAGATAGCGAAGCTCATGTGCTTCACCATGAGCAAAACAGCAGTGCTATAGCTGGCTTTAACTTGTTGGTCCTGGATATCGGCATCCTTTCCAGTAGCAACTTGTAGTATAGGGTTGACTAGCTGGAAGAAGACTTTTTGTGTCCAGAGAGGCTTAACTATTGCGTAATTCTCCTTCGTCAGTGTTTGTTGAGGAGCCACAATCATTTCAAGTCGGCGAGCAAGCTCAGCACCGTATTGAGAGTCTTTAGGTGAGTTTTTCACGACGTCAAGTAGTGTCTTGGCTTCTTTGCCACTGTATCTTCGCACCATTCCTGCCACAAGAGCATATACAGAAGTGATCTGTTCCAGATGGGGGTTTTCATCTGCGGACGCCGACGTTGTGAGCAGAGTCGAGGCGCGTTGTTCAAGAGCTGATACGAGGCTTGGCAAACTCTCTATCTTGTATTTGTTTGCTAGGATAGTCAGAATCGAAAGTGTTACTGGTCTGCTGAAGTTTGTGTCCGCAGCAAATCCGCTCAGTATCAACTCCTGAGCGACCCCATTGTCAAACTATAATCATGTTAGCGATGAGGTATACCGAATACAATGTGGCTGAACATACTAGGCGAGCTACAGCCGACGGTTGCAAGGCTTGCAGTACACCAAGGGATAGGACATTCGGTGCTTCTGCTGCCAACCAGGTCCAAGATGAACCGTTCTCTAGTACTTGCTGCTCCTCGGGTTGTTTCTGGGGGATTGTAATAGAATCGTCTCGGAAGAGAGTAATTGCGCAATTCTCAGCCTGGAGAGATGTTTGCTGGGCTTCACTGAGCTCATGGATGATGAATCCTGCTAGAGTAGAGACAAGATGAAGATACTGATGTCCAGCGACTTGATCGGCGCTGGCGAAATCGTCACTCAAACTCAGGGCTTGTTTTCCTGTCTGAGGGTGAGTTTCGATGACCTTAGTTGCCTGTCGGTAGAGCTGCCTTGCGATAAACAGAGTGACCAACAAGAATTCATTCCTGACCTCTGCGACGGATGCCGTCTGGGAAACCCGGCTATAGTATTCTGTAGAAGACTCAGCCGACTTGCCTTCACCAAGCTGGCCCAGGCTGGTGTATATGGAGCCAATAGTCTGCAAGGCCTCGCCTCCAATTGGGAGGTCCTTGTCAGGGTTGCTTGTTAAGCAGGCATCGTTGAAATGACGAATGATTGATTGGACGATGGCGACCAAAGCGCACCAGATCTGAGGATCTGACTTTGACTGGAACGCATCAAAGAGCTCTGATAGGAGCACACTAACAGAGTAGACAAAGTGATCGAATCCGTCTCGGGGTGTTGAAGGCAGTTCTGAAGATCCTACAAAGGCAATGAGACCACCAAGGGTCGTCACTGTCTCAACCACCTCAGCTGTTCCAGCGTTTTGTCTAGCAGTGCGAATGATGGTCATGCTTTCATCCACAATACCATTGAATCCGCGAGGGAATAAGCGAATTGCTCGCTGAAGCGCCTTGACTGTATCATTAATGAGTTCGTCGCCTCCCGCTGATCGAGGATATTCTGGTCCTGATCTCTTCAGAATCGCAAAGAGAGATTCGCAAATTTCTGAGCATGTCTCATCGGGCAATAGTCGCTCAGAAGTGGCGCTTGCACCGCTAATTGACGGGTCTGAAGATTTAGCAGGCCGTTGGCATACAAGAGCTCCAGCGCCTTGAACTGCCTGGGTCGCAAGTTTCAAATCGTCATAAGAGGCATCTTGTGTGGAGCCGAGTCCGACTGCACTTCTGTATACTTCATTGTATAGAGACTTGAAGAACCCGTCGATGGCTGCGAAATCCTCTCGCTCCTCAGCGGTCATGTTGGAGTCTGTGAGGAGCAGTCGTGTTTCTAGTATAACGTGCAGGACTTTGTGGAGGTCCTGGCTATGGACAGGTGCCTTGGGGTGTCGTAGGTTCTCTTTAATATGCGTGAGAAAAGGAGCTACCATCAATACGAATGCGCTTGGTTTGGAACTCAAGATACTGATCATGAGCCGACCAGAGGACGCAGCGTACATGGTTGTTGCTAGATCTGGGACGCAGTCTCGAGTAACAGAAAGCGTATGGTCGCGAAGGTCATCACCGGTGAGTCTTTGAGTAAGGGACTTCAAGACCTCTAGTGTACCCCAGATAGTATCTTCAATCTCACCATTTCGAACCTCATACTTCAGGCTGCCCCAAATCTGGCTGGCATAAGGAGCAATTGACTTCTGGGGATAGCTGTACTCGTCCAAGCATGCTTGCAAGGTTTTCAGGATATCGATCTAAAGTTGTGAGCTTCTGCTTTCTCAAGAAGAAATTACGTGTTTACTCACCTTGACATTGACAGTAACAGCATCGCCCTGGTCAAGCTTGCCCAGTAGAAAAGGGAAGATCTTATCGGCCAACAGGCGGGTTGCCGAGAAACATTTTCTTAGCTGTAGCTTCAGCTCTTCAGGGGTGATTGCAACCTGGGATGCTCTGGGGAGCGAAATCGGGTAGTATGGTTTGAACACTCCATAAACCTCCTCCAAGACGTCTTGTGAGACTGTGTATTCTGACATGAATAATCTAAGAATGTCAAACCAGACCATCAAACATTCAGGGTCTCGCTCATTTCGACAAAGCTGTACCAAGTCGAGCATGAAACCAGCAGAGGAGCCATGTGTGTTTTGCAAATCATTGGCCACTCCGGGAGTCGTCATGAGCAGTCTTATGAGTTCGTAAATTTCAAGTCGAGTCTTGGATACTTGTCGTGGGAAGTCGTCCTTCAGGGAACAGATTTTCTGAATGATGTCGTGTCCCATGTGACGTTGAAAAGACTTCATAACCACTATCCTGGACAGAGCGGTTGCTGAAGGCATGATACCAGCTTTGTGATCAACCTCAAACATGGCTCCAAAGAAGCTAACTAGTAGTTTTACTATACTCATATTAGGCGCAAGTTGAGTTGTGCCACGGGAGTTGACTTACCTTGACTAGGTTTTAGGACATCCTGAGCCACAAAGTCCAACGTCCGAGACAAGAATTCGAGAGCTATCATAGTTAGAAAAGGAGGTTCCCGGATCACGATACAGGCCGGGCTTACCTTTGGCTCTGGCAGTCCAGTCTGGTGTCTCGTTTTCGGCCTCATTGCCACCTCCTGGCATCCATGGTTGCACGGCCTCGACCCATCTTGCCAATGGATTGGTATTGGCAGGTGCAGTCTGAATTTCTATATGAGTTAGTTGAATTCTCAAAATCATGAAGCTTTCATTTATAAGATACCTTTGGCAGCCTTTTGAGCTATCGCTGTTTGTTGCCCCTCATTATCGGCAAGAACAAATTCTAGAGCCCATTGCCTAAAGTCGGCCATGATGCGCACTGCCAGGGATTTCCAAGCCTCTAATCGTATAAGAGACCCTATCAAGTCCAAAAATAGTTTGATACTTGACGACTTGAATGGGGAAGCCGGTAACTTTTGCCCCTCGAGTTTGCGATGCGATGCGATGAAGCGCAAGCGGCAGAAACTCAATGCCCACCAAAAGCGGTGTCTTTGGCGGGGTAGTTTAGGTATTTGTTGCTTGAGATAGAAGAGCCAGGGAGTTGTGACGGTTTAAGAATTCCAACACAGATTTGATAGATTTGTGCATCCAGTTTTTAGATAGTAAATAGTAGGTAGTCTCATAAGATTGGTCCAATTGCTGCAGTCCTCTTTGTCATCATACACTGATATATCAGAACTCCGAAGCCGGCCAGACTCCAGGGTCGGAGATGCCCCCGTCATTCCGTTAACAGCGCGGCCCCACCAAATAGGTCAATAACATGACGACAGTCCCCGGGAATTTTAGTGGCTGACCCTTGTCCTTGTCCTTGCTAAAAGGCATCGAATCTTTCTCCTTCATCGACCTCATAATACAATCAACAGAGCCAAATCGACACGTCACAGAGTGATTCTATCTACTCAATTGACCTCTCACTATGGCTTCACTACGAATTCCAGCCCTTCGCCGGCTTATGGCCACTCCATCACGAGCTACTCGAGCTGTCAACCAGCGACGATGGGCCCAGGTTCACGATATTCGCTTCCTCGCAACAACCCAGCCTTCACAGGCTGTCGTAGAGAAGTACCGAGAAAAGCTCAGCCAAAAGGCTCAACAAGAAGGTCTCGAGAGCATCGACCAGCTCAAGGCCGCTTACGCTGATAAGATCCATGCCGAACGCCGCAAAGGTGCTGTCGAGATTCCAGTTGGAACCATTCCTCAAGCACCCGAAACTCCAGTTGTTCAGCCCAACGCAGACACTCCTCCTGGTCAGGACCAACCCAACAAAGATCCTCGTGATGCTCCCAAATCACCTCCCCAGCCTCCACCAACCGGCGCGGATAAGCCAGCTATCAAGACACTAAATGACATCATTGATCTTCCCAAGGTGCGGGAGCTTCCAGAGAAGGAGCTTACAGCTATCTGGCGTCTACGACATGCTTCGTCTGAGCAGAACCTCTGCGCCGTCATCCCAACGTCTACATACAAGGTCATGGAGGATGCTGCACGAAATTCCCCCCAATTCGTCCTTCCCGTGCCGCATCCTGATCAAGGCGCCGAGATTCACTTCTTGCAATGGACCTTTGACGCCCGGTCCAAGACGAGCACCGTTCTCTTCACTCAACTCGCCGAGTACAAGAACCGAGGCGAATTTGCGCAACCTCATACCACTATTACACACCACTTGGATCTCGCCGATGACCGAGGTCTTGTTCTCATGCAGGGCAATGTCCTTCCTGACAGAGGTGTTACGCCAGAGAACGCCAAGTGGCTTCTCATGTCTCTTCAACGATTCTACGGCGGATGGGAAAGCGAAACCACTGAGTTGAGTGGCGAGCGCAAGGAAAGGGCTGAGGAGAGAAAGAAGCTACTGAACTGGTTCGCAGCTGGTGATGGAAGGTTCAGCGTTGACAAGCTTCTAGAAGAGGCTGAGCGCATGGGTTGATCAGAGGGCATGAATAGTGACCATGATTTGACCTCATGGTAGGGCGGTGGCACGATGTAAAAGAGCGAAACAACAGTCGTGTCCCGTCATTTTTGTAAATTAAATAGATATCTACGATAATTCGATATACTTGACACAATACTTCTTTATTGTCGGAATTTTCTCTCTTGGGAGCTTCATAAGCCAGCCATTTACAAGGCTGCCCTCGATGTCTGCGATGATGTAGGGTACCTAACTATAACACATCTGGACCAAATTCTTTCTTTCTAGAACTAAAGAGTGGTTGTAAAATAACAACAAACAGTCATGTATAGAGCGCAGGAAGTTAATTAATTATAATTCGAACATTACTACTCATATGTCGTTGGTGAATCGCTCTTTTGTCACCTGCTTGATAGGTATAAATATCTCGCATCTACCTAAACGCCTTCGTAACAGCACCATTGCCAAAATTTGAAACCCAGCTCGAGGCATGTCAACAATGCTAATATCCAAAACGTTAAACAGAGGTGTATGCAAAAGATATTTTTGATCCAACTGCACCCAAACATTAACCCCTTTTGATGTGCTTTCCTTGTGTATCCTTATCCGTCTCTTCTATATGCGTGTATTAATTCGTCTGTATCGTGTATATGCCCTTTCCAAATCCTCCTTTATGGCTCGCTGCTGCTGCTGGACTGAGACTCATCTAGCACCTCCTCCTTGACACTCACGCTTTGTTTTCGTGCTTCCACATTCTCGCAACCTTTAGGAACTCGACAAATGTCGCGCGCATTGCATGTCTTCCACAACACCTCTCGAATTTCTTTGAAAACTTGATCGACTGCATCCATAGCCCAGATAACATCTAGATGCTCATACTCGGGAATGATCTTGCTGTGGACCAGGTCAACATGTGGTTCGCGACCTTTCTCGAATCGTCGAAGCAGTTTCTTTCCATCAACAAGATCATCGTTGCCAGCCACCCAGAGAGCCATGGGCGGTGCTTGTTCATTGTACCATGCTGTAGAGCCTTTAGGTTGCTTTCGATGAGAATCGAGTGCTGATGATGTGCGGGGAGTCATGGGTCGTCCATCCGACTTGGCATCCATATGTTCCTCGGCCTTAACAGTCTCCTTGGTAGACAAGATACACTTGTGCTTGGCAAAACACTCGCGACCAAGCCACCATCGCATCGACTCAGCACTGACGTAAACTGGCGCGAATTGGAACATGCGATTACGAAGGCCACGATCCCAGCGCTCATCAGTCCAGTCAAACAGGAAAGAAAACACCTTGTAGCCAAGCCAGCCGTATAGACGTGCGTCCAAGATGGCATGCATTTGCATCATGAAGGGAATGAATGCATGAATACCAAACATGAGTCGAAACAGACCTGGCGAAATGATGCGCATGAACTTAAAGTACATCTTGCCAATGAGAGGGCCGGCGTAGGCTGCTGGAGCGAGAGCGCAGAAAACTGTCAACTTCTCACCCAGTTCAGGTCGTTGCTCTTTGGCCAATGCGACAAAAGTCTGAGTCGTTCCTTGAGAGTGGCAGATAAGACCAATCTTCTCGAAACCAGTCTCGGTAATAACTCTTGATGTCAATGCAGGCAGGTCGAATACGCCCATCTGTCTGATATTCCAACACCACATCCTCGGGTCCTTGTACTCGAGCAGCGCATGCTTGGGAGTGAACCCGCAGCGGTTATTTCCGAGCCACACGTCGTAGCCGGATTTGCAAAGCCAGAAAGCGAGGGATTCGTCATCATTGCAACAGTAAGCACCTGAGCTTTGCAACAAGCCGTGCATGAGCAATACTGGAAATTTGGGCTTTTGCGACGGGTCCTTGAGCTTCCTTCCTTGGTGCTGAAAGACTTCAGGGCCTTGGTCGGACCTCAAGCTCGCTTCCTTCTCGGTGTATTCTTTGGGGTCGTAGACGTGCCACAGATCAATTATGAAACCATCTTCAGTCTGAACTTCGAATGTCTCGACATCGAGGCCAACTCTGCGCGCATAGTACGCGACATCGCAAATGATCGGGTCCGGTCCACCTTCAGTCGGCGGGAACTCTTCAGCTATTTCTGCCCGATCCAACGACGGTCCATTATGCGATTTTTGCTTCCAAGCCCTGTCTTGCTCATACCTCGCTTGAGCTCTCTGCTTTTCTTCTTCGTAGAATGGCCTCTCGGCATCAGGGTTGCGAAACGTTACCCGGTACCAAATGTTCTTGGCCACGATAGGTATTGTCGTAAATAAGGCTCCCAAGACGATGACACCGAGAAATGCCAGACTGAGGAAGAATGCGCAAATTCGGAAAAACATGCATTGAAGATTGCGCAGCACATTGGGAGGCCCATACAGCGGTAGCGGAGGGAAGAGAGGATTTGTATGAGATGGGGGTGTCTGTCGTCGCAATGTGCTATCGACACCGCCCGATTTTTGAAGTGAGGCGCCATTGTGTTCAGACGGTATCTGAACAACCTTGGTTTGCTCAGGCTCCGCGTTCTCAACGTTAGATATCTTTTCTTTTGTCTCGTTGCCCTTCTTGATCTCAACATTTTTGGGCTCGCCCTCAAGCTCTTCACGAAGCGCATTCAGCTTATGCGCTTCTTGCAAGGGCACACCAGGGAGTCGGTTGCCATCAGAAGTAACAATGACTGGATCGTGAGGTGTAACGAATTGCGCCTCGACAGCAACACCGGATGTATCCGCTGGGTCCTGATGAGAGAGTTTCTCGGCCTGCTGAGAAAATTGGACGGCTGTTTCAGCTAGTTTATGGCCAAGGACTCGGGGATGATGACGATGTTGTTCTTGTTCTTGTGTCGTAGTCGACGAGCCTTGTGATTGTTGCGTCATGATATTTATGTCGAGAGAGTATTGAATGGCTCCCTTGGCCAAGTCTCGGTCAAAAAGGATCTGGACAAGTGTTGTCGTTGAGAACAAATCGTTGAATAAATGAGCGACTGCGTCTTTCTGTAATGCAAGAAAAAACTATCTTGCAGGGAATATTCGCATATCTGATAGGGGCCGATAAGAATATAAATCTAGACCGGAGATCGCCAATGTGGTTCAAGAAGGAAATCAAGGATCTGGGTGGAGGAGTGGAATCATGAGAAGTATGGATCAGATGGTAAATTCTGAAATGCGCCGAACAGCTCACTCAACGCTTAGACCGATTATTTGATGTCGTCCTCGCTTGTGTTGCGGTGTATTAGTGTGATAAAGAAACAGAGTTCCCCAATCTTTCTGGACTGGTTTATAATAGAAAAAACAGAAGCGTTGCAAACGTGGTAGAGGAGGCTGAATTGGCGTTATTAAAGATAGAGGTGACAGGACAACCAGTTCTGAATGGTCACTAACAAGAAGGTGTTGCGTCATGAGCAGATTTGGTCTAGATTTTTGGCCAGACAGCCGGATTTGTGGCGGGAACTGTCAGTTTAATGATGGATGATCCTTGCTGAAAAGCATGTGAAGGCTGCTTGTTAATTTGTCAAAAGGGGGCCGAACTCTAACTAATCTCAGCTGTTGTTCTGGATGATCTTGCTGAAATAGTCTAATTTGCACTGCCAACGGCCAAGAACTGATGATGTCTATGACATTTGAATCATGTAGTGGCTTGTATTCTCTGCAAACAGATATACAATACATCAAGTGTCTTGGTACCATCCATGATGATGCTCATGAAAACTCGACGCCAATATTGACGTGTAACTTACTGAAGCAGTCAAGCGCATAATCGATTACACAACAGAGGGACGCCTTATTGCTATGTACTCTTTTTGGATACATAATCCTTGATTTGTACCACACTGCCATGAAATAACATGGCATCCAGCTGTCCTTGCACTACTAAATCTTGTGTTTCGTTTCTCCAGTTGTCAGGTCTAGGTTATGTGCAGTGTACAGCACCAGGGTCTCGCCACCCATCTATCAGCCCTGGACTTGGCTTTTGTTACCCCAGTCTGGAGTTTGGAGCAGGGAGCATGACATGGAGCTGCTGACTGATATTCGCCTGTTGTCTCCAGCGCTTGGATCAACTAGAGCGTATGGTCGTTGGCAACAAGATAGTTGATGGTTGTAACGTACCTATAATAACAGAATCCGTACTGAAACCATACAGACTTGTTGATCCACTGGATAAAGCATTCCCCAACTACTAACAAATCATAATAAACAAAATCATAGTCTTCTTCAATACCCTGGTCGACTTCAACTCCCCCGAGTACGGAGTTCGGGCAACTCGGCCTTGGTACGTACCTCGGGGCGGCAGCGACCCCGTGTTGTCGTTGTACCTTAGTACCTACCCCAACTCACAGAAGCCGAGGCAGGCCACTGGGCTCTTCGGTCGCCCTGAGCCGCTGCCGAAAGAGAAGGAAAGCCACGTCCAATTTCTTATTCTTAACCTCAGGATAGCTTCATCCCCTCACGGTTTTGTTTTTGTTTACATACAATTGTATACCCAAGACTTTTGTTTCTTTGTCTGTTTATTCAGTAATTGTCATTCAACTCATTCGAAAGCTGCTACGAGCGATGCAGTGATCCCCGCGCTTGCGATTCGAGCTTCCTCTACCTGTACTCTTTCCTCTACCGCCATCTACCGACATATCCCCAACCTTGAACTGCGCGCGAAATGGCGTCGTCTTCACAACTAGCTTCAACTACAGTCAAGCGAAGAAATCGCAGACGTCGCCAAGATAAGCCGGCCATTGCTGCCAAACTCATCCTCGACGATCATATCAAGAGCGATGTCGGCATTGTGTCCGAAGACATATTCCGCGACCTCTTCCCTCACCTAGCTAGCGGTAAGTCAAGTCAACCATTCAATGGGAACCCATACTAGAACAAAACCCCAGCTCAACTCTACCAAGGCGCCACCGAGGATGTCCACCACATTGCGATCGCTCCATGGCAACCGAACGCGAACCCTACCGAAAGCCCGTGGTCGATCGTACCAATTATAGAGTCTTCCGCGATTGCGCCGTCGACGGTCCGGTTCTCACCATCTTCTGCCTCCCTGCAGAGCTTTGCCGTAACCCTGCAACAAGTTGCGCCATCCAAGCTATCGAGCCACAGCCGTGGTGGAATCGAAATTCTGGTCCTCGATGTTGCGCCTGTACCTCTCGAGACCGTCTTCGTGAGCTTGGAGAGCGAATTGACAAAGAGACTTGAAAATGGAGAGGGAACATTCTACAGAGATCACCCCGCAAGCTCCAAGGAGAAAGGCGCCGGTTCGACGCCCGATGACCGGCTTGTGGCTTCCCTGAGGGCTGCCCTGAGCAGTCTCAAGGTTGTCCACGCTGGTGATCTGTTTCCGCTTCCTCTGCCACCACACCCGCTCACTCATGTGCCTCCTAATCCCGGAAAAATCATGCTGTGTGAACCTGTTGCTCAAGGTGTCTTGACGGAGTCGACCAAAATCATTCTTATGCGTGGTCGCGTCCATACAAAGCAGATCCGCCGTGTTGCTTCCATGACTGCGAGCCAACAACTAAATGGCCTGCCTGAGGACGAGGACGATACCAGTACAGATCAATTCTACTCTGCTGCCGAGGATCGCGACAAGTCAGGAATGATGACAGAAGACATGGAATCAGCCACCGAGACGGAGCCAGATATGTCAGATTTTGAGAACGAGGATGAGCTGTCGGACGATTCTATGGATGACATGATCTCTTTACAAGCGCCTACGCTACCAACAACCAATGCTAGTGGTGTATCGACATTACAGCCTGGAACGCCAATGACTGTAGGAACGCTTCGCGGTAGAAAGACGAACGGAATCACAACCCCCGGCTCTGTTTTCTCGAATTTCACTGCGACTACTGCTCGACCAGATAGGCCCCGAGGCCGCCTGTTCAAGGCCCAAGGTTTGATGGAGCAGATCCCCGCAGACATTTTACACCCAAAGCCATCAGTAGAAGACGACGAGGAAGCGCGCATCTACGTTGATGTGACATCTCTAAGTCGCATCGGGTGCTTCTCTGGAGATTGGGTCAGGATCGAAGCCGCAGAAGAACCTCCTGCGAATGGGTTTGGCGCTTTTGGCCTGGGAAGCTTTGGACAAGCTGAGCCTGAACCCGCCAAGTGGCGACCTGTTCGAGTCTACGGACTCCCTGAGGGCTATTCGCAACGTCCCATGACAAGGATTCCCAGTGCTAAACATGGCGAGAGAAGGTTGTCATTTTTTGAATCGCAAATCCAGCGGCCTGCCAGCCCTACTGCCTATGCGTCTCCCATTCTCCTAGCCAATCTCGATGATGCGCCTTACCTCCGTCTTGCGCCTTTGAAGAAAGCGTCATATCAAGGGAAGGGGACAATTCCTAGATTCACTAGCGCAGCCAGACCGCCGTATGCTCGGGATATTACTATCCATCACATTCGAACTCCGATTTCCGCAGAACGTGCTTTCCAAACCGCCGTTCTGGGTGGCTTGAAGCGTTACTTCGCGCAGAAAATCCGCCTCGTTCGAAGCGGAGATCTCATTGCTGTCCCAGTTGACGCTGAGCTCGGCCGTACGCTACAGGAGATGCCCGGCGCCGGAGGATCTGAAGTGGACGATGTGATGGCGCTGACTGTTGGTGGCCAGGAGACTGGAAAACAGCCTTCCAAGTTTGACAGTGTTGCGTGGTTCAAAGTTGGACATATCCAAATCCAAAAGTCTGATGAAGATGAGGACGGAAGTGCTGAGGCTTTCTGGGGATCAGTTGCCTGCATCGATAGCTCGTCTGTTGCTATGCATGGCTCGGGCTTTGAAACAAGCCGAATCCCTGGTATCAAGCAAAGCACATGGCAGTATTACCTCGGCCTGAAGAAAACACCCAAGAAGCCATCGGAAACAACCCCAGCCCCTATTCAAGAGCCTGAACTGTCCTATGTGTCACCTCTCAGGCGTCAGCTGAGGGAACTGATCGCAGCTGCTACGAGCGCCAGGGCAATCCATCTGAAGATGCCTCCCGTTGCGGTTTTATTGACTTCCACGCATCGAAATATTGGAAAGTCCACTCTAGCGTCAGGTGCTTGTTCTGATATGGGTCTACATACCTATACCATAGACGCTTACGATATTCTCAGCGAAGGAAGCGGCAGCGGAAGCGATGTAAAGACAGAAGGTTTCCTCAGGACAAGGGCAGAGCGAGCTATGAGTTGTGGCTCTGACTGCTGCGCTCTGCTGGTACAGCATATCGAGGCTCTCACTGCTGATCGTATTGAAGCGACAATCAAAGAAATCCTTGAAGATACTCGAGTTCTGATTGCTACAACGAACGAGGTCGACAAGGTACCTGATGGAGTTAGAGCATTGTTCACGCACGAGTTGGAAATGACTGCCCCCGATGAAGCAGAGCGTGAATCGATTCTCAAAACTATCATAAGCGACAGGGGTGTCAGCCTTGAGCCGTCTATTGACCTCAACTCGATCGCCCTTAAGACTGCTGCGCTGGTGGCTGGCGACTTGGTCGACGTGGTTGAGCGTGCGTCTATCGCTCAGCAATCACGACTGGAACAACTATCGGCGAAGAATACGCACGATAACACGATAATAACTGTGCGTGATGTACAGGTTGCAGGTGGGCCTCTCGCCCGCTGTCTGACGAAGAGTGATTTTGAGATTGCCGTTGAAGCGGCTCGCAAGAACTTCTCTGACTCTATCGGCGCGCCCAAGATTCCCAACGTTACCTGGGACGATGTTGGTGGTCTGAACAATGTTAAGGAGGCTGTTACCGAGACTATCCAACTACCACTTGAACGCCCCGAGCTTTTTGCAAAGGGTATGAAAAAGCGATCGGGTATTCTCTTTTATGGCCCTCCCGGAACCGGAAAGACATTGTTGGCCAAAGCAATCGCTACAGAATACAGTCTCAACTTCTTCAGCGTCAAGGGACCTGAGCTGCTTAACATGTACATTGGTGAGTCTGAAGCCAACGTTCGACGTGTGTTCCAGCGTGCTCGCGATGCTCGACCCTGTGTCGTCTTCTTCGATGAGCTGGATTCCGTGGCTCCTAAGCGTGGCAACCAAGGAGACAGTGGTGGTGTTATGGACCGTATCGTTTCCCAGCTTCTAGCGGAGCTGGATGGTATGTCTGGAGGGGACGATGGAGGCGGTGGTGTTTTCGTCGTTGGTGCCACCAACAGACCTGATCTTTTGGATCCTGCCCTTCTCCGTCCTGGTCGCTTCGACAAGATGCTTTACCTGGGTGTTTCCGACACCAACGATAAGCAGCAAACCATTCTAGAAGCACTTACCAGAAAGTGAGTTTGCAAAACACCCGTGTGTCTAACCATAACAAAATGACTAACCTACTTGCAGATTCACCCTTCACCCGTCTGTTTCCCTTGCATCTGTGGCCGAGAAACTCCCGTTCACATATACTGGTGCCGATTTCTATGCTTTATGCAGTGATGCAATGCTCAAGGCTGTTACACGCCAGGCCACAGCAGTAGACAACAAGATCCGCGCTATCAACGCTGACCCAGAAACTCATCACCCTATTTCAACAGCCTATTATTTTGACCATTACGCTACCCCAGAGGACATCGCCGTCATGGTCCAGGAACAAGACTTCCTTGCTGCCAACGATGAGCTTATTCCTAGTGTCAGCGCTGGCGAATTGGCTCATTATGAGCATGTCAGGGCTACTTTCGAGGGAGTTCGAGAAAAAGAGAAGGATGATAAACCTGCCCCAGTTCAACGGGCCGTGTCAGGAGCATCGACTTCGTCCAAGGGTAAGGGGAAGGCGGTCGCATCAGGATCCAGTAAGGGCAAAGGCAAAGGGATTGCGTTGACCAGTGACGACGAGATAGATGAAGAGGATGAGGTGGATGACATGAACGGGCAGTCCAAGGGGAAGGGGAAGGCACCCATGGGCTTCCAGGATGGAACAGCCAGTGATGACGATGGACTGTATTAATTTAAGATGGAATAATGTGGTATTAAGCAGGCATATATATTGAGATCTAGAGTGGAGACTGGGTATTTGATCTTTATATAGGTATTAACGCCAGGATGGTATCTTGGTTGAGTTTAAAGTAGACTCTGTACACTATTGCCCCCTTCTAGAACAAATGAAAACTTATGATCAAATTCTACGCCCCTATTATTTCTTGGATTCCTTCTTATGCTCTTTTTTGGGTTCCTTCTTTGAATCCTTCTTAGAGTCCTTCTTTACCTCTTTCTTGGAATCCTTGTTATCTTTCTTAGTCTCCTTCTTTACGTCCTTGGAGCTCTTCTTGGACTCTTTTTTGGGATCCTTGCTGCTCTTCTTCGGAACCTTCTTGACGTCTTTCTTGGCATCCTTGGAATCCTTCTTCTTTGGGTCCTTCTTCGATTCCTTTTTAGTCTCTGTCTTGACCTCTGTCTTGACCTCGGCCTTGTCTTCTTCTTTAACCTCCTCTTTAGCCTCTTCTTTAGCATCTTCAACAGTCTTGTCCGCAGATGCAGCAGCTTCAGGCTCCTTCACTTCTTCCTCTTCCTCATCTTCACTATCTTCATCATCGTCACTGTCCTCATCACTATCTTCCTCATCTTCGTCAGAGTCAGATTCGGTATCGTCTTCTGAATCCTCTTCATCCGACGTTTCTGTCTTCTTCTCCAACTCGGGCTCCTCCTTTATCGCCGTCTTAGCCTCAGTAGCCTTAACCTCTTCCGGACTTGCCCCCGTACTGGATGGCTTCGTGGATGGGATCAAAGTTGAAGGACCATCTTTCCAGGTACCGGTTGTTGGGCTTTGAATAGCATTTCGCGCCGCATCGGTCTCGGCCCATGATCCAGATGTTGGCGACTGAATACCGTCGATCTTGCTGTCTATCGAGATAGGGGTTTCCGTAGACGTTTTAGTTTCTTCGGTGGCCTTTGTGCTCGCCGCATCTTTCTTCTTCTCGCCATCCTTGCCGTGGACCTTCTCTCGTAGACTCTTTAGGCGAAGCTCCTTAGCCTTCGCCGCAGCTTCATCAGCAACGGATCGGACAGGTAAGGCTTTCGCTTCCGTCTTGGGTGCTGTAGAGACCTTTGGTGTTGCGGATGTTGCTGTCTTGGTCGCGGGCAGCGGAGGTGCGGCAGGGACGGGTTTCGGAGAGTTGGCGGCAGCAGCAGCGGCGGCACCAACTGCAGACATCATGGCGATTCCTGCAGGGGAAACCGGGCTCTTGCTGGGCATGGGGTAGACTGGTCGCATTAAGGAGTCATCGGGAAGCTTGTCGTTTATCGACGGGATGGTATATTCGTCAAAGTAAATCTTGACCTGCTCCTTAAGTTCGCTGCGTTCGTTCCATTCTTCGATCTCGACAATATCCTATAAAAAGCCACAAGTATCAGTTATGCGATCCGTGGTTACACCAAGAGGAAAGGTGGTCGTACGCCCACAACCCAGCCCTCCTGAATCAGGGCAGGGAGCTTCCTCGCGCGGCCGTTTCCATCTTTACCGGCTCTTCGACCCCATAGCAGACGAGCCTTTGTATCGACGGCGATATCGATAGCTTTAAAGGGAATGCGGTTGGCGCGTAGGATGGTCTCGAGACGTGATGTGGCCGTGACAATATGGGAAGAACCAGCAGTCAGGGAGGTGTAGATATAAAGCGCGGGATCGTTTAAGTAGTTTGTCATGTTGTATTAACAGTCAGATACAGATTCTGTTTGGTTTGGTGTGATTTGATAGCAGAGTGAGTTGTTCTTCAGGGGTACTTTTCGCATGAGTGGATATGGATGGATGACGGTTGAGTTGGACTGGATTTCGTAGCAACCTGTCAGGGTAACGATGTTCAATAGATGGCTTGCATAACTGGAGCTACGTAAGCAGCTTATAAAAATGTACAGTGTCTCACTAATTGTTAGCGGAAATACTTTTTGCTTCAGAAATAGGAGAGGCCATGGAACTCCTTACAGTGCTGGAACAATCTAGCGAACCTAGCGCTGTAACTTGGAGGCATGATGCGGGGGCGGGGCAGCCCGTGGATGGACAGCTAGGTACTTGCTGTCAGTTTGCTGCAGGAAAGTACCCTAATGTCGGTACCTGAATATGTATGATGATTTAATTCAGGGGAAAATTGGAGTTGCTCAAAAGTCTGGTTTAGTCTTGTAGTCGAGGTATTCACCATCTTTGAAGGTTGAGCCTTCTTTTGCTCGTATTTCTTACACTGTATCTGTAGCTCTTGTGGCCCTTATTCCCCCTGAAAGCCCCACTGGATTTAGTATCCAATGTAATGAATGTGAAGCACATTAATCAACTCATGATACCCGTCTCATGATTGACAGAAGCAAAAATAAAACAAAAACAAAAAATGACAAGCTTGTAAAGAGATAATCCAAGACAATCTCAAGTGCATCTGTCCTAAAAGTCTTTGACTATTATTTCTTTTTGTGCCTGACAGCTCGCGTAGTGACATAAGAATGAGGCTGATGGAAGGAGTTTCTCCACCATGTCGTAAGCTCTCTCCCTTCCCTTTTGTCGTCTCTTTCTTTGACACCTTTCAGTTCCGTTTCCTTCTTTTATCTTCTATTCTTTCATTCCGCTACCATCGTTTCCGATGTCTACCAACCTACCCTGTTTCACGATGTACTGAAAAGCTCATAATCGCCTTTGTTCCCTGCCATTGACGGCTACTTACAGACATATACGAACGCGCCAACTCGATTCGGAGTCGTTCAGGAGAAATGACTGAACATATCGACGACATGGCGCAATTGGTCTCCCGTGATATAGCTTGAAACGCCATCCCGATGACTAGAGGCCGTCTTTGTATGAACTAAAGATAGCCAGCCGGCCAAGCGGTTGGTCTGCACCAGCAATTAGCCGGCAATCTACTCCAAAGCAAGCCAAGCCAAATCCTGACCGTACCTACACAACCACAATCTCGTGTCAGTCGCCAACCCCAGCCGAAATCTATTTATTGACACTGCCAGATGATAGCTGCATCTTGGCATGGCAACTTGCATTCGGGACCCTAAACTCATCAGCCAGTCGCTGTTGTTTTGCCCATATCATTGCTCTGATTAATGCGGTGTATTGGTCCACATCTACGGATATCATGCTGTTGTTTGATTAGCACAAAATGCCGTTGCATTTCCATTAGTTGTGTCGCTCACAATAACAAAGGACCCGCCCCTGGCTAGCCTTCTACGTTTGCGACTGGGTTTTTATCTTGGCTTTCGGAGCAATTTCCAAGTTCCGTCTATCCATGGATTCCGACTGCTCTGCGATCTTGGGTTATTCGCAGTGTTTGAAGCCCTCTGTACTCGCTTGCAACGAGGCATTTGCAACACTCTCTGCTTTGCTTTCGAGGGGTTCCGACTTGGTATTCTCAACGGCCAATTAATCTGTTCACGGCAGGATACTTTTTCTGCCAATGGTGCTCATGCGCTGTAGCAAGCTGTTTCATAGCCTTGACCCAGGCGTTGCATTGTGGGACGTTGATTGAATGAGACGTCCAGGTCCTAGTCCCAGATAAGACCTTTGAGATTGTTGCATCGAGCGATGTGACCAAATTCTGCCGTCCATCAGAAAGAATGACTGAAACAATGGTCGAAAAGTTTTCCATGAAAAATTCTTTGTCTCTTGACTCATCCAACAAGCAGTTTTGCTGCCACACACAAATCACAAAGACGTTCTGACGACCAATCCACACCGACTCCTGTCACCAGTCCATTTCTGAACAAACCACGCAAAAGAAAGAGGGATGTGATAACTGGAGAGGTGCCCCCTTAGCGTAGTAAGAAGGTGCCCCTATAAGTAAATTTTAATTAGGTTATTTTAAAATTAATCTATAAAGTAATTAGCTAATTAATATTATATATTTTTATAGAATATTTTCTTAATTAATTTATATTACTTTTTTTATAAAAATTTTTTCTTTATTATCTTTCTTTTATAATAATTAAGATAATATATTATATATTCTTTTAAATTTAATTATTAATATATTATTAAAGAATTATTATTAATATATTATTTATTAATTATTACCTTATAATACTTATATATATTATATTTAATTAGCTTAAAAATTACTCTTTTTACTTTAAGTATATTATTAGTAAAAATAGTAATAAGCTATATTAATCTAAGGACTATAAATTTAAATATAATAAAGTATAGTTAATATATTATTAATTTATTAATTATATATTTAATTTAAATAAGTAATTCTACTTTAGAGTAAAGTCTTTTATTATATACTTAATATTAAATAAATAGAATAGCTATATAGTATAATAAAATACTATTAATATATTAATAATATATTTATAATCTTTAATTAATATATTATAAAATAGTCTTAAGCTTTTCTAGAACTTATAAATCTATATTAAAGGGTATTATAATACCTTAGTAATATAAGCTATTTATAATAGTAATACTATTATTAACCTTATTATTATTAAAAGTATATTTTCTATTTAAGATATTATTAATACTTTATTTATATATTAATAATATATTAGCTAAAATTTATTTAGAATTCTATAATAATTATATTACTTAGCTTAAGTAAAATAGCCTAAAGGAAAATATTTACTTTATTATACTTATTAAAAAGGCCTTCTTATCTATAGATAGTAAAAAGTATAATAAATTAAAGGTATTATTAATATATTATTAATTAATTAATTTATTATTATTAATATATTATATAAGTAATAATTAAAGTATTTTCTAATAATAAAGATAATAATAATAATAAAGAGTTTTTTACTTATTTCTCCCTTAAGTAATAAAAGTAATATAAAGTAAAAAAACTTATTAATATATTATATATATATTAACTATATATTTAAGATCTATTATTAATATATTATCTATAGATTATTATTTAAATTAAAAGTATACCTCTTTTTTCTATTACTAAGCCTATTATACTTATTACTATACTTATTACTATACTTACTATTATAGCTATTATACCTACTATTATACTTATTATACCCCTTATTATACCCCCTATTATACCCCTTACTATAGCTATTATACTTATTATTATACCTATTATACCCCTTACTATAACTCCTATTATACCTATATTATCTATAGGTAATTATATTATAGCTATAAAAGAGATAAATATTAATCTATATCTTAATATAAGTAATTACTAATATATTATTAATATATTATTAATATATTAATAATATCTATATAATATATTTAATATATATTTAAGATATTAATAAAAAAGAGCTTATTTAAAGTCTTTTTACTTATCTTTATATTATTAAGATTAAAAAAGATTATTTTTATTAATCTATTAATAAAGGCTAAGTAATATATTATTTATTTATAATTAATATATTATTAATATTTTTAATTTAATTTTATTACTATAAAGAAAAAGCTTAATCTTTCTTCTTAATAGGTTTATAAATACTATTAAAATAATAAGATATTATTAATATATTATTAATCTATAGTTAATATATTAGTAGTCTATTTACTTATTAACTTTAATAATATTTATATAATTTAAGCTTTATTAAAATAGGACTATTAAGCTATAAAGAAAGTATAAATATAATAATTAATATCTACTTAATATATTAATTAATAAATAATAATAAGGTAATAAGGTAATAATATATAGCTTAAGAGTTATTAATAAATAGCTAAGGGATTAATAATATATATATAATATATTAACTTAATTTCTTTAGTATTTTAATTATTACTTTATATTAATAATACTTTAATATTAATATTTATATTTTACTTAAATAATTTAATATAAGTAATATATTAATTAATAATAAATAATTATTATAAATATAAAGTAAAGTCTTATAATATATTATTAATATATTATTAATAAATTAATAATATATTAAGTATTACTTAAGATCTTTATTAATTTAATTTATTATCTTTATTACTATAGAATCTATTTAAGGAATTAATTTTTAAAATTAAGAATTATACTTATAATAACTTAAGCTAAAAGAGTAATAATTACTTTTAAAGCTATTACTATAAAAGGCTAAAAAGGTATTTTATTAAGAGTTATTAACTATTATAATTAACTACTTTTTCTTTTATAAGTAATATATTAATAATATATTATTAATATATTATAAATATTAAAATGTATAACTTATAGTAAATAAAGCTATAAGCTTAGAAATTTAATAATAATATAATAGTATTAATAGTAGTAAGAGCAGTAATACTATAGGGCTTAATATAAGTCTAAACCTTATATAAGAATATAAGCTTTAAATAGATAGTAAAAAATTCTTTCTCTCTTATAATATAATAATAAAATAAGGAAGTTATTAATATTAATATTTAAAGCTAATATAATATATAAGTTATTCTAATTAATTACTTATATAATAGTAGCTAATTATTAATAATCTATATAAATATATTTTACTAGGTAGGCTTTAACTTTATAGATAATAGCCCTAGGGCCTTAGCCTATAGAAATAGTAATTAATATAATAATAAAGAAAAATTAATTATTATATTAATTAATAATAAAAAATAAGCTAAAGATCTATATTAATTAATCTTTAATTAAAAAGAGCTTAAAAATATTAAAATTAATAATATATATAATAATAAGCTTAATATTATATTAGCTTAATTTAATTACTAAGTCTTAGTCTTTTTATACTTTATTAAATTAAATTATATTAATTAGGTCTTATAGAAAGAAAAGTAACTTAATACCCTATATTAAAAGCTAGATTAAGGGATTAAACTATTAATATAGAAAAAGGTATTTTTAAAGGCAATATAATTAAATAATTATATACTTTAAATTATAAACCTAGAGATAATTATTTATATTATAAAGATATTTAGACTATTTAATAGTTTATAATAAATAATTAGCTATCTATTTAATTATAGTAATTAAAATAATAAGGTTAATTAGAATTATTAGAATTTTAAAATATTAGTTTTTTATATAGTTATTTTAAGTTTAATAAGAAGTTTTAGGCTTAATTAAAGGCTTTCTCTAAGGATTAATAAATATTATATAAATATATTATATAATAACTATCTAAGTGAATATAAATAATATGCCTTATAATAAGTAGAGTTTTAATAAGTAGTTTTAACTGTAATATTATAAATATATTATATATTTTAATATATTAAATAAATCTATTTATATAGTTTTTAATTTATCCCTAGGGTAAATACTAGGAGATTTAGTATTTCCTATTAATACTTTAAATATAAGGATAAGTATTATTAAATAGCTAAGTAATTAGAATACTAAAGTTAATATTACTTTAATAAGTAAGCTACTATAATCTAAAGTATACTCTATATATTATTAATATATAAATAATAAATAAATAATATATAGCTTATATTTTTACTTTTAGCTTTATTTAATTTATACTTAGAATAAAGTATTATTATAGCCTTAATTATTATTATAATAATTTAAAATATTTAAAGTCTAAATAAGGTACTTATTATAATTTAAATAGCTAAATAATATATTAGTAATATATTACTAATATATTAAAGATTACTTATCTATAAATAATCTTTAATAAGTTAATATATTACCTACTTTATTAATATAATACTTAATGTATAAATTTAATATAATTTATATAATTAAGTATATTATTTTACTTTATACCTATAGATAAGAATTTTTAATTAAAGCTATAAGTAATCTAAGGTTAATTTTTATATTATACTTAGTTTAAGAATAATAAGTAATCTATATAATATATAAGTAATATATTACTAATATATTATTAATATATACTTTAAATAAGTTAAGTAAGCCTTTATTTATATTTTTTATAAGTAGTTATATTAAGTAGATTTATTATATATTATATAATTTAGTTTTATAGATTAATATTATTATTAAAGGTTTAATAGTATAGCTTTTCTAAGTATATATATTAGTAATATATTAATAATATATAAGTAAATACTTACTTACTCCCTTTATATAATAGATATAGTAGAGCTTAAGATATTTCTTTAAATACTTAAGCTTATCTTTTATAAAATTAACCTTTTTATAGAGATATTTATTAAAACCTATATTAAATATTAATTATATATTAATAATATATTAATAATATATTAATAATATATTTATTAGTAATTATACCTATATCTTAATTAATAGTAATACTAGAAAGTCTTTCTCTATAAATATATTATTATTTAATATAAATAGATATCTTTTTAAATAAATATTTAAAGACCTTTAAGAATATTAGAAAATAAATATATATAAATTACCCTTTAATAATTGCTTAAATAAGAGGAATAATTAAAGTATTATTAATAAATACTTAATATATTAATAATATATAGAGAATATATACTTATTATTCTATATTCTTAATATAAAGCTTAAATAATCTCTTTTTTACTATTAATAGTAATATATTTAAAATTTATATTAATTTAAAATAATTAAAGATTTAAACTTTTAAATAGCTTAGCTTATTAATAATAAAATATAATTATAAGAAATTTATTTTTAATTTAATAAAATATATAAATATATTATAATATATTATTAATATATGTCACAGCTCGAAGTCAGACCAACCTACCCTAGAGCCACAAGTGGATCAGATCACGTGGCGATAGCGTTATCGCCGTAACCTTAGTTAGACCGCCAGTCAGATCCTGAACGTAGCTCCTTGAGCTACGTCTTGTTAATAGAGCCTGACCTGCCTGCAGTGCCTATCCGTAGCAATAGAACCTATTACGCCCGAAGCGTTCCCTGTCCACCCGTACCGCCGGACTCAGCCCGTGACACTACGTAGCTCCTACCGTTTGGACGCCGAACGCAATGACCGCTAGACCGCTTCCTCCGTTCCTGCCAGATGGCGCAGACTCCTTCCGAGCCCACGCCCCCGAGCATCTCGACGACTGGTTCGAGTACTTCAAAAGTGTCTACACCTACGCCGAGGAAGCCCAGAACCGTATCTCTCACCTCGAGGACCAGCTCCAAGCCGACCAAGAGAAAATCCAGGATCGAGAGCATACCCTCCAGCGGATCGCTAAAGAGCGCGACGCTGTACAAATCCAACTCGAATATGTTGAGCAACAGACCAAGAGAACCTTGAAAGAGAAAGATGACGCCCTCTTTGAAGCCCGCCTGGCCGAACGGCGTGCCCTCGACGCCACCCGACCTACCGTACCTACTATCCGTGAACCCCCGAGACTAGCGCTCCCGCTGAGCTTCGTGTAGCGACTCCTATGGGAACGACTCCTCCGCCTTCTTCCCGATCTACCGAATCAACCAGTCTTACCGAACGATTACCCGACCCTGACAAGTTTGAGGGCGAACGGAGCGACCTACGCCGTTTCGTCTCCCAGATACACTCAAAACTAAAAGCTAACCACGACCGATTCCCGACACGCCTCGCCCGAATGTCCTATGTAACTGGCCGTCTTAAGGGACGCGCCTATGCACAAGTCCTACCGCACATTAAAGCTGGTGAATGCCAACTCCCCGACTACCAGGATATTATCGATCTACTAGAACGCGCTTTTGGAGACCCGAACCGGATCAATAATGCCCGCGCCGAATTATTCCGCCTTCGCCAGACTCACAAGGATTTCAGCACCTTCTTCGCCGAGTTCCAACGCCTCGCGCTGGAAGGAGAAATGTCAGAAGAGGCCCTCCCTACCCTGTTGGAACAAGCTGTCTCCCGAGAACTACGCGGAATGCTTATACACAACCCACCGCCTAGCTATAAATATCACGACCTAGCCACCTTCCTACAAGAATTGGAAAACCGACGACGCCGCTTCGCAGCGGAGCCACAGCCTGCGTCACGAAAGACGAATATGCCGCTGAAGGAGTACCCCCAGACACTCCGAAAGAAGTCCCCATCGCCTCGTAGAGGGAGAAGCCCCCCCGAAAACCGCCAACCAGCCGGAGAACCTATGGACCTCAGCAATCAGCGCCGCTATAACCGCCCTAACCAACGACGGGAGAACAACCAGTGCTTCCGTTGCGGTTCAGCCAACCACTACCTCCGCGACTGTCCCGAACCTGACACACGTCCAACCAGGCTCCGTCAAGCCACCTTCGCTTATAGCCCCAACCGCACCAGCCAGCCCCCGTCTCCACACTCGCCTACATCCAGCCGCGCCAGTTCCCGCCGATCTAGACACTCCCGAGGACGCCAGGAAAACGGGGTGAGCCTGTCTTAAGTCGGCGCCAGGCTCCCCTCCCCGCACCTACTGTACCGAAGATTAAACTGTCCGCCGCCTCCGTTCATGGAATCCCGATTGAGAACGAGAACAACCAACGTTCGAACCTGATGATACTGCCTGCCAGCCTCAATGTGGCCGGAAGAGAACCAATTCCGTCTTACGCTATGACCGATAGCGGAGCGGAAGGAAAAGGGTTTATCGACGAGAGCTGGGCTAAGTCCCAGAACCTGAAGTTTAGACCCCTGAAGAGAACCTTCGAGATTGAAGTGTTCGACGGGCGACCTGCCGAGAGCGGGAAGGTCGCCTACTACGTCCGCGCCGGACTCCGCATTGCCGATCACGAGCAGAAGAGCATGATCTTCTACGTGACCCAGCTAGCCAGCTACCCTATTGTCCTGGGAATGCCTTGGCTAAAGCAACACGACCCGCAGGTGGGCTTCGCGGCCCACACGTTCACATTTAACAGCCCGTACTGCCAGAAATTCTGCAACACCCCAACCAAGCCTACAAGGATTAAGGCTTTACAGACCGTCCCGAAGAAGTTCATGCGCCAGATGAAAGGGAGTATCCCACCAGCCTTGGAGGGAAAGGATATCCTCCCGGTTTCCCTGCGAACCGCCCGAATATACAGCCAGAAGGACCGTTACCGCCTCTTCACCGTCACCCTGAAGCAACTGGACTACCTGCTTAAGCCTGAGCCAGAGGCATTCGTGCTGCCGGAAGAACTTCGAGAGTTCCAGGACGTTTTCTCGCCTAAGGAGGCAGAGAAGCTACCACCGCACCGATCTGGAGACCACCACATCGAGCTAACCCCAGGAGGAAAACTGCCGTTTGGACCCTTGTATGGAATGTCCCGGAACGAACTGACAGCCCTACGAGAGTGGCTAGACGAGAATCTGCGTAAAGGATTCATCCGCCCAAGCTCGTCGCCTGTAGCCTCCCCGGTACTATTCGTCAAGAAACCCGGCGGTGGTCTACGCTTCTGCGTGGACTACCGAGCCCTGAATAATATTACGGTTAAGGACCGCTACCCGCTCCCCCCTGATCAAAGAATCCCTGAATAACCTGTCTGGTATGAAATACTTCTCCCGTATTGACATCGTATCGGCCTTCAATAATCTGCGTATCAAGGAAGGCCAGGAGTACCTGACAGCATTCCGCACCCGATTCGGATTATATGAGTCACTGGTTATGCCCTTCGGCCTAACAGGAGCCCCCGCGACCTTCCAGCGGTACATTAATGATGCGCTGAGGGAATACCTGGATATATTCTGCACTGCGTACCTGGACGATATCCTGATCTATAGCCGGACCCGAGAAGAACATGTCGAGCAATTAAAGATGGTGCTTGAAAAACTGAGAGCTGCCGGGTTATTCGCAAACCCAGCCAAATGCGAATTCATGGTTACGGAAACCAAGTTCCTAGGCCTTATCGTGGGACGAGACGGCATCCGAATGGACCCTGCAAAGATCGAAACTGTTAAGAACTGGCAAACCCCGACCTGCCTGACAGATGTACAAGCTTTCACAGGATTTGCGAACTTCTACAGGAGGTTCATCCGTGACTTCTCTAAGCTTACAGCCCCGTTGAACCACCTGACAAAGAAAGACGTACCGTTCGTCTGGGACGAAACCTGCGAAAAGGCTTTCCGAGACTTGAAGGGAGCCTTCACATCAGCACCGATCTTACGCCCCTTCGATTGGACGAAGGACGTAATCCTGGAGACAGACGCCTCTGACTATGTATCCGCCGGTGTGCTGTCGCAATACGACGATGACGGAAGGCTGCACCCGGTAGCCTTCTTCTCCAAGAAGCATACGTCCACGGAATGCAACTACGAGATCTACGATAAGGAACTCATGGCCATTATTCGCTGCTTCGAAGAATGGAGACCCGAACTGGAGGGGGCACCCTCACCGATAAAAGTGATCACGGATCACAAGAACCTGGAGTACTTTACGACGACGAAGTTACTTAACCGACGACAAGCCCGCTGGTCTGAGTTCCTGTCCCGATTTAATTTCCAGATCACATATCGACCTGGGAAACAGGGAGTTAAACCCGATGCCCTGACCAGGAGGTCAGAAGACCTCCCTAAAGAGGGGGATGAGCGCTTAGCGCACCAAAGCCAGGTGGTCCTAAAGAAAGAGAACTGGCAACTTCCGCCGCTACGAGTCCAGAGAGCCCGCATCCGCCACCCACTACAACAGAACCAACCCGCACCAACACCCGAGGAGCCGTCACTCTCAATAGAGCTACCAGAAGAGATCGACCGCTTGCTGAACGAAGGATACCAGACCGATGAAGACCTGCAGTCGATACTACAAGCCCTCAGGACCGACGCACCGCGACACCCGAAGATTACGCTTGCAGAGTGCAAGATCGTCCAGGAACGACTGTTGTACCGGGACCGCATCTATATCCCGAGCCACGACGCCCTCAAGACCGCCCTGCTGAAAGCCTGCCACGAACACCCTATAGCAGGACACCCAGGTCGTGCCCGCACTTATGACCTGCTTTCCCGGGATTACTACTGGCCCGGAATGTTGGCCTACATCGAACAATGGGTTAAGAACTGCCATACGTGTCGAAGAGCCAACCCAGCCCGAGAAGCGAAGCAAGGTGTGCTGAAACCCTTGCCTATCCCCGAACGAGCCTGGCAACATGTGTCAATGGATTTTATCACACATCTGCCGCCCAGCGAAGGAAATGACGCCATCCTGATTATAGCCTGCCGCCTGACCAAGATGAGACATATCATCGCATGCAAAGGAACCTGCGATGCCGAAGACGCAGCCCATTACTACCTGAAGGAAGTGTGGAAGCTACATGGGCTCCCACAGACTATAGTATCGGACCGGGGACCCCAGTTCGTAGCGGAGTTCTGGCAGAAGCTCACCAAACAACTGTCGATCAGCTCGCTACTATCCACCGCTTACCACCCTGAGACCGACGGACAGACTGAACGCCTGAACGCTGTGTTGGAACAGTACCTGCGAGCCTACGTGTCATACCTACAGGACGACTGGAACCGATGGCTCCCCCTGGCCGAGTTCGCAGCGAACTCCCTGAAATCCGAAACCACCGGCGTATCTCCGTTCTTTGCAAACTATGGATTCCACCCGCGAATGGGCTTTGAACCCACGATTACAGTCAGAGGAACCCCAGCCACTAGAGACGCAGAACAGTTCGCAAAGACGATGAACGACATCCTAGAGCACCTGAGATCAGAAAGCATTGCCGCACAAGCCCGTTACGAAGCCCAAGCGAACCGACACAGACGACCTGCCCGACGATACCAAGTAGGGGGACTCCAGTGTGGCTAGACGCCAGGAATATCAAGACCCTTAGGCCACAGAAGAAACTAGACTGGAAGAACATCGGCCCGTTAAAGATCGGCAAGGTCATCTCCCCGTACGCCTATCGACTGGAACTGCCCGCCAGCATGAAGATACACCCCGTGTTTCACACGAGCCTGCTAAAGCCAGCTGCCACCAATCCGCTGCCCGGTCAGAACGTAGACCCGCCACCGCCAGTAGAAGCCGAAGGAGTGGAAGAGTGGGAGGTTGAAGACATTGTGGATTCCCGATGGGACAGACGAGGCCGAGGAGGCCGCCCCAGGCTGAAGTATACTGTGAAATGGGCCGGATATGCAGACCCAACAGAAGTCCCTGCTGCCTACGTGGAGAATTCTGCAGAGATCGTGGCGAACTTCCACAGGAGATACCCTGACAAGCCCGGACCACAGTAGCCCGTCTCGGCAGAGCTCGATGCTAAAGAGGGGGGCACTGTCACAGCTCGAAGTCAGACCAACCTACCCTAGAGCCACAAGTGGATCAGATCACGTGGCGATAGCGTTATCGCCGTAACCTTAGTTAGACCGCCAGTCAGATCCTGAACGTAGCTCCTTGAGCTACGTCTTGTTAATAGAGCCTGACCTGCCTGCAGTGCCTATCCGTAGCAATAGAACCTATTACGCCCGAAGCGTTCCCTGTCCACCCGTACCGCCGGACTCAGCCCGTGACAATATATTAATAATATATTAATAATAAATTAATTAATTTATATTACTAGGGTTATCTCTATATTAAGTAATATACTTATAATATACCTTAAGGTAGGAAATATTAATAGGAAAATAGTTAATTTAATTTTATTATAAAAGATAGTATAAATAGTCTTAATTAATAAGGCTTAAGTAAATATTAAATAAAACTATAGCTTTATATTTAAAAAGGATTTACTTAATAGCTAATAATTAAAGCTAAATATCTATATATTATATTAATAATATATTAAGGGTATATATATAATATATTAGTAATATATATATACTTAGGGTCTTAAGAGCTTCTTCTGGCTTTATTAATATCTATTTAATATTAGTTAATATATTAAGTAATACTTTTAATAGTAAAGAAAGTAAATAAGTATATTTACTATAAGAGATTAAAATTATATAAGGTATATTAAAAGTCTTTAGTATAAAGGCTTAAAAAATAATATTATAAGGAATTTATTTAATTTAGCCTCTTTTAGATAATAAATATATAATAGCTATATAATCTATTAGTAATATATTAATAATATATAGATAATCTATTATATTATAGTCTTTATACTATTTAATTATATTAACTATATAATAGATTTAAGAGTAAAATAATTACTACTTAAGTAATAATAAAGCTATTTTTAATATATTAATATAGGGTATTTTTATAGACTTTAAAATATAATATTAATATTATATTTAAATTTATTAATTAATATATTAAATAATCTATATAAAATAATTAATAGCTAATTATAAATATAATTAGTATATAATATATCTATAATATATAGTTAATATATAAATACCTAGGTAATTAATTAAAAAAGCTAAGGCTTATATAACTTTATAGTATATAATTAATATACTAGCTACTTTCTATTTTTATATAATTTTTAAATTATATTTAATATACTATTAATATATTAATAATATATTTATAATATATTATAAATATATTATAAATTAAATTAAACTTATATAACTATTATTTACTTAAGAGTTAGTTTTTATAGCTTACTCTTTAAATCTTATATCTTTAATTAATAATTATTTATAACCTTATAATAATAAGATTAATAGAGTTTAAAGGCTATATATTAATAGACCTTTACTCTTATATATTTATATTTATAGAATAAAATTAACTTTAATTTAAAATAACTTAAAGTTAATTCTTATTTAATATAAATATACTCTATATAATATTAAATTTATAATATATTAATAATATATCTATAATATATTAATAATATATTATAATATACTCTATTTAATTAGTTTATTATAAATAGGTTTTAATATTATATTATATAGAATAATATAAATTATATTTTCTTTAAATAATTTTAATTAATTTAATATTATTAAGCTATAAATAAATATTCTTATTTATATTATAAACTTTAATATATAAATATAATTAAATTAATTAAAGTCTATAGATATTAATATATTATTATTTTTATAATATAATATATTTATAGAATTATTATTAATATATTAATAATATATTATTAATATATTAAATTTATTTATTTTAATTTTTAATATAAATAATTTATTAATTTTTTCTTTTTATTTAAAATAAAGTCTTTTTATAAAAACTATATAAAATTAATATTAAATTATTAAAGCTTAAAAAAAAGTAAAATAAGTTAATAAAATAATATAATAAAATATTAATAATATATTAATAATATATTAATAATATATTAATAATATATTAATAATATATTATTAATATATTAAGTAAATAAATTTTAATATATTTTTTAATATAAAAAGTAAGTTTATATTAAGATTTATTTTATTATATAAAGACTTTAAATAAGAAAGTATTTTACTTTATTATTTAGGCAATTTAATTAAAAATTAATAGACTACCTTATAGATTAACTTTAAAATAACCTAATTAAAATTCGCTTACAGGGGCACCTTCTTACTACGCTAAGGGGGCACCTCTCTGGTTATCTTATACCACCAAAAGAAAGGGGAGAAGATGCAAAAATAAATGGCCTTTGCGCTGGCAAGGCTCCATCGTGGCTCCAGCAAAACACGTCCCTGTGATTCTGGCAACACTTGATTGGCTAAGACCATGTTGCTGAAGGCAGTTTGCCATCGACCGAGGTTTCTTTGCAGGGAGCGGATTGGGGCCAGAAGAAGGCTAGACGGGGATAAGCATCTAGCTCAGGAACAAACCAGTCAAAAGTGCAGTTGCTAAGGCTCTGACCGATCCTCATTCGGGTTGTATTCTTTGTCTGTGTCCAATCATTTGACTAGCTTTCTGAATGCAAGGTACCGTTGTGTGGTGACACCTGCGAAAACCCATTTGGATGCCGGGGCTAAATCATAAGCTTCAGGGACGGTAACAATGCCAATCGATTGGGGATAATGAGGTGACAACGCTCCAGGGTCTAATAAATGGACGGACAGGGGTCGGAAGTTGGCTTTAATGAGCAGAAATTAGGTCCCGCCCGTGCTGCGAAAACTACAAGTCTCGCTCGACATCCGCATCAGAAGACTGTTTTGCTTCCTTTCTGCTTCATCTCACTTCTTGACGCTTGACGACATCTTCAGCCTTGTGCTATCACTCTCCTTAACCAATTTTTGACAACATTCTTTGTGCTTTGCACTCTTCAGTCTTTTTTCTTTGCTCAACGCAACAAGAATCATCTTACGATCCTTCATAGTGACTTCAGTTCGTTTCAGACAAAAACAATCACAATGCACTACACCAGCATCTTCATTGCCGCCGCTGGCGCCTCAGTCGCCGCTGCTCAGGATTACGCCCCTCCTCCTCAGGACTACGCTCCTCCTGCTTCCCCGGATACCACTACCCTCACCTCGACCACTACCCAGGTTGTCACTCTCACCCAGTGCAACCCTACAGTGACCGACTGCCCTCTGCGCACCCAAACCTCTACTGAGGTCGTTGTTACTACCTCTACCGCTGAGCCTGAGGTTCCTGCTGAGACTACCACCTCTGTCTACGTTGCTCCTACTACCTACGAGCCCGTTGTCAACACAACCAGTCACCACGAGGTCCCTACTATTGTCAACACCCCTACCATTGTCAACACTCCTACCATTATCACCACCAAGAAGGCACCTCTTCCCAAGACCACTTACTACCCTGCCGGTAACACAACCGTCAAGGCTGGTCCTACTGCTCCCGTTTCTCACTCCACCAAGCTGCCTGTCCCTACCAGCAACGGTACCCCCGAGAAGCCTGGCTACGAGGCTCCTCCTGCCTCTCCTGAGGCTCCTTCAAGCGTCCCCACCGCCGGTGCCAGCGGTCTTATCGCCTCTTCTGGCTTCCTCGGTGCCGCTATGGTCGCCGCCATGGTTGCTCTCTTCTAGATGTAGCCTTGCATTTAGTTGGCCTATCTGATATGTGTTTTGGCAGATTTCGGATTTCACTTCTTATTATGATACCTTTTTATTCTTTGGAGATGGACGTTTGGGGACTTTTTCAGGCCATGTTTCTTGTAGCAAGGCGATCTTCTCTTCGAAACAGGCTACTGTGTAGCAATTTGGTTCCTGGCAGGTCATTGGATAGCATAGGATAGCAGCGCGGAGTTTCTGAATGCACCATGCGTTTGTGTCTATAGACTCGCATATGCTGTTTGGTTCTGAACTGGGAGGCGACAGCCCTCGGAAAGTTGCGGAGTTAAGAATGTTCTGTTCTGTTCTGGTCAGTTCGATTCTATACATAAATACTATGTACTTGATAGAGTTGGAATTGAAACTACTTTATGACGACATAATAATGTGTTTACGTATGTTTGATGATCGTGTATGTATATGTATATGAGTACATATGCATGTGGTCGTAGATATGTGGCTCGTCATTTGGCACACTGCCTGCCTTGGCAAGCTGATTATTACGTTTCTCACCTGTATAGGAAAGCAAGTAAGCGGGAATACCGAAGCGATGGAACATTCTCCTCTGATCTGAGTCAAGTCTAGAGTGTACAGCATGGGCTGAGATGATGATACCGTAGGGTTGCCTCGTGCTAAAGTCATACATGCTCAAAACTAGTTGATCCATTCACCAATCTTGGTAATAAGACAAAGTCTGGGGATACGCGATGAGGTGCAGTATGTACCATACTGTAAACTGACCGGAGATACGTACGCCACCAATGCATGGTGCTGCGTTATCCAGTATTATGTATTTGCGCTGTGCAACGCATGACTCCTGTGCCTCGTGCAGTGCATTAGATGCGTGTAACCACACTTGAAGGATGACATAGCAGACGCAGAGTAATAAAGCAAAGTACGGATACAGTCTGTCAGTTTTTTACCTGTTTTGTTAGTCGACAGGACCATAGTTTCCGTTCATGTTGCTTTTGCTTTCCAATTAACTCTCTGAATACAAGCTAAAGCGGAGTTGTTTCTCACTCTGTCTCTCCACAAGATGCAGAAGCGTTACTCGCGTGGGAGAAAAGAAAACATAAGACCGAGCGTCGGCTACTACCGCGTGTACATGCATGTACCCTTGCTTATGATGCTTACTTTCTCCTCCTTCATCCTTAAATTACGGTAGTACCTGTTTCTCTCTGGTTGTTTGAGAAAATTTGTCTTTTCCATGTTGATTATTAATACCATTTCAACTCTGTACTGCGACTGACAATGTAGTTAGACCAGAGTAGTACGAGTAGGTCCTGGCATCATGTCCACACCCTCTTGAATACAGTCAACCAAGTTGTATGCAACCCTGGCAACTCACATCCATGCCACTGGGATTCAACCCTCCTCTACGGAAAAGAAAAGAAAACAACAGCAGCAAAGGAGGCAACTCTGCCGCGTTTCTTTCTCCTTCTCTGGGCCTGCACAGCTGATGAACCAGGAGCCATCGGCAGACTGGTAACTGCTGGAATAGGAAGTTCCGTACACGCTTCTGGCGAGCTGCATATGCGCTGTTGTCACTGTCTGACTTGGGGTTATGGATGGCACAGCAGATCTGACGGGAGCCGCATCTGGTGACATGCAGGTTTGGATGCATAATGGATTCTTTCGTTCTCTATTCGGTGTGAACGAAAAGGCGGGATATGTACAGTAGGTAGGTTGGTTCCTGGGCGGGCAGGATAATGATGGATGATTATGTATTATACCGACTTTTGTCGGCTTTGAGACATAGAGATGGAGAGACTTGGGGGTGCTGTACCCGCCGAGTGTCTACCTATGAAATGAAATGAACCACTCAGTCACAAGCTGCCAACAGACAGCCATACCGATCTATTGATGACGGTCCGTCGGAAGGAAGCCCCGGGCAAAGCCTTCCAGATGCCAAGTTGACTACTGTTTGACTTTAGTTTAGTATGTGGCTGGTTAGCTGGTAAGTTAGTAAGTTTTCAGTTAGCAAGAAGAAGGCTACTTACTCCTCATTCTCAATAGACAGAAAGCGCGAGCCGCGAAACAAACATGTCAGATCATATTGAATTCCCATCTGCCTATTTCTCTCCCTTCGCAAACTTTCCCTCTTCTGGGAATCATGCCGACCGCCACAATGATTCCAAAGTTGAGAAGTTTTCAGTTATTATTAGTCGTTGCTAAAGTAGTGGCTTTTCTACCTCCGGCGACCAGGTTTCTCTATTCAGGCTTAACGGCTGTTGAAATCAGGGAATGGAACGGAAATAATACAGAGCTTGTGTCACGGACAAATCGTGACTCGTCCTCAATGCGTAGTCAGTCCAGTAGTCACCTTCCCATGCAATGTCCGAAACTGTGCATATGTACCTACCTATGCAAGCCTTCTTTTGCCGCTTATTCTATTGTTCTGCTTCCGCAACTCATAACGTATGCATGCATACCAACTTATATAGGTATGCATACACATGCTATTGCTCAGTCCTGGTTGGAGCAACTCTAGTTGACGACGGCATGTCTTGTACCGAATTGACTCTCTTCCCGCATTGTTATGTACTTTGCCATCTCAGAAAAAGAATATGTGCTTCACTGGTTGCCGCCAATAGTCACTTCTCGGCGGCTATGTAATGGATCACATTTCAGACCCAACAACCCAACGTCGACCATAGACACATCGTACTTGACTAGTCGAGCGTATTTGGTCCAGTTAAAACATTTTCAATTCCTGTGGATCTTACTTGCTAGACTAGTCTGAATTGTAGATAGAGAAATTCGGCGGCTTGATGATAGTGTCATGGTCTGCCTTGCCACCTTACTCTCACCTCGTGACGGCTTTAGAGAAACGACTCTGTCGATGGTGATGCACTAGTTCGAGGGTCTTCGAATCGTGATTTACTTCACAGGCAGCCTACTAGCAGTGCTTGCAACTAATTAGGTGGGTTTAATACGGGGTTACCCATTAGACACGGCGGCTAGACAATGGCTACGTGGTGGTATACAGGTTACTTTGAGCACTCCGGAATAAAGTCTTGTTGTAGTTACAATGTATTGCTGATTCAAGTGGATTTGTTATTGTATTACACTATGCAAGGGTGTAGTTACAATACGCCCGTTCTGTTTCCAGGTTGCCGCTATTCAAGAATCTTCCCACTTGGATGAAGTTGTTGCTTACTCCCAGTTGGCCTTCTTTCTTACAACCAATCCTCTTCCTCAGCCTTGCCCTCCCACCTTCATGTGCTGTCACTTCTCAGTGCCGGAGAAAAGGAACCCCCAAAGCTTCCAATGTCACCCTCTGCAAGTCGGAACCCAGGTCATGTCCAGGATCTTGACTGTGACCATGTCTTGCATACGCGTCTGGGTCCAAAACCGAGTCCCACCCTTTCCAAACCATCACTTTGCGTAGTCTGATCCGTCACACCGATGCCAGTCCTTTCTAGCTCCCTCTTTCGATACCTTGGCGTCATTGCCTCGCTTTGCATGCCAATTGGGGCCTGCAAAGCACTGCTACTGGCGAGCTAGGACCGTGTCATGATGGTCCCTTATTCCCGAGACTTGTCATGACAGGTCCATGTCGACCAGACCGAATTTTGTGCTTTTATCAGGGAGTGCACTGGTTTCTGCACATTATGCAAAGGGTATCGTTTGGTGCGGCCTTTTCGAAACAGTTATGGGTAAGATTATGTGCGCAGACACCATTGGCATAGTTGACAAGTTCTGATGAGCCGGTCTTGCAGTTCATGGTAGGTCGCATTGGTTGGCACATGTTGGAAGAGTTGTTGCGTGATATGCCAACTTGTTGATGGTGCTTTATATCAAGCTGAGTTCTTGTGTATGGGGAAAGATCAAAACGGCCGTGGTGTTCAGATTATTGCAGGTGGGAAGGGAAGATGATATAACAAAATCGCAAGCCACTAAAACGTTTCGGTCGATGTACAAAACGACGGGCGATGAACAGGCGAGCACCCTTTATAAAAATAGCAGGTGATGCTTAGTCCAATGTTCAGTTGAGCAAGAGGGGGGGTCAGTTGTAGTTTTATAGGGCTGAAGGGTAGATGAATGCTTAGTAGTCTCACAAATCATAAACTGGATGGGATGCTCGGCCTTTTATCGACCTTGGTTCGCATGGGTGTCAACCCGGGAGAGCCAGAGGGGCCCTCATACCTTGATAGTATTCCCGTATTGTCTTGCTCGTCATCGAGGCGAGTTTCCTCATCTCTCTTCTCTCAACGCAGGGCTTGTTTGCGTATCGAACTTTATGCAATGCAACAAAGCGGCGGGTAAAAGTAAGAGGACGCAATCCATGTGCGCTCCGAGGCACTGGTACTAATCCATCGGCTCGTCTTCAGGCACAATATGTCGTTGGTTGTAGAAACCTCCGTTTTGCGCTACCAATCCCGACGGTGGGTGTTGGTCTTGGTCCATGTCTTGGTCCCCTTTATTTCTAGAAACCCACTATGCGTTGAAATCATATGGTGATGGGCCAGAGCTGCAGGATCAGCAGTAGCGGTACAGTTACAACAGAAGCTGGATCCTGCATAAGTCAGGCAGGGGGGTCATGGTCTGGCTTGACCTGTGAGGTGAGCGATGGGATTGGGAAACCCGCTGTTCCGTAGCATGATGCTACGGTACTAACAGCTCCTTCTAATAGTCCCGTGCTTGGTTTGATGACAATTGTGTTACTTACTGCCTTGGTGTTTGGTCCTGCCGGGGTGGCGCAAGCTGGAGAATGATTGCATCTATTTCTCGTGTTGCTCGCAGCTCAGTCTAGTGCATATCCGTCTGTCCTCCCAGGGTCATATCAAAAGGGCACAGCCGAGGAAATGGAAGAGATCAAGTTGGCGTAGACTGTATGACACTGTGCCGTGTCGTGCCGTGCTCTATCCGCGAATGCCGTTTCCTGCCCACGTTTGTTTGCGTTGTAACGAAGGACTGCTGCTGTACATATGTACGAAGGCACTCCCCGCAGCATTCATGTCGTAAACTTGGCTTGGCCAAGGATTTCGCGTCCCGCGTGTGCATGTACTCTGTACAGTACTGTACATTGTGTCAATGCTACTAGTGATGAACGTTACGGTATTGGTACAGTATAACTGTGCTTTCAGAAACTGACATCTGATTCTGACCAGTAATATACACTATATCGGGTGCTCCGTGCTTGTCTTTGTGTGTGGGGGGCGGGCGGGCTGGGCTGGGCTGGGCTGCTGGACTTGTATGTGCCTCCCGGGCTCCGTAGGCCACCTATTCCATGAGGGGCAGAGAACATAAAAGTCGACTACAGGTTGGAGGTGTTTGGTCGACTACATTCCCAATCCATTTACTTGCCAAGCCCAGAAGTTCTTCGGCTAGGCCTTAAAGATCGGCACAGTGACTGCTCTTATCGCATGGAAGATTTCACTGATGGACAAGTTGCATCGATCCACCAAAGATCGATCCGCCGTCCTTGACGACGACTATCCTGGTCCGTTTCTGTTACACGTACGTAACTAAGTTTCCAGGGTGTAGTAATAAAATAGGTAGACATCTGGCTGAGGTCCTTTCGAGAACGAAATTGAACAGTTTGCAGAAGAGGATCTTTTAGAGAGACCTGCCCCAAGCCTCGACAAACTGCCAATTGTCATAAAGAATCCTACAGTGGAGAAATGTGCGACTCCTTTGCCGGCGGCAACGGCTGGGTTTGGCATGTTCGCTAGTGTTAACGACATGGATACTATTAAGTACGTGAGATCCAGTTCGATCTCTGTCGCGCAATGGCGTGTCTGTGAGAAGCAATAAACACGCTCGACCCCGTAGCGAATAGTTTTTGCTCAACACAACACACCACCATGCATAGCCCAGGCTCTCCCTATCACTGACCACGCAGCCCAGTGGATAGCAGAAAAGTTAGCCTCTCAAGTCTTTAGGGTATAAAAACAAGTAGTCTAAGAACTATGATTTAAATAGCATAAACTGACCTAGCAATTTCGTCTCTTGTGCTTTCGGTGGTCAATTTCTCCGATACCCTGAGGCTACCATCTCGTTAGTATGCCCAGTTTGGTCATGTCTCACGAAATTGCCTCTTAGGAATCCAGCTTCTTTTGGTTAATAGACATATTGGTTCTTCATGCCGTAATTGATAATGAAGGATCTGCGGCAACTATTAACGGCCAGGTAGCTTGGCTTTGATACAAGCTAAACCTGTCATGGTTTCGCATGCTTATTTAGTGTTGGTCATCGTCCGGTTTAGTCTGTTCCAAAAAGTTTCCTTCACAACATCCCTTCTTGAAAATTTGACGTATGGCGAGAACAAAAAGCCAGAAGAACTCACAAGATGTTTTCGCACCCTTTAGCTTCTTCTGGGCGGCCGACACGGCCGTTGATGGTGGCTGTCAAGACATCCAACAAGTGATATGTACGAACGTTGAGCAATTGATACGTGTGAATGGATTCTGATCCCGGGAATTAATTGGCTTACACAAAGCCCAGCCACTTTGGTCCTTTTCCTGTATTTGAGTCGAGGCGCAACCAAAAACATATTTGTGAAGACCGCATGTGGCTTTTCTTCTTGAAACTGCCTTGCATGCTGGGCATGTCAAGCTGAAGCGCCATTCCTTAAGCGAAATGCTAAACTCCATGTTGCTCGTAAAGGAACCAAACAAATGGCAAAGCCGAATCGGGTAAAGTATTTCATGGACACACCCAGATCACGCACACGTTTCCCTCTTGGCTTTGATGCTGCCCATATTCCGTATTGATTCTCGGCAGTGTAAATGTTCTCGAGAAGTTGTAAATTGGGAGTATGCCCTGTGTCACTCTGTTGGTAGCAGCAACGTTCTCAGGGTATCAATTCTATCAGGGATCTTGTCGCAACAACGCAGTCGTACTAGACTCAGTAGCTGTGTACGACATGACGATCAGCATAATCGAACTTGGGCATTTGTTGATGATCTTGCAAATATGCCAAGGCCAGAAAACCATGGAAATGTTGCTAATCCGGCATGCGAACACATTGTTTGATATGTCACATTCTCCTAATGCTCTACCTAGGATATGATTTTCATTCATGCCCAGCGGTTTTTGAATCGTTGTTTGTGGCTCAACCGTATCCTGGGGTCATGTCTCCTGGGCTTCCAACGAAATCGCGCCAGGCTCGAAGTCTTGAAAAGAAACGAATGGGGTGATGTTTCATGATAGGGCGACAGAAGTGACAAGGGGAGCGGCGTAGAATGTTGATATTCTTGAATGTGGTCAGAAAGAGAGACGCCAACAGGACCCAGATAAAGAGAGTGTCAAAATTAGCGGATGCTCTTGCAAGATGTGAGACAAAATGGAAGCGACAAAGGCTGGCTGATGGAGAAATGTGGATTGGGTGGTGGGCGTGAAGTTGGAATTGAAGTTGCCGCTGAAGTGACAGAACCAACAGTAGCCGCGCTTGTGCACGTGCTGTCGATGCGTTTACCCAGGGCAAGCGCCATGAAAAGACCCTGAGTTGTCGTTAATTAACACTCTTTTGGAAAGAACCATGGTTATCACAAAGCGTGCTTGCCAGAAACATACTTGCCGCGGCCGGGTACCTTAAGTCTGTGCTCTGATGGCTATGGAAACACGGCAACTAAAAAGGTTTCCGCACGAGCTAATGCCAACTTCATCAAGATACCAGCATCTTCACAACTGCCAAGATCTGTATGAGGCGGCTGACGGTAACTGATAGCATGATGTAATGATAAGTAACCGCGGGTGTTCAGGTTCAGGCGGGAACTCTCCACATTGACTGGTCATGGTGACCTACACTTTGCCTCATCGGTCAGAGGGAAAGAGTGATAGACAGTAAAATGGATATCTTAGTACCGAGATCAGTACTACATAAGTCAGTACTACATAAGTCAGTAGCCAAGATCACGTAGGAACCTATTCAGCCAGTAATATATAAAGCCATTAAAGAGTTAACTTTGTTGAACCTTGTTGAAAAGCACGGCCTTGTGGCCCTATGATGTTGTTTTATTACTGAAGTTTACTGTTTTTGAGCATCTCATTTCTTCATGAAATGATTGAAATCTCAATCATGCATTATATAAAGCCATTAAATATAAAGAACAATGCAATGTAGACTTATTTAGTAGGCAGTAGAAATGTTAGCTCCCTAAGTCTTAGGGTATGAAAGTAAGTAGTCTAAGAACTATAGTCTAAGTAACTACTATAAAACTAGCCCACTAATTACATTTCCTATGCTTCCAGCGGTTAATCTTTCTGGTATCCCCGAAGCCTATCCATTCCTTTGACTTGCCGACTTGGACTAGTATAGCTTCGTCACATAGCAAATTCAGGAACGTGCATTCATCACGGGCTACCGTTGAAGCTAGGCCATTCTAGAGGGTAAATGCGTCAGAAATCGGATACCCCACCAACAAATTGCAGGCCATCTCACAGCCCCATAGCAGCTCTGCAGCCTTTTCTTGGTCTGGACTGGTTTACAGAGCAGAGTCCAGATATCTCAAGCGGGAAGGTATGTATTGTACTTGCCTGCCGCTTATACGTCCACGAGGAAGGCTGTTTCTTCCTAATCATATGTATGTCTTACCATACAACTGCATGAGACTCTGCTTGCCTATGAACACCCCTCATCAACCACGAGTTTTATCGTCTCTACTTTGAAGTCTTAGTACCTGCGAGGTAGGTTCATTGTACACCAATCGTTCTTCTATCCATCCTCTCTATGAGGTGTCTATCTTCTCGAAATAATCCTTGACCCGATGGCCATATCAAGTTTACGCCATTCCCTGATTCAAGCCCGGCCCGGAGTGAAGTCGCGACGCGCCAACGGGGTCGAAGCAAACCGACACATCTGATTGCAGTACCGTCACTTGGGAGTTCCCCCTTCCTAAAAATCCCGATCGAACTTGTCTGTATCCATGTACTGCTGCCAACTGTGAAGGAACTAACACATCGGTACCATGTTCATATGGAATACCTTCTTGGATCATCATCCGACTTTGCGCCCTCAGCCGCTCTCCCTGACGCCGATCTTGTCTATCTATATATTACTTGATTATGAAAACATTGTTACGCGATACCTTCCATGCACTCTACATCTCCAGTGTAAATCATAGTGTTATCACTATATGATACAATTGCAAACCCCGCTCCTTTACCCGATCTCGAACACAAGGCATGGAAACCACGAATCCAATGAATTGAGTGACTTGGTTCCCACCAAAGGTATTGTTACTTCAAGATGTGCTAGTCAAGTGTGATGTATGGCGAGTAAGTTTCAAACGATGATGGAGCTATGAGGAAGGGTTCAGTGAACTTGAGGCGTTCATGTATGGTATAGTTATACTCATATTGACGAAAACCATACGCACAAAGTAGTTATTCCAAGGTAGAACCAAGAGTGACTTTTCATGGGCCTTCTTCGCTGTTCAATGCATAATAAGTGGCGTCAAAAAGATGTAAGTGGCCCTTTGATGCAGTACCGACTTAGCCGCGACGGAAGTCGAAATCATTGAGGGGCACACCGGATAATTAAACAAAGTCAACAACCCCATTGAACGGGGCTACCATTATCTTGAGTTGTCAATCGTTAAGGATACGCCCCGACAAAGACAGACTACTAGTTGTGGCTTTGACACAGGGACCAAGTTTTGTCTGCCCCGGTCACTCAAACCATCCTTGCACGAATGGACCCTTAAAACCTTAGGTAAGCCATGTTGAGGCCTGATGATACCAGCATAGGTACCTACGGACAGAGTCTAGTGGGCAGCAGAAAAGTTAAACTTCTATGTCTTAGGGTACTTTGATGGTTTTGGCTCCCAAAGTATGATGGCTTTTTCGGCTGACAGTTTCGTCAAGTTTTAGAATGCAAAAATAGACAGCCTAAGAAGTCTGGTTTAAGCAGTATAAGTTGATCTAGACTACCATTTCGTCCATTATGCTTCTAGTGGCCAATTACTCTGATACCTAGAGGGCAGTATGCGGATAGTTGGTAGCGTTATTGTATGTGGTCTACATAGCTATGGCTTGGATGAAGGAGAAGGTGGTTCATCTTAAATTTCCAGTATTGCCATAACCCTGTAAAGTAAATATTGTATAAATCTTTAATTGTCCACCATACGAACAGGTTATTGGTATGTACAAGTTTGATTGAAGGTTGTTGATCAGGAGACGCTAGGGAATAGTGATTCTGGTACCAAAGTGTTGGGGCAAAAATAATCTAATGCGGCTTACAGTTGCTATCTGGAATACTATTTTCTCAGTAAAGAACCATGACGAGTGCAGAAGAGACTAAAGGTGGGCTTGAATATGGGAAAAGTATCTGGTCTCTTTGCTTTAATGATTTAAGTCTGGAATAGAATTTTAGGTTTAGTAGAGACAATAATTCATGGGGGGTATACTTTCAAAAGATAAATTCATTGACCCGAAACCAGGGTATCATGTCAAAATATTACAGTTAAATCCTGTAGGAAAGTCTGCAACATTAAGGGTCCTGTTGGCATGGAACAAACCAGGTGCAACATGTTTAATCCGATAATAATGAAACATGTTGCCTGGAGTATCAGTAACCATAAACCAGCCAGCAGGGGTCAGCCGAGACCATTTCTCACTAGCGGTAGCTTGAAAAGTGGCCTCGCCCTTGACCCAACTTTGTTCAAGTCAAAGGGCCACGTATCCTCAGATGTAAAAAGAGGGGCTCTGCGATTGGACCTGGAGAGTGTCGTGCATAACACCAACAGGCCCTGTAGAAACAAGAACATACTAACCAACCATGCAGTTTGATTATTCGTATCTGTCAAAGCCGAGTACGAATTAGAGAAGAGTCCAGAGCGAGGCTGATCTTTGGGTCACTCCTATTATTTTGCTGGCATTGGATATTTGCAATTCGAGCTTAGTGGGGGCTGGATCGACAACGGTTGAGGAAGAATGACTGGCTGCCCTGAAGCTGTACCTGCGTATTGTGTACTGGTTTTTTTGTGATTGGTTACCAATTGTAGAATAATAAGTTCTCGATCGAAACTCTATAGTTCAACACATAATTAGATCAACTTCAATTGTTTCTCTTAAGTTCGAAGCAGTCCAAAAAGAGTTGAAAATGGCTGTAAAATGGCTGATGTGTCCCGTCCTTCTCCGAGACATGTCAAGCTCTACCGCTATTAGCCCCTATCAACGTTGAAAAGAACACCTCGAAACTACCGGGATAGTGTTAATCTTGGTGAGTCTAGGGGGGTTGAGTTCAGGGCCACCAGCCAATCAAAGTTTCTGGACATGGCTTTGGACCCTATTTTTTACACCGCCCCTCCTCTCAAACCTGGGCCAGAGCTCCCTCCCTTTTTGGGCCCCTCCAGCTGCCCCACGAAATGCTCGTCCTTCTTAAAAAATAAACCCGCCGACATCAACTTCTCTCCCTCTTCCCTTCATCATCTCATAGCTTCTGATAGCCATTGGGATCTGTCGTCATCATGGCAGAAAAATCAGGCGTAACCGGCCTCGACTTCGAGTTCGTTAAAACTCCCGCCTTTCCCAAGCCTGACTTTGACAAGCTTGAGGATGTTGGTGTTCCTACTACCAGGGTAAGTCTTGATATCATGCACGCACGATGCGATGTTGTCCTCTTCGTGCCTCGTCCGCAAATATCAACTAACAATCAACTTTACAGTACCCTGCCATCAAGAACGCTCCTCTTCCCGCCGATGGCTCTGGTGCCGACACCTTCAACAACTATGTCCTAATCTCCCTCCTGACCATCGTCCCCTGGTGGTTCAGCTGGAAGGTCGGCGGTGGCTTCAAGACAACCCTGTTCTTCGCCCTCATTATCGATCTTCCCATGCTCGCTGTCTGGTGGTTGACCATTTCCGCCATCAGCCCTCGCAAGAATGAGAAGGTTCGCCTTCCTAACCGTGGTGTCGAGCACTACCTTGAATTCAAGAAGGAGGCCGACCGTGCCAAGTACCGTGGCACCAACAAGATTCCCATGGAGACTTTCTACGAAATGTACTTTGACGGCGATGTTGATTTCAAGGGTGACTGCCTTGAGGTTATGGAGCAGCGCCACGACTGGGTCAGCTTCCGTTTCACTATTGGCCTTATCAAGTTCTTCCTGTTCGGCATGATGCCCGAGGTTATCATGCACACTCGTTCTCAGGGTATGTATTCTATCTGACCAACAACCGATTAAAGTAACTAATGTTTGCCAGACGAGGAGCAGGTCCGCGACCACTACGACCGCGGTGATGATTTCTATGGCTGGTTCCTTGGCCCTCGCATGATTTACACTTCTGGCATCATCTCCGACATCAACCGCGAGGAGACCCTTGAGGAACTCCAGGACAACAAGCTCACCGTTGTTTGCGAGAAGATCGGTCTCACCAAGGGCGACACCATGCTCGACATTGGCTGTGGTTGGGGTACTCTGGCCCGCTTCGCTAGCGAGCAGTATGGTGCCAACGTCACTGGTGTCACTCTCGGCCGTAACCAGACCGCTTGGGGCAACAGCAGCATGCGCAAGGTTGGTATCCCCGAGGAGCAGAGCCGAATTGTCTGCAAGGACTACCGAGATATTCCCGTTCCCGAGGGTGGCTACAAGAAGATCACCAGTCTCGAGATGTCTGAGCACGTTGGTATCCGTCACTTCTCCAGCTTCCTTAAGCAGGTTCACGACATGCTCGACGACGATGGTGTTTTCTTCCTCCAATACGCTGGTATCCGTAAGGCTTGGCAGTACGAGGATTTGACCTGGGGTCTTTTCATGAACAAGTACATCTTCCCTGGTGCTGACGCTTCTACTCCTCTGGGCTGGGTTGTCGATAAGCTCGAGGGTACCGGTTTCGAGATCAAGCACATTGATACTATCGGTGTTCACTACTCGGCCACCCTCTGGAGATGGTACCGCAACTGGATGTCCAACCGCGACAAGGTCGAGGCCAAGTACGGTAAACGGTGGTTCCGCATCTGGGAGTTCTTCCTTGCCTACTCTACCATCATCTCCCGCCAGGGCAGTGCTACTTGCTTCCAAATCACTCTCGTCAAGAACATCAACTCTACTCACCGTATTGATGGTGTTGAGACCCAATTCAACCTTCATGGCGCTCTTGACAACTGCCGTGCTGACCTCCAGTCTTGGGCCGCCAGGAACAACGTCAAGACTCCCTCTGAGCTTCTGTAAAGCTTCGGCCGAGAGTCTGACACCAATTGGGATTTCTCTGAGCCGTGCCCGAAAAAGCATAGCTTCAAAAGGATGTCTCCTAATGAGAGTCCAGCATTGTAATTTGTCACACAATTGACAATAAGGGCGAAAATGATAACTTGATTCATCTCTAGCATGTTTAACCCGGAATGCGCCCCCTGTCCGATGAACTCGGTCGAGGCTGGCCTAGACGCAACGGCCAACTTTCATATTTCATGATAGATGCGTAACAGCAGTCTTGGGGACAAGAAATAGACATGGAATACTATATAGATGTCTTGCAAGGAAAGGGATAAATTGAAAAGTTTGTTCATTATCTGACTGTATCATGGTTTCTTGTAAAATGTGATGTTGTAAAATGTGATATGAAGCGTGGGTCATGACAGCTTGGGTGGCTTGCATATCATGACAACCAGCAAAGGCTCGTGACCCGTAAATGCACAATCCATCCAATCAGTCAAGCATCGTCTAATAATTCAGCTCACTCATCTTTGTGCAGGCCGACTTGCACATATTTCGATACGATACAGATACAGCACGCAGAAAATAAACCAATTTGATCTCATCATTTGAGTCTCAACATTTAAACTGCATTGACAGATTTTGCGCCTTCAACTTCCCCACTTCAATACATCAACGATTCAATTTATTACAAGGATCGCTAAACAACTTCAAGCAGACCAAGATCGCATACTGTCCCATTTCTGCGCAGGCAATTGAGGTTCACTATGAGGTTAAAGCCATTGTTCATCCGCCAGTCTGGCCTATGCCTACAGAGGCGATACAGCACAAAGACACCCTCAACCATCATTTCAGCTCTCAAAGCCCATCCTCCCAAGATAATACCAGATTATCTAACGCCCATGCCCTCCCATCTTCTTACCACCACTATTGACGACCTTCTCTACAATTCCCACTCATCACCTAAAATATCATCACCTCCTCAAGAGCTTCCCCAAGGCCACCATCTTGTCTACTTTCCTATCCAGTTGCCTCCTTCACGGCTCATTCCAGATGGCGCGGATCCTGATCACTCGCCTGGTTCGCCATATACTCGGCGTGTTTGGGCGGGCGGCGAAGTTACGTTTAGAGGAGATGGGATGAAGCTTGATGCCAGACCAGTGATATGTAGAGAAAAGATAGAGGATGTCACCTTGAAAGGCAAAGATGGCGAGGAGAAGGTATATGTTGATATATGGAGAAGATACGGGACTAGTCATGAAGCCGAGGGGAGAGAAGAGTGGGACATTGAAGAGAGAAGGACATTGGTATTCATGAGAGAGGAGAAGGATTCTGCCTCTTCGCCTTCACGTCTTCTCAAATGTAAGTTTATATCTATTCCATATCCAAAAAAAGCATTATTGACTGACATAATATCCTAGATCCCCACCCGCCTACTTATTCCATATCTCTCACGCCATCGCCGATACATCTATTTCACTTCTCAGCGCTCTCCTTTAACGCGCATTCGATTCACTTCGACCCTCAATTCGCACGAGAAGTAGATGGTCATCGGTCACTTCTCGTCCACGGCCCGTTCACTCTCGCACTAATGCTCCGTGTTCTCAACGACCAGATTGGCTCTAGCGCATCTGTTCAAAAGTTTAGTTACAGAAACTATGCGCCGCTTTATGTCAACGAGAGCATGAGTATCAATGTCCGTAGAGTATCAAAGGACCATGGAGTGGAGGGACGATGGGATGTTTGGATCGAGGGACCAGAAGGAGGAATGGCTGTCAAAGGAACAGCTGATGTCATCAGCAGGTAACGATATGTCCAACATGATGATGTATTGTATATGTTCTGGTTGTATACTAGAAATGCCGATGTGCTACAATAAATGTCTAGCCAGAAAGACCCGGCGAAACGCCTGTCATACCTCAATGCCAAAGAATTTGCCTCCCTTTTTTCTAATTTGACAAGTAGTGCCAACAGCAAAATGAAAGATACAGTTCTCACATCTGCACACGTATCATACACATGATTCCCTTCAATCATAAATTAATCAGCCCATCCAAACACCTCGCCAAGAGACATGGCGTTGCTTCGTAAACCGGTCATGGTCACCAGGATGATTATCAAGTCAAGAACAAGAAGAACAGTGCTGGAAAGCATGAAACGAGGGCTGAACACACGGTAGAGCATCAAGTGGCGACGGAGCCAGCCAGCCCAACTCATAGTGGCAAGGGCTTCAACAGCGTAATAAATGATGAAAACACCAATGCTGCGGGTAGCCGTCTCCATAACTCCCTTTTGTTTAGGACCAACCTTCCACAGTGACAGAAGTGGCACAGATGCAGCGGCAATGATTTGACCAGCGAAACTGTTGAGAACCACAACAATGGGTGTCCAGGGGTAGCGGATGGTGAACAGAGGGATGAAAGCGCTGTCCCATTGAATGCTGGACAGAACGGCCTGGTGACCCGTCTTGAAGTAGTAGAAGTTTCCAAGGATGGCGAGCATCACAGGGCCAATAGGGTTTGTCTTGAGCTCGTTGAGATCCAGAAGCTCAGCCAGTGTGAGGATCTGCCAGAACATGAGAGCAAGAGCACCACCTCCCATGGGTTTTGAGAGGAGGAAACATGCCAGGAGAATGTTGAGAGGCAACAGAAGGTAGCGAGCACCGATGGCGTTGCCGTATCCGATGATGGTAACAACAGGTCGACCACCAGCTCCAGCAGATTGAAGGATGGACACACAAGGCGGGGCCCAGACAAACACAGTGCTTCCAGCAACAAAAGCCAGAGCGAGGACAATTTGAGCCAAGTAGACACCAACCGTCTTCAAGGATCCATCACCGAAGCGTCCCTCGAGCCAGCCCCCGTTGTCAGCAGCATCAATAACCCAGTACAAAGCTGAGAGAAGCAAGCCTCCGCGGATAGCCAGGCCGATCCACGTAGGGGCAATACCCTCGTATGATCGGCTTGTAACGAGGAAAGACTTGATGATAGCAGGGAGGACAAGGCAGACAACAAAAGGAATTAGCAGTTGCCATGTCGCAGAGGTGGAGGAAGTCGAGGAAGCATAGTAGGTGGAAGTGCAGTAGGGCATCTGCTCCTCACGGCAGAGCTTCGAGTAAGAGGCGATGCGACCGAGAACAACAAAGGCAACGGAGTGATAGATGCCCAAGTATCTCTCGCGTCGAGATTCGATTCGGAAAGCGGAGACAGCACTGGCGATACCGAAAGTGGTAATGAAGAAGAGCAGGATGGAGTCTTCCCAGATAGTGTATGAGTTGGATGCAAATCCAATAGACTGGCTAACAGTGAAGACCACAGCCATCCAACCCCAGAAGGTCGAGGGCAAAACGTTGAGAATGGACTTGCCCGCCTCGTGAAGGGATGAGCTAAGACCAGCCATAAAAAGAACAGCAACGAGCGCGACAAGGCCCTCAATGGGATGCTGACGATACATGCCAACCGCACTGAGAACAGAAACGGTGAACAAGATCTTGGGGTCCCACAGACCCTTGAGCACGTTCTTGTGAAAATTATCCTCAACCTCGGGGTCATTCTCCTTAAAAGAAAGAAGCTCGAGCTTCTTCTCCGCGTAGTCGAGTTCCGCATCGTTCATAATAACATACTCATCCTCTTCGTCACGAGACGAGTACATGATGAGCAGAACAAGGCCGAAACCAAAGACAACGATGCCCATGACCATACGGGGAACGTCGAAGCGGGCCCAAAGGTCTTTGCAAACAGATAGGGTGGTCTCTTGGAACTTGGAAAAGGCAGTGTAGGCATCGCGGTCGTTCTTGGCAATGGCAAGGGCAGCTTGCCAGAGAGCAGCAGGGGATTCGATTCCCTCACTCTGGACAAGACCCCGAGCCTTGTGATAAGCTGCCTGGTATCTCTCGATACCAGCTGAAGCAACTCGCGAGACGGCAGCAAGGTTACGCCAGTCGTTGCCCTTGACACCAGCAAAGGCCTCCTCAATGGGACCTCCCAAGTTGTTGAACGGGATGGGAATACCCAGAAGTAGAGCAAGGGTAGGAACAAGATCGATCTGGTTCACAGGTCGGATCTTGGCATTGGCCGGTGGAACAGCAAAGTCGCGGGAAGTTCTACCAAAGAAGGGCTTCTTGGAATACATCCAGAGAGCAGCCTCAACCTCATCGTCGCTCTCACCGCCGTGGTCTCCCTTGCTGTCCATGCCGTGGTCTCCCATGACGACCAGAAGAGTCTTGTCATCTATGTTCTCAACCATCTTGCGAATGAAATCGTCCATCTGGCGAAGCTTCGCACCCATGGCGGGGTGATCAGGTCCGTATCGGTGACCTGCATGGTCAACTCCAAGACAGTGTCCAATAAGAAGATCCCAATCGCCCTTGCGCTCCGGCTTCAATAACGGGAAGATGTTGTCAATTACGCCATTATCAACAGTGTGAAGATCCCAGACGTTAAAACTGTCGTAAGCCTTGCTGATGTTAGGCTCAAAGTAACCCGGAAAGAGAGACCACCATGTATCATCGCCAATGTGAGCAATCTTCTTGCCAGCGTCCTTCAGCTGCATCAGCAGGTTATCCTCGTCGATAGCGGAGCCACCGAAGCTGCTTCCAACATCGACAAAGGTCGGCAAAGTTCCCGTCGTAAGACCCTTGAGTCGCTGCATCGTAGCAGTGGGTGGGTCCGCAATGAATGGTCGAAGGAAGGCATTCTGAGGGGACTTGACGGCGGTCTCGTAGAGGTAGGGAAAGGCATTGTGGAAATGCTGAGCCTGCGCCGGATCCTCGGGAACAGTAAAGTCGTAGCGAAGCGCGTCAATGAGGACGACAACAGCTCTGTCGAATGATTTAGGGTGCCAGCAACCGCGATCGACATTCAACAAGCCCTTGGTGTTCTCAATTGGAGGTATGGTACAGTTCGACTTATCCTCCAATACCAATCGCGTCAGCAGAAAGCCACCCGTAAAGAGCCAGATTCCGAGCGCGTGGATAGCAAGTACAACGATCCAGAACCCAACAGCCCATCGCCAGCGCTTCTCGTTTGTCTTGCGTCTTCTCTGGTCGAGCGCCTCGCGTCGTTGCTCTAGAACCTCGACGTTCTCATCAGCGGGTGGGAGTCCGAACTTGGCATTGGCGGTCTGCTGAGCAGCTCGGGCGCGCTCAGCTTTAGCCCATTGCTCCGCAATCTTTTGATGCTCGGTCTGTGGAGGCTGTTGCTGAGCCTTGGGCTTTGCTTTTGGCTTTGGCACCATCTTGATGGATCGTTGAAGTCAGGGATCGCTATCGCAGTAGAATTGAGGCCTACTGAAAGGCCATTGGTTTACCAAAAAGTCGTTATATGGATTATACAAAGGAAGGAAAAGAAGAGAAAAGAAAGAAGATTAAATATTGACAGTGGCCTCTGCTCTGAGGGGACATGAATGTTTGGTTGTTAGAACAGCTGTCGCCGACTCTGGTGGGTTACGTAGTGGAGCTGGCATGAAGGAGAGTGGAGTCGTTGGAATTGGACTTCTGGAAGGGAGCTTCAACTAAGTACAAGCACGATATAAGCCAATAATCTTAGTTAATTAGGTCACTTTAAGGAGATGTCAACATAATTACACAGGTATTCAATCTATGTGAAAGAAACGCAATTCTGAATTCATTATCGTAATCCTATGTGGATCTTTTCGTACTCTAGTTAAAAGAAAATTGCCATATACTATTTACCATTCTTAAATCAATCAATCCATCAATCAGTTCGTCGTTCATCGACATCAGTATCATCCCTCAACAAGTCTATCTGCAAACAAGCACTGAAAACGACGTAACATGATGTGGCGTTACTAAATTTGCAAAGTTCCCTCCAGAACGCCGTTCATGCTAGGATTCCTTTCCACGATGCAACATTTTTGTCCTTCACCAGCCGTCTACCGGTCAATGTAGCGTTGGCAAGTAAACTTTCCTCCAACTATCCCAGCTTAATCAAACATGTCGACATTGGCGGCAGGAGCATCTGTGGTTTGTCCGCTAGCACGTCTTCTCTCTTGTCGTCTTCGGTTTCGTCGGTCCTCCGCAGCGGCAGATCCCTCGCCTGGTCCAATAGAAGGACCAGGAGCAGAAGTTCTCACCGAAGGAGTAATACAACTCCAGGTACCGTGACTCTCGGCCAGGCTGGAGACCGTCTGGTTGAATTGTGCCGAGGTGCCTATTGATGGCGCCGGTGCTGGTTGTCCAGAATAGTAAGCTGAATCTTTGCCTCGTCGTTTCTGCTTTGCAAAGGTAGGGTTAGGGGGGGCCAAAGAAGCTACATCATCATCTTCCTCTGCTCTTCGCTCAGCAGCCGACTCGGTCCGCTTGTGACTAGAGTCTCTTCGATACCGGCGACCTTGCGTGGGGGATTCGAGTCCGGAAAGGCTACTGGCGGAGTCTCGTCGGCCACGGGCTGCCTTTGCTTCTTCTTCCGTAAGTCTTCGGAGGGTCACGTTCTTGTTCTTGTCATCGTGGACTTTCATCTTGACGCTAACACTGGCGGGTGATGCATAGCGCTCGTGACGGGAGCCATCTTCACTGGGGGCAGATTTGTGGCGAGATCGCTGGACTCGGGATCCGGGTGATATACCTGAGGCAGTAGTTTCAGTAGGGGCCATTGGTGCTAGGATGCCGCGAGGATCCGGGGGCATCGCGGGCATCGAGACATGCTCACTATTTCGTCTGGAATGGTTTCCTGCGCGACCGGCTGGTATGACGGTTGAATCCAGTGGTTCAGTAGGGGAGACGTAGTTGCCTCGAGCAGGCCGGGGCTCGATAGTTGATTCGGACATTTCGGAGGACAAGATCGTGTCAGTAGGAGGGTAACCTGTTTGGCGACGTTGAATTGGTCGGCGATCGCCTCGTCGGCCAGGAGAGTCGTATCCGTCCGCGGAAAACCTAGAGAGTGAGGTGCCGGATCTTAGGTCCTCTTCATCACGCAAGCGCTGTTCTTCCTTGGCTGTTTTCCTATCTGCCATCTTTTTCGTGAACCAACCGAAACCGAGACCTCCCAGTAGACCCTTGGCAAAACCACCACCAGACTTCTCAGGGGGTGGGCGTCGAGACGGACTGACATAGGATGAATAATCCGACTCTTCGAAAACGCTGCGTCGAGAGTTTGGCCCGTATCGTTTACTTCGAGGAGTGACGGATGGCGGAGGTGAGCTCAGGGCAGTTTCGGTACCATCGGCAGCGCTCCTCATCTGCGACATTACAGGCGGCGGTCCTCTGTTGCGGTCAGGCGTAGTGGTGCTAGTCAAATCAGTTCTAGTAACGTCACTCATGCTAGGAGCACTGCGAGTTGCACGGTGACGTCTGGGCGTTTCAGTCGACACAGCAGAATACTCGGAATAATCTTCGTCTTGGGGTCGTTGTTTCTTAGCGAAGAACTTTCCAAGTCCCAGACCACCCATGAACTTTGCGAAGCCGCCTCCTCCACCACCTGCGTTGTCCTTTCCGGTAACGTCAGAGTACTTTTCGCCGGTATACCCCGTGAGGTAGCTGGCCGAACCATTCCTAGAAGCCACGACTTCTGGTCTCTGGCTACGATCAAGAGAAGGGGATCGACTGCGGACTCGACTGCCGTTGTCTAGGTTCCGGTTCTTGTTTCGTCCTCGAGCCAAAGCGGCCAATCCACCAAGAGCAGCAAGAGGACCTAGCCACTTGGCCTTGTTCTTTGGAGGCTCCGACTTGTATTCGGAGAACAACTCGGACTCGGTTAGTCGGGTTCGGGTATCCTCTGTTGGTGCCAACTCGGAGCGCATTTCTGAACGGACTTCTGATCGTCCTCCATCCATATAGTAGTCCCGCTGGTTGGCAGAGCGCCAGCTCAAGATGAAATACAGAATAACCAGGATAAACATCCAAACAGCGTACATGATAAATAGGTAAAGAGGTGACCCGTACAAGGTGAGACCAAGAGGGATCTGTGCCATTCCCAGGAGGGCGATCGACCGTCCAATCCATTGGTGAATCATGATGCGCAAAGATCGAGCCTTGGTAATCCTGCGAACGATCCAACCGCCGAGTACCTGGACCAGGAAGAGGGTGAATATCGCAACTCCGATCCCATGATGAGGGTTAGTCAAACTCCTTTCCGGGCCGACTGCGAAGTAGCCCAGAATGAATACGGGTACCAAGAGCAAGACAGAAAAGACGTTCAGTTGGGCATGATACTTAATGGCCCAGCCGGGACGTCGCGAGTAGAATCTTGCAGTCATGACGGAGAAAGGTATGAGGAAAAGGAAGATGATAACACCCAGAAGACCGTGTGCCAAGACAAGGCCATGATACTGGGTAAGTGTCGAGAATCGATTTCCCATGCCTGTGACTCAGTGTTAGTCGGATCCTGTGTACACAACTACGATTTGGGTAGAATACCATTGTAGCGGGTGGTCTCGAAGTTGGTGCCCTGCAAATTGGGCAATAGAAAAGTATTCTTGTCGAAATCCCACGTCCCATCCCCAACAACCTGGGTGTTTGAATCATAACTGACTGCACCAGGTGCAGAGAATTCGCCTGCTGCCGGCGCCATGATGGCGACGACAACGAGAAAGGTTCTGTTTCAGATTGGGTCGATGTATTTCGTGCGATCAAGTAGTGGGTGTCTGTAGGGTCTTGATATGGATCGTGTCTCGAGATCGGAATGCGGAAAGCTGCGTGGGCTATCTACTGTTGGTGTTTTCGCAAGTTGCGTACAGGTCGAGAAGCGGATGACGATGTCTTAGGCTATGGAGCCTGTCAGAAACATGTTGCTCGTACTATCTTAGTGGTCGTAAAATCGTTAAAGCAGACAGAGCAAAGAGAAAAAGACAAGAATGGCTAGAGAGTCCGTCAAGTCTGAGAACGGGAGATGGAGACACAAACGAAGCCAAGCTTGAATGAAGACTTGGGATTTGAGACTTGGGACTTGGGTACTTGGAAAGATGGTTCGCCCTTCCCGTCACCGTTGGTTACTAGGCGTGGTTGGTGGGGAAACCGCGGGACTAGGGGACTAGCCAGCGCATCCATCATACGCCGTAGCGTAGCGTACAGCGATCCAGTGAATGGACAGGACAGGACCTTGAACCTGCCAGGTTAGGCACTTTTCATGGTAAATGTGGGGTCTGTATACGTATTGTATCTTGTTACTGGTGGTCAGCGGTGTAGATTCTGACTCTAAGCTACGAACCATTCTTCCAAGAGCTACTATCCAACACAATGCATTGTATTAGAGATCAATTAGCTTTGAAAACGGTCAGCCAAACCGATTAACTAGACAGCCTTGGGCTACACAGCATGACCTTAAAAAAAATCTAATCCTGGCGCAAAAATTGTGCATATCGTACTAAAGGATGACTCGTCCAGTCCCTCACCGTATCTATGATCGAACCCACATGGTATATTTTTGAAACCTTACATAAACGAACGCTTCGGCTACGAATCGAGTTGACGTGTTAAGTCATCTTTCGCATCTATATCGCTCAAGTCAGGCCAGGCCAGACCAGGCAAGGTCAGGGGACTTGTCGATCTGTGCGTTGTCCCAACCTCTTGTCTTCCTCTGTCGGGCCCATTTGCCGTATGATCCGTCTCGTCTGTACCTGAGAGATGTAACCCAGTTGTCATGATTTATGAATAATTCTGTTACGCAAAGACCATCAAGCAGAGATAGAATAGTAGAGTCTAACCGCAGTTTCACTAGAGACGATCGGTTATCCCGATATTGGATTCATAGTATCGCTACCAGCTTTGCATCACGATGCATCATATGCAGGTACATCGATCGCTTCTTGTTAGTGTCTAATGCATCTCCTAGAATACAAGACAAGACTTTCTATATGCAGTGTGCGGGTAAGATGGTTGGAATTGCTTTTTACCATGTAAATAGATTAGCATTAAAATAACAATAATGCATGTATCGGATAATAAGGCCTTTCACTTCCTCAGCACAAGAACCAGCCACGCCGCAATCCTATATCCAGCAATGATGGAAATCATGATACCCACGTTTCGACCCAGATGACCACTAGAATACCCATATTGATCCAAAACAGCCTGTCCATCAATCTCACACTGATCCGCCAAAGGAGATTGGTACATGCACTGGCATCCATCGCCACATCTATACACACGCTCCGAAAATTCATTCACCATCATGCCTTCAAAGACATACTTCTGATAGTCCCAATAGTGGAACACATACTTGTAAAACACATTGAGAATCGTTGGGGGTACCATGAACCCACCAACAGACATCCACAACCCATTTGCGAAAGCCACCAGTGCAAGCGAAATGACAAAGCTTGGGAATAACGACGTCATGAAAACGACGAGCGACTCGGCTGCCAACAAATCGAGGAACAGCCACATGACCCATGTAAAGAATGCTGTTGCCGTAGGCTGAAAGTTGGAGAGCCAGTATGAGATAACCGAAAACAGGGCCGATATGATGAAGAGATACGGTATACCGATCAAGAAGTTGGACAAGATCAGTTCGGTAGCACCGTACAGTCCGTTGTGGTGCTCTTTGACGTACTGCAGTCGGTCTTCGATAAATGCAGGGACATAAGCCACAGCCATGAAGCTCATAAAAGCTGAGCCAAAGAAGATGGCATTGATGAATGGCTGGATAGACTCTTGTTCTGGTTTCAGTCTCAACCAAACAGTTCCCATCATGATTGCCAAGCCCAAGTACATGGCCAGGCGAATACCATAAGCGACAACATCTCGATAACTCTTGATGAAGCTTCGATGTAGCAGAGTCAACGTGAGGCTTGGCATGCTGGGTCTCTTCTCGATAGTTTCAACACGCCAATCACCACTTGAAGATTCGGCAGTCTTGATCGCATCACTGACTTGGCTCGACTGCTGTGAAGCCATCCATGACTCTTGAAGCGATTCAAGGTTGCGTGATGCTTCGCTCCTATTTTGCGCAAAATCAATGTTGACCAATTCAAGGAGATGCTCTGCTGGGTTGACATATTGAGGCAGTGGAGCTCCAACTTGGGCGTAATATGCAGCGACACTGCTCACGGGACCGAAGTAATGTGTCTTTCCACCTGAGAGGAGAAGCAGCTTATCAAACAGGTTAAAGGTTGAAGTTGAAGGCTGATGAATAGAGCAGATGACAATAAGGTTATTGCGTTTCGCTACTGCGCGAAGGTACTTGACTACCTCTAGGCTAGCAGCTGAGTCAAGACCACTTGTAGGTTCATCAAGGAAAAGAAGCTTGGGACTGGTAATTAGTTGGCTTGCAACGCCTACACGGCGCTTCTGGCCACCCGATATGCCCTTGCGGATAGGTGTGCCGATGAGAGTGTTGGCTTGTTCGACCAGGCCGAAAGATTCAAGAAGGTTGTCTATGCGAACGTTACGTTCCTTTCTAGACAGGGAACTATGACAAATTAGATCATACCATTTATATAGTTGGCTTTAAAACACTTACCTTGAACTGGCGAGGCGTGATGAGAACTCGAGTGTTTCTCGAACAGTCAATGACCCAATGAGAGCATCTTCCTGCTCAACAAAGCACGATACTTCTTGGGACTCTGCAAGTGATAAGTGCTTGCCGTTGACAAGTACTTGTTCTTCGACATTGCTCGCATTTGTCGGACGACGTGCTAACACGTTGAGAAGCGTTGTCTTGCCACAGCCTGAAGGTCCCATGAGGGCGCATATCTCACCGGCCTCAACAATACCTTGTACATCATCAACAATCGCCTTTGACTGCTTGGTCTCTCTATCCTTGACAGTTACGGTGACGTTTCTCCAGGTAAAGTTTTTAATTGTTGTGTTGACGAGGTGCTTCTCTGCAACTGGACGTTGTTCAGAGTCTATGCTGTGCTCTGGGCCTTTTAGTGCCATGATGGTGTGCTTGAACGATTGAATGATATCAAGAAAGTAATTGGCACATGATTAAACTTAGGGAATTCTCTTCTTAAATCTGATGAATTCTTTATTGAATTATCGAAGTGAGACAAAGATGACATGCGTCTCAGCCGTCGGCGTCTTGAATATTGTCCGTGTCATCCACGGACTGCCCGCTACCTCAGCCCAGATTTAGCTAAAAGATCAAATCAGCGAATGCTACTTATAATTGTGATGTGTCACACAGCCACAAACCTTCTCGGTCCGCAGTGCGTTGGGTGGACTGTGGACGTAAAGTATCCAATGCGGTCTATATTCCATACAGTTTCCCAGAGCTTCTATTCGCTCTCTTAACCAGCTATTTTGCCAAGACTCGACTAGTGAAATTTCCCATTTTATGTACTTCAACATCAGTCCAATTCAAAGATACAAGTCTCCAGTCGTCGTGTATCTGATGTTGTTGGCAGTGATGAGTTTGAAGTATCTGGTTCCTTGGAGCACCAATTCATGGACATTGTAATCTCCACGTCATCTTACTTGCAACGGCGTTTATTCAGCTCCGACCAAGACCGGTAAGGAATTACCGAATCCATCTAAACTTTGAAACGCTCTTCCTTAATTGGTTACCGCTGACTTGGTGTAAGATACAGGGCTGAGCTTAGACAAGCCCCGTCCCTTCGGGCCCTCGGGGACTAGAAAGTAGGTATTGGAGCTATCTCTACAACACGTGGGAATTAAATAATTGCACATACAATCAATGGACTTTGATAAGCCACAAGCCTCGTCACTCATTATGAAGACTGCAGCATGTCTGTCTAACTATTGTGGGTTTGGTATCCGTTTACTGGCCCAGCATGCCAGGCGTACTCGATATGCTCTCAAACTCTTGCATAATAGCTTCATCTTCAGCTATTATCTTCATTACCGCTTCGTGACTAATACCATACCAAACCTGAGGCATCAGCTGCCTCTGTTTCTTCCCTTGATAGATGTCCTGCGCCATGCTTTTCGCTGAGCGGCCTTCTCGTTCAGCAGCGCTCCATATTGGAGCCATTTTTGAGAAAACAGTGTTATTGAGTCGAATAAACCGATGTAAGTTGCTGTAGCTGTCTTCTTGTGGTGCAAGGGGCAGAGCCCATTTGGTAAGATGTATCGAGGAGGACATTCGTACCACATAGTTGAGGAAGTGTGTATGTGAGAGAAGTGAGACACGATGGGTAAGGAGTTTGCTGATTTCTGCGGCGGAATATATCGTGTATTTTGTATGGGCGTCGAGACTATCATTCGAGCCATGTAAAGTGCTTGGGTCAGCCAGTTGGCTTGATGACAAGTTTAACTGTGAGTACGGTTGGTGAAGCAGAATCGACGTGGTGTGGGCTATCATATACGCCTGGAACATCATCTCGTCTAATCTGCCACTCTGGTATAACCCGTCTTTTTTTGACTGCGGTAGACTGCGACGCCAGTCTGTAAGTAATGTCTCGATACGGCTGAGGCGTTCATCGTCGGGTCCAGTAGTAGGACGAGTCCTCAAGAGCTTGCCGAGGATCTGAGCGGATTTAATGCGATATGTGAACGATGAGAACTCACGGTTCAGACCATAGAAGCTACTATCATCCATATCTTCGAGGTATGCTGGCTGTGGAATGTCCTTTACAGGCCGTTAGTCAAGATATAACAGTAGAACAGAAAAAATGAGACTCACCTCGGAGAGGTATTGGTATTCCTCACAGGGAAGCGCAACGCCAGAAACAAAGTCGAATAGTGGAAAGTCCGTCTTCTTGTGAACCCCAGCAATCAGGCCGTCGATTACAAAAAGTTCCCACCAAGTTCGTCGCCAGCTCTCTTCCATCACTGCCATCCCGCGTCCGTGTATATTTGCAAAGGATATTGTGTTGAGGCCTATCTCAATGGCAATTGCCTCAACCTCAGACAGTATTTCTCTGGCCTTTTCTTGTAGGCCCTGTCCGTCAAGACAAATTAAGAGAAGCAACAGCGCCTGGACCAGAAATCCGTCTTTGCGACGATCATGCTTGTAGATCAATTGATGAGCTTCCTGGAAGAGTTGACCCCGATGCGGACACGCAGGTATATACAGCGAACCTATCCAGCGCATTGCAGCGACCACAGGTTCCAATGCTGTCTCGTGCGCAATGCTGAGCAGAGTTTTCCTTGGCAATACAAAGGGATGAGCATCGTGGAAATTATTGTAGAAATAGTCGATACAGCGTTCGGCAAAAGTAGGTATTATGGTTTGTGTAGGAATAGATTCGTGGTGTTGGTTGGTGAAAAGATTGAACGTGTCATTGGATGGATCTGCAGTGCCGTATGGTTGAAAGAAAGACATGTCAGTTTCCATACTGTTTCTCGTGGACAAAGCGGGATCAAGAAATGGAGTTGGCAATGGTGAGCTCCACGTGTCGTCGCCCATGTAAGGAGCCCAGAAGGTAGAATCCGTGCCCAGAGAAGGAGATTGTCTTGGTACTGGAAATGGAGAGTGCGTTGATCGAAGAGACATGGAGCCATCACCACTTCGGCTTGGTACTCGAGATCGGCCAGGTGATGGGCTGGGACGTTTCGTGACTTTCTGGGTGGTGTTTCGTCGAGGGCCTTTGTAACCACGTCTCGAGGCGACATAAACACAATCAGAACCAGAAGTGAGACAACGGGAGCATGGACTCACTCCGTCACATTTTAGGTGCTTGCTTCGCTAATGAGAAGGTTTTGTTAGCATCATGACAAAGAGATTTGAGTGAGATGAGAGAAAACTCACACAGGCTAGACAAGCAGCTGGGACAGAAGTAACGCTCAGGCGACCTGCTTCAGTCGTCGCTGATATCGAGCCACAGGGTGAAGTCCTTCCATCAGTCGTAAAGGCGGTAGAGCTGGGGGAATTCGAGTTGGAAGACAACTCTTCAGGACCTGAGAACGCATCCTCCCTGCTGCTATTCAGAATTGTCTGCTGGAAAGCATTCAATGAGCTCATGGTAGGCGAGTTCCAGCTGCGAGGAGTCTTCTTGTTCGTGTAAGACTATGGGGTGTAAGGGAGTGGGGAGTAGAAAGACAAAGGGGAAGAAGAGGAAGCATGAGGTCGTGAAGTGTTAGTACTCATATCGAAAGATATAGACCTTGTGGAGACTGATGAAAGTGGCTTTTCTTGTTTAAGTGAAATAGACGATTCCAAGTTTAGAATATAAGCAGGTGAGTGAGTTGAGACTTTGTAACGCAGGGCGTGAGTGACAGCCCCGGCACTTGGAAGAGCAAACTGCTTACTGTATTAATGATGCTATGTTTAAACAGCTAAATTCGATTGTTGAATAATCAACTAATAATAATAGCAGCATTTTGACGGGAGAAAAGAATGTTCCAGGATGATCCATTCATTATGTATTCTCTTGGCTTTCCAGAAAATAAGGCACGGCAGTCGAGTGCCATGGGGATGGAGCAGCCCTCAATCCATCCACCCACATGCCCTGCAAGGCAACGCAATAATACGCCCCTGGTCAGTAGCCTAGCTCTCTAACAACCTGGCCACTCAGTGGACGCGGGCTCTGTACGATACGTACATTATGTGAAGCCTGAGGATAAGTTAGGCATGTGGTCCAGTATCTCTTTTAGGAATCCCCGTTCATTGTTAATAATCAAGCGTGGATCTTATGTACAAGGTCCCGACTTCAGCCCTAACTAGCGGGAAACAGGGGTTAGTTAATTTCCATACCACCCGTATCTAGCGTGGAGCCTGAGCTCATGGCAATCTGGGGTGATTGAAGACTGGGCTGAAATCTTGGCTACGTACTCCAAATCCCCATTCATACAGCTTGATCATTATTCTGAGGTATTCATGTAGAACGTCATCACGTGAGTCAAAAGGTACCAGCATGGCATCGGTCATCGCCGTAGCTCTACGTGTTGACAGGGGTTGATACAGAAAACACCACCGACTGCCATTCGCAGTGAAACCTTTGTCTTGGCCAATAAGCTGTCACGAAATGGCGGTAGAGACTTTCTTTTCTGCATCACACAAATCGTCTAGCCTTTTGAGGCAACTTTGAGGCTAGCAGAGTCTCAATTCTATTACAAGGACATGAGGGGTGTTGATAGTCAGTGAACTACTTATTGATATCTTGATGAATAAATACATAGACAGACTTGAAGCTATTCCCGTTGTGGGCATTAAAGGACTACAGTCTATCCATAAACAAAAAAAAAACAGCCAGTCTTATAGCACTTAGATCGTGGTCCAGCAGTCAGAATCCAGCCTAAGCGCATAGTAAAGCTGCTCCTAGTATACTGAGATAATGGAGACATTTCAGTTCCGATTATCTTTTAACGCCTTGATATGTTTAAAGAGTCTTAGCGCTGAAAGTAACACTGCCTTTATACATACCACGGTCGGCCGCTCGTCGAGGATCAATGGTCGGCCGCTTGTTGGAGATAAACTAACAAGTACCTTGTAGGACGTATCAAGACACGACCTGAGCTTGGGAGCTGAAGTTCCTTGACAGGTCCAAGCTTCTGCCAAGTCTTTGCTAGTCGAATAAGCCACCGGCATGTTGTATCGTGGGTAACAAACGGTTGTGATGAAAGCACTCGCTTGCATGCATGCCGGCAAAGCAATGCCGCATAACGGATAACTCAATTCGAGCCACTTTTCTAGCATTTCCTGACTCGTTCCGAGCCAATACTTGGAATACAAATACATGAAAAGGGTAATTGCGGCCCGCAAAGCGTGTGGCACGCCCTCAGCCTTGACAGCTCGGCGGGCAACGTACCCGGTCTTTTGGGATGGCTTACTGATCAAAAATGAAGGCTGATTACCGTCATGGTTTACCCACCTTTCTAAATAGGTTAGCGTTGCGCAAGAATTGGGGATGCTTCTTTTTTCCATGATACCGAACTTTGGATCTTCAAAGCTCGCTCAACTCAACGTATGCAAGCCTCGAATTATCAACTCTGTTACAAGAATAATACTACGCAACTTGGCGGTCTGGCTAACAATTTCTTCTGTTTTGCTTTTGTTGATGAGGCCAGAAATGAATAGTAATTCCAATTTCCAATCAGTGGGGTTTCTACTATCAGTACTGACCTAGGAGTTGCTACTTACAGTATTTCCGTACCATGTTGTCACCCCGCATGATATTATTTCAGCCCTCTCTTCATTGTACCTAGTCTGAAACTGACAGCTCTATCTGACCACAACGGCGTTCTCTCGGCTTTGCTTACGCCTTGTTCAGCTGCACAGCCTCTCGCTCTGTCTTTGCTCCGGGGCAAGATCTGAGAATAAGCTGCAGTTGAGAACAGGCCAAGCCGTGATGGACCCGATATCACTTGCCGGCTTGGCGCTCGGAGTCGCTTCCATCAGTTTGCAAGTCTATACGGGATGTATTCAAGGTACCTACCTAATTACCCGCCCGGTCAATCATACTCAGCATTGACCTTGCGTCAGGGATACAGCTTCTTATCACGGCTTTGGGCTACGAGGATGATTGCAAGTATCTCAATTTGCGCCTCAGGATGGAGCAGCAGCGTCTGTTTTGCTGGAGCGAGGCTTCTGGCCTTCTTGATCTCGATGCTAAGAACCAGGAAAAAGTCCTCAATTCCAATGTGTTCAATCTACATCGTCAGACTGTAATCGATCTGCTTGTCCAGATTCAGTGTCTGTTTAATGAGTTTACCGAGTACCAGAAGAAACACAATAACCTTTCTGTTGTGGCTGATAAGGATGGTGTTTTGGAGGCCCCAGAGAAAGATGCCAAGTTGTCAAACTATCCCATGACTGAGAAGAAAAAGAACTTTATCAGAAAAGCTATGTCTGAACTCAAGACCAAGTCCTCTGATAATCTCACTAGACTGCGATGGAGTTCGTTTGACAAGCAAGGGTTTGAGAAGCTTCTGGCCAAGTTCTCACTTCTTAATGACAACATGACAAATATCCTCGACCATTCATTGCAAGTCGAGATTCGCAATACTGTACAAGATACAAACCGTGGGGTCCTATTGCTTCATCACAAGATCGCCGATCTGAGTCATCTCGTGTTGGCTCTCAAGTTCCAGCTCGACGCAAACTCTCCAGGGGGACCCTCGCAAATGTCCAAGCTGGAGAGGGAGGCCAATGCTGACGCATTAAGGCAGTTGTCGAGACTTGCCAAGTTCAAAGCGTTTAACGAGACTATTGACCCAACATCAGATGATCCTACAGTCGTCGATGAAGCTGCAGCCAGGTTCCTGGACCTTGCGAAGCCTGGTCATCAACGGAACCTGTTCGTTCCGCGATATCTCATCGAGTTGGATCCTGAGGCTGATCAATCAGAAGCCCCAAGATGTGAAGCAGTAATGAAAACAGCCCAAGGTAAGAAAAAGGTTTGGATCGAGTGGAAGGACTACGATAATGCAGATACACAACCAGGTTCTCTCTCGAAAGCCGACATAATTGAACGAGTCCGCAAATTGGCTGCTCTCTTGAATCATAGTCCAAAGCCAAAGGCATTCCGCACTCCTCACTGTCTTGGTTTTTTCGACAAGGCCGATCCAAATGTTGCAGAGGACGATGTTGACATTCTCGACCGCCGACTCGGTCTCATCTTTGAACGTCCGTCCGACGACAATTTGCATGCGTCACTGCCACCTGTGTCGCTCCGTGAGCTTCTTCAAGACCCCAACATCCGCAAGCCGCGCGTCACAGAACGAGTCCATATTGCACATGCCCTCAGCAACTGTCTTCTCTACCTTCATGCCGTCCAATGGCTGCACAAGGGCCTCCGCAGCCATAATGTGTTGTTCTTTCGAGCACGCGACGGACGTGTGGATTATCGACAGCCGTCCCTTTCGGGATTTGATTTCTCCCGCCCAGGTGGCTCGGAAGAGATGACTGACGCGCCGGGAGATGATGTAGAGCACGATATGTACAGACACCCAAACGCCCAGTCAAATCGACGACGAGACAGAGAGCGATCAAAGAAGAGCTTCGATATTTACAGCCTGGGCGTTATTTTGGTCGAACTAGCGCACTGGCAGCCTATTGACGACGTTTTGCGCATCGATATACGACGTGCGCGTGGACGGCCAGACATTGTGCGCGGCATTCGAGAGGCTCTGTTGAATGATGATAGAGTTGCAGCTGTCGGCGCCGACATGGGAGAGAGGTTTGAGAATGCGACAAGGAAATGCCTGGCTGGTGGTGAAGAACTGGGACTTGGAGAAGGTGATGACGAGACTCAAGATGAGGTCGCTGAGAAGTTATCAATGACATTTTTTGAGGATGTGGTAAAGCGACTTGAAGAGGTTGTTGTCTAGAATAAGGCTTAAAGTATGGAGTGATCACTGAAGATGAACAAAAGTAAAATGCCTGTGTTAGTCATTATTATATATGAATAGAACATAAATAGCTCGTTACATCATTATCCGATGATTGTATATATCCCTTTGATAAGTCCTCCCAACATTAATACCTGAACGCCAGCTGTACTCTATCCTCTGTGTCTTTGGCCATGGAATCACATTAACAGCAGCAGTCTAGACATTCGAAGCAACATAGACCAGCGCAAATGCCACAGCAGATAGCCTGGGGGTGTTAGTTATTTTTGTAGTAGAGTTTTGATGAGTTGGTTGTTCTTACACCACCGTCACCATTCTTGCCTCCTCGCATGTTCAGTTGAGGTTGTTCCATGGTCATGGGTTGAATCGGTCGCTATGAAGGGTCAGTTAGTAAGTATTCAAATCGTCGTTTAACCTCATATTTGGGCTGATAGAAAATGCTATGTTTAAAAGAATCCGGTCAATCCGGAGGTTAATGGTTCCACATACCGGCTGTTCGGTGCTGGTTCGTTCGGCAGTAAACGCGACGGGAGCCGGCTCACGGGGCATTTGCATTTGAGAAGAAGTCGAAGCAGGCATCTTGAAGTTTTGGTATAACAATCGTGTGAATGGAGATTGGATAGTTGGAGAGTATAAGAGAGTAGAGGGGAAGCGGTTAAAAAAGAAAGGCAAGAATCAGGTTTGAACAAAGAGCGCGACAACGTTGTTATAAACTCTCTCTAAAGGATGATAGGCATGGAATGGTTACATTACCAGGTCCTAGTCTAGGTTCTAGATCAACGGCCCGGTACAGGCGGCGCCTTGAGCACTGAAAATAGTTACTCACTGATCAATAAGTGATCCTCCTCGGCACATGAACGCATCTGCCAGTCATTAGACCACGAATCTCTTGTGCCGTGACCTCCGAGTGAGGTCAGCTGGAACCCACATGGGATATCGAGTCAATTACAGTACAATACAGAACCACAATCGTCTACGGCAGGGTAGCGTAGCAGTAGTTTGCATAATTCGGAAACTGTCGACATCATGTTGCGAAAAGAATGACTTAAGATATACTACCTAGAAATACAATAAGATCATATCAGAGTCAAGTACCGTAAAAGTATTGGGCTTTTTCTTTACTGTTTGTGGCTGCCGATGGGAGCGAACTCTGTCTCTTTTAGTACAAACGGGACGCCCGATGTCGCGGGCTAAAATGAGCCTGAAAAGAGAAAAGGGACTGAGAAGAAAACATCAGATCAGTCCATATAGAAACAATGACGTAGTTTTGACGAACCATTTGAGTGGTTGCAGGTTGGCCCCTGCTCACGAACCAGTGGAGGGCTTCCCGGGATAAGTCTAACCACAGCCTCTCCTCTACGCTCGAGTCTACTGTAAGGTAATGTTACAGCACATGTATTCCAGAAGGTCCTTATCGAACCATTTCTTAGTTTTCCCGTCGAGTCTTTGTTTCCAAAGATCTGCAATCACGCATTTACTAAGAATAGATCCATTAGTCGGCCGAGTCTTTGGTTGGTGACGGCATATTTTTTATAGCGGATGAATGGGTACAACAGTGGAACGACGACATTTATGTAATTCAGGTGAACCACTCTCAATAGGTCGAGGCTGAGGCGCTGACAGATGAAAGATGTACTGACTTGAGCTGAAATCAACGTCCAGCAACAATGACGGCTTTAAACTCATTCAATGTTCTGGCTAGGGTTTATCCAGCACTGGGTATGCTCAACGTTCCTTCAAGACTGCATGCGTAACTAGATAGAATTTATCAGAGAACTGAAAATTCTCTAACAGAGGATATTTATGTTTAAAATAACTCCATATTATTACTCTCACACTTGCGGCCACCTGTATATTAGTTGAGAGAATAGAACCGTCTCTTTGATAGATTCATGGTACAGGGTAGATGAGAAGCCGAGCATAGATAAACTTACAACTATTGCCAAACAAAATAACAAAAAAACGGCAGGGTACTGCAGACTCGAAGCTGAAATATTATCCTTTATTGTTACCCTACTATTTATCTTACACAAATGTCTATTCGTTCCTTTCTGGACCTCTTTGCGGTATTTATCAGTGCACTACCTACGTGTCAATGGCCCATCCTGCAGAGAGCCGCATTCTCGGCAACTCCCTATTCGCTACTGGAGTGAACTGTCAAATCTCAAGGTCGAAAGTTGATGTATGCAGAAAATTAAAGTACTCCGTTGAACAACACATCATTGACCCGCTTGCCCGCTGTAGTGATGTGTAAAGACGAAACGAAACATTGTCAGGTCAGGTGGATGAAACATCGGTCTAGCATACCAGCCATAACAATATCAGTCACAAAACTTGACCAACCTAAATTATTATCAGATCCAAGACATTGACCAAATTTAAAGTCACGCTCCAAGTACAACCACGTGCTTCTTTAATATAAAAAACAAATAGTGACTGTAGTACCTATAGTTTATCTTTTTTCATCACTTTATAAGCATATTTACCGACAATTCTCCGTCTCGTCTAAATACCTACCCATTGGATGAATGGAATGCTCACCAACAGTGGAGTGCTCGATCCGGGGAGGCTAAGCCCAAGCCACTGAGCAGCGAACCTATGGACCCAACTCCAGGACCGTAGACTACCTACCTGGGTATGATAGGCAGGTTAGGCCTGCAACCTCCAACATCTTGCCAAGGGGCCATGTGTTTTTGCATCAACTCGACCATGCGCCCGCTTTGAATTGATCTATTGCTTGATTGTGTGTGCTTGATCCAGATGACTTGAATCTTTAGCTTTGCCATTTCTTCTACTCCAATCCTCAACTACTTCGACCCCTTTCCGACCGCCATTGTTCTTCCTCTCTTGGCTCCTTGGCTCTAGCTTGCTTCCTCCCTCACGGACGGGGTTGCCGTCATCTCCCTCACCTTCGAATCGCTCCTCAACCGTCACCGTCCAAACTTCTCGAAACCTCTGCCCACGATGGCTTCACACGGTCAATACCCTCCTGCGCACATGTTGGCCAACAAACACCATCATGCTCCTTACGGTTCCGCCCCCGTAGCTGTCCCTGGAGTCGCTCCTGCTGGTACCTTCGCGCCAGGCACCAAGATTCAGGTTGGCAGTCACCGTGTGGTTATTCAAAAATATCTCTCCGAAGGAGGCTTCGCCCATGTATACCTCGTCAAACTGGCCAAGCCTGTTGACGGCACTGATCAAGCTGTCCTGAAGCGAGTTGCGGTACCTGATAAGGATACCTTGCGGGGCATGCGCACCGAGGTTGAAACAATGAAGCGCCTCAAAGGCCACCGACCGATCGTTACATATATCGACTCGCATGCTTCTGAACTTCAAGGAGGGGGTTATGAAGTTTTTCTGCTAATGGAGTTTTGCGATGGCGGCGGTTTGATCGATTTTATGAACACCAGGCTACAACACCGCCTTACCGAACCCGAGATCCTCAACATCTTCACCGACATCGCTGAGGGTCTCGCCTGTATGCACTACCTAAAACCACCACTACTGCATCGCGACATTAAAGTTGAAAATGTCCTCATTACCGCCAGAGGACCTTCTAAACGGTTTAAGCTTTGCGATTTCGGATCAGCAGCATCGCCTCAGCCCGCCCCCACCACCGTCACTGAGTGCCGCCTCGTGGACGAAGACATTCAGAAACACACCACGATGCAGTACAGGAGTCCCGAGATGATTGATGTATACCGCAAGCAACCTATAAACGAGAAGTCTGATATCTGGGCATTGGGCGTCTTGCTGTACAAGCTATGCTACTATACTACACCTTTCGAGGACCAGGGCCAATTGGCGATTTTAAACGCCAGCTACCGATTCCCTAGTCACCCAGTCTTTTCCGACAGACTAAAGAAATTGATAGGTACTGCTCGTTGGACCTGGATTGTTTCATAAAGACTAACACGAATGTAGCCTCGATGTTGAGAGAAAACCTATACGATCGACCAAACATTTATCAAGTGCTAAAGGAAGGATGCGCAATGCAAGGACGCGATGTTCCTGTCCATGATGTAAGTGTATCCTCCCAAACAAATGAACCCATATTAACAATTCGCAGATCTATAGCGGCCGTTCTGAAACCCACGCTAGAACTGACAGCCCCCAACACATGGCTCAGAAACCGGACCAAGCGCCAGCTGTAGGCGCTGTTTTCGAACGAGTCGAACCCAAGAAACAGTTCATCCCCGATGTTGTGCCCATGAGGAGAGGACGACCGACTGCTTCCCCAGCGCCAGGCAACGTATCCCAGAAACCGGAAGCTTCACCTATGCGAAAGGCAGGGGGAGATCCCTTTGCGGCTCTGGATGCAAAAGCCGCTCCGAAGGGATTTGATGAGTTGTCGTCTCGTTTCCCCACACTTGACCAATTCTCGTTGTTGCACGATCAGGGAAGCAAGTTCGATTTCGATGTTTCCTCACCAATTTCGCCAGTCAACGCATCCTCAGATCTAAACGATAGAGTTACTGCGAAATTAGCCGAGGAGGCCTTTGCAACTCCCCCAACCGATTCTCCTCGCCCGAAGCCAGTGTCCAGGACGCACTCCGTCACCCCTGTTGGACACCAAGCTGCTGTCGCTTCGCCTCCTCTTGAGCCTTCACTGACAAAGACTTTATCTGCACCAAGCAGGCCTGATATCAGCAGGGCACAGTCTATTATTAGCAACAACCCCGAATTGCAGGCCATCTCTTCTCAATCTAGCTCGCGGTATGTCTCTACTGGCACAATGACCTCAACGCCACCACCGGAGAGATTCAACCAAGAAGCGGAGCAGCCTGCTCACCATGATGCTAATGATTATGCTCGAGCCAGTAGTGCTACAAGGCAGCCTGACCAAAACGCAGGACAATGGACCGCAGAAGAACCCCGCCCTTCTTTCATGCAAAGAATCCCATCTTACCAGCAGCCTGGCCATGAACACCAGCCGTCTTCATCTAGACCCTCCCTCGAAGGCGGCCGTCCTCGTGTTGATCTCCTGGATCCATCAGCTCGTGCTTCACCAGCACCGTCGGCTCCATCAGCTCTGTCACGGCCCCGACCCGCTAGCACCAACCTCGAGGGCACAACTCTTGATTTCCTGCGTGAGAGAGAGGCTGCATCGCGTTCCTCGAGCCGACCGCCTCGGGGCTCCTCTCCTTATCAGGAGCCTGCGGACGAGCCGCGCGCATCGAGCGATATGGACTTCTTGAGGAGTCTGGAAGACTCGGAGCGAGCCAAGACTGGCAAGCGCTCTAGCATGACGGCACTGTCGGGCAACAAAAATATTCTCGCCGGTAAATTTGGAGATGCGTTTAAGCTCTTCGAAGGCAGCTCTCCAAACAATGGGAGAGTTTCGTCGCCAGAGAGGGAGGCAAGCCACCGCGATTTGACTCCCATTGCTGGATCCGAGGCAACCGATGGACGCAGCGACGATGGTCATGTCCACGAGGATGAGGACCGCGTAACACCTGAGATGAGGCGCGAGATGGAACGCTTGAAGCTTCTGGAAGAGGAGCAGCGGGTGGAAGCAGCGCAAGCTGAATATCGGAAGCGGGTGGCTGCGGGACAGCGCGGGCCACCGGTTCCCCCAAAGAGCATCGGAGGAGTCTCGCGTGCTGTCAGTATCCAGAATCGAGTTCAAAGTCTTTTGAGCGAGGAACAAAAACCAGCCAACATCCAAAGGACTGCTCAAGGTTATGGAAAGTATACTGACACTGCTGAGGCTGGTGACAAGCCTGAGAAGCCTCTTCCAGGAGTGCCGAAGAAGCCATTGAACGTGACAAAGACACGAGGCGATGCTTCTCAGATCCATAGCCCTTCTTCAACAGCATCGGCGCCTGCAGCTCTAGCATCAAAGCCCCCGATGAAGCCCCCAGCTCCGAAGAAGCCGGTGCATCTCAACAGCCTCACAACCGGTCAGAGGCCACCATCGCCTCAAAAGCCAAACCGTGCCCAAACGTCAGATGATCTGATCAGCATGGATAACCCCGGGCAACAAATGCTGGAGATGACAGCTCAAGAGAAGGATGATTATTTACAGGACTTTTCCAAGCGGTTTCCCAGCCTAGGCTCGATTGAGATGGTCGAGCGGGAGATTGGTGGGCATAACGGAGGATCAACTCGGTAAATAGACAATGGTGAAGGTATCTAGAACTGCCATATTGCATTACATGTACATTTGAATATACTCAGCGCACAGCGTCCAGCATATTTCAGCAGTCAATCAATCAATCAGACAGATGAGCCTAGACCTTAAGAAGGTCAAGCATGTGGTGGGGCCGGTACCCACCCTTATCTTATCTCCCAATATTTTTTTCTCCATTGTAGCAAATGTTCGTAGTGTCTTGAACAGAAGCTTTCTGCAACGACTACTAAACATCAAAACAAATACGACAAAATGGCGAAACGCAAGAGACAAGCCGTCGCACAGAAAGGATCCGCTTCTGAGCCTTCTGTCATCACGAAGAAGGTCAAGGGCGCCCAGGTTCTCAAGGAAAAGCCTGTGAAGGAAAAGGCTTCCGTGCCTGCGAAGAAGACTGCCACCACCAAGACCGCCTCGAATGCGCCCGAGACAATTCAAATTGTTGTCGGCTCCTACGATCGAATTCTTCATGGATTGGTAGTGACAGTTGGAGGCAAGGAGAAGGCCGAGTTTGCCGACAGCTTTTTGTTCAATGCTCACACTTCGGCCATCCGATGCGTTGCTGTGTCGCCCATCTCAGCACCCGTCCCTGGACAGACACAAAAGGTCATGCTTGCTTCTGGCGCCACTGATGAGCGCGTGAATGTTTACAACCTATCTGCGCATCCCCCAAGCCGAAAGAACCAGGAGCTTATGGCCAAGGTGGCACCACGACCGATTCTCGAGAACTCCAAGAACCGAGAGGTCGGTACGCTGCTTCACCACTCTTCAACAGTCACATCTCTTTGCTTCCCTACAAGATCAAAGCTGCTATCATCGAGTGAAGATTCTACGATTGCGGTCACACGAACCCGAGACTGGTCTCTGCTCAGCAACATCAAGGCACCTATCGCCAAACCCATGGGCCGCCCCAGCGGTGATACAGCGCCCTTTGGAGGCACACCATCTGGCGTCAACGACTTTGCCATCCACCCCAGCATGAAGCTTATGATTACTGTTAGCAAGGGCGAGCGGTCAATGCGATTATGGAACTTGGTCACTGGCAAGAAGGCTGGAGTGCTGAACTTTGGCAAAGAGATCCTGATGGAGGCTAGTGAAGGAAAGCACTCTACTGGCGAGGGACGAAGAGTTGTTTGGGGAAGCGTTGGTGGAGCGGATGAATTCGCTGTTGGATTTGATCGGGATATTATCGTATTTGGCATGGACAGTGTGCCCAAGTGCAGAATTATGGGATCAATCCGAACAAAGGTGCATCAATTCTTTTATGTTGCATTGGACAAGGAGGGGGATACGACGCTTATGGGTGTTGCGACCGAGGATGGTCGAATCCTGTTCTTTTCTACCAAGGAATCGGACCTCACAAAACCCGACTCGGAGGACAAGAAGCTTCCAACGGCCAAGTTTGTGGGTCAGCTCGGCGGCAAGTCAGACGGAATTCAGGGCCGCATCAAGGACTTTGTGGTGGTGCCGAGTGCGGAAGACGCCTCGACGCTATACGTGGCTGGTGGAAGCAGTGATGGACGGGTCCGTGTGTGGCGAGTGGGAGTCTCGGAATTGCAGGGTAACAGCAAGGATGAGGTTGAGGCCAAGGGAGAATTGTTGGGGACATATGAAACGCAAAACAGGATCACCTGCATGACGGGATTTATGATGATACCCCGACCTGATGGCGTTGAGGACAGCGATGATGAGCTGGATGATGAGGACGAGGATGAGGGAAGCGATAGTGAAGAGGATTAAATTGAAGGTTAGTTTAAAGGGATGACGGATGTACGTCTGTACGCATGTGGCTGACTAGTTATTGACGTTTTTGGTTAAATATAAATTAATGTATGAATACCTATTTGGTGGTGATAAGATGGTGACTGTCAGCTTCTTATGCGCCCAGTATCACATGCAAATCAAAGAATGCGACCCACATAGATTGTGGTCACTGCAGTAAGACTGGATTGGAGAATGCGATGAGATAGATTTGTGATATACGAATGAATAATTGTTTCTTAAATGTAACATGTTGTAGCTCTCGCGTGTTTCTCTGGCTTGCCTAAGGTTGTTGGCTCCTCATTCTTCAACGGGCTTTACCTACCGAGCCAGGGGTGGGAACGTGCCTAGGTAGGCCCCGTGAATAGAATGGGGTACGGTAAAAAAAAGGTACGACACTGTAGTCCATCACGAGGGGTCGTAAAATGCAAGTCAAGAGCATAAAGTGACCAACCACGGAGTCTGGAATTCGAGCTTGAGGCATCCTGAATGTGGGGTAATGGACGCGATTGGACGGATGCATGATGATCGGGAATGGGTTCCGTATTTTTAACAAGCGAAAGATTTTAAAGACAGACAGACAGACTTGAAAGGTGTTGGTGGTCATTGTCACCTAACCCAGCTACTATTCAATTCTTCTTTCATCTTAGTAGTTAGGTAGGTACTCACATCAAAACTGTTTGCCAAAAACGACAATAAGCACTGACCTTCAAAAGTGACATGCTCAATAGTAAACAGCGGGGATCCAATTCGTCCCCTATGGACAAGGGGTCTCCTGCAGTGGAGGTAAATGGGGCATATCTACGTAATTCCTGGGGCCCTCAGTCGACTAGTCGTGCGTCTCTTGTCATGTTTCCCATGTCTTGTGAGCATGTGAAGAACGTTGCCGTACATTAGCTTGTTAGGTACATTACAACTGTGCCTCCTCTTTTTCTCTTCTCTTCTTTTCCTTTTTCTAGTTTTTCAACATCTTTTTCCTTCTCAATCTATACTGGCTGAGCTTTGAGGCTTGATATTGCACTCTACTCTACTTGTTTACTTTCCTCTCCTCCACCTGCTCTTGCCACTCGAGCCATTTCAGTCCTGGGATATCTCAGACTCTCAGCGTCTCAAACTGCAGAACCAAACCAAACCATTCAGTTACTTCTCAATCTCTTTCCGCTCATACTCAATTGTTTGCTCGGCTACGGACATCCTGGTTCTCGTTACCTATTTTTATCCGTGCTCATTAGCTTGAGTCGTGGAAGTAGACAGGGTTGTAAAGCCTTGGAGTACCCCCAACAGCTTCAACTTTTGACATACAATCCCTTTTTTGTTTTTTTTACCTTGGATTGAAATTCTGAAGTTTGCAACGCACAATTGCCTCTCTGAATCAGAATTGTGAGTAAAGCGACATTGCATTGCATGATATTGAGACTTGCAGGTTCAGCTGAACTGAGGGGAGTCTAGAACCTGGGCCTCAATTTCTATTGCTGTTCAACCCAATATCATTTTGTTGAACCCTTTCTAACCTCTTGATCAGCTATAGAAAACTTCAAACTTCAGACATACACCCACAATGGCTGACGACGGACCTCCTCTTATTCGCCCCGTCCCTCGAAGACCTTTCGATCTGAATCTAACAACTCCTACACCTCCGAGCGAGAACTCATCTCCCCCAACGCCCGCTCCAGCTCAAGACGCCAACATTGCGCGCTTCTTGCAACCAACACCCGAACCTGGGAACTCAACTTTGAGTAGACCGCAGTCGTTTATGAACTTGACATCTTCAACGCTCTTCGGCATATACTCTCCCACCACATCCTCCTCCTCGCGCGACCGCGTCTTTGCCGATCGCGATGAACTTGATACACCATGGGGTACAGGCGCTCAGACTCCCATCAAGCGACCTGGCATCGACGATGCCACATTCGACTTTATGAAAGATCGATCACATCAAATCCGTCGTCGGTCATCAATTCGCTCCCAAGCACCTCCTGCTCCTGTGAAAACATCTCCTTCGGCTGGCGCTTTGGTTATGAGAGGACTATTGCTTTTCGTTCTTGGTGTTGGTTACGGTATGTTGGTGACGTCTCGCTTCAACAGTGACTCGGATAACCATGCCTCGGGTGGCACGTACAACTGGGCGCACCTATCATTTTGGGGTCTTGCTGGTGTTGCACTGGGAGCGTTGTTTCCTTGGTTCGATCGAGTCTGGGAGGACTCCTTTGGAGAAAAGGAGGATGAAGCTGTGGTTGAGAGTGCTCCAGCAAAGAATGACGATTCGGGGACTGACTGGGCAATTGCGATCCGAGCCATCGGTGCCTTTGTAGGAATTGTCTTTGCTATTGTAAGTCGACCAACAAGGAATTATATGTATAAGTGTAACTAACAGCCCATAGCGCAAGGTGGCCTGGGCGTCCACTCTCCAAGTATCGCTGACACTGGCAATGGTCAACCCTCTCCTGTGGTGGCTTATTGACCGCTCCAAGCCTGGATTCTTCCTTTCAACTGCTGTCGGCTTGGCAGGATCGATGATTCTCCTTGGCGTCAACCCTGACATGATGCCGGCGCCCGCTCACGCTCCGTTCAGACAGTTGGTTAATGCCACGACGCCATCCCAGGATGAAGTTGTGCCTATTCTTGGCGGATTCGCACGCCAGGATACACTCGAGACAGGCATGTGGATGCTTAGTGTTCTCTTTTGTAGCTGCGTCTGTTTCGGTAACATTGGTCGTCGGCTCACTCTCGGCCCATCTGCTGCGGCAAAGGGCCGTTGGGCTGGTGTAAGATGATGCGCAGCTAGGAACATAACTAGATCTTATCACATGATATGTGTGTTATTTGTTCAGTGTCTCTGGAATTTGTGGAAAATTACCACCCAGATCTAGGTCTTTGTTCTGTTGGATAGTAGAGGACTGGATATAGTCCTCGAGATTGGATATAACGGCATTTTGTATATTTAGGCGTCAGGATTGTGATGACATGGCATCCGTCATGGAGCCAATATGGGATCTAGGGTTTCGGGAAGGATGAAAACCACTACTCTGTATGCGTATGGCACGGCACATGTCACTATTCTTCCATCATCACTACATTCATTGATGTATATGGTGAGCTGGATTGTATTCAGTAGATATCCCGTAATCCAAGTCTATAGTTCACTATGGACGCATTCCAATTTGTTCCTATTCCTTTTTGAAGGATTCTACGTGTAAAGCGAGCTTGTTCAATGTCTAGTCGAGGATAGCCTCGTGCACGGCTGCCGACTTTCCTTTGATGGGGTCACCGAAGTCAATGTTGGATATGGGGTTAAACATGTGGGATCTTTGGATGCCTCGTGGGCCGTACACGACGGATATGCCTAAGATGCGGGGGTCGGGTTTTTAGGTGGGAAACATGATGGCTGTATGATTAGGGAGGCGGTTCTTATTGACGTCGATTAAGCAATGTGTAAGGAAGCAATAGATAGATGCAATGTTGGACTGTGGCCTTTTTGGAGTCGTGTATCTCATCAGAATCCTACCATGCAACAACAAAGCTAAAGTCTTGAACTATTTGCCAAGAGAGGCTTCTGATAGATCAATTTTGATACTCGTATTGTTCTCTGACTGCATGGGACAATAGAAAGTATCAACCGGCGGTTCCAGAAGTTCGCTCGAGGATGAGTAGAAGCTATCGCCAGTACCTAAGCGGGGAAGCTTCCCATGAAGCATGAGCACAAATCAATTTTGGAGCTGCTATATTATGGCAATAGAGGAGTAGCCAACGCCACAGCTTAAGCAAAGACGATAATAAAAACGGGGAGAGGTTGATATGCGATAAGAGGGGGAAAACAATACCTAGGTAGTTATGACAAACAAATACTATTACCGAATAAGTACCTAAGCAACAGACCCTCGAGAAGCTCATCATGTGGGGGAGGCTCAACTAAAGATTCAGGGTCCTGGAGCCTGATCTTGAGCTTGAATTGTATAAGGCTTGCTATTGGATAACCATTTGAAAACACCTTCCTCTTGGCAGCTGTTTCTAACCATTATGGATTAGAAGGAATCATCTTGACTAAGCGGGGGAATGTTCTCGTAGACTGCAGTTGGTGTTGGGCTGGGCGACTCGTCATGACTTTTGTCGGCAAGGGTTCTCTCCACCAAGAAGCAATCCTAATCCGGGAACCTACATATAAGTTGGAGATGGTCTAGAACATATGGAAACATTGGCGAATGCGAACTGAACTAAACTGTTGTGAAATCACAAGAGGGGCGTATGATGTTCAATAACGAAGCGTCATCAAGAACAGGGTCCTACCTGGACATGCACATTCCAAAAGACAGGTACAAGCTGAACCAGCAGACTCATGATATACTGAAATGGTTGGTCACAAGGGAACAGCTGAAGAACCAACGTGATCTTCGAAGGCTCAAATCGAGATGAGATTCCTGTACCACGCATGCGGCCAGACTAAGTATAGAGGGTTCCCTTTCAGTTAGTCGCTATGCCTATACAGCCCAAGTACCTGGAAACCATTGTGTAACAAGAAAAAGAACAAGAAACAACTGTCAAGCTTGATAAAAAAAATTTCTTTTTTTGCAAGGGAGGTTCGAATCCCAAAGAAAATGATTGGAATTGTATTGGCCGCATCTCGATCCGGGCCGCCACACCCTGGACTCATTGGGCGATGCGGGTAAGGCTTGGGAAAACGATGATGCGTAGATTAGATCCTGTCCAACTTGGTCAACGCCGGTGTTTCGTACCTGTCACTGTAGTTAATACTGTTTGTCTGTTAGATGAGATCTCAGATCCAAACTTTGGTCCAGTGTCTTGTTTTTGGGACCTCTTGGATGGCAAAAACGAAGAAGAGATCTACAGTACAGAAGAGAATAGCTTGACAGAAACAAGGATAGTTAGTTTCTGTTGATTGTACAGCGCATCGTACCCATGACTATCATCATGGATCCCCCATTACTATTGACATCCCTGTTCGTCTGGTTGACAGCGAGAAACGTGCTTGTCATATGACGCCAACGACTCTGTTTGAGCCTCTTCTGACCCTGGATCCTTGGGGGTTTTTGGTTGCCTTAGAAGCTGTCTTGTCGTGCATACGCCAGACGAGTCGCTAGCCCAGGGCTCTAACCAGTCCCAGTGCTGCCCGTGCTGGATTAGTCCATCGCAGTCTCTTAGCTGTCTCGGATGTTGCCAGCCCGTTTTCCATTGCTGATGGCGGGTGGATTCTCCCCCTCGTTAACCACTTTCTTAAGTAGCTTCGATGTGCCAGCTGCTTTTCCCGATGGCCGTTGCATCTCCCGTGCCTTTAGGATCGTTAAAACACCAGTGTCATCACTCTCGAGACCCCTTTTTCTTGCGACACGGAACGGTGAACTCTTCTCTTCCCGGATTCTCCAACCCCCCCCCCCAAAAAGAAACCCCAAATCGTATTCCGCGTCAACCAACAGAGAGGAACGAACAAGAGATCAGAGATCAGAGATCGACAAATGGACAAGACAAGCAACCCCAAACTAGGGTCCCTGCGAAAAGAGACTGCGTTGTCTTGATCGAGTACCGTCTACCTTGGAAGGCCCTGCTTGGCGCTGTTTCTGCATCGCGATCTGCGATGGACGCTGATCTCCGCGTGCGGCCATTGGCCATATACTTGCGCTGCTAGAAAGCAACTTCAACGTTTGTGTTGCGTTGGGTTGCACTGAGGTTTCTTTGAGGGAAAAGCTCCCGCTGCTCTTTTTGTCTTTACCAGGTTTTGGGGTCTCTTATCCCACCCGGCTCATCACATCCCTCTGAATTGCGTATTGAATTGAGGCTGGGTGGTTTTCTGCAGATGGATTAATTCTTATTTTTAGGTTCGTTCTCTATCCCGGTAGGACGGCGACAGGGATATCTATGCCCCAAAGTTACCAACCAAAAGTGAATCTTGCTTGCCTTGACAACGGGCAAGCCAACAAAGTCTATGTTTACGGCGCCTCGGCCGTTGAGAATATGCACATCCATACATAGTATAAACTCCGTACCAGTGTATCGGAGAGGCTGTTGGGCTGAATCTAGGTTCGCCGCCATGAGTCGAGAACCCTGGCCTGCCAGCGTCATCCTTTTTCTTGTAATACGGCAAGGGAAGGGCAAAGGTTTTGTGTCACCAAGAGCATGAACCAGTGTTGAATGCTTTTTTTTTCTTTTCACCTGATATATATCCTTGGGGAGTATTCTGCCGAAATGGAGTGAACCCTGGGTTAAAAATCGTGATAGTTTAGCAGTTATAACGCAGGGTCCTCCCAAGTCCTATCTTGGGTCTGGGAACGGGACCCTCTTCTAGCCCAAAATTGAATAATCTACAACATTTCCAAGTCAGTTGTCAAAAGGCATCCATATAATGTATACGGTACCTGCCAGAGACTCCAGCCCAAGTAACTCTCCACTTGTTTTTTTTACTCATCCCGTCCTGAATTATATGGTACGGCAACCACCCCCGTCGTTCTTGTTCTTGCCTGTATGTACATACAGTAGGTACCTCCTCCTCCTATATTCGGTCTGTATCGTCACGAGAAACCGTGACGCCTTAGACTTTTCTTATTATTCCATCTCTTTCCCCCCTTCTTCTATTCTACCTACCTTTTGACAAAAAGGCATTTACAGATAATTTCATCTGTGACTAAAGTTCGCCTCTCATTCTGGAGCTCGCGTATCTTTTTTTTTTTCGCCCTTCTTATAACACACGCCCCTCTACCTACTCCATCCGCGTGTGCATCTCACATCCTCTGCCTCTGCGACCCTACAACAAAAGCTGTCCCGGATTGGTAAGTTGTCTTGATTGTATGACGATCTCTATCTATCCTTGCTGCACCTCATCTTCTTCAGCACGCCTCGCCCTATCCTATTTTGTTCTGTTCTTTCGTCCTTCTTCTCATTCCTACTGGACTGGACTATTTGAAAGGGAAATCCCCATCTTCTTTTCATTCTTCCACCCCTCTGTCGGTCATTATTGCCCGTCCTTTGGTATATATTTCGACTTAGGATCCATCGGAGCTGCAGTCCGTCTCCCCTGAACCCTGGTAAAACAAGTGGGTTCGACTTTGGCAACCGTTTAATCTGATTCCCATCATATTAAAACCTATGACATCTTGAAACTACTTCATCATAACTCCCCCCCACCAAATCTTTACCCTACTTCATCTTTACTTTATATACTACATCAACATCCGTCCTTTCATTATATCCTTCGATCTCACTCTACGAAAAATGCTTCACCACCTACAGACCTTACGAATCTTGTAATCTTACTATTCTGCAGAATCCATGTATATCTTGAATCCGGCTTGTCCTCGTCATCTGGACACATTCAAATCCACCTTCATGCGCTCGACACGATTTCAACGTTTACGTCAAGAAGACTGCAACTCTCGTCTTCAACAGCAACAAAACCAACGAACACGGCCATATAGCATCTAATAAATTTGGGAAAGAGATCGCATAGAGTTTAGTATATCGACTTTTTGTTTCATTTCAGCAACACAGTAACACACAGTATCGTACTGCTTTGCGTTTTCTTAAACACCGCGACAACATACGGGATCGCACCTTATTAGAGAGTTTCGACGACCGCTACGACAGAAGGAGAGTGACAAATTCGAAAGCACGATATTATACCCCCATATTATTTTCATTCTTCTTCGATTAACGACACACGCTCAATCTATAGACGTTCATGTCCTCAAACAATACGTCGCAACATTCTGCGGCCGATTCTGCCTCGGGTCCCGGTCTTCAAGGATCCCGAACCTCGGACCCGCCCACCGATTCTGACTGCGAAAACCCGGGCCCAGACCGGCAGCCACAACAAGTAACACAGTCGCAATCACCTACCCCGGGTTCACGCCATCGCGATGTTGCACCCCGAGATTTTGTCCGCCTCTTCCAATGTCAGATTTGTTCATTGCCCCTCAATGAGCCCATCAGTCTCCCATGCGGCAAGAGCTTGTGCAGGCGCTGTTTACCAGATACTCATCTGCGCGCCAATATAACATACCCTGCTGCTCGTGATCGACTTCGCGGATTCCGATGTCCATTCGACGACTGCGGCAAAGATCATGCTCTTGACGATTGCGCCGTCGATGTGGTTCTCAATAAAACCGCCCAGCATGTGAGGGAAGAAATCGAGCTTTACAAGCGCGAGTCATCGACTACGGAGTTGTCGACAAGAATCATGTGGCAGGATCCATGGGCCGCCGCAGGTATTGCCTCCATGCGGAATGATGACGGCGCATATTCAAAGGTTCTGCCGGGTGGAAAGGTCATAGCCACGTTTCGTTTGGCAGAAGAGGGCGATTTGTCGTACGAAGCTGATATTGACTATGACGAGATCATTTCGGCCACCCCGTCACCACCCCTCGATACCGATGATACAGGTCTTGTTAGAAAAGCACAAGATGCCACTCGTGCTGAAATGGACTGTCAAGTCTGCTATGCACTTTTCTACGATCCTCTCACAACTACCTGTGGACATACTTTCTGCCGGTCTTGTTTACATCGTATCCTCGACCATTCGCGGTATTGTCCTATATGCCGTCGTCCACTCGCCATCAGCCCTTTACTTAATCAAACCATGTCGCCATCCAATCAGACTATCAAGCGAATTATCGAAACCTTTTGGTTGGAGGAAGTAAATGCGCGGAAAGAAGCACTGGACGCTGAACGTACTGCGCAAATGCAAGACCATGATACCTCGCTTTTTATTTGCACCTTGTCGTTTCCTCACATGCCGACGTTTCTACACATCTTCGAGCCAAGGTACAGACTCATGATTCGAAGAGCATTGGAAGAAGGACATCGCACATTTGGTATGGTAATACCAAAACGACGGCAGTATCCTGGGGATACTGATTTCCACGAGCTGGGCACCTTGCTCAGGATTGTGAACATCCAATTTTATCCTGATGGCCGCAGTCTCGTAGAGACGGTCGGTCTCTCACGCTTCCGTGTTCTCGAACATGACTTCCTTGACGGATACATGGTCGGCAAAACTGAACGAGTCGATGATGTCAGCCTTGAGGATGAAGAAGCTGCTGAAGCAGCCGAAGCAAGCCCCATGGAGTCCGAGTCTGACCCAATGCTGGAGGGTGATAAGGAATCTTCAGAGCAAACATCACCATTGCCGCGTTCCAATTCATCCAGTCCACGTATGCCAACATCGGTGGCCGACATTGATACAATGTCAACACAAAGTTTGATGCACTTTGCGTCGTTCTTCGTCAATCGCATGCGCGAGCAAAGTGTACCATGGTTGACGGAACGAATGTTGACTATATATGGCGAATGCCCAGAAGACCCTGCTATCTTCCCTTGGTGGTTTGCTAGCATGCTGCCAGTCAAGGACATTGAAAAATATCGACTCCTGGGAACGTCCAGTGTACGTGAGCGTCTCAAAATCTGCTGCACATGGATTGTGGAATGGCAGATGGCCCGATGGTGAGTAAAATCCGTTGACACAGTTCACTTTTCCTTTATCTCTCTACCCTGATACATTTCTTTCGCATTGCAACTCCTTCCAGTGAGCGTCTGCTCGTCGTCGTTCCCGGTCTTTGAGGCTAAAACGACGTCTCCCTTTCCAGGACAAAGCTGATTGACGGCCGTCCAGGTCTTACCACGGCTGCACGATCCTCTGATTGACAATCATTGCCCTACTATCTCTCTCTCGGCATGGTTCTGCAATTCGTACTCGTGCTTTTCTGCTTCATTGCGCAGTCGCTGTACGAGAAACAAAGCGGTCTTCGGAGTTGATATCATTCCACTTCTGACACAGACAGGACCATCCCGACGCGAAGATAGTTAGGGCTGTTGCGTTTACATCATGAGATCGCAACGCATATTATATGAGAAACGTTCGCAACGTCTCACATGCTGGAGTATTAGGAAGGAAAAGAAGAGGGAGTCTACTGCGGAAAACAAATTGAGTCAATTAATCTGGTCTATAAAGATTTAGAATATTTTACTTTTTTGTTTTCACGCTCAGGATTCAGCCAACAGTCTAGTTTTCTGATATCTCTCAAGATGTATGAATGGATGGAAAGGAGACATTCAGTCAGCATCATTGTTTTTGCGGATACCATATTCCTCCGGGAACTCTGTAGATATTTTCTATCATGCAATTATTCTCACCACTGATCAGCCTTCCCATTTGTGTCTTGTGCTGCAGTGGTATCGCCCCAATCGGGTCCAGCGGTGATAGCTGGTGTTTCGACCCAAGTACCCGGCATAACGTTGTCTGCTCCCCCGTCTCCTCCTGTAGAGACAGGCGGGTCATTGTTCCCATTCCCGTTTCCATTTCCGTTCCCGTCATCAGCTCCCCAAACACCAACATTGTTGTCCGCACCTTGGCCAATACTGCTTGCACCATCCTTTGGTTGGTCCCAGTCGCCGCTAGCACCTGGGAAAGTGTCTTTACCCCAATGGTCCCCCTTGCGAACTGTCTCATTGCTCTTGTTCGAACCGGTGGCCCACCCTCCGTTCTGAGTCGTTTCTTGAGTGTTGTCGTTCCAGTCAGTAGATGCTTGATTGTCAGTGGCTCCCCAAGTATCATTCTGATTATCACCGGTGCCGCTCCCGCTTTTGTCATTGCCATTATTGCTGCTGCTGTTGTTGTTGTTGTCTTGCCCAATAGCATCCCAGCTGCTTTGGCCATTCTGAGTATCATTGGCTCCATCGCCCCAAGTGTTTCCTTGATCGTTATTGCTGTTATCACCCCAGTTGTTCGACCCAGCTCTGACTGAGCCAGCTGGCTGGCTGTGTTCTTTGGAGGCAGATCGAGCACCTTGACTGCCCCCCCATGCGCTGAACTGGGATTTGTTTCTCTTGGGCAGATATGGGTTGTCCTTTCCCTGATTTATGTGTTAAGTCCGGTTCTGGTGCTGTTTTTCACTACTGTTACTACTTACTGTGAGGCTTGGTGGCCCAACATTGTTGTTCTGGCTGGCCTTATCCTTGCTGGAGGCTGGAGCAGTCTTTTCTTGATAGCCGGCTGGGGCTAGAGAGGGTCCTGGAGGTCCTGCCATGCCATACCAGGGAGGAGGGGGCATTGTTTGGGTGATTGGAACATGGGAATATGCCTCTGGGGGTGGAATGCCTGCATAGTTCTGGTGATATGGCGACATCTGTGGGAAGTTGGGGTTGTTGAAGCCATAGTAATAAGGATTCTGCATAGGGTGAGGCGTTCCCATAGGCAAGGGACGATTGAAACCGTTGCGCTCAGGGTAGAGGGCATTGCTCTGATGGTTGCCATAGACAGGACCATGGTAGACTCGCATGACATTATGTTCTGAATCGTAGTAAGCATTTGGAGCCGGGTCTTCAGGGGTCTCGATCACGCGTTCCGTCTGAACCACTTGTGCCCGAATCGGTTCGATCAGTTGTGGGCGACGCATGTGAGGGCCTGGAAGTCCTTCGGGATAATTGCCCTTCTTGACTCCATCCCTGTATTTGGATTTCATGTTTCTAAACTTGCCTTGGTCTTGTTCCTTGGTTGCTTCAGCAGTCTGTTCTTCAGCTTCTGGCTCTTGGGGGGTTTCCGGGTCTTTATTCGTCTCTTTCCCAGCCTTTTGCTTCTTCTTGTTCTTTTTCGACTGGTTGTTTGCCTGCTCTGCTTGATTGTCATTCTGTTTCTTTTTGTTCTTCTGTTTGCCTTTGTTTTCTTGTTTAGGCTTCTCCTCTGTCTCGGCCTCGTCTTCTGTTTCTTTGGCCGACTCAGAAGTTTCTGCGTCAGTCTCTTCAGGTTCCGGCTCTGGTTCTGGCTTTTTGCCCTTTTTACCACCCTTTTTGGCGTTTGCCTTTTGCTGTTGTTTCCTGTTCTTGGGGGTATCTGGTTCGGATTCAGATGTTTCTTGCTCAGACACTGGCTCTTGATTCTTTTTGCCCTTTCGCTTGCCCTGCTTTTGTTTCTTGCTTGCCTGTTGCTGTTTCTTAGGTGTTGGGGTCTCAGGCTCAGATTCAGAAGTGTCTTTGGCAGAATCAGAGGCATCTGAGTCTTGTTCTGGTTCTGGTTCCTTTACCTTCTTTGCGCCTCTCTTCTTCTTTCCAGCTTTCTTTTTGTGCTTGGGCGGTTCCCTCTTCTTCCGATTCAGATGTTTCGGGGCTAGGTGGGGGGGGTGTATTCCTTGCTCTTTTTCTTGCCTATCCTCCTCAATATCTCTCGACCCTTGACGCATCTGTGACACTTACAAGTCGGGTCTGGATCTGAGTCCCAGTCGCTTTCAGAGTCGGCTTCGATTTGTTTCTGTCTCTGTCTGCGCTTCTGCCTTTGTCTTCTTCTCCTTTTCCTCTGTTTGGAAGAGGCATCTGAACTCTCAGTGTCAGAATCGGTTGTATCAGAACTCGACATGGTATCGGACTGACTGGAATCTGACTCGGTCTCAGATTCAGACTCTGTACCGGATTCGGATGTTTCATCAGAAGACTCAGCTGGGGTTGTGATGACGGTTTGCTTCAAAGCAGACTTTATGGGACCATCCTCAAAGCGGACTTTCTTGATCACAGTCTTGGCTTCGGCAATGATAGGGGCAGACTCTGGTTCAGCTTCAGGTTCAGATTCACCTTCGGCTTCAGCTTCAGGTTCGGGCTCAGGGTCAGGGGGGGATGGGGGTGTGGTGCGTCCTGTACGGGGATAGGTGATCCTAACGGTGTCTTCTTCAGATTCATCATCAGTAGTAACTTGAACGCGTACTACTTCTCGTTTCCTGTTCTTGGGGGGCTTGGGCTTGGGCTTGGGGGCGGCAATGGGACGGAGGGCAGATTCGATTGTTGTGCCAACTACCCATTCGCAAAAGTGCGATGGGCCTTTGATCTTGCGAGTTGTCATTGTGATTCCAGGCGATTCGTCACTGAGAACGACTTATCATTGCGAGGGAAAGTACCAAGATGTGATGTGTCTTTTAGGGTCAAAATTGAGGCAGAAGTTGGTGATTCCAGTTGAGTTTTGTGCAGGGTGAAGAGTGGTTGTCGTTGTTAACAGATGGAAAGGAAAGGTGGTGGTTTGACGCTGGCAGCTGCTGGCAGTGTCAAGGCAGAAGTGAGAGCGATCTCCTTCTTTCCCCGTTTGCGAGGCAGGTACAGGCAGCCCAACCACCAATAGCATACCTAAGAGACGAAAAGAGGTAGTAAATTGTAAATTATCGCCCATAATCTCCAATTAATCCAGATTTTGTTTATCCTTGCATACCTAGGTAGGTAAGTATTTCCCACAGCTTAGTACTTTCTGTTCGTCTATCTACACAAATACTTCGAGCTCATTTGGGCTATCTTTCCTTTTCTTACAAACAGCTGAGCCAGTGCCGGTAGGTTCAGGACAGCTAGGAAACGCCAGTGCGATTACAAACATGTTTCATGCCGAGTGTTCTGCGGAAATGAATTTCTGATGACCAGCTAGATGGGATCGAAAGAGAAGCGATAAAAACAAACAGTAACTGAAAATAAGAAGTCTACACTATCTACTTTCTTTCTATGTAAACTGCATGTGAGTAAATAGGCATCATAGACCGCACAGAATAGCTTGAACAGAGGTGTGTTTGAAGTATTAAGGGGCTTCGCGAAGCACTTGATTGTAAGACGAAATACGGAATATGAACACATTTACAGAAAATGTCATCGCAGAGACAGTACGTACTCTCATCGAATTCAACGCTTCTATACCCCCCTTCTATATACTAATTAGGCATTCCTCGTCAGTCTTCTAGATCTTAGGGGCAGCAACTAGGTATCCTTCAACAACGGCCGTGATCAATCGGTTGGCAATTGCTTGGGACGGGGGCAGTCGTAGGTCACCCTCTTTATATCCTTCAGGGGCAGGCGCTCCGAGAGAGCTTGTTCCGTTCTCGAGAGCCTTGCGAGCCTCATCCAGCGTGAACCACTTCGCCGCTTCCAACTCCTTATCATTCAGGGAGATCTTCTCGCCATCACCAGGGAGTGCCTGAGCAATAGCACCAATCATAAGACTAGACGGGTATGGCCATGGTTGACTCGAGTGGATGACGACTCTACCGACACGGACACCGCTTTCCTCCCAGACCTCGCGTCTAACAGATTCTTCGATCGACTCACCAGGCTCAAGAAAACCGGCAAGCGTGCTGTACCAGTAGGGAGGCCAACGCTTCTGGCGGCCAAGGAGAATCTTTGTACCATCTGCGGAAACAACGGCCGCAATCATAGTGGGGTCCGTTCTAGGGAAGCAAATGTTCGACACGCCGTGACGAGTGGCACAATCTCCTCGAGCCTCGCCGTTCTCACCGCCCTTCTTGTCGGTAGGAGGGCAGACACGCTTGTAGCCTGCGTGGACAGAAAGGTTAGGCTGTCCACAACCAGCGCAGAAAGGGCTTCGCGAGTTCCAGTCAATCATGGATCTGGCTTGGGCGTACAAGGCGGCTGAGGACGTTAGTTTTAACGGTCAAGTTTGCTTGGAGTTTAACCTTACCTGCTTCAGGAGAGTGGCTCATGGCACGAGGGTTCTTATCCAAAGAGAGTTCATTTTTCTCCTGTTCCTCCAAGAAGCTCGCGGCTTGTTCGGCATGGTTGCCCTTAGGGGTGATATCGATGGCGAAATACGGATGACCTTGAATATCTCCATGATCAGTGGAAGAAATGTGGTCGTTCTCATTTCCCTCCTCCAGCATGCCGAGAAAGACGATGAGAGGGGTCGTCTTGGTTGAGTCGAAGTTTTGGATAGCTTCGTCCTCAGTTTGCGCAAAGGGCTCTGATCCAATCAAAGGTCGAACATCGTTGAAAGTCAAGTAGGCCGGCGTTTTCTTGTCGACAACCAGAGGGTTCAGTTCGCTCAGAGCCAGATATCGGGCTGTGGGACTGACGGCAGCCTTGCGAAGGAATCCAGTGTCGGCACGGAGGAAAGAGAACCGATTGACACGGCTACCGGCATAATAGTTGACGACTTCTTTACCGAAACGACGGGTCAACATAGAATCGTCGTTTTCGAGAGCCGCAACTCTCGGCAAGTTAGGTACTGCGGTGGCTGATGACATTGGGATGGTTTGCGCAAAGGCGCTTGAGTTGGGTATATGTATTTGTAATAGATCCGGAAGGAACGGTTGTCTATGTGAGTAGAAAGAACGACAAACACTTGATTGTCAATGTGAAGGCAAGACTGTGTAGGTATATATGCTGTTTTGGCAATCTGGTTTTCGTCTTTGATGAGTTGAAAACTGCTATCGGGTATCAAAGAGGCGAATTCTTGTTATAAGCAAGCCCGTGGTAGATCGGATTTAAGTCCGAGGTACAGTGAGTGACCCGTTATTTTCCTCTGCGGCCAGCGGTGAGAAGTTGCCAGCAATTCAAGGTGAGAGGTGAGTGACAATATTGCGGCGACTGCGGCCCATTTACCTGCAGTGCAATATGGAGTCTTTGATGACTCAGAATTCTTTGTGATTGGTTTCTGTCTGGACGATGTTAATAGATCCATTTTTGTCACTTTTTTATGGTGTTTGTCATCTAAATCGTGGTCATGACCTCATGCAGGAATAGTTAATCAGATAAACGAAACATTCATGATCATTGTCTTGCATTTAACATGGCCCCTTGATCCATCCAGACATTCCAATTGGCTATTTCTCATACAAAACTTTACACTTCCATTGGCATTGGCATCGGTATTGGCGATTCTAGATCAGATCTGGATCTTCAACTTAAACTTTTCTCTCTTCCAGGGCGCTGCCGAATTCGGACCCTGGCACTGTTCTCAGCCAAGCCCAGGGACATTTCTAGCGCATATTTCCCCGCAATCCATGCCTATTCCTCTCATTAATATAGTGACGTCTTTGTCTGGAGCACGGGACCTTCCTGGCAATCCAATCTTTGGCCAAAAAAAGTCTGTCATCCCGCAACCCTGTTCGACTCACTCCGTCTGTCTTGTCTTGCCTTGACTCTCCCTTTACGTTGTGTTTCCTACTTCGCGTCGCCTACAACACATATTTTTAGACCAATCATTTTCCTTTGACATCGACGAATGCTGTAATATCGCGACTCGGCTGTATCTTTTGACCTACCAGGACGGTTTCTGCTACGAGCTGGGGTGGACACCTGTCTGGTCATCCAGGGTTCATCATGACTCCGCCAACTGCGAATCTGAATCTCGATGTTGAGGCCATCTCGGGCATTTGCGGGTATGTCTCTGATTCCTTTGTATGTCAATGGTGTCGGTTGCTAATCATTCGTGTTTTAAAGTTCAATCTCAATTGCCTGCTGGGGTACGTCTCCATGACTTGTTCGCCTCCTTGAGCATCACTGATCGCAAATAGTCGTCGTCTTCTCTCCTCAAATCATCCAAAACTTCCAGCGCAGCAGTGCCGACGCTCTATCAATCCAATTCATTATTGTCTGGCTTCTTGGCGATGTCTTCAACATTCTGGGTGCCGTCCTTCAGGGCGTCCTGCCTACCATGGTATGATGAACGCCTAGCTTCCGATTGAGCAGTCGAAATGAAGAATACTAACTCAATTCGCTTTCTAGATCATCCTCGCTATCTATTACACCATCGCCGATATCGTCCTCCTCTGCCAGTGCTTCTACTATCGCGGTTTTACTTGGCGCGACGCCCCGACCCCTGCGCCGAAGCCGACCACCCCGGCCCCTGGTGAACCCAACGAGCGCACTGGACTCATTGCTCACGATGACCGTCGTGGCTCAGACTGGTCTGGTCTGTCGCCTGCCGTTCCTCATATCGCCGAGGATGCTGCTCCTCGAACCCCGACCGTCCTCCAGACCATTGTATGGAACACCATCATCGTGCTGATGGTTATCGCCGCTGGTGTTGTCGGCTGGTTCTTGGGCCAGAAAGCCTCTCACGGCGAAGATGACGGTAATTCCAATGTAGGAGGCGAGGATAGCCTCCACTTTAGCCTTTCCGGCCAAATCTTTGGATATCTTTGTACTGTCGCATACATTGCTTCTCGGCTACCCCAGCTTATCCTGAATTGGAGACGCAAGACTACAGATGGGCTTAGCATGCTCTTCTTCCTCTTTGCTTGTCTCGGAAACATCACCTATGTTCTGTCTATCTTTGCCTACGATCCCAAGTGCAAGCACGACGAATGCAGACCTGGTGAGGCTCGTCACATCTACGGCAAATATATTCTGGTAAACTTGAGCTGGCTCGCCGGCAGCCTTGTCACCCTTTTCCTTGATCTGGGTGTTTTCGCCCAGTACTTCATGTACAGTAAGCCCGAGACTGTCGCAACTCCTACTCGTCGACGAATCAACGACAATGTTGTCGAGGAGGACGAGTACGACAATGAGAGCGGCGATGAAGACAGCTGGGATCACCGTCCCCTGCTCCAGAGGGGCGATTCCGTTTACCACCCATGATCTATCTTCTATCTCTGACAAGGCTCGCGCCTGAGATGGCAGTTTTTTGTTTTACTTTTGATTTAGATTTTCATTTGTTCACATATCTCCCCTGACTGGTTAGGGCGTATATAGGATCGAACAATGGCAGGCGTTTGCTGTTGCATGATTAGGAAAAGGAAAATAAAAAAGAATGGTAGCTTATGTACCGGATCGTTGATCCTACGGGTTAGGAATGTATTACACTCAGATATTAGATCAGCTCACCAAGGTGAGGTGAGACTTGTTCATAACATGAAACAAACAGCCTTGGGGCATTTTTCGAATCAGACATTCCCTACAAGTCAGAAATGACAAGATGCATACATGCAGCACATCTTGATATGCATCAGTAATATAACAAGACTTTTCGGCCAACGGTGCCTATCTTACTTGCTTTTACTGTCTATGTCGTGAACTCGATAATAAATGCTTCAACTACCCTTGAGCAGTGATAGGTATCAATAAGTTTTCACTATTCCGAGACTGAGGTAGACTAGGCCCATATGAGAGACCAGCCCGATGCGTTAAGCTGGTTATCTCGGCGCAATTGAGCACAAGAATCCACAGAGAAATGGGAAAAAGGAAATTGAACCCCAATGCAGCGTCGAGAACCAAACGCTGTTGACTCGGCCCACTGAGAAGTTGAATTCGAGGTTTTCACAGGCCAGAATATTATGTAATACAACGAAAAAGAGCCCCACACTACAGGGCAACCAGCCTCTCTGACCAATCGAGACTAGCGCAGTTCTGGCAGAATTTTGAATATAAAAATCCTCTCTTCCGCCGACCTTTACTTGTTTTCTTTCTTGTTCTTTACATCAGTAGAGTACAACTTCACCGTCATGTGAATTTATACTTTAATGGCGGCTCCGCTATGCGGCTTGCTGAGAGTCAGACTTGTCGATGTCTGGTTTTCCGTTCCCGGCCCCCTAAAGTAATGTGATCGCTCTTCCTAACCAGCCGCAGACGTCCTCAGAGGTCTGTGACTGTGGGGTGATCTCGACATACTATTATCATAAATGTGTTTATTCCAGAGGAATCCACACCGTAAATTGTCGTCGCGTTGTGTTTACCAGTATAATGTGAAACCACGCGATGGCTGTCCCTAAGTGCCCGAAGAGCGTCTTTCCTGTGAGGCTTTGCTTTCTGCAAAACGCCTCCTTGGATTGGTCTTTTTGAGTTGACCACTACACACTACAGGCGTTCGAATACCTCGATGCTTCGTTTTGTTGTCTCATAACGAGAGTCATGATGTTAAAATTCGATGGTCTTTCGGCAAGTGCTACGCCGAGGTGCTCGACTCGCACGAGAATGAAAGAAAAAAAAAATCCCAATAGAAACTTTTCGGGTGGTGGCCGATAAAGTTGTCAAACCTGCACTACGATTCAGTAGCATACCTCAAAATGAAGGGTGCAATGCCATGCCATATTTACTATCAAGCCAAGCACTGGAACGCCTGAGTCTGATGTCGTCTTGTGTGAAAGAACCCTGAAGGCGCAAGCATCTGCCAGCTGGATGTGGATGTTTTATCGCGGGGTTCAAGTTTCATTCTACAGTGTCATGTCGTCAAAAATAGTCAATCATGAGTCTCATAACAAGACCATCTAGATCGTCATCAATATACATCCTCTCTGCCCACATACTCTGACATCCTGCGCATCTCGCTGCAGTCATCGATTTTCATCATCGGGTGAAAGGCCGCGATAGCACGTGACAGAACTTGGAGGAATCTTGATTCTGGGTGAGTGGGGACCAAAAAAATCTAAACCCGGAGGAAGCCTTCAGGTTGCCCGAGATTCGGATAAGACTTGTTGCTTGCGACTTTGACAACGCCGAATTAATTTAATCCACCCGAATCCGCATCCTCACATCCTCGGCCATACTTAATCAAATCAGTCACAATGGGCTCTATCTGGAACGCATTCACTGGCGGCAACAAGTCCGGCCATCAGCAACAACAGCAGCAGTCGCAGCAGTCATACCAGCCCACGACACAAGAACCCGCGCACTACTCCTCCTACGACCCCACGGAAGGACAGGGCGTCGAGTCCTTCCTCCAGAGCTCTACCTTTGCCGATCCCTCGCAATTACATCCTCTTGCCGGCCTCAACAGAGATACGCTCGAATATATTTCCCTCGAGGACTCAGCCTTATCTCAGTTGCCTGGTGGCCAATCAGTCCTACCCTCTCGTGGCTTCACAGATGACTTGTGTTACGGTGCCGGAGTTACATACCTGGGTGGTCTGGGAGTTGGAGGTGCTTGGGGTTTGCAGGAAGGTCTCAGAAGGTCGGCCGGCCAGCCTCCTAAGCTGCGATTGAACGCTGTCCTCAACTCGGTCACCCGACGAGGACCTTTCCTCGGTAATTCGCTAGGCGTTGTTGCTATAATCTACAACTGCACAAACTCCTTGATTGGCAGCCTTCGCGGAAAGCACGATGCTGCAAACACTGTTCTCGCTGGTGCGCTGAGCGGTATGCTCTTCAAGAGCACCCGCGGTCTTCGTCCCATGGCTATCTCTGGTGGTATTGTTGCCTCTGTAGCTGGTGTCTGGGCTGTAAGTTTCACCTTGGCGACTGTCACAAGTTCTTTGTACTAACCTGCGTCTAGATTGTGCGACGATCTTTCTTCCCTATCCCCGAGCCCGTCACTCCAGTCTCTGATGAGCTCGCTCTGTAATAACCTTATGATATTTCTATTCACCGATGTCAAATTGGTCGACCCGTTATAATTGCGCCTTTGTGGATCGAGGCACCAACGAAGAAAAAGAAAAATGAACAAAGAGAGACAAGCCGAAAGGAGGATGAGGCACGGGATGAAATTCCTGTTGTATAAGAAAGTTATGGCGTGACTAAAAGCGTTCGACGGAGTTTGGTAGCATGGCAACGGAAATCTCTCCTCCCATGGGCAAATGTACACTATATCAGGTTCGGTCAGCGAGCATTAGACGAATGTGATAGGGGATGGGCGTCTGGTCATTTAATGATACAAATGTTTGAATAGTAGTAGCCAGTGGAATTCTAGACTTTGGCAGCGGTTTTTTCTGTTGATATCACCGGCTCCTATTGCGACTTTTGGGAGTTGGCACTGACGATGCAGTTGCCTTGAGCGACGAAGGCGCCTGCCAACTCCATTCACCAGATCTGTGTTTACCGCAGCACACAAACATTGCATACCTGCCTGCCTAACCGCCGCCTACCTCGACTTTTTTTCTTTCACTCGCATTGCATGAATGATTTCATTTTCTCTCAGGTTAAACTCGTAACCTACAACCCAACGATATGGACAAAGGCGACAATACTGGCCGTGGGTCGTTTACGCTCTGTCAGCTTGCTGAAGAGCAGTCATCTATCACTCTAGACGACCAGAGAGCTCATCTAACAGACACCTCTCCTCTCAGCGCCAGGGGCAGTATTCAAGACAACGCAACAATACCGACTTCCGAGAAGCTACCTGAGCAACGCACGCAATTGCCTGACAGACCAAACCTGCTTACTGTGAGCATTAAAGACTTCAAAGAGCTCATGATCCGAGTCCTCCTCGATGACTGGAAATTGAGAGCTCGGGTTGTGCACACTCCTGGTCAAGTCGATATAACGGCCCTTTGGAGTCCACAAATCGCTGGTATCGAATCGGCTCGGCATGGAATGATATCGTTTGACGGCTTTGACCGCACTTGGTTTGTTCCGTTTGATTCGGAAGTGCCTTTACCTGCAGGCAAGCAAAGTATTGCAGACAATATCGACAATCGCCGGACTGAGCTTAGCAGGGCGCACTTTATAAGACAGGGCATAGAGGAAGGGTTTCACGACAAATTAAAACGTGTCTTTGAAGATGAGGTCAAGGAGACGTGCCAAAGTCACTGGGACCGAAATTTCGGATCATGTATGGCACCCATGCAGTGGGACGAGGTACGGCAGAAGTACGAGCTGGTGGATCTGGTCACCATGATAGCTGAAGCTCGATTGAAACATGGAATAGAGCCGCTGCCCGGATACTATGAAGCCATGATCCTTGAGTTGGGAATTGATGGCAAGATAACCTTCCAGCGCAAGAGTGTGCCGTCCGATATTGACGTTGGAGGACTAATCTCGCGCCTGGAAAGCTGGTATCCCCAAAATGACGAGCATAGCACCAACATCATCAAGCACTTCTGTCATAAACTTAACTTCATCTCGGACCACGGCGATGAAGCTCAGAAGCGGAAATGTCAACTGATGTTCCGACAGTTGACTCGCTGCATCGAGACACAGAAGACAGAATGCGAGCTGTCTCAATGGGTGTTCAAGCTATGGTGCAAGCCCGACTACAGTGTGCCTCCCGGGAAATCACCAGACAGGGTTGGCACATGGAACAAGCTGAAGGAAGATACATATCAAGACCTCCTTGCTGGAGTCATCAACAGATACCCAGTTTTCGTTCGAGTGAGTCCAGCCATCGAGCACCTGTCTGACTTCTTACTGACGCTGTACCAATAAGCCCTAGAAGATTCGAGTTCGACGGTGGTGGTCCGAGTTGGGAGTGCTTGAGAAACAAATTGAAACGAGTCAAGGCGAAACTGGCTTCTCAGCAGAGCAGCTGGCTATGTTGGACGAACTGCTCGCACGCCGCACTGATGAGGAGCAAGATGCCAAGTTCAAGGAGGCTCTGGACATGGCGAAGATGGCAATGATACGAAGCGAGCTACCGAGTATTTCACTGTCAACATTTTAATGAAAAAAGGGGATGGCGGGAGTGACGACTGTATGGCATGAATGATGGGAAAAAGGTTGATGTCTGAGGATGAACCTATTGGAGTTTAGGTCGACGAGCAGCATACACACTCAGCGTCACGGATTTTGCTAAGTTACTACTAGTACTAAAACTGTACTCTGTTTGTATTTGTGTTATTGTTGTAAAGAGGTTAACGGCACTCGATGAATGGATGATCTCAAATCTTGAGTTTCATCTAGTGACAGTAGACCATAGGCGGTCGAGAAAAAACAGTAGAAAAGAATTATTGTTATTATTATTATTATTGTGATGATTATAATGTTTTGCGAAATAGGCGACCTCGAGCGTCTATAGCAAGTGTTCAAAACCAATGCCTTGTCGCAGTGACGAGGGAGTGCCAAAGCGGAACGAGACTTATGCCTATCATCCACACACTCAACTTCAACATTCGACAAACGCAACAACACCATTTGAAAACAACTTTTCATCGACCATCTGAGTTACTACCTGTTCGCTCAGAAATGTGTCTCCCGTGCTTCCCCTGGACGTGGACCAAGTATGAAGACCCGTACGACGACTTGCACAAGGCACCCGGGCAGTCTGTCTGGGTACATGATGGACAGGGATGGGAGTTGCAGAAATTGGTAAGATATGATGTTTCCTTTTCTCAAGTTTGTTTTTGTTACTTGTTTCCTGGGGTCTCTTTCATTCACAGCCAACCCTGTTATTGCATACCTACCAGGTACTGTCTGCCAGTGACAGCCACGCGGAGAGCGAAAATTGAATCGTATCAAAGGCGCGCAACTAGAATGTTTGAAGTGTAAACATTGAAAGCGCGTTCTGTCTGTGTTACTTCTTCGATCACTGTTGCGAGATCTTGTGCAGATTGAAGGCGATATCTTGACGAGTCTCTGCCTTGTTTCGAGTCCCCTCCTCTTTTTCTCTCTCTTCTTCCTCTTCAAAAGAAAAAAGGGCATCTCGAGCCTTGAGGTTCTTGAATCACGGACCTCTTAAGAAAGAGCTCTCGAATTTAATTGTCAGAGTTGAATTCTTCAAAGAAGAAGAAGAAGAAGCAATCATGGCTTCGGCAGGCGCGAACCCGCTCAAGTCTCCAAAGACGCCTCGACGACCCAAGACGCCCGAGTCTCGTCAAGTGCACTTTGAGCCCGAGACTAAGCCAGCGACGACTTCTGCCTTCTCCAGAGACTTTAATTCTGGACGCATCTCGGGATATACCACTGCAAATTCCCCCAGCGGTGGCTTCAGTACTGGCGTCAACGGTGTCAGTGCCCCAAAGGCACCTCCTGCAATCAAAACTGCTGCGGCCACTGCCTCTACTTCTGCTCCTGAGCAAAAGATCGAGACTCAGCCTACAAACTTCCCCGCTCTTGGTTTAGGTGCCAACCAGCTGCAGTGGCATATCAGTGCCAACCCGACTCAGAGCCTCAGTCACCAGCTGCCGGCCACTTTCATCTCGCCCCCTCCGCAGGGTCAACAGCAGCAATTTTTCTCTCCACCTCAATTTCATCCTGCTTCCTACATCAGCGCAGGACCAAACAACATCATCACTTCTCCGACCCCGACCCCGAATCCTATCACGTATATCGGTATCGGCCCTCAGTCTCCCGTCGTCAATCTCAACCAAGCCAGCAACATGGGTGACTATCAGAACGCTGCCCCTCCCGTCAACGGGCTGCACTTTCAACCTCCCGTTCCCGACACCACCTTTGGTCCTATGCAGCACGTCTACGTGCCTCGCCATGACGGTGGCCTTGCCGGTCTTCAAGTCGGTGCCCCTGCTTCTTTTAATTATGTTTCTGCTGCCCCTATTGCTATTACTCCCCCCTCTTCGTACACCACCGTCGTGGTGCCAAAGACATACTATCTCAATGGCTACACTTACTATGCAAGTCTACTTTGCTGGTTCTACCTTATTGTTCTGCCTTTTGCATAGATTCACTTGAATCAAGCGCTTCAGTGTTTCTCTTCTGCATCGTCAAGCGGCGTGCCGAGTTTCTCTCTTACTTGATCTTCCAAACTCTCATCGCTTTCACCAATATGTACTGACCAATTCTATAGCAGCCAGCCCTCGGTGCCGTGGCTCCCCAGCCTAGTGCCTATGGAGGCTACGTTGTCCAACAGCAGCAGCCCTACTACGTCCAGCAACCGGCCATGGGTCAACAGCCAGTTCTCATCGCTGGCCAGATGCAGCAGCAACAGCCGCAGCAATTTGTGCCTCAGATTCAGAATGTCCAAGGCGTCCCCGCGGTCGGTCTGGCGGGTGGAGCTGCTGTGCCCGGCACGGTCCCCGTCTTTGCAGGTAATGTCCCTGGTGGTGGTGGTGGTGGTCCTCAGCATATCCCTGAAGTCATGGATATTGGTCGTACCGCGGGCGAGGAGCAATTCCGTCAGATCAAGTTTGCGCATGCGAACAAGCTGCACGAGCCTCAGGAATTCAAGCCTGCTGATGATGACCCTTCTCGTTTCTACTATGTCCGTGAAGTTGACGGGAACTGGACTCAGCGCAACCGATTTACCATTGATCACATGGGTGATTCCAAGTGGTATGTGACCGACGAGGGATGGTTCTATGCCGTCCGACTTCCCAACTAGGCGAAGTGTCACGTAAGCATTTCCACGCTTGGGTTTCTTGCCGTGGGCTGACCAGATTCCACAGGCGAACCACAGTGTACGAAAAGCACAAGAGCAGCAGAAGAAAACAACACTGCATCACCAACCAGTACACATCCTCGATTTGTAAGGAGCCGCAAATAAAAATACGCAGAACACCGATACTGATATGTTATAGTTGGTCCAGTGTCGCTTTAAGCAAACACTCGGCTCGCCAAGACAATATCAATCAATGGTTAACGGTCATTGACAAATCGGTCAAGGCGACGAGGATGTGCCGATGAGGTTGGAAGGGGGGATACCTACTTGGAACAGCATATGGAAATTGCTTTACATAATTACCCTACTAGGATTCTTTAATTTTGTTAATTGAATCAGTAAACTCACTCGTATGGGCAGTATAAAATATGCCTTCACATGTCGTTGATTTCAAGATGTCGTTGGCTTGATATGGTTAAGAAGATATCCAGGTGGGGTTCGCCCATTGTGTTTCCGTACATCCTCGGTAATTGCATCATCGGTCCAAGTTTATCATATCATTCCTTAACAACAACCACTTACAAGGTCATTATCTATTTCAATCTTGATAACTTAAAAGGCGCAACTCATTCACCAATTAATTGGCCGCTGAAGTCCTATTCGAAAGACAAACTAAGGACTCAGGGCTGCAGTTTTTACAACTTCTTCCTACGCAAACATGCTCCTCATTGGTCTTACAGGCTCGATTGCCACAGGCAAATCGACAGTATCATCAATGCTATCTTCACAACCATATAATCTGCCAATCATAGATGCAGACATTCTGGCCCGCAAGGTTGTGGAACCCGGGACCCGTGGCTATCAAGCCATTGTGAAGCACTTTGGACCTACAACTCCAGAGCTACTTGTGGAGCCATCAGACAAAATGCCAGAAAATGGACCCGACGGCAAAGGCAGACCACTCAACAGGCCAGCTCTAGGACGACGGGTGTTTGGCGATAGCGAGGAAAGGAAGAAGGACCGCTCAGTGCTCAATCATATTGTACACCCAGCTGTACGTTGGGAAATGTTCAAATCTGTGGTGGGATACTATTTTCGCGGCCACTGGGCAGTAGTGCTCGACATTCCACTGCTCTTCGAAAGTGGCCTCGACAAACTCTGTGGCGTTGCAGCTGTCGTTGCCGTCCGCGACCCAGCAATCCAGATGCAGCGCTTGCGAGCGCGCGATCCCCACCTCAGCGCAGAAGATGCTGAGAACAGAGTGCGCAGCCAGACCGATGTGCGGGAGAAGGCTCAACGGTGTGAGGAGCGTGGAGAGGGCAAGGGGATCGTGCTTTGGAACGATGGATCACGAGAGGACTTGCAGGTGCAGCTGGACAAGGCGATCAAGGGGTTGAAGAAGGAGACTCCGGACTGGTGGACGTGGTTGCTGCTTGGATGCCCACCTCTGGCTGTTGCGGTTGCGACATGGAGGTTTTGGCAGAATCTCATTATCAATGAGAGATGGGAGGAGAAGAAGTTACAGGCTAAATTGTAGGGTCCTTTACTGGCATCCAACTAAATTTTGAGCGTAGATAGAAACATGATCAAAGAAATGCCTTGATTCTAGTACAGTAGCTGGAGAGATGTGACATATTTATTGTAATAATCTGTTCATCAACATCGATCCTTCCTGAAATGTATTCCTTCTGCCGAAAATCAGCTCTGCTCCAGACCCGTCATTCCATCGGGCAGGAGCCACCCGCAAATCCTCGCTGTCACTGCATCCTGATTCACTCACCCATTCACGCATCTACTTGTGTTATTTAGTAGAGGGTCTTTCGTTATCCTCCTTTCTTCGAAAATAACCCACAACCTTCCACCTCCACCCTTCACTCTCTTCAACTTTATCTGAAAGCACCACAGCCACGTCGAATCATAAGAGCACATAATCAACTCAGGTAAGTCACAATAGCGAGTCCTAGAACTTTCACTTTAGAGCATATTTTTGGGTCACACTCTGAAACTCAGGGGAAACATCTTTTGCTAAATCCCTAGCCTCTTTGGACATTTATCTAATGTGGGTGCAGACTCAAGATGAAGAGTGTTTGGGACATTGATCCGATCACTTCAGAACAGAAGCTGAACACCAGAAGCTTTGTTCACAAGTTGGAAGGAAAGTGGAAGACAATAACTAGAGGCGGCGGCATCTCCAAAGCTGAGACACAAGCCTACGAAAGCATCGTCGAGGCTGTTATCACCCATACAATCCGGGGAATCGATGATCTGCCGCTACCGTCGACTTGGGCAGAAATCACGGCTCTCAAGGTCATGTTCAAAAATAAGATCTTCCTTTTATCCCGCCATGCAGTTGTTGCCCAACAATTGTTCCCCAGGGCCAATCTGCACGAGTGGAAGTTAAACACACGAGGTCCTACAGGCGGCAAATATTGGGGAAGTAATCCACTCCTATTTTCAACGCTAAGTCTTTCCGATCATATTTCCGATCATTTGTCGAGAAACCAAACGGCTCAAGAGATTGCAGAGCTTTTCAAACGCATACGATCTAGTGAGACTGCCAATGATATTAGAGAGAACGAGAATCCTCTCAAGAAGTTACGTTTCGCTTTTTGGGGCCCCGTCGAGGGAAACACCAAATACGTTGTACGCAATGCTGTCGATGACACCGTCGAGAATGGCTTCAAAGATACCGTTGAAGACAATGTTAAAGATGTCGAAGATACTGCCGCCGATCCGAGCACTTCCAAGCAAACGATGCCTCCCATCCCCGATGACACTGGAGACTCTGGTGATTCTGGCGACTCGAATAAGTTTTGGAGTATATTCGAGAACAAGCTCGCTCCGATCCGCAAAGCAGCACAAGAGGGCACTGCGATCACCACACGAATGGTTGATGATCTCCGAAAAGCTCACTTAGAGGAGCTCAAGGGACAGCAGCCTGACGGGATTTTCAAGCAAATTGAAAAGCAGCATGCCCGAGAATTGCGAGACATCCGAGCTAGGTATGAAGGGGTTATTACAGCATGGCTCAATGGTGTCTCGAGTACCCTCCAGAGCACATACCAGGATCTCTCGACATTGGGTGATTACAAGGAGTAAAGAACATCATTACAGGCAAAGAGGGGAACTGCAAGACTATTTTGTGTGGGAAGACCTCTTTCACGATTGAGTTGGGGATTGTTACTGATTCTATCGAGGGGCCATTAAGAGTGTTGCAAAGCCAATCGCTGCGACCTTTAAGCATGAATATAGCTGATGTGCAGTTGACAAATAACCTAGAAGGCAGTCTAGTCTAGCTAGTGGGTAGCAGAAAAAATGTTCTGAGTCTTAGGTTACAAAAATAAATAGTCTAAGAGCTATAGTCTAAGAAGTATAAAGTGGCCCACTAATTTCGTCTTTTATGCTTCCAGCGGCCAATTTTTCTAATACCCTGAGGGCTAGTATAGAACGGCCAAATCGCTCGATTTCAGAGCAATGTCTTAATCAATTACAAATTTCACTTTGCTAGTGCTCATATAAATTGTAGAAATTGCATATGCGTATTTTGTTTATGTGCAGGTTATGCTCAAGAACGCTAATCGCCTTGCTTTTGATCGCTTGTAGAAAACTTGAAATATTACATCATATATACATTCCATCAACTCGTGCGTTATACTGGGTATCCATAATCCTATCAACCATCATTCATCGTATGCGCTTAAAAGAAGCTGCGGAGCACTCGCTTAGGGGCGTCAGCCCAGACGAAAGGCTCCTTGGGCTCCTCCTCCTCGAGCCAGACTGCTCCAGTGTTGAGATCCATCTCAGAAGGTCGGACATACATCTGCCACTTGCGAGTGCAGACCTTGTAGCCGACGTAGAGAAGGGCAACGGAGAAGAAAGCCAGGTAAGAGCTGAAGAAGGCCTCGGCGGTGGGGGAAGCTCCAGAGGCAGGGAAAAGAGCATTGTAGAAAGAGGCGATAAGAGCGAGAATGTTAAGTCCGAGTCCGAGGTAAGAACCAGCAACACCGAAGGGGGTCTTGTAAGGGATGAGGCCGAGGTTGACACCCTGTGCCTTCATACCAGCGCGCATGCGGATGTGAGCAAGGCAGATGGAACCCCAGACGAAGAGGAAACCGAGACCAGTAAGGGCCAGGAGCCAGCCAAAGATCTCCATACCCTGAGGAGCGGCACCGATGTAGGCAAGGAGACCGAAGGCGACCTGGAGAGCAACACAGTAGAGGGGGCGGCCCTTGGAGTCGATGTACTTGAAGAAGTTGGGGGCCATGTTGCGCTCAGCCATAGCCTGGATGGTTCGGGTGGAACCGAAAGTGCAGGAGTTGGCGACAGAGAGGACAGCAACAGTGATGACAGCGTTCATGATGCTGGGGAGGACCTTGATACCTGCATCCTGGATAGCAAGAACGAAGGGAGAGGCCTTGGTGTTGGCACCGCTGGCACCCATGAGACGCTCGTCGTTGGCGGGGAGGATGAGACCGACGATGAACAGGTTAAGGATGTAGAAAATGGCAATTCGCCAGAAGACCTGCTTGCTAGCCATGGGGATGGATCGACGGGGGTCGGCAGACTCGGCGGCAGCAAGACCAACCATCTCAGTACCACCGAAAGAGAAAGCAGCGACGACAAAGACAGCGCAGAAACCCTTGAAGCTGGTGAAAGCACCAGGATCTTGCCAGTACTTGAAGCCGATGTAGCCCTGGTCGCCAACACCACCACAGTTGATGACAATACCAAGGATGATGAAACCAACACAGGCGCAGATCTTGATGATGGAGAGAACAAACTCGACCTCACCATATCCTCGGACACCGAAGAACTGGATACCAATAAGAGTGACAAGGAAGACAGAGACCCAGACAGCCATGTTGATATCTTCTCTCCAGAATCTGATGGTGATAGCGGCGGCGATCAGTTCGAAGGGGAGCACAGTCAACCAAGCCAGAGCGTATTGCCAACCCATGGCGAAGCCCCATGAAGGATCGACGAAGCGGCAGATGTAGGTGAAGAAGGCACCGTTGACGGGGTAGAGGACAGCCATCTCAGCCAGGGCCAAGCATGTGCAGAGAAGCATGATACCGATGATGAGATAACCGATGAGGAGAGCAGCGGGGCCACCCTTCTGAAGGGCACCACCCGAACCGACAAAGAGACCAGCACCGATGGCACCACCTATGGATACAAGTTAGCAAAGGGCTCAAAGCTGTGAAGAGGAAGTGAAGCCATACCGATGGCAATCATCTGCATGTGTCGGTTCTTGAGATCTCGCTGGAGACCACCGTTCTTGACCTCGCCGGTCTCGACATCGTTGTTCTCGCTGATGTCGAGAACGGCCTCCTTGCCGTAGTCAGCTTGGGGAGGAGTAGAAGCCATGTCTACTATTCGTGAGTGGTAGTGATTGAAAAGTAGTGTGATATAAGAGAGAGAGAGATGAGACTGGAGAGGAAGTTGAGAGGGATGAAAGCTCTTGGTTCTTCAATCTCAACAACGAGGGAGAATGCTTGGGTATTTGTACTCAATTTCCTGACAACTGCACAATATACCGACAACATGGATGGAGTTGCTGCAACGGTCTAGATTTGGTGGCGCTGGGGTCAGCACGATGGGAGCTACCGACTAGAGTTGGGGTTGCAGATAGACATGGAGACAGGCTAACAGGCAAAGGAAGGGTGTTGGTTTAGCGTGCCGGGTCGAGCTTAGAGTTAATGGTGTGCAGAACGGGGAGTCTAACCTATCCTGCTTCCCCCCAAAGAGTTTATCTTGAGACTAAACAGAAGATTGACGAAGCTATTGGTTAGCTTACTTCAAGCTGCCGTATCATGGTGGGTTCAGATTTTTCTCAATGGCCACCTAGAGTACAGTAGCACGACGGTAGTTTGCCCCCCCTTATCTCATTCCCGTCTTGGTCTCTGGCCTTTCTCTCGGCGAAGGCGAGAGGCTTCACAACCGGAAATCTTGTCCTTCATGACCGGCCCGGTCACGTCTAGATCTCGAAACTTGGAAGAAAAAAAGGCTCGTGCTGTTTCAATTAAACGGGCGACTGCGCGCTTAAATCGCCTGTGGTTCAATAATTGTTTTGATACTGTTGTCTTGACTGACTCGTTGTTTGTCAGCGTCAGCATTGGTACAGATACAAGACAGGCGAGTTGTTTCTTCTGCCCATGAGAATAAGGTTATTCAGAATGTTACCCAAATGTGTCAGATTCTTATTACTGTACTGCATTCCTTTGAGACGAGCTGCATTTACCCATGTCCTATCTAGGTACTATTCAGCTGTATCTTGTCTGCTGTTGGACTAAACGCGCCCCAGACGCGGAGTGATGACGCTTGTATGGGTAGTAGGTATGATCGTTTGGTCTTAATACAACCATGTCTGCAATCAACACGACTCCTGCGTTACGGCCCCGCAGCCAGATTGAGCTACTTTGGGAAGGTCGTTATCATGGAACTTGTCCGTTTTCAGACGCCGCTTGTGGAATTCATCAAATTATGATTCCCAGTGTTTTCGTATCATATTACACAGCAAATGCTGTCATTGCGGACCGAGTGTTTGGGTCGAGGTCAAGGTCAAGGTCATGGTGCAGTGCAGTGCAGCTCCAGCCTTGCCCAGACTTTGAGATCTGCAGTCAAGATCCCGTCTAGCGTGGTGCAGAACTTGGCAATGCGATGCCCTGGATGCCAATGGATCGCCAAGGACCTCCAACTGCTTGACAGCTCAAAAAGAGAGGCCTTCTTTTGGAGAGGCCTTTGAACTCCCAGCTCCTTTTAGCCGCTCCCCCACATGCTCCAAGACCACCCTCACGCGGCCGCCTTCACTTCAACAGGGATTGTGTGCCAGCCCTAGTTCTCGGGCTAGAAAGCCAAAACCTTCCAGACTCCCAAATCTTGGTTGCCCATTGGCTCTAGGTAATCGCATGCACCGGTGGTATCGATGGATATGGAACCATGCCCTCTCTAGGCCAGCTAGTGAATTTGGAGGTATCTTCCCCTCACCCGCCGACTTCGCAGCTGTTTGACCGCCAACTAAGGAAAAGCGTTATCTTTTTGCCAGTAATTTCAAATTTTCTCTCTCGGCGTTTCCTTGACTAGGGGGAGGACTCCAAAATTGATATCGATTGTGGCTTGAAATCTCCTCACGATATGTTTCCCCTCACGAAAAAAAAAGATGCAACTCCAGTGTAGAACAACAATGAGGCTCAATAATCTCGTTACGTTATATCTTCTTGGCTTTCTGGGGAATATGGAGACGATGCCGTGATAGCCACGAGGCCTCCCCAGACCCGTGTTGAAAATCTGGGGATACTCCAGACTCTCGAGTCTAGACACTCAACTTGAGGATTCTATTACGAAATCGTTTCCGTTGCATCTTGATTATATTTCTGGGGTAAAGCAAAAGGAGTTTTGCACGTAATCTCACTCTCCCTGGTTCGTTCGGAGAGATCCATTCCTGTATTGACTCCAATTATTAGCCTCTCATAGCTAACTTGATCAGGAAGGTATTGACACATCTTGTGCGGAGAAAGCGCTCAATATTTCCACTGCGGGACCGTCAGCCCGTTCTAGACCTCGTTTTTCGCACGCGCAGGATCCGTTAGTGGTTTAACAGGAAAGTCCCACGTGAAACCATCACATAAACAGTTGCTGTCCTCAACTTCTGCTTTATTTGTGATCACTGATCGAAGACTAGTTTGATCAGTGGCGTTTCTAGCAATCATATTAACACCCTAGAAAACGAGTCGTGCCATGTTTAGCTGACTTGTTATGCCGGCTCTTGCCATTCAGCTATCCCAACCACAGGTATGACATGATTGGAACACCGATATTGTTTGTTGGTCTCATTCTTGTTCTGCTTAGTTACTGGATGCCCTTTCCTGAGACATTTCCATGACAGCAAATTGCATTCCGTTAATTTTCGGTGTTGCCAACCATTCAACGTTCCCCCGCTCGTATCGTGATAGCCATACAGCGTCCTCGTTGACAGCCTCCAACGCCTCCCGAACTTGGACGTTTCGCTCCAAAACCTCCGCAAGTAGATCGAGAATGTCATCAAACATTTCTTCATCCACTTGAACATACGACACGAGAGCTGTCAATAGTTTGACCGTGCCCTCCCATAATCGTGCTGGTGACGCAAATTTCCCCAGACTACCTGAAGACGATGTGACCATTCGCGTTAGAGGCTTGCCGCTTAAACTGTCACCATTTTTCAGGGGCATCAATACTCGGTTATCATCGCTTTCTCTTCCCCGCGTAATGTCAGCTTCCCCATGGGGTCTGGCCCATCTCGGCGAGGCGGAAGCTTGTTGTTTAATTTTTCGACACCAATCGCGAAGCCAGTCAGCCCAGTCGGTCTTGAACCGAGAGCTAAGAAAGTCCCCCGCAGCAACGCAAAGTCCTGCAAGAGCGTGGCACGCTTCAACCGCGATATAAGCTTCTGGGTCATGCAGCCTGTCGATCACCACGGGCCAGATCGAATTCACGAGTGGCAAAAACGCTTCTTCATCGGGTGCCAAAGCAGTGGAGACATTTGTTAAAAGCTCAAGCAGTGATCTTCGCAGCGTTGGTGTCGGCGATGTGAGGTAATGCTGGGTGAGGTTTGCCACTCTCAGCAAGAGCTGGTATGTTTGCGTATTTGGTGGTTTCTCTGGTTCTTGAGGAGGCTCTGCCGTCTCCTCACCCTTGCCCTCTCCTTCATTTCCATCCTCTTTCCACGGAATCTTGGGATGTTCTTTCACATTGTCCATTTCTGTTTTTTCAAACTCTGCCCGCTGTTTCCTTCTATCCAATGCACCCATAAGATCAGAAAGACCTGGTGCTTTCTTGTGTTGTTTTCTGTGGTCTGGCCTCGAATTTGTTTGATGTTCAAGCAATAACATATCTGAAAGAACACCTTGACTCACGACCTCTTTAAGCACAACAAAAAGGTTCTCTACAAACAGAGGATACCCATGGTAGTTGTCCAGTGCCCCAAAAATGGAGTCGACGACGTCGTCTAGGTAGGGCACCAGCCGGGGGCCTGCCAGTCGGATCATCATGGTCAGAACATTGATAGACGCGGGTGATATGTCTAAGCTGTTGAGCCTCAAGGAGACTGAGTTAACCATATAATCGACGTTCTGGATGATAAGTTCCGACACGTTGGCATATCCACAGGAGGTGGCCAGACTGTTCAACGTAACAATGGCATGCTTTTGAAGCTGCGGATTCTTGGATCCCAGAAATGTCGCAACTGGAAAGAGGACATCGATCAGTTCGGGACGAAACGACTCTCCAGACCTCTGTGCCGTATAAGCGATTGCTTCTAAAGCCAAGGCTTCCGAGCGCCAGTCAACCGGTTCTGTATCGGTATATCGATCAAGAATTTGCACTGAATTGGTGTAAAGCTCATTAAATATGGCGTCAATATCCAGGGACGTATCTTCTGCTGACAGGTTGAGAAACATGTCTTCTTCGGCAGATGATTTGTGGCTCGCTTTTACAATCTGAAAGCAGAGCCAAAACGTAGCGACCTGACCAACATGATTGTTGGAATCTTGAACTTGTTCCAACATGTTGCCCGCAAACCTTGCTTGTTGCGACGATGTGCCGAGAAATGTGACGAGAGATGATAGCTCGTTTCGAAGTTTCTTTTGGGATTCAGCGGGGAGTAGGACAGGTTGGTATTGTGTATCTTCAGAATCTGCCGGTTCCTCTCCTTGATCTATCAGCCGCACATCCATGTTCTCATTCGCCGCCGGGAGCTTCGTTGCTTGTATCAGGGCTATGACACTATCCCGGAGCATCATCGACATCGATTCGTCAAGTATTGACGATTGTATGTGCAACTCTTTCAGTAGCTCGAGTCCCTTTATAACATTTCGTATTGCGTCTATCTTCGCATCATCGTCTGCAGACTGCATCAGGCGCGAAAGACTGGACATCCAGTTGTATGTCGTTGTCTTGACGATTTCGCCAAGTTCCGGATAGATGCTGATGAGATCCCGTAGACTGGTCTGCGTAAAAGATACCTTGTTGCCAGCTTCTCCGAGCACCATAGCTGTCTCGACGAGTATAGTTGCACAGTTGGATAGTGTTTTGTGGCATTCGTCGAGGAGAATCACACAGAGTTTATTGAGAGCGTTCCTGACCTCGACTGAATCGTGAGACCGCAGTTTCATCATTGTAGCAAGCGCTTTCTTGATCTGTATCGTGCTTGCATTGAGCCAAGCCGGAGACAGAATCTTATTATCGTGGACTTCATCTTCATTTTCGGATTCAGTCTTGGCCAGTATGGACCGTGTCCGAAGATCAGCCATCACACTGGTCAGCACAAGGCCTACTGTCTCTAAGCATTTGGCGAGAACGATGGCTTTGTATCGGTTAGGAGACGATGCAACTTTTGCTAGTGAAGATATAGTGCCGGGTAGGAAGCTAGCCAATGCAGCCAACTCTTTCACAGTATGGTACACAGCTTGCAAGGCCCGTAATGCTTCCTGCTGGATCTGGGGGGTAGCACCATCAACTACTCCATTTAACATGACTGTTACTCCGTGTCCAAGAGCAGGTATCGACTCGGTTTCGGAAAGACCTGAGGCTGCTTTGGTCGCCAATCCGGCTGTGTTAAAGAGGGCTGTCAAACCACGAAAGGCTTCCAACACAGTCTCCTCAGCAACAGGGCGTTTCGGCCCAGATTCAGGTGTTCCATCAATAATGAAGGTGAGAAGACTCAGAAGCTGTTGGACGAGTTCCGCGGAAATCTTTGCTTTCCAGCCATGTGTGATGAGGATCGTGAGTGTCTTGATACAGTTTTCTATCAAGGGCATAGGGTACTGGTCCATCTGACGGAAAACATGGTGGAGAGGAAAGAAGACATATTCAGAGAACTTCTCATCCAGCATTAAAGGATTTAGTCTGATTTGCTCGTCGAGAATTTCATGGAGGAGCCTCGTCTGCTCGCTTAGTTCTCGAGATGAAGCTGGTGCATCAGCTTGCCGTATCGCCAATTGGCTTATCTTGACGCAGCATGGTTTGAGCTACCGTTGTCAGTTAGGGTTCATTATTGAGTGACCTGCCTTACTTTTTGAAAGAACTCGTTCCTCTCTTGGCTACTGACTGTAGACTCCATGGTTGACGAAGCGTAGCGCTTCCAGCTTCCTATTCATGCATATTCTCCACAGCTTCAGTAAAGCTGAACCAAAGAGTTAGCGAACACGAACGCGAGTACGCAAGTGAAGGATAGCAAATATGAGAATTTGAGATCGGGACAGAGGTGGTGGATGAGAAGGGGAAGGATGAAGGTGACTGACCGATTAATTGCTCCAACACTGGGGGAAGCGATTCAACGGAAGCTTGTTTCTGGTTTGTCAGTTGATTTATTGGGAGGACAAATTTAGAGTGTGGAGGGGTCAAAGAGCTTTCTGGCTCCATCATACAGTGTTGCTCTATTAAACACTGTCCCCTAGTATATTGCAGCTTTATACGGAAGACCTGACAGAATTTTGCATTCCATATTAACCATGATTGATTTAAACTCTTTAACTATACCAAGCATGTTCTTATTATCTTGATATTTGTCTGTTAATTTCCAATTGTTAATAAAGATTTCAACACCATCAGACTCCCCTTGATGTCATTCTCCACATCAGTTAATCTATGCTGTTTTTACACAGTGCTCTGAGTCTGGACATCAAACGAAGCAATTGCATGTAACCACTGTTTTGGAAACAAACATCGACTGATATCATAATTTGTTGCCTTACCCTAGCGACCTAAAGTTCATCCTTTGCCGAGCCCAGATCAGTACTGCTAAAGCGAAGCTTGGCTGAGAAACAGCCTACATATTCGAGAGTACCCCCTCCATCACTTCAGGCATAAATAGCAGAGTCCTTCAACACCAATTTCCCACCTCTCAACCACAAAACTACAACAATGGCGCCTTCCGGTCCTTTCACCGTCACTGTTCATCCCTTTGACTCTGAGTGTCGAGGCTCAGCTGCCTACGAAGTTGGCTTGGCTTCTGCTCAAAATGCCATCGTCTTCATCGGCGGGTTGACTGATGGCCCGCATACTATTCCCTACACCCGGCTCCTGGCCCAGCGTTTGGAGGAAGCAAAAGATCTGGGCTACTCGGTCTTCGAGTTCCGCATGAGAAGTTCTTTTTCGGGATTTGGTACTTCGAACCTCTCCAATGACGTGGAAGACATCTCTGCATTGGTCAAGTATCTTCGAGGCATCGGAAAGAAAAAGATTGTCCTCTTTGGCTCATCCACCGGCTGCCAGGTAATCAAATTACCTATATTTATCGCATCAATGTTCTGACTAATGATAGGACTCTATTGAGTATGCCGACTATACAAAGCATAACAACGAGCCGGTGGATGGTTTTATCCTCCAAGGCCCAGTTTCGGATCGCGAGACACTAGACTTGATCATGCCCGACCCTCAGCCGAGTCTTGATCTCGCTGCCAAGATGATTTCTGAGGGCAAGGGCGGTGATTGTATGCCTTTTGACATGATCCCAGCTGTTTTGGGAGCACCAATCTCAGCTTATCGATTCCAGTCTCTGGCCAGCAAAGGGTATGTTGAATAGTCTTCCAACCAAACAGAAATACCATAGACTAATAGCTTGACAGTGGTGACGATGACTATTTCTCGTCAGACCTCGATGATGAAACCCTGCAGAAGAACTGGTCGCGATTCAAGAAACCAGTGCTGGTCCTGCACTCGGCCGAGGACGAATTTGTTCCCGCACGAATCGATCAAGCTGCGAGTAACAAAAAGTATAAGGAACTCAACTCTTCAGCTGTTAGTGACCTATCGGGACTGATTCCTGGCGCAAGCCATACCGTTGAACAACCCGAGTCGCAGGAGTGGCTTTCCAAAACAGTCATTGAATTTTTGAAGAAAGTTTAATCGAGATGATACATTTTGGGGTACTACAAAAGGCGAACAGCAGATATCTTGGACAACCGGTAACAACTTTATTATGAATACATGTATGTATATGTATATTGCCGCCGACATTAGTTATCTCACTCAAAGATAGAGAAAGTTATTGGTGATTCATCGAGTTATCCCAAGGTGAGGGTATAGGGTAAGGTCAGACCCAACAATGATATCGGCAACTTAATACTAACTCCGTTCACTATATCCAGCAAGAACTCCACTGAACAAGTTGTTTGCCCGCCCAATGCCCAGACAGTCCAAGTGAGCCTAGACCGTATGTTAGTCCAGGCAACTCATGCACGTAGCATGGGTCCATGTTCGCGTCGGGTCGGTTCCTGAGGATACCGATGTAGGATTTGCAACATAATTCTGGGGCAGCTTACCAACCATCAATGACAAGGCCTGCTAATTCGACAAGATTCTGCTTGTCATACTTATGGCGGTAGGCAGTTAGAAGGTACCCAGGTATCTCTTGCTTGATCCCGTGGAAGTCGGCAAAGATCAAAGACTCTTTCTGCAATCGTTTCCTTTCCTTGTTCTTCTTCTTTTCCTTCAACCTTCGCTCCCCAGAAGCGACCGACCGGATTCAGACTTGGAACTGTTTCTTTTCATTCTGAGACTGTCTTGGTTCTGACCTAACCATTGCGCCGCCTCCGGTTCACGGCGCCCGCTCGCACTGACGTCGACTCGCGCGAGCTTCCGAAGCTTCCAAAAATCTTATTCTACCATCGTCATCAAGACGCGCTGCCGCCTTGGTCATATTACGAACCATCCACCACGTCCCTCTAGCATGAGGTGACGATTGCGCAAAACAATTCCGACACCTCGAACTCCTTGAGTAACAACTACTGCAACAATGGCTTTCTTCAACGAACAGCAGCAGCAGCAGCAGCAGCAGGTTCTCTTTGAGACGGGCTCGTTCACAGGCCTTCGTCCGCTGCGAGAGCTTGGTGCGAACTATTTTACTCTTAGCTCGTTCAAACAACCTCTTTGCGGAAATCCAGAAGGATGGGGTCCCATGAGCCCGTATCGCTATGATTTTACACCTTGCTTTATCGATGTCTGGATTGCCTCTGTATCTGTGTTTGGTCTTTTGTTCGGATCGCTTGCTGTTTGGTGGTTGCTCGCCAAGAAGCCCAAGCAGGAGAGACAGACCAAGAACGCGCATTTCTACATTAAACAGGTTGATACTATTGCCAAATTTACATTGTCGTGTATCGTTCAATTCAGCTGACCCGTCGTCTTAGTCCCTTCTCGCAATCATCATCCTCGACGTCATTGCCCAGTTCATTGTACAGATTATTTACATGCCTCATGTCTGGTACGGCGACTTCCGAGTGCTAACAACTTTCCTGACTATTCTGTCCCTCTTCGTCATCTTCTCTGTGCAATGGGTCGAACACTCGCGCATTCGATATCCTAGCGGCGTCGCTCTCTTCTACTGGCTCTTCCTCTTAATATCTTATGGCGTCAAGCTACGGTCTCTTATTTCCCAGCAAATCTACGAGTCCAACCTACCATACTTCATCATCTACTGCGTCGGTGTTGGACTGTCTCTCGTCGAATTCCTTGTCGAGTGGCTATGGCCTAGAAGCACTGGCCCTAGTGGATATGAAGCTATTCAAGATGAGGATGAATGTCCTGTGGAATATGCCAACGCCTTCTCCCAGCTCGCATTCTCTTGGATGACACCAATGATGCGATATGGTTACAAGGTGTATTTGACCGAGGAAGACCTCTGGGCTCTTGCCAAGGACGACAAGACAAAAACTACTGGCGCTCGCTTCGATGAGGCCTGGAGGTACGAATTGGAACATCATAAGAAGCCGTCGTTGTGGAGAGTTTTGTTCAAGGCATATGGCGGACCCTACTGCGTCGCTGCTGTCTTCAAGTTCTTCAACGATATTGCTCAATACATTCAGCCTCAGTTGCTCCGCCTGCTCATCTCGTTTGTAGACTCGCACGGCAAGGGCAAAACTCCGCAACCCATCATCAAGGGTGCTGCTATCGCATTGGCTATGTTCGCTTGTGCAGTTTTGCAAACAACCATGGTGCACCAGTATTTCCAGCTCGCCTTTGTGACTGGCATGCGTATCAAGGGTGGTCTCTCCTCAGCCATCTACCGCAAATCTCTCCGACTGTCGAGCGAGGGCAGAGCATCAAAGTCCACTGGCGACATCGTCAACTACATGGCTGTCGATGGCCAACGTTTGCAGGATCTTACCCAATTCGCACAGCAACTCTGGTCTGCGCCATTCCAGATCATCATCTGCATGGTATCTTTGTACAACCTGGTTGGTTGGTCTATGATGGCGGGTATCGTTGTCATGATTGTAATGATGCCAATCCAAGGCTTTGTAGCTCGCATCATGAAGAATATGCAAAAGGAACAGATGAAGAACAAGGATTCCAGGAGCCGCCTGATCAACGAGATTATCAATAACATGAAGAGCATCAAGCTTTATGCCTGGGGATCTGCTTTCATGAACAAGCTTAACTTTGTCAGAAATGAAAAGGAACTCAAGAATTTGCGAAAGATTGGTGCTACCCAAGCTTTTGCCAACTTCACCTGGACTACGGCACCTTTCTTCGTGTCCTGCTCAACCTTTACCGTCTTCGTTTTGACCCAGGACAAGCCTCTCACCACTGACATCGTCTTCCCTGCGCTGGCCTTGTTCAACCTCCTGACTTTCCCACTTGCCATCCTCCCCATGGTAATCACCTCCATTGTCGAAGCCTCTGTTGCCATTGGACGACTGACAAGCTTCCTCACCGCCGAAGAGCTTCAGCCCAACGCAATCACAATCAAGTCTGCCCCTGAGCAACTTGGCGAAGAGAGTGTTATTATCCGTGATGGTACATTTTCATGGAACCGCCATGAGAACAAGCCTACACTCACTGATGTTGAGTACACTGCTTACAAGGGCGAGCTCTCTTGTGTAGTTGGTCGTGTCGGTTCTGGCAAGTCCTCTTTCCTGCAAAGTATTCTAGGCGATCTCTGGAAGGTAAAGGGTAATGTTGAGGTGCGAGGGACTGTCGCATATGCATCTCAGCAAACCTGGATTCTCAACGCTACTGTCAAGGAGAACATCATCTTTGGTTATAAATATGATGCCGAGTTCTACGAGAAGACCGTCCATGCATGCGCTCTGGTGGATGACTTTGCACAGCTTCCAGATGGAGATGAGACCGTTGTTGGCGAAAGAGGTATCTCCCTGAGTGGTGGTCAGAAGGCGCGTGTCTCCCTAGCTCGTGCCGTCTATGCCCGTGCCGATATTTACCTTCTTGACGACGTTCTATCTGCTGTTGATTCTCATGTTGGCCGTCATATCATTGACAACGTCCTGGGAACTCGTGGTCTCCTTGCCTCGAAGACTCGTATTCTTGCCACCAATGCCATCGCTGTTCTTCGCCAGGCTAGTTACGTCAGTTTAATCAAAGACGGGCAGATCATCGAGAGAGGAACATACAAAGAGCTGGTTGCTCAGAAGGGCCTTGTCGCCGAGCTTCTCAAGACCGCCGGACAAGAGTCTGGCAATGCTAGCAGTGAGCCCAGCTCCAGCGCCTCAAGCAGCAAAGCCGCTACAATCATCGAACCAGACGTTGGCCAGGCCAAGGAAGAGCTTGAAGAAGCCCAGGAACAAGTTCCAGAGATGGCTCCTATCAAGACTGGTGCTAGTGCTAAGCCTCGCTCAAGCAGCATGGCAACTCTTCGTCGTGCCAGTACTGCTAGCTTTAGGGGTCCCCGAGGTAAGCTCACCGACGAGGAGATTGCAGGTTCCAAGACCAAGCAGAGCAAGGAGCACCTGGAGCAAGGTAAGGTTAAGTGGTCTGTTTATGGCGAATACGCCAAGATGAACAATATCTATGCTGTTGCTCTTTACTTGTTTATGCTACTCGCTTCGCAAACTGCCAACATTGGTGGTTCGGTCTGGCTCAAGGAGTGGTCTGAGCGAAACCAAGAGTCCAACTCAAACGATCACGTCGGCAAATACATCGGCATCTACTTTGCGTTTGGTATCGGAGCCTCCGCTCTCACTGTCATTCAAACCCTGATTCTCTGGATTTTCTGCTCCATCGAGGCATCTCGAAAGCTTCACGAACGCATGGCCGTCGCTATCTTCCGCTCTCCCATGTCCTTCTTCGACACAACACCAGCTGGACGAATCCTTAATCGATTCTCTAGTGACATCTACCGTGTTGACGAGGTTCTGGCTAGGACCTTCAACATGCTTTTTGTCAATGCTGCTCGATCAGGCTTCACTCTGATTGTCATCTCAGTCGCAACACCAGCTTTCGTCGCCTTGATCATCCCTCTCGCCCTGACCTACTACTTTATCCAGAGATACTACCTAAGGACATCCCGTGAGCTCAAGCGACTTGACAGTGTGAGCCGCAGCCCCATCTATGCACACTTCCAGGAATCACTTGGCGGCATTTCTACCATTCGGGCATACCGACAGCAACAGCGATTTGAGCTGGAGAACGAATGGCGTGTTGATGCCAACCTCCGTGCTTACTTCCCTTCAATCAGTGCCAATCGCTGGCTCGCCGTTCGCCTCGAGTTTATCGGCGCTATCGTCATTCTAGCTGCTGCTGGCTTTTCCATCATTGCTGTCACTGGCGACAGCCCCCTCAGTCCCGGTATTGTCGGTCTCGCCATGTCATATGCTCTGCAGATTACAACCTCACTCAACTGGATTGTCCGCCAAACTGTTGAAGTCGAGACTAACATTGTCTCGGTGGAGCGTGTCCTTGAATATGCAGCCCTACCCAGCGAGGCACCCGAGATTATTACCAAGAACCGACCCCCTGTCTCGTGGCCTGCCAAGGGCGAAGTTGATTTTGTCAACTATAGCACACGTTATCGCGAGGGATTGGACTTAGTGCTCAAGAATATTAGCCTCGACATCAAGTCGCACGAGAAGATCGGCGTTGTTGGCCGCACTGGGGCGGGCAAGTCATCTCTCACACTCGCCTTGTTCCGTCTCATCGAACCAGCAACTGGCCACATTGGTATTGATAATGTCGATACATCTGCTATCGGTTTGCTCGATCTACGCCGAAGACTGGCCATCATTCCACAGGATGCAGCACTATTTGAAGGCAGTGTCCGGGATAATCTTGACCCCGGACACGTCCATGACGACACTGAACTTTGGAGTGTACTGGGTAAGTAAATCGCAGTATTGCAGTCCTGTTGTGACCACACCTATCCGAACACGCACTTCATTTGTAATTGCATGCTGTGTAACATTTGCTGACATATTGCCCTATAGAGCACGCCCGACTGAAGGACCACGTTTCAAGCATGGATGGTGGGCTGGAGGCCAAGATTAACGAAGGAGGTAAGTCATTTCACGGCATTACGCTTTCTGTCGGCATTTCTTGACCGGCCTACGATCTCCCTCACCGGTCACCCGAGCATCTGGTTCTGCGTTCCCTGGCTTCATCGGATGTGGTGTGCACAAGCATTTGGCCCTTGTCTTATGATGAACAGTCTCTTTTCTGCAAAAATCTGGAAGACAAAAGATGTGATTTAATGCACGCCTCGCATGAAGATGAAGTCCCGTGGTCTACACTCTTGGCTAGCAACACCAGCTACCTGGCTGTTGGACCGTCGGCCATATCTGTAAGCTTCACATGTTCAATGGCTAACGTTTGTCATTGCAGGCTCCAACCTTTCCCAAGGTCAAAGACAACTGGTCTCGCTTGCTCGCGCAATGCTGACCCCGTCTAACATCCTTGTTCTGGACGAGGCCACTGCTGCCGTCGATGTTGAGACGGACGCAATGCTACAGAGCACCCTCCGATCACCCCTGTTCGCAAACCGCACCATCATCACTGTAGCGCATCGTCTCAATACCATCCTAGACAGCGACCGTGTAGTGGTGCTCGATAAGGGTGAGGTGGTCGAATTTGATAGTCCAGCTGAGCTTTTCAAAAAGCAAGGTGTTTTCTACGGACTCATGAAACAGGCTGGCTTGGAACTAGAATAAGCAGTCATGTATCGGGTTTCGGACATGTCATAATAATGGAGATTGTATATAAAAACAGTGGTTGATATGCTATGAATAAAAGAGATGGAATCATGGTATGGTTTGTTCCAGCGAGTCACTACAGCTTCCATTAATTTGATTGAGCTATCGAGAGACACAGGACATCTCGCAGAAACGTATCAGAGCAAGCAGCCCGCCTTCTTGACTGCACACGCGCTCCTTGAAATTTGCCTCGCGAAAAAAAAGTAATTGTAAGATTGTCCGGCGAGCCACTCGAAAGAGGAGAGAAGCCTACAACACTGACGGTGGATGGCTAAGCAGAACGGCCGTGCGCAGCAGCACATGCTGATTATCCCCGGCGACAAGGGGGTATGAGGTGGTGAGGTGGCAGGGATTGATACCCCTGGTTGACACCCACGGACGAATCTGAAAAGACTCTAATAAATGACAAGGAGGACTTGACACGTTACATACTGGGGTAACCACAACGGTACGGAGTACATACATACATGTGCACATACCGGTATGGTCGGATGGTATTCCGCAAAGGCCGGACAGTGCATGCAACACGGCGGATCTTACAAGGTACTATGTAAGGTTGGATTGAGAGCCGCCGAGAGAAGTTCTCTTCTCTCTTGGACCTTGAGATATCTATCCGCAGCTGCTGATGGTACTGTATGCTATACAGAAACATCAGCCATTGATGTAATGCTGGGGGATCGTGCCTTTCTGGTGCAGCAACAACTCTAGAGTTTGACTACTCTCAACTTCTTGCCTCCTAGGTAGATAGATAGAAAGAGCATCGGAATCTTTCCTCCGAAACTAACACTATCCATCCGCTTCAAGGTCTGCAACTATGTAATTTAGTCAAATTATTCGCTAAGCAAAACAAGCCGCTTATGTAATTCAACAGACGACATTCATTATGCTGCCCAGGTCGAACGAAGGTGAATACAGTACCAGACTCGAGATCTATGATTTTGGCAGACTTTGGTGTCACTGAGTTCCTGTATTCTCCCCTCGTTGAATGACAGGTGCAGCAGTAGCAACGTATCCATCCGTAAGTACAACACCGAGAACATTTTTCCAGCGTGTTGAGTGGCCTGGGTTTTGCAAAGACATAAAATGAACCTCGGATGGACTCACATCAACTAAAGTGTGTCATACATCGGGGGATAATCTTCCACCAAGACGTCGGATCGGCTGACCCAGGCTATTCGAGTTATTTGATAAGGTGTTGCACTTGAGCTCCGCACTGGTCTGCCTCTCCAAGAAATGTACGTATTCGGCACTCTGGCGGGAAACTCCACGCCTGCTTCTTTGGATCAAGAGGCGAAACAAGACGCGCAATTAAAGCAAGGAGAAAAGCAACAAACTGTTGAGCGAATACAAGTTCTGGTAGAGCGGGGTTGTGTTGAGTCAACACGATGCTAACAAGCGTTGCAGACGATAATTCCAGGGTGGCGGCCCGTGACGAGATCTGGATGTTGGAATTATCTTTTGTGTCTCCGCTTCCAAGCCTCGGAAACTGAGACAGGCAGTGACGGTGAACGCACGATACGGAGCACCTGACTATGAGATGAGGGACGGGACAGACGGAACCTGACCCGGACACTTTTTACGACACTTTAGATATTCAAGAGGTGACGCGATAGAACGGCATATGCACCTTTATCTGCATCATACGAAGCAGTTGGTTCGCTCAGCGTTGGTAATGACATTGAGACTTTCCGAAGAGGTCGTTACGTTCAAGCCTTCAGCTTCATCGATTGTCTCAGAAACAGAGGATCTGCTCGTAAGGAATGTCTCTGGAAGCTGATTACTTGTTCAGCTGTACTGCAATGAGCATTACTGCTGTACGGTCAATGGCTGTGTGGAAACCGAGATGTACAAGGCTTGCGCTGTATGCATGGGTATACAGATACGTTACTGGCTCAGCTGCATCAATGATCTAGCATTGCGCTGATCCAGGGACCGATGCTCCAGCATGAAACACGCTCATCGTTGGTCGCGAATCAACAGCACAGCAGGGACCTGAATAGCCTATCCGTACTTGGCCGGGCTCAAGAGTATGTACTGGCTCTTGATACCGGCAGGCCATCATCCTTTTGTCAGCCAATGAAGTTGACCAGCCACCTAGCAGAGTTTCCACACAGGACAGATGAGATCGGCAATGAGCCGATGACGTTGAGGACTCCCGCTGCTAATGACAAGCGAAAGTCGTAATTGATCCCGGTTTGAACCCAATATTGGTGAAGCAAAGCCCGCAGCAAAAAGCGTGGGGGCATCGGTTCTTGGCTTTCATTGGAACGGCGTGGATAGGAACTGGTAATGCAGACTTGGAGCTTGAATTGAAATGAAAGCCCTCCCTGACGACACACGATAGTAGTGACAACCTATACTGTCCATATTATTTCTAAGGATATGTGCGAGACACCTCGTTGAATGTTGAAGCGGGGTTGGCTTACAATTATGAGACACGGAAAGGCAAAGAGTGAAGTGCGTGTACCATGAAGGCGCAATAACTGGACAACTTGGTCTGGCCGCTTGGCTTGTCAAGGAAAAAAATGAGAAACTAGTGCAGTTTCCTCGAGGAATCTATAATTGCTTTTCAGCACATGGTCTAAACGAGGAAATGTTGCGGCTACAGTTGGTGATGATCCGCACGCACGATTCCTCTGCGGCCTCTGCGGCGTTTTGCTTTTGAGTTTTAATGTGCTGCAAGCCTTTGCGTAGTATGCCCATACCGAGGCGAGATTGACAGGGCGAAAGGGGGACGTTATCGTCATCAACAAGGCTGAGAATGATGAAAAGTCCACAGTAACTTTGTAATGCCAGATAAGCATTGCCAACGGCAACGGCAATATCATCCTTACAGACAAGAGCCGCCCTGAGCGCCACAGTTACATCCTCTTTCCTGTCCTAACCCATGAAATGCCCACAGGACTACTGGCACGCTTTGCTTCTTCTCCACCTACGTTGACGTACCTATGTTCAGTAGACGTTCAAAGCCTCCAGGATAGATAGATAGTTGTGTGGGACGTGAGTATTTTGGTATGAATAATGGTTCGGTTTCTGATTTGGTTCGCGAAAACAAGCGATGCTAATAATAATGTAATCAGAGACGATACACTGTGCGACCCTTGCAGGTGATGCGCAATGGCCGCCAACAAGTGCAAAGGCGTACCTGTCAGGCCTATTTGCGCTTCCCGCTCCCTGTTGATGGAGTCGCTGGTGGCCAGCCCCTGTGATGGTCAAGACTGGCCATAATGTCTGGGCTGGTCAACGCTTTCCGACCATTCCATGAAAACGGAGATAGTGCAATGTTGTACAGTATTAGGAGAGTGCTGTGGGATGCCCTGACTCGTGCCTAGTAAAGCCGTTCAAGTGCTGAGCGGCGGTATTGAGGGACGAGATTTCCTTTCCACAAACCGTAAGAATAGCTGCTATTGAAACTGTATATAGGTCGGGATTTGCTAGGACAAATACCTGGGTCTATCTGTATGTATGTATGTTCCTGTACGGATATGTATGTCGAAGCGTCAACAGCCAATGGCTGACAGTTTGTGGCTGTGAAGGGCTGCCTGCCAAGAAATAAAGCACAGATTCACAGAGCAACAAGGTACGTATTATAAGACAATAGGTTGGACAAGACGGTGGACTGTCCCTTTTTTCGATTTGGTTTTTTCTTGTTCTTTTGGGTAAGTAAATGGGCAATGAGAAACACAGTCTAAAAAGCGTTGCGCAACGCGAGCGGATCTTATTGACGGGGTTGACCTGGACTGGACTGGTGCAGGCTGCAAGGCTAATAGAGGAGCCGAGCCGTACCGCTCGCGTCCCACATGTACTCCGTAATATCGTCCAAAGTTTAGGTTGTCCTATTCATGAGAAAGGCTAAGTTCGACTGGGAAGTCAATTCTGACAGCTGGAAACCTCTTGAGGTACAGCACACAATACAATCGTAGATCTTGACAAGAGTGTGCACAACGCGATGTGATAGTGGCTGTATTGCGGGCGTTTGGTCAGATGCTGTGTCTAATTTGTAGTGCGAAAGCTCGTCGATGGGGATAGATATGTCTGGATAAAGTGCTCCGTAGCTGGCGTGTGATTCCACAAAACAGGCGTCTCTGGAATTTCACCGGACGTAAATGACGGTGGTAAGCGGTTCCTTGGCCTGTCCCGCCGGTAATAAGTCTTTCATGACATGCCGCGCCTTCCCTGTCTAGCTCATCCAACTAGTCTAGTGGATGAGGTAGGTGCACTTTCTTTGGCAGGCAGGCTAGCAGTAGCAGGTAGGTATTACCTGATTCCAGCGACAATCCGGTCTGGACACCAGTCTGGATTGCCCAGGCCTACCTGCCTGACAAGTTACAACGCTTGTCAGTTGGATTAGCTCGTGTGGATCGCTTTCCGTTGCTGCATGTGTGGCTTCATGTAGCCAGGTTGCTGTTGCCTCTTGCAGGAACAAACTTTCAGATTCAGGACAGGGCAGGGCAGGGCAGGGCAGGTACGGTGTAGTTGCAGTCGCAGTTGCAGTTGGTTCAGGGCAGCCTGCTATTAACAGATCTACTGTGTCGGGTCGGTAGGTACCTAGGCTGGAAGGTACGATACTGGATACCTGTCTCTTTCTTGGCCACCCACCTACCTACATAGTCTACGGGCCTGTCTGCCTGCCACAAAAGAGAGAACATGGAAGACAGCAGGCCAAAGTCTGATGGGATTGGCCAGTTGCTCTACCCACAATAAGCCGAAAGGCAAATCTAGGCCACTGCAGGATTTTAGTGTCGTTATTCGCGTTGTCTTTCTGTCTGTCACCTGTGCTAGGCATAGGATAGGCTAGGCTCTGTGACTGTCTGCTCTTGTCATTTTCTTCTTGACTGTGGTTGATCTGAGATCTCGTTTGAGGCTGATGGTCAAATCTCGTCTGCATATGACCACCCACCTACTGCAAGTTCCTCACTCAGCACTATCTCGGGTGGTACCTATTGTCTACTGCAGTAGGTATAGCACGATGCCGTACGGTATCCGACAGCACTGTACTACTTCTGTCACTGCCATTGCTGTTGCCGCTTGTCATCTTTGGCTCAATACTGCACTCAGTTGGGCGATAGTGCATGGGCCAGTCCTGCAGGGTTGCACGTTTTAAGCAAAGCTTCTCCAAGGAAGACGCAGACCCATAGTGACCGCAGAGACAAATTCAGCAACCAAGCCCTGAGTACAGTAGGTTTATTTTTCAGTGGCTGACTAGGTGGTGACACAGCTACTCAGCCAACAAAAAGCAGAGAAGCATGGGTGGAGGTACCTAGACAACGTATGTATCTATTCACACTGATAATGCTGCAGATGCCTTGACTAATAATCTGTCAAGGACCACCGTACCGATATCACCAGCTAGAACATGCAAGAGATACAGCACATGCTGGTGATGAAGAATCGAGATCTGCTACTATCTATTTCGACAAGTTACTATCTGGACGGTTCCTGACCGTCTCATTTGGGCCACTCCGATGATCTCCGCCCTGCACTTCCGGAGAATGGAGAATGGAGAAGGGTACATCGTGTCGCCGTTCCCACTGACCATACTATGTATGGAGTACAGAATATCGAATCAGCAACTTGGCAATTGCTTACATTACTTTTGCGGACCCATAGCGAACACAATGTACATACACTCTGAAGCTTCAGAATCCCCCCTGTTGAAAGCTCGAAATTCTCGCTTCTCAACGGTCCTGCACGGAATTCAAGTCACCTATCTTTGGCCTTGATTTCAAACCTGCCCCGGGCTAAGAAGCAAACCAGCATAAAAAGAAAGGAAAAAAGAAACGAGACCCAGAGTAAATGATGCAATACGACAGCAGATTCAGACACAACCAGTCAACTACTGCATTCTCGGATCTGCCTGGTGCTTCCGGCAGGCTCAAAAACTGGCCTAATCACATCCTATGTCTCACCTTGGTACAAAGTAGCGAAGTACATACGTATTGGCTGACTTTTGATCGTCTTTAGCCATGTGTCTGGCCCAGCGAATTGCTTTTTGCTACTGCCCAGGCCTTTTGTCCTTTGCAAAGCAACTATTGATTGGGCTTGTTCATATCCAGCGCTCGTTTTGGGTCCCACCATTTCAGCCATCGTTTACACGATCCCTGCCTTTTCCCAGCCGGTTGAGGTGAATCCTTTTCTACGGGGCTCAAAATTACCGTTTCTCTGAGCATCAATTCATCCTTGCAAGCACCACCTGTACACTTCTGTGCAAAATTACAACTTCAGATCTCCAGCGCTATACTGGTCGCATAATGGAACCTTGTGAGCCTCTCGTGGGTAAGCACCCCTTGAGTTGATGCCCTTGACTGCTATGCCCTGTCCCTTTTAAAACTACATTCGGGCCCGTTCACTTTGTGGGGGTGTCGGAGCCTACGCGTGGGCTCGACACCATTTGACATGGGACCCTGTCGGCCGGCTCTGTGGATCATGGGATTGGCATTCACTGCTATCATGTATAGCTCAAGTTGAGACCTTCTTGACCTTGACGGGCTAGCGTCATGCTCTCTTATCCCCGTACTGTGCGACATTGCTCGATGGGCGATAGCTGAATGCCTCTTCTTGTCGAGCTGCTGCTGCCGCCACCACCGCCATCACTGGGTGTTGCATTTCATAAGTCTCTGCTTCGAGGCATTCATTCGTTCGCACCCCCTTGTTCTTTGATCCCCCCATCCTCTGAGTAGAAACGGCCTGAGATCGGAGACTTACATTAAGCATTGGTCCTTGATCCCTACAACCCATCTGGATTGTAGCTTTTCAGCATACCTGGTCCCTGTCTGTTTTTCATTCTAAATCTTTCACCAAGCGTCCCATCTGCAGTCTTTTCTTTTCTCGCGGATTGAGAGACGCCCGTCGTAGGATATAGACGGCACGGGAAGCTGTCTCATCCGAGTAAAATATTTGAGAAGAGAGACAACATCGATCTACAGAAGGGTAGTGCGGGGACCTACCTTGGCCTGTCCCTCGTTCCCCAGCTTTACATCTGTCCCATTTCGCAACCTCTCTTCTTGACATTGAAACCTGTTGTTCAGTTCAACTTTACCTTTTAACCATTACTCCTTTTTCGTCTCATCATTGCCCATTTCTTTGCGCAACTGAAGCACCGTTCCAATTCCAACTCATCATCGCCACCACAAAACAGAAACCCTTACTTGAATCACCCTTTCGTGGGCTGCGACGTGCTTCGCATTTGTCCATGGAGCGGCAGAAACACTGCAACCTTGATTGACTTCTTTTTGCTGAGAACAATCGACAACACGTTGAACATCACCAGTGTACATATTCCTGATCTCGAGTATCAACTTGACTCTGAAGATCTCCACGGAGCTGCTCCTCCAATTCATAAGCTACCCAGTTTACGAATCACCCCATTTCCCAGACATCAACAGTAACAAAACTTCGGCCGTTGGAAACCAAACCATAAGGGTTGGATTGCTCCTGCTTTTGATAATTGGGAAACGCCTCTCGCATACGTTCTTCAATCAAGCCCATACTATTCCCGAACCCATTCGCAAGTAGACTGAGCCGCAACCCCCCTGGGAGGAGTCTGACTGGAGGCGAACTCATCTGGATCCTACTTCGCAAACTGTCTAACCCCTGTCTGTCTATATTGTTCAACATTCTGACGAAACCACCATCCGAGAATATATAAACACCACCACAACGACCATCACATACGCAGTTTGTTGATACATCCCTGACCCTATTTCAAACACTAAAATCCTTACTGCGATATGTTACAGTAGTATAGGGTTTGTTGAAGTAGTTCTTTTCAATTTTGTTTCATTCTTGGATTTGTGTAACAGAACTGCTCTGCCGATCGATACAACATATTCGGTACGACTCGGTTGACTAAAGACGGATACGGTCTTCGAAATCCCTGTGTTAAAGAACGCACTGGTTCATTGATAAGCGCCGGTATCACACGATTGTCCTATCTTCAGCCTGCGCTTCCGGGAAGCCGCATCCAACTGTCAACGGCCAGCTTGAACGACCTCCACTGACAACAGTCGAACCAATGGTCAGAGAGTGGGCAAGGGAGTCATTCTCCCGTTACCCTCACCACTCCTATCTTCCTGAAAGGTTTGTTGGTGATGGGATCGATGACAGTCGATTTCCCGAGACACAGGACATGCATCGCCGACAACCTCCAATTGTAACTATTATTCATCCCAATCGCTGGAGCACACGCTGACATAAAGCAATAGCAAATTGACGAGGCCCTCCGACAATCTTGTGGGATATCCGCCAGACGATACTTCCTAGTTGTGGTTATGGACGATGGAAGCCCACAAACCTTCTCCGGGCCTGGCACCTCGGGAACTCGAAGTGGTTATGAGAAGCAATTCTTTGACATGGAAAAGTATTTGAAGGTCGTTGAGCGTTTAGATGCTGGTTGGTGAACTTCTTACCCAGCCCGGACAAGATACTCTGATAGCTGACCAATAATTAGGAGCGAGCCCTGTGATCAACGACGACTTTGGTTATGACAGCTATAAACAACCCATGGATTTCCCACGAAACCGCCTGATGGACCGTCGACGAATGTCTCAGTTTGACGAGTGGGAAACTCCATCACGACAGGGACGAAAGAGACCACGGGCCCGGCATGGCATTACTGACGACGACGACATTCCCATGACTGTGGCAACAACGATAAGAAAGTGTATCAAGATCGGAAATTCTCTTGAAGTCGGCCTCTTTTATGACCAGCGATTCAAGAATTGCCAGCAGACGGCTTGCAAGCTCATGGCAAAGGCATGGGTAAAGGCCGTGGAGCCAAAGAAACAATCCACACATCCATATACAGGAAGTGACGAGAAAGCGCCCGACTGGTGGCCAAAGCCTTGGGGTCCTACCAAAGAGGACAAGGTTCGCCACAAAGAGCCAGACCATCTTTACAAGCGAGGTAATACTTATACTTGTTATGTTCTGGGGGCTTGGTAGGCTCTTTACTAACACTGTGTTGAACCAGAACGAGTCCATCTTTTGAACCACATTCTGAGAATGATCGTAGAGCCCAACGAGAGGCAGCACCCTGACATCCAGAAGTTGAAGCTCAATGTCCAGAAGCTGGAGGAAATCACTATCGAGGCCCTTTCAGGTTTCTTCGCAGACAAGGAAAACCCAGCAAACGCAAAGAAACGCCCCTTCTTAAACGAGATCTTCAAAGTGGCCAGGCAGGAAGAAAGATTGAAACTGGGAGAAATCGGTAAGTACATATTGGACAACAGACGGGTCGATACTAACGCAAACAAGATGGAACCACTGAAGTCTTTGTGATGGCAGATGACAAAATTCCTGAATCATATGTATCGGGCAACGATGACCATGGACCTATCCCCAAGGAAGAAGATGAACACGACGTGCCGTCAAACAAATTAACAGCGGTCCATGGACTTATGCCCTCATCTAACGGCCACGGTAATACAGGCGCATCGCTTCACGGGACACCTTTCCTTGGTGGAGATTTACCTGTAAGGGGGAACCAGTACACTCCCTCGACGATGCCAGAAATGCCACAGGATCAACACGCCTTTGTCGAGAACACAGGCATACCAGTCAACGGCCAACCTTCAGTGCACGCTACCGGGGGAAACATGGCTATGGACATGGGTGTGCCTACCGCACACGATGCCAGTCGCCGAGCTTCCATCTTTAGTGCCCATTCAGAGTATGGAGGCCAGAATAATACAGCAATGTACACTCAGCAGTGGCAGCCTGGCTCCACGGCACCCAACTCATCGTCCATGTACACCTTTACACAGCAACAACCTAGCCAACCGGCGGCGACCTTTGTCAGCCCTGGTGTTGCTATGAATCCAGCTCAGCCCTACATGAACGCCTCTTTCGATGGACTCACTCGCGGATACGACCCAAGTCAGACCCCCATGTTCCGAACAGGCAGCGTGCCACAACCTACACAAGTGCATCCTGCCCAAAGTTACGATTACATGTCACGATAATCGAGGGCTTCCCGGTGTGAAAGTGGACGACGTCCCCCGGCACGCTATGCATTGACATGCTCACCGTATTTGACGCTTTCCGCACTACATTTTTATAAAAGGCGTGGAACACACGAGTGCTCTTCTTTCATATGGTTATAGATCACTAGGACGAAAGGCCTGGTTAGACAGCACAGGTCGCTCAGAGGACGGCCATGTAATTACCCACGGCAGTCTATTTGTTTCTCGGTTGCAAATCCATCCAATATCGGCACCGACATGCAAACCTTGCTCGGTTATTTCGGATGACGGACGGTTACGATTGTCATATGATTCGATACCCAAATTATATTTTCAAGGACAATCTCGGGATGGCATATTTGACTTATGTACTTGGTCGCGTTGCTTATTTTGGTTTGAAAGAACTTGGTATTTCCATGAGCTGGCCGTTCTAGTGCACGTTTTCCTATGGTGCGCGTTTGCTTTGGATACCATATCACAACACTCCTGATGATGGCTGCTTCATTTATGAAGCTACATGAAGCCCACTATGGAGGCATAGCGACTACAAGTTTCTTATTTTAATGATCAACAAAACGTGACGACAACGTATCATGGCGGCGAAAATATCTGCGGGAGAGCATGTGCATTATGGCCATAAACATGCGGTTGCTTGGGTTTACGGAGCACGGTTACAATCTTGAGGGTTGGTATCAAGTTTCAGCTTGCGCTCGGGTCGACTCTGCATAATTCATCCATTTCAACAAGGATTTTGGAATCGGAGTCGTTCACCTAGCTTGAATTACGCTATCCATCAAGTTTCAGCTTGTGTTGCCTTGCTCTGCAGGGGCACTGGGTGTGTTTAGGTCAGTTTGTTAGTTTCTGAAATGAAGATAAATCTTTATTACGAAGAACCGGATGTTGTATTGCACGAGCGGCAGAGGTATTGGGCGGATGGGTCTTGACTTGATCAAAAGGGTAGTTTGGAGTAAAGAATGGTGTATCTACCCAACTCTAGGCTTGCCAGAGCCCAAAATAATATTTTCGTAAAGCTGCATCATGTCTCATTAGTTGAGGTACATCCTTACATAACAGAATCACTGAGAACAATGTTAGAAAACCATGAGACTGACTTCATGTTTATGAGCGACGGAGTTACAACACATACAGCGTTTGCGGAGGGAGCATCAAGCTAGAGAAACAAATCATAGAAGAAACATCTATCCACTCAATTCAACACTCGAGTTATCGCATTGTATTGCGCCGTAAAGCAGATCCGTTGCCTCGACTTTCCACCAACTTAAGAGTAAATCCATCCACCAACGCCAAGCTACTTAAAACTATCAAACCTAATAAACTGTGCCAGGAGACTACTCACATGCATCAAGAAGGAGGGCCCTTACCTGATACTCGGTCCCTCCCGGCTCCATGAGAAAAGTGCTACTAGAGGGGGGAAATAACAAGTGAAAACACAACCGGACTGACTGGCAAATATTTACCGAAGCAATATTCGCACAAGACAGTATTAGGTAGGGGTATATGTTAAGATCAGTCCATGTTTGCCGCAGGAGGATATTCCAGTATTGAAAAGGGGTTCTAGCTCGATGCAGTAGTAGCGTTGTTCTCCTCCTTAGGCTGTGGTGGCTCAAGGCCAGCATTCTGAGCCACACGCTTCCATATCTCGAGCTCACGGTAGAGACGCTCACATTCGTGTTTGAGTTTATCATTGGAAGCACTTAGTTCTGTGATAGCCTGCTCTGTGAGCAGCTTCTCAAGTGTCCACTTCTCGATGTTCTGCTGTTCGTTCTCCTTTAGCTGCGAAATGAAACTAACAGCACGCTGCAAAATAGAGCCCTTGTTCTTTTCGCAACCAGGGACAATCTTGGCTAGTTCGTTAATGCCCTCGTTGATGGTCTCACGTCTGCGACGCTCCACTACACACTATTAGCTGACTTGCAGAGAGCACAGGAACGTTTGATCATACCTTCTTTGTGGTTATCTTTTCGCATCTTATGCCACTCCTCTGAACCAACGAGAGGCTTCGGGTTGGGGGCAGCTGGATTGTATCGTGATGGCGCATGAGGAACGCCATTTGGAGGCGTATGCTGATGCTGGGGAGGGCCAACCTGAGGAGGGTCCATGATGCCATCGACCGACGGCGTCACATCGGGGTTGAAAGTTGTGTCGTGGCCGTGGTCGGGGTCTGTCGCCGCTTGGGCAGCAAACTGTTCTTCGGTGGAAGGAGGAACATGTAGGGTAGGATACATTCCCAGAGCAGCCTGAGCAGTACTGGTGGCACTTGTAGGGTCTGGGGCATCAGGGTGGTCATGTTCTTGGGTAGCCTGCTGCAGAGCGTTGAAATCGGCAACGTTGACACCATTGGCGCTCACAGCGTGACTCTCCATGGCACTGTCCATAAACGAGGCCGGATCGGTAGACATGTGGGCAGCTGGTGCAGGACGCTTATTCCTCAGCAAGTCAGGGCTACCGGATTCGCGCTTTCGCTTCTGTCCAGGGGATGTGGTCAAGCCCATGAGCTCTGCTTGCTCGCTTAGAACTTCGGCCATGGTTCTGTCGTTTTAGGTGGTTCAAAAAGTACGTAGGAAATAGACAGCCTTGGTAGACAGGAGCTATTCAATCAATGAGCTTGCTCGTGTTTAAGGTTGAGAGCAAGTTCTGACGATGGCGAAACCACGGATGGGATGTTGACGCTTAGTCAAAGATCTGAGTATGACAAGACAATGTTAGAAGAAGGCCCTTCGCAAAAGTATGTAGCACGTATGTATGCTGTATTGGCAGATGAAGTGCAAAAAAAAGGGAAAGCCTCCAGTCAATTACGGAGAGCAAAAGTTTAGCATCTGCGACACGTGAACACGGGATGCACTAGTGTCATTGTCGCAGAGGTAGAATCTGATGCTCTGAAGAGGCGTAGAGAAGAGAGCTCGCTTGAGTTTTGGTGGTGACTGAAAAGCGAGAGCTAACGGATACCGAAACGCGGTATTTGTCACGAGCGAGGCGAAGAAAGAGGTGATGGATTTGTACTGATTCATTCAGTCTAGTCAAGATGGCTACAGTGCAAAACCGAGCCTTCCATCGAGCGTGCCGATGGGCGATGATAGAAAGCGATGCCAGGTCATGGCAGTGATTAACAACGATGGTAGAAGACGCGACCACTTGGTGAAATGCATCATCTCGCGAAAGAATGACGAACCATCGTCGTGCGCAAATATTTTTGCGAGGTGCCAAAATGCAGGGAAAGAACATGTACTTTTGCGCAAATCATTTGAATGAAGGCATCGTGAAGTGAATGAGATGCATGAAAGCGACATACCTCACAGATCATGTGCCTTCAGGCGTGCGAGATCACGAGTTTTACTCGTCTCACGTGTTTGGTGGGATCTACCTCGTGATATCGCGCGAGTCCCAGTTGATAAGTCGACAAGTTCGCGTTTTCAAGACTACCCGGAACCAAGACTTGTATAAAAAAAAAGTCAAGGAAAAAAGGAGAAATAGGGAAGGAAAGGCCTCAAGGTTCTGATACGCGTTCGGAATGAACAAAACGACGCGAGTGTCTTTTATGTTACAAAAAAAAAGGGAAGAACAAGGAGACTGAATCTTGGAGCTGGGCTGGTGGGCTGGGCTGTCTGGTCTGTCCCCCGGGCTGGGATAGGATAGGCGCTTGCTGCTGGGAACTGGGAACTGGTACTGAGCGAGTCGGGTCACGCGGCGGAGGAAGAGTGAACACGTGCAAGTGGGTGAGGCTGGTAAGATAAATAACTCGACGCGAGTAAGAGGGGGGGATGCGAATTGAGGCCTGAGGCAGAATGTCATTTCTCTGGACCTCAGAGGGCGACCAATAGGAGGGTCAGGTGGGCCACATATGCTCCATGGGGGGTGGTTATTGCCTATACAGATGGGGAAAGATCCCAGGCAGGTGCAATAGAAGGAATCATACGGAATGATGAGCAGGCACAATCAGTACTTTGGAACTAAGGTAGGTTAGGTACCTACCTACTCCGTACTTTCGGAGAATATCATGATCAATAGGAGACAACTGCCTAGGTAAGTACTAATGTAATTTCGCTACCAAATGAAATCTCATCAGTTCCAAATAATTCTATGGAATATCATAAAGTTCTTAACACAGACACGAGGCACCAATACGTTTCGGATTCTCACACACACAAACAAGTCCCCCATTGTCAGCTTGTAGGTATCCTTGGCCCAGTCAAGGCCTCAAGGGAGAGTCACTGCCTAGCACAGGCCAATCAGGGAACCCCTCGTCTTCTCAGAGGGACAACGCCATCAAGATACTGCCGACTCATCACCTGATCCCATCCTTTTTAGACTGGATATCACTTGATGCACTGAGGTGAAACAGGTTGCGTCCTAAATTATAGGCGACTGATGATCCGACCTTGGCTCGTCTGACTCTGATTTGCACGGATACTGGTACTGGGGGTGACTACCTAGTAGTAAGTAGATATTGGACACAATGCGACGCCTCGATTGTTTGTGAATCAAGGCTCGACCTGTAGAACATATTGTGGAACCGAGTCAATTTGGCATTCCCAGATCAACACAATTCATCTTGTCAATCAGGATAGGTGTCACGACAACATTCGAGTACAGCATGCTTGTTGTACGTGCGATGACATTGAAGCGTCTACCTGGGCTTATCTGGGGGCATCGACAGCCACTATACTTGTCATGCAACCAACCGATTCTGGGGTTCTCGATGGCCACCGAAAGTTCATGCCAGAGAGTATGTTTTGTCACACCAAAATATAATACTTACAGCCTGGTCTTAAAGGTATTGGAGTTTTTGATGATGGAGTAAATCAGTGCGTACGTACATATATCATAGTTCCTGTGAATACACAGCCTCCTCATTCTCGTGAAATTACCTTCAACATTGGATTTTTGTCTTATAATCCTACCCACACAAATGATAAAAGATGGTAGATATCGTATCATACATACATACCATAGACACTACCTATCCATCACATCACTGATATTGCTCTCTTACCTCCGCTTACAGCGGGATTTCACAATCTGTCCGGGGCCCCACATACCCTTGTTCCGAACGGCACGGGAGTGGACGTCTTGCAGGTACGTATCTTTTCACTTTGAGCTCCCACACTCTACTCCACTCTCGTCATGACCTGCATTGGAGCAACCCACCTCATTCCGACTTCACTTCACGATAACGTCAAACAATCGCTATTATCGCACCCCAGTTCCGCCCTACATGTAAATCCAGCATAAAATCCAAGCTTCAAATAGGCAAACTATCGAATAAACCAGCGTATCTTGACCATGGGAGACCACAAGCTCTCCCAGATCAAGCATGATGAGCACCTGTTGCTTGTAAGTCCACCATCCGTCCCATCACCGCCTCTCAGGAGCCATCCGCTGACAACCATTACTAGGATCAACCACTCCTTCGCCTCCCATCCGAGCTTCTCCGCAAGAACTTTCGAACAGCACATTTCGCGATCGAGAAGGATACTGCCGCACTCAAAACACTACTAAAGGATTCTGCTACCGCCACAGTATCTGGCCGGGCATCACAGGAAGATGTTCTTCGAAATGTCGATGCTATGATCACCCGAATGCGTGGCCTGAAGCGTAAGCTCACCACAAATGCTGCCGAGGAAGCTCTTTTGCACACCCAAGCTGCGGCCCGCATCGCCCACCTCGACGAACTATACAAAATGGATTCAGTGGAAGACGTCAAGTACGAAACTTGGAGTAGGAAGAGGCTGGATCGGCTGTTAGCAGATTACCTCCTTCGCCACGGGTACAACGAAACTGCAATGGAGCTGGCCGACCAGCGCGGCATTAGAGATCTTGTTGACGTCGACACCTTTGTTGCTGCTAGCCGCATTCGAGATTCCCTCATGAAGGAGAGTGTTGTCGAAGCTCTGGCGTGGTGCACCGAGAACAAGAAGGAGCTTCGCAAGATGGATGTATGTCAACCACATTCAAGATCCCAAAACGCTATGCTAATGTTATGCAGAGTAAACTTGAGTTCATGTTACGTTTCCAGCAATACATCGAACTTGTCCGCTCCCAGTCCCCATCCAAGGTCAATGAGGCCATCGCCCACGCAAAGAAGCATCTCATCCCCTATCGAGCCACGTTTGGCCGTGAGGTTGAACAAGCTTGCGGTCTGCTCGCCTTTCCGCCTGGTTCCTCGGCGTACGGAGAGCTCTACAAGCCTTCGCGCTGGGCCGAACTTGCCGAACTCTTCACCAAAACCCACAATCAGCTCCTCGCCCTTCCTGCGGTGCCTCTTCTCCATGTTGCACTTTCGTCCGGTCTCTCAGCTCTAAAAACACCAGCCTGCCATACTCATTCCGCAAATCCATCGCAAAATTCAAATGTGAGCCACACTACGAGTTCCACCGATGCTACAGAAACAGCTGCTTCGACGCTTGGCCATGGTGTTTGTCCCATCTGTTCTACCGAGCTCAATGAACTAGCACGAAACGTACCGTATGCCCATCACACACAGAGTCACGTGGAACACGATTTGAGACTGCTGCCCAACGGTAGCGTCTACGGAAGGGATCGTCTAGAAACGCAGGCAAGGAAGAACGGCTTGCCTTCTGATAAAATTAGGGATCTGCGGACGGGCCAGATATTCCCCGTCGATTCCTTGAAAAAGGTTTACATTACATAAAGATAAAACGACAGTAGTGTCGAGGCGTAACTGTGTTTGGGCGTTTTGGGCTACGGGGTTGTCCTTCAAAATCCTGCAACAGGAATCTTATGCAATTGTATAACATGATATTTTGGTAACCACACGGTTTCAAGCATAGCGTAGTTATGTCTTAAACAGTATGAACAGAACCAGCGCTCAGATCAGTCAATATGATTTTACAATCGTCGAATTCCAGTGTTAACTCCCATTTAACTATACAATACAGCATGCAGTAGCAGCGCCAACACCACGCGATCCACGCAAATCACCATAGTCCCTCCCAGCCGTGGCTTTTTCCAATTCCCTTTCCCCCGTTGAATCCCTAGAACCCTTCCAGCTTCCAATATCAAGAACGTGAGAGCCCCGTGCAGAAAAGCGTGGGAGCGAGAGGTGAAGACGCACATAGTATCAGAGGGGCATGATATCGCGTCGGGTACGGTTTGTTTCACACGAAACGATACCTCGTTTTTTGCGTGAAACGGGCGGTTGTAAGAGTACAAGTAAAGGATGATGGCATAAAGGGCAAAATCAAGAGGCGTAGAAAACATTAACACTATCGGCATATTTAGTAGCCTTGAAGGCTAGCAAATTCTGCGGGATTCAGTTCTCATCGGTTTCCACCAAAAGCAAAGCTGCCAAATACACCACCACCTCCTCCAGGTGTCATAGGTCCTGTGTTGAGGATGCCATTGTGGCCTTGAGGTCCAGGGGTAGTAGCCAACCCGGCGCTCGTAGTGTTGGGTGTGGTGGGTGCGTTGCCATTTGTCTGCCCGTCATTGTTGTTTTGCTGGTTCGTCATCGACATAATATTGGAGGTCGAGTCGGGGAATCCAAGACCCCAAACTTTACCAACATGCTCATCAGGGATATCGCCGGCAAAGATCTTGTCGCGCATAGAGAAAAAGACCTTCCCAGTAAGTAATGAGTCAGATCCTGCTTGATGCGCATTGCCGACACGCTTAATCTTGAGGGTTTCTGCGATGTTTTCCAGTCCTGACTTGTGCTCAAACTTTTGCAGTATCTCAGCGCTGCTGGGATCGTTAGGTGTGAGAAGACCGGAGTTGTGTAGCCGGATCGCATGCTTCATAAGATGCTTCACGTCGTATGTTGTGGGGAAATATAGCTTCATCTTGTGATCGAAATCAACCTCATCATTAGGTAAGGGTAAGCAGATGAGAAGCTTGGTAAGGTAGCCGAAGTCGTAACCACCGTGGAAAGAAATCCATCGCACCTGGTCCTCACACACTAGACCAGACGGGATGAGGAGAGATGCGAATTCGTGAGGATCAATACCATCGCGGTCAAGCAATTCGAAGTTGATACCGGCTTGTTGAAGCGACTCGATTGATTTCTCGTTGTACATGTCGTCTGTAATGGAGAACTTGAAGTTGAACTGCCACGAGCAAGGGAAAGGAGCATTGGTTGCAGCCTTTTGCGCGGCTGTGCCGAGCTTCATGTCGTTGGTTGGTCGTGCTGGCGGGGTTTCGCCGTCCTCATTGAAGAATGTGAGGCCTATTTGTATAACCTTGAGCATGTCGACGTTGGTTCGCAGACATTGGTAGTGGTAATCGCTCTTCCCTCGAAATCCTCCCATGGGCCTCGCAACTACACCTGGGAACTCGGTATCCTTTTCATAGCGGTCAGTACATCTTTGAAGCCAATGTTACTTCATGTGTCTTACCATCGCAATGTAAGGGTACTTGTCTATTAGATCTCGCAACACGGCCATCTCCTCATGCAGGTTATGTTTCCACACCTCCCTTATCCTGCCCTTGTTAGGCTGCGACCTGATTGTGGGGTGCTCCATCAACATGTTCTGGTGAAGTTGTCCATGCTGTGATTGTTGTAGTGCGGCAGCAGGGCCATGGAAGCCCATCCTTGCGCTCTGGCTTCCAAATCCTGTATCGGCAAATCCTTGGGTGTTGAGACTGTTGAGGCCAGATGTGAATGCATTACCGTTTGCAGAAAAGGGTCCAAGCTGTGCATTGGCGTTCATATACTGGTTCGCGCCTGGCATACCACTTTGCGGTTGGCCATGGGAGGGGAATCCACCCTGGTGATATGGCGCTGCCACAGTAGGCCCCCCGCCGAAGCCTCTAAGTTGCGGCGGCGGCATGACGAAGTCTTGGCCGCGATATGTGAGTGTTCCGGAAGATTGTTGCCCTTGAACAGGTGTGGCTTGGCCTTGCTGAGGATTCTCGGACGACTGCTGATCTTTCTTTCCGTGATCAGGGTTTTGAGGATGTCTGGCACTAGAAGAATCGTTTTTTCCTTTCGAATACCAACGTTTGGTTGTTGGTTTATTTGGGTTGGGATTGGGTTTATTTGGCGGCGGTTCCTATCTCGGCGGCGTGCTTGCGGATTCTTCGCTCATTGGAGTAGCTTCGAAATACTTGAAATACCTTCACTTCCAACACAAATAAAAAAGAACACCAGATATAGCCGAGAACTTCGTCGAATAGTCGTAAAGTATCGTGAGCTGCGTCGGCGGGTGGTTTTATTGATTCCACGTTGAATGGTGGAGAGAGTGGGTTGGAGGAGTGACGAAGATATGTATAATGGGGTCTCAACCAATCGACAAAAGGCGAGTAGCTCGGTCGCTATAATAATTATTTTCTAGTCTGTAAGACAGAAGATAACGAATAGAGTATAGAATGTGGATTAAGAGCTTCAATAATGGTTTGCTGATATGCTTTCTCAAGACTACAGTATCAAGGCCACAGATGAGGAGCTCGAGGTGGCAGATTCAAATGATCCGTGCGTTGTATCGGAGAGAACGGCCACTTTGATCCGATCTTCTTTCTTTGCAGAGGAAAGAGCCCCAGTTTTACTTGAGTGACGGGGAATGAGCACCAGCATCACTAAGGTCGAATTGGCTCGCTCTCCATTCGCCCATTTCATTTGTCGTCAGATCCAACTACCAGCCAGAATCTCGTCTCCAGCCCACGATGCTTGCCACGAGGTACGATGCGATCCTCTAGATCTGCTGCCGGATCAATTGTCTCCTGCAATTGACCATCATAAGCTGACAGATGCGCCATGTAGAGTACTACGAGCCGCCGCGGGCGGACCCAAGCCTAACATCACTGGCTTCAACATGCGAGCGTTCCAAGCATCCACCGGCCAGCCTCGATACGATCCCTGGGAGCGAAAGTCCGTGAAAACCCAATGCTAATAGCTGCACCGCACGCAAGATCCGTTATACTGACTCCCTCTCAGTGAGGCCTGGCGATACCAGGGCCCTTACACCCGTTGGAACCGTCTCAAGGGCGGTTTCCCCGGTCTCGGCATCGCGACAGTCGCCTTCACTGCCTACTGCGGCTACGAGTATTTCTTCCTTGAAGACGAGCACCACCATGGCGAGGAGCACCATTAGAGTGGGCATTTACGGCAGACGATAAAGCGGGAAGATCTTGAACACGGTTTGGGTGTGGGGAAGTTTTGTACATATACCTCGTCAAGCGAGAAAGGTGTTCGACCAAATTACGGAACCTATCAATCAAAAGAAACCTTGAAAGAAAGGACCAAAGAGATACATTGGTGAAGCCATTGTGAACTTGATGTAGCTTTGAAGCTATTGGGATGCGATATCAGGATATTGGGTGTCTCAACGCTGGGCAACATACAGCGGTTGCGGTTCTGGGCGACTTGGAATTGCGTTAACTATATCAATCGTTTCTGCTTTCTAGCGACTCCAAACACAGGTCGAAGTCAGAAATCTCAAACCAAATTTCCGAAGTACGACTCCAAGCTCTCATACAAGAAACCTGGGATTCAACGAACTTTCGAAACATGGGAATTCCTCGTTCAATTACGAGCGACAGGTTATGTCTGCGATACCTGGTCCAGAAGTAGCAAATTGGATGACTGTTTGATCCTGATCAAACAGAACTACAAACATCCTGGGCCGGACGTATTACCTGATCCCAGAATACACTGCATTTACCCTATTGGGGTTCGCGTGACAAAAGATTCCTTCTCTTTTCAAGGGTTGGAATGCTGAAATGAGCGAAGAGCAGTACAGTGCTCATAATCAACACTGTTCCTGTACAGCTCCGTCCGATCAATTCACAAAGAAAAGCTTTTAATCAAAAGTTGATCAAAAATCTGAGATTTATTCAATGCAGTGGCTCAATCCACGTAAGAGGTATATCTATCGAGGCTATCTTGCCTCTAAGCTAACGAAGGTAAAATTGATCTTTTAGACCTATGCAGAATGGTATCAAATGCCCAGAGAACGCCGCCATATACCCAACCCGGCTTTATAAGCCATAAAACTCCAACAAAAACAATATAGACCGTTTGAAGATGCCGACAAAGTACGATGTGATTGTAACGCCTCGTTCTTGTGTAACAATGCAGCCGGATGCCCATCCAATGTTTCACATTAGGTCATCATCTTTTCTTTTCTTTTTAACACGGCTTGATCTTGTATCATAAGCCGATACCGTTGACAACGTCGAGAGCACCCTCAACTGCGGTTTCCAACTCTTCCACTCTGACCTTAAGTCCTTTGTTTTCATCTTTGAGTAGATTCACCGTGTCCCAAGCCATGCTGGCGTTTTGTCCTTGACAGTTGAGGCAAGATGAGGTAGGTGCAGGCTTAGGCTTTTCGCTGGAAATGCCTCGGATGAGTTTTTGGAACGGGCTCATCTGAGGAACGCTGTTTCGTGCGGCGCGAGGAGGCTCAAGAATGACTGGCTTTGTCGGAGTGGCTGAAGCTGTAGGAGCTGTGATAGGGCTGATCTCTGATATAGTGGTGGAAAATGTCGGGCTCCTTGATCGAGAAAACACGCTGACTTCGTCCACACTCTCATCATCAGACGAGGTTGATGTGCTCTTTCGCCAGCGCCTCAGTCGGTCCTCGTCAACGCCCAGATCCTCTGACACGATCGACGCTGCTGAGGTGGTGTTCTCTTTCTCGCCGTTTGAGGTCTGGTCTGCTAGGTCCTTTTCATGAGCTAGTTGGTTGAGCAAGTACTCGATCATGGCGTCACGCTCTGCTATGATTGTGGATTGTTCCTCGAGCTGTTTCTCGAGCTGCTCGATCTTGAGCTCCGCTTCACTCTTATCAGATTCTTGAAGATCGCGCTCAGCTTCTAGTTCCCGAAACTCCGCTGTACGTTGCTCATACGCTGCCTGGAACTTGCTCAGCAGTCCGGTGGCGTTCATCTGAAGATTCTTAAAAGCGGATGGCGAAAAAGCGGTTCCTTCGACAGGAACACCGTTGGGGAAAAGACCCTTTTCAATATCCAGATTCATAAGGGCCTCGTTTTGCTCCTCAGTGGGAGAAGCAGTAGAAGGCGAAGGGGCAAGTGCGCCAAAGAAGTTAAAGCGAGCTGAAGTTGGTGTTGGTGCCTTGGATGCGGATGATGTGCTGCGTCGCCGTTCTGGAATAGCTGTTGATAAAGGCGCTGGTGCGTTGGGTCGAGAAAACCAAGTCGGGAAACGGTTTCGGCCAGGCTCCTCAACGACAGCAGGCAGACTTGATCGAGTCCTGCTCGCAGTGGGCCTTTTGTTATCACCAGTGAATGACATATCGACTGACTGAGCCCTGGGTTTATCGCTGGAGATCCGGTAGTGCTGTGACTCAGCGTCGAGGGTGTTAGTGTTGAGGTTAATGGAGTGGCGCAAAGGTGACTGGAGCTTTGGAGAGGTTGGTTCTACATGAGATCCAGGATCGCGAGTTCGTACGGAACAGCTGGGAAGATAATGGGCTGCTGAAGGTGGAGTCAAGTTGAGAGGAGCAGCGGCAGGAGTTGAGCAAGGCGTCGATTGAGGAGAAGTAGGAGTCTGGAGAGCAGCTGGGGAAAGACGGAGAGGTGTTGTTTCTGATAAATGACTGTTTATGGGTTTGTTTGACATGGCAGCTCGCCTCCGGGCGGTCGAAGCGCGAATACTGGAGCCATACGACGCAGGGGAGTTCGGTCCTGTTAGACGCGAATGATATTCAATGGGGAACTGTCCATGCTCCTCTTCGGTAAGTCGTTCGTCAACAAGCCCCTGGGCCTGAGGATCCAGAGGATGCATAATTGCTGTCGTCTCGGTTCCAAGGGGTCTGGGAGATTGATGATGCAGGGATCCAGAGCAACGGAACCCAGTTGGACCAACGCCAGAAAGACGCTAACACTGACGATCGTATTAGGTGTTTGGTAGTGGAGAGAGGTGCTTATCGATTCCGCGTGTCGTTATTTGGTGTACATATAGCTGGAGAGCCAAGAAGTTGTGTCGGTGGAGGAGACGAGGTTTATGGCTGCGGAGAAGATATCAAGCTGTACGATGAGAACCTTGACACCACTTCTGGTTTTGCGTGTGGCCGGGTTCGGCTGATGACTGACTGACTGCCTTGACGAATGGTTGGGCCAAATTAGTGTTTGCTGGCTGTCTGTTCGGCGTACACCTTGAAGTTAGGTTCTCTGAAGGTGGATTCGGCCGGGGTCGGGCTCTTCCATGTGCTGTGGAGGGGAGGGGTTCTTTTTCTTTAGCGGCTAACGGACTTGTACTGATCAGGTAAGTCGACGGTCAGCCACCAGTTTACGTACATATCGATCCCATGCATTGCGCTATGCCTGGAAATAGGCACTTACTTATAGTTACTGTATGTATTGAAGATGATCATATCTACATTTCTGAAAAAGACGTTCCCTTTGTTCATGAAACCCTTTCCGGACGAGACAATGCTCAGTGTCATCCAACAGCTGGCCCTAGTGTCTCACTACCACCTGCTGGAAGAGCAAGCCAGCCGAGCTTGGTAACGCTCTAGTGTTGATCCCTGCCCTATTGCTGAGGAATGCAAAAAGACGCCACTGTCTCTCTCTGTATGAAAAAACCCTCTATTTAATTGATGTGGATTTGAGTTTGAGTTTGACGTAACTGGAGGCTGGTACTGGGTCTCTCTTTTTTGGACATACGTACGAATATTAGAGTCATAATGACCCTTCAAAAGGCGATGGTTGGGCCTGGTATCCGTATTTCGATTCAATATTGAACCCTGAAAGCAAGGATCTACCAGTTGTCCCCCTTTCGGGAGAATTTCCCTCAATACAACACCCTGAAACAAAACACTTCATTGCCAATACTACATGCCAATGCTATATCGCATCGCTCAGAATCCCTAGCTGAGTGTTCAATATTACCCATAATAATACGTAGTAAATAAATCATGCGGTATCACTTGCATTGCACTAACAGACGGCTTCAACGTTCTCCCCTCTACCCTTGCACGGGAACCTGCAGAAAGGCAAAAAGCAAAGTGGCCATCCATCCCATCTCAAGCTCTTTCGTCCACATACATTCTTCAGCTCACCAGCCTAATACAAACTCAGACTCCCTCTGGCGAGTCCAGGCCATTCCCTTCCATTATTTTGGGTGTCTGGTCCCTTGAGCTACCCTGGCCTAGAACAGGAACAGAGTTTTGACCGGGCACGTTGGCAAACTTGGTTGCCACGATCTGTGGACGGGCCATGGCTGGATCCTGTGGTCGTTTGATGTGATCAGCAGAATCAATCATGGCGTCACACATGCCTCTTTAAACCCCAGCCCATCAGTTGTCCTCAATCGGGTCCATGCGATCTATGGGTCAGTGGTTGAGAGTTACAGTGACACGCTGGACGAATGACTGAAAGATCACAATACAAAGTAAAATGTATCCAAGGATGGCAACCCTGACTGTCCATAAAGTTTAGAAGATATAGTTAAAATTTAGCATAACTCATTCCTCCGTTAAGCACGGAATCTATCATATCCAACAATCTCGCCTTCTGGAGCAAACCCTCCTCCAGTGTCTGTCGTCCGTTTTAGGCCATATCACGATAATAGTTGCCTGTGATAGGCCCACTACCTTTGACCATGCCACGGACTCTCATAACTTAGCTTGACCAAGGTTTACTACACAATTCCAATGGTATGAGATACCCTCGCGCTGGGCCGCCACCGCATGAATTCGACAAATAAACTATCTACGAATAGGTTGCACGAACTCCTGTCACAATCCTGTGCAGCTTCAGCCAGCCCTGTTCCTGTTACCTTCTTTTCGTCACTCTGATGGGTTCCACTATCATCGTCATTTGTTTGCTTGCAGAAGCCCCAACCTTCTTGTTTCAACTGCAGCGTATAGGTCGACAACTTGGGCCGTAGAGCGCCGAATGAAGTCACTGGTGATTTACACATTCATATTTTGTCTTTTGATTATTCGCTATGCTCATGTATCAATACTTCTTAACATTTGTACACTTGACGTGGCCTTTGTGCTTATATGGTCATACAGCTGTGAGCACCTTGCAGTACATGTCTCTGTTCCACGAGCGCATATTACCAGATGCAAAATAAGTCCTTTGTGTAGCTGCTTGTGAGCCAATTTGAAACAGGTCGAGGACACGGTGCACAATGGTGAACCAGTAACTCTTAATGGGTATAATGCCATAATCATGTATAAAATAAAGTCAGAATCCTTTCTGTTTCACTCATCCAAGAGCAAGCAATCTCAACGCAATTCGACTGATGGAAAATAACGGGGCCCTGCAAACCCCCGAGCTATAACGGACTGAATGTCAATGTTGCTTGTGGGATCATGGTGAGAACTCCACATCTTTAGAAGGATGAATCTGCCCGAAACCGGAGGATCAAAACGAATAGTACATTTGCTCTTCTTCTTCTCGATGTAGAAACGAGCGTGTGGCGAGAGGAGCTGGCCGCCGCCGACAGCTCGTACAGCATCTTGGGTGGCAGAAGCGTGGGCTTCCCAGGCTGCGGTGAGAGAAAGGGATCGGTTTGAGCGATCAGGTTCTCGCTCCCACTCTCTTTCCCACGATCCTCTCTCTCGTTCACGGCGACGTGGAGGAGGGGAGAAGCCTGGACCGCTAGTATTGGCAGCACTGCTGTAAAGACGCCAGTGGGAGGGGTGATGGTCGTCAAGATATTCAGGGTTAAATGGATTATCAGCTTCATCAGAATCAGAGTCCAGTGTTTCAAAAGGAAGTGAGCCGATGCGATCAGGTGCTCGTCGGTAGAGACGAGGATTATTGTATTCATCATCTTCATCATCGCTGCATTCCGTTGTTACTTGAAGGCCTGGGAGATTGGATTCAAATTCTCGAGGCATCTGTGGAGTTCGTGGCTCGTAATCGTCGGCATTGCTTCGATATGGGTATGACGGCCGAGATCTCGTGGTTGTAGTTCCATTCTCGTGGTGTTGAACTGATATTATTTCGGTTGGAATAGACTGCAAAACTCTTGAATCTCCTTCATGATTTGGCTCATTCGAGCATGGCGCATATTGGATCTGATACTGGGCTGTCCGGTTCAGCACTTCATCTTGGGTCATGGCCACAAAAACCATTCCTTCTCTCACTCTGTGCATAGGTAGTCAGCCACGGTGCCGGTATCACAAGGCAACGCATGGGGCAACCTACGGATGTGAATAGTTCATTGACCCAGGTGCCTTGATGACCAGTTCCCGAAGAGTAAAGACGGTGCCGCCTTGATGACGCAAGACAATATTACATCGATTGCCTTTCGTGCAATACACCGAAGTGTCATCCTTGAGTATATTCTCGGCGGCATAAGACGACTCGTTGGAGAACATGCCGCCATCACAGCTGACGATCTCCATCTTGAGATCGCCCTGCTCGACCTGGCCGTATTTCCCATAACGAAAGCTTCGGAAGGGTGCGAGTCTGTCGGAATCCAACTTTCGACGCTTATGCCGTCGATTCGAGTCTTGTAAGTCTGTAGGCCGGAGCGGAGGGGAGAAGCTGGGCGGCATTGGGGGAGGGTGCTGGCGATCAAGGACGGCTCTCAGGTGGGAGTTTGCTTCTTCGAGATGTCGGTCAATGTCTTCAAGATTGGCAGGCCTGCTGTTCTCGGTGTTCCTCATGCGGTCAGTACGTCGAGAAGTCGGCCAACCGTTGTCCATGGGTCGTTCAAAATCGTCGAAGCCGGCGCCCGGGGGTCTATTCTCCAGGTTGCGGATGCGCTCGGCGCGGCGAGCAGCCGCTGACCAATGTCGAGACTGAGGGCGGTTGTAAGAGTTCGGCGAAGGGCTATCTCGATCACGATCTCGTTGCGCGTGGGCGAGGGCTCGAAGAGATGGCAGTCGGGGTACTGGAAGAGGTGGAAAGTCGTCGGCGGGCTCTCGAGAATGGCGACGGTAGGAGTTTGATCCCGACCGGCCAGACATTTTGAATAACTGCGGGACTGGACTTGACTGGGCGGGCTGCGGGCTTTCTACTAATACTGGGTACAATACTGCTGACCGTTGCGGACTATAACTAAGTATGGCTATGACTGTGACTTATGACGTGGGGATTTGGGCGGAGCGAAGCGAATCGAGGGTTTGATTGACGAAGGACCCTGTCTTTGGTAGATTTAGCTGACAAGGTGGATAAAGGGTCCGGCGTAGTAGCGACGGGCGGATAATGGTGAGTGATATGGTGGTGCTGATTCGATGTTGTTCACGCTGTCAGCAGACAATGAACCGTGCGTGCAATGAGCAAAGGTGTCGGTTTCTTTATCGTGCTACCACGTGAACAGGAACAGCCTGGGCTTGGTGTGGTCTCAACCATAAAGCAAGTATTAGGTATAATACGGTGCGAATGGCTTGGCTATGGGGAGTTTTGTTAGTTAGTATGTGAAAGGACAGTTTCACCTCCTAGTCACAGAAGCCCTTCTGCGAACTCTACAAAGACAATGCGCCTTTTTCTCTCTCTGCCTTGCCCTTTCTGGTACTGTATGCTCGTGTGCAGTGTACGCCTGACCTGACCTTGGCTGCAGTAGAGCATCATTGTGACAACCGCCGTACTTTGGCGGGGCGGGCATAGGTAGTCTAAGTATTGGACGGGACAGGGCAAGGCTCACCAAAAGAAAGAAAAGACGAATATCAATAGCGTCCGAGGTGGATAAAACGGTACGATAACAGAGCGGTGAGGCGTTTGTCAACTTGAACACAGGTTAATAAAGCATTATTATCATAAACAGGTAACGTTGTGGTCTGATATGAGTCAGTAATAAAAAATGGGTGTCGTGAGAAAACAGGCTGGGCTGAGTTGGGCTGGCTGGCCTTTGCAACATATGAGGAACAGACAAAGGCGGTAGAATAAGCCGCAGGGATGAATTGCCTAGACTCTGCCACATATTCGTTTCATTCGAGCAAAATGAGGCAGTATTCTGCGCATTGTCGTCTATTCTATATCGAAAGTAATTTTTCTTTATCCCTCCTGCAGTTTATGGGGTTCTAAATGTTTGAGGATGCCGTACTATGTGCCACATTGTACGAGTATTATTTTTGGTACAGTCGACCTGTTGGACTGGCATTGTGCTACCTGGGGAGGGAAGAAGAAATTGTGACACAACTTCGCTCTATATTTTCCGTAAAGCTAGACCTATCATGTCCGATGATGGCTTTGATTTTGTTTTATTTCTGTTACTTTGTCCCATTTCAAAGGAGCCTTGTATTAGTATAGTAATTCACATACTGTGATGAATCTAGTTCTAATCCTAAAGAAACTGATCATTCTAACAGTTGAGACCAAGAGCTTATCAACAATTGTTAAGTTTCTAGGACACGGTAAAACTACATGTGATATATACTATCTACTAGGTATCCATGAAATAGTCTTGGACTGTTCTTGGTGGAGGGTGTCCATTCTGTGAAAAGCGACAGATCAGGTGGATCTTAGATGATAGGTACTACACCATGCGCAGTACGTTATTAAGACCCGCGTCACATCGTACACTCGTATCTGTATAACTAAAACTCATTTATCGTGTCGATTTCTTATACAAACACTCAAGACAAAATTGATAATTGTTCATTCATCTCACGTGACTGACAGAAGCTTAACTACTACAGATCTAATCTGGTTCCCGCTTATCGGGAAACGGTGGTTGTTAATTGGGACAATAAGAAAACCAGACAGGAAAGACTGGCACAAGAATTATGCTAATAAAAGAGAGTAGGTAGATATGAGTGTATATGTAAATAAAACTTGATTGCATTCATATCTTTCAAGTCTATGTCATCGTGCCTTGCAGGCAATTAATTCCCCAGCGCGTTCAGGGCCCACTCCGACCTTCTGGCAAAGGATGCCGATCCCGCCAACAATTTCTGTCAACCAATCATTTTTATGCTAGCTCACTGAGCTACAGCGGACTCTCTCACCTTCAAAGCCAACATTCAATCCAATCGAGATATAATTATCTACAGCCTCCTCTTGACAAACAAGCAATCAAGAACCTGGCATAACATTCTTACCCGCGACGGCCCGGATACCTGCATACACAGTGAATAAAAATAATACGAAAACAGTCTGTTCTGTCTGGGAGGAGCTGAACATAGTCCCAGCAGGCTGGGCCTTTCCCGTCACGCGTCTTTGCCTTCTTATTCACAACATCTCTTTTTGCGATTTCGATCCGCACCCTCTCAACCTTATACGGGACCTTTTCGGCTTCACCTTGTCTCATCATATCTCATCTTCGCTACATCTTCACGTTTGTTGAGCTCCGATGGACGCCTCAAATCAAAACCAGGGCCAGCCTCAAGCTGTGCCTGAAGTGCAACAGCTTCCCGATACCCCAGCGCAACAGGGAATCCCTCCCATCGATGTCAGCGCCAACATGAATGGCAACGGCATCCCGCACCTCTCTAATCACGTTCTCAACCCGATGAACCCTGAAGCTTTGGCTATGTTGGGCGACCCTTCTCTCATGGCAGACCCTTCACTATTGAGCATGCAAATGCCTATGGCTGATCCATCTTTCATGATGCAGCCCGGAATGAATCTCTCAAATGGCCAAAACCAGGGATTTAGTCTCCCAGTAGCACCGCCTCCTGCTACTGTGAGCGCCGGTAAGTTTTGCACCCGTGAATCGCATATTCAGCTAGTACAGACTCTAACACGTCGCAGAGGAGATTGCTCTCTATGATCGCCAAATTCGCCTTTGGGGTATGGCTGCTCAAGCGAAAATCCAAAGCGCAAACATCCTTCTCATTACCATCAAAGCTCTCGCCAACGAGATCGCCAAGAACCTTGTCCTTGCTGGTGTTGGCTCTTTGACTCTTCTCGACAGTGCTACTGTTACCGAAGCCGACCGAGGTGCTCAGTTTCTACTTCCTGATGACGAGGACGTCATTGGTAAAAACCGAGCTCAGGTTGCCAGTGTCGCCCTGAGGAAGCTTAACCCTCGTGTCCACATTCATGTCGACGAAGAAGGCGTCAAGACCAAGGGCCCAAGCTATTTCGCGGCCTACGACATTGTCATCGCGACTGACCTTGACCCTGAGTCTTTCAACATCATCAACACAGCCACACGCCTGAATTACAAGGCTTTCTATGCTGCTGGCTGCCATAGCCTCTATGGCTTCATCTTCAGCGATTTGATCGAGCATGATTATGTCATCCAGCGTGATCTTGGAAACGTACCAACAGCCACTGGCACAGAAACTCGCACGCGCTCTATCGTTGACGTTCAGACCCGTAAGGAAGGCCCTAAAACAATTGAGTCCGTCACCAAGCGCGAACTATATTCCACGTGGTTCCTTGCCAGCGACGTTGCTGTCCTCCCTACCGAGTACACCCAGTCCAAGCGACGGCTCAAGAGTGTAACCCCTGCTCTGTCTTGTCTCCGTGCTCTCTGGGAATTCATGCAACTCCAGAACGGCCGTGTTCCCAGCACTCGCGAAGACCTTAAGATGTTCACGCAGATTGCCACTCAGAAGCACAAAGCCCTTGGTCTGCCCAGTGAAACACTTCGCCCTGAGTTTCTACGCAGCTTCCTTCAGAACCTCGTCAGTGAAATCTCTCCTGTTTCCGCTATCCTCGGTGGTCAACTTGCCCAAGATGTCATCAATGTACTCGGACAGACCCAGCAGCCTATCCAAAACATGGTTGTCTTTGATGGTAACACCATGGAGGCGCTCATGTACCCTCTGCACCCAGAAGGCTCTCTCGGAGCATCCCTGCTCACCGATCACACTGTTCCAAATGGTGGTGCACCTATGATGATGGGCGGCGGCATGGATGGTTTCCCTCTGGGTATCGACCCTACCGCGATGGGTGCTTTACCTCACCACAACAACCCTATCATGCTTTCTGGTGGTTTGCCCCAAAACGGCAATTTCATTGCTATGCCGGATGGTTCCCTCGCCGATCCTACACAACTCAACGCTGCGCCAGCACCTCAACAGCCCGTCCAAGAGCAGGCACCTCAGGCCATAGCAGAGCAACCCACACAGGAAGCACAGGCGAACTCCAATGCCTCAGAGACCCAGTAGTCGACTCGCAATCTTACCGATACGCATTTAGACTGTGCCATTTCACGGGGCGTTGTACAATTTCTGGAATGAAGTGAGGAAAGGGAATGGGATTCATCGTTGGCCTTTTAACAAGGATGCATGACAGTTGGGGATCAATGATACCTTTGTACACTACCTAATAAGAGTTTTCGCGTAAGGAATCATTAGGGCCTAGAAGATTTAATACAGCAATCTAAACTCAGTTGAACTACTGCAACGACTCAAAACCGAAGTAATCGGCCAACGGGGCGATCAGACTCAAGATTCCAAACAAAATCAGAGAGTGCAATATAGACACTCGATAAGCGTTGGAATCAATGCTCAACATACAGAATTCTGCAGTCAACACATAACCTTGACGATTTCCACAAATACACGCACAAATTCGATGATTGATAAACGTATTCTAGCATTGTTTCGCTTATATCTATGACAACCTGGCACAGACTCCTAGCAAACGGATCAAGCCACAAACCCCCAAACGCTAAGCGCCAGTTCAAATTCATCTTGGAAAGGGTATTTTAAACATGTAAAAAATCCAGATCACGCCTTACCCACCCACCCCGAATTGATAAAGAAATCGAATATGCGCCCTCCTTTTTGTGAGTCCAATCGACAAATCTCCTTTGCCTGCTTCTTCTTGAGTGTGCCGTTGGTCTTGAGAGCTTCTTTGAGTATTTGCTCCTTGATCATAAGGTATGGTTTGGGCTGTAGTCTAATGACCTCGCACAATTTGGCCTCTTCTGGCGTCAAAAGGTGCAAATCTGGGGCGGTGTCTTGTGTCATTGAGATGGGTTGCACGCCTGATATCGGCTGAGCTGTGTATCTTTGTTTGGTTGCAGCATGGCCATTGACCCCGTTGACGACATTTCCGTTGACCTGACCATTTGTCTGGCCATTGGGCTGTTCGTTGGAATGACCATTTGTCAACGCCTTGTTCTCTCCATTTACTTCTGGGTTGGCTGGAGGTAACAGTCGAGCAGGTAGTTCTGGAGCGATGAGTAGAGCTGCTCCACTGGGAGGTTCAGGTGGAGGTGGCTGCTTAGATCGCTGAGCAGACGCCAGACGTTCGCGATCCATTGAGCCCATGGGTATGGCCTTTTGAATTCGCGATGCCTTTTCATTCTCATACTTTTCTCCACTTCGAAGGTCTCCGATGCGAACATTGCGCCATTCTTGTAGTTGTGTAATGGCTTGTCGTAGATTCAGCTCATCAAGAAGGCCCTGGTTGAGCTCTTCAAAGTCCTGCCGGTTCATCATTCGGGCGAATGGCTTGGCCTTTTGCAATAAATCCTTCTCTTCCTTTGTGCGTTTCTTTTCCAATTTCGTATTTTCCCTGTAATCGAGGAGATTGTGTTCGAATATGACCTTTTTACGCTCCACACGTTGTGTTAGACGGGCGTTGTAGATGTCCATCACAGTAAGCTTGAGTTCCATTTCAGGTTCAAGTTCTCCAGTTCTGGGGTTGAGTCCATCACCTGGATCAAATTGCATCAGCTGAACAGCTTCCTCGGCCTCGTTCGCATATTCGGTCTCGAACTCTAAGCGACCAGGCATGTATCCCTGGATCTCGTGACAACTGGGTACACTGGCCGTCGGCTTGGTCTTAGGTTGTAGAGCTGGCGCATTTTTGGCTGCATCTCGTCGTTCCTCGATTCGTCTCTTCTTGCGCGATTGGAATTCTTCTCGAGGGATTTCATTCGCTAATTCGCAGTCATGGGGGCTGCATCGTTTTGGTAATGGAAAGGCAGGTGAGTCAACGAAGGTCGATAGGTAGTGGTCGCGAACTTCATCCTTCTCTCGGAAGCCGCCAATATGATCGGCAATGTCTGCCCATGAACCGAGACCATAGATCTCTGCACCCTCAAGGAGGAGCAGTTCTTCGTCGGCTCCCCATTCTCGAGCAAAGATGGGGAATGAGTTTTGCTCAATTACACGGAAAGCGTGCGTCGCGGGGTTATGAGCATTCCGAGATTCACCTTTGGCGAAGCATGAAACGCAAAGGTCAAAGTCACTACAGGCTGCGTCGGCACATCGGATGCGGACCTAAACACCAACATGATCAGCAACCCCATCATGACAAGGTCAGGTTTAACCGGGATATCCCCGAAACGCGTCTTGACGTTCCCAAATATTGGCAAGACAGCAGCCGGCAGCAAAGACACTTACAGTGGATGTAATATCGGATGAACAAACGTCGCAAACGTATTTGACACCACCTTCACCACCTCTGGTGACTGTTTTCTTTCTGATAACACCCATATTGTCGGTTGCGATGTCGGGCCGGGGAGTCGTTAATTACCCCCCTGTCTGGACGTGGCAGCGGACTCAGGGCCACGCAGGGCGCGTTGAAGGCGAAAAGGAGTGCTCAAAGTGACGCGCGAATATTGAGAAAGATGATGCGACGTGATATTTGATGAAAGACGAAGAAATGCGGTCGTTATTGATGGAGTTGGTGTTGGGTTGATTGGCCGAGGGGCCTGGATGTTGCGATGTTGTTGATTATGGCGCCTGCTTGAGCTATTCTGGGGCTGGTCTGAGCTGGACTGAGGCGTACGGATACTTGCTGCGGGTATCAAATGGGGGAACCGTCATTAATTTGACTCCACATCTCTGTTCTGATCACGTGAACACTCATCTATCCCACCAATGAACGACTGATAACAATCCCCAACGCTAGAACCCCACGAGGAAGGAAGCTCAGATTTGAGACGATGAAGAATTTGGGGAAACAGCGACTTTTTATATCAAACAGCTTGAATTATTTAATGTGTATGAATGACTGATGAACTCCAATTATAACATACTGAAGTACTAGAACCTCTGAAGAGCTCAGCTTATTACTATCCATGTGTCACAATGAATGCCTCATAACAATCCATACCCTGAATAATAGCAATCCAAACCTGTTATAGTCCACTAGACTCCCCCGAAAACACGGCCGAGAATATCACCGTTATCCGCTCCATTCAGAACTCCAGCTTGTTATAACTAGCAGCTATTTATTATTCTAGCCGCCTCAATCATCACCTGCGCGAACTTGTCCTGTAGTTTCATATAAATTGATGTTTCTGGACATTCTACCCCTCAATCTTCTCATATTGTCACCCCGCTATCATCATGCCTGATCAAATTCTTGACGATATCTCTCATCGCAGATACAATCCCCTCACGGATTCCTGGCTACTTGTATCCCCTCATCGCACGAAGAGACCTTGGCAGTACGTTTAACCAGTCTTGATCAGAACCAACTAACATGCCACAGAGGTCAGCAAGAGGCTGCTGTTGCGACAGAACTTCCTGAATATGACCCTCAAGTACGCTAATGACATCACATCATAACAACTTGATCTCTGACAACCTCAGTGTTACCTATGTCCCGGCAACCCACGAGCAGCTGGTGACTCCAACCCGAAATATGAAAAGACCTTTGCCTTTGTGAACGACTACAGCGCTGTCAAGCAAGATCAGCCCGAGTACGACGCCAAGGCCTCCTCCAACGATTTGGAGTCTCTTCTCCTCCAAGCCCAGGGTGTCAAGGGCGTATGCTATGTCCTCACTTTCTCTCCCAAGCATCATGTTACCCTTGCCGATATGACTGCCGAGGAGATTGTTCCTGTCATTGAGCATTGGACACGCATCTATGCCAACCATCTGACACCGTCAAATTCTCGTGCGGCTGAAGCTGACCAGCTTAACATCTCCATGTCCAAAGACACTGCTCCTAGCCCAGAGGAACAGTATAGATATATGCAAATCTTTGAGAACAAGGGCGCTGCAATGGGTTGCTCCAACCCTCATCCTCATTGCCAAGTCTGGACCACCTCTACTATGCCCGAGGAGCCAGGCAAGGAACTTGTTCAAATGGCCAAATACCGAGAGCAACATGAAGGCCGACATCTCCTGGGCGATTACGTCAAGTTAGAATTGGAGAAGCAAGAACGAGTTGTTTGGGAGAACGACGCATTCGTTATTGTATGCCCTTGGTGGGCTGTGTGGCCGTTTGAGGTCCTCGTTTTGCCCAAGCGACACATCCGGTCCCTTCTCGATTTCAAGCCTGAGGAGCGACTCCAATTTGCCGAGGCCATTCAAGAAGTCACCCGAAGATACGACAACTTGTTTGAGTGCAACTTCCCCTATAGCTCTGGACTTCACCAAGCGCCTCTTGATGGAACCCCTGAGGAGTTGGAGAGTGCTTATTTCCACATGCACTTTTATCCACCTTTGCTGCGCTCGGCCACAGTCAAGAAGTTCCTCGTTGGGTACGAGCTCTTGGCTGAGCCACAGCGTGATATCACACCTGAGCAGGCCACAACCCGTTTGAGGAACTGCGGAGCAGAGCTCTACCGAAAGAACCTATAGGCTTTACCCATCCACTTGGCTATTAAAAATCTACTAAATTATATATCCATCATGATTTGTTTGTCATTGTTACCCAAATTTTCTAGCGAATATCTACCACGAAACTCAAACCATACCCCTCGTACGATTGTATTGCGACACCGGCCAATTAGTTGTACTGGACGTAGTGGTCGCGGACCAGAGGCATCCAGATCAGGGAAGTGGAAGCCAGGGCGAATGGGAAGTACTGGGGCAGACCAAATGTCATGGTCTTGAAGACAAAAAGCTCACTGGCAAAATGGCTAAAGGCAACGATGTAGGTCCAATAAGCCAGAGTGTAGACAGGACCAATGTGGAGGTTGTAGGCGGCGTAGCATCGAACGATACAGGTGATGAGTGTCCAAGTACCGAACAGTCTGCCCGCGAGAGGAGTCAACTGGTCGGCGGCCTTGGGATCATTCTGAGCAGGGATCAATTTGTTCGTCTGATCCTCGGGTTCGAAGTTGTTGGTCTTGGAAGGGAGCTTGGGGTTGCGAATGAAACGGCCGTTGTAGACTCGCCGGGAAAAGTGCAGAGTGGTGTACGCCTGCAGCGAATTACCAATAGAGATGATGGAAAGCTGCAGTGGTCAGCATTTTATTCTGTAGAAGGATGTCTGGCGAGTCTTACGATGATCATGTAGTAGGGTAGAACACCCTTGGCTTCAGGGAGGAAGGGCTTGAGAGCATCCATGATGATTGATATGGCTGAAACGGAGTAGGAACGATTTCTTATTTACAGGCTGAATAGACGCAAATATTAAAGTGAAGGATTAAAGTTGAAGATAACTCCGGTTTCGTACGACATGCGATTTTTGGTGGGAGACACGGCCTATAATCGGTGACCAGAACAAAAGAAGCTTGGACCAACTCAACAACGTCAGGTCAGGGGTAGTCAAATCTACCTAGGTAGGTAGGTACTGGTCCCCAAAATTCAATTGACTGCCCAGCCTAAGCCAAGAGTAGGAGCCGAGGGGCAGAAGAGCTGCTTAATTATCTTGTGATTGACACTTTTCTATTCTTTTCTCTTCCTCTTTTTTGTACAGCAATTTACATTTTCTTGTTGCGCATCCCAACCATGACTGCCATCGCAGACTTTTTCGAAAACGTACCGCAGCCTCTGCAATGGGGTCTTGCTGGTGTTGGTGCTCTCTTCCTGGGCTCCAAGATTCTGAGCTATCTCCAGCTCGTCCTCAGCGCTTTCGTGCTCGGAGGTACCAACGTGAGTGTTTCTGCATGTCAATTGAAATTTCCCAGGCTAAGATTATTATAGCTGCGCAAGTACGGAAAGCCTGGCACTTGGGCTGTTATCACCGGCGCCTCTGATGGCCTCGGCAAGGAGTATGCTCTGCAGCTCGCTGCCAAGGGCTTCAACCTGGTCCTCGTTTCCCGAACTCTGTCCAAGCTGGAGAGCCTCGCCGCCGAGATTCAACAGAAGTACCCTGGAAAGGGCCTTCAAGTCAAGGTCCTCGACATGGACTTTTCCAAGAACAACGATGCCGATTACGAGCGCTTGAGCGAACTTATTTACGGTCTTGATGTCGGTATCCTCATCAACAACGTTGGCCAGAGCCACAGCATTCCTGTACCTTTCCTCGAGACCGACAAGGAGGAGCTTCAGAACATCATCACCATCAACTGCACTGGCACTCTCCGAGTTACTCAGACCGTCGCTCCTATCATGAAGGCACGAAAGAACGGTCTTATTCTGACCATGGGATCTTTCGGTGGATGGACACCTACTGCTCTCCTGGCCACTTACTCTGGTAGCAAAGCTTTCCTTCAGCAGTGGAGCAATGCTCTCGCAGCTGAGCTTGCTGATGACAAGGTTGATGTCTACCTCGTTCTGAGCCATCTCGTCACCACTGCCATGAGCAAGATCCGCCGTCCTAGTCTCCTTGTCCCCAACGCTCGTAACTTTGTCAAGGCTACCCTCGGCAAGGTTGGTCTTGGCGGTTACCAGACAGCGCCTTACACTTATACCCCGTGGTGGAGTCACTCTTTCATGCTGTGGTTTATTGAGAACATTCCTGGCGCCAACGGTCCCATCACAATGTCTGTCAACAAGAAGATGCACGAGGATATTCGCCGAAGAGCTCTCCGCAAGGCTGCCAGAGAGGCCAAGAAGCAGTAAATGCAGATTTGAGGCAATTGAAATGAATAGCTGGTAAAGTGATCATGTATCTATGGATATTGAGGATCGGAACAAAAAAGGAGGGATCGAATAATACTGACATAGTAAATGAGTATTGAAGTTGATTTGTTTGTTGGGATGAAATCTCGCCGTTGTATCACGACCACCAAACGTTCGGCCCTTTATCAGTAAAAATAATTATGTACGTTATCTCCCAACGGGGTTACTAGTGATTGTCCATCATAGTAGTGAAATAGAAAGGATGCATTGTCATGGAGACCGGCAGTAAAAGATGGATAATATCCCTGTTGTACCACATAGAACTGTGGTCTCTGCGGCTCAGTGCCATCTTGTTTTGTATATCTACATAATAGCGGTCCAAGAGAAAGGAGTCGAGGCCTGGAGTGACTCTGGGACTGAGGCTCTGCGATCTATTTCAACAGATACCTTTGAAAAAGCTAAAAATAACCGGGTTTCGCATCAACGCTAAGATATTGGGAAACAAAGATTGTTTGCAACATTCAAAGAGGTTATTTATTAAAAACTCAATCTAAACACCATTAGTTATTGCCGTTGTTAATGCATTTGTTTGCTAAAATCTTCATGACGCGTGGTTACCGCTCTCTCAGCCTTGCACCAAAACGGTGTTAGCGCTCAGGCCCCAGTCGCGAAAAATCCGTGCTCCATATCCAGCCTCCCCAAGCTCCGTCAAATTGTTTATCATTTTCTCTAGCATGCAACACCTGCAATAGCCTCTATCTCAACCCCGACGACGACGCGATTTAATCGAAAACCAACGACGAGGTTATCGACGCGACAACAAGGGATTGATATCCTTGCCATAATTCATCCCGCGCGCCAGGCAATCGTCGCTTTTGATGATCCGCGATCTGCTCTCATTGGTATAGCAACGACCACTGGTGAAGCTACCCAGGCCCGCCGAGGGCTTCGATTTTGCTGCCCATAATGTCGTTCCCACAAACCACTCCCGTTCGGCCAGTTCCAGGCGCATTTTTGAATACGCCTGCTGTCACCTCGAGATACCAGCAAGGCTCCGATCCTGTGCGCCGACAGCTGTTCCAAGTTTCTGAGGGTGGCCAGTCTGTATCCAGTCTAAGGAGCGCTGCGCCAACACCATCAACAACATCGCGAGGTGTGACAGTCACAGGCTTGCCAGTAGCGAGGCCATCCAGCGGCGATGGCTTGATTGCTCCGACTGCGCTGCCGCCTCTACGATCCGAAAATGTCCCCCCCGTCATAAAGGCGGCCAAGGCCATCAACACTTGTCTCCAGGCTGATGGACGCTATCCCGACTTGGACTCATACTGCAGACGTAGGTTCAGGATGCTGCAATGGTAGAAAAAGCTAACAACGACACCAGAGGGCGCGTCATCCGATTACGATCTCGAAAGCACCGATTCCGCTATGGCCCCCTTCCACAAAACCCAGATGTATCCTATCCCGAACCAAGTTTTCGATCACTACAACGCTGGCGAGCTTCAAACTTTGATGGGACTCTTTGCTGAGATTAACCATGCTTGGGTTGTTATTGATAACTCCTTGTTCTTATGGGACTACACGCATCCTGACCCTGAGCTCATCGGCTTCGAAGACTCACCGCACACCATCCACGCCGTCGCGCTCGTACCTCCCAAGCCAGGCATCTTTGTCGGTTCAATCACTCACATCCTGGTTGTTGCGACTTCTCAGGAGATAGTGTTACTTGGTGTTTCGGCCACAGATACTCCTTCGGGCACCAAATCGGTAAACCTGTATCAAACGAAAATGAACCTTCCTCTACGTGGCACCGACGTTCGCGTAATCACCGGATCCTCTAATGGCCGAATCTTCTTTGGTGGTAGCAACGACATCGATATTAATGAGCTTTACTACCAATCCGAAGAGAAGTGGTTCTCGAATCGATGTGGAAAGATCAACCATACGAATCCCGGCTGGTCTTCAGTTGTCACCCTACAAGGAAGCTTCTGGTCGCAAAAGAGCCCCGAACACCTTGTCGATATCGTGATTGATGATTCGAGAAACCTTGTATATACCCTCTCGAGTCGCTCGACCATCCGAACATACCACATGGAGTCGCCCGATCGACTGAACAAGGTTATCGAAAAGGAAAAGGTCCATTGCCTTCGCGACATTGCTCACATGATTAGCCAGTCTCGACTGCTTAACGATAGAGTCGAAATCGTCGCGATCAGCCCCATCTCCAAGCAAGAAGCCGCAAAGCTCCACCTAATGGCCTTGACGAATACTGGATGCAGACTGTTCTTTAGCGCTACAAGCGCTGCATCCTATATGTACGGTTCCTCGAGCAACCTGGCTCCCCAGAGTATGCAGGTTCAATTCATCAAATTTCCTCCAGGCCAGAAGTCGCCCTATGCTGGCAGCGAGACAACTATCGACCTCGAATCAACATCTCTCACATGGAGCCGACAGGGCGCGCGATTTCCACCTGGATATTTCTTGGATTTTGTTAGTAAGGAGTCGAACCCCAACGAAGATTCTCTATTTATTTCGGGACCCGAGACGGGACGTCTTAAGAATACGCCCCCGACATCCCCCCTCAAATATCATGAGAGTGGAATCTGGATTGATATAGGAAGTAGAGCCGAGGCAGTTGGAATCATTACACAGCCGTTCGCTGCAGCACCGCAACCTCTAGGCTTTGGTAACGAGTTAGCTGTTCAGTTTGACGATGCACCCAGCGAGTTTGCGGTTCTCACCAACACTGGTGTTCACATCATTCGGCGAAGACGTTTTGTGGACATCTTTGCTTCTGCGATTCGAGGTGCTGTTGGAGACGAAGGGTTGGAACTTATCTGCCGCCGGTTTATTAACACTTACGGCCGTGTAGAGACAGTTACAACCGCTTTGGCTGTCGCCTGTGGTCATGGAGGCGACTCTCGACCTGGTGCAGCGCGTGCCATTGACCAGGCCACTGAAGACCGGGCCCGATCCGTCTTTGTTGACTTTGGTGGCCAGCCCACAATGGCCGAGACTGACAGCGCATCCCTCACAACAGAGTCTGTCAACCTCTCCTCTCGACACGACGCCCTGGCTCTGTACCTGTCCCGATTGATACGCCAGTTGTGGAAGTCGGCTGTTATTACTCCCGGCGTCTCACCCACTGGTGGTGTCACCATCGGCTCTACTATTCCTCTTTCCAAACTCAGCACTGTTCAAGAAGCGTTGGAGCGTCTAAGGAGGTTCCTCGACTCTAACCGAGGTCTTATCCAGGGTCTGTCCGGCCCGTCTGACCTCCAACACGTGTCTAGCCGCCAAGAGGAGATTGCTCTTCAGGCAGAACACCAAGCTCTGCATGCTCTTCAAAAATTGATGGAGAGCATTTCGGAGGGTATCTCTTTTGTGCTAATGCTTTTTGACGAGCGTGTGGCCGACATTTACACCCGACTCGATGATACCGCTCGACAACAGCTCAAGGATCTCACATACGAGAAACTCTTTTCTCAAACAGATGGCAAAGATCTGGCTAAACTCCTTGTCAAGGCTATTGTTAACCGCAACATTGAGAGTGGTTCCAATGTTGAGACTGTTGCCGACGCCCTGCGAAGGAGATGCGGCAGCTTCTGTAGCCCTGATGACGTGGTGACTTTCAAGGCCCAAGAACAGCTCAAGCGTGCTTCTGAACAGCCCCTTCAAACCAACCAGTCACGAAGCTTGCTTCATGAGAGTCTCAGGCTCTTTGAGAAGGTTGCTGGCAGCCTTACTTTTGCTAATCTCCAGACCGCTGTCCAACAGTATATCGACCTCAAGTACTATGCTGGCGCGATTCAGTTGTGCCTTGTTGTCGCACGGGAGAAGGACAGGGGTAACACAGCTCTTTCTTGGGTCAACGATGGAAAGCCCTCGTCTGATCCTCGAGGCAATGCCTTCAACGATCGCAAGCGTTGTTATGACATGATTCATGATGTACTTAGCCACCTGGACGCTGCGTCAAGCAGTGAGCCCGAAATGGTCGACGGTCGTTTGACCTTGATCGCTACAAAGAGGCTTGAGGCCTACAAGGTTGTGAATGAGTCGGATGACGAGGTGTTCCACTTTGACCTCTATGAGTGGTATATTCAACAAGGTTGGACCGACCGCATCCTGGCCATCGATTCCAACCACGTCGTTACCTTCCTTCAGCGACTTGCTGGTACCAATATCGAGCATGCTGACCTACTCTGTCGTTTCTACACCAACCGCAGCCGCTTCTTCGACGCAGCCGAGGTGCAGGCCGAACTTGCTAACTCCGATTTCCCCATCAGCATCAAGGATCGAATCAGATTGCTCAGCTTGGCCAAAGCCAATGCCAACGTTTCTACGACTGGTATTAGCCGACAGCAGCAACAGATGCTAAACCACAGCGTCACTGAGTTGTTGGAAATTGCACACATCCAGGACGATCTGCTTGAACGATTAAGAGCCGACGACCGTATTGATCCCGAGAGGGCTATTGAGATCGAGGATGCTCTCAAGGGCAAGATCCAGGGTCTCTCCGAGGTAAGTTACCTGGCTCTGCCTGCAAATTCTTTTGCTTACATGCCTTTAGCTTTTCAACGACTATGCCGACCAGGCTGGTTACTACGACCTGTGCCTACTCATCTACCATGTCGCTGATTACCGTAACCACATGACCATATCCGGTACATGGAGCAACCTAATCCAGCAGACACACGATGAAGTCATGTCTCGGCTAGAAATGTCTGAACCTGGAATGCCCTCGCCACCCCTACCCTACGAGTGTGTCACCAGCAAGATCCAAAACATTGCCCACCGCACATCACTCGACAGCTTTATCTTCCCTATCCAAGATCTCTTACCAGAACTCTGCCGTTACGCAGTGGCGTACCAACAAGATGCCACAATTGGCGCAGATCCCACCTGGCCAGTCCAGCTCTTCCTCACTTTGGGGGTTTCCCATGACATGATTGTCCGAGTACTGGAAGGTGTTTTCGATAGCCAAGATTACGGTTTCAGCGGATCCGTACGAAACCGCATGATTGAGCTTATTGTTTATGTTGTTAACGACTGGGTGGCCGAAGCCCGCCGACGTGGTGGTGCAGGCAAGGGCGGCGCTATTGGCCCTTCTGTAGCCGACCTCCTCAAGAGATGCGACGCGGCCTTGCCTCCTCCCGGACACGGCAACAACGCCGGCGGTGCAGACCTGGCTGATGTTAGGCGAGTGCTCAAGGGCCTGAAGAGAGAAGTGGATGGCCTGTCACAACGGGTTCCCACAGGAAGTCTTCGGTTTGCATAGGATAAGCTGGTAAGCGACGATAGATTGAAGAGCATAGAGATTTCAGAGTTTGAGAATTCGACAGTTTTGAGTAGTCTAGTTGGTGCAGTCGGGTAGTGGCACTGTTTTTGTCAAAGGGATGATGAATATGCTATAGGCGCCAATTGGCACGAGGGTGCGTTGTACTGTACAGGTTCAAAGGTATTTTTACATGTAATTATTAAAGACATGGGGGTTGATAAAAGGCGCCCCGAAAAGAATGGAAGAAATCCAAGAGAGGACAGTTGTCTATGACTCTGTCATTAGTGTGTTGACCGCCAATATCAGGCAGTGAATGTTATGCTATGGATGGGGCAGTCTCGTAAGTCCATCCACCAACACCCAGTCATTCATGGGTTTTTACAAGGCGACCACAGTAGGAGCAACGCGATGCAGCGTTACGTTGACTATGCGTTGCTCTCTTTGTTTTACCGCTCTGCTTTAGGCCCCGATAGTGAGATGGCAGCGGTGAGATGTGGTATTGGGTGGTGAGGCCTGCATATGTTCGCCTCACTTTGCGAGGTTAGGCGAAAAGTGACACGCCACGCGTGAAATAGGTGTTCAAAAGGGCCTCACGCAGAAGGCGTGAAGCCTAGTGGGGTATTGGGGGTCGCCGTTGTGAGGCGAAGATGTTGGATATATAAGTTTGGTGTATGGCAGGATAGTTTGATAGTGAGTCAGACTCAACTCGGCTTGCCTTTCTGGGTTCTACTCTACAGCCACTACTTTCACTATGGTCTGAGACCTCGACTATATTTCTTTTTGTCTTCTTTCGGAGCTGGACTCCTCGATACAATACATATTACATACATATGCACATCGATGATGATGACTGGTTCATCAACAACCACGATGAATACCACTTTACGTTTTACCACGCTTCAAGCGTGAGTCTTTTACCCAGCGAACAGCAAAGACATGTTCAAACATGTTGGCTTCGCTGGGCACCACGTTCAAGACCAACCTCGCAGAGTTTCCAACAGTCTCAACTTTCAACTACAACCTCGCAAGGTTCTTGGTCGCCCATACTAGACAGGATCCGGCGTCCGGTATGGTTCACAAAAACAATACCGACTTTTTGTATCTCTTCGTCCGGGATGGACTTTGGATCAGATACTTGATGGTCGCAAGAGTTAATGGGGAGGTTTGTCGGTCGCTTTTATAGATTGGGCAAAGGTTTGGGCAGTTATAGAGAATGGCTTATGGGATATAGACTGGGTTGGTAGAACATCAGAGTTCAAAAGCATTCTTTCTATAATGTTTGGGAAAGAGGTTTACATGATCATTCATGAGTTAATTCTTTGTATGATTATGTTCAAGTATGGAGGTGGCTAGATTGAGTTACTGTCAGACACATTCGATCCAACATACTGGATAATTTTCTTATTCTAATAGATCTGATAAGTCTTTTATCTTATTCTTCTCATTCATGTCCTTTGACAGATAATTTTAATTGCTCTTAATTGCTCCGCATATAAATACCTTGATGAATATCCCGATATAGTCTCCGTACGGCGACTTTTCGGAAACTTCAATTATTATAAATATCCTCAAAACGACGTCCGAATATCTTGATTAGCATCTTCTCTCACACTCATGATCAGATCTACAATACCAATTGCAACAAAAGCAGCCCACTCAGTAACAATGGCCACCACAAACGTTGATCCCGCCTTAAAAACTCTCAGAGAGCTCTACACCACCATGGACAAGGGCAGTCTTGAGGAGCAAATGATCTACGTCTCACGAACCATTATGCCAAAATTGATCAAGAGTCTTCCCCCTCAAATGGGAATATCAGAAAAGACGTCGACTCCTGTGGCGTTTCTGGACAGTGCCTGTGGGAGTGGTGTTTTGACTGATGCTATTCAAAAGACACTGTCCATGGATGTCCTCGACAAGAGCACTTTCATTTGCGCAGATGCTTCGGATGGAATGATTGCCATTGCAGAGAAACGACTTGGACTTGAAAGCTGGGTTAATACAGAAGTTAAGAAATTGGATGCGACAGTGAGTTGACTCTTGTTTGATGTTGCAGCATACAACTAACACTGAGATGCAGGACACTAAGCTGGCTGAGAATTCGTTCACGCATGTTGGTCTAGGTCTTGCACTTCATCTTATCCCTAAGCCAGATGCTGTCCTGGCTGGTAAGTAAATGACCTGGACCGCGTCTTGAAGCAATACTAAAACATAACAGACTGCAAGCGCATACTCAAACCAGGCGGTATCTTTGGCGCAACAACATTCCACAAAGACAACACCTTTTGGGTTCCAGATATGAGAGAAGCCTTTGCATCATTTCCTTTCGAAGCGCCCATGCCAGAAGTTATGCCTATGCAGATACACGACCAAGGCGAATGGACAAGTCCAGCGTGGATAGAAGAGCACCTCAAGGAGCAAGGTTTCCAAGATGTCCAGGTCAATGTTGATCATGACAGATACTTTCTGAGGAGTGCCGAGGAGTACATGCTACAATGTGGTATGATGCTGGGATGGGTGATGAATACTTGGTGGAGTGAGGAAGTGAGGAGGGAGCATCCGCTGGAAGAGGTGAAGGAGTTGTTGAGGAAACATTTAGAAGAGAAGTATGATGGAAAGGGTTGGTATATTGAGTTCAAGGTCATTTGTATGACTGGAAGAGTAGGGTAGTTGAGGCCCAGACAGGTTATTCCTATATAGTGCGTAACTGTTTGTTTCTCTGGTGTGATGCGCGGCCTGGGATACCCTGCGTTACTTTGGCCTCACGGTTAAAGCAACCTTACGTCCTTCCATTTTTTTTCATTATTTTGTATATTTAACGTTTGCAGCTGTTCGATTCTCATACCTACTGAGGAGTGTATGTTGTGTAAACTATATAATGTGTAAATGTTTGTTCTTCTGCTGTGACGCGCGACCTGGGATACCCTGCGTTCCTTTGGCCTTACGGTTAAAGTAACCATTACGTCCCTTGATTTTTTTTCTCTTTTTTGTATTTTTAGAGTTTTCAGCTGTTCGATCCCCTTATCACGTCAAAGAGTGTACATCATGTAAACTACATAATGTGTAAATGCTGGTTGCTTTGGTGTGACACACGACCAAACATACCCGCTTCGCTTGCTTTGGCCTTACGGTCAAAGCAACCATTACGCCTTTCTTTTTTTCCTTTTTCTTTTTGTATTTAAAGTTTACAGCTGTTCGATTCTCTTGCACGGCTTTTTCTGTCATTGATTTCTGCAAATATGTTCTATCCGGCATTTAATGGCTTTGGCTTCCACAGTACAGAGTATGATGACTTTGATATCGCTATTCCCCACGTTTAAGTCTCCAAGTCTCCGCCGTAATCCCTGCCTAGTGGCTCCCACGAGGTCACGTGCTAACACGATGATCATCTCTTTCGCACACCCTCTAGAATCATTTTCCACAACTCTTCCTTGTAAAACTCTCATTTCCGATCTTTTATTTCGTAGTTTAGGGTCGCGTTTCTTTCATGAGTCTTTCTTTTTTTCTCCGAAACCAAAAGCGAGGGTTCTCGCTGGCCCCACTATAGACCCCATGTGGCTGTTCCAGCACCTGAGGCCACCACCACACTCTTCCGCAACACCACGACATCGGGAAGGAAAGAACGACCATCACGACCACAGATTCATCCCGTCACCTTCCTAATCAACCCTTTTTCAACACTATTTAAACCATAAACAACCCCAACTTCCCAACAAGGGCGTAATGGTGGCGCAGGGGTATAATCGCGTTGGTCGTGTGTCACAGCCGACCGAAGATCGCTGGTTCGAATCCAGTCCGACCTGTAAATAAGAAACAGGTGCGTCCCTTGTTCCCTGGGGCAAACCCCGGGGCCTAATTCCTCTTCGTTCTGCGTTGAGGGGTGGAAGTAGTAGGCACCTAAAAATGCTATGCGAACCATTTTGCTGTTGTGATGGACGTGAAGCGTTGTCAGTGCAATGCCCATATTTTTTTTGACATGACTAGAATCACCAATTCCAATATGACGGCGATATAAAGATGGTAAGTAGGTTATCGGCGTCTTTTTTTGGACTTGATAGCGACACTAGGTTGCGTGTAAGTCGGCGTGATAATGTAGACGTTACTACCAGACGTTGTCGACTTACACGGTCATGGTGGAAAAGAATCAAACCTACAAGAAAGCCTCGTCACTACTAAATCTCCTACAAATATCCCATCAATTCAAAACAAGAGCCGAATAATCAACAATGCGAATTTCATTGTTTCTTCTATACAAGTCAATTATTGTCTTAGTATTCTGTCAAGATCCTCCCTTGGCGTTGACAAAATGACACGTGATGCATTTAGTCAAGGGTAGCTTTATCTCCACATAGGTAGTCTCGACCTCAGCTTCATCGCTCCCAGGAGAAGAGGGGACAGCCAAGTGTTACCTTGCTTTTCTTATCTTTTGATCGCCATGTTATGATTTTGATAATCAATTTGGACTCTTCAAGTCGCCAATTGTCCGAGGCTGGTTAATTCCTGAACCTCATTCTTGCGCCCTCCTTATCGTTATAATCCCCCATCATGATTGCTTCCACCTGGACCTTCGTCGCCCTTGGCGCATTCTCGTCGCTCACGGCAGCAACACCAGCTCGAGAAGATGCGCTTCCATCATACCATTATAACGCTCCTATACCTGTTGAGTGCATGAGCCGTAACTCGTACGTCCCTTTTTGAAGCAGGCGCTAGAGCACCCCTGACACGAAGGATAGAGAAACAGGCGAACACCTCGAAAACGAAAAGCACGAGATCGAGTGGAAACCCTTTCCCACATGCAACGAAACAGGTCGTCCCCTCGAATTCAACTATGGTAAAGAAGGCGAAGTCAACTGTACAATCGCTATGATCGATGACCCCTTCTTCCATCTCCTCGAATTCTACATCCACTCCGATGCGCCGCTGTCCTGCCGCATTCCTGCTCGCCCAGCCGCAGAAGTCGAGGTCATTGGCGAGAAAGCTCCCGACCGCGAATACGTTCCTCTTGTTTTTACCCTCGCTGGCACGTTGCAGCTGAGCCACATCCATATCAGCACGCATATGAATGTTTTGCTGCACAGCACGCCGAAACACCACACACATCCTCACGATAGTGGTGTGTTGGACTCTGCTATCGCGTACAGCACGAGTCCATTGCATCATTTGCAGGGCTCACATACACGCAAGTTAGTGATCGGGGATCCTCTACCTTTGTCACTATCGGTGCGGTGGTTCCCTACGCCAGCGCTACCCAAGACAGAGGGCAAGGTGGAGTGGCAGGGCTTAGGAGGTCATATCTACGCAAGTACTGTCTTTTACAGTCTTGTGTCTTTTGGCGCTGGTGTTCTAGTCGCTGCCATGTATACATTGGGTGTGGTGCTACCCAAGAGACTTAAGGGACGAGCGCTTGGAGGAGCTACACCCTTGGGATACGGGGTGAACACTGTGGGTAACGGATGGGGTTATTCAAAGCCGAATAAGAGATCGGATTAAATGTCTGTTTGTACAATGCATTTATGGAGTCATGGGTGGACATGGGCTTTGGCAATGTAGAGTTAATAATAAGAAAGAGCTGGTGATTATCAACACCAACAATGTATATCATAAATTCCGTCTACATTTATCCAGATTACGTTATTTACTGTGTCTTTGACTTGGTATCATTGTTTACGCGTCGCAACAACCTCATATACATATCCACAGCCATGATACCCGCTTCAATATTCATCAGCAGTACTCACGACAAGAGAAGGACAAAACTTACGTAGAAGAGCGTAAGGGAAATATGTGCCCCAAGCCAAAGTCAACTTTTGCTGATCATTCACCATTTTCGGTCCCATAGCCAAAAGCTCAGCGACACAAGCGACAGAGCCCATGGTAGTCAAACACGCAAAAACCAGTCCCGCAAGCTCGGTAGGACCAGAAGTAGGCTTCTTGGACGCCATGTTCCAGATGACATACGCCGCAAGGGGGAATTGAACAAGGAATTCAATGTAGTACATGCTGTGAAGCCACTCCCCAGTAAAGGCTGAGCCGTAAAACGGATCGCCTGAGAGGGAGATGTAGGTGTTGCGGATGACTGTGAGGAAGTGCAAGGGAGCTTTGGGGGAGACATAGAGAGATTCTGGGTAGAATTCTGTAAAGTCGAGGACTGAAGGTGTCAGATTGAGTGTGTGAGAGTGAGGGTGTGCATACCGATCATGCCGATGAGTTGTGGAATGATCATGACCAGGTAAACCCAGTCGCGAAGTGGTTTTTGAGCCATTGTTGGAAAGATCAAAGTATAAGGGATGTCAAAATGTTTATGAGATCGATTGAATTACCGACGGTGATGTTGTTGTGTTATGTTGTTGAAGAGGGGCTTAACTATTTGGTCTGTCGGGAAATGAAAAGTGATCCCGGCGCCGGATCCTAGTTCCGCCCGAGATTCTCGGCCGCCGATGACTTTATAATTTTATAATCACTGTAAGCCATGGACTGACTATTAACATAAAGAAATGCATGAAAATGGAAGAAGAAATAATGATAAACTACATCAGACGGAAGCTGGGATTCATTCTGATTACGAAGGGTATATGAGCCATAGAGAATGCCACACTATCCAGTCCTCCCATTATGTTATACAAGTCAACACTTAGTGACAAATACCATTATGCTTGTATCGTTCACTGAACAGCTGTAACCGAACTCAGAGACTTTTCCAAAGACTCAACATCATATCCAGCCATCAAATCTGCCCAAAAATCATCATCAAACTGGAAATCCGCCGCCCAATTGGGATTACTCTGCAGCACCGTCGACGGCTCTAGAGCAGCCTGCGCCTGTTCAATTTCGCGCTGCTCATCCTGCGGAATCTTGGACATATACCACTGCCGAATCCATCTGACCTTGAAACTCGACTTGAGAAACACGCTGCTCCCGTCTTCCATCACTCTTCGGCGTCGGTTGAGTCTTGCCGCTTCTTCGTCTGCTTGTGCGAACTGATCGCTTAGTTTTTGGAGAACGTTTTGGAACTGTAGACGTAGACGCGCAGCTTTGACATCCCAGTCGGGAGAAGCTTCGGCAAAGATGAGGCGGGATGCTGTGACGGTGACAAAGGCGAGGACACATGTTACTGTGCAGGGTAGAATGGAATATATCGAGGCGGGGACGCCAGTGTGGTGCTCTAGTGCGCCGCGGACGGCTTCGAGACACTTCCAAATATATTCGGCGCGTAGAAAGGGTTCGTTGAGTGGTGCATCTGTTGTTAAGAGGTCGGGGGATTTCATGGTAAGGACAGGTTCGTAGAGACGAACGATCAGAGAATCGTAGTGAGCTTTGAAGCCAGCTACACACTGTCAGTAACTGTTAATCCTCAAGAGGGGCCTGATACTAACGCGTTTGCTTTACAGTGTCCGGTTGCGCTTCAAAGAACTTGTCCAGTTCGCGATGGACATTATCAAGAGCCATTGCTGTAACGGCGTTGAAGGTTCTTGGTGTGGGATCCATAAGATCAATAGCTGGTATGATGCTATACCCACGATCGGCCATGTGCTGCATACGAACTAGCGAAACGAGATATGCATCCGACTCGAACTCGTTGCCCTCGACAAGACTGTCACAGCATTGTGATAGGTGTGTGCTCCAGTTCAAGAGCGTGCTCTTTCTGAAGTTTGAGTTAAGTCTGCCTCGTTAGTCAAATACAGTCTCCAGGAGAGGTAACCTACAAATTTGTGATGTGGTAGACGCCCAATACAGCACGTTTATCGGCTAATGACTGGTAGACTTTTCCTTTCAAGCAAGACTTGCCCATGGTCGTCCACGCGTCTCCGAGCATAGTCTTTGGTCCGCCCAGAAATGACCCAGCAAACTTGTCTAACCTCAGATCAATGACCAGGCCGATAGCAATCTGGACGATATTCGTTACTTGGAGCTCTCCGTAGAAGTGAAAGTCGTTCCTACAAAATCAGCGCTTGTAATAGTCCCTTTGCAAGAATAACTTACCATCCAAGGTATATCAGGATAGCCTGTAGTATATCCACAGACTTTTCCTGTCTCACGATAACGTGTTCTGCCAGATACTTTCGGAACCACGCCTTGAACTCCATCTGCACCTTGTCCTCCAACGGGGATACAACCGCCAATATGGTCCAGAACAACAGGCTTGACTCTATGTACAGCTCATGCGAAGTCATATGACCCGACAAAGGGACAAAGGGAAAATGCGGCACGTAGTCCCTTTTGTAGAGGGCCAATCGCTCCGAGGCTTGTGCATGCGTGATGCGAAAGCCTGGAAAGAGTTCGACATTGGCAGCGAAGTTGGGAGGAACATCGGATCCAGAAGGGATCATATCTAATGACCTTGGGCTTACTGAAAGCGACGCCATAGATTGAGATTGAGGTTGGTTTTGTTCTTTGGGGCTTTCGGGGGTTAGAGGGGAGAGGTTATGACGCTGGTTTGCCGCGAGTAGAGAGACGATACCGTCAATCTTTTTCTCCAACTGCGCAACTCTTCTGCAAGCTGTTAGTACTATTTCGATGGGAGGAGTATTCGTGCATACGTTGACTTGCCTCGCTTCCTTCGTTGTGTGACTTCTGGTACTTGACAGTCAAGCTTCATTCGTAAACATCTACCCAGCATGAGCATTGATTACTGTTTATTTAGGGACATCATACCTTGAACATGCCTTTTCTGGACGTCCAGAACCAGAATTAGGCCACTGGCACTTCATTTTGAGTCTTGCGCAGTTCATACACGCCCTTGTCTTGTGCTGGTCCTGCGACCGAACATGGCTATCGGAGTATTCATCCATGACGAACAACGTAATAAAGAGGATCAAGGATTGGACGAGAACAAGAAAAAGAGTAAAACCGAAAATGATAACATGCGATCAATTAATTAATTAATTGAATCTGTTCTGTTTTGCGCGGAGGTAAAGATGAGATAACGACCGGTAAACCCGGGCATCGGGTGTCTTTTTAATGTCCGGTCCTAGTAGAAATCCAGCGTCCAAGCCTCATTCGAACAGTTTTGGGGCGGGATACGGGGGTCTTTTTATCCTCCGGTCTCCGGTTCAAGGGATGGTCTGAGAGGCGTTATAGTGCTTACACCTACAGTCACCAACAGCAAATATCGACAGTCTATTTAATTGAGCTCATGGAATTGTTTCGGATTCTCAAAAGGTCCGATTTATCCTAATCTGGTGTTCTGATCATTATTTGCCGGTCAAACACCACAAGAAAACACGATAACGAACACAGCTACTAGAGCAGGTATGTAAACTAGGTCTAATACTTCTGTCTACGTTGTTTGACATTCCGTGTCTTCTTCTCCAGCAAAGAATATCTGGTGTGTAAGATCGGACAGAACTCTAGCCGAGTTCGTTACAGTCTTTACCGCCACGAAGCCCAAATCCGACATACCAACATCAAAGGTAGCGTATAATTTTCGCAGGTATCTTGTTCTGCTCAATACGTATCATCGTTTCGAAACCGTGAATAGATTTCACGCAAGATAGGAGAGCAATCAGAGCTGTGAGTGTCAGTTAGCTAAGACGACCAACCATGGCTGGGACATACATACAAAATCACATTTTGGAGAATTGCGTAGAGGACAACACGTATCTTATTGTCAACTAAAATCTAGTACATTCATTGTTAGTGTCAACAAAGGAAATAGAAAGGAGTGTATCATACCGAAGATGTTTGGCCGCAAAGAACGTGTCCACCGCCATCTTTCCAGAGCATGTTCTGTCGACATAGGAAATATTGCACACTGGGTCCGTCCGCCGCAACGATGAGGTGCCTAAGAGCATCTAGAAGCCATCGAGTTTCTAATCGAGTTGCGAATAGAAAGTCCCATGGCGCGTCGTGTCCACAACTTGTCTGTTTGGCCAGGGAACTCTGATTCCCCTGGCGGTGGCGCCTTGAAGTCGTCAGGGCGAAGACCGTTTGTTACGGCCTTGTCATCGAGGGCACTCTCGTCGATTTCAGGAATCGTATCGAGAGGCGAGCCGATCACACTGCAAGATGATTAGTTGTCTCGGGTCTTGCAATGTAGGGGAGGAGAAGTTGCTTACTTCTTGTCGTTCTTCTCCTCCTTCTTTTCTTCCTCGACCTTTTCCTCGGTCTTGGTCTCTCCCTTTTCCTCCGTATCCTCGTCATCGAGCTCCATTCCCAGGAATGGAGCTACTTCGGCCTGGAGGCGAAGATTCTCACGTCGCTGGAGACGCTTTTGCTTTTTGGTGAGAACGATTTCCTCAGAGCGGTCTACGTTTTCGTTGCCGAAGTTCCCCATCGAGGCGCTCTTTCGGCGACTGGGCCCGTCGGTTGACTTTTCGGGGGTTTCAGAAGAAGGCATCTTGTTCGTCTGTCTGTAGATAGATGGTGTGAGGTTTTGGTTAGATCTGTTGACGTGTGAGGTGGTGTTATTGTCTGATATCAAAAGATATGATAAAAGTTTGTGGTTAGAATGGAAAGGGATGAAAGTTTAGTCTGGGGATTTGGTATGATTTATACTCCTTCTGAACAAGAAGATGAGAGAACAGCGTGGACTCGTTGGCATGGAAATGCACCGTATTCCAAGTTATTTTACGCGTTTTGGCCGCTTGTCTAGGCTGCAGTGAAGTGCAGATGGCGCGTTCGGGGTCAGTGACAGGCACTTGGGAAATAACAACGCCTAGTACTGGCAGTTGTTCAGCAGTACCGAGCTTGGACATCAACAAATTACAATGGATATCTTGTTGATATGATGTCCAAATGTACTGAGTAATAGTAATACTGGGAACGTGAAGCTTGTTGGACAAAAAACGAATCAGTGATATCAAAACCAGAAATTGTGTGGGATCGCATCCAATCAGTCATAAACAAGTAAGTATGCAATATGAACCCAAAGAGTAAAAGGTTAGTGGCACGAACTTAATGATGTTCTTCATCGAGGTGCCATTGTTCAAGCAACAGACCATCATAATCTTTGTTCATCCATGGTAGACCTTGTTATGAGCAGTGTTGTCTGTTCATGGTCATTGATAGTTACTGGCGCCTCCATGCTCTACTTTGGTGCTTGGTAATCTCAGCCATCCACCACAACGACTCTGCTGCCAGGTATCAGATATCTGATCGACCTGATCAACATGATTCGTGAACAAGTACTCTACAATACGAGTGAATGCCAACAAGTGTCGTCAAACTCCACTGTTTCTCCCGAACACGGCAGTTTCAAGAGATGACATAGAGCTTGAGAGGGAAGCCTAGGCAAACGAACAGGCTTATGAATATTCCGGTCCAAGCCAACAGAGACTCAGCCATTCCACCCCCTGATACCAGAGTCAGTTTTTGCGTCTCCAAGAGCAGCCTGTGATCAACAAAAGAGTCTTCAGTCTCAGGGTGCAAAAATAAATAACCCAAGGACAATAGTCTAAGTAGCATAAAATGGCCTAATCATTTCATCCCATGTGCTTCCAGCGGCCAACGTTTCTTGACACCCCAAGGAGTAGTTCCACAGCTAGCTCGCAGTGCTCAGGACGTGTCGTCGTGAACATAATCCTCGATTCCACCTCCACTTTCAACAATTCATCTGAGCAATCAGCGTAATTGGTTTAGTGGTAAAATTCTCCGTTGCTAGTTACGTGCACTTCCTTCCTCGATCGACATCGATACAATTTTTAACCAATAATGTCTTTACGTCAATAGGGTTCCTTCGGAACCCCATTTAGCGTATTCCCAGATTACGCATTAAGACAGTCTTTCGAGACGAATTCCTTTTTCTGTTTCGGTTCCTTTTTGTTTGTCGTGATGTTGATGTTTTGGTGTTGTTGTTCGGACGAGTGTGGTTGAACAGAGCACGTGAGTGAATGGCCGATTAATGTAATATCGTCGAAGCGGAAGGTACTTCCCCCTCGGCTCCTGCCCCCCCGTAGTTTTCTGATTTTCAAGTTCAAACTACAATCAATACTGCATTCTCTGCTTATTATTTTAGTGTCTCTGATATCTTCTGATGCGGTGAGAATGTTCAGGAAGTCAAGAATACTTCTTGTCTGACTACTATGGTGGTTTCTGACTGTCGTTGTAGCTATGGCTGAGTAGAGAGAGGAACGGGAGTGTGTAAAACACGAGTTCCGCCAGACTGTTAAAATCAAACTTTGCAATACTCAACATGAATATTTTCGTATCGTATTCCGTTATCTAAGTAGTGAGTAGCAGGGTACTTGGCCTTTTAAGTCTTAGGGTACAAAAATAAACAACCTAAGAAGTCTGATCTGGATAGCATAAGCTGGCCTATTAATTTTGTCTCTTATGCTTCTAGTAGCTAATTTTCCGATATCCTGAAGTCATCTTTTCAACAACTGAAATGCCTCATGTTCATTGATATCAAGATGAAAAGGGGTTGCAGTGAGCGGATCTTACTTATCCCGAGTGCACGTGAGATGAAGCTCTCCACCTCAAGATTCTCACTCATTTCGAAGCTGACGCGACGTCTCAAGATAATCAATTAAGTCGCGAACAAAAGTCATCTTTACGTGCCCTTGTACACTTTAATTCGTTCTGTAATCCATTCGCGATCAAAATGCCTTCTCCAATTGTTGCCGCTACGGTCCAGGCAGCGGGTCTGTCGACTGCTTCTAATATCATGGCTCAGATGATTGAGGCTCGTCAAGCAAACGTGAGTAACTGATAGTCATGGATTGAAGAATCTAATCATGGTTGAATTTATAACTGATTTACTCCCAGCGTCCAATGTCTTTGGACATCATTCAGCTTCTGCGCTTCGTTGTCTTGACTTTGATGACGGCTCCTCCCAACTATCACTGGCAAGCCTTTCTAGAGCGAAAGTTCCCAGCTTATCCTTCAGGTCGGAGACCTAACCTTGATCGTTTGAATGATCTTGAGATGCAACCTGGCCAAGATGCACCCGAGCTCAAGGAGGGCTACGAAGAGCGGTTGAACCAAATCAACAAGGATAGAGAGCCCCAGTTTAGTACTCGCAATACCCTTACCAAGTGGTTTGTTGATTGTATCACTGCTGGTGCCATCATGAACACGGTCGCTTTTCTGATAATCATGGGTCTACTCAAAGGACAAGGCGGTTCTCAAATCTGGAACAATATCAAGACAGTACGTTAGATATTCATTGTGCAAGATTCATTCTAACGATTTACAGGAAACCATTCCCATTATTATTGCTGGGTACAAAATCTGGCCAATTGCCTCCATCATCAGCTTCACCTTTATTCCTGTTCACCGACGCATTGTATTTTTGAGCTTTATTGGTCTTTTATGGGGTATCTACATGAGTCTAGTGGCCGCAAGAGTTTAAACATTGTAAACACGAACAGAATCTAGTTTGAAAACGGAATCTCATGTACAATAAAGCTCAGACCTTTGAGAGCAAATATCGACCGGGCATCAATATCGGAATGATTCATGTTACCTGTCACAATGTGGGGGTCACTTGATCGGATCAGCCCATGAGAATCTTTTGAGACAGTTGATGCCATAAGGCAGGGCTGGACCGAGCTGAGGCGTTTTTCATGTCGGGTTGTGCCCAAAGGCCGCATATCAGGCTGCATAGCCCGACCCTGCAGCGGCTGTCTGCAGCCCCTGATAACTGTATCTTGGCATTGCAGCACCCTCCGAGATCAGAAATGATATAAATTGAGGCCAGAGGTATGTATCACTTTGCGGAAGCAAAGGAATTTTGTTGGTAGCACCGCATTTTATCACAAGAACTTCACGCAAAGTGTCTCACAGGTGAGAAACTTGTTGGCTGACTTACACTTGTGCAAGTACCATGTACGAGTAATCTCCCTGCGCATGGCATGATCTGATATGTTTGTCGAGTCAAGTAAGCTGCAAGCACGACTCAGCCACCGAACGAATTGATCATTGTTGTGTCATTTCATCGTGTCCAAGCTTGAAATTGACGCATAGTTATTCTCGGCATCCGAGCTTCGGAGATGGCTAATGAGACAGACAATGCAAGGAAACAACAGTCGGAACAAGAATCACACCATGTAAGAATGAATCGAGGTTGAAATTCGTAAAGTGAGATATGAATATTCCTCCAACAACGCCAAATGAAAACCCAAACACCTCTAAGACCTAAACCTCCAACCCAAGATATGCAGTAATTCAATCATCAAGAAAAAAGACATTTTATGACGCGTTTCCATTGTATTTGGAATCTTTTTGCCAGACCTGGTGAACATCTTGGGAGAACTGTGCTGTTAGGTCACGAATTTTGCTTTGAGTTGTTAGCACTTGAATAATCTGTAAACCTGCAACAACATACCAAAGCTTGGATAAATCCATATCCATAGCAACAACAGTAGACAAGTCGGATAAATGGTTGACAGACAGGGCTTGTTCGTGGGCGTCTTCGACAGCTTGCTGAACTTCACGACTTTCAACCAGGGCGTCTGTCATTTGTGCCCAAGTTTTAGCAGCTTGCATAAGATATTCGCCAATGTTGTTGACGATGTTTTGTGTTTGTTCAGAAGAGGTTGAAGAGGAAGAGTTTTGCTTTGCCATTGCTGTTGAAGTGACTTGTGTCGTAGATTGCGTGTCGTTGTTCTGGCGTATCACTGGGAGTGTATTTGGAGTCGTCATTGGTAACGTAACCAACAAGTGATGAGTTGTTACAAGTGCTGAGTTCAAGTGTGTCTGTAAAGATGAAAGAGGAAATATATTATTAATCTCGGAGGGTGGTTAATCAAGAAGAGTATAGTGAGAGTAGTAGTATGAGAGAGAAAATGTAAAACAAACGGGTAGGAAGCAATTATTAGTAGTTTACTGGGGGGGTCTCTCCCTAATACCTGTCAGTCACTGCATGGAATGATGATCGGGGGGTGCGAAAAAGGGCGAAACGAAACACCCGGTCAATTTGTCACGTCTGAGCGGTGGAGTAAAAAGGGAAAAAAAAGAAGAAGCAGAAGAAGAAAGGACAGGAGACAAGAGAAAACAAGGCCAGCGGCCAAGCCAAGCCGACAGCCAACAGAGGGCACGCAAGCAAGCAAGAATGGTAAGATCAACTGTTTTTAGAGTTGCAATTTTGATCTATTTTAGCGTGTAAAAAAGATGGAGACGTCTAGATCTAACATTAGAGCAGCAAGAGAGACATAGACATGAAGAAAAGAGAGGAGACAACAAAGCAAACATGACAGTAATGGTTCGATTATGTTGATTTGTTTTGGGGGTGTATACAATGGATAGTCAACAGACAAAGAAAACTGAAAAGAGACACATGCTTCTAGAAGGTTACGACTGCATATGCTGTGAGATTAACAAGACAAGTTGTCTCTTTTCTCTTCTCTCCAATATATTCCCCATGGAAATAATGTGGCGATTTCGATCCATTACGATTGCGCCAGTCCAGGACAGGTCAGTGGAGTCTAACCAAGCCCCTGTTTGTCTCTGTCTCTAAACCCGGGTACCAGTCCGGTAAGTGCCAAAGTGGGAAAGAATGGAGCCTCTAAGATTCGCCTAGGCCTGACAAAGTCGCAGGGGAATAGGACGGGATAATTTGGGGGTTGAGAGATTTAAGTTTTTGTTTTTTTGTGCCAAGATGGTTGAGAATCTGAATATGGTAGTTGAGATGTCTAAAATCCAACATGTTGTGTATTATAATAGCGATCGATATAAGTTTATTATGTAGTATCTACATTTACTAACAGTATGTACCTGACAGGACGTGATAGTCGGACCTTTGCCCCTGTTCCCCCGCGATAACAGAACAAAATAAGGGGGGCTTGACATGGCAACCTCAAATAAAAAGCCTCAATTGTGTCGGAATAACAAATAACAGCATTCCTACAAGAAATCAGTGTGATGCTATTCGGCAGTTGTGCATATCGCCAAGATGTCACAAATCCCATCTACCGGCAGATTGCTTCCAAAAAGGAAATCCCTTTTCATCTGTTGTCTCTTTACACAGCCCCCAATCTAGCTCTAGCAGTCGCCAAGTAAATCGGAAGTTTTATCTTTCATGCTGTGTCATTTCATGTCGCACATTCAGCGGTGAAGAGAAAAAAGCAAATAACAACCAAAAGAAAAGGGAGATAACAACAAAAGAGCGTCTTTTTTAGGGTCTACGGGTGGAACATGACCTAAAGATTGATAGTGTGGAGGACGCTACGGGCGCTAATGCACCCGAAACAGTGGTTCACCATGTCCGCTAAAATACACTAAACCCCCAATAAAGAGCCTCTAAAAGAAAACACCCCGAAAGGAGACCAAATTGCTATTCAAGATCGGTTACTTGTGACGATAATTACGGGAAAAGCAAATATTCATGTAGAAGTTTACAACGACATAGGGAAGACCCTTGTTTCTACTCCTTGTATAGTCGTCATTCTTTGTCATGAATTCCACTTGGCTCTCTTGTCCTTTGTTTCGACCTATTTCTGATACCACTATCCCTTCATATCCTCGTACGTCCTTCCATCAGACCACTCTCAGACAAATCATTACCAAAACAAACATCACATACTTAAAGTGGTGACATGCAGCACAGACCGTGTTCCACCCCGGTGAGCTTTCCGTGGGCGGCTCGTGATGCAAATATCCATGCAGGCCATGTTTTGACAAGATGAGACGACATGAGATGTGACGTATGTTACGTTACGTCAGACATGGACTCTAGAGTTTTTTTGTAACTTAGATACAATAATACCTACTGACTCATGTCCAAGTTTCTGGGTGAAAGTGGGTGAAACTCAATATTATTGCATAGTAGATCCACTAACGAGGCAACAACTCTAAACTATGTCAACCCTGGACAGCATTGTCTTGGTATACCTACCGATAAGTGGAATCACGCAGAGTTGTCCATCTCTCAACAACTTGTACATGACCAAAAATGAACACCTGACCTTGCCACGACATACCACAAAGGGCAAACTTGGCATTGTCTCTTTTCTCTTCCCCCAAGCGAGGATCTTCGGATAACAGCGTGCAGAAACGAATCTGGATCTTGAACCTTGACTACCAGGGATACATAACCGAATCCTACAATCCTAATCAAGAAGAGCAAATCTTGCGAATCCCACAAATCATAATCCCGTCAACATCACATCCGCCGGTCATCGTCACGGCCTTTACTGAATCCGTACTATAATTTCTCGACTCTTTGGAAACCCTATCACCCTGGTGTGAAATCGGCCGCTAATGCACCCTGCAGCCTATACCCGATGATCATCAACGCAGGGTTATCATTCCGCTTTTTCGGTCAAACTATCTTAAGAGTCCCTTCTTTGCCTCGGCTTTTTGCGGCAGACAATCTAACTAGCTATCAATCTAGTCATGTGGTCTAGTAAAATCGCTCGGTCTGAGTGCTTTAAAGCCAGAGGCAAATTACAAAAGAGACAACAACTAAGCTTTGTTGTCTCTTTACTAACTAGTGAAGTGTGAACTCTGATTGTTTGGTACAGCGGCGGAGAGATGGGGAAACTACACAATGCTTGGCTAGATAAATAAACGGCATACAATACATGAAGCTTTTGTCTAGTCTGGATGCAAATCACGACTAAACTGTGATAACGAGGGGATTTCACAACTATAAATTCCAAGACTAATTCCAGATCGTAGAATCGTAAACCCACAACTCCTTCTTCCCTCATTAAAAATGAGATCTGTCAAAATGAGTAAGCCATCAGTTCTCGTCATTGGCGGAGGCGTCTTTGGAACCTCAACAGCCTACCACCTTGCCCGACGTGGCTACACCAACGTCACTGTAGTAGACCGTTTCGCAGCTCCATCAAGAGACTCAGCAGGCACAGACTTGAACAAGGTCATCCGTGCCGACTACCCCAACCCACACTATGCAAAGCTCGGTCTTGAGACTCTCAACGTCTGGAAAGACCCAGAGTCACTTTTCAAAGGTTTGTATCATGAAACAGGCTGGATCATGGGTGGTCATCCAGAGACCAACCAGTGGCTTGAGAATGCAAAGGTTCTGGCCGACAAGACAGGACGAGAGGGAGTCGAGTACCTCTCCAAAGAAGAAATGAAAGATAAGTGGCCTGCTTTAACAGGGGAATTTCCGGGATGGACAAATTTGTTTAGTCCTCAAGCTGGCTGGGTAAGAATTCCAGAGTTGTATCAAGACTCCAATTAACTAGTTGTTAGGTCCCCTCAGGTCAAGCTCTGCTCCGCATGGCCAAAGCTGCAGAAGCATTGGGCGTCAGATACATCACTGGTGTTTCTGGCCAGATCAAGGCTCTCGTGTACGATGAAAACAAGACTTGCAAGGGCGCCATCGCAGCCAACGGCCAGTATCACTCTGCCGACAAGATCATCGTTTCCGCGGGTGCAAGTCTTCCAGCTCTCATCAGAGGTGCCAGAACCGATGTCAGAGCAGAAACGTCTGTTATCTGCGTCATCAAACTTGAGCCTGATGAGATTGAAAAGTACAAGGACATTCCCATTATTGATGACTTTGAGCAGGGCAAGTTACATACTCCTACTGCGTGGCACTGAGCTGATAGAGTATAGGCATCATCTTCCCCCCTGATGAGGACGGTCTTATTAAGCTGTGTAGTGTAAGACTTGTGACCAACTACGAGGACCATGAACACGCTGGTGCTTCTGTCCTGCACTCTATCGGCGACTACCCCTTTGATGGATGTCCTCAGGAGCTTGAAGTGGAGATTAGACAGTTTGTGAAAGACATGATGCCAGAACTTGCGGATCGACCTTTTGTTCACACGCGAATGTGCTGGTAAGTTACCCTCTCCTCTACCCTCTGTTCCCACAAAACTAATAATGCATCAGGGATGGCATGGCTACAGATCTTAACTTCCGAATCTGCCCGTATCCGGAAACCGAGAATCTCATCATCGCCACGGCCGGTTCGAACCACGGTTTCAAGTTCCTACCCATCATTGGTAGTTACGTGGCCGATCTTCTCGAGAACAGACTCGACCCTGGACTCAAAGATCTCTGGAGTTGGAAATTCGGAGAGAAGCCGGTTGATTTTCAGGACCCTCACCCGTATCCCCGAAGGGACTTGTCTGAGCTCACGGGTTGGAAAGGAAGAAATGCCCCCGCTGGTGGAAAGCTGCCTTGGACGTGGAGCCGCAGTTGTATCTGATGTTTTTTATTAGTGTACACCCCTGGTAAGACCGAAAAACTAGTCTAGTTAGTCTAGTTTACTCATATCTCAACTGAACAAATCGATCTACATGTGCCCTCTCTCACTCACAGCGGAGATGGAGTTATGCACGTACTTTACCGCAAAGAGTCTAGAAAAGACCAAACCAGGAATGGATCATCACATGACAGTTTGCACTAGGAACGCTCGCATTTAACCCCATTTTCAGGTCAGTCTAAGGATTGCGTGGAGAAGGATGCTGAACTCGGGAGTGGGTAATGAAAAGTTGGGTTATGGTGCGAAAATAAACAGGCTAAATGCTTGGTCCCCATGGCGTAAGCTGACTTAGTAATTTCGTCTCTGATAGGATCTCGGCACTTTAGCGTTGTTGTCTCTATTATCTCTTTTCTCGTTCAGCGTGGCAATCTCAGGACACTCCACAGGCAACACGACGGCTTGACGGCTGAATGGTAGAGAAAAGACTTGATAAGTGGATTACACAAGGAGGTTTTTGTCCAATATTGGTTCTAGTTTGAGTCTCTACGTTGGGCGCTGACTAGTTGATGTAATGAGTAGGATTCAATGGTCTAGTCACGAGATGGTTCAAGATGACGGAGTCACTTGAAACTGAGATAATAGTGAATGAAGTTTGTATTTTGTTTAATTCTTTTGTCTCTCCTTGTGAAAGATCACTGCTAATGGTACATAGATTCGTAGTCACTATCAATTTTGATAATTTTCAGAGTGATATGGATACAAACTCGATTCCCTATACTCTCGGGCCCATACCATCCCTCTGAATTTCGGTCAAAACTTGTAGGAAAAAGAATCTCATTCACTGAGTAACCTGCTCTAGTCCTTCTTCACTGCAGGTCCAGCTGCAGTAGATTCATCATGTTCGTCGACGATCTCAAACTTGTCAGGATTAGGGAGCACACCACGAGAGGATTGGGAAATACCATAGTAATGATTCTCCGTAGACCAATCTTTCTCTTCTTCTCCAGGGGGAGCTCGAACGTTGTCCACCTGATAGGTTTGGGTTTTGGAGGGTTTGCGACTACTGAAGCAGCTGCAGGTAATGACCCTGGCAAAGGTAAAGAGACCACGGAAGTCTGGCATATTTGCGATGTTTTTGATGAGTCGATGTGTGTCAAGTTTGATAGTTGGGGTTGAGTGTTGTTGAGATCGGATGGTTTTTGCTTGGATGAGGTGAGTTGGTAGGAGAGTTGTGATGTTTTGGTTTCCAGGGAGACGTCTTTGCTATTTTATATGCCAAATTCACTTTTTGTCGTTGGCTATGCACTCTTGGTCGCTGCTGTACAGGTCTTTGTTGTCCCACTTGATATGTGTTGATGTTTGTTGTGAAAATGGAAGCCATAGGCGAACAAGACTTGAGTTCAGTCCTTGTCTTCATGTTCATCTGAACAGAACATAATCACAGACCGTAAAGGGTTGCACAGTTTGTTTCCTCGCGATGATTAGCAAACAAGGTTTTATGACACCAACGGATCTTTGAATATCTCGGGGAAACGGTAGGTAGTAAACGGCTGTCACCAACGACGTTTGTTCAAGTAACAGCCGCCTAACTAAGAATATTAACTTTTCTAACCATTAACCGTCGGGACGGCCTGTTCGTACCGTTTGTGGCTTTGCGTTAACTACAGTTACATCCTCGGTTTGACAAGCACAGAAACTCCATCTAGCATCACTAAGCGACCAGCAATAGTTGAGATGTTGAGTTTAACTCGTTTTCTATTTATAGGAAATCATCTATTGATTTCCCAAATTACTCTGCTACGTTTCTCTGAGGTATACTCTAACCTCCCAGAGTACTTGCAGTTCTAGACTAGACTCTACATGACTGCGCGCTGAAACGTAGAACGCTTTGTAGTATTACACATACAAATAACATGAAACTCCAGTATCACACAACCATGAGGCTTTGAATGTCGTCAAACTCTTCAAACAAAGTAGAGTAACAGAGGTAGAAGAGAGTGTTCCATGGCGATGTCTTTGAGGATATTCTCGACAGGCCTGAGCCGTCCAGACTTGTTGTTTGGACAAAGAGAAGGGCATTTCCTAAAAACGAACACTCATCCTAGAGGGTTCCAGCGTTTGTATCTACTCATCACATTCATCGTCGGCACTACTTTGATGAAACATTATAATTACTCAGCTGAAGCACTCTGTTGTACTTGATTAATATATATTCGGATGACCTGAGTACTAGATGCAAAAACAAAGAGATAGTAGCAAGTACAGTTGTATCTACTGTATAAAGCCATGCACTTTTCTTTGTTCATAGCAGCCTTGTAAATACAAAAAGAACTCTCAACTAAAGGACCCGGTTTATTTATACACTCTGATAGTTTCTGCTTACAATAGAAATTCCTGTCTCCAGATTGTCCCTCACGGGCCTTGTTGAAGACGAACCCAGATATCAGACAAAACAACACATGAATACAGATATTGTTGTCTGGGCATACGGATATCGTATGATCATGTGAAAGATATCCAGAAGCAGTAAACACATCCATCATGGTCTCGATCAAGTAAACAAACCATCAATCGATCTCATGATAGAAGAAGCGTCAACCTACGACCGCAAAGTATTTCCCTATAGGTAGCATATACATAGTCTACTCTATCTGTTTATCTTTACCGTGCATACACTTATCTCCATCTATCTATACGTCACACTCCCCGCTGCTGATCCGATAAGCCGTGTCTCAAGACCACTGTACCCCGCGTTAAACTATCCTTAAACAGGGCATGTTAACCTTGCGTTCCTCAAAGCATAACTGCATTCGGGTTTGATAAGCTGTTTATCTCGTGATTGAATGCAGTGTCTTGATTGCATGATGATGGTGTTTGAGTTGGTCATAAGAAAAGAAGGCTGCTGAATGACTGTTCGAACTCATCGAGACACTATCTGTTCATGATCATCAACATGCTTGCTATCAAAGAGTTTCTTCATTCCAATAATGTCCATTCTGCCCTCATTCTATCATTGGGCGCTGCAGCTTGTGCCTGTTTGGGTCTTCTAGTCCATACTCTCGTCAAGCGAAAGAACCTCAATCGATACGTCCGCCTATCTTCACCTTCGCCAGAATCTGTAAAAAAGACTGCGTCTGCCGATTATACGAACGTTTATCCTCCATCTCAACGTCATGTTCTTCGTGAGATATCTCCAGGCTTCTCGTCAAACAATGTAGATCTTTCAGCATCACCTAGACTCCTTCTCAGGCTAGACCAAGATTATCGCTATGCGAACCCTGCAGCATACAACTTTACGGGCTTCAGCGTCGATGAGATCAAAAGACTGGGCGCATTTCCCGATTATGCAAAGTTATCTGGTGTCCCTCTCCCAGTACCATTGAAGAACTTTGATCTTGATGCTGCATTGCCGAGACCATATCGTCCGTTTCGATGGGCCTACCACCAGACCATGTGTAAGTTGTCCTTCACTTTCACCTTGTACTAAGTATTAAGCTAACGCTCTCAAAGCTTTAAAGAAGATGGATCCCGATTTCTGGATAGAGATAGAGAATACGTACTGCTCTCGCATCATCCAGCGTCAAAATCTCTACGCAAAACATGGCAGAGACGTCCTTCAAGCCCTTCCCGGATCTGAACTCGCTTGCAAGGAACTCATGGAGATGGTGATCCAGTTTATCTGCGCCCGATATCCCCAGGCTTTCGAACTTCACGGCAGAGTGTTTGTCAATCACCTTTTGGGAGTCAAGCAGGATCTTGGCCATATTGATCCTCTGCTCTTCCTTCTCAACCATGTTCCAGAGGATTTTGCGCTTACTTTGAGGGATCCTGCGACCGGACGCTACTGCTTTAGAGCAGGTGTGATATGTTCATCGGTAGGGTGGAAGCTAAGCGAAAAGATTGGACTGGGGTTGCCTGAGATACATGCCCCTGTGCCTGATTACAAGGAGAAGATGGAGTTTAGCATGGATAGGTACGTCGGATTGTCACTTACATATGCACAACACTAACACTTACAGGTTCTTTACAAAAATGCCCACCGATAGTCCTATTCAGCGCGGATCCTGGGGTCTAGAAGTCGGTCAGCCACTCTTTATTCCTTCTGAAGACCCTGAATTCCAAACCCGCGAGACCCAAAGCCCATCTCTGACAGAGTCAGATGTGCATTTGAGGGTTGATTGGCAGACTCTCCGTCGTCTTCCTCTTTCAGGTGCCATCGTGTTCAACTTTAAAGCGCTCTTCACGCCTTTGACCGAGTTCAGGGATGAGCCATATGTTCCGTCTCTAGTCCTTAAGGTCCTCAATGAGGGAAAGGAGAATATCATGAAGTACAAGGGAACGTGGCATGTTGAACATGTTGCTAAGCCGACGTTGAGGAGGTGGGAGCGGGAGCAGATTGAGAAGGGCTTAATTCCTGGGGATTGGCAGCCGACTACTTTGGATGAGAATCCTTTCTTTCCTGGATGGGAGAGGAAGTGGAATATGAGCTAAGCGAGACTTGTGGGCTATTTATATAGTAGCGTATCTTTTTAATTTACTACATGACTGTTGAATTGGACCCGGTGATAGCCTCACTTCTTCGTGACATTTAGTTTTTGGGTCTTCTATAGTTCAATCAGCTTACGGTGTAATACTATCTTCAATATGTCCAATAAACCTAAACTGCCATCTGCTCACTCAGGGAATGGCGTGTGCGAATTGATGATCTTTCACATCGAAAGGAAATGGTTGGTAATTTCTCAAAATTGACTTCTAACAACGCTTTAATCAATGCATACCATCTACCAAGGATATTTCCTAACTTCATGCTCCTTATCAACTTGCAATCCCCTCGCTACCTGCTTCTCATGCTCTCTATCAAGATACTCAAGCAAGACCTCTCCATACTTTTGTCTCCCCTTATAGTTCGCAACCTTGTCGTCCCAACTCCTCACCGCACTCGCCAATCTACCAGGAACGTAATCCTCCTTGACAATATCCGTCACAGGGTGGAAGTACGTTCGAATCGTAAACGCCACAGCACCCGTCTTGGGAAGACGACGCAGAGACTGTCTCTCAGAACGAAACATGTGATGCTCTATCGCCCTGTTCTTCTCAGCTGTGCTCCAGCTCACAGACGGTGAGTCTTCGCTGCCGATACTCCAACTCCACGCGAGGTCCTCGTCGACTTGCACAAAGTAGTTGTTGCGGTTGTAGACTGTTTCAGGGCGGAGACGCTTGAAGAATTTGCACATGCCTGTCTCGAGCTTCTCTTTGAAGTGAGGAACGTCGCCTGATGTGTGGATTTCGGAGAGGGACATGCCGTATTTATCAGACATGCGCCAGAAACCAGCTAATAGGATTGCTCCTGCGAGGAGGTAGTATTGGCCATCGGGACGCTCAATCATGATGGCGAGATCATCTTGGACGAGACGTGCACATATAGCCATGGGATCTTCAGCCAAGGGCCTCTCAACAATGTTAAAGTCCTCGCCAGACCACTTGTTCTTGATCCCCACAGATGTTCTCTCAAAGAGGCTGGGGTATCTCGCAGGAAGATAATCTGCCATCTCTTCTAGAAGTTCAATAGCAGCGGGATAGGCATCTGGATGGGTAGCAACACATTTCGTCCCTCTTTCCTGAATTCTCTTGGCCTTGTCGGCATGGTATTTGGGAAAGTGGTTATCTAGTTCAATCCATTCCTCTACGGGACATGTGCGCAGACCCATGGTGGCCTGGTAGGTAGGGCCATAGCGAAAAGCCCTGTAGGGAAGAGGCTTGGTGTTTTCGATTGACCAGTTGGGGTATGGTTGCGGGACCGGTGCTTTGTAGTCGCTTGGTGTGTAGTTTGCTGATACTGGGGGTAGTTTGCTCTTGGATCTAAAGCTGCGACGGCTTTTGATAGTGTCATGGACTTTGTAGATGAAAAGACCGAGGCCGGTTATGATACTGAGGAGCACAACTACCTCATGGGGACCAAAGGAAGAGAATAAAATTTCCATGATGGTCAGGGTTAGAAAGAATTAGTGATAATTGGATAATCTAACAGTGAGGGTTTCACGGTGTAAGCCACGATAGATATAGAAACATCCTCAACTCTGCCTATAAGCACTCTAAATTTTACTACTCACATCATCCAAGTACGTCTCCAGTTACGTACATATTTTGCGTATCATATGAATCAAAGATCATCATGTGCCCCGGAAATCGCTGCTTCAAGTGGTCAAGCGACTCGGTTAACCCCGTCTCCCGACTCGGACAAGTGGGTCTCTCTTCTTCCGGCCATCTTCTCCCAAACAGGCAAAAGTTGACTATCACGACGGAGATCTCGTTATCACCCCGCAAATGTCACCGGAAACATTGTTCCAAAGAGGGAATGAGGGTGTTTTTATCGAGCTGTGATGGTAGTCTTCACGAAAGAGGCTTGCAGATAATCATTAAGAGAAATAGATAGAGAAGAGGGGGAATTGTTGTAGAAACTGTATATGAAGCATCCATTTCCTTCATCTTACATGTATAAACAAACACTTCTACATTACTCCCTGAATCAAACCAAATACTACAATACAAATACTTAAAATGGCTTCCTTTAAGCACTTTGCCCAAGCCCAATCCAAATTCGAAATTCCCCCTCTGTCAGGCGGAAACACCTTTATCGGAGACATCCACTCCACCCCTGATGACGCTGCGAAACCCATTACAAGCGGCCTCTTTCGTGTCAACAAGGGCGAGCCCCTGACATACACCTACAAGTACGACGAGACCAAGATTATTCTCGAAGGAAACTTTGTTCTCGAGGATTCTACGGGACAAAAGGTCGAGGCCAAGGCTGGCGATATCTTTTTTATTCCCAACGGAGCGACTATTACCTTTTCGTCTCCTGATACGGGACTGGCGTTCTACTCTGGGGCGAGGAAGTTCAACGATTTATAAAGAGAAGATTGGGATGTATTAAGGAGGAATGAATGATAGAATACTTCTATAAAGAAAGCCAATATAAATTCCCAAGATACGATGTGGTTGTTTGTTCAAGTAACCGTGCACGTCAAGTCGTCATGATAACCCTAAACTCCAAACATAATTCCAAACATCATAAACCCATAAATAAATTACATCACAACAATCATATCTACCCAAACATTGACCTCAAATTCTTATCTTCCATAACATCAACCCAATGCACCGAAGCCACACCAGGCGGTTCATCATCATAAGCCTCCCAAATCGCCTTGATAAGCTCCTTGGCCATGATAACCGGCTTCGGCGGCAGGCTACTCTCCAACATATTAAGCCGTCCCATAATAAAATGCCGCGCGTTGCTAATATCAAGAGACATGCGCGATATAACGTTCGTAGGCGGTGGCGCAAATGGGTCATTAACAAAACTTGACGACGCAAAGTCTGCTTCTGAGGGAAAGGTTGATATATCCAACATCGTAGTCGTATCATAGCGAAGACCCGTACTGGCGGTGATGTACAGCAGCGGCTGAATAACCCGAGTGCCAGAATTAGGCGGGATGAGTTCTAAGACGTTGACCAGGCGAAGACTCAATGGGATAATCCACTCCTCCCAGGGAATATGTCGACTGTTCGCATACACTGAATTTCCCGGCATTCGCGAGGTCACAAGGTCGGGGAAGGTCTGGTATAGATGGAGTAGCGCGGCAAGTTTGTACGCCTCTGCAACCTGTGCAAGATGAAGTGATGGTGTTCGGTGGTCGCCCGTGTTCGTAGTGGACAGACTGCTCTGAAACTCGAGGCTCAGTATTTCTTCTTCCAGTCGCCGCGCCTCTTGTATGTCTTCCAAAGCTCGTTGAAAATCTCGGCCTGTTTCTTTGGGTAATTTGAGGTTCCGGCGGAAACTTCGACAGAGGCGTATTGACTGCGCGAAAAGCTGCGACGAGAGGGGGGAAATTCCTGTCCATGGATGAGGAGAATCATCCATATATCTCTCAGCGAGTTGCATTGCGCCGTCGGATTGAGTGTATGTGGTTGTATCGCTGTCGTCTTGGTTCACAACCGCAAGGAGCATCTCGCAGTACGTCAGACTTCTGTTGAAGAAGGATAGAAGCTCCAAATCTTTTGGACAGAGGGTTTCTACACGACGATTCAAACGGTCTAGAATCTTTGTCGCTGATTGAAAGAATGGTATCCCCAATTGCCTCGCATCAACCCAGCACATTGTCGTTCCCACGCAGAATAGTGAGAACAGCACACCAGCAGGAAGACTACCCGTGCATGGATTCAGCAGAATATTCTGCGCCTCTGAAAGAACCGATGTTGTCGCTGCTTGCAAAAAGTATACCGCTGACTGCTTCATATGGGGTAACCGTGTAGATAGGAAGCCGGCCGACATGCTCTGCAGCGAGCTAAACACAGATTGAGAACTCGTGCAAAGGTCAAGGGCCAGTTTTCGGTTAAGATTAAAGTCTGAATCGAAACCTGACCATAACGTGCAGACTTGCTCGAACCAGTTGCTGATGAGTAGGGATGAAGTATCAGTGATGAGGCCAACTGTAAGTGGCGTCGCTTCGTAGTATTGCGGTTCGAAAGGAGGAGTTAGGGCTCGAGACGTCATTTCAACGTTTGATAAGGTCATATCGCAGTTTTCTGAAATTGAACCCGATCGCGTCAAGAGATCTATACCGGAGTTTGAACAAGGACTCGTTGTCCAAGTGTTGTCGTCCAGAATAGAAACAGGGTCTTCAACGGGTAATTCTTCAATCTGAAGATACTGATCAAGATCACTGGTATCCATCAAGATGGAAGAAGTCGCTGCAGGTGAAGTCTCGGGCTGAACCTCAGATCCTCTGCGTGAAGATGTCGGCGATGTACCGGTGGTGAGGTCAACTTCTATCTCGCCCGGTTGGTGCTTAAAGGACCATTTAAACTCTTTCCAATAACCACCACACTTGACGCCTTTGCGTACACATCTTAGACATTCAGGTCTTGTTTCGTCGCATTTTGTCTATTCAAGACAAGTCAGTCTTGCTGATAGATAGGTCTGGGAATCGGGTTAGCATACGTGTTTGGCCTTGCAAGTTGTGCAGCCTGATCGTGATCGCGGGTTCAATCCATTCTTTGGTTTAGATATGGATGAACGTCTACAAGCCTTTTTGGCAGTTGATATTTTGGTAGACATTTCTGATGCCGTAGAGACAGGCAATAATGGTTGTTGACGAAAGAGTAACGGAGATGGAGCTTGGATGGCAGCTATAAGAGAAGAGAGGCCCTAGTCAGTGGGACAAGATAACCTAAAAACGCGGGGAAATGCATCACTATCAGCCGCTAATAATTAGTGCGGTCGCCTAACAGTAGTTTCACTGCTCCGACGTAACCAGACAGCTGATAAGGAGCCCGCTGGACCAATCCTTTGGACAGTAAAGATGGGCTTCGGCAGCCGAGTTCGATTGAGTGATGATTACCGTTTAACAGTTTGTTGGTGGTTCTTATCTGCCGTTGAGAACATCTCCACTAATTGTTTATATCCTGGATACCATCCGTGTTAGCCGTTGCATATCAAATGCCGCCTCACCTATAGGATCACATACCGCCTATGATATGATTAAGAGTGTATTCGAGTTACACCAAGGCAAACTGGGCGTTGAAATCTATACTGTACCTCTAATATCAATCTATAGATCCAATCAACAACTTGTTTATAACCTCGACTTCACACCCACTTCCTCTCTTGCTATCGCATTCCACCTCCTCCACAAAGCCTTCCTCAACTCAGTTCCCTCGATAAAATTCCTAAACCACTCCCTCTTGAATTTAGGCAATTTACGACCTACGCCTGGCTCCCCTTCACCAGCCAGTTCTCTGACAGTCTCAAAGTAATCCTCAAAATCCGGAAACACGACAGAGAACTTTGGTCCATCACCTCGCTCCTCGATCCTGTCAGCCTCCCACTTCTGCATCTCCTCTTCCGATGGCACTGTTGCACGTCCTGCAAGGATACGCGCTGCATACACAGCCTGCCACTCAAAGATCTTGAAAGTGAGACCTGCGCCGACCGCCCCGACAAAGAGAAGCGTGGGATCCTTTTGATAGACAACGTGCTGGTACAGATTCGGTACGCGGTTGTTTCGTACGGGCAGACTAGGCAAAAATGGCAGCGTCCAGCTGTAGCCTGTGCCAAAGACGATGTGGTCTACATCCGGAATACTGGTGCCGTCAATGAGATGCACGGTTCGGCCCGTGACTTTGGCAATGGATGGGTGCTGTCTTATGTTGGGGTGATCGAATGCTGTGTCGCCAAAGAAGACGTTTGATGTGTGTCCGATGGTGATACAATGGACAGGCGCTTTTGCCGTGTTGGTGAGATCAACTGCAATGTCTGCTGCTGAAACAGAGGCGCCTACCACCACAACTGTCTATTATCCATGTCAGTACTGTTCATTGGTAAGTCATCACAGCAACCTACCCTGTCATGAAACGTATCCCTCCCACGAAAATGCTTGCTGTGAACAACACTCCCAGGCCTCGTCTTCTCAAACTGCTCCAGCCCTTCAATAGCAGGGACATAGGGCACCCAATAGTGACCGCTCGCAACCACAACAGCGTCGAACGTCTCCGTCCACCAATAATCCTGCTTCTTTCCACCCTTTCTCAGTACAACCTTCCACTCGTCCCCTTCCTTCTCGGCATGTTCTACAGTTGTGTTGTACGAGACAAGATCCTCGTAGTGGTTACGCTCCAAGATGCCAGCAACGTAATCACGCATGACTTTCCAGTGTCTAAAGGGTGTTGACGGGCCATGCATGCCGATTGATCTTTCACTCCGGATGGCTGGGATAGGCTCCTGGGTGTACTCCATGGTCGATGTGTCGACGTTGGTTTCCAGATATGGATAGATTGATGACTCTTCATGACGAGGCTGTGTAGAATTTGGCAGAATAGCTGGTAATTGTTTAGGAATAGGCAACTGCTCATCTGCTGTGCGGTTTGCGAGCTTTGCCAAGTTGGAGATTGTTGGAGGTTGTGTTGTATCGCCGATCCTTTCGTTCTTAGTATTTGATCATCACGACAAGTTTTTGCAAGACATACCAACATCCTCCAGGACCTTCGCGACGTTCAAAAACACGAATGAGATCGAATGTCTTTTCTTGAGAGAGTGCATCGACGGCGATGGCACCCGCTGGTCCGGCGCCGATGACAGCCACGCGTTTTACGACCCCCATTTTATGAGATTGAGAGTATTCAAGTCACAAACGAATGTGATAAGAGAAAGAGAGTGAAGATAACTATGTGTTTAGTGAAGAAAAAGAGACAAATATAAAAAAGAAACAGTCGTCTTGTCGTGTCTTAGTCCAAGGATTTTAGTGGCCGGTAATTCTCCACTCGTAGTAGACTCGAACCAGACCCTTGGATTATGCCTCAGATGAGGTTTATCACGCCATCGATGCAACCCGAATTGCGTATTTCCGGTGTTTTAGATTCAACTTGTTGTCTTTTCATGTTTACTCATGTGAGGACTTGAGCCTGGATTAACTGACAAGTCTCAATCTCATTAATCGCTTGAGACATCCAGAGCTTCCTCTGTCAAAATACCATAATGAGAAATGAAGCAAAATCAAGTAATGGTATTGAACGGAAGTAAATGCGAACATCGCTATATCGGATATTGCAGACAAACCCCAACACCAAACATCAATCATGATGATCTAAATACAAAATCAACGCCGTCGCAGAATGGATTATGATATCATGAGTCCTCCAACTTTTGTAGCACATTACTTGTTTATCTCTCTCAAACCAGAGCTCCATATCCTCGAAACGAAGCTCGCGACGAAGGTGGAACAGATTGTTCATGTCGATATGTTTCGGGTTCACATCGCTCCAACTCCCTCAGCCACGCATTCATTCTCGCCTTCTTGTCATCGCCCAGACTTCCATGCTCATGCGCCGCCCAATCATCCTCGCTGAAACTCCAGAGCGTCAAGTGCTCAAAGATGGCCATGACTGCTGAAATGACAATAACGGCGATCGGGTTGCCCCAGTCGTCGGACCAGGCAGCGTAGAAAATAAGCACAAATGCGTCGAGCGCATCGCTAAAGAGATTCGTCGCCAGAGCGCGGGTAACTTCGCGACGTGCAGAGTAGTCGACGGAAGCGTTGGCTATGTCGCTGGTGTATAAAAGACCAGATAGCAAAATATCGCGAATGCCAATCATACTGGCGAGCATGTAGGCTGAGCCATCCGGGGCGATGTCGAGGGCCCAGAGGCCAAAGCGAGGGTATGCTATAAGCGAGACGCCGCGAAGGAAGCGAGCGAGAGAAAACGTTGCGATGGCGAGGCGCTGGACATGGTTTGCGGCGGGGGCTGGTGGAGGTTGTTGTTCGTATGGCGATGCGATGGCTGTAGGAGTGGAGATGGGGAGGAGAGGAGAGTTTGAATCTAGAGGCATTGCCTTTGTTTGGGAGGTAAACGGTCTGTAGTAGTTGTAGAAGAAGACGATGATGGTGCAGACTTTTCTTGATGTCAGACAGAGTAGAAAACAAAGAGTCAAGAAAAGATGGGGATGGTAACAGGTAATATCAAGTTATTCTACTGCTCTATTAAACAAACCCTAGCACAAAAAGAAAGAGAAAATCCAAGGCCGGTACAGAGCTCACGCGTTTCCCCACAGATAAAAGTGCCCGCAATAGAGAGGTTTGAGGGTGTCATGACCCCCAAGGGAAAAAAACACCTCCACTGAAACATGCCCCTCCATTACACCTGCGTCAATCAACCCTCTACGATCTCGATGCAACCACAGGCGCTAACAGGGTTAACAGCAGCTAACATTGTGGGAACATAAGCTCCGAGTCGGTCAAGATGAAGCCATCATTGTGTGTGTTGGAGATGGTTGCGGGAATCATGACGATCATTAGGGGTTCTTCAGTGGCAATAAACAACACATATACTTCTTTCTTACATGAGAATCTGAGAATAGTGAATCAGCTGTCAGTGAAATATCGAACCATTCATCATCAAACTGTAGTAAATGAACTAACTGGTGGAGATAACAGCCTCCATCTCACTATCAACATCATCCCACCCATACTGCATTATGCTGCCTGCAAACCGCACATATCTCACTATTTTCATCCCATTCTCCAAGGGTCTACACATAATCTTCTAATGCGACATGAGCACACCCATTTAATATCCAAGAGGCTACTACAACCTGGAGTGGGGAAGGAGAAAGCTCTCTGACTCGAGATGGACAATGGTAGATGTTTGCCATCTACCACATGGGAATTACTACAACACTCAAAGCGTCTTGCAATGGTGTACTGAGACATTGCCATCTGCTACTTTCGGGTCTTTTGCATTACCAAGATCTACAAACTGCCCGCCTTGCCACAAATAAAGTCGCGATGATGAAGTATGACAAGATATTTGGGGTAGTAATTATCTCACAAGGGGCGACTCTTGTATCATTTGTCTGGTAAATATTCTAGTTAGAAACGAGAAATCACAACTAGAAAATATACCAAGTACCCAGCCACCGACTTTTATCAATCATCACGACATTAAACTTGGTGTTGTAATACTAAAACCCAGCCGCACCGACGGAAACGGAAGCTAAAAAAGAACCCAAGACTAAGACAGAGACTATCCCACCCTTTTTACCATCACGCGGACAGATCTCTTATCTGAGTTATCTCTCTCGTCTTCCAATAAGCGTCCACATTTGATCACGCAAGGAGGTAAATATGCACAACAGGCATGGGTCACGTACATCAGTTATCGTGCAGTCAAAACGCGCAACATCAACACGCACACGCACACCGATAATATGGATCCTGTGAGACAGAGACAGTATTGGTTAAAGTTAGGGTGAAGAAACAACTAAAACCATATGCTATCGAATCAGTTACCTCCAACGTTAGCCTGGTTCATCAATTCTTCAACCCACAGCCCTGTGAGTCTTTAGCCTCCTCCACTTACGTAGTTTCTTCAATGTTCCAGACCTTTAATTTCGGATACAGCTAACCTTCATAACAGTTCCTGAACTTTTAATCCGGCTGTCTCAGTCCTGAAATGAACATTTACGAGAGTAGCCAATAACAAGACCAATTCCCGACATTTGGCTAGCTACTCCAAGAATGGACCACCAAATGGTCCATGATCAAGCTAAATATTATCCAGATCGCAGACCCACGGCTGTCAGATCGACTCCCGAAGCTTTGACAATTCCTCCTCGTCTAAACTATCGCGCCAGTACGGATATCTCCTATCAATCAATACCGGCAATTTTTTGTCATACCGTAGGTAAGCAAATCAATAAGCTTGTAGTTGCCCATCAACCTCTTCCCGGCTGGCATGTTCTCCCGCCAAGCCACAGAAGCCCAGACTACACCTGATGTTAGACAACGTCAACTTGATAAAGAAAATTCCAAACTCTGCCCTACAGCTGTCTAAATGATGCGTCTTTGATCTACTGGCGCCGGATAACTGTAACCGTGAATACTCTTGTCCATCAGTCCATCATCGACTGTTCCGCAATGCTACCCATGTCTCTTATAGCCTTGATGTCGCATTCACTTTTCGGGACCCGTCGTATTTGAGTCCAACTGCATATCATTTCATCTATTTCATTGGACCTTGAGAGCCCCTCAATTGTTGGTCGACGCATGTTATTATAAACTTGTCTTCCAAGATCTATCAGAACGGCTACTTCCCAATACAAGCATTCGCAAGTCAACAGCAATATCGTCAAAATATGGGTGGTCAGGACCCTGGAAGTAAAAGGTCCAGTGCCAAGAGTAGTCCTCATGAAAGTCCCCGAGTACGTGACAAGCCAACTACTCTGGTAGGACAAAACGAACAAGGTACGAGAACAAAATCCAAAAATTCAATATTGAAACATCGAGGATGCTCAAGATAACAATTGGAATCTCGTTATGCGCAAACCACCAATACCATCCCTTGAACAAGTCACTAACACCATCCAAGACAACCCCCAAAACCTCAATCTCGACAATCAAGGACTCTTGCATGGTGACGCCCTGATCGAAGCAGGCGGCAGCGATGAAGACGGCGAATTCTCCGCCAGCGACTTTGACGCCGATGACATTCACTCCCTCGCAAGCACCCGCTCCTCATCCACATCCATCAACTCCAGCATCCTCGAGCACAGTTACGAAAACGGGCGTCGCTACCACCGTTACCGCCATGGACGATATCCTCTACCGAATGATGAGGCGGAGCAGAATCGTGAAGATATGTTGCATGCCATGATGCTCGAGGCCACAGATGGAAGATACTTTTACGCCCCTATTGGAGAGAATCCGCAAAAGATTGCCGATTTAGGAACAGGGACAGGAATTTGGGCCATTGAGGGTAATGCTGATCCCCTGAACTGAGAGACTGAGGCTGACGAAATTAGTGGCGGAGAAGTATCCCAGTGCTGAGGTGTTGGGGCTGGATCTAAGTCCTATACAACCATCTTGGGTCCCTCCAAATATCAAGTAAGTATTCGGTGAAATATATTTCCCATAATACAGTGTTGACATACTTAGATTCATGGTTGACGATGTGGAAGATGAGTGGCTCAATGGAGATGATTTCGACTTTGTCCGCCTCCGCAACATGATACCAATTCTCAAATCTCCAGTGACACTACTGAAGCAGATATATGCGTGAGTTCTCTCCTCATTCGTTACTTCTACCGCTCTACTGACCTCCAATCCAGCAACACAAAACCCGGCGCGTGGGTAGAGCTCCAAGACGTAGACGGCCAAGTCCACACAGACGACAACAGCATACCAGATGACTGGCCCCTCAAACGCTTCACCGAAATTCTAGTTCAATGTTTTGCATTATACGGAACAAATTCCCATGCTGCAGTTTTTGGGGGTCAGTATCTTGCTGAAGCAGGGTTTGTCAATGTTCAACACAATTTTATCAAGCTGCCTTATGGAACATGGCCAAAAGACAAGTGAGTTTACAAACAATAGTCTGAGTATCCTGCTAATGACTTTCAGGGTCATGCGTTTGGTGGGTATGTACTACCGAACAGCGTGTGAAGAATTCTTCCCCGCGATAGGAGCCCTTCATTTTCCACAGCTGGGGTGGGAGAAGGCAGAGATGGAAGTGTTTTTTGCTGAATGTAGGCAGTCGATGAGGGACCCGAATATTCATGCTTACGGAAAGATGCATTTCTGGAGTGGTCAGAAGCCATTGGATGGGTAAAGACAGATTAGAACGCCTGCTATAGTGCTGCAAAGTCACAGGTATGGTATTAGTGAAAGTGACATGTTTGAAAGCAGCATGTTCAACTATGCTTTATATATGGTGCTATCAAAAACCAACTTTTTAATCACCCAACTCCAAGACGATCTTGAACAAAAATTCTACATTACATCAACTCACTTCACCTTCGTCCCTTCTTGGCCTTCTTAACTTTGGGCGCATCATCTTCCTCCTCCACATTTCTTCTCTTCTTTCTGCCCTCCTCAAGCAGCTTCGTCATACCCTTTGTAGCCTTGAACTTGGGATTCGAGGGATCAATGGCATACTCGTGACTCTCAAACACGGCCTTGAAACGGTCATCACCAGTGTCCATCTGAAAGTCTTCTTGAAGACCGCCACGGGTCTCCTTGGCCAGAGCCTTCTTCTTGGCCTTGCCCTTCTTGCGCTGAGCCTTTTCTGCTCGGACAATCTCGTTCATGTCGAAATGGTCCAGATGATCGGCCTGATCCTCGCCAATGTTGGCCATGACACTTTCCAGCTGCTTCTTCTGGGCCTTGTCCTCGGCTTCAGCGGCCTCGCGAGCTTCTCGCTTCTTGAGGCGGTCGGCCTTGCGGATGGATGCCTTGGAAACAGCTTCGGGTTCGGCGGCAGTAAAGAAAGGATCATCGAAACCAAGGTCATCAGCATCACCAGCAGGAGCCTCGGCTTCCTCTGCCTCTTCCTCTTCCTCAGCATTAGGATCCCGTCCTTCGCGTCTAGCTCGAGCAGCTTCGCGCTTCTTCTCCTTGCGCTCCTTCTCCTTTCGGACGTACTTCTCGATTGTTGTCTCCTCCTCGGCTGTCTTCTTGGGTGCCGACTCTGTAAGAGCAGGTGCGAATGTAATTTCCATATCTCCAACAGGGGCGTTCTTGGAGGACTTGGTAGGCTCCTCAGACAAGCCCAATGCAGCTCGCATCTTCCTACGGGCCAATTCCTTCTTTGAAAGCTTGGGCTCATCTTCCTTCTCTTCGACACCCTCCTCGACCACTTCCACGTCATCAACGTCATCATCCTCGCTGTCGCTTGCTAGGTATGCGCGGAGATCGTTCTCCTCGATTTCGTTGCGGCTACCACTGAAGGCACGGTTGATGGACTCCTTGCGCGATGACTCCTCAGGATGCATATCCCATGTGAGCTTAACCTTGGAGCTCTGTAGGGCATTGGTAACAAACTCGACGGGCTTGTATGACTCGGGGACCTTTTCGCATTCATCTCGGGGTTCGTCGTCAAAGGTGACATCGTCGGGGACGAATCGAAGATCGAGAAAGTTGGAAGATGACTGGTACTCTCGTCCATCGACCGCTTCGTAAAGCTTCTGGGCAACCTCGGGGCTTGAGCAGACCATAACAGCGTAGTAGTATCGGAGACGGTCAAGCTGGTAAGATCGTAGCGCATCGCTGTCGAAATCTTGATCGTCACCCTCCTCAAGCAGGCTCTTCTTGATGCGTTCATCATCCTCGCTGTCTTCGTCACTATCCTCTGAATCCGAATCCGAATCGTTTTTAGTGTTCTTGAACAGCTCCTTAGGGGGTCCCTCAACCTCTTCCTGCTGCATGCGCTCCTTTCCAAACTCGCTGGGGTACACTGAAATCCTGTCGATCTTGCCACCAGTCTCGGGGAGGAAACTGTTGAACAGAGCCATGAGGTCCGTAGACTTCACATGATCCCAATCAAGGTTAACAATAGCAATGCGATTTGTCACTTCTCCAGCCTCAACCTCGTTTTGCTCGTCCTGGAAACGCTGCATATCTCCTTCGGTGTCGACTTGCGCGCCGCCCTCTTCTTCATCAGAATCCTCGGATTCCTCCTCGGATTCAGAATCATCTTCAGACGAAGAGAAACCACCACCTCGAGCAGGATCATAATTCTCGTGCGCTTTTAGTAGTTCTTTTTGAACAATCTCGTCGTCGTCGACCTCGATCTTGTCGTCTCCTTCATCCTCTTCATCCTCCTCTTGGTATAATCTTTGCAGAGCCTTCTTCTTGGAATCAGACTTCAGCTTTCGGCCATATCGATCGACCTTGGCAGTAGCAGTAAATTCGTCATCGTTCAGCATGCGCGAGAATCGCTTGTCGATCGTGGTCTTGGTCTGCCTCTTTGATGGCAATCGGAACCGGGGGTCGGTCTCAAAATCTTTGAATCTCTTGTCAGAGATTTGGCTAGCGGATTCGCCGCCCTTCTTCGACTTCTTTGACTTGTCCATTTTGTAATAATGAAGCTGATTTGATGTTTGTTGATCGCAACCAAAGCTTGCTTGATGGAGGGGCAGAAAAACAAATGGAATTCAATTTTTTGGCGGTGAAATCTTTCTGCCAGGGCGGTAAGCTTCTTTTGGTTAAAGGCCCCCACAATCGGTTGATCGGTCATGGCAAGAACCGCGCATTTTCCAAAAAATTTCCAGCGACTTAGGCTTGGAACCTGGTTTGCGCCGAACAAGAGTTAGAGTCTTGCCTCGATTCTTTTCCTCGCATTAATATCACGACACGAAAAATGCCTCCTCATGTGCGACCTGGGCGAGGTCCCAAGCCTCAAAGGAACGGTCGTACCGAACAGCGACAGCAGAAGCGCAAGAGAAACCAGGAAGATCTTCAACAACTCGAGCAAAGAGTAGCTGAATTGGTATGTGGATGGCATATACAAGGTACTTTTATGTGGACTAACACCATATAGGATCCTAAATCAGATACCATCAAGAACTTCTCCCATCTTCCTCTCTCCGTACCGACCGCCGAGGGCCTCGAGGCCTCTCATTTCCAGACCCTTACCGATGTCCAAGCTGAAGCCGTTCCGCTCGCCCTCAAGGGCAAAGATGTCATGGGTGCCGCCAAGACAGGAAGTGGAAAGACACTGGCTTTTGTTATTCCTGTCCTTGAAAAGCTTTACCGTGCTCAATGGACTGAATTCGATGGTCTCGGTGCACTCATCATCTCGCCAACCCGAGAACTCGCTGTACAAATTTTCGAGGTGCTCAGAAAAGTCGGCAGACATCATAGCTTTTCAGCAGGTCTAATCATTGGTGGCAAGAGTTTGAAAGACGAGGCTGAGCGATTGGACCGAATGAATATCTTGGTCTGCACGCCTGGTCGTATGCTGCAACATCTTGACCAGACGGCTGGTTTTGATGCCAACAACCTGCAGATTCTAGTTCTGGACGAGGCTGATCGCATTATGGATATGGGTTTTCAATCTGCAGTCGATGCTTTGGTTGAGCATCTTCCTAGGGAGAGACAGACGCTCATGTTCAGTGCTACTCAGAGCAGGAAGGTCTCTGATCTTGCCCGTCTCAGCCTGAAGGACCCCGAATATGTTTCCGTTCACGAAGCCGCCGCCAGCGCCACTCCCACAAACCTTCAACAACATTACATTGTCACACCTCTGCCAGAGAAGCTTGACACACTCTACGGGTTCATCAAAGCCAATTTAAAGAGCAAAATCATCGTCTTTTTGAGTTCAGGCAAACAAGTCAGATTCGTCTATGAGAGCTTTCGCCATTTGCAGCCAGGTATTCCTCTATTGCATTTGCATGGACGCCAGAAACAAATTGCTCGAATGGAGATTACCTCCAGATTCACTGCCGCAAAGCAGACGTGCCTATTTGCAACAGATGTCGTCGCTCGAGGAATTGACTTTCCCGCTGTTGACTGGGTTATTCAGGCTGATTGTCCCGAAGATGTCGATACATATATCCACCGAGTTGGTCGAACAGCTCGATACCAAAGCAATGGTCGCGCAGTGATTTTCCTGGATCCAAATGAAGAGCCAGGCATGTTGAAAAAGCTTGAGCAGAAGAAGATTCCCATACAAAAGGTGAATGTCAAAGAGAAGAAGAAGAAGAGCATCAAGGATCAACTACAGAGCATGTGTTTCCAGAACCCCGATCTCAAGTATCTTGGTCAGAAGGCTTTCATGAGTTACGTACGATCAGTCCATCTACAAAAAGACAAAGACGTTTTCAAGTTCAACAAGCTTGATCTTGATGCCTACGCTGCTAGCCTTGGTCTTCCTGGTACACCACAGGTCAAGTTCCGAAAGGGCGAGGATACCAAGAAGATAAAGAATGCGCCTCGTGCGGGTATGTCTAGCGGCTCTGAATCCGACGAGGATGGAGAGAAAAAGACCAAGAAGAACGAGGTGCGGACAAAGTACGACAAGATGTTTGAACGAACGAACCAGGACGTTCTGTCTAGTCACTACAACAAGCTCGTACTTGATGGTGATGAAGAGGATGAGGAGGACTTTTTGTCTGTGAAGAGAGTTCTAAGAGATGGCGATCTGGATGATGAGGCAGATAATGCATACAAGAGCACAGCAAAGATTATCGATGGTCTTGGCGGAGAAGAACCATTTGTTGTCGATTCTAAACGAAGAGAAAAGGCTCTCAAGTCAAAGAAGAAGATGCTCAAGTTCAAGGGCAACTCTACCAAGATGGTGTTTGACGATGATGGCAACGCCCACGCCGTGTATGAGCTCAGGGATGAGGATGATTTCATGGGAGAAGGTCCAGCCGAGGAACAGCGTCGCAAGTTCGTCGAGGACGAAACAAGCCGTGTTCGCGAAGCAGATGTCGACGACAAGGCCCTCGCCAAGCAAAAGCGTCGCGAGAAGAAGGAAAAGCGCAAGGCTGCCGAGCGAGCAGAGCGCATGGGTATCGTTTCAGACGACGAAGATGCCCCCATGCTGCACAATGCCGACGATGGCGAAGATCCTTTGGCACTATTGCGATCGCTGCCCGTGGGCGACGACAGGTCAGACAGCGAGGGAGACAGGGAACCGCCAAAGAAGCGGGCCAAGAAGTGGTTCGAGGACGATTCAGACGACGAAAGGGAGAAGAGCAAGAGCAAGAGCAAGGGAAAGGTTATCAGGGTCCAAGAAGAGCCCGAGACTTTGGAGGATCTCGAGGCACTTGCTACAGGACTGTTGGATTAGATTCAATACCCGGGGCCTTGCATGTAGACAAGGGCGAAAATGGCGAAATAAAATGCAAAGTATTAATGGTTTCAATGTTGATTTCCCTACAAGTGTGGTCTAATGTCATAATAAAGTTCATAATCGAATTGTAAGTACGCCTGGTAAAAAGCTATCCATTCCCATGCTTCAATCCCAACGACATTGTGAGTATAAGCCGCGCCATAATACAAAACCATTGTACATGAATCAAACTATCCGTCAACGCCCCAAGACCGAAATTACGCCTGTTCATCCACCTGATTTCCAAACAACCTCACCCGGTAAAAACATGTGTGGTCCGGTGCACCATAGTTGCTCAAAGCACGAATGATGACATGGTCCGTAGGAATGCGCAGATTGGCGAATTCATCGTTGATGTGATGAACGTGTACGCCTTCATTCAGTTCATCGCCTTGATACTCGAATTGAGTTATCTTGACGAATGAATCTGGTAGAGGAGAAGGGTTAAAGTCCCAACCGTTGATGTGGTCGGGGAATTTGTTCGATGAATAGTCGCGTACGAGCTCCTGTTCTTCCTTGACCTCGAATCTGGCAAAGACTTCAATGTGTCGTGGTCGAGCAGAAGGGTCCATTGTTGCGTTGGGGTGAATGTGTTCAACAACAATGTTTTCGGGGACGACCTCATGGCCCAAGTGGACAGACAGTCCAACGCCATGAGATCTCCCGTCAGTGTCTTCGGTATGTGACCCGCACCAGCGTTCACCCTCCTCTTGCCAAGCACTAAGTGCATGTATAGCAGGAAGAGGACGGGCTCCTCTAAGGCCAAGCGCGAGTGCCTTCTTTACTTGAGCTTTGTCCTTGTATGGGTCCCAAACAGGCGCGGTAAACTTCGTTTCTATGGTAGCCCCAGCCCCAATACCGAAGAAGTTGACCTGGTATTTGAGATTGGAGTTCCAATGGGCATGAATCTTGCTCTTGGCGGCAGCTTCGAGGCTGCCATCTGTAAGAGTTTGGTAAACGACCTTTCGAACGAGCTTCCTCATCTCGGTATCAGTCATTGTCCTGGGGGCCATCATCTTGGCGGTTCGAACGGTATCCATGATGTAATCGCTCATGTACGACTTGAGCCTGTTAAACTCAGCTTCGACTTCTGATTTATGCTCCATCAGATCATTCTTGACATATGCCATGAATTCATCTCGAGAAACAGCAGTTTGGTTTTGCTTGCGAAGTTCCTCGCCGACAATCTTGGCAAGCTGTTGGTCGAATGCAGCTCCGGAGCCGGCCGATTGTCTCTTGGCCATTGCCTTTTCCACGAGCGGTTCGAGCACATCATTGTTTTTCTTGAACCATGTGTCCCAGAAGTTTGGCAGCTTGTCTTGGATACTGTTGCCGACAATACCATCGAGCTTGCCTTGAAAGTTGTTATCTTTTCCGAGACGTGCCACAATAGCTTTCCATTGCTTTTCCGAAGAAATTTCGAAGTTGCCGCTCTTCTTTTCGAGATTCAAGAAGCTCCCGCTTTCTTTGAGGTGATCTTGGAGAGCATGCCAGAACTCGGGCTTGATTGAGGGGCGTCCCTTGACAAGATCCATGTGCACAATCTGAGGAAGAATTTTTTCTAGCCTCTTAAGCGCCTTCTTCTGGATCTTGGCTTGATCCTTCAGTGCGTCCAATGCTTTCTTGTAGTCATCTGGGATGACAGCGTCGTCCCTGGGAAATGGATCAGGGAAAGAAAAGTCGTCGTCGTCTCTGCCCCATGAAGGCCATGAAGGCAATGAAGGTAACGAAGGCCATGACACTGAGGGTACCATTTTGCCAACACTAAATTCTTCAGTGTTCGGCCAATCCACAGTCGGTTTCAGAGAGCCGATGTCTGGGAAATCGGGGAAATCGGGGACATAGCGCAGAGCTCCAGAGGTGAAAAGCAGGAAGAAAGCGATACCGGCCAATGCTACAGCCCAGACTAAGCGGACGGCGAACGATCTATGCACTTGTCCAACTTGTATGCCGGATAGACCATCAACAAAGGCGAAGACACGGTCCATAGTTTTGTCAAACCAACGCCTCAAAACCCGCAGATATGTCATGGGAGAGAACAAACGAGTCCATTCCGTTGGGGCATTGTCACTGTTCTGCACAGTATCCTCGAAATTGAAATCGAAAGGATCTTGGTCTCCACGTCGGAACCAATACGGTGGCCAAAACAAGAATTTGAGCCAACCAGTGAATCTCACCCACTCATAATACAAGCGTGAGCGTTCCATCCGCTCTACCATCTCACGTATTCGAGTATCCTCTGCCTCAGCTGCCGAAATTTCTCTTTGAATGTCCCAGTCGCGTTGTCGTGGATCGGATGGAAGTTGTTGAGCCCTCTTCAACGCATCTGAACCTGTCGTAGCCGGGCCAAAAAGACTCTTCTTTCCATTGGGTCGCCGATTGTTGAGTGTAGCTCCAATCCTTGTTTCCGATTCAGTGCCAGTCCCAGGCAAGGGTTTCTGTGTCGCCCATATTGAGGATTCTGATGCCTTTTGGGTGTGTCTCTCATTCAGGTGTGTAGAACTCTTTTGCTGGTCCCGAGAACGAGATGGCTGTGAATCATTCTGTCTCGTTGCGACGAGTGCATCATTTTGAGTTTCCAAATTCTCAGTAGGCCTTGTTGAAGTCTTTTGCTGGCCCCGAGAACGAGATGGTTGCGAACTACTTTGTCTTGCTGTGTTGGCTACTTCCTTTGGAGCTTCCAAGTTCTCAGTCGGTCTTGTTGAGCCCCTCTGGCTTCGAGAACGAGACGAGTGTGACCTGGTTTGTCTCGCGTCGACTTCATCAAAGTTCTCAATTAGCCGTACTGAAGACCTCGGCTCTTCCTCAATTGGAGACGGCAGTGAATCATCATCACTGGACTCCTCTTCTTCAGGTCCAAGGCTTGTCTTGGGTGCGGGTTGTTGCTTTGCGGTGACTACTGGCGGCCTTGACGGTGCCGGTTCTATCGTCGCATGGTCATAATATTCGCTTTCTAGTCCAAAGCTTCGCGAGCTGTCATCATCTCTGCCAACAGCTAGATGCCCAGTGGCGGTTGTTGTTGTTGTTGTTGCCTGTCGTGCTGCATCTGCCACGTGTCAGAGTTGTCACACATTTAGGAGCGAATGAACATACTGTCTTTCGAGGTTTTACCTCGATCTGCCTTTGCAGCTGCTGGCTTTTGTGCTGGTTTTGGTGCCGGTTTTGGTGGTTGAACAAATTCTTCTTCCTCGTCAGGACGTTTCTTAAGAGCCTGGCTAACAGCGTTCTTCAGAGTCATCTGTTGAAAGCCGGCGCCTAGTCTTGGGGGTGGCTCAACAGCAGAGCCATACGTGTACTGCCTCCGAGAACTCGGGGTTCCTTTCAGAGCCGGTAACTTGGGTTTGACCAGAGAAATTTGAGGTCCACCAGTCGTCTCTTCAGGCTCCCTACTTGCGTAGCGAGTACTCTGTCTTGCAGGTCTTGGAGGCATGATTGTGAGATTGTTGATTTGAATGAGTATGATGAGAAGAGCAAGGCGAACAAGAAAAGTTCATGAAGGAGGTGTGGCCTTTTGTGTCATTCAGTCGTTGTTATTCTCGAGGGCGAAAGTCGTCTTTGTTCTATGAGATGAAAATAGTAGTGCGGGCTTTGGTGTGTCCCAAACAGCCGTCCCAAGGCGACACCACCAGGTAGTTCCCCGCTTCTGATTTTGAATCACAAAGACGCTTGTTCTGTGTGCCAGCTTGACTGGCCAATTTAGAGGTTGAGATGTGGGTAGTAACAACAAAGAATCATGTTGGTGGCGGTGAGTTGAGCAGGAGTCTTTGTGAGGGCTGATAAATGGCGTCGCAACCACAATGAGCCCGTATCTGAGGGAGTGATAATTTTGAATTGTCTTGACTGTAAAATGTGTCAAGTGCCGACTTTATTTTGTCGATATTCGTGATGCTATCGCGAAGGTGCCATGATGCGCCGACGCGCTGCGCGCCGAGAATTAGGCGGCGCAAATTGAGAGGCTGGCATACGTGATCACGTGCACGCGTTTTGATTGCTATGAGCGTTGCGTTCAGCATATTTCCATCCAATTCTTTATGTTCGGCTCGGATTTGTCGATGACGCTCATCTTCAAATTTTTTGAGGATAAATCTTTTGTTCTTGTCAGAATATTATGGTTTGAAAGCTTAATCCCAAACCATGATGCGGCATCTTTAACGTGGTTCTGGGCGCTTGAACTTGCTTTTCGACTCAAATTTCATCTACCATCTGGTCATCCGATAATTATCATTATTGACTGACAAAGTCGATCAATCATCTATCAAAATAGCCAATTTTACTGCGCCCGTAGCAATAACTTGATATAAATAAAATTCTCGTACTTGGTCAAGCCATCGGGGAGAGCGTAACGGCTGAGCAATGACTTGGTCAAGGTTTCAGTAATACGGGTATATCCTTTTTACAATACTCTTGTCTTGATGGATGAAAAGACATCAATCTGTCCATGTTGACATTTTCTTTGTATTGACTCGATACCAATCGTCTCATGCCAGCCCGAGACATCCATTACTAGTATAAACCCTGTACATGTACTCCACAGTGACTTACAGCATTTTGCTGCACTCCGTGATCGCCTCAGTTTATGAGGCCGCTCGCTGTATGGAGCGCATGTACTTAGAAAGTTCAGCTTGACTCATTCGGACCTTTTCTATTAACGATGCTACCTTACTCGATCGCTAATAAGAACAATAATTTTGTATTGACTCGGGACTGAGCAACCCCGAATAATGCTCCATCTGGACATTCATTCCATCATGGTTCTGTAGTACGTAGTGTCAGGTCCTTAATTTAGCAGCGGCAATCAACATCACATCAGCCCTGGCAGCATGAACGAACCCCTGGCCCCTCCTTTCCTTCCCCCTCCCCCTCTCATCAGCTTAAAAAAAAGATGCCCCGCCATTTCCCAACACTCCCTTAGTCTGGTCCTACCTTTACAATTTACCTTTAACCCCGCCGTCTCGCAACGCTTCTTTCAACTTTACTTGGTCCTTCACCGCAAACTTACCCAGTCGCTTAACCTTGGACAAAGAAATCTCGCCGAAAATGCCTGTTGGAACCGTTCTCGTTACCGGGTACGTCCATTCAACTCTATCCCCTGCCATCTCTACCCTTGTCTTGTTTGTCATCAATCGACTCTTTGTCTTTGTTCTTGTCGCAATCACCATTCAAGGACAGAAGAGCGTGCGGTGGTCAAGAAAGCAGGCCGTGCGGTGTCGCATCATCTCAACAAAGAAGACACTTGCTAACTCGATTCCCCAGTGGTACCGGCTACATTGGCTCTTTCACCTCGCTCACTCTCCTTGAGCACGGTTACGATGTCGTTATTGTCGATTCCCTCTACAACTCCTCAGAGGTCGCCCTCGACCGCATTGAGCTGATTTGCGGTCGCCGTCCCGCCTTTTACAAGCTCGATATCACAGACGAGAAGGCTATCGATGAGGTCTTTGCCAAGCACCCTGCCATTGACAGCGTCATTCACTTTGCTGCCCTCAAGGCAAGTCGCATTTCAGCCGCTTCGTTGTCTACAACTAACACTGGTTCAGGCTGTCGGCGAGTCTGGCGAAATCCCTCTCGAGTACTACCGTGTCAATGTCGGTGGCAGCATCTCTCTCCTCCGTTCCATGGAGCGCAACAACGTCAACAACATTGTTTTCTCTTCCTCTGCTACCGTTTACGGCGATGCTACGCGATTCCCCAACATGATTCCCATCCCCGAGCACTGCCCTATTGGACCTACCAACACCTACGGTCGCACCAAGTCTATGATCGAGGACGTTATCAGCGATTTTGTCAATGCTCAGCGCACCAACTTGGAAAAAGCTGGCAAGGAGTTTAAGCAATGGAACGGTGCTCTTCTGCGATACTTTAACCCTTGTGGTGCTCACCCCACTGGCATCATGGGTGAGGACCCTCAGGGTATTCCTTTCAACCTTTTGCCCCTCCTTGGACAGGTCGCTACAGGCGAGCGTGAGAAGCTCCTTGTTTTCGGTGACGGTAAGTTTTTAGCAAGTTTAACCTGTTCAATCTAACATTTATAGACTACGCCTCTCGCGACGGCACTGCCATCCGAGACTACATCCACGTTGTCGACCTTGCCCGCGGTCACTTGATGGCCCTCAACTACCTGCGCGAGAACCAACCCGGTGTCAAGGCATGGAACCTGGGTTCCGGACGTGGCAGCACTGTCTTTGAGATTATCAAGGCCTTCAGCAAGGTCGTCGGTCGCGATCTTGCCTACGAGGTCCGTCCCCGACGACAAGGAGACGTTCTCGATCTTACTGCCAACCCTACCCTCGCCAACAAGGAGCTCAACTGGAAGACCGAGCTCACCATGGAGGAGGCCTGCAATGACCTCTGGCGATGGGTTGAGAACAACCCCAAGGGTTACCGCCAAGATCCCCCTGCCGAGCTTCTGGAGGCTATCAAGTCTTCCAAGGCTTAAAATAATAAAATTGGCTACCGGTTTGCGAGCAGATATCTCGTAGTGATGTGAAATGAGAATTACCGAAGAATTTGTGTTTTGGATTTTTAGACGAACTACCCGCGGCATTATAGATATATAGCGCACTTAAAATGAATATCAAAAGGCTAGACTTTAATCGACTTTGATGAGCAACTTTCCGATTGTCTTTCGGCTTTCGATGTCCTCGTGGGCCTTGGCCACATCTTCAAGAGGGTAGACTTTGTGGATGGTGAGCTCAAGCTTCTTGGACTTGATGAGGTCGAAAAGTTCAGAGGTGTACTTTTCGAGATCAGCGCGCTGCGAAACGTAGCCGTTGACTACAGGGCGCATTAAGCGGACGTTCTTGGGTGTGAGACGGAAGAGGGCCACAGGATCCACGGCGCCAGACTAGAACTGTTAGTTTAACCTTGAAACAGTTTGATCGTGTCACTTACTGCGTTGCCAAAAGATACGAGAGTGCCCTTCAGGGCGATCAGCTCAAGATCTCCATCAAAAGTAGCCTTTCCAACACCATCAAAGATAACATCTGCGCCATGTCCACCGGTGATCTCCTTGACCTTGGCAACTACATCGTCATGAGAGTTGATAACCCACTCAGCGCCGTTCTTCTTTGCGAGCTCAAGCTTCTCATCCGTGCTAGCAGTACCAATGATCTTGGCGCCGACAGTTCGCAGAAGCTGGACCAACAAGGTACCAACACCACCAGATGCCGCGTGAACAAGGACCCATTGGCCTTCCTTGACCTGACCGGCCTCTCGGATAAACGTCCATGCTGTGAGACCTTGCAGATAAGCGGCTACAGCTTGCTCGGTGGGCACATCATCGGGGATCTTGACTGCATCAGAAGCGTTGACAACGCTGTACTGAGCGTAGGCGCCGACCGTGCCCATAAAGACCACCCGGGTACCGTTTTCGAAGCCCTTCACGGAGGAATGGACATCAACAATGGTTCCCGCAGCTTCACGGCCAAGCGTAAGAGGGAATTGGGGTGCCTTGTAAAGTCCAGAACGGAAGTAGGTATCGATATAGTTAAGACCAGCGATCTGGTTTCGCACAAGGATCTGACCCTCGCCAACCTTGGGAACAGGGACATTGTTATGCTCAAGAACCCCAACGCCGCCGTTCTTGTTAATCTGAACGGCCTTCATAGTAGATGGAACGGGAGCCATTTTAGCGGTTGATAAGTGTGAAGCGAGTCTTGCGATGCGCTGGGTAGGAATTGGAGTTGCAAAGGGTTTTGAAGCGACAAGTGGTCGAAGAAGAGAACGTCGTAGAAGATGGGCCATTGGTTTTGGTGAATTATTAATATGCGATGTCGGATCGGAAGAGGGCGGTTTTGATAGGAGCTTTCGATGGATGAGAGCTTCGGGCCGGCCCCATCTACCGTGGGGGAGCCATGATGGCGGGGTAATAATGGAAACTGGAGTGCTCAGCACGTCATGTTACATTTACACGAGAATAAGGCGAGAAGACAGAAGATGATTTCTAGTTGACATGCAGGTCGAAGTCTTGTATATCTAATAAAGTGCTGACAGACAGCAGGCAATTGGATATCTGCTTCGCATCCATGGTAGTAGGCATTATTCTGGCAGTAATTGGTAGCCAATTGATATGTGAAACCATAACTCACAAATCCACGTCGAGTCTCAACATTTACGATGGATATCATTTTTCCAGTCGGTTCCTTGGTTGGTCCAGCTTGCTATTAGCCTTACTCGAATTATACAACAGTAGGCTATCTGGATAAGCCCTTATCCTCGCCTCAGTAATCGGCTGCCGGTGATTAGATACTGTGAGATCTGGCATCTATAATGGTCAGCCTTCGACCTTGGAGATTCTGAAGTTAAATCTATAAAAATAGTTGCCGATGTATCCGGTGAAATTCATATAAGGTTGTCTACGTCTGGAACGCACTGAAACCTGGCGTGGTTCAACGGGTACTGTTGCATTTAACTCTATTACAAACTTTATCATGACAGCGATGGGGGTAATTGGCGTGTCACCAAGTGTCGGCTCACGAGTACAGTACTAAGTAACAATGTCACACCCGTTATTCAAGATTCCATTCATGCAGTAGCTGTCAACCTCGCGATAGCTTCATGAGTTTGACAGCTGGTTTCGGCATATAGGGTAAGCGATCCAGCAACATTCTACCGACTCATTATCTTCTGTCAATACGAGTCTCGTTTTAAGCATACATATTAGGCAAGATCGAAATAAGATTGAGAGATAAACGAGGATTTGGATCAATCGGCGGGACTTTTGATATTGATGCGTGGCTTACAAGAGAGCTTACGACGTGCTCGTCTCAGCACCTGCAACATCACGGTCGCTTCGTGTATCCAAGCGACACGAGTAACACGGAAGAATCCTTCAAGAAACAGGCCATTTACATGCATTCTACATAGTAAGTTCTCGCGTTGAGCAAAATCTGAAGTCTCGTTTAGACTGAGGCTACGCCAGCATACGCGTGGCCATCTTGCACGGAAACCGCAAAAGGGCGATCGGTCTAACCTCGCGAGAGTTAGGAAGGGGAACTATTCTTAAACCTCGCCCAAAGAATACTACTTGCGGCTTAGCGATCGCCACAGAAGGTTTTTAGACGGGGGCTAGAGGCTCGTTTCATGTGTCAGTGAAAGCAACCGAATGAAATACACGTATAGCTGGATGTCATGACAGAGGAGCGTGGCAGTGCCAAAGGCTTGGCATGAGAAAGCTTCGCAAGCTTTTTCAAGGGGGTACCTGGCAGATTCTGCAGCCATGACCACCATGTTTTTGAGGCCAGTATATTGAGATTGTCACCGCTGGATATTGATTATGAAGCTTGGACCTCTGTATCATTGTCCATTGTCAGGGGAAAGTGAGGCCTTGGCCGCTATACGTCACCTACATTCTGGGGGATAAATGGTTGCATGTTTTAGTGCTAGGACATGACACCCACTTGACTGAAGCCGTTGAACGCCATGCCGTTGAAGAATGAATATTAGATACAGATGTAATTGATACTGGACGTATAGGCATAGTGATTTATCTGGATATATTGATGTTGCACTTTATAGAGCTGACGATTTACACGGTAGATGAACAACGTAACATGCAAAAGTGGGGTGCTGCGGCTGTGATTCATTCACTGCACGGGCGGGCAGTGGAGGTTCACAGCCTCCAACCACCCCTGTCACTTCTTTCCCAGGTCAGGTCTTCTGTAACACCACTGGCTATCACCAAGAACAAAAGGGACGGCAAGGCCGGCCAGGAACACAAGATTCTGAGCCTACAGCCTTCTTTGCATCATGTAAATGAGGGGTTCACAATCAACCTCATTCCCAACTTCAACATTTCAACAGTTTAAATGAATTCTTCAACGGTTAACGCCCGCCAGAGGCGCATTATACAGTTATCGCAGCAATGGGGTTTCTCTCTCCCCCCAAACGCCCCAGCACCTCTTAGCAGACCAGCTCATCCAACATCCTTCCGAACACATGGCGATGACGACGTCGCTGAAGGCCTCTTGCAAAGGCGATCCGCCGAAGTGGCTCAATTGCGACCTAAGAGTGGCCTCTCACGAGCTTTCTCATCCAGCAATCTCAAAAAGGGCAAGCACTGGGATACAAAAGAGATATTGAATGTCTTGAATTCTTGGGTCGATAGTTCAGGCTCACCTGGCGTTGCTGAGGCTCTGATTGCAAAATTGGCCGCTGCAGGCGTTGATCTGAGTGGCATGCAAACACAAAAGCAGGGCATACTAAATAGACGGAAAAGCGTTGAAAACGGCCTCGATCGGACTCGTCTGCTGAAATCCGCCATTGAACGAGACCAGCATGACATGGTCCACGTTCTAATACCACATGCCGACCCATTGACTCTCGATATTTGCCTTCCAGCGGCAGTAAGAACACGAAACCCACGAATTGTCGAGACTTTGCTGAGGTACGGAGCAAGTGCGGCAGCAACCGCTGAAGGACAGGACGAATTCCGCAAAGCTTGTGCCGCCCCGGCCTTGTCAGAGATCGCCTCACTCATTCTTAGATCCGACGGACGACCGTCGGAAATTTGCGTATCACAAGCGCTAACAGACGCCTCGAGAGCACAATGTTTCGATACTGTCTTACATCTGAGTCGCTCCACAGCAGACTGCAACTACAACAATGCCGAGGCGCTCAAAATTGCTATTAACAATGAGCGAAGAGACATTGCAATGGCCATTGCTACAGGAAACAAGCCACCCCAGAATCCTGGCCTCGCCGAGGCTTTCCAGCAGCTCATGGATAACACGAATATGAACCCAAAGTCAAAACTCGACTTTGCCGAGCTATTGCTTTGCTGTGGTGCCCAAGGACCAATACTAGAGCGATCTCTCGAGATGGCTTGTGACTCTCAATTCTTTGAGATGGCAGACCTTTTGGCTCGCTATGGTGCCTCTGTAGAACACAATGATGCTTCTGCTTTGAAGGCTGCTATATCAAAAGGCCAGGTCAACCTGGTGAGCTCTCTCCTCAACGGATCTTCCAAAATTGATCCTGCACTGGCATCAAGCTGCGTCCCTCTCATCCCTCAACAAGCAGACCCGGGGATGCGACAGGCATTGCTTTATTCATTACTGAAGAGAGGGGCCAATGGGCCTGTTCTAAACGATTGTCTCATGCATGCCGTCAAAGCGGGTGATGTTCAGTCAGTTGAGCTTCTACTTAATCCTCACTTTCGCGAACCACCGAGCGAACAACCGAATGGCCATGGAAAGCCGCGCATTAGTAACCGCCATGCTGTGGCATCACCTGATCACCATGAGGGAGAAGCCTTGCGCTATGCAATTTCGGCAGGAAACGCAGACCTGGCTGCCAAAATTCTTGCCGCGAGGCCCTCGAACGAGACACTTACCGCAATATTCCCTTTAGTCAAAAGCCTTCCCAGTTCAGAACGGTATCGTATGGTTGAGCTGTTCCTAAGGGGAGCAATGACTGGTCCCGCTTTGCATGTCGCTTTGCAAGACGCAATCAGCGAGGATCCCTCTCAGAGAGACGATGCGCTTATTAATCTTTTACTCAAGTACGGCGCGGACATCAACTATGACGAAGGCGTTGGGCTTCACAGCATTATCAATCAGATGGACCTTGGGCTATTCAATACCTTGATGCAGAATGCATCACCTCAAACAGCAGCGGCGCGTCTCGCAGATGTCATGAAGATTGAGAATCGTCAAGTGCGAAACGAGATGTTGTCAATACTATTCAAAGCGCGCGCAAGTGTTGGAGTGCAGCAGGTGGCAGAAGCATTACTTACGACTCTCGAAGAAAGGCCTGTAGATATGCCTCTGCTCCGCCTTATTCTGCAACAGGGAAAGGCAGACATAAACGGCTGCAAAGGAAATATTCTACAAAGGGCGACACAGAATCCGGACCACAAGGTCCTGGAATTGGTCCTCAGTCTAGGTAAACACAACCACGACACGATATCTATTTGTCTTGATAGTTTGGGTACCCTTTCGCCAACCGAGGGCAAGGCATTGAAGCTTGGTGTGATTATGAACATGTCACCCAGGAAGCTCAACCTGGACAGTCTCTTGGTGCAGGAAGTCCAAGCTCTCGTTCAGGATGAAACAGGCCAAGCCTCTTTTGCAATGCTGAACAAGCTTCTGGACTCTTGTGCGGATCCGAATACTCACAAAGCGAGAGCACTGTGTTGTGCGGTTGCTGCAGCCCGGGAGACAGTAGTCGATGCCCTGATGGGTTGTCAAAGGCGACCAACGGAGACGTCCCTGGCTGCTGCACTTCCTCATGCTTTGAAAATCCCGGAACCTATGAATCGGTTGACTTTTACGAAGACCATAGTGGAAGCTGGAGCCCCATCTCGGGAAGTCAACAGAGCTTTGATTCATGCCATCAACAACTTCAATTCAGATATTGCTCTCATTGGTATTCTGGCCACTTTTGCAGATGCCTCTGATGGGGAGGCTCTCGCACTGGCTGTTTCCAAAGAGGCCCCTGAAACTCTCGATCTTCTTCTTTCACGTGTCAAGCATTCTTCCGAGAGCAGAGATTCTTGCCTGGAGAAAGCAATGAAGATCACTGACTGGACATGCAGACTTCAGATCTGTAAAAGATTGGCAAAGGCGGGAGTTACACCCCAAGCCGCCTCAAACGCTCTTCTTGTTGCAGCGCGAGATGGAGACCTGGAACTTGGGGACGTACTGATTGCTTATGGAGCCAGTATATCAACCAACGGAGGCCAGGCTATCATAGAGGCATGTCGGGGAGGCTCTGTCGAGGTTCTTGATGTGCTCCTCAAGTCCAATACTGATACCGAAAAGTCGACTCTGGAGCGAGGTTTCCAGGCTGCTACAGAAGTTGGGGATTTGAACAAGAGAGCAATGATATTCCAGCGTCTGTTGAAGAGAGGCGTCTCTGGAGATGTTGTGGACATTCAGCTTGTTTCGGCTGCCAAGTCCGGCGAGGACGGACATGAAGTTCTGCGTGTGCTTTTGGCGGCGGGCGCAGATCCCAACTTTAGCAACGGCGAGGCGGTCGTCGCGGCCACTAAAAGCGCATTCGTCGATGGCCTTGAGTTGCTTCTAGGCTTGTGGCACAAAGGCGGCAATCAGGTAAGCTATCACCAAGATGTCAGATTACCCTGCTAACTCAATTGTATAGAAAAAGCCATCCCCTCCGACTTTGATACGGGCTCTGAAGGCCTGCTGGAAGTTGAACCCAGACACTAGACTAGACATCATCAAGGACCTGTTCAAGGCAGGCATACCGATTGCGGATGAAGTCCACATAGCTTTGAGCAAAGCTGTTAGTGAGGATGAGCCGGATGAGCGACTTATCAAGGTCTTGCTTGATTCTGGAGCATCGCCTCTTGCTAATGATTGCTGTGCGCTGACTCGAGCTGTGCAAGGTGCAAAGGTGTCATCTGTTGAATTGATATTGACTTGTGAATTCCCAGAAGACGCTATACTCGCCGCCTTTGCCAGTGGATTTTCGGACGTTTTATTTACCACATGGTTCTCTGCAAGTGGTCTTGCTATTGCGAAAATGCTTCTCACCAAGGGTGCTAAAGGAGAGTGTGTAAGCCGTGCCCTTGTGCAGGCCATGAAGGACAGCACGGATGAAACGGAATCTTTGGCTGATGCGTTCGTCGAACTTTTCGTCTCGTTCGGCGTCGATGTCGATTTCGAAGACGGGCAGCCTCTTGTGTGGGCAGCTTCAAAGGGTAATGCTTTTTGGACAGGGAGACTTCTTACCTGCAAACCGTCACCGAGGACTCTCACGCTTGCTTTTGAACGCGTCTTTGACACCGCACGATCACCTGACGAGGTATTGAAGCTATTTGAACTGTTTTCGGGATACAGGGATGGAGAAGTTGGACTCGATGTCATGACACGGAGCGCAGGATCAGACCCCATTCTTGTCAGGGCGATTTCTCAGTATCCACGATCGACAGAGCTATTGCAGGTACTGCTGGATGCTGGCTTCTATCACGACCAGACTACAACATACCGCCTTCACGAAAGTGTGGACGATCCCGAAGAAGTAACGGTTCTGCTTTGGGCAATTGCTCAGCCCCAAAAGAAGGTCAGCTCGGCATTGATCAAGATGTTGATTGAACGTGGTGCCAACGTCAATTTTGAGACGGCGATCAGCCGATCTACACCACTTATGATAGCCATTCAAACTCGTCGACCCGACATCGTCAAAGAACTTCTGATAGAAGGTGCTAATGTCGACATCACCGATGCTATGGGCCGAACGCCTCTAGCGATGGCAACTGACATCGGAGGTGATCTTTCGACTCGCATGATGGTCAACTTGCTTGCCATTGACAAGTCGAAGGACGATGGATCCCTACACAACGCTGCGAGAGAACTCAACTTGGCAGCTGTAAATGTTCTTGTGGAAAATGGACACCATCCCGACTTTCCCAGTCCACTACACGATGGAAGATCAGCTCTGGGCGAAGTCTGTCTCCGCGGCGCAGGCTCCTGTTCAGGAACGCTCACTGCGGATGGAGAGAAGCTGATGCAGAAAATCATGGCCTCTTTGGTTTATGCCGGGTCAGATATTAGCCTGCATTCGCACGGGAAATCCGCACTGCTGCTCTGTTTTGAATCCAGTGACCCTATTGCGACGACCCGAAGCTTCTTAAAGGTGGCTATGTGGAAGGAGATCAACAGACCATTCAACCACTACTCTGATGGCGAATTTACTTATTCTCCGACTATGTACGTCAAGAAAGTGATGCCCGAGTCGGACACTCGGGACCAGCTTCTTGCCCTACTTCGGGCGAACCGGGCAGTGGATGTATACTACGCCAACTCTGGCGACCAACCTGACGATGCAATCGGCTTACCTAGTGATATGGCCGTCCAGGAACGCGAACGGAAAGCCAGATTACGACGTCTGGCCCTTGAGACAGAAGACCACGCGATCGCAATCGCTCGGGCAAAGGAAGTTGCGAGCGTGGAAAGTGAGATATGGAATAAAAAGGCCGAGATTGAGGATGCCCGTCGCCGCCGATTGTACAATGAGGACATCAACGCGGCGCGACAAAAAGCCGATCTAGAGGAGTCGCTCTTCAACGCCTCATTAAAGAGACGCCTTTCAGAGCAGCACAAGCTGACACAGTCAAGCCTGGAGCGCACAAAGTTGATCGCTGCGGCTGAGCTCACAGCTGAAGAAACGCGACAGCAGAAGATGCTTGAATGGGAGTCTACCATGAACTCGGAGAGGGCAAGCAATGCCCAGGCGCTCAGCAGTTTGCGTATTAGTGAACGAGAGGAACTAGATCGAATTGAGAGAGGTGCAGACGACAGGATCAAGAGGAGACTGGAAGCACAGAAGAAACTGGTCGAAACTCAAGAGAGGCTGGCAAAACGGATCGGAAATGTTCCCGGAGGACCTGATGCCAGGAGGCAGATTGGATATGTGGAGGAGGTTAACTAACGACTCTGCATCCAAAATGGACTTTACTGGCAGGTTGGAAAGGAGTTGGGCGTTGCTTTGAACAAAGTTTTATACCAATAGTCTTACAAACGTAAGATAAGTCATTAGCTTAACTGTGGATAATTTGAATCAAGTCAGAATTTGACTCAGGTCCTGGTCGAGACCCCAATGACAGACACCTTGTACAATTGTATGGGCGATGCCAACACAAGCACATGATAATTTATACCTCTACTATCCAGCGCGAATTTGAACACTATTTGTTTATTTATTCATGTAAAATTTCCCTATCCCTATTAATATTTTATTGCATGATGTTTCTCTCGCCCCATCAAACGATCGCCAATAAAGCCGCAATCTTTACCGCATTATCCAATGGCACTACATGCTCGAAACACGAGCAACGTTTCACCTGCCGAACTAAACCTTTCAGTGTCGAAACAAAGTTCCTGGCCCTTGTTATTTGGACAAATCCGGCAGGTTACTCTGCCATCATCTTAAATTGAGGTTTCTATAATAAAGCAAGCCAATTGAGTTAAGCACGTGCGTTGATGAAACAATTCTATATATATCGAATATGACCTCCAGCAAGACTCGAGATGGCTCTTCACCCAAGGTCTATACTTACTTGACAATCATGGTTGGCTCTGGCTTGGTTGGTCTGTTGGCCGTCGCCTTTCAGATATCACTTGCAAAGGCGGTGGAAGTCGATGTCAAAGTTGATGCCTACACAAGCACAGTTGAATCGGACTGGACAGCTGTTTACTACTCGGATCGCAATCCTCTACTCATCGGAAACGATGGAGGACCTGACAAGGGAGGCTTTCATGTCTACGACCTCGCCTCCAAATCTCCCTTACGAGAAGTGACGGCTCAAACACCAGGACGCAGCAAACTTGTCACTACAGTGTACGATGTGGACGACAAAGATGTCCTCGTTACGATTGCACAGCCAGACTCTGTGCTTCGTGCGTACGAGATGCCAGAGTTTAAGCATATTAAAGATGCCGATTTTAAAGTCTTGGGCGATTGGTCTGCGCTGTGCAGCTGGAAAAGCCCTGCTGGGAATGACTACGTATACCTGTTTGGAAAGGGACAAGCAGTTCAGTTATTGTTGAGAGAGACTAAAAAGTCACTTGAGTTTGTTGAAGTATGTATCTCACATCAAAGAGATGTTGGTGTTTGCTAACGTGGCCAGATCCAAACATTTCCCACCGACTTTGAAACATCTGGCTGCGCTGCGTCACGCTCCGAGTCGCGCATGTACATCTCAACAGACGATGACAAAAATGTTTATTCATTCTCTCTGAAGGAATCTATGAAGGCGCCTGAGATCACAAAGGTTGGCAAGGCAGAAGACGGCGTAACTGGCCTAGCTGTCTACGCGCCCAAAAAGGGCGCAGACTATCTGTTTGTTGCCCAAACAGACAAAGTCGCCGTCTATGATCAATCTTTCAAGCTTAAGGGAACTTTGTTATTGACCGGTTTTGAGGATATTGAAGTCCAGGGCCTGAACATTTACCAAGGATCAACGGAAAAGTATCCTGCGGGTGCTCTTACCTACGCCATCGAGTCAGAAGAGGTCAACGGTTTTGGTGCCTCGTCGCTCGAGACAACCCTGAAGAAGCTCGGTATTGAGTCTAACACAAAGTATGACCCAAGGAAACTCAAAAGCGAGTCTGAAAAGGAGCCTATTTGCAAAACATGTGGAGGCAATGGATACTGCATCAAAGACAAGAAGCAAAAATGCGAGTGCTTCTCTGGTTTTACTGGAAAGACTTGCAGCAGCTTCACTTGTGCCGATGATTGCTCTGGCCATGGAAAATGTGTTGGTGCAAACGAGTGTGAATGCGACAAGGGATGGGGAGGTCTGCATTGTTCATTCCTCCTCATTGAGCCAACATACGAGACGGAGTCACGACTCGGTGATGGTGATGACCCTGCCATCTGGATATCTCCCGAGGGTCCAGAAAAGTCTCGTATCGTTACGACCATGAAATCTGGGAAAGAGGCTGGTCTCGGTGTGTTCGATCTCAAGGGCAATCTTCTTCAGACTTTTGCTGCGGGCGAACCGAATAATGTGGATATGATTTATGGCTTCGAGGCGGGCGATCGCAAGGTTGATCTTGCTTTTGCCGCGTGTCGAGCTGATGATACTCTATGGTAAGTCGCATCACCTTATGTTTGACAATCAGCTAACCATCAAGTCTCTTTGAGATGCTTCCCAACGGAACACTAACCGATATCCCCGGAGGTTCTCATCCGGTTGTCGAAGATTACAGCGTCTATGGTTCATGTACGTACCGTTCACCCAAGACAGGAAAGCAGTATCTCTTCGTCAACGAGAAATCAGCACGGTATCTTCAGTACGAACTCAGTTCCACATCTGAGGGAGAACTCCAGACGAAGCTTGTGCGAGAGTTTCAAGGTGGTAGCGGCGGACAGGTCGAGGGATGTGTCACTGACGAAGAAAATGGATGGATCCTTCTCGGCGAGGAACCTTCTGCTCTGTGGCGATATGGTGCCGAACCAGACTCCAAGGATGAGGGAGTTGTTATCGGTAAGGTAGGCGATGGAAAGCTATACGGCGATGTCGAAGGCGTAACGCTTGTCTACGGGTCAAAGGCCGATGAGGGATACATCCTATTGTCATGCCAGGGCGTCAGCGCATACAACGTCTACCGTCGAGCCGAGCCTCACGAATACGTTACAACATTCACTCTCGTTGAGTCATCTGACGGAAAGATCGACCCTGTCTCCAACACAGATGGCATAACAGCTGTGGGAACAGCACTAAGCAAGGATTTCCCTCATGGCTTGGTCGTAGTACACGACGATGCTAATCAGCTACCAAACGGGAAGACCAGCGCAGAGGCAAGCTTCAAGATGGTTAGCCTCGAGAAGATTCTGGGGTCCAAGGTTCTGGGGAAGGAGGGTCTGCTGGACCAAGTTGACAAGAACTGGGATCCTAGAAAGTAAGGCGATCAGCTAGGTTCCTGTCAAGTTGTCGTTCGCCTCCGTACAAAGCCAGACCAACCCCCCTGAAGCTATTCATACCCAAAAGAAGAAGACCGAAATCTCAAAAACAAAGAAACACGCATCTTGTTCGATATCCAACGCTTGACATGCAAGCATGGACTCTGATCGTTTCCAAAGAGGATTGCTCATGTGCTGTAGTAGTGGCGGTGGGTCGGCCTGGACCTTTGGTCTGATCGGTCAGTGCTCTTTGCCATGTTCTGGAGACTATCATGGGAAGATTGCTTGAATTTTGCTAAATTGGAGATGATTGGTTAGGGTGGTTGGTGTTGCGGTGCTTGACACTGACAGATTCGACGGGACTAAACTGCTGGGAACTGTCAAATACCAATGCCACAAATCGGCACAGATAAGCCAATTTACTGGATTCACTTCTCTCTCTAGATGTTTCATACCTGGCCTCGAATGTACGCCATTAAGCTCATCTGCACTCTGATATCATCTCATAAAACCACTCCAACACTACCAGCCAGAGACTCATTCTATTCCTATTCCAAAAGTCTTCTTTCGCACTGTTCCAGTGTTGGAACTCTTTCAATTACCTTCGTTTCATGTTCCACCCCAACGTTTGCGGGCTCCAGCCGCCGCCATCGTCTTAACCCCTTTTGGGTGTCAATAGAGCCTCAAAAGGCACTGACAGGATATGAATAAACCAATCAAGCAAAACCGTCTACGAACCAACACTGAAAATCGTAAAAGATCATTCTTGGCTTGTTCTACTTCGTGCGCTCGCGTCTGACAAGTAAAAGCGAAACCAATTGGTAAACTTTACATGTCTGACCCAACGTAGATACTCGTACTCGAAGTTTAGTACCTTGCGCCTCGACGTCAATAGAAGTAGTTTAGATAGTGTTTGATGCAGTAAGTGATGTATGTCAATACCGCCTTGGGACTTGTCATTCTCGATGCCCCTGCTCAAGCTTTGATACTCTCATCCATCTTGTGGCTGACGTGTCTCGTAGTCCTTTTTTTCTTATCCTCTTTGAAACGAATTTCTATTCAGGAATAACAAGTGTGGCACTAGTTGCCTGTTCGAACCGAGAAGCGAGGGTGGGCTTTATTGACCCCGCGACCTGAATAGACTCTCAATAGACGAACGGACATCACCAAGGCCCAAGAGTTGAGGCGAACAGGCGAATACACTCATCGTTCTTTCTCAACATGGCCATCTTCTTTCTCATCAGGATAGAACACAAGATTTATAAAAAGGTCCTCGAGTCCTGCATAAATATCTCCTCTTTTCTTCTCCAGACTCGTTCTCCCAACCAAAAAGGACAACGACAATCTCAACATCCCCCTTTACGAACACTCTTTTACGAGTTATCACTCACTCACTACTTTTTACATTTCACTACAATCATTCGTACGACACTACAAGTACTGCTCTCAACATGAAGTACTCAATCTTGATGCTGGCCACCGCGGCCAGCACCGCCTTTGCGGTGGCTGTCCCTGAGCCTGAGCCCCAGCCATGGTCCTTGTGGACACAAACAGAATGCTATAAGAGGTACAAGAGCTGCGACAAAAAGCAGCCAGGCGACAATTATTGGTTTAACGCCTGCTGCGGCAAGTGGAAGCGTTCGGCTCAGCCTGAGCCTGAAGCTGTTGCTGCTCCTGAACCCGATCCTGTTGCCGAGCCCATGCCATGGTGCACTTGGAAGGGACAGCCTTGCTGGAAGGAGAAGATGAAGCGTGCTGCTCAACCTCAGCCGGAACCCATCGCCATTCCTGAGCCCGATGCCGTCGCCGAGCCTATGCCCTGGTGTACCTGGAAGGGTCAGCCTTGCTGGAAGGAGAAGATGGCCAAACGAGAGGCTCAACCCGAGCCTGAGGCCGTTGCTGCTCCTGAGCCAGACCCTGTTGCTGAGCCTATGCCTTGGTGCACTTGGAAGGGCCAGCCATGCTGGAAGGAGAAGATGGCCAAGCGAGAGGCTCAACCCGAGCCTGAGGCCGTCCCTGCCCCTCAACCCGATCCCGTCGCCGAGGCCGAACCTTGGTGCACCTGGAAGGGACAGCCTTGCTGGAAGGCCAAGATGGCTAAGCGTGAGGCCGAGGCCGAAGCTGAAGCTGAACCCATCCCCGATCCCGTCGCCGCTCCTCAGCCCGACCCCGTTGCTGAGCCTATGCCTTGGTGCACCTGGAAGGGCCAGCCATGCTGGAAGGAGAAGATGGCTAAGCGTGAGGCCGAGGCCAAGCCTGAACCCTGGTGCTGGTGGAAGGGCCAGCCTTGCTGGAAGGCTAAGCGTGATGCCGCTCCCGAGCCTTGGTGCTGGTGGAAGGGACAGCCATGCTGGAAGAAGACCAAGCGCAACGCTTCTCCTGAGCCCATGCCCGAGCCTGCCAACGAGCCCAGATGGTGCTGGTGGAAGGGCCAACCTTGCTGGAAGTCCAAGGCTAAGCGCGATGCTTCCCCCGAGCCCTGGTGCTGGTGGAAGGGTCAGCCATGCTGGAAGGCCAAGCGTGATGCCGGTGAGGCTCTCACTGTCGCTCTCCATGCCACCCGCGATGTCGAGGCTCGATCTATTGCCGAGACTGAACACCTCCCCCGCGACGCCGCTCACCAGGCCAAGCGCTCCATCGTCGAACTCGCCAACGTCATTGCTCTCTCCGCCCGCGGCAGCCCCGAGGAATACTTCAAGAACCTGTACCTCGAGGAGTTCTTCCCTGAGATCCCCCACAACGCTACCGCCAAGCGCGACGTCAAGACTCTCCAGGAGGACAAGCGCTGGTGCTGGTGGAAGGGACAACCTTGCTGGAAGGCCAAGCGCGCTGCTGAGGCCGTTCTCCACGCCGTTGATGGCGCTGATGGTGCTGGTGCCCCCGGTGGCCCTGAGGAGCACTTTGACACTTCCAACTTTAACCCCCAGAACTTTGAGGCCAAGCGTGACCTCATGGCGATCAAGGCCGCTGCTCGCAGCGTTGTCGAGTCCCTTGAGGGTTAAGTAAGTTTGATCTTCGACCTTGAGATGGTGATTATTCTAACATGTCGCTTCAGGTGTCGATGATTGGACTTCCCGACCGTTTTCGTTTTTGAATGCTGTCGGTGACATTTTTTTCTTCATTCTTTTGTCTATGGATATTAGCAAAAAGGGTTCGAAAGAAAAAGCGAGACAATGAACAGGTGGATAGGCCATGTGGGAGTATATCCCGACATCTTTTTTTTTCATTTCTTTTCTTCAGTGGCTTGAATACGCTGCACATTCTTTTGTATAACGGCAGGGGACGATGAAGTCTGCTGCTCTTTTTTTGGATGCGAATCTGCCTTTGGAGCATGAGTCGCCGGGCATGGCTGGAATAGCTTGAATAGTTTGAATTCAACTGTTTGTCTCGAATATTTATTGAATGGGATTTGATGTGATTGAATGTGATGTTTGGATGTGGTGACTTGTTTGTTGCCTTTGCAGTGTTGGACAAGGTGCATGACAGCTCGACAGATGTTGTCAATGAGTGATATGAAGAATCTGATTGATTCAAACATGATCAGTCTTGACATACAGTGTAGTCTCGAGCTTGACAGCATGGAAACAGACATCGAGGTCTCATCAACATTGACGCCACACGCAGCATTCCATGGTGCATATCCTGGTTGATATCCAGAACAGAATCGATCGAGGTACGATGCTCGAGTCAACTACGCTGGCAAAACCAGACAGACAATCACTGCTTTGACCTTTTATCAGCCAAAGCCTTCATTCACAATAGATATCTTAAAATAAAGCATGTACGTTCAATCATTGCGCTCCTCCCCATAGTCGAGGGAAGCACCGCACCCAAGATTGTTCGCTTTTCTCTCCATTCTGTGTTCCTCTGAATCGGTGGTCCTGGGCGCAGGTCTTGCGACGCACCTCGCATCAATTATCGTGAGAGAAACATGAACGTTGTTTTTTGCGTTGTTCAATATTTGAATGAAGAGGAAAGAGAAAAAAAAGACCAAAATCTTTTTTGAAAAAGTTTCCTTTTGTACGCGTCTAAGATGGTGGGGCATCAAATGTTGATGCCTGAAGCGCTAGGCTGCAATGGGAGCTGAGGCAGGCTGTACAGGGTATCAAACTTGCAGTGGATTTTCTGCATTTATTCAGAGACAGAACTCATTAACAAGACTGAGACCTTTACAGTGAAATCCCACATAATTATATGATTACTGACATCAGATGGAAATAAAATAAAATACGATACTTACCTGCTTATTCAGGTGGACAGTACCCTGGTACTAGATAGGTACACTGCAGCAAGCAAAGCATACTCATCCAATACGATACAACCAACCAAATCCCAAGAGCTTGGACTAGCCAATAGATCCACAAACAAGTCTCTTTACAGCTGCGCCAATTCGGATTGAAATGCCGTCGAAATGCAATATCCATGTCTCATCAAGCCTCAAGGTAGCTTGGCCTGTCTTTGTGGAGAATCAGTGAGCAAAGCCAAGACATTTACGATGGTGGCAGTGCATCACTTTATGTGTATTAATTCTTGATTTGAGCCATATAAAATGATTTGCCTAATAAACAATATCCTGTTATTTTCTTTTCTTTTGCTTGGTATTGACCAAGTACATAATCATTCAAGCTGAGCTGAGCTGACCCTTATGCCCCGCGACTGCCCCTCACATCATCCGTCTCACTTACCTTCCGCATCAACATATCAAACTCAAAATGGCTGCCGAACTCGCTAATCGTATCGGCGAGCTGAATCCTTTTTCCTCCAAAAGCAAACACTTGAACGATGAAGATTATGGCGAAGAGATCGACAACAACACCGTCGCTGGCGGTGGTCACTCTGGTCGGCGCATTGTAACAGACCTCAGAGTCAGCAGCGCCTTGAGAGAATTCATCGCCAACGAAAAGATCCTTTCCAAGAGAGAAGCCGGTGTTAAATCTGATGATGCGTCGCGCGCTCTGCTAGAGCTTGTCAGCAAGCCGCATATCCGCGTACCCCCAGAGGTCACGGATAGATCGCATCCTTTGCCAGAGTACTACATCAGCTCTAGCCATAATACTTATCTCATGGCCCATCAGCTCTATGGATCTTCTTGTGCGACAGCATATGAGACTGCGATTAGGACTGGAGCGCGATGTGTCGAGATCGACGCTTGGGATAACAGCGACAACAAAGATGAACCCAAGGTTACCCATGGATATACTCTGGTGTCCAACATTTCCTTCAGGGCAGTTTGTGAGACCATCAGAGATTCAGTCGACCAAGAAGAACTGGACTCGAGAAAATACGGTTTTCGACCTTCACCTATTCTACTGTCATTAGAAAATCACTGCGGCGCCCATGGTCAGATGCGCCTTGTTAACATCATGGTAGAGGTATTTGGCGATCGTCTTCTGAGCAAGGCTGTGCGAGATATCGGCCATAATGAACAGGCTGGATCAGGGGACCATGTGCGTTTGGAGGATCTGGGCGCCAAAATCGCTGTCATTGTTGAGTACCATTTCCCAGGCGAGCCTTCAGACAGCGACTCCAACTCGGACGATTCTTCAGACGAAGAGGAGGAAAAGGCGGCGCGAAAGGAGTACAAGGAAAAGAAGGAAAAGGAAGTGCCCACAATCATCATACCTGAGCTTGCTGAGCTGGGTGTATACGCGCAATCCGTCAAACCAGTTGACAACTCATGGTACGAGGAGGGTACTCTCTCCAATGGGCCTCACCACCACCTCATCAACGTCTCCGAGTCAGGTCTGGTAAAGCATCTCCCCGAGCACACAGCAGCAATCTCTAGACATAATGCCCAGCACCTCATGCGTGTCTTCCCCAAGGGTACCCGTATCTCATCCACCAACCTGAAGCCCGTCCCTTATTGGGGAATCGGCGCTCAGATCTGTGCTCTCAACTTGCAGAGATTCGGAGCTAGCAACCAGCTCAACGAAGCTCTCTTTAGCGGTACAGATGGCTACGTCCTCAAGCCCGCTGCTCTCCGCGCCGGTGGAAATGGAAAACTGAGCACAGGCCGAAGCAAGCGTCTCCGTCTACACGTTGCAGGCGCAACGGATATTCCTCTACACGGCGACTCTGAGGCAGACTCTATCAAGCCGTACCTAACCTGCACACTGTACCACCCAGATGATCTCAAGGACGACCCGCCAAAGCGCAAGACGGCCCCATACAAGCAGCACAAGCTCGAGTTTCTACACCGAGGGCCAAACCCACCACCCACTGATCCAATCTGGGACGAGACCTTGACGTGGGAGTACGAAGACAACGAGTTGGTGTTTTTGCGTATGCTCATAAAGAGCGATGATAGTTGGGCACGAAACCCCATGTTTGCTGTGGCAGCAGTGCGACTGCTCTATGTTCAGCCAGGCTGGAGTTTTATTCGCATGTTGGATCTCAAGGGCCATGAGACGCAGTGTTCCATCCTTGTCAATTTTGAAATTATTGATGCTTAGAAGGTGGTTTCTTATGAGTATACGAATTATATATGGTATTAGCCTTTTTGTGTTTAATAGATTTTCAGCTTGTTGATGTTCAGTCTCTGTGTTTCAACCATGCATATCGGTTGCTGGTCTTTTATGATGTTCTTGCAATTACCCTTGCAAGTGAGTTGACAATTAAACCTATCGTATCGTTTCCTTTTGCGTGATCCGCGGATTAGTATGATACCGAAAGGGTCCGGATGTTGTGATAGATCATCGGCTCCGAGCCGGACTGGAGCACATCCCTCTCAGCTGTGCCGCGTCGATTTGGGAGCTTCGGAGACATTTAAACCGGGATATTTATTTACTATAAATACTTAGTATTATTCATCAAAAAGAACATAAATAAGCAGCGACATGGGTCATGGCGGATATACACTCATTTTGAGTCAATGTCAGATCCGGTACATCAGCTTAAGTTCCGAATGGCTTCGGATCTTACATCAAACCACGACAAGCATCCACGTATAAGAATAAAGACCACCCCATGTCAGAAACTGCATCATATTGAATTTTGAATACATTTTATAGTACATCTCATACAACAGCACCCGAAATGGCTATCGTGACAGCCCTCCTCGCTCCAATCCACCTCTTCTCCTTCTCAGCCCTTCTCGGCTCCCAACTCTACCAAACCTTTATCGTCACAAAAGTCACCTTTCAACGTCTTCCACGCGCACCTTTTATTAATCTCCAGAAATATCTTTTTCCTATTTATTTTCAAAGTCAAGCACTGCTACTATTTATCTCCGCTGCGACATTACCGCCACACGGTCCATTCTCACTGATCCAGCATAAAAGTGATTGGATACCGTTTGCAGTGTCAACTTTTGTGTCGGCGTTAAACTTGACTGTTTTCGGACCGAGGACGAGAAAGTTGATGTTGGATCGTGTTGAACAAGGTAAATATGTGTTTTGGAGTAAAGTCGTACAAGAGACTAATGTGAGACAGGAACTGCGAATGCAAAGACGGCAAGCTCCGAGGGTCCAAGTCCTGCGATGCAAGTTCTGAAGAAGAGATTCGGGACGGCTCATGCTATGTCTATTCACCTAAACTTGATTGGTCTTGGGGCTCATCTTTGGTATACTTGGAGATTGGCATCTCGTCTCGACGTTTCTTTATAGGTGATCAAGTTCGGAATTCTGTCGAGTTGACACTCTTGTGTGATGGGGTTCTAGATTCAGGGATTAAATACACCTGCATACATTACAACTGTCCCCTTTACGATCGTCCCTCGTCTCCCCTTAGCTGAGTGAAATACTCCAACTCAGAGCATCGTGTTTTCGGTTTCACGGCAGATAAACAACCATCTCCAGTCCTCCCGCGTACGCAGTAGTTGTCGTCTTGAAACCGTTCTTGGGATTGTGGATGTAATCCAGAAACTCCTTGTACAGAGGCCTAGCCATCTTTGTGTTATCAGCCAGCACAATAGCACCCCTCCTCATTCGAGGCTTGATAGCCTTAAGCGCTGGAAGTGCAAGCGGCGTCCAGACTATTCAAGTTAGCATTTCGTCATGCTCCTCAACTGGACGAACTTACTGTCGATGAGCAACATGTCAACCTCCTTGGGCATACCCTCATCCACCAAAAGCGTCTCTCTCAAATCTCCTTCTCTCAGTTCAATCCACGGCTCAACTTCTTCACCGGCCTCAGTCCAATGCTTTCTCGCTCTGGCAGCTTTACTGCTCTCTTTCTCCGTCGCGACAACCTTTCCCGTAACATTGACACCCTTTGCTCTCTCGGTCGTGACATTCTGTCCCACAGCAAGAGCAAGATACATAGTCGAAACACCGAAGCTTGTTCCAGCCTCTACGATGTTTTTAGCATTAATGCTTCGTGCGAGGAGGTACATGAACTGGCATTTATCCTGCTCTAGAGCGACAAACTTGTCGCGCATGTGGTCATCACCAGAGGCAGGCCATGCTTTGCCGGTGATGTAAAAGCCGTAAAGGAACTTAAAATAAAACCATAGCTGAGAATAAGATTTCTCTTGAGCTTCTGATGCAGCGTGGAGACGATCAAGGAGGTTGTGAAGACGAGGGCTTGCCTCGATGGCTTGGAGAGCTGTTGCGGATGGAGCCATTGTGATGGTAGTTGATGAAGGATCAATGGAAGGATCTTGTTACTGTTTATATACATGTGATATGAGTCAATATCAATTGACATCTCTATGAGTACGATAATCTGGATGGATACGAAATTCGATCTTGGATCTGATATCACCGAGGCCGATCTAACATGACCGAAAATGCCGGGTTAGCACACTAGAAGCCACCTGTAGGTAACAATTGCTTGCAGATGCCGAAAAGGCATTGACCTATGGGATATTATACAATTAATCCCAGATTGTGGGAGGTAAAGATTGACGTATCATTTCTCAGTTGTCAAGTGTCTCGTGGTCATACAGCCTGGCTAATAAGTGTGTGTGCATGCGCGTAAAGACCCTGACAGCTGGACAGCGAACATTAAATAACAATGCACACCGTGTTTATCAATTACATTGCACGAAAGATATGAGTATCAATACTTCCTTTTGCTTTTAGCACTTAAAGAGACAGTCAAAGGCCATCATTTTAAGGCCGAGAATGAAGTCCGGACTTCGGCCCCGGCCCCGGTGTTTAGCTTCAATCGTGCACGAGTCCCTTCCGATATCTTGTCCGATCTTACAAAATTTGACTCAAAACGATTATCATTCTATTGCTATATCATACGTTGAGGTCAAGTAAACCTACATTCATTTCATACATCCGTAAAAGTCATACTTGGACAGTAACAGACGGGTAAGGCTGGCCAATATTGATCAACAGAGCGGCCCGACTCCGTCACCCAGATTGATCTCCATGCACTGCCTTTTTAAAATACCACTATAAAGATGACCGACTCAACTACAACTCAGCTACAAATATCCAGTGTAAAGGCGGTCAAAGTAGGTGACCTCTGTCGCTAGTAACACCACCAACTCATCCGTCAGCCACGTCACGAGTCAAAAACCGTCCAATATCTCACCAGCAAAAAGTAAAAATGAAACACTAGAACAATGCTTCGAGAAACATAAACTAAACTAGACCATCCACTTTTAAACGCCTTCGGAAATAGTCATCCTGCATACAGACTCCAAGCTAACATGATTTATTGTCCGCTCCCCCGGAAGCCATTCCACGACTTAGTCAAGCCTCTCGCTTCGCTCAACCAATATGAAATCTTCCACATTCATGCTAACGAAAAGAGAGGGAAAAACCGGTGCGGCCGACCATGTGGCCGGTAGTGGCATTAGGCTTTTCTCATGACAACAGCACCAAGACTAACAACAAAAACAGACACTGTTTGATTAGGATAACGGCAATAGAAACTTTATTCTCCACTTGTGGTGGATTTAACACGGAGTAATTCTAAACTCAGCTGAATGGACGGAACAAAAAGAAGAAAAAAAGAAAATTCTAGACGAGGGGCAGACAGACAAAAGTGTCTACACGGTAACGGGTGGATAGGCGAGTCAGTCTCTCGGGCCGGGCCCAGAAGGACAAAGGCATAATAAGGAAGGGGATCCATACCTCCCGTGATGCACTAATGTATGCATCAAGGGGAGAACTGCATCTATCTTGCAGAATATCACAAACGGGATTAGTTAGTTCACTCATTCTTTAAGCATGAACCAAGTAATAGTATCACGCCGCATGTGGAGATGGGACACCAACTCTCAAAGAATTCTGATCTATTAACGAGCTAACATAAACATCTCACGCCATTCATTATGGTATCATCATTTTTGCAAAAACAAGACAGAGAAAAACACTTCACTCAACACAATTATACTCTTTTTACGAACCTCACTCCGTTCCGTATCATATCCATCACTGCCCCAAGTTCTTTCCCTCCCTAGCCTCTAGCCTCTAAACTTAGAGGCTACAGTAATCCGTGTAGTAATACCGGGGTAGAATACAAAAAGAAAACACCAGACATTGAACCTAGTATGCTGGAATCTCATCTCAAAAACGCCAAACCGTGCGTACTGGGCTCAACGACCCTAAACTGGACATCGCGCAATGCAGGTGATACAGCATGCAAAACCTCAAAACCAAAGCTCCAGTGTGCTCCCACCATGCGATGATCCATCGTGTGGGATCTGCTCCCGGTTTCATAATGCGTTATTGTACAGTATTGTGAAATGCAAATGTTTTTACTCTGCCCTAAAAGGCGAGTCCAAGTAACTGCGCTGTCAAAGCGCGGGTATCATGCCCACTCAAGGGCCCCAAAAAGTCGCGGATCCCAAATACAATATCGAATGCTTCTAAAGGGTATGTCTAGACGAGTCTAGACGTTCGAAATGTTGAACGATTGTTGCCGAATCTGTCCGGGTCTTCGTCCCAGTCAAGTTCCGAGGGACTTATTTCTTGCGTTGACTGCTTGTGGCAGTAATTTTGCTAGTGCTCATCAAGTCGCCAATGTACTTTTGCAAAAACTTATTGTTGTTGTCAAGCTTATCGTGCTCTTCGCGAACGGCTTCAATGCGGTTGAAGATGGTAAGGAGAGAATCCTGGAGTGCTTTCGCATGTCTGTAAAAGTTAGCGTCGGGACAATATCCATCAAGTAGAGTATTTACCTTCTCATCTCTTCCCGAGCAGCCTTTCCAATTCTATCAAGATCCTCGCTTGTTCTCCTGGGGCTCATCGCCCTGACGTCATCTGGACCAAAGTCGGGCTCATGAGGGCCGACTGCTGAGCTATCGCGAGGAACAACTAATGGACCACTGCTTTTTCTCTGGGGAAGTCCAGGTCGGATAGGAACGGGCTGATGGATGATGGGCTCCTCGTTCTCGTGGTCGTGGTCATGGTGATCGGAAGGGCTTGATGATGTAGATGAGTCTGATCGGGCGATATGGTGAGGGTGATGCTCCGAAGGGGCATTGGGAAGTTCGTTGACTGCCATGATAGTGTAGGATGGGTAAATGGTTTGATCGTTGCTCGGGTATTGCAGGGTTGTCACTGTCGCGCAGAGATTACTTGTACACAGGAATGTGTAGAGCGACAGTGATGAAGGGGCGTCGACTATCGAGCTGGCCTTTTACTTAGTAGATAAACTTGTCGGTCAATGTGTCGCAAGTAGTCGCGTAAACTTGTCTTGGAATAATGACAAGGGGAGAGTCGAGACCAAATAGTTCCACGTGGTTGCAAGGTCTCGATGCTGGATTATGCAAGTTTGCAAGAGCAGCGATGTAGATCCACTAGGGGTGTGATGAGGCTGGCGATTTGTTCTAGATGGCGTCCAGAAGGCGGAGTCGACACGCGGAGAGACCGATTAGACTAGCCACAAATGACTATGAAACGGATCGTGATTGAGTCGTAGCTTGGATATCACACTCGTAAACACCCTATTTCAGGAGTGGTGAAGTCGGCGGCTGACGTCGTGTTTTACAACGAAGCGAGAAGTGGGCGTGGTTGAGTTGGAAAAGTGTTCGTGTCGAAGTTCAAGTCGCTGGTCGCAGGTGGCGGTCAGAGAAACAACTAGCCTGGTTTGCTAATGGATCGAAGCACGAGTTGGAAAGTTTGTTGGGTTGAGGTAAAATGACCCTACAAAATAAACCAAATACGCATGTCAGCAAATGAGTTTAAAGAAGAATAGGCAAAATGGATTTTGAATGGCAAGAGCAAAAGCAGAGCAGCACGCAGTAATAAAAAAAGCAAAAGGTAGCACTGGCAACGTCACACTCAGGGATAGACTCGACAAGAGGGGACGACTAACAGGTTGATAATACGACTTGTAAATAATAACCGACAGAAAAGATACGTTGAACGAATAGTAATGAAGATACGAAAAATTGAATAAAAAAGAAGAAAGAACGAACCAAAAAACTTAATTGAACGAATCTCTCAAAAAGGATATGACGAACAAGTCAATAATGACCAATCCCGGCAGTGGCAACAAGTTCCAAGGCGCAAACGATGGGATAGAATCATGAAAGTTTAAAGAGGCGATAGACGGCAAACGGTTGCAGGCAGGAGGACCCTTCTTTTGAAATGGCGAGACAGGGCAGACCCAGGGCAGGATGTTGGGTCGGGTTCGGAGTGGAATGGCAGGTGGCAGGAAGGAAGAACCCGGCCAGCAGAAGAAGGAGCGAACCCAGAACAGAAAAAGCAAGAGACAAAAGAGGGGAAGGGGTATGGACGAAATGGGAATGGGAATGTTAGAGTGGATTTCAAGTCAATTTGATAATTTCGTTGGAGCTGGGCTGGAGCTGGAGCTGACCGTATGTACAGTGCACTCCATACCAACTCCCAGCAGGTACCACTTAATGCTCCGTACTTGTAAGGCCAGGTCAGACCAGACCTGGTAATCCGGCAGTCGACAAGAGAAGGGTTTTGGAAAAGGAAAGGGAAAAAATTACAGTGTCATCGCGTCCCAAGGAAGAGGTATGGGAGACCCTTGGAAAGATGCAATGGACTTGGACAGTCCTAGAGTGGAAAGTGGCGACAGAACAGGGAGTCATGAGACTTGTGATCGACATGCTTGGTACTACATGAACCGTATATACACAAGTATCTTTTGTCTTTAAAAGCCCGTATGTCTACCTCAAAGTCAGCTGTCATTGTGTACTCTAACCCAGGCCACTAATGTCCCGCTCCAGGGGGGAAAACAGCTTTCGTCCACCGACTGGATTGGATTGGATGACAACAACCCAGTGAAGGGCCACTAATACTGACACTAACTTGCTTCCACTGCTTCCACGCAACTCGGTAGCCCCCAAAAGGAAACTTGTGGAAGGAGCACAGCCCATTTTGTTCAGACGCTTTCCCCATCGTGACTGTATGCATTGATGTCATTGTTATCGGAATCGTCAACAACATTCAACAACGGAAGGAACTCACGACAAATGGGTCACGCAAAACGAAAATCACTCACCAAAAAAACTCTTCCTCCTTAAATCACCATCATAATGACAATCAAATCACATTCACCCTGCCTAATTAGAAAAACAAACAACGCCCCCGCCGCTAGGTCGGCCAAGACTTTAGACGACAATAGGGAAACCATCCGAGCCTCAGAAGCCCCCAAGACTAAACCTCCTCTAGTCGATCAACTCTCAGTCGTGACGCAATTGCTGGCCCTTGCAGACCACGGTTGAGGCCCGCTCCCTGGTCGATATCCCTGTCTGATACAGTGAACGACTCTCGGAAGCCTATCAACTAGCCAGCCTTGAGTGGGCTTGGGAGGAGGCTCGGAGCTCTTTCAGCGGAGGCACAACCCTCTAAAATCCAGCGACTGGTCTACTACCCGCGGGTGGTTGCTGTGCTCACAGCACTGTTCTTCTTTCAACCGCCGGCTCTGACTCCGGCTTCGTCCTCTTTATTTGCTAGAGATCGTCGGTTACTCAGTCCGGCGTCAACAACCCGTCTCTAATACGCTACTGCCATTGGGCGCTAGTCGCCCGTTTCCCGTTAATATTTCTGGACCCTCCATCACCCACCAAATACGTCGCAAGTTGATGAACGCAACTGCGACAAATCCTCAATACCCTTCAACCATTATAATACAGTGCTTACTACTGTCTGCTCGGTTGGTTTCGCTGACCCTTGAGCGGCGGTGTCGGTCAAGAAACCAAGTTCGGTACTGATTTTCCAACTCTTGTGACCCGAACTGCAAATCTTTGACTGAAGCGTGACTCAACTGACCTTTTTGGGAACATGAACCGAAAGATCACTACCGGTCAACAACTGAGCTGATCGCCTTACATTTAGTGTAATGATTTGAGGAAACGCTATTACTGTCTAGCACGATGCTATTGTTCACTTACGCCGTTTATGCGGCTCTACAAGTTATTGGCTATGCGTTAGCTTTTGAAAACCAATTTCTGGGGTAAAAGCTTTACATGTTGTGCTTCGCGTATCGACAAGGCTCATCCCTCACTGTCCTGTCATCCTCTGCTTCATCCATCCCTCAACTCACTGGCTCTGGGGTTGCATCTTCCGCCACTGTCGGAAACACAAAGCATCGCCCAGCGGCTAGGGTCCAGGTACATGCAATTCAACCTACCCCTTCAACTGGGCTGATGTCATGGATCTACGTACCTCCGTGTCTACTTCATTACAAAGTCCCTACGACTCAGATGCTGCACATAAGTGCGAAACATGAGTTTTGAAGATCAAAAGTCAGCGAAACGGTGACCGTCTTTCGAAACCTCAATGAATGCCTATCACTCGTCACTCTTACGCTTACCAGGACCGCACAGTCCAAGACGGTCGCTCATACCGTTACTTCCGCAGCCCCTCAGATTGTGATATGCGGGCCTAGTCATTGATATGATGATCACTATATTTTCGTCATTCCTCGCACCGTCCAGTGCCTCTCTATGCAAGGGTATCGCTATCATTGTGGAAGAAACGTGGAAGAAAAGTGGTTCACGGTTGTAACCGACTGAAGGGCTCTTTTCATCCTGGAGCCTAAGACAACTGTAACCAAACCCATTGTTGTCGTTTCCTCGCCTATTCTCCCCTGTAACGAGAACTGCCGAACCTGTCAGAAGTGAAGTCATCGTGAGAGGTCTCCATCAGAAGAGAGGGCCACGAAGCAGCGGCGACACGCTCAATGTCGCAGCAAGTGTTGGTCATGGCTGTGGTCTCATCATGTCGTGAGCCGAGCCTGGTTTTTCAACATCACGTTGCCTTGAATGCTTTCGCTTAGTATCGCAGTACGCGTCGTGGCCGAGTGTTCGGAGACACTCATTCGGCCGAGCGGTTGTTGATAGGGGTCCTTTTATATCGCTACGGATAAAAACTGGGTGTTATGGGTCGAAACCCAACCTGTCAGACTCGTTTAGGACGCGTTGGGCAGCGATGTCAAGTGACAGGTGGTATCGCTATGACTGTTGCCCTCTTCTCGTCGAGTGAGCTGACTGCTGCTGTATGAGGATTTTCACGATGATTCAGAGAGAAGATAGAAACACCGAAAACTCAAGGACTTGTGGTCCCCCAGCAAAGAGTGTTGTTTGTGTTGATTGTAACCCCCTTCTAGTGCAAGAAAGCCCTTTGATCGGCCTCATGCGCACCTCCAATTCCTGACGTCCACCGCTGCTGATCCCCTCTATCTTTTGTTCCCGTTTGTTGTTCATCCCACGACTTGGAGTTTCTCGCGGAGATCTTTATCCTTCTGAGTCTTGAGGTCCACTCCTTCGGCTCTTGGCAATTCCGCCCCTCTCGCACGTCTTGGCTTGGACCTCATGAGAAGGGAACGTCAATGTAGCGGTAAACATGCCACTATCCACAGGCAAAACAGTGAGCTTGTCTCAGCCTCAAGCTGAATTTGTCTATCTCATCGGGTGGCTGACGCCGGTTATCTTGGTTCCCGTTGATGCGTTTCACCAATTGAACTCAATAATGCCACAGTTCTAATCACTTTCAGCGTGTGTGCTTTCAACCGCCCTTTTGATGATGCAACGTTTATCAGTGGGCGTGCAACTCAGGTTTATGAAGATCTTAACACAGAGCATAACGCCTCTTCATTTGACAGATACCCCGCTGCCCCGTCTAACCGTCACTCTACAGTAGTAGTCTGTCTACCTGCATAGCTGATCAGTACCACCGGGCACTGGTGAAATGCAAACGGCATTATCGGCATCCAAGACTTTGGGTTCATGTTTCAGCCTCTAGTCTGCTCGCTACTGTATGAATCCAAATGCAGTGTCTTAGATGCTCGTGACGGCGGTTGTCCGACTTGGTATAATTCATTTTCATTACGGTGTAGCTGCTGTGCAACACATCCCCGCCTCTTCGGCATCTCAGTGACTATCTATTGCGAACCCATACGCTCTGCTTCGGTTTTACCAAGTGACTAGCCGTGATCGACGGCTGTTATGGGGAATTGTATGAAACTGGAAAAAATGCCTTGGTCTCCAAAACCTTCAGTCATGTCTTATTCGCCCGTTTTATATCCCTGAAAAAAAAACTCACTAGTTTAGTTTATGTCGCTGCCACGGCATGAAACAACTCAGTCAAACATGGGGTTCATAGTAGGGTCCAAATGAATCCATTGGATACTTGGATATGCATTACCAGTTGATGCAACTCAACATCGAACTTTAGTTTCCCCATGACCCTTTGAGCGTCTTGACCAAAGTCTCCGAGTGGGCGTTCAATATGGAGTCACAGAGACCTCGTGAGCGCAGATCTCAATCCTGCATATCTCACCGTGATTTCTTATCAATTACTGCAACGCCAACTGGTGGCAGTCTGTTTTGGTTCACTCAAAGGACTAAGGTTATCTTGTCGAGACTTGGAAAAAACTTAAAATAGACGCATGTTTTCGCATGGTATTTCTGCACCCCTGGCTTGGTCACTAGCATATGAATTATGAGCTGGGATGAATGCAACTTTGGTTTGCTGTAAATGCCTCCCCCATCTTATGAATCATGACAAGGTTTTAATTATAGCTCTTAATTAATTTTATAGAACATTCTTTATTCTTCTAGCTCTTTCCGTTGCATTTCGGTGTATGGGGCAATGACCTGGGCTGCATTATCACATTCAAGTCAGCATTGGCAGTGAGGACTTTGCTCACTTTGATCAATCTACCAAAGCATCCTCTTCTAAAAGGTCAAACCATTACGAGAGGCTCCCGTTTGCCCCTCAAAGTAACCGACATAGACTTGCTCTGCTTTTGGCAGGAGAATTCGGGACTTGCTTCATTTGTCATTGTCAGCTTTGATATGGGTATCCCTCGAAGTCTAATGTGAAATCGATAGATGCAGCTTTATTATGAAAAATAGGGCTCTTAGAGTAACCTTAATCTTATATAAATATAAAAGCACTATTATATAATCTACTTATCTTTCCTTTAATATAAAGACTTAAAATATAAAAGATTAAATATCTATATTAATTAATTTACCTAGCTTATTACCTTAATCCTTATTATTAACTAACTCTAGCTATAATAATAAAATAATAAATAAATAACTATTTACTAAATATAAAAGTATATAGAGGACTTATTATAATTACTATAAATATAAGTCTACTTTCTTAAATAGCACTATCTATATAGCTATTAATATAGCTAAAGAAAAAGACTATAATAGTATTTATATAAAAATAAAAGCTATAGTAAATATTAATAAGTCTAGTATTATCTAGCTAGTTAAGGTAGCCCTTTTTAATTATTACTTAATTAGGCTAATTAGGTAAGCTAAAAAGGCTAAGGTAAATAGGGAATTAATTAATTAGCTAAAGGGGGAAGAAAAGGCTCTTAAAACCCTTAAAAATGCCCTTTATAGAGGCAGTAACCTTCTGTTGGATAAAGAGAAGGAATTTCTAGAGGCCTTAAGAGATAGGTTATATGCAGTATGGCTTAAAGAGCTATTTTAGGAGGCTATAGCAGTAGTTATAATGCCACTGTAAAGGGTTAAGCTGCTTTAAAAGGGTCGGTTAGGTAATTTTGTGGGTTCTAGGTTGAAGGAAGGTTTTGTAGGTTATGTAAGGTTTCGGTTACTCTGTGTGAGCAATAAACAAGTAATCGCATTCATTGTCAGCTTACAAATGATATCATTGCGATGCCGTTATTCAAGAAAATGACTTTTACGTAGAAGGATTTAAGGCTGAGTGTAAGTAATATCAGTGAGATTTTACAGCCTTTGTACGACTGTAAAATCATCAATTTCCACAATGGAGCAATTCGAATTCCATCCCGCAACCACATCTCACAACCGCACCTGGTCCCCCATCGAACCAGGCGTAGACGAACTCATCCTCAACGAAGATAAGCAGACAGGTCGACGCACCACACTACAAAGATGGCAGCCTGGCGCGCGCAACCAAAAGGACGTTTTTGTTCATGATTATGTTGAAGAGATTTACATGGCTGAAGGTGACTTGTACGACGAGAAGCTGCAGAAGGGCTGGTCCAAAGGTGCTTATGCGTACCGGAAACCTGGGATGCGGCATGGTCCTTTTAGAAGCGAGGGTGGGTGTTTGATGTTTATTGTGTGTATCCCTGTGGATAAGCAGGGGGAGAAGGAAGTTGGGGAGAAGGTGTAGGGTGGTTGCATTTTGGTGATGTTGGGGTTTTGGTTGCAGCTTGGGATGTGATATAGTAGTGGGATGGGGGATGGTTTGATTTGGCAGTTGCTTTTACGACAGATAAGGACCTGGAGGCGTCGATATGGTAACGAGTTCTTGGCAATGCACTAAAGCTGAAAGATATTCAGCTCACGGAAGGTCTGTTTACTGTACAAGTAGAGAAACCATCATCATTCAAATAAACTCAGTATCATAAACCCATCTAGACGCCTTAAATCTAAGCAACTATTCTTCCCCTATCACGATTAGGTTCCTCGCTCTCCAACACCAAAGGCCCTCCTCCTGGCCCGCTTGCATCCAAGCTAATAGTCACGCCCTTCCTCTCACACACAGCCCGTATGGACTCGCCCAGGTTTCTAAAGTCCAACTCGCACGTCTGTGCTTGATTCTCGACTCCGTCCTTTACCTCCCGAATCTCAACAATAGGATAGGGTAGCCAGCCTTCTCGTTGAGGAATCAAGATGAGAGGGATTTGAGCCTCTGTATCGGATGAAGAGGAGAGAGGCTCGCGTTTTGAACCAGGGATGACAAAGTGGCCTTTACGACGACCACCGAGAAGCCATGTATCGGCTGGGGCGGAAACTTCGTAGCTGTATTCGACATCCTTTTTGTGCTGCATTTCGGTATCCCAGATCTGTGTCCATTTCAGATGAAGAGTAGCCGTGAGCATCTGGTTGATAGCCACAGTAGGAACCACACCGGGCTTCTGATCCATCAATTCTGCCACTGGAGTTTGAAGCTGTATATCAGCTGTGTGAAGAATAGGTAGCGAAGGAATCTCAACTGGGATGAGAAGAGTGCATGGCTCGTCAGGTTGTGTCGTTGAGAGAGGGATTTGAGCGTTGGAGGCTTGCCAGGCCTTGATAGCAGAAGAGATCTTGTCTGTTGCGTCCTCCTGAGTGCCAGGAACTTTTCCAATGCCGGCAAAGTGTTTTCCCCATTGTACTTCAGCCAAGAAATCAGTAGATACAGCTCCCAGTAGCGCAGTTCGTTCAAGATCAATGGGCTGCAATGCCTTTGCCTCCCTAACGACTACTGCCCGAACAAGCTTCGAGAAAGAAGCTAGACTAGGGTCGTCGAGAGCCTCGAATATCGAATTCACAAGAGCCTCCTCGATCTCTGTTTGTAGGACATTGTAGTAAAGCTTCAAATACATGGTCCTTGCAGCTCGCTTGCTCGATCTAACATTTGTCTTTCTCTTGATACGGTATAGGAGTGTAGCTGGTTGTTTTGAGAACACGATTGTCGAGTTGGTAGGTGGGACACCAAAATCAGACTCGAACAAATCTGCCTCTATGAGCTCACTTTTGTAAAGTCGTAGAGGGCTGTGGGTCGCCGTAGAGACGTTGAATCGGGAGTACAGAGCTTGGTGTTTGAAGACGTCTTGAACATTGACACCCAAAGCCAGAGAAATAGGAATCACAATTGACTTGGCAAAAGTGTAGCTCTCGCCCGACTCAACTGTATAAGCAACGTCAACCTTGGCAGAAACATTGGCCATGTCTTGCTCAACAGAATAGGGGAATCGCAAGGTAACGGTTGTTTCGGCCTCAATCTCGTTAAAATGGACAATACCACCAGACTCGGGCTTCTTTGCAAACTCAACAGATGAGTCGACAACTTTGGCCTCGATAGTCAACAATCTGAGGCCGCCTGTTGTTGGTTTAATTCGGATCTCGCAATTCTTTATGAAATTCCAACCGGGGTGCAGTACTAGATCTAGAGTGTTATTCTTGTCTAGGGCAGTATGTTTTGTAGCTGTAAGCTGAACATCCAAAGCACCCTCACGCTGGAAGATAACAACCTCGGGATGCCTGAAGATGTCAGTTGTTGGCGACGGTGCCGCGTTGAAATCCCTATCGAAGTGAAGAAGGAGATTGCTGGAGGATAACCCAAGATGATCAATCTTGTATTTGCCAGGAACAACAGACTATAATTGTTAGCACGATCTCAAAAAAATATATTGGGGAAACTTACTGTGCAGTCGACTTGTATGCTGTTTTGACCAGGGTGTAGCACAATGTCTTCTGATCTTGAGAAGCGCAACTCTCTAGTAGGGCCTGCCTCGATCGCCGTTATTCGCGCGTCGATTCTATCAAGCTTGATGTCGTCTGGTAAAAGACTCCAGAGATTGATAGTCAAAGAGCATTTATCTTCTTCTTCGAAATACTCTGGGGCACCAGCAATTTCGACATTTGTGAAAAACTTTGAGAGATGGACTTTGACTTGCGAGGATAAAGAAGAAGCCAAGTCAAACAAGTTGCCAACTATTCCCTTCATTGACATGGCGTCTGCAGGTTCCGGCTTTCCGATAGTTGATACTCTCTTTGAACGCTGTTCCAGCCTCTCATTTTCAGCAGCGCATGACTTGGTCAACAGCTTGAGAGCAACTCTGACGTAGTCATCCTTTGACTTCATCTCGCGAAGACAATGTAGGTACATGACAAGCATAGATAGTTCGAGCGAGGTCCATCCGCTTTCACCAAAGAAAGGTGTTGCCCGGTAGAAGTAAGAAGCAGCTGCACCAAAGTCTTCGAGAGAGAACTTGAGCACAGCAAGATCTGCCATACTAGCTTGCACAGCATGATCGTGGTTCGCGACAGTGTAGTGTCGGAGTGCTTTATCTGTAAGAATCTCATACAGACGGTAGAAGTTCTCCGCGCTGTCGATTGCAGTCTGGAGTAGACTGTTGTTCACACCTATATCCAAGGGCGGGATGTCCTCAGAAGCAGTAGCATCAGTTGAAGGCGGTGCATCCAAACTTATCTCTTCAAAGTCTGCCTCGGCTTCTGCAATGATGGGCGCTTCTTTCCAGCCATCGCTCCATCCTCGCTTCTTACCTAGACCACCAAGAATGCTTCGAGAAAGCATGTAAAGCTCGGCACGTCTAGCGGCCAAGTCTTCGAGGCCTGACTTGAGGTAGAGGGCCTCCTGATCATTGTTGACCTGTGGCATACCAGGGCCAGGGAAAACACCAGGGCTTAGTGGAGGACGTGTTCCAGGTGCTAGTCCTGTCTGAACGTGAAGTGACGTGGTTCGAGCAGGATGCATCATGGTCTTTGGCTCAGGGATAGAAGTCTTTTGCTCCTCACTCTGAGCGGGGGCCAGAGTTGATGGAGGAATGGGCAAAGACTTTGATGCTGTCTGTGCCAGAATCTGCTGAGCAATAGAGAAAGCGAACGAAGCAACCACATTGTCCATAACCTCGGACAGATTAGGATCAATAGGTGAATCGTCCTCATCAGATTTGTCGTCTGCCACGGCAGCAAGGATGTCTCGGCGCATAATCTGGGACACAATTGGGATGAACTGCAAAGTCCTTCGGCATATCTCACCAAGACTAGACAGGTTTTCCACCTCTTCAGTGTGCTTTGGAGGGGGTGCCAGGGGGGCAACTCCATGCAAGACAGATTCTTGTTGCTCTCTGAGCTTGGCCAGCAGATCCTCTCGCGACGACCAAGCATTTCCAAGTCGCAACAGCAGTGCTACTTGTCGCGCAAAGATGTAGCACCTAAAATCAAACACCGAAACATCGTTGGCAAGAATCTTGTCTCTGTAGGCCTTCTTGGTCGCATTGATGGGTATTTCATCAAACTGTTCCCTGATTGTCTCGTTTGACTGAAGATCCACAGCCTCTTCATCAGCTGTTTCTCCGCCAGGTGATTTAGCAAGAGCAGCATTAACGATATTCTTGAGTTCTTCGGTGTAAGTGAGCATTGTGCCCCCGTGCCTTGTAGGCGACCCTTCATCAGCCTGTTCATTGACGACGGAGTCAAGCCCAACGCTGAGCTCGTCGTATCCGACCAATGCATCTTCTACAAGGCCTACGCTCTCAAAGCCTCTTGCTAAACCTTCTTTGAGGATGAAAAAGGTGCAAAAGTTCCACCCTGGTAAACTTCGTTGGCCGTCTTTTTCTTTGATATCTTCTTCGTACTGAGTCACGCGCAAGTCGAACGAGGTAAGAATAAGGCTCTTTAACTTTGCAATAAGCTCCCCCCAAGCGTTCTCAGCATCGTGTTCATCTTCCAGATATCCCGTTGGTACCGCAGGAACTACTCTCGGGAGCTGATCATAAGGGAGGTCGTTGATTCCGATTCGGATCTGGGCAACTCGGTCTGGCGCTGTCTTTCCAATACCAGAAAAGTCCGTACGAAGCTTCTCAAAAAGAGGCGTCGATCCAGTGCGCCATCGTGGGCCACTCTTCTCTGAAGTACTCTCGGAACGTCCGCTTGTTCTGGGCTGCGTCGAAGCCACCGTGTTGGGAAGAACGACGTGCAAGATCAAGTAATCAAAGGCATCGTGCTTTTCTTGTTGACTATTTCGCTTTGGGTTGGTCGACGAAGGTATCTGTTCTTTGATCCATTCACGAATCTCGGCCCGAACGGAGGTTTTGTATGTTTCATTGTCGTCGCATCTTACTAGTAGTACCTTGAGATAAGGTGTCCGTCGCAGACCAGGAATCTGATGTCGTCGCTGACTTCCAATTGCCCTCGAGGGTAGAGATTGGGTGTCTATCTGATCGGCGGATGGTGCTTGGGTGCCGCTCCCAAAGTTTTGTTGTTGAAAGCCATCATCTACTGTGCTCCCTGATCGTCGAAGTTTATAAGGGGATGGATCCGCCTCAGAGTCATCTCCTTTGAGGAGCTCGACATGGAGTTTGTCGATAGATCGTAGAGGTCCAGCATGCGATTGCCAGTTTAGGTTTCGTAGTGGTAGTCTGGGGATCAAGCCAGGGGCGAGGAGCTTGTAAACATCGTGAGGATCGAAGTACTCGACTTGCGACGAGGAGTCGTGTTAGCGGTGACATTCAAGGGAGGCCCTGAGGTATAACATGACCGCGGAGGAGTCTTACCGGTCACTTTTGACGTCGAGAATGGTTGTTCCATGGCAAACAGCTATAATGCGCAGTTGTCATTGCTGTGTGTTCAAGTACAAGTACGAGCAGCCCCAGTGATATGTCGAGAGCGTTGAATCCGCTAAAGGCTAAAGCTGTCCCGAACGAGCTCCAGTGGACTACGACCCCTGTTGACGTAAGGAACTCCCCTTAGTCCATCTAGTTGCGCCGGAAGCGGCATTTGTCCGGTCCCAGGCGGTGAATCCACGTGTTACACTTGATTGGTTTACTGGAATGACGCTATTGCTATTCTAATGGTGGGGTGCTGGCAGAATCTTGGAGGGGCAACATTTTGGGTCATGAGTTGGGCATGAGAGTATCATCTTTTTTCTTTCTTTTTTCGTTCATATTATTGATACATATATCAGAGATTAATCATGTCAACTCTTCAGGCTGTTAAGTACACTCGCGGTCAGCTTCAGGTCCTCGACCAGCTCCGTCTTCCTCATGAGTTTCACTACGACGATGTCTCCAACAGAACGGAGGCTTTCGACAGCATCGCAACGATGCGAGTTCGAGGTGCCCCAGCAATCGCTATTGTTGCAGCCCTCGGACTGGCCGTAGAGCTTCAGAACGGAAGTATCACTGCTTCAGATGCTGAAGGTACCATCTCTCAGATCGATGAGGCTCTCGACTACCTCAAGGAGAGTCGACCTACTGCTGTTGATCTGACCAACGCCATCAACCAACTCAAGGCAAAAATAAGAACAGTTGGAAGCTCCGCAACAAAGGACCAAGTTATCGCTGCTTTTATCGAGGAGGCTGAGAAGATCTTTGAGAAGGACCTCCAGACCAACCTTTCCATTGGCGATCATGGTGCTGAGTGGCTCCGATCACAAGCCAGTGCCTCTCCCGACCAGAAGATCTCGGTCCTTACTCACTGCAACACTGGATCCCTTGCGACATCTGGCCACGGCACCGCTCTGGGTATCATTCGAACACTTCAATCCAAGGACCTCCTTCAGCATGCATTCTGCACAGAGACTCGTCCTTACAACCAGGGAAGCCGACTTACCGCTTTCGAGCTGGTCTTTGAGAAAATCCCCAGCACACTCATCACCGATTCAATGGCTGCATCACTCTTCCGCACTCGCAAGCAAGAAAAGAACATCGCCGCTGTCATTGTAGGCGCTGACCGAGTTGTCCGCAACGGTGATACCGCCAACAAAATTGGTACATACCAACTCGCTGTTCTGGCCAAGCATCACGGTGTCAAGTTCATTGTCGCCGCTCCTACTACCAGCATTGATCTGGAGACCGAGACTGGTGATGGTATCAAGATTGAGGAGCGAAAGGCGGAGGAACTCACCCAAGTCACTGGAGCAGTGATCAAGCCCGATGGCTCCGTTGACGAGAGCAGCAAAGTACGAGTTGCTACCGCTGACCAGCGGATCAACGTGTGGAACCCTGCTTTTGATGTCACCCCAGCAGAGCTCATCGATGCTGTGGTCACTGAGAAGGGCGCCATCGAAAAGGGGCCAGATGGAAACTTTGATTTCAGCAAGATCCTACCAGAGCGATGGGCTAAAATTATTGGTGCTTAAGCAAGCACTTGATTTACGATGTCATGTTTCTTTTCAGCGCAAGGCTGCTATATCATACCATATTATGTCGCACTATATTATCCCACATAGACTAGTGAACAGAAGCTTATGCTTCTCTTAGCCAAGTAGGCTATTGCTTCAACGCATGAAGAATCAGTTTCTGGTATCCCTCGACAGCTGTCTCAAGATCGGCCACTGTCAGGTTCTCCCGCGCGCCATGTGCTACAAGAATGTTACCAGGACCGTACAGGTATCTTGTGTGGTCGCCCTTTAGGTTGGGAATGTCAGTTCCATAGTTGACGGTGATTTTCTCAAAACCTGAATTTGTTAGCAAATGATTTCTCAACAGATTTTGATCAACATACCATCGACATCACAGTTGGCTTCCACAGGACCATACCCGTGGGTACAGTCGAAAATGAAGGCATCCTTGTCGACCTCGTCAAAGATGGCCTGGATCTTGTCATGAACAGCGATATGTCCGTCGGCCTGCTTTCCACTGGCGACACGCACAGCCAAACCGACTTTGGCCTCTTCAGGTATGACATTTGCGGCTACTCCACCATTGAATCGGCCCACGTTGACAGTAGTGTTGCCAAACAGCTCACTGCTGCCGAGATCTGTCTCGAAAACCTTGGCGAATGCTCGGATCATGAGCTCGTTGGCCGACTTGCCCAACCATGGGTAACCGCTGTGGCCAGGGAAGCCTTTTGTGGTAACATCGCAGCCCAGCATGCCCTTGTGCCCGCAAGCAAGCTTAAGTTCTGTGGGTTCACCGAAAATGACGGCGTCGAGGTTGTATGGAAGCTCCTTTTCCTCGAGGGCAGTACTGAAACGGCGCATGCCATCGCCCTTGACCTCCTCGCCGACGACAAACAGGAGAAGAACCTTGTAGGGGTCGATCTTGTCTTGCTCGACAAGGTGCTCAACGGCGGTGATCTGAGCAGAGACACTACCCTTGGCATCCACGCTTCCTCGACCAGTGATCATGGTCTCCTTGGTGACCTCACCATCATCAATTCCGTAGGGAATGTGCGGTGGAACAACGTCAATATGGCTGCTCACAGCAATCTTGGGATCGAATGTCTTCTTTCCATCTTGTCGCCATGCCAGGACGTTAAACCGCGGCTTCCCGTCGGGTGTATTCTCAAAGGGCTCAAGCTCCTGACGCGCAGTAGTATAACCCTTCTTCTCGAGATAGGACTCTAGCCAGACACCGACATCGTGTTCAGTTCCAGAAACCGAAGAGGTCTCGATAAGAGACTTGTGCAAGTTCAACAGCTCGGATCGGTACGAGGGAGCGTCGGAGTCGGTGGAGACAGCAGAAGGCGCGCGGTCGTCGGTAGTTCTAAGAACCTGTTGCCAGTCAAAGGCAACGGCCAGAGAGGTTGAAGCCAAGAGATTGGCGACTGTTGCGACGCGCATTGTGGAGAAAGAAAGCTTTATGTTGAAGCTTAAAGAGTTCTGACCGCTGCGCTGGGTCGGGAATTTGAAGGAAGCTCGGTTCAATTGAATTGAATTGAGCTTTGGGGTTTTTGTGGAGTAGAGCGGGATGACGCAAGGGGCTGGAGCCGAAGTCGGGGAGTCGGAACAGTACCTTGAAAGATAAGAGTGTCTGCCATCAACAAATAATCAGGTGGTTGAAGATATCTTTTTATACCCATGTCTGTCAGGGGATATCGCATCGGGAAGGTGATTGTTCATTCTTGACTTCTATACGACAGAGACCATCTCAGAACGTTTGGTCACTCCTCCACCTAATTCTTTTCGATGGTAGCATTGCCGGATTTTCTATTACTCGAAACCATACAACATATTTTGCAAAGTCATGTTTCTTTTACACAACCGACCACCGGGCCGTGGTTAGTCAAGACCGGCTGCACATCCCGGCCGAAGCCGACTGATAGTCAATATGGAGTTCTAAAAGATAGCGAAATGCGGGGTTGATAAGTTGTTTGTCTAACAATCTTGAGTTGAGCAAGCAAGATAAACTATCTACTCTTTCTCAGAGACCTGGTCTGCTGAGGGTTATTGTCATGAATCTATCAGGATACATGTACTGAACTGTCGGAAGAATCGAGATCATCAAAAGCCCCAGAAACGGGTTGAAGCGGGATTGTCATAACCGATCAGCGCTAGGGCCCCTCTATAGTCTTATAACTACCGTACTATGTGAGTTTTGTTAACATGATCAACCGACAAATCCATTCTTGTCGATTTCTAAGCATCTTTTGACACAGTCACTAACATCAACTAGTTGAGGATGCTAAGGAAATCCTTGCTTTGAAGGGCTGAATTTTGATAAGAGTCAATATCCCCAACAGCCATGGTCAACACTGAAGACTACTCTACCGCCTGTATATCTTCAACTCGAAACAATGGGTTCAGTGCAAGAAACCACATGGACAGGCACAGCCTATGTTCAAGGCAGAGCCTCAGCTAAGCTTCTCGCAAGCAATCTTGAGCTAAGCTTCTGGGGAGGTGTCGACCCTCAAACAAGCGAAGTTATAGACCGCCACCATCCACTGAGTAGACAACATCTCCAAAACACCATTCTTGCTATACCAGGAGGTCGAGGATCATGTACCGGTAGCGGAGTTATGCTTGAGCTTCTCCTCAATGGAAAGGCTCCTGAAGCAATCATCTTTGAAAGACGAGAAGACATTCTTACCCTGGGTGTTATGATTGCTGAAGAAGTTTTTCAGCAGTCTATTCCAGTGCTGGTGCTGAACAAGGAAGAATTCGGACAACTCCTTCAGTTGGATGGACAAATCATCTATGTGGACGATGGCCATGTTTCTACTTCCCCTATCCTATCAAAACAGCAAGCAGGCTCAGTCAGAGACGCAGAAAGTGGTCTCATTCTCGAGACTGCACCCGCCATAGAAGGTATAAAACTGTCAACCCTCGATCAAGAACTCCTCAGGGGAGACTATGGAGAAGCATCTCGCGTGGCAATCCGTATAGTCCTCCGCATGGCCCATCTCCTCGGCGCAACACGTCTCATGGACATAACACAGGTCCACGTGGACGGCTGTGTCTATACAGGTCCTGCAACACTCGCACTCGCAGAAAGACTTCGCGACTGGGGCGGCAAAGTGCGTGTCCCAACAACACTCAATTCCATTTCAGTCGACCAAAAGCGATGGCGAGCTCTGGGTGTTGATACTGCTTTTGGAGAAGCTGCTGATGCGTTGGGAAAGGCTTATGTTGACATGGGAGCGAAGCCGACTTATACTTGTGCACCATATCAGCTTGATAGTGCGCCCAAGTTGGGCGAGCAGGTTGCCTGGGCAGAGAGCAATGCTGTTGTTTATGCAAATAGTGTTTTGGGAGCTAGGACGATGAAGTATCCCGACTTTCTCGACATATCTATTGCTTTGACGGGAAGGGCACCAAAAGGGGGGCCTCATATCAACGCCAATCGGCTGGCATCTGTCCGCGTTGACGTTGTTGGGATTGAGAACATACCAGATCTTGACGACTCTTTTCCTCCTCTTCTGGGCTACTATGTTGGGACTTTATCGGCAAGTCGCATTCCTGTAGTAACAGGTCTTGAAACATACGACCTCTCGACGGACGACTTGAAGGCCTTTGGTGCTGCTTTCGCAACTGTCTCAAGTGCTCCAATGTTTCACATTGTTGGTGTAACACCAGAAGCAACCGCTATCGAGACCGTCATCGCTTCTGAGGTCACCACTTTCAAAATGAAACCTAGTGATCTAGTCAATTGCTGGAATAAACTCAACAGTGCACCAATAAACCAACCTGTCGATCTAGTATCCCTCGGCAACCCACACTTTTCACTGTCCGAAATACGAAAGCTGGCGGAGTTATGTCGAGGACGGAGAAAAACCGCGAGTGTCGCTGTGGTGGTTACGTGTGGGAGGTCTATATATAAGTTGGCAGAGCAAGCAGGCTACATAAGTCAACTAGAGGCGTTTGGAGTACAGGTTTTGACGGATACATGTTGGTGCATGGTTACAGAACCTGTTATACCGCTGGCAGCAAAGACTATCATGACGAATTCGGGTAAGTATGCTCACTATGGACCGGGACTTACGGGGAGAGGAATGTATTTTGGAAGTTTGGCTGCTTGTATTGATGCTGCTTGTCAGGGGAGGTATGATGCTGGGAGACCGAGATGGCTTCAACTTGGACTAGATATATGACTTTAGACGAGTGCTTATTTGATCCATATGATAGTGGTCAAATAGAAAGTTATTTAGCAAAAAGCTGGCTCATTATCCCTCCCTGTCTGTGGTGCGTTAGTGTTGCTGTGGTCGACATAAAAACTCCAACACAATGACAACTCTAGGGTAAATTATCCGTGTTGAGTACAAGAGTCACGCTATGATAAGCAAATGCGTGAACTAAACAACTCCTTGCTTACACCTGCAATTTAATTTTCACTCAAGGTACTTGGCCAAAGTGTTTTGCACAACCTGATTTGAATATAAATATCCATGTTGACTCTCGAGCGCCATTCAATCCAGGCCTCCCTTCACAACCCCAAGCAAAATGGGCAAATGCAGTCACACTTCATTATACAATAATTGTAGTCATGCCGCTCAAGATGCAGGCTTCACAAGACCACCCATGAACAAGATTTTAGCAGCAATTTCACACAATGGCAAACGGCCTAGAGATACTGTGCTTCAACAAGACGCCATGAAGAACCCGTGGACGTTTCCCGGGCCTTTGGTGCTTCCAGACGATGAACTGGCAGTGGAACCTGATGATGATGGACAAACGTTCAAGGAATGGCTTGATATGGATGAAGAGGAAAGAAATCAAGTCACAACGAAAAAGAAGACTATTTACGTCATCTTACCACCTACTGTACCTCAAGACTTGGAGAAGACGATGAAAGATTGGCACAAGCCTATTCTACCTGGGACGTCAGCTCGAGACTTGGATAAGTGGACGTCTTCATCGCCTCAAGTTAACGATCTGATCGGTTATCTGCGCGCTTTTTATCATGGTATGAACGTTGTACAGTATCCTGAAACTTTCACATGGCGACCCTGGCACGAGAAGCCAAAAGCAAGAGCACGCTCAAAGACGACAAAAATCGGACTAGAAACACCCGGAGAACCAGAAATATGGGACGTGAGATGTCGACCATCTTTGGACGGGCGTGCTAGGATGCAAGTCAACTTGGATGACGTTGCAGATGCTCTTCTCCAAAGAATACCGGATGATGCCTACGCTGTGATCATGCTCACCGACTATGACTTGTATGAGGACGAGGATGATGACTTTACAGTTGGAAGGGCATGGGGTGCGAGCAGAGTTTGCATCGTTTCATCATTTCGATATAATCCTGCTCTGGATGCTCCGGCTGGTATAGATCGAATGCATATGTGGCCCAACTCTCACTGTAAAACATTTGTTGATAACGAGTGCAGAGCTGCTGCTGAAGAAGAAGACCAACCTCATGTTGCGAAAAGAGTCAAGAAGTCAAGCAGCGCAGCATATGGAAAACCACCACCCGACTCTGCACTCAGTCTCGCCGTCCAAGCATCAAAACGAGTCCCCAAACTCACAACAAGAGATGAACTTGCAAGCTACTGGTTTGCCCGTCTAGCAGTCACGGTATCACACGAACTAGGACACTGTTTCGGCTTCGCACACTGTCCATATTACGCATGTGTCATGCAGGGTGTGAATAGTGTTCGACAAGATGGTCAAGTACCGCCTTACCTTTGTCCGGTGTGTTCAGCCAAGTTGGCCTGGGAACTTGGACCGTTGTTGAGTGGCAGTGGGAGTCGGGCTGAGAAGCAAGAGTTTTGGGTAAAAGAGCAGATTATTGCCTTGAAGGAGGTTTGTGGAAATTGGAGTCATGTTGCCCAGTTTGCGGGCTTTGAAGCTTGGTTAGAGAAGAGGTTGGATGATATGAAAGAGAACTGAAGAGGATTGGTTCTATATTGAAGATTGTTGAGTATGAGGTCGTATACAATGTCACGGTGCATGGAAACCCATTCGTATCTTGAATATATAATGTAGATCAATAAATCAATCAGAAACAACGCTTCAAAAGTTCGTGTATTTACTGTGAATCAACTGCCTTATTGGGAGCCTTATCATCATCCCGGGTTCCGGCTTCGGCATGTCGTGCTACTGTCTCTGATGCTACTAATTCCCTTATTCCCCGCTCCATTATAAATCCAACCTCCAACAACAATCTCTAATTTTTTTGCACCATTCGTCAATTGAAAAAATGGTGTTTAAATCATCAATTGCTGTGCTCGCCACAGTCGCTGGCGCATCAGGTTTTGTGCTGGGTCCTTTTGGAGGTACACAGCAGCCAATTGGTGACCAAGACATCACCACCAACGACTTTACATGCAACCTCCCACCAGTTCTCACACCAAAGAATGATGGACTTCCTGATGCCAATAGTCTTTTTTCTTCAAAAGAGGCTTTTGATACACAAGTAAAGCGTCATCAGGCAATTGTTCGCGTTCCATCTATCTGTTATGATGATCTTGGTGATGTAGATAAAGATGAGCGGTGGGCGCCCTTTTACGATTTACATGATGTTTTGGCCAAGACATATCCCGCCATGTAAGTCTTGTACTCCATACCTTTGATCCAACAAAAATACTCACAAGACAATAGACATAAGCACGCAAAGCTTGAAAAGATCAACAAGTTTGGTCTTGTCTACACATTAGCTGGAAGCGACTCTTCTCTCAAGCCCTATCTCCTCGCAGCTCATCAAGATGTCGTTCCCGTACCAGACCCATCAACATGGACTCATCCTCCATTTGACGCCTACTTTGATGGCGAGTGGCTATGGGGTCGCGGTTCATCAGATGACAAGAACAGTCTTACAGCTCTCATGTCAGCCATTGAGACTCTCCTCACCAAGACTGAATGGGCGCCCAAGCGCACTTTGATCCTGGCTTTTGGTTTCGATGAAGAGTGCTCTGGTCCTCGCGGTGCTGCCAAGATTGGAGAGTTCCTAACGGAGCGATATGGCGACAATGGGATCCCCTTCATTCTTGATGAGGGCGGTTCGGGAGTTCATCTCATCGACGACACGCTCTATGTCCTTCCTTCAGTGCAGGAGAAAGGCGCGATTGATATTTGGGCTGAACTTCGTGTCAAGGGCGGTCACAGCTCTATTCCTCACCCACATACAGGCATTGGCATCATGTCCGAGATTGTCAGCGCCCTCGAAGCAAACCCCTACTCACCTGCCATTGTCAAGGACAGTCCCGTGTACAATCACCTTGTGTGTCTGGCACGCCACTCACCAGATGCCCACCCCAAGCTCAGCGAGCTTCTCAAGAAGGATGACCTCGAAAAGCTGACTTCTGAGCTCATCCGTCTCGACCCAAGCGCAAAGTTCACCATCCAGACAACACAAGCCGTCGACATCATCAGCGGAGGTCAAAAGATCAACGCCATGCCTGAGATTGTCACCTTGGGCGTAAACTACCGCGTTGCACCACAAGATAGCCATGAAAAGGTGCAGAAGCAGTTCCTCAAGAGCATTGACTCTGTCGTGCACAAGTACAATCTCAGCGTGAGTGCGTACGAGGATGATAAGAAGTACAATGCTTTTGCAGGCGTTGATAGCGAGGGGTATGACTACGATGGTCATCTTAAGCTCACAGCCTTCAAAAACTCTGTTGTCACGCCTGTTTCGCCAACAAGCGGACCTATCTGGGACATCTTTTCAGGAACGATTCAACATAGCTTTGCTTTTGATGGTGGAAAGGTTGTGCCTGTGGGTGAGATCATGACTGGCAACACCGACACCAGACATTACCTGAGTAAGTAAAAGTGCCCTGACAGACATTACAATATGCTAACAAATTAGACCTTTCACCAAACATTTATCGATGGACACCAAGCCGACAGCGGGGTTCAGAAAACATCCATACAGTCGATGAGAGAATCAGGATCGACTCGCATATTGACATTGTCAAGTTTTACTACAACTTGATCCGCAACTTTGACACGGCAGACTTTTAGGAGGGCGACATGCATATCATAGAATTCTAGGGTATCTTATTACATCTGAATCCGAGCCCAAAGACTTGATCATCAGACCTCTCGTGCAAGCATAATCTGTGCATCTTGCCCAGACATGACCTGACTCGGTTACTCCTCATGCCCGCATCAACGCATGCCTTTTCCTTGACCGTCTCTGCTTGCATGTGCCATTAACCTCTCCCGGGCCTTGTCCGAGCAAACCCCCACGCTTCCCCGCATGTCGGACACTTTGTGAATATCCCCACAGTCTCCTCAAAATGAGGGTCAGGGTGTCGCGCGTGGGGTCTGGGTATGCATTGCCAAGCAGTCTGGCGGCCTCAAAATCGCTTGCTTTTTACTGTATTCCATCTCTTATGCAGATGGCCTAATCCTTGATCAACAAAGTCCGACACTTTGCGGTATTACGACTCCCAGTCGTAGGAGTGGATGCAACGCATGTCAGGTTCGGGGCCGTCTGGTGCGGCAGAAGTAGTGTTCAACCCGATCAAAACGGGTTAAATACATGTAGGATAAAATCATAACTTTTGGGTATCGTTTTGTGCTCTATGTGAAGTAGACGTTGTTCTCACGGAAAGCCAAGATGAGCTTCAAAAAGTCATTCTCATCACACTTGACGGCTCGGGCCTCGGCGAGTTCAGTGGTCTCAAGGACATGCTCAATCTTGGTTCGGATCAAGTTCTTGAGGGATGCCTTGCTAACAGGTACACCGCATACGGTCTGCTTGGAGTCGGCTGCCTTGTCGGAGGTGTCCATGCTATCGCGGAGCAGGTCGAGATCCTTCTGGCTGACCTTGTCAGGGTACATGGATGTCCATGTGATCCAGTTGCGCTCGCAAATCTCATGAGAGTCGAGAAAACTAGCTCGCAGTGTCTTGTTCTTTCGGGAGAAACAGATGCGCAGCACTCCGTCCAGCTCGTCCAGACCAACAGCAGGGACATCTGTTCGAGGCTCTATCCTCACGACGACGGACTCGACCTCGGGTGGAGGTGAGAAGTTGTTCTTTCCGACCTTGGCGACCATGGAGACCTTGGAAGTGAACTGTGTGTTGACCGAAAGACGAGAGTACAGCGAATCACCAGCGCGAGCGCACAATCGCAGTCCGAATTCTCGCTGCACCATGAGAATGCTAACGCGGGGTGGCTTGGGCATGGAGATGAGTTTAGAGACAATAATGGACGAGATTTGGTAGGGAGTGTTGCTAATGCAGACATCGATAGGGGGAAGAGCTTGCACAACGTCAAGCTTGGCGAAATCGCCCATGATGATCTCGAGTTTCTGCTGCAGAGGTCCGCCCTGAACTCGTTTCGTCAATTCAGCAGCCATTCTGGTATCAAGTTCGACAGCCTTGACAGCCTTGGCCTGCTCCAAGATTCTCGTGGTGAGGACACCAGTTCCGGGACCGATTTCGAGGACGGTGTCGGTGGGCTTGAGGTTGGCCTTTGCGACGATTGTGTCTGCGATACCAGGGTTCTTCAAGATATGCTGGCCGATGTTGGTGTTGAACTTGAAGACCCTGTTTGCTGCGGGCTTCTCGTAGGGGCCCTTTCGGGGGCCGGCACTTTTGCCTTTTGTCGCTTTGGGCATTTTTGCGCTGGATATTCTATTGATCAACGATTTCGCTTGACGATTTTCACCTTTTTTTTTTTTGGTGGTTTAGCAGAAAATCGAAGGGTGGGGCAGAAATGTTAGGCGGTGACCATCTTTTTTTCTTGGAGGGGCATTGAGCCGGACTAATTGTACTTCCGAGGGGGTTTAGTTTCGGGTAGATCAATCCAGCTCCTTCAGTGTATGTAGAACCTTGAGACAGCACTGGAGGCCCTATAACAGGAATTGCATTACTTACCTGTAGGTACTGCACCTACTAAGGTCCGCATACTATGATTTCAGTTCAAATTCAACACCTTGAATATGGCTGTTTGGCATGACCTTCAACGACGATTGTGTATCTCTATAGAAGTTGGACAGTCGCATTGGACAACCTCAGCTCCCACGTCACAAATACAATACTCATCTATGCTGATCGGACTGACTGTCCCCTCGTGAGACCTGCATATCATTGAAAAGTACTCCCCCAAATGTGGAAATGTCAGACGTGCCTGGATACCACGCCAAGTTGACCACGAGACCCTATGCTTATTCTTTCCAACCATCCAATCCTCTTCTTCTCCGATTCCCGAAAATATGCCAACGTTAAAGAATGCATCCGAATTCGTTACACGGCATGCGTGGGATATGGCCACTTTGCGGGGAATGGTAGTTTCTATGGGGTAAAAATACGCAGAGAAGTGAAATACCAATGACAAATACGTCTGCAATAATTTTTCATTATGATATATTACATGCTAACATACCTAAGTAAATATGTACTACAGCAGCATGTCAGAATTTGAACCGTACAGCTGTGTACGGTATCCCCAACGCCACAACACCATCTCGTGCTTGAAAGTCATGTATCGTCATCATCATCATCACACGCCATGCAAACCTGCTTTTGTTTTGTCTTTTCCCCATCAAAACATGCTTTTGCTCCCAATCATAGCGTTGTTTCAAGATCCATCACTTCTTGGAACCCAAGAGCAATGGTATCCAGATTCTTCTGAGACGGTGCAACACATGGTCGTCGAGGTTCGCCTCCGTAACCACCAAAGTGACTTAGCGCTGCTTTCACTCCCACAAAACCAGTCTTGATCGCCATCCAGTCTGCTTTGGCCACCTTGGCTTGCAGTTGTCGGGCTTCCTTCCAGTTTCCTTCATCGGCAAGTTCTGTGATCCGGACGCATGCTCGTGGGCAGAGATTCGCTAGACCAGAGATGGTACCGTTGCCTCCCACCGCGTGACCCTGCAGAATAAAGTCTGCACTTCCGCCACCAACGAAGAAGCCTTCGGGACAGTCAGCCACGATGCGGGCAAGCTTTCCAGTGTTGCCGCATGTCAACTTGACACCCACAACGTTGGGGTGCTTAGCGATGCTGAGAATCGTATCCGAGGAGAGATCCCGTCCAGCTGCAGCACCGGGGAAGTTGTACACGAGAAGAGGGATGGGGCTCTTGTCAGCAACGTCGTAGAAATGTTGAATGATAAGATCATCGGGGAGAAGGCCACCATAGTAACTGGGAGGTAGCACAAGAGCATGAGTGGCACCGGCCTTGCCAGCGTCTTCGCATAGCTCAGTCGTTTCTCGTGTGCTTTGAGCGCCACAACCAGCGATAAGTGGAACGCGAGTACCACTAGCTTCGTTGATGATGGTATCTCTGGCAACACGGATGATGGTTGTGCGTTCTGATGGAGACAAGTGGGCACATTCGCCATTGGAGCCGTGAACAACAATGCCAGCTACTCCTGCTTCGAGCAGCTTGACAATGTGCTTCTCGAGAGCTGGAACATCAACTTCATCCTCTGGAGTGAAGAAGGCAAGGGTAGGAACGTAGACGCCATCGCCAAGGCGTAGTTGAGATGCTTTGGGAGAGCCCATTGTAGGAGATTCAAGCAATGTCGAAGGCATAGAGTATGATATGATATGATATGAAACAGGATGAACGCTGGCTTTTATACAAGCAAAGCAGACAAAAGGCAAAGGACGAGAAAGGATAGTCTGATGGGTATTAGATCCATCGTCAAAATGGCCGGCGTCAGCAGGTCTTTTATGTCCAACCGAAAACAGGAAGTGGCGGGCTCGTCATGAGGACATTCACTTGTTTCCTTAGCCTTTTGAAGATTCCCCGATTCAAGCGTCCTTCAATTCATGAAAAGCGTGGGGGTCAAAAAAGGTCAGCTAAAGTGCCGCCAAGAGGGTTAAGAACAAGGATTTGTTAGTCTAGCTCGGGGTTCAAAAAGGCGGGGGAAGTGATTGTCTCCGGGGGGTCCGTAGACTTGCACTTTTACACCCCGGCCGAGAGACTCCGGACCGAACCGGTGACCTCGCCTGATTCTGATGGAGACACGCGAGTCAAGAGAAAAGACACGATGTTTATGGAGACTCAGTGGGGGTTTGTTACTCCGTACAACAACATGATTTACATCGTTACGAACGGACACAAGACTTGAACAGTGAAAGCTACATAATTTACAATACAAACCAAGTCCGTAACGCCACCAACATCAAAACATTCAAGCAAATCGTACCAAGACTGAATGTCGAGCATATTCAATGGTTGCCCTCCATCCATCACATTCACACAACCATTATCCCCGCAGAAGCAGGTACCGGTCCGTGATCACAGTCTTCTGATCCCCTCCACAATTTGTCTAAGCCTCACAACTCACTGTTTAGTCTGTCTGTATTTGGTCAATTGGGGAAAGTCTCGGAATACCCCCCACGCTCTACATAACCAATGGTTCTTCTGAATTGTGATGTAACGTGAGAGGGGAATGGAACGGACAACAGAGGGGGAGACAGTCCCCCGGGTATGGAGTTGGTATGTACATCAAAAGCGTGGGGGAGGACAATGAGGAGGAACGTTGTGAGGAGACATGCACTGTTGGTTGGGTTTTGTATCTTTTTGTGTCTCGTTCCATCCAACAAAGAGCCATCTAAGCCAAGACTGAGAAGTATTTAATAATGGTTTCCGACTTATAAATAGTAGACATAATTCAAGTTGATCTCCCAGTGATCGCTGCCATGATACTATGTACAAAGACCTTGAACAATACGGGCCACTGCAGACCATTTTTCTCACGTGCGTTTAAAGCGTGGGGGTGCTATTTTATGACAGCTTGTACTATGGCACTATGAAAGTTATGTAGCATCAAAAATAAACCCCATCTGCTTATGCTTGTGGATCTATTTACATGGTGGTTTATTCCCGAGTCAAGCATACGATAGCTTGCCTCTTTCATCCAGTCACAACTTGCCAGCTAACTATGATGTTTTCCAACTTGGAAGTAAGCAGTAAAACAGGAATAGATTCATACTATGTAGTACATATTACAGATACAGTCTTGAACATGGTAATAACATCACACCTAAGTTAAATTCGTCCTCCGAGTCGAGTCTTCCACGCTAGGTATCCAGCATATCCCACGACACCAGTCAAAGCCAGTCTTCCCACACCGGCAAGCAAGTTCTGATTAGCTCTCTCCTTGCTCTTCTTCCTCATGACTATACTATTCTGACGGAATGTCTCGCCGTCATTGAGGTGGGGAAACGGTGCAACAACCTTTTTTACCAGTCTCTGGATCCTCAACCTCGGGCACGGGAACATCCAAGTACTCGCACAACGGCCCCCATCCTTCAGTGATGGTATACTCGAAGCGACGATCTTCTGGGATACGGTCGCGAAACTCTTGGTACTGTGACTTGTACCACTCTAGGGCCTTTTCCTTCTCATTCCCGTGATCGTACTTTTGGACTAGCGATTTCATAGATTTGCTATACTTTGCCATGTACTGAATGTTGGAATCCAGCAAAAAAACAGTAAATCATGCTCAACTTGGTCCCAATATCCTTGGGGGACGTCAACAAGTAAATGCTGTTGAGCACACTCTCGTACCACTTCTCAGGATCGCGGTTGAGGATGATGACTTTAGCTTCGGGGTAGAGCTCCGCTAATTCGGCGCCGAAGAAAGCAGCTGGAACGTCGCACACGGCTTGGCAGTCGCCGAGAAGACGGTCCCAGTCAGCACGGGTGAAGGAGCCTTGTCCGGCGTACTTTGCTTCGAAAGCACGGATCCATTCTGGGGCGCGAGATGGGTCCTTGATGAGTGTTTGCATGTGGTAGCAGTCGTGGAAACCAAGCTGCCAGAGGGCGTTTCTAATACCTGCACGCGCACGTATCAACAAGTGTTTCATCTATTCAGTTGCAGGGGTGGACACAATTCGTCTAGATACGAGATGAGTCAGATGAATGGAAACATACTCAGCGTGCCTGTGCGATGAACGCCACAGACGATGACGCGCATAGGTACAATGCGATCGGGGTTCGCGTGTGTAGACACGGACCCATGAGTGGGTGTTGACGAAGAATCCATCGTTTGGCGAGATGATGATGGAAGGGGATAAAATTATTGATGCCCAGATATTCAAGGGTATGGACAGAAGAATGCAACAGGACAGGCCTAACCTATTTCGCTTGACGGGCGCGCTTGAGCGTTTATTTCCTATGCATTAATTCACCTTGTTCCTTTGGTGTTTTGGGGTGGACGTAGGTAGCTTCAGCCAGGGAGGGAGAACGAGACCCAGTAAAATCGAGGAGTCGAGACCCGATTACTCAGGATCCTGGACTAACCAATATTGTCAACGCCATGTTCTATTGATACTGATATTATGGAACTCGCTCTGCGATTGAGTTGTAAAATAATTAATTGTAGGACTTTTTTAGTACAGTATTGGCTGACTGAATATCCTGTCTAATGCCCCAAGGTCATGTTATCCCTCAATTGATCTCAGGAATACAACACATTGGCCTCCTCGAGTAATTGACTATTAGACTTCATACCTAGATAATAGTATCGGACTGTCGGGTTATAGGGTAACATGCGGATGATGTTCCTTCGCATCAACGGTAATAAAAGACCAAAATGGATTGTTTGTTTTAACAGGGCCTATTGAGCCTGTATCTTAATACTCGAGATGTAAGAAAACCTGAAACTCCAAGACCAACATGACAGAAATGCATCGTCAAGTTGAGCGTCTACAGGCCCCTACACTGCTCCACTAAATCTGACACCCCATCCCCACGTCTCAAATCTTTTTACCCCTAGAACGGATAACTCATCATCCGATGCCTCAAGGAGTCGTTTACCGCATCAGAGTTTCCAGTTGTTTATAGAATTTGTAGCTATTCCCTCTAGAACAGTCACCAACTATGCTATTCTCGGTCGACTTTTCCGAAAGGAAATGTCAAGTTGGAAACCGTTTCATCTCAATACGACCTGAACACCAGGCATTCCTCGTGTCATCCAATCTCAGTACAGTATTTGCCTGATGTGAAGCCTGGGTTCATGCCTGTCACCGCTCATGGCCAAGATGTTGTGGACTATAGCACTTTTCTAGTAAGCATCTATACAGATGCGGTGGCTATAGCCTAATTTTCCTAACAACACCAGGGCCTTTCGAGACGATGCCTCGGTAAGGGGGGGAATATACCAAGAGTTTCCAAACGTTTGAGAAAGCGCTGGAGAGGGCATCGTAGGAGGACTCGTGAAAAAGTATAAGATACCTTCATAGGACGCCCAGTTTTGTTCTTGCTTCCTCAGTTTGATACTCAACACCATTTCAACTACCTACTATCTTCAATTCTTCTCTTCCGCTGGTCGGCTGGTCTACTTTCACATCCCATATCTTCTTTACTACAACCAAACAAACAAACAAACCTCTTTTTTCAACTTCAACACATTCAAAATGCAGCTCTCTCTCGCCACCCTTGTTTTCGGCCTCGTCGCCATTGCCTCTGCCGGTACCATGGACGTTGAAGGTGTCCGCAACGCTCCTCGCAGCGCTGTCAACGTCCGTCGCCAGAACGACAACCGACCTGTTCCCAACGGAGCATGCTGTGTTGCCAACACCAGCTTGAAGCAGGATACTTGCACCGCCGCCAACGGCCAGACCGGTCGCTGCGTTCCCGGTGGAAACAACTGTAAGTAGCGGCAGTCTGATGTTTACTAGTGCATATCGCTAACAATTATTGCAGGCGGCTCTTCTCTGAGCTGTGTTGAGCAGTCCAACCTCGAGTGCGATAACAACGTCATTGAGCGTGGAAGCTCACTTTGCCGTGCCCGTGCCGGCAACGGTGGTCTCTTTGACGGTGCCAACATCATCCAGAACCTTGGCCAAGCTTCTGTCAACTAAGGGTCCGTTAATTGAAGTGATTCAGGGGGATAAGTGAAGAAGCTATGGGATATGGAATGGATCTACCGGGTCTGGATAGTAGGTAGTTTCGAAATATTTAATAACCTCAACTCTTGTTTCTTTGGTGATGTGAAGCTTTGCAAGATATCTGATATCTACCGCCAATAATAATAGGACTTGGCTAGAGCGTTCTAGTTCAAGCTTTATCGGCGCATGGATCCGCTCCGCTTCGAACAGCCCGGTAATGCCGGGTGGATCTATCTAGAGAGTCTGTTTTGAAATGGCGATAGATAAATGGATCTTTTCGCCATCCCTTGTCCTTGTTTATGAGTTGGAGCCCAAGGGTCACTACATACACTAACATGTGATGGTCAATGGATCCACAGAGAAAAGAGATAACATGCAATATTAGAATATCTGGTGTTGTGAATGAATGTCACCATCAAAGTAACCCACTGAATTGACTCACCTTCAAGTTACGCGTCACGATCAAATTGTCATGCACATCATCATATCATATTCATCAGGTACTGCACACTAAAAGAGATATCAGTTCAGTTCGTGCTTGGTATCTGCGGATGCACGTCAACATGCATATCTTGTTATACCAATATAGAAACCAAGACTGTTGATCAACTGCCAGCCCTGCATGCAAGAACGGCGACAACGTGGATCTGATGTCGAGATGGTGTGCTACGGGAATTAGTAGATACTAAACTAACGTTTAGTTGATGAGCCTCAACATTCCAGCTCATCAAACTCGAATAGCGTCTAATCTATGGAAACTAAACAAGCATCCGGATGGTAACTAAACAAATTGATACCCGCCCGGGACCCGAAAATGATGGAACCTACCGATCGCTACAGGGCTGGCAGCTGCAACCCGTCGTCCAGACCTCTGAAGCACAGGGCACTCGTTTATACCTGTTGAGGCAAGACGGTGAAAGGGAAGCTACCCGGAAGCCGCTGAAGAGCACTATAACTTGAGCCTCTCAAAAATCACCCAATCTAAACTAAACTACCGACCATACCGGCAGCCCGGTCCTGTCCTAGCTTTATCTTTTTATTTGCCACACCCTGCCCGAACGAGTAACCCGAGCTGTCTTTGATAACGAACTTAGATGCTTTTTTATTCCTGTCCCTTTTTACCCGAACCAATTGGTACTCGCGGAATGAAACGTTGAGACCAGTCGAAGCGAGGATTGGCCTGCACAAGAAAAAGCTAAAAGAAAAAAGAAGAGAGCAGGTCTCGGATAACACGTTCCCCTTTTTGCTTTTCGTTTCGACCTATGACGAGTGTTGGAAGGTTCTGGTACATTTCCGTTGCGAGATGTATGACTCGATTTGTAAAAACACCAAAGAAGATATCGCCAGAAACAAAACATGCCACTGATAATTCAATGGCGCCGAAAGTTAAAAGCCAAGGCAGAGGGTAAAAAGTAACACACCATCATCATGCAATCATCACATACGTATACACTTTCAAATACTCGTGGGCTACCAAGGTTATTATAGATACCTACCTGTATGTAGAGCATGGACAGTCCCTAGCTGTCTCGTCTCGGGCTTGCTCTCGGCGACCCACAGGCCCTTATCACCCAAGTTTGTCGCCCCTTGGAGTGTAGTCACAACACTACGAATTGTACATACAAGAAAAAAGACCCAGTTTTCATCCTCTTTTTTTCTTGTTTTGCGCCCTGGGAGCGAGTTTAGAAAAAGAATACCAAAGCACAGAAGAGTAAAAACCGTAAATCATCCCCCATCCCCCTCGCCCTTTGATCTGCAACCATGAATATCATTTCCTCCTACTCATCCTTGAGCTCAATAAGCCCTCCTGGGCCCATTTGTTAAGACACAGACGGTGTCCGTCTTTTCGTTTAAACACACATACATAGTACCTGGACCCAGTGTTCACCGTGCTCCTTTTTTACATCATATCACCCTTTATTGTTATCGCCCATCTCACTTTCGATTATTATGTCGGGCGAACAGAATGATAGTGGGAGTGGGAGTGCAAGTGGGAGCGGTGGTCAAACCAGCCAGGTCCACACTCCTGCTCGCAGGGAAAAGAAGAGAGTTGGCTGGCACGCAAGTAAAGAAGCTGTTGGTGAAAGCAGCGGATCTACTCGTCTACATCCAGGTCCAGTTCAACATCCAGACGAAGTCATCTTCTCACCCGCCGGATCACCCAAGCTTGCCCCTGGAGAGCTGCCACCCAACACACCAGATGCATACGAACTAAGTCTCGCCTTGACAAAGATCTTATCGGCAGAGCAGGACAAGAAGCGTCAGGAGAAACCTCCAATGTTGGCGCCTGATACACCGGAAATCATGGGCCCCAAGCGACCCAGGCCGGCACTCCGCAGAAACACCAGTTATGACGACCCCGGAGAGAGAGAAAAGGCGGACCAGGCCGAGTCCATGACGACAGAGAGACAGTACCGATCTATGGCTGATGCTCGACAAAGAGCTGATCGACTTGCTGTCTCTGTAGGAAGTTACTCTGCCCCAGGATCTCGGAGAGGCTCTATCGAATACGACCAAGTTCCTTCTTTCAAGCCTTTGATCGAGGACTATGACACCCCCAAGATCACGCCACCACCCAAGTCCACAACTGTTGAGGATGCGGGTTACTTTGGCCTTCGACAGCGTATGCCAAGAGTCGACGAGGATCTCTTCCTGCACCACGCCGCAGCAGAGAATCTCGTCAGATCGCACACTCGCAAGGGAAAGAAGGATTTATACACAAAACACCCGAATGGAGGGGGCCATGCGTCTGGTACCGCCACGCCAGTGCTCCAACAAGCTTATGCCCACGACTATGTCCCCCGACCGGAACAATACCGTGGTGGAATCCTTGGTTCACTCTTGAAGCTCTACAACGATGATAGAAACGCTCCAGGCAGTGGTGTTAACACACCAAAAGATCCAGGAACACCTCTCATCTCGCCTCGCAACTCGCCTCCTATATCGCGACCGACTTCATCCAACGGCACGCCCCTCCGAACACCCCCTCGCTCTCGACCTTCCAGCGGCTTGTTCAACTACCACAAGTCGCGCCACTCTAGTTCCTCTCTTGCTCTCACAGAGCTCATGAAGTCATCTTCCATGTTTGCTGCTCCCGCATCGGCAAACATGGCTGGCAAATGGGCCGAGAACGCCAAGCAACAACCCCCACCACCAAAGAAGCGGGACAAGACTCGCATCACCATTCATATTGCTGGTATCATTCAGCGTCACCGATATCTTCTCAAGCTCTGCCGAGCACTCATGATGTACGGTGCTCCTACCCATCGACTAGAGGAATACATGACCATGTCGTCGCGTGTTCTCGAGATCGAGGCGCAGTTTTTGTATCTCCCTGGGTGTATGATTATCAGCTTCGACGATAGCACTACGCATACGACCGAGGTCAAGCTCGTCCGTGTACCGCAGGGTATCGATCTTGGACGCCTTCGTGACGTGCATAACATCTACAAGGAGGTTGTCCACGATAAGATTGGCGTTGAGGAAGCTACGCAGCGACTTGACGAGGTCAACGAAAGGAAACCAAAATTCAACGTCTGGTTTAGAGTATTCTTATACGGTGTCGCATCAGCTTGTGTGGCACCTTTTGCTTTCCAAGGACGGCTCATTGATCTTCCTATTGCGTTCTTCCTTGGTGCTATTGTCGGCATTCTTCAACTCGTCTTGGCTCCTAGTAACGAGCTTTACGCCCACGTGTTTGAAGTTTCCGCCGCTGTCATCACATCCTTTTTCGCACGAGCATTCGGTTCAATCCAGGACGGCAAACTATTCTGTTTCAGCGCTCTGGCTCAGAGCAGTATCGCCTTGATTCTTCCTGGTTACATGGTTCTCTGCAGTTCACTCGAGCTTCAAAGTCACAACATTGTGGCTGGCAGTGTTCGCATGGTGCACGCTCTCATCTACACACTATTCCTCGGATACGGAATCACCATCGGCGCTTCCCTTTACGGAATGATTGACAGCAATGCCTCTAGTCGGTCGACCTGCGATAGCCCACTGGAGCGAGGCTGGTACTTTCTTTTCGTGCCGGCATTCACCATGTGCCTCTGTCTTATCAACCAGGCCAAGTGGAAACAATCTCCTGTCATGGTCGGAATGGCTGTTGCTGGCTGGTCGGTCAACAGTTACAGCGCCGACTACTTTGGCGGAAACGGGCAGATTTCCAACATGTTGGGTGCCTTGACGGTCGGTATCCTTGCGAACTTGTACTCGCGCATGGGACGACATGTAGAGAACGGCTGGCTGGACTTGGTCGACTGGTGGAAGCTCAGGATGCGACCACGCTACACTAGGAAGAAGTTCGAATCCGACTCGTCATGGTCCCTCCCTACCCTCACAGATCCAGAGTCAAGACCTGGTACACCCGAGAAGGGCCAAGACCCGGAAAAGAAACCACGCAAGGTCGGATACAGTCTTGCGGCTGCGGCTATGCTTCCTGCTATCTTTGTTCAAGTGCCCTCTGGTCTTGCAGCTGGTGGTTCTCTCCTGGCTGGTGTTGCCATGGCTGATGAGATTACCAAGAACGGAACAAAGGTTGCGAGCGATATCAACACTATGGGCAATCTTGAAGGAACTGCCTTTAATGTCTTGTTCAAGGTTATTCAGGTTGCCATTGGAATCAGTGTCGGTCTGTTTATGAGTGCACTGATTGTTTACCCGTTGGGTAAGAGAAGAAGTGGACTGTTCAGCTTCTAAGAGTTGTCTTCTTTTTTGTCTTTTTGTTTATTTCTCATGTTATTTCCTCTGAAATGGGCTTAGAGCGGTTATACAAAAGCAACAATGGGATTTTTCTTATGTTTGTCTTTGTTTGGTTTATACTGGGATCGGATTGGAAGCGATTGGCGCATAGCGAGCGTGTCTGAGGTTTCATTTTTGTTTTATAAAGGTTAGACATATACTATTATAGAGATACGGAACGGTAATGACCGGGATGAAATGAGAAACACAGTACTACAGGAAAATAATACCATATAAGAATTTATTTATCAATAAATGTCTCTTGACATGTGATGTTGCACGAGTTTTAGGATCGTATGTAGGAAATCTCGATGCTCGATTTTTATGACACAGTGACGTCAGATACGCACTCACTGTCTGACCCTCTGCGACACGACCTTTCTTCTCATTCCATCCATCATAAACACTACCAATACATCACGGCCACTAACAGAATACACCGGATTTTGACTTTTTCTTTATTGATTGAAACGGCACTAAAAACAAGAACTCGGCATCACCCAAAACCACGCGCAAACATGAAGATTCGTTCTTCTCGCATTTCGGTCTCAATAGCAAAGGCAATATGCCAACGCCACGGCTCCTCAAAAAAGGGTCTCATAAAGACCATCATCTCATTCTTTCGTCTCTTCAAACTCCTTCTCTCTCGCTATCGGTCCGTCGACTTTTTAGCTCTACGAAAGGAAGTCTGGCAGATTGACGAAGACGAGTATCACGTTTCTTTCGAGACCGACACCAAAGACTCGCTCGTTCCCATCGGAGATCTAGGATACAGCGGTTCTACCTTTTTCACCACTGCAAATGAAAAGTATCTCATAAAATCACTACCCAGACGCTTCGAGCATGATTTTTTCGCAAAGGAACTGCTGGATCCGTATGTTGGACACATGAAGAATCAGCCGCACAGTTTACTCGTCCGTATTATGGACCTTGTTTATGCACCGCACAAGTCTATCGGTGGTATGCTCGGTGCTGCGCCTACACATCACATTGTCATGGAGAATTTACTCTACGGAAAGCCAGATGGTGAACAGGGCAAGACATGGGAGACGTACGATCTCAAGCCAAACGACTACTTTTTTCCTGAACGAGATATCGCAAACGGTGCTCTCGTGCCGAATAGTGTGATAGAGCGTCTTGTCGATGAATTCCCCGACAAAGTCCGTGTTACACGCCAGGCCAAAGAAGAACTCGTCTCCCTACTCTTTGCCGACTCAGCACTCCTGGCCTCCCACAACGCAGTCGACTACTCGCTCTTTCTTGTGCGGTATCCCAGAGGCAGTGAAGTACCCGTCGTAGAATCCGACGCGGGAAATTGGCGAAGGGGAGTAGATGATGTGGAAGGGAAGTGGACATACCGATGTGTTCTGCTGGACTTTTTCTGGACAAAGCATGCCTTCCATGCAAGAGCTCTGACAAAGATAGTCAAGATTTTCAACAAGATTGCCCACAAGGGGCCCATGAGTATTACTGCGGATCCGGCCGAATACAGGGAAAGGTTTATGACAATGGTGGACGAGATGGTGGTCGAGGGGTGATACTGTTATTTTCCACCGCAACAGAATTCTTTCGACGCCAAAAGCACGGAGTAGGGCAGGTCTTTATTTTCTATTTTGGCGATACCTGATGTTCTCTTGAATGCACGACCATGGGATGATTCATACAACATTTCTACCCAAAACTTGCTCGATGCTGAGGGTCAATACTAGTTGATAGGCGACGGCTTCACGACACAGACGCAAGTTCCCCTAATACAAACCTAATATATATGGCTTTTACTTTTTAGTTGAAGTACTTTCCTTTTTTAACTCATGAGAATTATTGTGATACTGAATGACTTCCCCGAGCAGCGTTGCCTAAATGTCTGGAGACTTGTACACAGTCATACCATGAGACTTGTCACATTACCCTTTAAACCCCGAGTATCAATTTAAAGAAAGACCCCATTAATATACAACTATTTGACAAACTTCGAATGGAGTATGCCCCTTGTCGATTCACCGAGGCTACTTTGGATATCTGCTAGTTGGAAATTATCCCATTGACATTGGTTGCCAGTAGTAGAAACTTCACTTTCTCAACTTTCAAAGAACAAAGAGGTAAAGTTTAACAAGCAACTCAAGATAGGAATAAAGCAGACGAATAATCATATTCACCTCTTGTATATACCCTGGCACGTGAAAGAAACTTTGACTGCCTGGCAGTAACTGTGTATATTTCTATCGTTTAACTTCACAAATCACAGAATAAAAAAATCAACCCTAATTCTGTAAAAACAAATTCGTACAAAGAAAGCTTCTCCTTTTAGGTTTCTTGTAAGGCTATATATTTGCCCCCTTGTCCCTTGTTCGCATTTATTCTCTCTTCGTCATTGTTCATTGTCTTTCCATTTGGCTACTATATTCTCCTTCGTTCAAGGCCTGCCTGTTGCTACTTTCTTTAAGCATCGCTTTACCTTCAACAGAAGTACTATCTTCAGGAACCCCTGTATTCTTGTCAATATCTGCATCATATGCAGCGTTACCAAACACTTCTTTCTCGACCTATTCCCCCACCTTTATCTCGTTCCCTCAGAAGAATATTATCATCGAGAGCATACTCTTATCCGTTGATAAACAACGTTATCATCATTCCTCGACATACATAGGACTATATCTTTCGAGTATCACTCTAACTATTACCACTATTCCCTATACACAGAACACTACCTACCATATCAGTCACAATGCCTCGCTTCCACTCCCTACCAGCCGAGGTTCAGAACTTGATTCTCTATTTTGTTGTTGAATCTTCAACAGCTTCCTCTACGCCCCAAACAGCCTCGGCCCCTATGAAATCCAATCTGGCTCCGTACGCCTGCGTCGATAAGTTCTGGAACTCGTTTTTCGAGTCAAGAACATTCAACAACCTCATCATCACACAATACGACATCCCCGCTTTCTCCCAAATCCTAAGCCGTCAAAGACGCCTACTTCTCAAGCATCTGTGGTTTCGCATCCAGCTGCCAAACTATTTAACCCCGCCGATAAAACAGGACGAAAAAGCAAATGTCCTCTGGGATCTAGATTCGGCTTTTACCAAGTCTATTTCTGAACTCTGGGACGTCCTTTCGGTATGGGACAGCACTAGACACAAGGGCATGACCCTCGAACTTAGTGCTTTTTCGCCGAGTGACTGGAATGGCTACTCTGTTTACAGAGCTGTTGAAAAAGAAATAGGGATGTATAGGGAGCATCTCAAAGCTGGATCGACAGAGCAGTACGAAGCTGCCAGTGATGTGCACAACCAGTATATCAACTGGCACAGTGCTATTGGGGGTGTAAGGGGGCGCAGTGACTACTGGTTCGCGGCAGTCAACAACCTCTTCGGTTGGAAGCCGCTCGAACTTACCGAAGACGTTTACCAGCTGCCTCCAATCTCAGTGGTGGCCAAGTTCCTTATCCGAAGACAGCAGTATCGGGAGATCTATCCCACTGCTCTGGAAACGATGCTCCGCAGTCTAACAGCCGTCCAAGATATTCAAGTCGAACGCTGGCGCTGCGCAGAGTCCCGAGACGAAAAGATGTGGTGCAATGAGGCACGGATTGCCTTTGGTATGTCTCTACCAGGATCGGTCAAGAGACTCAGTCTACACGGCGAGATGAGCCAGGTGTTTCACAACTGGGAGCCCAAGGAGGCCACAGTTGTCAGCCTGGCCAAAACGCTGCGACAGTACACCAGGCATCTGGAGCATCTGTCTATTTCGCATCTCGTAGATGCAAAGGAGTTTCTGCGTCCATTCTACACTGACAATGGGGTCAGATTGTTACCCGACTGGGAGAACCTAAAGAGACTGTCTCTCACCTCGGACATATTTAGGACTGGCACAGAGAAGGACATTACAGACCTTTTGTGCGCGGCCGCTCGTGCTGCCAGAAGGATGCCCAACCTCGAGATGCTTGAGCTATGGAACGGCGACGAGGAGAGCGCCTGTATCTTTTCTTACCGAGTGGAAGACATGGTTGGCAATATCAATTGGCGTGGAATCCATCTCCCAACACTCAGCCATGAAGTATCCAGAGCTTGGGGGCTTGCTTCTATCAACAACAATCGTCCAGACGTCAGAGAATCAGCCAAGCCTTTCGAGACAGAGCGCATTCTATCTTCCATGCAAATGCTCAAGTACTTGAACAGCAAAGACCAGGCTCTGCATCCCATCTCAGCTTCGAGGGCAACCCAGAAGAGAAAGAGGAATGAATCGGATGGTGATAAGATGAAGAACATCAAAAAAGCGAGGAACTATTAAATGGAGGATGGTTCCCGGACGCAACAGTATAAATTGGGGTTTAGTATGGCTTTTAACACTCATGACAAGTTGTACATCATTTAGACATCACGATACCCAGCATAAATTGCAAGTTAAGAATAATCAATAATCATAATTGTGTAACAGTTTCCATGTTTGGATACCAACGACTCCAATCGTAATCATACAGTGACAAAATTAAAAACGCCTTGTATGCATCCAGTGCCTACAAACAATTCCCACGCAACTTTCCTTTTAAGCCATAACCGACTCGACTCTTGAGTCTTCTCCAGAGTGAGACTCGCTGTTCCTGGGCTTCTCGTTGCCACCATGGAAGTGGGCATCGTCTCGCTGCTCGCGGGTAATGTATCCAGGAGGAACCCACTTGTGACTGTTCCAAGGCTTGAGGCCCTCCTGACCATACATGAGGTCGACGTTCTCCAGACTGAGGGCGCGAGATTCGAAAAGGAAGAACCAAACAAGGGCAGCGGCAGCCAGGTTGGTTCCGACAAAGACGAAACCGTAACCGTAGGAGATACCGGCGGTGGCAAGAGGAGTAAGGAAAGCAATCATGACTAGAGAATGGGTTAGTGTTGGAAGACATGTGTTAAAAATAGAGCAACTTACAGTTTCCAAGCCAGTTACCGGCTGTGGCAATAGAAGCTTGCTTCGCACGAGTACGGAGAGGGAAACTCTCGCCAATAACGACCCAAGCCATGGGACCCCAAGTACTGGCGAAAGAAGCAATAAACATGCAGGCGCAGACAATAAGAACGATACCGACAGCCTTGTTCTCCTCGGGGTTCATAGCAGTACCGATGGCGGCAAAGACGGCGAGCCAACCAGCTTGCCAGAGAGCACCGATGAATAGAGGCCAGCGACGACCGAATCGCTCGACAAACCAGAGACCCATAAAGGTAGTGGCGACGTTGACAGCACCCAGGATAAGCTGGGTCTGGATAGGGTCCTCGATACCAGCAGACTCGAAGATGGAGGCACCATAGTAGAAGAAGTAGTTGACACCGGTCCATTGCTGGAGGAAGTGGATGAAGAAGCCGAGGAATGTTCGCCAGACAAGCTTGGGAATTGAGCTCTTGGGGTTGAAGCACTCGGCCCAGCTACCCTGGCCGACTTGTCGTTCCTTGTCGAGAATGTCCTTCATTTCCTTCAGGTCGTCCTGAACGAGGGGGTGGTCGAGGTTGTGCTTCATGCCACGGAGTCGACCTAATGATATCTGGGCGCCCTCCCAGTCACCTCGAGAAGCAAGCCATCTAGGAGACTCGGGGACGACAAGGATACCGATACCGAGAGGAAGAGAGAAAGCGATGCCGAGGCCGATAACAACTCTCCAAGAAGCACTGTTGGTGTCCATTTTTTTGAAACCGAGACATACTATGTTGGAAACCAGGATACCGATGGTGATCATGAGCTGGTAAGAGGCGACAACAGCACCACGGATTTCTCGAGGGGAGCATTCGGACTGGAACATGGGGACACCGACGGAAAGGTTACCGACACCGAGACCAGCGACGAATCGACCCATCATCATATGAACCCACGACTCCATCGCCGTAATCTGAATGATATTACCGATAATGAAAATGGCGACTCCGAATGTCATACTCTTTCGTCGACCCCACCAATCAGCGGTGCTAGAGGAGTTGTTAGCTGGGGGTCGTAGAAGATCAAAGGGAACAACATACTAAGCACCAGAGAGGGCACCAAGCAAACTTCCAATGCTCATGAGACTAACGAGAATGGACTGAATGATAGGGTCCCATTCTTTAGCACCCTCAGGGCCTTGTGCAAATCTGTCCTTGAAGTCTGTGAACAGGAGCATAGAACTAATCTGACCCGTGTCGTAACCGAAAAGGAAACCACCAATGGATGTAATCACACCCAAAAGGATGGATTCAATACCACAGTCGGCGCCATTGACCTTGATAGACCTGGAAGAGGGAGATGGTTAGTATTGGTAAGAGACGAAGAGAGTGACAGAAAGGGAGTGCATACTTTTGGCCCAACATGATGAAGTACGACTGCCTAGCAGATGACAGAAGTAATGTTTGGGTAAAGAAAAAGGAAGTAAAACTAGAGTGAAGATCTGTTTCCAAAAAGCATGAAATGGTGGGAGGACGAGGGTCTTTTATTGTTCAAGACGCGACCTGGTCTGGTCTGGTCTGGGTAGCGGAGATTTGAGTCGTATCACAAACAGCGGGAGACAGAAAATGGTTCTGCCCCATAAACGCATCCTGATCCATTACGCTAGAAGGAAGAACGGACGGACAATAGGAATAGGCAGTCGGGGGGTCCGTTGCAGGCAAGTGCAGGTGCAGGTGTCCTGGCCCATCCTTCCGTTTCTGATGATGATGAATGGGGCATCATTTACTAAACTTGGCAGTCGTCATGGGGGGAAACGAGAAACCATCACGGGCAACCAAGTTCAAGTCGGCCGTTGCGCCAAATGCAGATCACTTGATGACCTAGTGTTTGGTATTCTGCAGTAAAATCGTCAAAAGGAACGCGGTCCATGTTGGACGTTATTCTCTAACGGGTTTGAGAATTAAAGGGCCGATGTTAGAGGCGTTTGCATAGAAAGAATCCTTTTTGATCTGGGGTTTCTCCAATATTTCGTGTCTCTCATGCAGAGACGACGGTCTACTGTAGGCTGGGCAAGGCGAACAAGACAATCTTGGCAATGACCTGGGGGTGTCGTTGCGGGTTATCCACGGGGAACGAGTCAAGAAAGTACAGGGGTCGCGTCCGTTACTGACGGACTGGCACTGATTGGGTTTTCTGGAAAATGTGGATGTCATTTTTCCCCTTGGCACAGGCACATAAAGTTTTCTGGGGTACGTACCTGACTGAGCCTCTACTCTGAAGCAGGTGGAAACTTGGCCAAAAGAATTTGATGGTGTTGGTGTTGGTGTTTAAGGATTGGCTCATGACGTAACTGTCAAGGTAAGCTTAAACCCCAGTGTGTGGCCCAATTTGGTGACCCAACATTGACCAATCTCTGGGCGTACGGCATCGTTCTCGGTGCGATAAGACAAAAACACTGGATACTCGACTCCACGTCGATCACGGGGTCAGGGATGAATTACGCATGAGACAGAACAAGAGAATTGAATTGAATGCATCCCCAGCTTCTGTCACAAAAAGCCACCGAAGAAAGACCTTGATTCTGTAGCGAGATTCTGGGGAATTCTGCGGAGAGCCGAATCCCAAGAAATCTTGCTCTTGCATCACTCACTCTATTTCATCGAGTCCAAGGTTTTGGTTCTTGCGTATCATTCATCGCCAAGCAAGGAAGACAGGGAGAACATGTGGATCTTTGTTCACGATGATGTCTTGGCTCAAGTACCGGCATATTAATCAAAGTCTCTAACACGCTAACCAGAAAAACTCTTCAGCTCATCTTTTTCCTTGCGTGATTACCTACAGTTATAGCGATAAACTCCTTATAAACTCCTTACGCTGCATTGATCAAAGCCTGCCTACATTGAAAAATCTACTCCGGACCCGCATCATTTCGGAATCTCCTATGTCTTTAAAAGAAGACCCACCCGGAGCCGTGGAGAAGCCGGCCGTTTACTCGGAGCTTCATGCCTGTCGCTGGGGAACGGACAGACGTTTTCAACGTCGACCGTCCACAATCACAGAGTAAACGGCCCGTTTGTCGCATGAGGCCCCCCTATTCCCTATTTTCGACTTCCCCGAGACAACAGAAGCCTATCAACATCCCCCAAAGCCCCCATTTCTCCCCAATATCTCCCCCACGACCCAGCAAATGCACAAACTCCAGAGTTTTCATCGAGAGAATCCGGGTCAACATTCTGGGGACTCCTCATTCCCAACTCCGCGTTCATCACCCAGAAATGGCGGAGATGAAGGAGTAGTGAAACACCAGCTGACTGTGAACGGGCCCTATAAATCGGCGGTAATTCGGCGCTGTCCTCAGACCGTGGGTGAGTTGTCGTGGATAATTCAACTCATCACCCGTATTTTCTTCTTCGACATCCGACTTTTATAGAACTACGGAGTAGATCTGTATACTCTTTACGTATAGTTTTCCGACACGAAAAACAATTTTCGCTCCTGGATCATCTCGGTGAACCGGTGAGCGGGAGGTTCAGGCAGCTGAACATGTATCTTGCCCAAAATATACCCAAAAAGGAGAATGGTCCAGACATACAATGGGGCTCATTCGACGTTTGGATCACGGTCAGGCTCAATTACCGTTTTGGTTATGAATGCATAGCCACCTGTTGGCCAAGATGTACGCAGTGGAGAAGAGCAAAGTTTGTTGTCTAGAGGGATTCTCTCAGAGACTCTGATTCAACCGCTGTCACAACTTTACGATCGAACCACGGATATTCATGCAAAATTTATGCTTACCAACAGTTGAGTTTGCATGGTTAATGCCTCTTATCGATCACTTGCTATAACAAGTCGACTGTTACAAGGCTGTGTAAGGATTCCAAGCATCTCATCATCACATCATAACCCCTTTCAATCCTGACTTTCCATACTACAACTTTCACATATGAGACCACAAGTAAAAATTCCCTCGTCTCGTTTCTGGACAAATCGGAACTTGTATATGAGTAAATAGTTGACAGACGAGCAGCGATCGAATGTCCTGTCTTTCGATATGTATATCTACTATGCAGTCTGGGCAGCACAACACTAATGCACTGCGCTTATTTCCGAAGATAAGGTCGGAAATCTAAATTCGGAAACCCGGATGTCTATCAAAATAGATTATGTTAGGCAGGTGATCGAGTTTGAACTCTCACCGCGAGACTAAGAAGCGAGTAATCACAGGAGCGGAACCAACTTGGTCATGTGAATAGCGTGCTGGGTTGCAGAAACACAGGGTCTTTTACAATCGTATTTTCCTGCATAACTCTATTATCACGTTTGTTCTTGATATCCTTGCAAGTGTAACACGGACGGCGTGTGAGTTTTGTTGACGGTTATCAACGGTGTTTACATCATTGATGGATCGTCATGTTTATTTGACCGTTGATAGAGCAGCTATGTGGAGAAAATTATAAGCATACAAATAAAGCCATTTTTTCAGGGTCTAATTTGGAGTTATTCCTGAGAATTTACGACAGATTGTTACATGACAAGTCATTGATGAGGTTGTCATTGATCAGCATAGGGTAGTTGATTGACCCCTGTAAGTGTCATCCACTCGCCCTGACAGATATCTAGGGTCCAATTCCCCATCAGTCACCTTTTTGAGGAGCTTGATATGCATGTGAAGAAAGTTGCAGAAACGCTTTTAGTCAAATCCAGAAATTTTTCTTGGAGATGGTATTTAGACGTTGAAAATCACTTCAACAATGTCGTGATAAAGTTTACAATGAAACTATATTTAATCTAATCTCGGCACGGACGGGTCTAACCCCTCATAATCTATCAGCCACGTTAGCTACAACCTCCTCAGTCTCCCTTGCATTGAGTTCACTCAACTGAAGTTCTGAACAGTAAAACATTCTCAATAAGATCAAACACCATGACTTATTACTGTCCCGACTGTGACAGGCTTTTCTATTCGGGGAGGAAAGCTCGTGACCAGCACTGTCGAGCAACGGGCCACGCTCTCCCACGATTCGAATGCGACACGTGTAGTGACTGCTTCGATGATGAGTATGACCGTCGCGAGCACATGAACCTGCAGCTACACTGGTGTAGGAACGCGCCAGAATGTATGCTGTGCTGTTTTCGCGCTGTGACCAAAACAGAGATAATCAAGCATGAGATTGAGCATCACAACTACTGCGCTGACTGTAAGCGCCAGTTTGCAAATCTCAACTGTATCCAACAAGTGAGTCCTGAGTTGCCAATTTGACAGGCATATATTCTGACAAGGTGCAGCATCTAAATGGAAAGATTCATCGCGCGTCAACAGTGAATTGCCCCTTTTGCAAAGCGAGATGCGGCACAGCGACAGGTTTATCGCATCATCTTGAACGAGGCTCTTGTCCACGTGTTCCAATGGACCGGCAAAAACTTTACAAGTATATCAAGAACCGTGATCCCAGTGGTGTTATCACCAACAAGCGCCTCGAATGGTACGGAGACAAGACGTACGACATCAACCCCCGACTAGCATGGAATCCCTGGGCGAAAGCCTATGAATGCTATCTATGCCACAAGCTTAATTCTTCACTACATGGCTTAAAAATGCATCTCGAATCGCCAAAGCATCAGCAGAAGTTGTATCATTGTTTGAACCCGACTTGCCTGAGGGAGTTCGCCACGTTGGCGGCGCTTATCAACCATCTCGAGAGCGAGAGTTGCAAGATTATGCGATTTCAGCAGGTGCAGAGGAGTATTGCGAACATTGTTGATCCCAATCGGATTATTTCCAACTAAGGGGTGTTTTGATAAGAGTTTCGATTGTCAGTTTGGGTTGGTATGTATAATAGAATGGGAAGAGACTGGAAGTCAGGGAATACCGGCGTGGGTGATCCTTATCATATGGTGTTTGGGCCAACGATTTGCAGGAAGTTGGAGTATATTATTCACTAATATATACAAGTTTGCTAGACATAATTCAGTGACGTGACTGTTCAGAGATACCGAAGAACCATCTTGCCCATATGTCTTGAGCAATCTCAAGGTTACACTTCATCATTGCACACCAGGCAGTTGCAATTGGAAGCACATGAAATATTTATGAGTGGGAAGGTTGGGCTTATGAGTGCCTCCCTACAGGTAGGTACTTAGGTAGGCAGGCAGGCTCACACCTACTGACTTGGCAGGCACCTTGGACTCCTTTGTGTTAATTACAGTCATCGCGTGCCCGCATCTACAAGTTGACTGCTTCCCCTTTGCTTTCAACTTCTCCTTTCTCCCTCTTCCGTAACACTTCACCTCAAAACACCCATTTCGCATCGCAGAATTCATCCAATTTCAACAAGTCAACTCTGCTATAAAATGGCCTTTTCGTGTGGCACTTGCTAGAAACAGTTCCCCGCGGGCGAGCAGGCTCGAGACAGGCACTGCAGCGACACAGGACACTACGCACCAAACTGGCAGTGCGAAGTGTGTTTCCTGGGTTTTGACTGCTACGAAAGCTGCGATGAACATGAGAAAAACGACTGTCTCTATTGTGCGGAATGCGAGGAGGAGTTCTTCGACTGGGAGGATATGGACGAGGTATGTTTCTCACCACCACTTGAACTTGTGTCGTTGACCTTGCAAGCATTTGAACTCGACCGATCACGAACAGTCGGAGTATCACTACCAGCATCAAAATCAGGGTGGTGCTGTTTCCTATTACTACAACCAAGGTGGTGCTATTTCTCATCGTCGAGGCAAAGGAGTTGTATGTCCATTCTGTGGAGCAAACTATCGAGCTGCCAGTGGTGTTGCCCACCACCTTGAACGTGGGTGCTGCCCTTGTGCACCCTTGGACCGAGATACTATGTATCAAGAAGTCCGAAGACGAGATCCCGACGGTATCATCACCAATCACTTTCTCGAATGGGAACCAACCGTCCACTACCAGGCCACAGAGCTTGCTTATAACCCATATTTGGGAGAATACGAGTGTTATATCTGCCACGACTCGTTCCGACGGTTGTCAAGCCTGAACCAGCACCTTGGATCACCACGACACCAGCAGAATTTGTACCACTGCCCAAACAGATCCTGTTTTAAAGAGTTCACAACGCTCGCTGGACTCGTCAATCACTTGGAAAGCGAATCATGCCGTTTCATGCGGTTCCAGGCTATTCAAAATGGTATGCGAGGACTTGTCTCCTCATCTCGACGCATTGGATTTTACTAAGGCAAAGGAGAACTGGTCGATACTGAGAAGGACTGCCCTGAATACTCGGCACATGACTTGACAATTGGCACTAGACGAGGGATTATGATAGTGACAAAGTTTTGGGAGTCAGACACATCACGTATGTTTAAAACCAGCCCGGCTGGTCTTTATCGCATATTTTAAGAGGGGATATTGTTTTCGAAGAGTGCCTGAATCATGTACAACACCTATGCTTACCTAGAGGGACACCAAGTCCTAGGACTTGAGTTATATGATACATCACATATCAGTTCTGCCAAGTCGAGTAGAACAATTAACAGCCAGTCGAGTTTACATCCGAGATCTGCTCGCTTTGGTCTCATCTCGATTGTTCTGGCAATGTCTCACCTGCTATTTCCTGCTTACCTCGATGACTATTCCCGCCACCAAGATTTGATTTGTACCTGATGGGAGCAATTATAAAACAACATGGCCTAATTGAAAAGCGATAAATTGAGGCTGACCAGTGTATATACTAACTGTTACTGGTCAATTATACATCCATATGACATTGCGCTTTGACCTCATCGGCTATAAGGACACGGTGCCTCCTAACTCGAAACGCTTAGCTGCCCATAGGCGCAAAGGGTCTCTGTTATACGACTGTGGATTCATGTATAGGAAAAGATATTGACGAGAAACTAGCTAATTGAGGTAGCCTCTAGGTCTCACGAAGGATTCGAGGCGAGTCTGGGACTTTTGTAGTATATTGAAACGCATTGACGGATCTAACTTGAAAGATTGTTCTGCATATCCAACTGTAAGAAGATTCCCGCGCTTATTTCCGTTGTCTTAGATCGGTTTAATTACTTGCTGCTACTTTTGTATTCGGGGCGAGAGGAACATTTGCAGATTAACAAACAAACCGTACGATGCTGAGCCTCTTGACTCCCTCGTCGCAGTAGTTATGGCCTATTAAAAGACTCGAGCGACTCGCAGTTAGTGTCCTGAGTGTTGCTGTGAGAACCCATACGCGTACTATATAGCTTGTATCTGTAAGCTTGTTGAAACGCGGTTGATAGGGGAAACGGGAGATGGTCCGATGCACTAAACTAGACGCGAAGCTAGCGAACGCCGTCCCGCACGTTAGAATTCTCCAAGTTAGTGCCCGCAATGTCGCATTGCAAAAAACTGAGAAAGAATGCTATGGGAATAGCCGACGAAGTCTTGAGCCCGGATGACATGTAACTAGAAGATATACGGTCAAGGTCAAGAGACACTGAGTCATGTGAAACAAATTGTTGCTTTGTGGCACTATTTCTGTATATATCTCTATCTATCTATATGTCAGGGATCAAGCATACTTGTTAATCATCTTGAGGATTGCTTGGTTGATTTCCTTAGGATTAGTGGCGCTCAAGTAATGTCCACCTCCCTCAACAAAGTCAAGCGTAGTAGCGAATCGACTGCACCTGTGGACGCCAGCTTACGACCGGACATTCAGGGGTTTGAACTCACCACCAAGACTTATAACGCCAGAGTGAACGGCAGCAATAGTAGCAGCGAAGAGATCTTGCAGGGGATTAGAGTGCACAGAGAGTTTCACCAGTCAACAACACAGAGATGACACGTCGACGACACAAAACAATCATGATACAATTTGACAATGGAATATTAGCAACAACGGCAGCGTCTTTCTTTCGTTTAGATTACAATACCCAATAAACTACCTAATCTTTAACGTATTACCCTGACATGACATACGCAACTCCTTCTCCTTACACTCAAAGTCCTGGGTCGTGACTCGTGAAAGTCGTGGTGTTTAACTCCAGGCTAGACTAGGAACACTATAGGATTTCAACCTCAAACAATCCAGTATTCCAACCAAAATCTAACATGCTGTATTCCCGAGGGGATACCGTCAAGGCGGTTAGGTTGGTTCCAGAACACCTCTAACCGAAGGCAGACTCAGTATTACCATTCAAGGCATTGTGACGGAATCATTCGAGAACACGAGTCAATGATGGATTCCGGAAATAGTAACAAACTTTGTATATTCCCGTCATACCATAGCCGACAACCTTTATGTATTCGTGACGAGGCTGCATCTTTCGATCATTAAACTTCGAGGGACACCCACATCAATAGCCGACAACCTTCTTTTTGCAGGGGAATGCTGGTGTGTTGTTGGTACTGGCACTTGGCCTGAGCGCTATAAGGCTGATGAAGGATCCCACCGGCTTTGTGTTTGGGATGTCCATGTGGTCTTTGTCCACTCGTGCAGCAGGATCTTGATCCTTGAGCTGGTGTGCCTGTAGATAAGTTTCCCATTCCTCGGGTTGTTCATAAGAGTAACTCGAGATGTTCCGTGCCGAGTTGTTTGCTCCCCTTGTCCTCATTCTCATACTCGAACCTAATAGGTTTGCGGATTCGATTCAACTTTGCCAATGTTTGTGACTAAGAGGCGTAACGGAAATAGACCAAAATGGGATGGATTAAACCTAATGGGTTTGTATTTTGTGATGTCGACGTAAATAAGCTCCTCATTTCAAATGCTGTATCGTGGAGGCGTTGATGACCTTCGGACCAAAACCAACCACGACATCATGAACAACACAAATCAGCTTCAAAAAGAAATAAATACCAAGAGTACAAAAAGAAGGAATACCAATGAATTATGATCTACATGGCTTGAATCAAGATAGCCAAGTTCACGCTATTGACAGTATAGGGTAACCTGCCTCGTGCACGTGATCTTCTGCACCGCTCTTTGAACGCATTGATGTCCCTGGAAAGACGAGACGAGATCGCGTCGCTCTTTGCTGTTGCGCATTCCTTAAGCTGTCGGATATTTCCTTTGTTGCTTGAGCTTTAACGCCTTTGAAACAATTCTCGACGAAGCCCGCCCTCGATTGGCTGGTTTGTCTCTCAACAATTGCTTGTTCTGCCTTCGTTCAGCGCAAGCGGCTTTCTGTTCGCTCCTCCACAGACACGTCACGAAACGAAGCTCCCACCAAAACTTCATTCCGCCCCTCCCCCGCCGTTCGTTTTCTCCACGGAACCAACCATAGCAAAGCGACACCTCCAAAAACCCCTTCATCACGACCAATATACTATCTAAACCATCTGCGACACTAAAAGACATCTTGGGAAATTAGTCCTCTTTCGAGCTGAGAGGACCGACGTACTACACCGCCATCATGAGCCGGACGTTGACGAGCCGGCAGGCTGAGGAGCTGTTCGTACAGGGGAGCTTCAGAAGCTTATGATTTGCCTATCTGACCGTGCTGCAGGCATAAATCCATCATCGCCTACCTCGCCGCAAATAACCTGCAAGATAGCGCCAATGCCATGAGGACGGAGCTTGGTCTTGGAGAGGATACTTTCGACCCAGCCACCGCTAAGAAGTACGAGACCCTGCTGGAGAAGAAATGGACCAGTGTTGTGCGCCTACAAAAAAAGGTATGCTGTTGATGCGCCCTACTATGTCCTTGGCTAACGGAGGATATTACAGATCATGGATCTGGAAGCGCAGACCCAGAACCTTCAGACAGAACTTAATAGCGCTACACCGACATCCCTCGCAAATCGTCGAGGAGATCCCGCATCTTGGTTGCCATCTGGCCCTCCACGACACGTCCTTCAATCGCATCGAACGCCAATCAACTGCGTCGCTTTCCACCCTATCTTCTCTTCTATCGCGTCCGGCGACGAAGACGCTACCATCAAGATTTGGGATTGGGAGTTTGGCGAGCTTGAAAGGACGGTAAAAGGTCACACCAAAGCGGTTCTCGATCTTGATTATGGTGGTCCAAAAGGTCACACACTTCTTGCCTCTTGCAGTTCCGATTTGACTATCAAGCTTTGGGATCCTTCGAACGAATACCAAAACATTCGAACACTACCTGGCCACGACCATAGCGTAAGCGCCGTCCGATTTATACCCTCCGGAGCACCAGGAGCTCCGTTATCCGGAAACCTGCTCGCGAGCGCCAGTCGAGATGTCACAGTGAGGATATGGGATGTTACGACAGGATACTGCGTCAAGACGATAAGAGGGCATGTCGATTGGATCCGTGACGTTTCTCCCTCGTTGGATGGAAAATACCTACTATCGACCGGTAACGATCGAACAGTGAGGCTCTGGGATATTTCTGTACCGAACCCCGAAGCGAAGCTCGTCATGATTGGACACGAGCATTTTGTCGAGTGCTGTACCTTTGCGCCCCCAGCAGCATATTCGCACTTGGCTACCCTCGCCGGAGTCAAGAAGCCGCCCCCAGCTAGCAGCACGGCCGAATTTATGGCTACCGGGGGAAGAGATAAGACGATCAGACTGTGGGACGGTCGAGGAAACTGCATCAAGACTTTGATAGGTCACGACAACTGGGTTCGAGGACTGGTGTTCCATCCAAGCGGCAAATTCCTCCTCTCCGTATCCGACGACAAGACAATTCGATGCTGGGATCTCAGCCAAGAAGGAAAGTGCGTCAAGACTGTTGAAGGATCTCACGAGCATTTTATTACGAGCTTGAGATGGGCGCCGCCTATCATCAAGGATAAGGGTCCAGGCGAAGAGGCCAATGGCGATGTTGGTACTCCGAAGAAGGTGGCAGCGACGGCGCCTCAAGATGTGCAGATCCGTTGTGTGATTGCTACCGGAAGTGTAGATATGTCTCTTCGAATCTTTTCACGATAGTTGGATATCGACGCGAGATTGGACACGAAGAAAACCCAAGTGAGGTACTGATAAGCAAATGGCTCGGCCCAGCGATGTACAGCGAAATCAGTGCCGATGCAGGTTCGCCCCGAGGTCTTGTCGACACATTGACGACCATGCCTCAATTCTAGACAGAGATTCTCTTCTTTCGAACGGCCAGAACAGCCTGGAAAACCCAACTAACCAACAAAATGGCCGTATCGAGCATGGAGTGTGGTTCCGCGCGCAACGCCTATATAGGAACTCACTCACCTACCTATCTTACTATAACAAAACACACAAAGACACAAAGACAAACAAAACTCTCAACTCCTTTCTACCCGATGGTCCTGCCCCGTCAAGTTGCGTTGTGGATGGTTTTTTGCTGCATGGGGATTTTACGAATAATGTTTGATACCCAAGCGAGGGATTGGATGTTGAAGAAAAACGACTTCGATCTGAGAATTCGATGTCTGTTTTTATCTGGCAGAAGAAAAGATTGACAGGGCGGGGAGACTTCTTTTTTTCAAGACAGAAAGAGAAAAGAGAGAAGGAAAAGGATGGCATAGACGTTAGGGGCATCATAGAAGGGAAATTTTACGTATTTATTTTAATTCACCTATTGAGCGAGCTTGATGGGCCGAAGGCGTTGAGATGGTGTGACGTTTGGGTAGATGTCGATATTGGCTGGCTGATTCAGATGTTGGGACTCTATTCCCGTTGAAGCTTATATCCATCTCATGGCTGTTCTCTTTGATGACACCTACTCAGACTCCATACATGTCTATCGACGATCCTCTATAATCTGATACTTGATATGGGTATCCCTCGAAGTCTAATGCGAAATTCTATAATCTGATACAGTATTTTCCCTCCCTAATTAATGTCGATATTTCTTATTCCCGGTGGCTTACACTTGCAATAAAATGGCCTAATAATTCTGCAGCGATGATGACAGTGGTCGATTGCACATACGGATCAATGACGCCACGATCAATAAAAGTCCCACTGTTGGGATCACTGAGCAACTCGATCAATTTGAGCTCAGAAACAAAACAACGTCATCATTCCAATTGATTCAAAGCTGTAATAAATAGCTTTATTTGATCTAAGCATTGCTCAACCCTGGTGCAACATAAACAAAACAAGCCAAACCAAACCACTAAACCACCAGACCCCAATCATCATCATGTCTGCTCGCGTCGTTCGATCTTTGGCCTTGAAGCCCTCTACCATGCCCGCTATCCAGCGCGGCTTTCGCACAACAGCTATATCTAGACACAACGAGAAAGAACCCGTTGGCCCCAATGCTTCTGTAAAGCCAGAGGCCAAGGGTGGAAAGTGAGTTTCAATCTGACACTTTTACAAACAAGTATTTTACTAACAATTATCATAGCTCGCAAATTATCATGTTTACTGGAGTTGGTCTTGCTATTGGCGCCGGCTTCTTCATGCTCATGTCGCGACCAGAAGTTGCAAAGGATCAACCTGTCGAGGGCGTCACAAAGAAGCCTGTGAGCCCCAAATAGAGAAGGAGAATTGGAGCGGATGAAAGATGAAATCATGACATTTCCGACTAAAGGGATTAATGCACGATGGCGTAAGCGATGAGGTTTATTAAAAAGGGAAATCATAAACAGACACGACAGTCTGATGAATAACAATTCAGTTGTATCGTCTAGGGCAGGTCGTCACATAACGGCGTAGTCAATTTGCGAACCTATCACTGTCAAGATCACATCCCTGTACTGTCATGTTGAGTTTAGTTACAGCCTCGATGGATGCCGCCAAGCCAAAGCTGAGCCTCTATCGAATGTGATGGGATCCAAGGGACCGCGTAATCCGCACACGACGCCTCTTGTATTGCGCGTATTCAGCCTTACCCATATAGGGCGTTTTTTTCGTATGTTCAGCCCTACAAACTTGGTTTAGTTCAGGCAGTGAGATTTTGGTGATGGAAATGTATGTCCATGGACAGAGATATAATATCTTGAGCATGAGCCAGCACTTCTCCACCAAGTGTCAATCCCCCACATCTTTACTCTACTATTACCGTGATTAATAAATCCCCACAAACATGGATCGAGACGGCTTTTCGGTTATCTCTCTGACCTCGCTTGGTTCGACTATTTCTCATCGTTTATTATCGAGCGCTGAAGAGTTGAACGAGCTAAACACAACCCTCGAGACTCCCGATGAGCGATTAGCTTCTTTCGCGAGTAGACTGTACCAGCTGCATCAGCATGTTGGATACCTTGAAGCAGCGCTAAACAACGCGAGTGCCATCTCAGCACGTTTCCAGACCACTTTGAGTCAGAGTCTTGGATCATGCGATGTTGTCAGTACCGTGTTGAATAAGCAGGTTATGCGCTTGCAGGCCGAGACGCTGCCTTTGCTGGATGAGGTATTTTTGATGGTTTACAGCGATGCTTTGCTGGCGTATACACGACTCTTTGCTTTTTTCGCCAAAGTGCTTTCTTTGTAAGTAATGATGCCGAATATGTATTTTCTTAATTAACTCGTGGCCAGGACAACTCGGGATGAGCAGGATGTTACTCTCGACACCAAGAGTGGCAAAGAGGTCTTTGACCACGTTAACAAGGCCTGCCAAAAGGCTTCGCAGACGAAAGATATTCTTCTTACTGCTGCGTCACAAAATTACTCGCATGCATCTTCTAGCAAGGGACCTCTTCCGGGTGATATAGAGCCACCACCGTACGAACCCGCTCAGGCATCTTCTTCCCAGTCGCCAAGTCTCGAACCGCCAACTTCACCTTTCACCAAGGGTCTGTCTTCGTTGACAAACTCGTTCAAAGCCATGACATCGGGTCTCTGGGCGAAACCTGATCCCCTGTCTACGGCACTCTGCCAAGCAGCTCTCCGCGGCGATGTCCAGCAGATGAGCGGATTACTCGCGCAAGGCGCCAACATCAACGGTCGCAATGGAGAAGGCAATTCACCGCTGAGCTGCTCCATTCTGGCTAACCAAGAAGACGCTGTTCGATTCCTACTCGGTTCCGGCGCAGATGTCAATACAAAGGATATGAAGATCCCACCAGTATTCCTGGCCGCATCCGTGGGAAGCATCGGCGTTGCAAAGATGCTTATCGCCCGAGGAACGTGGAACGCCAACGCAGCCAACTGGTCTGGCCAGGCCTATTTTGTCGACGTATGCAACAGCGAGAACTTGGAGGGCATCGAACTTCTTCTCGAGAATGGCGCAAAGCCGAACACGACGAATATCTCGGGACGACCAGTGCTTGCGCAAGCTGTCAAAAAGGGCAATATCGAACTCGTGAGGCTGCTTCTCAAGTATGGGGCCAACCCAGACACTAGTGATCTGTCGGGCAACTCTCTTCTCTCCATAGCGGCAAGCCAGGATCGTATGGATATGATCAAGCTTCTTCTCGAAAGCGGCACAAACGCGAGCTCCAAGAACTTGAGCGGGTTGTCCGTGCTAGTCGATGCCATTAGCAAGAGGAAACTCGACCTGGCACAGCTTCTCCTCGACCACGGAGCCAATGCGAGCGCCAAGGATCTCGTCGGCCACCCAGCTCTCGTACTTGCTCTGCGCGATGGCAAGCTCTCACAGAACGACAAGATCCGAGCCGTCAAGATGCTTCTGGATCACGGGGCTTCTCCAAACGTGTCGGACGGCACATGGGGCGTTGCAGCTATCTGCTTTGCCATGGAGACGGGTATCACGGAACTTGTGAAGATGATGGTGCAAGCTGGATCCAACACGAAGAAGAAGATGAACAGCGGCGAAACCCTTCTTCTGTATGCTATTGATCATGGGAGACGGGAACAGACGAAGCTTCTTCTTGAAGCAGGCGCCGATGCGAATGCAGCGGATAAAAAGGGCAGAACGCCATTGATGCAGGCTATTTCGAGGAGAGACACGGAATTGGTCAAGCTACTTAAGGCGAACGGCGCTGATTTGAATGTCGGGGGGTGCATTTCGCCTGCTGAACTGGCGCAGTCAATGGGTGATCTCGAGATCTTGCAGATACTCGGTTTTGGATCATCGCCTTCGCAAGGAAGACCAACTGCACGAGCACATTCACCACCACCTGGATATGAGACGGCAATGGGCAAAGTTTAAGTTGAACGATGATTAAATATGAAGTAGATACCCCTAATAGTAATTGTTTCCTTTCTAGTAACGCCGTTTATATGTGTATCCCTGGTATCTAAATCTATTGCTGGTTAAGAATCTCCTTTAGCCACCAAACATGTATACGCTCATCCTTTGTCAGCTCTGGATGGAAACTAGTTCCCATCACATTTCCCTGTCTAACAGCGACTATATCGCCAGAACCGTCTTTTGTGTTGGCTTGTGAGACTCCAGCCTTCATTTTGTCAACACGACCTGGTAGTTTTGCAAGAACTTCGACTGGTTGTCGTTCATCAGATGCCCCAATGACTTGTTCCACGACAGGCGCGCGGATAAAGACACCAGGAAAAGGCTTCTCGTCATTCAAAAAAGGGAGATTCATGCCAGCTTCAAAACTTTCTGTTTGACGACCAAAGTGATTGCGGTGAACACGGACGGCGAGACCACCGATGAGTTCCTGGCCGCCTTTCTTGGTAGCATTGGCTTCATCTGAGAGCAGAATTAGACCAGCACAAGTTCCCCAAACAGGTCTCTTTTGAACTCTGGAGTTTGTTAGTGATGTTTGTATATATAATCGTAGATTTGGTTGGCGACATACTTGACGAAATCTCTCAGTGGCTCTAGTAGACCAGATTGAGCAGCGACGAAAGAGATTGTAGTGCTCTCACCACCTGGGATGATGAGAGCGCCGCATTGATCAAGCTGCTCCTTTGTTCGAACTTCAATGCATTGGATTTTGTTCTTGGAGATGTTTTCTGTAGAAGAGATAGACTCTGCGGCTTTGCGAACAAGATCAATGTGTTCTGAAAAACCACCTTGAAGGGCCAAGACACCAACAGTGAGACTGATCATTGTGAGATTGTTGTTACAGGAATAATTGATCTGTACAGTTCAATGATAGAAGAGATGAAGAAACAGAAAAAAAAGAGCGATAACGGAGAATATGACGGTTTATTCGGAGTCATGATCCGAAGGCAAAAAAAAAAGAAGATGGTTCTAATGGCTTCCCCAGATTCTGGTGATGTACCGGAGTGACCCAAAGAGGATAAAACCGTGCATTAGTGTAATGCATGATTTATGTACGACGGGTACGTAGTTTATCCACTTGAGAGGATAAACCTTCCGGACTACCCCGATTATGGTACAGTCTCCGTAGATGACCGTCAATACCTTGATAGAACAATAGACACAAAGAAAAGGCTAATCGAGTCAGATGATGGAGAAGCCAATTGGAATATTTACTGGAATTTGCTAGTACAGTTATTGTGTTGGATGGAACAATGGAAACAAGTGGCAAGAGATGAGATGAGATAAGCCAGTAAAAAAAAGATTCCATTCCCATGATATCACACGCATCTAGAACAATGCAGATGCAAATGCAATGTAATGCAATGCAGGGCCCCTCATGCTCATGCTCGTACCTATCTTTGTTTGGAATCTCCTCTTGACAGTCACAACTTGAGCCTCGTCTTCCCGACAAATGCCGTGATAGACCGCGGCACATGTCTTGACTCTTATCCAATTACATCTCCCCTCTGACCGGCAGAGAGGGCGCCTCCAATGCAAGCTCCGGAGCTCAATACCGGGGGGTTTTTACTCTAGTGGGAGGCAAAAAGAGACCCTTAGTTAGAAACAAACTCCGCTACTAGACTAGACTACACGGCGCCGCGTACCGGGGGGCGGAGACCGGAGTAGTCTATACCGGAAAGCACATGAGTTTCTCTGGCGTAATCAATTATTCATTTCTATCCAGCTTCCTTCTTTGAGAAATAGTTAGTACATTGTCTTGTCTTGTCATTGACTTTTGTGAGTCAGCACAAATAAACTTAAAGACCGACTGTTCCCCTCACAATTTGTTTTATTTTTTTGCCTTTTTTACTTTCAAGCTCTTCTTTATTCATTACTCTCTATCCCTTCTCCAACCTTCACAATGACAAACGATACCTCCAACAACGCTGGCGCCTCCAATGGCGAGGCCAAGTCCTCCTTCACCGTCAAGGCCGGTCTCGCTCAGATGCTCAAGGGCGGTGTCATCATGGACGTCGTAAACGCTGAGCAAGCTCGCATCGCCGAAGAAGCCGGTGCCTGCGCCGTCATGGCCCTCGAGCGTGTCCCCGCCGACATCCGCAAGGACGGTGGTGTCGCTCGCATGTCCGACCCCGCCATGATCAAGGAGATCCAAGACGCCGTCACGATCCCCGTCATGGCCAAGGCCCGTATCGGTCACTTTGTCGAGTGCCAGATCCTCGAGGCTCTTGGTGTTGACTACATTGACGAGTCCGAGGTTCTCACCCCCGCCGACGACGAGAGCCACGTCGAAAAGAGCCCCTTCAGCGTCCCTTTTGTTTGCGGATGCCGAAACCTGGGTGAAGCCCTCCGCCGAATCGCCGAAGGCGCTGCCATGATCCGAACAAAGGGCGAGGCCGGTACCGGAGACGTTGTCGAAGCTGTGCGACACATGAAGACTGTCAACAGAGACATTGCAGCAGCCAAGGCCGCTCTCGCAGAGGGAGGCATCATCCGTATCCGCGAGATGGCCCGCAAGCTGGAAGTCGACGCCGAGCTGCTCCGCCAAACCGCCGAGCTTGGCCGTCTCCCCGTGGTCAACTTTGCGGCCGGTGGAGTTGCCACACCCGCCGATGCGGCGCTCATGATGCAGCTCGGCTGCGACGGTGTCTTTGTCGGAAGCGGAATTTTCAAGTCTGGAGACCCTGCTAAGCGAGCCAAGGCCATCGTGCGAGCCACAACACACTTTAGGGATGCCAAGGTTCTTGCAGAGACTAGCACTGGACTTGGCGAGGCCATGGTTGGAATCAACTGCGATAGCATGAAGCCAGAGGAGAAGCTTGCTGGACGAGGATGGTAAAGAAAAAGAATTTGTTTATTGGCGTTGTAGGGGAGGGTTTATTCAACATGAAAAGGAAATGAATGGCTAAAGAAAATAGTGTATGTTGGCGAGGATACAACATCTCTGGTGGATATGCATGAGGATTAGCGGGTGTATTTACACCATAATGAATACTTTTGAAAGACAATCTTGACATTTATGAGTGATATGGTCATCAAAGTAATACTCGGCCAGTCATTTGGCATAAAATACATGATAACTCGTCATCAACTGATAGCAAATATGTGCCACTCATACCAAACACTTCCACACATGCTATCTTACATGCTCGAGCAAATCCCCATAAATCCACGCACCTTGACAAATCCATCTTATATACTTGGTAAATGTCAACAAATTCTTCTTCTGGTTAAGTTCGGGGTCGCTTCTGCTTGCCACCACCCTGTTCATTCACAGGTCTCTTGCGTCCATTCTCAACCTGCTCGATGAGAGTTCGCTTGCGATCATTACCAGCTTTGTTCTGATCTTTGCGCTATTTCCAAGTTAGCACCACCATTTTGAATACAATCAAATTAACTTACACGAGTCTCGGAGAATGGAGAGTTTGTGATTCGTGAGATCCAAGAGGCGCGAAGAGCAGAATGGATCAAGACTTTATTGAGCTGGTGACGTTAGAAAGAAACTTGTATACCGACAACAATAGACTTACTCGAAAGGCATTCAGAATGCGACTCTAGCGCTGTCCGAAACTGTCAAACTCTTCCCACTGCGTTTCGCTGTTGCTCCATAGAGGAATGAAGTTTCGACCCTCCTGAGCAAACATAGCTTCACCCTATAGAGAGTTAGTTACACAGATGCAAACACACGGGTACTTGGACAGAACTCACCAAGATCTTGGCGCAGAGAAGTTCAATCTCGATATCAGACAAACGACGATGAATGACATTCTTCCATTGCTCATCAACAGGAGGCATCTCGCTCGCAGGAGGAGCCAGATCTTCATCCGTGAGATCACTCGCCGCGGTTGACAAGCCGAGATTCCGACGATTTCTTTTGACCTTTTCAACCCACTGCGTTGCCAAGGGATGGCCCATCTTTGCCCGCCATTCACGAGTACTGGACCAGTCGCATATGGCCTCGAACATTTGCTTGACGCAGTTACGATAATCCTGCATTGTTCGGGGAAAGCTTGGATCATTGGCATGACGAGTTGTCGTGGCGTTTGCCGGGGGACGAGATAGAGAGAGGAAGACGCTTTCTACAGTTTTGGCCATGTTGGGGGTATTGATGTAGCCTTGGTATTGGCGCGTAAAGTGATCCAGCTTGGGAACTAGCCATTCTTGGCTCGGGTTTTGCGCTGTGGGTTTAGCAGGAGCGCGGTATTTCTTGGGAGGTTGTTCAATGGCTGGACGGATTTGTTGAGGGGGATTCGGATTGTAGGAGGGCATCACGGTTGGGAAGTGATACTGAGGCTGGGGCTGAGATTGAGGCGGATCAGGCTGGGAAGTGATGAGTCTCTGAGGATGCAAGTTCAAATACTGGTTCGCTTGTATTTGCTGGTTTCCAAAGGTGCATGGTCTATTGAGCAGAGGTTGGTAAGGAGGTGCTTGAGTCTGGACCTGACCATCAAACTGAGCCTGAGTGTGAACCGGAAGTTGATACTGAGGCTGAAGCTGATAATGACCCTGAACCTGAACCTGAGGCTGAGGTTGGTAGTGGCCCTGAACTTGAGTCTTGGCCGGCTGACTCTCTTGTTGATACTCCATCATAGCAGGGTCAACGCTGGCAACCCGAAGAGTCTCGGCAGCAGGAGTAAGAGTAGTCGTAACACCCCCCTCGAACATCCCATCTGAAGTACTGTTACCTCCACTCATATCCTGTCCAGAGGTAATATCGGCATCAAGGCAGGTAAAGTCAAACATCTCTGGAGACTCAGCCTTGGCAGTCCCAGACGCATCAGACCCCGCGGCCGGGGCAGGTGGAAAGGTAGGACTCATCAAATAAGCCAGATCACAATCAACAAAACATTGATCAGGAGAACCGAGGCGATCGATGTGCTCCTGCGGCTTGAAAACGTTGTCGAGGGGATCCATTTCCGTCAGGTCGAACTTCGAGGTAGATTCGTGGAAATTCTCGTCTATCCACTGGTTAAAGTTGATGTGGTCAGCGTTGGAAAGGAGAAAGTTGTGGTCATATGCTCCAGCCATGATGAGAGATCAATACAAGAGATGGGATGGCATAGACATTTATAGTCTGGGAAGAAGCATGACTTACTAGATGGACATATGCAAAGAATGACTTTGAATAAGTTGAGTTGCAAGATTCTGATCCAGCCTGGTAATAGATACTGTCGAAGAGACAAGGCTGCAAGTAGAGACATGGATACTAGGCAGAGTAAAGAAAACAAAGCAGCTTGGTACTGAAAAGACCAATCAGGGATAAAGACAAAGTTGTCCCATTGACGCTTTCATGTTTAGGCAGACTATCGAGGTCCAGTTTGAGCTTTTGTTACCGCATGGTCGGTATGATTGTTACAACGTTCTTATGCAGGTCTTTTTTTCTGAATAGAACAAGGAGAATGTACCTGCATGATGGACTGAACTAGTAGTTGTAAAGGGGTGTGTATTGTTTCAGACTAGGCAGATAGGTTTGTTCTTTACTCCCCCGATTGTATTCAAGCAAATTCTTCCCTATTGTTCTCCTATTGATGCGTCGCAGAAATACATTTATCATCAGCCAGGCTTTTGAAGCACCACAATAATGACTATTACCGAAAGGCCGGTCCAAATATGCATCAACCAAGACCTCCCCCTGATATGTTTCTAAATGCTGCAAAATGACAAACTGGTATGACAACGAGTTTGAGCCTGCTAATGCATCTACCCGCGCATCCCAACCATCAATGAACAAAACACAATCTCTCACAAAACAAACTCCCATCACTGCAGAATCCAAAGCTTTGTCCATGTTCTAGGCAGCTAACCCAAAATACTGACTGTCGGTATCCGCCTTCATCCGCTTATAGGAACCCCATAGTCCTGACATCCTCCAAAACACCACTTATCACTCTTCTTCAAAAGCGTAAAAGCATTCACACCATGGTGTGTAGCCTGTCCGTTAATCTCCACCACAAAAGGCGCCCATACTAAAGCCAAGTCCCCATGTTTTCGCACCTGGGCGTGGTGAAGCTTCTCTTGCATGGTGATGCCGCCTTTGATCATGTTTTGAAGACGTCGGATGGACTGTTCCAATGTCATGGGCGCTGGCTCAGAGGGAGGACGGTACAAAGTCACACCTGCATCTGGGAGAAACCATTCCTTTAGTGTATCCCAATCCGGGTGAGAAAAGTCGTCGAGGAGTGCGTTGATGGGTTTCATGATTTCCTGCTCAAGATGAGTTTCATCCTTTGGGTTGGGAATATCGATTGATCGTTCCGTAGACGCAAGACCTGAGACTTTCCATCGTCCTTGAGTGAAAGCTAGACTAACAAGACCCTTCTTGTGGCTTATAATAGAACCATCATCCGCACGAATAGACCAACCCGTCCATACAGCAGCGAGCTTCTCGTGGATGAATATCTCCTGCGGTTCATCTATTGCCCAGTCGATTTGTTGCTTTGGTGAGTTTTGGCCTGAGAATAAATCCCCAAGAGTTGTCTTTTCTAGAGTGTCGGGCGACGATTGAATGACGTAAGAATCCTCGATGAGATAATCGTGCGCATATTGATGAGGGACGTGATGATTCCGGGACGAGAGATTAAAGAATTCTGTTATCGCAGACAAGATGTCATATTTTGTGTCATGAGAGGAGCTCATTTTATGTATTGATAAACGATAAAAATATTTTAGAAATTAAACAATGATGAGTGATAAGGTAAAGATTGAGTCAAGTCACATTCCAAGGAATGCTACTGATGGATGACATGGCAACCAATAGTGATCAAGCCGGATATATACATTTGTATTTCTAATCTATAAATACTAACTAAATTAATTTCTATTTATCCTTTAAAGACTCGAATAAGCATTAAGAGCCAGTTGTCCTCCCAAATGAGCATAAAGCACATTCCCGCTCGCAATCTTGCCCGTCTTGATCAAATCCATCATACCAGCCAAACTCTTACCCTCGTACACAGGATCCGTGATGAAAGCCTCAGTCGCAGCACCAAACCTCATAGCCTCGAGCGTCGTCTCATCAGGAATACCGTACACCTTGGCGTTGTAGTTGGGATCGAGAATCACATCGTCGGCTGTGATGTCGTCCTCGCTGAGACCAATCTTTGCAGCAGTGTTCTTGGCAATGCGCAGAACTTGGTCAAAGGTCTGCTGCACTTTACCTGAAGCGTCGATTCCGATAATCTTTCGCGCAGGAGAACCGTTCTTTTGTGCAAGTTTGAAACCGGCAATCATACCAGCGAATGTGGAACCTGTTACGGCGCAGACGATGATGGTGTCGAAAAAGATGCCGAGTTCTTTCTCTTGCGCCTCAACTTCAAATGCCCAGCGCGCGAAACCGAGACCGCCGAGGGGGTGGTCTGAAGCCCCTGCTGGGATGTAGTAGGGCTTTCGACCGTCGCTCTTGAGCTCGTCTGTGAGCTTGGCGAGGGTTGTCTTGTGCTCGATACCGAATGTAGAAGGGTCAAGTCTCACGTCGCCGCCCATGAGACGAGAGAGCTGAATGTTGCCGACCTTTTCATAGCCGGGGTCTTCCCAGTCAACCCAGTGCTCTTGAACTGTGGCGGCTTTGAGACCGAGCTTTGTAGCGACGGCTGTTACGGCGCGGGTGTGGTTGGATTGAATACCGCCGATTGAGACGAGGGTATCGGCACCTTCGGCTTGGGCTTCAGCGGCGAGATATCTGTAGGTGAGTTAGTTGGTGTCGGGTTGCAGAAGGGTATCGACATACTCTAGCTTTCGGACCTTGTTACCGCCATAAGCAAGACCAGAGTTGCAGTCTTCGCGCTTTGCGTAGACGTTAACCTTTCCACCTAGAGCAGCGGATATTCTAGGAAGGGGTTGAAGAGGTGAAGCTCCAAAGAGAAAGTTCTCTCTGGGGATGCTAGCAAAAGGTTCAGGAAGAGTGACGACAGTCATTTTGAGTGTATATCAGTATAGATAGATGATGTAAAATAATAATTCAAGTCAAATTAGACGAAATCAAGACATTAAATATTCCTCATGTCTCCTCCGTTGCCGGTGATTGATCATGAGAGCTATCGCGGGGCACGAATAACATGGTCCACATGGCGGGCCAAGATTCGAGGCATTGACAAGGTTGATTGGGTGGACGACATTGTAGGGCGCAAGGTACACGAGGGGTAAAGATGAATGTCATGATGGACATGCTGCGAAACGAGTCAGTGTATTAAATCGGTGGTAGATGTAGATTCCGAGTCGACATGCCCGTTTCATTATGGTTACCTATCATTTGCTATCCACTGTCTATCCGGGGGAGATAAGCTATGATGGAGATGAAGTGATAAGAGATTAGAAAGTGGTCTTTTCGTGGAGATTGAGGTCCACTGTGGACTTACGTTAGTCTAGTTGTCAAAATGGAGATGGGAATAACAACAATTGTTCTCGTGAGGTTAGTGGAGAACAAGGCCCATGCTCTCTCTAGTTACAGCACTGAGTGAGTTGACCTGCCTCTCTGTAGACTATCAAGAAAAGATTGCACAACGACAGATAACATATCGTTCGATTTATTTGTTCAAAGCATTGCACAACGACGACAACGACTTATATTCCTGTGGTTACCATTTCGTACAGAGCTTCTAATTGGTCATGACGCTGCTATAAGAATGCAGGACAGTTCCTATTCGGGATTGCTTCAAGATTATTTGCACCCCACATTCGGAATAAATAGTGTAGTAATAATCATTTTGGGTATCGTATTCATAACTCATTCATCCTAATCAACAACCTTCAACATCTCATACGCCTTGTGGCTAATCGCCTTTTGTACAATCTTGAGAGGCGACATCTTGACCTTTTTGACCTTTTGCGTGACATTGCCCTCAGCATCTTTCTCGACAACCACTTCCTCTTCCTCCTCCTCCTCCTCGAAACCTCCTCCGTCCAAAAACACCTTTAGTAGACCCTGGGAGTATCCGCTGACGAGACATGTTCCATTCTCATCAGATTTAACAGGCTTGGGCGCAACTGGATCCCCAGAAGTCTGACCGTATCCTGCTCTACCCCCTGCAAGGTTCCAAAAGACCAGCTCAGGCATGTCATAACCTGCAGCCTCGAATTTTGCCTTGATGCGCTCATACGAGGTATCCCAACCATCGTCAGCTTCATCACCCGGGGCATTGGACCAACTGGGACGAGACCATGATGAACCAGATGAGTCGCATGCCTCATCAAACTGCATGTCACTAAAGACAAACACCCGCTTGACCATATCCTCATTCTTCAGGTTGTTCTTGGTTGCCATTGGAAGAATCAAGTCCTCAAACACGGAAACGAAGTTGGTAGTCATACCCCAGTTAGAACTATCCATAGTGCTGACCTTTTGTGCCAGTGTATTGGACAAATCCACTTTCTCGACAGATGGATGAGAGCTGAACGTGATAAAGGCACCGGCGAACGGAGGCTTGGCAACTTCGGCGACAAGAAGAGAAAGACCAATTGCGGAATCCATCGGTATTGTCTTGTCGGAAAAGACAGGAGAGCTCATGCTACCAGAAACGTCACAAACCGCAATACTCGAATCCATTGTACCAGAGTCCTTGATACGCTGGACAAGTGTGTTCCATTGTCCATCTAGGACCTTGGATTCGATCTCGGCAATCTTCTGATCCAGACGGCTCTGACCCTGGTTGCCCTGTCGCACCTTGTGGATCAAGGTTGATGGCAGCAGGGTAGCTCCAGAGATGTTTGCCTTTCCTTCAGCAACCTTGTCAAGATACTTGTCGAAGCGTTCGGCATCTTTCTCTATGAAAAGCTTGTTGTATTGGTTCATAGCGAGCGATGGAACGCGGTCATACTTGATATCTCCATACTTGTTCTCCGTAATGGCACGCTCCACGATCTCGAGGTGCTTTCGGAGGGCAGATGTGTCCTTGCGATACTCTTCACGAGCAAATCGCAGGTAGGTCTCGCGGTCGTCGGTCGGCTTCAGCTTCTCGTTGTCGATTGACTCTCGTGGGTACAAGATTTCAGCAATGGTGCTGACGATGAAAGTATGTCTGTCGTGAAAGTGGTCGTGCGAAGGCGCCCACTTGCCACAGAAAGAAATGGATCGCTTGGCCTTTTTGTCTTCTCCTCGAAGGGCTCGAAGGTCCTTCTCTAGCTGTTCGGCGAATAGACGAGCAATGCTCAAGTGCAGCGCCCGATACACTGGGTCGTTCTCAAAGATGGTCTTTGCATTCTCATATCGGGTTGATCTCGCTTCCCTTTTGAGGTCTTTTGGATCTTTAGCTGTCTCTTTCTTTTCTTCAGTTTCCGAGGTTGTGTTGATTCGCCCACTCAAAACCCTTCCGCGTCCACGGCTTGCACCTCGGGCTCCCCGTCGACCACCGCGCTTACCAACAGACTTTCCTCGGATGATGCCAGGATTCTCGCTGTTCAGGACATCTTTAGGATCATCGAGAACACCAAGCTTTTTGTTGACTGCAAGTGCAAGGATGTTGAGAAGATCTTTCCAGTATCCGTGTGCGACGCCGTTCTTAACATCAAACTTGGTAGTCTCGTCTTTGTTCTCATCCTCAACGATAACGAGATCATAGTCCTTCTTTTCGGCCTTCTTCTCGATAACAGGACGGCTCAGCCATCGCAAGTTGGCGATTAGGGTCATTGGGTGGTTCTGTACCAGCCAGCCAGCACAACGGTAGAGGGTGATCCGCGAGCTTTTGCCGAGGTGAATAGAACGAGCGTTGAAGATGATTCTAAGAGTGGCGATGGGATTTTCTCTCCAGGCGGCGAGCAAAAGTTCATTCAGGCGAGGGCCCGATATAACTTCCTCGAGTTCATGGAAGAGATCGACAAGAGCATCCTCGGTATATCGATACGCCAAGTCTCCGTTCTCTGTCAACATCATACCTTGGGGGGTCTTTGATGGTTCCTCCTTTTGATAGTTGACCAATCCCTCCATGAAGGGATGCGACTCGGTAGGGGTGTCTTCTGCTGGCTTAGAGTCTGGTGCTGCTTCCCCCGAAACGTCCATGGCATCTACGCCTTGACGGATTTCAGCTGAAGTAGAGTTGGAGACAAGAGTGAATGTCTCGGACTGGTCAGCGTCAGTCATGGCTTGGTCTGGGCTGACTTCAGCTGTGGTGCCATCATGGTGTTGGGCAATCCCGAGACGGAGACAGTCATCAAACTCGGCCTGAGGCTTCCTCACAGCATCGTCAAATGGAAAAAGAACCGGATATGACGACTTGAGGAACCAAGGGACATCTGACTCTGCGGTGGAAGCCATGATATTGATGTGACAGGTGGAAAACTTGTTGGATAAAGAAGGATGAAGACATGGGATTTAGCGGTATTATATAGTTGGTCGAATAATGTTTAATTGCAAATAAGGTCGGTCAATGAGTCAGATTCTCTTTGGGTTTCACAGGTAGCTTTCCTACCTGTAACTTCTCATAACTGTGTAAGGCGGAGAGTTGCATGGGGCTGAGTCTGGAACCTTGATGCCTAGAGGCTGAACCCACGAAAGGTAAGATCCACCTTAAATGTGGGTGTTGGTTGGTATAGGTTGGGGAATCGCCGAATAGGATGGTTCGACGACTTGGTAAGTTGCAGTAGTTTCTGGGCAGTTGCAGCTGAGCTGAGAAGATGTAAACGTGGACGTTTGATGGTCCTGTAGAGATTGTCGATGTCCGTTCTACAATTGAACATTGGTACGCAGTTGCATCTTGAATAGGATGATACAACACGTCACAACCGATGATCTGCGCTTCTGTCAGTCCCTGTCCCTGTTAAATTGAATGGCATCCTTGTCTAGTGTAAGGCTTACAGGGATGATCCAGAGCAATAGCGGGGTTGAAGCACCCGGTTGACTCACCCCGATGTCCTTGAGTGTGTAAACCAACAACTTGCCATGGACTTGTATCTTGTCGATTGTATGTTTTGTCTCGTAAGACCTGTCAGGAATTGCAATCTTGAGATTTCGTCCTCTGCCGTCGCAATTCGTGTGCTTTTGTTGCCCCCATCGCACTTGCTATGCCGCTATTCAGTGTCGTCTGCGATAGATGGACAGTATCCTAAAGATCTCGAGTATAGTAAAACGTCATGCCCCAAGATTTCGCTTTTGAGATTGTATTGTCATAGAATCCGATTGGTATTGAAAAAGACAGTTGCAACGGTTGAACGATGGGTTACTAATAATAGGTCAGTGGATCTTGTGGAAGGAACGAACGACGGCGTGTCTTCTCACGTGAGGCCATTTCAACTTCATTCCTTCAACTATTGGGGAACAACTTCTGTCTTCTTCCATCTTCCAGCTCCTTTATTTGTATTCGGGTTAAGGTTTTGATCTGCAGCGGTTATTTTGCAGCCAAATTGTCAAGCGGCGTGTTCAACTGCTATTTCCATTGCTCGTTAGCTCTGCGTCCAAGCTCTTTCTTTGTCACTTAGCTCTTTCTTTGTCACTTAGCTCTTTCTTTGTCACTTACTCACCAACCCATCCAGTGTGTCTTTATCTTCCACGAACCCAACCCCACGTATTTCAGTTCAGTTTTTGTTTCTGATCGTGGTGAAAGGTCTCGAAGATTGCAGGACCCAGTGGACGGTTCTAAGACGGTCTTTTCTGCTGGAGGAAGCGCTGCAGGTGTTACTTGTGCTATTCTTCCACGCCTAGATGCCGATATGGCCAGTGTCGATTCGAAAAGAATGGTTTTGCTTGACCCTAAGAACTCCAATGGCTCATATTACGTACAGTTATCAAAGAGAGATTCCGGAACAGATATGGAGAAATGTCTTCTCCGCCGAAGTAAGTGCTTCAGGGGCTAGTTATACCGCTGCCATGGTCCGAATTTCTGTCTGGATAGAAGTTTGAATGCAACTATCCTGTTCGTTTTTGGCCTTGCCTAGGGTTTGTCTAACGCGTATGGGTGTCGAGGGTGGTCGCCGTGGTGCTTTTTCTTCTGCAGTAAGTGTTTCAGGGGCTACTCGTGTTGCTTTTCTGTTTTGTCTTTGCATCCAAGTGGAAAGATGGGTCGCAGGCACTCAAGAAAGATAAATCTTTGCAAATGTAGTTTTGATTTCAAGATCAGACTTTGGAGATCTGTTCAGTAGGTCTGTTAAACAATTCCTGTTACCTAGTGGTTTGTGCAAGTGTCGAACAAAAGGTCGGGGACCGCGACGTTGTTCATGGCGGCAATGTTCGAGGTCTTGCTTGTGTCCTTCTAATACTGGGTTTTGCTGGACGATGTTCAGCGAACGGTCTGTCTGGGTTCTGGTCGCTCTTTGACTGTCTCGCCGTCTTTCTGTCGTGTCGCTTCTTCATGAGAATATCTGCCCATCGACAAGATGTTTTTGAACAGGACCAAACATAGTTGGGACGACCTGGCCATGTGGTGAGCACGACCTGACTTTCCCTCGTGCTTGACTGTTCTGTGACTGGCGCTGTGTCCTACCAACGTAAGCTGGGCTTAGACCGTCGTGAGACAGGTTAGTTTTACCCTACTGATGACCTCACCGCAGTGGTAATTGGGCTTGATACTAGGACCGCTCATTCAGACAATTGGTTTTTGCGGCTGTCCGGCCAAACAGTGCCGCGAAGCTTGCTCTACCAGCGACCGGGTATTCGGGTTCGTCTGTTCCTGGAGTCAGATAGCGTTTTCACAACTTTGATCCTATCTTACCCCAGTGGCGCGGTACACGTCTTTTTCGCGAAATTCATTAATGCCCGTTTGTTATATATGAAAAACACCGCCAGAGCCAAACCTCTCTGCCTCTGGTGTAAACCCCTTGTATCTCCAAGCCCTAGGCCCTGTTGTTGTCGACAAATGGTATGTGTATCGATATGCACATCGCTGAGATGCTTTGACTCGGTGGTATCCCACATGTGGTAAACACTATGAGTGGAAGCCCATGATGCTGTTATGGTAGCGTCGCGTCGGCTCAACCGAGTTAGGTTGCAAAGGTAACTTGAGAAACAGTTGGAAGGCGATCAAAAGTATCTTTCGTCTTCGGTCTTCGAGTTACTGGGTAGCGACCGGTTGACAAATTCCCGATACTGGATGGTCGGTAATGTCAACAAATAAACAGGAGTCCAACGATGCCTCGTTTTCGTCAAAAACAACTGGTCCCAAGCCTCGCACTAAACTTTCTTCTTTGGAAGCAACAGGTAGTCGCATGGTCTTGTACGTTATGAGAATGCTGCCATCTGCCAGTACGTGTGTGGATGGCAGATTCAAGTGTTGGTGTGGGCCCGAATAACTTGTTGATGGACTAGATAATAGCAGGCTGCACTGCAAACTGGGCTTCACAGTTGGATCAAAATATTTCCAAACATCTGCTTATACTAGAACAATACCACTATTATGGCTGATCATGCCCTGAATAGTCCATGCCTCGTGCCCATCCCATTGACATCTACTCTTGCTGATTGTCTCCCACTGCAACTTGCAGATATCAATCTCAATAGAATAGCATCCCCCCTTACCGATGCCAATAATAAACAATACTGTCCTACAGATAAAATATCATGCCCCAGTGCATAACAGAGTAACGCTAGCAACATTGATCAACTGTTAAGTCACCGCGAAGGTGTTCGTATTATAGGTGGGCCAAAGTTCCAAGATGAAGACGAAAAGCTTGACGTTTCCTCTAGGCGGTAATACGAAACTTGGAGAAGTAGGTATTGGTCTTTCAGGTGGTCAAAAAGCGCGTGTTTCTCTGGCGCAAGCTGTATACAGCAAGTATCGAATTCTTCTTCTGAGTGGTCCTCTCACTTCTAGATCATAAAACTGCGAGTTACGTTATCCAAATGTGGATTGCCCATAAGGCAACTCATCGAACCCCCGGAGATTACATCAACCAAGCTTTGGGAAACACTGTCAAGAAGTTGAATAGTTTCACATGTTCTGGATTTACTGTCATATGCTTTACCAATTGTAGTTACGCCCCCTGTAAGGTATATTTATCTTAAAGTATTATGTTACTGTAGTCTTAATAGTGGTTTAATGAACGTTTTGCCCCTGAAATTGCTCATCTGGGTGCAGTCTTGGTACCAGTAGATTTATACTAAGCCCCAAAGCCCTAGCCAGACTGCACAAAATATCAGCTCGGCTGACGAGGAGAAACTCAGAAGAAACACAACACATACAAACATACAAAAAGTAAGTAGTCCTCGATCCCATCCCTCGCTCTCTGCCCCATTCCCATTCCCTTTCCTATTCATGATCCCTTCCCTCATAAGAACACGCCGGGTGCCCCCCATCCTTCTCGCCAACACGCCATCTCCCGTTGACGGTGAAAAGTTCCATCGAGAACTGATACCATTTTGTACACATCACGCCCTCCCGACCCTTCTTGGCATGCAGAATTGAGTGTTTATCTGATAACCACCCCCTCTCCTAATACCATTATTACAACTTACTAACATCTTAGAGACTTAACAATGGAAGAGATCACCGGAAGGGAACGGTACATCAAGAGCCTGCTTGAATGGAGAGCGGAGCTCCTCGTAAGTTAAATAATTCTATATTAAGTAGCCAGGCTTTAAACATTCTTCTGATACACATCTTAGCGGCGGTTCGATGAGCTAGGGAATCAAGGGGCGAGTCAGGAGGAGGTGGCCGGGTTCAATGGTCTCTTAAGGGACCACGACCAGGTCATCAGTGATTCAGAGGCGAGGCTCTTTTGCCTCAAATTCATCCTGGCTCGTCGCCCCAACTCCCTGGTAAGTGCTTTTCGTCCTATCTCTCCCCACATTACTGATCTATAAAAAGGCTACGACTTCTCCGGGGGAGCTTCGCTCCTACACAGAAAAAAAGAAAAAGCCAAAGACCACATTGGGAGTTAGCCTCCCACAAGACTTTATCGGCATGACTCAAGGAGACCAGCATCACATCGGCCTCGGCCGCTTCGATCCAATTCAGTGTGCCGCATCGTCTCGTCGAGTGCTTCTGACTGGCCTACCGGGGTCGACTACGGTCACCCAGGTGGCTAGAGGTGTCGCTGGCCGTCGCGGTGTCCTTAATATCTTCGTCAGCCGTGATCTCCGCGCAGATACGGTGCCTGGGCAGCTAAGTGCTGTCGTAGAGTTCGAGCTCCCTCACAGCGCAAATCGTTATGTCCACTTTGTCTCAACCGCTGAGATCTGGTTCCAGGACATTCAGGGGCTGGATCATCAAATCCACGCCACACATATACTCACACCCTCCAACCGAATCACCGACATCCATCCCACAAGATTGGGCATACCCACCGACGCGAACGGATTAGCTGGCCGTTGTATTCGTTTCAAAGACTTTCCGATTATTGCTATCTGGGCACTGTTCAAGGACTTCGGCGTTCGACATATCGTCGACGCCTGGATCTCGACTCTTGACGATCCTGACGATCCCGCCGAACAGCACCTAACAGTGGAATTTACCAACATATTCGAAGCAACACGTTGTTGCTACAGCCTTCTTAATGGATATTTCCCTCCGTATCGCCCATTTCTCGAAATGATTTCACTGCAGTGGACCACGTCTGAAAGAGACGTGTCCGAAATTGAAATCGAACAAGGCAACATAATCTCACACGTGCCTCATGACCATATCGAACAAGCATGGAACCGACAGCCATTCAACCAGACCCAATCTACACAACTCGGAAAGCCCCTGCGTCGATCAGCCCCCAAGCTCCAATCACCACTTCACCCACGTCACCCACGTCACCAAGAAGACGGTGTTATTATTTGGGGAGATGGCGAAAAAACCCTACGACGTGTCACACACAAACAGATCACCAGCCGAATGAGTACATACGATACCCAATACATCTTGATTGGAGACAGTATTTACTCCAACTGGAGTATCGTCCCGGGCTCCTACCCTTACTACTTTCCCGTCCACCCCCCCGAACTCGACCGTCTCAAAGCCTATTACATCATGGATCCGGCATGGCGAGATTTTTGGGATGAGTTTTCCAAAACTCAAGGCATTGATTTGCGTGGCTACTATGCCTATGCCCTGGTTGCCGCCGAGCGCCGAGTAAGCAATGAGCTTTCCGGCCGGCCGTACTGGTACGCAGGGGAGATGTTGGAGCAGGCCACTGTGCCGCAGTTCATATTGTCTTATGCCAAGCCGGAACTCATCCGCAAGGTAGTCAACACTAGCGACTAAGATGACCACCTCACCCCCATCATCACGACAAAGACATTGGAAGAATCTTCCACAGACTCGATACCGTCTTGAGAACTCGGCACGTTCCCCTCTATCTATTACACCCCTACAACTGGCAATGGCAAAGACATTGGAAGAGTGTTGCACTCGATACCATCTTGTAATTACGACACGCCCCCTTTTCGATCATACCCAATTGGCAACGACAAAGACCTTGGAAGAGTCAATTGACTCGATACCGTCTTCACGTCTCTATTTCATCCAGATCATGCGATACATTCGCCTAGACACTCGACTCTCACCCTTTTTCAGCACATACACTAATTGAAACGGATATGCTTCCGTAGACCATTGGTCTTATCCCCCCTTTCTCCTATTCTTCTGCTTTCAGCTTTTCGACTCTTTCTACCGGTCCATCGATTGCTTTTCAGACACATGCAAGACCAGGTATTACGACACTAGATTCACGACATCTCGAAAGAGAAATATCACACCATCGGACACACATCTTCAGATTCACAAATGCATCAGATGGGGTAGTAATTCATTCAGATAGCAACAAGCTTCTTTGTTAATAATGGGTATCTCTAATGCTATGTACGCTGTGAATGTGAATGTTTGTTAAACAACGACTTAGCGCCTCGCTAATGCAAAAAGCATCCCCCGATAAACGGCCTTGACCTGCCCAAACTCCAAAAACCAAGCACTTTTTTCTTCCTATGTAATCATGTGCGATCTAACCCATTTCCAACCCACGTCTAGACCCGACTCTTCTTGGTAGGCGGTTCTTCGACGATGAAAAGATCATCTTCATCTTCCTCTTGCTCTTGAATTGGTGCTTCATTGTACTGTGGCATGGTAAGCTCGTCCTCCTCGAGCCCTTCAAAAGCCTCGGTAACGCTCTTGAATTGCTTCGCTGGAATACCCCATGATAACGTCGTCTGCTTCATAGACTTCCTAGACTTATATGAGGGCGCTACAGGGGGTTGTGTAGCCGCAGCAGGCTTTTGTGGTTTCTCGCCTCCAGTGCGTTTCCCTGCTTCAGGGCGTTTCCTCTTGCGGTTCTTGAGATACCTTCGGACAAGTTCATTCGGGAGATTACTTTCAGGCTCCCAGGTTGGATTCTGGTCTGGGGGCCAGTCTCCCTCCCAGCGAACTTTGAAGTAGCGCACAAGATCTCCTCCTTCGGCTTCGTACATTTCCATGCCTTCGATACGCTTGACTTCCCAGTCTGGCTCCTCCAGCTCATCCAATTCATCCGGTTCTTCAGGTTGCTCTGTACTATGCGAGGGATCCTGCTGAGGAGGTGGCTGTGAGGCTTTTGGTGCCCTCGACTCCGACTTGGATTGCTTTTCAGATTTCGACTTTTTCGAGGATTTCTTCTTCTGCATTGAGGCAGCTTCCTCAACAAGCCTTGCTGTGACAGCGCTTGGTTCAGGATCAGGTGTCTCAACGCCTGAATTTGAGTACGTAACTGTCTCTTGTGGCGACCAAACTGATTCCGAAGTTGACTCTGTGGCCTGGAAACCGTTCAAAACACCATTTGTCGCTGTTTTCTTCTTAGGTTTGTCTGCTTTTCCTTTCTCCTTGGACGTTGACTTGATAGCCTTTACTTTCGGCGTACTTTGACGAGATGAGGACGCCGAGGACGAGGAAGAGTCAATTTGTATAACAGGAGGGTGATTCTGTTTCGATTCTTGATACTGAGATCCAGAATCGCGCAGCTGATCAGTTTGCACACCAGCGCGTGTACTCCCAAAGCCATCCGAATCTCCGCCATATACACCTTGATCGTCAGTGCTAGCTGACTCTCCAGTTGTTTCCCACTGCAATTGCACCGCTGGAGTCGCATCTTCATCCGATAATCCCTCAAAGTCTTTTAGTCTGTTCTTCGTTGGTGTAGCTATCGTCATAGCTCCTCTCTGTACAGCATTGTCGTCATCATCCGGTACCGCAACAACAGCAGTTTCTATCTTGCTGTGTTTAGGCGGTCTTCCGCGTCTTCTGGGTTTAGGCGCATCGCCAGTTTGGGTCTCTTCCTTCTCGGTCTCCTGTTCCATCTGTTCCTCGGTGTTTGCGAATTCCCACTCTTCCAACGCCCGCGGGGAGACGTATTCCAGAATGTCCATGGCAGGAACTAGCAGTTGCGCCGCAGGAAGATCATGCCACGCGACGATATATGTCATTCGTCTCGGTAGAGGGTGTCCATCTGCAGCTAGACCGGGCGAGGGCAGTATAATTCTCTCGAGGATATAAGCTGTTGAGTCTTGTGGTGGGAGCAAGCTTATGGGCTGCAGTGCTGGTCCCGTCCCGGGTATATAATCTCTTCGTCTCGCTGGGACATGTACAGCTACTCGCGATTGTCTCTGTTCGTGTGGTTTTCGCTTTTTAGGGCTCGCAGACTCAAGCTGTTGTTGTATCGACTCCATCGCGTCTTCGCGAGTCTTGTGACCCGCGACGCCAGTTGCTGTATATCGTGTAGGAAGTGATCGCCAGTGCGGAACAGGGCGTCTTGGACATTTAAAATTATGGAAAAAAGATTCGTATGAAATGGCAATCTGTCGACCGTTTCTGATGTTTAATAGAGCTTCCAATTCGACGCGGCGTATTTCTAGAGGTTGGGAGCCGGCGAGTTGCAACTCTAAAATGGTATTAAACAATGACTAAGCCAACAAGGGTCTCAACAAAGGCCTTTGATAATAAAGAGCATCTCAAAGAATGCAGAAAAAAATAATAAAGAAATAAAAATACAAAGAAAAGATATTCTTTTATTTTTAAAATACTAAAGAAGGGGTTAATAGTATAACTAATTAAAGACTCACTGTAATAAGTTTTTAGATAGCTATATAGCTTTTATAATATTTTATCTAACAATGCTATATAGTCTGGCCTTTTTAGGGGGTAGGCGGGGCTATACCTATTTCGACTAACCTGATAAAGCGGCTGCGCTTAGCGGCGTCTAATCAAGCGCCAAACTTTTCCATCGGCCATGAGATCACGAACACAGCTCTACCCAAGCTTCAGTATCCCCACGTCACACCAAAAATTGCCGACGGCACAACGACATTCTTCAATCTCCACTCCATCGTCAATTAATTAAATTTCGTCTTTTCTTTTCAATTGACTTTAACAAACTTCTTCAGCATGGCTTCCCCGCTCAAGACTTTCGTCTTGCGCATGCCTGCGACAGGTCTCGTGCGATCATCTCCGAAAGCTTCCTTCTCAACCATCTCTGCCGCTCGTCCCGCATCATGCCTCTCGCGCTCGCCATTCCGACAGCAATGCTTCACGCCCGCAATTTCGATCAACAAGTCTTTTTCTCGCGCCGTCTCTGACAAGGCTCAGCCGGAACAACCTGTCCAGAGCACACCACCAACAGCCCAACAGCCTGCGCCTGGCCTCCCTGCTCTGGACTGGGACAGCTTCTTCAAGCTGCGAGTCAAGCGCCGACGATACCAAATTCTGTTCTCCATCACCAATGGAATGTTTGCCGGCAGCGCAGGAGCCATTTTCCTCTCGACGGGCAGTGCGGAGCCGATTATTTCTCAGATCCCTCTCGATCCGTTCATGACGCTGGGACTTATGACGCTCGCGTTTTCAGGACTCGGATGGTTGAGCGGTCCTAGTATGGGAAATCAAGTTTTTTACCTCCTCAACCGTCAATGGAAGAAGCAAATGACCCAGAAGGAAGCCATCTTTTTTGAGCGCATCAAGAAGAACCGAGTTGACCCCACCAACTCGAGCGCCAGCAACCCTGGTAAGTTTTTTCCCCGGCTAATTTTCTTTCAACAGTCGAAAACTAACGTCATCCAGTCCCTGATTTCTACGGCGAAAAGATTTCAAGTGTAGCTGGATACCGCCAATGGCTAAAAGACCAAAAGGCATTTAACAAAAAGAAGACTGCCAACTTTGTGTAGTCAAAACAAAATCGCATTTCAAACTTACAGGTCTTGTTGACTGGCAAAATGATGGATGTAATGGCTCTGCTGGGGGGTACAAATGGCCCCAACTGTTGCCCGGTTTAACGCGGGCGTTGTATGTGTATCATTAAAATCCCTTATCCAATATTATCCCCTTTTCTTTATTGTGCTATTATTTTGTTATTTTCGTTCAAGGTGCTTATATAAAAGGTACAGTAGGATCGACAGTGTCTTTCCATGACTTGATTCCACCAGAAATATCACCAATGAACCGCTCCCCGTTGTTTCCGATGCCTAGAGTCTTGAGTTTCTGTGCGGCAATCTGTGAGTCGTTTCCAACTCTGCATACCAGATATATAGGTGTAGATGGTGGCAGATCGCTAGGCCAGCCTTCGGGTGTGGCTTCACCTCGAGCGCTCATGAAGCGACTAATTGGGATATTGATGGAACCCGAGATGTTGCAGAGATCGAAATGTTCCTTTTCTCGGACATCAACCAACAAGCTCTCATCCCCTGACTTTGATATTGTCTCATATTCTTTTGCCGTTACGCGCTCGTTGGGGGTTAACAATTGAACTGGTTGTTTGACACCGCAAAACTGGACATAATCCATTGATGTCTTGAGCTCTTCCAGTGTCAATCCATTCTCATCACCACAAGCCAAACAGGTCTTTCTCTTCCCTCTCATCCTCACAGATCGGAACGGCGTGTCTGCGGTTCCAGTGAAGAGCAACAGCATGGGTGTCTTGGCCTCTCCATGAATCTCAAGATCGCCTCTCGAAATCAACTTGATTGCTTCAAGAGCTTGTAAAACACCCATCGTACCGACGATAGGCCCAACGATGCCACCCTCACCACATCCTACCACAGTATCCGGCGGCGGCGGGGTAGGAAAGACGCAGCGATAACAAGGGCCCTTGCCAGGAGGGTTGTTGAGAATGATTAGTTGACCAGAGGTTTGGAATGCAGACGCCGAGACGAGAGGCTTTGATAGAAGAACGCAAATATCTGAGATGAGATAGCGAGACGTAGGATGATCTGTACAGTCCAGTACGAGATCATATTCAGACACGATATCCTGAGCATTTTGAGGTGTAAGATGAGTGTTGTACGCTTGATAATTTATCGTCGGGTTGAGCCTTGATCATTAGTCGATTATCCTCCCACTGAAAGGGCATCTTACTCTTTAAGATAGGTAATTGCGCTCTGAACCTTGCTCATGCCCACACGTCCGGTCGAATGCGCAACTTGGCGATGCAAATTGGAAACCTCGACTTCATCACCGTCGACAAGACCAATCGTTCCGATGCCTGAACCAGCTAGGTACGCCGCAGCAGGGCATCCTAAACCTCCAGCACCAACAAGCAGTACCCTGGCATTTCGCAAGCGTAGTTGCCCTGAAAATCGTCAGTGTTATAGCTCATTACTAGTGGTGTGAAGAATTACCTTGTAGCCCGAAATTAGGGACAATCATTTGTCTGCTATAGCGCTCATACTCGTGGTTGTTGAGAGGCCATTTCCATGACTCTTGTGTTTCAGTTTCGCGAGCTGCAGATTCTGCGGCTGCCAGTTGGGTGCGTAGATCTGCGAGCTCAGCTTCCCGCTTTTCGATTTCGCTTCGGAGTTTATCAATAGTCTCCATGGTCAGTATGACAGTGTCATGAAGGTAGATGTAAGTTGAAAGTTGAGACATCGCGGAAAGACATGATTGACCCCACTATGATGATGGTCACTTTCATTATCATAGAACAGCGAATAAATGATGCTAGAAATAAGTATTTTATTAGTTATACAACTGAGAGTCTATCTTGTCAACAGTCTACTAATATTATTTAGCTACCGATTTATCTAGTACTTCAATCTACATGCATGTCCTTTAAGCAACAAAATGCCCCTCCATCAGGGTACCAGAAATGCTGGCCGCCAAAATCATGCGAGACTAAATTAGTAGACCAGCTTCTGCAGCTCATCGTTTGGTCTTTAGACCATTTATTTTTGTAGCCCAACATTTCAAGGTCAACCTTTCTGCTCCATTGCATCCGTCTCGGTGTACCCCACTATCACCTCGGTGAAGCACTCACCGAAAATGTTTCCATCAATTCTCCATCAACCTTGTCAATCCCCAATTCACTTAGTACTCACTTCTCACATCCTCCAACCACAATCCAAAATGGTAAAAGCCTCCTCCTTATAATAGAAACACCAACTAATATCCTCAGGCCCCTCTACCACCAGGTCTCAAAAAGCCCTCTGCTCGAACCCTCCGCCACCAGCGCGTAACAGGCCAAATCCACCCCCAAGCGCCCCAAAAAGTCTTCCGAGACGATGCCGCCGTGACAGATTCCTTCCTCTCCAGCAAGCGCGACAAGCGCCTCATCAAGCACTCCTCCTTCGTATCCCGAATTCAATCAGCGCGCATCTCAAAATCCACCAAGCGTCGCCGTCCCTCCAAGAAACTCGCCACCACTCTCGACAGTCTAGCTGATGCGCTTCCCGAACTGGAGGAGGCTGATGCAGAGCAGCAAGGCAAGATTCGTCACAAGAGTTTGAAGAGCAAGAAGGGTGCGTTGAAAAAGAAGGAAAAGGTCGTCAAGGGTGAGATGGAGAGGTTTGGAGTTAGTATGGCAAGATTGACGGCGCAGGACGAGGCAAAGGCTGTGCCACAAGACGAGAATATGGACGAGGAGAAGAAGACTGCTCCTGCGGCTACTGCGAATCGATGGGCGGCATTGAGAGGATACATCTCTTCAACGATGGAACAGAACCCTGCTTTTGCTGGAAAGAACTGAACCAGACGTAACAGAGATTAAGATACCAAAAGCATTGTGATTCGGAACTCGTTAGTCAACAGTCGCAGAAGTACATCACTGCATAGAATCTACCGGGCGTTCAGGAGTTGGACCTCTGACTTTGGGTTTCAAATTAATTTACATTCATTCAATTGGACATGTTGAATCAGAGTATCATAATTGTTCTTCACTGCCGTATGAGTCACGCCTTTTTTTTTTTTGGGAAAACCTAGTCTTGAGAGAACCTTAGATATGAAGATTTGTTGATTGGTTGGTCTGCGCGGACAGATTAACCTTTGTTGAAAACCTTGAGGAAATTGAGAAGGCCTGGGCGAAAGCTTAAGAGATCATAAAAAACAAATAATTGTTCTTCACAAGCTAGTGGGTAGCAGAAATGGCTTCCAACCTTGAGACTGAACGTGGATAGCTTACAAAGTATAGCTTCAGCAGCACAAGTTAGCCTACTAGTTTCGTCTCTTGTGCAGATGTGTTGACAGAATATCTTATTATTCATAGGCTATGCTCAGCACTCAATACTGTATCTTTTCCCGTATCCTAACCAACGCCTCAGTCGCTAACCCGCAAACCCCTTGCATTACTTGATATCTGGGGATAAAGATGATGAAAGCCAACAATAAAACATCATGAACGCGCGCACTACTCCTCCATCGCTTATACGAGAGCTACTCTTCGCTGCCACCAACACCGTGTAGCAAAAGCAAATTCTCGCACAAGACAAAAGTTCGAGTGGGAAATCAGAACAGAAAAATAAAGTAATCGACCGTGAACGCATAGCAGCCTTCGTGAATTTCATTACAGTTGTAGAACAGCATCAGTGTGTTTGGATGACCTTGCAAGTTTGAGGTGAAGCTGTTGTGGGGTAGGAAGATCGCTTGCTTCGGATTTTGATAGGCGTGGAAGGGCTCGAATCCTGGGGCTCTTTGGTGATTCGACCGCCAAGTGTAGATGGAGCCGATCGAGATTGCCAATTTTTGGGGCGACCAAAGTCTCTCATTCCAGTCCAAGGGGGCAAAGTTCGCTTGACAGGAGCCGTCTTGACAGGGGTCGTCTTGACCGGAGCAGCCTTGACCGGAGCAGTCATGGCACGAGTTGCAGCCTTCTTTTCTCCTAGTAGTTCTCTCACGAGGTCCTCGAATTGTTCGCAAGAGCCGTAGCAGTCCGTTCTCTATTCGATCCGCGGTGGTGTCTTGTTCGAAAATGGACTAGCGCTTCGTCTATTGATGTTAGATGTCTTGCAGGTAATGTCATGCAGGTAGCAGAAACACTCACGATCGCCTTCGCTCTCCTTCCTTACGGAGATTTTCGATTATTCGCATCATTTCTTTGCGTCCGCCATAGCTGTCAACCATCTTTCCACCCATACTCATCGATACCTTCTCGCGGGCATTAGCGCACAGAAGGCGCTTGACGAGGAGATGTCGCATCAAGAGGCAGACAAAAACACCGCAGTCGCTGCCATTTTCCTGCTGAGGACAGTCCTCAAGGTTGATAAATCGGAGGGGTCGGCCGAGTATGTTGGCAAGCTTGCGCGTAGCGACATTGGCTTCGGAGTAGTTGGAACCACCGAGCGAGTCGTAGTGAAAGGCTACACCATCAAGAGTCGAGACGAGAAGCAGTGACCAATGGCTACCGCCCTCAGCGACGCTCACATTACGATTATCGTTGATGGGTAGAAAGATATGCGTGACCTTGGAGAAATCGGGAAGAGCGGATTGGATTGATCGAGTATCCGGTTCCTTCATGAGAAGAAATGTCATGCTGGGGCGGAGCAGAACGATACGAGCTTGTGGATACTTGGGAAGAGTTTCGCGCTCAAGATACTCCTCCCAGAAAGCGATGTTGTTGTCGGTTAACCAGTCATGCTTGAGAGCCTTGATGTCTTCGGCTGTCAACAAGACATCGTAGTAGCTGAGATAGGGCTTCTCAGGAGCGAGCTATTGCGTGGACGTTAGCGTCAACGCCACTAGAAAGTCGCATTCCATGCATAACCGATTAACGCGCATCTTGACGATGGTGCATTAATGGCAGGCATGTGCGCATAATGCGGGGGGTAGCACATACCGAATCGCCAAAGTGGCGGGCCATCCTCTGACGAAACGGCATCCTGTTTTTGGTGTTCGTAGAGGATGTTGATGAAGTTGACGAAGTAGAAGAACGAGGTGTTATTTCTGTTGATAAAGTCGAGTCTGCAGGCGTCGCCTCGTAGTCGGAATTTGTGGTTGGGTCTGTATCAGCCGAGCTTGAGCTGCCTGGTCGTGATCGGCGACTCCGAAAAGTGAGTAAACCGTGCAAGCGACTGAGGCAAAGATGTTAGATTCTTGGATTGATTGAAAGATGTTGTTACAGCGAAAGTTGCAATTATTTGGTTTGTGAAAGAATAAAGTAAAAGAGAGGGAAAGAGGTTCAGCGGGAAGTAGTAAAGTGATTTGCGACGGGTGTAAAAGTCACTGAGAGAGCGGTGGCAGTGGCAGTGTAAGTGATTAACGCGGGAGGGGGTGCGTAAAGAGAATGGCGGGGTCAACAATAGAGACAGCGCAGAAGTGGAATTTCATACACAATAAACTCTTCAATAGAGTTGAGTTGAGTTCAAAGGTGGTGAACCGCAGTTTATGATCTCAAGGGAAACGGTTGGGGGGAAGTAAAAAAAAGTGAAGAGTGAGGAAGAAAAAAAAACTGGAGCGAGGGCAGTGCATGCTTTGCTTCTGTCTGTTCTGCGTCTGCGTCTCGTTTGCCCGCGCGTCCACTTGGGACTCGCGGGAGGCTCAGCCCGTGCATAGAAGCGAAGCCAAGCCTGAATGCGGGGCAGAACGGCACTGAGCGCTAGCGCAATGCCCTGGAGGCCCCCGACTTGTAAGCGACAGTAACAAAAAAGATCCATGGCCCGAGATGATGGCCTAAAGTGATTTGCTAATTTCGTCGATGACCTAGACTTTGGTACATAGTACTGATGACAGGCATGCAAAAGAGTCATATGACGACAATACTTTGTGTCTACCAATCGCTCAACGAAACAGAAAAAAAGACAATCCTTCTCAAACAAACAGAAACAGATGAAACCAAAACAATAAAACGAAACAGTTCGTTCAAAACACTTACCCGTGCCCATGCCCTTGCGTTGAAATATGACCCGCTTCGTCCGAGCCCATCATGCCACTCAAGGTTTCAAAGCTGTAACAAAAAAGAAAGTAAAAAAAGAAGTCTTGTCCAGGGTCTGTCTGTCTCTCTCTCTTTGTGTGAGCGTTGGTAAAAAGTTGATATGGGTATCCCTCGAAGTCTAATGCGAAATCGGGTAAAAAGTAAAATGGCCAGGCGGTCAGAGATCATTCGATGAATGCGAAATTGTGAATCCGAATATTAATCAATGTAAGTATTTTTATTGTAAAAAAGCTTCAGCAAGGTCTTGACTCTTATATGATGCGTTCGGACTTGGGAATGACACCGTCCGCGCCACAGAGTTAGCTACGTCACCCACACCATCGGCGTCATCGTGAACTCCGCCCGCATGCCATTCTCCTGTATGTACGACATCACCAGCCACGGTTGAAGGAATAATCGGCGGACCATATCGCTATGATTATCTCTGCTAAACTGACATGTAACCGATAAGCATACTCGGATGCTTATTCTCAACTATCTCATAGTTATCGCATCGATACTCTATCTCACTTCAGTCAGTATCCGCATGTCTCCCACCATCAACTTCACTCCAATGATGCTTCCCTTATCCAGTCTAGCCTTAACGAATATGGTAAAATCCCCATTCATCCGTCACCCCCACAAGTTTGCCGTCACCGATCTCAAACCTTGAATTGTTCCATCTCTCCCAGATATCATCTGAATCATTAAGATCGCTTCACAACTTACCCAGCATTGACAGGTGGACGCATATTGTCATCACTTCTCAATAAACTGTTGTCAATTGGTGTTGTTACATGGAACTCTTATCGACCGATCTGCCAGATCAACAGATGTAAATCTTGACCCATCAACCAATCTGTTCGCATCCCTGTCTGAACCCTGATTTTCCTTGCTCCATTATAATACCCACAGCTAGCTCCATGTTGTCTGACATCTCAAAAATACCCTACACTAGATAATCTTAATCTCAATCCTCATTCTCTTCATCTCGATGCTTGGTCAATCGTCCATGAAGAGCACGTAAACTTGTTGTTGCCCTTTCAAACAGATGGCGGCGTCTTGCTAGTGTCTCTTCTAATTTGTGCCCAGCCTCTTGCCGAGATTTACCACGCTTGTCCAGGGTCGCTGTGATTGATCGTGAGCCACGGACAAACCGCTCCTCATCTTTCTTCCATGTTTCTTTAAGCTGCTGCCTTTCGTTTGTGTATCGCCGCTCGATCTTTTCCACAGAATCAATCCCGTTCTTGCGATAGGCGTCCGCCCCTCGATAGATAGTTGCTTCCTTGGTTTGGAGATGACCAACAAGAGTCTGGGCAGAATGTCAGTACTGCGTTTACAAAAACAATTACGAATCGTACCTTGACAAGCCCATGGAGTTTCTTTTCCACCTCGTCGCTCGGACCCTTGGGGCGTGTTGATCCAGCGAGCTCTTCTTGTTCAGAGCTATCATTTCTCTCGTCGTGAACTTCAGGGGGCGGTTCATCTCGCACTTGGAGCGAGGCCATGATCTGAGCGTGCAGATCTTGATTACTTGCACTGACTCCACTTCGCCGACGTCTGTCACCGACTCTTTCCTGCTGCAGCTTCTCTTTAGCAACTCCGGTCTTCGGTCTCGAATCTGCAGCTGCCAGACTTGACAGATAATCTTTCTGTAGTCCTTTGTGCTGATGATATGGGGATACCTAATCCGCATGACCCTTTAAGCGCTGCGATCTCCTAAATACTGGCGCCTGCTTGTTACTGTGTGATACTGTTGGGTTTTCATCGTCATCTCTGTCGCTGGAACTTGTTCCCTCAGGTAACTGAACCGCAGCCGTTTCAACCGGCAGCGGGCTACTGACCTGGCTAACGCTGAAGCTTCGCGATCGCTTCATGACCTTGCGAGGTGGTACAGAAGTATCAACGACTGGATCTCTTGTAGATGGGGGCCTCTTCAGAATATTCACTTTGGAGGCATGGCGTTGGGCAAGGGCATTGGCATCCCGTGCCGACAGAACCTCTCCTGGGCCAATCCTAATCGGCTGCTCTCGGTTGGCTCTCCCAAAACCAACTTCGACAGGGTCTTTTGGGTCCGCTCTGACAGATATGGTCTTCTTTTGTGCAGTGACTTGTCTCTCGGTCCGACGGGCAGGGTGCACAGGCTTGGGGATTTCTGATCTTGCAGCAACGATCTGTTCCTGCTGGTTTCGAGCAACATCTAACGGCTCACGCGAGTCAACAAGCGATTGTATCTCGACTCGGGGGACGGTAACTGGACGGGTCGTCTCTTCTGGTGAAAATTCAGTTGGGTCGGTAGGTGGAATAAATTCATCGTCGGACAGTGAAGAACTATTACGACCACTCGAAAGTATGATGGGATCATCAGTAGATCCTTGAGTGTCGTTGCCATAGTTCGTTCTCTCTTGACCTTTCGAGGGTGGCACAGGTGCCGGCTCCTCTTTTGTCGTTCTTGTCGTTCTCTGGTTCACTGTAGGTGGCTTTGACGTTGGTTCCACTGGAGGAGCAGTTGAAGAAACGCCGCTGTTCCCTTCGTCGGCTTTATCTGGGCTTTGCTGATTAGATTGACCTTTCAAGGCCGACTGGCGTGTGATTCTTTGAGTAACCACTGGAGATTTTTGGGCGGCTTTTGGAGTGATATTTGAAGCAATCTTTGGAGAAGTCTTCGAAGTAGTTTTTGGAGACGTTTTTGCTGTCTTTTTTTGAGAAGTCCTGGGCGAGGCCTTCTTTCTCGACTTGGGGGTAGGTTTCTTTGCGCTCTTATCAGGGGAGATGGAAGCAGCATGAGCTTGTATCATGTTGTCCACCATGGATGTGCGTACAGGTTTCGCTTGAGCCGGCGGAGGCTCTATGATCTGATTTTTTGAATTAAATCTATACGGTGGTTTGGGTTTCTGTTTCCCGCGGCGTGTTGCACTTGTCTTTGCCTCAGCTGACCCAGCATCTGGCTCAGGAGATTGCTGCACTTGTTTGGCATTCCTTGCTGGATTTTGGCGCCTCATAACTGTTGGTTCAGGTGGAAAAGAAGACGGCTCTTCCTTGACAGATCCAACTTCGTCTTGCAAAATTTTAATGGAGGCTTTGACCTTTTTTGAAGAGTCTGTAGCCTTGCCTTTCTCGCCAGATTTCTGTGATGACTTGAGCTTCGCAGTATGTCGCTTTTCCTCTGCAACGGCTTCCTCTCGGTCCTCTGGTACTGGAGTAGCATCATATAGCTCGTCTGCCGGTAAGTGGTCCATGGGAATATTGTATGAGTCGGGGATAGTGCTTGGTAGTTCGGGGACAGTGTTGTACTCAGGCAACTCCACGCGCATATCACTCGCTGCTTGAGACAGTGTGGTCTGTGGATAAGGCGAACTTCGCCGGGCAGTAGTTGCTGTCTCTGAGAAGTCAACCAGAGGCCGCCCAGTGTTGGCTAGATGCTCTGAAATGAGTTGAGATTGCAAGGGCTGGGTACTAGGAAGCTTCCCCGAACCCGATTTCTGGCTGGAAGTGTCGTCGTAGGGCGAATCAATAGGTGTGCTTCGACGAGTTGAAGCGCCCGCGGAAAATATTTGTTTAGACAATTCGGCAAAATCGTCATCCTCAACGTCGCCGTCATATTCATTGGCTGATTCTGGCTGCTGAGCGCTGGGAGGTACGGGGTTATTGTCCACTTGGGGAGACTGCAAGTGCCGACTTGTCGGGGTAGTGTCGAGTTGGCGAATCTGACTCCTCTGTGACTGAGGTCTTACATGCTGATTAGGCACCACACCCCTTCGCGTTTTCGGCATGACGGCATGAACTCTGCTAGAGTGTCAGTAGTTGCGCTGGTATTGAAGTCATTCACTCAAGTCGACCCTTGTGACTTACAGTTCCAGGATTGGTTATTGTTGGACATCAGCTATCGTAGGTGAGTAGTATCTGAAAAAAACAATAACAAATCATGAGAGTTTGGCCATGAAGGAGTGAATGGCCGGATAAATGACGAAGAAACTCCGTGGTTTAAAGTTGAAGATTTGGCAAGACATCAATCACCCTGAGGCATAGGGCAGGTGCAACGAATGGGAAGGAGCTCCCACGCCCAAGGTCTACTGTCAACCTACACAATACCTACTAAGGTAATGGAATAATTATTACATCCAAGAATAGCACCATTACTATTATTCAACTAAAACGGACATGAGTGAGATTCAGATTCCTAACGATATTTTGCAAACCACTTAGACGTTTAAACACCAATCTAGCTGAGTGTTCTCGGGGTTGAAGTGACCAGTACCATTTAATGAACTGAAAGAGCAATTACCAGCCATGTCCTGCTGCAATGTTACAATTTAGAGAAAAAGATTCGGCATCATCTTACATCCAAATCGAACTCGATAATTGATCCACTGGCAAAAAGATGCTTTATCATCAAATCATGCAGTCGGTACATCGCATTGTGCGAATCCCGACGGCCCGGATGGTAATAGCGGACTTTGCTGCGGACTCTCGGACGAGCCAACAGTACCCATGCCACTACACGCGCGTGGCATTATTCAGCAGTGGACGGGATAGATTCCATCTCCGCTCCACTTGAATCTATGACCCGCCTCCATCATGCAGACTATTTCATCTATAAGTTAACGAATCTCATGAGTTGATCTCTGGTTCGTTGTTGTTCATCTAGCGCTCGCCTTCAAGTTCTATTTTCGGACTTTTGACTGGAACGCGACCTAGCGACATCTGTGTATCGCATATACACCCGCTGTAAGCTGACAGCTGCGTCTCACCAAGGCGCCATGTCCAACCCCATGGCCACCGATGAAGCTGTTAACAAATCTCGACTCGCTGTCGTATTACGCAAACTCAGCACTCTCACGCAGCGGCCCGAACCGAAGAAGTACCCATCAATTGATTCAATCCCCTACACCTCGGCCGAACGTCTAGCGCAATCTGCTGAAGATTACGTTGCTGATCGCGATCATCCAACTCCAAAGACCTACCTCTACCTCGCTTATGGATCCAACCTTGCCGCTGAGACGTTCCTGGGCGTGCGTGGAATCCGTCCGCTTTCGCAAGTGAATGTTTCAGTGCCGACTTTGGAGCTCAAGTTCAATCTACCTGGAATCCCCTATCGAGAACCATGTTTCGCAAATGTCGACTACCGAAAGCTTCCCGAGAAGCCAAAGCTGCCCCCAAAGGTGCCGATTCCACCTTTCGACCCCCCACAGCCACCTAGTTCGGAGTCAATGAAATGGGATGAAGGTCTTATTGGCGTGGTATATGAAGTGACAGAGGAAGATTACGGTACCATCATCCGCACTGAAGGTGGTGGTGCGGGTTACAAGGAAATCGTCGTGCCTTGCATTCCCTTACCACCAAAGGTGTCGATCCCTGAGAAGCCATTCCCGGACATTCCCAAACCCTTCTTGTCAAGAACGCTCTTTGCGCCTCAGATTCCCGATAAGGATCTACCAGATGACCCTCGCAAGAAGAAGTGGTGGTATCGGTTCTTGGTTGGACCTCAGCGTGAGCCTGACTACGCACAAGCCAGTGCGCGCTACCTCAAGCTCATCAAGGATGGTGCTAAGGAACATGAACTTCCTGACGGATACCAACGCTGGTTGCATTCGCTACAGCCTTACACGATAACAACTTTGCGACAGAAGATCGGCGCATTTTTGTTCTTGTTCTTCAGTGGCATTTTCTTTCTCACAATCATCGGATTGTCCAAGGTACTCGCTGACAAGTCTGGAAAAGTACCTCGATGGCTTGCTGCGACCATGACTGTGTTGTTTAATGTGGCCTGGATGGTTTACGACAAGTTCTTCAAGCCTGTTTTCGGGAATGGTGAGAGAACTGAAGAAAAGGACACCAGGAAACTGTCTACTCGGGTGCGTTCCTTGTCTGGCGGTATGCTTGATCTTTATCCCTCCGCAGACGAGGAAAAGGCAGCATTGCTGAAGGGGCTGAGAAGCAACCGAGGCGTTTGAAGGATATAATGGCAGTCAAGATGGATCAAGGATATTGTTTTGTATTATGTCAGACCGCAGGACAGGTTCCATACACAATATTTCTTATCCATTTGGATTCAATAATTGTACGATTTAATAAACTAAATATCTGATTTTGCTGACTTATCGTACTTATCACGGGTGAAGGGGATCTGTTGGTTGGGGTAAACAGTCAGCGGCTACATGTTGTTGAGTGTTCTAGCCTGCTTGGAACCAGCAATGCAACACATCCTCGGCAACAATTAATATCGTGATATAAGGAGATTGAATCTTGGCAGCGATAACTTGAATATATTCATCAGTTGATTTAGACTCGTCTTTTACTCTTGACATGTGCCGTCACGCGACCGGGGTCGGCCCGCGGACTTTCAATGGGGCCAGGGTTCTACGGATGCTGTTCCTGGATTGCTGATGCATGCATTATCGCCCCTTGTTCCGTACTATCCTTGTTCGTTGAAGTTTTGTTCGACATGTGAAATCCCACTAAAAAGAAATAGTACAAGTTATTGCATGTGATTAAAGGTGAAATTGAAGTTATTATTTGTCTCCTTGTTGTAACGTACACAATTAGACGTTGTTTATATACCTTATATCTACAGCTGAGACTAGAAGAATGATTTCGAATTGAGCTGCAACCACACTATATCAATTGAGCTCCTAAGCATGTGAAGAACTACCCCTCGGCGCAAACAAAGTCGAGATTGCTTCAGATCCATTATCACGGATATCAATGGGGTTTTGATGGGACGCTTTACCCTTCAAAGCAGGCGGTGTCACTCATATCTTTCTGCCATGCGTCATTGTGGCTTGCTCCAGGGTTCAACAACCTGGAAAGCTGCTCCAGTCCTTCGGACATCAGCTCTAGTTTGACCCCTCATAAAGCTTTCAGCTCCCGCCTTTTCGCACATATTTTCTTCTCTCGCCCCTTATTTTATGTTTCGTTCACTCATCGTGCGCTCTTCTTTTGTTTTGTCAAAGACATCCAGAATACCCTCTTGTACACGTACTTATTCTTTAGCAACATCAGGCAAAATGGCGAGCTTGGGCGCTCCTTCAAAGAAGCACAAGGTGACCATTGTGGGATCCGGCAACTGGTACGAGCACATTACCAACCTCTTATCGAATCAATTGACCAACAGTTCACAATAGGGGCTCGACAATTGCCAAGATCGTCGCTGAAAACACCCGCTCAAACAAAGAACTCTTTGAGGAAGATGTCCAGATGTGGGTCTACGAGGAGGACGTAACGATTCCCAAGGAATCCAAACTCTATGACGAAGCCAACGGCGATGCGCCCCAGAAGCTCACAGAGGTTATCAACAAGCACCACGAGAACGTCAAGTACCTACCAGGAATTCCTCTTCCCACAAACCTCATCGCCAATCCCGACATCCGCGACGCCGTCAAGGACTCTACCATCCTTGTTTTCAACCTGCCCCACCAGTTTATCGCAAACGTCTGCAAGCAGATCAACGGACACATTCTCCCCTTTGCTCGAGGAATCAGCTGTATCAAAGGTGTCAACGTTACAGACACGGACATTAGCTTGTTCAGCGAGTGGATTGGTGATGGGCTAGGTATCTACTGTGGTGCCCTCAGTGGTGCTAACCTAGCTCGGGAGATTGCTGAGGAGAAATGGTCAGAGACAACCATCGCTTATGATCCTCCCGCTCTTGACAACAGCAGAGCTCCTACACCTCGATCCGGCAGCCCCAACCCAACAATTGGTGAGCTCCCTGAAGCGCATCATAAGGACGTGCGTGGTCGAACATCCAAGACAAAGTTGATCGCTATGCCTGCCGAGTACCCCCCTCTGGACCAGCACTGCTTCCGAACGCTGTTCCACCGACCTTACTTCCACGTCCAGATGGTTTCCGACGTCGCTGGTGTATCTCTGAGCGGTGCGTTGAAGAACGTTGTTGCTCTGGCAGCTGGTTTCGTCGATGGTCGAGGCTGGGGTGACAATGCCAAGGCTGCCATTATGCGAGTTGGACTCATGGAGATGGTCAAGTTTGGAAAGGAGTTTTTCGGAGAGACTGTGCACACTGCCACCTTTACAGAGTCATCTGCCGGTGTTGCTGATCTGATCACATCCTGCTCTGGAGGCCGCAACTTCCGATGTGCCAAGATGGCTGTCGAGAAGGGAATCAGCGTTCAAGAAGTCGAGAAGCAAGAGCTGAACGGTCAAAAGATTCAGGGTACGACTACTGCTGAAGAGGTGAACAGTTTCCTCAAGGCTCGAGGTCTCGAGTCAGACTATCCCCTGTTCACAGCCGTCAACGCCATTTTGAACGGCGAGGCTCAGGTGGATGATATTCCTACTCTTATTCAGGATTCTTGATTACACTTTGTTAGCGGTTAGGAATCGCATCACGGGACCGGAGTGGCGTTTGTATCGGTCAGGTAGTTCTGGGTTAGTTCATGGGACGACTGCAGCGCATGAGTTAGGCATGCTTCGTGGATGGAGATGGACACGTACACATTCAAATGAATATAGAATTGGCATATTTGTTTATTGCGAAAATCATTATATTTGAGGTTCTTTTCAGGATCATGCCCAGGACTAAGGCGATGAAAGAGTAGTCTTTGCCCTCAACGACGTTGTAACTGTCTGATCGACCAAAAGCAAACCAGAACAAGTGACACACATGTTGTTCTACAAGCATGCCCAAGATTATTGTCGAACACTGCGCCGAGATTTAATGAATACTACCTATATTTTGCTAAAGTTACAAGCCGAACACACGTTGTTCTCGTTGGCCGGGCAAGATTACGGTGGTGTTAGATGGTTCTTCACAAGGAAAGAGGGAGGATCAGAAAGTGCAATAGCATGACTTCCCTACCGTCGAACATCCAACAACTTGACCCTCTCAACCTTCAAACTCTTCCAACTTTTCCTTGTGATACCTTCAATCTCGAAATCCTCAGCCTCGACCATCTCCTAAGTTTATCAGCATTCCTTTCTTCTGCACTACCATAGATCCGACGCCTCCAACTTTGTCGACCAGTCCGCTCCTCGATAGACCTACCCGTTATCCGGACGCCTCAAACCTTTGCCTTCAACATGTCGGTACTACCCGCTCCTGGGACCCCAATGGAGCTGCTGTACCTGGATTCCTCTCAACCTCAAACTCCCAACTCCAACTGCGAAGACCGAGCCCACGACCCAAAGCAACCGTATCCGATACCGATGGAAACTTTTGAATACCGAACACTATCGCATTCAGAATGGAAGTTTTTTGCATATGGAGTCGGAGGAATCCGTGACAAGGAACACGATGCGCCAGTCAGTCCAACGAATTCATTTTGGCCTCCAAAGGGTCTCCCGCCAGGCCTTTATCGTGATACCGTCTATCGTCGCACAATCTGCCATTACGCGTATCACTTCACCGCTTATGTCCGCTGGATTCTGTTGATTTCTCAACTGATCATCGGTGCTGCTTTGACTGCCCTTGGACCCATGAGTTTGGAGAAAGGCACACCCATTACTGTTCTTGGCGCGTCGAATACAGTCCTTGCGGGTTTGTTGGCTCTATTTACTCACAGCGGTTTGCCTGATCGATATCGATACGACAAGGCGGAATTCGAGCGAGTTGAAGACCATATTCGAGAAATCCTCATCACCGGCTTGGTGCACGCTGACAAGTCTGTCAATGAAGCTATCGCCGAATGCTATGACCGCTTCCAACGCGCCAAAACAACTGTGGAGGTGAATGTGCCTGCGGCTTATATCCCAAGTCAAGGCGTACCTCCAGGGCAGCGCAGGCACCAACCAAATACACCAACAAAAGGGAAGGAACCGAAAGACTCCATAACACCAACAAAGTCGAAGACTTCGTTGGATAAGGAGCCTATCACACCGCATCAAACTCAGTCACGAAACACTACGCCTAAAGAAGAAACGGAAGAGAAGGGTCCAGTAACCAAAACTGGCGAATTACAAGGGCTGAATCTTCAGTATGGTGCGGTCATTTCCTAGCCTGGGCCGCTTATCAGATAAATTACCGACAAATCGAACTTGGTGTACCTGCATTAGCTTGGACTATTGAGCAAGATTAAATTACTACCCAACATCCTAGTCCTTACTCCGTCATATGGGCTTACCGCCGGCAGCGCTTGTAACACTGTCCATCGAGATGGAGACGGTCAATGCAATGGGAATTGAAAGGATAGGAGTCACTTCAAGTAAACAGATCTGCAATTCTGATACAGACTACTGTTGTTTCTTGTTCGCTTGTGACCTGAGACCCGGGGCTGCCCACTGATCATCTGAAGGCGCATGTCACGGTTTAATTGCTTGCCTTGGCGTTCCCCTCTTTAACCGTTATTGACGTGGTGCGACCAGGGATTGTCTTCTAGGGTGCCCCTCGCAGTATCAGAAAAGTTGGCTACAGTAAGCACACGACACATAATTACTGAGTCAATTTGTGCAATTTCTCATCGAGATTCTGGTCATGTAATTTTGACACCCCAGAACTTGATAGCACCAATTCTGATACCTCGACGACAAAGCACGACAAAGCTTCATGTTGCTTTGATCCTAAGGACGACACCCCCACTGCGTCCATTTACACTAGACAAGGGCATTGTGACAGTAGTTGATCATCCAAGCGTAGGTTAATTTACTTAAATCTCTCGCTGTGCCTCAGATTTGACCTTTTGTTTTTGCGTCTTACCAAACTCAAGTCTGTCTGTCTATACACTACGTGATCATGTCTTTGTTATAACCCACCACGCTCATTTATATACCCACCCAAGTCATTCTTTTACTGCTATTTTGATCGTCGTCGGCAACGATCCATCACCATGATTTCTTCTCCAACCTTACCACGTAGAGTGGTCCAGTTCCTCCTGGTTGTGGTTCTGGTCATTCTCTTTTTCCAGGTCAAGTTGAACTGGCCTCGAGAAAATAACGAAATTGAAATCGCCATTACTGGACCAGTTCCGGAAGAGCAGTACTTGGAGCGGCTGAAGCAAAAGATTGGTCTGTCGAGTCAGACTTCATGGACTGCGTGGAGAGTTCGTACCTCGGAGCTGGACTCTGAACGGACATCAGTCACAGAAATCGACAAAGACTTTCATTCAAATCAACCTCGAGTTATCGATACCAAGGAACCTGAGAAGGGGAATCTAGTAGCTCGTCAGGAACTCACTCTTCCTGTTCTTGGAGGACCACGGCCCAAGCAGGTTGATGCCTCGGCCTTTTTGTTCGCTGTCTCGACAAGTTATGATCGAGTTGTTAGAGACGACCATGCTGTTGCTAAGGATTGGGCAAGGTGGATGACGGGTGGAAATAAGCAAGGCAATGGAGCAAGTTTCTTGCTTGTTCTTGACCAGGGACACCCCCAGCAAGCCAGCAAACTGACTGAAGTTCTTGCATCCTTTGGCATTGATGCTCACGTCACTTACTCTGAGGGTCAGATGTCTACTGCAAAGAGATACTTTAACATGATTGAGACGGTCAAGAAGCACAGTGCTACGCTCGCTCAGAAGGGACAGACGAAGCAGTGGTACGGCATTCTGGATGAGGATATCTTTCTCCCCAATCTAGCTCATCTTCAGGAACGCCTTTCTGCGTACAAAACTGAGAAGGAGCTTTACGTCGGCTTACCAAGTGAGAGAGGAGACTGGGCCATTGGAGAGGGCTACATGACTACTTACGGTGGAGGAGCCGTCTTTCTTACAAAATCTGCTGTATCGCGAATCCCAGAACTACCGTGTTTCAACGAGGTCCCATCCAACCCTACCAACACACAGCTCTGGGATAACCTTCTCCAGGACTGCATGGCCAAACACACCAAGTCCAAGATGCGTATCCTTCCAAGCTTTTACTCTCCCAAGGACAACGACCTGTACTCTTCACACTTGGATAGTTACGAGACAGGCGTCCGGCCATTGGCGTTGCACGACTACGAGGAACGACATCACCTTACACCCAGCCAAGCACATCTCGTCACTGACGTCTGTGGCGAAGCTTGTTTCCTCCAACGGTACCGCTTCCGCGACAATTGGGTTCTCGTCAACGGCTATACGATAACAGAGTACCCCGATGGCATCCACCTATCAGACATGCCCCTCCCTACCACTGGAAGTACCCATCGATCTCTCATCGGTCCTGTGAAACTCAAAGAGGACAAGGCTGATCGAAAGATGCTTTTCTGGACGGGACGGCGCAACGTGTGGAGGTTGATGGATTCTGTCACGACGCCCAACGGTGATGTGTGGCAGGCATACGTCAAGAGAGGTGCCCTGAATGAACCTGCTTTGAGGAAGAGATGGGGTGAAGAGGAGGGAGAGACTAAAGACAGTGTGATTGTTATGGTCTGGGAATCAGGAAATGATAAATGATTTGGAATATTCTTATGTATGTTTATGTTTATGTCTTATGTATTACTAGGATGATTGGGAATTACTTTAAGCAGAGTCTGTCAAATTCACAATTTTGAGACGAAATCACTTTATGCATAATAATAGAAAACCCATATCCTAAACAAATTTAACACCTTTAAAATTATAAATAAACAACGCCATGCATACAATTTTCCCTAAAAAATTAACCAAATTCAAAAGATTACTCTTCGTCATCTTCTTCGTCTAAGCCATACTCCTTTTCCAAGACCTCCTAGGAGCATTCTTCGAGGTAGAAGTTGTTGAGAAACCCAAAAATCAACTCGCCCAAGGCAATGCCTTCTTCAATGCCTATGAGGTAAAGATACACTCCTCGACTTCATTGAAAGCAGACTCAGATGGCATGGGCATGTGTGGCGCCCACTTGTAGAACTGCCACTTGTAGCCGATTGAGGCATCGTCGAAATTAGCAGGTCACTTTATGTTATTTAGATCAAGAGTGAAAGTGGTCATCAATAATGGAGAATAAAAAGAATCAATTTCTGAGTTTAATACAGAACTCCCAAACAAATCAACACCGTTCGTTATATGTACAATTTTGGTATAACGATAAGAAACAATTTCTCCCCCCAAAATATTCCAACATCCAAAATCAAACAGCCGTAACCAAAACTCGATCAGCCAAAATGCTATGTGCATTTATTCGTACAGAATTTGCCAGCTCGCCACCTCTTCGTCACAATCATCTTCGTTCTCACTTGTCGTCGGGGTTTACCGCCGTGTTCGACTCCTCGAAGGTATGGAACTTGATTTTTGCGTTGGTGGGTTTACCGAACCACACCAATCCTTCACTGGCAGAAGTATACTCTCCCTCTTCGAAATCATGCCATTTGTACTTGATTCCCCTGGGGGTATCGATCGAGACGAGTTTCATGTTTTTGGGGCATTCTCCTCCCAAAAGGACACGATGACCGTCCAGTGTTAACACCATACCCAAATGGCGAGGAGGAAGGTTCCTGCGACCTCGAGACTCCGTGTCCATCTCAGATAAATCCTCCAGGATGTTGTTCGCCATTTCCCCCACCCGGCACTCACGGCATTGGTCAGTTATGTAGCCGCCTTTGCTCAGCTCTTCGGGTACAGTGTTGAGCATCCTGAGTCTTGCTGGCATGATCATGCCTTCAAAGGGGTGCTGACATGAAGGGTGGGTGATGTCGGCACGGCAGATAGGGCAGGTCTCAAGTCCACCACGTGTTAAGCAAACGTTGCCAATCATGTGACCGCAAGGGAGGATTGTTGCTCGGTGGTCCTCATTTCCATCTCTGGTCTCGTGGACTCCCATTTTGTCATAGCAAATAGGGCAGTCAAGATCCAGGTCTTCGAATGAGATGTTACCGTTCAATAGTGATGATTTGAGAACGGGCCAGTAGGTCTCCTTGGTCATGGCCTTGAATTCGGCAGTTTGGGTAGTAGCAGACATATTGATGGATGAAGGTATGTCTGTTGTTGTGTGTGAGAGTGTAAGTGTGGGTGTGTGAGTGTAAGTGTGGTTGTGGGTGTGATTGTGAGTATCAGTGTGAGTGTGAGTGTGAGTGTGAGTGTGTGTGGTAAAGGAGAGAAGATTAGAACTCGAGAGCAAGAGGACAAGCCGGGTTTATAAAGGATCAATTCTGCAAAGTTTCACTCGCCGTGCAAAGGCCTTGGGCTCTAGAAACCCTAGAAACCCTGGCTACGTTGCCATAAGGTTCACATGGAACACAACTTTGCAATGAACAACAATAGATCTAGGTTTACTGAACAATGTGGGTTGACTATCCAGAGTCCCCTTGTTCTAAAATTACACAACTTTGTAATGAATAACAATAGATCTAGGTTTACTGAACAACGTGGGTTGACTCTCCAGAGTCCCCTTATTCTAAAATTACATTTAATCGATGGTGGTAATTGGTGGAGGGCTACGGGATGGCTTGGAGTACAGTTCGTGGATACCGACAAGATTGAGATTGATCCAGACAACGGAATTATACTTTTGTAGGGGATGGCACAATGTAAAACCATCAGTTACTCGACAGCTAACCTGAGCAAGAGATTGGAAAGGTTGGCGTAGTAATGTCATTATCTATTTCGATACCGTAAGCCGTAGCATTTGTAAACACAAACAAATGTTCATATAGCAGTAGAAGTGTCTATTAATAATAGAGAATAAGAGAATATGTTTCTAGGGTATAATGAAGCTAGAACAATCTTTAAACACTCAAAATTGACCAAATAAAAGCATTACTATGAGTGGACATAGCAGGCGACCATCAAGACCTTGACGCGATGCGCCAGGCAGACCGACTAGCCGCGCTTAATCTGCACTCTGCAATCCCAAGGTTGTCATTAACATTCTAGTGTCGCCCCTGATTCAATCATCGGCCGTAAGCTTGCGGTAGAGATCAAGGAAGTGGTCAAACTCGGCACGCATCTGGATCCATAGTCATCCCCTTGGCTCCCTCAGGGGATGATATAAGCCTTCCGAGTAAGTTTAGGCTTCTCCCCTCTATGTAAAAGAACTCTGTTTTGAGTTTTGTATTACAGATTGAATTATGTTGCCTTATGTGCGGGCCGTCTAAGTGCCCAATCGGGCAATTTCTTCGGGATTGACCTCCGGGCAACACACACACTTGAGTTTACGTTAACGACATATAGTTTTCAAGGATGCCTACGACTGAACTTTTCAAGGAGGCCTACGACTGAACTATACGTATCTCAAGGCAAGAAACTTATTCTCATTTACGATCCTGGGTATAAAAGTTGCCGTATCCCCTCTATGGTTCCATTTTCTTTCTCTTCCTTAGATTCAACAGACACAGACACAGACACAGACAGACACTGATACTGACAGACACTCAAACTCTACGACACACACACACACATACACACGCTCTGTCTCTCTCTTTCTATCTATCTCTCTCTGTCTCTCTCTTTCTGTCTCTCTCTTTCTATCTATCTCTCTCTGTCTCTCTCTTTCTGTCTCTCTCTCTCTCTTACACATACACACACACACAACACCTTACCTTTATTATCAACATGTCTGCTACTACTTCCCCCACCATGAGCGACATGCGTACCGAGGTCAACTGGCCTGTTCTTAAGTCATACCTCGAACAAGACAAGGTTACCTTTGAGGATCTGGAGTTACCATGTGGTGTTTGTCATGACACAATGACAGTTCTTCCTCACCAACACGAGGAAGATGAGGACGGTAAATCACACAATGCCATCATCCTCCCATGCGGACACATATTCGGAAAGGCATGCTTCGAAGCGGCCTTTGACCAAAGCTCATCTCTCCGACCCGTTTGCTTCATATGCAGAGCAGATCTCACTTTCCCCGAGTGCGGACATATTCACCGTGGACTGCCACTACCCAGCAGCAAGGAGAGCATCAACAGCATCCCAGACGTCATCTCCAAGGATGGTCTGATGGCACCGTTTTGTGGAGGTTGTCTGTGTGACGAGACCAGCCAAGCTTTTTGTGACCACGCCGCGGAGGTCAACAACAATTCCTCCGGGGACGAGTACCTGATGTATGGCTGTCAGGTAGGACCCATGTCCGAAATTACCTTTCGGCCGTTTGACATCGACTTGGAGCCGGAGGAAAATGGCGTCGTCTCCCTGTGTGAGACCCCGAGAGAAGTCATGTGGGCCTTGAAACGCTTTGAAGAGCAGAATTCAATGGCTGATTCTGGCATGCACTGGTTTGACGACGCCACAATCGGCTACAAGTGGCAGTTTTACAAATGGGCGCCATACATGTCCATGCCATCCAAGCCTGCCTTCAATGAAGGCAAGTGCATTACCATGGACGAGCGGACTCCTTTGGCTGAAATGTTTTGGGACCTCATGAAAAAGGGGGACGATGACTTAGACGAAGACGACGAGGAGTAATTTTTTGAATTGGTTAATTTTATGGGAGAAACTGAAAATATGCATTATTTATAATTCAGAAATTTGTTGATTTTGTCTAGGAAAATTGGGTTTTATATCATGATATATATCAATTTATTTTGTTCTTTGTCACCCATAATGAACACTTTTTCATTATCAGGTGCTTCTTATTTATATCTTTGAATAACCCGCTCTGATGATATAAATGATAACCATAGGTCTTTCGCCTTCCTACCTATCGTCTCTTATGCTTCCAGCGGCCAATTTTCCTGATATCGTGAGGCCCATTTACTCGAGTGTGTTGTATTTACAGGGGGTCGAGCGTCACGTTACCCTATGTCGACAACGAGTCTGTTCTCAACATCAATCAACCCAAATCTAGCAGATGATAGGTAATTCAGTTAACAAAGTAAATAGATTAAACGGTCAATAAAAATGATATTTTGAAAAGCTCTTGTCGCTCGATGTATTCAGCTGGTTTGTCCTGGCTGCACACTTGGTTAAGCCTCTTCACTTACACAGCTCTGACCATGTCCAAGCCGAACTATTAAATATTCCCAGAAACAACTTGGAACAATGGCTTGTTCTTGATACCAGCACACAATTCCTTTGTCAATATTTGAGTGTACGGTTATGGAAAATATTGATGAGAACATGGTAAGGTAGGGGAATAAAAGCCACATCTGGCGCTCTACAGGGTTTCAACTTTCGATTCATCAAACACAAGTCAACGACTACATCCATCGATATAAGTCGCAGCTAACAAAAACAATCAACCGACACAATGTCTCTCACTACCGAGACCTACCTCCCCCGTCTCCTAGAGGTCCTTGAGCGGGATCCCTCAGCTGCAGAACGGCTGAGACTGGATTGCGGGATGTGCCATGAGGAGATGACCACGGACGGAGTCGACATGTGCGAACTCCCCAATGGCGAACCGAGTTTAACCCATGTGGCCTACATTCTCCCGTGTGGACACATATTCGGCCTCTCCTGTGTAGTGGAACTCATGCACCACTGTCTGGAGCAACATGTGTATGGCAGTCGTCAAAACAGATGCCCGACATGCCGCCAACGTCAGCACTTTATCCCCTGCGGCTGTCCTCACATCCTGGGGACGGTGCTCCGAGTTGAGGAGGCCAGTCGAAAAGTGATACTGGACAGAATCAAGAAGATCGAGTGCATGTGTGATCGGTGCTTCTCGTGCGAACTGATCCAGCTTGCCTACATCATGACGGAAGAAGTCGACCCGTCAGGAGGTGTAGACACCGAAGATGGCCCTGACTGGCAGGATCCGCAAACGGGGGAACAGCTAATGATGAAGATAGTCTTTTTGAAGCAATCCTGGAACCCAAAATGGCAGATTGACGCATTCCGCACTCGAGATCGTCTCTATGCGCCATGCGATATGCACGAAAACACACGTCGCCGACTGGACGATTTCATCGACGAAATGGCGCCAGTGTACTTTGCCAGCAATCTCGAGTCTGGCGAGGGGGTGCATCGCATCGTGGCTGAGATCTTCAAGCTTGGGACGTTGACCCGAACTTCCCTGACACAACTATAAGTGCAAGAACTTATAGTCTGGAGGCCAGTAGCTAGCTAGCTGTGTTGGGGACTGGTAAGTAAGTAGTCTACTGGAGGTCAGTCACAAGTGATGATCGGCGCAAGGTTTGTTTCGTTTAATCATGTAGGCCATTGTTCATTCAAGGCTTTTAAATCAAAGTGTTTTGTAAACTCCAACGTGTTGTGTCAGAAACGTGAGTTGCTGGAAGTGTAGGAGACTGTAGACTACTTATCTCTCTTTATTGATATTGAGTTTTTGCTGAATCTCGTTGAATTGTATGGCCTTGTGGCCTTAGTGTTCTTTTTACTGTTCTACCTTGCTGTTCAATTATCGGGTTTATTGGGAAAGTTGCTACTATCATCGTAAGTTGCTACTTACTCTCTTAAGCTAGACTTTTGAAGACTGGAAAGCACTTGCCGAATCATCATTATGCAGGATGAGCTCAACTTTCCTGCCATCCGCCCACATGGACACATTTTGATTCTTCTCCCATCACAAATTTATCCAATATCATCGCCTGTCAGTTCCCACGCCATGCCGACTCACGATTCTCCTACCACCAGCGACGCGACGAACAATGAATGCGACGCACAACGTACCCCCAAAAACACAACGTGGTGGCCCCCCCTCAAAGAAGCCCTCCTATCTGGGGAATTAAAGCCAGAAGACCTGGAAGTGCAGTGCCCCATCTGCCTGGAACGTTGTACAGTCCTCGACCACGAGTACGAGTTGCTCGGCTACCAACATGCTGCGTCTATCTACGCCTGTGGACACATATTTGGCAATATGTGCATGCGAAAGCGCTTATATCATGTTATCGTCGAAAGAGAAGAAGTTACATGCCCGCTTTGTCTAGAGTGTTTACAACACCCTCAGTGCGGTCATCCCAACCTGGGCCATATTATACCACTCGAGAAAGAACGCACGTCGTCTGTACCGGAAATACTTAGTCGGGGTGGTACTCTCGAGCCCAACTGCCAGTTCTGCTGGCTGGCCGACCTTGCCAAAAAATTGAAAAGAAAACTTTGTAGTCTACATGACGGTGATTTCGACGATCGGATTAAGGTCAAGGTCAAGGTCAACATCTAGGAATATTGTACACGTCCGAATGACGACAACTACAAATGGCTTATTACACCTCCGCCTGAGTTCAATGATTACCTGCAAAGCAAAATTGATATACGCTCTGGCCCCTATAATTGGGGCTCGGAAGGACGGGCAAACACCAAAGTTGAGTGCAGATGGTATGCTTGAGTACTTGGGTCGGGGGGGCTGAGGAATACAGGTTCTTAGGAGGTATAGATGTTGATTGATAGCGGATTAGACTGCATACTATTCAAGCTATTTTCACCCAGATTTTTATACTACGCCTTTTCGTGCTCAAATGTCTAATCGATCCACAAGACTTACGATACAAGAGTAAATAACCTAGAAGTGCAGTCCAAATAAATAGCATAAACTCGTCTCTACGCTTTGGCAATCAATCCTTCTTGACCTGAGTGATAAACCGAGCCAGTACAAACCCAATATATCCTTCTCTCGAACACGACCCTCAGCCGAAAGCAATCTGAGATTACATGAATAGTACAAGTTACAAATACGAATCACCGATGTGCCACCAACTACAGAAACAAATATACAACCGCTCAGTTCAACATGATATGATGGTTCAGAGTCATTTCATTGAGAAGAAGGACCCCCCAAGTGTCCAAGACGCAAGATTGATTACAAAGTCCAAGATAAATCAACTCCCCAGCTCTGGCGCTTATTCTAATAAAAAGAACAAAAATCACAAGCCATCCATCATTCTATCTGTAACCCATCTACACATTGACCTCCCAGTTGAGGTAAAGAAATAAATAGCCTAAGTCTAACCTAAGTAACATAAGTTGGCCTACTAATTTCATCTCTTATGCTTCTGGCCATCTTTTCTAATGCCCTGAAGCCCGTCTTGCGAATAGCAGAAAACCCAACTACATAAACTCAGGATATAAGAAATAGTCTATCCCAGACCAAATTGCCATAGTGACTGTTCGTCCCATGGCATCAAAGCGAGACGACACCGCAGATCAGTTATATCATATTAGACTAGAATTACAGGTTTATCTACAATCTTTATCCTCAGGCTTAGAAGGGGTCATGGGTGCAGGTCAAATAGGTAGAAAGTGGGATTCACTGAAGTTCAACAAGATGGTTCAAGTGGGTTAACCACTTTGGGCAATTTAGTAGAGCATTAGTCTTAGGTTGCAAAAATAAATAGTCTAAGAGCTATAGTCTAAAGAGCATAAACTGACCCACTAATTTCGTCCCTTAGGCTTACAGCGGCCAATTTTTCTGATACCCTGAGACATACCTACCTAAGAACCTCTGAGAAATCGGGACTGTATATAACCCGCACTTTGCCGTCGAGATGGTTCAAGTGTATTACTTTAGGCAATTTAGTGGAGCATTAGTCTATTTCTTTAGTCTATTTATTATACCATACCTAAGTTAGGTAATAAAGGTGGTCTATAGGTTAATAAGATCAACCTCTGAAAAGTCAGGAGGTGCCCGACCATACACAACCCGTACTTTGCTATCGAGAGCAGTGCCTTCGTTACTGATCCAAATATGCTCACTATAAGCCTGAGTACGCCGAATTTCGTCTTCGCTGACGCCCAAATCGTCGTGAGGTATCCAGACCGTTGGCCGACGGGCCCGCAAAGCCTCGTGTTGAAATGCGTGCCTAACCAGGGCATCCCTTTCCTCGGGCGTAAGGTCCTCGATTTCGTCATGGATACCCCCAAAAAGAGCCTCTCCAATTGCAAGCTGGGCCTCCACATCCTTTTGCCGGTGCTTTTTCCTGTACTCCGAGGCCCTTTTATTCTTATCCCTAGCATGCTTTACGCCAGTGATCTTTGCGATCTGGGTGCCTCCGTCCTTGGCCCACGTGCTAACATGCTTCATTGGGCGGCGGACCGAAGCTAACCTTCGCATTTCGATGCCTTTCTCGGTTACATCCTTCTCGTTTGGCTTCCCGGGCTCTTCTTGCTCTTCAGCCAAGTCATCGTCATCCAGAAGGCCTAGTCGTTGGTCTTGAGCTCTTTGGAAAGCTTGGTCACGAAGCACTGCCTCATCTTCAAAAGTGATAGGCAAATAGCGGAAAAGGGGTCCAAAGGAATAGTTGAGGAGAACCTGGTACAGGATGGTAAGGATAAGAACAACAATCATGACGACGCCGTGAGCTGTGCAGGCTTTTTCTTTATTTTCATCTCGGACAAGGAAGAAGAGACCAGCCATGCAGAGCTCCATGAAGTAAATTCCGGTAAAGGTTTGGTTGATGGCTCGGGGGTATAGTACGCCTCCGGTATCGTGCTCAAATCGGGTAACGTAGAGCATGGCATAGCGTTGAGCAAACCACAAGAGTGCAAAGGTGATGATTGCAAATAGGGCAATCAGCGGAGCGATAACGCAGTAGACAAGACCGATACAGGCGAAGTTGGTATAAATGGGGAAGAATGCGCCCCATTTGACTTGGCGGAGGTTGGTGTTTCGCGACCACTTGCTTCGTGCAGTGCTGTCAAGAATTCTGGCAATAACGTACCACATTACCAGAGCGCCAAGTTGAAGTAAGGTGGCGGAGCTTGTTGACATGGCTTGCAGAATCATGTATGAGAAGAAGTAATTGGCTGCACTCGGCAAATTGAGTGCCAGCAGATTAAGCACATCTTCAACCGTTTTTAGCTCCTGGACATTGTGAACCAATTCGTCAAGGGACGCCGCAAAGAACGAAGCGATAGAGACAATGAGGAAGACTTGAATGAACAAAAAGGCAAAGTAGAAAATTTGCACAAACTCAACTCTCTGGGCACCCGTCTTGGCACCTCTAAAGCCAGCGAGGAAGTCCAAAAAGATTGGGATAAGCACCAGCAGCAGACCGAGGACGACTGCTGGCAAAACACCAGCAACGGCTTTGGCGATATTGTGGACCGCGTCATTGTCTTTTAGGAAAGACAACCACTCGTTTGATCTAATAAGGTTATCGAGTTGGCTTAGCGCAGCTGTCCAAGCCACAGGAATAGCCCAGAGAAAGATCATGCCGATAACAACGGCAAAGACGAATCCTGAGCGCAGCCACTCTTGCCACCAGCTGAACGCCATGTTATCCCAATCAACATCCTTGGGTGAAATTTCGTTCATTCGCGGGGCCATCTGCCTAGGTACGTGATGAATAACACTCTGGCAAGCCATATGAGCTGAAACTTGATGATTGAATTGGATAAAGGCCGAGTTCATGAGAGGGAATCGTTCGGGATGTTGCTGATCCATATCAATCTCCAAATTGAGACGAGCCAGTTGTTCACGACACCAGTAAATTGTATCGACCTTTTGCGTAACAAACGGAATCGGAAACAGCCACGACTTTCCAAACAGGGGAAGACGGTGAGTTGGGCGATCTTTCTTCTTAAGATATTTCTCCCACTCTGCAGGTTCCGCAGCTTCGTCGTACTCGGCGTTGTGGGCTGCAGGATAATCAAAGGGTTCGGCTTCGATTTCTGGGCCCACGAAAGGGAGAGCGTATTTGATTCTCTTCCAAAGAGGCCTGCTTTCGTTTGTCTTTTTCTGCTTGAATGCCTCTGATACATCTCCCTGGGGGACTGGCGAGGCATAAGCACCAGGGGGTGGCTTCCAGAACTGCCACCACTCAGCGTCGTGTTTGCTGTAGATTTCATCAATGTCTTCGATTTTTCGAACTGTGTTGCCAGCGTTTCCACGAGGCTCGCGATTCGATTTGGGGTTGATAGCAGCTGTGCTTTCACCGGAACGTCGCATGCTATTTTGCGACTGGTTTTGAACGCGAAGGGTATCTGTTGGAGAGTGATCGTCTTCCACTGAAGGTCGTTCAGGGCCTCGGTTCGAGGTTCGAGACGCATTCCTGGAGTGTGTAGTTTGTGACAATCCCATGAAGCCGTTCGTCGTCTCTATTGTGTCTTCCACATTGTTGCCAGCTTTTGAAACAACACCCAGAATACCTTGTCCAACCTTGGCGAATGGATCGCCGATAAGGGGTACTTTGAACCCCTTCTTCTTGTAGTCATGCCCGTGAAGGTCCTCTGAATCACGGTTAAAGGCCTCATGTTGAGACTCACGGACACCAGCATCAACGCTATGAGGGACGTTGTGTTGATCGCCAGCAGCAGTACCCGGACCGTCTTGTGCACGTCGCTGAGCCTCTGCGTCTTCGCGGGCATTCTTATCAGCCCTTTCCTGCTTCGTCATAGCTTTAAGCTTTAACTCTTTTCGTCGTTTCTTTTCTTCGGCTTTTTGTTGCTTGAGCTGTGCCTTTTTGGCGTCTTTGATGAGATCTGTCTGAGCTTGCTCAAGTTGGAGGTGAATATTGTTTCGTTCCTTGACCTTTTCCAGTAGTGTCGACAAATCCCGGTTTAGCCAGATATTTCTGATGCCTCCGGGGAAAACATCAAAGAGACCCATCAAGGCCTCTTCGCTGAGCCATTTGGAAGGAATGGAATTAACAAGAACGGTGGTAGCAGAGGCTCTCAGGCGGTGCTCGGCGCTTGTAAGCCAATCCTGTCGAACCTTGATGTATACCCGAAGCTCGAAGAAGAACACCGTGCACACCCAGATAACGACCAGGATAGCCATAAGGAGATGGGCTCCGTATCGACCTGAGTTCTTGGGGGCGACGTTGCCCCACGACAGTGTATCGAGACCTGTTGGCGTTCCATCATTTTCGTCGTCATCATCTGTCACATCGACCTTTTGACCAAGGCCGCCCACATAGTTCAAGGGGATCAAAATAGGCATGACAACAGCTCCTATGGGCAGGAAGATGATGAGAAGAGTCTTGAGGTAGCGGAGGAAGAAGTAGGCATCGAGACCGCACTTTTCGATGACTTCGCGGTCTCCGTAGTGCCACAAGGTCTTTAGCATCGCAAGCGGCTTATTCGGGGGCGATTCGGTTCGTTCGCGTTCGGGTACGAGATAGGTTTTCGGTTTGAAGATGCGGGCTAGCTTGTTCCGTAGAACAAGGAAAAGGAAGATTTGCACAGCGAAGATGGCGACAGCGACACCCACGGCTGTCAAGAAACTGACAATGCCGATTCCCTTGTCCTTGTCTGCAGCACTGGTCTGAATGGCCACAGGACCTGAAGTTGTCATTGTAGGCCCTAATGATGATGTCGTAGGTCCCGGGGTAGAGAAGGCGGAAGATAGTAAGGAGCTAACTATAGAACCGGTAATTGAAGCTGTTTCCGACGCCGAAGCGTCGGATTCTGTAGAAGACATGTTGAGATCGGCCTAAGAGACGAAATTAGTATGCTAATTTATGTTGTTTAGGTCAGACTTTTAGGCTATTTATTTTTCATACCCTAAGACGTTGAAGGCTAATTTCTGATTTGAGCGAGGTTGAGGAAAAGGGAGAAGAAGAAGGTAGCCCCAAGAAGGGGGGAGGCGTTGGAAGGACCTATCCGTAGGTAGGTAGGTAGGTAAAGAATAATGTAAAGGTGTGCTGAATTAGGTAGAATTTTGAGTAACAGTTTCACAGTCGACTGTGGCAGTTACAGCGATAATGTGTGTGATGAATGTTGAGATTAACAGAGAAGAAGAAGAAAGAAAGAAAGAAAGAAAAAAGGGATCCTAGGTTTGAGTTTCCAAGATATTTGGTGTTTGGGTCTACCACCACTATCAATCGCGCGTCATGACTGGAAACCCATAACCCTGTCGGCTCAGCACCCGGTACTATGGGTGTCAAAAGAACAGACTCCTAAATCTTAGGTTACAAAAATTAAATAGTCTAAGACCTTAGCCTAACCGCAGGGTATCAGAAAGATTGGCCACTGAAGCCATAAGAGACGAAATTAGTGGACCACTTTATGTTCCTTTAGCCATAGCTCTTGGACTATTTATTTTTATCACCTAAGACTTAGGAGGTCATTTTTTCTGATACCCACTAGCCCAAGTCCTACAGACTGACCTAACTATTTCGTCTCCAGCAGAATCAAGAGGCCAACTTTTCTGCCGCCAGAAGAACCCGCATCCCAGTAAATGGCCCCTGTAACCTTTGTCGAGATTGTAAGCGAAAATGCCCAATCACATCCTAAGCTCGTCCCATTCTGGTTTGTTGCCGCCCGGGCATCCACTGGCAAATCCCCCCACGATAGAGAAAAAACTGGGTTTCAGGGGTGTACAATGACATCAGAGGCTTCATTGGTTACTTTGTTCGCGCTGAAACAAGGTCTGGATCCCCCCCTTTGTGCTGTAACAACTCTCACTGCATGTCTGGGATTCGTTGGTTCTCGTTGTCTTTGTGTATAGGTAGACAGAAAACGGGCACTAGAAATAGATACAGAAATAGATTTCCTAAGCCGCGCGCTTCTTTTGTTTGCTTTGTTTAGATCTACCAACTGTTGTGAGTCCTTTTGTTATTTTCGCTAAATATACGCATACTCTTTAGTACTCTCCACCGCCTTTGGGTCTCATTTGTTTGGTTCCACCTTGAATTATTGGCGGTCTTGGAGTCTCAGATTGTGAAGCGGAATGTAACATCGAGATTGAATAAATTGGATATTAATGGACCCTAGACACGGTACATGGCAACGTGACTAAATTATTCCGTCTATTAACTGCCAGATCTTTTGTACTGCCGAGGGTTGGATATTGACCACTCGTCTCCTTCAGTGCGACACACCCTCTGAATGCCCAGGAGTTGCCAAGATCGGTTGTATACCGCCTGGATCGTTCCCAAGTACTACTGTCAAGATGTTGATAATCATCGGTTGGAGCGTATCGCAATCACTAATCTTGGCGGTGGCTTCGTCGAGAACAGTGTATCAGAGTACCAGAAGTTGACCGCTAGCACAAGGACAAAATTAGTGATTCAGTTTATGCGCTTGTTTCTTTTTGTACCCTACAGCTACAGACCAACTTGCTACCCTGTTGTTATTGTCCCTGACGAACGATCCCATGATGAGCTCGCTGACGCCACTTCATCAGAAAACACCTCCCCGGGGCCTTCAATGACATGTTAAGTCTCGATATCTGCACTAGTCTGGGTTGTTCTTAACCAGCACTGATACTGTACACAAGTTCATCAATAGAATAGGAATTGTGTCTCTTAATGTACAATTTACATCGAAAGCGCCGTGCTAAGCAGGCGGTAAATAGGTATATGCAAATCTAAACGCAAGCTAGAAAAGAATGTAAAACAAAAATTAAACAAGCAACGCCGTCCAAATGTCGGTATGTCATCATCAACCCTCTATATAGCGGAACGCACATGCCAGTGAGATGTAGTCTTCACAGCCCTTGTCGAACCCATCAAACGCCAGCCCAAATTCTTTCCATGTCTCTTTTACCTCATTTTCCCTCATAACAGCATTCAAAAACCCAGAACATGCTCTACTTTAGTCTCTTCTCGGCTTGTCTCGTCTCTTCAAGCTCCTTGCGGATCATGTCGTTAAACACTTCGGGATTGTCGAGGTAGAGATGATGTCCGGCCTTGGGAACGAGAAGGACCTTTGCGCTGCCGTTTTCTCTCTTCTTTTCTTCTTCTGTAGCATTCTCAAGAGCCTTTTGCTTTGCTGCGTTTAGCTTTTCCTCGGAAGCAATTCCACCCGCGACGTCCATCCAGTCGTTCTCTCCATACATAAACACTACAGGGATACCCATTTCCTTGAGCTTGGTGCCGTCGGGTTGTTGGATCGTTTGGCGGCCGACTTCATGGATACGGTTGATGACGGGTCGACGAGCGTATGCGCCGGGTGCGAGTATATAAGCCAGGGCATACTCGCCGCTGCCTTTTTGCTTAAAGATGGAGAAGGAATAGTCGTGCAGAGCCTGGGATTCAGCTGGTGGCAGGTGGTTGAAGCGACGGAAACTCCAACCCGAAACAAATCGTGGACCGAGAGGACCGCTCATTCGGACGATGCTAAAGGGAGAGATGTTTTGGTCCCAGAGCCAGACAAACCACCCTGGTAGAGGTCGTCGAAGCACATTGGAAGCAGGCTTGTGTTTGGACAGGGTGCCGGATTTGTCGGTGGTGCTTTGCTGGTCTTGCATCATCTCGGCTTCAATTGTAGAAGTGTTTGGTTCGGGCATCTCGGCGTTGACGGCGTAGGGATCAGCTGGGATACCGACGGGTGAAGCCAGAATGAGCTTCTTGAGGCGACCGGGATACTTGAGGGCGTACGAGACGGCGAGATAACCCCCAAGAGAGTGGCCAAGTAGGGTGAACTGCTCTAACTTCCGCTCCTTTCGCCATTCTTCCAGCGCATCAACGAACCAACCCTCTGCTTCCTTGACTTGATCCTCCTTTTTCTTCGCATGGATTTTGAAGGCGGGCCGAGACGAGTTTCCACACCCTAGCATGTCCAGCGCATACAGTTTGAGTCCTCGCATGCGAGAAATGGGCTCAAAGTTTTTGTAGAAGAAACCCAGACCGGCGCCGTATCCGTGGATCATGACGAGAGCAACCTCTGTCTTTTCTCCGACTCTCTCGACTGAAACTTCGTTCAAAGCGCGATTTTTACCCGAGAGCTCAACCATTGTTCGTCGCCATACTCGTGTACCGAAAGGGTCTGGTCGTTCGGGTGTGTCGATGTTTGTAATGCTGTCGTTGGCTTCTCGGAGGTGTGGCATGAGACTTAGAAGATTGCGCTCCACGGCTTGAGGGGCAAGACTCGTCCACTGCAAAAGTTAGTACTGTATTGTTGATTAAGCGACTGTCTGTCTCACCCATTGATACGCAGCGTCTTTATAACCTAGGGGGAACAAAAACGCATGCGAAGGCTTCAATTCAGCCTGATGCTTGATCTCCTCAGGCGCATCTACCCGACCACCATGGGGTGGTCTCACGGCACCGTCTGTACTCATTGTTCGCCAAGTAGCAGGTATGAAAGCGGTAATATTGGAAAGTCGCGATATTGGTAGTACCGCAGAACAAGGTTGAAGCCTAAGCATTCCGCGGGGGGAAGGGGGGCTTATATTCTTTGACCCCTAGGAATTTGATAGTAAAAAAATGACACTTTAGATAGGTAAAATTATGGATGACGCCTCTTTTCGTGGTGACGCAAACAGGGCTGAGCCGGAGTTAAGGGACAATTATCGGGTTTTGGACGGGTTCTGGGATGAAATCCGTGGGCAAGTCCGTGGGAAGGATTTGAGAAATTTGAAGTAAGATTGCGGAGCGGAAGCGGAATTTGTTGAAAGAGAGGGAATTGAAATAAGACAAGTAAGTTGAAGAGATTATATGCAACAGTTGAGAGATATTGCTTCCAAGGAAATAGAAATGGATCTGGATCGATCGTATCAAGAAGAAATGCAACGGAATATATCGGTTTATTTATTTTCACCAACCGTCGTTGTTCAAACGTGTTGGGGAAACCCACTACAATTGGGCGCTTTGACCGCTATGAACCGAAAGCCGACAGTGGATTGAAGCTCAACCTTACAGGGGATTTTGGACTCTAATTTTTGGCTTGTGATGACGACGGGAGAGTGAGAGCGGGTCAAAGAAACCGAACCACTCCCATCCTATATTCATCAGATCACAAGTCTTGACCACGTTGAACGCTAACAACTAAGCCAAATACCAGCTGACAACGATTCGTCCCGATCCATCTCATCCCTTTTCTCCCCCTTGGACTGTACATGGCCTCGAGCTGTCCCTGACAGGCTGCCCCTCAGCCCCCTTGACTTCAATATCGAAACATGTCCGACGATGTCGATTCCATCGTCAAAGGCGCATCTGCTCCTACCCAAGGCGCCAAAGATGTCGCCGGATCGAGTCCAATTCTGTCTACTACTGCAAAGCAGGGCGATCCTCTTCACCACACTCCGAGCTCACCGTCTATGATCTATCTCAACCTGTTGATCCTCGAAGCATCCCTCCGCGCGCAATTCCTCGAACTCCGAGCCAGAAAACGACACCACACCTTTTTCCTTACACTTTTGTCCGTTTGGATCACCGGTTTCGGTTGGGCTCTCTTCCTTGCACCCCGTGAAGATGGTCGAGGCGTAGGTGGATCTATCTACTGGGCTGTTGAAGGTGCCGAAAAGGTGTGCTTTATGGGCGGTATCATCACTGCGATTCTCGTATGGGCGACTGGAATCTGGGAGCGCGGTATTCGATGGCCGCGACGTTGGTTTGTCATTTCCAACAGAGGACTGCGCGGCTTCAACTGCAAACTCATCATAATACGACGAACGTGGTGGGCCGAGGCTCTCTCAACAATCGGATTCTTTTTGACTTATGGACTATTCTCCCACACGGCTAGTTCATCCTACCGCTATGTCGAGCCGAGCCTTTTGCGCGAGGTGGAGAAGGAACTCCAGATCACGAGCGATACCCATCCCACACTGGTGCTACCCCACGAAGACGAGGAGAAAGGCGGTCACGAGGAGGATCTAGCGCCAGGGGGTGACTACGTAAAGCTTCTTCTCCTCGCCAAGCCCTTTTCTGCAACGTTTCGCGAGAACTGGGAACTTTACAGGACAGAGTACTGGGAAAAGGAGAACGAGCGTCGTGCGTTGCTCCGACAAAAAGTCAAGGAGAGGGATCATCAGCTCGTGCGAGCGCAGTATCCCTGGACATGGTGGTTTCCCGGCCGACATCCTCGACGACACGAACCCGAGAAGGCTATTCCTCACCAGCCGCGCCATATTTCTGTTGAACGAGAACGTAGACGTCGGGGTAGTAGTGTCCGTCGCGCGTCCACGAGCTCAACCAGAAGTCCTACGCCTGCTTTCGAAGAAGAGCAAGGCGTTCATCGACGATCAAGCAGCGGTTCCGCCTCCAAGGGACGAAAGAGACTCTCTACGAGTTCCAAGCCGAAACGACCAGGTAACGATTCTCGCTCTGTCACGCCTGATTTCCCTTCGCCTTTGGCTAGGGAGAGCAGTGCGAACGATACTCCTGAATCGGGACCGGAAGGAGGAAAGGTTTTGAGGAATTCACCTTCTAAATCGACTGTTGGGTCCAAGGAGCGCGAATAGAGGAGGAATAGTTTAATATTTAGTGATGGATGGTATTCTAGTGTACTCATGGTATCGATGTATCAACGACTGACGCACCAAAGTTGATGAGTTCCTGCGCAGCATCTGGTTTTCCTCTTTTTGTAAGAAAAGTCACCATATTGTGATTCGATCCCAACCAAGGATCACACGGCATGACATGATTTAAATCAGCCCCAAGCTCAACAAGAGTCTTAATCGACTCACGAATCTGTGGATCAGCGCGCACGTTGAGAGCCGCCCAGACCAGCGGTGGAAAACCAGCAGCGTCTAGATCATTTGGTCCGGCGTGTCCTCGTTCAACGAGAAATCTCAGAGCAGTGATGTTTGCGTTTATCACAGCTACATGAAGTGCTGTGGTTCCGCAAGGCTGTAGCTTACGTACATCGTTGATATGTGTTGAAGCACCTCTGTCGAGAAGCAGCTCTGTGATTTCTTGGTGACGATGATATATCGATGTTATAAGCGGTGAAAAGGTAACCAGTGGTACCATGTGAAAGCTCAATCTGTCGCCAAAGTCAATATGATATCGTCCCTCTGTGATTCCCATATCAATATCATGAAACTTTAGTGATGGAGCATTTATATCGGCGCCATGATCTAGAAGCCATCGCACCGTTTCAACGTTTCCGCTTCTCACGGCTTCATGAAGCGGCGTCCAAAACCACCCATTGCGTTTTTGTTTCTCTGCTCCAAAGACCCCCGTGTCATAGTCTCCTTTACTGCACTTGTACACACGCAGAGTCATGTACTCATGGACATTCTTCAAAGCTTGTATATTCCCATGCTTGGCAGCGTGGAAAGTTACGTGGTGATCTGTGTTTGCGAGCTGACGCTTGTATAGCAGGGGAGTGATTAATGCATACAGCGCTTGAGAGGTTTGGGCTAGTGAAGACAGGGCATGGCTTGTTTGACAGGATTCAATGATTTGGAGAAGGATTTCTGGAGGAAGGGAAGTGAGGGAGGCCATTTTGGTGGAAGAAGAATTAAATAAAATAAAATAAAATATGGGAAAAATTGAGGTTGTCACTAGTCATGATTGAGATTGGCTGCTTTGATCGATGGGTGATCCATGTTAGTCTGACAGATTATTGATGCTATTGTAGGTTATCTGACACTTCAAGTGCATCTCAAGGTAAGACAATACAATATGGGGTGCAGAAGATCTGCATTCGTCTCTGGCAATACTTCACCATTCAAGTATTGAATGTCTTGAGCAATTTTTAGCAGAAAGTGGTTCAAAACCTTCAATTGATACCAGATCAATAAGGTTCAGACTAATATTAAATCAATAAATAAGTCATAATCTTATCAAATATCGTTATCTCGTCTCTATCGCGATAGAATAAAAACCGTGCCAACAAGAAATCGTACCAAATCTAGATTCCGAGATCGGCCGCGGAGAAAGATCTTTCGATTATCTCGGCTTTGATGACATGAACTATACCAGAAGCAATTAAATACATCTCGTGACTGACTTTCTTCTAATGTATAGGCATGCCTAAGGATCAATCAAGTCTCGTGCGTTATTTAGTTTCAACTCTTCAGTTCGGCAATTAACCGAGCACATGAGTCAAGACGATACGTAAAATGCATACATATATCAAGGGTTAAAAAGTTAGTATCTTCGGACAAGTTTACCGATTTGAGAAAGTCTTGTCATCTCCCCCCCGCCGGTCACTTCGCCGCCGGCCCTTTTATCTCGTACATATCAAGTGTGGATGCATGTAAAGCCAAGTGAAATGACTGTAGTTCATTACTACTTTCAGAGTAGACAAATCTGGGGTAAATGCCGTTGCGCCCGTTTCCCAAGTACCGTTATCGCAACTCTATATTCTTCATTCTGTAGAGTCATTATCGGATTGGGGGGGTGATAAGACGTGCATACCTAACGGTAGGTGCAGGAGTAGTAGCAGTATTCGTATTTAAATAGACCTTTATATCCTCTTCTCATCAGTTCCTCCTACAAGTGACTTGTCAAGTATATCGTCATCCATCATGTTCAACTGGAACAAATTCGTCTCTCCGAAACCGTCTCTAGACGTCCCCGCTCTAGAGACGGTCGATCTCAATGATAAAGAAATGGAAAAGAGAATTGTTCGAAAGCAAGATATTAGAATTATGCCATGGGTTTGCATAACATATCTCCTTAGTATGTTTACTCCTCTACCACTATGTACAACCTCTAACACACATCAAGACTATCTCGACAGAGTCAACCTCGGCAATGCCAGAACTCTCAACAATGACACACCAGAGCACAACATCGTTAGCCAACTTAACCTCACCGGCCAAAGATACAACATCGCAGTCGCTTTGTTCTTTGTACCATATGTCCTCATGGAGTTCCCCAGCAACATTCTCCTCAAGTACTTTTCGCCTAGTAAATGGATCTCCCGAATTATGGTGTCTTGGGGTATTGTTACTATCTGCACAGCCGCTGTTACTACTTATGGTGGATTGTTGGCTGTGAGAATATTCCTGGGTTTGGCTGAAGCTGGTTTCTTCCCTGGGTAAGTTACCGCATTGATATAACTCAGCAAAAAAACTAACCGAGTACCAGTATCATGATGTATCTCTGTTTCTGGTATAAACCTGAAGAGAGAGCTACAAGAATGGCCATCTTTGCTTCCAGTGTTGCTGTAGCTGGCGCTTTTGGTGGACTTCTCGCTACAGGTATCTCATACCTCAACGGTAAAGCTGGCCTGGCTGGTTGGCAATGGTAAGTTCCATCTCTTCTCGCTTTGTTTCTCACTAACATAGGCAGGCTGTTTGTGCTCGAAGGCATTCCCGCAGTTATTGTCGGAATTCTGGTGTGGTTCTTCCTCCCTGACTGTAAGTTCTCCCTCAACCACAACACAACATGACGCTCACACAAATAGACCCTCAAACCGTCTCATGGCTTTCTCCTGAAGAACGCGCTTTCGCAGTCAAGCGTCTAGGTCCTTATGCACCCTCCATGAACGACAAGCACTGGGACAGCAAAGTCGCCAAAGAGACCGTCTCCGATTACTTCTTCTGGCTTTTTGCCATTGCCTACTTTTTTATGGCCAACTCTCTCAACGCCTTTGGATACTTTGCGCCTACAATCGTTGCGTCTCTAGGATTTGAAGGAAAATACGGTCAACTAATGACTGTCCCTCCCAACGTCTTTGCTGTCTTTATCATTGTCGGAAACTGTCTTCACAGCGACAAGACAAAAGAGCGTTCAAAGCATGTGTTGGGTGGTTTGACTTTTGTCGCTACTGGATATCTTCTTCTTGCCTTTGTTAAGCATTGGGGAGTCAGATACTTTGCTGTTTGTCTAATTGCTTGCACCAATGCTGCTGTACTACCCTTTGTTGCTGTAAGTAAACCCCCAGACACACCTATATCTAGATACTAACGACTTATAGCACCGAACTGCCACCGTCCGAGGCTCAACGGCTACCGCTCTCGCAACAGGTGGTATGATTGCCATCTCCAACACAGGCGGCATTACAGCACCTTTCCTCTTCCCCTCCAGCACATCTCCCATGTACGCTATGGGTAACTGGACGGTCTTTGCATTCCTCGTCGCTGCTGGCTGTATCACTAGTTACGTGTGGTACGTGTTTGGCGCCCACAGTGGTTATAGAACTGGTGATGCCACTGAGACTGGACACTTTGAAGTGTTGGATGTTGGTGACAAGGATCCTAATGCTGTTATGGACCAAGCCATGGAGAATGAGAAGGCCAAGGATAAGTTGAAGGATATTGATATGGCTTAGAAGATGAGATATGAAAAGTTACGATTTTAGGCTGGATAAAAGTGTCAATCAAAAGTACTTTCCCAATTACAGACATGATAGACGAGTAACAATCCGATTTATGAAAGAGAAAGATACCATTTGAAATACTCTATAATTCAGAGTAACTGCCTGTGCAAGTATACAGTAAACAATTAAATTGGAATATATACGTGATACTGGGCGTTGCGATAGTCTCTCTATCAACCCACTGACTGTATAAACCAGCAGTCATCCGCGCATCGACTAATATCGTCTATACAGACACAAATCCTTGAACGCCAAACCAACAGGCTGGCAATACCCCAAACACCTTTAGCAAAGTAATAATCCATCAACGTACAGCTAAACCCTTCCATATCATGATTCCCTCCAATAGAATGACATCAAAGTAAAGCAAATGTAATAATAGTACAGTGACGTCCATCACACTCAATCCTTGCGCGCCATCTTGATAGAATCAGCACCTGTTTCGACAACGCGGAAGGCATCAGCATCGCCTTCTCCGCTAGCAGCCTTTTCGTAAGCCGAGTCACTTCTGTCGCAAAGGACATTGAGGTCCGAATCGCTGAGTACCTCTTCACCACCAGACACTTTGTACACTTGGCCATCCTTCAAAAGAAGGGCGCGAAGAGATTCAGGGTCGAGATCTTCGCGGAGATCCATCTTTTGTCCCATTGTCTTGAAGTTGCCCTTTTTGATAACGAGCTTCTCGAGACGGCGTTTGGCGTCTGCGGAGTTGAGGAGTGACTCTTCAACCGTGTCCTTTGTCGCAAGACGGAAAACAACCACGGGGCGGGTTTGGCCGATTCGATGGCAACGATCCTGAGCTTGGAGATCTTGCTGGGGGTTAAAGTCGGAGTCAAATAGGATGACTGTGTCCGCAGAAGCAAGGTTGATTCCTTGACCGCCTGCGCGGGTAGACAAGAGAAAGATCTTGTAGTCTGGATCACTGTTAAAATCGGCGATTTGTTCTTGTCGACTTGTTTGCGAGACGGAGCCGTCGATACGGCAGACCTTCCAGCCTCGAAGTTCGGCACAGTAGTCTTCCAGAATATCTAGCTGAGTGGTGAACTGAGAGAAGATGAGGACTTTGTGACCGCCTTCAAACAGGCGAGGAAGTAGACGATCCAAGAGGAGCATTTTTCCTGAAGCGGTGACAATTGAGTCGTCTACAGGGAGCTCGGTGGAAGCTTTCCAGGGGTTATAGAAATTGTGCGGCGAGTTGCAGACCAGTCTCAGCTGGGCCATTGGGTTGCCCAGCTTCTTATGAGAAATCTGCTTTTCTGCTTTTTGTTAGTGATCTGAAGTGAAATAGTACAGGGTCAACATACTGGCAAGCTCAAAAGCCTCGACACGTTCACGCTCCTCGGGAGTCATCGATTCTTTGTCGTCCTTGTCATCATCGGATTCTATCTCATTCGCGAGTTTGGCCTCGAATTCATCGTCTGACAATTTCTCCTCATCCGATCCAGCATCCTTGTATGTTCGGGTCTTTCTGGTTCTTCTGCGCAACCCAATGGGCGTTGCCTGGCGACTCGACTTTGTGCTCTTCGGCTCTGGCTCCAATGCCACAGGGTGGTTCTTGCGCTTTGTTCCAAGCTTCTCTGGAGTTTCGGTTGGTGTGTCGGGCTTTGGATTCTTGGGAGGTCTTCCACGACCACGCTTCTTATTCATCATCACGGAGAAAGCATTGGGGGCTGGCTCCTCAGGCTTCTCGGACTCCTCTGGCTCCATCTCTTTCTTACGCTCACGAATTGGGAGTGATGTAGCCTTTGACGGGGCAAGACTGCTCGATCGAGATGACTTGGCGCTGGGTGTTGTGGATACACCAGCGTTCAGCTTTTCGAGTACCTTGTTTTCGAGATACTGTCGAGTATCGACCGTTTTGTCAGTAAGAACATTGTACAAATCTGTTTGATCCTTTGTCATGGGAGCAAACAACACATACTCCCGCTTCTTGGGAAGATATGCTGCGACATCTGCCTTGACACGTCGGAGCAACATGGGCTGCAAAATCAGGTGAATCTTCTTGACCAACTCTTGCTTCTTTTGATCGGCGATAAACTCTTCTGTTCCCTCCTCATCTTGAAGATCTGAAAAGTCGAACCAGGACTCGAATGCCTCCCAGTCAGTAAAGATGTTGGGAAGGAGGAAATGAAGAAGTGACCACAATTCCTTCAAGTTGTTTTGCAGAGGAGTTCCCGTGATGAGAAGGCGAGTAGCCGAGTGAAACTGGCGAAGCTGTTGGAATAGTTTGGCCTCTGCATTTTTCATGCGATGACCTTCATCCTGAGAAGAAGTCAGCAATGCAAAGTGAAGCTGAATCAATCAATGACTCACAATGATGATGAACTCCCAGTTGATCCTTGACAAATTGTGCTGGTCTCTGAGAACCATCTCGTAAGACGTGCAAACCACTGGAAACTTGGCAGTAGGACGACCGCTCTTGAGGTGCTTCGTCATTTTTGTCTTAAAGATCTGCTCACGAGCTTTCTTATCGCCATGGTACATCTCCACAGGGATCGAAGGTGTCCATTTTTCAAACTCGGCAATCCAGTTACTGAGTGTACTGAGAGGCGCGACGATCAAATGAGGGCCGAGATAATTCTCTTGCTCACGAAGCAATGCAATCAAGGCGATGGTTTGAACGGTTTTGCCTGTAACGAGTCAGATTTAATGAGACGCTCGTGACTACACCCGAACTTACCAAGACCCATCTCGTCAGCCAAAATACCAGACATGCCTTGAGAGCAAATCTCATACATCCAAGTCAAACCCTCAAGCTGGTAGTCGCGCATGGTGCCGTTGATCATACACTTGGGTTGCGCGGCCATTTTCAAGTTATGCTCACCGAGAGTCGCTCCATTGAGACTGCTTCCCACACGACCGAGAACCTGTGTCTTTTTAGTGAGAATATCCGAGAACGCAGCAGACTTTGCCAGCAACTCGTCAAGTTCTCTAGCCTTGGCTTCTCGCTCAGCTTTAGTCTCAGCCTTTTTCGTCTTCTTTTTCTTCAGGAGAGCCTGACGATGTTTCTCTTCATTTTTGTTATTTTCAGCCCGCGCTTCCTGTTCTTCTCTCACTAGAGCATCATCTGCGCCTTCGAGGTCATCATTTGACTCTGGCGGCGAGCTTGGTGTACTCGTTGGTAGGCGGGAATCTGAACGGGGTGAGCTGGCTGTACTCGGCGACGCCATGTTGAATGTTGATGTTCAAAACAACAAGCAAGTAAAATAAAATAAGAGACTCGAGTGAAGACAATGAGAGAGAAAATGAACGTCAGGGGCTGAACTCAGCTCCGAGCTTGGTTGGTGTTTGCGACGATCCGCTAGTGGGAAGAATGATGTAGTTGACTCGCCTCAAACAAGGGAAAAGGGAAAAAAAGAAAAGAGCAAGAATTTGTAATCCAAGTACCAATTGATGCAAAGCATGTGAATATACCAAAATATATGAAACAAGAAATAGGCGGCAAGGGATTGAGAGGAGTGAATGCAATCCCTTGACTTTTCCGTACAACAATGTCAAGGACTCGAAAAGAAAAGGGCGTACCGTACCGCGTAAAGCTGCCAGGCAACCAACGCGAGAAAGGGGCGATGTCACGAGTTAGCGCCGACGCCACATCTTGAGTGCCACAGATAGACACGCCACATCCCCCGCCAATTGACAGCTTCAACTACCCCTCCACCCCACCAAGAGAAAATCAAGAGTCCAGTCAATCGAGTCATCTAAATAAAACATCTCGACCATCATCAGACTCTGAGTGAAGCTACATACAAGCTTCATCTCTTACCCCAAAAGCCACCACGTTACCTCTTCGCTTTTTCCGCCAGGCCTCTAGAAGCCTTCCCGCATTCCGTCCTTTGACAATCTTCAGAATGGCTTCTTTTGCTTCTCAGACTTATACTCCCACCGAGGAGGCCGAGATCCAGCAATGGCTCACCACCTCTGAGCGTCTCAAGTCCCCCGAGGACAAGTCTACCATCCTCGAGACCCTCAACAACCACCTCTCCAGCCGTTCTACTCTTCTCGGCAGCAAGCCCTCCAAGGCTGACGTCGCTATCTACGAGACCCTCGCTCCCATTGTCGCCCAGTGGTCCCCCGAGGAGCGCACCGGCGAGAAGGGCCACCCCCACATTGTCCGCCATGTCGACTTTGTCCAGAACTCTCCTCTTTTCGGACTCGATGTCAAGGATGAGAACAAGGTCAAGGTCAACCAGGATGAGGTCCTCTACGTGAAGCCTCCCGTCGACGCCAAGGCCGAGAAGGAAAAGAAGAAGAAGGCTGCTGCTGCTGCCGGTGGTGAGGCCTCTCTCGTTGACCGCACCAAGGAAAAGGTCAAGGAGGTTGTCGAGAATGCCAAGGAGAAGATTGCTACCGATAAGCCCAAGAAGGAGAAGAAGGAGAAGGCTCCCAAGCAAAAGGCTGCCCCTGCCGCTGCTGCTCCTCTGTCACCTGCGCTGATTGACCTCCGTGTCGGCCACATCCTCAAGGCCATCAACCACCCCGACGCCGATTCCCTTTACGTCTCCACCATCGCTGTTGGTGACAAGCCTGGCAATGAGGACTACGTCGAGTACGAGGGCCAGATCTGCCGAACCGTCTGCTCTGGCCTCAACGGTCTCGTCCCTCTTGAGTCTATGCAGGGTCGCAAGGTTGTTGTTGTCTGCAACCTGAAGCCTGTCAAGATGCGAGGCATCAAGTCTTGCGCCATGGTTCTCGCCGCTTCCCCCAAGATCAAGGAGGGTGAGGTTGATGACCACAAGGGACCCGTCGAGCTTGTCACCCCTCCTGAGGGATCCAAGGCCGGTGACCGTGTTTGGTTCGAGGGTTGGGAGGGTCAGCCCGAGGGTGTCCTCAACCCCAAGAAGAAGGTCTGGGAGACTTTCCAGCCTGGTTTCACCACCACTGATGGTCTCGAGGTTGCTTTCGATGCTGCTGCTGTTGAGCAGTTGGGCAAGACTGGAACCGGTCGTCTCGTTACTGAGAGCGGTGGTGTCTGCACTGTTCCCAGCCTCAAGGATGCCGTTGTGCGATAAATTGCTAGACTGTATTTTATAGGTTAGATAGACAAAACGTGAAACAACGTAAATTACATCGAATCGTACTGCCTCGTGCTATAACCTGTAGATTGAGTTTCTATTGGTGACTAAAGACTGTCAGTTGTGAATTGGGAGACATGAGGTCCATTGTGATGCCAGTGTTGCAAGAGATCACTGGTGCATTTGGAATTTCCTTTTGAACTTGGACAGGGTTATTTATTTGCCTACCTCCGGCAGGATATATAGCTATTATAATACAGAAAACAGAAAACCACCCGCTCTCTATGCTTTTGCCCCATCTAACGCCAAACGTAAAACGCCACAATGTGCCGCCTCGTTGTCTTCATCATCAAATAATAATACATCATTCTGCTACTGGGCAGGTTGACCTTCTAATCCTTAGGGAACAAAAATAAACAGCCTAAGAATCCTATCCTAAGTAGCATAAGCTGACCTTAGATTCAGGAAAAGAAGTATTGACTATTCCTCAATTTCTTCACATCAAAGTCACCCTTTTCAGGGAGCTTGGGGAAGGTCATGGGGCGCCAAATGGGGATGTACAGCTTCTTATTCTTGCTGATCTCCTTCTTTGGGTTGATAACGTTCATCTCAAAGTTGGTATGTTTGAGACGGTTGAGAAGAACAACACTCAGCTCGTCCGTTCCGTCAGGATCCATTTCCTGTACAGCTTCTTTGACGGCCGAAGTGAGGCTGGATTCCGCCTTGGGGATTTCTCCAAGACCGCCGCCCACATTCTCGGGGTCCTGCTCAAGCTCGAGCTCCTCTTCGGTCATTTCCATATCTTCAAAGACCGAGGCAGGTGTTTTAATCTTCTCTGCGGCTTCCAAGTCCCACGGGTTTCCGGATTTGATAAGGCTCATGCGCTTATACTCCAACAAGAGTTCCTCCTTTAGAGTCAGCTTGTTCTTTTTGCGAAAAGCCTTGATAGCATGCCCAGCAGGGCTATCCGCAGGGACATTAGCCAGGTAAAGTGAGTTCTTGTATCGTGCCTCAAACTCTACTGCCAATCGGCCAACAACATCTTCCTCGTGAATTCGGATGAAAGCGTCTCGGAGAACTCCATTCATAATGTCGACATCGGCAGCATGAGTCCAGAAAGAATCGTGAACGGCCGCAAAGTTCAATCCCAGCTCATCACACTTGAGAGCTGACAGAAGCATGTGACTCGCGTCTAGGGAGTGGATAAAGTTGGGAGGGAATCCTTGAAGTTGCTTCCTGCGATCGACGGGCTCAGTTCTACCCTGAGTGGGATAGGAAATGGCCTGCAGACAAGTACGAATTTCTCGACTGGTAGCTTTTCGGTAAGGTTGAACGACGGGCATTCGGAGGGGAGTAGTCCACACAATTGTCGATCGGAATTGCGAGGTTAATTCATCCAGCTCCTTCTTCTTGCTGCCGGGATCTGGCGATTCTTCTGCAAGCTGCTGAATTTGTGACTCGGTCAAGGCCTTGCATGCTCGTGCACCAATCTCGCCCAACCAATACTGGATATCGTGGGCACCACGGAACATGGTTCCGAGAGCTGAAAAAATGTGCTTTGCAATGTATGTAGCAGTGACAAGATTGGGTATACCAGTCTCCTTGTACATGTTGGGGTACAGAGCGTCCAACTGTTTGCAAACTTGTTGTTTGGCACCTGAAAAGGTAACGCCATAGACATTGGTCATGACTGTTTGCTTCACAACCTTTCTAGTGATCTTGCCCATGCAGTTCTGGCCAAGCTGGTTGCCCTTCTCGGCTTCCTTGGCAATCGACTCCTTGACAAGGTTGGCAACAGCCATGTAAACATCAGCTGGTCTATCTCCAGGCATGAGGTTGACCTGCTGAGCTCCCCAAGTATCTCCGCCAAGCGCTGCATAATGTTGTAAACCGTTGCAGGTGCCATCCTGGTGGACTGGCAGACTAGAGACATATTTGGTGGGATCCTCAAGCTCGTGAGCTGCCTTTAACTCAAAGCAAGCAGCCAAGCATTGCCAGGGGTCTTCTGCCTTTAACCACCAACGGCTGCCACCGAGAGGGTTCTCAACACTCTCGATAATTTTGGGTAGGTTTTCTGTGGCAAAGGCCTCTCTCTCGCTGAAGGAAGCCTTGTCAAAGCCGTACAAGTTGGCCAAGTGAATCTTGAGCCACCTCAGACCTTCCGCGCCGAGCTCTTTACCATCAGCAAACTTGAGTAGAGCGCGAGTGTGATCAGCTCCCATGTGGTTCAGGTATGTCGGGAGAGGATAGGCGCGGCCTCGATAGTCCATGTTGTGGGGAAAGTAAATGACCTGCTTGCGAAATGCTCGAGCAATCTCGAGTTGCAAGTTCATATAACATCTCTGGGAGTGGAGAGCGGAACGCTCGTTCTCGACCGCCTTGACGCTTCGAAGCCAGGCTCGACGAAGAAGGGGGTCAGATCCGGTAGGCTCGGCTGGGGTGGTTAGATCCGGGGTCAGGGTGGGCATATTGGCAATTGCATCACCACTGTTCCAGGCTTCTACCATGACATCAAGAACGTTGTTGTTGATCCTCCAAGGTGTCTTTCCCAGTACGTCCAGTCCCTTGAACACTTGATCCATATCACCACGCTTGATAGCTGCCTTGGTGTAAAGTCGCTGCTCAACATCTCCCGTTTTAAGGCGAACCAGAGTAGCTTTGCTAGAGAGGAAGCCTCCCTCGTTGATTAGCTTCCAAGGCCGAGGCATGGCAACCATGGGGAGGTGCTTAGCGAGAAAGTCACCCATGGGCTCTCGCTTCAGGCGCTCGACGAGTTCTGAATTGATAAACAGCATTCCAACCTTTTTGCCTTTTCGGGGGGCATGCATATGTGAAAACGCAGGCTGGAATTGGCTGATTCGCTCCTTGGAAATGGGGTGTTGCTTGACGACCTTGACCTTTGCTGTCTCGATCAAAGCCTTGACAAGGATTGACCCAACCCGGGCCCTGACTTGGACGGACCATGCAGTCATGGCAGGGTGCTTCGTATCAACCGGTTCTTTTGCATCTGCGATGATGTTTCCTTCGGGAAGCGGAGCATCTGCTTCATTTCCAGTAAACTTGACCTTGCGACTTCGGCGGCGTTCTCGTTCGGCCTTTTCTTGTATTTGCGTGCGCATATCATCCTGAGCCACACGGGAAACATCGTTAAGTAGACGCTGGATGACTACGCCCTTGTCTACACCCTGAATCGCGCTGGTACTGAGGAGGGTGAGGATTGTAACCGCAGCCAGCCTAGTAGGGTCCCCAAGTCTCAAAATTGGGCCGTAGACACATCGCTCCAAATCCTCTTCGTTCTTGTTTAGGCTCGCCTCGGACTCGTCGACTTTCATGATTTCTTCTTTCAAGCGTTCCTCCATAGCTTCAAGCCATAGGTGCATACACGCAGCAAGACTGGTTTCCTCGTGCTTATCGTTCAAAGCCGTGGTGATGCGCATCTTGTCGAGATTTTTCTTGACATTCCGCCATTTCTCAATAGCAATATCGATAGAGTCCTTTTCTAAGCGAGTCTGGAATTCGCGTTGTTCTTCGGCTGGCAGTTTTGAAATGTCAACGTCTTGCAGCTCGTTAATGAGGTTCAGGTTCTTTTTGAGGGCGCTGAGACCCTCTCCTCGTTGTGGCGTTGGTCGGATATCGGGATAAGCTGATGTAGTTGCTGCAGTTTCGCCATGCCCTTCCTCCATGTCCAGATACTCATCTTCTGCCATTGACACGTACTGAGCATCGGATTCGGCTTCCGGTGCGAAAGTGTAAGTTGGACAAATCTCTGTGATGACGCCGAGATCCTGATCGCTAAGAATGTCGGCCATGCTCAACACTCGCAAGCCAGCTTCGCCAGGGGCCATACTCATATAGCGGGTGACGAGACGCTCTAGGCGGGCACCACGCTCAGACAGAAGCGAGGCCTTGAGCATGCATGCAATTGTTTCTGCAGTTTGTGGTATATCTGTGGTTCGTATTTGTAGCTCGTACCATTTATGTAGGCTCTCGGCTTGTTTTCGGTCCGGGGTCATTCGTAGTTGGTCGAGAGAGGCACGGAGGTATTGATTGTGCAGGATGATCATTTCTTCGCCAGGAATCAATCCAGTTGCATTGAGTCGCTTCAAAACGAGAGCTGCTCTCTCGAGCTTGCCAACACGAACACAAGCATCGAAAACTGGGATCATCTCTTCAACTTCGCCGGGGACGCCCTTGTTGTTGATCTTGCCGAAAGGTCGAGCTTCTGTAGGCTCGGGGACGGTCAATAGGTTCATCGGGTCGAATGCTCGAAGGTCGGCATGAGAAGAGGAAGGGGCCTGAAAAGGTTGTAGACCCGATCTAGCAAGCTGCTCATGAAGGCCGCCATAACTGTTAAGTTGAAAGTCGTCGACGGCTGTGGCGAGTTGTCTGCCGTTACGTCGCCCGAGGGTTGTCGCAATGTGTGGTCTTGAGAGCCTTGATTGCAAGGCAAAGATGCCTTTTCTCGTCTGTCGGACGAACATTATGATCGGAGGGCGATATGTCGGATGGGCGAGTGCCCAGTCGCTGCTGCCAGCAACAGAGCTCAAGTTCAGAGTATGAGGTTTAAAGATTTACTTAAAGAACGTAAGAACTTCCTCGACCTCGCATAAATATGTAAGCCAGTACTGATTGACTATTATGCTCTTGCCAAACAAGTTTTTTCGAACCTGGAGGCTGAGGTAGTCGGGTCTCTATCTAATTTTTTCTGTAATGGCGCAGACGAAGCATCCACTAGCGGCAATGGTCACGTGAGAAAGTCAAAGTTGTGGCAAGGGTATAGCGTGGGTCCAGATGCAAGACAAATTTATCAGCACAGCTTATGATACTTAGAGTAGTCTTCTTAGACTGTTTATTTTTGTAGTTCAAGACTTAGATGGCTGCCAAACTTTTCTGCTACCCACTAACAGGTGGAAGGGACTTTTCCATCCCCACTTTACTCCATCATGTAATTGAAGTGCTTCTTCGTAGATTTCACGAGAAACCTGTGACAGAAACATAGGATTTCTAGACCATGACGTGTTTTTGATCGCTTGCTCTTTATTTACCATCAATTTACATATCTAGATCGTCTTATCGTTACTTTATGTAAAAATACATGAAATAAATTATCCATGTTTATCCACATCTGTGACAGTTCAGTACCGAGCTGAGTTCCCCACTTCACGACTGGGTTCTATAGTCCAGCCATGACGCTCAACGCCTCTTTAGCTCTTTAGCATCTAAATTTTTGTCTTGAATATTTCACGAGGACTCAAAATGTTGACTCGTCCTGTGGCCGCAGCGTTGAGTTGCAGACATTGTCAATCTGCTATTATACGCGCTGTTGTGTCGCGTCCAGCTACAAGTCCTTTTCGCAGTTTTCCCCAAACATCACGATTACTTCCTATAGCGACAAGGTTTTATTCAGATGTCAAGACTACCGATCCGATAGGCGAGAAGACCACTTCAATTTCCGCGACCGACATTTCAAATGATTCCATCGATGTTTCGCCAGAGGCCGATCAATCTGGCGACGTTCCTTGGTTTCTCGAAGTTGAGCCTCCGCGACATCCTCAAAACCAACATGCAGTCGAGCTACCAAAGGTTCCGGAAGGCGCCCCGGAGGTCATTGAGCCAATGATCAAATACATATTCGAGGACATGGGCTTGGACGACATTTCTCTTCTCGACTTGCGCGAAATTGATCCCCCCGCTGCTCTTGGCCCGAACCTGATTATGCTATTTGCGACAGCTCGAAGTGAACGACATCTTCACATCTCCTCCGGTCGTTTCGTACGATGGCTTCGAAAGAATCACAGCATTTCCGCGCGAGCTGATGGACTGATTGGGCCTGGTGAACTCCGGACAAAACTCCGACGACTTCGAAAGAAGGCGAAACTTATGGGAACCAATACTGCCATTATTCCTGGTGGCGATAACGGCATCTCCACTGGATGGGTCTGCGTCAACTTTTCCTCCAGCGGTGACCAGATTGATGAAGCGGCCAAGGTCGATGATAGCGGTCGCTTCTCTGGTTTCGGTGCGCCCCAGACTGGTACCACGGTGGTGATTCAGTGCATGACAGATTCTCGAAGAGCAGAGCTTGACTTGGAAACTCTTTGGAAGGGCATCTTGAAGAAGAATTTAAAACAAAACAAGCAAGCTCGTGGGGAAAGGATAGACAATCCCGAGGAGATCGAGCGACTTCTTGCCTCCAAGATCCAGTTGCCTAAATCAGGATCTGCTCTACAATGGCAGGCTATGCAGAACGCCTCTCAACGGCGTACGTATACCACCAGCGCGCGACGATTGTCACCAGATCTTGTGTCAGAAGGATCTTCGCAGGCGTCACCTGGCTCAGGCGATGATCTTGTCTATTCTCAACCTGATAACAGGTCTAATAACCTGCAAACGGATGATACAAGAACCCTCGACCAAGTTGGCAAGTGGTTCCAGGATATACAACTTGCCGGGTTACCCCTCACACAAGAAACGTTACGCCAGTTTATCATGGGAGCACTGACAGCGCCCACATCTGAACCGGCTGCGAGAAACCGACTCGCCTTGGTTGACCAGATGCTCTGGACAGCTGAGGAGAGGGGCATGACAATCTGGGACTCTGCAATGTTTGCGTCACTCGTCCAAGGGTTCTTGGTATCACCATCTTACGGGCAGCCTGAGCTTGAGAAAGCACAAAGGAATATTGAAAGCATCATGGACAGATCGGATTGTTTATTTACCGCAACCGAAACTCGTCGTTTGATGGCACATTATGCAGAGCGAGAAGACTGGCCCCGTTTCTGGGACATCTTTCGCAAACCACACTTGCACAAACAATCCAGGGCACCAGAAGTTTATGCGTGTGTCTTTCAAGCTCTGGCAGATACCAAAAGTCAAATCATGTGTATCGAGAATCTGCGCTGGATCTATCCCGAAATGCTTAACGAAACCGAACCCATCCCCATCTTAGGCACGGTCTATACCACCCTCAAAAACTGCCTCAAAGTTTGCGATCCAGAAGCTGAATACATTTTAAAGAACGGGATCCAATCTTTTCAATCAACCAACTATCTTGGTGAAGATATAAGGATCAACAGGTTCGCAGCGGTAAGAACCAAGAACAGAGAATACCTCAACATTCTGAGAGAAGTGGAACAGCTTCACGCCGCACATAGCGGACGATAGAGCAATAAAGGTGCACAACTGGAGCAACGGCCTAGCAAGATATGTAAAAATATTCAATGTACAAAAAGTTACTTGTCGCCGTAACAACCACTCTCATGACATCCCAATATGAACAATGTCTATATCTTGGAGGTCGCGTCTCGTAGTCAACTCTTCTTAAGCGCCTCCCTCAACAACGGCGCAACCTGTTTTCTGCTAGACGCGAGGTCATGCTGCCTCCATGCAAATCTGCTATGTCCATGCTCATCCAACTCTCCATCCTTCCACGTCTCAAGCTTCAGCTTCTCGCCCGAGTCAGCCACGAATCTATCCACCGCCTCACGACCTTGATCGCTGATACCCCACACAAGCAAATGTCGCTGAAACTCGCCATCGGGATGGGACGTTGTCATTATACTCGCCACATCGAGGTTGCGCTCTTTGACCCACTCCTCAAAGGCATCGAGCAAAGGCTCTGGGTTGCCGGCTTTTTTGACAAGATAGTCAAAGTTTTGCACGACGCAGCTAATTCCAAGCTTCAAATCTGAGCCATTCCACTCTTTGTAGTCCTTTCGGAAGACATCGCGCAAACTCAACTCGGAAATGTCCTCTTTTACGGCGGAAATTTCGTCAAAGTAAGCTGTACGGTCAAAGGTCATGCGTTCCTCTAGGAATGCTACAGCTTTGGTATCCTGCTCGCGGACCTTGGCTTCGGCTGTCATGTTGATAGTATCAGACATGATGGGTCCTATAGCCAGTCTCACGAGTTTCTCATTCTCGGTAGCTGCGTCGCTGTCTTCAGCATCCTTGGTCGAGAGTTCTTGCCAAATCTCGCGTGTCTCATCCACGACCAGACTCATGCAGCTTCCACAAGTCTCTATAACTCTTGGGTTGGCATCCTTTCTCACGACATCCTCATCGGCGTGGTGATCGACGCATCCAGTGACTTGTTCAGAATATTTGGTGAGTGGACCCGTGAGTGAATTATGGTCAACTAGCAACCAGCGCGTTTCTTCCGGTTTCAAGTCTGGAAGCTCAGATAAAGTCAACAGATCTTTCAGAGTCAGCCCAGCATGCTTGAGAACAGCCGACATTTCAGTGCGAAGAGCCAAATCCTCGCGGGGCAGGTTTGAGAGGGGGATGTGTAGGGTATGAGGAGGAGCATGACTGCGAAGATAGGCATAAACCACAGCTGAGCAAAGAGAATCAAGATCTATCATGTTAGCAAAATTCATAGAGATATTCGGTCAACTCACCTGCAGACTCGTTTCCCACAACAAAAGTAAGAGGTCCCTTGCGTTGTGCAGCAGGAGCTGTCAAAGCAGCCTTTGCCTTGACCAAAAAGCTGCCCAAAGACAATCTGGTAGACATGTTGAAATGGGTTCTGTATACACCTGAAAACAAAAATGAAGCAAAAAACCGACCAGAAACAAAACTCACAACAAGAGTCCCTGCATGTATTTATGTAGAATGTTAAAGTTTGTTGCTCTAACTCTATCAATTTTTAGACGTCACTTTTTTGCAGGGGGGAAATGCATGTCAGCCACAAAAAACTGTCACTTGATTGATAAAGACGTGCCCCATCTTTTCTACAATTGGAGGATAATGGTAATGAGGAGATGTTGGTTGGGGATTCGAGTCTTGCTGACGGGAAGTAATAATGCACAGGATATATGATATTAGAAAGGCTGTTTGTTTTAGTTTGTTAGTTGATGTGTTGCATCGCATTAAAGTGGCTGATATGCAGATGCAAGTGATATGCATGTTGAATGAATACTTGAGTACATTAGTCTCTAAGTGTAAGAAACAAGATTAGTGAGTCATTTTACGCTTTCTAAACTATTGTTTTTATTTATTTCTATTTATACTGTAAAGCTTAAAGTCGGAGGATTCTGCTAGTCTAGGCAGCAGAACAGAATAACCTCGTAGTACTCAGTTTGGGCCTGCGGTCTTTGTACTGAGACACAACATGCCTATATCAATGCACCGAGGCACACGAATATTGGCATGAGCTTGCGAGATAAAGAGGCACAAAAGCTGTCTTCACAAGTTTAAAGTTATAAAATAAATAGTCCAAGAAGTTTGGTCAATAGCATAACTTCATCTACTAATTTCGTCCCTTATGCTCCGGCCAAGTTGTCTTATACCCTACAGTTCTTAGAGACCAAGACCTCCAATCTTACCGCCTTCTCGATCAAGTCGCATTATGACATATTTGTAATTCTGCCGTCTCGTGCCCCTCATCCCCGCTACCGGTCCCGCCGTTACACGAGCAGGTTGAAAGGAAAGGGTCCTCCGATCTGAGGAGGGTTGCATCATTGGGTGTCGGCCCAACCTTTTTTTATTCCCATTCGCAAAGAGGCATATTCTACTTATTCCTGATTCTATTTTTTTTATTTTCCTTCAAAATAACCTCCACATACTTGACCTTGCACAACTTGCCCAAAATGCCTCCTCTTCGTCTTGCTATCCTCGAAGCCGACACGCCTCAGCCGCAAACTCGCGATCGTTATGGTGGCTACACAGGCGTCTTTACCGCGCTCCTCGAAGCAGCGGCCAAGCCCAAGAAGCTCTCTGACCTCGTCACCATCAAGGGCTACGATGTTGTCAACGAGCTGTACTCATACCCCGCGCTCGAAGACATCGATGCGATTCTCATCACTGGTTCTCGACACACGGCATTCGACAACGACCCTTGGATCTTGAAGTTGGTCGAGTACACAAAAAAGGCTATTGCTTCGAATCGAGTGCGTGTTGTAGGCGTCTGCTTCGGACATCAGATCGTCGGTCGTGCCGAGGGTGCCAAGTGCGGCAGGAGCAACAACGGGTGGGAAGTTGCTGTTACAGAAGTTGATCTGACAGCCAAGGGTAAAGAAGTGTTTGGGTTGGACAAAATGGTGAGTTTGGAGCCTGCGCCGTTATTTGTACGACGATGGCTAACTTTGTTTCACAGCGCATCCACCAGATGCATCGCGATATTGTCGACGCATTCCCCAAGAACTCTATTGCTCTGGGCTCCAACGAGATTTGCGAAGTTCAAGGATTCTACTCCCCCGGAAAGTACATCACAGTGCAAGGACACCCTGAATTCACCGAGGAGATTATTTCTGAGATTCTCTTCAACCGTCATACCGTTGGTATCTTTACGGATGAAGTATATAACGATGCCATGAAGCGTGCACCTCTACCTCATGATGGAGTTGCCATTGCCAAGGCCTTCCTCAAGTTCTGGCGAGAGGGATAAGGAGTACCACAAAAACTTCAAGTGTATGATTTAGTAAAGAGGAGGACAAGCGTTCGAATTACATAGGACGATGTACACGATGCACGAATCTGTCTTGGTAGACTAATGAGAGAACCGACTTTAGACCTTTTTGATATGGAATACCCAATTCAAACGCCTGCTTGTACTTTTGATCTAGTGTATTTAACATAAATGACCTTTAAATCTAACGCCTACCAATGCATAACACGTGTCGTAGATGAAATCACCAGGACCAATCGTTGTAACCCGGGGTATCATCCTCCATGCCTTTTAACGCCGTCATATGCCAACCCTCATATATCAATCATCTCTATCCCACCAGTCAGCAGTTGCTCTGGTCGCCTTACGATCCTGACCAGCCCGACGCTCCATCTCCCACTCGGCTTGTTCTTGTTCTCGTCTCTGCTTTGCGAATCGTGAATCGAGTGTCATTTCCTCTCTTGTGCGGCCTACCCTCGCACCTACGTCGGGAATTGCCTGACTCTTTTTCCAAAACTGTAGGTTGCACCGCTTGAAAATTTGGCTGTACGCTTGACTATGTTTCCAAGGCTTCTCCTTTAGGCAAAAGACCAAAGAATCAGCCAAACCATGAAAACAGAGAAAGACGATGCTGGCCAATCTCATGCCATAGGGTGCTCCTTTACCATATCCTGTGAGTTGCACAATAAATGGCAGGATCCAAATGACAACATAGACAATAGGATATATAAAGAGTAATCGGAGTTGGCGCAAAATCTTCTCGCGCGTCTTGACAGTACCGGGCGCGTTGATATCGCTCTGAGTCAAAACAAGGTCGTTCTCCGAGCTCTCTGGACGCATCCTCTTGCGGTCAAGTATGGTGAATAGGTTGGGAATAGATGGCGGAGAATTTGTAGAAAGATATGAAGACTTTCGCGTCACCAAGGGCGGTCTTGTTACTGGAGGTGCTTGGGTTTGATGCTCAGGTTTCGTGTAAATGGTTGTAGGGGTAATCACGTCATCAGAATCCCATCGTGTAGTTCCGGTAGAATTTTGAGAATCGACTTCTGCTTGCTCTGACTGCGAGGCCAAATCAGTGCCATGGTTAGCCATCCACATCTGCGCTGATCCTCGGCGAGCCATCCGCGCCGAGTGAAGCTTGGAATGCGTGCTTGTAGGCATGTCCAGATGAAATGAGTTGAGTGTAGATAGAGAGGGCCTGACAGGGTCTTCGGCAATGGTGAATGAATTCCGTTGCGAAGTGTTGGACGATGGGATCAGTCCGTGGTATTTAATTGTTGGTGTCGGAGGAACAGCTGCTACTGGATGCTGTATTGGTTCCAGGCTATCGAAGCCGGACATTTTAGACAGAGTATTTCTTGAACTCTCGTTTCCCGCACCAAACTGACTCATCAGTACACGGACGTAAACGTATACACCTATACATAGAAAAAGAATGATTGCAAAGGCGAGGTAGCGAGGAATCCAAGAAAGGGCAAGTCGTTTCCACATGGGGTTGAATGGAAGATAGCAGAATTGGCCTGTGTTGACGTATCCGGGACCTTCAATAAATGCTAGTGAAGCCATCACGACTGGAAGGATGGCGGCGAAAGCATAGGCCGCTTTTCGGTAGGGGTAAAGACCCTGCTCGCCACGAAAAATGAATAATGCAGTATGAACTGAAATGAGAGCGACAGACACATCGGATGCCTCTATACTTAGGGCAAGAAAAAATCCGCTGACTTGGCAAAATGTTTCGGTTGTTTCGATTTTGCCGGCAACGAGTTCGACGGCTGGGAACAGAAGTAACCAGAAAGATTTAAACATGTCGCTGTAAATAAGCAGCATAATGAGGCTTCGAATGTTAGAAAGAGACGGTCAATTCTTCGGTGGCACTCACTCATGGCGAAAACTTCTCCTCATACGGAAGAACCAGAAAGAAGTAACTATTGTTGCGAGGATACTGGCGGATGCAACAACAAGCGTCGCAACGTGTATCGCATAAGTTTGGTCTGGAGTAAGCTGAGCCATGGTGAAATGTTTTACTCGTCGTGGCTCGAGAGCCTGCAATGAGGTTGTCCATGGTGAAGTTGAAAAGCCCGGGGCTTCGCCTTGAAGCCAGGGAGGCATGGTGGAGATGATGATGATATGTATGCGGGTGGATATTAAGATGGTCGGTCCGTTATTCGCGGGATAGGTACGTAATACTTGGGATGGTGGTGATGCTGGTCACTAGCGTTGTAGACCTGTCGATATCTTGGCGTCGAAAAAATATTATAATATTATACAAGGGCGAATGATAAACACCAACATCGCGGAGTGTGGTCCGAGGTTGAAACATGGAAACGACATCCCACTTGGAACAGGGATGAATCGAGGGATTAGGTCCTTAAGACTTGAATGCCTCAGAACCAGATCTATTAACCGAAACTCTAAGAACCCGAAGCGAAGAGAATGACGGTGGATAAGATTTGTTAGTGTTGTCCGCTTTAAATGACAGGTTGAATCCTTTGTCTGGTGTCAGCCTCTAAGAATTTGACTTTGATCTTCGTTCCTGCCATTTCTCAGGAAAACCAATTCCGCCCACTTTGGTTGGAAGGAAGGAGCAACACAGATACGTCCGGAGACGGGATGGTGCAATTTTAGGAAGGCCAAGCGCATCGAGTTAACGGCAAGACCCAGCCTGTACTTGCTTTTGAGCATCGTAAAACTTCCACTAACACTACATTCTATCTTCAATATACCCGGGTGCTTTCTTTTGACAAGGTCTCGACTCGAAACAAACTTGCTTATGAATGTTGATCCATACAGAACCCTGGTTGCCAAGGGAGAAACGGGAGAAATCAGAGACACGGGACATCAACAGACAATAATTGAACAATGACGATTTCTCATCCATTCCACTCCAATGAACCATTTCACCGACATATTTAGTGGAAGAAACAAGAAGCGACCACAAACGTGACATATGACATTTGTTGTCCACACCGCAACAAACAATTTCTCTCGTCAAAACCAACCAAGTGACAGCTCAACTCAAACGCCCTGGGCTAATTGCACACAAGGGCAACACCTACAAGGCACACAGGGCGAAGCGAACCCATTCAAGACTCTTTCCGCGTGCCACATCCGTCGAGGCGCGGCTCTAACTGACATCATTTTGCAATCTCATTGGCCGAGACATGACAATTTTCCGTCGAAAGCGAGACACACCCCTTTGCGGCCAATCGAAAGAGATACAGTCTAGACCGTCTGCCGAATCGCAGGGAACAGAGGGGCGGGTGTCGGCATTCAAGTGAACCCAACAAATCTCAACGAGTATGCATGTCACTATGGATTTGCAGTGGCAGCGGGATGGTCAAGCAAGTCAAAGTCTGTTTCGGTTCCTGGATTTTCTATGAATTGAAGGTCAACGAAGTCAAGACGATGGATTGCAGTAAATCGCTACATCGTGGGCAATAGTTGCGATAGGTCGCCCAACATCCTTGGCCTCAGCTCCGATTTCCTATTCATCGTCTAGATCGCCAATCGTGTCCCCGCATTTTCCCAGCGATCGCTGCAGGGTTCTTGGCTATTGAACTCTCCAACAAAACCTGGGCTGACCTTGGCATGTTTGTAGCAAACAAACACCATGGTTTTTGCTCTCTTCCGCATATTTGACTCTTGTTCCTGCCTATAACCGGAGGCGAAACTTGCAAACGACCAACCAACAGAAATTTATTCGCCTCTCTATTACCCATGCCAAGAACTGAGTCGCGGGTTCCTGAACGTCCCAGACATGATTCAAGGCTATCACACATTGTCTCCACCATCGAAGCTCTACTAACGTCGGGGCCGATAAATTATGAGAAAACCCTTTCTGCTGACCATCCCCATCACAGTCATAGAAGGACCGCACTCGTGCAAAGCTTTGCTAGCTCCTCTCAAACCACCGTTTGCCACGAGGCTGGGTCCAAAAACAAGACGCCGTCCCTTTTACTATAGCCTTTCTCCGTTTTTACAACACTAAAATCCACATCGCTTGCATTGCGGCTCTTATGAACGGGAAAACCGGGCATTGCGAGTTGGTGCTTTCGAACAGATCTTTCGACTTATGATCAATGAGAAACGAAATTGGAGAACCCCTTCAAGATTCCATGCTCTGGATTTCACTTGGACGAACTCGTTCTATTTCCAACATCAATCCTCCAACTGGGGTATTCATGGACCGACGCTACGCAGTGCATTCCAGTCACGTCCTGGCTTTTGACCCAACTCGGCAGGGTCCTACGAACACTTTCTGTCATTCCGAGGTAAATTTGGTGCGCTAGCGGGCAAGAGAAGTTGGTCTTTGGGGTGCAAAAGAAGTGACCTGATTTAAGTGAGCTAGACTGATAAATTTGTCTGTTATGCTTCTAGCCCAAGGCCTCGCCAACACGAGAATCAAGCATTTCTGCCAACGTCGGAGAGATAACTAATCCACAGAGTTTGCTGATCAATTTGCGATCCGCCTGTTCGTGACGCTTGAATGGAGAAGAAAGGTTCCGTGCCGAAGCTTCCATCTGATATGACGGCACCATTGACCGCATTACGTCTGACTACTGTTGCGTCAAGTGTTGTCGATCCCGAGATCTGCGAGACTATCAACTAATTCTGAGAATTCAATGATAAAACACTGGTAGAAAGGAACGCAACACCCGTCCAACACAAACCTCACACTATCTCAATCAAATATCCCGACAATCTCTATTCTTTACTTCTTTGGGTCGAGCCGCCGGTATGTGTCATTGCGGAACCGTGAGCAGAATGCGGACTTGTCGTACGAAATAATCTGGTCTCGACCAGTTGAACGTTTGTTCACGTGCGCAAGCAGTCATTTGCGAGTCTAGATTCCGAGCATGTTCGAGAACAGAACTAGCATTTTCGCTCAAGAAGCGTCGGGCCTTTGTCGGCATACTGCTCTCCGACATGCCCGGTTGAGAATATGTATGTTCTACAGTGCCAAGAGAGGTGATCATGCCAAAACAAACCTATTGTTCTTGAACAGGGTCTGGTCTTTCGGGGATAATGTTATTGTTGATGGATTCACCTCCACTATCTCTAGTCTAGGAATTCGGGAGGATGTTGTCTTGATAACCGGGGTTTCGGGTTAATACATACCACGAACCAACAGAGACAGGTCTGGCTGGTGATGGTTGCGTGTTGGCTCGGATGAACGTCCTCTTTTTGAATGAGTTGAGCGAAATTGGTATTTTATGGGGGCTAAGCTTGTTGTCCTGTCATTGTTGGTTGTCACTCAACTGTTCTGATATGATTCGGCAACTATCACAATCTCAAGCAATACGAGGTCAGTGGTTACATTTTTTCATATCGCATATTCTGATCATACCCTCAGACTACCTAGATAAAGATCCAAGATGACTCCAGACACAATTCCTTCTAATACAAGCAGCAACTCCAACCCCGTCTAAATACTCCTTCCAAGTGTCCTTGGTCTAGAAAAATGAGAAAAACAAGAGAAGTTTTCAGCATTCTCGTGTATAACTGTTGTTTCCGGACACCTGTAAACGTCTTTTCCCTCAAATGTATGCTGAGCTTGATTCTTCTTGACAGGGGACAACTCAGACAGATTGTCATGGCTTAACTGTATCGTTCAAGCAGGGCTGTCACTTCTTCGTAGAGTCGAACTTGGCACCGGGGTCTGAAAGCCTCACACCCCCGGTAGAAGCAGTACCGATCTTAGAAGTGTCGCTTTTTCTGTTAGGCGTATGAACGTTCTTCATTGCCATCTCGTTCATTACATAAGACAAGGAATCGTGCGGAGTCCTAGTGTTGCTCTGAACATTGGAGGGATTGGGTAGAGGTGAAGGCGGCTTGACATTGAAATCACGAACAGAACTTCCTTCTAGGTCAAAACTGAAGCGTTGATCAGGCTGTATTCCTGGAATGTCACCTGGGAGCTCTGAGGGTTGCGGAAACGTTGGCAGGACGTCATTATTCTTGGGTGGTGGACTCTTAGATGGCAGGGGGGTAGGTGGAAGTTGAAGATTTCCGGTTTGTCGAGCTGCTTCAGGCTTCTTCTGGTCCAAAGTTGGATTGATCGGATGGTTTGGCCTGGGATGATGAAATGTGTCGGGTTGAATAGTCGGTTGAATAGTCGGTTGCAACTGGTGATGTCTGCTTTGATCCGGAATCTTGGACGCATCGTATGGATGATGTATCTCGAAATGATGAGATGTGTCGGGTGGACTAGTTGGTTGCACTGAGCAATGTTTGCTTTGGTCCGGAGTCTGAGCTGCCTTGCGTCGAACTGTCTGTTGTGCCAGCACCAGTCCACCGTCGTCGGACGTGTTTGACTTTTCATCATCGTCTTTCCCCTTGTTCTTGTGACTTTTGTGTTTCCAAACCTTCCATATAGCTGCGATGAAGAGGAATAAAAGTGTAATCATGATACCTGCTAAGCCACCCTTGCTCACGCAAATATCGTCCTTGGAGTGATCGTGGCTCTCCTGACTAGGAGCGGCTGATTCCACCGAAGAAGTGTCCGCCTCAGAAATTGTGTCTAGGGTGTATGAAGTCAGGAAGCTTGAGATGGCGGCAGTTGTAATTGCGGTAGCTGAACTGACACTTGTACTCGTGACAAGACTTTGTTCAGTACTGTGTGTAGAACCCGGCTCCGGAGGATAGTCATAGCCCTCACCAAGAAACAATTCTGCGTTTTTGGAGTCGTCGCTCAGCCTGGCTGCTCGCAATTCTCTACCTGGACAACCACCAGAACAAGGATCCACAGCACAACATCCCATGAAAGAAGATGTAGACCAGGAACAAGCATGCCAAGCAACATCGACATTGTCGTTGGTGCAAGCTTGAGACGGGATGTACTCCTCATAAGCTTTGTCGAAGCTTGCAGCGTAGAGACGCTGGTCAGGACAGAGTCCCTTTCTGGCTCCACAGGGATTGATGCCACAGCATCCAATGAATCGGTTGGGGTCGTTTTTGCAGATATGAAATGTACTGCCGGACGGACACTCAAGGCCTAAGCCTTGGATGGGGTCGTTGTCGCGCATGGTTGAGGTTGAAGTCTTGGTGGTTGTTTCGGTTGACACAAGACTCAGGGCCTCCGAAAGGGTTATCACGAAAGAAGATTTAGGAGTAACCGAGAAGAATCGTTGTAGATAATTTATACCGTGGCTCTTCGATCGTTGCTGGACTGATGTCTTTGTTCATACAGGCTGCCATATCACTGCGGGCTGGCCGATTGACGTTATACTAAGTATGCACATCATAAAACCTCATTCAAATGTTAAATGTATATCACAAAGATTCTATTGTTATATATTGTTGTCTTTACGTCGCGTTCCAAGGATTCTTTGTATATCCTTGCAACAAGACATAAGGGTCTGAAGGACTAGCTCAATGCACCGTAAAAGTGAAAGGGCACGTATAAAGAATTTATCTCCAGATATGAGAAATGACAAAATTAAGAGAAAGAGAATGTTTGGCAGCCGTATACTGGGTTCAGTCAGATATCTACTCTTTGAGCATTGTTGTTCGCACAGGAGACGGACATAGAGCGAAGACCAACTCTAGAACTGGGCCGTGGAAGGCAAGGTATTCATTAAACTATCGGCATTAGGCCTTGCCTAAAATACTGGCCAGCCTGAATTGTTGATCTATGAAGAACTCAGGAACTTCACCAATAATGGGTATCGAATCGTTTTTACGACACAGACATCCGGAGTCACTGTCTGATGATGCCCTCTTGAAGACAGTGGTTCAGTCAAGACAACTCAACCGATTCAGTGTCAAGAGACAATGGCTCGACGCATACGACCTACAGAACAAAAACAGTATACAAGTGAGCATATCAAGGGGGACAAGGCCCTCTCCAGCAAGGCTAGGAGCCTTGAGAGATCAGCCTTCTGTAGCAGCTTCTTTCTGCTGCTGTTGCCTCTGCGTATGTTATTGTTGTCGTTGGTAGTGGTGGTGGTGTTGTTGGTGTTTCTGCTGCTGTGGTGACTGTTATTGTTGATTGCATCTAAAAGGCTGCTCATGGCGAACAAACACTTGGATACAATGTTATTGTTATAGTAGGCTACCCACAGCTTCTATGTTATACAATGTTTCATGTTTCTTTCATTGGATAGTACAAGTAAAGGACGCCTCTCGCCTACAACTTCAATATATAAACCCAAATATACACAAACTTTGATAAGCGTTAGACAAAGTGACTGGATAGCTAGAAATTATATTGCATAGAAGCGAAAACTCAATGATAAAGAACACTTGTTCTATGCCTTTCTTCCCCCTCTTTGCTCTCTCATAAACACACATACCTCTAACAAACAACTACAAACAAAACACTCTTCCACATCTTCAAACAAAACACTTCTGACAAACCATCTAAAATGGGCAACTGTCTCTGCAGAACTTCCGATCCGGAAGAATCGAATCAACAAATAGTTCTTCCTAATCGCACCCAGCCAATGTATAGCGCCAAGCCAATGTATATATACCAATTCCCAGCATTTTAGCAAACTGCTTACGAAAATATCTAGCTCGAGTGACAGATGTTTCCTTAATGTGGATGCTCCTACCACTCAGGAATCACTTGCCACGGTGATTATTCAGGATGATGAGATTACACCGGTCGAGCCTACACCGGTCGATATTGCTGTGTGCACTATGCCTAACAAGGTGCATGCTTAGGGGTGGTTTTTAAGACGGGAGTGATGCTGAAAGGAGAACGGATTGGAAGAGGTACGATAGTTGACGACTACAATCAATGGTGATGCTAATCTTTATAAGGCTAGATGATTTGAAGGGGATTGACTTTGTTGTCCGCGACGTTATACCGGCTCAAACAAGGTAGAATAAAATTCTAGGCTTCCACCTAATATTACAACACTCATATACAAACACTCTACTCAATGACAATATCCTCTCCTAACCGTCGAAGAGGTAATTCCTCCACCAATTTCTCCAACCGTCCGCATCGCTTGACCACCTCTTTTGCCTCTTCAGGAAATCCCATCCTCATCCTTCCCACTCTCTCCCACACGACCCGTCCTTCCCTTTCTATCCTCTCCACGACAAGAAGCATCACCAGCGCCTCTTCCACAAACCATAATACAGTCATTTGTTCACCTCGAGCATGCCTCTCAATATACTCCCTCATCGATACCGCACCGCGACTCATCCGCACGTCGACGCTGACACGGTTAAAGATCCATCCGTCGGGGTGGGATCGCGCTTTCACACGATCTAGCACGAAAGGATTGGGCACGTGAATTCCGTAGGGTCGGATATGCAGGTTGGGTGGAGAAGGGGGCATGCCTGTCACAGTTGTTGAAGCGCCAAAGTCATACGCCACGCTTCCATCGCGGTTAACGAGGACAATGTTGGGAGAATATGTCCACCGTATAGAATTGGGGTCGTTTCGTGACACATGTGTGGCGGTGACGTAGTGATGGTGATTATACTTGCGCTGAATAGCTTTACTGTCTGGATCAACCACCGTGATAGACGAGTACATATCAACAGGTCCCTTCCAGCCAGCCCAAGTCCAGCTGGGCATGTGTGAACGGCGTGTTGCTATGACACCATCTTTGTGATGCCAGAAACATGTCGACAGTGCAAAGATGTCGCGCGTGCGCGGGAGCCCTACAATTGCAGGTCCTTGATCCAGCTGTGGCGCCCAGAGCGGAACGCCCAAGATATTGAACATTTTCCCATGTCCAATGGTGGTCTCTAGACGCCTCAAAATACCGAGGAAAGCATTCAGCGAATCGTGGTCGTAGGTTAAATCTCGTCGGGTATAGTTTCCAATATGTTGATCGGCCTCTCGGAAGATACTCAATGTGCTTGGGTCTTCAACCTTGCCGGGGAGTCTCTTCCAACGCTCCCAGCTTCCGTCGACAAAAGACACGCCATTAAACAGACCAGGCCTCATAAAGTCAAACATGCGCTGCTGCTCCATATCGTGGTAAAGTTCAAGTGGCAGAATGAGCGACTCGGGACAGCACATGCCTTCGCATTCCCAGTACATTTGCTGATCTGTAAAAATGAGCCGACGTCGAGCGAGAAGACCTTCTTGGTAAGTCCAGCCTCGTTGGTACCACTTTGAGTCTTTGATGGCTATCCTTGGATCTGGAAGACTTGATACGAGTGTGATGTTGGAGTTGACGAATTCATACTTGGGCTGCGGTGGTCGTGTTCTTGAGCCTACTCCAGGTAAACCATAGTCGGCATCTTCACCGCACGCTGCAACAATGGCCAGGATTGCACCCTCAAAGATTTCATCCATCCTGGTGATCTGCTGCGTCCGTTCGGCTGGTTGTAGCTGCTCCATACAAAGACGATCGACCCAGAGGTATCTGATGCCAAGATCTTTAGACGCAATGACAGCATCCCACACAACCTTGGGCCAAGTCTCTGTCTTTGTGTTTCCCCATACATAACTCAATGCCGCGTATCGTTCCTGGATTGATGCGGAGACAACCTGCGGGGGGTTCTTTGCACAGTCCACGAGTTTGAATCCTGGCATCTCACGAGTAATTGGTCGCCGTCCACATCGTCCCTGGTGGTAAAATTCGCAAAACCGTAGCCACTCCTGTCCAATACCCATATCAATAACATCCTCTAGCTCACGACCCCAGATACCCCGCTTTTGCCATCCGTTATTCTCGGACATGGAGTTTGCTCGTGAATGCCTCCCTTCTGATCTTGCGCTGAGAAGATCATTTGTAGGCGCTGCATCAGGCAACGTTCTGTAAAGCATTCCCGAACCGCGAAACCAGTCGGCGCTCACATCCCAGCTCAAAGCACCATCACCGCTCTTTTTAGGCACAACACCCAGGAAAGCCGGACTCACGCCCTTCATCTTATTTTTGGAAGCGTGGCCTTGTTCAAACATGGTGTTGTCGTCAATGAGATAATTAGTATCTCTGCTGGAAAAGCCAGAGAGATATAGGTCTCCTTCACCCTCGCTGGGAATGTGGACTGAGAGAAACAGCTTGCAAAGAGGACATTTTGTGATGAAGCGGTTTTCTTCGAGGTCCTTTAGTCGGCCTAGAGAATGCTCCTTGTTCTCGAAAGTGTCTGCAGAAGTGGGATTTAGAGCTCTTGTAAAAAAGTCATCCATGGTATCGAATGTAGAGTCAATGTCAGCGGCCCAACCAGCACAAGCAGTGCATAGATTCGGATCTTGAGGCTGACCTCCTGATCTATCAGAATGAGCAGAAGGACTGCGACTCTTGCGACCCCAACTGATGCGACGTATGAGGGAAGCTCTCCTGGGTTCACGAACATCATCAGCCGGAGGGGGATCCACAGTTAGATGTTGCATCATATTCTTGAGAGGGTTCCGCGACCGACGCCTCTCTACGCCGCCCGGAGAGACGGGCGGCGTGATGGTCGGAGTTCCAGGATCTAGTGTCTCTGGCATTGTGATTGAGATAGCAAGTTGGTGTTGACCGTTCAAGCTCCGTGATTATCGGGGGATGACCGGTGTCTAACAACCCCCGTTTCGGCTCCTGGAATCCGGTTCTCCACTCTTAAACTTGGCGCGCGCCTGAAATTGATTGATTGATTGATGAGGATGGGGCTCTTTTTTTTTTCTTATCCCAGTTCCGCCGCTAAAAAAAGAGTAGTAATAGCGGTAATGGCAGGGATTCTATTATTAGTGGCGCCGACTTTGAATATAGGGGAAATGTTGAGGAAGGAGAAATCGTAGAGAGAAAAGAGCAGAAGAGAGGAGAAGAAAAGGGTATTGAAGTAGAGATTAAAGAGTTTATGAGTAGAAGTCGGTAAGAGGCTTAGACTTTCAGTGCCTATAAAAAGAAAAAGAGCCGCCAATTCTTGAAATAAAACGGGTATTTCCAGAAGGAAGGAACAACACTGACTGCAAACGCGGCGCAGGTTGGCTCGTGAGGCGGGGCTCTAAAAGGCCAAGATTTGGGGGCCAACAAAGAGAATGATGCAGTAAAAGAAGAAAGAAGAAGGGGAGAGAGACACGGTTTCTAAATAGAAAGATGGTGACTACAACTTGTGGTCAATTGATCTATATCAGCAGAGATGAAAAAAAGAGCGAAATTCCATCCGAGATGACGACGACAAGGGGTTTCCGCTCGCCAACTGAGACAAGGGTCAATAGTTGGTTCTCTAGAAAAATATTAATATAGGGAGACTATATTTTGTAAGATTGAATTGATGGGATTTATTGGGCACGAGGCTGACGGCGACACAGCCTCATTTGAGGGGTACTTGGCATCAGAATTCTCAACCAACAGCTTTATATTTTATATTCTGGGAATACAAGTCACTGATAACTATGTGATTAAAGACGTTTGTTGTTGTGCATCATTTCACACATGACGTAGTTGTATCATTCTAACCGTGAAACATGTTCCATCATAACCTGTCACTCACAGCTCCTACGCCGGAGTGAATAAATCTCACAGGATCAGAATCAGAATCAGGCTGAGCAAATAGACGCAAAAAACCTCCACCATGTTTCGTCTGATCTGCAGCTAAAAGCTGATCATTTTCAACCCTCAGCGGGTACAGTAACACGGGTCCACTCTCTTCGAGTACAAACCTATTTCTTACTCATCATGTCTTTCTCATATCTGACCCGATGTTCAAAGAATTCATATTCGATAGACATCAAGGTTTCTGTATGTAGACACGGTCTGTATGGAAATAGACCCCTTGTTGTAGATCTCGAAGCGGGGAAACATTGCTTTTTCCTACCTTTGCTTTGCGCCATCATTGTCACTTTCACTATTCATCTCTGCGCTGTCTCTCCTCTTTGACCACAGCCTATCAATACCCATAATGTCCACATCACAATATCTTGGCTCGGCCCGTCGCGTTGGCCTTTGGTGGGGAAGCGCCAATTGTCGGGGCTTGAGTCGTCAACCACCTTCACAAACCGTTGGTCAAACCAACTGGAACTAATTGATCTAGATCATCATGTAGGGCGGCTATTAGATATCCTGTAGAAATATCATCTGATATCAGTCTTGGCGTGTGACGTTGTTAGCCCAGGAGCTAGGAAACTCTAATTGACTTCACTCTTCCCTGTCTCCGCCAACACTAAGGCAACCAAGATTGCCGTTAGTATGCGTATCCAAAGAGCTTGAGGTAAATAACGAGTCAATACATCACATGTGAACAAACACTAGTTCAAGGCATGCAAGCTTCAATTTGTATCTACCACTGTGCTACCATCGAAAATTGGCCGTCACAGCTACTCTCGCATGTTTGTGCCATTTCTATTCATTGTTTCCATTCTCATATCCGTCCGACTTGCTTGGTGAGAGCTCGCTTTGAGGTGCTCCTCATGATGTATCAAGGAGACATTGTCGCGACCGTGATTGAAAGCCAAGTGTTGTCAGGTTTGGATAAGAAAGAATTTAGTGCTATCATTTTGTTAGAGATTATTCAGTAGTCACCATAATGGATACTCACCTTGCAGCAAGAGCAAGCGCTGGTGCAAGAAGCATCGGCGTGGTTGCAGCAAGAGCTATAGGGTGTTAGTCAAATGTTCATTTTGACCAGTCTCATCCCAAGTTCATAGAACTCGATTGGAATGACCAGCTAGGAGACTCACCAGGGAGACATGTTGAAGATGTTGGTGAAGAAAGACTTCGAAAGGGTTGTAAAAGTGTGTTGAGTTTGTGTTGAAGAGTGAATAGCTTGTTGGATGAAGAATAAAAAGTCGAGTTTGAGGGAGATCAAGCGCCCTTCTTATACTTGATCGAGGCCACTATTGATCCCACTCGTAAACGTTTCACGTCCTTTATCAGACATCAGTTGCCTGATTATCGCATGGCAGGGTGTGGGTATGGGCGTGTGAAGACAGTAACTCCACTCCATGTCGATGTTGCCCGACCTGGGTGAGCATTTCCATCATTCATCCAAGGGTCTTCTCTTCAAAGTAACCCTACCAATACCCTCACCCCGCATGCCAATGTGCAATGCGGGATATCATGTCCCTGCAATTGGCCCATATTATGTAAAGTGGTTGCGCCGAATTTACGGTGCAGAACGAGCTCTCCACTGTAGTCAAGCTCTCACCCAAGCTCAAGCTCCATGAGTTTCGATTCGCGCCGTGCCGGAATGCAACCACTGCCCCAAAGTACTGGATGGCGAGATCATGGCAGGTTGCCGGCCAGCGAATGATGGTGTAGTACAGTAACACGACCCGTATCAAGTCCAATGGTTCCTGGCCTAGGGTTATTCAACAGCAAACGAAGTGTGGACGTCGAAGCTGTTTCCTATAACCGGCATGATTAACATGTTGAGGCCTGCCGCAGAGCTTGTGGATGGATCGAGGTAGGAGGGATTCGCCACGTAATGCCATCCGATTCAATGTGCAATGGTGTGTTTCTAGAGACATGTCGATTATCTCTTCCTCTAGCTTGGGCTGGGTTCCAGTTTAGTCTAGCTGCCAGGGACAAGGCGACGTTCGAAGCAGGTCATGCTTTCATGGAACTCGGCGACTAATGTCGGAAAAGAAGTAAATGTGGGGGTTCGATTAGGCCGGTTGATGGAGAACGGGAACGGTAGTGGTTACGGCGAGCCGGGGACCGATAAAAATGGGTTCCGTTTTCTCACCCACACCGGTGAGTATGAGGAGGAGGAGTATCCAATATCGAGCGATTGATATCACACTCCAAGACCCTGCGTGAAAAATGGGGTACTTCCCAGTACGGTATATTAAGTAGCCTCGTCCTGTACGTGGACGAATAGAGACGATCCATTTCCGGATGTGGGTACACGGAGTGAGTTGGTGTAAAAGAGTAAGATGGGAATGGATTCATTGTGAGCATGTGAGAGATAATCGACTTGAGAAGCGGGGTGAGGCAACCAATAGTAGAATGCTTGGTGTGCGTGAAGGTCATCATGGCAAAGTTATCCAACGACAATCGAGTAACGTTTGCCGCCGAAATAAACATTAACCGTATCATGCAGCAGATATCAGGATAGACTAGCTCAATATCACGGTATGTGAACGTGACGAGCCAGTGTGATGAACAGTCCTATCAACAAGACTATGGCCATGTGTGACATGCATTGCATAGGCAAAGCACATAGTGAGACGCGGAACCATGAGGGATAATCGAAACGTGAACGTGGATGGGGGCCACAAAAGCCCGAAACATGGACCGTTCAGATACAACATGCTTTGAACCATTCATGCATGCATCCCACGCATGTATCTTTAGTAGGATTGGGTAGAGGTGTTGGAAAGAGATCATTGGCTCTTGCACCCAACTCAGTATGCAGATGATAGAAAGGGAAGCACAAGGCAAAGATAGAGTTTATGCTTGGAGACCACAAGATGAACTATCTTGAATGTGTAGAAATTTGAGCAAACATACAACTAATATGCTTGTATGATAGCCTTTAGTCATGAGAACCATCGGGCTACCGGGGGCGTGGGCGTGGGAGTCTGGGAAGCCGATCGACAAGATGGGAAAGGAACCGACCCACGTCTAACGCGGCAACTATTGAAAGCTGCCAAGATGACGATAGAGACTCCAAGGGGAAAGATGCCGGATTGCCAGATGGGCCGCGATAAAGCGAAAGAGAGAAAAGAGAGCGGATACTTACCTCTGCGCATGAGTGTCGCACCATCATGCTGAGCGATATGGACTTGTCTGTAGTGTCATCTTCAACACCATGTATCTGGTGAAGCAACAATACGATCAAAGACAAGCAGCCCATCATCTTCTGCTGTGCTACTCACAAGTTCTACATCATCATCACAACAGTCAGTCATCACACTCGGCAAAACTCCAGCACCCCGGCAGGCAGCATATCCTCGCGGGTGAACCAAGGCCTTCCCCGATCATCGTCGAATCGGTCCGTAATATTGTCTTCAAGAGGTATTCAAGTCCGTCTGGTCAGGTTGCGATCAAGGCGTGGGTTGATGAAACAGGTCCTCGGCAGCTCGGCTGACAGGAGTCGGGATGCTTCCTCGTGGGGGCACGATTCTCTTTACGCCATCGTGAAATGTAGGAACAAGGCGTCCACTCGGATGGGTCCATGGGGGCTTTGGATCATGCGAGGTGATGTCGATTAGGGAAATATTGTTGTTCGACCGGAGGCTCAAGGTTGAATCCGAGGGGAGACAGAGAGACGAGGACAAAGGGAGATGGGGTCTCGATAGTGTAATTCTCTTTCGCCTGATATTTGTGACGATGGAAGATGTGAGTTGGTTAATTGTCATTTCTCGATCAAGAAAGGAGCTCCTTCTTGTTCAATCTTCTCGAGGTCCAAATGGGAGTTGAGCTTGTATACAAGCTCATAGCAAACAGGGAAGGAGCGGCCTTCCCTTAGGTGTTGCGCAACACCTCATTATAAGCAAGGCAAGTGCCTTGAGACTTCATTAAGTCGAACAACTCAACCAACAGGGACGGCCTCATTCTTATACTCAATCTCACCGACTTAACCTTATCAAACAACCATAGGGTCTTCCCGCCAGAAGCGGCAATGGGTCGCTTTGATGCACGAATTCAGCGACTCGACGTACCCTCTGATACTCTAAATCCATTGATCTACTCTATTCTCTGGCTGTTTTGGTGTAGTTGTGTGGTCTTGAGTGAGGAAAAGTCATCAGGGTTGACCATCAAGGTTCGCATATGTCTATCCGGGTTCTCACAACTCTGCAGACCCAGATAGGGCCGTTTGCATGATATTAGTGACCAGATGGAAGGATACATGGTAAATGCGTTATAGAAAGTATGTAAAACTTGTATTTTATATCTTGGAACTAAAAGTACCTCTATGGGTAGGAGGTGATCAAGGTGTCTGGTACAGTGATGGTAGCAGTGATAGCCATTCAGGTTAGGATTACTAAACAGTTTATCCATGGCCTCATTTCAAACGTCTTGAAGAATGCTCGACTTTTGGATACATTCAATTTACTCGGAGATTCTTTGTTCTTCCTGATGTGGCAAATGCTAGCACTTTATCTGCCCAAACCAACACTCTCTCACTCATAACGATACGACCACAACTAGGCTATATATTTCTCTTGTTTGATAGATAAGAGTTAGTAGTTCGAGAGACATCTTCTCAATATACATAATCCGTACAAAATACGTCCTGAAAATTCAAACAAGTCATCTTGCTTCAAACCCGATCCAGGGGCAGCAGAAATAAGTTACTCTGCCATTGCAATGACTTGACTGGGGCACGATACAACAAACTATATATATACTATGGTAGTCATACTGGAAAATGTCAAGACCATCGTTGTACAACTTACTTCTCAGCCTCCTGTCGCTAACATATACAAAAGGACACAAGCATCGAGTATTACATCCCATGAAGATCCGGAGTGTTTCATATGAATAAATATGCTTTATCAGTTTATTAACCATCAAGATAACTTCAACCTTTGATAAACTCCCAAATGGAACGATGCTATGCATGCTTTGCCAACTAACCCCAAGTACCTCCTCCACCACCACCTCTACCACCCTTCCTCTGCGCACTCAATCGCCAATCATCTTCCGTAGCGAATTTATTATAAAGCGGTTGAATCCTCTCCGCCTTCTTCCTCTTACTCAACCTATCCGTAGGTGCGACCTTGAAGAATGTTGGTGCAGCCTCAACGAGCCATTTCGGTTCAATGCTTGTCGTGCAGTGCATGTACTCCTTGCTTGTGAGAACAAGTTCATGATAAATGACCCACTCGGCTTGCTTGCCGAAAAGTGCGGAACTAGGGTGCAGATAGACGGGAGTACCCTCAATAAGGGTCTTGTAACCCTCCTGAGGATCCTTGCGGGCGGCGTTACGGAAGAAACCTGCGCAGAGAGCCCGGCGGACCTTTTCTGTAGCACGACCGCATGATTTGATGGGGTGCTTGTATCTGTCCATGATCTTGACGATTTGATCGCGGACATCCTTGGCTCGACGCATTGATCGCGCTTGAATAAAATTCTCAAAACACCATGGTGCTGAGTAGCCACTCGTCTTCCAAGAGTTGTATACATTGAGGAAGGTCAGATGATCGCCGTGAGGGTCGTGGAACTTGGCCTTCTTTTGGTCTGCCTGGGACTGCTTCTCCTTGGGTCGGTAAAAGACTGTGGGGATGTTCAGCATGGACACAATGCTAAGCACTTCTTCGGCGCAGTCGAGATCGACAGCAGCGATAAGAACCTTGGCGAGAGAAGGTTCCATAGGAAAGTCGGCCATTTTTCGTCCCAAACGAGTGAGCAGACCTTCGTCGTCCAGAGCACTGAGGGCATATAGCTCCTCCAACGCGGTAAGCATGGTATTAATCGGGGGCGGGTCCATAAAGTCAAAGTGGAGGAGGTCATTGATACCCATGGCTTTGAGCATAAGAATTGTGGTGGACAGGTTCTGGCGTTGGATTTCGGGAATGGTGGTCGGAAGCATTTCAGACTGGTAAGCTGCCTCGGTGTACAGGCGAAAACACTTTCCAGGACCTGTTCGGCCAGCACGACCAGCTCTTTGGTTCGCTTGGGCCTGGGAAATAGGCGTGACAACCAGTGAGTCCATACCAAGCTTGGGATCGTAAGCGTTTTGCTTGACGAAACCTGGATCGACGACGTAGTAAATCTCATCAATAGTGATGGAAGTCTCTGCAATATTGGTGGCGATGACAACCTTGCGGCTACCAGGAGGGGCGGGATCGAAAATTCGACTCTGCATTTCGGTTGGAAGTGACGCGTAGACGGGCAGAATGATCAGATCCGGAACATTGGGCCCCAAGGCTTTCATTCTCTCAAACAAAACCTCACAAGCCGTGTCAATTTCTTCTTGACCTGTTAAGAAGAGAAGAATATCACCCTTGGGTTCGGTAAGATGAATCTGCATGACTGTGACAAGTGCAGTATCCAAGTAATCAGATTCGGGTTCCCTAGAGTAAAGCACTTCGACAGGAAAGGTTCGACCGGGGATAGTAAAGATGGGACATTCGTTAAAGTACGCAGAAAATTTGTCGGCATCGAGTGTCGCTGATGTGACAATAACCTTCATGTCAGGACGACGCTTCAAAGTCTTTTTGAGGAGAGCAAACAGTACATCAGTGGCGATAGTACGTTCGTGAGCCTCGTCAAGCATGATGCACGAGTATCGGGACATGTCGGGGTCAACCAAAATCTCTCTTTGAAGCATACCGTCGGTCATGTACTTGATCTTTGTGGAAGGGCTAGTGCAGTCCTCGAATCGAATCGTGTATCCAACCTCTTCGCCGAGCTTGCAGCCGACTTCTTCAGCTACACGCTTGGCAACGGACATGGCAGCGACACGACGGGGTTGCGTACAACCGATCATACCATCGTTGGCAAAGCCAGCTTCAGCAAGATATTGTGTCAATTGTGTAGTCTTTCCGGATCCTGTCTCTCCGACAACGATAAGAATCTGGTTCTCGTGGACAGCCTTGATCAATTGGGTGCGGAAGGCAAACACGGGCAGAGACTCTCTTTGGTCCTTGATGCTCATATTCGTACGCTTGCCCAGAGACTGTCCCTTGGGAATAACAGCTTTCTTCCACTCGGGGACATCCTCCGCAGTCTGGTTCTTCCTAGCGTTCCGCAAATCGCTAGCAAACTTTCTCTTGTCGGGATCAGCCATAGGGTCTTGCCACTGCTGAGAAAGATTCTCTTTGGGTTCGTCCTTGGCAGCAGCATCGGCTTCTTGTTGTTTGAGTTCCTTGCGTTCTTTCGCCAAGTTGGTGCCTGACATTGCCGCTCGGTTCATAGAGCCATCAGGTGCCTTGACGACGCGAATAGGTGATAGCTCCAGGGACTGCTTGGTTTGTCCGGCCAAGAATGGTGGTTCTTCCTCACGGACTTCGATATCGACATCCTCTTCTAGCTCCATCTCGCCATCACCACGGAGAGTTGCGTTGTAGTCTTCCTCCAGGTCAGGATAGTCAGAGGCCTTGGCCACTCCGGATGCGATCAGTTGTCGGATCTCCCATCGTTCGGGAGATGTCATTCGCTTCTTTTGTCGTCGCGGGGGGCCCATATCGTTTCGAGGCATTCCGCTTGGCTCTGCGAATCCGTCTCTTGCGCCTCCCGGTGCACCTCCCAGAGCTTCCATGTTGGCGCCTGTTGACATACGAACTTGTGGCTCCAGATCCTGTCCATTTTGCTGATCAACATCCTTCATCGATAATCCTACTCTATCGCGGCCGTTTTGGTCCTTGTCGAGACTTGTAACCTTGACCCAAACTTCCTGTCCCTGCGTCACCAAATCGGAAGGATGGTTGACGCGCTGTCCTGCAGACATTCGAGACACGTGAACCAGACCATCAATTCTTCCTTTGACGTTGTGCAAATTCACAAAGGCACCAAAGTCTTTCAGGCCTGTGACGTGACCTTGATAAACCTTGTGAAGCTGCGGTGCATCATCTATTTCGGTCGCTGGGGCGTTGCGAAATCGATCGTCATCGTCGTGTCGTTTGCGGCCTCGTCGGTCTTTGCGCGAATCACGATATCCGTCGCGCCAATCTTCATCGCCTCGTTCTTGTGACCGTGACCTTGATCGATACTTGTCTCGTTTTTTTCGTTCCCTCGAACGGGATCTATCTCTTCTCCTTCTTCTAGACTCTTTTTGGTCGTTCTCAGGGCTTCGGCTTCGTTTTCTCGTGGGTTTTTCCTTTTTCGCCTTTGGTTCTAGGCCCTCCAAGAGCGCGAGGGTATCGTCAATTGCATCGGCTCCATCGTCGCGCACAGGTTCCTTGTCGGGTAGCGCAAGGCCACTAAAGACCTTTTCTTTTTCTTGAAAAGTTCGGGATGAATGTTCCTTTGGTTCGTCTTTTGTTTTGCCTTTAAACTTTGGATGCAAAGCGAGTACTAGCCGGTCTATACTTTCAACAAGACTAGGAGGTAAACCGGGAGTTGTCGTCTCAAGGTTGTCGCGGAATTCGTCAAAACTATTGCATTCTGTACGTTTTGCAATCAGGAATTCAGCTACAGTCTTTTCGCCAACACCCAGATGGTTCTGAACTTCTGATGTCACCTTTGAAACAAGGGACAAAAGCTCGAGATTCAGCAAGTCATCCATCGCGATTGTTGATGTCGCAAAAGGAATCTTTGCAAGACATTTGGACCAGATAGTTAAGATCCACAGGTTATCTTATCGTCACGTGCGCCATTCAACGTTAAAGTGGTAACGACGTTAGAAGGAACCGTAACAGTGATTCTCCCATTACTGATGGATACATACATTAATCAAGAAGAGTGCCAAAGAATTGACAGACTCTATGTACAGTTCAATCCTCGAAAAGCAAAAAGATGTATAACAGCGGAATCTAACCACCTATATTGGACGAACAGGGAATCGAACCCTGGACCACTCCCAATGACGAACTCGGAGTCGAGAACATGCTAAGGGAGTATTATACCACTAAACCATTCGCCCGAATGGAATTATTGAGAGTTTCGAACAGAACTGTGATCATGAGGGACCGGCTGTTTACTCTCGCAAGACACGTCACATCATGAAAGTCTAGGGTAAAGAAATCAGTGCTACTGTTAGTGAACTAAAACTTACCATTTGCTAGGCGAACGTTGCAGGTGTGTTTTGCATGCTCATGTGTGTCAGAGATTTTGCTTCTGCCTGGCTGGATCTGTTGAGATAGACGTTGATGTAAGTGAGGTGACGTAGGGTGATGGTGTATACACAAGGTTGAGAAGACACAAGTTTTACTTTCCAAACATGGTTTTTGAGGCCTGCGAAGGAAGAAATGTAGCAGCCTAGAAGCTTCTTGTCGCTAACCTTTGTTGTTCAGTTCGTTGAGTCAGATATCTCTGGGCTCCCTCCAACTTTGAACTGTTCCTTCAGTGATGACCCGACTGTGGCTGTAGGCGGGGTTCATGACTGACAAACACCTCTTCACCAATCATACCTCCAAATTATCCCTGCCGCAGCACTTTTACTTACGCAAGCCCCTCCCCCAGGAACGCCACCTCCAGGTGACCCAACTTTTGTCGCAGAACCTCCCCAAGAGCGTCATCGTTCAGCCTGGTCACACGCCCTCAACTCTACTCTTTCATTTCATCCTACACAAACCAACACAGACAACCCTTGAATTCGCTCTTCCAACCTAGACAAAACAAATTTGAGATTTCTACTGCAACACTCTATTGCGCAAGAATGTGTTCCGCAGACTTCTTCCTCGCTTTCCTTGCTATTCTTTTCCCCCCACTGCCTGGTAAGTCCATCGCTTTGACCAACTCCCATCGTCGCGCATCACTAACACGTCAATTAGTATGGGTCAAGTGCGGTCTCTGCAGCGCTGATTCTCTAATCAACATCTTGCTCTGCTGTCTTGGCTACATTCCCGGCCTCATCCACGCATGGTACCTCATCGCCAAATATCCCGAGCCACCCTACGAATATGAGTCTCTGCCCCAAGATCGCGAGGGCAACCGCGTCACCTACGTCTACGTCCAGTGCCCACCAGGTCCTCACCAGCACCCAAACAACAAGCAGCCAAAGCCCCAACCCAAGCCTCAATCTGGCAACGCCGGCAACATGAACTACGGTACTCAGAACGCTGCCAGCTCTTCTCACACTGCACCCCAGCAACAGGGCGTCGCGAACAACGGCGAGGGCAGCAGCTCTAACGACCAAAGTGTACCTCCTTCCTACGCCGATGTTGTCGCAGGAGACCACAAGATTCAGTCCAAGGACTAGATACGAATGGTCTGACGAACGGAAATAAGAGTTTTGGGCGGTTTCAAACCCGTCTCCATCGCCACCAAGACGACATGACACAATTTTGTGCTCTCGCCTTCAACAACAAGTGCGGGTGAGATGGCCGAGTTGGTTATGGCGCCAGGTTAAGGTTAACCTTAACACCAATTTCCTGGTGGAGCAATCCTCCTGGGTTCGAGTCCCAGTCTCATCAGACAATTTCATTTTTGTATCTTTTCACGATGATTCTTTTGGTGGGAACTCGACCCAGGAGGGTTAGTTGGATTTTGAGTCATGGTTTGGTGCGGCGGACGGCTATCGGCAGGACTTACTCAGGCACGATATGATGATATTCTTTTTCGCGCTACCTATTTAATACATCGATGGAGTTGCGCATATGGCTTTATTGGGTAGGCGTCTTTTCTCATGAATGAATACGAGTTGGTTTAAAGACTCGAGCTATAGGGTTAGTTAGATAATATGACTGCTTAATTATAATTGTCGTCTTGCATCGGTGAAGTGTGCATTGTCAGTTCCAGGTTTCGAATCCCAAGGAACGAGAAATGTCATCATTTATTTACTTTAAGATCGCAACCACTTTGCATTTTCATCTCCTTGGCTTGGAAATGTCCACAGTCATATGCAAGTGCTTGCAACTCTGTTCATCAAGCGTGTCTCATTACAGCATCTTCCCTCAATGAATTGATCTAGGGTTGGTGTCAACTCAAAACATAAACTTAGAAACTAGACAATAAATAATCTAAGAACAGGTCTAAAGTGGCATAAAATGACTAAATTGTTTTATCTCTTAGTCTATGGCTACTCGGATGTCCGTAACATCTCCTAAAAAGTCCTTGATATCCTGGAAAATATGCTCAATAGGAGTCACTATCCCGAACTCCTCGTTATCAAGGGACATCCGGATCTTGATTCCTGTAGAGTACAGCCCAATAACCTTTCCGTGCTTATTGAAAACAATCGATCCCGAATCGCCTTTCGCACAATACGTCAATCGCCTGTAGTGGTTGCCTGGTTGGTAGATATACTCGGAGGTTTCGTGGTCCTCGCTTCTCAAGTGACTGTCTTCCACCATCGCACAGGCGATTCTATTCCGATGGTATGTCCCAATTGCAGGGCCGTTGGCGGCGCCGACTTTCCAAACAGGCGAGTTATCAGGGTCAACAGACTGGGTGTCTTTAAGAAGTTCTCCGTATGTTAGGTCTGGGTGAGCTGCAGAATGGTACTTCTCTTCCCAAGCTGATAACGGTGGTAGGCAATTGGGTCCTTGTCGATGCTCGACTACATCAATCAAAGCCCAATCGAGTCTCATCTTGTGCTCATCAACTGAGTTATCCTGATGAACGGAGACCCTGCGCATGTAGCCAGAAGCGGCAAACAGCGTACCAAGCATTTGTTTACCGTCGTTAAAGAAGTCGATTTTCTTCTGCATTTCGCCCTCGGCTATCTGAATCCTTGCCCGTAGCGAGTCGATCGATTCTTGGTTAGACCTGTCGCCACCGTTCCGGAATTTGGCCTCCATTTCCTCAAGTCGTTGATTCAGGAGTGTAATTTGATCTTTGTTGTACCAAATAGTAAAGTTGTGCTTAGACCTAGATGGACTCTCAAAATGTAGGATATTTGCGCTATAACCAGGAGCATATCCCTTTAAATCGACATTCCAACAATCACTATCGGGTTCAGGCGGCATAGGTCTTGATTTGTCACCAACGCTCTCGAGGCGAAAGCCTGGTAGAGCAGGCCGAACCGCATGATAGCTGGTGAGGGCATACCTCTTCCAGGCTGGACTGCTTTTTCTCTGGATTTCAACAAAGCAGCCTAGGGTTCCGAATCCAGCAGATCTCTGAGACCCGTCGCTGTGCGTGTAACTTTCTGCCCCAAAGTCTTCGCCTGGCTTTACCATCTGCTGGTAGTCGCCAACAAAACACTTGTTCTCCCGCAACCCTTCAAGGACAATATCCCTGGCGTATGTTGGGGGTAATACGTCGGGAGAATAGCTTGTCCTGGCATGGTGTTCAATATGGACTTGGACGTCCGTCCAACCTTGTTTATGTTTTTTTATGTTGGCTTTAATATCGGCAATGACCTCAAGCCACCCCGTCTCGTCGGAGCTGTAGTCGACTGCGATGTAAATCGTAATTGGGCTCCCCCCCCGCCTCGACCCATACTGAAATAACCCAATAGTGACCATTGAACGTCTTGTTGCCGTGAAAGCCTCGAGCATCTGATTCACGAGGGCCCTGATATCATCCCATGAGTCGCATAGGTCGCTGTTAGTGACTGGTTCATAGTAAATCGTCTGACCGAGTTCAGGCGATTGCATATCGATATGAATACTATCATAAGCAACGTCGGAGTCTTTGAACATGTGGTACAATTCCAGGGCGATTTCTCGAACAGCTGTCTCCCAAAGGCCCTGCTTGTCTACAGACCATGACGAATAAATACAGATAGTCGGGACACATGTGTCAGGTTGCGAGGCCATATATTGGTTCTCGAGCCAGACTTCTGCATCGCCATCTTCTTCGTATTCGATTCCAAGCCGACAGACAATTCCTGCAACAGTCTTTTCGATTTCGCACCTACGTTCTTCGAGAAGGGGGAAAGGCCATGTTGGATCTGAGGCCCACACGAGCGGGAGAGGGCGAAGCTCTGGCCAGGCAGCGCGATACCTAGCAGATATCACTGTAATAACAGGATCTGATTGACTTGGAGACTCCATAGCCAGACTGTATCTATTTGAGACGAAGATTAGCACGGAGGAAAAGTGGCAGTTATTCACTGTGTCATATCCAAGTTATTGTTATAAGACTACAGGAAGATTGCGTTTGCACAAGCATGACTTTATAGTCAAGGTAGTATGTAAGGGTTTAAATATTTGTCAAGCTTAAATGTTTGATGGTTTTGAGTTTGTGTGTTGCTGGGCGAGTTAGAAGTATATCGCATTAGAGTTGCGGGACGGCACCTTGCCCGCATCTTCGGTTGCCTGCTGCTTGATCTGTTTTGGGTCTTCTTTCCCGTTACTTTCAGCAGTGACTCAGATGCCCTGAACCTTTCAGCTTCCGGCGGCACTGCATCAACCGTGAAAGCTGTTGTCGAATAGAGGGCGCGATTCGGAGTAGTTCTAACACGCTCATGGTAATCGGAGTGTCCTTCAGGTGGCGTCTCATCTCGAATTGTACTGCTCAGTGGCCCGAATCTTGTCTAGCAGGTAACGAGGATTCTTCTTAGCCTCGAGATTTCCCCTGCCATGCTCGTGTTGTTGACCCGCTGCCATTTGTTTCTCCAAGACACTATACTAATAATATACACTTCACACCAGTCTCTTAAATGGGCAATAAAATGCCCCAGAACTTTGCGAGCTCCTCTGGTACCGTCATGTCTCCAGGCTATTAGATAATCATCCTTAAACCAAAGGACTACCTGAATATAAAATTGCGAGGTTGCGTTTATCGGTCGCTTGATTTATCAGGTCGTTGACTGTTGCAGTTACACTCAGGTCTTGGAAAGCTTCTTCCTCGCAATCTCACGGTCAGCTTCAGTAGGTAAATTATTATCTTTTAGGTAGACGTACTCTTAGGTCATATCCTACATCCACTTTAGGCCTGCTTTTAGTCTATTTAGTTTTTATATCATAAGCTTTGGTCTTTAGCTCTCTGTCATCTAGATCACTTAGAAATCTCGTCAAAAAGGAGACACAAGATGTAATATCATATGCTGAATAAGACTAAAGAAATATAAATTGCCAATCGTGACACCTTGCGCCAAGCTGCTACGCAGCTACTGTTCTACATTGTTTCCCTTTGGATGCTTAAGCACATGGGGTATCGAGAATCCCTGCCGTTTCCCTCTAAAGCAAATGCTCTCTTCATAATTCCGTCCTGGTGTTATCGGAATCGTCGCTTTTTGTCGTGGTCATGATCATCAAAGGTGCCAATGTTTCGTTTTTTCTCTCAAAACATTACGCCATCTCTTTAAAGATGCGCAAAAGACTCCGTACACCTGTCAGAGTGTTTTCATCAGGACCCTGGCCAGGGGTCCACTCAGCATGGGCAAAGTCAATGAGCTTGAGGGAGTAGATTTGAGGTAGTGATGCCTCGAGATCGGAATCCTCGTCGAGCTCGTCTTCGTCGTCCAGAGCGATGCCGCTATCAACCCTCTTGGTGGTGCGAGCTGCTTGACCGATGCCGGCCTCTGCGTCGATAAGTGCGTTGTTCTCCTCGATGGCACTTCGGAGAGCTTGACCGTCACCCTCGAAACAGAAAAGTAGCGAGGATGAATACATTCGGCTTTCATGGCGGGAGAGTACCTCTTCGACCCTCTCGAGGTCTCGGATAAAGGCTGCGCAAACAGCCTTGCCAAGGTCTTCGTCGATACCAGCGCTCTTGTTGAAGATGAACTTTCGGAATTCGTCGACAACGTTTTCTTGCGTAACCTTTGTTCGGCCATAGTCCTTGTCGTAAATCTTGTATTCGGCTTCATCCAATTGTGCAGGGTCCTCTGATCCACGGTAAACCCGCATACCCGCTATTCTGAATCCCAAAGTGCCGTGTGTTGTCTCGGCCGAGATCTTGTCGAAGCGCTGCTTCTTTTGTTGAGGTGCGTCATCAGCCCACAGTCTAACGCCCAGCTTCACGTCAAGAATGTTGGGACTCTTGAAACCAAAGGTGGCGTTGTCCAGCACAACCGCCTTATCGGTCTTGATCTTGTTGTCCTTGGCGGGAACCCAAGAACCCTCCTTTTTGCGTGATGCAGTAGCATGAGCGACCTGCTCAGTAACGGATGCGACAATCTCTTCCTTGGAAGTCTTGAGATCTCCAGCATGGGAAATCACACCAGCAACGGCATCGTCGATTGCCTTTTCCGTAGGGTCGGTCAACAGGAGCGAGCCCATAAACAAGGGCATAAGATCGGCAAAGTCGGGATATCTTCGATTGGCAGACTCATAGAAGTCTATCTCGGGTTGAGTACAAGGCTTGACGAATAGCTCGCCATCAGGAGTGCAGAGCGTGCCGGCACTGAAGTTTACGATTAGCCTTGTGTAGCGGGGAATGAAGTTGTGACGCAGATATGCCAAGAAAAACGGATAGCGCAGTCAAGGGAGAACAAAAGATGCTCAATGAGAAGCGCGAATGCAGTGCGAAAAGTGACAAAAGACTTACTGGCCAGCGACAGCATAATTGTAATCGCGGAGTTCTTTGCGATCAGGCATTCTGAATCCGATAACCATATCGGAACTTGAACTCTGAGTGTGGCGGTAGGTTGGGCGCGCGCCGGTGTAACGATAAGATTTGGATGAACAAGGAGGGATAAACCAATGCGGGGGAAAAGTTGATACTGACGTCTAGAAGTGACAGACGACAGAGGATATAAGAAATACAAAAGGGTCAGGGCGGTGAGACGACGTGTGGAGAGATGCGCAGTTGTTGAAAGGAATTGAAGCTGAAGGTTGGATTGGACTGGAGCGATGGATCGAGGGTGTGGCTCAGTCAGCTCAGCGCAAGGCGAAGCGCTATGGTTGCTAGGTTTTGGGTGGAGAGAGCGCTAAATGATTTTTCAGGCGAATAAATGAAGATATAGACGACGAATAAATATTGCCGCTGACGTTGTGTTCTTTTTATAAAAACGATAAAGCCAAGGAACAAAAGAAGAAGAAAAAGAACAATTTGTCTTGATGATGTAGTTATTCCAAGAATTCAGGGGTGCAAAAGTGAACGATTCAAGGAGTTGATCAGCCCCAGTCTTGACTCTCTTGGTCAAGGTGCGACACGTCAAGGAACAAGCTTGGTCTTTGTTAAGAGGGGTCAATTCCGTTTCGTCAGGGAGTGAGTTGAATTGATTAATGGAAGGGGATGATCCGAGTGGCAATTTTGCACCAATTTGACATCCAGGGAGTGTTTGTACAGAAGGCCACAGGGAGCAGTGTCCTAAAAGTGCAGATATGATATTTTTTTAATATAATAACCCCTTCTATATAGACCTATTAGAGAGATATTTTTTATAATTATTAAATAAGATAAGGTTTACTAATATAAGCAGATTATATATTTATATAATTATATTATTAATTTTATAATAATTTTTTTTCTTTTTTTTTTTCTTTATATAATATATAATAAAATAAAAATACTTTTCTTTTAAACCTTAATAATACCTTTAATATACTTTTTTATAACTTAATATTATAATATTTAATTTTATATTATTTTAAGCTTTAATTTATATTATTTTTTATTTTATTTATATTATTTATAATTAAAAAAAGCTACTTTTTAAATTAAATCTTAAAAATTAATATATATAAAATAAGTATATTATATAAAATACTTAAATTATATTAAATTTATAAATTTACTTTTTTATATTACTTACTATAATAGCCTTTTAAAGTATTATTAAATTAATATAAAGTAATAAGGCTATTTATAAAAAAATAAAAAAGGTATTATAATTTTATATAAATATATTTATTTTTAAAACTAAAGAAACTATACTTAATAATATAGTTAAGTTTTTTATATTTATTAATTCTATTAAATTAAATAAAAAGACTTCTTTATATAAAAAATTACCTTTTTATATATCTATAAATAAGAATAAAAATAATAATAAAAGTAAAATTAATAATATTAATAATATTATAATTATATATATAATTAATTTAAAGGAATTTAATCTTTAAGCTATATAGCTTTTTCTAAAAAAGCTCTTTAATATTATAATTTCTAAAATTAACTTTTATATTTCTATATAGCCTTAAAAAGCTAAGAAATTTATTATTTAGGCTTTTTTATATACTTTATAAGATTATTCTATTAAAGGTCTTAAAGTAATTAAAAAAGATTAAGTAAATACTATATTAATATAATATATTTATATACTTATATATATAAGAATCTTAACTTTTTATATTATATATTAAGAAATTAAAAAAAAAGAGTAAAATTAAGTATATTTTTAATTTTATTAATATATAGAATTATAATATTATACTTTATTATCTCTTTAATAAGGAAATAATAAATATTAATAATAACCCTAAGGTATATAAAAAGTATTTAAAAGGTAATAAAGTATTAATTAATTATATTATTAAAAATAATACCTTTTTTTATATTAATTATAATTAAAATTACTTTAATATTACTTACTTTTTTATAAATATATATAAAGCTATATATTTTTCTATTTAATTATATTAACTTTTTTTTAAACTTTCCTTATAAATATAAATATATTAAAAGTAATAATAAAGATAATAATAATAATAGCTTAAATATCTTAGAGAATATTAACTATAAGACTTACCTTAAGATTATTATTATTTTTTATAAGGCTATTAATAAAAAGAAAAAGAAATATATTTAAATATATATAATATATATATTTATATATTATTATATACTAATTTATAGTAAGGTTTTTTATTATATATTTTTAATTTAAAAGTCTAAAGATTATTTTTAATAATTTATAAAAGAATAATTAATTTATTAATAATAAGAACTATAGTTATAAATATATAGGGATATAAAGCCTTATTATATAAATATATAAAGTAGTATAATACCCTTAGGTTATTTAATAAAATTCTTTACTTTATTATATATTTATAGTAAATATACTATATATAAAATTACCTTAGTATAAAAATTAAAATTAAAGTAAAAATACTATATATATAATTTAGAAATTAAAGTAAAAATACTATATATATAATTATATAATTCCCCTTTAAACTAAGGTAATTATATATATAGTATTTTTACTTTAATTTTTATAATTAAATCCCTTAAAACCTTTTATATTTTTCCTTTATTTTATTTTTTTTCTAGTTATAATTTTAAAAGATTATTTTTATATATTATATCTTTTAATTACTTTATAATTAATCTTAAACTATTTTATATTTAAATTAAATAGTAAAAATATACTAATTAATTAATAATAAGGTAAATTTTAAAGTCCCTTATAAATCAGTTTAATATTAAAGTAAACTATTTAATATTATATTAGTCTATATAATAATAGGCTTTAGACTTTTCTTTAGATAATTAATAGATTAAAAATATAAAAGATTTAAAGTAACTATATTAATAAATTATAGAATTATTTTATAATTAAGTCCTTAATAACTATTATATACTTTTATAACTATAAATAAAAAGCTTTATTATTATAAAAACTAGCCTTAAGTATATTTAATAAGATTTAAAGCTTTAAAGGTATTAAATATTAAAAATATCTTCTATAATAAAGACTAAATTATATAATTTCTTTAAAAATAAAAATAAATTATATATAAAGCTTTAAACCTTTAGTTATATATATCTTTATATTTATATATATTAATATTAATTTATCTTAAGCTATAAAGCCTTCTATAAATATTATTAAGAATTTATACTTATAAATATATTTAATTAATAGTATATAATAAAGTATTACTAAACTAGGTAAATATTAACTAGGCTTAACTTTATTTAATCTCTTAATATATATAATAAATTAAAAGCTTAAGGTATTAAGATTTATATTATAATTAATACTTATTTATAGTATATTATATAATTCTATTATAATATATTAATAAATATATTATAAAGTATTATAGAGTAATATCTTTATACCCTTTAATAATAAACGATTATACTATATTTTATATAGTTTAATTATAATAATAAGACTTTTTTAATAGCTAGTATATATTATTACTTTTTATAAATATAAATATATAAATAGAATAATATAATATTAAATTAAGTATAATTTAATAATATTTAAATTTATAGTAAAAGTATATATAATAAGAAGATTAAAAGTTAATAGCTTTAATTAAATAAAGAAAAAGCTAAGTTTTAATATATATATATATATTTACTTATTATTTAATATTATAATTAATAATCTATAGAAATACTTTAATATTATTACTATTAAAGGCTAGTTTTTATATAATTATTTATTAAATTATATTATTATATTATATCTATATATACTAATTATATAAAAAGAGCTTATTAAGTTTATATATATATAGAATATATACTATATATATAAATAGGCTAATAGACCTTATATAAACCTAAGGTAATCTTAGAATTTTTACTTTTAGTTAAAAGTAAAAAACTTTAAAAGCTATATAAAAGCTATTTTAATAGATTAACTATAAACCCTTTTAAATATTTTTAAAAGTAATTCTATTAATTTAAATATATATTTACCTAAAGATATAATTATAGTTTATAATACTATCTTTAAAGATTAAAATAATTTCTTAATTAATAGCCTTATATAATTAAAGTATTTAATATATTTATTTTTATAGGCTTAATTAGAGATATATATTACCTTAAGAAAGAGCTTTTTATTAAACTTTTAAATATCTTTATAAATAGTATAAATTATATATAAGATTATTTAATAATATATAATATTAATATTAATATATTTAAAAATATTTTATTAGAAAATATAAAGGAATTTAATTATTAATTCTAATATATTTAATAGTAATTAAAGTAATTTAAAGTAATTTAAAGTAATTATAGAATTATTTAATTATTATAAGGATTTTTTCTTTATTTTACTTATATAGAGAGTACTTTCTATTTAATCTTTTTTTTCTTAATTAGCTAATTCTTTTTAATTAGCTATTTATCTAGCCCTTTTTTCTTAATTAGCTATTTATCTAGCCTTTTCTCTTTAATTAGCTATTTAATTATAATAATATCTTCTTAATAAATTATTAATATTATTAAAATATTACTTTTATTATTATTATTTTCTTAAGTAAATAATATAGTATTAATAATATTATTATTCTCTATTTTAATTTCCTTTTTAATATTATATTCTCTTTTAATAAAAAATATAAGTTTATTTTTAATCTTAAAAGCTACTTTATATTTACTTAGAGTATAAAGCTTTAAGTTAATAATAAGCTTTATTTACCTTTTTATATATTTATATATAGGCTTAATTAAATTAATTAAAAAGTCTAATATAAATAATATATTAAAGTTAAAAAATATAAAGCTAATAAGACTATTAGGCCTTTTAAGAATTATAATATTTACTACTTTAAAAAATAAACTTAATAATATTATTTTATATATATTATTATTAAATTTAAATAAGTTAATTATAAGCTTTAAATTAAAAAATAATAATATAACCTTTTAATTTATTAAAAAAAGCTCCTTTTTATAAGTCTTTATAATAAATTTAATTATTACTTTATATATTAAAAATATAAAAGCTAATATAGCTTTAAATTTAATTATATATTTTATAATATAATAAACCTTCTTTATATAAATTAAAATTTTATATAATTTATTTATTACTTTTAAATATTTATTATAAATTTAAAATATAATAATAAAATTAATTATAATTAAAATTATATAGCTAATTATTATAATACTTTATTATTAACTTTTAATAATAATAACTTAAGCTTATATATAATTAATAAGTATTAATTTTATTTTAATTAAAGGAATTATTATTATATTACTTTATATTTATATATTTAAGATTATAAATAATAAATTAAATATTAAATTAATTATAAAAGAAAAAGTAAATAATAAAAAGAGCTATTAATAATATAATAAGTAAAAATTAATTAATAAGTATTATAATTAAATATCTATATAGTAATTACTATTTTCTAAGTAAAAGGCTATTATTAAAAAAAAATTAATATAATTTAATATATTATAAAAATAAAATAATATTATATAAAGCTATATAGACTTATATAAGCTTATATTATTATTAAAGGCTTATAATTTAATTATAAACTTTAATAAAAAGATATATTTTAATATAATACTATCTATTTATATTACTATATAAATAAGTAACTAATAATATATTAGTATTAATAGAGTAAGAAAAAATATTATATCTATACTTTTGGGACACTGCTCCCTGTGGCCTTCCGTAGTTTGTGGCGGATGCAACGGGACAAGACAAGTTGATGGCGGTGCAGATAATCTCGAGCGGTTAATCAATTATAGTTTTCAAGGAGTGATGATTGTAACGTTGTCTAGTCTGGGCAAAGGCCTCGTGTTTATACAACCTCTTCGTACTAAGCAGTTATTAACAAAATTTAGTCTAAGCACTATCAAACGAAAGTGATTGTGGCTGGGCAAGTCTACGATAATCTCTGAACAAGAGTCCTACAGCACAGCCAGTCCGTGAGTCGCAAGTCGCAACTAAAGCGATAGCGAGACGAGGCCCGAAGCGCAAGTGATGCGAGACCCCTGGCGGCAATATCTTCAAATCACTGGCCAAACAGCTTTCAGATTGGACCCTGATGAGCAGCACTCTGCCTCGCTGAGCCACAGCCAACATCTGGTCTGTAGCCTGTCAGAGTGGCCCATCAGGGGTCTCCCGGTTAGAGTCATGCAGGCAGAATTCCATGGCATTTCTGTTGGATCTCTGGTCATTTCCAAGATACACCATGGTCAAGTGTACGCCTAATTTGTCTCACTTATCTGCAGAAGATATCATTTCCATCTTGGCTGGCTACACGTCATCGTAGATAGCATCATCCGACCCAGCAGATAGGACCTGACGATTCAACATGCAAGGCACACAAATATTCTAGTCACGGATTTAATCATGTGGTATTTGTCTATTTGCTGGCGTTTCAAATTTTGGACATCATCGTCGATCATATCTTTAGTCTGCGATTCTGACCCAACGTAAGACCTAGAGAGTCATGAAGAATGACAAGAGATTTGTCATTTCGCTCCGGTGCCACTACAATGCACACTTGTATACCAACGTATCAAAAAATACAAAATCCGAGACACAGAGGCAAACACGGGAAAACATGCCTTTAGCCTAACATGCATCCAAGGGATCAGCGCGTTTATATCATGGCTTAGACTGCTTAGACGCCATATCAAACCCGATGTGCAGATATCCGAGCTAAATACGGAACTCAGAGTCACAGCATAAGCAACTCAGCGTGAATATACAAACAGCGAGCACTAAAGCCGTACAACCTCAAAGCCCAACAATCTCGCCCTATCAATTTTCCTAGGCCAGCGATGCCAAACCTCCCCGTGATCTCTATCAACTGACCCCAAACCCCCACGAATCAAATCATAATGTTGTACCTGTTGTAAAACCCCTCTATTGCAGAAATGGAAATTCAGCTAGCCTCCATCAATGCTTTTCGCACCCTTCTCGACCGGGATGGGTCGGCCCGTATTTGCCGGCGTGTTTCTTGGTGCTTCCACTAGTGAGGAGAAGCTATCGCGAGAATCAGCCTTGCTTTCAGCCGTGACGGGCAGACTTGGAGATGTTATTTTTCTATAGATCTAGTTTTTCGATAGAATAAATATAGATCCTGTCATTTTATCCCCGTTTATCCAGATTAAAGTGCACGTTGGGTTTGGGTGCCAATACCAATGAGTTGGAGTTGCTGGCTCAAGTCTATGTGCAGTATTGTGAGCAGTCAGGAGAAACATACACTCAATTCAAGGGAGGCATCCCGAGCTGCATTGACAATCAATTGTATTCGAGTACAATCTATGGGATATGGACGCGAATATGCAGATTAGGAGTAACCTGCCGTCGATGTCTGGCCGTGCGTACAAACAGCGCCTGCCAGCTGCCGGTAAATTGAGGTAGCAGCTTCTCGAATAATGAACAGACTCCTAGCCACTTTGCATTTTATTCTTTGCGTCTCTTCATTAAATTTCTCTGGAACTCCACCAGTGAATCACGAAGAGGGTTCATACTTAGTACCTCTAGCACCGAATTGCAACTCCTTCTTTCCATCATCTATCACTTCACTAGCCATCTTCCAAAATGGCGACTACAACTGATGACGTTCATTCTGAGGACAAGGAGAACATCAAGAACGGCGATGAGGATGCTGGGCCGCCACCTAATCTGCCTGCGTCGCTTCAAGGTATCGCAAAGCAAGGGAGAGCAAGGAAGAGCAAGGCGCTCGTTCACCGCGGTCCTACCGCTCTCCCAAAGAATCGAGGAACTGGTTTCGAGGGTACGATTTGGCCTCTATAGCTTCGGAACAGCTGTACTGACAAAGCCAGAGTTCTTTGCTGATCCGCCCATGACCCCTGATGAGGCCAAGGAAGAGACGGACGATATCTATGCCCCGTAAGCACAAGCCCCAGACTCGATGATAACTGCTAACTCCTTCCAGTGACGTTCCATTTGCAGAGTATGACGAACACCATCCGAATCAAGAGCTACTGCTAACATCTTTAGGCGCATGCAGTCCTGTATCCAGCGCTTCCGCTCTAGACGTCGTCTTCAAGGCAATCGAACCCTCTATTTCGAAGAATACCTCTTCCTTGGCGGTGTTGATTGCGCGCCCAACACCTTTGGTGGTCTCAGCCAGCAAGAATTGAAGGACCTTACCCCCGCTGAGCGTCGACAAGCCACTGCAAAGGACGTCATCTGGGCCACTTCTGCAGCAGGAGACCGATTCTACAACGGCGATGACGAAAAATGGTCGGTTGACTTTGCCGGCGTTGCCGCTGGTTTCTTCTCTGTCACTCTTGTCCACCTCACTTCTAGTGAACTAGGGCCAATGTTGGAGGGTATCAGTACCATCGAGAACTTTCTCCGATACGTTCTTCAGCACAATGTCTGTCCCGAGTACGAGGACGACGTCAAGGCTGCGATGGAAGTCTGCAACATTGCCGCTGAAGAATGGCCCATGTTTCAAGAGCTTTGTGCTGCACTCCCTGGACAGTTCAACCTGGCTGCGGCCGAACTTTACTGTCCCGAAGACGTCTCCAAGCAGTCGTGGTCGTTCTTGGATTTCAAGCGCCCTGAGGATTTCGACCCTACTTCCGTCTTTTTTACCGCTTTCGCACTCATGGACGAGCCGGAGCTATTCGAAAAATTGACTACCAAAAAGCCTACTATCACTCGCGAGTTCAAGTGTACACTCGAGTTGGTCCAGACATTCCGACCCAGCGATGAAATTGTCAATCGATTCGAGTCTCTCGTCATCAATGACAAGGCAGCTTACCACGCCCCTGTTGGCAAGGCAATCTTTAAAGAGGGCATCATTGAGGATGACTGGGAGAGACAGCCTACTGAGTGGCCAACTGACGAAGAAACCATGACTCTTTTCTTTGACGACATTCTTCTGTCGAAAATGATGCCGGGTTTGAGAATGGAAGCGGTCGTTTGTGAATTGGATGCTGGTTTGCGATTCATTAAGAACATCGAGAACATCGTCCCATCATTCTACGTTTACCTCCCTCAAGAGATGATGCGGCACTACAAGGAACCGAGAGATGATGATCGTCCTGCTAGATCGGTGCATGATGTTGACGAAAATGAGAATGAAGCCGGGAATGGGGATGGACAAGAATGAGATCAAAGAAAATTGAGCAACTGTCAAATAGACAAGTTAGACGAGCATAGGGTAGCTCAAGTATGATCAATTGATAATGGTTGACAAAATCAATGTCCTTCTGCAGAATAATCTGCTTTAATATTTGTGTCAAGCGTGCTACCCTGGCCCCTGCATCAAGCTTCTGGAAAGCTTCCAACAGCCCCACGTTCCTCACCTACTATCGCGACGACGCTCTCTTTCATACAAAAGTCAATGTAGCGACCATGTCAATTCCAGGCTTGGGCCAGATTCCCACACAGGTAAATATTCGACATAACTCCCAAACGAACTCTACTGACTAAACAAAGCCCACCGTCACCGCGACCAACCGCGTCATCACACTCCGACCCTTGGGCGAATGGCGATTCCAAACCTCCCAAGCCTCCCCCGTTGTCGTCAAGCTCCTCTCCGGCACAGCTGAAAAGGATGGCGTCGAACTAGGTCCTAAGAACGCCTATACCTTCGCGGGCGTCAAGTCAAAGATCCTCACCTGGCACGGCTGCGAGCTCGAGATTGACGGCCGCTGCGACGCCGAGTCTGTTGCCGAATATGCGAACCCGACCGATAGCCCGGCCAATACGCACGTGAACCTTCATGGACAGCTCAACGATATGCGGCAGGCGGCCGCGAGAGAGGGTAAAGAGGGACCCAGAGTGCTCATTGTTGGACCGGCGGACGTGGGAAAGACGACGTTGGCGAGGACTTTGACGAGCTATGCGACAAGACAAGGATACCAACCTTTGGTGGTCAACGCGAACCCAAAGGAAGGTCTGCTCAGTTTGCCCGGCACGTTGAGCGCCAGTGTTCTTGCAACTATATTGGACCCCGAAGCTGTGGATGGTTGGGGAAGCACTCCTACTAGCGGACCGAGTAGCGTGCCCGTGAAGCTACCTTTGGTGTTTTACTACGGACAGGCCTCGCCTGATCAAGATCCTGACTTTTATCGCGAACTTACGAGTAAGCTTGCTGGTAGCGTTAGTGCACGATTGAGCGAGGACCAGGATGTAAAGAGCTCGGGTGTTATCATTGATGGTATGGGCCTCACTGAGCAAAGCAAAGATGGGCACGAGCTCGTAGCACACATTGTCGACGAATTTTCAGGTACATTGGACCTTGATATATGAAATAACGCAGCTAACAGAAACAGTCAATGTCCTCATTGTGGTCGGCTCCCCAACCATCAGCGCTGAGCTATCTAAGCGATTTGGCAACGAGCGAACAAGCCTGGGAGAACCTATCAGCGTTGTTCCAATCGACAAATCCGACGGTGTAGTCGTCCGCGACGAGGTATTCCTACAACACGTGAGAGAAGCTGCCATCAAAGAGTACTTCTACGGCGACTCCAAGCGAACTCTCAGCCCCCTGATCCAACAAGTCGACTTTGACAATGTTATTGTGTATCACACCTCCGACGGTACAACCCCCTTGTCCTCCGTACGGAAGATATTTGCTGACTGTTATCTAGAACATTCCTACCCCGACCAGAGCGTTTCACGGGAAGACCCATCTACACCAATGCAGCACTGGACGCTTGCCGTGATGCACGCAGCGCCTAAGGATGCGCCTGATGTAGTTCGGGCTGCGAGCGTAATGGGATTTTTGTATGTGTCGGATGTGGATGAGGAGCGTCGCAAGATTAAGTTGCTTGCTCCGGTGAGCGGACGGTTGGGTGATCAGCCGCTTGTGTGGGGTAAGTGGCCAGAGCCATACATTAATCTCCTCGGATAAGAAGTTTTTTTACGTTTCCTTGCTTGGCGAGGGGTTAGTTGGGGGTTTAGAGTTGGTAGTGTTACTCGAGTCAGAGTTGCGGCCGCATGTGTGCTGCATTAGTAGTTGATATCTTACGTACACCAGGGGAATAACCTGATCTAGTTTCATTACTTGTTTTCACTTGGGCTGCGAGTGATGTGTAAATTAATGCTTGTTCATCATATTACCGTGAGTCTGCTCAACGTAACTCATCCTCCTCTGGGTAGTATATTCTCTGCCTCATCTGGCTAGTGGGTAGCAGAAGAAAAAACCTCCCAAGTCTTAGGGTATAAAAATAAGTAGTCTAGGAGGCATAGTCTAAGGAGTACAAAGTATTCTATCAATTTTGTCCCTTATGCTTCTAGCGGCTGATTCTTCTGACACCATAAAGTCTAGGAACTTAGGAAATGTACAAGGGTGCACAGAGTTTAGCCCTGTATACGTGCAAAAGTTTTATTATCGTGCTACTTGCAGTATTCTCGGTGTTCTTGCCGATGAGTTACTTCACACGTATCAACGATGCATAGACACTAGAGTCTCAGGGGTAAACGTAGGATAGAAGAACATCCGGTCCTACCAGTGGATGAAGTCTGTATCTGTAATACCTTGGAATATACACTTTTGGTGATTGCAGTTTCACAAAACGTTCTTCAGAGCTTATAATTCATTGTGTGGCCATGCCAGACATTGCTTAGACTGATAGTGACACCTCAATGTAGTAGGAGAGTGCATAAAGATATGAATGTGTAAACAAGTTGGACGATTGAATCCGCGTCTTTCATCAAGTCAGCTAGTTAGTAATCGGGATCCCCGAACTCAACGGACCGTATCTCGCTGCAACATAAAATCCCAATAGATCCCTAATTATCCCGAAGTTCGTACTTTGTCTGCAGATATATTTCTCCATCTGTATCAAACCTACGCGAAAGCCCCATACCCCGCATGATTGACGGTAACTGGGGCATCTAGTTGAAGCCAAGAATGCGGATGAGACGCCATACGGGGAAACCTACTAGATAGTAAACTCTCGTTCCACGATATCGTGCGATATGCAGATGCAAGGTTAGAGTCGAATAGCGGAGATACGAGCTCTTACTCGGCGAACGAGATACTTTTGAAGCGCCATGAGGAGTCCTTGGATGTTGATATCCGGGGAAGCAACAAGTCTAGACTCTCATCAACACTCGGATCCATTTCTTCCCCGGACTTTACCCCATTGGAAGTGATTCATGATGCCGGGGTTATCATTATGGTGAACTACCATTGGCTACAGCTTGTGGGCATTTTGAACGTCGATATTGTCTTGTTGCTATACCCCGTCCCGGAGTTCAAAACACGGCGCCGAAATCCCCGGCACATTTGTTGTTGATGACATTCACACAGTGAACAAGATTCGTCCCCTGGTTGTAGATCAAAAGAGTTTGTCTCCACTGTGGTTAATTACGTGACTGTGCGGTATCCCGTGGGTTGAAGATCCACGTCTGTGCAATAGGTCTGTTCAGAGTCAATGAGGTCAGATAGGGATTGGCAAGAAAACATAAACTTCTATGGATACAGGAACTTCTGATATACTTGCACTCACAAAACCCTAAACAACAAGTACCTAGGCCCGTTTCAAGCCCGGTGGTTTTGAGGGGAGATCCCTGGCTGGCCACCCCAATGCTTAAGCTTAAATGTTAGCGCAAGTTTTGGGCCAAAGAGGCTCCAAAAACAGGGCCCTTGGACCACGAATGAAGAACCAGGGTGCAAGTTTAAAGAGGTCATCGGCGGACAAAACAAGCATGGCAAGCAGCATAATGCAACAATGCAGGTTTCCGCAAAAAGAACATGACATTCGAATCGTACTGTAGTGACATTCATTACACATTGCCAAGATGACCAGGCCTTTTTCGTTATAGCAGGTGATTCTCAATTGTCTTGGCCGAGGCGAAGCAAACCATGGTCAATTGGTCCGTACAGATCCATAATGTCGTTGTATGCCAAGCCCAAGCCATGCCAAGTTAAAACAAGCATTCTCTCTTTAAGAGAAGGCGAGAGTAAAACGTGCAGTGTGATTGGTTGTTGATTACTGGATGTTGATTGCGACGAGTTATCGCCTGGTCCTGCTGACGACAGACACTAATGGACAGTAAAAGACGAAAAGCTGGCACAGTAGCTGGGTTTTGACTGATAGAGGCAATGTTTGCGTTGTCAGTATTGTGTGCTTTTGTACGCGGTCATGTGTTGTCCAATAGATAGACTCTTGATCTGTATTCCCCTGCATATGTCAAGACAAACACTCCCGACTCAAGTGCCACAAATGATATTGAGAAATCATTCCGTCGGTTATAACAGATGACGCGATCCAACTGATTTCACAAACCTACTCCGTACGGAATACAAGGAAGAAAGATGATGATCCGACACGCAACTTGGATCCCTTGCAACCCCTCGTGACCTTGGCATGGTAAGCCTTGATTCGCTTGAATGCCACGAGATACTGCATGCCAAGAGTGGTACATGGGGGTACATGGTTTGTCTTTGTTAGCTTGGACTAGATTGTTGTTTCTCTCAAGTCTCCCGCTTGATAGGACCAGTGAAGCCGTTCTGGTCCCACCAAACTCAATCTTGACGATCTTCTTGGAGAGGTTGGCTAAAGCTTGTTTAACAACAGCAAAGAACCATTTCTTCAAACGACTGAAATCGTTAACAGATAATATCACTGTCTATAGTTGTTGATGTTGCTTGATAATACAGCTTAACAAATGACACTGATGACACTCTGTACCATGAGAAAGCACAGTGTTAATTAAATGCGGGGCAACCCCACCGGTATCCCGTAAGGAAGCTTCACTTTAAGTGTACTGATGCACCGTTCCTTCCCTGTCTTGCCGTATCGCCTTGATTGGATCCGCCATGCGTCTAAGTCTAGTGGGCTTCAAGTTGGGATAGGTGCCGACTCCCATCTTTGAGAAAGGCAGAGCCTCTCTTGTTGAATCGTCTGTTGCCGACATCTCTCCGGCCTCTACAGCTGTAGATAAAAGGTGCCACCCCTCGACCTTCTTCCACGACTTTTCCTTTCTTCTTTACCCAGAAATCGTGCTTTACGCGATCTCTATTCATTCCTACTTTATCTTACATCTACAACTTTCTTTCAAGTCTACCTTTTGGCTGATTCTTTTACCAGCCAGACCCCCAATCTCTCTCCCCCAGCTTTCGCTTATACCAACACCCATTCGATGGGAGAAACCGAATCTAAATCCGCGAATGGTGCAGTTCACGCCACTACCACGTCGGACTCGTCGACCGTCGCTGCCGGTCAGGACGACCAGCCTCCTATAGCGGAACCCCCCGACCTAGCTATAGAGAAGCCAATTCTTCCCCATACGCTCTCTGCTCACCGTGTCGCCCAGGACCTCAAGTCCGACGTTGACCATGGTTTGAGCAGCGAGGAGGCTGCCTCCCGACTTGCTCGGGATGGCCCTAATTCCATCAAAGGCGCCAAGGGTATCTCCCTCTATGAGATCTTTATCCAGCAGGTTGCCAATGCCTTGACTGTCGTCCTCATCGCCGTGACCGCTCTGTCCTTTGCTATCTCGGACTACATTGAGGGTGCCGTCGTGGCCGCCGTCATTGTACTCAACATCGTTGTCGGGTATGTCTTTGCTGCGTCAAAAGCTCACTTAACGAGCTGTCGCTTGCTGTTGCTACAACCCCATTGTTGTTGCACTTTGCTACACCTTTGTTCCTTGTTCCTGCTGCCATATGGTGAAGCCTGTGATTTTGCCATGCGTAAGGCCTGAAGCCCCAAGCACTGAGGTCGAATCCTGTGCCATACCCTGAAGCTGACAGTCCGATCTCATCTAGCCACCATTAGTTTTTACCGTATGCTAACATCCATTCCAGATTGATCCAGGATTACCGCGCTGAGCAGACCATCCAGTCGCTCTACGCCCTTTCCACTCCCAAGTGTAAGGTCATCCGCGATGGCCAGAGTGAAACCGTCAAGGCTGAAACTCTTGTCAAGGGTGACATTGTCTCCCTGGCCACTGGCGATGTTGTTCCTGCCGATTTGCGTCTGGTCCAAGGCATCAACGTGTCTACTGATGAGGCACTTCTTACCGGTGAATCGATCGCCATCAGCAAGAAGCCTGAGGTCATCTTTACCGACCCTGATATGCCCATGGGAGACCGTATCAACCTGGCCTATTCCGGAAGCTCAGTCACTCGTGGTCGAGCCACTGGTATTGTTATCGCTACCGGTATGGAGACTGAGGTCGGCCAAATCGCCGAACTCTTGCGCAAGAACAAGAACGATGATACCCAGAGGAGCGGTATAAACCGCCTCGCGTGGAAGTTCTACCAGTTCAGCCGCAGAATCCTTGGTCTCGAAGGCACCCCCCTTCAGGTCACTCTTAGCAAGTTTGCCCTGCTGCTATTCGCCTTTGCCATTCTTCTCGCTATCATCGTCTTTTCCGTCAGTCTCTGGAAGATTACCGATGAGGTTCTTCTTTACGGAATCTGCGTTGGTGTCGCCGTTATTCCCGAGTCCCTCCTTGCCGTCTTGACTGTAACCATGGCTGTTGCTACCAAGGCAATGGTTCGCGGTAATGTTATTGTTCGACAGATGCCTTCTCTCGAGGCCGTTGGTGGTGTCACCAACATCTGCTCCGACAAGACCGGTACACTGACTCAAGGACGCATGATCACCCGAAAGGTCTGGCTCCGTGGCGATCTCCAAGGTACCGTTGAAGGTACCGCCAACCCCCATGACCCTTACAGTGGTACTGTCAAGTGGTCCGCTGATCTGGCTGGAAGCTGTTTGAACACCTTCCTCAAGGTTCTTACTCTCTGCAATAATTCTACCGTCAGCGATGGCAAGAAGGAGCCCGAGACAGATTCCAGCAGCATCATTACATCCGAGGATACCGAATGGAAGGCCATTGGTGAGCCGACCGAAATTGCCCTCAAGGTTTTCGCCATGAGATTCGGCCGCAACACCTCTGGGGGTGACATCCTGGTGGCTGAGCATCCTTTCGATTCCTCCTGCAAGCTCATGAGTGTCGTCTACGGCAACGAAATCGAGCAAACCCGACACGTCTATACCAAGGGTGCTGTCGAGATTCTTCTCACTAAACTTACCGAAACCGAAGAATTCAAGAAGGAAATTCTTCTCAAGGCAGAGGAACTCGCTAGCCAAGGTCTGCGAGTGCTTTGCATTGCCACCAAGCCTATGAATGGCGATGTCCAGGACTGTCATGATCGCGCCAAGGTCGAAAACGACCTCCAATTCGTCGGTCTTGCTGGTCTCTATGATCCTCCCCGCCCTGAAACTGCTGGCGCCGTTGCTCAATGCCGTGCCGCCGGTGTTACTGTCCACATGGTTACTGGTGATCACATTAAGACTGCTACTGCCATTGCCTACGAAGTTGGCATCCTCAACAAAGATATTCGTCTCAAGTCCAACACCGTCATGGCAGCCGCCGACTTTGGCGCTCTCAGCGACGCTCAGATTGATGCTTTGGATGAACTCCCTGTTGTTCTCGCTCGTTGCAGTCCCCTCACCAAGGTCCGCATGATTGAGGCTCTTCATCGCCGCAAGGCTTTCTGTATCATGACTGGTGACGGTGTCAACGATTCCCCAGCCCTCAAGCAGGCTGATGTCGGTATCGCCATGGGAGACCGTGGTAGCGATGTCGCCAAGGAGGCCGCTGACATGGTTTTGACTGATGACAACTTTGCATCTATCGTTACCGGTATCCAAGAAGGTCGACGACTTGCCGACAATATCCAAAAGGTATGTTCCATGACTCTTGTTTCTGACAATTACTAACTGGTACAGTTCCTGCTGCATCTTCTCACTTCCAATCTGGCTCAGGTTGTCCTGTTGCTTATTGGTCTTGCTTTCAAGGACGTCAACGGAACCGCAGTCTTTCCCCTTTCTCCTCTTGAGATTCTTTGGGCCAACCTTGTCACCTCATCACCTCTGGCTCTGGGCCTCGGTTTAGAGGAGGCTTCTCCTGATATCCTTCGCCGACCTCCTCGCAGCTTGCGCAGTGGTGTCTTTACCTTTGACCTTGTCCGCGACCAGCTCGTTTATGGATTCTGCTCAGGCTCTCTTTGTCTGGCCGCTTTCATGATTGTCAACTACGCTTCATCTGGTCAAGGTTACTACAACATGGTCCCTCACTGTAATGAGAGCGGAACCGAGGGATGCGATCTTGTTTACCGTGCGCGTGCTACAACTTTTTCCACCTTGGCCTTTTTGTTGTTGGTCACTGCCTGGGAGGTCAAGCACTTCCACCGTAGTCTGTTCAACATGGACGAGCGTGCTTCAGGCCCTTTCTCCGTGTTCAAGACCATCTACCACAACAAGTTCCTCTTCTGGTCCGTTGTTGCTGGTTTCGTCATGATCTTCCCCATCGTGTACATCCCCTACCTCAACACTGAGGTCTTCAAGCACAAGGGTCTCACTTGGGAGTGGGGAGTTGTCGCTGGCTGCGTGATCGTCTACGTTGCTCTTATCGAGACTTGGAAGGCCATGAAGAGACGGTTTAGCTGGGGTATTGAAGTCCACCCTATTACTGGCCAGGTCGACGTTTGAGTACCATAAACGGGAGTAAAAATCGGTGTTGTAGATGGGTTGGTGAAGTTATTGGGGGACAGGTTTTGGGATATGTACACGGTCATCAAATTGTTTGGTATTATACTTATTGTTATTATCCTCTAGTCAATATATTTCCTGTCGAAAAAACCCCTTATGCAACGCTGTGATTAAAATGTCTATCTGGTGAAATTTCGTAAAAGCCCGGAACCTCTGAGCAGTCGATAATGCTGCAAGGCCAGGACACTCCAGTCGTAATGGTGCCGGCACCTTGTCGGTCTCATGTTGACCTCGACACGAGCCCGTTTTATGTATTGTCATATCGTTCGTGTCGGTATTTACTCGCTCTTGGACTTTTCGATGGGGTTACCATCCTTGTCCGCAAGTCCCTTCTCCTGCATGACCCTGATAGCCTCGTGGATGGGATCCAGCTCGGGCATGGGAGCTCGGTGGGAGTCCCAGTAGTTGTCGGCCCAGGTGAAGTATTGGCCGTAGTTGCAGGTAAAGTACATGTGGTGTAGAGTGTGGTGGGCGGGGCTGTTGATAAATTTCTCGAGCCAGTGGCCAGTAATCATGTCGCCGTCGTGAATGAGGATAGTCCAGACTTGAACGCAGACGAAGAGGAACATGTAGAGGTGCTTCTGCATGGGGCAGAGATAGACGAAAACACTACTCGAGTTAGAAGAGCTTCAATTGGCGGTAAAGCGCGACTTACTGGTAAGGGAGAGATTGGACGTAGCCGTCAACAGGGTGGAAAGCAATGGCAGCCCAGGGAGTAGGAACTGGACAGGTTAGCTTGGTTGTTGTTGTCGGACGAGATGGACTTACCAATCCACTTGTGGTGAGGCTTGTGGACATATTTGTAGATACTGGGATGATGCTCGAGGCGATGAATCCAGTAAATACCAAGATCGTTAAAGACCATGTACAGAATAGTAGAGATAGCCAACCACGACCAGCCGTACTCGTCAATGTTTGTGTACAGCAAACTATGACCGCGCACCTCTCCAAGGAAGAAAGGGAGCGTAAGAAGGTCGATGATGGGAATGGCGAAGAAACTAGACTGGATCTCTTGCTTGATCTGGTTCTTGAGGAATCGAGGGTGATGTTCGAGACGGCGGTCAAAGACAAAGTAATACGAGATGGCGGCGGAAATAACGTAGATAAAGGCGGCACCAAAACCAGCGATCATGAGAATCGAGGCGCTTTGGCGGTAAATGTCGTCGCGCGGTAGCGAAGAGCCAAAGTTGAGCGAGTACTCATCATCAAAGTTTTTGGAAGACGATGTCGCGTAGCCCGTTGAGTTTCCGTATTGAATTTGTGTTGTTTGTTGGGGGAACAAGTATGCGTATCCATAGTCAAAGACATACGGGTCGAGGATTTCTAGTATGGCGTCCATGTTTGCGATTGCGGAAAAAACTCAATTGAGGACGAACAAAGTTGGTGATGTAAAGGAAAGAAAAGAGAGAGAAACAAAGATTGATAAGAAAGTCCACCCCTGGAAGCACGGAAGCAATTGAATCAGGCCATTTGAGATTTTTTTTTAATTAAGATGAACTTGGGCTGCTGGGAGCTCCGCTGAAATCTTGCCGCATTGCGCCGACAGCGGTGTCTGTGTCTTGCAGGGCGCGCGGGCAATTCGTTCACTAAAAAATCTACCCAGATGTTTAATTTCCAATGGATGCACCCTGAAGATGGCGTATTGGGCAAGGTCAAAGGGTAGTGGGGTTCGCTAAGCCGTTGTGCCTGGATTTGCCCATCTTGATCTTATCGTGATTGGAGCGGGGGGAAGCTCAGATCCCTTCCTTCCCCCCTTTCCAGAAAGTGTGTCACGATTCTAAGAGAAAACGAATACGAACTAGAGAACGGTTTCCTATCAGACCCATAAATATATGACAGCCAGCCAATAATTCAACACGGTTACCGGTTGTTTGGCTGCCGGATCATGCTATCTTCACTCTCGCGCATGCCTTTGCATTTATCCTCGAGGTTGATTACTCCGTCTTTATATCCGACGCTCTTTTCGTGTTCCGCGATCTTGTGCGCCCACGCCTCATTGTCAACTGCCCATGTCCCTAGACTTTCAAAGCCGTGCTTCTTGTAAAGTCCGTGGCCTTCAATTGATGAAGTAATAATGGCTGGCGCGTTAACGGCGTCTGCTTTTTCCGTCACGGTCTTGAGAAGAAGACCGCCGATGCCTTTTCGTTGATGGTCTGGGTGTACCATGATATGCATCACCTCTGCCGGAATGTCAGTAACCCAGCAAACATTATTAATTAGCCACAAACTCACCAAAGTGATCCCTCCCATCAAGAGCCTTTTCTTTAGAGGCGTCCATCTCTTCACTGCGTTTGTCAAACCATTGCCACAAATCTTTCATGTGGTCTTTGATTGTCCACACTTGCGGCGGAGGAGGCTTGTCACTCGCGTTCGAGTTCGGCTCCGGCTTTTTAGTCATGTCCTTGTACCGAATAAACCCCACTGTCTCCCCCGCCTCTTCGGCCACCAAAGAGTGAACCTCCGGATTCTGCAGTGCGATGCGCGTGGCGATCGGTATGAGATCTCGGGGATGTCGCTCAAAGAAAGCGGCGTAAAAGTCATTGTAGTAGCTGAGAGCCTCGCTATGTATGGTTGCGATTGCGTCGCTGTCTGCCAGGGTGGCGGGACGGACGGTAATTATTGAAGAAGACATGGTTTATTTAGACGAAGTCTCGCTTGAATCGATCGTGATTGTTATTTTGTTTCTCTTTTTTTCTTGACAAGTGTTCTTGGCATGGGTTTTTGTAGTTTTGCTACTCATGGGTTTGGAGTTTGTATGATTCCTAATGAGGAAGCTGGTGTTGAATCCTTCAGGACGCTGTGAGTCAGCCGGCGATAGATATGAGGAACCTTGTGAAGGATCTATTGGATACAATCTAATCTTCATCGTATATCGCGCGCTTACGACGTTGTGAGGCTCTGAGTCTTGATCGAGTTAGACACATCTCACGGTGGGGTGCTTTCGGATGTTCCCCAGATTTGATATCTGGTGGTATGGCAAGCGATGGTGTTGATGCTATACAGGTACTTGTCATACTATGTATAGTAATCAGCCACAAGTGTCTAGGAGCATTTCTCCAGATCTTTCAAATTCCATTGCCTCGTTCTGACAACCGAGATTAATAGACTTGGCTGGTGTCAAAGCAGATGTCGCAGGTGGTACCTGGACAACAACGAAGACCACATCTTTGTGAGCTTCAATTTAGGTTAAGACGGCATCTGTCAAATAGAGTTATCTAGATTATGCTTCTTTCTGTAGGTAGTGTCTTGATCATCATTTTGAAAGCAACGTTGGGTCACGTGCACCACGATTGACCTCATCGAGGAGGTTGCAACAGTTCTACTCAACGGCGCAGACTAATGCCGGTACCAGGCCGTTCTATGTCGGTTAGAGCTGAGGGTTTGTCTGCTTTTATACACTGAAAGAGATATTCATATAAGTTCTATACAATTCCTCTTGAGATAAAGTTTCTTAATAACCGTGACTGACAGGCCTGAACGTTATGGTATCGGATAAAGAAGGGACAGCAGTAACTTCTTCCCCTTCCAACCTCAATCAGCCATTCGTCCAAGGTATCTGCGGTCATCACCCACCAGTCCACAAAAAGTCGGTCAGTCCCGGTCCATTGCGCTCCGTTATTTAGAAAGCACATTCCTTGATAATTTCTCATCCGTTGTTTTCCAGTGATTTTGTTAGTGGAATCGTCCAAGACTGTGGTAACCTACTGCGGGAAACTACTGCAAGGCTACTGCCCACAAACAAATAAGTGGTCCAAGCTCCACCTAGTCCTTGTTGATTGGCAAGTCGCGATGACATCGCAGCCTTGAGCTGAGTATCAACTTCCTTTGACATGACATCTTCACTTTATCAACATCACGACAACTTGATAAATGAATCGCGTCCATCATTCGCTTCTTATAGAAGTGTATCTTAACTTGACTACAACATGAGCCAAAGTTTCAGTCAAAAACCACCACCTGCAAAATGTCGTCTTCAGCACTACTAAAAACCATCCGTTCATTAAAAGATTCCACCTTTGAAGCTTGCGCGGCCATCAGCGCATACTCCAAGACATCTTTATCTTTGTCAAAACCATCAGAAACAAATCCAATAGCATCAAAAATTGAGATTAAGCATTTGCTCGTCGAGTTGAGGCTTCTCGGGGGCTCGCTTCACAGCCTCGAGTCTTTTGTTACGGAGTTGGCAGCCAACAATGACAATTCTGGCGACAGCACGTTAGGCATCACGCCAAGCACATCAGGCTCTGCTTCCGGAAGAGAAATTGACCGCGAATGGCCGATGATTGATAAATGCGAAATATTAGTCTCTGCTTTAAAGTCATTTCATGCTTTTGCGACATCGGATGGCATCAAGGCGGCTAGAGCATCACTTTCAGACGTTCGATCTAAACTCGCCTATGTTCTTGGGTCGTCCGATACCCTAGAAGATATTTCACTTCAATTCTCGATACTCTCAACAGACTCTGTCCCACAGCTTATGGTCCAGAAGGATGACGACCATGAGGCTGTCGAAGCCACTGACCATTACGATGATGAGCCCAGCGCAACCGATGTTTCCGATTGGCTTAACATTCTAAACTCATCTGAAAATGATCGCGAACCAGCAGAATACAATAGAGAAACAATGCTGATACAGGCGCGTCGAATCACAGAACCAAAATATCGAGTGGCAGCCACGAGATGGCCAGAATATGCCGAAAAATATTGGCAAAAGCTTAGGCCGCAAGTTTGTACCCTTTTCAGGATACAAAAGTCATATAACTTCGTGCAATGGGCTCTAGAATATGCCAGAGTGATGTATCCGCGGACGCTGGGTTCTTTAGCCTTTTCTCCAAGGCTTCTCCTCGAATTAACAGACGCATTATGCGACGGGTCTGTATCGTCACTTCACATCGCAGCAGCGCTTGGTTTGCCCAGTCTTTGCAGAGATCTTTTGTCGATGGGCGCCAAAGTCAACCAGTCTAGTCTTATTGGCACGCCCTTATTTTGCGCCCTTGTCGGCAGCAAAGTCCTCGCGACCCGTACGGAACCAGAATCATGGGCCACACTGCTTGTTGGCGGCGACTCGAATGTCGACCAGGCAGCAACCATTCTTTTGCTCCTTGACGGGGGTGCCGACTGCAAATATCGTTACAATTGGAAAAACGGAACTGAAGAGGTGTCACTGGCAGGCCTGGCATTTTGGACTGCGATGATCAGCAAGCACGAGGCCGTCTTCACGCGCATCGCCAAAGGAGGAAGCAATCTGGATTGGTCATTTCACCAGTTTTTGGAGCGAGAAACCTTGACAAAGCGTGGCCTGCTTCACCGCGCACGGTTCGCGCGCCTACTCACCTACGTCTACGATATGACCTTGGCCGATATGGAACAAGACAACACAGAATATTTGGAAATACAGGAGCTCGTGTCTAAGGTCATGAGGCATAGCAAAGTCAAATTTTCACCTACGACAGACGGCAAGATAGATACTCTGAGCGATGGAAGTTTTTCAGAAGCCATACGAACCGCTGTTTTGGATTTCAACGTCACACTGGTGGAACGATTGACCAAAGACCCCAGGTTCGATCCCAATTTCCCGTACAACAATGACGGAACTTCTGGTACGATCCTTCATATGGCTACAGAGGGTGCTCAGCTCGAAATTATGGACATTCTTATCCGTGCTGGAGCCGATGTGCGAGCCAGAGACTCGGAAGGTCGTACACCCCTTATGGTTATTGAGGAAGTCGGTCCCTTGGCGAAGTTGATTTTGGAACACTCGGCTCCTACCTATGATACCGATAACGGCGGCCGCAACATCTGGCATCTCCTCGCCGCTACAAATGAGGTGAAACTACTGATGTTTCTATGGGACAATGACCCATTCAAAATCCGCAACCTTGACGCCGTATGCGAGGATGGACATACCCCATTGAGAGCAGCCTTCGCCTATATCAACACCTTGGAAATTGTCCCAAAAGGTGGCCAAAAGGTTGGACCCGTGGCAGCCCAGTTCTTGCTGAAACAGTGCCAGGGGTATCTAAAAGCAGAGGGCAACGAGCAGTTGGCAAGATGGGCCACAGAATGGGGCGACGTTGATCTTGTGAAGAAAATATTTCAACTCATCCCCAGCGCCAACGAGGGCGATGAATTACTTCTCCGGTCGTTGAACATATCGGCCTCCCCTGAGCTTGTTTCGCTGGTTCTTGACAAGGCTGGGCCATCTCGACCGTTTTCTGACGGCCTAACGCCAGCAGAAACAGTCATCACAAACACAAGGCTCCTGCTACCGCAAACAGGATTCACTAACAAGCCAAGTCTACACCCGTCTTGTTATCCCGAGATGACTCGCAGCGCTTATATGGACTTGCTCACTCCTGAAGTTCTCAATTCACGAGACAGCCAGGGAAGAGGTCTATGGGCAAGGTTCTGTGACGATGTACTCACGCTGTTCCGCAGCCGATCAGCCGATTACCCTAACAACATGTATTTCCTGTATGGGTTTGCGCGTATGGCGATTTCGTGCTTACTTGAGAAGGGTGCTCTCGTGGATTACGAGAAAGATACCGGAAATTGGGCAATTGCTCGCATATCCAACGAAGCCCGAGTTGGTGCCGTCACTTGGACATCTGTTAAATTGCCATTCGTTGCCGCTGTCCTGGAAGCGTCCCTTTACGGGATGGAAAATTTTGATCTAGCCAAAGAAGGCTCGAAAGAGTTTTTTGATACAATAGACGCCGCAGTTCTTCTTTCACTTGCTGTGCGCTCTCGGAAACCAGACGTCGTCGAACTACTTGTCCAGAGCGGTATGAACGTCCACAAGCCTTGGGAGAGTTTTGGTGGCAAATCAATTTTCGAGGACTTTTTGTCGGATGAGCCTGTGGACGTATCGATGATTGAGCCGTTGCTCAGCAATACAAAACCACAAGACATTATTGCCAACCAACATTACACATTCCGAGAGGTTTTAGCCATACCAGACGAAACTATCGCTGTGATGGTGCTTGAAAAGCTAATTGACTGCGGCATGGATGTCAATAGTCTCGAAGTTACCAAGTAAGTTTGATCATCACTGTCGAGGTCATTGCTAAACAAAGTCAGTCAACCGTCGTTTAGATCGCCAGTCCACGACTCCCCCGGTCCATCAATGCTAGTGAAAGCACTTTGTCGCTCGAGGACCAGTCTCGCAATGCTGCTAGTCCGCCGTGGTGCAGATGCCAGTTTGGCACCACCAGATTCGATCAGCGGCTTTATGCTGGCCGCCAAGATTGGTTTTGTGGTTGTGCTGGAAAACATCATCGAGAAAGCGCCTGAGGATTTTAACTGGCTATGCCGTTTTAATGCTCTTGAACACGGTGATATCTTTAATGCACTTCAGTTTGCTGCAGTCGGAGGTCATCGCGATGTCATGATGGCGCTTTTGGAAGCCACCCCGTTGGTTAAAGAGATTGATACTACAAGTCCACGGTATGGTCGATCACCAGCGCATTTAGCTGCCAAAGCTGGGTCTCTAGACTGTATCAAGGTCTTGACTAGGTTCGGCGCGAATTTGACTGTCAGAGACATTTCAGGCAGGACACCACTCTTTTATGCTCTTTTAGGACCCAACCGAGAGGTAGCCGAGTATATCGAAGAGCACATGCCGGATCCCAGCAGTACCCGAAATATTGTTCTCCCACCTTCTGTGCCTGACTCACCCAGCACATCTTCTGTCTTTTCGCTTCAAGAACTTTCTGATGTTGATATGGCAGACGCGTCTTCAGAGACAGACGAAAACTCAAATCCTCGACGTCTAGGCGATTTGCTGGCTCATGCAATCGATCATTACCAGCTAAAGAGTGATGCTCTTTTCAAACCATTCCTCGATCACGCTTCGAAGAAGGACCTGGAGTCAGCCATCATGCCTTGTGGAGGTTGCACTCTCCTCAGCTACACAGCGTCCAAAAATCTCATACGACCTATGTTGGAGCTTCTTGAATTGGGTTTCAAAGGATTCGTGACTAGCTGTGACGAACATTGGAATGACGGCTACAACGCGCTATTTGAAGCCGCTCGGCATCTACAGCGACTCATGGCGTACGATATGTTTATCTCCCCCGAAAAGGCATATTCCTTCTTCGAAAAGTGCCTGGATGCATATTTACAAGAAGAACGAGTTTGGTTTCACATGAGAATGAGCCCCATACACGCTATTTTTTACTTCGGACAATCTGTCCACCATCCTGCTCCCGAACATCAGTACAACGTTCTTCAGATATTCATTAATCATTTAACAGAACACGCCGAACAATACTGGTAAGCACGCTTTAAAGCTTGGAGGAATTTACTGATAGCAGCAGGACTTTGATGAAAAAGTATGGACTACTGAATCTGTTCCCTTTCGACGAAAACGAGAGCATCGTGAAGAGAGTCTTGCGGTTCGCTGTCAACCTAAGGAACCAGTCGAGATTTCCAAGCGGGTCTGGGCACACTCCTCTGCATTTTATGACTGTCTATTGTGGCGGAAAGGTGCTCACTGCGCGGCATTATGAAATGTTTTGCAAGATGGCCAAGCTCCTTATTGATAGCGGAGCCGATGTCAACATTCAAGACGACGTTTCAGCAACACCCTTGTACCATGCTGTGCACCATGATCTTTTGCCCTTGGTCGATGTGCTTCTGGAAGCAGGTGCTGATCAACATATTCCCGACAATGAGGGCACAACACCTCTAGGCATATCGATACGTGGTGCATTGCATAGGAATTTCGCTGTAACCCATCGCTTGTTAGAACGTGGTGGCGACCTTGCGACCATCACTTTCCATGAATTAGGCGGTTATCAAGATGGCACTTTAAGGAACTTACACGAGCTGCTCAAGCTTGGTTTAGATCCTTTTAGCATCAATTTGCCAGATCGTGAAACAACTCTTACATGCATACTTTCCCAGAACAGCCAAAACTTCGCCCTGAACGGAGACTTTGACTTTTACCGCCTTGCAGAAGAGGAGCCTGCCTTCTTGAGAACTGTCTTTGTGGGAAGCTTCGACGGATCAACTATATACAAAGAAGCCGGCAAAATGAGAGCAATCATTAAGCGCATTCCGTGGGAATGTCGTGCTCGTGTTGTGAATTTCGAGCCAGATAATGGATTCAACATTGGATTTGCAGCCATCCTCCCGGACTTGGACGACATTCTTCGATTGTTTCTCGAAGCGGGGTTCGATATTGAGCGCGAGAGACGCGGCAGGGGTTCAGCATTGATGTTTGCTAGTAGAATTGGAGCATTCAAGTGCTTCAAGATGCTTATTCGACACGGCGCAAAGGTCTCATACCTTGGTATTGGCAGAAGAGGTGAGTCCGTCGTTAGGTCTGCAGTTGACGAAGCAAAGAGACACCCAAAGCTACTGCGGTGGCTCCTCGTTGATCGTTACTACGAGACGAAATACCTTGCCGAGAAGGAGCACAACGGGCAAGATACTATCAAGCCTTGGTCAGGTCCTCGGAAGGCAGCGTACAAAATGAGAGGCATTGATGATGAATTCCCCCGGATGGATAGCGAATCTATGGCAAATTGGGCCAGGAGAATGGCCATGTTGCGTCGGAGCCTAAGGGGACTTGTATTACCCGTCACTCTTATTGAATAAGACGAGCGCCAAGTAGCTCATAGAAGAGATGGAATATTGGATGTAATAATATGGTTTTGGAGTATGTAAATAGCGATGGATCACTGGGCCATGGTTTACTTGATGGGGTTGGTGGGGTTTTCCTCGGGGTTTTCCTCAAGGTTTGATAGCTGGTCATGGGATTCAGTATGTTACTCAGCGCATGAAAGCCACAATAGTCGTTCTAATATACAACAGCGCTATGAGTCTTGTCATCTGTCTTCATATGTATCACATCTTGTCCCTCTGCCCCAGTCTCGTTGATACTATCATGAAATTGGCCGCTATAAGCATAAGAGACGAAATTGTTAGGTCAGTATGCTCCTTAGGCTATACTTGGACTACTTATTTTTATATACCCTAAGACTTGAGGGTTCAACTTTTTAGGTCTCGTCGCCATGTCAGAAGGAAAAGTCGTGATACGCCATACTTGCGAAATAGGCTATCTTCAACACCAGTCAAGAGAAACAAGACAGCTGAACCAACGAAACAAACATTTTCAGTGCCGCAAACCTTATGACAATTCGTCCGGTACCAGCCAATCACTCTAAGCCGCCGTGATAGCCCTACTAGTAGGTAGCAGAAATGATGACCTCCCAAGTCTTAGGTTACAAAAATCCATAGTCTAACAGCTATGGTCTAATGAGCATAAAGTGTCCCATTAATTTCATCTCTTATGCTTTCAGCGGCCAATTTTTCTGATACCCTGAGGCCCTACAGTAATTTTCTAAAGTTAAACCTAAACGCCATGGCTGTGTTGAGAAGGTTGGTGGACGTTGGTGGAATTAAATGGCCGAGTTAGGAGGAACGGCAATGCCATTGACCCCTTTTTCATCGGCGTCATGGACCGTTGCGGAAGTGTTCTGGTAAAAGTTGTTGTGCGTTGACAGGAATGTGGCTTTCAATTTGTTTTACGTGATTGTTCATGGTAGACGCGTCACTATTGCGAGTTCCGGATGTAGAATCTCTTTGATGCTCATCACTTGGAGAGATGAAGAGAAAGATCAAATACAGACGTGATAGTTGACATTGTGTATTATAGTCATGACTTCATTCTCTAGGCCGTTTATAGGTATATAACTGTTCAAACATCACCAATATACAAAACAAATCCCCAAACGCCCATAAATCATCATCATTTTAATATGCCATACATTAGATTGGAGAAACAATCATCACCACATATTTGACGTGACCCTCGACATCTTTGAGGGGCGTCCAGTGGCTCATAAGCTTGGCGGGCTTCTTATGCCCGTCCGCACTATCACTACCCGTGACAGGTGACCTTGATGTGTTGGCCCGACGGGGAATATGGTTTGCAAGGGCAAGATCGAGCGAAACTGACTTTCCGTCGCGGACAACGAGGTCTCGGACTGTCAATTTGAAGGCTTTTGTGACTGAAGGCAGTGTGGCTTGTTCAGTCATGATATCGAATATGTCCTTTCCTATAACGGCTTCCGTAGATGGGCCAAGGTCGAGTGCGTCGGACATTTCCTTGGAGTAAAAAGAGACACACAGTTTTGGTGGGTATTTACCCTCCTGATCTAGTGGCATTGCGCCGAGAGACTTGGGATAAGATGGTACATGTTCGAGAATCATATACCGAGCGTATGTTGACATCAGCATCTCGGGTTGGCTGGAGAATCTTCTAATGACGCTTCTTGTGCTGTAAGTCTTGTCCGAAACATGTGATGATGATCGAGGTCTATCAGAACTGCGGCGAGGACTTAGTGGTGGCGATGGAGGAGGAGGGTTCGCTTTCTTGAATGACTTGAAGAAAGAGGTCGCCTTCTTTGATGTCTTGAGTTGGTTGTTCTTGATTCCAAATGCTTCGTCGTGCTCAGGCTCGTCGTGAGAGGCTTCACTCGCCCAGCGAGAGCTGCATCGCTCAGTAGCTCTCTCTTCCTCCATAGCGCCGTAGGATAGAACCTTGAGAACATCATCAGTGTCGTGTATCGAGGACGAAACATCAATCTGTGCGCCCATAAAGAACTTTGTCTTTCCAGTTTTGTCGAGGAGCGGACACAAGAATAAGAGGTTCCAGAAAGGTGTACCGTCTTTTCGAAAGTTCAGAAGCAGCTCTGTACATTCGTCGTTGCGCCAGATGGCTGAACGCATGTTGGCGATGCGATCCCGATCAGTCTGGGGGCCCTGCAGAAATCGACAGTTGTGTGCGAGAACCTCAGTTCGCGAATATCCTGTCAATTCCTCAAACTCGTCCGAAGCAAAAGTAATCGGGTTTCCAGATCGCGAGGGATCGCTCAGACAGAAAGAACCCTTCAGACCGGGATAGGGGTTTAGTGGAGAGTCGCCTTCTGCGTCCAGGGACAGGGCCAAACTGGTGCATTGCGATAGCTGTTGCTTGACAAAGTCGGGAAAGATTTCTCTGACAATGCGCTGCTCGATGAATGCCTTGGATTCGAGAAACATGTTCTCCAGGCTGGGAATAAGAGAAGTTGTGAGATGCTTGATGTTTGTGTTGAGAGCCTTTGACATTGGTGGGGGAAGACCAAGTGGTGAGGTTGCGGTGATGGAGGTGTATGAGGTTGATATCGTCGATAGCTGAATAACAACCTGTTCTAGAGATTGAATATAGTCGCGGATCTATTGATGTTAGATTTGTTAAATATTCTGGTGACTTTTACTCACCTTCATAAGGTAGTCAACATTCTGGCCAACACCGCGATCGGCAGCAAATTTCCATAACTGTCCACTGGCAGCGTGGTCGGCCATGACCATATCGAACATCTCTCGCCCCACGAGGTCAGGAATTGGCAGCTCACCAGAGCTGTCTGATTCGGTATAAGCGATACTGGATCTTTGGCTTCTTGACGAAGACGCAACCGAGTCGATACTCCTCAACCTCTCGGCAGACCATTGGCCCCCTCCATTGCTGTACAAGCCCGCGCGAGGTGTGCCATCAGGGTGGTAGTCGGTATATTGTCGTAAAATATCTTCATTATTGTGTAGTGAGAGACCAGAATTACTGCGCAGGCGGTATGATGAGAATTTGGCGCTTTTGGGTCGGCTTGATCTGCTTCTGAGAGGTGGTGATTGGAGACCTCCCAAAGAGTCACTATTGTGCGAAAGCGACGGTGTTATGGAACGACGGCGTTCAAAATCGGGGAGAGAAGGCATTGTTGGCGGTTCAAAAGTTCGGTGGGCATTAATAGTAGGCATTTTAATTGTTGTCTCTCCGCGGGGAGAAGACGGGTCCGGGTTTTGTCGTGGATGGAATGCAACACAAGCAAGTCGTAATAGTGTCTTATAATGATCCAATTTTAGGAGCGCTGACGTAGAAAAGTAGAAAAGCTCTCATGAACAGCTGTTATTGTTGAAAGTGATAATAGAGAAACATGAAGGAGTATGAGTAAAATGAATTGCGATGTAAGTGGGAGGCGCAAGCTGAGTATAAGATTGGTAAGAAGGAAGGAGGGACAGAAGAAAAGAATGGGTCTAGGTTCAAGGCAAGTGCAACCGTAAACGCTTGTCAGCTCAGAGTGCAGGTCAACTTGGGTCACTTCAGGTCAGGTACGGCTAACTTGACGAGTCGCGGAACAGGACCAGAACTCCTGAAGCAAAGGTAGGAGCAGCGTACGATCGCTTAATACTAAGACTACCGGAGGATGTCAAGCCTGACTCGACAGGCAGTTTAGTGGACCAAAAGCTACAAGCTAAGGTAAGCTTGCGGGGGCGGGCCAAGTCGGGTTCGTGCAACCTCTTGGCCGGGGACCCACTGTGGCCTTCTATCCTGGCTTCTTTTTTAGTGGCTGCAGAAGAAGCCGGGACTTTTTCCCAGTGGGTAACCCAGACAATCTGAGTTTCTTTTCCCACCAGGACAAGGGTTTTTACGAAAAGTTGGGTCTGTCACAAGCCAAAGAATTGGAGACGATTCGTATGCAACGAGACAACTTACGAGAGAAGAATCTCTGTCCCGCCCTATGTTTGACTTGACTCCTAGACCCTGTCCCCTTGACGATGCTAATGCAAAACTATCGAAGCTAACAGAACCAACCCAAAAGATCGGTCCCGGTCCAGAGCGTGCGGTGGCTGACAAGAGGCGCCGATCCGGTTGCGGGCTGGCTTCCCAAAAGACACAAGTCAAGGAAAAGAGAAAAATCCCAGCGATCTACGATCCCAGCAGTATGGGAACATAGCTTCGTCATTCACCCACCGTTTTTGCCTCTTTTTTTCTTCTTTTTTTCTCCGAGAATGGAAAAAGTCTAGAGAAACTTTATTCTTTCGTCGGATGGCGCGGAAGGGCGATTGGCTTTATGATAAAAAGAGATTGTGTTTTTTATGCATCGAGGGTTTTGGATGCGAATATCTTGGGCTGAGTTGGTCAATCAGGATGATCGACAAGGATCAGGGTACTCAGGCAAGACACTGATTGACGGACTCAAGTGCCGCTAAAGAATACATGTGGAGTGCGGCCTACTCTTGGACAGTCCAGTTATTAATTCATCTCAAACATGAAGTGACATTAAGAGACCCTTGCTTGTCAACTTGAATGAAATCAATTTAACTAGATTGACAAGAGAGTAGACTACGTAATCACCTTCTCGATCTGGCGTGTAGGCTAGTAGACGGTTGACCTGCCAAAAGAAATACGATGGAAGAAGATAAGGTTACGATCAATAGCCTTTCACGATCTGTACTCATTCCGATCGCCAAACCAAAGCACACCCTTGCGTCAGTCATACAACCGGTATGCTAAATCATTATGACTTTGAATATTGGTGTTTTCAGTCTCTGCCGTGTCGCAAAGAATGAGCCGAATCGCATCGGCCCGTCAACAAAGACAACTTGACAAAGGAATTAGTCAAGGTAGTTAGTGCGGACCCTGACCATGTCTCGGGTCCTTTATTTTTTGTGTCCAGCCTGAGCTTAGGTCTTGGTAGTCAGCAAGATGTGACCCTTGTTTCTGGGACCCTTTCATTGCTTTTTCCTCCCGCCTTTACTGGGATGCCGATGTTGGTCAATTATGTGCATTGCTAACACGACAGACGCAGGAATTTACATTACAGTAGTACAACTGCAGTGTTACCTTGATCTAATAGACTAAAGGCCAAATACTCATCACTACAAAGAGATCAGACGAAATGTTGGTACTCTATTGTCCACTGAACCTGGTCAATATTAACTTGATCACTATCAATTGCAATGCAACCCACCTTTCCATCGTAATTTCTTCTGTTGGTTACATTCGCGTATCGAATATAGTACCCATCTTAAAATGATAATATCATTGTTATTGTTGATTGCTTTTGCCCAAACGTGCCGCGTCGTAAGGTATTCAGGTAATGTATCACCTATACACTTCGGTGGGTAGCAGACATCTGGACTTGAGGGTACAAAAATAAGCAGTCCAAAAACCCGGGATAGAATAGCATAAGCTGACTTACTAATTTTGTCTCTTATCTTCCTAGCAGCCACCTCTCGGACATCTATTCTTGGTTTCTGAGAAAAGAATCTTGGCTTCCCCTCATCGCACAGACATCTATCAGGTATCATGGATCCATCAGCACGTGAGGCTAATGCTTAGATCCTCACAGACACAATTCCATCACACGTGTTCCGGTGTCGTCGTCTTGGCGTGATTGTTATTGCCTATTTGTTTTTTATGCATTGATAGCCTGCATTTGTGATGTGATTGCGACCTCGTGTTACTGAATAGAACTTTGTCTGCAATGCCATGACTGACCTTCCCACCAACACGAGTCGGCTCCACGTCATGGAACAGACTTTTTAGTGTTGAAGCACCTGCATGAGTCGGGTCCCGGATGGTCTGATCTGAGAAAACCCTCACGGTCGGTATCTTATGAGGGAGAAGGATTTAGTGTGGTGATTCTCTGCGTATCATGAAACACGCCGGCGAGTTGTCCTGCATACGCTAGAACGTTGGCCGATTAATGACTGACTGGTTATGGTCTGTAACAATTGTTATCGTTAGTTTGTGTTGGGCGAGACTGCCTCGTTGTTTCTCAGCTTGTTCTATTGTTTCAGGGCGTTTGTTAGCGATTGTGGCTGTTTGATGTTTGATGTTTGTCCAGGGTAGTCTGCACTCGACACGATAGCAATCGTTGGCAGACGTTGATGATACTCAATTCGCATAAGTTTGCTACCTGTAAAGTAAAGAGGAAAGTTAGTATTGGGTCTTTAACATAGATTTATTGTGACCGCAATTCCACAAGATGCCCAAAGTCAATCGCCGTAACGTCACTTCATATGATATTCATACTGATGCGTCTTTTCAGATTGCATGGCATTTCGATAACTCACAGATGATCGATGTTTGGAGTTGATGCCTTGGATGGCGATATGTGGACTGGTATAGATACCGCAAAATCTCGAATCTGACTGAATGGTTAGAGGCAGCATTGAGGGAGAAGAACTTCGAAAGACACAAGACTAGAAGAAAAGAATCTGAGAAGACATAAGTGAAAGACTTGGGAAGAGACGAGGTGCAAGGTGCAATAAACAGAGCAGCTTTTGACGTATTGAACGTCGAAGGCCTATGTGAAAGACGAAGCTCTTGAAGAATGGCTCATAACGACAGAGTAATAGTCAAGCTGATGTTTTCCAGTAAAACATGCAACAGAGACGGATATGTGACACAAGAGAATGCCCAACAGATAGAAACTAATCGGTGGTTTAGTTCTCTCAAATAAAGAAGGAGTGGCGCGGTGATCATTCCTGGAGCAAGTATCTGTTGTTCTGTTACTGCCTGTTTTGTAGTCGAGTTTCAAACACCATTCATCGGGTCGCTCGTGGAAAGAGCACCCACCCTTCATCCCCTTCTGTGATGGGCTTTCACCTCAACTCTGTGGAGACTTTAGTCCAGGCTTTATTTCTAGACCTTTCAAGAGAGGCAGTGAATCATTGTCGCCTCTTGATTTTGGTTATTTAAACCCTTCCTCATCATGCATTCCACCTTTAATCCTTTCTTCCCTTCTTTATCTCACTCTTTTCGGGTTGTACCATCATGGATCCCCTAACACGACAGCCTGGCGTGAAGCTTGACGATGGCACTTATATCAAGCCTGAACGTTCCCCAAGTCCTTCTAGAGAGTGTCCGCCCCCCGATGTATCATCAGAAGAACTCGACTTCTTGCTGCAGGGGACCATACCAAAAGGAGCACCCGTCGCTGCACTATCCAGCGGTGCGACGAGCTCAATTCAGAGAACTTGTGATCCAAATCAGCGCTTGAACCAGAGTGAACGTTCCGGTGACAAATCGTCCGACGAAGACAGCGCTGATGAGAAACAAGACAGACTTGATAGCCAAGATTCGGACTTTCAAGTGGACGGTCAATCCGAACACGACAGCGATGGCGACCGAGGTAAGTAGGAGAAATGGACTGTTCATTAATATGTCGCGTCCGGAAGAAACGAGAGGACTGGGCTAATTATCGAAAACAGTTAAGGTCAAAGTCGAAAAGTCAAGCGACAGCAAGAACAACGATCCCCCAGAGGCTGGAACAAAACGAAAGATTGTCAGGACTGCACGCGAATACTGGCAGCGTGAGCTACAGCGGGAAAAAGAGCGGGAAAAAGAGGTCGAAGAGAAGAAGCGCAAGCTCAACGACGACGGAAACAGCTCAAAGAAAGCAAGGAAGACATCAGCCAAGTCATCGGCTGGCGTAGATGCGAGGAACCTCGCTGGACTTATGGCCAACACGCTTCACAGCATGGACGACATCGATGAAAGTTTCGCCAATGGCAGTGTGCCGAGTATGGGCTCTATTCAAGCAAGCTCCAAAAGGGACCAAATCAGGCAGATGATAAACAGCGTCCCTGAAGATCTCGACAATCGACAAACAAAGACGCAGAAAGCGGAATTGAAACAAGCCATGACCAGTTTCGGCTTTTGCAATGTTGAGCAAGCTAATGGGAAATGGAGGCTTACAGGTATCAGCGAACGTTTAGAAAGCCACCAACTCACAGCTGCGCAATGGATGGTCAAGCGGGAGGCAATGGAACGATCACCCGCTGGCGGTATTCTGGCCGACGACACAGGCATGGGGAAGACAGTCAGTACACTTGCTTGTATAGTCAGCCATCCTCCTGAGCGTGATGACATCCGAGAGTTTAGCAAGGCAACATTGATCGTGTTACCAAACCGAGGCATGGTTACGCAGTGGCTGAGCCAAATCGAAAAGTTCTGCTATTTCAAAGACGCATCAGACAGAACCGTTCGCTACTGTAAAGCAGACGGCAAGAAGACACAGTGGTGGGGTAGCCGCTGGGTTGTGTAAGTTATCGAGGTCTTGAATTTGACAAGATATCTGACGCGATATAGACTTACTACCTACTCTGAGCTCGTTTCCCAATCGGTCAAACCAGAAACTATCAACAAACTCAAGGTCGATTACCAGGAGGACAAAAAAGGTTTCGGAAAAGCACTGAGCAACAAACTGGGACCTCTGTTCAACATTCGTTAGTACCGGGTGATCCTGGACGAGGGTCAGGCTATCAAGAACCGTGAATCAAGTACCGCTTTCGCATGCTGCAATCTGACAGCCAAGTATCGCTGGGTACTGACGGCGACTCCTATTTCTAATGGAGTCCAAGGTTCGTCTCATTCTACGCATCGCGAAGCCTGTACTGATTTGTATGTACCAGAGTTCTACCCTTATTTGAAGTTTATCGGCTGTAGTTTCACCCAAAATATGGGAGAATTTAACCAACAGGACATCACAGGAGTAAGTACTTCTTACATACATGGGAAACCGGACTTACTCTATGGACAGGAAAATGCGGATCATAACATTCGGTTTATTGTCAGTATGGTCATGCTTCGACGGTGCGTATCGCAGGCCATACACTACCTATCTAGGCATCTGACAAGACACAGAACTCATAAAGACACTTTTCTGGGAAAGAAAATCACGAATCTACCCTCCAGCAAGTGCCACGATCTGTGGATCACCCCTCCCAGCTGGGAGTTAACGATGTCTAGGACAACAGGCAGCCAAGACCACGTGCAAATTCTCGAGGAGGCTAAGGAAGATGTTGCTGACAATGATACTACTTCAGGCGAGCCTGGACTTACCGACAAAAAAGACGCCAAATCATTGACTGCACAGGTCACCAGAATGAGGCAAGCCGCATCCCATCCATTTAACCTTGAGAAATTTCTTCGTCAGGACAAACATCAGGGTAAAATCGAGTGGATACTTGAACAGTACAAAGACGACATTGAGTAACTACCGGGTACCAATGCAGAACAACAAGTAGAAGACGCGGCTCAATGGGAGCCATTCTTGCCAGGGCAGCAACAACTCGAAGCCGAATACCCGGACGTTTCGGGCGGCATTGCGGACATGACCAAGCTACTTTCACTGGCGGCTAATGAGCACAGCAGTCATGGGCTCATATGTCCCGTTTGCGACGAAAAAATTGCAGTAGACAGAGCCATCAGATCAACCAATGTATGTCAAACTGCGGCGAGTTCTTTATGAAAAGTTCACTAATATTAGAAGTGCGAGCATATTTGTTGCTCGGGCTGTGTTTCAGCTGAATTCAGAAAGGCAAAAAAAAAGCGACCCGAAGAGACAACCAAACGAGTGAGTGAGACAATGACTACTCTAACAACCCAACTGACAAATTCTCTTCCGATCAGTGTCCAGTGGACGATTGCTCCATCGAACTGGTCATAGCCAATCCTCCTAAAACTCCGCAATGCATCTTGGATGCTGTGTATGCGCTGAAAGACTTCAAAGAACCTGGGACAGACAGCATCGGATCCAAATGGCTTGGAGATGGTAAGGGGGAGGGAAAGTGCAAGGGTAAGGGCAAGGGAAATGCCAAGGGGACTGATTGTTTCTTTGCTGCCACTTGTGGCCGGGAGGACATCGATTTCGGTCCAGTTAAGATGCCTTGGGGAGCTAAACTGACTGCTATTGTTCAGGTGATTCTAACATGGCTACAGAAATCGCCTGACGACAAGATTATTGTTTTTATCGAGTTTACCATTACGGCAAAGGTGTTGGGATGCATCTTGGAAAAGCTAGGACTGAAGTTTCTTTACTACAATCAGATCGCGAATACCCAGGCCAGAAGGGACAAGGCATACAGAGAATTCCAGAACGACCCCAAGACCAGAATCCTGGTAAGTTACATGTCATTCATGTCGCCCACACTGAAGCTGACCAACTTGTTAGGTGGCGTCAATGAAATGCGGAGGGACAGGACTGAACCTTCAGATCGCCAACCTTGTGATCATTGGCGATATTTGGTTCAATACTACTGTTGAACAGCAAGCTTTTGGACGCGTCCACAGGATTGGCCAGACTAAAGAGACAAAACTCGTTCGGATTCTGGCACGGAGCACAATTGATGAAAGACTTGTCATGCTGCAGGACGCCAAAGCCGAAATCGTCAGGCGTGTACTTCAAGACGACGATCACGAGCCTACATTCTCAAATGACTTGCAACTGAAAATGCTCCTCAATGCCAAAGACAAGGAAGCTATGATAAACGACATGGAGAAAGAAACTCGCAAGGGCAGGCCAAAGAAGACTGCTGTCAAGGCTAGTGCAGAGAAAACTGTCAAAACTGAAACGGAGACGAAAAAGACAAAAATCAAGATCAAGGTCACCAAGAGGGAATAGGCACGAATCATCAGATTTCGGAGGTGCACAAACGGGTAAAAGTTTCATTCATTTATTGTTCTTTTTGATTGTTGATCAGATTCGTCGCCATCTAGAAGATCAGAGGCCTGCTATTTATGTGGCGATGTCGGAAACAGAACCCGGAGAAAATGGTTTCCTAGTGGCCCAGAGACGGAATTTGCAGCTTGAGAACGTGAAGATCATTGAAGTTTGATCTCAAAGCGAACAGCAGGCAGTTTACATCCCCCTATCCCCCAGATACAACACATAGCACAAATACAGCCCAGATTGACAACCCACACTTTACATATCATTGTACAGACGTGATTATCACCTGAAGATATATTCATCTGTAATATGAATCCCGTAGCATTCTTGCCAAAGAGAAACTCTGCCCTAGAAGGCAGTGACCGCGCCGACCAAGATCACGCACTCATTTGTGAATAAGCACAGGGATGCCTCTACATCATATCAAGCGATGTAAGCTAATTTATTACAGTTAACTGACATCTCAGTCTACGACAATTTGATGTTATGCCATGGAGTCGGGGTGAGCAGCGACTCGGCTGTTCTTTCCAGCACCTAGAGTAATTTGGCAAAACCGATGCCAATGCTACTTGATGTGGGTGTTATACAGGACAGTAACCCAGGAGCTGAAATAGGGGTTATCCGGGAACGAATTAGCGAAACCGATATTGGCCTAATCCAATTGCATGACAGCATCAAATTCGAAAACAAGTTTATGGGAACAGACCATGAATGGTGTAATGCCTGACCAAACCAGCAGGTAATGCCTGCTCTACAACGCAGTTTATTCGAGCGAGTCTTCAATATGTGGAACTCGAAGAGTGAATTCGTGAAGATGCCGCAGAAGCTAGGATCCCGAAAGCTCCGTGGATCCGGCATCCGGGTCGGCATCATTATAAAAGACTTAGGGCCGATGACACTTGGAGACGGCATTCTGATTCAGTGTGGGCTACTGCAATTCACTGTAGGCTACTGTGATTAATTGTAGGTATTGTGAGTGAGTGAGTGCTTGATTGACATTTCCTGTCTATAATATCAACTGCGATTTCGAGAATACTGTAGTCGTAATCATCTACATGAGGATGACCTTGCTGATGTCCGCGATCTCCAGGGACTTGTCGTCGACGCCTCCTAGCTGTACCACCAATTCCTTCAACCTCTCCGTGATGAGAACACACCGCATTATCTGTTTCCCGCCTTCAGGTCAACGGAGACACGGGGAAGGTCCTTCGTTCCCGCCTTCGAGAAGGTCACGATACGCTTGCGAGCAAGAGCAACAACAAGCTCGGTGTTGTAACCCATGATCCGGGCCTTGCCGGATACGTCGGTTTTCATACTCGCTTGGCTGATGGCATCCTTCAACGTGACACCATCGTTCCTTCGAACCGCGCTTTCGGCAACGACACGGCTGGACGAATCCTTCCATTTCCAGACAATGCCAGCTCCCTCCCAGTGTAGTTGAACACTGAACCAAACTGGTGCTCCGGCACATCGGCGGGACACTGGTCTGCCATCGTGATCCCTCTTGTTGGACTTGCTTGGGGTAACTGCAAGATCTTCCCGCAGCGTGCCCACTTGTACGGCCGATTGTTGAAGTTTTTTGCCGCCAAGTTTGTCTGGCAAGGCAATCGTTTCAATGGAGGAGTTCCAGTTCTGGAACATGAGGACAAAGAACCGGGATCGAAGCGCTCCGGTCAGCTGCTCGTTTGGTCGGGCGTCGTACCAGTCCTGTAGGAGATCGTATAGCGCCATCTTCTCGTCGATTGTCAACTCCTTTTCATCACGAATGATCGTGTTTGCGGGACGAGACTTGACGCAGTTCAAGTCATTGAGCAAGATGCCATATGCCTCCTTTTTCCACGGACATACGTGGGTAGACCTCTGCGCTGACGCCCCCTCCGACCCCGACTCCGACTCTGGCTCCAGGTCTGTCTCCGGCTCTGGCTCTAAGTTTTCATAAACTAGGATGCAGAGACAAGCGAGTGCAATGAAAAAACTTGTTTGTATCCCACCATTCGAAGATCTTGACGTGAAAGATTATCGTACAGAGGCAGAGATTGTTTGATTGAGGCACGCAGCACACGTGGAGACGTAGAGAGTATTCATTCGAGACTGGGTAAAATCAGAATAATAGACGTCTATCCATAGGCTGGGATTCAACGCAATTCTGGTCGGCTCTTATCCCTCTGGAGGTGATCGGACCTCGTTGAGAGAGGTCGATGGTGTCGGTGTTTCGTTCTCGCAAAGACTGTGTTGTTAACCCTCTACTTCTGTGGTCAGTATCACATGATGATTTACTCTCGTTTCCCTTCATACTTACAAGGAGGCAGGTGGAGATGTATGGGATAGGTCTTGTTGGATGTGAATGGGAGAGATTCTGGAGTTAAATATTCCCATGTTGACAGTCCCTCTTCGCGGACATAAATACGTCCATACGCGTAAAGGACACCATATTGTGCATATCGATTAGTGACATGAATGCGTGGCTTTGAAGATGTTCTGAGTTGAACTGCAAAGGTCATGAAAAAAGGTGAGGATGAAAGAAGCAACCTCGATTCTCAGGCATTCTGGTGTGGAAGGAGCAAGGGCTCACAAAGCCCAGCTGGACTTCCAGAAGGGTCCTTGAATTGGCTGGTGCCTTCCCAAACGCAGCTTACACCCAAGGAAATAATAAACAGCAAATGGATATGGGTTTAGGCAACAGCCGCGACGCGGAAGTTACACTGTTGATTGTTTATCTCTCAATTCTTTTAACCAACTGAAAATAAGCTACAATTCATAGATCTCTCGCTTTAACAAACCTCATAACTAGCCACGATACGATTAATGCTGTTGGAACCTGTATCTCAAGCTACGTGACCTAATTTCCAGCCGCATACAATTTGAAGTGTGTATTGTCAATCTGATCTGTGCCATGTATTGTGTCTGGGGGAAATAGGGGTATCTAGAAGACTTTTATCCCGAAAATAGCAGACGATATGCCTGACTGTCTGCCCATAACTGACCAAAACTCCTGTCTGCAGATTGCCTTTTCCTTGTTACGCCATTAAATCCCAAAATAAAACATCCGTAATGTTGCCTTCCGAGCTTGCGCCTCCCAGAGCATTCGATAACCGTAAATGCCACCCAAATTCGCCGAAAATTAATACTCCTCTGATATTCTCCTCTAGTCTTCGTCGCCCTCGTCAAGCTTGCCAGCTTCTTCCAAAGCTTGCTTGATTTCTTGTTCCAGAGTTTCTGGACTACTATCCGGGTCGATCAGCTGGCGAAGCTGAACGTCGCTGAGCGGAGTGGGAACATGTCCATCATCCTGTAGTGCTCTATCAATGATCTCTTGTTTTTGTTGCTGGAGCTCATCGATACGGCTATCAATAAATTTTTGAGTCATGATGCGAACGAAGGTGCATTCCTTTTCCTGTCCCATGCGGTGGACGCGGCCAAAAGCTTGCAGCTCTCGGGTCCGATTCCACCACGGCTCAATACTGAGCACTCGGTTGGCAACAGTCAGGTTCAGCGACTGAGCACCGCATCCCAGGCCAGCAATCTTTAAATTAGTCAGAAACTGGCAATTCCATAATAGTAAAGAGATATGACATACCAGGACTTTGCAATCTGGATCAGTCTTGAATGATTTGATCGACCTGGTTCGCTGACTGTCGCTGAAGCCACTTGAATAATAGTAGGCAAACTTGACACCAAAAGTTTCGAGCATTCGGCCCATGACTTTTCCAGTCATGATGAACTGGGTAAAAACTGAAAAGGTTAGTATGTCGAATTAAGTTGGAGATAATTTCACTCACCAACAATCTTGTCGTCGGGGGATTCCATCAACCACTGAGCACACACAGCCATCGCAGTAGTGAGTTTTGAGCTTGGTGGGAATGGATATTCGTCCTGAGTTGAAGCAATGAAGAAGCCGTTCTCGTTTGGCTTTCGAAGAGGTCGGGCATTGTTGATGTCTCGCCCAGGCTCCTTGAAAGAATCATCACCTTTCACTCGATCCTGAACCTCGACCAATGTGTCAAAAGTCTCGCCATAACCCAGGTTGCTGTCACAGTCGTCCTTGGGACACTATATCATGAACTTGTGAGTTACTCTAAATCGTCGAGACCAATCCATGGGCACTTACTGCAACTCCGGTTTTATGCAGGCCTCCCTTTTCACTGGCAAGGGCTTTGAGAATACAGCCCTGGCAAAAGACATGTTGGCACTAGAATTGTTAGGACCGAGAACTCTCATTTCTGTTGTACTTACTTCTGAAGACCGGACTGGCTTCACGGGTGGTTTTGCTTTCTTGCAAAGTCCGCAAGCAATACCACGAATGTTTGCCTCGCTCAGAGTCAGATCGAACAGGGCTTTCATGTCGAAGTTTCCACCAAAGACATCATCTTTCAAGGTCTCTAGATGGTACATGCCCGCCTTGAAACGCATGAGCCCATGAGATCCCTTGTCACCATCTTTTAGGCTCTCCAAGATCGGGATGATCGACTTGGCTTTGTTGTGTGCACGTTGAACACCCACAATGTCATCCTCGCGAAATCTCTCTTGAATGATTTTCTCAATCGTGAACGGATGGGACGTAACTTGCCGAAGACGTACTTGGCGGGCCAATCTGACCCTGTCGATCTGTTGTTTCAGGGACTGGTCGCCTCCTTTTTTCAATTTTGCTTCTAGAGCTCTGATGATTCTCCGATAGTACTCGTCGATGGCACTGTACCGACTCAGTTAGTGAAATGTATCTTTTGTTATCATGTACAGCAGTGTACTTGTAGATTGCTGTTTCCTTTACCGATAAGGAAATCTTGATGTCGTGGGCATGGGCCTTGGGAAGAGGTAGGACTTTGTGGCCTAGAAAGGTATCTTGGTTGGTTCTGCTAATGGTTAGCTGGGTATTTGACACAAATAACAATATAGGTACCGTCGCAACATGATCATCGAGATAAGCGTCTCCAAGTTATCATTGTTTGAATCCTTTGTCAAAGTCAATAGCTACTCAAATCACAAGGACAATCACTCACATTCCCAATGTACTTTTTCCTAAAATCTTGGATGCTCTTTGTGAATTTGCAACCGGTGAATTGGAGGTACGGGAAGATCTCTGGACATGGTCAGCGATGGTTTATTCAAGGGGATCACGATATTTCACTCACCTTCCAACTTATTGGACAGTGGAGTACCAGTCAGGGCCCAGTGGTACTTGCTGCTGAGCATACAGCAGGCAAGTTTGACTTGAATCGTTAGATTTATGACTGATTCAAAGTGTAAGAAACTTACCTCGGGTATCGTTGTTCTTTATCTGATGAGCTTCATCCAGAATGACTCTGCGAAATTTAATGCTGAACAACCCGTCAGTTTTCTTCCTCAGCGCCTCTTTGAAACTTTCCGAATCGGCGTCATGGTCTCCCTTGAGACGCTCAATTACTGGCTTTTTAGGAAGCTCTTTGGTGATGGTGTGGTAGGTAGTAATGCTGCATCATGTCAGTTCTGTCGTTTCTTTCGACTATCCTTTGATCTTACATGATCAATTGTTCTTTCAATTGCGCTAGAGTCATACCACCACCGGGCCTGTACTTTAATACCCAGTCCGAATAAGGTGGTCGGCAGTGTTTCTCTACCTCCTGGTGCCATTGATCGGCGATGTCTTTGTTTGGGACCACAATAAGCGTTGCCTTGGAGAACGTTTTGTCTGGGTCAATATCAGGGGGATTACCAATTATGGCAGCCAGACTAGTAACAGTCTTTCCCAAACCCGGAGCATCTGCTAGAATGCCGCCGTAAGGGAGAGTTCGCCCACATTCTCTAGACATCATCCAGCCAACAGCCATGAGCTGGTAGTCCAAGAGGCCGAATTGCATGCCCTTCATCAGACACCGGTCGCCTGCAGCAGTGATTGTTTTCGGGCCAAACATTTTCCAGGCTTCCTTGAGGTCTCTCTGCTGTGTGCTGTTGCGCCGAACATCGCTGCCTTCTGGGATACTCTTCTTGTAATGGCTGAAGAGTTCTTTTTGGGTCGTCGCATTGCCTTTGGGCATGACTGGTGCGTTGTTTTCAGCAATGACACTCTCGATGCCGTTCATGCTATCGAAGATCCTGCTCATTTTCTGAGCACCTCCCTTCTCGTTGATTGTATTTGTTTTTCTTTTCTTTCGAACCCCCCCTTTCGCGCTTCCTTTGCGCTTTCTGGTGGCGTCTTCGGCGGCCCGCTTGTCTTCATCTTCATGCTTCCGGGCAAAGTATTCCCGGACGTTCTTGACGGGTCGACGGCGCTTGGGTTTGTGTATTTTTGGGGCATTCAGCGCTGCCTGCGCGGCTTTGGATTTGGTTATCTCGCCTTCAAGGGTCTCGAGCTCTTTCTCTAGCTTTTCTGAGAGGCTCATATGCTCAGAGAGGTACACGATGTTACCTTTCTTGTTTTCAAGATCTTTCAAGCGAGCTTCTATATTGCGAGACGCTTCATCTCTTTTCTTGGAACGAGAAGTGGAGAGATCGTTTGTATCTGAATCAGAAGCTTCGTCATCAACGTAGTCGGAATCGTCGTTGTCACTCATAGCTGACTCGGTGTCGCTCTCGAAACCGCCTTCTCCCTCTGCCTTGTCAAAGTGATTGCCCAATGACGTCCCCTCCCAAAAGGCATGATTCAAGTGAGGTGAGAAAAACAAAGACGGCTCCTGCCCGTCTTCTTGCTTGATGCCAGGCTCCTGGTTAGCTGGTTGGTGAGTCACATCGGATCTCACACGGTCGCAAGGTGTTTGTCCCAGGGACATCTGATGCTCAGCTGTTTCGATACTTGGGCTCAACTGCTGATCACCAAGGCATTGGGAGTCCTCAATGATAATGACCTCTCGCTGCGGCTGCGGCTGAGATACGGTAGGCGTGGATGTGGCCTTCGGCAGGCCTGTACAGCCTTCTGGTCCATTTGCGCTGACAGGAGCAAAGAGGAGCGGCTGTCCTGTGTCGGGCGTATCACTGGTATGCGGTCTAGTACTCATTATGGACCTAGTAAGAGTCAGGAAAGCTCGCAACATTTTAGGATTGCTTGGGTATTTAAACCTACCAGCATGCTCAAGCGATGATGATAGAACCAAGGAAAGTCGCGACTAAGGACCACAAGATAGATGTACCAATCCGGATCAAAGGTGATGTCCAGAGGGAAGGTCAAGAAAAGAAGGAACGAGTAACAGGAAGGTGAGAGGGAAGGAAGTGTTGATGTCGGGGCGGATAGGGAAGTCACAGGATGGGAGAGGTGATGAGGAAAGGATTAAAGATTCGGTTCTGAGTAAAGGAGGGGTTAAATAATCGGGCTCAAGGCAATAGTGATTCACTGTCTCTCGCGAGGTCTGGACCAAAGTGTGCGCGGGTCTAAGATAAAAGTGCACTCCGTACGGAGGGGAACAGAAAGTGCTTTTTCCCCTTCGGGCAGTCTGATAAATTATGTTGGAATGGGACGCTCCCTGACCCATTAACCAAAACTACACTACGATTCATGACCTGATGGCGAAGTCAAGCGATGTCTATACTAAACTGCAACTATTTTTCCTCTCAAACAAAACACCCAGCATACCTTAGTGTATACTCTATACATCCTAGTAATTGGTCAATCCTTGTCGTGTCTTGGGATATCTTTTTATTTAGTTTCCTATCAGTCCCAGCATACTATTTATACTTAAAGAGTAAGTAAGTACTGTCTAGCAGTCTCTACAATATAGGTATTTACTATGGCACTGCGTTATGGGAGAGTTCCCTTTCAGACTTGTAGGCAATTCCCCCTCAGCCATGCGCTTCTTAGATAGGTAGGTAGGTAGTCTACCAATTGGGCAACCTTTCGCAATTAGTAACAATAGGTACTTTACATATACCTGTAGCCCCTCTTGTTCTCTATCTCATTTTTATGGCAGTTATTAATGTGTAAGAGTGAAGAAGGAGTTGGAGATTCTAGAGTTTGGGAAGTAGTAGACGAAGGTGGGTCAATTTGAGGGTCGCTATACCGAAAATAGAAGGAAATCCACTTCGGTACGTGATCCTGTTGGTCAGATCTCATCGTGATTCACAACACCAAGAATGAATCTCTGTGATATTAAATCGCAACTCCTCTCAGTCTCGAGATTTTAAATATGTTTGAATTTTTTCTTCTTTTTCTTCTTTCATCTTCCATCATCATCATCCTCCTTCTCTCACCTCTCATCACCATTACCCTACCATTTAACAAGTAAGTATAACCTATCCATTGTCTCCTAATCTATCTTAACCTTATAATCATAGTCAAGATGGCGATGCAACAGACTGCAGCCCGGAAGAAACTATACAAAGCTGTTACCCGAAAAAAGGCTTCGAGATGGTCCAGTCGTTTCTCAGTCTGTAAGTCCAAGGTTAATGCAAGGAGTAAGATATATACACGATATCAAGTCCATATCCTAACATGAACCAGGCCGCAACATCAACAACGATGTAATCCCATATGCTCGTCTTTACAGTGAGATCGCTGAGGAAATGTTCAACAAGAAGCTACTTTTTGGGGAGGAAGCTATCGAAGCCATCCAGGCAGCTACTGAAAACATGATCATTCCGCTCATGCAAGGTAAGTGTATACAGCACTTGTGGTAATCTTGTACTGATTCATTTCTTATTATTTAGGTGCTGCTCTGATGTGCAGCCATGCAGGCCGAACAACTGTGAAGAAGGAGGATTTTGAAGTGTTCCAGGCTGTGATTTGCACTATGAGTTCTCCCGTCGACCGGCTGAATAATCCCATTGTTGTGAGCTCAGAGGAGCAGGTTGAGGGGCAGTGTGTCGTGCAGTAAGACAGACGGGGCGAGCTTGCATTTGGGATTTGGGCGCTTATGGGGTACAATTTGATGATCATTTGCGACGCCCAGGTCGGGTAGAACCATCACATAGAGATTAAGGGTAGGAACATGGTTGGTTTCAGTCTTGGCAATTTGACAATCCGGGTACGGCTTCACCACCCTCTGGAGAGATACTCTTGCAGTGACAATCATTGGTTAAAATGGTAGCGACATCAAGCAGTAACTATTTAAAGGTAATGATAGGAACGGCGATCGTTAAGGTGTGTATGAATGGACCAAGTTGAAAGGTCCCGAGTCCAGAGCTACAATACCAGCATTATCAGGATTGTCCATATGTCTCGGGATAGGGTTGCATGTTTACGCAAGTGCCTCGAATTGATCACTAAAAACTCTGTGATCCTCAATCATTGCATTTTGGTTCTATTTCATACAGGTAGATGCCCCGTTGCCGCGATCCTTGAACTGGTACCATTCATCCAAACTCGCAAACCGTTGTCTGCCTTTATACAAGGTTACCATCCATTCCCAATATCCACCTTACCCATGGCCTCAGCCAGTTCCTTCAAGGAAGATTTAATTCTGGGGATGTCGCCGGAGATGAGTCGGCATGGCATCAGACGCCCATTGACCTTGAGGTCCGCAGGCACTTGGGGTTTCTGGCTAGTACCAGTCTCTGCAAACTTAATGATCTATAGACAGGCTAGCGCAACGACAACTTTCGTGTTATAGTTCTTGCACCGGTCTTTCTCAGCCTGGTCGTAGTTGATACATGTCTTGGTAATAGCATCCTCCTTCGTAATACCATCCTTGAAGCTGATATGCAAACCGTCGACGATATCCCCAAGACCGTCCCTCCAAATACCTTTAATGACATATGGACTAGACTTAACTTTATACTAGGCTATTGCGTGGGCGCGTCTCTCTGGCTTGATTTCCGACTTGCGCCAGGGCGCATTGGGTATCTTGAGGAGGCACCGTGTCCTCCTGGCTGTCGTTGGTGGTGTCTGAGGTCGACTTGGAAGACATATCAACTTGATTGACAGTGAAATCTGTATTTTTGATCAGTACTCATTTATGATCATTCCTTAACGCGCTTTCTTACTTTTGATAAGTGCGTAGGTAATAGTGTGAAAGGTGGGAGTTGGAAGGTGAAAGAATGCTTGTGTGTCACTGATATTTAAGATGCAAGAGATTTGGCAGTTTGAACGCAGTCATTTTTTGGCAGACAGATCTTTATGGAACCGATTCAGTGTGATGAGGGGGTCGCTTAATTGTTTACATTATTCTCAACTGGCCTATGAATGCCCGGTGTTTGCATAACTTCTCTTTAGAACATCTGCATAATAGCTATTGTTACCAATCTGACCATGTATTAGTTAAATCGAAGTGGTCTTCCAGTCAGTTCCTTGAAGCTTCCATGCATTTCATGGTACCTCCACGGTCCCTCCGTGGTCACTCCGCAGAGGTTCGATTTGAAATGAACAAACTTCAGTACGATATCCATAGCTCAAGCCTCACCACGGCTTACAGCACTAACGATGACTGCAAGTGATACTGAATGGCAACTCGTCACAACCAGGTTTGTCCAATATTGTTGACTATCTATATTAATTATTTCTATAAACCACAAACGACTGCCGTAGCTTACAGAACCCTCTCAACTAATTAATCCCATGCCTATTTTCCGGCATCGTGACAACTCACAAGTGCATCCCTGGGGCGTCCTAAGGTACTAAGATCGGCAGTGGTCACCAGAAACGTTGGCCTCCCAAGTCTTGGAGTACAAAACAAATGACCTAAAGTTTTATCTGAATAGTATAAGCTGACCTACTCATTTTTTGTTCTACAATGAAAGCGACTAATTTTTATTATCATTCTGAGGCGCTGCCGAATATATATCGATTGTACGTCCATTGACTTGGGGTCGGAGAGAAAGCCGAACATACACATACCGGACGACCGGACACAAGACCGACAGTTAATTCCGGAGTACCTCGCGCCAAGATGGACCGACCCGAATGATCATGACGGGTTCAAGGTGAGGAGTCCGATTGCGGGGCCTAAGGTCTGTTCACTTATACAATGATCCATGATAAAAGATACTCAGTCCATCTCAGTATCAATATCAATCCCATACAGCAATTCCTACACGAACTTTTACCAATAATACCGTCATCATGAGTGATCTGGAAGCAATGGAGTCTGAATCTCCCAACATCCCTGCTCCAAGAGGTACACACCCTTCTCTTCTCATGCCAACACCTCTAACTCATACAGATATCCAACTCCCATCCAATGTTCCACCTCTCGATCAAATCCTCTCAGCAAACGACTTTTCACTCGCTGCTCAAAAGGCTCTCACGCCGAAAGCATGGGCCTTTTACTCTTCTGCAGCAACGGATCTTGTCACCGTGACAAAGAATCGCGAACTCATCCGCAGAGTCATGCTTCGGCCAAGAATTCTAAGAAACGTTTCGCAAGTCAATATCAGTCGCAAGATTCTGGGACTTCAAAGTAAAGCGCCTTTTATTATGTGTCCTGCTGCTATGGCGACGCTGGCGCATCCGGATGGTGAACTTGGTTGGAGTAGAGCTGCTGCCAGCGAAGGCATCTTTGAGATTGTAAGTTCCTTGAGAAATATCGAGTACGGGATTAATAATTGTAGATCTCTAGTAACGCTTCCTATTCCCTCCCAAGTATCATCGGCGCAGCTCCCAAAGGCCACCCTTTCTTCCTCCAACTCTACGTCAATTCAAACCGTCCAAAAACCGTACAACTCCTCAACCGTGCTCGTTCTCTTGGAATAAAAGCGATTTTTGTCACTGTCGACGCCCCGGTGCCAGGTAAACGTGAAGCCGACGAGCGCGCGCCACAGGTAGTCGTCATTAAATCTGAGATGAGTGGCAGCGAGAGCAGCAAAGACGGCAAAGGTAGCGGACTGGGACGCCTGATGGGACAATACATTGACAAGAGTCTCTCTTGGGACGATCTTGAGTGGATTAGACGAGAGAGTTCTGTACCTATTGTATTGAAGGGCGTGCAGACGGTGGAGGATGTCAAATTGGCGGTCGAGTATGGTGTTGATGGCGTTATGTTGAGTAACCATGGAGGAAGGTCTCTCGACGGGTAAGTTATCATTGATGAGTATCAAATGATGCGATCTAACGGGTATTAGTGCGCAAGCTTCCATTCTCATCCTTTTAGAAGTCCGAAAGCGCTTCCCTGAAGCCTTTGATCACCTCGAGATCTTTATCGACGGCGGCTTTGAACGTGGATCAGATATTCTAAAAGCTATCGCACTGGGTGCCACAGCTGTTGGAGTTGCAAGACCATTTTTGTATTCCTTGGTATATGGTCAAAAGGGTGTTGAGCACCTCTCACAGAGTAAGTCTTCATTCATGGTTATTGACATTTACTAACACTCGCGTAGTTCTGAAAGATGAGCTCGAGACTTCAATGAGACTTGCTGGTATTACAACTCTGGATCAAGCGACACCTGCTCTTGTGAATACTCTAGATATAGATCATCTCGTTACATCTGGACGCATTGAACCGAGTTCAGTATCTAGAAAGGTGCGGTCTTCAAAGCTATAACGAACTGTTTAGGGGAGTCACTAGAGTGTAAGAGAATTTCTTAGATAGAATACCTGTATAATTAATTAATGCTAGAGTCATCCAAGATATCATTTCGCTTTGAGTCTCTCCTGGAACGCCTTGACAGCATCAACCAACTCCCCATCATCTTGCAATCCCAAACCCTTTGCTCTACTCGCATCGAACCAAGGAGGCCAGCTCTTAACAATCTTGTACAAAGCTTCGTCCTCTTCCTCCTTGACATAACCCACAGCTTCTTTCCCGCCCACCTTTTCCACAGCATCCAGAATATCCTGCACAGATACCGTAATACCCGGTAAATTCACAATCCGCGAGTCTCCGAATTTCTCAGCAGGTATATCCTTGATCATGATGAGATTCTTAATCACCGTCGCAGGACTGCAGATCCACATGGAAATGTTTCGAGGAACAGGGAGAACGTTTTGAATGCCTTGTAAAGACTCCCTCACAATTCCGGAAGCAAAACTTGATGCTGCGGCGGATGGCTTTCCAGGTCTCACGACAACAGTTGGAAGACGCACAATTCGTCCATCAATTAAACCTCGCCTGGAAAAGTCATTCACCAATAATTCAGCGATGAGTTTCTCGGCGCCGTAGGATGACTTTGGCTGTGGAAGTGTCTGCTCAGTGACGTATCCCTCATCAGGTCCGTACACAGCGCAAGAGCTTGAGAAAACAACTTTGACACCTGGAAGTTTTGTTCTTAAAGCGTCGAGAACGTAGCGTACTGAATCGACATTGACTTTGAGACCCAGATCGAGATTGGCTTCTGAACCACCTGACATGAGACCGTGGAAGAGATAGACTGCCGTGAAGCGCTGCGACGTGATGAGTTTGTCCACAACACTTGGGTCAGTGAGGTCTGCGCTGAGAGATGTGATCTGGTCTGAGTATTTCTCTGGAACGGGAGGTGTAGCGATGTCTGTAATGGTGAGATGGGTGTCTGATGAGGACTCGAGGAGGGGGCCCAGAATTTCCTGGCCGATGAAGCCCCCTGCGCCTGTGATGAGGATATGCTGTGTCATGATGATGTTTACAGTTTGATACGTTTGAGTGCACTTTAATGAGTGTGATTTGGGGATGTCTCATGTATTTAAGCAAGTCGAGACGGATAAGATCGATCCACTGCCGCGGGGTGAGTGAGGTTATCCGTCTTCTCCGCAGGATTATGATGCGGGGATCCGGCAAGAAAACCGAGATATCAACACTGTCGACACTGTAGAGATTGATACGTTTCATCAAAATACAAGTAGATGGATATAATTTATGTGTTGGGGAAAGCTGAGAAGCGGAGATTAAGAGTGGTTTGTCCAAAGTGACTTGTGCTGGTTGGCAACTTCTAGTACGTTGACCTAGCATCTTTGACAGCCAGAACATGTCTATTACCCAGTTCTTATGCTCAGATTATAGCTAATCTAGGTATCCCAGTATCCCAGAATCCCATCGAATAACACGCCCCTCCCCTCATTGTGGTCTCATCCCATAATCTGGCTCGGGGTATGTCGGTATAGATTGCCCCGAAGCATCAACCGTAAACATACTAGGATCGAACCGAAACACAGGCGACAGTCCAAAACTCATATCATAGTCAAAAAACGTATCTCCGTCCATATCAGTATACACCTGATTCCCAGGCATCATTTGTCCAGCCATGTCTACACTCTCCATCGTGTTATATATCACGGCCGACTGGCCCACCTGCCCTGGCTCAACAGCTGCTAGTGTAGCAGTCATACGCTCCAAGCCCCCAGCCATCAGATTCGCAAGATGCCACTTGCCTGCCTTTAACGAACGGAATTGTCGAACAAGACTCGTAGTAAGGTCATGCACGCGTTGGCGCTCAATCAGATCGCTGCCGTACTTGACAGCAACTTTGATGAGAAACATGCATGCAAAGGCAGTCATGGAGAGCATGTACGAGGGCATCCCTACGATTCCGAGGGCGACGTCTGGGTCGGTGATTATCAGGTCGATGATGGCTGTTGCTGCTGTCACGGCTTGCGTCGCGCAGTCGAGGAAATAGTGAGGGATAGGTGCGTCATTCGAGAGGCCACGGAAAACGTGAGAGTAGAGGTGTATTTGGGCAAAGTTGTAATGAAGAATCGTGCCTTTTCGCGGGAATGAGCCGATTTGTGTCCATTGTTCTGTTACGTGTTAGTAAAGTTTGGACAGATTTAAGTAGACATACCTGGCAAGTCTTTCATCCAGCGAGTATACCACTGGTCAAGCTGCCGTCTGAACTGTAGAATGTGATTCAGATATACTCGTGGGACCGGCTCCCCCTTGTCTGTGCCGAACAGTTCTCGAATATTTCGCAAGATACTGACCAACATCACTTGGCCGGTTAGGCGCTTATCCTCTTCGTTGGCTACAGGCGATTTCAGAAACTGCTCCCAGCCCTGAATCGATGAATCTTCTTGAACAATCGAGGGTCGTCCATACAATGTCGCGAGATGCTGATCGCAGATGTATAGGATATACCATAGCCGAGCGCAGTCCGCCGCCTCTTGACTCTGTTCCTTGATAGCCTGGTTATAGCTGTTGTGTAGATTACACTCCGCGGCGCGTCGAATAGCATACCCTGAGAGCATCCAAGACAAATCACTAAGCCAATATGAAGCAATACACATTGCGCGTAGATAATCGCGATCAATACGACGCTCAAACATGGATTTCTCCATCAGACGTCGGAATTCACTGCTGCAGATGCCATAAATACTATCGGCCTTGGGGTCGTGCAGCGCAGCCACTGTAAGCGTCGCAGCGGATAAAATGGGACTCTTGCGTCGCAGTTCCTCCAACGTCATGTAACGGCACCCGATTCCGTACATGTACCGATCCAAACGGTCGCGATACAAGGCGAATAGACTCTCAGCGTCTGCTAATGATAAGGCCCCACGGGCGATAAAGTCGTTGATAACGTTTCCCCGTTGAGCTTCGGGGTTGTCGGGGGATCGAAGAGCACTCAATTTGGTCAGGGTATATAGAGAATGGATAGGTACGTAAGGAAGACCTTCATCTTCAGGAGTCGCTTTTGGAGAGTTGTCGCATGATGGGCCTCGGAATTCGTGTTGAGATACAGTGAGATGATTTGATGTATTTGAGGGGTTCTCGTCTTTTGGCGGTGTTCCCTCGGCGTCTCGAGAGTTGATGCTCTGTAAGGGTGGAAGTTCTGGAAGACTCAGTTTGTTCATGACTTGTCGCAAAGCGTTGTGCATTTGCTCTAGATCTTGTACCACGGATTCGGAGAATCTGGATTTGTTAGTCAATGAGATTTGTTTGCCATGGTGATGCTCACTGTGACTTTTCATCGATAATTGTTTGCAAACTTTTACTCAAGACGCAACCCAGATTTCTCTCAGAACATCTTCGACAGGGCGGTCCACTCTCATCCATCAAACATTTAATCTATCATCTCATTAGTCAACGGTCAACTCAACTCATAGGGAAATCACCTTGTGTTTTCGACATGCTGCGCACGCCTTAATCTTGCGTGAGATCTGAGGAATGGAGGCTTCACTCGAAATGATGCCTGAGATGCTCTGTCTACCAGATGAAGTCCTTCCGTGACCATTTGGCCGTGCTGGCGCTGGAGACTAGGGGGTGTCAGTCGGGGTTTATGTAGCTGATTGAGAACATACGGCGGTCGCATCAGCGGTAATAGTTCCAGCAGGGTTAGAATCTGACCACGTTCTTTTAGCCATTCTGGAGTGCATTCAATGCCAATAACCCGTCGATCCGTCGATTCACTGAGTCGCGCTGTTGTTTGGCTGACTGAGTAATTAGTCACCCCTTGGCTTGGATCTCTCCACTTTAACGTTGACGATCGATGAGGAGTGTAAAATGAGAAACATCAATAACCGAAGCTTAGAGAATCCTGTTCAATTGAAGTACCAATTCAAGGAAAATAAATAATAACCATCAATCTCATGTCAGGTAAAAAGAATCAGTTCACAATGAAGGAAGTTAAAACGGGGAAATTTCCCCCGACTTTGGCTAGTGGAGTTTGAACCAATCACATGTCGAGTATTTGTTCCAAGAGTTGGATTTGCCTCCCCGCAATCTAAGTTAACCGAGTGGAGGAAGGAAAGTGCGGGGTAGAAAAGCATCAATTTTTAAACATGGGAAGGTGCGATGAGATCAAAGATGATTAGAAATAGTACCTGTTTGAGTTGGGTAGGTGCATTGCGGCTCAGCAGAGTTGATGCCTCCTGCCCGTTCGGGGCTGTCACCCAGTCTGCCAGTTCATCAGCTCTGTGGCAGTACGGGTCACAATCAGATTCAAGTGGAATGCCTAGGTTATCAAAACACAAATCCGCTCCATATCCGTCTGCCAAGGATCTGTCAGGTGTTCTGTCGAGGCATCGGGATAGAAGTTGTGGAGCGTTAGGCTGTTCTACTGCGGGAAACTAGAGTCGGATAAGGCACCTGCCATGTGAAAGTTGTTCCTCCGCACGATAAAGTAAGTGAAGAGGGAGACAGAAACGCTATGCAAGAAATACCAATGGAATAAAGAATTGATATTGTCATAATCTAAATCTATCTTGTTACTATTTGTAGGAAAGCAAATGTTGAACTTGTGCATAACCAGTTTGACTTTCCATCTACAGGGTAGCGTCAGGGTGCCAGAAAAGTTACCCACTAGACACAAGAAACGAAAGTCGTGGATCAGTCTGTGCTCTTTAGACCATACATCTTGGACTATTTATTTTTGTACCCAAAACATATGACGCCAACTTTTCTGTTGGATAACGGGACTGCTTACCAACGACTCGGAATACGTCGATCAGGGTTGACCCAAGCATCCATCGACGTCACACGACCCCACCGGGGCGACAACAGTCTTATCTGTCTGTCTGTAAAAGTTGAACAACAAAATTTCATCAACATCCAACCTCTATCAATCGTTTCAAAATGCCAAGAAAACTCTCAAAGAACCCTCTCCCTCCGAGCTCCTCGACGCTCTCGTCAACCTCGTCAGCATCAGGAACAACATCGCTTCTCCCATCGTCCCTCGCCGATCCGTCGCTTCCGCTTCCCAAACTCATCGTCTTCGATCTCGACTATACACTCTGGCCATTCTGGGTTGACACTCACGTCACACCGCCTCTGAAACCGAACTCATCCCACACGAGCGCGACGGATAGATACGGTGAAGACTACGGCTTCTTCAGCGATGTGCCCGCCATCCTATACGCGCTTCCTCGCGCGGGCATAAAAATGGGTGTCGCGTCTCGGACAAGTGCGCCAAGTCTTGCGCGCGATCTACTTAAGATGTTACACATTACCGCGCCCGAAGGCAACACCAAAGAGAAACCCAAAAAGGCTCTCGATATGTTTGATGGCTTGTTGGAGATCTACCCTGGGTGCAAGATTAAACATTTTGAGAGTTTGCAAAAGAGGACAGGAATCAAGTACGAGGACATGCTGTTTTTTGACGACGAAGCGAGGAATAGAGATACCGAAAGTTTGGGAGTCACGATGTGTCTTGTTAGAGATGGTGTTACTTGGGAGGAGCTTGAGAGAGGTGTTACACAATGGAGAAATAAGAGGGGATATATCAAGAGGCCTGATGCTATCGAGTTGGAATAGGCTTGCGATTTGGTAGAACAAGACGGTCAATTGGGTATGGAGTTTATGTAAAGGATCACGATAGACGATGGACAAGAACTTGGACAATTATTATTTACAAATAGAAGAGAATCAAGAATATGTAAGCACAACCATAGTCCGCTCTAACGGCAGGTTTTAGCATGCGCCAAACACAGGTATATATACTCCAAACCTATCCAACCCTAACGTCTTCCATCTCTTATATCCATCTTCAATTCATCCTGGGGTATGCCATTCTTTTCCGTCTATAAACAATAATTTAAGCAACAGTGGTTTGTGGAACAGCGGGCTTGTCATCTTGGATTTTCAGTTTCTCGTCAACCTCGTTGCTCAAGGTAGAGTCGTCGGTCTGAACAGTTTCGGCTCCCGTGGTAGTGTTGGGAACGCCATTGACGGGAGCGGCGTCGACTGGCGCATTCACACCAATCTCAACCACAGGCGACAAACCAAAGGTCCTGGGAACGGTGCAGATTCTCTCGTTTCGAGGCTTGCCGTCCTTGGAACCCTTGGCGACACAGACCAATCGACCATTCCCGTCCTCCTCCCACAACAAAGGTCCGCTGGGGAAAGTCTTGTGACCGTTTTCAAACTCGACAACGCCCGTCCAGTTAGGATCAGGGTTTCCGAGCTCGCCAAAACTGTAGTCAAGCTCGCCACCGTACTTCTTGGGGATATTCTTGGGTTCAATGTACTGCTCCAGCACGGACTTGACCTCGTGGCTACCGAGGATAAAGATTTTGGAAACGGTGATGGGATCGAACCAGCGCTTAACCCACCCCCAAACAGTGCTGAAGAATGCAGGCGCACCAATAACAAATATGCGATCCAGAGTTTCGGGGTAGTGTGCTGTGGCGAGTTGTGAAGCAGCCTGCATATGTTGCTTGAGATTCCAGAACTGCTTCAGACCAACACCGGAAATGTCGACAATGTTTGTGCTCAGCGTAATTGGGACTTCGGGGTGGTCGCGATCAAGAAGTTGGGTGCAGAAGGGCATGTTGAAGCGGGTCAAGTTTTCGTAGAGCGCAAAGAGTCGCAAAAGACCATTGGGAGTCTTGCCGTCGGACTTGGCTTGGGAGAAGGTACTTGATGCGCCGACCTTTTCGTACTCGTGGACGGTCTTGGAGTCGAGAGTCTTGACTTCAAAGACATAGAGAGGGATACCGCGACGGTCGCGTCGACCTGTCCATTGGGGATACTGGAGGAGTTAGTACAAGTTGCTGGTGGCGGTCAATGGACATACCAAACGACGGCTGAAATCGTAGGCGCTGAGATCAATGGTATCATATAACACATTCAAATCGTTTGCCTTTCGCCAGTCTTCTGTTTCTTTAAATTGGATATAAGCGTCTTCGACATTCCATCTTCGTGCGCGCAGGTATCGTCTATGACGTTGTTAGCTTCGTCTTTAAGCGGAACAAAAGACATACAGGATCAAAGGATCATCGTGAGAAGGAGGAGGACCAGGCTTCAAAAGTCCTCTTTCTTCGAGAACCTTTTTAAACTGAACAAAAGCTTCTTCTTGTTTCTGTGTAAGATGACCAAGGTGACCGTACGGATAAGCGTAATCGGTAATGGTTGAAGCTGTAGAGGTAATGCGTTCGGCTGGGGCGCCAGGTGCTTCAAGGTTGGCGCTCATGATGGACTGTAGAGAGAGCGAGATCGGCGAGGAGGAGTTTTGGAACTTCCAGAGTGGGATTCTTTGGTCCTGTTCTTTTGAGAGGAGAGAGGGAAGAATTTTCGGGTCCTAGTCTATAATGCAAAAGAGGAAATAAATGTGACGGAAGCGCCGGAGTCGCTGACAATGACGACAGTGGAATAAGATTGGATCTGACAGCGGAGACCTCCACTGTAGGTAGGGGTAGGGCTACCGCTAGTTGAGATCGTCATAGGGAAGCCTTGCCCACAGGCCGGAATGTTCGGCCGAAAGCGGGACATCATCACCCGAACGACCAGGCTTCATTTTGTTGAAGTTGACTTGACTATCCATCTCCAATGCAGCTAAATATCCTCCACATCTTTTATACGATATGCTCAACGGTACGGCCCGAGATTTATGCAACTCACGTTTTTTACGGAAGAGTTTAAAATGTATGTGACACCTCTGATTGGTCACATTTGATCTACCAAGTTGAGGCTTGTAGGGCTGATGAGTGGCTTTTCAGCTATTGCAACAGTAGGACGGTGCCTTGTTCGTGAAGCTTCACATGTTGTGCTAAAGGCAAACATGATTATACACGTGGGCCGTTTGTGCTTCAGGTATGCAAATATCATGTGGTATACTCTGAGTGCACCTGTACAACGATAGCTCAACCTTATTAACAGACTCAGGTCGATATGACGGGGAGCTACCGTGAATCAGAGTTGTCTTGACACTACATTAAAAGACACTCCTCTCTTCACCTCAGTTCAAGGCTGATCTCATACCTCTTCACTACAAGTGGATCAACAACGGTATAGACTGTGTTCTTCTGTTGTCAACCTCGCCATGCGTGATCCTCCAGCAGCTGCGCCAGCTCAGCATGGGCTTCAAACCCCCAAAAAGAGACCTCGCAGACTCCGGTCCGACTCCCCATCACAGGAACCGCCCGAGAAGAAACCTCTCCTTGAACAGGAGTGGTATCATGTGCGTACCTACCCCTACATGGCGTTGCATCATCTACACGCTGCCATACTGTAGACCGGCTGTCCTTATACAGACCGCTGATACTTGTCTTGTTAGATGACGGAGGAGTTGACTACCATGTCAGATTCACTATCTTTCACTGCCGTCTTGGACTATTTAAATGCCTGCGAGAGCCCTGCTTTGACAGATCAAATTGACGACTGGCTCGAAGAAACACATCCCTCTGATATCCCATACTCAAACTCGGACATCATCATCCAGAACTCCCGACAAATACCTCGAACAAGTTACGCACAATCAGCACCTCCAAGTATGCCTCGCCGTAAGGTACCAGCTAAGAAGGTCCGGTTTAGCCGCCGGGTTTCTATCGCCAGAACTACCAGTGCTGCGAGTTCATGTGGCCAACGGAATGGAACTTTGACAGAGCCTTCAATCACAGGAACTTTATCTCCAGGGGGTACATCTCCCAGAACCACTGGCTCACTTGTCGAGAACCCACAGTACGAGTCTTTAAACCTGGCAGCGAACAACATTTTCCACCGCGACCGTCGCGAACAACTTCCAGAACACATTTCTCAGCTTGTTCAAAAGATTTCAACTGATAGAGAAGTACTAGATATATCGGTCCAAGACATTGATGCTGATGACGCCCTTGCCGACCTAGAGCGAGGTGCTGGCGAGCCAGGCGTGGAACAGTATATACAAAACACGCTCGTCACCTTGCCACCTCGAAACGACATACTAAAGAGAAGCGACAAGATCCCCATGTCAAGGAGGACCATTCCTAATACCGGAACTGCGTATCGAGTAAGCGGTCCAGTTCCGGACATTCTGCTTGGCTACAATTTCGCAGTCGCATTTAATCCTGTCCAACGAATGAAGCTCGCTTCGATGAATTTAGATTCAGCAAACAGGGACGGTCTCTGTCTACCATTTCTTATCATTGAGCTCAAAGGCGATGGCCCCTCTAGCAACGGTAGTCTCTAGGTGGCGACTAACCAATGCCTGGGAGGATCATCTTCGTGTGTCAATATCGCAGAGATGTTGAATGAAGAGCTCATGGAACTTGGACACAAGGTCATCAAACCAATCGACACAGCTTCCTTTAGTGTTTCGATGAACGGGACAGAGGCGCGTCTATATATCACATGGAATGAAGAGCAGACCTTTTATGCCCAAAAGGTTCGAACCTTTGCCCTTCAAGAGGCGGATCATTTGTTGGAGTTTCGCAAGTGCGTTCTCAACATTATGGATTACGGTAGAAATGAACGTCTTGAGAGCATCAGATCCGGACTTGACTTTTTACCCGAGGAGGGATTGGAGATATCAGGACTTGACCTCGTGTCCGAGGAGGCATTGGAGAGCATCAAGTGTGGACTTGATCTTTTATCTGACGAGGAATTGGAGGCCCAGGGAATAAACGTTCGACGGCTACGAAGTCGAAACGTAGTGAGGCCTTGACGGAAGAAGGTGGTCTTTGTGCGTTTGGAAATTGATTCAGGTAGTTCGATTTAGTAAATACACATAATCCTCGAAGTTGTCCTCGCAAACACGATTTACCTGTGTCGGAGGGGACGAGAACCAACTAGCTGGGTCTCAGGATGTGAGAAATCAGCCTGAAGCATATGGGACGAAATTATTAGGAGTCTATGATACTTAGACCATAATCTTTAGGCTACTTATTTTTGTACTCTAATACTTAAATGTCAAAATCTCCGCTTGTGTAGTACGGGACTTGTCACACTTCAAGTCATGTCCCCTGATAGAAGCATTGTACTAGGTTATAGACGACGACATTCATTTGCCACACAAAACACCGCATGATGGAGTCATTTGAGTCTTTCATGGGGACTCCCACACAGAACATGTGTCACGGCTTGAAGGCCGTCGAACTATATAAAGCCTCTCCTCTTGTCAATGAGAAATCTTGAGTATCACTCTCATCTATTCATTTATGCAACTTCAAGCTCATGGCACTAATCCATTTAACGTCCGGCTGATTGGGCTTTAGAAAATTGAATTTTACATATAAATTCAATGGGTTAAGAAGCCTAGACACTCGTTGATGGCCTACTTACGTCTCACCGATCTCGAGGTTTTTGAACTCGGGAGCGAAGAGGAGACACCCACTCTCATCGGCAACATCGGCAACATTGGCACCCCAATACGATCTAGATGGCATGCACACTTAGACGACGATTCGGTCTCGGAATGACGGCGGGGGGATGCGGTGGGAACAATTATTACTGAGATTGTTTATAATGTACGTCGGAATGGCAGGATGTTGATAGGAACCCCAATAGGTTCAGACCAAAGTAGTTCCTCACTTGAACAAGGACAATTGTCTAATAGATTCTGTCTAAGTAGCATGAAGACCCTCTAATTTCGTCCCTTATGCTTCTAGTGACCAGCTACATATACTAAGACTCACCATGATGAATGCCCTCCGTCAATCACAAGATTACTCCCTGTCATGTAACTACTCGCATTGCTCAACAAAAACAACGCAGCGCCCTTAAACTCTTGAGTTTCAGCCAATCTCCCCATCATAATCTCCCTCTCCCACTCCTCCTTCAACCCAGGCACCTCCTCAAAGTTCTTCTGTACCATGGACGTCATGATATGGCCTGGACTAATGCAGTTCACTCGAATGCCTCCTGTACCATCTTTTTGTACGGGACTCCACTCCATGGCCAGATTGCGCGCCAGTTGGATAACTGCTGCTTTGGACGAGTTGTACACTGGAGAAATAAGACCGCGGTTCGCTTTAAGGCCAGAGATACTAGCGATCATACAGATGCTTCCACGCTTCTTGTACTTGAGCATTTGCTTTGCGGTCAACTTGGCTGTCATGAAGACTCCTGTGTAGTTGATGGAGAGCATGTGGGCGATCTCTTCGGCTTCGTATTCAATAGTGGGAGAAATGTGCTGTACTCCTGCGGCGGCAATCACGCCGTCTATACCACTGTTCTCATCTGCGATTGAGGTGATGAGCTTATCGAGACCGTCGACATCTTTAACGTCTTGTTTGCGATAGTGCAATGAACCGCCCCATTCTGGAACGACACGCTTTTGGGCCTCTTCCCAATCTTTGTCAGGCTTCTCAGCACGATCCAGGGAATACACTATTGGTACGGTTAGCAGTTTTTCATCGACATTTCGTTAAACATACCCTTTCCGCCAGCCTCGACCAGACTCTCAGCAAGAGCGAGACCAAGACCTTGAGCGCCTCCTGTAACAATAAAAGTCTTTCCCGCGAGATCAAAGTCGGCAAAGCGTTTGCGACCGACATTTGTTTCACGGGGTAGTGTGAGACTGGCTGGATTCTCTCTTGGATCTGGGTTCATTGGTTTTGTTGTGGGGTTTGAAGTGTGTATTGCCCGTTGACACACAGGCTTTGAGTTGAATTGAGGTGTTTGCTGGAGGAAGGCTATTTGTTCACAGATGAATGGTTTGTTGGAGAGTGAGCGCATGGCTCGCTTGAGTAGTAAAGACATTGTCGGCTTAGATGGAGGATTGGACAAAAGCTACAGGCGCAGTAAGCTGGATGTAGATAGCGGATCGATGCGACGGTGGAAAATATCGTGGATAATTATTCGAGTTGTCTTGTATTTATACCATTTATTCCTTTAGTGTTGTCAATTCTTCCTATGCTTTCCTGACGTTTTGGCGACGTAACAATTACCCAGCATCACTCCAGCATCACCAACAGCTACATGTTTCACAACTTCATAGCCAGAAGCCATATAATAACAACGATCTAACAAGTATCCAAATGCTGATCCCGGTTTCGTTTTCCGGAACTTCAGTTCCGCCTGTCAGAGATGCAAATCTGGGTCATCTGTGACTGCCACGACTTGGCGTCTGACGTCTGTATAACCTCACATCAATCCTGTCAGATTCAGTCCCACTTTTTCGATCACCAATGCAGATCATAACGAAACAAAGATCTCTCGAGGCAACAAGGAAAAGTCACACAGATCCTTCTTAGAGTTCATTTATTGGCTTTGTGTGAGAATAAGGTTGCTCTCAGAGCCCTATTTTCGTGACGAGGCTGCATCTATCGAGATTATATTAAACTTCGAGGAACACCCACATCAATTGGCTTACAGCACTTATATTTTACAAGGAAAGTTGTGAAAGAAAAACTATAAGTTCAAAACCTAAATATTGGAACTATGTTAAAATAGATATGAAGCCTACACGCCAGCCATTTTACTTGATCTTGTCCTATCATATCGGCCCTATACACCATTGGGAGCCAAAGTTAACGACATACAGTTCTACGACTAGACAACTTAGTACATAGTTTATGAATGTTCTTCTGAAATGATAATGCTAGTCTTTAGGCAGTGAAAGTGTCTCATATATAAATTACCCATATCCTCCTCTGATTCCAATTCCTTCCTCTTGTTTTTATAAACACACACAAACACACACACATACACCTCTCTATCTCTATCACTTCCAACATCACTGTTGGTTCTACATCAACAAACCCAGCTACTCATCACCATGTGTCAAGCCGAAAGTGCCGAGTTCAAGGCCAAAACCAAAGAGATCTATTGGCCGATTCTCAGGTCATCACTCCTGAATGGCGACCTTGGCATCCAAGACCTGGACCTAGACTGTCCTATCTGTTATACTAACATGGGCGTCCACCCGGATAACTACGGCCCCAAGAACGAATACGGTCATAACCATCGAGCCATTATCCTTGCTTGTGGTCACACAGTAGGCAACTCTTGTGCATACCTTGGCGACCTTAAAGCTTGCCCTATCTGTCGTGCTAACCTCACGCACGCTTGTTGCGGCCACCGCCATAAGGGAAATTCTATACCATGGGAAATCAAGGAACTCGACTCTATACCTCAGGATCTAAACTGGGGCGGCTTCATTCCTGGATCCTGTAACTCCTGCGTGGCACGCCAGAGTTTGCATATGCTGATGGAATGGATAGCGTGGAGTGCACCTTTATCACGACTACCAGCAGCAACGACTTCAAATCGAGAATGAAGGGCATCTTTGGTTCCACAAATCCATGGGTAACGCAAAGATCTTGTCTTCGCCTTTGAGGGGTAAGACAACAATGAGAACGAAGATGATTGTGGCAAAGAGTTAACTAGCTGGACGTGCTGCCAGCTTCGTACAACACGTTGGCTGGTCGAGTTTATTTGGCTTTCATTTCGTGTTTCTGTACCCTACTCACATAAATCCAAGACCACCAGCTGTAAGTTGACACATTATCTCTACAGTCAATTGGCATCCAAACTCACACAGATTCTTCTCAAAGTTCATTTGTTGGCCTGCGTACATATCGACAACTTTTTTATGAGTCACAGCGTGTAATTTCATCAGGAAAGTTACAAAGAAACCCCTTGGTTAAAACCTAAACACTGGAACTGCCTATGTATATATAGGGCCTGCCCTGGGCATTTTTACTTGATCTTACACCAATACGCAAGTTCTGCTACGCACTTTTAGGACGATATCTATACCAAACTTGGCTCCGTCAAAATGATGGTCGACCGCCGTTCCAAAGGGGTGGATTCATTGTCAAGCCAATGCGACTGAAGGAACCGTTGCGGACGAATCTAGCTCAATTATCGACATATCACATTCAGCTTTCGGAGATACTCTCTCAATCTCTTGATGATCTCGTCACGTTCGAATGTTATTGTATGCCTGAATACACCCTGCCATTGCTCCCTCCTACCCAGTCCTGTCGCGACCATGGTTACTCAATACGGCCTTTATTTGAAGCCTTGTACATTGTCTATGACGATCAGTTTGAGGATCATGATGAGATGGACAAACCTGCCGGTATGGGGGAGTATGCAAGCAATGAATACTCAAGGCAGTCAAACGACACTGTGTTACTAGTGAGGACGGGGAAGGATTCCCATCTCTCATCACCAATCAGCTTTCTACCCCTTTTCGAATCTGGCCTGGCATTCAACGTCAACCGCCCTGATTATCAAGACGAGCCAGAACCAACAGTCGTTCGGGTTAAACTAAAGACAGCGCTTCAATTTATTGGGGACCTACTAAAGAAGGAAGAGGCTACCCAAGTCATGCAGAGAAGCATACAGGAGCAAGACAAAGGTTGTCAGAGATATGTTGATAGTATGATTGAGTATTGTCGGGAATTTGGCATCGACTCGCACGAACATTCTTGGTTTGCCTTTCGGCGCGTCCGAGCAAGATTGGAGAATGAGGCATTTGAAGAGGATCAGGTTAATCCACCGTGGAAATGCCTACGTCGATGGACTTTTTGAGTTGAGTCGGATGGGAATATCTTTAATTGAGCTTGAACTTCTCCATGGGGTAGATTATATTTCTGATGCATGCCATGCATGACAAAGTAGAAACCGAAAGTTTAATGGATATTTAGGTCTCTTGTACCAACAATTCTAGCGTCCGAAGCATAACCTTTATACATAATTATCTGTTGCCGCTCTTACATGACGGGAATACCCTCGTACTCTCCGTAACCCAGGGCGAGGTTCATGTTTTCTATAATTGGTTAGACAGATCCAGTTGCCGGACAAGACGTTACTTACGCAGACATTGAGTAGCGGCACCCTTTGCCAGATTGTCGATGGTGACGACAACCACAATGCGCTTTCCGGTGCTGTCGACAGCAAAGCCGCCAATCTCGACTCCGTGGCGGCCTGAGATGGCACTCACCAGGGGTGGTTCGCCGACAACCTTGATAAGCTTCTCTCCGGCGTAGCGGTCCTGGTACAGTTGTCGAATATCTCGTGAAGTCATCTCCTTGGTAAGGGGAATGCTAATAGTCAGAGTGATACCCCTGAACCATCTTTTGGTCTGTTAGTCAATGCCAATGTTATGTTTGTACCAACTTACCCAGCAACGTGGGGGATGAAAGCGACGGGGTGGTTGAGTTGTGTAGAAATCTCGCGCTCGTGGATGTGTCCGGTAAGAGAGTAAGGGATGATGGCATCCTTGAGAACTTCGACGTTGTTCCTGGGGTTGGGCTTAGATCCGGCTCCAGAGTAACCTGAGACACCGAAAATAGTGGGTGTTCCCTCGATAAGGTCAAGAGCTCCAGCGAGACCAATCTGAGCACCAGTGGCGTAACATCCGGGGTTGGAGATGCGGTTGGACTGCGCAATCTTGGATCGCTTAACAAGCTCGGGGAGACCGTATGTCCCTGTGACCGTTAGTCTCTATTCAACCCGTTTTCCTATTTACCTACACTTTTCGTCCCATCGATAGTCGGCAGAGAGATCCACAACAACGCTCTGGCTCTTAATTCCATCCAAAGCATCAACATAAGGCTTGCAAACACCGTTGGGAAGAGCCATGATCCAGCAGTCAACCTTGCCTTGGCTGTCCAATTGAGCAATATCCTCAGGCGACAAAGTCTCGTAGATGACCTTGCGCTTGGTGTAACCCTGAAGTTCCTGTCCAGCGAGTTCTCGAGAAGAAACATGGGTAAGCTCCATGTTGGGGTGCTCGTTAAGAAGCTCAACCAAAGCTGAACCAGTGTATCCTCGGGCGCCTATTAGACCAATTCGAGAAGGGCCATCGTTTGAAGCATTCTTCTTTCCCAAAGGAGGGTTGGGGTTTGTCTCGGCAACATAACCACGTCGCTGAATTTGCTGGCTCATGCTAGCAATGACGAAGTTGTTTCGACCGGCGAGGTATCGGGTAGGGCTGGGGCCCATGGCAGGGAGGACGGGGATGGATCGTCGAACGACGCGACGAGCGCCGGCCCGGAAGACCATTGAGGTGGTTGAGAACATGGCGACGGGTGCTTCGCAAGCCAATTGACGAGTTGATTAGAGTGCTTGAGCAAGATGCGACGGCTTGTGGAGAAGGATTTTGTTCAAGGAATTGGTCGGCGATTGTTTTTTCCTGCGGCCGAAATCGCTCGATCGAGGTTGCGGGGTCATACTGAACTTGAGATAGCCGCGATTGACTAACCGGATAGATCTGACCATTGGGCAGCCACCATAGACGCGCAGTACCTGCTAAGGTATGAGATGTTTTCTTGGTCAGGTTTGAAGAGCAAGGCTCCTTCCTTTGATACAGGGTATCTAATAGGCAGTTGGTAGTACTGTTTGTTCCTGACTTGCTGCGTCTTTGTGGGGAGTTCAGCTGAAGAGATGCACTTGGCATCCATAGGCAGGTTGATTTGGCGTTTCTTTCATGAAACCTCACAAATCCATCGAGCCGCAGCTGGTATTGATTCAATCAAATCACATAATTATGTTGCCGTACTGAACGTATCAATCCCATCCGTTAATGATAGGTAGACTCAGCTCAAATCTCCAAGTTTTACCCGACAGCACCAATGCATAGCATTCTCTTCTTATTGGTCAACTAAATCGCCGGTCGCAGCACTACGCAGGGGCATTCAACCTGGTAAAGTCGGCTTTGTGTGATGACGAAAGCTGCATATGTCAGTCATCAATCATCAGCTCATTGAAGCTATTTTTCTTGGTTGAATGACGATGAGAAAAAGACGCTTCTGGAATATCTGATCCAGATTGTTCAAGTCAGCAATTGACTTGCAGTGATGTATTCCATACAGTCGTGTCTTTCACATGCTTGACAACGTCTGTCGTCATCGAAGCCATCGCCGTCTCGTAACAAACCGGTACACACGTTTCAGTTGGTGTCGTGTGTAACCACCCATTCAAGTTACTCGATGCCAAAAGATAGAGACTTTAGAACAGGATAGTGTGTCTAAACGCCAATCCCTTGACAATGAACTTATCGTCTAAAACAAAGACCCTCAGCCTCTTCAGCTTAGTGTCAATCTTTTTATCCCTTGAGTAATGGCGCTGAACCCTGGTCATATTCCCTTTTGTTCTGAGCTGCTGAAGCGCCCTGGTTACTGAAACCTGTCCTGGTCAGCACAGTGTTGGAATTGACATACGGTCTTACAGCCACTTGTTCATTCCTTCGGTTTCAAGTTTGAATGATGGGCAGTTCTTGCACTGTGCCTGATATCAGATAAGCCAAAGATGAAAGAAATAAGCAACAGTCTAGTTCATGTCCAATGACTCAACTATTTCGTCTCTTATGATATCACTTCCTACCGTGAGGCCACCCCTCTTGTCCTGGAGCTTGAGCTTGGGCCATACCGTCCGTAAACCTAAAAGCGGGGGCAGGCTCCGTCACTGAATCACTAACCCCCTGCCTTGATTCTTTACTCGTCCTCTCGTCAACTTCTTTTCATTCTTCCCTTCTTCAATCACCTACGCTTCATCGACATACTCAGGTTCTAAACATTTACGCATATTCTACGACTCAATACATACATTCAGCAACATGGCTCCTCCGCCAAACCCCAATCTTCCTCTCCAAGAGAGACTTATGGCTCTTGCCCAAACCCTTCAGTGTACGTGGTCAAATGCGCTTATCTAGAAATTGCATGCTAATTCGTTGCAGTCGGTTGGTTTGTCGGGTATGTCTATCATGAACTTCTGTCGCAGTCTGCTGTGACGGCCAAAGTGTATGACCTGTACTGACAATAACAGCCACCTCACCCTCATCCTCGCAACGATTCGATATGGCTTTTCCTGGTTGAGGATGAACTACTATACCCGTATGGCTCAGTTCTCTTACCGCACAGCTTTTATTGCTGCTGCCGTCACCTATGGCATCGTCGTCTACAAGACCATGCGCGCTCGTGCTAAGACCGGTCAGCGTGCTGCTCCCACTCCCCTGGCTATGCTTGCCGATGAGAACATTCAATACCTTGGTAAGTTTCTCGTCAATCCCATCTACAACATGCTAACGAAACAGCCATGTCTCTTGTTTGGCTCTTCTGCCCCCAATATCCTCTCGCCTTGATCCCTTATACCATTTACTCGGTCTTCCACGTTGCCACCTACACTCGCGCCAACTTGATCCCCGCTGTTCTGGCCCCCAAGCCTGCTCCCGAGGCTGATGGTGCCACTCCCAGCCGCCGAACCAGCGTCGACCACCCTCTTGCTAACCAGATTGGCGCTTTTGTTAAGGAGTACTACGATGCATCAATGGCTATCGTTGCTTCTCTTGAGATTGCCCTGTGGGGTCGCATCTTTCTCTCCGCCATTCTCTTCCAGCGTCGATCATGGATTCTTATTGTCCTTTACTCCGCTTTCCTCCGAGCTCGTTACGCCCAGAGCACCCACGTTCAGCACTCATTCTCTCAGTTGAGCGCTCGCGTTGACTCTTTTGTTAGCGCTCAGGGAACCCCTCCCGTCGCTCGCTCTGTTTGGCAAACCGTCAAGGATGGCGCAAGACAATTCCACGATGCTACTGCTTTGGTTGGAGCTGGCCCCGCTAAGAAGTCCTCGTAAGCGAGAATGAGGGAATAAATAAGATTGGTCATGGAATTGGTATAATTTAGATGTTAAGCTTGAGAAAATTATAAAATTCTATCCTAAACCGAGTAATTTGTTGTCATGAGTGTTTGTGGCAGTCATGCGACCAAGATTGTCTACTTTGGCAGCCCTTTGTTACGTGATATCACAGAGAGAACCAGATGGAGCATTGGGATGGGCTATGTAAGGCTGTGTTAATTCGGAAATGCGCAACCCAATATCATTACCTGTCATTGTCTTTGTAACTTGTCCTGACGTCCTGATTTTGATGATCCGATGCGATCATGTAGTGGGGCACGGGGATGACGTCGCCTGCCTGTCAAGTTACTTGCCTCAGCCTGATCTCAACCGGTTCCATTCATCTACACTTCAGCACCCGCTTCAACTCTTTAAAATCTAGCGGAACTACAAGTGATCATTCTAACCACTTTTGAATAGTTTTTACCGCTTAAAGAGTCAAGCTCGTCATGGCGTCTATCTTGCGACAAATTGTCGCGGGGCCACGTGCTCGCCATCCTGAAGCTGGTTTGGATCTTTGCTATGTTACGGATCACATTATCGCAACGTAAGACTTTCGCCAGTTATTCTCCATATGCTGGGTCATCTTTATTATTAGACTGCTAACCTGAGTAGATCTGGACCTTCAGAAACATACCCCCAACTGGCATACCGAAACCCTCTCGATCAAGTCGTCAAATTTCTCGATAGCAAACATGGTGAAGATTGGGCGATCTGGGAGTTTCGAGCAGAGGGAACAGGTTACCCCGATGAATCCGTGTACGGTCGAGTGAGGCATTACCCATGGCCTGATCATCACCCTCCGCCATTCCGACTCGTCCCAATGATCATGGCTAGCATGCGCAACTGGCTACACGGCGGCGAATTAGATGGTGGAAGAGTCGCAAGCGATGGAAGACCCATGTCTGCAAACAAGGATACTCTCACTCAAGAACAAAAGGATGAAAAGCGCAAGAAGAGAGTGGTTGTGGTACACTGCAAAGCCGGCAAGGGACGCAGTGGTACAGTGAGCTGCAGTTATCTCATCGCAGAAGAAGGATGGAAGCCTGAGGATGCTCTTGCAAGATTCACCGAACGACGTATGCGCCCAAAGTTTGGTGCCGGCGTATCGATTCCCTCGCAGCTTCGATGGATCAGCTATGTCGAACGCTGGACTCGAGGCAACAAGAAATACACCGATCGACCTATCGAAATCGCCGAGATCCACGTCTGGGGCTTGCGACACGGTGTCAAAGTAGACATTGAGGGATTCACGGACGAAGGAAAAAAAATTGACGTCTTTCACACGTTTAAGAAGGAGGAGCGCGTGGTTGTCGACCCCAAAGCACCAGAGGAAAGCGGTATTAGCGACATGATCTGGGAAATGGCAGGATATCCCGCTGCCAAGGCAAACCAGCAAGCGCCAGAAGAAGCACACTTTTCCGATGCAACGAACCCTGGAGACGAGCCGGCTGTCGAAGACAAGGGCAAGAAACATGCTCTCAAGAGGAAAGGGACAGAGATTTTGCACAAGGTGTCGACCAAAGGCGCAAAGCCCAAAAACGATTCTGCTACATCTTCAAAGACGGATGTCACAGATAATTCCGAGGAAGAGCCTGGTGGTATGGCAGTCATTTTGAGGCCAAAAGAACCAGTTCGCATTCCAAACAGCGATGTCAATATCTCGGTCGAGCGTCGCAACAAGACTCCCAAGAGTATGGGCCTCACTATGGTTACGGCTGTTGCGCACGTTTGGTTCAACACTTTCTTTGAGGGCGAGGGACCTGAAAGAGACGGTAAAGCTCTCGATAGTGGTGTCTTTAGCATTGAATGGGATGCCATGGACGGAATCAAGGGGTCTAGCCGCAAGGGTTCTCGAGCTTTTGATCGTATCGCTGTGGTGTGGCGTGTAGCAGGTACCGATGCATTGCCTGAAGAAGTGGTCGAGCCAGCAGAGGGACAACCAGTACCTCAAGTTCGACCAGCAGATTGGAAGGGTGCGAATACGGAAGATCCCGATAACCAGAAGGATTTGGGTCTCCGAGTGCAAAGTCCTGCCAGTGCGGATGTGAGCAAAGCTAGTAGCATGGCGGAAGACCCTGGTGAGACTAAGCAGAATGATGGGGAGCTTGAAGGTGTGAGGTCTAGTGGACCGACAGGAGAGGATTTGCACATTGGAGATCACGGAGAGGTCAAAGAGAATGAGAAGAAGTAGACTAGATATCCATGAACTCGACGTACATAGAATTGTAATTAACAGTGGGTATCTTGGTGAACTTGATCTCAGTGGCGTCTACCCCTTCCTCCTCTGTAGTGTCTATCCCCTCGATATCCTCCATAAGGTCCTCCTCTTCTATCACCACGATCTCTGTGCCCCCGGTATCCTCCTCGTCCAGGAGGTGGACCCTCTTCAGGGAGCGGCGCTATCGGCTCTTCAACCTCGACCTCGTACTCTTCATATTCATCTTTAAAGAATTCACTCGTCATCTCTTGCTCCCTCTTTGCAGCCTCGGGATCAAACACAAACCGCATCGTTCCCTCTTGTCCACGCGCCGTACGTCGTCCCGAAGCATCTCCTGGCCAAGACGCTGCTGTCACGGGTGTTGTAGCAGATGCAGGTGTAGATGGCTGCGGATCTTCAGCTTCACAGCGGTTGCAAAAGTTCAGATACCTCGGTTCGAAAGCCTTGTCAAGATCGTTATTAAGCCGAATCTTGATATCGATAATCCTGTTCTGATCAATCTGCGCCCCAATCTTTGTGGATTTAGAATGTTGGACATAGAGATCCAAAATATCCAGCATCGTCTCCATAACAGCACCGCGACTGTACTGCGGTTTCGTCTTTGTGTATTCCCGAACCTTTTCGACGTGTTGCTCCGTCATGAGAGCTGTGAGCTCCACGATAGCCATGACCATGGAAAAGGTTGTGCGCTTGATAGGGACAAAGGTTTTGTAAATGTCGATGCACATAACATATGCTGTGTCGTAGAATGGTTTGCCTGCTTTGCCGAAAATGTCACGGACGACTTTGACGAGGAGTTTTTGAGGGTAGCGCGTTCGGAAATCGAAGCCGATCGTTTCGAGGATGAGGCGTTCGAGACAGATGATGATTTTTCCTTGTTCAAAGATCTAAAAAGTCAGCAATGATTTGTTTTCATCACAATTGACGTACCTTGTCATCCGGTGCTGCAGGCTTGTCGGGGTTCTTGACAGCATGCGCTGCTGCTAGAATGTCCTTGGACTTTTTGATTGTGTCCTCCACCTTGCAAGCGACAAACAAGGAAGCCAGCGCTGCGTCTTGATAGTCGTACTCTGCATCTCGAAAGTTGAGTCGAAACTTGTGAAAGTATGTGCACGCCGTGTCAAAAGTGCGAACAGGTCTGTCGAATTAGTTGCGTACCACAACAGAGATGGTGAACATACAGTTGTAGATACTGTCTGACGTTGTCAATCAGTTGCACGCCTTTAAGACTGTAGTTATCTTGTCTCGCGGGATCGCAGCCATTGTCTTTGAGCATGCGACGCAGCTTTAGCTCTGATGTGTATTGATTCGAACTGGAGATGAAGCCTGGATGAGGCCCGATTTTGGGTATACCGTCGCCATTTGTTGCGGATGTATCGCGGTTGGACGCCATTTTGGGTATCCCTATAGGGTCGTTGTCTGCAGGTTTCGTCGTAGACATGGATCGTCTTGCGTCGTGAATTCTTCGGTCGCAATAGGATGTCTTTCAGGGTGCCGGTTTCAACAGCCTGTCGCGCGTGATTTTGGCACGATACTGAAGTAAGAAAGGCGATTGGCGAGGAAGAAACGTTGCTTCATGAAAGAGCTAGGTTCATGTGTTGTCGCGTGGAAATAAATCACTTGTCATGATGCAAATGTTGCGATGGGGCGGAAGCTTGTTGTGGCGCAGGCATGACGCCACAGTTGTCGTCTGGTTCTGCTGACATGTGTCGCCTCGATCTGGGAGCCAGCATATTACTCTCTTGTATGGTTGTCAATTGTTCTCTGCTCGAGTATGTTCAATCCGCTATTCTCACAAGGCTCTTAGCTGTCGATTCTGTTTTATGGTAATGCCTTGGGTACTGCAAATTGCTTCAGGACACGAGCCCGAGTGCTGTCCTCTTGGCTTTTTGCATCTCAACGCTTCTTCCAGTCAAATACTTGTAAATCGTCCTCCGCAAATCGGCTACTGATGGCCTGTAATTGCTCTAGTGATAGCTCGTTCATTGGGATATCATTCTGCTCGCTCACGGCGTCACATCGTCCAGAGATGTGGTGCTCACGGAGGGTACAGGGTAATCAATCGAGAGTACTTCAATCTCGACAAATCGCCTATGCCCGGTCCAGAAAACTGAATGCGGCCGTTTCTGTTCGTTCTGTTGGAGCCTGGAATCGGAGGCAACTGACATCAGGGTACCAGGAAACCTCGCTGTTGAGCAGAGACGAATTAGTAGACCAGTCATGATACTTGGACCACACTTTATTGCTTATTCTTGTCCCTCACTTAGACCAACGTTTCTGTTACCCACCGGACTGATCGACAGGGTTCCTTGCATCACTTAGGCGCTACGGATATGTCCACTTAGTTTGGTCGCGTCGGGAAGCCGGGACCTGCATGATGGAGAGATAGGAAGTTGCTTCTCCACGAGAGGAAAGAGTGATTACAAGGAGATTCGTAAAAATGGAAAGATCTATGGAACTGCATGCGATCGACAGTATCTTCCTGCCATAAACGTTTCACTCAATTTTCCTCGCCAAGCATCCCTGTCCCGCGTTCCTACGGAAAGTGGAGGTCCTAGCTTGGAACCATGTAGGTGACGACTGACGTCTTCATCTCCAGGCAACTCTCCATTCTCATCAACATCACTTCATCTCATCACTCGCATCATATCAATCATCCATCTTTATCGGCGCTGCACTTTCGTTATCATGCTTTACCCTTCTTTGCTCCGTTTTGGCTTTGCCATAGGAGCCCTCGCCAGCCATGGCCACGCGGCACCCACACACTCCAATGATGACCTGACTGATACTCCCCTGCCTATTGTCGTTTGGCACGGTCTAGGTGACCAGTTCAATAGCGACGGCATGAAGAGCATCGAAGAACTCGCTGAAGCCATCAATCCCGGTACTTTTGTTCACATCATCTCCCTTAATGAGGACCCCAACCAAGATCGCTCTGCTACCTTTACTGGTAACGTCACGGATCAAATCAGCAAGGTCTGTGAGGAACTTTCCAAGCACCCAATCCTCTCTACAGCACCTGCTATCGATGCCATCGGTATTTCTCAGGGCGGTCAGTTCCTGCGTGGCTATGTTGAACGATGCAATTGGCCCCAAGTCCGCAGTCTTGTTACCTTTGGCAGCCAGCACAATGGTATCGTCAAGTTCAAGGCTTGTGGTCAGAATGATTGGCTTTGCAAGGGTGCCATGGCCCTTCTTCGATTTAATGTCTGGAGTAACTTTGTTCAGTCACGTCTTGTTCCAGCCCAATACTACCGCGATCCCAGTACCGAACAGGATTACAACAATTATCTCGACAACTCCAACTTTCTCGCCGACATCAACAACGAGCGTGAGCTCAAGAACGTCAAGTACAAGGCGAACCTCGGCAGTTTGACCAACTTTGTCATGTGGATGTTTGAGGATGATAACCTGGTTGTTCCAAAGGAATCTTCATGGTTTGAGGAAGTTAATGGCACAGAGAGCATTCCTCTCCGAGCTCGCAAGATCTACCAAGAAGACTGGCTCGGTCTTCGAGGTTTGGATCGCAATGGTGGACTCCACTTCCGAAGCGCCCCTGGTGATCATCTCCAAGGTATGGAGGAGCTGCTCAACCAAACCATCACCGATTACTTTGGTCCTTGGAAGCGAAGCTTTTTATCGCCTGATATCTCCATCGAGGAGAATGAATGGCAGGTGGAGGAGTTGTAGGTAGACTCCGATGGGTTCGGTATGCGTGAGACAACAGGCTCCGAGGTTTATGTAAGTCGTGCTCTAGGCTATGGGCCAATGCATGATCACTAACCTTGAACAGGTACATGAAGAACGCGATTTACAACCCCCTACTACTACTATTACTACCTGTGTTGTCAGCCCTGTATATGCCGACCTCGACGGTGATGAGGAATCGTTTTGGCAAGCCCGTGACACCACCGACTCGGATCTAGCAGACTCGGACGATTTCTGGGATTACGACGTGTCGGATGATTCGGAGGCTAATGACTACACGGACTCCGATTATATCTCCTCGACGGGGAGCTACACATCTTCCAATAATCGTTGTCACTGTTCTGTGGAGGAAGGTAAATCAGTGTGTAAATGCGACGCTAGCTCTTCAAGTGAATTCCGACAAGATTACAATGTTCATGATACCTATTGAAGAATAATGGGGATGCATGAAACAGGGATTGCTCATAATATTGTTATGAACGCATGGACGGAGACAAGCAGTAGTATTACTCAACAGTTAATATTGTTAGGAATGCAAGTATAAAGTTCGTTCTACTGGGTTTTTACCATTCAACGCCCCAACACCAATGCAAATACATTTTAGTTGTCAATAGCCTTCTTGGCCGAAGCCTTTTGCTTTCTCAAACGGGTCTTGCGGTCAGAGATTTGCTTATCAAGCTTGTTGTCGTCGGCTTCAGGAACTTCCTTCTTCGCCTTCTTTGGAGCAGCCTCGACCTCCTCAGCATTCTCGAGCGACTTGCGCTTCTTGCCAATGTTGGCCTTTTCGCTCTTAGCCTTGGCCTCTTCCTCAGCAATGACATCCTTCTCATCAAGCCAGAGCTCATCAGTCAACCAGATAGGGAGAGCAGTAGTCTCGGGACCCTTGATGTAGATGCTCTTCATGTTGCGCCACTTTTGGGGAATCCACTTCTCGATCATACCGGTAACAACAGCATCGACATTGTCGGCGATTTGTTGAGCGGTCCAACCAGAGTATCCAACCTTGATGGAAGTGTTTGTTGATGGGGTAAGGCTGACGAAAGCAGAGTTGACAGCCTTTTGAACTTCCTTGGCAATCTCAGCAGGTGTACCAGCATTGACGGTATCCTCAGTCTTGACACGCTTCTGTCGCTTTCCGTCGACCTTGGTAACCTTGGCCTGTAGGTTGACAGGAACCGGTCGCTTCTGCGTTGTCTTGTAAAAGGTCTTACCCAGAACCTTGGGTAACCGGTTAATGATGCGGTCGTCACCAAGGAAGATATCGGCCTCGTTAAAGAGCTTTCGTTGAGCCTCGTACTGGCTGTACTTGGCCTTGAGCTTGCCAAAGTCGACGACACGAGTGATGCGCTTACGAAGCTCCTCGGGGAATTCTTCGGAAGCGACAATGTTCTTGTAGGCGCGCTGAGGCTCGGCGGTGATGATGCAGATGGTGGTTGTCTCGCCGTTGTTGAGGGAGTGAGGAAGGGCGATCTTGCCGGGCTGAAGACGGGCCTTGTCGACGATGTGGCGCTTGGTGGTCAAGTTGAGCCAGATGGGAATGTTTTCGGAATCTTCATCGTCGAGGAGGTTGCGCTTGCCAGACTCGTCGGACTTTTGCTTGGAAGCCTTTTTGATGTGTGCCAAAAGAGCCTTGGACGCCTTGAGGGTCTGGCAATTGTTAGAGCTGTTGCAGATGTAGATTGTCATCGAAAACATACCTGGTCAGGGTTAATTGAGGCGACAGCTGTAGAGCCAGTAGCGACGACTTCCTTTGAGGGCGCCATTGTCGCAAAATAAGTTGATGTTGGGATGTAAAAGTTGTTGATATGATAGTGGGGGCTCTACTTTATCAGTAGACAAGAAAATAATTTTTTCTGATGGTCGCGATCGGAATATGCAAGACCCGAGCTCCGGCCAGGGGTCTAGCGGAGACGGGCCTCGGACTAATCGGACCCACTCTTTACCATGGCTTACAAGATGATCCTACAACATAAACGAAACATACCAAACAATTATTTGTACAGTTTCCAAGTCGAGACGATTGTTTATATCTGTCAGACATCATGTCCCCCGAAATGCAAGATCCTGGTAATAGGAGATCTTCCTGTGACCAGTGCAGTATGACCGTCATTCCCGCTCATATCCGGTATGCTGATCCATCCAGGACAAAAGAAGCTCAAATGTGATGGCGGATATCCTTATTGCGGAAGATGTTCGAGTATATCAGAGAGCTGTGTATACTCGGCCAAGTTGCCGATGGGAAGACCGAAAAAGAGAAAGGTCACGGAAAGTGAGGTCCCGAGCAGTACGGAGAGCAGGACGTCATCATCAACTTTGGCCATGAGTATTACAAGCGAGACGGGAAGCGAAGTTGGGAGAAGATCAAGTTTTGATCACTGTCAGTACATGTCGGATGATGCACCGTTGGAGATGTCTCTTGGGTTAGTTAACCTGAAAACACCTTGATGGCTTGCTGACCCAGATCAGATCAGATACAAACGTTGATCCGAAGCTCTTGGCTTTCGACACAGACCCCCAAAGCTGTGCATGCCTTGCCAGTCTATATCTATCACTAGAAGAAGTCCGGAAAGCAGACGACTTGCCCTTTACATCTCGATTATCAGTGTTACGACATTTGACAACCACAGCAGCAGGGATCATTCAGTGTCAGATATGCCCGACAAAGTTTCTCTGGGCAATGCAGAATGCTCAACTTCTTAATACACTGATCGTATCCCTTGCGGAGGGGTATAAGAAGATTGTCAAATTTGTCGAACATGAGACAATACGAGCTCAAGAAGCCAACGAAGATAAGAGTTTAGTTATAGCTGAAGGTCAACAGCCCGACATGCCAGGCTTTCAAATGAACTTGGACCCAGAAGATTGGCAGAGTATTGCAAACAAAGCCATCAAAGCAGAGTTATTTGGCATGAAGCAAACGACGTCATTCGTAGGAATGTTGCAGTTGATGGAAGATAGACAGAATGCATGGCATTCAGGGCATACTCATGTTGCGCCGGGAATCGGAACTCGCATGCCTCATCAGATGCATGAGAAAGAGCCGCATTGTGTTTCGGTTGTGAAGCATACGAGGGATATGATATGTCATTTGCTGTCTGATGTCTGAGTGGATTTGGGAAAGGGAATATGAGCAGCGTCCTCTGGGTATTAGAAAACCTGGCTGCTGGAAGTTTAATAGACGAAATTAGCGAGACACTTTATGATACTTAAACTATAGCTCTAAGACTACTTATTTTTGTAACCTACTTAGGAGGTCATTTTATCTGCTACCCACTGGGGTGTGTCTGTTTGGTAAGAATAAGAACGACTTAATGGGGAATGGACTAGACCTTTGGAAAGCCGATAAATGCGATTTGAGTGCAATGGTGCTCGATGGGTTGGGACAACAGCACAAGAACCTGGTTGAGAGTGGGCTGCTGTAACATTCCGTCATATCTCCTGACCCTGGGACATACGTTCGATCAATGATAATCCTCGGAGCAAGGCCGGTGTATGGTATTCGGGAAATGCAGACACTCAATGCACGTTGATGGAACAACAAAGAAGGGACAAGATGGAGAGTGACATTTACCCCAGGGCCGTTGGGCTGAGAGTTGGCGAGTCATGCGTAGATCCAGAAGAACGGAAACTGCCTTACGACCACATACCACCGCAAACACTGCCTCTTTGGGAATCTCTGCTCAGCTGGCTTTGCATTGTTGGTACGTGGTATACAATGCGGTCAGAGGTAGGGGTGAAGATGGAACAAAATTTGCTTCTAGAAAACTTTGCAGGTCTCGTGGTTGGGTTTCAATTTCACCCTGAGGTGTGTGAAGCTTTTGGGACAGACTCACCGAAAGAACTATAGTGACAACACTGTCTTGGCTGCTTCTGTCTCTGTGACAGATGACGTCCAAGTCCACAAATCCTGGTTGCCTCTCCAGGACCCTAGATTGAGGCTCAAGTTGTGAGTAGTATTTACGTCACGAGGTGATAGGCCAGGCCCATACTCGGTAGTGACACCCAGACAACGCATCCCCTACCAAGCGACACTTTGCGTGGTTAGTTGCATCCCGTTTGCTGATCCCCCGGTATGGCTTCATGTCTCAAGTGCAGTGAGGCCAGAACCGCTAACGTCTCGGCCGAAAACACAATGTCTGCCATGAACAGGGGTGAAGCATACGTTGGTTCTGGAGCGACTTCTATTGGCAATGGGGATCAACACAACGGAAACCGCACCGAAAACAACTACTATTCAGTCAACTTTGCGCCAACATTCACACTGATTCTCAATGTACATTTGGATTCACTAATATTGTATGCCCTTGGGCAGCTTGGACCTCCCCAGTTGATGGGCTGGAAGCGTGAAATCGTCGACAAGGGTATTGTGACAGTGCTATAAGGGTATTTACCTGACTTCTGACTCTGGTCTGTTTACAGAAACCATGCAGGCCTGTTGCCAGCACTGATACTTGCCGACGCATCTGATCATTCATCTTTGGACGCAGTGTTGTGGCACGTATATATTTGCTTCCTGATTGGCGATGAAGAGGTGGATTCTGTCTCAGAACAATGAGGCATTTAGCGGACTTAAATGCGTGATGCGGTGATGTGCGTCTATCACACGGCGGACAAGTGACCTGTCACAAGATGGCTTTAGTATTGAAGGACGGCTCAGACTGGATACAATGTATGACTCGAATCTAAAATGCCGAAAAGAAATGGAGACAAATGTTCCATACAATATGGCTGCAGTCTTGGTATAGCGGTGTTGATTCTCTTATCACGTATGTGACAGTATTATGTCCGAGACCCATACCACATTTTGAGTATGGAGCCATGTGAACCCTGCATATCTGCGGTCTTGACCAAAAGTAGTAATATGATGCAAATACCAATACAGACACATACGAAAATCAAGACGCTCGAGTTTCCAAAGACTCAAAACATGACTGTGCCAGCTAGATAGTTTCCAACTGCCATTCCATTCTATGATCCGTATGTTTTTGCGAATAGTAGTACGAGCAAATGTGAACTCCTTTCACAGTTGACCTGGTATACTGTAGAGTACAAAGGTCGTTGATAAAAGATGGTGTCCCCCTTTGACAACAAAGACATCCCACTCCGCAGCCGAAGCTCGAGACCAAGTTTACAGATTACTAGAGGCCAACAGACCTCAAAAACTCACACTAAAACATTCAATACATGTACAATATCGAAAGTGGCACAGTCGTCCTTTGCCACAGAGTCTATGATCTGATAACATGTTCATAGGTAGAGAGTCTCCAAGTCTCCACGATCCCTACTTACCAAACCCCACGCATTATCAAACCGGCTTGTCAAGGTATGGGAGTTTCAGTTCATCAGCCTTATGCCATGTCACTCGCTTTGCCTCTGTGGTACCTCGGGTATCACCGACTGACACACTTGGTACTGCTGTACTCGATGACCGGGTATTCCCCAGTATTTCCACTGATTGATACCTAATTTCTAGTGTGGTATCTAGTGTGGGAGGGAGGGTCATACAGACCTCTTTTGAGGAATTCAGTATGCCACGTCGAAGACTATCACAACTCCTGTATTTTCAACGTGCTATCACCGCCTTTGTGACTGAAAGCGTGATCAAGAAATTTTTTAAATTGTTCTTGGCTTCGTTTGACCGCTATTTCTTAACCAAGAACTCTCGCAACGATAGGGCCTCGCTTTTCAAACTGAATTTACCATGGCTGAAATCATCGGCGTCGCCGCCTCGGCTGCTCAACTTGGTGCAGCATGCTGTTCTTTGCTCGAAGTCTTGAGAAAGATAAGAGGATGCACAACTGTACTCAAAAACTATTATAATCAACTACAACAACTACATAGTCTTTCTATCAGCATCCTCGAAAACCCTCTTCTGCAGACTCCTGAGATAGGAACTCAGACAAGAGCTCTTCTATCAACCATAAACAACAACTGTATCAACTCCCTTTTGAGGAAAAAGAAATTACTCCGCGCTTGGGGCTTTTTATATCGAGAGCAAGAACTTCTCGATATCTTTGTTACACTTGAACGACAAAAGAGCACACTATCCCTGACGATCCATCAAATACAGTCGAAAGCATTGTATCAGATCCAAATTGATATCCAAAGAATGTCTTCAAACAAGGTCATGGAGGAGACAAGAGCCAAGTCTCAGGAGAGCTTCCTTGAGTTTCTTCTTCGCGGCGCAACTTTGGAGAATCCCTCTTCCCAGCACAAGGAGATTGTCCCCGTCAGCTTTCCTCGGTCTCCGGCAAAGTCACACGTGGCAATGGCCTACCAATATCAGACTGAGTCTAATCGAAGCATTACCGCCACTATCACGCTCGTTCCCACAGGATCAAGTGCCTCGAGCATTGGCCCAAAGGCCAACCAAGGCCTCAAGTGGGACGGCTGTGAGGCAGACCAAGGTTTTGATCAGAACAACGGACATGAATGGGACATTGGCAAAAACATTTCCAACCAAGTCAAAGAGAAGAATCTTGTTCAATGTGAATACAGGGATTTGATCAATATAGGAAGTGGCAACCAGCACAACGGTCATTGTCTCGAGATTGGAGATGATGTCGGCGGCATAGTTCTTCCGAACATGGACGGTGATAGATGGACTCGTTGCAAGGTTAAGAATGCTGCTGTGGAGAAGAAGGGTGTTTCTCTTGGAACGCAGACCAATGGTCTCAAGATCAAGATTAAGAAGTGAACAACCACAGAGGACAAGGAGGCGATTGCAGGACGGCAATGGGAGCTATTTTTAACAGAGTCTGTCGCTAATATAGATTGATTGATTTAGAGTACTAGTATCAGAGTAAACATAGATAGAAAATTAAGTAAAATCTGTACTGAAATGACTGCCCTTCTAATTCTACTGCATGTTGCTTGTAGTGATCGAGGTCGCCACGTGACAAATCACATGATCTCACCAAACCACTTTAGCATGAGAGCAATTTTCGACTTCTTTCCACATAGCAGACAGTCCCCTTAGCAATGAATTTTTTCAATCCCTTCTCCCGCCAAGGGGCTCAATGGACCTTTGTCGGACATTCTTCAGAATTTCCAGATGTAGATGACGATGCGGGCAATCTAGCAAAGCACCGTCTGTGCAACGCAAAATCAATACCGGGATGCAAGGCTTTTCACATCCCAAAGGAGGATGCATCTTTGTCGAAAGAGGTAGAAGTCGGAGATGATGCGCTGGGACAAACACTCGAAGATCAAGTCCTCGTCTTTCAATACAAAGGAAAATTCCACGCAGTTGACCATGTGAGTTCAATATTCTTAGGGGCAGACTTTGCTAATACAATGTTTTAGTCTTGCCCACACAGCCAGTTCCCTCTCTCAAGAGGCACGCCTTTCGACATTGAGGACTTTGGCGTTACTCTCAGCGTAGGCGTAACATGTCCCAAGCACGATTGGTCCTTTGATCTCTTTACCGGGATGTCTGATCGAGGGAGTTACAAGCTCAAGACATGGGAAGTTCAAATCCGAGACGCCAAAGCACAAGAATCTACTCCAGTGGACGCAGACATCGAGAAAAAGAAGGACAGTGAAGTCTGGGTGAGGAGAAAGCAGAGGATAGGTTGATACCCTATTGCAATCCTCAACCGGAATGTCAAAATGCGAAGTGCTTTCCCTGCCGTTTTTGGTTTCCCACGAAACACCTCAAGTTAACCAGACAGGTGCAACGTTGCTACTGCCTATCGATTCGAAAGTCGCAACTCTGGGCAGGGTCTAATTCCTGTGCTGGGTTCGCCGCCATCGTCGTCGGCTATGCGCACACTACGCGGATTTTGATAGGCCTTGGGGGATTTTGGTCCCTTTTCCGTCAACTCTAAAGGACCCATGTCGGCCCTTGAAGTGTCGTCGTCCCAAAATACTGAACTATATTCGAAATAACCTGAAATTGGGCGTGGATCACCCCTAGTATGATCAGATCTGCGTTTCTTGTTGTACTCTTCTACCCTGCCCTTCCACCATGATACCTCATCTGATCTGAGGCTGCCTGGGAAAAATTCATCCCTGAGAGGCAGTCCCAATCCATAAGTGGCATGAAAGTCCATGATTGAGTCCATGACCTTTCGACCTTTGATTTGCTCCACATGTTTTAGCGGTATGTTTCTCATTTCTGGTGTTAAATCTCTTGCTGCAAGCCAGGCGTTTTGAAACATGCCCAATGCCCCAATACCCAGAAGACACCAGGACTCGGGGAATTCGCTTCGCTCAGATACATTGATGACTAGCAGAAGCCAAAGTACCGAGAGACATGCGCAAGATGCTTGTGTGATTATGAAGCCCATTGGATATCCGCGGAACATCCAGAATCTTGACTTCGTGATGCTGATAGGGAATTTTACACAGAAACTATCGCCATGAATAGGCCGGACAGCACATACCAAACATCGAACGACGGAAACGGTCAAAGTCAAATGACACTTCATGAGACCGATCAAAGGGCACCATGGGACTCTTCAAAGCACGCCGTATCCTGGGACTTGTCCAACAGGAAGTTCTGCCCATTTGGCAGTAAGTCTACCATTCATGCCATTGAAGCAGCTGGAAATGACTACCGACATACTGAGGAACGGAAAACAAAGCCGTGCAGTTGACCTTGCCGACGAGCCGCGAAGTAATAGTTAAACGCCAACTCGGTTGAAACGTTGTACCTACGATATTGGCCCACAATATGAATTCACTCAACGCTATCAGTTCAGACGTACTCTTGAGAGGCCTTGTATTGCTTCAAGATACATATTTGCCGAAGCTGAGAATCATTTCAAGACAGGTTGAAGAAAGAACAAAGAGACATCACAACCACCCGCCTGCGACGAAAACTGTGATGAGGTCAGAAAAGGATCTGTATGTACGCTGCTCCGTATGCAAGACCTGGCAAGAATGAGCTTCGGTTTTGAAGGGGTTTAATAGGAAGTTGGTGAGTGGGCGAGTTTCCTGGGATGCCTCCTTTGTCCCAGACAGGTTGGAATCGCCGGGTTCCTCGGGGTTCCGGCCTCCTCAAATGACTAACTTGGACCTTTAAGGATGCTTTCCGACTTGAGAGTGCATCGGTAAGGCGAGAACAATTGTTTCTATATCCATTGTCCAACATGCTCTGGTCTTGCTTCACAATACCTACTCTACTCCGAGGTATCCATGTCTCAACATCTAACTACAAGAAGACCAAACCTATCGTTCTCATGCGAATGTACTGAAGTAAGTCTCGAATCAACTTCTCGCGAACCCGGACAGTGAACACGATTAGCGAAGACCAATGAGTTCCGAGCGGACCACCGGGAAAGTGGAGAGTAACCCGACAACGCCATGTCAATATCAATGACTGATATGCTGAAACAGGCATGGTCTACGCAGCCACGAACTTATTCGACAGTTCTGGTTGGCTTGGATAAGATTCAATTCGTAAATCTAGATTGAGGGGAAAGAGAACATGGGGTAATCCGGGGTAGCGTCAAGGAGATCAGGGATGTCACCCTCTCCCCGGGTATTTAGTCGACAATGTCCTTTGATGCGAAATGAACGATTCGATACCCCTAACTGCAGCTCTTCAATCATGGTGTCTTTCAAAACAGCCTTTGCTCTGTCCTTGCAGGAGGTTGATGCTGCGGCACCTCCTGGAACGATCCAAATCCATCGTGAGTCTGCATCTACCGTGGGAGAACAACACTAACACCCAATAGGTGAAGAAGAAGACGGCCGCCATACTTTGAACCCTACCGACGACCCTCGAGACCCTCTCAACTTTCCATTATGGAACAAGATTACGGCTCTGCTTGTCGTTTCATTGTATGCGTTTGTCACCAACTTTACCTCTGGTGTCATCGCACCCGCGTTCCAGCTTTGGCCTATGATATTTCCCAAAGATCCAAGAAGTCTTTCTGAGCTTTCTACCTTGATGGCTGTATGGACTCCAAGCTCATTTGAGATCATCACTAACAGGGTGCAGATCAATGTCCTCTTCCTTGGCGCAGGAAATATTTGGTGGGTGCCACTGTCGAATTGGATGGGCCGCCGACCTGTTCTTATCGTCGCGACACTTCTCCTCACTTTCAGTACACTTTGGTGCGGACTTGCGACTTCATACGACTCTCTACTTGCTGCCAGAGCCTTTCAGGGTATGGGTGGTGCCGCAGCAGATTCAGTCGCTCCCGCGTTGGTTGGAGATATGTTTCCCGTTCATCAACGTGGTCGTGCAATGGTTTGTGCCCTATTCAACCACGGTAAATGTCACTGACGTTTTAAGGCTGTTTACACCATCATGTTGGTCGTTGGGCCACTCGCGGGTGGCATCTCTGGAGGCTACATCGCTTATCAGCAGGGCTGGAAGATGATCTTTTGGGTTGGTCTTGCAATGTCGGCAGCCTGTCTTGTTGGAGTCATCTTCCTCGTCCCCGAGACTTTATACAGCAGAAGCGCACCAATCGAGGGTGTGCCCCGTTCGGAGTCTGAAAAGCAAGCCCAGTTAGGGAACAATGAACACGTCGAAGACAAGCAGACCGCCACAGTTGGCGAGCGACAGACCACAAAGCCATTCACCTACGCACAGTCCTTGGGTTTCATCAAGCCCCGCGGCAGTCTACTCCAGCAATTCATCCGACCCTGGCGAACACTTGCTCTCCCTGGTACTTGGGTAGTTATGCTTCACTACGCGGGCCTTGTGGGAGGTATCGTATCCATTTCGACCATCGGACCCCAGATTGTGGCCAGCCCACCATATCTCTGGAAAGCAAACGCAGGTTTGATCAATATTGGTGCTCTTATCGGTGGCATCATTGGATACATTTACACTCATATGCTGGCCGATGGTCAACTTGTCAAAAAAGCAAGCAAGAAGCGTCATGGCGTTGCCGAAGCTGAAGATCGACTACCTACCCTATTCTTCCCGCTCTTTGTAGCCACAGGCGGACTACTTGTTTTCGGATTCTGTGCTCAACATCCAGGAGGAAACATGTGGGTTGGATTGCAGTTTGGTTATGGAATGCTCACTTTTGGTCTGATGCAAGTTCCCTCTGTTGGATTCAATTATGTAAGTGCCCATGACTTTTTGATGATTTATCTAACATGTCCAGCTCATCGACTCGTATCACTCTTTGGCCGCCGATTGTTTCACAATGGTCACCATTCTTCGAGCAATCATTGCATTTGCCTGGACATTTTTCGTGGCTGATTGGATTCATCACAAAGGACCTGCAGAGCCATTTGGTATTTTTGGACTTTTAATGGGAATATTTTCTCTGCTGACAGTTCCGCTTTGGATGTTTGGAAAGCGAATGAGAATTGCGACAGCGGAAAGGGTCCTTCGTTGGCAGGGATTCTAAAGGACCACTTGTCATGATCCTTGCTTGAGCCTCATCGCACCAGGGTGAAGAATGAAGAGCAAGATTCGACCGTCTGTGGCCATCTGATGGTTCTATCATGTGAAACGATGATATATACTTGGCAACTACTATGGAATTCTATGGTTGTCTCTTGTCTTCTGTTGATCCCGACCCACCTGTTGACAATCCCTCAAAACTAAGCCAAGAAATCTAGACTCAACGTCTCACCGGAAGAGATCATCTCTGAATGCAACGATAGGCAGAACATCAGCTTACGAATAGTGAAGCGGTTATCAAAACGAAACAACTCATCCCCTCTTTCCTCCCCCTCAAATGCCAAGCCCATAATAAAAAGAGGCGCCAAGGATTTGTTGTCCATTGGATACTATCCCCGACTTGCCAAGACTTTTCTCACCGCATAGCCGTCTTCATGTAAGACGAGAGGATTGATTTGTTTCAAAGCGCATGAAAGTCAAATTTATTTTTATATTTACTAGAGGCCTCCTGATGTAGTCTTCCCGAGACAAACATACGCAGGAACCAATAGAATATGTACTGTCCTATCATATAAAAGGCGGGTCTTTTGTACTGAGGGTCCATGAAGCAGGCGGGGATTCAGGGGTCCATATCATGTAAGAGAGTGGACTCTGATGCATTGCATTCGTGGCATCTTTTTCAACGCTCCTGCACGGTTGACTCGGTCTTGGTTTCTTGGCTCTTGTGGAAGGCGCATACGTGAGGCCTCGTGAATCACTGCCCTCTTGAATATATATAGACCTTAACCGTCGGTCTTCGCTTTGGTTCTTCATCAACACTTCACTTCCAACACAACCATACCCTAAACAAACCACGAAAATGGGCAACTTCCACGAGAGCTCTTCCAACATCTGGCTCGAGGATGGTCACATCCTTCACGCCAACTGTGGCAACGGTGATGGCGATGAGGTCGAGTCTACTCTTGACCTTGACTACTACATCGGTAACAGCGACGGTGCTTTCGAGTGGGGTGGTGAGAGTAAGTCAAACAGCAACACTTTTGAATCAATAGCTTACTGACTTGACTCAGACTTCTCCGGTTCTGCTTCCGATATCTCTCTTGAGATGGAGGGCGATGGTCAACCTATCCTCCGCGCCCAGTTGAACCCCATGGACGGTGACCCTGTCGATGCCGACCTCAACCTTGCAGAGCGCATTGGCAACGACTGCGGCACTCTTATCTTCCGTGAGTTTTTACTTGAACAATTTAACGACCATTTACTAACAAGACGTTAGTTGCTTAAACATCTTTCTGAGAACGGTATCTTGCGATGAGAGGTAGAGGCAGAAACAAACAACAAATCAAGTAAAACATTTCAATGATGAGTCCCTATCTACGTGAACGTTGTGATTTAGTGAGGCCGTAATGGCTATCTGGACAAAGTAAATGGTGCTTCAACATTATGCACGCCATCGGCACTGAAACATGCATCAATCCCACCAACCTGGTATCAAGCATCCATCTTTCTCTTTGCAGAATTCTCCAATTCCCCCATAAGCTGTACCAATTTTTCTGTGAGGTGTGGTGTTGGCAACCCCGCAAAGTTTTTCCTCACAACGCCCATTACAGCTTCCATGACTTTATTAGGTTGACTCAGCGATACACTCATCATTATTTCACCTTGTCCTTCAATCTCGGAATGCCATCGAATACAGGGCTGTCCTTGACCAAACCCCTTGAATCGTTGCAATGCGAGACTGTCCACGTCGTCGAGATACACGTTTTGGCTGAGTGCGCGCGACTGGTCAGACAACAAACCGTAAACCCAAAAGGCCAAGCTGGCGTGGTAGAGTATAATGGCCATGGGTCCGCGCATGGAGCCTTTCGGTGATTCTTTGGCGATTTGTACAATTTGAGCCGCGTGGTAGATTGTGTGCCGAGCAGCTTCACTTTTAGCCCAATCTCGAACCATTGGGTAGACTGCGCGTGCGCGTTCAGGACCTTCCATGCCAGCGAATATTTGAATATCTTCGAATGGCATCTGTAAATGCAAGAGCGTGAGTTCGAGGCGCATTTTGATCTCGGGGTCTGCGGCGGCATCCGCTGACAAACTCAATTTCAAGTGGCCAGTCAGTTTCAGTAACTCGTCTTTCCGCATCTCTGTCACAAGAGTGTTCCATCGGCGTGGTTTGGATCTTTGAAGGGATGCTATTTGGAGGTATTCCCAACACATGGTCCAAGTACACGCAAGGACGGCGAGAATCGCAGCGTAAGCATCTACCGAGCCCGCATAGTTGTTCAAAACGTCGGGATCATCAATGACATCTGCGACGTAAAGTGGTTCGCTGTCGACACGCGAAGCCATCAGGGAACTCCACTGCTCTGGAGACGAAGCAGTCCACAATTCTGCATTTCCCGGCAAAGGCAGTAGAACCTCTGCGTACGAGACTAAGGGGCCGACCATCAACGCCATGGAAGAGTTTGCATCGTGGGAGAGCATTCGTAGGGCAAGCCGCTTGAATGATTCATGCTGTATCCAGTCCAGCCAATCTTGACGCGAAGCACGGGCGACAGATTTGTGATCAGAGTAGGCAGACCTTTTGAATTTTCCATCACGGCGCATCATGGTCAAAACAGGATTAAAGAAGCTTTCTGCGATTTCGACCTTCCTGGGTAGACCGCTCCAAATCCCCATTTCCAGGATGATGAGAAAGGCTTGGGTGAGTTGGAGGTCTCGGACGAGAGTGTTGTCGCGTTCCCACTATAACCGTTAGTACGTGCTAATATGGTGATTTGGAAACCTACATGTTTGGCTACAGCAACCCGGAGGCATTCTTGTATAGCATAACCAAGCTTTGACAAAGCTGGGTCGGAAGTCAAGACAGCACCACAAGCGGCCATGGCGGCAACCAGCTCAGGTCTCTTTTCGTTCGGGTTGAAGGAAGCGGCATGGATGAAAGCTGTGGCGTGTGTGACGGAAGAGGTCAAGTAGAACTGAAGCAGAGTGTCTAATAACTCGGCGGACGGAAATGATGCAACTGCTTTGGAGAGATGATCTGACCGACAACTACTCACAACCATCATCAGAATCCGATCTCGTGCAGGTCCTTCCAGCTTGGCACAAGTGACCCTCGTGTTCAAATCCAACGCGACACCAGACTCGGGAGAAGGATACGCGGAGTCGGTAGCAGGAAGAGAAAGGTTGTGTTCTTCGGCGCCTGCATGATCCTTTGCGTTGGGTCTAAACTTCCAATGCGAGTTCTGGAATGCTTCGGTACACATGGCGGCTGGCTCACCCGGATCGGTATGTGACGCAGCGCGTGGTGTCTGAGCTCCTCGTGGTGTTGGCTGAATACTCCGTATCTCGAAGGGAATGGTTGCATTATAAGAGTCGAGGAATCGTAGGTCAATGTCGTCGAGCTCATTGTAGGAGAACATCTCTACATCGTTGGTGGTAGAGGCCCAGGTACCAGAGAGGAGGTTGAGGTCTGGAAATTGGAAGGATAGAGGGTCTGTCGGTGGATTCAAGGATGGGTCTTGATTGTTAGCGGTTGAAATGAACATGGTGTCAGACTTACCAAGATTTTGGAAAAGGCTTTGAGTTGTTTGAGGCGTCAAGATATCCAAAGACGGCTGACCCATCACTGACGAACCAGAATTCGAAATACTTGTTTGTTCTCCAAACCCTGTCATGGATTCATTTGAAAACATAGACTCATTCTGCTGTTGGTCCTCAGGCGAGGCATAGTCTGCGTCCATCTCCATTGGATCATTCCACTTGCACTCAATGCCCTTTTCTTGGCACCTCCGACAGGGTTTCTCATCGCTACACCGTAGATGATTCGACGAACAGGCTTTACAAGCCTTGCCTACCCTTCCTGGCATGAACCGGGGTTGATCAGACACTGAACCTTCCCCAGCTTGTGAACCGTGACCAGAGACATGTCTCTTGAGGAGGTCACTGAAGATGTTAGTCAGCGTCACATAGCAATAGACATTACTAACGGTCTGGTGAAGGCTTTTGGACAGACATGGCACTTGTAAGGTTTGGTCTGTGTATCTATTCATCGTCAGTCTCGACCCTCAAGTCCCAGAACCAACTTACGGGAGCGCACGTGACGAGCTAGATGATCAAGACGCTTATAATTCTTCTTGCATGAACCACATTGGAACATGCCCGGTTGAGTCGTCGACGACATTGTGTAGTCTGATGGAAGTGGAGAGACGATGCGATGGATTCGGGACGTGGAGGAAGGAGGAAAATACAGGGAAAGTCGCGTTTTTCCCCTCGGGTCGGATATTCAGTGAAAGCCGGGGTAAATCTGGACCCTGGGCGAATGCGGGGGTGGCACATTTCGACCGTCTGAGGGAAGGTGCAGTCGGCAGTTGCCGAATATTCAGACTCCTCCACATCCCGAGAACCTCGTCGCATTTTATCATCCTCAAGTTACACTCGACACTTGATATAGATCGATAATCACCTGAAATGGGTATGTTTTGGCGATTCACGATCAATTCATCGCTAACAATGAAAGCCGATTTGACACCAGTTCACTTCTTCTCCCATGGGTCAACCATGATGCTGGGAGAAGAATCCCAGTCAGCCGACTACTGGAAAAAGGCTGGCGATCAAGCTTTAGCAAACAAGATCAAAGGAGTGATCATGATGGTATGTTTATTCTGTCTCTATCATCTGATTACTAACAAATTAGGGCGCTCATTGGGATGCAGAAGGAGATCGCATGGAAGTCGCCATGAATCCCAAACCAGGCAAATCCCCCGTCGCATACGTTCATCCATCCAAATACGTCGATTACGAACTTGTCCCCGATTTACCCACCGGAGAAAAGTGTATTTCCCTATTGAAGAATGCTGGGTTCAACGTTTCAGCCAATCCAAACTTTGAATGGATCCACGATACATATCTTATTCTCATTCGCATGTTTCCCAACGGCTGCCCTCCCACGACACTTATCTCTATGAACGCTCGATTCGATCCACACTACCATATGCGCGTCGGTGCCACTCTTCGTTCTCTCCGAAAAGAAGGGTACCTCATAATCGGTTCTGGCGGTGCGGTGCATAACCTTTACCGCAACATCTGGGCGCCAATTGTCTATTACTCGGACAACTTTGCGCAGGAGAAGCCACCCGAGTCATGGGCTTTGGAGTTTCGACAGGCTGTGGAAGATGTGATCAAGAACAATAGCGGACCTAGGTTGAGGAGGGCAATGACGAGATTGATGAAGCATCCTTGTTACCGGGATGCACATGCTACAGATGACCACTTTATGTCGGCCATGTTTGTGGCTGGAGCTGCAGGCGATGAAGAGGATGATGGTGTGTATGGTGAGCTCAAGGCAGAGGATTGGGAGTTGACGAATATGTGTAACAGTCAGTTTACCTTTGGGGCATGGCCCAGAACTCTCGGAGTGGCTGCATAGTGATCAATCGATTGTTGGATTGAAGAGTTTGATAAATTGAGAATTGTACAATCAGATACATAAACACATTCGTCAGTCTACAACAGAATTTGACGATGACAATAACATTTCAATGTTATAACAGGCGAAGCAATAGCTTTTCTTTCCTTCGGTTCTGTTGTCGGATACAGCATCACGCGTGTCTAGAATGACACTGTTGTTCTTGTGAACATGAATACTTAATTACACCCCTCTGGCCTTGAAAGCCCATCGTGTTCGCTTCGACGTGTTCACCAGAATTGCATGTTTCTTCGTCTCCACCAGAATTGTGCAATGTCGCATTCGGTACAAGAACGTGGTCGAGACTGTCATCGAAAGGAATTTGTCTTTAAAGCCTATGGGATGTAAACAGGATTTACCAAAGCCTGTAAGACAATGTAGGATAACACATGACAGGGCAACGGTGCCAAGAAATGCAACATCTGTCATCGTACGCCCGCATACTGAGACAATTTTGAGTCTCGTTCGACTTGTTTCTGGTAGTTGGAGACAACCTTCTCCATGGGGTGAGTGGCATAGGGGGAGTGAATTGGCATTCATGAGTATTGGATGAAACCTCTTTTTAAAACATATCTGGCACTACAAGTTATCTTTTCAATGTGTCACTGATGCGGTCTGGACGTAGCTGAATGTGTTGCTAATGACATTCCAGTGTTGTCATCCTATGTCTACCAATTGAATGCTGTTGTTCTTGGTGAGAGGTTTCCGTGTAAACTAGAGACAACTGAATGAATAGAACGTAGGACTGATAGTAATAATATCAAGTGACAATTCGCAGCACAAGGTCAATGCATGGACAGAATAAGAGACGTTCAAAACAGTGTTTATTACTTAAATATGTATTGAGAATAATATCTTGGATTATTAAGATTCTTCACCAAACCCTTGTTGCCTAGCACCCCCTTGTCTCATCAATTTAGCTGGAGATCTGTCTTTTTGTTAGTAATGAAATGAAAGACTGATTGACTAATGACTCACCTCAATGATAGCAGGGCCAGCGGCGACGGTGTCATCAGAGACAGCAGTGTTGCAGCTGGTGAGGACAACGTAGGTCTGTCCAGCAAAGCCCTCGGGAATCTCAACAGTGAAACCACCGTCAACGGGCTTGGCCTCAACAAAGGTGGGACCAGTGACAGCAATGAAAGCAGCATAGACCTTCTGGCCATCAGCAGCCTCGACAGCGTATCCAGGGGTAAGGAGAGTGACAGTTGAACCAGTCACAACAGCCTCCTTGGAAGCCTCAGCGGCCAAAGCGGGGAAAGCCTTGACAGGAAGGGCAGGGTTGGACTTGGGGCAGCCAGTAATGAAACCCGAAGCCAGGGAGTAGACCTCGTTGTAGGTCAAGGGGGCATCGAAAGGCTGAGGGAAGGGAACCTCCTTGATACCAGCGCGGATGTAGGAAGAGTGGCGAGCCTCAACAGTGAGGATGGAACCAGCAGCAGTGAGGTATGCCTTGCTCATGATGTCGGCAGCAGCACCGAGGTAAGCCGAGACACCGACACCCTCAAGAACAGAGGCAGTGGCGAGGAAAGACTTGACATCAGTGACACCGAAGGAGTAGGTGCACTTTTCAACAGGGGTAACACCGGCGGCTAAAAAGTCAGTATCAATGCAACAGATGCTGGAAGTCAAACGTACCCTTGAGGCCCTTGGTGAGAAAGTCGACGTGAGCAGTCTCATCGCTGGAAACCTTCTTGATGTTGTTGTAAAAGGTAGAGTCGTAACCAGCATCGGCAAAGTCTTTCTCAGTAAAGTTGGAGAGACCTTGGAGGTAGAACTGGTTCTCGAGATGCTCAAGAGTGAGAGCGTAGTTGAGAATGACACCGTCGTTGATGGCAGACTCACGCTTCTGAATGGCAGGGGCAGCAGCAGCAAAGCCAGCAGCGGCGAGAGTGAGGGATGTAGAGAAGTACATGATGAGTTTGTAATGTAATTAGGTATTAAAGATGAGAGAGTGTAGTGAGAGATGGTGATGAGAGATTGTGATGGTGAGGTTATTTTCAACGAGAAGTCATCATGTATTATATCTTGAACAACTCATAGGTCTCCAAATCACCAATTCAATCTCAATGATTCAACTTACAAACATCTACTCGGCATCTTCCATATCCGACCCGTTCTTACCGACTGCGTGTAATCTTAATGAACCCTTACTAAAACTACCAGTCCAGTCTAGACTCTAGCCCTAAGAAACCCCCTCTCTCAAACAAAACATACTAGACTCAATTGCCGAACAATGACGTTATTCAAGTTCCCAAAACTGTTTGTCTCTGCCAAATTAGGTCTGTGCAGAATGATGATCAGGGCGCCTTTCACGGAAGGCTTCTTGCCGGCTGTTTTAGCGTTGACAATGATTTGAGATCTCCAAATCTAATGGTGGGGCTGTTTTCTATCGGCATGTTTCGTTTCCGTGAGCTAACATGAATGGAGGTTTAGATCGACTCTTAGTCTCTGTTCGTGAGACATCTTTCGGGATTCTAACTATCCGATCGAATATAGCCTGAGATAATAAGATTGCGCATGTCGATCTGGGGTAAGTTTCTAAAGGATTGTTTTTTTGTTTAGGCTTCAATATGGAATTCAGGAGATTTGATCTAGTGGTTTAGTAACAATGCCGAAATCCCTCGGATGTTGTATGCTCCGTGCTTTAACACACTTTAGGAATGTTTAATTGTTGTTATTGTGATTGTGTTACTATCTGCGTGTAGTTCTTAATTCCTGTTATCCCTCTCATCTTGTTGTTTCAAAACAAGCTTTCAATACCTCAACTCATTCACTCACTACTATCTCACTCATTTCGCACAATACCCTCAGCAAACATGAAGTTTTTCGTTGTTGCAAGCGTTGCCTGTATGAAAGAAACTCCCATACTTTGAATGTGACTAACATTTACAGTCCTTTCCGGTGCTTACGCCGACTCTGCATCTACCACCGTTACTTGCAGCGGATGCCCTACGGCCGTTACGACTCCTGAGATCGTAACACGATCCGATCTGCCTGCTGTATCTTGCACCGAGAAGCCCCTCAAGATCGTCACCAACACCAAGGGTGCTTCTGGTGTTGCAGCCCCTACCGGATCCGACTCTGGATCTGGACCTGCTTCTACACCTACTCAAGTTCCTGTTTCTGGTGCTAGTGCCAACAAGATGGGAGGCGCTGGCATGGCTGTTGCTGCTGCTGTTGCGGCAGTTTATCTCCTTTAGAGTGTTTGAAGAATGGATAGGTGCACGTGGAGGTTAATGTGGCTGTCAGAGTGGCACTGAAGTTTATGTATATACAAGCTCTAATAAATCTTTAATACCACTGGTTTCTATATAGTTTCGCCAATTCTAATGCTAGTTTGGGATGACAGGGAGAGTGATATAATTCTGTTGTCGTGGACCAAAATGAATATGGTTGTGTCCCTGGAAAATATCGGGACATCTAAAAAGTTAGCAATTTCTCAAAAAATAGAGACAAAAACTCACCTGTCGACGGTATCATTATGTTGGAAAATACCAGATCCTTGAGTATCACCAGACGCGACTTCAAATACCAATTTGCCACCCTTGTCAACCACGACATTCGTAGGCCAAATCTCGACATCCACAGCGTAAACCTCACCCTGTATCACAGGAAGAACATCTTTGCTGGTGTAGTTGCGATGAGGCAGCCACTCACGATGCTTAGGGTGTTCTTGGTCAACCTTGCGTAGAGACACTCGAAGCCAACCCTTGGTTACGGGAACAGGATCACCTGCTGTGCCAGTGTAAAAGACCTCTTGGCCTGAAGGATCAATGTGTCGGAGGGTCACAAAAAGATCAATGTCGCTCGGTGTAGGACCTGATGGGTCGGGAGATACAGAAACATTAAGATGGGCGACGACGTGACCTGTAATTTCCGTCTCGGCTTCAAACGCTGGGGTCGAAAATTGCAGTACTTCAGGCTTCTCCAGGGTACCCAATGCCTTGTAGGACAACTTCTTGCGGTTGGTCTTTGGTTCTTCCCAGCTCAGTCCTTGCTCCGGGGTAAGGAAGAGCTTTTTGTACTGCGTGCGCGCAATAGGCCATTCAGTTTCTTCTCGACGAGGATACACCTTTTCTTTTTCCGCATCGTTGAAGCCGACGTTGCCCTTGCGCAAGACGAGACTGACGGGTGCGACTTTTCCTTCTTGGGACCAACCGACACGATCTTCGCCCTTGAGAAAAGCATCAAGGAAACTCCGTTGAATCTCAACTTCCTCTTCATAGTAAAATGGTAAATCGTGGCGACCGGTGATAAGACGGAGATACTTGAACCTGGATCCTGCGTGGGTGTATCCTTCAATGTTGCCCCGTAAGTGGAGAAGAATGCCGCCCCAGTTGCCGACTGACAACAGGGGAACCTCGATATCACCCATGTCGTACTCCTTGGACGCGTAGTAAGCATCATCGCGGAAGCGGTTGGCTTGGTTGTCGATTGTCTGGTCTTGTCTGTTGGCTTCAAGCTCATCCTCAGGTAAATCACCCTCAATCGTGTCAGGTCCCCAATTTCTTGCGTTTCGTCCAGGTCTTCCATACTGGTTTGTGATGACTTGTCGATTCCACCAAAATTTGATGAAAGCGTTGGACAGAATACCGCCATGGCGACACCGATCTCGGTAATAATCGGACATGCCCTCCCAAGGCACAATCGCGCTCAGACCCTTTGGTTTTCTCGCGGCAACGCGCCATTGACTACCAGCGTAGTAGCTGATGCCAAGAAGACCAACTTTGCCGGATGACCAGGGTTGTTCAGCGGCCCACTCAACGACATCAAAAAAGGCTTCGCTTGTGCCGCGAGACATGGTGTCAAGTTTGCCGGAAGATTGACCAAGACCTCGCTCATCAGCACGGACGATAGCATAGCCGTTCTTTGTCCAGAAGGCTGGATCTGGGGTTTCCCATGCTGAGTGTTCAGACTTGTGCTGGGGGTTCACTTCGCTAAAGGACTTGGGATGGAAGCTAAGACGTTAGTGGATGTTGTTGTTAGGTTGAGACAACTTACTCTTGATACGAAATATCCTTTCCGTAGGGCCCGTATGTGACGAGAACAGGAACTTTGTCAACACCCTTGGGTCGATAGACGTTCAAACGAACAAGTCCGTCACCGGCTTTGAGAGGAACAGTAGCATTCTGTTCAAAGATGTAAGGAAATGATTCCTCATCTATCGTGTGGATGTCTTTGATTGGGTTAGGCATTGTGAGTGAAATAAGATGTTGGTATGAAAGATCTTACGTTCTTGACATCCATATTTGATTTATCATGAGTGGATATCTTCTCAATTACCTGTCGATACCCGAATTATTCGGTTGATTGTGAGGTGGAGGGTTCCGAGCCTGCTTCGGTTGCGTGGGGCCGATACCCGAAAATGCGACGATCGGACAACTGGGGAAATATTTTCCGACAACAGCAGGTGCAGTGAAAGTTATTAAGGAAAGTGCCCAGTGAGGGTCCTGCCAAGTTTACTGAGATCTACTACTTCTTTTCTCATCAAAAATCATGACTTTAGACACGACACCTTTGAACGTACTCATTGTTGGAGCGGGTAAGTTATCGGGTCCTTACTTGATCGAGTTAGCTAACGTTTTAGGCATCGGAGGACTTACCGCGGCCCTTGGACTACGCCAACAGGGCCACCATGTAACGGTACGCAAAGCTTATCTGATCATCAATCAGTACTGATAGTAATCAGTTATTCGAACGATCCCAACTAGCGAAAGAAGTCGGAGCCGCCATTCATCTTGCGCCAAACTGCCATGGAATTCTACGAAGATTTGGAGTGTACTCAGAAACCTTTGGCGCCAATCCGGTCGAAGGAGTAGGTCAACCACAATCAATGAGACAAAAGACTGACTTTTAGATCACTGAATATACCGGCACCGGAGAAACCAAATTTGATATGAATTTGACAGGTCCTTTGTCCATTTGGGAAAATGTACGTCTTTGTTCCTTTGTTTGTTCTTTGCTAACACACCCAGCCATGGGTCCTTTCTCACCGTGTTCGTCTTCATGAAGAGCTCAAGAGATTAGCAACATCCACCGAGGGCAAAGGAACACCAGCCATCCTCAAGACATCCAGTCCAGTAGTAGATGTTGATCCTTCAACGGCGACTGTCAAATTCGAAGATGGCACTACGGCGTCTGGAGATTTGGTTCTTGGTGCCGATGGCGTCAGCGTATGTTGGACACATTTTCTTCGGTCAATACTGACATTTCCAGTCAATAACCCGAAACATCGTCACCGATACAGATATCAAGCCCTTTGGCTCCGGGAAGAGCGCTTTCCGATTCTTGGTTCCTCACGATGTTATCCGCAACAATGAAGCTACCAAGGTTTTCACGGAGCGAACTGGATTCATGACCATGTGGATGGGCGATGATCGTCGATTGATCATGTATCCTTGTTCGAACAACACTTTTATGAACTTTGTCGCTATCCACCCCAGCAATCTTTCCGCTGGTGCGAACAAGGGTGCTGGTATGTCATTGAGACGCAAAAACAGGACTTGGCTAATCATACAGGCTGGGGACGTGGTGGTAGCACCGACCTACTAAAAGAAGTGTACAAGGACTTTGAGCCAAGAGTCCGAGCTCTTCTGGAGTTGGTGGATGCTGATGAACTGAAGCTTTGGACTTTGTTGGATATGGACCGCATTCCGACTTGGCACAAGGAGAGGCTGGTACTTCTCGGAGACGCAGCTCATCCATTCTTGCCTCGTGAGTTGGCCAGTTTTTAGCTGTCCATTTAGCTGACGCATCGACAGACCAAGGACAAGGAGGCGGTATTGCAATCGAAGACGCGGCGTCATTGACTGCTCTACTCCCACTAGGCACGACAGCAGCCGACATTCCATCTCGACTGTCGCTATATGAAAGGACAAGAGACGAAAGAGCGCATAAAGTTCAAGAATTTACACGACAGGCAGGAGAGGATCTACATGGAGAGAAGCGTGCCAAATTCAATAGTGAGAAACCGCTTGTCTTGATAGATCAGTCCTAACAGCCGCAGTCTACCAGTTCCTCGACTACAATTTCAACCACGATGAATGGCACAACTCTACGAAAGCCCTCAAAGATTATTTGTACTCCCAAAACACGAACCTCCACTGGAAGTCTCCTCTATCATTTGGTCCCATGCCCAGTCCACGCCAAGATATTGTCGGTCAACGCCACAATGGTACAAATTCATCCTTCACTACATATTCTGTGCGCTTCAAGTCATCGGCAACATATCTCAAGACTCTCTTCCCTACACCACAATTCAGCTTCTTCAAGCCTGGAACTGTCGCAGAAGCTACATTTGCCTGCACCGAGTTGAGTGGCATGAAGTGGCTGGGCGGAGGCGGGTATAGATACTTTGGTCTCTGGCTGCACGGCGTTCAATACGAAAAGAAGGATGGAAGTAAGGTCTTTGGGTCGTTCTTGGCGGTTTTGATGGAGAATCTGGCAGATCCCATCATCACTGGAAGAGAGGAGCTTGGTATGCCGAAGTTGTTCTGTGACATTGACGTCGAAGAAAAGGATTCGGCGACCAAAATTCAATGCAGTTGGAGAGGCGCAAAGTTTGTTGATATTTCCATCAACGGGCTGGCTGAAGCTAATGTCAATGGCACAAACGGGACCAACAGCGTCAATGGCGTCAATGGTGTGCCAAAACCTACAGGACCTCCAGGCGCCCCTCCACTACCAACAGAACAAGGACAACTCATCTACCGTTATGTTCCCTCGGTGGGCAACCCAGGTGTTCCAGACGCAGCTTACCCTGTGTTTATACCGGATGGTTTGGAGACGACGCCTCGAAAGATTGAAACGACCTGGGTTGGCAGTGGAGCTGAGTTGAACTTGACAGCTGGATCTTGGGATACCTTGCCAACATTGAATCATATTGCGACTGGATTCTCGGAGATTCCTGTCTATGGGATTATCAAGAGCAAGATTGAGCGTGGAACAGGTGTCGATGATATTTCTCATGCAAGGAGGGTGGAGTAGATATTTCCATCAATTTACTTTTGGATTATGTTTACCTGGAAATACTATGGTGTCTTTTGATTGTATGCTACATTGTTCCACTTTGACAAGCCGGTTCAATCTTCACACGTCTTATCCCACTCTAACATCTCTTCTCTAATAAAAGCAGGCCATCATCATGAGCTTCCTCAACCATGCCTCTGTCATCCTCCCATGTGTTCCTAGCCTTCCCTTCAGACTAACTTGGCGCCTCCATCATTCTGTCTTTTGTCTTTGTTGAGTAGGATATACAGATCAGTCTTGAGATCTGGGATGATGGATTGCAGGTTAGATAATAGCATCCTGCTATCCAACAAGGTTTCCATCCGGCTGGCCCTAGTGCCTCAAGGTGTCAGAAGAGTTGGCCGCTAGAAGCATAAGGGACGAAATTAGTGAGTCATCTTATGCTATTTGGACCAGACCTCTTAGACTACTTATTTTTGTAATCTAAGACTTAGAAGGCACTAGTGAGGCTCAGCCTGCTTGTTACCTGGTCCAACGAGCAGAATATCGAAGCGACGGCCAGTTGGCAGCATTCGGGTCATATCTTACTGCATAATTCAAACGACTGTTAGGAGCATCCATGTTTAGCAATATGTGTTACGTACGGCTTTCGGTGTAAAAACGGTATTCGGGATGGAAAAGGTAGTAGATTGGCCGAGATGTATCAATTCTGTCGATATCTACTCAGACGCCTTGACACCAACCATATTGCCATAATCCTCTCCCAACTCTTTCTCTCCAACAACAGGCTTTGTAGAAGGCAAAAGAACATAAAGCATTCTGGCCCATTCAGTCTCGCTGCAGTTCCTCCAAGCATGCATAGTCGCTCTCTGAACACAAACATCTCCCCTCTTGAGCACTCTCTTGTCCCCCGAATCCAGAATCAATTCCACCTCTCCTTCAAGCACAACGCCATAATCGAGACTGACGGTACGGTGCATGGGAGACATATGACCAGGACACATGTCTACATATCGTAGAACAGTGCCTGTTGACACGCTGAGGCCTGGAGCATCGCTCAGAAAAGATTGGTAAGACGAAACGTCTTTTGATAAATCAGCTGGGAATTGTTTTGTTGCGTATCCCAAAGCGAAATGAGCTTCTCCATTGGGGAGGGCGTAGAAGGGTGCATCTGAGTTGATTGTTGTGTCAACTACTGCTTTGCCTTCATCATTGTGGGTTGTGATGAAGCGTTGAGTTTGTCTGAGTTTTCCGTTGAGAGCCATTGTAGATTGAGCGTGATTCAAAATAATTGTCTTGAAATTCAGTTTGTCAGCTCGTTTTATGTTCGATTGTTCTTTGTTCGGTTGTTCTATGTCCGGCGGATCCCCGAATGCTCAATCTTCGGGATGTGGAGGTTCGCTCGGCCACTTCACTCCTACATCCGATCCTCCACTTTACAACGACTACGCGGGTCGGGAATATTGCCCGCGGATCATTTATGATGGGCAATATCAAAAGGTGAATATCTCATTCTGTTCTCGCTCGCTTGGTATGTCGATTACTAACAAATTTCAAAATGTCTACAGCAGATTTCTCCCACCACTTTTCCGACAAGAACATTCCTTTCGGAATTGCTTCTTCCGCGACACACACAAACCCTCAAGCTGTCACTAGACTGGGAAACACTGTCATTTTCCTTGACGACCTAGATCTACTCAAGGGCGTCGAAGGTGTTGCTGGTGTTTTCAGACAACCCACCCTAAACGCGTTTGCAGCTCTCTCCAAGAGCGTGCATCAAGATGTTCGAAAACAAATTCAATCAGTACACCAAAAGAATGGCCTTGATGGATTTCCGTCTGGAAGCAAAGAAGACATAGGCGATGTTACGATGCATCTACCCATGGAAATCAAAGACTTTGCTGGTAAGACTACCCAGCTCATACCAACAGCCGCTGACTTTCAGACTTCTCATGCTCTCTGGACCACGTCATCAACGCAGGGCGAATTGTCGTCAACAACCCCAACCCGCCGCCTGGCTTCTTTCACTTCCCCGTCGGTTACCAAGGTCGCACAAGCTCTATCGTCGTGTCAGGTACCGATATTGAGCGACCATACGGACAGTTCCGTAACCCCAACGCGTCAAACGGCGAAAGTGCTGTCATTTATGGTCCCTCTCAAAAGGTTGATTACGAGGTTGAACTCGCTGCGATAATTGGAAAACCGTTGAGTATGAAGCAGAGGTTGAATGCAAAGGATGCCGAAGACCATATTTTTGGTTTTGCTATTCTCAACGACTGGAGTGGTAAGTCAACTGCCATTAACAAAAACATTTACTGATTTTGTAGCCCGCGATATTCAAGGTTTCGAAATGAGCCCTCTTGGTCCCTTCAACGGCAAGAGTCTGGGAACCTCTCTCTCACCATGGATTGTCACACTCGACGCTCTGGATTCCTTCAGGACACGCTCCCCAGCCCAGCAAACTCTTGCTGCTTCATACCTCCAACATCCCAACCCATCAACCTTTTCCATCACCATGAAGGTTGAGGTGCTGGCCAACTCGACTGCCACGACCGTTGGTGTTTGCCCTGTGGAAGCTCTATACTGGACTCCTCAGCAGATGATTGCACACTCGGTCAGCTCGGGTAGTGCACTGAGGACTGGTGACGTTCTTGCCACAGGAACTGTCAGCGGTTCTAATGAGTCGAGTAGAGGATGTATGCTCGAAACGACAGAGGGCGGCTCCAAGCCTGTTACACTGGTCGATGGATCCAAGAGAGGATTTCTCGAGGATGGTGATGTCGTCAGGATAACAGCTGTTGTTGGAGAACAAGGTTCCGGCGTTGGCTTCGGAGAATGTGTTGGACAGCTCACACCTGCTCGACCTTATTAGACAGCCAAACATCACGACACAAAGCAAAAAGAATCCGATGGCATTGGGATTTGCTCCCGCCAGGGCTTGAACCTGAGACCTTCGCATCACTGATATTCTGATTGAAGTATTAGTACGACGCTCTAACCAACTGAGCTACGGAAGCCAACCGGATGAAGCAGATGACCCGCTTTGATGGAGATCTCGGTTGCTAGACTGGGATAAGATATTTGCACGAAGAGTGTCTTGGAGAGAAATAATCGGAAACGTCCAGTGGATAGAAAAACGTCCCAAGTCTTAGGGTGTAAGCATAAATAGTCTAAGAGTGTAGTCTAAGGAGCATAAAGTGGCCCACTCATTTCGTCCCTTATGTTCCCAGCGCCCAATGTTTCTGATACCCTGAGGGAGATTTGCGAATTGAACCGACATTAGGTGTACTAATCATGTCAGAATCAATTAGCTGGTGTAGCTCTGCAAGTCCGACCTAACAGGTCAAAGTTAGTAAATTCAGGTTGGAGGTTTGAGTTGCGCACTTTCGACATTGTCATGTTGACGGTTTTGGTAAGACCAAAGGTACGAGTGCCATATCTCATCGACTTGGTGATTGCATTATATAGCATGCCTCGTGAAATGGGACTCTTGTCGTAGGTCAAAGGTATTCTGTCGGCCCAGAATAGGAGGGCATTGCAGTACACCAAGCCGCGATAGCTCATTCCTGTTCCCTGGCCGCGCCTATGATCGTGTTTGGCGATAAAGATAATAAAACTAAAACCGTAGTTAGTAGACAGTAATTGGCAGAAGTTGGATCAAGTTACAGTTTCAGGCACTTGATAAGTATCTTTTCGACAACATATCCCGGCCGGTATCTTTCTGGATAAATCGTCACATAAAACTCGAATTCTCTGCAGAAAATGTTGACAGCTGCATCAAATGCGATCCTGGGATTTCTGAGTGCTGGTCGCATGCCATCGAAAGTTCTCCGGGTTGCTGACATGCTCTTCCAGCTCTGTCACGAATTGGAAGATGTCATCGTCTGAGATTCGATTGATTCGATCGAATAACGATTGCCTCCGAGCTGGGATTGAGGGAATGGCGTTGATCTCCATTATGTGTCAATGGTCGTTCGTGTAGATGGTAAAGAAAAAATTGAAAGGAGTGGTCAAATAAAATTGTAATTTAGGTAGGGATAATTTTTGACTGCTCGTTACTGCTTGGCGCTGCCGATATGAATCACAGCTGTAGGCAGTAAAATTCTATCGCTGACGTACCTACTGTAGTATTCTTTCGGTTGTTTACTTTTCGTTTTTTAATTCTTTTACTTTCTCTCGACTCTCCCTCTTCTCAAATCAGGGCACCTTTCTACGCGATCAATATGCCTCAGGGAGAAAAATTGGCCGCTGTAAGCCTAAGAGACGAAATGAGTGGGCCATTTTATGCTCTTTAGACTATAGCCCTTTGTTTATTTATTTTTGTAACCTAAGATTTAGGAGGTCATTTTTTCTACTTAGGCTAGATACTCACTCTTCTCAGCCCTAGAAATCTCATCTTGAAATAAACCTCTACAGAACAACAACACAACGCAGGTGCAATTTTTTTTTTTTTCGTTTAAAAAAAAAGAAATTTTTTACTTTTTTAAAACCAAAACTGCAGTCGCTATGGATCGTTATGGTGATAAGAACTCGGGCCAAGGTCGCTCGAGCGATCGACGTGGGCCAGAGCTCACTGAGGAGGAGTGCCAGCGCCATGTCGAAAGATTGGTGCTCGAGGCACATCGCAGGACGAAATAGGTAGAACACTTTATGTTTCTTAGACTATAGTTCTTATATTATTTATTTTCTCTCCTAAGGGATATTCCTTTTTCTGATGTAACAACAGCTAGAATATGTTAACTACTAGAATTTACGCCCAATTCAATACAACAATCAAGACCGCCAATATCGTATTCCATAGTACCCAAGCAACCCTGTCCCAGAAACAAGCGTAGTCAAGACAAACACCAAACTCGTAACAATACCCTGTTCAAAGAACCCAAGCTGTGTTCCCTTGAGTCGTCGCTTAATCTCTGGAAGTCTCTTTGTCGCTTCCACCTCCAACGCCCGCAATTCAGTCGCGGTTGAAGTTCCAAGGATCTTGGCCAGCTTTTGCTCCGTACTTGACTTTGTGAGGTATTTCGGTTTTGAGCTGGAGAATTGATCTTCGTGGTAGATGTTGTTGGTGCTTGGTCGGGGAGGGGAGCCGAGTGGCGCGACGGGAGAGTCTGGAGACGTTAGTTTGGTTTGAATGGAAGATGCGATGACTTACAGAGAAGCTTGGCGGGAATCTGATTGACATAGCTGACAGCTGTGTCGAGGAATTGGCATATGTACTTGGCCATTGCGGGTGTTGTAAAGACGTATGCGGCGGCAAGAGATCCGATACTAAAACGTCAGTTAAGAAACTCAAACGTTGAGTGAAACATACTCTCGTGACGCGTCGATAGCGTCGTCCATGCTTGTAACCGCGTGAACAATCAAAGTTGTCTCTTCAACCTTTTGTTTCAGCAGACTCGACGATCTGTTCTGTCAGTAACACTCTTGCTTGTTCTCGAAAGTCTTACCTATTCTGAACATCAAGAATGACTCCATTCGACCCAGAAAGCACAACATGTGTACTATCATCCTTCTCGACGTCCCTCGCAAGCGGTGTCTTCAAAGCTCTGCCTTTCGTAGGCGACGTCGCCAGAAACTCAGTGCTCTGTTGCACAAGGGCACGCAGCAAATCCTTCTTGACCCACTCATTGACAAACACCACGTCAGGCGCGTAGGGTGATTTGCCTTGGAGGCTGAAGCGCGCTGACACAAGAGCTTGGGCGGCGGCTGTGATGTCCGCGTCTCTTTCGACAAATGCTATTACGGGTGCTTTGAGGTCTGAGACGAGATGGTTGCGAAGAATGGGACCTGTTGAACCATTTTGCGAGACGAAAATGTGAGACGTGTTGATATCTTCTGGTGTGACGGGTTGGGCTGAGACAGTAAAGATATCTCTGTCTAGTGACTTTTCGATGAGTTCCAGCACCAACTTTGGTGTCTCGCGTAAGGAGTTTTGAGACTGCATTTGTTAGTAGGTTTCTATTTCTTTGAATGAGACATACCTGAACAATCATGCAGTTTCCAGCCGCAAGAGCAGGCGCCAGCGCAGAAATTAAACCATAAAAGAAAGCGTGATTCAAAGGCTCAATCACAACAATTCCAGCCGGTTCGCGACTGATTGTGTCATCTTGGCCTTTTGTCACTGCATATTCTTGTTCCAGTTGCTGATCTGGGTTGATGGCAGTGTACGCATCTGCAATGAGCTGTAGCGCGAGACAGTACTCGACTTTGACTTCTGAAGGCTGGTTCTTTGAATCCTTTGCTATCGCGTCTTGAATGGCGGATGAATTATCTGCCAAAGCAATGTGAAGATTGCGCAGTTGGTCTTTGCGGTAGATTGGATTGTGAACGCGACCGTCAATAGCCGCAGAGCGGATAGCAGAGAATTGTTTCGACATGTTGATGATTGAGTTTGCAGTTTCGATATCTGAGGGCATCAAGTATTTTCTGTCAAATTGTCCTTCTGATTAAAGTCGTGTTGATCCGGGGTCCCCGGATTGCCCATCGGTTCGGGTGTTGGTGCGCTCCTCCACATCCCGAGTGGAGGTCTCCAACTTCAAACCGATATCCGGGACTTCCGTTAGATGTAAGCAGGGGAATAGGTTCAAAAACAGTGTTTCTTATTGTGTTGATTTTTAATGTATACTTCGGGATTTACGCCTCGAAAAGCACCAAATAATAGTAAGCAGGGGAAATAATGGGATCTTGACCCAATTATTGACCTGCAACTTGATTTTACCATCAACAATCATGTCAACCACAACGACCCAAACGCGTGTCCAAAATGGATCTTTTCATAGTGCTGTGTTGAGAGATTACGAACTTCATCATTCACAAAGTCGCCAAGAAACACCAGAGTCTCGTTCTGCGCCTTTAGATCATCCTGAGTTTGACTTGCCGCATCGTCGAGTACCTCCTTATCGAGCACCCAACCGTGACCCGGAGCACATCAACGGCGTGAGAGTTTACACCAGCACGCCCGAATTATTTTTTATCACTGCCATGTTTCGAGGCTTGAGTTTCAATGCTGTAAGTTGTCCCGGGTAGTATTGGACTTGACTGACTTTACAGGGCGCGGCGCAAACTTGGAGGGCTTCGGTCGGAAGGTTTACGGACAAGGTTTGGAAGTATCCCATTGGCGGAGAGTTTTAGACGGGTTGTTTCTTTGTTTGCTAGTCGAAAGTCATTGTCAAATTCATTGTTTCCGTCTAATGATGTTCTGGATGAGTTGAGTGAACATGTGTGTGGAATTCAGACCCTGATACGGACCACTATTCTCATCCAATAAGCCGCCTCAATGGCTCAGTGGTAGAGCGTGTCACTAGTAATGACAAGGTCCACGGTTCGATCCCGTGTTGAGGCACATATTGAACATCCAGTACACCTTTCTTTTGTTCACAAAGGGAATTATCTTTTTATTCCGAGTCGTTTCAGAGGTACAGGTTATGATGACTGTCTGAACCAAGATATATTAGAAGAAGGGCGGAACTGGTTAGTGAGGATGCTGTAAGACTTGGCATTTTGCTTAAGGCTAACTTTTCCGCAATCAGGTACATTTTACATCTGCCCACTGTACAATTGCAATTTATAATCACGTAGAGTTATCTCAAGGGTGAGAGCGTGAACCTTTTCAATATAATCTGACGGCAATGCCAATGAATGCATTTAGAGCAAGTGACAATGCACCCTTGACGATGTAATATTGCGGCGCAATAAAATGGCAATCTGACGTATAACAAACACCATTACTATTCTTCCAGGTGGTAGATAGCCTGAACTGGTATTTTACTGGATCGACAAATAGCTGGCACTGTAAACAAGTGCAAGGTATTAGGTTATACTTTTCTACTATTACTATTATTTAAAGTTTTTATTTTATTTTAGTGCTTTCTTTCTTTTATTATAATAGGACTTAGAGGTAGAAAGCTTTAGAATTGTAATAGGACTTAGAGGTAGCTAGGTAGATTCTTGAAGGTAGGACCTATATTGATATAAGACTAAAGCTTGTCCCTTTCCCTAAGGGACTGTAAGATTTTCAGATAAATCCCCCTAGAGCAGGTATTAACATATAGCCGAGAACCCCTCGAAGGTCATAGGTTTGAACCCTGTTATATTTATAATTAATATTATAAATAATACTTTAATATAAGTTTAAAACTTCCTTTTTAATATATATTATTAATTATTTATTAATATATATATAAATAATATCTTTTAATTATTTAAATATTAATTAATATTATCTTTATTAAAACTATTAATACTTATAATTATAAGAGATTATTTTAAAGGAATAAGAACACATAATAACTAAAGACCCTACTGTAAGTATAAGGAGGAAAAGGTATAATATTATCTCTATAGGCTATAGCTAGCTAATTTATAGAGAAAATATATTATATAACCTTATTAAAGTCCCTATAATAACCCTTCTATAATTAATAACCTTTCTATAACTATTATATAGCTCCCTACTAATTATAGCCTATATCCCTAAGGTTACTATAATTAGCACCTTAATAGTATATACTTACTATAATATAAAGTATAACCTATTAAAATAATACTAAAACTGCCTAAAAGACCCCCTTAATAGGGATAAAAAAATTTCTAATTAATTAGATTAAGACTATAGTCTAGATTAATTATTTATCTAGCTAATTAATTAGCTATTAACCTTACTTTTTTAGTAAAAAGGTTATTTAATTAAGCCTTTAATGAATTAATTAGTCTTTTAAAGGTTATATAACCTTAAAAAGGAAAGAAAAGCTATAGAAAATAGTTATTTTTAATAAAGAAAGCTACTTTTAATAAAGGAAAAGAAGGTCTTAGCTCCTTAGTTATTTATATAAATAAATAATCTATAAAATAAAACTTCTTTTTTATTAACCTTCTAATTAATTAAATTAGCTTATAAAAAGAAATTTCTTTTAATAAAAAAAGCTATATATAATAAAGAAAGCTAGCTATAAAAAGAAGCTACTTTTAATAAAAGAAGCTACTTTTAATAAAAAAAGCTAGATTATCTTTAAATTAATAAGTTATATAATCTTTAATAATTAAGTTACTTATACTTAAAGTTAATTACCTTTATTAGCTAGAATATCCTTTAATTAAATTAATTAATTTATTAAGTTATTTTTATAGCCTATTAAAAAAAGAAAAGTCTTAGCTTCTTAGTTATTTATATAAGTAAAAAGCCTATAAAATAAAACTTTTATACTATTAACCTTTTAATTAATTAAATTAGCTATAAAAAGAAGCTTCTTTTAATAAAAAAAACTATAAAAAGTATCTTTTATATAACTATAAAAAGAAACTATTTTTATTAAAAATAGCTAGATTATCTTTAAATAATAATAAATTTAGGTTTTTTTTAAATAAAAGGTTATATAATTCTTTATAATTAAGCTATTTATACCTAGAGCTAATTACTATTATTAGCTAGAATATCCTTTAGCTAGATTAATTAATTTTTATTAAGTTATCTTTAGGTTATAGGCTAATTAAAGAGATTAAAGAGAGATAATAGTCTTAATAAGAAAATTAAATAATAGCTATAAATTTACTATTTAATAATTAAAGCTATAATTAAATATAAAGTAATTAGCCTATTTAATTTCCTAGGTAAATACCTTATTAATTAATTAATTAATTTATTAATTAACTATAAGCTAAAGGCTTTTTATAATACTAAAAGACTATTTAGAAAGATCTTTTATTATATAATTCCTTTAATTAAGTTCTTTTAATAATAGTATAAAAATACTACTTTTTAATTAATTAGATTAATTAAACTAGCCTAATTAAGCTTAATATATTATTTTTTAATTAATTAAAAGGCTTTCCTTAGTATAATTATTAATTTAAAGGAATAAGAATATATAATAACTAAAGATCTTACTATAAGTATAAGGAGGAAAAGGTATAATATTATCTCTATAGGCTATAACTAGCTAATTTATAGGGGAAATACATTATATAACCTTACTAAAGTCCCTGTAATAACCCCTCTATAATTAATAACCCTTCTATAATTATTATATTATAATAATTATATAATATAATAAAAGGTTAAATATATAATTAAGTTTAATTATTTATAATATTAATAAAGCTTTTACTTTAGCTTTTTAACTTTATATTAAACTCTTAACTATATATATAAATTTCTTTATCTATAGACTTTAACTTAAATAGAGTTTCTTATTTAAATTATTATAACTAGAATATATTAAAAAGCTATTACTTAGAATATTTATATTTATTTTTAATAGTTTAAATAAAAACTTTTAATTCTATAAATTATAATATATATTAATTTATTATATTTTAAAAAGTAATTTATTTTTCTATAAGGCTAATTTTACCTTTAATATAATAATATATTATATTAAGTTATTATATTGCTTATTAAATCTATTATAAATCTCTTTAAAGAATAAAAAGGCTAAGAAATTATAAAATTTTATAATTAAATATAGTTAATATTATACTATTTTTAATTAATAGTAATTATTTTATAGAAATATATTTTAGCCTTTTTATTATAAGAATATATAGACCTTAAAATTAAATTAAGATTATATATAAGGCTTTAATAATCTAGCTATAAATATATTAAAAATACTATATATATTACCTAGCTATTAAGCTATTATCTTTTAGCTAAATTATAAAGTAATATATAATTAATATTATAATTATAATCTAGGTTAATTTAATATATTATATATTAAGGCAGAATAATTTATATCTTTTTTCTTAGTAATCTTATTAAATAAAGAAAAAAAATATATAATATTATTATAATTTTAATAAAGCTTTTATTCTTTAATATAAAGTTAACTTTATTAAACCTTATTAAAAAGTATAGCCTTATAGCTTTATAATATTATTTTATTATTAAAGTTTATTATTTTTAAGTATTTTATTTCTTTATAAAATAATTAAAATCTTAATTATATATTATTAATTAATATTATAAAATTAAATTAATATTATAAAATTAAATTAATATTATAAAATTAAATTAATATTATAAAATTAAATTAATACTATAAATAAATTTAATTTAATATTATAAATATAATATAATATTATAAATTTAATTTAATATTATAAATTTACTTAATATTATAAATTTAATTTATTATTATAAATTTACTTAATATTATAAATTTAATTTATTATTATAAATTTAAATAATATTATAAATTTAAATTAATATTATAAATTTTATTTAATATTATAAATTTAAATTAATATTATAAATTTTATTTAATATTATAAATTCAAATTAATATTATAAATAATATTATAAATTTAATTTAATATTATAAATTTATATAATATTATAAATTTAAATTAATATTATAAATTTAAATTAATATTATAAATTTAAATTAATATTATAAATTTAAATTAATATTATAAATTTAAATTAATATTATAAATAAGTAATTTAAGAAATAATATTAAAGGAAAAATAATTTAGTAATAAAGTTGCCTGCTGAGTCTATGACTGGATCCTCTTTTCTTTATTTTGGATCTCTTTTCCCTTCTTTTAAAACTCAAGGACCTTGGCTTTGAGCTCCTCTTGCAGCCGATCCCTTGTTTGCTTAATTGCACTATGGGCTGATAGCTTCTTTTCAGCGTCTTCCAACTTGGAGTTCATGGTTCTTGAACTACCAAGTGCTTCATTCAGGCTCTGTGCAACATTTTCCTTATCGGATTCAAGCTCTCTTGCCTTGTCTCTCCAGGCTTTGACGTCTGCTTGCAATATTTGCTTGTCATCATGCCATACTTTGGTTTCATGACTCCTTGACTCTTGACCACTGTTCAGATCAACAATTAACTTGTTCTTCTGAGTCAAAAGGCCATTCCTTTTGCCCTGATGTTTGGCGCAAGCTTATTCAGTTTCCGATAGCTGCTGGCGGAGCTGAGTGATTTTTGCCTCGAGCTTATATCTCTTCTGAGATATCTCTTGATATAGATTCTCATAACTAGCCTCAAGTTCAGCTACCCTGTCATTTGCCTTATGCAGATTAGTTTTTGCCTGACTATAAGATCGCGACTTTTTAAGGACCTCCTCAGCTTGGTCAGAATACTGTTTCTGCCAGTCATTACTTCCAGACTTTTTAAGGACCTCCTCAGCTTGGTCAGAATACTTTTTCTGCCAGTCATTACTTCCAGACTTTTTAAATGTCAGGGTCTGTTACAGGGTGTCGATCGTGGTTTCGGCCTTTTTAAGATCGCCACGAAGGGTTTTAACTTCATTTTGAAGATTGACGAACTCTTCTTGATGTCCAGCGACCAGTTGATCAGTCTGGGAGTCTGTTACCTGACGAGGCACCTCGTTCATAGCACTTTCAAACTCTGCAGAGTGTGGCACACCCAAGCCAATCAATATAGTCCTTATGTTGGCGGCGGAACTGGTCAGAATCCTCAACGTTGTCTGGGCTGCCTTCCAGCGAGTTTCACAGTCCGTTTGGGATGGGGGCCTGGTAAGCGCTTCATCTGGAAGCTGCTCATAAGCTGCAGTGGTATCCTTGATACCATCTCCAAGATTGTGGCTCATCCCTCTGAGGACTTGAAGCCGTTGAGAGAGCCCCTGAATCATCTGGCGTTCTTTGGGGTCGTAGCCCGCATGATTTGCAGAATCGGAGCCATCGATGCCAACAGGATCGGGCTGTATTGACACGACACGGCTATGGAGCGTGGCCATCAATTTGTTGGTGTCATCAACCCTGGCCTATTCATCTTCCTCAAAACGGAATTGTCCGTAGAATGACAATCGTGATTGGTACAATTGAGGCTTGACAGTACTCATGGGAAGGTAGAAGAAAGTGGCAGTTCCACTGTCGAGTTCTGAAACTGCTCTGCATACTTGGTGTCCTGGGAAGGAAGGCGCGACACGGTGGGAAGGTACCATCTGAACCACAACGCAAAAGTGTCAACCGCTTGCAATCGCTTATATTCGTAAATTAATTTGCCGCCACGTCAGATACTACCGCATTAATCAGGAAATATTCAAGACTTGTCATTTTGTAAGACGAATGAAGTAGATGAGTAAAGACTAGCTGTTGACTCACATTGGACGTGCCATTCTGGTGTCTGCCTGCTGTTGACATGCAAAACCACCACCGGTAAAGTCATCGACAGATTACAGGTATACATTCATTTCACAAGTGAGCTTGCAAAATGATGGATGCAATGTGGGAGTGTAACAAACGTTTTTGACTTTTGTTAAACATAAAGTTGAACCATATAAGTTCCATCTCCATTAACAATCTCCCCCAATTCCTCCCAAAGTGCCCAAGGTTCCTCCCGCTTATTTGTTTTCCCTCAATCATTTCAATCGCCAACGGCGATGACATCCTGTGGTATATTTTGTTCGTTGGCTTCGGTCGACGTGATACTGTAGGACTAGGAATGTTAGCTTTGTACACAAATGGAGCGAGTTGTAACTTACAAGTTCCTACACCAGTGCCAATGTCGTGATGTATCTAAGCTTATTGCAAGACGAGAGATACAGTAGGCATCTTGCTCCCAACGGGAACTAAGGATGCCATTCCTTGGAAAGAGCCAGTTTAGCGAGCCTGGGTGTAATGGCCTGCATCTGGCCAAAATATACGGCCTGCTGCTTCAAAGGAAACGCGTGAGGGATCCTGGGGCAGAGCCTCCACGTTCTTGTCCCTATTCCAGGCGCTTTGAAGGGCTCTGATGACGGTAAAATCCTCAGCCTTGCTATAAGCAAAGTCGGCGCTCCAGGGGAATTCTCCGGGCAGTTTTGCTTTGTCGCCATTGGCAGTCAAGTAGTCTCTGAGGTAAACACCCCATGGCTTGGTGGTTTTCAGGCCAGGTCGCCTGCCTCGTGAATGGACAAGGTATTCAGTCTTTTCCTCCAGAGACATCTGTTCAAACTTTATACAGTTGTCGACAGCATGATCTCTGGTGTTGCAAAATGTGCAACCAAAGATAAGGCCCTCGGGGGCAAAAAGACAGTCATACATGGAGTGTGTATCCAATCCACAGTTGGCACAGCGCTTTTCTTGGACCTTTGGGATCCTATCGATGAGGGGCTCCAGATTGGAGGTCGTCCTCCTCATTGTTGATTTGCGGTTCAACAAGGCCTGCTGGTCACGCCTGACAGAGCCCATTCGAAATGAGACCGCTTGATCCGCAGAGGTATTTATAAATGATTGACCAAAACGACCGAGGTCCTGAGGTCCGTTGATCATGCCAGTGACCCTTCCACTATGGGGGGCGGGCACGGCAGGCTGTGAGACCTCTGCTCCCGGATTCATTGGCGCCCGGCAAGACTCACCAACACCCTGGACAGAAGCCAAACTGCTAGGAGCCCGATTCTGGGGAACATGGTTCGGCTCGGTTGGATAACCTTTGGCCAATCGCCAGGCCCTGTACTCCATCGAGATACCGTGTTTGGTATCGTAGGGGTCTGTAACAAAGGCCCAAGGCCAGTGGTGCGGAACTTGCCGACCAGGACGGGAGTTTAATTCCTCCACGTAGGTTGACCACGCGATATGATCAGCCTCGTACCTAAAAAAGACATCGCCAACTTGGCGAGCTTTCAGGGTGTTGTGCAGCATGGAAGACACAGTCTCTCCAGCGGCTGCGCGATGGGCCTTCCATTTCGAAGAACTCCACACGTAGTGGAAGTCAAAATGTGCCTCGATGAACTGACGGCGCGAATGTTCGACAGCAGGGCTGAATGAGCCCGGAGATGGCGCGTGAGATAGCTCAACGTCTTCCAGCATCTTGATGGCTGTGACTTGGTAAATAGTTAGTAAGGTATATCGTGCTTAGAAGTCAGAATCATCCTTACGAGTGTGTTGATGTGAGAGTGTTGATGTGGTGTTGTGTGTGGGGGGGAAAGGTGGAAAAGGAAAAACTTGGAAGAGGAAAAAGGTGAAAGAGGAAAAACGTAGGAGAAAGAAATAAAGAAATTACAATAACACAGAAATCTGTAACTTCAGTTTACTCACTTAGCGCTGCATTTCAGTCTGCAGGCTATAGCACAACTGAGATTATTACCAAGTATCTAACTACTTCTTAAATATATTTACTGCTACTACTATGAATAGACAGTATGTTTTAGATATCAGTGATTTTAATTATATTTTTTAAAATTATCTCAGCACTGATATGAAACTACAGTGTTGGCATTTCATTTTAAATAATACTGCTGAATGAATTTAATATGGGTCCACGCAGCTTTTCTACCTGTCACCCTAAATATCAAAAATCTCCTACACAACACCAGCACAATTTTTTACCGCAAGGAAAAACAGGAAAACACTTTTCATTTTCTTTCAAAAAAAAAATCGCCGCTACCATGTCTTCTTCTGATGAGAAGTCTGGTGAGGATGGATCTGAGCGCCCTGGCCCGTTTGCCGCACTCTTTCAAGAGATCGGAGAAATGCGTCAAGAACAGATCACCATCAGGGACATGTTGTGTGGCCAGGGAAGTCGTGAAGGCAACGATGGCGTGGAGGCAACGGCAATGGTGGTCAAGGCTCCCAAAGCTCCTCGACGTTTAGTCGTGCGAGTACATCTGGCGATAGCGGGAGAGTCTCCTTTTCTGGGTCTCCAAGAACTCCAAACAAGGCTTCCAATCCGCCACGAATTCCAAGGTTGAGCTGGGTGTTGTCAACAGGTCCCTCGGGGCGGTCACAGTACTCGCTTTAATTCCTGGACCCCGAAGCCCGAAACCCTGCGTGAGGTCCAACATCAGGCTGAGATGAAAATGTTGAGAGTTCGTCTTGAAGCCCAGCATGAGGTTGAAATGATGGATTTGAGAGTCCAATTTGAGACCGCTCGCAACGAGAACCGCCGTCTGGCTGAGCTATGCCGGAGTCAACGAGAGTCCTCCCTCGGCCTCTGACACTAAGTAAATTAAAATTATATCTAATATAGGATAATATTTTTGATATTGATTTTAATAGTCCCTATTAAGGTAAAACTTCTATTATATATACTCTGAAAGGTTTTAATCAAGGCTGATATTCTTGAGAATTCTTTGTATTTTTAAATAAAGATCGCCTTACTCTATACCGCTGTATTTGGATGTTATGCATTATTCCACGAACAAAAGTATAAATCACTATCATCAGGCGCATGTCAGGGTTATTGTTTTGTTATGCGGAAAAGAGTTTTATTCCTTGCTATGTCGTATAGACCCAGACACTGCTTCAACCAATGATGCTAAGCTTGTCCGTGTTGTTTTCCATATCAGGATACCATTTCGATGAGCTCGCCGACCAAGCGTGTTTAAATCGAGATTCTTCTTTGCAAGGCGGGTTCCACCATCTCATGACATGCAAGTACCCCAACTAGTGCCTGTCAGTTTGATGCTGAATGATGGAATTAATGAGCGAAAACTTACTTTCGGTGTCATGGTTACAGTTACCACGTGTCTAGACCATTACGCTTAGAGCTGCTACTCGATCGGCTAGCCTTTTGTTCTCCGCCTCTAGCTGCTTGTTCTTCGCCTGCAGCAGCTTGGTAACCTCCAGCGGCTTGTTCGCCTCCTTCAGCTGATTGCTGACCTCGATCAGTTGCTTGTTGACCTCGATCAGTTGCTTGGTGGTCTCCTTCAGCTGTTTGTGCGTCTCAGCCTGTTGCTTGAGCATCTCATCCTTCTGCTTGAGCGTCTCAGCCAGCTCTCTCTTCTGCTCGGTCAAGGCGTTCATGGTGTGGGCCAGGTTCTGGTCCTGTTCGGTGTCTCCCTGAATTTTCTCGGCTTGTTCCTGGGCTTGTTCGGCTTGTTCTTCAATTAGTCGGCCACTGTCTCGCAGGGCTTGCTGCTGGGCACCGGAAGGGGGTGTAGATGACATGGTGCGTGGTCGTATGCGCTTGGGTTGATGAGGGTGAAGGCGGAAAAGCTAATCGCGTGAATATGAACGGGACGGGTTGATGTAAGGAGAAGAGTTAAGTCACTACGCCGGACGAGCACGTCGTTGCTAAATTATTGCTGTAGCAGCGAGCTCTACCTACTGCAGTGCTAAAAACCTGTTAGGCAATTTTGATAGCGCTATTGAATGAGATACAAGTGGGTCCAGCTACCACTCACCGAAGCATTCACATCTCCCAAACTCACCTGAAGAAAATAAAGTCTCAACAACAACAACGCCACTATCAGCGACAGCGACAACATTAAAAAAAGGTTTCATTCTGTTTTCCGATTATGTGAAGCTATTCTAATAATTTCTAGTACTAGCAGCTGTCTAAAATGGCACTTGATAGAGAAGAAGAGTATCGTCGCGGCCGTGAGCTAAACCGCCGACAGAGATATGACGACGACGACGACGAGATGGTCGATGAGGCACGAGCGAGTATACTTGCTGTAGCTAGACGCGAGGCTGAGAGAGCTAGAGCCAGAGCGTTTGATAGTCAGCGCAAGGCTTCCCAAGGTAGACGTGGTGGACGTGGTGCCTCTCGCTCCGGCGTAACCTCACGTAATATCAACAACATCAGTGGCCGCGCTAGTCTCGATCTTCCTGCAAATATCAGCTACCGAGACGCCGCAACTAGCATGACGCAGGGACATATCCCTCAGGATCCCGGGAGGATAGGACGTGAAGCTATTATAAACGCTGCTACCTCACCTTCTCGGTCCGAGTTTATGAATACGGAAACGGAATCTGAGCTCATTGAAATGGCGCATCATAGGAAGTGTAGCAACTGCAAGCGCCTCTCGCACTCTTTGAAGGATTGCCTTCTTGCCATTGACGGTTTTATCCCTGGTTGCGTCTTTTGCAACTCGCAGGACCATGCCGTTGACACATGTCAACCTTTCCGGGCCATGTCGCTGGAGGAGAAGGTTCGACTTCTTGTTCATGAGCGGTCTAAACGACCGGCTTTGAAAACTTCGCTGGCTTGGTGGAAGTATTTGCGCGATTATGCAGAGGCAGGAGGCACTGAAATGCCCACGGAGTTCCCCTGGTCCTCCGATTTTGCGATGGAAAAAGCCATAGAAGACGATGGTATGTTCATCTTGGGTCGTCAAGTTCGATGGGATGAGACGCGAAACATGAATTATCTGCCTACAGATCCTAAGCATGCTTCTGTGAAAGATGTGGTTCATTTGTACATTGGCACTTACTTCTGGCCAACCGAGCTCTCAGACAATTGACGGGCGTAGGCTAGTAAGTTCCCTGCCAAGCACAAGTCTTGAATCGAAGGGTGGGAAGCTTTGCATTAATGCGGATATGCAGACAGGCAAAGATGCCAGTCAGGTCTCGCGGTCTGTCACAGGCCGTTCAATCGTTAAGGTTTTGTGCCATGTGAAGGTTTTCGGCGACTTGTAAGCTTCATCCTGCTCCATTCATCTTCAAATCTAATTGTCTCAGGAACCCCGATTGTCAATTCATCGTTGTCCGCCCCCAAGTTGTACGGTTAACGATTGTGAGCCTTACATGTCGCCAAAGAAACTGGAGACAATACGAGACTTTAGGAAGGAGTCAATAGGAATTCCGGAACGTTGAAAGGAAAGGAATCAGGCAGTATCGTCATCGTCATCAATAAACATTAGGGTCTCGGCTCATTGAAATGATCATATTTGATGTATTGCGCCCGTAAAACACCCTCTACTGTGATGTTGAAACACTCTTTTTGAACTTGTTTAGCGTCGAGTTACATTCTCCAACAGAGAGTCGTCAGTTTGACTTCAGCCGCAGACTCCACAACACTCCACAAGCTTACCATCCGTCATACCTGACTCCGCAAATACGACACTCCCACCACCACGGACCAATAACCAGACGAGCGATGTCTAGATCTGGTAATTGTGTTGGATCCCGTCAACTTGTGGATCGCTGCCACTAACGACATCAAGACGAGTGAAAACACATATCTATAAATAGTCAATAACACATTAAGCAGACATTCAATTGTAAAATGCAGGTAGGTAAAGATAATTTGAACCCAAAATACGTAAATTTATTGACATGAACCGCCGGGCAGATTTCCTAACGTGTCTAGAGAAAATACATGGAAATGTTACTGACATTTCTGGGACAACGAGTCAATGCCAACAGGCCTTGCTCAGCCTTCCGAAAGGATTTCGCTGCAACGATACCCTGGCTCAGATAAGAGAGCTGATGGAAAAACTTCAAAAGAACATGGAGAAGAAGCAGAAGATTTGGCAGCTTATGGCTGAGATTCAGACGCTGTTGAAGGAGATAATGAAATAAGAATAATCATTCGTCACTGGTTCAAAGTAATTCGATTGAGGATCAAGTTGTAGTTGTATTGACAACATTCGCCCCAGCTACCTGTATTGATTACGCCTTTCTCAAGTCAACTTCGAGATCTCGACGCTCTAAAGTGGTTCGTTTTACTACAATACAATCGAACCCATGATCCTTGCATTCTCTTCTGCCTTGAAGACCACCGTGTTCAAAGCCCTTATCAAGAACCTGCTTAAGGCAAAGCCATCCAGTATATAAACCTTTCAATAACTCCAGGAGTCTTTCCTTTACTTTGCGATGTGCCAGTAGTGGGCCAAGTTTTGCCGCCAGCTCCTTGATGTCGAGCGATTGATGGATTGTTATTGTGACTGGGATGTCCAGTATATCTTTTATTTAGTGATTTTTAAGGCATAAGTCCTAAAGTATATATTAAAAATTAATTTATAAAAAATATAGTTTTTAAACCTAGATATTAATAAAGATTTAATTTAAAGATATATATTATAATTTATAAAATTAAAATTATAATAATTATTATAAAAGCTTTTATTTTTTTAAAAAATTAATTATTAAATATTTTTTTATTAATATTAATAAAATTATTATATAAAATAATAAATTTTAAAGTTTTTATTAATTTTAATTATATATTAAATTAAAGAATTATTTATAAAAACTTAATTTTTATAATTAATTTTATTTTTAAAAAAAAATTAATTAAAAAAATTTAAAATTTTTTATTATTTTTAAAATAATTTTTTTATTAATATTTAAAATTAAAATATTATTAATATAAATAATAATTAAATTATTATTTTTATTATTTTTAATTATAATATTTTTAATTATATAATTAATTATTAAATTAATAAATTAAAATTTAAATTTTTATTATATAAAAAGAAAAAAAACTTTAAAAGTTTTTTATAAAATAAAATATAATAATAATATTAATATATTAAAAAATAAAATATTTTAAATAAAATTATTTTTTAATTTTTAAAATAATTTTTAATAAAAAAAATAAATTATTAATAATTTATAAAATATTTAATAAAAATAATATTATTAAAAAGTTTATTAAATTAAAATTTATTATATTAAAAATCCTATAAAATTAAAAAAAAAATTCTAAGGAAAAAAAGAAAAAGCTTATAATTAATACTATAGCTTTTAATATAATAAAATTTAATATAATAGTCTAGTATATCCTTTGCTAACTGGGCGGACATAGCCGCCAGTTCTCCCATAAGCCCCTGCGGGAGGGTGACAGTGTTCTCCTAGATATGACCTCGACCGGCCTGGGTGGTAATGTTTGTTGTCAACTCGGTCTCGGGCTTCATCGCATGTTCCGCCCGCTTTTGTTCGGGTTCCAACTTCATAATATGGTCCAATAGGATCTTGGAGTGGGTTGCATTTTGTCGTGATTCATGCTCGAGACTGGCTTCTAGTCGAGCCACTTTCTCTTTCAGTTCTTCCACTGAGTGTTGCGCTTCCTCAAGTTCGGCGCGGGGAACAACTGAACTGTTATAATGACAGTCTTTCAGGGCTTTGTCCAAAATGGATTGCTTGGCTTGAATCGCTTCCTTCTCCAATTGTAGTTGAGCGCGCTCCTGTCGGCACTTTGTCACTTCCGTCTCTGCCTGGTGCTTCTCGTGTTCTGCGGCATCTCTTGCGTTCTTCAAGGCGTGGAACCCTTGGACAAACTAGTTGTAGATTGCGTCCATAGACTGTTGGTCAATTTTGGACTCGTCGAGGAGTCTTCTGATCATAGCCAGGTTGATTTTTTTCGGATGCGCGATATCGTCCATGTTTGTGGTTTGATTGCCGTTGTTGAATGATGCTAGTAGAGATTTGGCAGGCAAAAAAACGAAAAAGCCTGGCCAACACTTAATTAATCATATTGCATAATGCCGCAGAACAGTGAATCAGAGGCAGTAGAATAAACATAAGAGGGGTGCCAATCGTTAGATATTAGGTTCTTCTACGCATTTGTTAATAACCCCCATCAAACAACGGAAATCTGCCCAAATGGTTAGCAAAAACAGGAACCAACTGGAATTCTCTACTATAGGTCACTATGTGCGTAGCTTTTGAAGGACTTATGTATAAGACGAAAGGCAACTCCCTCCAGAAGAGAGGACGCCTTACTAGGTGTCTCTGTGCATGTCTACGAGGTCTTGAAATATCCATTCAAGTGCAATTGCAACCCTTCGTTTTGAAGTTAAAACTTTCGGTGAAAGTATTTATCTATCAACTATACTAAACACTTTTAACAGGGAGTTTCTCCATCGTCTAACAGTGTGGTGGTCAGTCTCGCTTGAATGAAACCTCTGCCTAGAACATGTTTCTGAACTTGTTATACTACTTCAGTCTTTACCTATTTTCCTTATATTGCATTAATTATTTAATCATTAATGACAGCAGAAAAAGCAAGCCAAACTATATCATTTGTTAAGCCAGACAGTGATATGAACTCCAAGTTGCAGTACCTGGTGAATGTGGGTCTAGGCAACGCCCACTGTAATCAATACCTTGCACATCTCTCGAACATTTTCAGAAAAACAAAACCTCAACAACAACATCGCAATCTTCAGCGACTACAACGGTTTTTCTCTTCCTTTTCAAGAGATTTTCCAATTTATTTGAAAATACCTTCTATAATCAGCTGTCTACTATGGCACCTCAACGCGATAGAGAAGAAGAACTCCGCCGGAGTAGACCCCGCCGTCAGATAAATGACGAGGATGAGGATATGACGGTATACGCGGAAAGTGGGTATATGACACTACTACTTCTGCACTTGCCTTGTTTGCCTCCAAGCACATTCTGAAATTTGATCAGGGGTGTTTTCTACTCTTTCGCATCTAAATACTACAGCATACAAAGAACAAGTAACACACACAATAATTGTATTTTAACCTGGCCGACCTAAATCCAACTGGGCAGACTTATATATTTATAAGTAGAAAGAAATTATTTAATAAGAAATTCTTTATATTACTTTGCCTTTTTTATATTATATTAAGTTCTTTATTATTTCTTTTATTTAATACTTTCTAAAGTATAAGTTTTAAAATATATATTTAAAATTAATTTATAAAAAAAATATAATTTTTAAATTTAAATATTAATATAAATCTAATTTAAAGGTATATATTATAATTTATAAAATTAAAATTATAATAATTATTATAAAAATTTTTATTTATAAATAATAATTAAATTATTATCTTTATTATTTTTAATTATAATATTTTTAATTATATAATTAATTATTAAATTAATAAATTTAAATTTAAATTTTTATTATATAAAAAAAAAACTTTAAAAGTTTTTTATAAAATAAAATATAATAATAATATTAATATATTAAAAAGTAAAATACTTTAAATAAAATTACTTTTTAATTTTTAAAATAATTTTTAATAAAAAAATAAATTATTAATAATTTATAAAGTATTTAATAAAAATAATATTATTAAAAAGTTTATTAAATTAGAATTTATTATATTAAGAATTTTATAAAATTAAAAGACTAAAGAAAATTTTTTTTTAAAAAAAAAAGCTTATAATTAATATTATAGCTTTTAATATAATAAAATTTAATACAATGGCTTTATTATTTTATCAGGGCCTTAAAGAGAATTCGACCTTTGGGTTGAAACTTTCCATAACCACCCACGAAGACGTCCCCCGACAGTAGAACGTACATCACCCTCGATTGGCTCGTCGTCGTCAGAATCCAAGTTATCTATCCATTCATGCTCACGGATCGCCCTTTCGGCAACAGGGAACCCATCTTCTCCACGAAGCCAGGTGAAGATATTTCTAGTCACCATTTCTGCTTTTTGTTGGGTGATTTTCGAGGCGTAAGTCCCGAAGTATACATATAAAAGTCACCATTTCTGAATTGTCATCCTCTGAATCAAAGTCTTCGTAATTAACATCAATTTCTGCGTCAGTACTCAACTGTTTCCCGTTCTTGGGTCTCGTTGCGACGACTGGCACGTCCGGACCTTGTTTGATTTCTGTACCGTCGTTGCAGCGCCAGGTCAAATCCACATATCGGAGGACATGATCTCTTCCACACGATAAATGCTCCCGAACATCAAGATTAGTGTCAAGAACGGCGGTGGAACCAAATGGTGCAAAAGAAAACAATGGCGGTGTGGTGTAATTCATGTCATGGCAGAGGAACAAGAGACGGCACTCATCGGCGCGCGCGATTGATGTTGTTCGTGTTGGCGGGCATTGTACTGTTTCTTGAATAAAGGACATCAGTGTTCCTGTCCAAGCAGCCGCTCCAAGATCAATCTTCCACCAAGCGCTGCGGCCCTCACGAAGTACTCTGTCATGACATCCTGTTATGAAAGCACCGACCCACAAGACGCCTAACTCCGGATCGCGTTTTATCATGGTCCGCAGCAGCATGTTGGGGTCTTCGATGGTCTCCAGAAATGCAAACGAGCCGCGTAACCACATGCCGCATATGTTGCTTTCCACACCTGATTCAAATAAAACACTGGTAAGGAGAGCCTTGACTGCTTTTGCATTACAACTGAGGGTGAGGAGCTTGTCCAGTTGGAGAGGGTCGAGAACTTCGAAATGAGAGGCTCTTGGGCGCTTGTTCTTTCCTCTGTGGCGATCTCGGGCTATCTCTGGAATTGGTATCCCAATACCTCTGCCGTCATACTTGACAGACGGAATCAGTAAGGCTGCTGAGAGGGCTGCTAGGCTGAGGTCGCCGTCGATTCCATGGTAGGTGCAGTAGTCGATTAAATAACGGTATGCTGTAGACGGCGAAGTCGGATCGGTGTCCGATAGCCATTGATGTGTTTCGATGTTTGACAAGACAAGTAAAGGACGCTCCGATGAAAGTGTCGTAGACCATGGTGAATAGAGAAATCGGCCTTTTTTGTTGCGAATTGTTGCATCCCAGCTACCATTAGCTGACAAAATTGCTTTCCACCAGCTGGCAGCATCTCCACTCACCGTACCAACGTTTATCGCAACGAAAGCTTTGTCTTCCGTTTTCAAAGTCGATTCGTCAAGTTCCCCGTTGAAACGCATTCGGGCGCCTGGAACCAACTCAGCCCATCTCGCAGACAGGATATATGCCCAAGCCTGAAGAAGGATGGGAATATGATGACTGTCTTCGCCGAAAATGTCGGGCAGAGTAGCCTTTGCTTGACGTGAGTCTGATGTCAGAACCACCCTGGTTGGCTTGTCCCATGCAACCTTAAAAAGAGACTCCTCTTGGAATGGTTGTAAATGACATAAATCATCACCTGGAAGCCAGGAAACAATCCCTCTGACTAAAGCCGCGTTGTCAAAAATGCTGTCGATAGCGACGTTGTGTGGAAACCAAGGCAAATTGGGGAAGGCGGTTCGTAAGCGCTGTAGACAATCTCTTGGCAAGTACGTTTCTTGAGTCGCGCTTTCGAATATCCTGCGCCATGTTTGGTAACCACGTGCGTACATGGCTCGAGCTGCGTGCTCACTGGGGCGAACTGCGTCTTGCATGAGTGAAATGAGCCAACGTCGCCGAGATTGGGAAATGGTGCTGAGGAACTGGGCGTGTCTTTGCTGAGGTTTTGAGTGTTGGAAGTTGAAGGTGAGACACGGAACCAGTGAGACTTGCCTGGCATAATTGATTGGGTCTTTGGCGGGGCTTCTTCACTGGTGAACTTCGTTCATGCAGGGGGCCAGGGGCAGAATGCGAGTGGTCAACGCCGTTCTAACCAACGCTCCAACACGATAAAAAGCAGATATGGTTTACTGCAGAAGTATCCCTAGATTATATATTAAACTACTAATTCAACTCTCTTTTCTCACTATACTCTGTATCCGAATCGGAAGGAATATCGTCAATGTCATCAACAAAGCGTACTGACTTCTTCTTCACCTTTCGATCTTCCGTACACTGGGAGCAAACATTAACCTCGGGGTTTTCTCGTGATTTTACTCCATCTCTGCAATCTCCAACTTCGTCGTTGAGCACCGCCTCTTTACACCGTTTTAATACAGGAACTTTGTTCCAAGTCCTGCCGCAGGTGCATTCGCTGTATGATACAGTTCTGGTACACATTGTCGTGTGATGGTCCTCGAAATTGTTGAGTAAAATTAGTTGCTATACCTAGGTACGTTGGGGAACTTCGAAAATCAATGAGATCGTCGTTCTGTAGCTTGACTCGAGCTATTTATACACGAAATCTTGAGCACTATGATTCAGCATGTCCTGATGCAATATCTCTGCAGTGCGTGGATCACAGTTGAACTTATCAATATGCATCATTTATCGCTATATTACAAGACTACTTACATAAGATACTTCTTTGTTTTAGTGATTAATGAATCCCTGGAGAATCCCATGATAGTTAACTGTAATATAGAGGGTGATATTTATGTGCGCTTCTTGGTAATTTTCCATCTGACTGCAATTTATAGTTGTTTTTTGAATCTTGTAAAACTTACTTGATTTGCCCAGTATTGATTTTTATTCTCGTTTAGACAAATGTCTAAATATCGATTTTGCCTATAATTTCCTTTCAAGTGTTACACTAGATTATGATACATAATTCCTAGCACATGTTATTCTTTATAGGAGTTGTCTAAACAGTTTCACTGAGTCGATGCTTCTGATCATGGTCAAGGGAGTGGCTACAAGGACTTATAAGACACGCCATTAACCTAGACTGAGGCTGGTCATTTCTTAGTCATATTCACATAAAAGTTTAATCATTTCTGCATTACTTATAGAAGTCTTTTTATTTAAGTTATTCTATCTATAGATATTCATCCTGCTTATAGATTCTTGAGCTATTTCGCCAGGCGTTTCACAAGGTACTAGATCCACAAGTCCTCGAAAGTCACATTGTGGCTAACTTAGTAGTATCGATAGCAGACATAGGTACCTCAGAACACGTCACTAGGACCGGGCCCGATGCTGCTCAGCTACTGGTATCTGGAGGAAGGTGTGGTTTCAGGTGGACTGCTTTGTTCGGCAGTATTGGCGAGCGCCTACCTCTGAGAATTTTAGCTATGACGGAGAGGAGTGAGAGACCTACTTTCGACAGGACGAGCAGTATGATTATAGAGATAGAATGGAAACCTGCTATTTAGGGTTTATGGAGGGTAAATATTCTCTTAAGTAGACTAACCGCATATATAATGGTTTAGATACTGCGAATATATCCAAGATAGTATGCCAGGCATGCCAGCGGAGTTGTTAGAATTGGCAAGACCGACTGATGGCGAAGGGTTGGAGGAGGTTACATGCTTCAGTGTTAGGTAAGAAGTGCCATCAGTTGTCGCGGTCTCAACTCCTGAACCGCAAGCCGATTCTCAACTATTCATTAACGCCCGCAAATTTTCTTCGACACCTCCATCTCTTATCGTGTTTTCTCATCAAACTTCTTCTTTTGATCGGTAAAAGCACTGCTCGCTTCATACACTTTGACAGCTGATTTCTCAGTCATTTTACTCAAAACAAATCCGTCAAGTAGGCCATTGCTCGCTTGCTTGTCACACGACTTCTGCCAAATACTAACATAGAACCACAGCTCAAACAATGTGCAAACACGTCACAATCGAGACAAAATGCCCCCTTTGCCAAAAACCTACCCGCCCGACCCGAAGCGTTTCTAAGTGGTGTGCCGATCGGTACGTCCGTCGCGGCGGGTGTCGTTCGGACACGTTCGGCGATACTCGCGAAGAGGTCGAGTGCGTCGAGTGTAAGGATAAACAAGAGGTGGTCGATGAGATCAACAGAAGACGCCAGTGGGAAATTTCCTATCCAGTTGCTGCGGAGCTACTTGAATCGCATGAACGACGTACCCTGAAGGATGCCGCTCAGCAAACCGACGAAAGATCGCCCACGATCGACGACGACGAGAAGTCGGATGAGGACCAGACGGAGAGCGTCAAGAAGAGGAAGAGGACAGATTAAGATGTGGGAACTTCAGATGGAGTTCGATATATAGTTTGATGTTTTTATTAACCACCCATGAAGACGCCCCCTGACAGTATAACGTACATCTCTATCCATGGGTTCGTCTTTATCAAAATTCAGATTATCAATACATTCGTGCTCGCACTTTCTAATATTGTTGACCATGTTTCATACCCTCGCGCATACATGATATACGCCGCTTGCTCACTGGGACAGACTGCGTCTTTCATAGATGGAATGACTGATGGATGCTAAAGGCTGGTTGCGTCGTCAAGGGTATTTGTACAAAGACGTGGGCTAGGTAAGGGGGTCGCAAATTACCGGGGATCTATCGATTGCATCTGCTGGGTCTCTTGGGCAAAGGCCAGTCAGCAACGTTGACGAAGCGCCGAACGGTCTCAGCCTTGGGTGTAGCAGGGGCCTCTAAAGACAAGATCATGTACAAGTGTCGAATCATGTCTGACGGCAGCGGCATCTGGCGGCTGTTCATGGCTTCAGCGTCTTAGAAACATTAACCGCCGGAAGACTGAAAGACGAAATTAGTAGGTCACTTTATGCTCCGTAGAAGTTTTTACCTACTCATACATAGAGTAGTAAAGATGCTAGGGTCCGGCGGCCTCGTGGGCGATCGAGAAAGCTCTGCATGAGGCAGCCCGATCGTTCACGAAACGGGAACCTCGTTCTCAGGAACCAGTGTCAGCAGAGTTTGGCGAAGTGTCCATGGTTGAAGTTGAAGGAAAGAAGGACTGGCTTGACAATGCATTGTGGTTGAAGTTCCGTTAGGCTAGAGCAGGCGCTGCCGCTTCCGATTAAAACCCAGACAGGACATGGTTCGGCTTGCCATTTATCCGGCCGGTTTCCGACCTGACCTCCTTTCGTAGTAACATTCATGAAAACAGTTAATTATTTCTGCGTCACTTATACAGTTTCTTTATCCAAGTTATTCTATCTATAGATATCTACTGCTTATGCATTCTCGAGCTACTTCGCCAGGCGTTTCTTCCGTTCTTCTTCTTCCCGAACCTTCTTACAATCATCACACTCTTCTTTATACTCTAGCTTAGTGTAGATATACCCCAACGTGCACTTCTTGTAGTCATAAAGACCTCCAGGGCATACCTCGATGTAGCCATCTTTCATTATGACCTTTTCGCACGTCTGGCACCGAGTTATATTGATTCTTTCAACACACATGGTTTCGAATGAGATGTTTCGTAGATATATGTTTGAATGATGTCAAGGTGAAGCGACAAGAGATTGACCAGGCTTTTATATACACCTGTCAGGTGATGTCCATAATGACAATCTACAATCTATCTGAAATGAATCATCTAAATTCACTTTCTGTCTGCCCATCAGATCACCGTAACGTCCAATCAGATTTGCCAGAAAGCCCTCTGATTGTTCAATTTGGTAGACAATGCGCTGGGCAAACGGCAGCTGCCTTGTTAGCCATCAAGCCATGAGTTAATGAATCTTTATTCTACAAATTCCAGTGTTGTTATGAAATGCAGATTTGATGAGCAGATTGGATGAAGTCCAACCATTTATGGTAAGGAACTTGACACTTGCCATTTTAAGAACAATGTCCCTCCCAATCGGCAACAAGATGGACGTTGTAGGGTTCATTAAACCAGTCCAGATCATCATTGCATTCTTCTTGACATTCCTCCTAGCGCCCGCTCCGCGACCCAGTTTCCAAATGCCAAGATTGATCAGAGACATGAAGTTCTTGCAACGTGCATAAATCTTATTGGGGAGGCCTCTTTTTGAATCTTTGGTAAGATCGCATTGAAAGACGATTGTTGATTAGCTAGTCGGGTTAAGCTGAACAGATCCCTGTTGCTTAGATGGATGCCTAGTTAACATGCAACAACCACAGCCTCATTCATCTGCAGTATAAATCTCTCACTAAGCAAGGCATTTTCAATCACAAAGCCTCTTCCATCTTCCCTTTCTGTCACGTGTCACAACTAAAACAAATACCTCATCACAAACAACATGTGCACTGAACAATACACGCACTTTTACTGCATCTACTGCGGATGCTGCATCAGAAAAGGCTATGAATGGGAGATTTGCGAGGAAGCTCAGAAAACTGAATCAAAGTCGATGGGTTCTTGTGGTTACACGGATGATGGCGAGGTTGCCAGTGTTTCTGAATATTGTCCGCAGTGTCCACCAGATGAAAGGAAGTGGAACAAGATCAACTTGTGTTAGTTTGGACTGCAATAACCCAAGTTGGAAGGCTGCGGAATGGAATGGAACTCTGTTGGTTTGAAAGGTCGGCCTCCATCACCAACAAGGCTCGGCATGTCTGTCACTGCACTTTCTGTGCGACTGTTTATCCTACAAGTCGGCTGTTCCTGAATCAGAGACGACAATATGGAATTTCCAGTCATCAGACACAGATTATGACGACCAAAGCCATCCAAAGTCTCTGAATATGTGTTGTTTGTTTTATTGAAATTCTCTCGTTTTCCTCCGATTATTTCATCTTTCTCTGCTATATTGATTTTCATCCTCATCCACGATACCGATATTGAAACTACCTAGGCATCCAATATGTGTCACGACATTACCATCCAATACATGTGCAGCGTCTGCGGTCGCCGTTACGATTTCGAAAAACACGGTCTGAGATGCAACAGAGCGAGAAAAACACGACATCGAAGATTTGCGTCTTGCGGCAAGGAGTATCCCGAGGTGATATGGAACCAGCAAGATATGTGTGAGGAATGTGAGCCTCCGGATGTTATTGAAATTGTCCTTCCAAAACGAAGATGAGATAATCAATCATAGGGAGGAATTCATCTCATCGTCATTTGTGGTGGTGGGATCAATAGCTGGACGGTATTGGCATCTGGGGCGTGTGACAATTAATTGTACATTTTTACAGAACGATTAAGACAGATATCTGAACTTCCGATCATAGTTGATACTCCGTATCATCCAATACCTTTTTATCTTATTTATCAAGTACTTCTACTGCTACTATATTTTTATTCAATAGAATGGGATTCATCTGTCAGAGGAGATACCGTCCCTCAGGGTACCAGAAACAACGGCCGCTGGAAGCACAAGGGACAAAATTATGAGGTCGCTTTATGCTCCTTAGAATATATTCTTTAATAAGATGTAGGCGGTCAATGTTTCTGCTACCCACTAGTATCTGATTATGCGCTGTTCAAGATCCGGTGACTTGGTTTCGTTGATTCCAGCACATCATCACCTAAGTCCACCTGCGATAAATGCTACTGAATCATACATTCCCATTCCAAGACTATTTAAAGACCAACTATGAGCCCCCAACTCTCAAATTACATTACCTCGAGAAGTATCAACCATGTGCTATCGTATCTTGATACAGTATATGTGCGCCGTTTGCGATCAACGTATGGGCTACGAAAGCCACGATTGCCCATGCAACAACTCTAAACAAACCCGTACCGGAAAGATGTTTTCTTGCAGGAGGTTTAACTCCCATACGATATGGAACAACAAGGAGATTTGTGATGCTTGCTTAATGCCTCCCCCCCCCCTCCTCCACCTCCCACGGATCCTTTGGGTATTCACTACCCATACACTTATCAGGGTAATTATCAGTGATGGCTTGAAGCTGAGGACTGTTTCACTGGGTAGTTTCAGTTTATATACTGAATAGAAAAGGGGTATTATGTTGCTGTCTGTCTAGTAAGAGGTGCTATCACTATCGTGACTGTTTTTTGTCTTTCGCCATAAAAGGCTCCAAATTAGCCACACAATTCTGACGCCATCAATTAATCTCAAATTCGAAAGAAACGAAAGAAAAAAAAAGACATGTGTTATGATATAATAATCCATTTCATGTGTGCCCAATGCGGCCACAGAATACGCTACGAAGCTCACGGTGCTCGCTGTGACAGGGCGAAAGCAACGCTGTCACGAAGGTTTGGCTCTTGTGGTCTTGAATACTTTGACACTATTTGGAACGATCAAGAATATTGTGACAGCTGTTTGAATGATCCACCAGGGATGGCTTCTGAAATACCTCAAAACCCTTTTGCACCTCGGTCTTCTTGGTCTTATAATATTTGATGAAAACGCAGCTGCAGGTAGATATCAGATATTTAATAAATGCAGTAACGCGTCATTATCTCCTTCTGCATCTGCTTGTTGGTGATGGCAGTGCCAGCAGATGGCTGTTTCCTCAATTGCCAGTGTCAAACGGCCACACCTGCAAAACGTAGCCAACTTCTTCCACCCAACACACACCCAACACACTGTACGTTCGGGTATAACTTAGCAGATACTTGTTTCTTCACACAACAAAAATATTCTCATCAACGATCATATACTAGCCAAGCAAGCATCTTCTTCATACGCAACCATGTGCGAACGAAAAACCAACAAATACGTCTGCAACCGTTGTTCCAACTTCATCTACATCAGCAAGCCCAGAGAAACCGTATGCCAGCGGAAGCTCTCGGATAAGGTTTGCGGTCGACTTGAACATATCGAAATCGTCAAATGCGAGCCTGCCCTCTGCACCCGATGTGCCGCATTCCCCAACTGCCATCTTTCGTTTACTGGCAAACCCGACATTTCTCCCACATCGGAACACAATGTTGTTCGAAACTTCAAGTCTTTTATGAACAAGAAGCCTAAAGACCTTTACATTCGTGAATCTACTATCCAAAAGACTAGGAAGACGTACTTGGCCGGTGCGATCGACCCAGCGCAGGAAGAGTGGGTTTCCCTATCAACACAAACAAAGGTGCTAATTTTTGTAGGCGTAACTTTCTTCTCAATCAAATGCTCTCTTGTCGACTTAAACGTCCTATCGAGTTGATGAAGATCAAAGGACCCGCGGAAGAGGCTACCAAGGAGGCCAACGAGGAAGCCAAGCAAGAACCACAAGACAAGTCCAAGACAGAGCCCAAGGGGGATCCCGACAAGAATACCAAGAACGAGCCCGAGCAAAAGGCCAAAGAGGAGGCCGAGAAGAAGGAATCCGAAGACGATGCCAACAAATAAGCCAATGAGAGGTCCAAGAAGGGATGAGTAGTGCATCTATTGTATTGAATGAGAATTTGGGCGACTACTCGGGCTGGACAATGGGGAGCTACTTGTTCGGTCTTGATGCATTACTGTGGGAATGGACATCGACATGTCACTCTACAGCATATTTCAACAAAGAACTTGAAGAGCGTGTCTACTTGTATCTTTTACTTCATTCTGTACAACATGTTAATTGTTCATTCAGCGATGCATTCATTCAAACAAGACTATCGAACAACCACAAAGGATCCTCAGCAGTCACCAGACATTTCATAGTCTTGTATAAAAATTCCAGTTTCGCAATCTTTACTTGATTCAAAACCAGCAACGAACGCAAAGCAACTCGACACATTATCCCACTTCAAAACACTTTTTTCTAGCAAAAACCACGACTTTCATCATGTGTACCACAGTAGACATCAACCTGACCTGCAGCCGCTGCGGTCGAATCGTCTGTCAAGCAATGCGGAACACTCCATGCCGTGAGTTCAAGGCTGGAAGATCCTGTCTGAAGCATACGCAGCAGACCAAAACAAAGGCGGTAGATTGTATCGAGGTTCCACGCTGGACCTTTTCCCTTTGCGCAATAGCGCAGGAAAGAGAACTGAGTTCCGGGCGTGCTCGAGTATTGTCTCTCTTAAAGATGTCTGAAGAGGAAAGATTGAAGGCTGGGTCTAGGCTGGCTTAGAGTATGTAGACCATCAATTGAGATACTACGTGTTCCCAAATTTATAACATTTTCAATATCTGTAGACAAGGTGACGAGTGACTCAAATGTAGCATCATGGGTTTGTTCAAGGCTGCAACGACTGGCAAGGGTAAGTGATGGTGTTTGTGGTAACTGGAAGCATGTGTATTTCAACTCGACATAATACCGCGGGCTGTGTTCTATCTCGTAGCAGTAAATACATCCTGTTCCCCATTAGACCTTGTGGTGCCGGCCTAGTGTATTCATTGTGATATGCCGGAGTAGAAGGTCCCGATTAAAGGTCCCAAGTGAAGTTCTTATCACTCCCGTCGCTATAGTGGCGTCGTAGGATCTTCTATATTAGACCCCTTACATATTCGCAAATTATGTATACTTCGGGACTTACGCCTCGGAAATCACCAAATAATAGGCGTATTCGCAAAGACTTGAGACCTTGTAGTGACCACTGGGGCCGTGGCGGAGCAAGAGGTCTCAAGATCTGGTACAGATCTTCTAGATCTAGTACCTTTCACGTCGCCTGGTTTGAACTGTTTGAAGTAACTTCTCCAATGCTTGGCTATCGGCCTGTTCAGTCAGGTAAACTAGCTCTTCTGGTGTGCCTGGCATCCCTGCCTGCACATAATGACACTCATCAAGACACTGCAAGACTGGCATTTCTCCGAATGACAATACCAGGTGAGTCCAGCAGTGTGCAAACGCCGAATATCGAAAGTCGATCGAGAGGAGGTAATACGGATCCTCAACATGTCGGAAGTAGGTCTCCCATTTTTCCCCGTCAAAGATAAAGTCCTGCAATAGAGGCAGCTCTTCGCCGATACTGTCAAACAAAGTATTCCACCTCAACGGACCAACATACCAACCTGGCTCATCGTGATCAGGCCTTGGTATGTGGCGTATATGAAATCGATGCTCCCCTTCGGTATCATGGTTGTCGTCTTGTACTCTCACCCAGCCATCAAGTTCAACCCCCCAGAACGAAAATTCGGGTTGCTGTACAAGGCAATGCGTAGCGATAGTGCATTGATGGAGGCGGAGGGTTGTGAGAGACTTGTGTCTCAGCACCCAATCGAAATGCCGCTCAAGCAGAATGTCAAGACCTCCCAAAGTCAGAGTCTTTAACCTCGGGAAATGAATATCCATGCCGCGGAATGCTCCAGGGATACCAGACCAGTTCTTTCCGGCGAGTGTCAACTCGACAAGATTTGGCGCAAAGCTTAAGATACGGTATTCTAGATAGTACGGAAACGTTCTAGTTTCATATCTGTAGCTTCGCTGAATCTCAGTGGTGCGAGCAAATCTGCCTTCACCTTCAGAAGTGATCTTGATGTGCAGGCGCTCAATGTCCTGGATGACGTCTGGCAGGATAGCATATTCTGACAGCCTGTTCTGTAGGTTTTCCAGAACCACTTCGCGAACTCTGCTTAAGTTAGGGTTGCCGTTTCGCCCTTGCATAGCCCTCTTGAGGGCTTCGAGTGTATATTCTCGCGACATTATCGGCTCCTCTATGGGTGTCGTGGATAGCGAAACGCCCATATAGGCCATCTCCCAGTTTCGCTCCATCTCGCCGCGGTAACCGAGACAGTCTGCTGTAAACCGCAACTCTATCGCATCAAGGTTGGGGAGATGACGGATTCTGTCTATGGCAGATTCAAACTCGGGCCATTGTGCATTATAGTTATGCCACGATACGGGCCATCTGAACGCTTCGCATAAACCATTATAAATCGAAAATGGATCTTTGACCAGGGGTGCGGTTTCGATGGCAACACGTTGGACATCGCTTCTGAACGATAACGAGTCCAAGAGTCTATTCCAGGACCCGAAGTTGTCATTTATGGTGGCAACGCTATGTCGGAGCACCAAGGTCCCTAGTAGGCCTTTGGTAGCGATGGCATTCCATCGGCGGCACACAAGACGGACTTGAGTACAATCGTCATGCCGATCATTACGGCAGTAGTAGTGCCTCTGACTTGGTGTCAAGAGGTGACTGAATATTCCATTCAGAATCTCGTCGGGGAGGTAAGGAAGCATTTTCGTAGAGGTTTAGAGAATGCAGAGGGTGTAGATGATGAAGAGATGAAGAGAATATGAGCACTGAATAAAAACACACGGATGATTAACAGCGATCTCAAAGAAAGCGAGGTTCTGGGGATAGAGGTAGAGAGAGGTAGGCAAGTGAGTATAAATATTTTCTCTTATACTTGCAGTGCTTGCTTATGCCAGCTTTGATTTGCAATTTTGCGACACACATTCACCTCGTCATCCAACTTTTAGTTATTGATTATACTATTGGTTAGAATCATAAGAAGCTTAGCGAATTCTGTCATCTCAATGTTTTTGCATGTTACCACTAAACCACATTCACTATCTCAGTCTGAACAAAGATTTGCCAGCACAACAAGCAGCACTCCTAAACACTGTTAGTTATTTGCTCTCCCAAACAACACACATTCACCTGGCATCATTGCGATAGAGATTTTTACAATAACATTCACCATAATCTGTTGGCCGTGCATAATGGGAGGCCTGTCAGGGTCGCCCCTTAATAAGAAATCACAACGATTCAAGTCAGAATGCTGCAACCCCGTGATACCAGTTGATATTGGTTCGAGGTTGAGTTTCTTGCGATTCATAAATAAATATTTAGTAAATTAAATTACACATTATTTCTCACGACCCGTTTCCGATATTGAGACATTCGAGACTACGGTGTTGATTGTTCCAGGTCAATCTCTCCATGTTCTACCGCACATAGTCGACAGATGAGCTGAAATTATTTTTTTTTGAACACTGTTCTGATAACGAAGTTTGAACAGGAAAGCTATTCGTGTTTTGCTGCCTTTTGTTCAAGCGCATACAACCATGTATTTATTGCCCAAGTATCTACACCAAGGTGTCCATTGGAACAGCACTATCGAACAATATATCCAAAGGATGCTTAACCTTCCTCTAGAATCCTTTAAATACTCTACTCTACACTCAATCTAATTCTGATTCCCAACCACCAACTTGCTAAGGCATTTTGACAGCATCTCTAAACACCACCAATCAGATCATCGCGATTTCACAACACCACAAACTCTACACTACCACCGCTATTCAGTATGTGTACATACACCTATTTCCAGACAATCTGTCACGGTTGTGGGCGAGTACTCAACTCCTACAATCTTTGGGAGGCATGCGAACTTGCGGGAACCGGCGACTGCGAGGTCGTCAACATTTCTGATTCCCAGCTTGCCAGCCCTTCACTATGTTGGGCTTGTCATGGGGAGTAGAGGATGAGTTCTGGACGTGATCAGATGATTCCTTTGGGAATACATCTTGATTACTGTCTTTGAACGTGGGGCTCTGGGATGTAGCTGAGGCTGGTTTTCAGCATTGTCTCAGAGCAAGGAAGATGAGGGTCGGGGCTAGACTCAAAGTATGTAGGTCATCAATTGAGATACCATTTGTCCCTGAATTAAGACTATCCGTGTATAAATCAATAGTGAAAGTGAATGACTTTGCAAATGCTATCTTGTAAGCTTCAACTGACGAGGAGATCAGTGATAATCCTCTAGGTAGGTCAAAATTATAAAAAGCCGGGCCAACTCGTGTTGCTCCCGCCTGTTTTCCTGCCACTTATACTCACTATCTCACTTTGCCTCAAACGCCTCCTTACATAACAAACGATACTCTCAACACTTTTAACCATGTGCACAATTGTAGATATCAATTTGGCGTGCAACAACTGCGGCAGAAACTGCGGTAAGACCATGAAGACCATTCTATGCAAGAATGCGAAAGAAGGGAATCGTTGTCTGAAGAGCACTGTCTCCAGGACGAAGCTAGTCAGTAAGTCACGATGCAGTAACTGCAATTCGTCAAATCAGATCATCAGGATCCAAAATCGACTTAGTTTCGTCGGATAGGATTCTTTTAGTTGATCTGATCTTATTCTTTTATTTCTTCTACACTTCATGTGATATGCTTCAAGTGCAGGTACAGACGATACACTTGCCGTCTGATGAATGCAAGAAATAGGAGGGAATGACTACCCATAATGGCTGTCATCTAAACTCGACAGCGCCTTCTTACTTTTCAATAATATCTCAAGATAAAAGGAAGGCATCCTCGCCGTCCAATAAACAAAATCTTCTTCTTTCGACAAACAAAATATCTTCCTTCTTCCAGCAACCATAACATTTTCAAGAATCAGTCATATCGATAATCCATCATCATCAACATCATGTGTACGCAAGTCCAGAGGCTACACGTCTGCGAAGGCTGCGGTGCCATTTTAACGCGCTACGACATCGCCGCCACAACCGTAAAAGAGGAGTGTTCTAAAGCCAAAGAAAACAAACGATGCGAGATTACCCCTCGTACTGACATTATCTTCTGCGATCCGGATGAATGTGAGGGGTGTCTGAAGAAGATGGGTGACCAGGGAGTGAAGCGGAAGCGATGTGTTACTGATATTGGAGCGAGTGATGACGAGCCCTAAGGAACTATAAGGGTGTCTTTGGTGTAGTGATGATGGCTTTAAGCAAAGGGGTGATATTTCAAAGCGTTTTTCTTACTGATACATGGGATAGTTACAATGCATTCCACCATTATCGGCCATTGATACTATCCCTTGTCCTCCGTTGTGTTGATACCATGATGATCAGATGACGGCGTAGAGAAATCTGCTTGAACAAGGTATTGTTTGTCCAGCTTACGATCTTTCAATCCGAATGTTTTACCAATGCTGCAATGACTCTTTGACACTTGTTCTGGTAGTCAAGCATAAACAGAGGGCAATGCAGAACTTGACTGTGAATAATCCCCTTGTTCAACCGCGGACAGCTCTTTTCTTTGTGACACATTTTGTTCTCATATTTCTTTGTTATATCGAACAATTCCACTTCTAATAAATACTTCTAGTTATGATTCCATCAAATAATGTCAAATTTCTCACCATCATCTTTTGACAGCAGAAACGCAAACGGTCAGTTCTACCCAAATCACTCACTACACACACAACTCGTCAAAATGTGTCAATTAACAACCACCGCCATGATCTGCGAGATCTGTCGTCGCTTGGTCACCTACACTTCGACCAACTCTCTCTGTCGCTCAGAGATTTGCTTTCAACAGAATGTACAGGACAACTCCAAGTATGTTTCCTGCCTTGAATGCAACAAGTGCAATCCTTCTGGCAAGGGTCTTAGCAAGATATAAGTCAGCCTAACCCCCGAAATCTGGGTTGTCCAGTTTAGGTTTAAGCTGGTTCATGGGTTCGCCGAGCCGGGAACTTGAGGCTAGCGAGTTCTTGGAAAGCATGCCGAGGTTTGGTTCGGACGTCATAGAAGGAAAAGTTTACCCTGGAGGAGATTGTTTTTCAGGACTTTTTGCTGTTTTTGTGGTTATGTACATGTCACTCCTTTGAATATCAAGTCACTCTTTTCCCTCAATTCGATATCTGGTCATGATTCTTTATGTTGATATGTGCGAATGTTTACCAAGTGCACAAGTTCTGTAAAGCCAATGGTTCGCGCTAAATACAGTGTGGCTCGAATAGAGTGCTTACACTAAAATCGTTCACTAATTCATGGCATTGATCAACTCAATGTTAAATTTCATTGATTAGACACATCAATTAGAGATGGTTGACACACGGGGCGATGGCCTCATCAATGCACCAACATTCATCCAGATCACAAGACCTTGGAAGCAAACTCTGCATCTCAATGGAAGCCTAACGAGCCATCCCAATGTCTATGGAACCGTTAATTTCCGAGTCAATAAATGCGGAGAACTAATATCCACTCGAGTCAAGCATGTCATGGAGCCGTTGCATTCAACAGCCACGGGACGATGGATTGGGTTTTCTCGGATGCAAGCGTATATCCGAACCTTCTTGGTGCAGCCCATATGAATCGTTAATGGATAAAAATCATGCACATCGAGTATTAAAGGTCCGAATACCCATTATAAAGGATGGGAGACTCTACAGAGACGGCAGATCTAAACGGCAGTGTCAGTCTCGCCATGTAAACGTAAACAAAAAACCAAACCCTCACGTGCTCATGGAAGGCCTGACAATCACGCCCAAAGTACAAATCTTGGCCCAAGCGGTCTAAACGGCCCCGAAAGTAATGTCTGTCACTGTAACCTAGGGCGTCACCAGGCCACTGCACTGGGTCGATGGGAATGGCCGTGCTGTCCGATTACCGTAAGGTGATTTCGCGGGGGAGAAAACGGACAACAAGTAACAAGGGAGGAACCAAGGATTGAGTGACAAAATCACTATTTTCCAAGTATTTTTTCTGTATATCGGGTGAGTTTGTCTTCGTCCGTTGAAAATACTACGCATGGGAGTCCACAACAGGGCCGAATTGAATTGCGGAGAAAAAAAGTCAACCCCGGCTCTTCCCCCAGACTTGTCAACGATACACTAAAAACCCCGGCAATTCAGAACTACTTTCTCTAAACTACGACGGAAACAGAAGAGAAAGAGAAAATAATCACTTTTAATGTCTGGTTAATCTTCGGGCTCTCGGTGGTATTGACGGCCGTATTATTAAACTTGTGGCTCCCTCGTGGAGTTGTTCTTCCCCAGGCTACAGACATCACCAGACCAACTCGAGTTAGCAGACAAAGATGGGATCTTCTTTCAGCAAACAATGACACCATCAAACCAAGAATGCTTTCTACTCTGCTCCTCTTTTATCCTCATCGGACTGACACAAAGTAGTATCGGTTAAGCCACGGCAGAAACTCACCAGAGTAAAGTTCCCCGATGGGACCCAGAAGACAAGGGTACGACCTCGTAAACTGGGAATACCATCACAAGACATTCAACTCTACTCCGCATGGCCATCCCCGCACAGCTCCTCTTATCGAAGAACTCGCTCGTCGACGACGCTAAACTTTTCACAATGACGCACTTGTTGGGGTGACAATCTTCCAGCGCGGGCATGCGCCGATGGACGGACCTGCTGCTACCGGACACTGGGATATATAAAGTCAATCGATAACCTACCATCAAAAAAGAGATCATCATCACACGCCAATTCATCTCTTCTCCCCCTTCTTCCACAATGGCTAGCCTTCGATCCGTGCTGGTCTCCGGCCTGTTGGCTGCGAGTGTGAATGCTCAAGACTTTGGTGGCAATGATCGCTCTGAGGAGGCCTTTAGCTGGGTTCAACCCAAGAACACCACCATCCTAGGACAATACGGCCACTCGCCTGAATTCCCTTCCAGTATGTTCACTACTCCAAAGTCATCAATTCGTTGCTAACATCACAGCCTATGCTACTGGCAAGGGATGGGAACAGGGCTTCGCCAAAGCCAAGGAGTTCGTCTCCAAGCTGACTCTCGAAGAAAAAGCCGACATGGTCACTGGAACTCCCGGTCCTTGTGTCGGAAACATTATCGCCATTCCTCGTCTAGGCTTCAACGGTCTCTGTCTCCATGACGGTCCTCTCGCCATCCGAGTCGCCGACTACGCCAGTGTCTTCCCCGCCGGTGTCTCCGCCGCTTCCTCCTGGGACAAGGAGCTCCTCTACCAGCGCGGTCTCGCAATGGGTCAAGAGTTCAAGGCCAAGGGTGCTCACGTCCTCCTCGGCCCCGTCGCTGGTCCTCTTGGACGTTCTGCCTACTCTGGTCGTAATTGGGAGGGTTTCTCTCCTGACCCCTACCTGACTGGTGTCGCCATGGAGCACACCATCAACGGTCACCAGGACGCCGGTGTTCAGGCTACTGCGAAGCACTTTATCGGTAACGAGCAGGAGGTTATGCGAAACCCCACCTTCAAGAAGGACGGTTACGTCGGTGAGGTCGATGAGGAGGCTCTCTCCTCCAACATGGACGACCGAACCATGCACGAGCTTTACCTCTGGCCCTTTGCCAACGCCGCTCATGCCAAGGCTGCCAGTTTCATGTGCTCTTACCAGCGTCTCAACGGCTCGTACGGCTGTCAAAACTCCAAGATCCTCAACGGTATCCTTCGCGACGAGCTCGGTTTCCAGGGTTATGTCATGTCTGATTGGGGTGCCACCCATGCTGGTGTTGCTGCCATCAACAGCGGTCTCGATATGGACATGCCCGGTGGTATCGGTGCCTACGGAATGAACTGGAAGGCCGGTTCTTTCTTTGGCGGTAACCTGACCAACGCTGTCACCAACGGCACCCTCGAGGAGGCCCGTGTCGATGACATGATCATGCGTATCATGGCTCCTTACTTCTGGCTCGGCCAGGACAGCGAGGAGTTCCCTTCTGTCGACGAGTCCAGCGGTGATCTCAACACTTTCTCTCCCCGAAAGACCTGGCTCAAGGAGTTTAACTTTACCGGCGAGCGCAGCCGTGATGTCCGAGGCGACCACGGTGATCTCATTCGCAAGCACGGCGCCGAGACCACCGTCCTCCTCAAGAACGAGAACAACGCCCTCCCCCTCAAGAAGCCCAAGTCCATTGCTGTCTTTGGTAATGATGCTGGTGATATCACCGAGGGTTTCCTCAACCAAAAGGACTACGAGTTTGGTACTCTTGTTGCTGGTGGTGGTTCCGGAACTGGTCGTCTTACTTACCTCGTCTCTCCTCTTACTGCCATCAACGCCCGTGCCAAGCAGGACGGAACTCTTGTTCAGCAGTGGTTGAACAACACCCTTATTGCTCAGTCCAACGTCACTGACCTCTGGATCCCCGCTGTTCCTGATGTCTGCCTTGTCTTCCTCAAGACTTGGGCTGAGGAGGGTGGTGACCGTGGTCATCTCAGCGTTGACTGGGACGGTGACGACGTTGTCAAGTCTGTCGCCAAGTCTTGCAACAACACCATCGTTGTCACTCACTCTTCTGGTATCAACACCCTCCCCTGGGCCGACCATCCCAACGTTACCGCCATCCTGGCCGCCCACTTCCCCGGTCAGGAGTCTGGTAACTCTCTCGTCGATCTTCTATATGGCGATGTCAACCCCTCCGGTCGTCTCCCCTACACCATTGCCTTGAACGGCACCGACTACAACGCTCCCCCCACCACTGCCATCAACACCACCGGTACTGACGACTGGCAGTCTTGGTTCGACGAGAAGCTCGAGATTGACTACCGCTACTTTGACGCCAAGAACATGTCTGTTCGCTACGAGTTTGGCTTCGGTCTATCTTACTCCACCTTTGAGATCTCCGACATCTCCGCTGAGCCTCTCGCCGACGACATCACCGCCATGCCCGAGGCCCTCCCTGTCCAGCCCGGTGGTAACCCCGCCCTCTGGGAGACTATCTACAACGTTACTGTCTCTGTCACCAACAGCGGCAAGGTTGATGGTGCTACAGTTCCTCAGCTCTATGTTACCTTCCCCGAGAGCGCTCCCAAGGGTACTCCCCCCAAGCAGCTCCGTGGTTTCGAGAAGGTCTTCCTTGAGTCTGGTGAGAGCAAGAATGTCAGCTTTGAGCTGATGCGCCGTGATCTCAGCTACTGGGATATTATTTCTCAGCAGTGGGTTATTCCTGAGGGAGAGTTTACCATCCGTGTTGGATTCAGCAGCAGGGACTTGAAGGAGGAAACCAAGGTTACCCTTGTTGAGGCTTGAGCGTTCTTTTACGATGCATGAGTTATATGATACCTATTCTTTGTAGATATTAATTAGTACAATTACGATTACCATATACTTGCTCTCAATGTGATGTCTGTGCCATGTAGTGTAATATACCAAGTTGCAGTTCAATTAGCATGCGACTTTACATGCAGAATGTCACATAAGAAAGTCAGATTGTGTTGAATTATTGTAGTTTGTTTGTGAGCACCCTTTCTTCTATTTTGAGGCTTGCTGGTCCTCGAATACATAACCCAAGCTCATCAGCTGTTGAGTGTGACCCTCCGACACGAAGGGAATGACTCTACTCCTTCTTTTGTCAGTATGCGCAATATGCCAGCGTTCTTGCGATTGTCAATATTATGATCCTTTGAGGAGCGTTTGCTGATGGTAGTTTTACAACCAACTGCGATCTTGTTGAACAATGCGAGATGCATGGAAACATATTGGACAGCGTTTGACAGCAGGTATTCAAAGGCTATCACTTAGCAATCGATCAAACAGCACCTCCAAATATTCAGGTCCACTGATAATAAGAAAATTGGCCGATAGAAGCACGCACAAGGGACGAAACCTTAGGTCAGTTTATGCAAATTTGGTCATGCTTCTTAGGCTGTTTATTTTTGTACATTAAGGCATAGATGCCAACCCAGCCGGCAACAACAGTCGCTCTTCAATCTCTTCATATCAAGAAAAAAAAACCCGCGTGGTATTGTAAGTAACTCGGGCTCGTCACAATACAATTACTCACACCAACTACCTAACTAGCATCGCAATGTCAACCCCTACCGAGATTACCCAAGACCGCGAGTCTCTCCGGACGATGGGCCTCGCAGGCCTCGTAGAGCTCTACGACGTAGTCATGCAAGACTGGAACTTTGGAGACCCCGTCACCATGCCCACCCTCCGAACTCACACATTTGCCGAAGCCTCTATCGAAGTCGGCACTATCGCTAAAGACCTCCCCGTCGAAGGTGGCGGTGTCCTCTCCAACAACCGCAAGAGAAAAGCCAAGGCTTTCCTCATGATCAAGCGCATCAACGACAACGACGATCACGGCTTTCTTTGGTGCGATGCCGACGGCAAGCCAGTGCGGCGCAGCTGGATCAAGAAGAAACGCGGTCTCGCCATGTCTATTGTTAAAGAGGAGCTCGTGGAGGATTACAATAACCACGAGATCAGCTTTGTCGATGAGTATAATGCTGCGATTTGGCTTGCTCATGCGAGAACAAAGGTGAATGCATATGTAGAGCGGGCTCGGGCTGGGGTGAGTGATGGATCGCGAATTACCTTTGAGGGGGATCGATTCAAGAAGAAGGAATATGTCTTTTGCTTTGAGGAGGATCCTGAGATCAATGGGACTCAGTGATATGATGGTGCACGACCTCAGGGTTTCAGAGGAATTTACCACTGGAAGCATAAGAGACGAAATTAAGGTCAGTTTATGCCATTTAGACCAGGCTTCTTAGGCTGCTTAGTCTTATCATCTAAGACTTAGGAGGCCAACTTTTCTGCTACTCACTAGCTTACCTAAATGCTTCGTGATAGCCCCTTGACACTCAGCAGTGACGTCGTATCTCAAGAACATCTAAATCCTACGTATAAATAGTGTCCGCCAGTCGCTTCAGGATACTCCCAAGCCCTTAAGCAAACGAGCCAACAGCACAAGCACTCTATCAGACAGTCTTCTCCATACTAAGGACTCAACAGCAATGTGTATTCACTACTCTACAAGCATCCGCTGCAGGGATTGCAACAACCTCATTGACCTCAAGCCTACTACTGAGTATTGTAACATTTACAGAAACCACAAGCTGGCCACATGCAAGCAAAGGACGATACATAACGTAAAAAGGGTCAGCTCGAGCCAGTGTGAGATATGCACGCCACCCAATCATCCCCCAAGGTTGCGGAAAGATCAAAGCGAATTGTTGATTGATTGACTTGTATCGGGGTCTTCCGAGTGGACATCTGACTTGCTTTTGGAATGAAGCTATCGTGAACTTTTACATGGAATGGTCAGCCGGCCTACCAGCTCGTTTTTAGCAGCGAAAAAGTATGAGACATTACTAAAAATTAAATTATGAACTAGAAGTAACCACAGTATTTATACTCTTTCCGAATTGGACCGTAAATGTATAAATCTTTTGTCAATTGGTGGTGTTGTAGGGTATCTGAGCACCCATGTAACAATTTCACAAATCTTATCACTGTCCGTGCCTAGATCTTACGTGGGGCAAGTTTAATGAGTCTCGAAGGCTTGAAAGGAACGCGATATTGCATAAGTAGTCACCATGACAAAATGACTTGATGACGAGTAGCGCGGGACTGCATCGATCGAAGGGCGAACAAAGACATTCCAGGACTCAATCGCTACGGTGATTACTATAGCAACCTCGACCAATGTGGTCAAAGAGTAACGATTAAGTCATCGACTTTTGATGTTAATAAAATCGAGTTCAATGTTACTAAATCCGTTCAATATCATAATCGCGATGGTCCCATGAAGCGAGACTGATGTCAGGCTCGCTCCACGTAAAGACGGGAGATTCCATGCGAAACCCTAAGCTTAATGGAGTACTCCTAGCTTGCGAGTTTAATATTACTTGCACAGGAACGAATAGAATTAATGCTGGGACATTTTCCGACTAAAAGATTGGTCTGGAAGAGACGAGACGCGAACCTAGAGCAGTTTCAACAAAGAACCCAGGATTCTGTTGGTGGAGACGTGTTTGGAAGAAATTGGAGTTTGACTTTAAACGAGAGGTTGGCTCGCAACGACTTGGTCCACTTGAGCTCTCACTCAAAAAGATGAAAGAAAATATCATGATTAACATGATTAATTGGAAGCAAAGGAACGCAATTAAAACAAAATGTCTCAGGGAAAAAGAAAAGAAAACAGCAACGGAGTAAATTTGAGACATTCTCCTGTAATTGCCAAGGATATTCCCAGCTCATTAAAGCCCGCCCAAGCCTCCAACGCAGCCACTATAACTCAGCGCGTCTAGTGGACGTCATCCTTATCGATAGCCCACCCACTCAACGCGGGCCTGAGTCGCGTAAAGTACCCCCTATAGTGCTCTGCACATCTCCCCTACAAATTATGCTCAGTCCCCTAAATTTACAGCACCACCCCACTGAAGCAAACTGCACAAAAACGCCAACGCCAAAAATCACGGATGCGCGCAAAGTACACCTTTTACGCTTGGCCGCGTTCCCGCGTGAGTGGAGCGGGTCACCTCTTAAATACCTCCCACCACCAAAAAAGGCACACCACGCACACACACACGACTCTTGCTCACTTCTTTGATCCGACTCTTCCTACAAAACATCTTTTCCTCGAAAAGTTGCTTACCACGGTCTTTTCATCTTCAAGACCTCATCATCAACTTGTTCTATCACCTATTGCAACGAGTCCCTGACCAACTAGACCGCCTTTCGTGTCGTCATCCATCGTTCCACCGAGACTCGATCTTTCATCACGACTTTTCGTCACAAAGGATTAAAAAAAGAAAGGAGGAAAATACCAAGATTGACTCTTCTCAAATTGGAACCGGTATTCCAATACAGATCTTCACGCGTGTTGGTCTCTCACCTTGTCGCTCTGGACGCGATCTAGTCCAATACTCGACCTCGACCTTTGACATCCTCGACTTTCTTTCACCACGATACGAATCATCCAATATGGACTCTCTCGGTTCATCACCACGAAAAGGCATCTCTGCCTCGCCTACTCTTCCAACCATGAGGTCTTGCTCGCTCGCCGGATCTAAGCGTTCCGCTCCGTCTCTTCTCCCGCCCTTTGAGCCTCTATCGTCCTCACCACCAAACCTCCCACGACCCGTGAAGCGACAGAATCTTGGATCTGGCTCGGGAACAGGCCGATCTCGTGCTCACCTCAAGTACCCTACTCCCGTTCCAACGTCGAGCACGGGTATCTTGTCGAGTTCCCCGCCTCAACGGGCCACATCCGCTTCCGAGCGAGCCCCGCTTGCTGCCGTCCCCGCCGTTGAACTGTCGGAAAACGGCGAGACTCTTGTCATGGGTCGATCCTCCAACTCGTCCCACTATCAAATTTCTGCAGACCGTCTCATTTCACGTGTCCACGTCAAGGCTCGCTTCATTGCTGCTGCCAGTCCTCTCGAGCCCAGCAAGATTGAGATTATCTGCAATGGCTGGAACGGCCTCAAGCTGCACAGCCAGGGCCGCACTTGGGAGCTTTTCAAGGGCGACAGCTTCACCAGCGAGACCGAGGGTTCCGAGATTATAATTGACGTCCAGAACTCGCGTGTTCTCGTCCAATGGCCCAAGAAGGTTCATGACCACATTTCTGACGCCACTTGGGACTCTCCTCCCTGCCAATCTCGTGCTCAGGCTATTTTCCAGTCTTCTCCTCCCCGCCGAGCTTCTCGTATTGCATCGCCCGAGAGCCCCACGCCTGCCAGCCTTTCCAGCTCTCGTCGTCTCCAGGCTTTGCTACCTGGACAGCGTGACATTGAAATCTACGAGGATGATGCCGATCATGGACTGTCGGACAAGCTCGATTCCTCCAGCATCAACGTCAGCATGTGCACCGACGTGACTGCCAGCTTCAGCAGTGAAGTCAGCGATGAAGTTGAAGAGAACGACCCTGATGAGGAGAACGATCCCATCATCCACTCTTTTGGTCCCTTTGGCGCTAACATTTCTTGCCGGTTGGCTTCGATAACTACAAAGTCTCCCAAGCTCTTCAAGGGTGCCAAGCGTGCTCTTCACAGCGACGTCGCTTCTGATCTTTTCGCTCCTCGCCAGATCCCCACTGCTCCCCAATCTCCACGAAAGCAGCCCACCAGGACAGAGTCTCCTCTCTCTTCACCCCCTCGCATCTCTTCTCCTACTCCTACTCCTACTCCTGAGACCAAGATGACTTTTGAGACCAACCCTGCCGTCGCCAACCATGTCGTGAACCAGCTTGCTTTCTCGCGTCTGTCTTCGACTCCTTTGTCCACCATCATGGCTCATCTCCCTGTCGAGGAGAAGCGAGATATTACTAGAGATGATCTCCGCGATGTCATTGAGAGCACACCCTGCATTGGCATCATCAAGCGCCAGGGCAAAGATGCTGCTGGCAAGCCCCTTGAAAGCGAGTACTACTACGTTCCTGAACACGACGACGACCAGCAGCGACGCCTTGCTGTCACTGATGGTCTCCGCAAACCCAGTCTCCGAGCTTGTCGCAAGCAGCACAAGGTTTGTACCCCATCACTTGACAATACTCTCAAAGCTAACAATAACAGCAATACTACTGGAAGCGACCCAAGACCCCTTAATTCACCCGCCTTTACGTACATACGAATTTTCACTCCGAGAAATGAGTTTACGCAGCTCTCGATGACAAAGTTTATTGTTCTTTTTCTAATTATTCGGTGGTGGATGTCTGTTTTTGCTGTATACCCCCATTTTTATCTCTTCCCCCATTGTTTGTTGTTATTTTATTCTTTCTTGATTCACGGTGTGCTCTCTCTCAAACTGCATAGCATGGGCGTATAAAGTGTTTCTGCATGATGGAGTTGAAAGGGAACAGGGTTGGACCATCAAAAAGGAAACCAAAGTATGCTTTGTGTGGAAATGAGGCATATAGATAAATGTTTGGAGCCTGTCAGAAAAGGCAAGGAAAGGAATGGGTTAGCGTTTGTTTTGATGGATGTATGACATTGTAACAAAGACTAAACGCAATGGAAACTATTACTATTAATTACCCCTGTTGATCATGATGTCTTGACTATTCATGTGAAGATGGTGATGTCGTTGGTGGATGATGTGATGGATCATGAGGTCCAATTGGAGTCTAGATTTGATGTAGGGTGATGATGATTCCACCAACGAACGAGTAGTCAACCTGAAGATTGGGATACCCCAGAGTGTCAATTGGTGTGTAGTACTCCGTAGTCGGTTTGTTTATGCGAGTAAGACGTACTGCATCTTCAATTGCATCCGGAGTCTACTGCTCAATTCCTCAACTCATACAGAATGCATTGTAACCACCTTGTTACATCAAACCAGTCTACTTTAGTGGGTAGCAGAAACATTGACCTCTACGCTTTAGGCTATAAAAACGAATAGCCTAAGAAGTATAATCCAAGTAGCAGAAACTGACCTACTAATTTTGTCTCTTATGCCTCTGTACTCTGGTGACTCCCTCACAAATGCATCCATCCGTCCGTACATAACTAATCCCTCACACCTCACTAACAAAGCACACGATCAACATCCCTCTATTCGATCCCCAAACTCTAAAAACCCCGATAATGTCACGCCTCAGCGTCACCCTCAATTAAACAATTTCCCCCTCCATCAGGCCACTTTTTCGCCACCTCTAACCATGCATGTGAAGCTGAAGAGGGGTTACGATGATGAGCTTGTGCATGAGATTTTGTTTATAAATAAGAGCTTTGTCTCTGGAGGAAGGAAGGAGGGAGGGGTTTTAGTGCAAGACATTGATTTGAACTATAGCAACACTGTTCATACCAACTACAGTAAACAACCTATAAAAAGACACATCAACTTACACAACATCTGCATAACACCATCGATATCATCAACAACCTACATCAACATCATCAACTACCCACAGTATCTTCATCATGGATCGTCAACCAACAGCCATATCAACTGCAACCCACACTTCTCCCCCATCCGAAGGTACACAGCACAAACTCGTCATTCTTTCCAAGCTGACGTCGAAATTTGCAGCTCCAACTTCCCCATCCGCTCAAGCTGGTGCCGACCGTTGCATGCGCCACACAAATAGCTGGACACCTTCATTTCAGCGTCGACAGAGCTGGAGCCCTGAGGAACGAAAGCATGAGATGCACATGGACAAGATTGGCCAGGTCAATACGGGGCCTGGATTCACAGAGCGTGACGGTGCGTAAGTGATGGCAATGATGAATGGAGGAGATAATGGCATTGGGGCAACAACAATGGGATCAAGGTGAAAGTTGTACTACCAAAGCTGCAATGACAGCACAAGAATGATACAAAGCAATAATGATCGTGTTTATTCGTAACTATATAATGTGAAAATGATATGCTGAGGTATCTTGACTCCAAAGCTCCATGTTATGCATGCGTACTTGCGCATCCCTCATAAACCCACAAAAGAAATAATCGCTTGGGGGTGATATCAATCTTGGTCTCAATCGCTGCCCGAAACTCCAAAACAAATGAATAACCCGTAGACGCTTTGCTTGAGCTACAGCCCCGGAAACAGCAAACATTGGAGCTGCGCATAAATCCCATCATCGTCGGGGAACTAGACCTGTCGGGTCTGCTTAGTCTCCGGTCTTATTCCCTTGGTACTCAAATATTCCACCAAATTGGCCGTTGCAAAGGCTCCTCCTGTAATACCAACAGTTCCCAAAAGAACCTTGCGACCCAATCCCATCTTCTTCTTGCGTTCGTCATAATTTCTTCGACGTCTGGAGCTCTGGGATGTCTCTCCGTCTGTGGTAGGATAGACTCCGCCGAGACGGAACAGCTCATCAAGGGGATCAAACCCAGTGTCCTCCGACAGTGGTCGGACTTGACGGAAAACAAGCATCTGGCGGCCACCTGAAACCACTTCATAGCCTCGTTTCTCGAGGGATGTAACAAATGGCAAGAACTTGGCAGGTTCTGCTAAAAGCAGAAGTGCCGCAGGAAGGGACATCGGGGGTTTGTTGTCGTCAACGTTTGACGTGGTTTTCGCCACGTTCATCATCTTTGAAGCCGGATCGAAAGCGAGTATCGTGTATGAAGCAGCGTTGGGCACCTCAGTCTTGGGGGACTCGGACTTGGGCTCGTAGTGTTTCTCCCAAACAGGCAGAGTCGAGCTACCACACTCTTCCGAATAACTAGTCTGTAACCCTTGAAGCTCGTGTGAATAAGAATCCTTGTGCACCTTGCCTGACCGATCCAATGCTGGTTGAAGTCTCGTTCCCTCCACTGGGAAGCTCTCGTCCATAGATGCAAGCTCCTCGTTGTCTTCAATGGCAGTTGTGACCTGTTCCCCAGATGACCCGTTGTTGTTTGGTAGCAGTGTTGACTTGGATGACGAGTTACTCTTGCTCCACGATGCCGCAAACTCTTCTGGAAAGTCTCGAGCATAATTGCCGGTCAACGTACGCCCAGATTTGAGAATGCTGGTCTCTTGGCTCTTGATCCGTTGGCTGTTTTGGTGAGCTCTACGTAAAACAGCAGCTCGGATCGTCTCGGCACTTCCGGAATCGTCCATTCGGACGTTAGTTTCCATAGAGTCTGGAATAGACCTGTTCGGGGTTCCACAATAAGCATTTGATGTTGAGTCCGGGGATGTTTGGGAACCTGCCTTGGAATCGAACTCTCGGAGGCCGCGGGCGACTTCATCCAGAGGGATTGACATATTACCATTTGGTTCGTTGTGGTGAATTGCAGTATACTTGTGCAAATCCTGGTAGACCTGGGAGGCTTCCTCGGGGTGAACGGGGTATGCCTGAGCCTGTGAAACAAACTCGGTTGGTCTGTAGCTGCCAAGATCCGTGTAGGCCTTGGTCAACTCTTCAGGATGGACATGCTGTCGAGTGGTCTCTTCGTAGCCAGCAGAAGGATACTCGTGCAGATCCTTGTACTGCTTGGTTTCGTTGACCTGGGGCGCATCGTTCTCAAAAGAAGCGTAAGCATCCAAATCAGCATATTGCTTCGAGGTCTCTTCAGGGTGAACGCGGGGAGCAGCGTCGGCATTCGCATAGTGACGATATCCTGGGAGATCCTTGTACGCTTTGGAAGCCTCCTCGGGATGAATGCGTGAGATTGGGGGAGACAAGTCCCGAGTTGCATAGAGCCGTGTATCTTTGTAGGACTTGGACTTTTCCTCAGCGGTAGGACGTCTCAGGCCGTCAGGCTCATTCCATCTGACAGCACCATACAAGTGAAGATCATCATAGTTCTTTGACAACTCTTCGGGGGTGAGTTTCCGGAGACCATCAGGTTCGTTCCAGCGAATAGGTCCGTAGAGGTGAAGATCGTCGTACTTGCTTGCAAAGTCCTCGACCGGAGCATCGACCTTGGAGGCCAGAGGCTTACCTCGCATGGTGGTGTCGAGCTGAGCCTTCGCATGAGCCTTTAGGGCCGCTTTGCTAGCCTCGAACGGGTTCTTGTAATTGTCCAAATCGTCGTACTTCTTAGACTCTTCCTCGGGAGTTGAACGACGCAGACCGTCAGGCTCACTCCATTGGACTGGTCCGTAGGAGCCAATATCCTTGTAATCCTTGGAAGTTTCCTCTGCTGTGCGCTCACGGAGACCATCTGGCTCGTTCCAGTAAACTGCCTTGTACTTGTTGAGGTCATCATAGTCTTTGGACGATTCTTCAGCAGACTGCGCTTTGAGACCATCGGGTTCGTTCCAGTAAATTGGCTTGTACTGGTCCAAATCTTGGTATGCCTTTGACCTTTCCTCTGCTGTCAATTGGCGTTGGGCAAGGGGGCTGTCGATATTGGATGAAGAGTACTTGTCAAGATCGTCGTATTTCTTGGAGTCTTCTTCATTGGTCGGCTTTCGTTGACCATCGGGCTCATTGTGCTTGACAGGCCCATATTTATCGAGATCATCATATTCGACAGCCTGCTCCTTTGTAGATGTGTCGTCGATCTCTGGTTTATACTTGTCGAGGTCATCGTACTTTGGTTCGGCAGATTTAGACTTTTCCACATCCTTGACAGGCTTGTACTTGTCCAGGTCATCGTACTTCGGGGCAGAGTCAGCTTCCGCGGTCGCCTTGACAAAGTCTATCGGTTTATAGGCTTCCAGGTCATCATGTCGTGGTTTTGGGGCTGTCTTGGGAGTTTTGGGAACTCGACGATTTGTGATAGGGTCGATAGTGGTGTCTTCGTTATATACATTGCCGGCAGTCTTTTCGTTTGGACGTAGGCCAGCGAAGTGGTGACCATTGGTCAATGTAGCTTTCCGAATATTGGCTTTATCGTCACCACGAAGTAAGTGGTCGATAGCACTTCTTTCTACGTCCTCGATGCCTGCCCCAGGTCGAGCACCAGTAAGGTCGTCCAGCCATGCCTTGAGTTGCTCGGCACCAATGAACTTGCTTGCATCAGACTGGTTGAAGCCCTTCATAGCTTTCCTGAATGCAACTCTTGATCGATGCTCCCAGGAGATATTGCGAGTCAACGAGGCGGGTTGTTGTCTGGAACCATGTGTGCTTCTGTATTCGGAAAGTGTGGGCGACTCAAACGCAGAAGAGAAACTTCTGTTGTTGCATCTTGGTTGTAATGAGACAGTAGAGCGTAACACGTCCGAGGCATGAGGTCGACTCTGGAGGAGCCTCTCGCTCGTCCGGATACGTGTGGCGGCCAGCATCGTGAGATTGAGATATTGTTCTAAGATAAGCTGTCTCAGAGTCAGAACATTGAGCAAGACAAAAAAAAGTGCTGCTTGCGTGCATGCACAATTAAATCATCAACTTACCGGAAGGATATTGAGGCTAAGAGACTCAGTGACGATCCCTGTCTACTGACAAAGGCTCACAGCCCATAGAATGCGTGATTGAAACTGAAGACGTCGGTATCTTGTGAGACAGCAGCGACTAACACAATGATAATTGGACGGATGCGAGCATGAGTTGTAAGCCAAAAGATAACGCGAGACTTGGGAATGAAGAGAGAAACAAACAGGCTACATGAGGGGAACCACGACCTTAAAACAACATGGAGGGAACGGAAGCAGCAAACGACGACACACGATGAGGCAGGGACAACCTGAGGTTCAATAAGCCGGGGAGAAACTAAGTGGGGCCACTGTAAAGTTGGGGGAGTGGAGAGGACATGCCCAAGAAAAGAGGGGATTCAAGGGAAACAGCACTGCAAGATGTGATGCAATTGGATAGAGCTTGGATAAGAGCTAGAGAGGCTTCTTGGTGACGCCGTGATACAGTGACACGAGGAACTGTTGTGACTCGTGTATAACGCCTCTTGTGGCCTGTAGTATTGTGTTTGTACACTCAAACTTTACAAGCAAAGTTATCAACATCTTTAAACACCGCAAACGTGTCTCAAGCCTTAGGCAAAGCATTCATGTCTTACCAGCCTGTAGCAAACTGGATGCCCTGCCCTGCCGGGGTTACAGAGCGTACAACGACCCACTGACCGTCCATTTGCGGGGGAGTCGGCGTCAAACCCGAAGCGGCAAGTGGACGATGTCCCGCTCGTGAACAGCCGTTGACGTCAAGCTCGCAGATGCCCCTAAGCCTCCGCTGAACAACCATGATGGGTACACTTTTCACCGAGAGATCTTGTAACTACAACTTGGTTAAAAGTTCAACTTTGTTACAGTAACGTGTAGCTATCGTGAATACCAGAAACGGTTACTTCGTTATTCGGGGGTCGATCTCCAAACTCATCAATGGCACAACTCCTGAGGCAACAAGGATTATGTCCTCGGCTTATCAGAGACTTGGCTAGGGTCTTGTGGCTTTGAACCCCTAAGACATGCAGACTCAGGGCCAACGGAAGCAGCAGGCATTGAACACAATACGGCTATTGAAACGGAAAGACAGAAGCGGACAAACAGTATCCGGCGTTGACTAACCCATTGAGTACTGTTCTTATCACGCCAGTCGGTGTTCTGGACCGTCTCCGATAAACAACAAAACGGAAGACCGTATTTGTTTGTTGTCGGATTAAATGGCGCATGCGGCGGGATTGAACAAGTCAATTATCCTCGTACCACCGTGTCCAATCGCAGGATGACTGAGCCTTGTTCACTGAAACCAGGGACAAGTGACTATCACATGCAGCGACGATCCATTACCAAGCAGTTTAACAGGTCAAGCCGTCAGCATTCTTTGCTTTCTTTTGTCAAAGTGTGAAGCGGCAGGTTAACGTTAGCTCTTTGTTGCGTAGATGTTTCTTTTGCATCAGTCTATACCCCGACACACGAGCAACTCTCAGTGAGTTCCACGCAATGGAAGCGAGTGCTAGTGGAATTGCCAAACTTGGCGTTTCTAAGTCGACGATTCAAGACCAAGACCTGGGATGATTAGGGTTCAATCGGCTAATTGGATATTGGGTTAATCGCTACGTGTAGGATAACACGAAAGGTGCCCCCTTAGCGTAAGCCCCTGTAAGCGAATTTAAAACGCTTAACCCACTCTAAATTCGCTTACAGGGGCACCTTTCGGGTTACCCTACGTTGCTGACGTTGAACAGGTTATATCAGCAAAAGCTTCATTACGCTGAGTAGGCACCTTGATTCTCAGGTCAAACCACTTGTCTCACAATACGGTTAATAATTTCCACCTCGAGACGACTGGACCATATGTATTTTACTTGAGATTCACTTCCCCAATAACCAGATTCTCGACACGATACTTTGCTCCCATCGTCGTGATCCGCAGCTGGTGACTGGAAGGTTCGGCGTGAGTCAAGCGAGCGGCAACAGTGTCTTCGGCGAAGGTTTAATGGGCAAGGTTCACAATGTACAATTCAAGAATAAATAGAAAACTCCAATCATTATAAATAAAAGGATCTTCAAATCTTCAAATCTTCAACCTTAACCGTATCATTATTAATTTTCTTCATCGTTTTTTAAGTGAGGTTCTTCAGTGGAACGACAGGACCCCCACTAAACCAACCAGGGTCCGTGCTTCCATGTGACATCACTTGGTCCCTCACCACCAAATTTGATATCATCATCAGCTTTCCAAGATTCTGTCAATTTAGAGCGCCATCGAGCGGCACCAGACACGTACATTCCTTTTTGCATTTGTTTCACCTACATACTTGGACTGCATTTTACCGAATCACAACCATGAAGAGGTCACAAGGGAAACCTGCCGGCCGTGGATTTGAAGGACCCCGCTCCGGCTTTGGAGGCTTTGGCACCGCAGCCTCCGGAACCTCCCTGTCGTACCTCGCCGAGCCTCCCTCGTTCTCAGCTGTCTCCGACCCAAATGTTGTTGTGTCATTGAAGAACATATTAAAGAAAGACAGCACCACCAAGGCCAAGGCACTCGAGGAGCTATTAGCTCATGTTCAAGCTCACCCATTTGAGAAGGATGGCGGGGTAGAAGAGGGCATCCTGGACGTTTGGGTTAGTAGAAAGCATACTATAGGGATGACAGTAACTTATACTCGGCAGGTCCAAATATACCCTCGCACATCAATAGACAACTCACGTCGAGTCCGTGAACTTGCGCATAATCTTCAATTCGAGCTTATGAAGTCTGCGCGCAAGAGATTTGAGCGTCATCTACCAAAGATCGTCGGCGCATGGCTTGCCGGTCTGTACGATCGCGACCGTGTGGTAGCTAGAGCTGCTAGCGATGGTCTAACCCCATTTCTCAACACCCCTGAAAAGGTCATTGCGTTTTGGAACAAGTGCCAGGCCCAGATCCTTGACTACGCCATTGATGCTATCCAGGAAACGCAAGATACTCTCAGCGACGAACGCTCTACGACAGCCGAAGACGCCGAGGCCAAGTATTTTCGAGTTGTTACTGCCAGCTTATCTCTTGTTTTGGGTCTACTGCAAAAGGTCGAGCAAAGTAACCTGGAGAAGCTGCAATCACGATACGATGACTATTTCGCGGAGGAAAGCGTCTGGAAGACAATCACCTACAACGACTCGGCAGTCCGAAAGACTGTTTGCCAACTTCTCTTCGCTTCGATCGAACGAAAGCTACCGTATGCCGACGACACAAAGGTCAAGCAGGCCTTTATCACAGGGGGTCTCAAGACCAACCAGGCTGGTTCAGCTTTGGAGTATGTGCGAGCATTGACAAAGATGACACAAAGGTACCCCGATGTTTGGTCCACAGGAAAGGTCACCACCGGACCAAAGTCACCTCTGGGTAGACTACAAGCCTTCATCTCCAAGGGATCGCAGGGAAGCCCGCCAAAGTTTTGGGAATATCTGGACCAATTGTTGATGATTCTGCCATCTGACCTGATTACGCCCGAGGTTGCCTCGCAACTTTTGTCATCTCTCAAGTCAGGAATCACACATCGCGAAGAACCACGAACTAATACCTCATTCGCATGGAAGTGCTTCATCGATACCGCCAAGCGACTACTCAAGAACCTACCCGCCGACGACCAATTACCCTTTGTCCAGGAACACCTCTTCCCTCTCATCGAGCAATTCCTTTTCTCGGTTTCGGAAAAGACTGTCGCCATTCCCATGGGTCCGAATGCTATTTCTGTACTTGTGGAAGCCTACATCGCCACTGTTCAAGCCTCTCCATCTGTTGTATCTGCCTCCGAAGAGGAATGGAACCGACTCGCTAGCATCTTTTGTGCCAAGATTTCCGGATCCCTACCTGAAGTGTCTCGAGAGTACCAACAGTCCCAGGAAAAGATTTCAGAGGAAGGCCGACGATGGTTTGGTCTGGTTGGCCAGATTGAGGACAAGATAGCCGAGTCAGACGCCGTCCCGGACCACACAGCTGAGCCTTCTCTCAAGGCCATCAATCAGTGCATCACTCTTTTGGAGAGTCGCAACCTGAAGCCATATGGCGCGGCGCGCATCATTGAGTACGCTCTAAGCATGTCGCCTCGCCTCTTCCATGATGATGGTATTACAAGGCTCTCAGCATTCTTCACTTCAATGGCTCGAGACGATGCTGCCAAGGCCATTTCTTCACCTTCTTCACGCTATCTCCTCTCTTCTCTTCACTTACTTGGTTCTGTGTCTACACAATTTGCACCTATCTGGAACTCTTGGGTTGAAGCAGTGCTTGATCTACCATCCGAACCAGCACGCGACGCCGCTCTTGCATCTCTCATTTCCAATGACAGAGGAGCTGTCCTTGCCAAGGGTAACATGGACTTGCAAAAGCACATCATCGGCCAAGCTGTGCTACTTGCAGTTGGCAACAGTAACGATTGGGAATTGTTGGAGGCTGCTGTTACATATCAGACTCTAATCGACAGCAATTACCGTGAGCTTGTGCAAGCCCTGGTTGAAATTCTCGAAAAGGACCCCCAAAAAACAGCGTCCACACTTCAAGCTTTGGAGATTGCCGCCAAGGGCCGACCCGAACTATTCTCTCGAGACGATCGCGTCCATACAACTTTGGTCGCACTTCTCTTGGGTCTCTCTGAGCTCGATGACTCTGCGATTTCCTCCAAGGCCACTGCCATCCGTACTCTGCTGGACGGTCATACGGATGGCAAGTTGCCCGTTGTTGCCGTCGTTCAAGCTAACCTCGAACGAGCGGGAACACAATCTCTAGAGTAGGTTGCCCAATCTGTACAGTTGATCAAGCTAACCCATTCACAGCATCGACACATTGGTTTCCCAAGCACAGAGTGCCGCCTCTAGCGATATCCCATCCGAGGAGCTCTTCCCAAGCACCAACGTGTGGATGAAGGAACTTGCACCATTCCTAGAGCTGTCAGTGAACCCGTCACTGTCCATCACCAACAGCACCGGTGGCGCTTCTGCATTAGTAAAGGGAACACCTCGATCCACGCCGCTACGAGTTCACCGAGACAGAAAGGGACGTGCTATTCCCACACGAATGGCTCTTTATGTGTCACGTCTATCCGAAAAACTCCCGCTATCCCAACTGCCAAAGCCTTTCCAACTTGAGCTTCTCTACCTTCAATGCTTGACCGTACAGCTGATCTCTGACCAAATTACTTGTACGGAGGAGAACCGACTATGGCAAACCCTTAAACATTCTGAAGCAAGTGCTCAAGCTGAAGATTTTGTCTCCAAGACGCGTGGAGTCCTAAACGATCTTGCAACCGACGCTAAAGTCTGGAGCGACTCGGCTGAGGAAAAGCCAATCATCCAAGAACTGATCGACCTATTAACCGAGCACTCAAAAGACTTGACCCCCAGAGGTCTATACAGTGCAAGGGCACTCAGTGAACTTGTTCAATTCTTGGCAGAGGCACACGGTGCATCATCTGCTTTCGAGGATGCTCTTCTAAAGCCCGACATCCTCAAGGTTGGCCCCGCGACAGTCCTACCCGCGTCTGCCATCATTGCCGGGTTTGGCGAGACGCTTCAACCATCCAAGGCTGCCAATAACTTCTGCAATAAAGTTGTAAGCGAGATTGCGGGCGCCAAAACCGAGAGCGACAAGACCCTGATGACTCTTGTCCTGCTTTCATCTTGTGCTCAGATTTACGAGGCGGGCGAACTGCCTGTGGCTAACAACCGAATCGTATTTGCTGTTCGACAGATTACTTCATGGCTTGATGAGCCCGAAACCTTGAGCCCTGCCCTTTGCGCCGAGATCTGCCGTTCTCTCAACAAGCTGCTCCCATGCATGAAGGATGTCTATGGTTCTTACTGGGAAAAGGCAATCGAGTTTTGTATTTCGCTATGGAACCGCGCCCACGAATTTGAACTCGACGAAGCCCTACCATTCATCCACTCTTCGCTGAAGCTATACAAGACTATCGAATCTCTTCCCGAACCCAACGACGATCTTGAAGATGCCCTCAAGGAGTTTGCTGGTGCTAAGCCTAGAGCTTTAATCGAGCTCCTGCGACTCCCTCGGGAAACCACTTCTCAGCCACTGGAGATTGTGGATGCTATGCTTTGTAGGGAAGTCGAGAAGATTTCCGTTCGTCAAGTCCCTGATCTTTCGGATATCTTTGGTCTGGTGGCGTCGGATTCTCGCGATATTCAAACAGCTGCGTACAACCTTCTCCACAAGGCTCTTCCTGAGCAGCAACAGCAAAAGTCGATTGACGCCATGTTGGACAAGACAGGTATGTGCAAGACTTGTGCAATTGATTCACCTACTAACGTGTATAGATGCTCGATTGCCTGACGAACTTTTGTCTCTTCTACTCGACGCTCCCACACTCGAAAAGTACTCGGACGAAATGCTCGCAGAGTTTCCTTCGTCCATCCGATCATACCTCTTATCCTGGAAGCTCGTATTCGATGCTTATTCCACGTCGTCGTTTAAGATTCGCGGCGACTTTAACGAAAACCTCAAGCAAGACAATTACGTAGCGCCATTACTGGACTTTATGTTTGATGTCCTGGGACATTCGGCCGCGCACCCCCTCAAACTCGAAAAGATCAACCTTTTGTCGGAACACATTCAGGATTACGACGTCAAGCTGGCAGAATCAGAGCCTGAAGAGAAGAACATGCAATGGTTATTGGTCCACATATTTTATCTCCTACACAAGTACACTCCTGGATTGTTCAGAGCGTGGTACATCGACTGTCGCTCCAAGCAGACACGAATTGCTGTCGAATCCTGGACAACCAAATACTTTTCGCCTCTCATCATCGCAGATGCACTCGACGAGGTGCAGCAGTGGGCTGATACCCAGGAACCACCCGCCATGGACGAGCAGGAACTCGCTGTACGAGTCGCTCGCGCCGCCCGAGAAATTATAGCCGGCTACGAAGTCGACGAAAGCCAGGCCGCCATTTCCATCAAGATTCCACAAAACTACCCCATCGAAAATGTCGTCGTGCAAAGTCTCAACCGTGTCGCCGTCAACGAGAAGAAATGGCAGAGCTGGATCATGACTACACAGGGTGTCATTACCTTTTCCAACGGCAACATTATCGACGGTCTACAAGTGTTTAAGCGCAACATTATCGGTGCCCTCAAGGGCCAGAGCGAGTGTGCCATTTGCTACAGCATTATTTCGACGGATAAGCGCATGCCGGATAAGCGATGCACGACATGCAAGAATTTGTTCCACAGGACTTGTTTGTACAAGTGGTTCCAGAGCAGTAACCAGAATACTTGCCCGCTGTGCCGAAACCCTATTGACTACTTGGGTGCTGATACACAAAAGAGACGTCAGGGTTAGTTGAATAGTTGGTTAGAAAAAGAAAGTTTGAATTGTCGCTATACTTTACTCAATGTCTGGACGGTCCCACGCCTGCTTATTCATTCTACATCTCCGTGTCCCCGTCATAATCTGTCCGATCCATTGCCGTATCGTCTTCGATATTTGAGATGTCGATACTCATCATTTCCATCGCCTGTGCCGCATCTCCAGCATCGCTTGAGTAATAGTCGTCATCGGTAGTCATCACTTCATCTCCATCCTCGTCCGTAGAACTCTGCTTAGGGGTCGCTGTAGCAGGCAAGATAAAATATCCCCTTTGCGCGGGCTCGTCAGTCATCACGAGGTCTTCCCTCGCCATATCAGGTCCCCATTGCTGACGCGGGCGAGCCGAGGGGAGAAATGATGGATTGGGGATTTTGGTGGGCAGAAACCAGACGGGAGTGTGGTTATGGTGGTGACATTCCAGAAAGTATTTGTGCCAAAATAAATGACACTGGTAACACAGGTCTTCATGCTGTTGTATCGTTGCAGCCCCAACGGAAAGATTATCATAATTGAAGCCAGCGGGTATATCAGTATTACTCGTAGACGGAGGGAGTGTGATTACTTACCAGTAAACATTGTGTCGTTTATTTGTGTTTGTAGCGAAATGAGTGTTGGTTGATTCACAAGAATTGATGATGGAGGAAGAAGATCAAGGCAGTAGATGTCTTGGAAATTAGAAGTAGTAGCTCTGAGATGATACCTGGTTCTGACTTTCCATTGTCCCCTTCCCCTTATATACGCAGGCGCATTCAACAGATCAAGCCCGGTTTAGATTCATCATAATATCCTAAAACTTGATTGCTAACCTTTTCATTTTATAGTTTCGCAAAGACTTTATGTTCAAGGGCCTACAGACAGTCATTTATTGACGCAAAAAAAAATTAAACAAAAAACTTACCTGAGTGGAAGTTAGTCTTTGGCCATCATACCGCACAAGCGACGACACGAGATCTATAAAGTTAGGGTTCACATTGGGTAGAAGCTCCTGCCAACTTTGACCTGGGAAGCTTGTCCAAAGCTCGAAAGGAGCAACCTTGAACCTTTTTGCTTCGGGCCATGTCTGAGGTGTTGGTGTGCCAATAGTTTTGAAGATGCTTAGAATGAGACCGAGCTGATTGCCGTCTTCGTGAACAGCACGAGACTCGAATATTGGGGTAGGAGGATCGCGAAGAACTTCTGTCAGCATGACTCCTAGCCCCCACATGTCGACTTCCGGACCATAGGACTTGTTACCAAAGAGTACATCTATGGCACGGTAGGGGCCCGTCCCGATATCGAGAATCTTATCGTCGGCTGGCTCTGAGCTAATTGACAGCTCGGGATGCCACGCTGTTCCAAAGTCGGAGAGATATGCTGGACCTGTGAGAGAAGAGAGGAGGATGGCGGATGGTTTGATGTCTCGGTGTATGATGCCTTGTGTATGTATATCCTTTAGACCTTGTAGTATGTCTTGGAAGATTGAACGCAAAGAGCCTAGAGGTAGAGGCCCTTGAGCGAGAACATCGGCTAGAGTATATGGCATAAAGGGAAAGACGAGGACGAATCGCTGTTCCTGGTCTCGAAAGGTGTCGAGAAGGGGAATACATGGTGATCGTAGAGTCTTTAGTATCTTTGCCTCGCGCTGAGGATTATGAGGTTCAATGTCCTGGTACGTCACGATAACCTTGAGAGCTTTGTCGCCTGACCGGTAAACCTCTGAAGTGACACCTTCTGACACGGGTCGGCAGTTTTTATATGACCCAATCCTAATGCCAGAGTCGATCTCACTCTCTTGTTCCTGCAACGGGGGTGTTGGAGTTGATGTCGGTTGGCAGGCGAGATTATACTCTTCCTAGGCCTTGTCAGCGGTTCCGTGAGTTCTGGACCGCTACATGCATACCTGAGTAGAAGAGATTTGGTAGGCGGCCTGTTCAATGGCGATGGCCTCACTCATGCTAGAAGCAGAGAGGGAGGTTTGTCTAGGAGGTGTTAGTCGTGTTGATGGATGCAAGGGTTTTAGTTACATCTTTTGGATTGTCTCATATCGTTGAGACATGGATAGAGCTGCTTTCCATTCTGGGAGTGACATGATCGATGAGGTGTATCTGTGTACAACTTGCAGGGTTCTAATTGTTGCAAGTCAAAGGATTTGGAAGAGTCTGGAGCATGACGATCAAATTTCCGGTAAAGATCAGCCCTTTGACCAGGATGTCTCAGGTTTTTGGTTTTGGTTTCTGTTAGAAAAGAGGCCCACAACTTTCATAATTCAGAAACAAGGACAAGGAAACAGGGGGTGATTTATGCCGTGAAAAGTATGTATAACCTAGCAATAGAGGTTAATGTCAAATGTTTATTTATATCACGATCCATTGGCGTTATCCATTGGTGTTTATATCAAACGTCCAATATTTGACAGCTACCTACCTATTAATTAATGAGGTCATGTTTATTTTGTCCTCGTGATTTTTGGCGGATACTAAAACTAAACGCGACCAACCACCAAACGTTGCTTATTGCCTTCTCCACCATCCCTAAATCGAGCTACCCCAGCCCAGTCCAACCCAATTCAGTACCAACGCCAGCCCTGTCTTGTCTTGTCTTGTCTCTGCCAGCCTCTTCTCTCCTCTTTTTACTTTTAACTTGAACTTGGTCCCTTTAGCCGTTGTCACTCCCAGCCAAGGTATTTTACTTTAACGGCTTCTTCTCCCTCCAACCTCGAGTCGCCTTGGATCTCGACACTTTTACCATTACCTCTCCGAATCATCCGATTACCTACCATCGTCATTGTTTACCTGACGTACCTCCGAGGCCTACGTACATAACTGAAGCTCCTACAGTCCCTCCGAATCTCGACCGAAACCCCTCTCAACGACCGCAATGCGCATCACCTCTTGGAGCGTTTAATACCATCATTAATGCATTGCTCTCTCGTCCGCACATATATATAATTTTAATATCCTTTTGCGCCGTTCATCATGGAGGATATGGCAAGGGCCGAGTATCCCGCCATGCTGGTAAGTCCCTTTTCTCCATTGGCATCGTTATGAGCGACAGGAAGACCAATGGAATCGCTGCTTGATCGAGTTCGACTGACTCCTTTTGCGCATATAGGCAGCTCTCCAGCCCGGCCAGGCGGTTCAAACTCTCACTGAACGAATGAAGCGCATGACCCGTGTCAACAACGAAGTCGCCGACTGGCTCCAGGTACGACACGAACAACAGCCAAGCATCTCGTGGACATCCCGCTAATCAATTCCAACAGGAGCGTCGTCGCGTGGAGGATCAATACGTCCAGGGTCTAAAAAAGCTCACCCAATTCAAGGTGCCAAATGGTCAATCGGAGCTTGGGTAAATCCACCATTTCGTGGCATGGGTCGCAATATGCTTACAACTGTTGTAGTGTTTTCCAGGCGCCATGGAACCGAATTATCGACTCGACTGAGAGCATTGCCCATGCTCACCATCAGCTCGCCGATCGCATCGAGAAAGATATCGAGCACCCTCTACGAAACTTTTCCAGTCGAAAAGACTTTCAAAACATGAACACCATGTCTAATAACTTGTCCACCATGGCAAAGGACCTCGATGAATCACAGAACGCTGTCGACAAACTCACTAAGAAGGGGGGTCGAGCAAACACTTCCAAGGTCGAGAGTGCTACATCCAAGCTTGAATCTGCTACTGGGCAATGGGAATCACAGGCACCTTTCATCTTTGAGTCTCTCCAAGCTCTTGATGAGTCGCGTGTCAACAACCTGCGAGATCTTCTCACCCAATACCAGACTCACGAGTCCAATTCGGCCCAGCGCGTACAAGAGAATGCTATGGAAACATTGGCATTGATGCTCGAGATTAATACCGAAAAAGAAATCGAATCTTTTGTGCATAGGGCTACTGCTGGCAAGGCGAAGCTTCCGACCCGAAACTCGACTCGTCAGTCATCGTTTGCTGGCACCACACCTTCGACGCCAGTACCTCCAAGCACTGCCGATAGCACCAATCTGCCGGCTCAAAGCGCTCACACAGCGTCTCCTGCTCCAGTTACAGCCCCGACTTCTTCCCACGCTGACGACGATATGAGCGAGACTTCAATGCCTCAGGAAAAGCCAGGTATGTCAATTGGCAGGGTAACAATGAACCAACTAACAGAATACAGGAGGCAAACTGCGCCGTCTTGGTACCATGTTTGGTGGCCGTAGAAGGCAGAGCATGCACGCCGGTTTCGGTCAGCTTTCTCCTGGAAAATTGGGACCTAGCTTTGGAAGATTGGGAACGAGCCACAGCCAAAACGATCGGGGCCCTTCTCCCAGGGCCTCTTCCAACAATCTCCAAGAGCACCAACGATTGTCGTCTCTAGCAGAAACCCCTGATATGCCGCGGGTACCCGATGGCGAGAACGATACACCCAAGCCGGACGCGCACGAGAATACGAACGGAACGTCGCACAATGAAAATCTTATGGACAGCCCGATTCCACAGTCGGCTGGAGGCACCGTTAACGGCAATCACGAAATTGACCTGTCAAATGTCCAGCCACCTCCCGGTCCTCCACCGTCGCACAAACAAGAGAACCCGGCGCCGCAAAACGCAACCAAGGATTCTGACGGATTCAACGTTCCACCCCCTATGAACGACCCTATTTCGGAAGCTCAACGGGAGGCTAAACAAGAGTCTGGCGAGGATCCTGATCAATTGCTCAAGGTCAACATTCAGCAAACACCTGTCGAGGATGAGGATCCTGAGGCCAAGCTGGCTGCCCTTTCAAGCGTCGCCAACAGCCTCAAACTTGGACCGGCCACTCGTCGCAGTGGTACAGTTAGGGGACGTCGTGATGTGCGTCACACCATGTATGTGCCGCCTCCTAATCTACCAGAGAGTGGCACCGATTCCCCTATAAGTGGTCTAGCGGCATCTCCAACCCTTGCACCATCAACATCCAAGGGAAGCGCAATTGCTGCATTGGCGTCCGAGGCTAGCATTGCCGGTACTTCTGATACACAGTCTGTGAGATCTGGTAACTCATTGGGTGGCGGAAACCATCCTCAACACGCTCAAATGACTGCCCCTGGTCTCAACTCGTCCATCATTGAGAGTGTGTCTGCTGTATTTGAGGATGGCGTCATCAAGTCGGCGTCTATTACTGGTGAAGTTGCATTCGTCAACAACCCGAGCGACTCGGGTGATGCTAAGAGTAAGTTGATGTCTACCAAATCTCCTTCATTGCTAACGTATCTAGGCTATGAAACCATCCGAATCAACAACTTTTCGGCCCTTGAGCGCATTGGTCCTAACCGCATCTTTGTACAAAACTCATCTCCCGACAACCACGATCAGTTCAATCTTGATGTGTCTCACCTCACCAAGAATGCCACCGCATTTTCTTATCGAGTATTCTCTGAAGAGGCCGACGTTTCAACATTGGCCGAGCATGCTCCTCTACTCCTAAAGCCCGCATGGAAGCCTCAAGGAGACAAGCTCGGCTTGTTACTGCAATACCAGCTTAACCCGGCTTCCAAGATTACCGCCCCTGTATCACTGCACAACGTGGTGATCGTCGCAAAATACGAGGGCAAATCAAGTGGCGCCCAGACAAAGCCTGTAGGAATCCACCTAAAGGACAAGCACCTCGTCTACTGGCGCATCGGTGACCTCACTCTTACCGCTGAACCTCAAAAGATTGTCTGCCGCATCATTGGCTCAGAAGGTACAGAGCCCAAGCCAGGTCATATCGAAGCTCGATGGGAACTCACAGCCTCGGGCGATCAACCCGTCGGAAGCGGCATCTCCATCTCTCGACTTGATGAGGGCAAGGGCAAAGGCAAGGAAATCTCTGAGGATGATCCTTTCGCCGACGACAGCGCAAGCACAGAACAAAAGTGGGTAGACGTGCCTGTATCAAGGAAACTTGTCAGCGGCAAATACGAAGGACGATAAAACGGTGGGCTTGAATATTACCACGTGCATGGATAGAAGGCCAGAAATACGTTTCTTGGCGGCGCATTGAATAGCGAGCGTAAATGGCTTGTTCGGGGTGAAACCATTTCTTCACTCTTTTTTTTTTTTTCTCCCCTTTGTTCCTAATGTCTCCTTTCTTCTCTTCTATTTTTTTTTTTGTATGCGCATTTGTATGTTTTCTGGACAAAATACAGGATATCTCGCTTGGAGAAAGGTGTTGCACAAATCCGTAGCTATATATCTGGCAGATGGGATCAAGGACTTTTGTCCAAGTATTTTGTTTCATTCGCTACGTCTATATCATCTCTTTCGCTGTTCGTCTGGGAAGCAGAAAAGTTGACCTTGTGCTAAACAACAAGGTAAACTAAGGAGCATACTGGCCTCCTACTTTCGTCTTATGCTACCCTGATACCCCAATACTCCAAAATGACGCTTGCTCCTCCTCTTCATGTAATGCGCTTGGTGATTATGTTCAGTCCGACTTTTCTGACTTGTCGGAAAGTTGTTTTGTCTTGCTCATTTGATCTTTCTTGTACTTGGAGTACTTTTCACCCAAGTATCGCATTGCTCTTGAGATACCACCCGTCAAAAGACCCTTGGCGCTTTGCACTGTACTCGGCCAGTTCACTGTTTGCTTAATGGCTATGCGCACCGTCTCGTGAAGTTTCTGTGGCTCATCGGTGGCGATGCGACGCTCAAAGTCACCGCCTTGCATCTTTTTTACCGCGGTGCCATCATTGTCTGAAGACGCCTTCATGAGCTCGTTGAACTCTCCACGGGGGATTTCGAATCGCTTCTGGTATTGGAAGTAGAGTCGTGATCGGAAGGCTTGAGGCAGGCGTCTAACCATGTTGCCGCGACGTATGGGGTCCATGTCCTGCTGGAGTCCCTTGTTGGGGTCCGGGTTCATGATCCAATCTGTATCGTCGATGCGGCAGGGTCCTGTAAAGTCGACATTGGGAAGCGTCTTGACGAGCGGTGCGTATAACCGGCGGAAGTGAACGATGTTGTTGTCGACAATGTTTGTCACCTTGCTCTTGTTCTCTGTAGGGAGAGCCATACGGGGATCACCTAGATAGCTGAGACCTGCGATGGTGCTGTATAACTCGACTTCTGTAAAGTTGGGAGGTAGAAGGAGTAGAGCGGTTCGTAGAGCGGCGATGAGGTTGTGCTGGTTGGCGAGTCGAACACGAGGATGGTCTCGTAAAATCTTGACAGGCTTTTGAAGGCGGCCAGCAAGATACAAGCTGTCCCAGGAAGAAAGATCATGTACCAGATTGTCGATACTCGTTACGCCGTACTTAATAAGCATACCGTTGACTTCCACGAAAGGGTTGAAGTAGACACCAGCACCCCAGTTCCCCACGCGCGATACAACGCCTGATCCCAAAGACGCAAGACCAGAGTAATGATGACGGTTTTGCTTCATATTGATCGAATGCCAATGCTCAACATGCGACACACCGAAGATAAAGTCCAGCACTTTCGGTGTACCCTTTTGCGACTTGATGAGCGCCTCTGGGGGGTTCGGATGAACAGCTCGAAAGTTGGACTCGGATATACTGGCCTTGGAAGCTGACTGAGGAAAGACACCGGAGCCGTATGCGAAAGAGTACATTATAGGCGCGTTGAACTGTCGCAGCATGAGGCGCAAAGCTTCTTTGAGTTCGTAGTTAATGACCATGTGCTGGTTTGCGCCAAAGAGACGATGCGGAAGATCAGAAAAGCTACTGATCTTTGTGTCGAGATCTTCCCATTCTGTGCCAAAGATGTTGAGCTTGCTGGTATTGGGCTCAGAGGATGCGCTGCTTGCGATGGATTCATCCGAGCTTGCCGAGCTGTCGGTGGAGGGTTTTGACGAGTCGGAGTACCATCGTGGTGTTTGATTCGAAAAGTATCGTTGTGTTGCGTTTAGTTGGCGTGGGAGGAGGCGGGAATGGGAGGGTCGAAGGGTTATGGCTCGGGTCGCGGAGGACTGAAGCTGTTAGAGGGGGGATATGGAGGGGTAGATGGAGCTTACCCTGAGGCCAATTGAGGCCATGGTTAGAGATGTACGGTATGTAGAGGTTCTCAAAGATGTTGATTATCGTGATGAAAGCTATTGATGCGTGAAAGTCGTGGTAGAGAAGCTAGGATATGTCGGTCTCAAGATGCTGGTGTAGAAGCTACCCACGGCTCCATTCGCAGAGTAAAAAGATGGGTCAGACGCTCAATTGACGATACAAGTCAAACGATGGTGACAAACCCTCAACAGCCCCGATATCGAATCGACGTCAGTGGAGCATAATTTTGTAAGCACGATGAATGGTAACTCGGTGATCGTCGGGTCTGACGATATAGGCTTGACCTAGAAGCTGTGAAGCTGTAGAAAATAGATCAAAGTGGGTCACGAGAAGAGGAATGTGGGATAACCAATTGGAGAAAAGCTTCATCATGACGGGACAGGGTCCCCCTCCAGGAACTGCTACGTCACTGGACGATTCGGAACTTGGCAGCTTGGGAGAGGAACGTTTCAGGAACATTCTTAGTGGGATGCGTCATTGATTGGGGAGCTAGATGAGCTCTGCAGGGATTGATGTTAAGGAGTACAAGGGACGAAATTAGTGACTACAACTTGGCAGATTTCTTTTGTATCTAATGTTAGAGGCCAATGCCTGTTGGTCACTTGGTAGCTTAATTGTAGAATAAAGTGTGTTGCTGTCACGACGTTGAAGAGGAATAGCAGACGCCCACAACGTTTACCAACAGGGCTGAACTCTCAATTAAACCATTAATACCGACAGCCACTCTTTAATAAATTAATCGTACCATATTAAACCGTTTGACATTACTTAAACATAGCTTTACCATCGGGAGTGGCTGACGATTGCATCTACCCTACAACACAAATGTCAGGTCATGACATCTCGTCCGCATCAATTCCAGAGATGGGATGAAATGGGCACACTAATTCATTCTTTGTCTCAAATCAATGAGATGTATCGATACTGGCTATTGTCATTTGCAGTGAGTGACATGCCTCAAGGTATCAGAAAATTGGCCGCTGTAAGCCTAAGAGACGAAATTAGTAGGCCACTTTATGCTCTTTAGACTATAGCTCTTAGACTACTTATTTTTGTAACCTAAGACTTGGGAGGTTATTTTTTCTACTACCCACTAGACATGGAAGCCTCCAATAGACTAAAGCTGGTCCGGAAATATCACGTGACACCGTAACACGATGGTGATCTAAACAAAACATCTGCGACCGCGATTTCATACAGACAACTCCACCCAACAATCACCACGATGCGCGCGCACACGCCCAATAACAACGATGGGCGTGGAAGCCGCAGAACTCCCGTAACTAACAACAGGTTCAGGGCCAGTACTTCTAACCTGGATCGTCCGCAAACGTCGCTGCGAAACTCCAGGGTAAGTTCATCCAAAACAAAACAAACAAAACAACTGTCTAACCGCGACCAGATGTCCTTTCGCGCAAGCACTCAGCCATCCTATAACCTCCTCACCGGCGAATCCAATCTACCTCGTCCTGCCTCTCGAACAAGTCTAGCCCCAGAAACCGCCCGCCCCAGTTCGCGCGAAAGTCATAAGGAGAACATGCCGCCTCCTGAAGCGGACGAGTCTGAGAAAGACAAGCGCCAGATGGAGGCGTTGAAAGCAGAGATAGGAACTCTACAGTATCGCCTGCAGACGACCGAGCAAGAAAAAGAGATTGCCCTTTCGACAAGCAGCAGCAAGGTTGAGCAATCTCGTCGGGAGACACAGGATGAAATCCAGAAGCGCCAAGCTGCCGAAGCCGAACGCGAGAAAGCAGTCGAGCAAGCGGAAGCTCTGCGAAAAGAATTAGAACAAATCAAAGAGTCGGTCGATGATGATAAAAAGAAACTAGAGCGCAAGGCTCGTGACGCAGAGGATGAGGCTCGCTTGCTTCAGGATCAGCTTGAGGATCTGTCCGCTGCCAAGGACGAAGCTGCACGAATCGCCGACCGCAAGGCTACCGATATGGAGATGCAGATTGCAGCTGCAAAAAAGACAGTCAAAGAACTTGAGGACGAGAGTGAGCAGCGAGAGAATGCTCTGCAGCAGACACAAGCTCAATTGGCTGAGAGGGATGGACAAATCGCGAACCTGGAGGCTGATGTTTTGCGACTCAAGGCACAAAGTGGTGATGCAGAGACGATGGAGATTATCCGACAGGAACTTACTGAACAAGTTCAGCACATTCGAAACCTTGAGTCCACGAACCGTGAGCAGCTGTCTGAGCTGAAGCATTTGCGATCATTAAGCAAAGCAGTCGAAATTGTCGAAGAAGAGAAGCGAACCCTACAACGAAGACTGGAGACTGCGGAGATTATTGAAGCAGAGCTTGCCGAAGCCCGCATCCAGCGACAACGACTTGAAGACGAACGATTGGCCTGGTCTGCTTACCTTCAGAACGCCGCCGAGACCGACGAATCACAATTCGACTCACCAGAAGCTGTCGCAAGAGCTTTGGTAGAGGAGCGTCTCAGCAACGCATCTTACGTCGAGAAAGTGGGCCAACTACAAGCCGAAATTACATCTGCACAGAACACCATCCAGTCTCTGAATGACGAAAAGGCCCAATTGAAGAGCGAAGTCGAGAAATCCAAGACCGCAGCCAGCGCAACCAACACCGACAAGGTTCGTATGCGCCTCGAGCGACAGCGTGTTATGGCTGTCAAGGAAGTCGAATACCTTCGCGCCCAACTCAAGACTTTCGATACCGAGGACGAGACGCTTCAGCCCGAACAATTCGACCAAGCCCGAGTGCAACGAGTCCAAGAACTTGAAGATCTTGTCGACCAGTACAAGAAGGAGGTCCAAGCACTACATACCGAGCTGTCGTCTCTTGAGCCTTCATCAACAGGCGCCCCCCAACCCGTTACAGGCAGCAAGCGATCGAGAGTGGAGGATGACAGCACTCAAGAACAGCTTGGACAGCTCACAAGGAAGAAGCGTAAGCTGGAGGAGGAGTTGACCCAGGCCAAGAACAAGATTTCTCTACTAGAGAAGGACTTGTCTACCAGTCGCGAGCAATTAAAGGCTGCTAAGCAGTCAACGCAAACACGCGTCTTGTCGCTCAAGTCCAACCCCACATCAGACTTTGAAGCCATCAAACGGTCGACACTTAAAGCTCTCAAGAAGGAGAACGAAGAACTCTTAGCTACACTACGCGGCAAATCTTCGTCGCCCATGATTCCTACCTCTGTCCTCGCAGCAATGGAGCGCGAAATCACAGCAGCCAAGGCCGAAACAGCATCAGCCGAGAAGCGCACCCGTCGTCTGAAGGAAGTCTGGGGTTCCAAGTCTCAAGAGTTTAAAGAAGCCATCTTTTCCACGCTCGGCTGGACCGTGACGTTTATCCCCAACGGAAAGATGCGAGTCGAGAGTACGTTCTACCCATCGCAGACAGACGAGCATGAGAACTCGATTGTGTTTGATGGCGAGCGCGGCACGATGAAGGTCGGCGGCGGTCCACGAAGTGATTTCGCGAGAAGGATAAGTGATCAGATTGGGTTCTGGGTTAGGGAGAAGGGGTGTATTCCTGGGTTTCTGGCTGCGTTGACGCTGGAGTTTTACGAGGAGCATAGTAGAGCGGCTCAAGCTAAGGCCGATGCGATGATGACTTAATACCCTTGTACATTATGGAGTTGTGGGTTTGCGTACATATAGAGGCATATTGAAGCTATCCCAAGATACTGGGAATGTCAAATAACATAATTGCAATCTCTGGTTTTAATCATTCAAGGCTTATTTGTCGCCATACTTTGACGCGACCCTCAGGGTATCAGAAAAATTGGCCGTCGTAAGCCTAAGGACGAAATTCGTGGACCACTTTATGCTCTTTAGACTATAGCTCTTAGACTATTTATTTTTGTAACCTAAGACTGGGGAGGTCATTTTTTCTGCTACCACTAGACGCGGGTATCACCGTATCGATTAATCCACATGGTTCAACGGCAGGCAACGGGAATAGCAAGTCCAATAAGCCTCAGCCTAGTCTCCACCACGAAGATCCGTTGAGGCTTGAGCCGCTTGATTTACGTTATGAAAAGAACAGGGATCTTGTCATTGCTGGGTTGTTTAGTTATTGGAGTAACGTAATTGATGCGATAGGTATTTACTTGTCGAATCAATTGATGACAAAGTAATCAGTATCAATAGACAATTCTAAATTACAGCATGTCGTTCTGAATCTTCAGTGGCAAAATAGCGTCGAACCACTACGATGAAACGTTTTTTATTTGATCGGGCCGAAGCTATCCGAAGCTACGTTGAACAAGAGAGATCAACTATCAATCAATCAAGATCGACGTCTCTATAACCAGATGTATTTTACTACCATAGTAAATATTAGACTGTATTTCGCCTGTTATTGAACCCTTCTCTTCGAGAAAGAGTCGTCCCTCTCCAAATCTCTGTGTGGAGATTGGTCTCCAAATTCTGCCTCTCAGTTGGAGATGTTCTCCACATACAAATTCTGTAGATAACCTCACCATCTTCCCCATGGAGATTTACGTAAAGAAACAAAGTCAACACCCGGGGAAATAGAGCAACCCCCTTTTAGATCGTGGAGATTTTAAACTTGTCGATAGCGAATTTATTCTATATCGTAAGAGAAAAATGCAAGAGTCAGACAGAACCATGTAAAAAATCTGTGGAACCCACTTCACTAATGGCGTTTTTTTTTTTACTATGGGGCGAAATAGAACCGGCTTGCATTTCAACAAAGATCCTTTTTAATGGGGCCATATCCAGACTTTTTCTCTCTGTCCTTCTCTGTCTCTTTCATTCTGGGCTTATATCCAGATTCTTCAATATGGCTGTCGAAAAAGTCACTAGTGATGCTCCCGTCGTGGGTGAAAAGGGTGTTGTGAGAGATGTTGACGAGAGAGCTCCTGTTGGTAAGGAGACGTTTACCGCTACGGGAGAAGAATATGAGCAGGATGATTTCATGACCAGAACAGGTCTCAATGCAAAGTCGTTCACGAGAAAGCATTATGGTTTGGGTCTTGTTGAGTTGGATCGCAAGATGAAGCCTCGACATCTTCAGATGGTTGCTATCGGAGGATCAATCGGTGCTGGATTCTTTGTCGGTTCCGGTTCTGCTCTGAGCAAGGGTGTAAGTGATGATGAACCTTTCACTGAGATACAAAACTGACCTTCTAGGGCCCTGCTACTCTATTCATTGACTTCTTCCTCGTCGGTGTCATGGTTTTCAACGTCGTCTACGCAATGGGTGAACTAGCCGTCATGTATCCCATCTCTGGAGGTTTCTACACCTACGCAGCACGCTTCATCGACCCTGCCTTTGGCTTCGCAATGGCTTGGAACTACTGCCTTCAATGGGCCGCCACGCTTCCCCTGGAACTAACAGTCTGCGCCATCACCATTCAGTACTGGGCCCCTGACTCGAACCCCGGTATCTGGATCGCTGTATTTCTCGCTGCTATCGTCATTCTCAACATGTTTGGCACCATCGGTTACGCGGAAGAAGAATTCTGGGCTGCTTGCTTCAAACTTACGTCCATTTCCATCTTTATGATCATCGCTCTCGTACTTGTCTGCGGCGGAGGACCTTCAAGCGGTAGTTACGACACGTACCAAGGATTCAAGCTCTGGCAGGATCCAGGGGCTTTCAAAAATGGGTTCAAAGGATTTTGCTCTGTTTTTGTTACGGCGGCGTTTTCTTTTGCAGGCTCTGAACTCGTCGGACTCGCTGCAGCTGAATCTCGAAACCCAACCGAATCAGTTCCCAAAGCGATTAAGCAGGTGTTCTGGCGAATTTGCTTGTTCTACATTGTTGCCTTGCTATTCGTCGGTATGCTGGTCAGCTGCAACGACGAAAATCTCTTGAGTTCAAGCTCCTATTCCAACAGCGCTGCATCACCTTTTGTTCTTGTTGGAAAATATTCTGGCCTCAAGGGTCTCGATCATTACATGAACGCCGTCATCCTTTCATCCGTCTTGTCTCTCGGTATCGCTTCAGTATACGGTGGATCTCGCACGCTTCTTGCTCTCGCGCAGCAAGGATTTGCCCCCAAGATTTTTACCTGGGTTGATCGCGCAGGTCGACCTTTGCCATCTGTTGGATTCATCATTGCTTTTGGATGTCTTGCTTTCCTGAACCTCGACGCGGCTGGTCCTGTTATTTTCGATTGGCTTTTGGCTTTGTCTGGTTTGGCTATGCTTGTTTGCTGGGGCTCCATTTGTCTCGCGCACATCAGATTCAGAGCTGCCTGGAAGTACAATGGACACACCCTTGATGAAATCCCTTTCAAAGCTATTGGTGGTGTTTATGGATCGTGGGTTGGTTTGATTTTTGTTGTTGTTATTCTCATTGCCCAGGTAAGTGTTCCGTTTGATTATTTGAACAACCACTAACGCGCCACAGTTTTATGTCGCCATTGTTGCCCCTGTCGGCGAGTCGGGTATGGGAACAGTTGAAGATTTCTTTATGCAATATCTTGGTCTACCCATTGTTTTGGCCTTTTGGGCTGGAGGTGTCATCTGGAAGCGAACGAGCTGGATCAGCATCGACAAGATTGATATCGACACCGGACGACGTGAACATGATTGGGATTCTATCAACGCTTGGAGAGCAGAACTTGCTACATTCCCCTGGTGGAAGCGATTGATGTACACATTGTTTTAGATTTTTGTGGAAGATTTAGAGTTGACAGATTACCAAAAGCGATAAGAAACTAATATAGTTAATATTTTGGCTACTGCACGGCAGGTTTCGATTGTATGATACATTCAATGTGATTTGTTCTATTTACTTAGATTACTGGTTCAATTTAAGTACCAAGTAAGTGGCCTTGGTGTTGTAGAGACTTTGTCTGCATCAGTCTCGTCTCGATAGTATCGAGTTCATCGCTCTCGGGCCTTGGGGTCATTACCGCGGGCCATCATCGATATATAACTCTGCGCTGCGACGTGTCTGGGATCCGAACTCTGGCTAGTAAATCATCAATTCTCTCAACCAGCATCTTGTTCGATTGAACCAGCTCCTGCATTTTTTCGGATTGGTCTTGGACCTTCTGTTTCAATTCCCTTATCTCGTTCCTCAATAGCGGAACTTCTTGCAAGATGGATAATGCGGTAGTCTGTCCGGGAATCTGCTCAAGTGTTCCCAGAGGGTGCCACGGCGATTGGGTAGTGTCCATAGCAGAGGCAAGCTCAGGTGACTGCGGATCACTTTCGATGATGACCTCTGTCGATGGTTGAGGGTCGGGGGGCAGACGACCCTGCCAGTAATCACAGTCTGAGTCCATCTCCACGTCAGAAATACTCGATATTTCAGAGTTCTCCACGTCAGAGAAACTCTGGTTCTGAGAGTCCTCCTTGTCTTGTCGAGAACGCTTTCCCCTCCATTGCCTGTATTCTGGCAAGCAATCACGAAGCAGTTGCTTATGACCCCGCTCAAAGAAATCAGCCAGGGTATCCCTTCCAGGGATATCACGACGTGTGTCCGTGAGGTTGTAGCTGAACAAGGCTTCGGCTGTTGTGCAAGCAAAGCTTCCATAACCTTCGGGCCATTCCATACTGTCAATGGCCGTCTGGACGACTGTCAAGTCTTCAAGAGTGAGAGGAAGGACCTCTCGGCCGAATTGGACGGAAATGCTCTGCTCTGAGGGTACAGCCGTTGCTGCATTCCGCAGAACGATTTCGCCGATTTGACAAAGCAACACTGACAACTGCGATGGCGTTTCCCCCCTCGACAACACTTGAGATCGGACGTCCCTATGAACAGCGTGCAGGCGCGGCATAAGACCTGACTCGATCTCGTTTATGACCCTATTGACGGTCTGCGTGATCGCTGGGCATCTCATTGTCTGTATCCGGGACCGTAATTGCGCCCATACTGTGCAGTCATCAATGCGAGTCATGATCGCGTACTGGAGGGTCAAAATGACACTTGTTTTGCCCTTCCGCATGCACGGATGAACGAGTATCGTCGAAAGGGCCTTGCAAAAGGCGTTCGAGTAAAGGCAGCAAGATGGTCCTGTGGCCCCTACCGTCGGGAGGTATCGTAGGTTAGTCAAGGGTGAGATGAGCTGCGTTGGAGTGCAGCCGCGGACACGAAGACAGATCTTGAAAAGAGTCAATAGCTCTGAATGAGTGTTTGGGCCGATCATCTCCTTTGCGTCCTTGGCATCTGAATTCCACCACATCTGTTCGACATCGGCCTCGTCTTTGGCACTCCAGTCATTGCTCGGGGGCTTATGTAGGTACCCTACGAGCTCATCGATGTTGGCGTCAGAACTTTGGCTAACCCAAGCTCGTGCTGCTTTTCGGGCAATGGGGTTTTCTGTCATGGACATTTTCGAAAGTTTGAGGATAGAGTGTATTTGTCGGTATCCGTTGTGAAAAGGTTTTGTTGTGGTGTTGAAGATGGAGGAAGTTTGAGTGGGAGGGAGTTTGAGTGGGAAGGAGTTGGAGCGCCTGGGAGGATACTCGGTTTTTTTTTGTTGGCACCTGTCACCAGCCGTAGGTAGGTCTACAAAGCCTTTACCTGACTGCCTGCAAAATTAATCTAGTGATTGTAAGAATTCTTTCCTTATCATCAACATCAACACTTGTCACATACAATAAATTGATGAGGTACGAGTGCATTTTGTCTCTAATTATTCGACAATGAGCCAACCACAAAGACGGGTCAAGCCAGTACTTGGTGATCCCGAGGGCGAGCCATGTAACACCCCGTCTAGCAAGGTTACTTCCATGACCTTGGCAGCATTTGATCATGGTTTTAATTGCTGCACTTCCTGTCTCTTGTGGATTGATAAATCCGTAAATTTCATAAGGTCCCAGCATTACCGTAAACTGGACCTTAACGCGACAAGCGTTTGTAGTAGAGTCCAGTGCCAGAAACATGTAACACGATAGTTATACTGCACTAGAGGTAGCATGGAGTGGAACACATCGGCCACTTGGTCTTTCAATGCAAGACCCCCATCCGATAGAAGACCTTGCATAGTCAACATGTGTTTCATTTCCCTGATTATTGAAGGGTTGCGGATAAAAGTGCCAATGATAAAGTCAGGCGACAATCCATATTGCCCGAGATGGATCGCAGAGACGATGAATGCTCCCATATGAGCACCTTCCATAAGAAATAAACTGTGGCCACCGTTTTCAATGAATTCCTCCATGGTATCTCGGGCAGAATAAACTGTGACTTTCGCGTCTGGGTGGTAGGTCTACCACCACTGTAACTCGCGATACTGCTCCGACGTGAATAGTGGATATGCGAGAATTTGGCGAGTATCACTGTCCCACCCAGGAGTGTCCAAGTCCTCGTGGTCGAGGACAACATGGATCTCTTGAAACGCGTGTAAAGGTTCGGGTCGTAGAGGTAGCTGGCCACGTACGCCGATCAGAGTTGTCAAGTCGGGGTTCGCAATTTGATCAATATTCTTGAAGTCGTTGACACTGGCCACATTATTTTATACGACTGAATGACGATCGAAAAGGTTCAATTCTTCTTGACCCAACTGGCGCCGCAAATACATTATCATTAGGCAAAGCTGTCTAGAGAAGAGTATATACTGAGAATAGAGTAAGAAGGTATACCTTTTAGCTTTATCTCTTTAAAGTAAATCTAATATAATAAGGCTCTAGAAATTATATTAATTTATTAATTAGCTAAATATTAATAAAATAATAAATATTTAATTATTAATTAGAATTATTTATATTAAAGTAAATATATTAATTATATTTATATAATTATAAAAAAGATATTTTTTTATAATTTTAATATTAATAATAATATTAATAATAATATTAATAATTAAATATAGGCTAAATAATCTTATTAATATTACTATAATTATCTTTTTTTTATTTAATTTCTAATTTATTATAATTATAATTAATTTATATAATATTATTATTATCTTTTTCTTTATTTAATTCTTAATTTATTATAATTATAATTAAATATATATAATATTATTATTACCTTTTTTCTAGCTTAGTTTTTAATTTATTATAATTATAATTAAATCTATATAGTATTACTATTATCCTTTTTTCTATTTAATTCTTAATTTATTATAATTATAATTAAGGGAATTAATAGGGATATATAATACTTTTACTATAGATATATAACTTTATAAATATATAACTTTTTAAGTAATTTAATTAATTAAAGAAATATTACCCTATTAATACTTCTATAATCTCTATAAAGAATAATCTTATTTAATAATCTTACTATTACTATAGAAAAAAGATTATTACTAGGTTTAGTTTTATATAAAAGATATATTAAAGAGATTATAAATTTAATTTTAATATATATTATATTTATTTATTTATAATAATTCTTATTAACTTTTTATTCTTTATATACTTATTTAAATTCTCTATTTACTTATATAAATACCTATAGTATTCCTAGCCTTAATATAAATAATTTTACTTATTATAATCCCTTAAGTAATAATAGTTTCTTAGTTTTTATTTTCTTTTTTTAAGGTTAATTTATTCTAGCTTTTAAGTAAATAATTATACTTTTTCTTTTAAGACTTAAATACTTAAGACTAAGATACTTAAGACTAAGATACTTATAGTTAAAATACTAAGGCCTAATTACTTTCTTAAGATATTATAAAAAGTATAAAGTCTATTAATACTCTTTATTTTATATTCTTTAATTACTTTTTAAAAGATATAATAATCTTTAAATTAAAGATTTTTTAATATAGATCTTAAGAGAATATTTTATAAAGTTATTAATAAAAGTAAATATTCTATTTTATAAAAGCTTTTATAAAATATATATATAAGTAAATTATATAATAATATAATATATTAAGTTTAATTAAAATAGAGTATTTATCTATATATAAATTAAAAGGCTTAAGATTAAAATTCTTTCTAGTAAATAATACCTTATATACTTATTAATATTAACTCTTAATAAGCTTTAAATACTTTAATAATATAAAAAACTAAAGCTTACTTAAGTAATTAAAGCTTAACTTAAAGAATTTATAATCTTAAAGAACCTTATTATTCTTATAAATATCTTTAAAGTTATACTCTTAATTATATAATATATTTTATATTACTTTTATTAATTTATAAAGATAGCTTATTTTATTTAATAAGTAGCTTTTAATATTATTATTACTTGCCTTTATATTTAAGGTTATATAAATACTATAGTTTAAGTATTTATAAATAAAATAATAGGCCTATTAAGTATAAACTAATATATAAATATTAAAAAAATACTATAAAATAAGGTATTAATTATTAAACTCCTTATAGAAAGTAATTTATATTTTTTTATATATTTCTTTAATTTTTATAAAAAGAATTTATTTTTATATTTAAAAGACCCCTTAATAAGTATAAAGAATCTTAAAAAAGGATTTAATTAAAATAAATATATAATTATATAAAGTTAAAATAGCTTAAGATTTAATAAGTTTATTTATTTTATTAATATTTAGGCTATTATTATTCTTTAGGTTTTTAATTTATTTTTATTTTAATTAAAAAAAAATATTAAAGTTAATATAATAAATATAAAGCTATTATTAAACCTTAAGAAATTAATTATTTAAGGTAGCCTTTATTAAGTTATTAAAGTTTATAATAATAATAGCTAGTTATTATATTAAATACTTTAATAAAAAAGTAAAAATACTTTTTATAAGAAATTAAAATCTTTTTTATTATTTATTATTAATAAAACTAAAAGTAATATTAAATACTATATTAAAATAAGTTTACTTAATTACTTAGAAAAATAAGAGCTTAAATTAATTAATATTATATATATTATTAAGGCTAATTACCTCTAGGAATTACTTCTATATCTAGATATAATAAAAGAATATTTAAATAAGGCCTAAAAGATAGCTAGGCTTATTTAATACTTACTTTATAATATAAAGAACTTTTTACTTATTAAAAAGCTTAAGTAAAGTAATAATAAATAAATAGCTTATAAGCTTCTTTTAACTTATTAAAGCCTAAGTATTATAAATATCTTATTATATAAATATTAACTTAAGATATTATTTTTCTATAATAGCTTATATATTTTATACTTAAATATTAATTTAATAATTAATAAATTTAATAATTATTTTAATTAAAGAAATAAAGTAATAATAAAATAAATAAGTTAATAATATTTTACTTAGAGAATAATTATAAGTATAATATTCTATATCTTAATATTAATAGAGAAACTATTTATTTTCCTTAAAAGCCTTTATAATAATTAACTACTTATATTTATACTTTTATAACTTTCTTTAATAAAAACTAAAGCCTTTATTTAATTAAAAATCTTTATATTAATTATATTAAATAGAATACTATATTAACTATCTTTTATAAAAGTATTTATTATACTTTATTATATTAAAGCTATATTTTTTTATAAAGAATTAAATATTCTTATAAAAGGTATTCTCTATAAAGACTAAATTATTTAGAATTAAAAAATTTAATATTTTATTTAAAGATAAGAATTTAAATTATTATAAAAAGAAGCTTTTAATTAAATTAAATAAAAAAAGAATAAAAACTAAAAAGTATTAACTTTTATAAAAAGAATATACTAAAGGTAAATTATATTTATTAATATTTAAAAGAAAATAGCCTTATCTTTCTTATTAACTATATATAATATTAAAGAACTTAAAGTATTACTTTATTATTTATTACTTATTACTAATAATATCTTAAACTAGCCTTAAAGTATATTAGAATTTTACCTTAAGTATTATAAATATTTATATTACTTTTAATAAGCTATAAAAAAAGCCTTAAAAAAGATTAATTTTTAATCTAAGAATAAATACTTAATAAATATTTTATTAATTTATTTTATAAGAAAAGTTATTATAGAGGGTTATTATATAGTTATATTAAAGCTTAAATAATAACTTAAGTCTAGAATAATAAAGTAATAATATAATTAAGAATTAATTAAAGACTATAGTAAAGATATTATCTAGAGTATTAATATCTTTAAACTTATAAGAATTATTAATACTAGGTATACTATTAATAAAAAAGGTCTATTAATTATTTTAAAAGGTAAAATAATATTAATAAAATAGTAATAAATTTATTAAAAGAAGTAAATAAAAATTATACTATTAGCTTAATTAAATATATTAATTACTAAGTTAAATATATTTTTAAAGTAGCTTTACTATATTAAATAACTTAGACTTAAAGTTATATAATTAGTAATATATAAAGACTATTATTATATTAAAGTATTAATATTTAATAATAATATAGTATTAACTTTATTAAGAGGTTAAATTATAAAGATAATAATCTATAGTATTAATAATAATATTAGAATTATCTTAATTAGCTAATATATAAGTGTTTATAGGAAGAATAATTAATTAAAGAAGAAAGGTTAAGGTATATTAATAAATATAGGGCTTAGCTAATTAAAGTGCTTAAAAAGTTATATATCTATAAGGTTATATATTTATAGTAAAAGTATTATATATCCCTATTAATTCCTATAATTAAATCTATAAGATATTATAGCTATTTTTATTTCTATTTAACTAAAGAAGCTTTAGGCTTTTAATATTAAATAATAATATAGATAAATTTAATTTTTATTATATCTCTTATAAGTAAAACTAATTTCTATTAATATATAATTAAATAATAATCTTTAATTATAAAGAGAGGGAAAATATAAAGAATATAGAAGATATATTAATACTCTTTATAGTAAAGCCTTATTACCTTCTTCTTTAGCTTCTATTAAGTTTAAAATACCTTCTATTAGTATATAACTAAATAATAATCCTTAGTTATAAGAGAGGGGGGGAGGATATAGAAGATATAGAGGATATAGAGGATATAGAGAATATAGAGAATATAGATATAATAGGGTTTGAACCTATAACCTTCAAGGGGTTCTTAGCTATATATTAAGACTTACTCTAGAGAGATTTATTTAAAAATCTTATAGTCCCTTAAAGAAAGAGATAAGCTTTAGTTTTATATTAATATAGGTTTTATTTTTAAGAATTTACTTAATTACCTTTAAGTCTTATTATAATTTTAAAGCTTCTTTTAAGTAATTATTTAAATTAAAAATAGCTTAAACTTATAATTAATCTATTTATAAGAACCCCTTAAATAATTTTATAGTTTAAAAGGTTATACTTAAGAATCTATATAATAAACCTAGTCTTATATATAAAAGTATACTTTATTTAATTAAAGCTAGCTTATTAACTTTTAACTTTTTTATAAAAGAATAAAATAATATATTTTTAATAACTTAAATTATATAGCTATAAATAGCTTAATTAAAAAAACTTATAATATTATAAAAGAAAAAATAAAAACTCTTTATATTAATTAAAAGAAAAAAATCTTATAAAAAGGCCTTAAGATCTTATTAAGACTTTAAGGCTTTTATTTTTAATAATAAAAAGAAAATTTATATTTAGAATATTATTTAATTAATTTTTTTTATTATTTTTTTTAAAAAAAATATATAATTAAATAATCTAACTTAAGCCTTTATAAGTATAAAGAAGTATTATTAAAAGGATTATAAGAAGATTTTTATTACTCTAGATAATATAAATATAGAAAAAAGAATAAAATAAAATTAATACTTTAATAAACTCCTTAAGAATCTCTATAAAAATACTAAGAAAAATTAAAAAACTTTTAAAGAATAATTATTCTTTTTAATTAAAAACTTTATTAATTATAAACCTTTATTAATAAAATAGCTAAAGTATATAAAATAATAAGAAAATTAATCTCTTTAAGACTTTTATTAATATTTAAACTTTATTAAGAAGAATTTCTTATAGCCTTTTAAAAAGTAATAAGTATTATTATTTTATATTAAACTATTTTTATTTTTTTAAAAGTATATTTCTTTATATTTTCTTAAGATTTTAAATATTTATAAAATAATAATTATATTAGCTATATACTTTTAAGACTTTATAAAGAGTAAAAATAAGAAATAATTAAAAGAATTAATATTTAATTAGCTTAATAAAAGCTAAAAAAGATATTAAAACTAAGGTAATTAAGAATCTTATTAATTATAAAATAACTTTAAAAATTATACTTAAAGCCTTTAAGTATTTAAATTAATAAAGTATTAATACTTTATAAAATAAAAAAATCTTATTAACTTAAAAATAAAAAAGTAATTTATTTATTATAATTATAATAATAAAGAATACTTTACTTCTTAATACCTTAAGAAAAATAATTATTTTATTTAAAATTATTAAAAAAAAAGGAAATAGTTAATAAAATAACTTATTTACTAATTATATTCTTAAAACTTTAAGTTAAAAAAGCCTTTATTACTTTATATTTAATTTATAGTTAAAAGACCTTTAATATAAAGATAATTTTAAATTTAAATATAAAAGCTAATTTAATTAATAAATAATTTACTATCTTATAAAGGCTTAAACCTATTAAGGTTAATAAGCCTTCTTTTTATATTATTAATAATATATTACTATAAATAAAATATACCTAGCTTATATTAATTATATTAAAGAATTATAATAAGAAGGTTAAAAGGATTATCTATATATATATTAAGGTTAAAAAGGACTTAAACCTTATTAAAGAATTTTTCTTATTAAGAGAAAATACTTTAAAAGATCTTAATATTATTATAAATTACTCTTTAAGTAAATAGTAATTTAAATATAAATAATAAAAAGTAACAATACTTAAGCTATAATAATTTAAATAAGAATATTAAAATAAAGTAAAAGTCTTTATTATTATTAATATTAAAAAAATAATAATTATTCTTTATAATAAGGAAAATAAGCCTTAAGGTAGCCTTAAAGTGCTAAAAAAGCTTTAAGACTTTATTAATATCTTTTTATTAAAGAAAGTAATTATAATATTAAATTATAAACTTATTAATTATAATATTAAACTTATTCTAAGAAAATTACTTTTATATAAATCTATTTACTTATTATCTTAAGTAAAATTAAGTAAATTATATTAATATCTTAATAATAATCTAGCTATAAGATATATTTATCCTTTATAAAGCCTTTTTAAGGCTTTAATCTTATTTATACTTAAAAAAGATAATACCTTATATCTTTATATAGACTATAAGAGGCTTAATAAAGTATTAATAAAGAATTAATATTCTTTACTTTTAATAATAAAGATCTTTAATAAGATCTAAAGAGTAAAATACCTTTTTAAGATTAATATTAAAAATACTTATTATAAAATTAAAATTATAAAAAGAGATAAATAGAAAATAGTATTTTATACTTATTATAACTATTTTAAATATATAATTATACTATTTAGGCTAATTAATACTTTAGCTATATTTTAATATTATATATATTAAGCTTTCTTAGGCCTAGTTAATATTATTTATATTATATATTTAAATAATATACTTATTTTCTTAAAGACTTAAAAAGAATATATTAAATATATTTAATTTATACTTAAGAGAATAAAAAGAGTAAAGCTTTATATTAAACTTAATAAGTATAGTTTTTATTAATTTAAAGTAAAATACTTAAGGTTTATATTATCTATTAAAGGTATTTTAATAAATCCTTTATAAATAAAAACTATTTATAATTAAAAAGAATTAAAGACTTTTTATAAAATATAAATATTTTTAAGATTTTATAATTTCTATTAATATTTTATTTATAAATATTTAAATATTATTAATCTTTTTATAGCTTTAATAAAAAAGAATAAAAATAGTAAAAAACTAAGAAGTATAATTTTTAATAAAAAAGAAAAGAAAGTATTTTAATCTTTAATTAATATATTCTAGAAAGCCTTTTTACTATATTACTTTAACCTTAAGAAGAAAATCTATATAAAAATAAATACTTTAGGTTTTATAATAGCTAAAATTCTATTTTAATTTAATAAAGATAGTAATTAATACTTTATTATATTCTAATTATATAAATTTAAAGCTATAGAATTTAATTATAATACCTTAAACTATAAGCTATTTATTATTATAAAATCCTTTAAATATTAATAATATTATTTTAAAAAGGCCTTATATTAAATAAAGATCTTAAGTAATTACTATAACTTATAAAGATTTATAAAGAATTTATAGCTAAATAAGAGATAAGCTAGATAATACTTATACTTTACTTTATATAATTTTATTATTAAATATTATATAGAAAAGATAAACCTTATTAATAAACCTTTAAGAAAGCTTAAATATAAAAGAAAATAACCCTAGAATTAAGAATTAATCCTTATACTATAAACTAAGATAATAAAGATCTAAGTAATTATTTAGTTTAAAAGTTAATAATAAAAAATACCTATAAACTTACTAATACTTAAGAAAGTATTAATTCCCTTAAGAAAAAGTATAAAAAAGTTATTAAACTTAAAATATTAAAATAAATAAACTAAGGCTATTATACCTTAAATACTTATACTTAATAATTAATTACTTTTTATTAATAAATCTATTTACTAGTTAATAATATTAAAATCCTTATTAAATATTATTATTTCCCTATAGAAAATAAATTAAAAGACTTATAAATATAAAATTACTATATTATAGAAAAACTATCTTTAAAAACTAATTAAATAAACTATAAGTATAAATAGACTTTTAAAGTATAAGAATTAAATATTTATACTTAAGAATATAGCTTTATATAATAAGCTTTTAGCTATTTATTATAATAACCTCTTAGTAAATTACTTTAAAGTAAATTAAACCTTCTATTTATTATAATAAAAGCTATATTAAGTAAATATAAAAAAAGATATTTATAAATATATTAAAATATATAAAGTATATTAAAGAGTAATTACCTTTAAATATAAGCCTTATAATTATTTTAAATTACTTTTAATACTTTTTTAACCTATATTATAGCTATTAATAGACTTTATTACTAGGTTACTCTTTATTATATATAAAAATAAATATATTAATATTATCCTTATAATTATAGATTAATTTTTAAAATATTATTTCTTTTTCTTTATATTATTAAAGATTAATACTTTAAAGCTAATAACTCTATTTTATAAGGAAATTAAGCTATACTATAGCTTATTAAATAGTATTATCTTTAATTAAAAAGCTATATTTATAAATACCTTTTAATTAAACCTTTATTATAAATTATATATACTATAAAGACTATTAATAGCATTTTACTTTTAAATTAATAAGTAAATAGAATATATAAATTAAATACTTAAATATTATTTTTAATATTTTATAGCTAAAGATTAAATAAATTAAATAGCCTTACTATATATAGCTAAATTTATTTATAATAATATAAAAAGTATTATAATAAGAGTATTTTTATTTTTTATACTTTTTAAATATAATATTAACTTTTATATTTATTAAAAAGACTTAATTATAAAAAGGGAAATATTAGAGATAAACCTTAGATTAAATAAGCTTTAAAACCTATAAGAAAAAATAAAAATCTAATAGTAAAATATTACTAAGGCCTAGAATAAATATTATAGTAGAAAATATATAAAGATATTACTTAAAAAGGGATAATTAATTAAGCTATTTATTAAGAATATTAAGTTTAAAGAAAAAAAGAAAAAGCTAATATTTTATTTTATTAAATTATTTTAAATCCTTAAGAAAATAAAGAAATAAGTATATTAATTTATATTACTTAAAAAGTATAATAAAATCTATAATATATTCTATATTAGCCTCCTTAAACCTTAGTAAAAATAAATTAAAAATAAAGAAAATATACTCTTAATATTAAACTTAAAAGAAAATAAAAATAAATAAGAAATTAAAAATATATTTATATAGAAAAAGATTAAAAAGATTATTTACTTTCTAGTTAAATAAAAAGATTAACTATATAAATATAATTAATAAGTAAATAAAAGTAATATAATATATACTTTAAAGATTATTAAGAGTTTCTAGAAGTATTATAAGAAAAAGTAAAATAAAATAAATATAAACTTTAAGAAAAAGTAAAAAATTATTTATAAATAACTTTATAATTTAAATAAAGTATATTAAAGAATACTTTAAAAGTAAATAATATTAATATTAAAGTATAAAAAAAGCTTAAAAAGCTAAAAATATAAAATAAAAACTATTAAATTAAACTTAATTACTAAAGATAATAGCTTAAATAATCCCTTAAATACTATAAAAAGTATTAAAAACTTAAATAAGAATTTTCTTTAAAGTTTAAATAATTTAATTATTATTATTAATTTAAGTATTTTTATTTAAAATAATAGCTAAACTATTTAAATAGCCCTTAAAGGCTATTAGCTAAATAGAGTATATAAGGTTAAATAGCTTTAAATAGGAAAAGTTATATTAATCTTAAATAGTAACTTTATATTATAATAAGTTATTAATAAAATAGACTTAAAGACCTTTAAAAAGAGTATATTTATAAGGTTAATAAAGTAAAGTCTATTTTAAATAGTAAGAAATTAATAATAGCTTAAAATATATATATAATAATTAATATAATTAATATATTTATTATAGGTAGAATCTAATTAATATTCCTAGGTATAAATAAAAAGATAAATATTAAAGGCCTTTTAAAGATTTAAGGTAATTTTTATTAATTTTTAGTAAATATTAATAAAAAGTAAGTATTAAATTAAATTAAAATCTAGGTTTATATTATTTATTATAATATAGAAATAATAAATATACTTATTTAAAAAGAGAAAGTTAATAGTATTTTTAATTAAAAGAAAATATATATTATTCTTATTAAATTAATCTTTAAATTATATAAGAAACTATATTAAGTTACTTATAGTTTATATATATATCCTTTATTAATATAGTAATTATAATATAAAAATATAAAAGAGAAGAATTTATATAAAAATAAAAAGACTTTAATAGGTTTTTAATTATAAGGTTTCTTTATAGCTTTAATTAAAATATCTTTTATAGAATAAAAATAATATATATAAAAAGTATTACTTAAAGTAAAGATAATAATATATTAGAATTATATATTAATAATATACTTATAAGTAGTAATATTCTTTTTATATTATAAAAATATTATAAAAGTATTAAAGGGATATATAAAAGAAAATAAGAAATATTTAAAAGAGATTAATAAGTTATTATAAATATAAGAGAAAGGCTAAGAAGTTAAATATAATAGAAAAATAAAAAAGCTTAAAAAAAAAGGCCTTTTAAGAGAGATTTATTATAATTAAGAAAAGTATATATTTTTATTTATTTATTTCTATAAAATTTTATTATAATTAAGCTTATTATTAAATTAAAAAGGTATATTTAATAGCTAATTAATACTATTAATTAATTAATAAAATAATTTAAATATTTCTTTTAATTACTAAGGTTATTAACTATAAAGAGAGGTATAATTATAATAAGGTTTAAACTTATAATCTTTAAAGGGTTCTTAGCTATATATTAAGATTTATTCTAGGGGGATTTATTTAAAAATCTTATAGTCCCTTAGGGAAAAGAATAAGCTTTAGTTTTATATTAATATAGGTTCTACCTTTAAGAATCTACCTAGCTATCTCTAAGTCCTATTATAATAGAGAATATAAAAGATATATTAATACTCTTTATAGTAAAGCCTTATTACTTTTATCTTTAGCTTTTATTAAGTTTAAGTACTTTTTATTATTACTTTATACTTAGTAAAGAATATAATAAGTTATTAATAATAATAATAATATAGTCTTTAAGATTAATTATAACTTTAATTAATTATAAATATATAAGCTATTAAGTATAATAAGAAAATACTTTCTATATAAAAGGCCTTTAGTAAGAAAGTAAATTAATAGCTTAATATAATTATATATTATAATTACTAGCTAGATTAATTAATTAAAAGCTATATAACTTATAATTATAAAATTAATCTTTAAGTAATAAATTTAATATAAATAGCTTTTATAATAGTCTAATAATTAAATAGCTTTTTTTCTATTTACTAATTATAAAGAGTAGCCTTTTTTACTATAAAATATTTATTACTTAAACTTACCCTTTAAAATACTTATTAGACTTTATTTACTTTCTTTTAATATTTTTTCTTTACCTTTTTAATAATAATCTTATATATAAATAAGTATAGTATTCTTATAGTATTCTTTAAATAATAAAACCTAGCTATTTATAAGTATTAACTTATATTAAGCTAATTTATTTATTTTAAAAGCTTAAGTATAAAGGAATTAATAAAAATATCTTTTTAATTAAAAAAAATATAAAATATTATAATTAAAAATTAAAATATTATTATAAAAATAGAAATAAATAATAATTATATAATTAAAAATTACTTAAAAATTAGCTTAAAATAAAGATTATTAATTTAAATCTATATTAATTACTTTTTTTTATTTTTACTTATTAATTAAATAATATAAATATAATAAAATAATAAATATTAATATAATCTTATTAAAATTATATAGTAATATATTTTCTACCTCTTTATACTTTTTACTTTTTAATTTAATTAATTTACTTTATAATAAGCTTTATTATTAATACCTTTAACTATATTATTTCTTTATAACTTTAAGACTATTAAACTGCCTTTTATAGCTTTAATTACTATAAAGATACTTTAATTATTACTATTACCTCTTAATAATAATAGTAATAATTAATCTCCTAGTAATTATATATAAATTCCTCTATAAAGTTTATAATAATATAATTATTATAAAAAAGTATTTTCTTTTTTTTACTTTATAAATAAGAAAAATATATTTAAGTTAATAATATAATATCTAGTATATTAAAAATAATTTAATATTCTTATAAGTATTTAAATTCTTATTATATATATTTTTAATTTCTTTTTCTTAAGTATAAGTATTTAATTAATTTTAAGCCTTATTTTATAGTTTTATTAATAGATATAAATATACTATTAGTAATATTTAATCTCTAGAGTATTAAGGCATTTATTAATATATACTTATTACTCTTAGTCTTTAGCTAAATATAATATAATAAGCTATTATTTTAATATTTAGACTTTAATCTTTTAATTTATAGTTAAATCTTAATATATTATATAGAATCCTTAGCTCCTTTATATAGTAAATAACTTAAAGAATAATAAAGTTCTTTTAATATAATTTAAATCTTAATAATATACTTAAATAAGCTTTAGCTTAATTTAAGTAAGTAAAATAATATTTATTATTACTTTATATTATTATATTAATATATCTTTAGCTAAGAATTTAATAAGATTACTATTAATAATAATATACTAAAGAAAAACTAGATTTAATATTATTTTTTAATAAACTTTTCTAAATATTTATATAATATAATTATATACTATAAAAATAAAATTTAATAATATAGTAAGCTATAATTACTATTAGTAATAAACTTAATAATAAAAATAGCTACTTTATATATAAAGTTTATAATTTCTACTATTCTTTTTATATATAATATAAGAAAGAAATATATATTTATTATACTTTTAGTAAAGAAAATTATAATTTAAATACTAAAGAAAAAGTCTATATATTTTACTTTAAACCTTTTCTTTATTATTAATTTATTAAAAATAATAATAATAAGTATATATACTATATAGACTATTATCTTAAGTATTATAAAGGTAATAAAAATATATTTATAGCTTTTTCTTAAACTTATTTTAAATTTAATTTATTACTTTTAATTACTCTAGATTCTATTTAAAATTAATATTATTACCCTTAGTAAATAATATATTTATTTTAATCTTTATTAAAACTACTAATACTTATAATTATAAGAGATTATAGTAATTATATAATATAGTAAGAGATTAAGTATATAATTAAGTTTAATTATTTATAATATTAATAAAATTAGCTTTTACTTTAGCTTTTTAACTTTATATTAAACTCTTAACTATATATATAAATTTCTTTATTTAACTCTAACTTAAATAGAGTTTCTTATTACCTAGAATACTTATACTTATCTTTAATAATTTAAATAAAAACCCTTAGTTTTATAAACTATAATATATATTAATTTATTATATTTTAAAAAGCAGTTTACTTTTTTATAAAGTTAGTCTTACTTTTAATATAGTAATATATTATATTAAATTATTATATTTCTTATTAAATTTACTATAGGTCTCTTTAAGGGATAAAGAGACTAAGGAATTATAGAATTTTATAGCTAAATATAGCTAATATTATATTATCTTTAATTAATAGTAATTATCCTATAGAGATATATTTTAATCCCCTTATTATAAAAGTATATAGACCTTAGAATTAAATTAAGGTTATATATAAGGCTTTAATAATCTAGCTATAAGTATACTAGAAATACTATATATATTACCTAGCTATTAGGCTATTATCTTTTAATTAAATTATAAGGTAATATATAATTAATATTATAATTATAATCTAGGTTAACTTAGTATATTATATATTAAAGTAGAATAATTTATATCTTTTTTCTTAGTAATTTTATTAAATAAAAAAGAAGAAAGTATATAATATTATTATAATTTTAATAGAGCTTTTATTCTTTAATATAAAGTTAATTTTATTAAACTTTATTAAAAAGTATAGCCTTATAGCTTTATAATATTATTTTATTATTAAAGTTTACTATTCTTAAGTATTTTATTTCTTTATAAAATAATTAAAATCTCAGTTATATATAATATTTATTTTAATCCTAGGTATAGCTTAAAATTAAACTTAATTTATTCTTTAATAAATAACTTAATAACTTATACCTCTTTACTTAAGATTAATAATTACTTAAGAATTAATAAAATAATATAAATAAGTAAATTATAAAGTACTATTTATACTATAAAATTAAGTAGTTTAATATTAACTTAGTAAATAGTATTTATTAATCTTATTACTAATATAATTAAGTATTATATAAACCTATATAAAATAATTAATATAAAAGTTAATTATTTTTCTAGTCTATTAAAAATAATTTTAATCTTAATAAAGTCCTAGCTTATTTACTTAAATTTATATAAGTTAAAGAGATATTATATATATAAGTTTATCTATATATATAGATTATAATATATTATAGTTAATAATATTAATACTATAAGTATATTATTAACTTTCTTAAGGATATTAGCTATATATATAACTAGCTATCTCTTTTCCCTTATAACCTTAATATTATTATTTTATAACTTTAAAACTAATTAAATTAACTATATATAGTTTATTAATTTAAAAACCAGTTTTAAGTATAATAGTTATATATTTATATTTAGCTTAAGTATTTATAAGCTAATTATCCTAGATATTATAATATTATTATTAATAAGTAGTCTTTTAATTAATTATTAAAAGATAAAGATATTTTAAACTAATTAGTAATTAAGATTATAAATAATATTAATATTAAAGATAAATTTAATAATATATAGTAAAATAGTAATATATCTATAGATTACTAGGAGGCTATAGTTATACTTAATTTTATTACTTAATAAATAGATCTTTCTATACTATATACTTAAATTTAAAGTAATTAGACTAATAATATATATTAATTACTACTTAAAGCTTATTAAATATATTTAAAGATATTAAATATTTATAGTATACCTTTTAATAAATTTAATTAATTATAAGTAATTCTCTTTTTACTTTCTTAACTTTATATTTAAATAGGTAAGCTAATTTTATTAAACTATATTAATAAGGTATTATATATACTAATTATATTAAATATCTTATAAAGTATTATAATAGATAATTTATTTATTATTTATAATTCCTTTTATTACTTTTAATATTTTTATATATTAATAAATTAATTAATATAATTCTTACTATATTAAAAAAAGAAATAATTAATAGAATATAAATATTAAATAACTATATTATACTTTTAATATTAATATTCCTAAGGCTTAATCTTTATTAAACTTTATTATTTATTACTTAGGCAGTCTTTATAAAACCTAGCTATTTTAAAATAGATATTAATATTAGCTTAAAGTATATATATATAGTTTTAAGTATTTAATTATATTTTTTATATTTTTAGCTATTAATTTATACTAGGAATCTCTTTAGAAATATATATTATACTATAAAGAATAATAAGCTATAAATAATTACTAGAAAGTTAATATTATAATATTTAATCTTAAGTATAATCTTTATATTATTACTTAGTATTTTTATATATACTTTATTAGCTTTTTAAATAATATTATTAAGTTAAAATTTAAAGTTAAAGAATATTAATTTTAATATAAATAGTAAACTTAAGGTAATACTTATACTTATAGCCTATTTTAATTTAAAGACACTTTAAATATTAATAATCTAAATATAAAGTTTATTTACTAAGGCTTTATTAACTTTTAAAGAAAATATATTTCTACCTTTAACTATAACCTTAATATATATAGAAATTAATATAATATTAACCTATTAATTACTATTAAACTTAAGCTAACCTTTTATAACCTTATAAAAGTTATTAATTAAGTATAATATTATTAATATATAATATAATACTATTAATACTATTAATAAGATTAAGATAATTACCTTATAAATAAGACCTATTATTAGTTTTATTTTCCTTATAAATAATATAAAGAATTTATTATTACTATAGATTTAAATCTTTATTTTATAATATATAATAGCTTTTAAAATAATATATAATTAAATAATTATAATTAGACTTTACTTATATTCTAGCTAGTAAATATTAATACTTTTCTATATATAAGTATTTATATAGTAATTAACTATATTATTAAGTATTACTTTAAAAGTAAAATTAAGATTAAAACTTTTAATAATATTATTAAGGTAATTCTTTCTAGAGTTAATATAAGCTATAGGCTAGTTAAATTTATTATAAAATTTATAAATTACTTAATTATTAAATAAGACTAATTTACCTAAGAGGTTTATTACCTCTTATTTAACCTTAACTTATAATAAGGTATATATATTATTTAATTAATTAATTATTATTCTTTAGATTACTATTAATAAATAAACTTTATTCTTATTAAAAGTAAAAATACTATATATACTTTAAGGAATTAATATTAAAAGTATTTTAAATAACCTACTTAATAGAAAGAATATAGTTACTTTTAATTTCTTATATATATTAACTTTACTTATTAACCTTAACTATAGTATAAGTTTCTTTATATAGCTAATTAAATCTTATTTCATTTCTTATAGTATAACTTAAAGATTAATATAAATAAGTATAAAGACTATAGTAAAATTAAATTAACTTTCTATTATTCTTATATATATTATAATTAGCTATTTACTATTAAGAGTAAAATATTCCCTATATTCTTTTAAGCTTATTAGTATTATAAATATATTTATACTAATACTTATCCTTATAATTACTATAATTAAACTCTTAAGCTTAATCTTAATAAATTTAAAGAAAATAAAAATAAAAAAAATAATAAGATTTCTTAAAAAAAGTAATAAAAAATTATAACTTAATTACTTTAAAATAATCTTAATATTAAAAATATTAAGTTCTTTAATAATTAAGAAATTAATATTATAGTAAATTAATTAATATATATTAATAAATATTTAAATCTTATAACTTAAAAAAATAAGTATTAAAAAGTTTAAAGGAAAGTTATATTAAAGAAATTAATAATATAATAAATCTAGAGATTATTAAGAATTTTAATTTAAAGTAATACTTTATATATAATATATTTATTAATTATCTTAATAATATAATTAACTTTATATATAATATTCTTTTACTTTTCTTTTTTTAAATTAATAATTAAAGTAATATTAAAAAGTCTTTTTTAATTTATATAGTTTTTTTACTTTAAATAGTTAATACTTAAGATATATTATAAAAATAGCTCTTATTAATATTACTATAAATATAATTAATAAATAAACTCTTTATTTATTTCTATATTTTTAATATCTTATTAAATAATTTCTTTTATTCTCTTAAAGGATAATAAGCTTATTAATCTTTAAATAATTATCTAGGATATAAAGTATATTATTATTAATAAAAAATTAATAATTAATCTTAAGACTTTCTATTATATTAATACTAGACTTTATTAACTCTTTTTACTTTATTAATATAAATACTTTAATAATTAAAGTATTTTCTTATTAAAAGACTTTTATTAATTATTATTTATAATAAATAAGCCTTTATATATATTTAAAGAACTTAATAATACTTTAAATCTTATAAGCTTTAATATTTATTATACTTTTACTTATATTATTAAACTCTAATAAGTTATATATTAATAAGGTATTAATTAAGCTAAATTTTAAAATACTCTTAAGGAACTTTAATAAAATAAACCTATATTTAATTATTAAAAGCTTTTTTATATAAAAGTATAAATAATTCTTCTTATTATTAAAGTTATAGCCTTTAATAAGGCTATATAAATCTATATAATTAATTAATAAGTCTATAAATATAATAAAAACTATATAAAGAAACTTAATATACTTATTATTTATATTAATACTATATATAATAATAGCTTTAGAAATAATATTAACTCTTAAATTATTAATAATTTATATAAAGTCTTTTTACTTTATATTAATATAAAGATAATACTTATAGAAAATCTATAGATTATTATTAGCCTTATTAATAATACTATAGAAATTATTAAAAATATTAATTAGAAATAAAGCTACTTTAATATTATTAATCTTTAATATAAGTCTCTTAAGATTATTATAATTAGGTTTAAAAATTACTTTAGCCTTTTTTACTTTAGCCTTAAAGACCTTAAGATAGTTAAAATTATATTTATTTTTTAATTTAAGTAAAAGTATATTATTATTAATAATCTTTATATATATAAATAATTCCTATTAATTATTTTATATATAATTATTATTTATAAATTATAAAGTATTATACTTAATATAGCTATTATAAATATTTCTTAAAGAGACTTTATTATTAGCCTTAGCTATATTATAATCTTATATATTAAAAAACTATAAGGAATTATATTTAAGGCTTTATTTAATTTTAATAATATTATATTTAATATTAATATTAAAAAAAGATATATAAAATTAATTAGCTTTAATATTAATTTTAAATTATTTATACTTTATAAATATAAAATATCTTTATATTATAAAAAGCTATAATAAAATAGCTAATTAATAGGCCTATATATATTAAATTTATTATTAAAATAATAATTAATATATAAATATATTATATAAATTTATTCTTTATAGCTATTAATATTTTAATAATTATTATTTATTTATATATAAATTAAAATATATATATATATATAAATTATATTAATTAATTTAATTTATAAATTAAATAAAGAATATAAAATAAATATAAATATAAAGATTATAAATAAAAAGATTTTATATAAAGATTATAAGTAAAAATATATATAGAAATAGCCTTATAGTCTCTTTTAAATATAAAGATTATATAGTATAATAGAATAATATAATAATATCCTATAAGATATTATTAATCTAGTCTAGTAATATTAATTTATTATAAAAGGCTTTACTATACCTTAGGATATAAAGAATAAGCCAGTATCAGGTTTACTTGTCAAATATGATGATAAGATGGGTAATTCCATATGATTTCTTGGAGGTATATATCAACTCCTCGGCGATTTAGGTAGTCGATTGGGCAGTAAAGATGGTATTGTTTGCCATGCGATCACGTAGAAGCCTAAGTTCAATTTGGACGGGGCGTGATGCACCCCTTTCAAACAGCAGGTTGTCAAGAAGGTTGACCTCACTCGGGGTCGACGACACGGTAAGAAGACGAATTTCAGAAAACGACTTACGGCTGGTCCACACCGCCCAGTCAACAATCAAGGCCAGGGCCAAAGCGCATTCAGATAAGATGTAGAGATCGAGCTGGAAGAGGAACACGGCACGCCATGGCAGAACACCTTGCGTGAGCCAGAGGGTCAAATCCATGCCAGGTATCTTCCAATTTCGTCCGCCCACTGTAGTTGGTTGTAGATTGTTTCTCAGAACAGACAATATACCGGCAACTGACATTCTCTGTGGTGTCAGTCGTTCGTCGCCGAGCTGTGCATTATCAGAAATCGGTGATTAATCGCTGCCTACAAGGTGTAATAAAATGTTTTGCAGTGAATCACAACAGAGAAGCTCGGGCCTCTCTGCTGCTATATAAATGCATCCAACTGAATAACCCAAACCTTTCACTCAACCCTTCTACATCTACCTATATGTGAGTAAAATTCGACGCTGAAGATTTATAACTAATTCAAAGCAGATATCAAAATGGAGGATTCCAGCGATATTCGAGACCGTTACGATATAGTCAAGCAGAAGACCAAGGTCGGTTGCCGCCTTGACAGCTTCCCACCCCTACACCAAGAAAACCGAAATCATTCCGGACTTGACTGCCTCATCGTGGTTCTCCGCCGGATTTACAGCTGCAACCTTCTGGAACCCGGTGACATGGAAGAGGCCATGGCCAAATGGTTACGCGGGGCCGAGAACCAGAACCCTATCGTGCACCACGCTTGGCATCTTTTTGGCAATCAGCCAAATGAGATGGAGAGAACAAACGCGGACAGACGCCGTATCACCGAAGCTCTCAGTCGTCTTGGAGTCAATTCAACATGGTCATTCCGAAGTATCTGCGATTCGACGTTAATGAACGAGACCTTTTGGTCACAAGATGTTTTCCGCCTCACCCATCCTCCTCAAAGCGCAATAACTGGTGCATTGATCGAGCTCTCGCCAGACGAAATTGCGCGGATGAGCATCGTCGAGCTTGACCTTTGCAAGTATCCCGACACTTATCTTCAGGAGGTCGTCGACAACTCCTTTGGCAGACTCGTTCGACGCGGTGAAGAAATGATGCTACGACCCAATGAGCCTTGGATCGTCCGTGTCCTCTACCATGCGTCTGGTAACGATGGGCTTCCTAATATCCACGACCTCAAGTACCTCACGTTGCCCATCTGGAAAAAGCGTTTGGGCACGCCTAACCTCCAGTTTCAAGTCGATGGCGAAAACGCCTACTATCTGATGGCTGTTGTCCGTTTAAGAAGCGACGTCCCTACAGACATGGTCCGGACGTACAATCCCACCGGATCCAACCATCTTCCCAGCTACAAAACGAGAGAGATCATGTCCGATGACTGGTCAGTTGAAGATGGAAAACAGACATACATGTTGTTCTTCTGTAATGTGGCTGCGAACTTGGGCCAGGGGCTGCCAGATACACACCTGTACTCTGAAGTAGCTAAACGCGAACCGGTGGATGAATGGTGGCTGCAGAGCTTTAGGGAAGTGATGGAGGAGGCGACAGCCATGCTCGAATACACTGTACCGAAGCCCGACGAGCCTGTCGTCAATCAACCAGCGTCTCGGGATTCATCCCTTGTGGCCAAACGACCACATGACACGGTCGAGCCTGATGAGCGCACTGAGACTCAACATCCCAAGCGAACGTGTGAGGATCTCAAGGACAGTGTTGGCAGTAGTAACACCATCGATGATGATTCCTGGTGGGAAAGTGGGTTTTGGTGATGGTGGTAAAGGTGATGGTGATGGGAATACAATAATAGCGACCATAGCTAAAGTTAGATAGACCATGTGAACAACGAAAGTCACCAACTGGTTTGTCGTCGCTGAAATAAATCATCCTTGAAGTTACCCTGTGATTGCCATGCCATACTGTCCCTGAATATCCTGGGTGGGCTGGAACATGGTGTTGTTCGCCCATGGCCACACTCCTGACTTTGTGCAGGAGTGTGTTCATTGTCAAGAGAGAGTCCCAACGCACAACGAGCTTAAATTGCAGAACACAGTCATGTCCAATATTCAATATACAATAAATAATCATGTTCACAGCCAGAATGTCTTTAAAACCAATAAATCACACTCGAGGTCGATGTTCTACAAGATAACAATTTTCACACATGTTTCTCACAACAACACCACATTAACCTTGACTTACCACACAGGACAAGATGGATACAGAAGGAGACGTTCTCATGGGTGGTATGGAACAGGAGACTAATGTTGGAAAGAGGTGGAAGAAAAGTAACCGAGTCGAGAAGAACAGAGGACGGGATAAGAAGGAAGAGATGCGAAGATTGAGGAAAATGGGGGGTAAGTATTGTAACTATTACAAGTTATACTGACTGTCTAACTGGCCGGGAATGTATTTGTAGGCCAAATGAGTAGGACAAGACGATTTATCTAGCTACCGCAGGCGGTAGGCTTACATCATTAGTGGCCTCTTATTTGATTTTTGATTCCTGCGAACCCAAACACCCAGTGACAGGTGCGAGCAAAGACTTGATTATCCATTTCCAGCGTTTTGAATCGGATCCAGCCAGGTCTGATTCTATGTAGGTTACGTCATCCATAAAAATAATTATCTGAGTGACTCGGGTGAAATGTTTTTTGTCAGATTCAACAACCACCATACTTTTCGGAAAGCGTCTTTCCACGCATCACAATCAAAATGTTCTCAAATCTTCCGAATGAGATCTTGAGCAGGATCTTCAGTCATTTGTTGACTGAGTACCAAAAGCAACGCATGGCATGGGATGAATCCCTTGACGATATCGCCGACGTCCGACTTGTCTGTCGTCTCTGGAACGATCTAGCGACCGAGCAACTATTCCGCACCCTGACGTTGCATAATACCGTCGATACGCAAGAGTCCCATTTCGACTCTTGGCAGAGACTGCTAGACTCAGTGTCAATCCAGAAGGCTGTTCGCCGCGTTGCTTTTGAATCTTCTCTAGAAGATGATACAGGTTCATGCACCACTGGACTTCGGCAATATCATTTTGTAAACGCGGCGATTAGCAGAATATCAGACATGCCTAGACTTGACGCCGTGGAGATACGGTTTGCATCATGTTGCGCTGGCAGAAATGCCAACCGAGTTCCATGGATTCCTCATATGGAGCTTCCAGATCCAGAACCAGCGGAGGTACGGTTCGATACGCTCATAAGCCTCATTCAAGCCATGTACGACCGAGGTCTCAGCTAGAGCGTAACAACTATTCGCGAATTAGTCCTGGACAATTTTCAGAATATGCCATTACCTGAAGATATCGCCGAATATCTATTTGAGGATATCCAACGATTGCATATCAAGATTGTTTCCGAGAACTATGGGAAAATATACCCAGACGAGGAAAGGCCTGATCTAATTCACCGGGATGAATTAAGGGAATTTCCCATTTATCTGCAGAACACACTGTTGCCATCAGTAGCCGACCAGCTTGTTGAATTAACACTTGCTGGGAAGCACTGGGCTGGGATCCCTGGAGAGTTTAATGGAAGAGGACTGTTATTCCCTGAGTTAAAGACTCTGACTCTAGACGGTTTCGATATCCTGCGAGATGACCAATTCAATTGGGTCCTGAATCAGAAATCCCTGACCAGCCTACATCTTCACAACTGCACTATTGGTACCCATTGTCGTGTGGAACAACCCAACTTCGCCCACTGGAATGTTAACCTAAGAGATTGGTTACAAGACGGTGCTGTTTACCCTGTCCAACGATTGGAACCTGGGCAACAACTCCAACCTGGTTGGTATATGAACCATCTGAGATGGGACAATATATTCAACAGTATTCAGGAAAGCCTTCCCTTGCTGCAAGACTTCAGCTTTGACAGGAAGCCCTGGGAAGTGTACTTTCGACATAACGATGAGGTTACCTTCGCTGGAGAAATGGAGTTGCGGTATCTGGCATTTTCAGGACGTTGGTTTGAGCCTCCACGTCGTCACTATTACGAGAGGAGCGAACTACAGAAGAGTATGCCTGTATGTTCAGCAGAGGAACTGGATAAGAATGATCCGACAGATCGCAAAGCTTTGGACAATTTGGTTCGCACCGTCGTAGCACGACGGAGTGGAAAATGAGGCCAAGGGAGTATGATGGATGTTGGTCTAAGTTTCTTTTCCCTGGAGTGATTCTTCACCGAGAGTCGCGCAGACGGTTCTGGGACCGGACGAAGCTTGCCCAGCTAACTTCCTCGAAGTCGGTCGGTCGGTCGCGGTGTTCCCTCACGAAGAAACAGTATTGAGTCAGGACTGAGGAGGTCTAGTCGGCATGTAATTTATTTTGTAACCAGAATGGTAATGTTCTATACAGGGGATAACAATGTTGCTGTCCAACGGCCTCGAGGTTAGCTGTGGGCTACCATCACTCAACGACCAATATCATGCCATAGGTCTTGTAACTCAGGTTATTATTTGCCGAATTAGATTGGCCATCTTAGAAAAGATTTCTTTCGTTTTCAATATGGCCGTGGGGTGATTCTGGCGCTGCGATCTGAGTGACTTGACTGAAGGATTTCCTCAGGAATTCAATAACGACCAGAAACTTCGAACGAGGCCCTTTATTCCAGCAGCTAACTACTAAGCCGCGACATCCTGTTTTAGAGAATTTTAGACTTGATTGGTTTGAGTGAAATGATTAGTTCATACTTGCGTGGCAGGGGCAGTTTGGTCGCATTATTCCCAAGTTTGACACTTCAAAACCCTTTCAGGTGACCCAGCTCACCACATGTGGGTGGTTGCTCATGATGAACAGTTGTTTCTCATGTTTATTTCATAAATTTCAAACTCCTACCAGCAGTGAATGAATCACGCCCGTACAGAGCCCCGCTTATTTTGGGAGATTACCTTCCACTGCTCAGCATCCGCCTGTTCATTTTATTCAGTGCATCTTCTCTTCTTCACCCTCTTCCCTTCACCATCTTCGCAAACCGCGAAAATGCCTCCATATCTCCCCGATGAGGTGCTGAATGAGATATTCAGTCACCTTCTCACTCCAAATCGGAAGCATCACTTCCGCCATGATTGGCACGACGACTGTACACAAGTTCGGCTCGTCTGCAAGAGATGGAACGTCGTCGCCACCCAGCACCTGCTCAGTACTGTGGTACTTCGCCATAGCTGTTTCACCATGAACGATAACTTCAGATCCTGGCATAAACTCTTGAACTCACGACCAGTCAGAAACTCTGTTCGCCGCATTGCGATCGAAACAGCACTCCAGGTCGAGGAGTGGGGATCGGATGACCGCGGTGCATGCGAAGTTTCTAGGTGGCCCTTGTCATGGAGACGTGATGGCAAGTGGCGTGAGTTTGAATCCGCCGTCAATCGACTACGACATCTCCCAAACCTGGACGCTATCGAGGTCCGATTTACGTCAACCTGCATAGGTCCTGCTGGAGAGACTGAGGAAGCTCTGGAATACCCAGACTATGTGAACGAGCCCCGTGAGGAGCCGCCAAGCACCCGACTCTACACACTCGAAGCCATCGCTAGAGCCATGTATGAACGAAACAGTCACACCAACTGGAACATGGCTAGCGAACTGGTGCTCGAAAACCTGCAAAACTCGCCCTTGCCACAAAATATCATGCAGTATCTGCTTGAGGGCATTGAACGCCTACACCTCAAGATCGTTGCCGAAGGTGATGGTACCTGGAGCCGACCCGAACCTGTGAAGCAACTCTACCGAGAGGAACTGAGAGAGTTTCCTGGCTTTCTGGAAGAAGACCTGTTCTACCGCGTATCGAAGATTCATCTTGTCGACCTAACACTGGCCGGCAAGAATTGGGGCGGCATCCCTGGACATTTCAGAGCCAGTAGCATCAAATTGCCATCGTTAAAGACTCTGACCTTAGAAGGTCTTACCATTTTGAATCAGGATCAATTCGACTGGGTACTGAGAACGACAACTCTTACGAGCCTCCGTTTGCATAGTTGCGCAATCGCTACCCACTGTCTCGTTTTACAACCCGAGTTTTCGTTCTGGGACGTTAGCCTTCAAGGCTGGAAGAGAGTAAAAGACAACACCTACGCTGTCAGTCAGCATCGACATCCCATATCCCACACACCAGACCCTGGCGCACTTGTACCTGGTTGGTACGTCAATCCTCTCAGGTGGGCTACTTTATTCGGCAGTATTGCCGAGCGTCTCCGTTTGCTGAAGAACTTCAGTTTTGACGGAGAGGTATGGGAGACCTACTTTAGACAGGACAAGCAGGATGATTGCAGCGATGGAATGGAAGGTCGTTATCTGGGATTTGCGCAGGGCTGGTCTTGCCTCAACGAACCGCACACGGAATGGTTTGAACATTGTGGATATATTCAAGATGGCGTGCCGGGCAAGCCAGAGGAGCTGTTGGAATTGACCAGACAGACTGATGGAGAAGCGCTGGAGGAGGTACTCCGAACAGTCAAGGAACGTCGCAGTGCAGACCGTCGACATTCGCCGTCTAACTAGTTAATAGATACTAGAATGCAATGGAAACATCGAATGAAGCAGACGTCATTCAAATGTGTTTGTTGATTCTATTACAATCTTGAAGTTTAACACATCTTGGTCAATCAGCGTAATCTGTAGGACTTGTCGTGGGCATAGTGTACATCCACCGCCGTTCATATCTTCCAAACTGAGCGACGGTGAGATATTGGTTATTGCTAAGATGACCTAATTCATCGATATTACTTAATACAACACAGGGAAGCTCATGCACATGTGTGAAATCTTGTTTAAGATAATGTTTGTATACAGTACCGGAGCGCCGGGAGTAGACACTGAATCACGGCGCCTGTTACGCAGCTGTCAGCGCTGCCAAGGCAAGATGGTAAAGCAAACAACGTACGGCATTCTCTGATCTGTTTAAACGCCGCTTGATCACCAACCACTGATCGACACCCTTTCATCATTTCAGATATTGCTGTACAAAAAACACACCCACCCTCGATGACAGTTGTGTCCAGAGAGAAACAAAGCGTACGCATGGTAAAACGACTCTTCCAGTATAAACTTGATCTAGCTGACCACTTTCAGTGATTTACGCCGAAAATGTCCGACAAAGAAACTCTGCCCCCGGCGCAGCCCATCGTCCTCTCAATGAAAGTTAGCGAAACTGGCTCATCCGATAGCCACTATCGACTCCAACTCGGCAAGAAAGTCAAATATCTCGTTGTCGGGCCCAAAGTCTTTGACAGGGACGCGCTTGCATCCCCTATCCAGTTTTTTCCACGTCTTCCTGACAGCAAAGACTGGACCGTTGCCCACTTCTCAAGAGACGAAATCACTGGCGACTTGAAGATTTCCATCTTGAACCGAACACTGCCTGGCGTCAAATGTCATTGGCATCCTACCCGAGTTGACTGCCTTGATCTGGAAAAGACCAAATCGCTCACAGCGACCAATTTCGAGGCTGTCTCGCATTCCACAATCCTTCCAAGAGGCACCATGATTGCCAAAATGGCCCGCTTCGAGTGGGAACTGCCTCGTATCGAACGGGAAACAAAGGCGTATCGGTTGCTTCAAGCCTCCGGACTCACTTTGCGATTCCTCGGTCACATAACGGAGAATGGTCGCATCATCGGGTTTCTTCTAGAAAAGATGGAAGGACGACCTGCCGGTTGGAAAGATCTGGACGCTTGCCGAGACGCTCTTGGAAAGCTTCATCGTTTGAAACTTCTTCACGGAGCTATATGGCAGAAAAACTTCCTTCTGACCGAACAATAATTTGAAGATGTCCGAGGCGTAAGTCCCGAAGTATACATTAAAAATCAACTCAGTAATAAACACAGTTTTTGAACCTAGATGCTAATAAAGGTCCGCTTCTGACCGAACAAGGTGTCAAGCTTCTCAACTTGGAACGCCTTGAGGGGAATGCGACTCTTCAGTCGACGCTCAAAGAGTCGCTGCAACTCACTTCTGAATTGCTGAATCAACCGGGAGGACCAGGATTCATTTCTCGTGAGAACATCTTTTGATGTTATCTCGTCTAATGTGGAGTGAGATGGACAGGATGTGTGTTTGCTGCGAGAATATAGAACACGACTCCTGGTATTGTGTCGAGTTGAAACTATTATTTGGTGCTTTTCGAGGCGTAAGTCCCGAAGTATACATTAAAAATTAACACAATAGTCGAGTTGAAACAGAGGATGGACACCTAGTCTAGACCAAGTGGATTTTCTAAGCTAGGTTTCCCGTGGAAGACTGTTTATTCCTCTGTGGCTTTTCTGTAGATTCTTCCTCGAGGGTTGATCCGGCGGGTGACATATGTAGTCCGATCGCTCACGATCGCCGCGTCGGCGCCAGAACCTTGCCCTTAGAAACGAGTGTCAGCAGACTTTTTCGAAGTGTCGATGGTTGAAGTCGAAGGAAAGTGTGAATGACTAGTCTGATAATGTATTGATGATAGAAGTTCTTTTGGGCATCAGCGGGCGCTGCCGCCTTCCGATTGAATCCAGGCAGGACATGGTTCGGCTTGCCGTTTATCCGGCCGGTTTCCGATCTGACCTTCCCTACCACATCGCAACAAGATCTTTTCACATCGACCATGGCTACTGGGTAAGAGTTGGCTTCCTGGGGCTTAGGCTACAAAACAAAATAACCTAAGAGCCATAGTCTAAAGAGCATAAGCCGACCTACTAATTTCGTCCCTTATGCTTCCAGCGGCCAATTCTTCTGACACCCCGAGGTATGGATGATCAAGAGCCGTTCATTGCTATTCACGAAATGAGGAGCAGTAGGAGTAACGACAATGACAACAACACAGCCACAGCATCTTTGGAGGTCATTGTTGCGATAACATGTCAGAGACAGCTTTGGTAGCACAACTGTTCAGACGAGATCAAAAGATTACGTTATGGGGAGAAATAGCATGGCAGCTTATCCTACTTAGACTATGATTCTTAGGTCATTTATTTTTGTACCCTAAAGCTTAAAGGTTGACGTTTCTAGTATCCTCTATCTAGATTCTTCAACTGTTTTAGTACCTCCTTCAGCCCTTCGCCATGAGCCTGTCTCGTCAATACCAACAACTCTGCTGGCATGCAATCCTGGACATATCGAGATCTCTGAGCAATTGTTCTCCTTCCTGACATAATCAGCCATTTCGTGAAGAGATTCGACATCCTTGAAAATACCCCAATATCCAAGCTATTGTATATACAGTTAGTTAAGAAAACACCAACCTTACGCAAACCCCAAATAGCAGGTTGCTATTCTATCCCTATAATCTTTTATCTTTTATTAGGTAATTTTTAAGGTATAAGTCTTAAAGTATATATATAAAATTAATTTATAAAAAAAATATAATTTTTAAATTTAAATATTAATATAAATTTAATTTAAAAATATATATTATAATTTATAAAATTAAAATTATAATAATTATTATAAAAATTTTTATTTTTTTTAAAAATTAATTATTAAATATTTTTTTTATTAATATTAATATTAATAAAATTATTATATAAAATAATAAATTTTAAAGTTTTTATTAATTTTAATTATATATTAAATTAAAAAATTATTTATAAAAATTTAATTTTTATAATTAATTTTATTTTTAAAAAAAAATTTAATAAAATTATTTAATAATTTTATTTATTTTTAATATAATATTTTTATTAATATTTAAAATTAAAATATTATTAATATAAATAATAATTAAATTATTATTTTTATTTTTTTTAATTATAATATTTTTAATTATATAATTAATTATTAAATTAATAAATTAAAATTTAAATTTTTATTATATAAAAAAAAAAAAACTTTAAAAGCTTTTTATAAAATTTAAAAAAATATAATTTTAATATATTAAAAAATAAAATATTTTAAATAAAATTATTTTTTAATTTATAAAATAATTTTTAATAAAAAAAATAAATTATTAATAATTTATAAAATATTTAATAAAAATAATATTATTAAAAAGTTTATTAAATTAAAATTTATTATATTAAAAATCTTATAAAATTAAAAAAAAAAAATTTTTTTTAAAAAAAAAGCTTATAATTAATATTATAGCTTTTAATATAATAAAATTTAATATAATATATCCTTATAATTATACTGCTTATCCTATTAAAAGTAGGTCTCCCACTAGTAAAGATGCTGGCGTCGGCGGCCTTATTCCATACCTCATACGTAGAGTCCTCTCCGTCAAAGCTGAAGTTCTCCAGCAGGGGCAGGCGCTCGCTAATACTTCTGAACAAAGTAGTCCACCTGAAATCACGCCGTCCTCTAGATGACAGCAGCTGATCAGCATCGGGGCCAAGTGACATGTTCTGAGGTGCCTATGTCGGCTATCGATAGTTAGCCACAATGTGACTTTCGACAACGTGTGGATCTAGTACCTTGTGATAGCTTGGAAACCTTATAGTGACGACCGAGTGTGGCGGCGAGGGCGTCGAGACGTTGGCAGGCGACGACGGCCTGAGTGGCAAGGCTGAAGCCGGGGTGTCCTCAGAGACACCACCAAAGTGCGCCGCTAAGACCTTTTCTAAGACCTCAGGGTGGTGCAGGGTCAAGGTACCTGCAAAATGTTAGCCGCTGGAAGAAAAAGAAACAAAGATTCAGGCCAGACCTCTCCGACTGTTGGTTCATATAATATAATATATAAGAGGCCAACATGTCTGCCACACCGGGGCGTTGGAAAAGGTTGTTGGTGGTGATAATCTCAAGAAGGAATTGCCCATTTTATAAGTGACGGGTGCTGTATGATTAGGTAAGGATCCAGTGACGGAAGGTGGTTTCTACCAATCAGACGGCTGCAGTTTAGCATTCACAGGCGACACAAGCACTGAAGATGTTTTCCTCTGGTGAATCCATTTACCTCAACAATCAAGGCCAAGACTGGTGAAAACTTGATATCTTGTTACTAAACAAGTGTAAACATGGAAGAAACAGACACTATTTCAATTCATCTTCTGATGCTATTGTAATCGATTTGTTGATGTTACTGGAATCGATAAATGATTTTATGGCAATTTACTTGATGTTTTGCACATTTGGGTCAATCAGTGAAATGTAGACGATTTGGCCTAAACAAGTAGACTGCATGAGCTGTCCTTACAGGAAGCGCCCAACAGTCTATCAGGTTGCAAGAATAGTATTAATCCGTCTAAGCACGAGAACGGGCCGGGGTTGTTATGGTTGCCGGGCGGTAAATATCTTGGATTAGGTATCTACTTTACGCGCTTTGCCGCCTTCCCTTATCCTTGTCTGCTCTAGACTGAAAATTACAATGGAAAGTTCGAGTGATGAGCTAGACTCTTCAAGAACGGAGCCATGTCCTCCCACGTATCCCTCATCGGCAAATATTGTGAGTTTGCACTGTCCTGATGTCTTGTGCCGCTACTAAATTGGATTAAAGTCCTTTAGATTTGGTACTCGAACCATTCAAGCCAACGGAACCACATTCGATCACTATCATCCCAATGTTCTACGTCTGAGGATCCATCATTCTTCTTTTGATCGATTTATCAAGTCGTTATTCTCCTTCATCTCAAGTGCAATTGGTACCTGGATCCAGGGCAGATTCCCAGAATGGTTCCTCCCCGAAAAGATTGTCCTGAAAATTGAAAAGGATAATTGGGAGGACGAATTCAATCAGGAAGTCGTGGCATACGACAAACTACGGTCTATACAAGGTATTGTAATACCCAAGTTTTACGGCATGGTCAACTACAACGACAGGCGAGCCTTGGTTCTTTCGGATCTGGGGGGACACCCCCTCGCAACACCAGAGGGTGCAGTATTGAACAAAACCGATCTTGAACCTCTATTGTACCAGGCTTTGACATCTCTTACTGAATTGGGTGGTTATCACGATGACACTAAACTCGACAACTTTCTTCTCGTGACTGGAGAAAAGGATAAAATCATGATAGTGGACTTGGAGTCGGCAGGTTTTGAGCTGTCTGAAGAGAGACTTGCCTTTATAGCAAGAAGCAGAATTGCTTGGCTGATTCAGCAATATGAAGACCATTTGGAATGTATGGAATATGATGGCGTGCTCCTACCACAGCGGCCTGTTAGAGCGTAACATCTCTTGTACTAGCGGACGGGCTAATTTATTTAATTCTTTGGGAACTGACAAGGTTTTGCCATCTTGAGTGATTGGATAAAAGCTGGATTAATGTGATGAATTGACAATTAATCACGTGTGCCAACTCATCGATAACAAGGATAGAGTTTAATTAAACCAAGACACGGTGAGACGTTGGCTTTTGCCAAGATAACCCAACTCATCGACATTCCTTGATGTAACGCGGGGAAACTAATGTTTGTCTGGCAGGTCGACATGCATGGAAACGATAAACGGAACGAGTCCCGGCTATATTCCGTCCAGTTCCTTGGAATCAGGTGTGTATGCTAGCCATACATATCTCACATCTTGACCGGACTTGTTCCCACTCTGTTCGATTTGCCTCACAAGGCTGGGTTACAGTACATGTTGCCGCAGCGAACTAGTAGATCATTTCTTGAAAATGAAGTAGTTGCAGATGGCAAAAGTCAATGTAACGCTCGATCGACCAGTTCTGTTGTTTTTCTGTTGTAGTAGGACAAGATGGTCGATTGTGGAGCCAAGCAAGCCACAGACGGAATCAAGGACAGATTGGGTAAACGGATACAACGTTTTGAGAAAAAGGTGGCACAACTCAATTGATGACAAGGTTCTTATCTATGGTCTGGGGGATACAAGACTAGCTTTGACAGTCTACACAAAAGAACCGGTGAGAATGGGTCCCGCTAGTCAGTATCTAGATAAACGATAGAGTTGATTAATCATGGTGGCAAGGCAAGGCAAGGCAGCGGGAACGAATAAGCTTGAATGATGCTTATTATTACACTTATAAGCTAATCAATCGCGTGCTATCAAAAAGACCCGCCAAGTCTATGGACCTGCCCGTTATCAACATAGTTTAGAGCGAGTCAAAAGTTCCCTGGTGAGGTGTGATTTGAGTCGGCGCTAGTTCCTACAAGAGGCAGTTCCTGCGGGGGACAAGACCAGACGCCAAGATTCGATCGCCATATTAATCCCTGGAACTTCCTTTTTGGGTTGAGCGCCGTATTCGAAGTTTGGGTAATGATTGGTGCAATCGTTATTGTGCTATGCAGAAGTGCCGTGCATTTATTTACCTATCACCAAAAAGCACAGCCTCTTGCCTGCCTACATACTCAGGCCTTGGTATGCGGTATGCACTTGCCAACAGAGACATGATGGACACCTATAAATATCAATCCACTTCCACTACCAACATTCCCTCCTCACCTCTTCTTCATCCTCTACTCACCCTCGTTCGTCAACATGAAGTACTCTACCGTCCTTGCCTTGGCTGGCCTTGCCACCGCTACCACCAAGAAGCCCCTCGTCAATGAGCTCAAGCTCCAAAAGGACATCACCCTCAAGGGTCTCATGGCCGGCGCCCAGAAGCTTCAGGACATTGCAGAGGCCAACGACGACACCCGTGTCTTTGGAGGCAAGGGCCACAACGCCACTGTCGACTACCTCTACAACACCCTCAAGTCCCTCAACTACTACAATGTCAAGAAGCAGCCCTTTACTGAGCTGTACTCTGCCGGTACCGCCTCTCTCAAGGCCGACGGTGATGATATTGCCGCCGCCATCATGACCTACACTCCCGCTGGTGAGGCTTCTGGTCCTCTTGTCGTTGCTTCCAACCTTGGATGTGCGGCCAGCGATTTCCCCGCCGAGTCCACCGGCAAGGTTGTCCTTGTTAAGCGAGGAGAGTGTGCTTTCTCTGCCAAGTCCACCAACGGAAAGGCTGCTGGCGCTGCTGCCGTCATCGTCTACAACAACGTTGCTGGCGAGCTGAGCGGTACCCTCGGTGAGCCTTTTGGTGATTTCGCTCCCATTGTCGGCATCAGCCTCGAGGATGGTGAGGCTATCCTTGCCAAGGTTGAGGCTGGCGAGGTCAACGTCGACCTCAAGGTCGATGCTACTGTTGAGAACCGTGTCACCTTCAACGTCATTGCTGAGACCAAGGAGGGTGACCACGACAACGTTCTCGTCGTTGGAGGACACTCCGACTCTGTCGCTGCTGGTCCCGGTATCAAGTAAGTTTACGCGCTTCGAGATTTGATTTTTACTAACAGCTCCCAGCGACGATGGCTCTGGTATTATTGGCATTCTCAACGTTGCCAAGGCTCTCACCAAGTACCGCGTCAAGAACGCCGTCCGCTTCGGTTTCTGGAGTGCTGAGGAGTTTGGTCTCCTTGGATCTTACGCCTACATGAAGAGCATCAACAGCTCTGACACCGAGATTGCCAAGATCCGTGCCTACCTCAACTTTGACATGATTGCCAGCCCCAACTATGTCTACGGTATCTACGACGGTGATGGTGATGCTTTCAACCTTACTGGTCCCGCTGGTTCCGACGCCATTGAGAAGGACTTTGAAAAGTTCTTCAAGACCAAGCGTCTCGCTTCCGTTCCTTCCGAGTTTAGCGGTCGCTCCGATTACGCCGCTTTCATCGAGAACGGTATTCCTTCTGGTGGTCTTTTCACTGGTGCCGAGCAGCTCAAGACTGAGGAGGAGGCCAAGAAGTTTGGCGGTGAGGCTGGTGTTGCTTACGACATCAACTACCACAAGGCTGGTGATACCATTGACAACCTCAACAAGGAGGCTTTCCTTGTCAACACCCAGGCCATTGCCAACTCTGTTGCCAAGTACGCCAAGAGCTTCAAGGGTATTCCCCAGGTGAACCACCTCACCCGACGAAGGGACGCCGACCACGCTCAAATCTTTAAGCGCACTAGCGCTCACACCCACGCCCACGGTGGTCCTTGTGGTGCTGTTGAGGTTTAAACAGTTATTAATGTACTATGAGACGAGTAGTTGCTTTCTAATGCGAACCTGGGTTGTAGAGTATGAAAAGCATGACATGAGTTATGAGATTAATAAAATTATAATTAACATCAATTTCGGAATATGGTGAATTGCATGAGATTAATAAGCAAAATACAAGAGACAAACGTTGCTTACGCTGACATCATTCAAGCTAACTCTTACAACTCACAATGGAGCAGACATTCTTTTTCGTGGATGGCTTACACGCCGATAGGAACTCGAAGAAGCTCATGCGACAACATGTCATGAAAGGTAAAAATGCAGGCAAAACATTTCGCCGGCCGTCGCGAGTTGGCCAAGTCGTTCGGTACCACGCGTTGGAAAGAATAGCACGTCCCATCGGCACTCAATTCTTTACCTTTCCGTTTCCTGTACCGGTGACCAAAGTCGCTAGCAAAGCTTTGCATGATTGTGAGTTGTATCTTTCATCTTGTTTGCTGTCACTGACGCGTCAGTCTTTAATATTACCATCAATCTGGTTTATCCGACGCAGCTGGGATTCGATATTGAGCAGTACAAGCTACGATGGCTTGAAATTATGTTTCACAGCAAACCCGGTACTTAAATCCTTATTTTTATCGTTGTGTGCTAACCGTCACAGCATACGATTGCTCTTTGGCTCTAATACAATCATCCAACGAGACATATCTCGGCGCGGGTTACAGTTGCTCAAATTCTCTTTCATGTCTATCGCAAACTCTGGACCAACTAGCAAAACGACTGTCGAGCAGCGAGGCTTTGTCAGACCATACACTTTCTATCGTCATGACGCTCATCAATCATGAGCAAGTGGCGGGGCACTACGTCGAAGCTGAGGCTCATGTGAAGGGTATGAAGAAAATTGTTGATCTCCGTGGGGGGTTGAACAAGATAGAAGATGGTGCTGTAGCGGGCAAGATCTGCCGGTGAGTATTTTGTTGATCAGCTGTACAAGCACTAACCGGCGGAAGGACTGATATTTTATTTACCTTGCAACAAGGCGACCATCCACTGTTTTATCGCGACAAAATAGATGGCATGCAAAAGTCTCTGTTATCCCGAGGATTCACATTACAGAGTGTAGAAACCAGCCACTTCCGGACGAATGAGCCTGTACTTAAAAAAGCATTTTCTGATCTCATGGGTGTCTGCGACCTGTTCAACAACCACATCGACAAGAAGCCCCTCGATCTGATTGAATTTCAAGAGATTTTGATATCTATCTGTTATCGACTGCTACAGTTCAGAACGCTGAATAGATCCAGGTTAATAGGAGACGCAGACTCAGCACATCACATCGGATTGTTGGTATTCATGATGTCAATGTTTTGGAATAATCATCAAAATCGACTTGCCAAGCCTGGACTGATAGCAGCTTGTATCAAAGAAGCTTTGGAGATGGCGGATGATCTTGAGAATGAATTTGTCTTTTGGATGTTGGTTTTGGGAGGGATTTCTGTGTCTGGGAATGAGGATATAGAGTGGATAGTGGTGAGATTGCATGAAAAGGCACGGCAGCTGGGTGTTGTAACCTGGGATGATGCACGGGATTTGTTGCACAAGTTTCCCTGGATGACCGTCATTCATGATACATCGGGACAAACACTGTGGAACAAGGTGCGGAGTTTGGATATGGAGTTAAATCACGGAGTTACGACTGAAGGATGATTTTATATTCAAGATATTCTGTTAATTCCGATAGAGTTCCTTGCCTACTGACATAATGGTACCATCCGTCACAATGCAACCAATCAACTATAGTGTACTATCATTTCCCAATTGAGTAGCAAGTCTCTCATTGGGCCAAGGCTTGACCAGTCAAGATCCAAGAGTTTCCGAATAGGGTAGTAAGTCTCCCATTGGTCCATGGATGTCGTATACACAAGCGTAAAGCCACGACTATTAACAAGAGTATCAAGTTTAGATATAAATACAGAGGTTTCCCAGCTCTAAAAGACTGAAAACTAGTCCAAATACACATCATTATCAAGACACTTCTACTACCACCTCTTGAGATACTCTCATCATGCCTTCTACTACACACTCAGAGTTTGGAGCTCAGACCGAGGCAGTCGATGTCGCCAAAGCTTTTGCGGGTAGTATTCGTGGAAAGACTATTCTCATCACCGGTGTTAACCGTGCTGGAATTGGATTCTCGACTGCTCATGCCTTTGTAAGTCAGTTTTGATATAGCAGCTCACATCTAACAGCTTCCAGTCCACTCAAGAGCCTGCTCTTATCATTGTCGCCACCCGTAACCCTTCCAAAGCACAAGACAGCATAGCTGCACTTAAAGCTGAATTCCCGACTGTCAACTACCGCTTTCTAGAGGTAGACCTCTCCAGTCAGACGTCTGTTCGAAAGGCAGCCGAAAAGGTCCTCTCATGGTCTGATGTCCCGACTATTGATCTAGTCATCAACAGTGCTGCCGTGATGGGTATCCAGGAACGCACCCTAACTGAAGACGGACTCGAGATACACCTCGCTACAAACCATATCGGACACTGGCTTTTCACCTGCCTCATCATGCCCAAGCTCATCAAGGCAGCAGAGGGCAAACCAAAAGGATCAGTCAGAATCGTCAACATCACTTCTGCTTCCCCAATGACATCCAGTATGCGCTGGAGTGATATGAACTTTGACAAAAAGAACAAAGACCTTCCCAAGGAAGAACAGCCAGTATATCAAATCATGAAACTCTGGGGCTACGAAAACCCCGAGGATGCAAGTTATCTGCCTTTAAACGGATACGACCGCAGCAAAGTTGCCAACGTACTTTTTAGCATTGGCGCAACCAAGCGACTCTTCAACAAGTATGGGATCTTGTCGGTTTCTGCTCACCCAGGTGTAATCTGGGGAACCGAGCTCGCGAGACACTTTCCACAGGATACCATCGACGCAGCGATGAAGCTTTGTGAGGCTGGACTTTATAGTTTGAAATCATTGGAGGCTGGAGCTTCTACGGGTCTGATCGCAGCGTTGGATCCAAAGTTGGCTGTGGGTGTTGGAGAGGGGGATGATAACCATGGTGCGTACCTAGCAGACTGTCAGATCAGCGATAAAGCAAGTCGACTCGCTGTTTCGAGTAGTGAGGGTGAGAAATTGTGGGAGTTTTCGGAAAAGGTTACTGGAAGCGTGTTTGAGTGGTGAAGAAGTCTTGGTTATGCGGGACCTGATCTTGACTTGATTATATAGACAATCAAACATCATTTCAAGTCCACTAAAGAATAAAGAGAATAATTCAGATAGTCTTGACAATTATATACTTTTTGCTTTTTATTTTTCTTAATACATTATTAACCTTTGCCCTAGTTGTCTTGGGTTTATTCAAATTATAAATAAAGGTTAATTAATCTATGTACACAGGTTAAACTCCCTATAAAATTTCAAATCAAAGGTTCTCTCAAGGCAAGATTTTACAAGGCAAAATGGATACAGTGGCTCCTTAAACTCTATAACATCGGCCATAACTTATAAAAGAAGCCTACTAAGCTACAAAGACAGCAGTAACTTCTTCCCCTTACAACCTTCATCAACTCCCCATCATCCAAGACATTCATTGCCAATCAAGCTACGGAAAAAGCTACCGTCGGTCAATCCCAGTCCCTTGCTCTTCATAGCTAACCATTTCGTAAGTCTCGTATAACACAATGCCGGCTCCTGTCCAGACAAAAACGCTTCGGTTTGAGGACATCGAGTTAGCCATCCAAGGCTGCAAAGACTCGGAGAAACCCGACGACGAGACAAAAGATGACTGTGAATGCAAAAAGGTTTTTGCCAGATACACAAAGGACGGTACTACGTACTACAAGCCGGTGTTTGTGAATCGTACTACAGGGAAGCTATTTATACGAAATTAACACCCAAGATATGACATGAGAGTTGGATTACATGTGTATTTTGCACATCTTGTCCCGTATGAGTTATTGCTATGTCGAGTTTAATTCCGGTCTGGGTTTAGACTGGCAAATTAATTTAATTTGAGACTTTCCTCAAAATTAAATAACTTGATTCATACAGCTTTATCAGGAGAGGTAGGGCAGCAACCTTATTCTAATAAAATACAGAAACACCACAAGACCTGTGACTAGAATTAAATAATGTGATTGTGGTTGCAGAACTTGAAACGAGTTTCCTTCTGAAACGAACCTGACGTTTTATCTATTTCGTCTCAACTATCAGACGAACTATACTAAACCAAGGTATTTTAAAACCCTGTCTGTTTTATAGTGACGAAAATAGTCAATATAGTCTCGTTTGTGTTTTATTATAATTAATTCTTGACTTTTATCTTGTCCACTGGGTCAAGGGTCTTATCGATTGCAGATCAGGGTGCAGATCATTCTTTACCCTACTTTGTTGGGTTAGTTCTGACAATTTCAAAGACGGCTACTACACAACATACATATTCTCAAACCGGATATCATAAAGTAAAACTACATATCTCATCTGATCTATCCTTCACTATATCAAGTTCCTGATCCGCTGACCAATCATACTCTCAACCCTTGTACTTGACAACCAACAAATAATCATCTCCCCAACAGAAACCAGCCTGATCCTTGCAAAACTAGAGCAAAAATGGTATAGAGCGAGTGTTTTACCCCGCGTTTCAATTGACGGTAGAAACTCGCACACCCAAAGAGAAATTCCAACGCCTTTTTCATTCCCTTTTTTTTTCGACTTGCCAAAAATTGACTGACAGTTACAAACCAACACAACCCATACAGAAAACCTAATCTTGCTTAGTCTCGATTCAGATACTCTTCTCTTTTGGGTGTTGCCAAGTTTAGAGGGGGCTACACTTCCGGTCACGGTGTAAAACCTTCCTGTCACGGTGGAAGGGTATCTAGCCAATCAGATTAATTGAAATAGGGTATGAATATCTTGTGAGGCTAGTGTAAATTTCGCTCAGAGCCTCCTAGGTGCTGTAAGAAGCTGCTATATGAAGAAGAAGCTACTATAAGAGGCCTCTATAAAAAGAAGAGGCTGCTGTAGGAGGCTGCTGTAGAGAGAAGAGGCTGCTGTAAGAGGCTGCTGTAGAGAGAAGAGGCTGCTATAATAGACCTCTATAAAAAGAAGAGGCTACTGTAGGAGGCTGCTGTAAGAGGCTGCTGTAGAGAGATGAGGCTGCTGTAAAAGGTAGCTATAAGTTATGACCGGGCTGTTGAAAAACTGTACCATAGTTACTGTATTAGGCATTTAGTGGGGCCTTCCACCGTGACAGGAAGGTTTTGCACCGTGACCGGAAGTGTAGCCTTTAGAGGGGTTTTCATATCTGTTCCTGACGAGACCCCGACTTTTTTATTTATTTAACTGGTCGACGTCGACGCACCCCTTTTTTTCACACTTGTTCCAGTTCCTCTCATCTCTCACTCAGAACAGTGGATTCATATCAACAGATACTCTTACTTCTCTTTGAGTCTATAGCAGGGAACTACTATGTCGGCGTCTCCACCTAGCGGCTCGACCAAGAGACGGGTTCGCACAGAGGCTCAAATGAGCCAGAAGCGACTAGCAGACCGCGTCAAGCACAGAGAGAATCGACAAGAGCACAAGTTACGCATGGAGAGAATGGAAGCCGATATTGCGCAGATTAGAAAGAATCTCGATACCGTGTCTGCGCAACTACGGACGCTGCCCCAGATTGGTGCCGACTTGATGGCCTCACAACAGCAACAACAGCAGAGACCTCAGCGACAAACTAGCAACTTTCCTGGACATCCCCCTGGTGAATCGTTTGAGATGGACACTAATACCACACGCATCAACGAGACCCCGGACTTCCCCGCGCGATCTGCACCCAACGGTCCGGGTAGAGCCTCGCCTCGCCCAGACCACGACATGCCAATGCCACCTGCCGAGGTCATGTCAAGTTTATTCCCTGCACCGTCACACGAGGATTGTCGATGCGGAGTGCAGCATCACTCGCAAGCCGATTGTCTAGAGTACCGCAGTTTCGCCATCCTCTACGAAACCCATGCTGCGTTTCCCCAGGATCCTCTACATGCACGATCCCTGCCGAGGAACCCGTCTTTACCTAATATGACGCTTCATTCATACGGCGACAACGCTGTCACATGCTTTCTGACATCCTTTCTCAAGGGTTTTGAAATGTCGAGTGTGGAGACTTTGTTTGGGATTTATTTCTTTGCCTATCGACTTATGAGGGTTTGTTTTCGTCCCGTCTGTCAGAAACCAACTAACGATTTATAGTGGCGCTTACATCCTGATCCTATGACATTAAAGGACGTGCCGCCGTGGCTTCTCCCAACCGAGGTTCAGAATACATATCCTCATCCTGTGAGCATCGACTACATCCCTTGGCCCGACCTTCGCGACTTTCTCTGCACGAATCCACGTATCAAATCCCGGCATTCCGTCAAGATGTATCTGGAGTCTCTTCAACTAAAATGGCCGCCGGGATGTTCTCTCATGACCATGGACAGTGGACAAGTTTGTGTTAGTCCTGAATTCGAGGCTATTGCATGTGATTTGAATAATTGGAAACTGGGACCGCCTTGGTTAGATGCTTTTCCACGTTTGGTTTCACTGGTACATCCTTAGTGGATGGCCATGAGGGCTTGGAGCAGATCAGACGACATAGGCACGGTTAGAGAATCTAAATTTGATGCCTCGTCGTAACACAAAGGAGTGATAGCTAGTTGGCATCTGCAGTGTTTGATGTATGCCAGAGTACCAAGGTACTGAGTAGATGTTTTGAAGCAACTTGGTTCCAACGGCGGCAGACGAGTCGGGCTTGGGCGATATCATGAAGCCAATCATTGCCAAGACGAGATTTTTGTTTTGGTGTTACAAGGTAGCTGAGAACCTCGCTTAGGAGTTCATTAGGGAAATTTGAATGCATCTTGGCTAATGTGATGGAAAAACTAATCACCATCAAAGACGGCGTCGTTGGCGTGAGGTTAGATTCTGCCGTCATTGACCACCTACCCGATATTGAGGCATCAATTACTTCTTAGAAACATTGACTGCAGGAAGCACATGAGATGAAATAAATGTCAGTTAATGACTTAGGCTATATTTAAAATACTGAATTAGTGAGTTGGAGGTTAACCTTTCTACCACCACTACCTTCTGTCTAATAAACACATATCAGTATCTCCAAAAGGTACTTGATACACATCATTAACAAAGTCTGTATCCCAATGCCAACCTCGTAGGCCAGTACTATGTTCCCTCGCGTCCAGATGCAAACCACTACGACGTCTCGGTTATTATTAATTTACTCTCCAAGTCTTTGGCATGCTAGATAGGAGGAGAAGAGAGAAAACGCGTCAGATCATCCATCCCCCCGGTCAACTTGGCTTTATAAGGAAAGATTTGCATTAGTGCACTACCCCCTTGCTAAGTCGCCGATCTCAATCCATTCACCAATTGTTTACGATATAATCATTTCACACTGTTATAATAACTACTTATAGCTATTACACAGTCTCAAGGCTTTTATGTCATGTTAATGGCTAGACAGTGATATCTGGACAGAGGGTTGTCAGTAGTAAAAACCGCGAAGATGACATTCAGGATAAAACAAATCAGACATGTTTATTATAACACTTTGACGCCACCAGTGTATCAAATATAAATTAATCAGGCCAGGGACCTTGTTCTTTCGTCAATCATTCTCCTGGTTTTCCAAGGAACCCCTTGCATGTGACGTAATAGGCAAAAGTAAAACTTAATTACCTAGTCCCTCCTGCTAGCGTATAAACTTTGAGGAACATCCACATCAATTCCCATCAACCATTTCCCGGCGAAATCGGGGCAAGAGGACATATTTTCTACTATCCAAAATGAATTCATGCCAAGTCGAACAAGTCAACAAGGCCCCAGAACTCGGGGACTTTCCCGACGAGATTCTGGACAAAATATTCAGCCACCTCCTAAACCCAAGAGAAAAACAACGCCTACTGTTAGATTGGCTTGGTCACATTTTTCAGGTTCGCGCAGTGTGTCGTCGCTGGAATAATATCGCTTCTGTACATCTACTACACACTTTGCCGCTCTGGCATACCGAAATCACTATAAATGACAAGTTCAGGGCGTGGCACAAACTCATTGACTCATTGCGAGTCAGGGACGCTGCTCGCCGCGTTGTCATCGACACAGTGGCTCATAGTAATCACTTCTTAAGTGATGAATGCTTAGTGCACAAGTGGCCTCAATCTTGGAAAGAGGGTGAATGGCCCGAGTTCCTATCTGCCATAAGTTTGACCCGCCATCTGCCCAACCTTGATGCGATAGAGGTGCGCTTCTCAGCAGCCTGCACCGGTCCCGAAGGAGAGCTTGAAGGAAGGCACCTGTCACGTTTTACAGGCCTGGAAATCACCGAGCCGGCGGAGACTCGCCTCTATACCCTCGAAGCCGTTGCGAAAGCTATGATCGAACGGACTAAACGCCATCAAAGCTTGAGACTGGTTGAAGAATTGGTTTTGGAGAATCTACAAAACATGCGTTTGAATAGAGATCTTGTGAAATATGTTTCATCTGAACATCTCAAGCGTCTACACATCAAAGTCACCCACGAGGGCGGGTCAACTATCGAAAAACGAAAAAAAAAGCAGTTCAACAATCTACCGGCAGGAGTTAACAGACTTTCCCTTCTATCTACAGAATACATTCCTCCGCGGGGCACAGAACAATCTTGTTGAATTAACACTCTCTGGTGAATACTGGGGCGCTATTCCAGGAGAATTCAACGGCGGTAAACTGTCATTTCCGACATTAAAGACTTTAACCTTGGAAGGTTTTGAAATTTTACGTCAAGATCAATTTGATTGGATATTACGGATAAGATCTCTTACAAGGCTGCATCTCCATTGCTGCCCAATTATTACCCATTGCCTTGTCTTTCAACCCGAGTTTGATTACTGGAATGTCAACCTACAAGGTTGGAAGAGAGTTCAGGATGCCAATTATGATCCCGCGACACATCCTGACCGATATAAGGTGCCTCATGAACCAGACCTTGACGCACTTGAGCCTGGCTGGTATGTTAACCCCTTGAGGTGGAACACTCTATTTGACAGTATCTGCGAAAATCTGCCTCTATTAGAGGACTTTACTTTTGATGCGCAGAGGTGGGCAAACTACTTTCGTCACATTGAAAACCCTTTCAACGAGGACATGATGACATTCCGATATGTGGGGTTCGCCCACAAACGGCGTTGCCTCCAAAGCGTATCGCTTTATCTTGATGAGACTATGGACGAGTGTAATTATGTGCAGGACGATATGCTAGGGAAACCAAAAGAAATAATCAAGGTGGCTGAACCGGCGGATCGCCAGGCGCTGGACAAGCTGCTCCAAACAATTCAAGAGCGGCGCAATGGGAAGCATGCCTCTGTGGAAGACGATAACCCCAGGGATCTAAAACGAATCAGATATAACTGATGTGATTGAGCCTGTGATAAGCCCAGCGCTGAGGAGTCTACTGCCATCCCGGTTGACAAAATGGAAATGGCCCCAAAAGGATCTGGTGTGTGTTGATCTGATTTTGTTCCTAACAGTCATTCATTACTGAGACACGATCTGTCCGAGTACTCTGAATTTAGCTACATTTACAATATCTAATACATTCCCTTGATTGATCTCATTTGCAACTGCCTCTGGTAACAAGAAGCGAGATATCACTGTAGCGCAACGAATACAAACGCCCAGACACCTATATACTTTATATTCTTGGAAAGACCATATTGCTGTGGTATCTTATGCCGGTTTGCTTTCAATCTAATCATCCAAAAAGAGATGCAAGCTAAAGTGTTATAATAGCTTACGATATAAAGCTTGACTTGAAACTGGGTGGGAGGGGGCCTGGTTGGCTATATAGGAAGAATAAATAATTCAAATTGGAAGCTTGAATCTAGTGGAGCGACCTGTGAAGCTGTGAAGTTGAGTGGAAGTCTTGGTAGCAGGAGTGAAATATTGAGTTACTATTGGGATCTGTGCAAGTCGCGAATTGACATCTAGTAGCAGTTGAGTGATATTGTTATTCACCGTGATTGAATTGAGTGTTGGAATATAAACTCCACCTTTACTTCGAGTGAATCTCTTGAAAATATATTTCATGACAGTAACGGCTTCCAATCAGGCAATGCTATACACAAACAAGCCCTTCACGCAAATCGATCAAGTCCAAAGTTTTCCAAAATCGGATCTTTCTCCCCCGTCAAAATCAGCTTACTCAAAAGCTCACCAACAAGAGCACCGTTGGTAACACCAGAGTGCATAGCAGCAACGCTCGACCCCTCCAACCCAGTCTCTCCAAGGATAGGCAGACCATCTTCCGGCAGAACTCGGTGTCCGACGGTGTAGTGACTATACTCGAGTTCTTCTCCGCCGACAACTGCCTTTTGAAGTTTGGCAAAAAGCTCTCGAGCTTGTGTTTCCGCATCGTCGCCGAGATCACCACCTGCATAGCTGGATCCAAAACGAAGAGCCCCTTCGACTGTTTGACGGATGTGAAGTTCTGGTGCGTTGATGACGCCGTTAATGAGTCTTTTAGACGTTGGTTTTGTGTTTACCAAAAGTCCTTCTGAGCTGTCGAGAGGCAGCTTGATGTTTTCTGTTGCGAGCAAGGCGACACTTCCCAGACCAGCAGCGACGACAACATGATCAGCAGCAAGAGTCTCGCCGGAATCCAGGACAACACCACTAACACGACCCTCAGTCTTGACAAAACCCTTTGCTCTTGTTTCGACAACTTTTCCTCCTCTTTCTTCGACTTGAGAAATCATCTGACGAGCTGCTATCTCTGCTTCAAGAGCTCCCTCTTGTCCATACGCAAGACCCCATTCCGGCAGAATAGTCTCTTCGATATGAGGTTCAATCTCAGAAATCTCTGTTTTGTCGACACGAATAACATCGTAACCCCAAGCTGAAGCATTGACCTTTTCAGCTTCGAGTTCCTCGGGTGATTTATCCCAAGTAGTTGTGCCTCCCCAAGAAATCGGAAGCGAGTCGAGGGCTTGCTCAATTTCTTTCCATCGCTTCATAGAACGAAGACGAAAGTCATAGTAAAACTTTTTGTCTGTCGATGCGGCGTTGATCCATGCGAATGAGTTGGGTGTTGCCACGCCACCGATATCTTCAGCTATGACAGTAACATTGGTTTCGGATGACAAGTGCCAGGCGATGGAGGCTCCGACGATACCACCACCGATAACGACAACGTTGGAGTGTGCTACTTCGCTCATCTTGGCTGACTTTTGAGGTTTGTGAGGCTCTTCCATTTTCGTGGTTGATGATGGTTTATAAGTTGCAGATGTGATTGACCCCGCCTTTACCGGAGACCATTAATATCTCCGAAAGACGAATAGAAAATAATCGGGGGAAGTGATAAGTATGTTGCATGAAATATGGAGTTTGACTTGTTAACCTACTTTGTCAGGAAAAGATCGGTGTAATCACGCAATCGTGCTGCATTGCTTTGTATCATCGTCTTGATGCCAAGAAAGAGTCATATCTGACTAGGCGAAGTTCTTGAATAGGAAGGTCCATCATCTTGTTCCCCACGGTAAACAGTTATTCAAATTCAGATAAACAAATCTCATACCGGGATCTCATTCAGACTGAACCCTGTCCAAGCCTTCAATATGGGCTTCTTGTTAACCTTGCTGCCGAGCTCGTTGAATTGTTTACTGGCAGGTGCGTCAGTCATCCTTCGCCGTTGCAAGTTGATCCAAGATGTCTTGTACGCCCCCAAGAGTTCCGCATGAGCTTCCAAGATAGAAATTCTAGAGAACATTTCGCTTCATATACCTTTCCCCCCCATCCAAATTATCATTCCTTTTTGCAACTTCATGCATATAGTGGCTAATCCTCTGAGGCCCCGAGACCAGGTCCTGTTAGAGCTATACTCTGGCTATAAAATATCAGCAGGTATATTCCATCCGCATCTTCGGAAGTCCTCCATTCTGTAAGCCCTGATTGGTAGCTCGGGTGGCCTTTTGCTGCCTTCATCACTCGTTCTCCACAAGAGCTGCGCTTGTTCACACCACTGGAAATGTTTCAAAAAGCCATCTCGCGCATACACTTTGTCTCGAGCATTGGCCAGCCATTCGTTGGGTCCGAGGCGGGCGATGCTTATTCCAAGAGCAAGCTCACATCCAGCGCATGACACTCCATATTCCACATCGCCAGTTGTTTTATCATAATATGGAAGCGCACACGACCCCATGAAATTATATTTCATTATTCGTTCAAAATCGCTTTGACCTCGTACAGGTAATGGTTGCCTGCAAATCAAACTGGCCTGGTGAATGGAAACGACAGTGACGCGGGATTTGAGCACTTTGTCATCCAGCGTATATTCTCCTGGTAAGGTCTTGAACGAATTCATTTGGGCCAATTCGGCTTTGTTGATGCGGAACTGTTTCCGGACGGAGGCAAGAGTTCGCACTCGGATCTCGGGAGCGTCCCTGAGGCAATCGAAGCAGCATCGTTTCCAGGTCAAGAGAGACATAAATCCACCAAATTCGCCGCAAAGGCTGCAGACCTTGGTGCAGAGAGCGTCGTAAAAGTCGGATAGAGAAACTTGGAGGGCAATTCGTGTTCGTAATAAGGCGCAGAAAAGGTTTAGTCCATGTGAGACTAGCACCTGGTACTTCTTCAGTGAGTCTATCGTCTGTCTCGATCTCAGATTCGTTTGTCGAAGCTTGAGCAAGGAGTATAGATCGAGACGGAACAAGATGTCATGCAAGAGCTCGGTCGGTAGCTGGTCGAGTGAACCGAGTCCCGCATTTGAAGTCCGTTGGAAGGGTGTTGCTATCCATGGACGAACATCGTCGTGTTCGCTAGGTGTGAACCAGATGACGGAGGAGAAGTACGGCCTGCGGTGGTAGGAAGCGGTTCGTACGATGGCATCGGCTTGTTCTTTGTTGAATTGGTATTCTGTGGCGGATAAATATCCTGGAGGCATGGAGGAAGCCATCAGTGTGGGAACCCGTACGTTTGAGTGAGAGAATCGCGGGTTGTAGTGGAGGTTGTTAGTGGGGGGTGTGAGAGAAGCGCTAGAGAGCTTCCGTCTTCAGTGGCTAAAGTGCGTAACAGCCTAACGCAATTAAAACTCCACCAATGTGTAAGTGAATGCGAGCAGATAGAGCGATTTTAAACAAACGAGCCTTGGGCCCATGAAATTGAGCGAGTTTGTCTTGAGGTCGATCGGTGACGAGTAGATGCCTTGGATGACTGATCGAGGTTGCAAGAGGAAAAGGGTGCTGTTGTCTGTACGGCTCGACACACGCTTCTTTTATAAGTCATAGCCGACATTATAGAGTTAAAGAGTCACGTATAGGTTAGAAAATAAGACTTGACAGAAACCTTACTTTGATAATTTATTAAAAATTTAATCCGCGCAGATAGATTAATATTTGTTGATAACCGAGATAAAACTGAGAAGGCCTGGGCGAAAGCCCAAGTACCTAGTCGAAATAAACAAATCATGATTAACAAATTCGATAAAGCTGCACACCGAAAACGCCAGTATACTTGGAAGCCAAAACCATAAACTATCAATGAAAAGCTTTAATAAAACTAAAAAGGCGCAGGCGGAAGCTACAAGATCCGAAAATTGATTGTTAAAATACAATGGAGGCTCATGTGAGGGTTTGCGAGCCTTTGAACGATTCTCTGTACGGCTGTATTGCTTCCAAGTTGACACCCATCATATTAACCAAGATTCAATAGCCGGCATAGTTTAAGGGAAAGTTCCATGGCTTCAGAGTTTAGGGGCGATTGGATTTCTGTAGCTGGAACTGAAGACGATTGAGGCCAAATTTTCATTCCTATTATAGTTATATGCTGCGCTCACTCTTGGTCTAGGTAGTCGTTGCGATTTGACTGATGACAAACCTATGTAAGCAGTGTGGTAAGCTTTGTCTAATCATCCATCAGCACAAATGGGCATCGCAATTGTACAATACTCTTAAATAGCGCGGTAAACCCTCTGATTCTCTTACAATAGTTAACTTTCTCATCTCAAACCTATCACGATAACAGCCGCAGCCAAGCAACAATGACAGAATCAACCACTTCCAAAGCTGAAGAGTATAGATCTCTTTACCAAAAATACCTCGAATGCTGCAATGCACACGACTTTGAAGGCATGAAAACCTTTTACAAGTCCCCTCTCAACGTCATGGACAAACCACTAGACCCAGACGACGTTGTTGCCCAGTTTAGACCTCTAGTGGTTGCATTTCCCGACTGGAAGTGGGAACTACGACGTCTAGTTATCGAAGGCGATTATCTTTCGCTGCATTTCAGAATCACTGGAACGCACAAGGGTGAATTTCGAGGATATCAACCTACCGGACGCAAGGTGGAAACTACAGAGTTTACTCTCTATCATGTTGTTGATGGCAAGTTTGCAGAGGTTTGGGATTTGGTTGACTTTGAGGCAATGGTTGAGCAGATCAAATGAGGCTATGGGATACAAGGTTCCAGAACAGATACAATATTCTACAATAGACGAGCGCTTATCCGTTTCGACCAACACGTTGTTAGCTGTCTTTACAAATTTAATTCTGGATACGTCGGACCCAGTCATCCAGAAGAAACAAGTTGAGATTTTACTTAGGGTATTTCTGCATATAATCAGTTAACGCTTTCGGAGTTATTGCCGCTAACTTTCATATTAAAAACAAAACGCTGCATAGACGCATTCTCGACAGTGATTCATTATCAAATTCCCAGCCATTCTAAACAGTAATTCATTATCAAAGTCCTAGCCAGATTATATGTATGCTCCTTTTCCTCAAGAGTCCTACGCGTATACCTCCTACAACTTTCATCAAAGGCAGGAGCGCCTTCTTACTCAAGGGACCACAGGGGTTGACAAATCAATCAGATCCTCTTGCCTCTCAAGCAGCGCTCAGGCAGACCAACGAAAACCAGGCGTTGCTTGATCTATCGCCGCGACGCTAGGAGGCAGGCACTACTACGCAGTTTCCGAGACTGAGCGTCATTTCGGTTCTTACAGCAGGCGCTCCCTAGGCTCCAGAACCAAGGGGTTATCTTCTACCTCACCACGTCCTCCATTTGAAAAGTTCTCTCCTCAACAAACCAAGTCTTTAACAGATCATCTGCCAATACTGTCTATACCATCAACGCTATCAACGCTATCTAGTGGGTAGCAGAAAAAATGACCTCCTAAGTCTTAGGATACAAAAATAAATAGCCTAAGAGCTATAGGCTAAGGAGCATAAAGTGGCCCACTAATTATGTCTCTTATGCTTCCAGCGGCCAATTTTTCTGATACCCTGAGGGCTATCAACGCTATCAACGCTATCAATAGCTTCTATACTGTCTACACTATCAAACGCTGCAAGGTAAGTTAGACAGCCTCCAAAGTGAGACCATCAGTATCACTAACTAAATCTCTATCGCTAGCTTTACAATGTGCACCTCAACATTTATCATCTACTTGTGTGGTTGCAAAAAAGACACCGGTTTTACGCAGTGCGAGGCCCGCAGGGGGACAAACGTCAAATGCAATAATGTGGCTAAAACACAAGATCGAGATCCAGGTCACTATTGCCTGTGACACCTTGTGAAGCCGGATGCGGCCATGACGTGCACGCGAAATGGACAGCCCCAGCAACAAACAGCAACACATGATATGTGAAGGCGCATAGGACAGTGGGGAATGAGAATGGAATTAGGACAATATAGTTTATAACCAGGGTTGTTATCCCCTAGTGGGTAGCAGAAAAAATGTCCTCCTAAGTCTTAGGTTACAAAAATAAGTAGTCTAAGAGCTATAGTCTAAAGAGCATAAAGTGGCCCACTGATTTCGTCTCTTAGGCTTACAGCGGCCAATTTTTCTGATACCCTGAGGATCCCATCAAGGTGCTTACTATTTCGTTTCTCAAAATCAATCGTGTGCCACTATACCGTGATATTCCACCATTCAACGACTGGGTAAGGTAAACTAGGTACTCGTTGGCTAGCCGGGAGGGGGTGCCAACTAAGCAAGCTTAGTTGGCCACAAAAGTATGAGACAAGGCGAAAAGTGTGAGACATCCCGGAAGATGCCCACTTGGCGTGATTTGCACCAAAATACCATTTTTTTCAATCAAATGACACTCAAATCTTGTCAAAATAGGCTCAAACTGATGAAAAGGCGTAGTTTGAAGCTTCTATTGATTTATTGGCTATTTCAGAGTGGGAGAAATGACTGCGACGGCTCTGGTGATGCTCTGGCAAGGGAAACAGCTTCCCTGCCAAAATGTGCCGTATATCTGTTTTCTTAGCCAATAAGGCTATCTTCTTGTGCCGTTCTTATTCCCCTGATGATATCACGAAGTGACTCATGAAGCTGCGTGTGGTGTTGATAGGGACAAGGAGTTGAGGGAAGTGTAGGTAGTGATGACTCAGAGTCAGGTGCACAGGGCGGCGATGAGGGCATCTCGACTTCGCTGCCGCCGGCGACTTCAATTACAGGAAGAATCTCGTCTTCTTCATCCATTTCCTCGTGCTCGTGTGCTTGTGTGAGGTTGAAAGTGACCGTATCATCACTGTGAGGGAGGCCGGTGAGATCAACGGCGCTGAGGGGCTTCGCGGCATACTGTGCCTTGCGGATAGCTTCACGCACATCATCAGGGAGTTGTGTATCTATCATATAGCCGTCAGTCTCTTCTTTCAGTGCTTGAGTCATTTGTGAACGCTGTGTATCCATAGATAAATAGTCATATTGCTTCCCTGTGTGCTCCAACCACTGCTTGAACTGCAGCCTCTTTGGTATGCCGTTGACGATAACTTCTTTATTCTCTCGCCACTCATCCTTGAGGCGGTTCATCTCCTTGATGATGACAGATCGTGTGAATCGTATACCCTGCTTATGTTGCTTCTTCTTATCGTCGGCGATAGCCTCCTCTTGTTGATCTCGCAGATCTTGCAGCGATACTGTAGGAATAAGGTCAGAGACAGTCTTTGCGCGGCGGCCTCGCTTTCTCTCGTGATACCGCTTTTCGATGCGAGTTCTTCGATCATCCACGTACTTTTTGATAACATCCTCAAGCACCACAGCTTCATGAACGATGTTGCGAATGTGCCGGAGCCCTGCGAGCGTAGGAGAACTGAGGATATCGTGATATCGCTCGCCGATGGTCTCGGCGGTGCTGGAAGCGGCGTGAAATCGCATATCTGAGGGAAGAAGTGAGAAATGAGCAGGCGTGAAGGTCTTCTTCTTCTTGAGCTGCTTCCTGAGAAGATATTCTATGGCAGGTCGGTCTGTGGGAGGGTAGATGCCCGTTTTTGGAAGCCCGAGATGATGTGAGCGGCAGTGAAGCCTTCATTAAAGATCTCCTGATTTTGGTGAGAAAAGGGGCCTTTTTCGGTGAAGGCTGATTAAGAAGGCACATACCTGAAAAGCTCCTGCAAAGGCACGCCGGCCAAAGGTAAGATTTCCCTTCCGCAACGCCTCACGAAGCTTCTTCTGATGCGCTTCCTTCAGAATTGAAATACGCCTACATCCATTGGCTGGAGTATATGCGTTGAATGAGGCGGAAGAAATGCTACGAGAATATTGAACTTTATCATATATTCTCGTAATTCGAATGAGCCGTGGCCTGTGAAGCCGTCGATAACGAGCAGCCGCCATACAGCCTCATCATCAGGCCTCGCCGCGGGAGGCATATCGTGAGTAACCAAGCGGTTATTTGTATCCTGAAGGTGCTCATTACACCCAAACCACTCTTCAAAATCAAGCTGACGTTTCTGTACAGTAGCAGATTTCTCCCACGAGCATCGGTTGAAGTGCTTCGCCCACTCGAGCGTTATCGCCGCACTTGAGAATGCCGAGTCTGACTGAGCGAAGCGCATATCAGGATCGCCTTCAATGAACGCCCACTCAAGCGTTGGCAACGACTTGAAGATCAGCCAGGGGGCGTTGTTGCGCCGGCTGCGTTGCCTGAGCCGATGACTGTGCAAGTCTCGCGATCTTGCGGAGAAAATACCTCTGTTGCTGACTTCTTCTTGGTGCGTACAACGAGGCATTCCATCTTATCTCGTAGCATTCCGACTCTAACTCCTGCTTCATCTGCATTCCAGGTCTCTGATGCACCGATATTGTACTTCGTCATCACATCGCTGAGGCGTTGGAACCACTCCTTCGTATCATCAACGCCGCCTTCCTCATATTCGGCACGCGAAGCTTCTCTCGACTTCAATATCGATTTCGCAAGCTCAGGATGATCATCGCGGAAGCGAGAGTACCACATCTTGCTCACAGGTCTCGCATCAGGATCACGGCGGCGCCGCAGAGTAAGTGCTGCATCTTCTATTTCCCACTTGGAGGCAGGCAGGCCTGACTTTTCCATCCAGATGATATAACACACGATAGCTTCTTCTTCCTCATCCGTGAGTTGCCGCGGGCGCCCCATCTTAGGATCGACAACATCCTCATAATCTACGGTATTCGCAGCCTCAAGTCTCTTGACGATGCGGCCGATAGATGCACGAGCAGAGCCGGCATATCGAGCTTCAGCAGCACGAAGAGTCAGTGGCTTCTTTCGGCGGCCGGCAGCATCACGATTGAGACCGCGGCGAAGTCGCTGGCGTGAAAGAACAACGGCCTGAGCAGCTCTCAGATTTGATTGTGAGGGCATAATTTTGATGGACGTGATATATGACTTTTTTACTGATTGATGTCCTAGAAATCATTGGTTTTGGCGGGCAAAAGTCATGATTTTGCGACAGCAGCCTGTGCGGGGTTGTCTCACACTTTTCGCCTTGTCTCATACTTTTGTGGCCAACTAAGCTTGCTTAGTTGGCACCCCCTCCCGGCTAGCCAACGAGTACTAACCTTAGTATGGGCATGGTCCGTGTAAGTCGGCGTTGGTGGGGCTTATCGATAAGCGAAGCTCAACGTGAAATTGTCGATAACTATCGGCCCACATACATCTTCATGCCTCAATTGACTCAGACATAGCTCTTCGCCGCAATGGTGCTCCCTCTCGCCCGCTGTCGCGCTTCATTGCGCTATGGGACATGCACGAGACCTCTGTCACTCCTACGCACGCGACAATGCCCCCGAAACTTTACCCAAAGCTCAATTGTCGCAGCTGCACGTAGCGACATCCTCAGCGCCTGGGACAAGTGTATGTTCTTCTCTGTCACTATTGATCTGCTTCCTGACATGCGCAGATAGCAACTCCGATATCCCTCTTGATCTCGGCAGCAGCGAAAAATGCGTCGGCTTCTTGAGCAAACGAAGAACAATCCACAAACAACTCGCATTCGCAGACCTTACCACACCTTCGGGCGAAACCATCCAAATATGCTCCGACGCAAAGAAAGACGCCAACGCGCACGCCCTCTTCACAAAAATCCCCGCATATAGTCCCGTCGTCATCAGTGTCAGTGGCCAGGCCGAGCCAGCCGATAACACATCCAAAACGACAGTCTACCTCAAAGACATTCGAGCTTTAAATACCGTCCCTCAAAACCTCATCGTTACACCCGAAGTCCAATTCCCTCCCAAAAAGCGCCACTACCAGATCCGATTCCACCAAGAGCTACAAGAGAGACTCAAGTTTAGGTCATGGCTAAAGGGACAGTTGACCAAGGGCTTGCAAGAGAAGGGATTCACGGATATCGAAACACCAACACTGTTCAAGTCGACGCCCGAAGGTGCAAGGGAATTCTTGGTGCCGACTCGTCAGCGCGGCAAGGCGTATGCGCTGAACCAAAGTCCTCAGCAATACAAGCAGACACTCATGGCTAGCGGTGTCTCGAGGTACATGCAGTGGGCGCGATGTTTCCGTGATGAGGATAGTCGGGCGGATCGTCAACCCGAGTTTACACAGCTTGATATGGAGTGGTCATTTGCAGGCGCATCAAAGGTGAGACAGGATGTGAATGACATTATTCTGTCCGCTCTAGAGGCACTGCGACCGGCACATAGCTACAAGGAGATCCGTGGAGAGCGTATTCCTGTGCTGTCCGAGATCCCCCAAGGCGAACGTCCAGCAGACGAGCCTGTAGCGCATACGTTTACAACCCTCAAGTTCCAAGACTGTATATCGTCGTATGGAAGCGACAAGCCGGATTTGCGCATCCCCAACAAGGTACGTTGTTCTAAAGCCTTCATGACTATAGTTAACTGTCTAGATCCACGCACTCCCCGATCTCGAACCATACAAACAATTCGTCAGCATGATCACCCATCTGGAAGATCCCTTAATAGAAGCTTTCACGTTCCCCATCTCGACAGAAGACCCCAACGAAGCGCGCAAGTTGGTCACCAAGTTTATGGACAACCTACCAAGCTCACTAGCCGACAACCCCGATGGAAAGCCTCAAATTCTAGTGTGCGACAGAAAAGCACCCCTCCAAGGTTTCTCGTCGCTTGGTTTCGAGTTCCAAGACGTTGTCGATCTTGTGGCAGGGGATAAGGGTGTTGAGCAGGGTGACCTGGTCGTCTTTCAAGCACGCGAAAAACCCAAGGGCCAATACTGTTCTGGATCCACCAAGATAGGCGATGTTCGAATTGCGCTATGGAAGTTCCTTGTCGAAGAAGGACAAATGGAGACGCCTCGCCTCGGGGATCCAGGATCATTGCAGTTCGTCTGGGTGACAGACTTTCCCATGTTCAAGCCCACCGAGAAAGGCGAGCCAGGCCAAGAAGGCGCCGCAGGTATCGCAGCATCACACCACCCCTTCACAGCGCCTCTCTCAAAAGCCGACCTCGAACTCCTCTTCACCGACCCTCTTCAAGCCAAGAGCGCAGCCTACGATCTCGTTCTCAATGGTGTGGAGGTCGGAGGCGGTAGCGAACGTATCCACATCGCGTCGGTACAAAAGTTCATCATGAGTGACGTTCTACAAATGACAGATAAACGAATTGGTGACTTTGCGCATCTGTTTGAGGCTTTGGAATCTGGATGTCCGCCACATGCCGGGTTTGCGTTGGGCTTTGATCGACTTGTAGCGTTGTTGACGGATACGGCGACGGTAAGGGATGTGATTGCGTTTCCCAAGACGATGAAGGGAGAGGATCCTTTTGTTAAATCTCCTAGTCGATTGACGGATGAGCAACTCGAGCCCTATGGGTTGCAGTTGCGGAGAGAGTGAGTAGCTGTTGTCTTGGAACTAGTATCACATGTATTATAGAAGCATTCACCATGTACAAGCATACATCAGCATTCACATACATATTCAGGTCAAGATGTAAAATAGTTTGAAAGTGGTTCATTGTCCTAGTCATTATCCCTCCGAGCCAGATCCGCACATTCTATGTGATACCAGTCTATGCCCTAGGGTCCCAAACTCCGATTGCTTGTGAAAGAAATGTACATGCTGCGTAAGGTATCTTTGCGATCGAAAAGAGAAACAAGTCGCTTAAGCGAGGAAGAAGCCAAAGGCGGTAACACCAATAGCAGCCATCATGGCAACAACACCGGACTGGCCGAGGCTAGCAGCAGCGTTGTCATCGTCGTCGTTGGCAGCGGCAGAGGCGCTGGCGGAAGCACCACTGATAGCAGCCTCGATCTTGGTGCTGGCGGCATCGGCCTTTGTGGAAGCCCACTTGCCAGCGTCACTGTAGTTGTCCTGAACCCAGGTCTTGGCATCACCGCCTTCTTCGGAAGCCCACTGCTGGACCTTGTCGGCGTTGGTCTTGGCCCACTCCTCAACGTTGGTGACCTTTTCTCCGGCCTTGGTTTCGGCCCAGTTCTTGAGGTCGTCGCCGAGATCACGACGGAGGACGGCGGGCTGGGTGACTTGGGGGGCAGCCTCAGAGGCGACGAGGCCAGCGGCAGCGAGAATAACGACCTTGGTGAAGAGCATGATGAAGGTTTGGAGTTTTGTTGGTGGTTAAAGGTTGAAGGTTGAAAGTAGTGTTGTTATTGAGGTAAAGTAGATGTGATTGTTTGTTGTGATGATGAAAGAAGTAGAGAAACAGCAGGTCCTCCCCTTGATATAGATTTCTGTAATTTCCTGTACGCCCAAGCTCAAGCTACCTAGACCGCTGTGGCTGCCTTCATTGACAGCAAGGTTGGGGACTAAGACAGGCCCTGCATGAATGCCACGGCTGAACTGCGTCATGTTCCACCTGTAAGCCCCTGTTTCTGTTTTATTTCCAACCAATGAGACACTGATATTCTCCTTCCCCTGCGCAGATCTAAACCTGTTTTAAGGCCTGCGCCTCTAGTATGTCATCACCAGCACCCATTTAGTGTTGCCCCCAGATCCACCATTTCCTCATTCTTCGTTTCAGCCGATGGTCAATGTCATTCCATTCTTGTTCCTGGCTAAGATAGGCTGGTGCAGCTATTTCGAGTAACACGTCGTGCCAGCCACAGACTAACACGCATCGTCAGCCGTATGTCAGCCAAGCCTCTTTCAACTTTCGTTCCTGCCGATACCCGTGTCTTGTCGATCGCCAGTGCCAACTTTTTACTTCGAGTCTGAGGAAGGCGCTTTCCAGTGTCTAGGGTGCTGACTCATACCTTAATTTTAAATCACTTTACCCCATACTCGTTGGTTTTAGTGGGAAGGGGCAACTCAAAAGCAAGCTTAATTGCCGTGCGTAGATTGCCACGCTAGGAGGAGGCCGCCAGTTCAGTCTACCCGTCCCGCAACGTTCTTCCTGTCATGACGACGACCAGAGGCAAACATCGCAATGTCTAAGCCACAGTAGAAAACGGACATTTTCGGGTGTTTGCGAATATTGCCGCGTGTTTGTGTGGCACAGTCGGCACTTGTTGCGTCGTCAGGTCTCGCAGGGCTCAGTCAGTCATCTAATTATTCACTCGTCGAGAACGTGGTTGGGAAAAGTCACATTACAATTAAAGGCCGCCCTCCTGTTTTCCAACCATTATAGAAACTCCTTTGTATCCTTTTCTCTATATTATTCGTTATCCATTACGTTCTATACTCTTTACCCATCTTGGCGCCCCTGTCAAAGAGCCGACTGCTGTCCATCGGCCGGGCCCAGCGACTTTCTACAGCTTTCTGAGTCCATGTGTCGCTTCAAGTTCTTCTCGTGTTTAACAAATTTTCCGCATATGTGACACAAGACTCCTGTTCTGGCATATTGTTAGCAAATCTAATCACCATATGTTGGTCTAGGGTAGGACTCACGTCGAGCGAATGTAATTTTTGACTTCATCCATGGACTTCTGGATCAACTCAACAAAGTCCAAGAAAACTTGGTCGTTTGGAAACATTCCCTGGTAGGTAGGCAGGCACTGTCAGTTTACGCACGTCAAGGTAATGCACATCAGGAGTTAAGAGTACCTTTGAGACTAGCAGAAGGTAGTCGCGCACCTCGCATACACATCGCCAATACCCGAGATCGACAAAGTTATCCACAACAGAGATAATCCCCTGGATAATCGTGTTGTCAGGAGAATCACCTTCTTGCAAATATTGTATGTACAAGCGTTTGAAGCGTCGTTCACATCTGGGTTCATCCGGCTTGGAAGTGCCGATGGGATTCCACTCGTTTACTGTCGCCCCACGACCAGCGAGGATAAGTGGAAATTCTCCGCAATGTTCTAGAAAATGAGCAAAGTTGGAGACGATTGGCGACCCCTGTAAGCTCTGCAGATCTGGCACTTGGGTACTAGCAGTAGTAGCCTGCGTGCCCTCGCCAACAATGTGAGATGGCTGTTCATCTAAACCAGTGGAAAATGAATTGGCAGTAGCAAGATCAACGTCCCAGAACGACTCTAGAGCCTCATTAGACATGCCGTTGTACTGGGGTTCAAGATAAGTACTCGCCAGGGCAGTCAAATAGGGATCTAAACAGGCGGCCTTTACCAGATCATCAAATGCTTGGCGATGTTCATGGTTGTTAATGGCGTTTCTCCAAAGATCAAAGTCGGAGAAGGGATCAAAGCGGAGATAGTTGCAAGCACTATTATGTAAGAAACATGAGGTGGTGTGCGACATGGCACAAAGCGCAACAACATCCCCCAAGGCAGTGGGCGGTAGGCCCAATAAGGTATTGTGAAAGCCACTAACTGCAGCCCTGTAGAATGATATGGGGTTGATAAAGATGTCGAGGGTGTCATCAGGATGTGTGAGACTGATACTGTTCATTGCACCAATCAACATATGACGGGTTTCTTCTAGCCGAGAGTGGACGTGTTGAAGGATAATCCATTGACTGGCATTATGAGAGAACATGGGGTTTGTGGTCGAGTTTTCACTGACGATTGTCCGTGTTGAGTCAATGTAGATGAGTCCGGCAAGGAAGCCTTTGGCTCTTGAGAGCGTCCATGAAGAATCTAGACTTGCTGTCTCCATGAGTGGGTCGGTGGTGAAAACACGGGATTGGCGTGCACAGTATTGTCAACTCAAAGATGTATGGAGGAGGGACGGTATATATGTGTGTTTGCATGGCATAGAACAGGGGACAGAGAATCCATCCCGACTCTGGATTAAAGTACTGCGTACATGTGGAGCCTCGCGACCTCGCAATAGTCATTAAAAGATAGGGGGAGAAACAGAGAGCCGCGCCCGCGCGCTTTCTGGGTGAATGAGAGGTTCAGACAGACCCGAGATGAAATAGAGGGAGACAAAGAGAAGGAGAGCCAGAGAGCCAGAGAGCCAGAGAGCCAGAGAGCCAGAGAGCCAGAGAGCCAGAGAGCCAGAGAGCCAGAGAGCCAGAGAGAAAGAGAACCAGAGAGACAGGGAGGGGCTCCACATCGTCTTGTGAACTGCCTGTCGTTTACAGGGTCTATCAAATGGAAGCTGGTACACCTATGATGGGCTGTTTGGGGCTATGGGTACCTATGCGTGTAGATATCATCTGCATTTTCTCAACAGCAATGTATAAGGGAGACGTGCCGTTTCATTCATAACTACAACAACAAAACCGTTTTTATTGTCTTCCATCACAAATTTTACAAGATGAAATTTCCAAGGCTCTCTGGCTCTGTGAAGCTTTGTGGTGTGGTGTCGGAACCTTTAATGGCAGGTTGTTCACCGATTGGCTTGACCAGGATTCATGACACTTTTAAACACTGGGGAACAGCGGCATCAGGGGTTGAGAGGGAAAAAAGAGATGTCGGCTCGAGATTGGCAACAAGGCTATGCATCCGTAACATCCACTATTAACGTAGATCGGGGGCATTTTGTCCTTCTCCAGGACAAAATGTCTAGCCTGGTAGAGCTCGGATCTTCCTTGATCTCACAACTACAGAACCCTGGTCAATACGAATCCGCTGCCGTCCCAGCTGGCCCGTAGCCCTCCAAACGACCAGGCCAAACCTGCCTACCCTGCTACAGTTCGGATGGCAGAAGGAATCAGATCCATGCGACCAACCCACAGACTCTTGATGCTCAAATGCCTCCAAGCACCTCCGAGTAAGTGAGAAAGTCGGAGGTCCGGTCTGGAGTAGCAGAGATTGTGATGAAGGGATATTTAAATACATAATAGACCGTAGCTTGAGAATGCAAGATATCCAAACTATATCTCATATTATCTACAAGTGTTTGTGACGCTATCAACATGCCATCAGAAGAGCAGCTTAGACAGAAGCAGGCAACAGATGAAAGCCACCGTAAAATCAGCAGTCAATCCCCGCTGTGTACATCCACTAACCATTAATAGAACCTGAGATGCTGCAAATGTGGTTGAACGAAACGGGAACCACTGCCTCTGCTACCGATGTCTGGTCTTCTGAACGAGCAATGACCAAACCAAGACCCAGCACGAGCCACACCAAGTCACGACGGAAATACACCAATGCTGACGATGCAGCAAAAGCGGCATGAGGTTTACAGGGTTCGGCCGGCAAAGACCACTCATTGATGCTGTTCTGGAAATTGTATGCTCATTGCGGCCAAGGGTCGGCGATCAGAGTAGAGCCTCGTGGTGTCAGTGAGGTAGATAGTCGCATCGCACCGCATCGTACCGCATCGCACCGTATTGCCTACAATGGCTAGCCTTGAGGGTATGTGGTTAAAGCCAAAGGTTTGCACAAGCAACGCAAGTTTCGCTACATGGGCCTGGAGACATCCCTGAACGATTCTGTATTTTGAGGCCCGTTTTGCCAAGAGCTGAACACCGGTATGCCAATTTAAATAAACCCAGCCATAACATTCGCTTGTTGTGTCGTTGTGCTTTAGGATCTCTGATAATTAGTAACCCTGCCCGTTCGAAACGGCGGCTTCGACTGTGTAGGAACCGGTGCGTTCCAGTAGGTCAAAAGCGGCCGGGATTATCATGGTGTTGGTTCCTCTGGCCTATCGGCTGTCACTAATGGACCCGACGGTAATGTCTCTTGCGGTTTCTTCATTACTTCCGTTACGCTATAGCTCAAGGTCTTATCACTCTGCTCCAGGATGGAGACAACACCATTGCCGATGCGACCAGAGATCGTATCGATATTCACATCTTTGGCGGGGAAGTATAGAAGCGAAGGAATGAGTGAAAGCCTACTGATACCACTGAATGGGAACATATCACTATACTTTAAAAAGGATTCCATTCTAGCCAATACTGTTAGTGACTATCTCGAGTAGAAGAAAGTCAACTGGTATCTGTAAGGAGATCGTCACGGTGCGCCAGAGCCTGGTGGATCTATGTAAGATCTGTTTCAACCTCCCCAGTACTATTACCTGATTGCTATCGCCCAAGCAACCCCTACTTTCGAAGATGTTCTAGAAGATATTCCCAGAGCTAGTGAGCAAGGGCCTTGGACCGTCCGCCGCGGTGTTCTACAAACCATGTCAGTTGATGCAAGGGATGACTAGGGTATGGTTGAACCGTAAGCCAAATGCTGTACCAGTACCCACCCAACCTTGACAAGGATAATTGACTGGCTCAACCTTGTTAGTCTTATTAAATGTTGTTCGCGGAACCATATCACAGTCTCCCGAATGCCTCGCAAAGAAGATATGTACCGTGATTATTTACAGATTGAGCCTTCCACAGCTGCTTATAAGCGCGGTAGTGTGGGCAATATACAAGAGCATTCAAAAATGGCCCTGTCAATGTTTCGACCAGATGCAAAGGGAAATGAAAGTGACATAAGACATAAAACGTGAAAGGCACCCCAGGAAAATAAGACCACTCTCAGATCATAGACGATGCTGCGACGCACGATGCAAGCAGGAAAGCAAACTTGACCGGGAGCGGTATTCTGATCGCAGGCCAGTCAGTACATCCAGGATGAGCTAGCTTGTTGACTGACAGAAGTCATCAAGTTGACCCATGAAACATCCATTCAAGCTGGCCAGAAGAGCCGAGTCGCGTCGAGTTTTGCTCATACAAACGGGCGCAATGAGGACCGGAAGCCGTAAACAGGAGCCTCAGAGATATGATACATCATATTCTTTCTGTTTTTCAGGGAAAAATAGGTATAGGTTAGTTATCGTACCAATCGATAAAGTGAGACTGGAATAATAATATGATCTTGGTGCTGGTGGATCTTTATCAGGTACTCTGCACTTCGAGTCATCTTACGCAGGGACAGTAAGATTTGACCAGTATCCCTGTTTCGAGGTGCGAAACTGCCTCGGGAGTGTGTATATATATATTACTGGGGTCAGCTGCGTAGAAACGTCATTCTGCAGTCGAAGAATGTTGACAATTGAAACGGATTATTCTGAGACACAGCTGTTGTTCGTTGGCGGGCGGTGCATATGCATGTCGTCTATGTACGTGTATACTCACACAACAAGGACAATATCTCATATCCGTTTTCAGACTGCGAATGGGACTTGCTGTCTGTTCCATCATGTCAGCTGAGAGTACGGATAGCTGAGTCGCTCTTCCATTGAGTTGGACATGGGCTCCCCGGCTCCTCAACAACTCAACCGAATGCGACGGCCACTGCTAATCCCGGTATAGAACCGTCTCAAGCACGATACCTGGAATTGCCAAGTTTGTTCTTTTACTTATGCAGTCTCTATTATTGGATCTAATCCTATTCAGTTCACCATCCGTCTCAATGGATGCGCCTCCGTGTTAAACACCCACTCATCCAGACTAACAACCTCCTCATCCGCAAAAATGAGATAAAAATACTTCAACGTCTCAGCCATCCAAAAGCTCTCCATGGAATCTTTATGCCTAATCTCCTCCTTCGCATTCACATCCTCAACCGCCGCAAACGCCTCATCCGTCTCAGCAGCAGCGCGAACCGCAAGCCACATATCCCACGCAATATCCCGAAACTCTTCCTTTCCGGTGATGCGGTAGAGATAAAAGATACTCTCGATGGTCTCGGGTCGGAGGAGATAAGTTGAGTCTCTGGCGCGGAATCCGAGGGGTTCTTTGTTGGAACTTGGGTTGAAGTCGCAAGACTCTAGAGTTGGACAGCGCTCGACGTGGACGATTTCGGGCATGAGGCCGGTTGGATAGGCAGAGTATGCTTTTGCGCAGCCACGAGCTAGTTTCTCGCCGACAACAACGTGGTCATCTCGTCCAAGGGCTCTTCCTCCGAGAGCATACATGCCTCCTGCGAAACAAGTCAGATGTTCCACGTCTGTCCTCAATCGAACCTCTTTCGTTCGAGGTGCAATCGATGCTTCACCCAGCATGAGCACATCCTCCTTCTCGGGCAACATCGGTCGGAACATCAAATGCTCAATCGCAGCATCGGCAGCCTTGAGGTACATCTTTTCGTATTTTGGTTCAAGACCCTGTAGGAGAACGTACTCCTTGATGAGGTACTCATAAAGTGAATCGCCATTCGCACCCAAGCCAAAGGTATCATCATCGACCCGGAATCCATCCTGCGCATTAATCTGAATAGGCCAAAGTCCAGGAATCGCGGTCTCGTTTTGCGTTCTCTCGAAAGCTTTGGTGATAAAGTCAATTGCGTCGTAATACTTGGGATTGCCGGTCTGCTGTGAAAGACGAGTAAACTCCATACTCATACTACCCAAACTAGCTGTACTCTGTCGCGGTTCAGGATGACCTTTTCCTTCTTTTAGGTCTCGGAAATGAATCGTATGTGGTGGCATGTGTTCTGTGTTGTCGAAAGTGGCATACAATAAATCTCCCAGCTCAATTGCCTTGGCCAGCAAGGCGCTCTCACCACTGAGCTCATAAGCCGAAAGTAAACCGCCAAGATGTCGGATGGTAGTTTCAAAGATATTAAAACCGGCGCTGGTAGGGAGATCCCAGTCCATACGAGAAACGTAGTCGACAGCCTTGTAAAACTCTCGCTCCATACCCATGAGCCATAACGCATCGAGGTTGTCGCAGATGGTAGCGGCCCACCCACCAAAAGGGTCACTACCTTCCAAGCTCAACGGTTTGAGTTCGTCATGTCCCCAGGCATGTTTTTCGTAGGATTTCCATGTCTTTTGGAAAGCTTGTTTAATCTCTTTTCGTCGTTGATCAGCTGTTGCGAGCTCTCGTTTTCTCAACTCGGGGTTGGAAAAGTCGTGTTGAATTCGAGGAAGATTGGCAGGTGAACCACGAGGAGGTTTGACCATGCTACTCAATTCCAATGGATTTTGTAATTTATGTCTACTCCAGTCATAGCTGCTGGGAATGAAAGTGATCTTGGGGGATTTGTAAGTCGGTATCTCGTGGAAAAGGCCGTAGAATATGAGGCCTGCGATGAGGAGAGAGAAGATCGCCCTCGACGCAGTAAAAGGTAAAGCAACACCCATGATTACGACAGAAGAGATGAGAAATACACAAAAGGAAAGGAAGGAGTGAAATACGTTCAATTGAAGTCCATTGAGACCTTTGGAAGATCCAATGCTGACAGCATGAAAGGGGAAGCCAGATCTTATACGATGAAAGCCACCGTAAAACAAGGATGTAAGACAAGGTAAAACAGTTATTGATGGTAGCTCCCCACTCTGACACGCAAGCTTTCTAAGAATAACTAGAGATTAACGTGAGATCCGCAGACACTATGACATATCGAGTGCAGGGAGATCAATACGCGAGCACGGTTGTGTTACTTTAAACAAAGAGACGTTAGGCGAGATTTGATCTCGATGGAAGCTTGTACAACTTTTGATCACAGACGAGATACAGATGGATACAAATGAGCTGCAATTGCTGAGATCAATTGTTGGGATCAATTGTCTGTTCTCACTTTGCAGATCACCAGAGTCAGCACTTGCATTGGGTTTTCAGGAGTGCATTAGTGTCGCGTGCCTTGGAAACTCAATGACAAAAAAGCTGACAGGCTGAAACCCCCTGGACAAGCCACCTAATCAAGGGAGGCTTTCAGCTCGCCAATGCGACAAAACAAGATGAAAAAAAAGCTTGATTTTATTTACAGCCAATCTCAAAATTAACCATACGTTTTTAAGCTTGGCTTATCCGTATTTAATCGGCGGAAGTGAATCTAGCTTCCGGTTCATGTTTAAGTCAACATCAATGTGGCTGTGCTCTGTCTGGTCTTATCTTATCTCAGCGACGCCACACCGCCAAAAATCTCAAAATTAATTCTGCCGCTCAGCTCTGATCACCCATTCTTTGCGACACCATTCTCGACATCACTCACACCACATCCAACATGTCGTCTATGCGAAATGCCGTCGCCAGGCGACCTCACCGTGAGAGAGCTCAACCATTAGAGCGTCGTCGTCTCGGTCTTCTCGAGAAACACAAGGTTTGTTCAGGCATTCCACCACTTTAACCACTACTCACACCTCCAGGACTACTCCCTTCGAGCCAAAGACTTCAACAAGAAGAAAGCCACCCTCAAAAACCTCCGCGACAAGGCCTCCGAGCGAAACGAAGATGAATTCTACTTTGGCATGATGTCCCGCAAGGGACCAGGCTCCAAACTCAAAGATGGAAAGTCATGGTCCGGAAAGGTGCAAGGCGATCGAGGAAACAAGGTCATGGATGTCGAAACAGTGCGACTCCTCAAGACACAAGATCTCGGATACGTTCGAACGATGCGACAGGTTGTTGCAAAGGAAGTTGCCAAGTTGGAGGAGCAGGTAGTCCTCACCCGAGGATTCGACAAGCTTGACGAAGACGAAGACCAAGACCAAGACAGCGATTCGGAATTCGACTTTGCCACCGCACCTAAAGCGCCTAGAAAGATTGTCTTTGCAGATGATGAAGAGCAACGCGAACAAACATTACAAGACCACCTAGACTTGGAAGACGAGGAGGAAAAAGAAGAGAAGAAGGAGGGAGACGAAGAATTTGAGCGCGCCAAGGCTCTACGCCGTCTTCGCCGCCAACTCGAAAATGCCCGTAAGAAACTCAAAGTCCTCACAGACGCCGAAGGAGAACTCGAGATCCAAAAGGCAAAAATGGCAAAGACGGCTACATCGGGAGGAACCACACGTAAAGGAAAGAAGATTATGGTGCGGACAAGAAAGCGATAAGCGGACGGATAATTCATTTGCAGTTTGGTTTCAGATCATGTCCTTCGTATTTTATTCGTTACGTTTGCTCATGGCAAAAGCTAATAGATACCCCCGAAAAAGAACGCCGTGGGTGTATAATATATGATACAAAAAATATGAAAATACGTTTAAACCTCATTCCTTGCGCTTGATTAGAAAAAAAAAAAGTCCGTCTCGTCATGATTCCATTCATTAATACTTTGACGCGAGGCACCCACAACACCCTTTAAACGCAAACCCAACACATCGGAAACTTATCGTCAACAACCAGATAAAACAAGCAAAAAGACCCTTGACAATCTTGACAATCACCCGAAGCAAAAAGGGTAACTTGTCTTCCTTCTCTTTCTTGCCCTTGCCGAGACTCTCATCTTGACTTTCGACGTCAATCTCAAACGCTTCCATGTTGCGCTTCTTGCTCTTCTTTTCCTCGCGCTTGCCTAGCTTGCTAAGACGCTTTTCTTGCTTGGCTGTGAGGATCAGAGGTGGTGGAGGCTCAAAGGCTTCTGTGATGGGATTGTTCTTTTCGTCGCCTTGGGCTACGAGGAGAAGTGCTGTGACTGCTACGTCGACGATAAAGTATGACTCTATCTTTGAGGCGATGCCTGTGTCAATCTCTAACCAGCCGCTGCCGGTGCCGTCGCGGGTAAGCTTGGCGAGATGTTGGGGTGATTCGTTGTGTTCGAGTGTGTACTCTACACGAGACCATGAGGGGGATCGCTCGATGGTGACGCAGAAAGGTGTTGCGAGGGCGGGATGGACGAGGAAGTGATGGGAACTATCTTCGTCCCACACAAGACGGGCGCATTCCCTCTCTGCTAGCATAACAGACGCAGGATCTTGGGATCTCTCAATGGCCATCTTTGTAGCTGGTGTAGGCATAAGAAGTGCAACGAGACCATCGTTGGGGGGATGTCTTCGCGTCTCTTCTTCCAGAGTCGTAGTAAGAGCTTCTTGCCAATGCTTCGTGTCGGTGACTTTGCTTCCCGAGCTGTGTCCGACAACACCACTAATAATACTGCTCGCTGAAGAACTTGCTTCAGGCTTGGGTGCTTTGTAAGGTTTGTTGGGGTCATGTCTCGTAAGAGTCACATATGCCGATGCCGAAGTTGGATCCAAGCGCAGGTTATAAAAAGGCTGTGTCGCAGACGAAAGACTGTAAACAGGCGCATCTTTTTCCTGCGTCAACTTCATGCAGTACACTCTTCCCTCTGATGGTGAAGCCTGCCATCCATTCGCAACTTTCCAGTAACTCTTGAGAAGTTCATTCGAACTAACCGTCGGAATTAGAGGGGGCTCCTGTTGCTGAACAGCACGATGAGGCCACGAAGGCTGCGTAGATTGAATGCTCATGGGACTAATAATAGGACTTCGAACAGGCGCATTTCGAGGTGCAGCTCCGGCTGGTGTTTCATGGTATGTCTGCCGACTAATAACTGCTCGTGGGATTTCGGCAGGTCGAGTCTCTGTGGGAACATAATTTTGCTGGTTCAGCGGCAAGTCTGGGTTATACGCTGGAAAGATGGATCGAAGAGGTTGCGCAGTGGATTCACCACCCAGAGGAGGTTTCGCTATGGAACTTCGTGATCGATCACTGCTGCTGCGGACGAGCGTGGGGCCTTGGATGTTGCCTGTATCAGCACGACCTGGGATTTGGACGGTTGGCCTTGGTCTTTGGACTTTGACAGGTTTTGGTTCAGCTTGTTGGCGAATAGGATCGAATTCGATTGGGGTATGTGATCTATTCTGTGGTGATGTACTTTGAGGCGTCTGTGATCTGTTTTGTGGTGTTTGAGATCTCTGAGGTGTCTGGGACCTATTCTGTGGCGTCTGTCGTCCATTTCTCGGCGGCGAGACAGGCTCAGGTGTTTCAGAAGCCATGGCCTGTGGTGTAACAGATCGTAAATCCCGTTCACGAGATTCCGAACGACGAGGTCGAGGAGTTTGGTTCCGTGAAGTTGGTGGTGGTTTGGAAGAGTTTGGGTTCGGGAATAGCGAGAACCCTCCTGGGGTTGGAGTAGACATTTTCCGTATTAAACAGTTTCTCTCTCAAAAATGCGACTTCTTCTCAAAAGAAGAGGGGATATAAAACCCGGGGTATCAAAAAGACAGTGTAAAGTTGCTGTTGATGCTGCTGCTGCTACCGCTTCATGATCAATCCACAAAAGTAATATGTTTCAAAAAAAACAAACAGAACAAAACAGCAATAAACAAAAAAAAAAAAGACCAAGAAACAAGATACCGAAAAGAATATGATCAATATTATATTCTCTTCCTATTCTTCTTGTTAAGCGCTCCGACTAACACTTGAACAAGGGGGTCACGAAAATAGCATCCCCTCCAAAGACCCCTGTCAACCAATCGGCGAGACAATCACACTGCAGCAGCCATGCTAAGCGCCCTGGAGACGCGCTGTAGTGAGGGGAAGAACAAGTATAATTGGTTGAGATCATAAATGACTTGGGTTGGACGGGGATGGATTCTATTGGGTTTGGTGAAGATGATGGGCGGGTGATTTGATGTGATGGAATGTAGTAAGACTGTCTGAGTTTGTAGGAGCTGAGAATTAATAGAAGGGTGAGAATACAATGTAGACTTTGCTTTTGTTGGTGTATTAAAAAGAAAGATCTAGTTAGAATATTAGGATATGATTGAAAAGACTATATTCCTCATTAATTGAGTCCAGATATTGAAACGATTGTTGACCGCTTGATGCATGTAACCCTATCGTCGCATACAGGAACCATCATATCAACCACTAAAAGACTATAGACTAGGTCACTATAAGCTATTAAGAGAGGCTGGGCGGTAATTAACTCGTCACAATTTGTTTCTTGCCCTCTTGAGAAGTATCCATGATGATCTCGGGGTATTGAGGCAGGCCTGTTTCAACATCGAGTGATAATAGTACTGGCTGCATGCTCTTTAATCACTCCATACATCTTTGTCCAGTCGAATGTCATCGCTGCAGGACTATATAGTACAATTCTTGGTACATCACATCTCGCCTTTTATATTCGTACAATGCCCTCCCCTCTTGTCCGTATAGTAGCGTAGATATCCCGTAAACCCCCAAACGCCACAGATGCTAACCCTCTTCCATTTTATGTGATGTCAATTCCTCGGTCGATCCTTTGCTGTAAGACCATGTATCCTTTCCCCTCTCTGCTCCATCTCCTTTTGTTTCGACAACCTCACATGCTCAGGTAATCCCCACCACTCGCGCATAAACTCTTCTTGAGCTTGAGCAACTCTAGCTTTCTTTTCTCTTTCTTTCTGTCGTTCTATCCTCAAAGCGAACCACTCCTCTCGTGCTTCGTCGTGGGCTGCTTGTGTGGCGTGGATCTTCATGCAATTGTTCATGACGCGGTGTTCGGCTCGGCAAGCGAATGATACTGTAAAGGTTCGGCCTAGAGCGCATGCAGCAAATGCTGAAAAGTGTTAGTATTGTGATTGTAAAGGCGTGATTGTAAAAGGTATGCGTGAGGTGCTGCTGCTGCCGCTGCCGCCGCCAATGGGAGAAAAACACACCCTTAATCTCGTCGGCGCATTCTTTTCGGACTTTTTGGTAAAAGATATCTCGGACTTGTGCTTCTTGCGACGCAGATAGAGGTAGAGGGTTTCGAGATGGTACGCCGAGCTTCTCTTGAGGCATTGGGGGGTTTGAGGTGGCCATTGTGACCTGGGAGGAAGACAGGGAGGGATTCGAGTATCGGTATTGTATTTTATTTAGGTGGTCGTAATGATCGTGGTACAATCGTTAGAGCAAGCGACTGAAGCTATCAGACGAGGAGCTGGAGCTCGCGGGATGCTGAGATGGTGAGGTGAGCCCATGATTGAATGGGTTTTGACAGCATTGACCGCCTTCTATTTTGGGAATGTCCGAATAAAGTACACTTGATATGGGTATCCCTCGAAGTCTAATGCGAAATCTACACAGCATCACGACCAACTTAACATCATTTTTAGGTTCATTAATTAAAGTTTATGTACATTGAAAGCTCAAGGCATCAAAGTTGGAGATTTAACTTTTCCGGTTATAACACATACGTGATTGATACAGCAGTTGCCTAACTATACATGCAAAAACGCCTGCACTGTAAGCTTTAGGCGACAAAAATAAATTTATAAAAAGTATGATCCAAATAGTATAAACTGACCTAATGATTTTGTCTCTGTGCTCCTGCGGCCAATTTTGTTATTCACTGAGGCTTTGGTCGGGCAGCCAACCCACGGTCACCAATTCAGAGACACCACACAATAGTCTTTTCTGCCTAAGTCTGCCTGGAGCATACTCGATAAAATTCATCATGGAAAGTAAATGAGAATTCAGAGTGAAGGAAGTCTAAGACATTATCTAAACTTAAAGAAAGACCATATGAGTATATAAGGCCCCGTCCCATCTCATCTGCTGGGAATCATTCCTCTCATCTAAACACCCAAGACAACAAGACTACACATCTTGAGCTCACAATGGAATCCCAAATGGAACCCCAACCAATGGAAATGGATCTTCCATATCAGGGAGCTCCAGTCGATGGCCCTTCAGTCGAGGCCTCTTCAGTCGAGGCCCTTTCAGTCGAGACCCTTTCAGTCAAGGACCCTTCGGTCGAGGACCTTCTAAAAGATGTATCCTCCGCAATCAGGAAAAAGGGTGTTTTTGCCATAGGGGGCCATGTTCAAGACATTGGCAAGCTTGCTATTCAATGGGCCGACAAAACGAATGGACAATGTCATACTTTGAGATTTCCATTGACCGACGGTGCCTCCCAGGACTCGTTCAATGCATTGCTGAATGGCCCTGCCACGATGGATGCTGACGACTTTTTTACTAACTTCAGCCCTTATGTGCATGGCATCCTCGCAGCGATCAATCAGACTTTGCCTTGGAGCACACATTGGGCCAGACATCAGGAAGAAGATGAGATCGCAGTCAAGGCTGAGCTGTGCAAGCTGGACGTGAGTTTCCATTTCACGACTATATTTACATTTGCTCACAAATCTCACAGGTATACTCTGCTTCCTCTGGCAGGTCTGAGACTTATGTCGACAATCCACTATTAGATCGCCAGATGGGTACACTGGTGATTTGTCTCCCTGTCCCACACAAAGGAGGACAGCTTGCGGTTCGGCATAGAGATCGACAAGTCAAATTCGACTGGGCATCTCAACATCCAAACACTGTCCAGTGGGCTGCTTTCATCTCTGATCGCGAGCACGAAGTTCTCCCGATTACTGAGGGTCACAGGTTGACGTTGACGTACAGGCTTCTGGGGACAGACTACACCCCATGTCTCATGGCAAATGAACTGAAGGTTATTGATCAGGAATCACTTGACTTCTATACAGGTCTTGTGAAGCTTATTGAGAAAATGAAATCCACTGGAGAACGTAAGTAGCCTCGGTCATTCGCGAGTTTACAGCTAACAGGCTATGCTAGAATACATCCTCGGTTTCTCATGCACTAATCAATACCCTCACACATCCAGGTCATCCTACGAGTACATCCATCATATGCTTAAAGGCATGGACTTGTTAGTTTACCAAGCCCTCAAACGAAACCTCCGCGGAGTCCGTGTTGGCACGGTACTCGACGATTCACAATATGTCGAAAGCCAACGCGAATTGAAAGAGATGGAGCTTGAACGCCTAGAGGAAATTGCCAACAATACCCAAGGGCGCTGGGGGCGTAAGTGGCCCTATGACTACGACGAGGAAGCCCTGGACGAGGACACAGTTTGTATGACTAAATCACTGAGCCCTGCATGGGTCGAAGATTGGTATCGTGACGACGAGGATGGCTATTGCCCGGACCCAGTCAATAATATTGACGGTGGGTTTAGCCGTGCGAAAGTCAAGTGGCTCAACTGCGCTCCCGAGAAGCGTATGTGCAGAGAATTTTCTGTTGCTGTTGCCTCGGTAGCCGAGAGACACCCTAGTGTAACATGGTTTGACTCTGCTGCAGTCATTTTTGCATGGGTAGGCTTCGAATACGATGATTAAGAAGCTGAGAAGTATGAAGATTGAAAATTGAAGATGTGGATAATGTGGGAAAGTTGGATCGGTGTCTTGGGTAATAAAAAGGTTGGTCTGAGATGAAATTGGTTGGTCAATTTATGTTGTTTAGATTGAAGTCTTTAGATTTTTTTCTTCTTTTTCATTTTAATATCTTAATTTATGCTGTTTAGACTATTTTTATGTTATTTTGTCTTTGCATCCTAAGCCGAGGTCATCGCTTTACCCTGGCACAAAGGCGAACCGGGAACGATACAGGGCGCTGAGAGTCAAAGTGAGATGTGTAGTGAAAGCAATGAGAAAGTAAGACTGGGGGAGGGGGGTAAGCTGTAGGACACAAGAATAAAAAAAATAAAGTCTGATCTAAACAGCATAAACCAAACCGACCAACTAATTTCGACTCTTATGTTCACAACGGATAGCAGCATGAAGAGCTTAGTTGCGTTCCTAAATGCATATAATTGGTATCAAAAGCTAAACGAAAGACTAAAACTACACCACGCTTCAAACATCTCATCAATCCATTATTTCCTTCTCATTTCATTTACTGCTGAGCAGGATAAGGCTGCTGTTGAGGAGGTGGCGACGATGTAGTACCAGGGACTTCGTGGTATTGCTGGGGAGGATACTGTGCATAATTCTGCTGCTGACCTTGTTGAGGATCATAAGGCGATACGGGAGGAGGAGGGTAAGCGCCTTGTTGCTGGTATGGGCTCTGGGTAGGTTGGTATGGAGAGGGAGTTGTTTGAGGGGGGTACTGCTGTTGTTGAGGAGGGTATTGCTGTTGTTGCTGGGGAGGATATTGCTGCTGTTGTTGGAACTGTCCAGGAGCAGGTTGTTGTTGCTGCTGCTGCTGGTATTGAGGTGCAGCTTGGACAGGTTGAGGCTGGACATTAACCTGAGCTTCAGTCTTGGGCTCCATTTGGTAGTTGTTTGTCGGGCCAGAGAGATCAATAGCGAAACGACCTTGCTTGCGTCCTTGAAGAAACATGACAAGACTCCAAACAAAAGTAACAATAAACAGAATCCTACATCTCAATTAGTATATGTCAAATATGAGGACAAGGCACAACTTACCAGACCAAGGCTCCCAAACCAGCGATGGCAGCCAAGATGGCCAGACCAGTCTTGAAAAGAATGACATTCTCTCCATCACGTTTAAAAAATACACTGCAGTTCTTGCTGTCGATGAGACTGCCATCATCGACGCAGTTACCCACGTTGACAGGCACAACATACTTGGCTCGGCGAGAGGCGGTAGCAGCCCAGGCGGCGAGCCAGAGAATGAGCATCAGTGCGTCAAGGCAGAGGACAGCGATGATGTGGTATAAGCTTCGAAGGGCGGGAAGTTTTTCTGTCAAGATGGAGTAGACGACTATTATCCAGGTGAGGACTGCCTGTGAGGTGTCAGTGTTGTTGAAACACGCAAGGTAGGTGACTTACAATAGCAATACAGAGAGAGTTTTCTGGGAGTCCGGCATCATGGATCATCCAGCCACAAAGACCGACGATGATGAGAGACACCAGAAACTGAAAGGCGCGGATAATTACAATCCATAGAGGTGTCTGGAGAACATGGTCTCCCTCAGTTTGTGGTTGTTGAGTCATCTTGCAAGTCACAAGAATACAATGTGATAATAACAGTATAAGTTCTGAGCAGAATGAGAGACTACAAAGAAAGGGCAGCTTGGCAGCCTTATACCCCCATTCAAATACTTGACTCACTCACCACCTCTTAGACAAGACAAGGCAGATTCATGTTCAAGGACCCCTGGCGGATGGCTTGCCTTAGCGTCCTTCAGCCGCAACTCAGCTGTCCATTAAACAAGCTTGACCAGCGCCGTTGGGCGTACAAGTGTGGTGGATCAGGGAGAAGGCGTTTGAAGGGGAGATTTGTTCCTGGAAGGCCTCAAATTGGACAGAGAAATATATCTTCTTACATGTTGAGGGACAGTGTTGACTTCTTGTGACCCTTGAGTATCCTGTAGAGTGAACTACTCATAGACTGGACTTGACTTGATCTTTGTGACCACCACCGACACTCATGTTTGAGACTAAACAAGCCCAATCATACCCTGTCTCTCAAACCCCTGTACAAGGCTGGCAACGGAGACAAATGCCGACTATACATACTTGGACCAAGCGGAGTGGCGTTTGGAATCGATAGTTAGTAATGTTTGGGTTGTGCGACAAAGGCATCACTGACTTGAACATATTGACGAGGCGTTTTCGTTTAGAAACCACTTCTTCTCCTATTTAAAAACTGACTCTTGATGAAAATGTACATACGGTGTAAGTGGGCTGACCCAAGTGAGGAATGTGAGTATGTCTAAAAGAGAAAGCTGCGCGAGTTGGTCGATCATGATTGGTTAGAGACAGCTTTGAGATGCATGCATGAAGGATTCAAGACCCATGTCGTGTCGATCATTTTTCTGAAAGAAATCTCTCTCCCTTGATGAGGTGGTGATACAGTATAGAGTATATAGTATCTATAATTCCGCGTCAAACGTAAGTTTGTAAGTACTTCTAGTGAAAGAGGATTTGTACTCTTTACTGTTGTAAAAGAATAACTCATCTCATTAAAAAGAGTCGAGATCGTGACGAGAGTAGGAGCTAAAGTGGATGTTTCGGCTGTGCTGTCCAGCCGTTTGAACTAGTGTGTGTGGGCGGAACATGATGGGCAGAGTGCGGAATTGAATGGATGAATGAGGCTATTCGTAACTTGACAAGGATAACCGGCAAGATTCTTCCCTTGCATCTACTGAACTAGGTCAAGCTCAGGATCATTTTGTGTGATTATTAATCCACAGCACAGTAACATCTCGTACAATCACGTTTATAGGCGCAGAAAGTCTGAGACAGACATGGTTCATTAATTGCATGCCATTGATGCTATAATATTACGTCTACCTAGACCAAAGACAATCCCAACGCCCATCATCACCCCCAGATCCTATTTTCGTAGTCATTCATTCATCGCTCATCTCTTTTATCATCTACTGCTCATTGGGACCCTTGATAAGAACCTTGATCGCCTCACCCTCCTTGACCTTCTTAAAAGCCTCCTCGGCCTGCTTAAAGTCGACGATACCAGTAATGAGCTTCTTGACATCAACCTTGCCAGTAGCGACAAGCTCAACAGCAAGAGGATAATCACCAGCGCCGTACCGGAATGATCCACTTGCGGTGGCCTCCTTGATGCAGAAAGCCATGATGGGAAAAGTAATATCGGCCTTGCCCATGCCGCCCTGCACGTAGCTGCCACCATTCTTGAGTACGTGAATAGAAGCCTGGATTGAGGGCTCAGCACCGCTGGCATCGATAACAACATCGGCACCGTCGGGTAGACCAGCCAGATCGCAAATGTTCTTGGCATTTTCCTCGGGCGCGATGCGCTGAGAGGCGTATACGTGCGTGGAAGCAAAGTCCTTGGCAAAGTCGAGTTTGCTCTGAACAATATCGACACTGACAATCTTGGAAGCACCGTAGGCCTTTGCGACAGCCGCACAGAGAAGACCGACAGGACCAGCGCCCATAACGACAACAGAGTCACCAGGCTTGACGCGCGCTTGCTTGACGATATGAACGGCAACAGCAAGAGGCTCAATCAAAGCACCCTCTTGAAGTGACACATTATCAGGAAGCTTGAAGCAGAAATCGGCGGGAGCAGACCAGAAACCAGTCAAAGTACCGTGATAAGGTGGTGTAGCGGCAAAGACCATATCAGGACAGAGATTGTACTTGCCAGCGAGGCAGTTCTGGCAACGACGGCATGGGTATCCGGGCTCGAGAGCGACGCGGTCACCGGCCTTGAGGGTCTTGACCTTTTCGCCGACCTCGACGACTGTTCCAGCGGACTCGTGGCCTAGAACCATGGGGTCCTCAACGACAAACTTGCCGATGGAACCGTGGACCCAGTAGTGGACATCGGAACCGCAGATACCGGTGTAGTTGACGGCGACGAGGACATCGTGAGGGCTTGCGAGGGATGGTTTGGGACGTTCCTCGAAGGAGACGTCGCCTGGTTTGTTAAGGACGAAGGAGAGATTCTATGAGGGGTCAGCTAACATTCGACGTCATGAGGGGTTGTCGGGTATGGCGGGGTATCATTTGGGACAACATACGCTGGACATTTTGTCTATATTGTGAGGTTTATGAGAAAAAGCTGACGAGAGGAATTGACTTTAGTTGGAGGATTGATGAAAGAGTAGAGTCGTCAATCGTATGTCAAGGTGGGAGTGTCCCCTCTCTCTTATATGGACCCCAACGTCAAGTGAGTGTCACAATGTGGAGTTGCGATAAACAATGTCACCGCAGCCAAGTTCGCAACAGAGTTAAAAAAAAAAAAAAATATTAGAATAGCCTGAAGTTGTTTATCATGAGTTGATTCATCTCCAAATGAAATCTGCTGATAAAGAGGAGACCTGTACAGTTCATATACCCACGGATGAACAGACATGATCACATGGCCATTCACAATTTTCTCTTTCCTTTCTCTTCTTCAGATCATGTCCCATCATCATGCCGTGGGGGGTGTGCGACTAGAGTAGAGCAGAGCTGCGATGATAATAATCTCAGCTTCACTTTTAACCTCGCCAATCAACAAGCCATGATATTGAGACTCAACACGCTAGAGACTTGGTCTAGCTTGTCATGACGGGAGCGCTTGACATTTTCTTGTCTTTCAATTTAGCCAGAGTAGATAGATTGCATTTAACCGCACCAGTTAGATGAAGGGTCTGTGGTGGAGTGGGATCCATCGGGGAGAAATAGACCGGGACTGTGAAGAGGTTGAATGGGATCATGGGAGAGGTTTTCTTTATGATGGTGATTATTCAGGAGATACCAATTGACATCAATTGAAACATGGCATTGGATAACCATACCCTCAGATCATGTCCAATTCATCCGGTACAATCCACCCAGAAAGACAAGGCCTCCCCCAACAGCTTCCGGTTGACATCCGGGATCCAATAATGATCACTTGACCATCTCATCTGACACGTCTAGAACTAAAGTCTGGTATACCAGTATCAGAACTATGTTCCTGCATCGGGTCGTAAAATTAGGTTGGCGGTGCATCGCCGGCGTGATCCGGCGCGGAGTTGCTCCATCAGGAATAGCGTCCGGTCGATGAAGCCGGGGCGGAGCGGAATGCCGGAAATTACGAATACCGGAGAAGCTTATCAGGACAGCTGGCAATACAATGCATCTCACGTATTCACTATCAGTCAGTTTGGTAGTCATAGTATAATAAATTCTTATTCGCTATTCTGGTCATCTCCAATTACATATTCCGTCGCCTCTAGTTAAGGTTGTAGTGTTCCTCCTGGTGACTAACAGAAGAGTGTCTCTTGGTCGAACTCTCATGAGGATAATCATGCTCAATTGAAGGCTCACCAAGATGTTTCTTCAAAGCAGAAGGAGGTGCGCGAGCCGCATCGATAGGAGTGTGGGAAGAAGTATCGTGATGCATGTCGTTTTGGTATGAAGGGACATGACCACGATGGGAGGCAAAGTGAGGATTCCGCGGATCATTTGCTACGGAAGATACGGTGTAAATATGGTCTAGGTCTCCAACTTGGGTAATCCCTTCATGTTGTACTACGTAAGAGGATCAAAACTTGGTTGGAGGCTCTGTGGCTGACTGTGTAACATTCCATGTGCTGCAACCACCAAACACAAATCCAACGACATCCCATCACCGCTTATACACCATCCAAGCCCCAACTCCAACAACACCAATAGCCCCAATCCAAGGCAAAACCACCATCGCAGCCGCCTTAATATTCCTATTCACCTTTGCTCTAATAGCCCTCTTCAACTCGGCCGCCTCATTAACCCAAGGAAACTCCTTGTCAGGCACAGGCTTATCCAAAAACTCACAAACAGGTCCCCAACCCTGTCCCATGCGGTACTCCAACAATTGTCCCTCAGGAACCATCTCTTTGATCACCCGGTGATGTCTGTCATAAGTGTCTCTTGCGTTGGCGCGTGCTTCTTCAACTGTTGACGCTTGGAATAAACCCAGCATTTGCTTCCTCGCTGATCGACCCATTGCGGAACCGAGGATGGGTTCGAGTACATTTATACTAAACTGCGCAATCGGATTCCAGAGGTTTTGTAAAACACTTTGATCGACACTCTTGAACCATGGTTCAAAGTCGCGTATCGCCAGTATAACTTTCGCATCGGGGTATGCCTTTATGAGCTGCGGTGCGAAAATAGATGCTACATCCGTGGTAGCTTCACAATGACCCCAGAGCTCATCCCATTCCTCGCGGGTAAACGGTCGACCCGTATAAGACGGTAAATTGGTGAATGAGGCGTCACATGCGCGTTCCATAATTGCCCAGTCTTCTGGACGGTCGATAGTATGGGTACCGTGGTAAACGTTTTTGTAGCCCAAGATGGTAAGGGCTTCTGCCATTGAAGCAGAGCCTGTGCGGGGAAGGCCTAGGGATAGAACCTTCATTTCCCTCTTTTGTTTGGTCGAGTCTGTCATTTTGATGAGTAGTAAAAAAAGAAAAGCAATCAAGATGTTGAGTCGTCAAGATATAGTCTGGAGAGTAAGCCCTAGTTATATGTCGATCTTGTAGGATTTATGGCACGGACATTGTGGACGTATCAGAAACACGGATTACGACACTCGTACTCGTGTCAGACAATTAATGAACTACTTTTGCAATGACAAACAATTGAGTCAGATGCGACAGTGACAATTAATGAACCACGCTCCATCAATTCAACATCACTGAACATATGTTAAACATTTAACTTCATTATTAGGAACTACTCCTTATGCTAGTAGATAAATAACGGGAACTGGTATATCCTCCCTCCATTCATTAACGGCCAACGTTGAGGCAGATTGGGTCCTCCTTGGTAGAGAACTCACATTCCAGTGAGCTCAAGTTTATTTCTCCTTCTCTTCCACCTTTTGATCGAACCCTTACACTTTTATTCGCGTTTCAGCAAAGTCCATCGCGCGGCCGTTGAACTGCTTCGTCCCCTCATCTAGCATAGTGTAGCCTTTCATTCAAGTCATTCAAGCCTTCTTCTCGTTGTTGGAGTTTTGGCGCTGAGCAGCACCAGCGTTGACCTTTTCAGAGTCGTGGCGAACGCTGGCCTCGCTAGAGTCAGGAGTAAGGTACTCGCCAAAAGTGCGCTGCTCAAGATCCATGTCCTTCCAGTCGGTGCCTTGAGACTTGGAGGCTTGGTGACGGAAGTAGACACGCTTGGCAAACTTCCACGCCTCGATACCGCCAAAGAAGAGAGCGGCAGCGATAAAGACAATAGCCCACTCCCAAGTGATACCCTTGTGCTTGAACACGGTGTCGCTGATGACGGGAATGTACTGGATAGGGAAGAGAGTGACGACACCAAGAATAATGGCCCAGAAGAGAAACTGGTTGCGCCAGATGTCGTGCATCCACTGGGTAAAGTAGAGCTTGGACTTGGGCTGCATGCGGAAGAAAGATCGTCGCTTGTCAATCATCTCCCAGGCAAGGAAGAGAGAGAACCAGGTAAGACAGGCAAAGGTGGTAGCACGGGCCTTGAAGACGGTCTCACAGCTGTCACTGTATGTGTCGTTGCAGTCCTCGCCGAGCTCACCATCACCAAAGGCGTACATGCGGAGAACGAAAGAGCTAAGGCAAAGAGCAGCGATCCAGATACCGTAGACAGTCATGTCAATGATGAATTCAAAGGAGAAAACACCAGTCTTGAGGGAGATGGGAGGTCGCTCCATGATACCAGCAACGGCACGCTCGAAACCGAGACCCATGTCGGGAAGACCAGAGGTAGCCATGATAATCCACATGATCTGGACGGGGGCAATAGGGAAAACGGAAAGACCAGTTCGGTCCTTGAAGACGAGACCGACAAGCAAGACGATGGCCTGAGCGACGTTGGTGGCGAGGACGTGAAGAATGAATTTCTGGATGTTGTCAAAGATACGGCGACCTTCCTCGATGGCAGCGACAATGGAAGCAAAGTTGTCATCACTGAGAACAATATCGGAGGCGTCCTTGGCGACATCGGAACCGGCTTGACCCATGGCAATACCAACATCAGCACGGCGGAGCGAGGGAGAATCGTTAACACCATCACCAGTCTATTTACGTTAGTCATGATCGAAAAAAGTAGAGAATAAACATACCATAGCGCAGAACTTGTCACGTCGGTGAAGGGCTTCAATCATGCGAACCTTGGTCTGAGGAGCACATCGGGCAATGACAAGAGGGAGGAAAGGAAGCTGGTCAACTTCGTCGTCGGTAAGACCATCGAAAGTGGTAGCAGTCATGACCATGGTGTTGACAGTGTCCTCGGCAACCATGTCCATGCGAGTGGGCAGGATACCGACCTCGATAGCAATAGCCTTGGCAGTCTCGGGGTGGTCACCAGTAAGCATGTGCACCGAAATACCAGCCTGGTGACAGGCGCGGACAGCAGGGGCAGACTCGAGGCGGGGAGGATCGTAAAGACCAACGAGACCACGGAAGACGAGATCACACTCGACAGTGGTACGGTCAATCTCGTCACCCTTCTTCATGTCGACGTTGTAGGGCTTGGAAGCGAGAGCCAGGACACGGAGACCCATACCAGCAAAAGACTCCATGTTGCGGAGAATCTGCTCACGGAACTCATCAGTGATGGGAACCTGCTCATCATCATCCTCGGGGCAGTAAGTAGTACAGGCACCAATGACGCGCTCGACGGCACCCTTGGTGTAGGCAAAGAGCTGGTTGGTTCGGTTGTCCTTCATGATGACAGACATGCGCTTGACATCAGAGTCGAAAGGAAGCTCGGCAATCTCACTGAACTGGTTGGAGGAGTCGTGGCTGGTGAGCTTGAGACGGTTCCAGTCGAATCGAGAGGCGAGGACCTGGATAGCAATCTCGGTAGGGTCACCACGGGCGTGCCACTCGCCGCTCTTTTCGTTGACGGTAGCAAGGTTGGCAAGAGAGGCAACTTCAAGGAACTTGGTCAAGGAGTGCTTGCTTTGAGAGAGAAGACCAGTGGTGGAGGTGACAACACCGCAGTCATCGCCGCCAGTCTTGAGGGGAAGCTCATGAGGCTGCTGGCGAGACCAGCGGAGTTCACCAATGGTAGGGTTGTTGGCCTCGGTAGCATTCTCGACGAGATAAGTACCCTTTCCAGGTGTCCAGGCACCACGGGCAACCATCTTACCCTGGGTAAGAGTACCAGTCTTGTCGGAGCAAATATCGGTAACAGCACCAAGAGCCTCGAGGGCCTTGAGGTTTCGAACAATGACGTTACGCTCAACCATGCGCTTGGTTCCGGCAGCCATGGTGATGGTCAAGACGACAACCAAACTGGCGGGAATCATGGACAGACCAGTAGCGACGGCGTAGATAATAACCTGTTGGGAGGCATTGAAATCGTTGGCAGCAAGGACAATAATAGCACAAACAACGGCGGTACCAAAGAGGTAGATTGCCAGCCGGGATAGCTTCTTTTGGAGAGGAGTTCCGACGTTAACACCGAGGAAACGACCAACAGCATCGGTAAGGGTAAGAGTGTAGGCTTCGAGGTATCGGTGAGGCTTGGCAGAACCATCAGGCTTACGCTTGACGGGGCGGACCTTGCTGTCCTTCTTTCGGAGAGCAGCAGCGATAGCACCAATCTCGGTGGATGTAGCAGTAGCAAAGACAATACCCTTGGCGCGACCCTTGGTGACAGTAGAGGAGCTGTAAGCGACGTTGATACGATCACCAGGTCCGCAGTTGTCATCGAAAACATCATCCTCGTTCTTTCGAACGGGAAGAGACTCACCAGTCAACATGGCCTCATCAGTCTCAAAGTTGACAGCCTCAATCAATCTGCAAATGTTAGCAATACCCAGTTAAAGGACAGCTATTTACTCACCGGATATCAGCAGGAATAGTGTCACCGGTCTTGATTTCCACAAGATCACCGGGAACGACTTCAACAGAGGGAATAACCTTGGCGTCTCCATCACGGACAACACTAGCAGTGGGAGAAGACATGTTTCGGAGCGAATCCATAGTCTTCTCCGCAGAGTATTCCTGAAAGAAACCGACAGTGACGTTGAGACCAATAATGAAGGCGACGACACCACCCTCAATCCATGACTTGATACCGAAAGAAACGGCCATAGCAAGAATGAGCACCTTGGCAGACGTCAGTACATGTTGCAGGGAGTAATCATGGGATGCCCGATCCGGTAATGTGTGTGGTGGTGTAGGGGTAGGAGTAGAGTTCAGCCATTGGAGATATGCTTAAACGTGTGGGGGCGGCAGTTTTGAACGTAGTAAAATAAAACTTACCAGTGTCATAGCGTTGGCAACCTGGGCGATAATAATCTTTAGAGGCTGAACACCATCGGCGTCACCAAGATCGTTGTTGCCAAACTTTTCATGTCGTGATTTGGCTTCAGTAGAGCTAAGACCGTGCATAGCATCCGTCTGAAGCTCCTGAACGACTTGATCAAAAGTCAAGGCGTGAGCTGGGCGGCTCATGGGCTCGTTGCTCTGGCCCGAGACATGGTTGTCCACAGAATCGTCCTGCTTAGCCATGGTAAAGGTCAAAGCTAGCGGGCGCCAGCTTGAAGGTGTTTTTCGTGATGAGAGGAAATCGGGTCGGGGTTGAACTAGATAGTTGGGTCCATACGCCTATGTCTGGGGTTTCCTGTAGAATAGAGAGGAAAGCCTTTCGTTTGGCGTAGGGTTGAAGATCAGAAGAAAGATCTTTGGGGAGAGAGTTCCAAAGAATAAGAATATCGTGCGGGGAGATGGGGAAGTCTTATAGAAGTCCATCTCAATCTTGAGCAGTGCTTATCTCGTGTTCTCAAAGTCTTGGCTCAAGTCACCATCGGGGGAGGACCATCGCTGATACTCCAGTAAACTCCACATCGCCAAGACGTTTCCATTTTTTCCTTCTCTGCTTCCTTAAAGGCGGGGTCTGAACTGAGAGCGAGGATCTTGGCTTTGAGGCGAAACCTTGGTTGTTGTTGTTGAGAAACCACCCCAAATTCGATTAACAACCACCGGGCTTGGCCGTGCGACCCCGGTGGAGGACCGCCGGTCCCAGTTTTCCCAAGGGGGTGAGATGATTGCTGATTGGTCTTGATAAAACCGTACAGAACGGTGCCGTACGGTGTTGGAGAGCTGGGCGTCGGGGTTCTTGAGCGGGGGGGCCTGGGTCGTTCGCACGTCATTGGGGACTGGGCAGCAAGTGTGACGCGGCGTGGCGGGCTCGGTCTCAATTGGGTTTTCTAAGTGGTCAGTATAGGGCTTGGCTGAGGCTTGGTATTCTTGGGAGACCAGGATAAGAGGCTCACCAGAGTCATTGCTTGCTTAGGAACCACCGAACCCGAACTCGAGCTTGGAAGACCAAATAAGCGGTCATGAGATATCGTCAGTGCATCTGGGGTTTGGAGACCAAAGCCTTGCTTGAGCCTTGCTTGAAGCCTTGCTCAGCATCACCTGGTGAGGCTCTGAGGCTCAAGGCTGTTTATGGTGGAGCGTTTGCAACCGAGTTCAATTCAGCGCATTGGCCCATAAAATGAACCGACGTTAGACGAGAGTTGGTATGGAGGGAAGACACCCCCCCTCTGCAACCCAAGACACACCATAATTTGCTCCTCGACCTTTTCGGTAATTTTTCTTGTCGACGGACGACTTAGCAAGATTGGCATGTCTGGGCATACATAATTTTTGTCAAAGGTTGTCACGTCATTGGGTTTGTATTCCCTCGCTTGGTAATTTCTGTTTGTCGCTCTGTCCCAACCATGCTTGCCATGCCATGGCACGAGGCTTGTTTTCTGCATGTCGAAATGTCGTAGTGAAATCTAGCGTAGGCATCAATGAAACGATTCTGAGGCAAACTTTCAAAATCAATCGCACCAAGGCCGCAGAAGAGCCGTCTATCCGTCTTATTGGGACGCATTATCAACGAGACAAGACCACGGAGGAAAGACTCTGTCGCTCCGACCACTGTTCTGACCAGGGAGATCTTGGGGTCGATCAGATCTCGAGATATGTTTGGCTGGAGTATTTGGCGCGTTAGGCAGCGTTTCTCTCGTCTCGTCGAATGTTGTTGCGAGTATTCGCCAAGCATGAGGTGCAGGCACTGCCACGCTTGGCAAGACTTGATGCTGTTAGTCACAGAGTCTTATCTTTGCCCAGAGTTTGGAGGAAGCCTTAGCTGGAGGCATGTACCTGACCGTTAGCGCCTTCTGTCTCACAGGGGTCCACAGACTTGCCGAGTTTGTGGAAAGTTAGTGCACTAACGGTTTGAATGCAAGTTGGGTGGCAAATATCACTGCGCTTGTCAGCTCCCTATCGCTCACGTGACTAGCTTCCACTGCTTCTAGAAGCCTACCAAGCATGAAAGGTACTTGGTACGTAATCTCTCCTCCACCAGATCATCTGGGATCTCCTTGAACGTGACAATAAGCTTAAATCGTCGGCTTTTTTCTCACAATGGCCCACAATATTGATAATGCTTTTCAAATCTCTGCACTACCCCTTTAGCCGCATTTCCAACTTGAGAGATGGCGAATCACGATACTTGTTGTCTTCGCTTCACATTACCATTACACAACTTGTCAAAAGATGCGACTCTCTACGACTCACGAGACACATGATCGTCTCCGTTTTGGTTATTCACCAGAAACAAAATGCTAATCATTTCCTCATTCAGAGCCGCAGATCAAAGAGACGCCGGACGCGGAGACGCTCACACCAAGGAAGAGCAAAGAAGCGCCGTATGCCGCAACACACCAAAAGGATTCGCCCGCCCCACTCTAAACGGCACTTTGACGGGGCGCTTATGGTTACCACAAGGATATTGTCCTCTTACAGGCCACTAACTGGGCTTTCAGACGCATGTGAGGCTTTCACGGGGAAAATAACGGGTCTTTATCTCTTTCTATTGGATCCGCCCTCCGGATACTGTCTCGGGGCGGACACAGCGGGGACTACTCCCCACGGAGGTGCCCCGGTCTCCAGAAAGAGGCTCCAATGCGAGCCTTTAACAGCGGAGATATTTTCTCGCGATGGGGATAAACCCGGATGTGTCGGCGTTGCGACTGTAATCACAGCATTTCGCTGCATTTCGCTACGGATATGAGACATGCGTGGGGGCTTTGCTTTTGCAAAACGCAGCACCACAAAACGCAACACCACGAAAGACACAACGAATGGAAAGCCGCCATCTGCCCAGAGGAAGAAGGAAAGAATTTTCGCCCGCATGACTGTGCCGTATTGAAGCATGCTCAATCGCAGCCGCATCTATGCCATTGAAGTGATGTACAGTAGAACAAACTGCTATTATTTTGCGCCGGGACTGAGCATCAGGCCCGACATCAGACTCTCGGCACCAAGATTGTGATGTTCGGCCTCCCTGTTACGGAACGGCGGTCAAAGCCAGCAAAACGAGGCCCGGGAACGGAGTGGTATCGGGAGGTCTTCAAGTCACAAGGGTCCAACGACTCAGGCACGGACTGATTATAGACCGGGAGTTCAACACCACGACTAATGACACACGGCAGATGTGCGCTCGGGCTCGGTGATGATCCCACGGGCATTTGCTTTCAATCGGAACACATACGGATATCAATCCTCAAAAGTAGTAAGCCGAGCCCCATATGCGGACCATTCAAAGCATTCACGATTCTCAATAGGCCTGATTGCTATCAGCCGCAGATGTTCAAGCACGAAACATGATTACCGATGTCTACCTTGACCAAGAACTTGGCGATATGGAACTTGGCCGAAAAGCTCTCAATGCGAGGTTGGTTCTCAACTCATCGTACCATAATTTCAAGGGCATGTCTTGGCTTTAGAGCCCTGACATAAGCGTCAGATTTCCCCAGGCTTCGATGGCTGCATTCAACAAATCCTGGGGTGAAAGATCACAGCTTCAAACATTTGACGCAGCCAAGCCCCCTTGCTATTGCAGCGCGGTCTAGGCCTAGAATTATCAGAGGGCCTCAAGCTTTGAGAGAGACTCTCAAGCCTTTTTCCAAGGACGATCCCTGTGGGGTCCGCAGATGTTGTTGGTGATAAAAAAAAAACTATGTATGTATCACGATAACTGGGCGGATACTAGTTGAAGTGTTGTTCGGGCCTTTTCGGTTGTTATCTAACATGCTGCATATTGAGATCCTTAGATCTATGCCTACGGCGACATGATACAACGGCATATACATCTATATTCCGTACGCGTACATTCGCCTATGCTTCAACAGTCTGAAGACTACAGGGTGACTCCCTAGGGTCCATCCAATTCTGCCGCTATCTTTCTTCTCTTGGCGATAAAAGCCAAGGCTTCAAGTGCAATCAATTACATAATAGTGAATCCCAAAAAGTTGGAGTGCGACACAACTTATTATCACAACCATCCATGGTTTATCTGTGACAATTGCTGCAAAACAACAAGGCATCTGCACCAGTCTGCAGGTAGCCAAACAAAAGCAACCGCAACGAAACGGCACGAAAACGGAAACGCTCAACATTGGTCTCTCAGCGGAACGGTGGGCGGCCCCACCAATGTCCTATTGCCAAGGCAAGCGGGTGTCTTAGGCTTACGAGGGTGATGCAGGGATAGAAGCAGCGGAGTGGACACGGCGGAGCCATTCGCAGTTGAGAGAAAGAAGACACGTGCCCTCCGCTGACAACCCGACCACGGAGCGGAGGTATGCCTGAGGATGAAGAAGGCTGGGAATGGTTGCACGGATATTGATAGACATGTCACTGCGCACATATCCTCACCCGATGCTTTTCGCCAAGGGTATCTTGATTTGAAGAAGCATTTGACAAGACCTTGGCTTGAGACATTATAGACATCGTCGCCGGGCCACAGGGTCGGCTGTCAAGCCGGGAATCCGGTGCTTGGCCAGATGAACGAATATTATCCTTGGGAAATCTAGGAATATCGCAATATTGACACGCATTCGTTAGCAGAGGCGAGATTACTTGATTGACATCAATAAGCGAACGACGTCACATCTTGACAATCGTAGGGAAATAACAGCCAAACAACTGTTGACCACACTTGAATGCAGTCAACAAGCGATCATTGATGTCGTCGGACCACAGATGCATCGACCGGATAGAAGGGACTATTGAGGGGGCCGGTCTGGCACAACACCAACAAATGCTCATTATGACCAAAAATGCCAAGCAACATATTTTTTTCGAGACACACCCAGGTCAGATTCCCCGATGGTTTTCTCATTCTCGATGAGGCACATCGCTTGGGTTGGGGAGGCGAAAACGCCCAGGACGCCAAGAGAAAGAAGACGACCTAAAACTAAACGTCCCAGAGACCAAACTCTACTCGATCCTTGCTTAGGAAGGTCCAACGTTGGTGTCTGTCTGTCGTTTGCTGCCGATCAGAGGAAACGGCTTGACTTCCAACCATTAAGCGACAGCCACCAATCTACATCACTGATCACCAATAGCCAGCGTTGGCCAGCGTGGGGGAAAGACGCACGCGACCATATTCAGAAAACAGACAACACGGTTTCGTTTTGACGATGCACGAAATAAAGGGCCCCCTCCCCCTCGTTTTAGAGCCTGTGGGAACTCCTCATTTCGAAGCTTGGCACGAAACTCTGTCTCCCCAGCCGTCGCAGTTCCCGCGGGTAATTATCTATTAACAAACAAGGGTTCATGTTTTACCAGTGAAAAATAGGAAGCAAGTGAGCAACTATTGACAATTAGAAACTCGGACCATTACCTTATCTCCTGGACTATGGAGCTAGAGGCTGAAGTCCAACTTGTTGGCAAAAAGGTTCGCTTGCTGAATGGGAAGAACAGTCGGGAAAAAGTATAGTAAGTTGATCGTTTATTAACAAAAATATTCATAAGTCCATTTCGCCAGACCCAAACACCCAAAGCACTTCTCGTTATATGCATCAAATCTTTGCCATGTGGTGAAGACAGCACTTCCAATCTCCTCCAGGGCCTTGTCTAAAGACACTATGGCACCACGCATCGGTCGCGTTCATTTCGCCGTTCTGCAGCTTCCAGCAAGTGACGCGGTAGTTGAGAGCCGAAGCCATGAGGTCAATCTCGACAAACTCGGGCTCGTCGTGGATCTTGTATGCGGTCCAGGGTTCGTACTGCTCCTCGAGATATTCGTCGAGGGCGGGTTCGCTTCGTGGTGAGTAGACCTTTTGGTCTGGTTCGACCAGGACGGCGTCTTTGGTGATGTATTTCCACATGACCTCTGGCTTTTCGGAAGTGAGGGCTCGCCAGAGGAGGGCAGAGGCGTCGAGAGTTCCCTCCTTGTTGCGGTGCTTGATTGTTCCTTTCTTGATTTCGCCCATTGTGATGTTTGCTGGTGTTGTTGTTATTGTGGTAGTAGTTTACTGGTTGGATAAGAAGAGATTGATATGATCAGTTCAAAAGAAAAGACAAATGATATCCCCTCTTCATCGTGAATACCTGACGTAGACATTGGGGATTTCTGCCTCCATTTCTTGCATTTCCATCATCCAAAACCTGGCATCAGTCTCATCTTGATGAATCCCTGCTTGGCCTGACGTCAGCGCTGCGCAACCATTTCAAAAGCAGGATATATTTTTACATTTGTCCAATTAATTACAAGAAATACAATTCAATACAACAAGTTATTGTCTATAATCTATTCGTCCTTGCGATACTCAAAAAAGACTTGTTTTTCTTGTTGACGATAATATCTTTTGTCGTCACGGACCATCTTGGCGTTGAATGCGACCGAGCAACTGTTTCTCAACATAACTAATATACACACCACCACGTTTCTATTTAATTCGCCATCGTCTTTTTGGATCAAAAATACTATTCTCATACAGGAAGGTAGTCCAGGTTAATTTTAGTTTCTCGATAGAACAATTGCCAAGTCTTGCTATAGAAAGAGCTAGACTTTTTTCACTCTTTTGGTGGAGAGACGCCGAGATAGTGGATGTGACGTCAAACCAGGGTCCAAAGAAATGTCCGTTGAGAAAGCAATCTGTCTTCATCATATCATGGACTCGTTATATTATCTCTCAAAGACTAAATACACTGGTATAGAAGGGGTTGTTCAACAGACTCTGACTGCCCCGTCTTCTTTTTCCGCTATCTACGCCATCATACAGTAAGAAAAGAAGCGTCGTGCAAATATCTGATAACAAAATGGCATAAAAGAAGAAAAGTAACAAAACTCAATGGAATCGTTCCTTGATGTACACCATGGCTGCGAATCCCGCACAGCATTTGGTGCTCATCTCATGTCTGCACCAAGCACACTTTACAGTCATGCTCAGACTACCCGCATAATCAGTCGAGCCAGCGCTTAGAACACCGTCGGGGTTGGACATGGCTTCGTATAGTTTGCTGGGCATGTCGTGGTAGCGGCTGCAAGCGCAGCACTCAACAAACATCTTGGCGCTGGGTTCACCGTGGTGTTGGTGGTGCTCCAAATTGGACTGCCGACGAAGTGTTTTGACAGCTTTTACTGATTCAGTATCTGAGAGGGTCGGTCTGTGGCCTTGAACGGGTGATCGGACAGGACCTCTGCTGTGCTTGAGAGCGTGTGTAAAGCTTCGATCGTCGGAAGGGGTTTGTCTGCGAGGAGTGGAGTTGTGGAGACTGGCGTTGGAAAATGTTTCCATCACCCTGTTGGCTTCTTCTTGGATAGAGTCAACGTCTGCGTCCGCGTCTGCCTCCGAATTATCGCTGGGTGCAAGTTGAGGTGAGTTTGCATAAGACCAGTACGCGCCGTTTGCGGGCTTTCCGGATACCATTCTGGGAGAGTGACCCATCTCGGATTGAGGAGGGGTTGAGCGCGGTGTGCTGAGGGGAGATACAGATTGAATCGCATCCGAGTATGATGATTCAGAAGAGCTCGTCATGGGTCTGCGACCTGTTGGAGAACAGGATGTTGGCGGGGTGAGATGTTTAGGGATATGAACGTGTTGAGTACGGATAGGTGCAGCATTGGCAGTACTCAAACCACGCGGGTCATTCTTTGGCGGCACTGGAGGTCCAACAGTGGACGAACTTGCCGTCGAAGAAACAGATCCCTGAGCAGAATGTCCTCGACCGAACGCACTTCTGGCAGCCTCCTTAAGGTTCCATTTCGTGGTGACGGCGGGTTCAGGGTCTGCGGTGATGGGTTTTGGGCGCGCACCGGGCTGAGTCTGCTCATAGCGGATACTCGGTGGGTTATGCCTAAACAACTTCTCTTTTGACGATTTACCCACCGGAGCGCTCTTGGCGGTTGATGGTTCGTCTAAAGGTTGAGAGTGGTTGAGACGGGTTAACAAGGTAAGAGAGCCTCGTCTCTTTGAGCTTCGTCGCGGAGGTGTAGGGGGGATGGAGAGACCAGATGCGGCGGATGATCTCCTGGGTGGATGTTGTGCAGATGCTATAGGTGGCCTTGAGACTGTAATGGTATCTTGCTTGGGAGGGTTATCGTTGGGGACATTGACCGGGTTTTGCTTCAGACTTTGGTTTGAAGTGCGTGGTGTTGCTTGCTTCTCGGCATTCTTGGGTAGGTTCTTGTCCTCTGTGTTAGACTTGTCCTCATTCTGATCCTTCTTGACATAGAGACCACCTCGTCGGTTCAAACCCTGAGCCTTGTGGTAAAGAATCTCACTATCAGGCGTGTGCACTTTGTGATCACCCTCATCTTCGGTATCATCAACAGCACAATCATCACTAACAGAACCCCGTCTCGCACGAGCGCTCCAAAGATAAATATTCACAGAGCCCCTCCTCCCTGGCGATTTCTGTGGTTTTGTCGACGGCATTTTCGCGACGGATGTATTGATCGAGATGGGCGGGTATTTCTTTGTGTCTGCCTCTTTGTGAGTGTTGACTTTGAGAGGTGTAAATGAGCCGTGACCAAGAAAAGTCTTTCGCATAGCTGGATGAACCTTGCTGTCCCCTTTGGCTTGATCTTGAAGCACTTTCTGATGGAAATCCTCCTTCTTCTTCTCAAGCTTGTTACCCCCGAGAAACCCTGTGGGACTCGTCTCGTCAAATGAGGCCCTCTTGATCTCAAAGGATTTGCGAAAGATGGATGAGAGTGAGCTGGATCGACTGCTTCGCTTCGGTTCTTCGGGATCATCATTGTTTCTACCAATGGAGAACCCTAATAAACTGGACGAACGCGATCTTCGCTTCTGTGTTGTGGGCACTGGCTCGGTGACGCTACGGCCTTGGGCGGCGAGCACTGATGGTGAAGGCGGAGGAGGCTTGCTGAGCTTTCTTCCACGAGGCTTGGGGGCATTCTTCCAGGCTTCTTCAAGTGCCTGATCCATAGTCTGGACTCTTTCTTTCTCCTTTTCTTTTCGCCTCTCTTCTTCCTTCTTCTCAAGCTCTTTTCGTTTCTCTTCTTTCTTCTCCTTCTTTTGACGATTGTACGCCTCCCAAGTGGGCGATTGACATACAGCACGCTTCTCTTCAATATCTGGAGGAAATACAAATGCCACAGTCTTTTGAGCGGACTTGTCGGACGATTCCTTGAGCTGTTCTGTCGAGGCTGGTTGGGACATGCCTCGGCCAACAGGTTTTCGAGGAATCATGTTTGGTGACTCTGACCGCGCAGGATCTGATTGAGACGAGAAAAGCGGCGGAGGAATAGCGGAATAATTTCGAAGAGGGACTTTTTTATCCTTTGGCACCAATTCGAATCGGCGGGGAGTATGGGCGGGACTTGGAGGAATAGAGGAATCAGTGCATGCCGGAGATGGAGGCACAGAGCTTTGATGAGTTCGCTGGAACTGTGAGACAAAGTCAGATTTATTCTTCTCAAAAGGTTTGTATGCTTACATTGAGCTTTTTCTCCAGATCGAGCATTTGTTGCAAGCTATTTGAGCGAGAGCGCCCTTGAGGCTGGGCAGGTGTCTGCAGCATGATGAATACTTTTCGGTCGACCTATAACTGGCGACTGTGCAGAGGCGCTTTAGAACATGCGAAATGTGAGACAAAAATGTCGCGAGACAGAAATATAAGTTGTGTCTGTGTCAGTGTCGGACAGAGCTGAGCACAGGGTCGGTGGGGTGATGGGTTTGCTGCAGGTAAGCGGGAAGAATAATAAATCTGAAAGAGTTTATCTTTTCTATCGGGCGTTTGCGTCGGTCTGCAGATGGAATGAGATGCTTTGTCCGAATGCGCTCAGAATAAATTGGTCTGTTGACTGCGTTCGGTACAGTCCAAGCGGGTGATGATGTTTGATGATGTCTCGGATAATGTCTTGTTATTGGAAATTATTCATTCCAATTGCACTTTAGCCCTTCTTTTCCTTCTCTCGATAATCTAAAAGAAAATAAACGAAAGCGGTGGATTTAGATGGTTGCGGTTGGTGGTGTAAATGAGGTGGTTTACAAAGGCGGTGGGCAAGTATCTCGTGATGGGACGAGACAAGCGAAAGCCTTGACGATTCTTTTTTTACCAGTGTTGTACAAGTGGAAAAAGAACAAGATGGCTGATAAAGAAAGAAACAAAAGTATGGTGACACGAAAAAGAGGTCAGAGGAACCAAAGCGTAATCGGATGGTAGCACGTAGTAGTAGTATCCTGACTCAATGTTGGGCTCGAGTAGCATCCATCCATGTATGGATATAAGAGAAGATGGAGGGGGAACGACAAAATGAAAGGGAGGGAGGGAGAATATAATTGCAACAAATAGAATCAGTGGAAATGGAGAATTCCAGACAATTCTCTTTTTTTTAATCTATGGATTGCCTGACACTTGGCAATCTTGTTTCTTCTCATCAGAGACAAAGCTTGGAAGCAAAGCAAAGCAAAGCAAGATGCCGATAACTTATTCATTCAATTGGGTAGCTTCTATTTTTCTGGGCTTAAACTAGCTGCAGTAGACCAACCCAAAACCAGCTGAGTTGCGGGACGATAATGATAATCACATCCATCATCATGGCTGGCTAACTTGTTAGACTAGCATGGGCCATGGATCAGATAATGGGTTATGCGGGATGGCGGCATCACTCAATGACTGGGGTTGAAAGCCACAAGTACAGCACTGACTGTCCTTTTCCTCCAATGATAGGACTCTTGAACTGGTTACTTGATCACCCGTTGTATGCCTACAGGTCTCTATAACCTTGAGAGTCTCTGTAAACTACATCCAGACTCAAACTCAGCTCGTAAGGATATCAACTCCCAGTGGGTTCTTGAATACGAACTGTTGAGGTGGGCACCACCCAAAAAAAGACGTGTGTGGCTTGAAGTGTCACCCGTCAATCGGAGGAACTCATTGGTTCGCTCCGGCAGATGCGGGAGTGATCCACGGACAGGGCATCCATCCGTCCCATCCATCACCTTACAGACATCTTCTTCAGTCCATGACAGCGGGGGAGACCAAAAATAGATGATCCCATCCAATGACTTCTGTAACAAAGATACGCGAATAGTAACACGGTTACCCGCCCGAAAGGTTCCATCAGTATTTGTCTCAGTCTGGAAGGATACGAACTCATATTCTCTACTCTGGGGTTTAGCGGTCTGCACGGAAGCTCGTTTAGTCTTTGATAGTGGGAAGCAACAAAAAAGAAACAAAGCAGTACCGTAGTGGCTGACGGATGCGCTTGAACCGCAACCTTATGCAACATGGGAGGCTGGACGGGGACAATGATAGCTAGTGAAGAGGTTGACATGGTCAAAGTTTGTTAGCACTCTGCTTAATTAAAGTGTATTGTAGTACAAGAAAGCCACTGATTCCCCTGGTTTGATACAGGTGGTGCCCCAACCTTTTGATCATTGTAGCTCGAAAGCAATGAGAATCTCATGACATGATTTCCAACCTCTCGCCCGGATAACTAAAAGTATAGTCTTGACTAGACTAGACTACGTAGTGATGTGATTTATCTGTGAGGGGTATCGTATGGTACGTGCTGTTTCTGCAAGCAAGATTGTGTGCGATAATGGAATCTGGGACAATGGGTCTGTGCATTTGGGGCTTGATTTAGACTGTCTACCGGATATAACCTGATGTGATTGAGGCAAACCAATATGATGGCCTCAAAGGGATTCGTTTTATTCCGTGACTCTGTCTACCTTTTTAATGAAAAGGTGATTAAACTTATCTCTGTCTCTTGTGAACAAACACCAGATATTAGAGTCTAAAAGTGCAATACAGCAGCTCACAGTTTGAGCCCGCGATATAAATAATCCAAGACATGGCGGGGTTCACAGTCAGGTTCAGTCCCCTGTCGCCACGGTCTCATCTTGATCTCGTATTTTCGCATCAGTAAAAAGTCCATGGTGGCTAGACCCTGCAAGTACCTGGGTCTCAAAGTAAATATAGCAAACGCCCACTCTACACGATGCAAGGCATGAATGTTCTGGCCATGATGAAGATAAGTCATAAACAGACCATGAGTATGTGATCAATTGGGCTGTTGGTGGAGCAAGTGAGTAGAATGGAGTGGAGAAGGGTTGATGGAGTCACTCTCGCGACAAAACTTACCCTACATTGAGCATGGAATCATCAATTATCTCGTTAATTACATCGCAAATAGACTCTCAAATAAATCTGATATTACTTGGAACATTAATATAAGCATAAGATCTAAGTAGATGGTGGATTGATGATAATTAAGCTTATGCATAACCGGTTTCTGTGAATTGGTCATTTGCAGTCAAAGCATGATTCATCAGTAACCTCCAGCAAAAACAGCGTGATGTCTCATAAGCCAGCGACTCTAAACGTCGTTTCATAAGTTTGCGGCAGATATTCTGAACCGAATCTCAATTGGGAAGCAGAATCACAATAATACAATGACATATATCAGCCTCTACGTAAAGTCGAAGCTGTCCAAGACTGCAGCTGCTTGTAAGACGCCCAACCACGGGAACATCTTGTACCTGCATGGCCGAAGAACGATGTAACGGCTCCAAGTACTCAATCAATCATGAACAGCAGTCAGACGCGATTATGAATACAGACCTGCCGTACCAGAAAAGCTCTACCATGTATTGGACTGTTCACTCTCAACACCGCGAAGATGTTCATCAAAGTAATTCACAAGTGACGTCACCCAGATCTTTCAGTCTCAACTAAGCCACTATTTTCCAAAGTTAAACAAATCATTACATATTCAATCTAAATAACACTCTACCTCTATTCTGACATCCGTCTGATTGTAACTACAACTCAGAGACTCTCAGTCCTCAGGGTGTCAGAAGAATTGGCCGCTAGAAGCATAAGGGACCAAATTAGTAGGTCAGCTTATGCTACTTAGACCAGACCTCTTAGGCTGTTTATTTTCGTACCCTAAGACCCAGGAGGCCAACTTTTCTGCTACCCAGTAGTCAGTATCATGAGCTTGGACCCACCTACCTTACATAATCAGCCAATCGGAACCAGTTATTCCGAGGGCATCATTCACGTGAGTTCTTGTTCCTCGCCCACATTCTGCATTTGCCAAATTCCCCAAATCTTACCGCGCAGCCGTCGACTCACCATCCACATCACCAAGCAAATCATTCACCATGGGTAAAGTTCACGGATCTCTCGCCCGTGCCGGTATGTCCCCCTCGCCCTAAAGTGTCGTCGCTTTTAATCTGTTGATCGCTAACATTCTTGCAGGCAAGGTCAAGTCTCAGACTCCCAAGGTACGACGACTCCTCGAATCCAACAAACAATCGATTACTCCGACGAACAACGATCACTAACCATCACGAAACAACAGGTCGAGAAGCAAGAGAAGACCAAGGTCCCCAAGGGCCGTGCTCTCAAGCGCCTCAAGTACACCCGTCGATTCGTCAACGTTACCCTCACCGGTGGCAAGAGAAAGGTGAGCAGAGTCGATAGTAACATGGGGAAACGGCCGACTGACGATGCGGAAACAGATGAACCCCAACCCCGGCTCTTAAACGATTGGTTAAAAACGACAAGATTTGCGGAATCGGGATTGTTGGCTTGCAGACCACAACAATGGTTGACTTCACTCAGTAATGGGATGATGGATTGGGTCGGTCGGGTCGCATGGATAAGCTGAGCCCCCTTAAGAAATGAAAAAGGAAATGGCAAAGAAGCGCTACGACCCTACTCGGCGTCCGGTGTCAGTTGTCACAATGCAACAAACATTTGTTCGCACCATTTGCTTCGATTGTGAATGTCGGTATTTTGTCTGGTGATATTACGAGTCGTGCGACGATCCTGGGATCGTAGAGCTGGATTTCCGGGGGCAATTTCGGCGAGTGACTCACGATGGATGACATCTTTGATTCTGGTGCCTTAGGCCTCGGTCAAACCTTGTTCAAATGCCACGACATGATTCCTCGTAAACGATGCATCTAAATTTATAGTTGCAACATGGCTTCTAAAACATAGCTTCCAACACGAATGATCACCTCCAATAGAAAGTCTGTCATTTGCAGCATGAATTGCTTGGATCCAATGCGTGTCACGTGATATGATTTCCATACTGAACTCTGTCAGGTAGCTTCCATCACCGAAGCTCAACTGTACACTCACCAATCCCCCAAACGAAATACTCTCACACCAAATACTACAGTCAAAATGGCCGATGTGGAAATGGACGTCGATGTTGAGGCGGGCTCTCCCCCTCCCCCCGCGCGCAACGAATCCGACATGCAAACACATACCAAAGCAACAGCCGTCCGTTCTATCGAAGGTTGGATCATCATCGTCACAAACGTCCACGAAGAAGCCGACGAAGAGGCCCTACAAGATCTCTTTGGAGAGTATGGCGAGATCAAGAATATGCACCTGAACCTCGATCGAAGAAGCGGTTACGTCAAGGTAAGCCGACACAAAAGAACAGAGAGACAATTGCTGATGGTTTGCTTAGGGATATGCCCTTATCGAGTACACAACCCTAGAAGAAGCCCGAGCTGCCATCGACGGCGCGCACAACCAGAAACTTCTCGAGCAAACCATCTCGGTGGACTTTGCTTTCGTGCGACCTCCTCCCGGCAAGCCTGGTCGTGGACGAGGTGCCGGTGGACGAAACAGAGGACGAAGCAGGAGTCGTAGCCCCGAGGGCAAGGAAGAGCGTGAAGAGAGGGATTGAGGTAAAAAAAAGGAATAAGATCAAGTCATGACGATCAAGCCATGCAGAATCGCCGACGTGCAAGATCAAGTGGTTGAGAGCACGTCGGCAGTGTAATGTTTATACATGAGGTATGTTTGACCGCATCTTGCCTTGTTTATGGTCTAACGTGTACTAGTTCTACCAGAATGAAATGCGACGTGGTCTATGGTACATGGCATTGGATAGTGCGGGACGAAATACATGACTGTCGCCCTACGTGATATGCTTACATAGCGATCGTGTTGGAAACGCATACAATTCCAGTGCGTTTCAATGGATTGATATCTAATAATATATTTTATCCAGCCAAACACGCAAACAGCAAGTCACTCAGAATACCCAAGTAAATGACTCCTTCACACTGAACCTCGTCGATCGTCTACACCGATTAGCATTCATTCTTTATCGAGACCACAAAAAACTTACCTGATGTCCGTACTCGACGCTCCAATCAACACCTCGAAAACTCCCTCTTCAGCAATCCATCCCGGAACAGTCTCGTCATAGTATCCAACAGCATACTTGTCCAGTTTGATGCTGATGTGTCTCGTCTCATCAGCTTCAAGATACACCTTCTCAAACGCCACAAGCTCCTTCTCAGGTCTTGGTAATCGACTCTTTTCGTCGTGGACGTAGAGTTGTACAATTTCTGAACCGGCGCGTGATCCTGTGTTGGAGATGGCGAGGGTGATTTTGATCTCGCCGTTGGGTGTGAGGGTTCTTGTTGAGATTTCGGGTCGGCCGTACTCGAACGTTGTATAAGACAAACCGTGACCAAAAGGAAAAAGAGGTTCAATCTTGGCGTGGTCGTAGTGCTTGTATCCTATGTAGAGGCCTTCACCGTACAGAACCTTGTGGTTTTCGCCGGGCCAGGTGTGCCATGCTGGAGTATGTTCGATGCGTTTGGGAAACGTGCTCTGTTGCGGTTAGTCGGCTTTTCTTCCAGTCGAGACGATTTACTTACCGGGAGCTTGCCGCTGGGATTCTCAATGCCAAATAGGACATCAGCTAAAGCGTTGCCTGCTTCTTGACCTTGGTACCAGCCCTGGAGAATGACAGGTACACGATCAACCCACGGCATATGCACCGGACTACCAGACTGATTGACAACAACCGTACGCGGGTTAGCTTTTACCACAGCCTCGATAAGTCTGTCTTGGTTTCCGTCAGCGGGAAGATCCATCGTCTGACGATCATATCCCTCAGACTCCCACTCAGCATCCACACCAACAATGACGACCGCGACATCAGCATCGCGAGCTGTCTCGACGGCCTGCTGAATGTAATCCACCCTGTCTTGCTCCTTGAATCCAATGCGACACCCCCCGTACTTGTGCGTGATGCCGAATTGCTTCTGCTTGGATATGGGACGTAGTTCATTGGTCATCTCCACACGAAGCTCAACAGCCTTGTCAGCTTCCATGTCGACGTCAACAAGATAGTCAATCGACCCGTCAAACATGGCCTCGCCCTCCTCCGTCCAGTCCCACAAATCAAGAACCATCTTCCCATCAACAAAAAGTCTTCCGGGACCCACGCTCATGAAGCTGATGGTGTGCTTTCCAGTCGTCTTGGGTGTCAGATATGTAGTCGCCACAGCAGACCACTCAGGCCCAACCTGGTTCAAAGGCGCTGAATCCCAGAGGAATAGATCTGTGTTTGTTCGACGCTGCTTCACAACAGGACTGCCCTCGAATTTATCTCCTGCGAACCAGTCTATGTGAACACCTGGCTTGCCCGACTTTTCAGTGCAGTATTCCGAAGCGACAGGTAGCCATTTGTGGATGTGGCAACCTTGTGCAAACGATACTTTTTGTTGTGATGCTTTTCGTATGCTGTCTAGTGGAATGGTGTTGTAGTAAGGGTTCAAACTCGCGCTTCCGCCACCACCAGCGATGTGACGGTTCGCGTTGGGTCCGATGACAGCGACTTTGGTACTCTTGGGACAGAGAGGAAGAATGCCGTTGTCGTTTTTGAGAAGAGTGAGACCTTCGTGACCAGCTGCTCGAATTAGCAGACGCGTTTCTTCACGGTCATCTTCGCGCTCTGGCTGTTCAGGTGACATGTCGCCTCCCTTGAGTCTCTCTACCAGCGCGAGAACATTCTCTGCTGCTTGGTTGATTGTCTCAATTGAGATGCGACCTTCGTTGACGGCCGCGACAAGCTTATCGAGACGCCATTTTGGAGAGTAGGGGAATTCGATATCGCAGCCTGCTTCTACCGAGTCGACTATTGAGTTTACGCCGCCCCAGTCTGAAACGACGGTTCTGCGCATGTTAGTCTATTGTTCAGTGATTGTATGCGGGTTCGTTACCCCTCGTATCCCCATTCTCCGCGAAGAATATCCTTGAGTGTATGTTTGTTCATGTCTGCGTGAACACCATTGATGAGGTTGTACGACGACATGACAGCCCAAGGGTTGGCCTCCCGAACTGCAATCTCGAATGGTTTGAGGTAAATCTCACGGAGAGGTCGTTCGGTGATGAGCGAGTCTATCGTGAGTCTGTTGGTCTCTTGCTCGTTTCCAACGAAATCTGTTATTTTGTTAGCACATCTCCAACACTCTGACTGAACATGCATACGCTTGATGGTAGCTGCGACACCTCTATCCTGAAGACCTTTGATGTACTGTGCTGCCAACTTTCCAGTGAGGAGTGGATCTTCGGAGAAGGACTCAAAGTTTCGACCGCCGAGGGGATGACGATGCATGCAGACTGTCGGCGCCAAAAGCATCTCTGCTGATCGGGCGCGAACTTCTTGCGCTAGATGCTGTCCGACTTGGTACAAGAGGTCTTTGTTCCATGTAGCTGCGAGGGAGATACCACATGGGAACAGTGCGGCCTAGATGATTAGTTATGCTCATAGTATTAGAAGTTCAACTAACCTTGGTACCGCCAACAAAGATACCACCGCGTGCACCGTTGGGTCCATCGGTTGTTTTGATCGAAGGGATACCTTTTTCAGGAATGGCCTTTGTTCTCCAAAAGTCGGCTGCTGTGAGAAGCGAGACCTGTAGATGTTAGCTAATGTATATATATACACTTGATCAAGATATACCTTTTCCTCCAGAGTCAACTGTGACAACTTCTCCTTTGCTGCAGAGCGAGTATCTCGAAGATACTGAATCTTTTGCGGAGGACTACATGGTGCAGAAAACTCAGTGTCTGGAGTTGAAGGGGTGTTTGACTCGTTCATTGTGATATGCTGATGGCAGAACTGCTTGTCCGATAGCCTAAATATAATAGAGATCTGTGTCTCTTATAACAGAATAAATACGACAGAGGTAAAAAGAAGGCAAGTGGAAGCGAGGTCAAGGTTACAGTGCACCAGAAGAAGAGTCAATCTTGGCTTCACTTGTACGGGGACCTCGGGGTATCAGAAAAATTGGCCACTGGAAGCATAAGAGACGAAATCAGTGGGCCACTTTATGCTCCTTAGACTATAGCTCTTAGACTATTTATTTTTGTAACCTAAGACTTAGGAGGTCATTTTTTCTGCTACCCACTAGGGGGATAACGCAATCATCAGGTAGGCAAGCGGCACATAAAGTCATCTGCTATGTCACGACGGATGGATAAGCATAAGGCTCGGGGGGAATAATGTTGTACAGTAGTGGAAAGATCAAGGATCAAGGATGTAAAGCTGATCGTGGTTCAAGATAAGGCATTTGCTTTTCTGGATAATCAACAAATGAGGTTCTAGTTTTAGTCTGCTGTTGCATTTAAACGGCCCGGCTGAAATAAGCCCAGTATAATGTAAGACAAGGTCTCCATCGCCTTGGGTCTTTGTTTCATGACAAGTGCAGATGAGGAACTTGGGCCGGTATATACGGACCGCGAGAGCGACGTGGACTCGAATTAATTACACCGGGGTTCCCAGGCTTTTCTTGGATGATTGAATACACATGTCAATATAGAATAAGTTGGAGAGTAACTGAATCGTTATTTAAAAAGACATAAGCGCTTGTTTTGCAGTCTCGTGCTGTACTTCTCACTAGGTATCAATGACTCCTATAAAAAAGGATTCTCCCGACAGCCTGGGAATCAAATACGACATGGATTACAAGTAAGTGACAGAATCGGGAAATAAACCTGTTTCAGCGGCTATACGGGCCGGTGATCCCAGTCTGTCGGCCGGAGCGTACCGGCGGAGCCAAGACGAGCGAGAGCCGTTGGAAGCCACTTTTACTAACAAACTTGTATGTAGGGTTTAGAAGATAAGTGGTACTTTTCGTTGCAGTTGCCAGATGTGGAAACTTCGGTAGATGAGTCCAAGGGCTTAAAGAGGAGGGACTTTTTACGAATGTCCGATGCTGAAAGGGGGGGAGATTTTATAAATAAGTGCCGGGGAGTTGTGCATGCATATATGTAAGTAGATCATTTAGATATCTGTTGTGTGATGGGATGGGTTCTGTTTAGTTGATTGCTGAACTCTAATCCTCTGTCATTGTTGTGAGTTGATATGGGTATCCCTCGAAGTCTAATGCGAAATCGATAGATGCAGCTTCGTCACGAAAAATAGGGCTCTTAGAGCAACCTTAATCTCACACAAATACAAAAGCATTGTTGTGAGTATGTAACTGATCGATGAATTAACAACTGACACAATAACTGATCAATCAATTACCAACCGACTTACAAGTCTGTCTCTGACCTCCGAAAAGTTATGGATCTTCCTCCGTGTCCGGCTAAGAGGGGCCGGCTCGGCGCTCGGAGCCTCCCCCTGTACACGCCGATATCCGCACATGGTCATCCACGATTGACACTCTTCAACCTCACTTCTCAAAGGAATCACTTTCATAACAATACATATCTCTATAGCATCAATTTCACGTATATCTTACTCCTTCACAATGCTACGCCCCTCAAACATAACCCGCTCAAACTCAGAATACTCACTCCAAGACCTCGCTAGACCAGGCTCTCGTCTACGCCATTCCCGCTCCTGTTCACGCAACGAACAAGATGAATCCCATCCCCGAAACAGCAACGGAGAGACACCCACCGCAGTGACGCAAAGGGATGACGCTGCACCCAAGACAAGCCTGGGAACGTTCTGGAAAGACTATGTTAGCTGCGAGGTAGACCTCTCAGCGTCAAGGGATCATCTGGGTATGTTTTCATCCAGAGACAAGATTGGAGGAAGAACTTGATCCACGTTGGAAAAAAAGGGGTCTTGTGATGTTTACCCGGTGGTATCAAAGATGATCCTGGCTAACACATGGTCACAGCAAACGAAAGGACCTTTTTAGGGTATCTTCGTACCTCGGTTATGATGTCCATGGTGGGAACAATGATAGCTCAGCTGTTTACTCTCAGTCGCAAAGGGTATCACACAAAGAGCTTTGGATACTTTATCACGGGGAGACCTCTGGCTTTGACCTGTTATGGGTTCTCCATTGGAACAATCCTGCTGGGGGCTGTTAGGACGTGGAGGCATCAGAGGATCATGATGGGTGGGAAAGCGTTGGTAGGAGGGTTCGAGATTCACGTTTTGGGTATATGCAGCATGGCGGTATGTTTATTGTCTTGTTGGTTGAGTATGTGACTAACGTGAAAAGCTGCTTTTGGTGTTTTTCTCTTTTTTGCTTAGTATTGACGTCGTCAAGGAGAGTGAACCCATGACTACGGCAACTCCTTGAGTCACGCGACACTATTTGAAGGGGAAACGATTTATACAAGGAGAGAATACTAATGACATACAAACACTTGGTAACTACCCCCTCTTTTACTCATCCGTCCTCTGCTTCCCTCTTACCCCCCCTAAGCCTTGGTAGATCCTTATAGACGCGAGGTCTCTTGGAACTCCTCGGACTGGCATGCCTACAATTGTTAGTGCAATACTAAATGAAGGAACAGAAAACTTATACCGGTATCGCTTGGAAGCGAGTTTGTATTCGGCAATAGCCTCTTCGTATGCCTCGGTGTCGTCACTCATAGGTTGCGAGTCAACAGACAATGCGAGATCAGACATATCCGAGCCCGACGAAATATTCTTACATCCTCTTGGGCGACAGAGTTCTGCTGATGGGATACCTGTTGATTTGGGACTGAGTGCAGGCTGTAGCACTGGAGTGTTGGGTATCTGTGCTGGGCCACGAATAAACTCCCAGCTGCTTGTCTCTGCAGGCGACACATCCCCAGGCTCAGTATGTTTGTCCTGTAAGACTGTACCGCCGAGCCTCATCATTCTAGACTCGTGGCTCTCGTCGCATCGAAGGTATACATCCATTGGTGCGACGACTGAAGACGACGATGTAGGACTTGGTGCAGGAAGGGTAGGTTCATGCCGATTCTCCCTCGGTTCTTCAAATATCCCAAGATCAAAAGAAAGGGGAGACTTGACAGGTTCAGGCGTATGCCTACACCACGTTAGTTCCCTTCCCCAAACAGGATGACAGACATACCTTTTATAAGCACCGTCCTCAAGGCTAATGCTACTATCCCTTCTAGCTGCACTCTCAACTTTATCAGTCGAAGCACAACAGCCACCAACACCAGACAATAGATCCATAGTAACAAAGGTGTAAAGGGCAAGTCCTCGAGAAATTGTTATCACATCATAGAAGCGAGCTGACAGCTAGTTATAAGGCTTCCAATGAAACAGGGATTCTGTTACCGACACAAAGGAACATGAACCGACCCGAGCATCTGGTTCTAGTCCAAGGCAACTAAACTAGCTGACCTTTGTCAAACGGCCACCACACCCATTCCGTCCCAGCAGTACGGGACCCATTATCTGCACCGGAATCACACCCGGAGTCCGGGGTTGTTGTCTCTAAGCTCGGTCTTGCCGTTCACCCCAGGGTTCCCAACCTTTGTAAAGTATGTCAAAAACCAGGGAAATACGTCTCATCTTGGACATTTGGGGTAATATGTAAGCCCGCTTCAAGTCAGACGGGCCTTTTATCCACGTTTAGATATCACAGTTGGAACAGACACTTGGGTACAAAATCTCCATTCCTGCAACTACCTTCCATCCTTGGAAACCCATCCCAACGGACTGGGAGACTAGAAAAAACCCAAGAGGTCGGTAAGAAAGGGTGGATCGGAAATCCCGCCAGCCTGGTAGGGTACCTGTACCGCATTTTGAGATGTAATTGGTTGAGAAGAAATGTCTTGAACCAACAACCAACACCGCTTGTTTCACTGATGCAGGTTGATTTTGCAAAAGGACCTTGAAAATATGTCATTCTGTTTGCTTTTTATGACGGGACAGAATATTGATGTCAGGAATTGGGCTTGGGGGACATGGGTATCGGGTTTATATTGTTGATATGTGATTGACAAGGCTGTGATGTGATGTGATGTGATGAGTTGGTCTATCTTGACTCTTTCTATCTCAATGGGAGAAGTACTGAATCGTATTTACTTACTTACAATGGATAATACAAGTAAATCCCTTACCATATCTCTCATCGTCTCTCATTGTTTACCTCATCTCAAAAATCCCCTTTTACTCGCATCTGCAACCCACCCACACTCATCATCTCAACCCCGGGGTCTCACATTACAATCCCTGCTCCCATCAATTGGGGGCCTCAAAGCCTAAAAGATCCCCTGTTCTCAGTTCTCAGCCCTTTTTGGCCCCCAATTACCACATGTCAATTGGAGTTGAAGACTAAAGAACGAAAAACATCAAGAGGTTGCAATACAACTGGAGTCTGACTTGTGAATTGTAAATTAAGGGTTGAAATGAGACCATGTTGCTGTTACTTTCCTAGGTAATCATTCTCAAAAAGCAATTCTTGCGAGGAACTCATTGTTGACGCACCTTCGAGTGGGATCTACAAGCCAATGACAATAACAACATTTGCACTTCAACACACCGCCATTCACTCATATAGTATCCGTGTAGTTATACAAACACTTTATGTATTCGCTATGTAATTGACCAGGCAAGCCACATCTACCCAAAGAAACGCCAGGGAAATGCATCGCAACGCCTCAACAGAGGACAACATAAACGCCAGTGATGCCATCATCTCCAATTTGTTGTATTCATCATATAGACAGTCAAATAAAAGCAATCGCATGTGTACAGAAAGGCAATGATTCATCACAGCTCATCCTTGTCCGCGGGAATGTTGGGCAATCCAAACTTCCACACTCGTGGACCAACGGGAAGACCGACGTAGCTACGGAACGCACGTCGAGCTTCATATCTAACAATGGTCCATCTGTAATTGTTAGTACTTAACTTTAGGTCCAACAGGCATAAACTTACAGCATTCTTGGGGTGCGTGCCCACCCATTGAGGACAACGCGCAAAACGCCCTTGAACTGGGCGAGTTCATGCTCAAGATGACCCATCATGGACTCCTCCTTGGGACCTCTTGCACGAAGCTGAATAAAGTCCCTCATAGCATCGTCCATCTGGTCATTCCTGGCAACCTCGGGTTCAACCTTTGTGTCCTCTTCCTTGACCTCTTCAAACATCTCCTCCAACTTTTGGTTAGGAGTCTTTTCCTTCCTGCGTTCCTCGGCGCGCTTTTCCCTCTCAACCCTGATACGTTGCTCCTCCTTTTGGCGATCTTCGAGTTCTTTTGCATGCTTTTCCCTCTCAGCGTCGATACGCTTCTTCTCCTCGGCAAGTTCTTCAGCAAGTCTTTCCTTCTCAGCCTTGGCTTCCATCATTTGACGGAATTGACCAATGTTGTGGAGAGAGCTGCTGATACGAGCGTACGTGTTGAAGAGAGCGACAATCTCGGTTCGCTGGAGATGAGGAACGTCTTCGTTGTTGTTGTCCAGTTCGAAAAGGATCTTGAGAGCTGTTCCGTAGCCAGCGGTCTGGAGCTTACCCCAGAGACGGCACTTGTCGCAGCCAACGCAGTCCATAAGACGACTGACATTGCGGAAACGGTTGCGGAAATCCTCCTTCAGAGAGGGACCCTCACCATTGACAAACATGAGGCTCTCGTCAAAGATTTGAGGAACGCTAGCAGCTTTCTCGGTGACTTCGAGGACCTTTGCGCGGGTGGCAGCATCCTCAGAGGGATCTCCCAGACAAAACTTGTACTCCTCCTTCTGGAGGTACGGGCTGAGCTTGGCAATGGCGCGGGTCATGAGTGCATAGTTAAAGTAGACGTTTCCAATGCGATCGGGGAACTTGTGAAGACGGTATTCGTAGCAGCTCAGGTTGGGAGACCACTCTCCGGTAGTCTGGTTGAGGAAATCCCAGCAGAGATGGGTGCTGATACTGGCGTGCATTCCCGACATGACACGGTAAAACACACGCTTCTCAAGACACCCATCTTCAACCTCGAAGCCAGTGTTTGCGACAAACGGTGTGTTGGGGTTCTCTTGACGACGCTCCTCAAGCTGAGCCTGGCGACCGGCTGCATCGAGGATCTGTTTAAAGTCTTGTGCAGCAGGACCATGCTGCCAACCAGACTGACCGAGATCGGCAGACTTGGGGAAAGAACTCTTTTGGAAGCAGTTCTCCCGGTAGACGGCGTCCCAGACCTGTTTGGCACCGTCGCCAGCGTATCCTGTGAATCGTTCAGGGTTTCGAACCAAGCTCACGTAATCGCCCTTTGAGCTGGCACTCTCGTCTTCAGGAACACAGTAATCTCGCTCGTCGCATTCGTCATCGTACTCGAAAACACAGCTCTCGCCGACATTTTCGCCCAAAAGACCTCCGAGGGGTCGCTGGGGGTGCTGGCGCTGGGCCTTTTTCCCGGGATGCTGAGCACGAGGGCCCTCGAGTTTACCTAGGGCATGAGCGCGCCAGATTTCTGGGATGTCTTCTTCGTTATCCAGAGTTTCGACAGCGCATCCGATGTTTCCGCACATGCCATTCTCGTCATCCCAGAACGGGCATTTTTTGTGAAAGAGATTAACTCGGTAGTGTGAGAAGAAATCGGTGTTTCGTGTGAGGTCATCGACGGCGGGTTTGGTCAAGAGGTTTAATTTGTCGAGGGTGGAATAGGAAGCGCAGGCGTCGCCAACGATGGACTTGGGCGAGATCTAGACATGTCAGCAGTTGACTTTAGTGGCGGACAAATAACGTACATGACAATCATCATTCGAAACCTCGCAAGAACCCGGTGCAGCCCATAGAGCAAACACAGAGAGGTAAAACAGTCTGCTGGCAGACTTGGACTTCATTGTAACTTGAGCGCCCAAAGCGATGCGATGCGAGACTGTAGTGTAACAATCTTGAGTACAGAAAGTGAATCGCCAGCGAGTGAAGGCGAATCAAAAGAGAGTAAAAAAGTAAAAGAAAAGTAAAAAGGAAAACAAGGCGCAACTTCTTAATGTTTCTTCGCTGTTGAAGAAGAAGCGACGTATCAAGGTAAGATAAAGTGGGTTGACGGCTTCGGCGGGCGGCGATGGAACTGTAGCACTTTTCTCAAAAGGGAAAGGCTGGATGCCAATTTATCGAACGGTACCTTAATTTAGTGTCTGTCTTTTCTTGTCCAACAAACAAATGGAAGCTAGAATAAAGACAGTTTATGCAAGTAAATTAATTCTTGATCATAAATAAAAACTTGAATCTACTTGTATCCAGATATCTCAAAGTACGGGAGAAGGAATATAAAGATGCCACGCTGGCTGTTCAAATTTGAGGCGAAGCACATCTAGAACTGACCATGACCATCAATTGCCACTTTTAGATGCTCCGTCAAAGATGACAGCTATTCAAATTGCACCGTCATCCGAGGGTCCGAAGCCATGCATTAAAGCATTAGCCGCCCCAACATCAGACGATTTGATCTGCCCATGTCCAAGAATATCTATACTCGTAAAGTGACTTACAAATCATCCTATTCCAAGACATCCAACCAATACCCTCGTATGACATTCTATTCTCAAATGTTTCACAATTGTGGCGCTCTTCAACCCAAGCCACACGATGCGATGCCTTATTGACAAAAAATGAAATCAGTCGGGTTTTTATGTCTTGTTGTATCATTTCTTTCTTTCTTTCGCATCTAGGCCCTACCATTAAGCCCATTTCATTGTCATTCCCCCATCATGCGCTTCTTTCGTAGAAGGGTATCATCACTGAGCCACATCCCTCCACATTTCTTTCCATTCAATCACACGCGCCCAATCATCTTTTTGTCCCCAGCTGTCTCTCCATGAAACAAACACGTTAGATAAAATAGACGACAATAACAAAAAAACACTTGTTGAAATGCCCAACCAAACCAAAAACACCGACGCGGCGCGCTTCCGGATCGTTCCAGATCCAAACTCCATATTATAATGTACCCATGCCATTTGGTTGTTTGGGGACATGTACGGCGTGGATCCAACTTTTGCGACTCATCAGTCTCGCAAAGATCCCCTTTCCACTCGCCCTGAACCAAATTCCACCGTCTATACGTCATACACTAGACATTCGACCCAAGAGACTGGTAAGAGAGCCTCCCTTGACTTGGCATTTCGACGGGGGCAGCCAAGGTATACCATGGAGCACTGAATGGGACGTTTGCGAGGGTGTTGAACCATAAAAGTCTCTTGTTTTTCTTTACATCTCAATGTCGATGAGCGGAACTTGCGTCTAGGCTTTGAGGGTGGCACCGGTGTAAGGGGGTTCCGTGCAATGATATGTATGGTACATTAAGGGGAGAAATCTGAGTCGTGGGGATCTAGTCAATTACTGAGGTGGTTGGAAGTTGAGCGGTCGCCTAGAAACCATGTTAGCTATCAGAGGCGTGGAACCCGCTGATTCTCAAACATACTTGAAGAGAAGAATGTGTGGTTCTGGCTCGTGGACTTCGTAGTGTTCCCATCCTAGACTCTGCGCGATTGTCAGTCTGTTGTTTCTAAAGTTGCCCACCCTTGACACGCGGGCAAGGGAGTAGTACCTGAGTAATGCCAAGAGCTCGCCATTCATCCTCCCACAAAAGCTTGAGGGTTCCCTTTGAAGAGTCGTGGTAATCTTTGGGAATGGCCTTGAGCATGGCTTTGGGGAGTTGAACGTGACGGTACTCGTATTCGCTGTCGGAGTATCTGGCAGAGTAGTGGATCGAGTCGATAAACTCTTCTACGCGGGCGCGTTCCGAGTCTGAGAGAGGTCGAGGCGCCTTATTCCGGCGAGTGGTGTCAATGTCGAAAGGCATTTTTGCTGTGTCTGCGTGATACTTTTTTTGTTGTTTATTCGAGTTTTGACGAGGGAGGGGGAGAACAGAGCTCCAAATTGTCCAAGGTGCGGGGAGGGGGGCACAAGAGCTCGGCCGATCGATTGGTGAGGGCGGGTCAAAAACAGTTCCGTCGGATAAAGATTCCTCTCAATGTCGCGATACAACTTGACGTCGAAGAGAGGCGCGATTCGGTAGAGACGAGTAAACACAAGATTTGCGGATGTTGTTTCGGAAATGTCAGGCGAGATCGGCAAAAGTTCAAATCTTGCGCAGCGCGAGGTTGGGCTGGGTCTTCGGAGGCGGTCAAAGATTTCCCGGGGTAAGGAACTTTGATATGGAGACGAGGGGTTCGTCTAGAAGCGGTTTGGTCTGTTGATCGCTCAGAGAAAGCCGTTGCCCGAAAGAATCTGACGGAAAATAAAGTAAAGAGTTCCCTGAGGAAGAAAAAGGTTTATATCTTGGATGAAGTGACCAAGATATATTTTGTCTTGTGGTGGAAGAAAGATGGAGAGAGAAAAAAAAGAAGAGAGGAGAAAGATGGGGAGGATACAAATTTTGGTGATGGTGTTGAGGATGACTTTGACTTTTGTTTTGCAAAGGCAACCTGAAATGGAAGGCAAGGCAAGGCAAGACAAGAAAGACAAAAGCAATAAGATGAGAGGATGAGATGAGATGATGGCTGATAGCACTGGAAGGAGCCTATCCAGACTGGGATGGATCCCTAATTTGGTGGATGATTACTGGTCAATAAGCAATCTAGGTGGGGTAGATTGAGTTTTGGAGGGGCAGTAGAAAGTAAACAAAAGGTTTCTATTGTATCACCTAAATTCATCTACCTTTGGCCTCCCAAGCAACGACTCCCTTGAGTTTGGAGGAAATATCTAGATTACGAACAAGTTTAATGAGCCAATCAATCTGGGACCAAAGTCTAATAATACGTATGCACGACCAATGGCTTCTCTCCTCCCCAAATGTCTCTGATAAGCTGCCCTTGAATCAACATTTTGAGGCTTCAGCTGTCCAAGTCATAGCTCCTGTTTACTCTACTTAATACAAAACCATCGTGCTTCGTCTTTACCCCTCCAATGCAACATTGATCGACAGCATGATTCCTCATTTTACAGACAGGGATCCCATCTCCCGTCTTTAGGACCCTAACAACCGTTTGATCTTCAAAACAACTTTCGACTACCGGTATCAGTTTCATCCTCAGCATGGTCCGGGTATATTTTATAGCCATATTTGATGACACTTGTTTACGGGGTAATGCCACAATATCAACACACTCATGTAGAAGCACGACGTAAACATTAATATCTTGCATTCTTGCTTCTCCCTGATACCAGATTTCTTCTCGTATTGACCCAAGCAAAGAAACCGTTGAGATCAAAGCACGTGGCTCCCACGCCTGTCTTATCATCGTCCCGTGTCTCTTGCAGTCTCATTTCCTTGAGCTTTTATTTCTTGACGATAGCTAGAGTCTTTGGAATGGCCTCATCTTGCATTCCATGACGTTCAGTTGTTGTATCCTCTTCTCAGCTCCCAAATCTCTCTTTTTTCTTCAAGATCCATGTCACGTCATATGATGTCACTGTATTTTGTGTTGGTCTCCGAACAATCCGCTCGTTCGACTGACGTTGCTTTGATGTGGCCATGTTTACGTTTCGTCCGATTCGCCTGACACTGCAGTCATTCCTTCTCATTTGACCCAACAAGGTTTCAAGTCCCGGAATGATCGCTGGTAGCATAGCAACAAGTTTATTGACCCCGATACTCTGGAAAGCCGAATCTAATCTCAGTCAAATCATCCGGTGTACTCGGACACTCCGGCAGTAACTGCTTCTACCGTCGACCCTTTCCAGCCAATGACGTAAAATGGACCCCGAATCATGACTCGAGAAAAGATGTCGACTTTGACGGCGCACCTCTTCGGCCAGCCTTGAGCGAAATGTGATTCACAACATTTCCAATCTTGACCTTGATCCCCGGCACACTGATCTCCCATTTGCGTATATCGTCAAACTTGGACTGTTTAAACAACCGCAGTGTCTTGAGCGACATTTCATCCACCGGTAAATGAAACGTCCATCCAATAGAGACGTGGAAAGCACTTCCGACAGGCTCTCTTTGATCTCGTTGATACAACGTCGGTTGATCAAATTGTGCTGCTACCGAGTTGCTCCTTGATAGTAAGCTGGTGAGTTCTGGATTTAGAGGGATCGCTTTATCCTTGGTGTCGGCAACCCTCGCGACGCGGAGGACGAGAAATGTGCGGTCTGAATCTGGTGATCTGAACCATGCGAGGCCCTGGGGCTTGATGACAAAGGGTGGGACGCCACTGTTGTTAAAGGATTCTGTTATTTTATCTAGAAACTCATCCTTGTTTCCTGTTGTGAGTGACAATGGACGAGACAAGCTGACGTGAAGTGGTAGAGGTGATCCCAGATCGCTTGTCAGGAAATTAAAGAGCTTGGTGTCACTCGACACCTGTTCCTCAATGTCGGCAATAAGAGCAGTGAGAAGTTTGTGCTGTTCAGTAGATGGATGCCCTGAATGAATTAGTTTTGTAATAGTAACTGTGCATGGCGACTCACACTCTGTATAGACATGACTGGGCCAGTTGCCGACTACATGAGGAACCTGCCTCTTCCGTCCCTGATGCAAACTCGGATCATCAACGACGCTCTGTCGAACAGTGGAAGCATATAGATCATGAAAGGTATCAGGCAAAGGCGGCATAGAAGAAGCACCGGCAGCTCCGTCTGTACTCTGGTCACCTTTACGACGTTTGACAGAGCGAGTATCGGGTTCCGGCTCGGACCCGGACTCGGATGAAGAATAATCGACGAGTGCCATAGTTGTACGTCATGTAGACGTAATAACTAATGAATGTATCAAAAGTCTAGCTTATTCTGACGGATAAACGGCTCTTTGTTGTTTACGTGTCTGGAGTGCGCGTTTGATCATTGTTCAGTACTAAGGTACGCGGCAATTATTCCCGTAGTGGGGTCAGTCAGTATAAACGGTCGCAGGGTCGCTAAGTAAAGCGGCTCAAACTCGATTGATGACGATTGGGTTGACTTCAAGTCTTGTCATTTGCTGATAAAAATATCTGTCACTAGCCTTATGATACTTTTGCTGTCAAAGTTTGTCATGGCAAGATCCGATATCTATCTTTTGCTGATCAATTGGAATAGGGTAGCAATAGGACGTCATGGCTTATTGTTGCGTCACTTGCGGGCCGGACAAGCAAAGTTTTCTTGGTTGTGATATCAGAGATGATGAGAATCAGAAAGAAAGAGAAGAACATTTGTTTCAATAATCAATGTTGATATTAATATTCAAATGCATAAATGTTTAATAGCGGTCTGTTGATGAATCTCCACTGAGCATTGATTCAAGTGGCCTAGACTTTAGAGGGTCTGCCAGCTGTCATCCGTTTCTTGGGGAAAAGAAGCGAGCGTTACTGTTAAGCCACTCGATTGGAGAACGCCGCCCAACTAAGTCTGGTCCCTACAAGCAGTAGCGAGAGAGCTTGGACTGGACCCTGTGCATTGCATTAAATGCTCAGCTGACCTGACTTGACTCTAACGAGGATCTCCTTGTCTTTTTTAAATTGTATTTCTTCATGCTGTAGATTGATTTATGACAGCCGTCTGAGCTTAAATCTCGTGTTAGCTGACGTCGTCTACTTCCGAGCCTGCCGCGATTGGAAGAAAAGACTAAAGAAAAAGGGATCGGCTCATAAAGTGCGAGACATGACTGATTGACTGAGGGATTGACATGCGGGACCTAGCTAATGGTGGATGTGACAACTACCACACCTAGGTACCTCTCTCTACTGTAACGTTTTAGTACCGACTTCGGCTCCCTTGACCCAGAAACCCAAACGCCTGGAAAGTCCCTTTTTCGTTAAAAAGAGGCGTCGATAGCGGATGGATGAAGCGGCTAGAATTAGAATGGGCATCACGAGAGCTTTTGCTCACCCCGCTATGGCTGTGAATGGGCGCATGATGGGGATGGAGGGGGGACGAGACCGCTCCAAGATGTAGATCCATGGACCTCACATGCTCCGGTACCTGTGCCTTACGTACGTATGTAGCTACTAAGAAAATGGAGAGCTTCTCTTTTATTCCTTTTGGGATCATGGTGGGTGCCATGCCGTGCCGTGCCTTCCTTAAATAAAGAGGCTGCATGTCCTCCCATCCATCCCACCGTTTGATTCCGTTCTTTCTCTCTGTATCCTCTAGTCTATACTGTCTTGTACCAAAAAGAAACATCATCTCTGTCGCATAAAGAACTACAATCACGACGACGAATAGACATTGCAACACAGAATCATCGCATCTGTCTAGTATCGCACCGCATCGCATCAACTACAATCGAGCCGCTTCACTCACAGTCAACTCTAATCACCGACAAACTACAACTGTTTGCGCAACTCGAAAAAATACAAAACAATTGTCGCCACCATGACAGACACAAGTGACAAGCAATGGGTAAGTTTTGGACCCTTACCTGAGCTAAATCGATACCCTTGTTCTCCCACCATCATGGCCCATTCTTTTCTTTTCCGTCTGTTCCTTGGTTCAAGCGCTTCAGGGTCCGCTCTCTACCTAAATCAACGTCATCCCAGCATCTTTCAGTGATGGAAAAAAAGACGTCAGGGACAAAAGAAAAAAAGACCCTTATCGTTACGTACCGTGGTTGTCTTGCGTCAATGTCGATCACCAAGATTGACGGCTGCTTGGCTGTTTTCTTGATGCAAGCCAAGTAACCAACCATGCTTGGGTTATGCCACAGCCCAAAGTACACGCAAGCCCGATGACGTTCCTCACAACACACCACTTGTCACCTATTTAATCTTCATGTCTAACAATGATTCATAGGCCAAGGCTTATCTACTTGATCCTTTAAACGAACCTGAACCAAACCAAGACACCGGTATCGGCAACCTTTCAGCTCAATTCCGCAGCTATTCTCTTGAGAGCTCCAGTTCAACTTCAAGCAAAGATCGTTCCGAGAGCAAAAACAAGCAGCGATCAACCCGTAAACATCACGGAAGCTATCCTACTCCACCCACTTCTGCCAGTCCAACTCGCGACAGCTTTCACTCTTCCAATCCATTCTCGGACGCTGCAGCTTCACGACGTGAATCATCTGTCCCTTCAGTCTCAATCTCTCCACCAAACTCTCCTCCTGGCCCAAGCAACAACCCATTCACTGTTTCTTCGGTCAACCGTTCAGCAAGCGCTCGAGTTCCTGCTCATCGCAGCCGACCTCCAGTCCAGCATAACCGCAGCTTTAGCGCCAACAACTGCGGAGTCTCCCGTCAACGTTCACTGAATCAAAGATACCCAGGCGACATGTCTCACCGTCCTCTCGACATCCTTAGAAAGGAGGCTCGCGCAGCTGATCGTTCTCCTCATCTGCGACGCAAGCAAATGCCCATGACTGATACCATTGACGCTCTTGACACAATTGGTGGAACCTATCATCATGGCGGTCCCTATGATGCCACTCTCGCAAGCCGTAATCGCAACAAGAAGTATTCGCCCGTCGCGGCTGTAGAGGAATCTAACCGAGAAGCTCTCCGCGCCACCCCGCGAGAAAACATCCAGGACTCCCTCAAGAAGAAGATGCCTCTACAGGGCACTGCCGATATTCCCAACGGCGAGCGGGACTTTAGTGGAAACACCATCAACTATGAGGAGGGTGCTGATCTCATGAGAGAACCCGACGCCACTGGTGGTGCGTACAAGCGTTGGGACGGTATTGTAAGTATTTCTACGCCAGACTCGAGAATCTTTACTAATTTTCACAGCAATATCATCCCGACGATCTGAAGGGCAAGGGTGAGCCTTCTTACACTTACGAGAAGGACCTCAAGGAGCACAAGCGCAACCGTCGAGGTGGTCCCGCCGAATACGAGCTCTCTTCCAACATGGGTACCAGCCAGCGCCCTGCCTTTACTCATAACCGTAGCTTCAGCGAGAACCCTCGCACAACCCCCGAATACTCAAACGGCACTGACATTCGTCGCAACAACTCAACAGGCCGCCACAAATTGAGCGACGGTCTACGAAAGCGCTTCGGCAGCATTCGACGCAAAAAGGCTAGCGAAGTTGAGTAAACGACCAATGTATTTCCTGTTTTATTAAGCTTGGGATTGGCGTTATGGTTTGCGCGAGGATTGGGATTATGATGTACGTTTGTCAACAAGACATGATGGATGGTTTGGGTGTTGTATATGTATCGGATGAAAGTACTGATATAGTATCTCTTGGTAAAAAGAGTTTTGGGAAAAGAATGTTTTATACCTGTTTAGTTTTGAGATGCTGATAGATAGACATGTAAAGTCTAGAATACAGCCGAGTTGTTCCCTTGAGGAGAGATACCTGTCCTGCAGTTTCAGAGTGACCAGTGTCCATGAGCCCGAAACTATAATACATATACTTGATGTGGGTGTTCCTCGAAGTTTGATATGATCTCGATAGATGCAGCCTCGTCACGAAAAATAGGGCTCTTAGAGCAACCTCAATCTCACACAAATACAAAAGCAAGACCTGCTATGCAACCCACTTATCCTTCCTTTAACACAAAGACACACAAAAGACCAAGCGAGCCCGAAACTATAATACATATACTTGATGTGGGTGTTCCTCGAAGTTTAATATGATCTCGATAGATGCAGCCTCGTCACGAAAAATAGGGCTCTTAGAGCAACCTTATTCTCACACAAATTGATGTGGGATAATTGATAGATATGGGTATCCCTCGAAGTTTAATATGACCTCGATAGATGCAGCCTCGTCACGAAAAATAGGGCTCTTAGAGCAACCTTATTCTCACACAAATTGATGTGGGATAATACACATACAGCAATACCCATGCGGTCATGTAGCTTACATTAGATGAACGGCATTCTGAAGGTGGGATAGAATTGGGATACTACCAGCTCAAAAGTCAATATGAAGATATAATTCTCACACAATAGGTACAAAAGCACGGTTGAAGGAAGGTTTTGTGGGTTGTGTAAGGATTTGGTTACTCTATCAGAGCAATCATCGAGTAATCGTTTCTAGAAATGGCTATAGACACGATGTACTTACCCGCCCACCTATTGTGTGTATAAATAGAGGTAGTCCATGTCTGTAAAGCATGTGGCACCATCTATGGTCAGAAATTCACCAAAATAATCTCGTATATATTAACAAAACCACATGTTTCTAACCCTTGCCTCTTTTAAAGGAAGATAGCCTTGAGTTATTCAAACATCTCAGACTTGAACAGTATCGTTGGGACTGTAGCTGAGAAAAGTTGTCACCGCTGGACCATCCGGGAAGCAGCGATGTCTGGGAGACACCACCGCGCCAGCACACACGCCGACTCGATGGATAGTCAGAGATCTGGTCGAGGAAAATTAGTAGAAATATGCAAAAAATGACTGCCGCACTACTACCCAACCCACTGTACAGTCAGCCCTCAGATATGGTTTTGAAACTAATGTTTTTAACACAGCTACGATTCAGGGATGAAAAGCATTAACAAGAGTGCTCATCATTGGGCGTTACTAAAAACCTTTGCTATTTTGGTTTATATACCCTTGTTTCGTCTTCATATAAAGGAAGGTGGGGGATGCGGGTTGTTGTGTCGTGTACTGGTGGTTCCTTCCCTGATGTCTGGAGTGGTATGCTGCAACATCACCAGGTTTCGCTGTAGACAGGCGGGTATCCCTTTGGAAGTAGAGGCACCTCATATGGAATAGAACAGTCTAGAAATAAATAAATGAATAAACAAAAAGGTGTCGATGCCCTTAACTCGATGTGCCTTTGGTGAGCTATATCAGTTCCCAGTTCCCAATGACCTTGCCACTTTTCCCTGTAGGCATATTGGCATCTGAGGCATGCACCATATAGTGACCATGTTACACATTAATGAATGGCAACCATGGGCGTATGGAATATTAGGTTAAAATACTTTGTGAAGAACATCTGTTGATAAATCTAAACATTTAGATTAAGCTGATAACCAGGACAATTGAGAATACCTCTAGCTGAAGATGAGGCCCGGGCTGTCGGGACTTTTCACAACGCGGTAGTTTTGTGTAAAGGCAAATGACAAGGTTTGTTATAAGTGGTCGGAGGGAAGTTTCTTTTCGCAGTAAATGCATGAGAGGAAGTCTGATAAGAAATCGAAGTTAGTTATTGTGGAAGTGCAGTGTCACAGGAAAATGAGTTTGGCTCACGTGATGAATACCGAAGCCTGCCTATAAATAAACAAGAATCCCCAAGCCGAAATCAAAACCTTTCCTCATCAGATATGGTGCCAACACACATGTTCTTAACACGGCTACGATTCAGGGATGAAAAGCATGAATGCAAGTGCTCAACCAAAACGTGGGTATCTGGGGGAAATATAACAAGGACGATGATGATAGCTGATCTCGTGTAGAGATCAGATAAACTGAGTTCTCAAGTTATCAAGAAATTCGTCCTGCTTCTTGGTTCAAGTGAACCATCATTCTCACCATCGTGCGCGTCTGTTACCCAGCTGATTGGGCTTTTGTTGGCGTTGCTTGCTATAACTACACAACTTCACATACCACTATGAATAACAGTAGAATAATGATGCTTCCAATTGTAAGTATTCTATTGTCTGCCCAGTATTACGATAACTATATATGTTCTCTATTCACTTATCTAAAAATACGACATACCACTCCATCCCAACACACCCTCCAACTCCTCCCTCAACTCCTCAACACCATCATAACCACCCTTGCCCGCAATCTCAGCCCTCTTTGCAGCGCTCAACTCAGCCCATCTAGCCAACACTGCTCCATCAACAATCGCTCTTCCACCCGCTGCTTCAACGCCCACAGGTCGTATTCCGTCAGGCAGTCTATGCGCTTTGGCGTTTAGCCCGCCGTGTGGTGTAAGCGCAGGGAGGAGCTGGTTTGTTACAGAGAGGAGACGACGGTATGCTGTTTCCGGAAGGGGAATCAGGCTGGATAAGTGACCCGAGGAAGATGCGAGGAGAAGAACGTGTGGGGGGTCTTGAGGGGTTGGTTGGCTGGGGGGTGTTGTGCGTGGGAGGAGGAGGGTTGTTGATGGGGGGTTTGGTGAGACGGAGAAGGATGTGCGGTGGAGAAGGAGGTGGCCTTGAAGAGATTTGGGGTCTGTGTCAGAGTGTTAGCATGTATTTGTGATTTGTAGAAAAAGACTTACGCTCGGGGTTGAACTCGAGGATATGCAAATCACCATCTACATCCGCCGCAACAATAGCAAGATCATCACCATCAGGAAGAAAATCCGCCACCACAACTGGTAATCGACCATGACTTTTACCTAGAACCTTGAAAGTATACGGTTCTTCGGTATAACCGGCAAACCAAACACCCTTGAACGCATCAGCCATGAGACAAAGACCAGTACGTGAGAGTTCGCGCGCGCTGGACACATGACAGCTCATATCCAGAAAAGCGACCGGAAGAAGAGATCCATCTTCCTTCAGGCCTCTGACCATGCACTTTTGACCCTGGGCGACGAGCATAAGACCTTGGGTACCGATTTCAGAAATGGCAGTGACGCCGCCGCGGGGAATGTCTTCGCGGGCGATGGCTTTGAGACGTCTGTTTGTTTCTGGCTTGCCGGGCTCGGGGATGACGGTTACGATGTCAAAGACGTGCACGCGGCCGCGGATGGGTAGGTCTTCACCCTTTGAAACGGCTGTGCCGACTGCAACGAGGAAGCGACGTTCTTTTGTATCTTCCGAGACTTCAAGGTGTAGAGTCTTCATGCACTCGATTGCCTCGCAGGATTCGAGCTCAATGTCGTGAATGACGGTCCAGGTGATGGGGCTAATGAGTTTCAAGACGCCGCGGGGCATGGTTGGAGGGAAAGTGAGTGTTTCCTTAGCCCACTCCTTGTGATAATCATCATCTTTGGGAAGTTCAAAAGGTTCTCTTATCATACAGCCTGCGATGTAAGCACCGGTGGGTTGATGATATGCGATGCCGCGAACGTCAGATCCCAGATGGACTTTCTTGACCGAGATGCCGAGTTCGGTAAAGTTGGTGTCGGATGGAAACTGAGTGACGCGCGCGATGCCCTTGTCGTCTGAACAGATAAAGCCACGATCACAACCCTCTGTGTGGAACGAGCTCATTCCGCGGATACCGAGGCCTTGAAGACCGATGACACGGGGAATACTCTTGCTGGACTTGAGGACGAAACTTGGTGATGGGCCAGGAAGAAAGACTGTGCTGTAGCCGTTGATGTTTGCGCATCTGCGCATGGGCATGAAACGGGGTTGCTCTACATCGTCGTCTTGCTCTGTTTGGGCGGGTGTTGTAGCTAATGTTACGTTGGATGTCTTTTTGAAGCTGAGAGCTGAAGATAAGTTATTTTCACCGGGTCTTACATGACGGATAGGTTCGTAGATGGTGAGGTCGTCGGATTGGTTTCGGAGCTGACGATGTTAGAGTGATTCGACAAGTGTGGAGGGGACTTACAATGAGGTATGGGGATTGGGAAATGTTGTCGCCGAGGTCAGCTACCAAAATCTCACGTAGAGTCTCCTTTGCTAAACCTCGTCGAAGGGTGTAATCGGCTGATAAGTGAGGTGGCACGTAAGAGAGACCTTCAGCAACGTAAACGGGCTTTGAGAGATCAGGAAGAGCATACACCTATCAAGTCAGTAGCTATAAATCTGAAGAACGGCGACACTTACATGTAGTGCACCTGTAGAGCTGAGCAGGAACATCATGATCTTTTCGGCCTCAACCTTGTCGCCGAGTTGGAAAGCGCCCTTGGTATCAGCATACAGACATCCAGCATGCCACTTTGTATTCTGGAGTGTAGCATCCATCTTTTCCACCTCTTCGAGCTCATTGTTACTGTCGATTTGTGCTAGTAAAAGACTACTGTCATCACGGATGAGGAGCAGGTAGGGATCAACAATGCTGGCACTGGTGACTCTAGGTTCTGCCCCAGTTTCCTCGTCGAGCATGGGCAGAATCTGAGTAAGTCCCAGATCTGGAATAGTCAGTATATATAGAAATTCCTGAGAAAAACAACTCACCTCCATCGTAGGAGCGAACTTCAGACTTGAGAACTTGAATGATTCTCATCTGCTTGCCCATTGTTCCGGCCTCGACAGTAAATCCAGCCGCAGGATCGAACTCGGTATCCTTTAGCGTTTCGAATCCAGCACCAGTAAGGGCATACACGTCTGAAGTCTCGTAACCGTCAAGGTCGACCTTGGCCACAATCATATACTTATCGTGTTGTGCAAAAGCCTCATACTCATCGCCAACGCCAGCACTTCCCCCAAGTGCTTTAGGCAATGGTTTATTGACAGACATGGTCCAGAATCCTCGAGCCTCTGGGAATTCGAATCGTCCGATAATCTTGGGTTGAATGTTTCGGTTGAGAATGGCCAGCGAGCCAGCCTTTCCTCGCCCGACGATACACGCAAGATGGAGATCCGACACGACACCATCTGAAAGAGTCATTTCTTCGCTGTCGGGAAGAAACGATGCTTTTCCAGCAGTTAGATCTTTAATTGGCGCAATGCTGAGCAAGGTATCGTGGATGCGGAAGCTCAATTCGCCTGATCTGCCTCCTCCAAGTGCTTGAGCTGGTTTCGCAGCCGCCGACTCTGTACCATAAAGATCATCATCCTCATCGTCGTCATCTTCAAGATCCAGCTCGTCCACGTCAAGCGCAATATCTGTATCAATTAGACGAGGTTTCCTTCTCTTTTCTTGTCCCATTTTCCTTGTCCAGCCTAGCACGATAGAGTCGCCCATTTCACTACCGACAAAGAAAGCGTTCTTTCCAAGCTTGGATACTGTCGATGCTCGGCTCTTTAGGATATTGCCCCCGTTTTCGTCTGTGACCATCTTGATGCTAAGTCCAGAGACGGTTCGGCCATCAATCTGGAACGAGACGATGGCAATTTGACCATCGTTGAGAACGAGTAACAATTCGCCGTTTTCTATATGTAACTGCTCAACAACGCAGTGCTCCAATCGCAAGTTTAGATCCGCTTGATCTGTCAAGCTAAACGATGTAATCTGTCGAGCCATTGAGTTGACAGCAACGCCATTGGCTTTACCCGACTGATCAACATGGATCAGCTCGTTCTCTCCAATAAGCAAAGCACCACCGACGGGCGCTGGCAAAGCGAGAATCTTGAACAAATCTCGAGGAAGGTCGGTGACAGAAAGAATAGTCGTTGAAGCTCGTTGTTGTAGATCTAGCGTAAAGACCTTGTATGTAAGATGGTCCTTCTGGCCGAGAGAGTGCGCGCGTTCCTGGCTAGACGACAAGATACCAAATGTCGGTTCTCTGTACTCATGCAGAAAAGAAAAGTGCACGGGATGAAGCAGACTGGGATCAAGCAGCGGAAGACGGAGAACAAAAGATGGTGTATATGGTGGTTCTAATGTGTCGCTATCTCCATTGGCGACTGTAGCAGCCTCCTTCACAGGTCGTGGCCCATCGAGATCCTCATCCCAATCATCCATCTCCAAGTCTTCTTCCGCCTGTCGAAATGGTAGAATCGCGATATTGCGCGAACCAAATTGAAAGGCAGCGCATCGACTGCCAGGATCGGCCGCGAGGTAATTCGCATACTCGTCAAAGGAAAGTTCCCACGGCGCACCATGTAGCTCCTCTTTTTCGTAGTAGTGAATGGAAACGGTCTCCAAGGTGCTCTTTTCAGAGTCCCATACAGCCATACACAGCTTGGCAGCCTTGTACGCTATCAAGAGAGCTTCACCTCCACACTTTGAGTGTTTGGTCTTGACCTTGGCTAAGCCCGTGACTGCTCCAGCAAGTGGAAGCTCTGCGACGAGGACCAGCTTTGTGTTGTGTGCTCGGTCGGTTTTGACAATCATTGACTCGCCGCCAAGAAAGGACGACTCAAGACCATCATCATCGTTTGCGCGGTGGTCGAATTCGGGTTCAGGCTTTGTAGGTTGAGCAGGTTGGTTCTCGGGATCGAATTCGGCGGATATGGTCTTTGTTGTAAAGATTTGGAGTAGGGAGCCCTTTGCGACAACAAGATTGTTTGCTGTAGCCGAAGTGAGGGAAGCGATTAAGGAGTGCGTAACAGCTGAAGGAGCTGCGAGCTCGGTGTAGGCCTGCATTTCAGCGAGACCATTCTATTGCGGTCGAGAGAAAAGAATTGGGTTTGACCGTTGTTATGGTTGGTGATGGTATTGAATTGACCCAAAAGAGTAGAGCTTAAGCTCAGGACGGATTATCAGTGAGCCGTCTTCCGGGCAATCCGCTGTAAATACAGTGGAGACCTCTAAAACAACAGGGAGTCAAGTATCCCCACTTGAGTAACGCTAGCGTATAGATTGCGTCACGAAACATCAACTGCTTAAGGTCGAGCTTTGAGCTAAACAATCGAGACGATCGAATCTTGTTTTCTTCACAACATGCTCTTCTCTGATTGAGCAAAGCTAATCACGTTGCTACACCGGTCTATCCCGCTTCTTTAGCGACGTCACCCTTGATTTGATAGATCTTCCTTTAAATCCCCGCGATCTGCCACCAAATCCGCCACGGTCGCGACCTAGTCTAGTGGCTACTCTACAACTGCATTGTTGATCATTGTTCGACTCATCAATTCAGCGTCGCTACTATTCATCATGGCCCACGCAGGCCTCGTCCAGACCAGTTTGATCTGGGTCGCTTATGCCATCGCCGTAGGCCTCTGTCTGATTGCAGCCATCATCACCACATTCACATGGCAGACTCCCCGTGAACGATCCGCCGTCGTCAGCATCGTCGCTATTGTCAGCTTGACTTCACTACTCGCTACGGTTCTGCTACTACCCGTCGATATCGCTCTCGTCTCTGCCACCGCCTCTGCAACACTTGGTGCCAAGAAGGATTGGGCTACACCCGAACGTATCGACAGTATCCTCTACACTCTCAAGGTCGTCTATTACAGCTTGTACAGTTTCGATGCAATTCTCTGTCTGATCGTTATTCCTTTCGCCTACTTCTGGCATGAAGAGTATGACGAGATTGAAGTAGAGGAGGAGGGTCGAACACTAGGCAGTCGCTTCCTGGCCGCAGCCAAGTACACCCTCTTTTTCGTTGCATTCGTCGTGGTTCTATTCCTGTTGGGATTCTTTGTACCTGCAGCCGGCGATAGCTCTCAGTCCCACTGGGATCTCGACTACTTCAAGAAGCTCGTCGCTCAAAACCATGGCGAAAAGGCCTTGACTTTTGCTCTCGGTCTCCTGCTCACAATGGGTACTTTACTCTACGTTGTCTACACTGGTGCTGGCCTCGCTCTTCTCCCGATTTCCTTCATCAAGGCTGCACCTTCAATCTCGGCCCCTCAACTTCACCAGTCCACCACTTCGCAACTAGAGCAGAATCGTGAACGTCAGCGACAGATTGAGATGCGCAACGCCGGTCGACAAGAGGAAATGTCCCGAAAGGATCAACGAGAGTTGGATGCTTTGGTTAGAGAAGAACAGACACTGGTACGACGTGAGAGACTCGCAGCTGAAGCTCAGGGCGAAGGCCACAGCAAGGTCTATCAGGCTTGGCTCAAGGTGTGCGCTGTCTTTCGACCTGTCAAGCTTATCGGTGGAATTCTTCTCCTGCTTCTCTCTGTTTTTATCTGGGTGTCTATGCTCATCACCGGCATTGACAAGGCCAAGAACTCGGTCTGCAAGCAAAAGTGTGGTTACATCCTCGGTCAGATCCATGTTTTCCAGCCCATGAACTTTATCTTTGTCAAGGCCGCCAAGGCTTTCCCTGTCGACTATATTCTCATGGCCCTGCTTGTGCTCTTCTTCTTCAGCAGCTCCATTTCTGGTATCGCGACGGTTGGCATCCGGTTCCTTTGGGTTCGCATCTTCCAGATTCGCAAGGGTAGAACAGCGCCTCAAGCTCTTCTTATTGCCACTGTTATGTTGGGATTGATCATCTTGGCTATGAACTACGGTATCGCCATGTTGGTCGCACCCCAATATTCTACCTATGGAACTCAAACATTCTGCTCCAACGAGCCCGCTCATCCGGGAGAGCAACCCGACTGCAGAGGCCACTCAGACATGATCCACGCTTGTTCCGAGGCGCTCAAGTACAAGCATGCCAAGGATGTTTGTACCCCATCAGTGATGTCAACGTTCCTCAACCGCATCACTATCACATGGCCATTCTTTGGTCTGGTCGACTTTTGGGCTCAATTTGCCTTCCTTGGCGTGTTCCTTGTTGTTTTTATTACAGCCCTTTTCCGCACACCCAAACTTGACCTCTCTCAAATTGACGAGGAAGCCGAGGCAGATGAGGAGGAGAGCCTTCTCGCATCTACTGGTAGACGCTTCGGTGCTACATGGCAGGACGTCAGAGGAAAGGTCAGCACAGGAAATGACTCTACGAATAACGGCCACGGATCACAATCCGCTGCTTGATTTGTTTCACGTATAAATAGTCCGAGTTTCAAATTGATGGAGGTGTTGTTTTGCTAGCGCATTGATGATTTGGAGTTTGTTAATTGGTATGAATTACTCAGCTTGCGGCTTCTTTTGTTAATTGGTATATTTGGGTATCTGTCTTTACGCACATGAATAGCTATGAACATTGAAATCGAATTCGTTACGCTCCCAGTGCTACCTTTTTCTTTTCCTTCTTCTCCGTCTTTTTTTCTTTTGTGAATTGCACCGCTTTGTGACTTCTCTCGTCAAACCCAGCTTGTGGTCCACGATGCATCTCGTACCAACACCGCGTGCAGTAAACGTCATCGTCGCACCCAGGACATCGTAGCGTCGCATCCTCAAGACAAACAGTACACCAACTTTCTACATCGTCGTCGGTGTAGTTTGTACGTGTATTTAGACGATTTACCGGTTTTCCTGAGGGTTTGGATGTTGGGACGGAAGGTAATGCGAGGGATGATTCGGCATCTGGGGATGGGGCGCGCAAAGCGGCTAGACGGGCGGTTATGTCGTCTATGTCTGCGCTGCCTGCACGAGCCGAGGTAGGGATTTCGTTGAGGTCAGAGGGAACTTCTGGAAGTGCGATATCCGTCTCTGTACCGTTGGGTTCAGAGTCAGACTCTGGTTCTGGAGATTTCGTCTTGGCTAGAGAAGCTTCTACTTCTACCTCATCGCGAAAGCGAGCGATGACTTGATCGACATCTTTGTTCATAGCCTCTCCGTCAGAATCATCCGAGTCATGTTGTTTTTCTTCTGTGTCTTTCGGTATTGCGTCTGCGAGTTGTTCCAGTAGGGCTTTGACCTGTGCATCGTCTGGTTCTGCGCTGAAGCCTTCCTCTGGCTTGACATCTCCTAAAAGTTCCTCTAGGGTCTGATCATCTGTCTGGAACATAGCTTCATCTTCTTCATCTGCCTTTTCAGGTTGAGGTTTGGGCTTTGATGGCTCTAGTGACTTGGATACTGGTGGAGATGGTTCATCGCTACGTTCTCGTAAAGACTTGAGACGAGCAGCGAGTGTATCTTCACGAGTAGGCGTCTTTTTCCTCTCAATAAGATCGACTTTTATTCTTAAGGCTTGTCAGTTTCTGAGTAATCAGAGGTTTGGGGTGGGTGTACTCTGTTGAAACGGGTTTCTCGGATCCTGCGCTTTTGCCTCGAAGGGCGTTTAGGCGATCGAGAAGAGACTTGTCAAGATCGTTGGGCATTGTGAGCTGGTTTAGAGATGTGATGATGTAGTTCAAATTGATTGCCTGATGTTGAGGGATGATGTCGTGGTGAAGAGAGATGAGGCTCTGACGTGTAGCGGGGGCGGGGCATTGCCATCGTCTTGGCTATAGACCTTGAAAGGTGATGCCAAGTGTTGGATGTGAAGAAAAGAGTTTTGGTGTCAATATATCAAGTATGCAGATTCAGACTTGTTGAATGTTTATTTTATGCAACTTTGTGTCTGTATTCATGATGGCTTCATTATCTGATGCGGTACAGAATCCATGCTACAGCAGCTGAAAGTTACTGGTCAATCTATGTGGTAATAATGACTCGATCACAATACCCCTAATCCTGATCTCTTGGCGCTGAATCCTTTCAAATGTTAACAGGCTTAAACTGACCATGTCGTGAGCGAGCAGTGAATCAATCCTACGACGCGCGTCTCCATGCTGACGGTTTGACATACGCAAGTCATACCAGGCCGAGGCATTAGAGACAAAATTAGTAGATCAGTTTATAGTCTGTCGACCGTACTCTTAGATTATTTATTTTGACATCCCCAAGTTTAGGGGCTAACTTTAGGTTGTGTTGCCCACTAACCGGGCTGTTTGTTACTGGATGTGATAGTGGATCAGTGCTTGGACTGCTAATTTTAGTGCATCACGTCCTTATCTAGTCGCTATCGCTGTCAATCACAGCACTAAAGAAGCAATTAATGGAATGGGAGTGACAGAACATGACGAATCTTTAATAAAGCTATTCATATAATTGTTTATTACCATCTCCGCCATGTTCTTTATTCATTCCTCGTCATGTTTACCTTTCAATCGCTCGGCGCAAGGTCTGTAAAGATCACAGCACTTATAGTCTTTGTCTGGCTTCTCATAGCCGTCTTTTACAACTACAGCAACATTTCATTTTTCACTACGACGCCTTTGCGAAATACATATAAAGGCACTTATGAGAACGTCAAGCTAAAAAGTATAGAGTCTATTAGGCTTGGTGCGCAATACTTTGTGGATTATCCGTTGAAGGACGAGCCGAAAGAGATATTCGGAGAACTTGGACAGAGGACACAACTATTACGAACCTGGATTGAAGAATTGGAGAGTCATGAACCAAACGAAAAGAAAGAGACGGCGGGGCTTATTGGAAAATTGATCGAATCTCAATTTCCATGGCTCAATTCGAAAAATGGTATTTCGCCGCCTCTGGCCAATATCTACGACCGACTCGGTATCTCATACAATACCGCAAGCGCAAAACCATATGCAGCAGCAGCTGGAATTGTCATTCCTACTGGCGAAAAGACCCTCCGATTCGCATGCCATCTCATCGCCTCTCTAACACAAGTCCACAAGACCTCCCTTCCAATCCAGGTCGTATACGCTGGAGACAATGACTTGTCCGCTCAAGGGAGAAGAAAAATCCAACAAGCCGCCAATGGTGTAAACATCGAGATGCTAGACGTCCTTACCGTCTTCAGCGACAAATCACTAAAGCTTGCAGAGGGAGGTTGGGCGATAAAGCCTTTTGCTGCGTTGGCAAGTCACTACGAAAAAGTCATTCTTCTAGACGCAGACGCAGTATTCTTCCAAGATCCGGAACGACTTCTCCAACAAGACCGATTCAACGAAACTGGAGCGCTGCTCTTCCACGATCGACTCCTCTGGAAGAATGGGTTTCCTGATCGACAAGATTGGTGGCATGATCAGATCAAGCATCCTAGCCCCGAAACTGACAAATCCCTCGTGTGGACAGAACGGTATTCTGAAGAGGGAGATTCGGGTCTTGTGGTAGTTGACAAGTCTAGACTTGATGTCCTACTTGGTTTGATACATATCGGATGGCAAAACTCAGACAGAGTGAGGAATGAAGTTACGTACAAGATTACGTATGGCGATAAAGAGAGTTGGTGGATTGGATTCGAGGCGACCGGATCGAAATACTCATTTTCGCCGCACTACGGTGGTATCGTGGGCTGGATGAAAGATAAACCAAACGACAAGAAGAAAGACGTTCGTGTGTGTAGCTTTGTAATAGCGCACGTGGACCAAGATGAGAAATTGCTCTGGTATAATGGCGGTTTACTAAAAAACAAGGCCGTCAATCAGACAGAGTTTGAAGTCCCGACGCATTGGATGATTGACCAGACTTGGCACAAGGGCGGAAGCAAGAAGGATATGAGTTGCATGGCTGGAAAGATAGTCAACGAGTTGTCCAGCGTAGAGAAGGGTATTTTGAAGAGGGCGATTGATGCTGCTAAAGATGTTGATGAGAAGTTGGATCTGATACCTACATAGATTTAATGGAGCATTAACATCATGATGGACAGTTTCTGATTTACTGTTATTTTATGCATTAGATCAATGAACGAACCTTGACATTATTCGTTGCATCCTGGCAAATGTCATCCGCGGCCTGGAGAATACATCGGATTTCAAATGAATTTCCCGAGTCCGGACCGTTTTAAAAAAGACGGGCCGGAAGTGGGTCCCGTTTGACGGACAATTCAACAAGACCGAAGACCGTCGTCCGGAAAACAATACAATGAATTACAGCAAAGACCGAAAATGAACCCATAATAATACAAACAAGATAATATATAAGAATGTAGACTTTACTGAATAAAACAAAATCACACACTCAATTCTTCATCCATTATAAACATGGCTCTTCGTCTATCCCCATCCCGGCCTGTACCTCTACTGGCGACTATAACAGCCAGCGCGATTGGAGTCGGCGTCCTTTCTAGAATGATGTTCAGCACAGCATCCGCAGAGTCGAACTCTCCCCAAAAGATCTTTGGTGGTGGATTTGCTTCGGTGAAACTGCCGTTGCATAGTTCCGAGTATGAGTCTCATGATACAAAAAGGTTGCGTTTCAAGCTGCCTCAGGAAACTGCCGTTACTGGTCTTCCGTTAGCGTGTATGTTATAATCTTGAGATGAGTAGATTAAGATGCTAATTTTTTTGTATAGCGCCCTTGTTGACGTTGACTTGGCCTGAGGGATCATATCTACCTACACCTCGACCTTATACTCCCATTTCACCACCAGGTAAGCTCTCCATCTACACACAATTTTATAAGTCGCTGACAAAATCAGATGAGCCAGGATATATGGAACTTCTCGTCAAGAAATACCCCAAAGGAAAAGGCAGCACCTATCTCCACTCCCTCCAACCAGGCGACACCCTTTCCTTCACATCCCTCCCATTTAAACCAACATGGAAGACCAACAACTTTCCTCACATAACCCTCATAGCAGGTGGATGCGGTATAACACCCATCTTCCAACTTGCCCAGGGCATTCTTCGCAACCCTGAGGAAAAGACACGCATGACGCTCATCTTTGGCGTTAATTCAGATGAAGATGTTTTACTCAAGAAGGAACTTGACAGTTTCGCGAAAGAGTTTCCTGAGAGGTTTGAAGTCAAGTATACTGCTAGCAATCCTGCCCAGGGATCAGAGTTGAGGAAAGGAAGAGTTGACAAGATGTTGTTGGAAGAGGTGCTTGGGTCAAAGGTTGGGAGGGATACCAAGGTTTTTGTGTGTGGACCTCCGGAGATGGAAAAGGCGCTTGTTGGAGGACGGGGGAAGGGAGTTTTGAGACAGATTGGATTTGAGAAGAGTCAGATTCACAAGTTTTAAAGACGTCGAGGGGAGGTGGGTGTTGGGAGTAACGTTGTTTTATAGATGTCGCTTGCATAGAGAACATTATTATAATACGTCCATGATTGAACTTGAGACCAGAAAACTGAATGACCCAAGAGGAGTGATCTAAGTAACATGAATGGATCTACTGATTTCGTCTCTTATACTTGTGATGGCGAATCTTGAATGCTGCAAAGAGATCTCAACACCATCAATGGGAGCCACGTAATGAAAACAATTATTTTCCTACACCCACAGCCTAATTACCAGTAGCGATACTATGTCTAACTCCCAAACTACCATTCGTCAAAAATGACCTCGCATCCCTCTTCACAACCTCTTCATCCGCCTTTTCCAAAGCAGACCCATAACCTCCACCACCAGGCGTAAGAATAATCACCCGATCGCCCACTCCAAAATGCGACGTCTTTCTCGGTCCTAGTGAAACCTGTCTCGTAGCACCTGTAATGGGATCCTTTCGAACCCAGATATTCTGTCCTCTCTGTCCCTCACCTCCTCCCTCAAGACCATACGGTGCAGTGACTCTTCGATCAGTAAGAACAGAAACTTGAAGCGGCATACGGAATTCCATCTCGCGAACACAACCGTCTCCTCCGCGCCATTTTCCATCACCGCCGCTGCCCTTGCGGATAGAAAATTCGTGAAGAATAACGGGGTACCGCTTCTCCAGAATCTCGGGGTCTGTGATGCGTGTGTTTGTCATGTGAGTGTGCACTGCACTGGCACCATGCCATCCTAATCCTGCACCTGCGCCTCCGCAAATAGTCTCGTAGTAGCCGAAACCCTTTGTTACTTCGCCTGTAACAGGGTCTGTACCGCCGCACCCAAAGCTGAGGTTGTTCATGGTTCCTTGTGAAGCGGCTGCTGCGTTGAAGGCGCGGAGGACGAGATCAGCCAACTTTTGGGATGTTTCGGTTGTGCAGCCTACTGTGGCTGCTGTTGGGGACGGCGAGAGAATGGTGTTGTCGGGGCAGATGACTTTGATGGGTTTGAGACAGCCTTGGTTGAGAGGGATGTCGGTGCTAATCATTGATCGGAGGCAATACTAGAATTTGTTAGTTATTGTTATAGAAGTGTGATTAGGGGACGTACCATGATGACAGAGTATGAGCAGGTAGGAGGTGCATTCAGGTTACCAGAGTGCTCAGGACCAGTACCGGTAAAGTCAAATACAGCTTCACCGGTCTCCTTGTCAACCGTGATCTTGAGCTTGAAAGGAATACCATCGTCATTGTATTCAGTCGCCTCCAGAACACCGTCGTACTTGGCAGCAATCTGCTTCAGCAGATCTCTAACGGATTGCGCAGCATTGTCCTGAATAGCGTGCATGTACAGTTGGACAACAGGCCAAGTAAACTCCTTGATCAGAGATCGGATCAACTCAATACCCTTCTGGTTGGAAGCTACAGCGGCTTTGAGATCGGCAATGTTCTCGGTGAGAGTACGTGTGCCACTGCAGCCGGGGAATGAAGCAGGGTCTTCGTAGAGATGCTTGACAAGACCGGCTTCGTCAAACACGCCTTGGTCAATCATCTTGAATGATTCAATAGCAGCGCCTTCTTGCCAGAGTTCTGTCGAGTTGGGAGGCATAGAACCAGGAACAATACCACCAATATCAGCGTGATGACCACGGTTGGCAACGAAAAAGATAATCTCCTTGGGGTTCTCTTCGTCATCGAAAACGGGCGTGATGGTGGTGATGTCGGGGAGATGAGTACCGCCTGCTTGGGGGTGGTTGCTGATGATGACATCGCCTGGCTTGAGTTCTCCAGCCTTGTATCGTTTCGCTTGGTACGCGATGGCAGTACTCATAGACCCAAGATGGCTGGGAACGTGTGGTGCATTCGCCACAAGACCTCCGTCGGCAGAAAAGATGGCGCATGAGTAGTCCAGTCTCTCTTTGATGTTGACAGAAATAGAAGTCTTTTCCATGGTGTGGCCCATCTGCTCGGCGACAGTCATGAAGCGATGCCCAAAGACACTGAGTGTAACAGGATCGACGGTCTCTGTTGCGACATTTTGTTTCTCAGCCTTGTCGACCTCGAGAATAACGTGCTCTGGGAGAATAACTCCCTTGCTCAGATGGTCAACCACGATGGTCTGTGTCTTGTCAATGATCATGGCTGGACCTGTGATGTGTACACCAGGACTCATGGACTTGAGCTGGTAAACTGGAGTTTCTGTCCAACCGTGTGTCTCGAAGAAGATCTTCCGAGAAAAGATGGGCGTAGGAACGGGAGTCAGGCCATCGGATTTGTACTTTTTCAGTTCCTCGAAAGGACTTGAGATGTTGAGAACGCGCGACTTGCCAACACTTCGAACACGAACATCATCGATAAGGATGTCGCGGGACTGGGAAAAGCCAAACTCTTGTGTATGTCTCGCCGTGAAAGCAACGCCAGCATCGGCGACATTCTCCGACACAGAGATCATAAGAGAGGTGTCGCTTCCTTGGTAGCGCATGTTGAGGAAGTACTCGTGCTCAGTAGACGCAGCATCGAAGCCCTGGGATTCAAGACCTTCAGAACCCTTAGAGGAGAGAGACTCCAAACGGGCTTTGATCTCCGGGACGACCTGTTGGGAGAAAGTGATGGCGGAGGGTTCTTGATTCTCTACTACGACATCGGCCAGGGCCATACCGTAGGCAGAGAGAATACTGGAGTAGCATGGAATAATGGCTCGCTTGATACCGAGATCTCGAGCGATAAACACAGCATGTTGACCACCTGCGCCACCAAACGATCCAAGGTTATGACTTGAAGCGCCATATCCACGACCTTCGCTCAATGTTCGAATTGGTCGAGTCATGGTAGCGTTGGCAATTGACAAAAATCCGAGGGCCAATGTCTCGGGTGTGAAAGGCTCACCACCATCCTTTTCCTTGTTGACTGTTTCTGTCAAAGCAGCGAACTTTTCTCTGACAATCTCGCGGTCAAGTCGCCGAGGGAAAAAGTCGGGGATGATTCGGCCAAGGAGAAAGTTGGCGTCTGTGACTGTCAAGGGACCTCCTCGACCGTAACACGCAGGACCAGGATTGGCGCCAGCACTGCTTGGTCCGACCTTAAGCAGTCCATTCTCCCAGGCCAAGATGGAGCCACCGCCTGCAGCGACCGTGTTAATGTCGAGCTGAGGAGTTTGAATGGTTACTTCGGCAATGGTGCTCTCAAAAATGTGCTCTAGAGCACCAGAGTATCGAGCGACATCTGTACTGGTACCGCCCATGTCGAAACCCAACACCGGTGTTCCGTCGGCGTCATCATAGCATGTCCTGGCTAAGCCGACGACGCCTCCCGCAGGACCACTGAGAACACCTCTTAGTCCAGTAAACTTGGACCAACTTGTGAGACCGCCGTCAGACTGGCAGATAAGAAGCTTGTTGGCACTCTCATCCTCTAGTTGTCCCTTAAAGTTCTTTCTGAATCCATCGAGGTATGCAAACGTCATTGGTGTGAGGTATGCATCTGCGACGGCGGATTGACTTCGAGGCACGTACTTGGCCATGGATTGGAGAACCGAAGAGGCAGATACTTTGAATCCCATTTCTTCAGCGAGCTTGGTGACTTGTAGCTCGTGGTCGGGATATGTGTAGGAGTGCATGAGACCAATGGCAATGTTCTCAAAGCCTTGGGTCTTGAGATTTTCGAGGTCGGCGCGCACAGCGTCGAGGTCTGGCTTCTTCATGATCCTCACGACTTCGCCCGTTTGGCCAAAGACGAGAGCTGGATCTGAAGATACGTCGATAGGACCATTTGAGGGTGCTTCGCTTGCACCTTCAATTGTGATGCGCTCATCAACTTCCACCACAGTCTCGTAGAGTTGTTCGAGACGTCTGACAGATAGATCAAACAGATCTGGTCTTGCTTGATTGCCAATAAGGAGAACATCTCTGAATCCTTTCGTCGCGAGGAAAGCTACGCGATCACCCTTTCTTTCAAGGAGTGCATTCGTAGCGACTGTTGTTCCCATGCGGATGGACTCGATGGGGTCAAGGTCTAGTAGCGAGCCTTTTGGTATTGTTGTTTCTAGCGCATTTTCTAGAATTTGTCGGATACACTCTGTAGGCGCGTCATCGTATTCATCTGGACAGACAGAGAGAATCTTGAAGACAATGTGTTCTTGTCGACCAGGGACTTGAGCCCAGGCGTCTGTGAATGTGCCACCGCGGTCAATAGCGATGCGGATACCTTGAGATGACATTGTGAAGTAAAGCTAAGGGGGTATATGACAAAAAATGCGAGAGTGAATGAGTTGAATGAATCGCATTTTGATGTTTGGCTTGAAGATGTTTGTATTATAGTAAAGAGTCTGGGGTAGTGTAAGTGAGTGGATTCAGCGCCTGCCACCAGCGGGCAATTGGTTCCGAGATTGATTACTCATCGGCAATTTTTAGTGAAGCCGACTTATCGCGACCGGCAACTTGCAACTTGCCGATGACATCTCCACTCGGCATCATCAACGTTCCCAATCCAAAGGAAATAAGTCCTTGTTACCCCGGACAGACCCGCATATCCCCAGACCTTGGGAACCATTTTCATTACTCAATCACTTTACCGAGAGACTGGACGAGATGAGCACAAGACGTCCGAGAAGACTTTTAGCTGCGTGAGAACGAATCCTTGATTGTCAGAAGTGATTGAGTCTGATTGTTATTAGTTGTCATAGGTGCCATTCGCAAAAGATCAAGTGTTCTGGTGACAAGCCGTGTCATTCATGTAGTTCTACAGGCAGGGCGGGTGAATGTGAGTTTCCTGCCAACAAAGAACGCAAGATTCCTGTTTCTGAAAGGTAACCCTTGGGTAATTGTGAATTTTTCGAATTATTCTGCTAATAATTCATGCTCAGTTACCTCAAAAAGCTCGAAGAAGATAGTCGAAAACTACAAGCCATTGCGAGCCATAACCAAACACCAGAGACTGAACCAACCTTTACTCCCCAGAGTAACCAACACCCTCAAAATGATTACGATCCACCGTCACTCTCGAAAGAAGAGAGTAATCTTTTCAATCCGCTCTTCGATAGACAACCCGAAAAGCCCATCCAAGAACGCTCCTCCGAACCAGGTTTCATAGGCGAAGCGTCATGCGCAGCCTTTAGTAACCGACTCTTGTCATGTCTCGACGACACATATACACCTTCAACGGCTGGTCTATCAAACTACCATCGACTCAGCACATACACAAGGTTACCCGCCGCACAAGGGTCGGAGTTTCCAGAGCGGATGCATGTTAAGCTACTACTCAACGTGGCTCGACGCTTCATCGGAAATTACCACCCTTTGTTTCTTGAAGTTACCTTTATGAAGGAGATTGACGCAGTATATCGAAGAGAGATGGTACCTTCGTCGTTGTGGTTGTGCAAGTTCTATGCTCTCATGGCTTTGGGCGAGATATATACTCATAGAAGAGGTGTCGGGGATAACAATAGAGTGCCGGGTACGAATTACTACGTGAGAGCAGTGAGCTTACTGCAGGAGAACCAAGATTGTTATGAAGAACCATCCTTGATGCAAGTAGAGGTTCTCACACTTTTGGTAAGTAACCTCTATTCCACAATTCACTCGCTAACATTCCGACAGGCCTGGGCTTCTAATGTTTTGGGCCGCATCCGAACAGCATACTGCTACAGTGGTATCGCCATGCGTTTAGCCCAAAGTCTCGGCATGCACAGGTCTGCATCGCGACACACAACCCTCACACCAGTCGAGCGAGAGAGTCGAACACGGACATGGTGGGTTTTGTACTTTTTCGACCGTTTCTCAGCTTCCAAGCTAGGGCAGCCCATTACAGTCAGAGATGAAGATATAGACGTCGAGATGCCTAGCCAAGAAGGTTTGACGAGGGAAGAAATGGCCGAGTTTCTGGATCCACAGAATCTCATCACGAATATTAAGCTGGCGAGGATTATTGGGAATATTTGTGAGTCTTCTCGTTTCAAAACGGTTTGCAAGGCTAACGGTTTATCAGTGACACATATATACGGTATACCGAAAGCCACAAACGGTCTTTATATCCATCAGGTACATGGTATACTAAAGCAACTTCGAGAATGGCATGACGAACTACGACCCGACATGCGCGTCAAAGAACGTGGGACTCCCAGACCTGTGGCGAGTCTTCACCTTGCATATAACCAATGCATTATACAAACAACTCGTCCCGTTTTGCTGCATCTATTCAAGACACAATTTCAACTGGGTCCCAAACCAAGAGATGACGTTCCACCTCGACAAAACGTTTCATCCATCACACTAGCCCTGGCGGAGAGTTGTGTCAATGCTGCTCAGGCGTCTAGCCGTATCGTTGAAGGACTATTTCTTGATGGCAGTATTGCTACGTTTGGATATTGGGATGCGCATCACATATTTTCAGCAGCCATGATTCTCATCATGTCAGCCGTTATGAAACCCACAGCTGTTAATTCTGACCATCTCGAGACGTTACTTAGTGTTTTACGCTCATTGAAGAATGATGGGAACATTCCAGCCGTGGACTTTTGTGAAAGACTATCACATATCCAAACTCGAGTTTCGACACTCAGAGCGACGGGCCGTTTAGATGGTGTTCCGCCTACTACAAGACCACCTTCACCGAACGAAAACCTCGATTCATCTGCAGGTCAGAACCAACCGCTTCAGACACCGATGAGCATGGATACAGAGTGTAATGGGGTTGTTGATTATGATAATGTGGATATCCTAGGAAACCCACTTATCGGGAGTTTCTTGGATGGGAATCAGGTTCAATGGCTGGATATTCTTTTTGCAGAGGATGGGACGTTGAAGGAGTTTGCTTCAGAGATTGAAGATCAATTTTTGTTTAGGTAGAATCCCGTTGGTCTTTTACCCGATCTCGGCATGACTCGCTAAACGATATCAAGACAAAGCTTGTGTTTCTTATCTCGCCAGATTGTTTTATCTGAGCTTATCATACCCACTATGAATGGAAACATGTTATCAATATCTCCGAGAACAGAGACTATACCTAAACTGACATAGAACAAGACATCTAGAAGCCCTATCTTTCGTGACGAGGCTGCATCTTTCGATTATTGGACTTCGAGGAAAACCCACATCAATAGAACAAGACATCGCGGACGTTGAGTCAAATGCGGAAATAAGCTCAGTGGTTATATTTCCGTTACAAGTCCGAATTCCAGTCTCATTTGAAAGCGTGTTGACGGCGTGCCTAAAGCATAAGGTCCTCAGTTTGACAAGGAATGTAAGCATAACCAGGGTTCAAATCCACGACACTCCACGACACATTTGTGAATATGGCGTGGATATGGATGCTGACTAATAACTTCGATGTGGAATGGGTGGAAATGGATCCATTATGGAAATGAATCCATATTGTGGAATTTGTGGAATGACCTACTTTGTCTAACAATGGTAATTAGTGGGTCACATCCAGGTCTTGGTGACGTCGACGTTTTTGTCCATTAGAATCCTATCTAGCGACCCGATCAAACCGGCACGCAACCAACTCCGTAGTGTCTGACAAAGCCCAATTGTACTGGCATCTAGCCTATTGCGGCTCTTGGTAACCATGCGGCCAGTGGTCGAGAATAGCCTCTCACACTCGGCTGACATTGGTGGCACAGTAAGCAGATCCAAGGCCATTCTAGACAACCGGGGATTTGAGCCGCCTTATGTGCCAGTATTCGTAGGGATCTGTGACAGAAGCATCAGCATCCTCGATATCACGCTGCCACTGCTCGTATTCATCAAGATCCAGACCGCCAACCGAGGACCTAGGGGATTGAGCTGGGGATTGAATTGGCGACTCGGTAACAGAAATCCCTCCAGCCGTCAGTCCTCGCTTCTTTGTGCGCCACGCTGTGAACTTGTTTCTTGAGGTCTTCAGCCGCTTATTGGCAGGCAACTCAATCTCTGGGTCATCAACCTCCAGGTCCCTATACTCTCTCACCCAGAGATCCTGGACCATCTCCTTCGCCTTGGTAATCCACAACTGTCTTTCGTCGTCGTCTCCCCACAAATCGTCAAACAGTGCCCACCGGTAGGCAGGATGAAGAACTGCGGCGCCATAGACCAGGGGGCTGTCGTTCAGATGCTCGTAGTATTTGTTCAATTTGAACCAGCCCAGGTTGATGTTGACAGCGAGATGATGGCCGTCCGGAAAATTGGCGACTGCTCTTTTCGCGGTTTCGAGGGTTTCGAGAAGAAATTCGTACGCATGAACAAGATCCCAGCTTGTTCCTGTACAAGTCAGCTGTTAAAATAAGAATCAGGCCGCTTTTGAGAAGTCTAAGGCTTACCAGACAGTGGAGGGTCGATCTCGTTTTCTTCGACCTTTCTCTGGTGTTTTCCCTGTCCATCACCCTCAAGGCCTCTCACAACCAGCTGGAAGTCAAGCAAAATGTCGTAAAGAGTCCCGAGCACATGCCAATCATCAGCTGTCATGCGATTCTCTTCCTTCAGGAAGAAGGGCAGCTTGGAACCCTTTTTGATGTGGCCAGCTCTCGTCAAGTTGACCTTCTCCCACTCGTTTGATGCTCTCTGGACAAAAGAATTATAAAATGGCCTCAAGGCGAGAGTGCGCTCAATCATCGAGAATTGAGAAAGCCACCGGGTAGCATTGTCGACCACAACTCCAACTGGACGGTGTTTCTTGAGCTGAGCGTCATCAGAGAGTTGGCTCTCGACAGCTTGTACCTTCTTGAGCATATCAGTCCACGTGTCCGATCTGCTCACCTCCTAGGTCTTCGTGAGTATAACAAATAAAGCAGGTGACTCAGCCACCTACAACAGCAAAGTTATGCCATTTTCCAACAGAGCCTCGCCTCCTCCAGACTTCATGCTCCTTCGCTGCCGTGTGAAGTCCTTCGAAGACCTCTTTCTCGAAAGCATCCGGGTTCTTGCCATACAGCATCTGTTTCACTCCTATGTTGACAACGTGGCCAACGCAGCGAACTCATCGCTTCTCCCAGTCGAAACCAAATTCTAATCCAAGCTCCCCCATCGAGGTTTTATTGTTACCGGCATTATCCAGTGTGAAATATCCGAGTTTATCGCTGATCTCGTACTCCCGAATGATCTCGATAATTTGCCCGGCGATATTCTCGCCTGTGTGCGGCTCCGTAAGCTCAGGCAGTCCGAGAACGCACTTCTGCGGCCGATTGTTTGAATCCCGAAACACACATGTGATGCCGTATAAGGCGTGTCGGTTACCAGACTTCCAGCCATCGTACTGGATATGGATCTGTCCCGGACTCTTTCGCAAAGCATCCTTCACTCTTTCCATATTGTTGGTAAATTCTCGTTCTGCGATGGCACGCACGGTCACGTCAGTAATGTTAACTTTTGTGATCTCAACAGATGGATTGAGGTAGTTGAAGATGTCTCGAAGATCTTGATCGTTGACGATCCAGAAGGATTGGTTAGAATTGACAATCCAGTTGACAAGTTTCTGCTGGAATACAGTTTTGTCGAAACGTTTGATCAAGGTATTGATCAAATCTTGTTCCTTCGGCTCCTTCGGGTTCAACTGTAGGATTGTTGCAATGGACTGATGTGCTTTCTCGGATGCCTTTGCAGGCTTTTGCCTCTTGCCTGTCGGATCCATGATGCCATTGTGGTCCGTGTACAGGTGACCCTCAGCGTTCTGCAACCCTTTGATGGCATAACTCTTTGGCCTCGGCCGCTTTTGCTTGATGCAAAGGCAACACACCCATCGGCGTTCCCCCTTTTGGGCATGCTGGATATCGTAGCCGAACTGATATACCCATTGACGCACTTGGCCGTCTCTCTCCGTCAAGGTCCAGCCTTTGTAGAGCTGGAAGAGTCGTTGATTGTCTTCTTCTGTACGTTCTGGAACGGGTGTGGTTGACTTGGTAGGATGAAGGGTGGCCATTTCGATTTGGGATAGTAAGGGCGTGAGTAATAGTAAACCGTCCTAGAATAGACTTGTTTGAACTTTGTGTACGGGTAAAACGGAGTGGAAAATTGTTGCTGTTGCGTTGTTATTGCCGATGGAAAGTACTTAGGGTATGCGCTATTTCATAAGGAAATCCAGGTATTTTCAAACCCCACCTAAATTTTCATTCCTTGCCACAATTTCCACATGTGGAACATGTGGAAGGGATTCCGTGGCGTGGATATGGAAATGCTGAAGCCTACGTGGAATGGAATGGAATGGATATGGATCCACATTGTGGATCCATATGTGGATTTCGTGGTATGGATTTGAACCCTGAGCATAACATACTAGCGCGCTTTTGATGACTGTCAGACTGAGCACAAATCCGGAATTTTAGAATGGTCTCGATGGATTGGCTTGTCAAGAAGAGCGATTGAATTGTTTCTGTTGGTGTTGGTGGGAGACCCTGACGAGAACGGTGCATCAGGTGGAAACTCAGCCTTGTGGCGAGTTGACACATATATATATCATAGGTTTATTTGTTTCCCAAAATCCACTTGGCGTCTCTCTCTTGTACGATGTATTTATCTGAAAATGCTTCCATTTAAAGCTGTTATTACGCTCCTGTGGTTTGGTGCAGTCAGCGCGTTCCCTGCTAGCCAAGGCCTTGATAAAAGAGCAACGGGTATGGACAATCTGAAGCCGACGTAGGCCTACCAGGAAACACTGCTAATACCCAAGTACCATCTCAGTCTGCAAAATTGGTGACCGAAACCTTCTAGCCTTGAAAAGCCACAAGGCCGATGGATCAGCTTTCTGCTCAACATATCTTCAAACCACCAAGACTTCAACCATCACACCTGTTGCTAGCGCCACAACGACAAAATGGATGACAAGGTCTGTAAGGCTAGTTGTTATTCAAAAGGTCCACTTCATAGTCAAACACATCTCCAGAATTAAAGTAATGAGGACGGCGTCTACAACAATCACAAAGACAAAAACCATCAGTGTCACCGATGTTGGGACCAAGAAGGTGACAGGCACGAGAACAGACAAGATAATGAATACAGACACGGCTCAAGTGACCAAGACGGGTACAGCCCAAATCACGAAAAGGGTCACTCGGCATTTTACTATCACGGCCACAGCTACCGTCTACACGACATCTACCCGGGACGTCACAAGGACTAGTACCATGCAGCTTACTGAAGAAGCTCCAACTACAATCACTGTCACGTAAGTGTCTATCTCAGTCATATTTTATGACTCTCGACTGACTGATACCCATAATAGTCGCACGTAAGCCAAATGACGTTGAGACCAGGAGACATTTGTTGCTAATTCTCAACAGAGAGGAAGCTGCGACAACGATAGTGCCAGTCCGTAAGATATATACCACTCTAGTTGAAGATAACAACTTACCAACAACTGCTTAGCGTATATCTGTGGCGCTAGAGGCCTTTGGACTCGACAATATATTATTTCTAGTGGTGACAGCTCATCTGACTTCGGCTCATTCAGCTTATGCAAGGCATTCTGTTCAACCAAGCCCGGAGCTATGAGCTTTGCTTATGGCCTTGGCGGTTGTATATGCTTTAGTGCCCTGACGTTAGCAGACCATCCGACTTCCTGGAGAAGCACAGTAATACAGTACTGACGATAGCCAGGTACGTCCATTTGAGCAGGATCCCCGATTACGACATCTTTCTTTCCGATCTAGCTTGCCCTGCAGAAACAAAGGTATGCCGAAGTCAACATGTCAGATTTTTAAAAGTGACTAACTCTTTCCTGAAGCCTCTCAAACGAGCCGCGCAGGTCAACAAAAGAATTCCTGCATACCTACCACTCAAGGGTGCTAGCGATGTAAGCAGGGCTTGTTCATGCCATATCACCAACAGACCAGCTGCGCCAGCTACTTCAACAGTAAAAGCCCTCAACGCCAAGCTGGTCACAGTGACGAGTCATATAAAGGTTTATAATAAGAGAAGGAAATATATAACTACGACCTTTCGCAGAACCGTTGATTTAACCTACTTCAAGACTACAACCAAGACAGGCTACAACACAGTAACCATTACAAACCGCCAAAGTGCTACAGTCACTCAACCTGTTACTGTCACCGTCACCCATGTCAAGACGGTGACTGTCACTCACGTCAACAGCGTCCAGGTTACAAATCACAACACTATCTATACTACCAACATCAATACTGCCTTGGAAACTGATCTACAAACGGAGATTGTTACTGAAGTAGATATTTATACCGTCACTGAGCACGAAACAATTCCTGTGACCGTCACCAAGGCTGAAGTGATAGAGCCGCCGCTGGTGACTGTTTATGTGGCAACCACAACCATTTATGGGTAGAGGGTCGGATGAGCTATCAGGAGTGTGAAGGATATAATCTAAGCATGAATCGATGAGTGCCAATCTTGTATCCACAAAAATACTACATATTTGAAGATGGTCATTGTTGGAGTGGTCAATTATGATATCCAAGCGTTGTAGAAAAATTAAACTAACGATTAGACCTGTCCAAGATCCCGAAGTGTTCATCCCTCGGAAATCTATGCGGCAATATTGAACCACAGCCGAGTTGTTCCACAAGAAGATACCACCCGAACATCAAATGACATTCCATCAGCCAAGACGTTATCAAGCTAGATAGAGAATCAACCCGGCAACTTTTGACTTGCCGAGCACGCGATTCATGCACAACCGGCAAACTCAACGGTAAACCCCTCACAAGCCGATCCCGGTCCAAACTGCACTAGGCAAGTCAACTCGCCGATCACTACGTAAACCCTGTTAGCATTATCTCCAGATTCTGGGGTCAATTCAGCAAGAGATACAACAATTCCCGGGGTAGTCCCAAGACATGACCGCGTGCGGAGATAAGCGCATTTTGCATGGGGGGGTTCTTAAATGAAGAGAGACCCTCTTCTTTTTTTTTGTTTTTTGTTGTTCCTTCTCTCATCATTCTTTTTGGTTTATGAGATAATTCGCCACAATGACTTCTAAACCTATTGATGTTCTTCCTGACAAGGAGATCGAAGAGCAGCGCGCTACGGGACAGGATGACGTCTACATCGACCCAGAAGCTGAAAAGGCTCTTTTGAGAAAACTTGACATGTGGATTGTTCCGCCTGTTATGCTTTTGTATTTACTGAGTTTTCTGGATCGTGTAAATATTGGAAATGCGAGACTTTATGGTATGGAGGAGGATCTTGGGTTGGTGGGCGATCAGGTATGTTTTAACTGAAGTTTGAAGGGAAACAAACTAACTTGTACGCAGTATCAACTTGCAGTTTCAGTCTTGTGAGTTGCTCCTTTGGCTTCCAACCAATTGCTTGTCTAATGAGTGGTAGATTCGTCACATATATCGCAAGCGAGTTGCCGTCAAACCTTGTCATCAAGAAATTCACGCCTTCGAGATGGATCTCTTTCATCACCGTCTCATGGGGTATCGTGGCCACTCTCACAGGAATCGTGCAAGATTTCAAGGGTCTTATCGCATGCCGTGTGCTCCTGGGTGCTCTCGAGGGTGGTCTGTTCCCTGGTCTAGCCATCTACCTCACAAGTAACTCTCCCAGACCTCCTTCAACTACTGAAACTAACGCGATCAGTGTTTTACACGAAAAAGGAATACGCCCTCCGAATCGGTTATCTCTTCGTCAGCGCAGCCATAGCAGGATCCCTCGGTGGACTTTTAGCCTACGGTATCGGTCACATGGACGGCGTAGCAGGCCTTCGCGGCTGGCGCTGGATCATCATCATCGAAGGCATTCCAACATTCATCCTCGGTATCGCAGTCTGGTTTTGGCTCGCAGATGATCCTGACTCGGCACACTATCTCACCGTCGCCGAACGCGAACTCATCGATGCCCGCATGCGACGACAAGTCGGACACACCAAGTCCTCCAGCCAAATGCACAAGGAAGACGTTTACGCTGGTCTCAAAGATTGGAAGATTTGGCTCTTCTGTATTGGTCAATTCGGTGGTGACACCATTCTCTACGGCTACAGCACTTTCTTGCCTACAATTATCCGCGGACTGGGTGATTGGAACAACGCGCAGGTTCAAGCTCTTACAATTCCTTGCTATGCTATGGGTGCTATCACGTACATTGTAGTTGCATGGTTCTCAGACAGGACGCAGCGAAGAGCCATTTTCACTGTTGTGCTTGGTCTTGTATGTGCTGTAGGATATGCCATCCTCGTCAGCACTGCTCCATCTGGTGTACGATACTTTGGATGCTTCCTCGCCGCTATGGGATTGTATGTCATTGTTGGTTTACCTCTTGCTTGGCTTCCCAGTAACAATCCTCGCTATGGAAAGCGAACCGTTGCGACGGGATTGCAGCTTACCATCGGTAACTCTGCAGGTATCCCAGCTCCATTTGCAAGTCACACCTTTATCTCTACGATGCTCTTCCACTGACATTTTTTAGTTGTACAAAACACACGAGGGACCTCGATTCGTCAAGGGTCATGCTGTGTCTATGGCTTTGGTAGCCATGTCTTCACTCATCTATCTTGCCTTTTGGGCTTGGTTCCGAAAACAGAATAAGAGAAAGGATGAGGGTAAGGAGGATTGGAGAATTCAGGGCTTGACTGAGGAAGAGGCTGAGGAATTGGGAGAGCATAACCCGAGGTTTCACTACACATATTAGGAATTTACGCTGTCACCAGAGACCGCGTTTAGCTACTTTCAATTTAATATTAAATTCAGTTCCTGAACTTATACACTGCCATAACGGCTATTTCAACAGCCGTAAAGATACAAGGGATTCTCATCGTACATCTACCAGGGCCAATACTGGCAAATGTGGACAAGTCTCCCGCGATGGCGATCTCGTCGCGGCCCGACGTAGATTCGACATGAGTCTGTGGCAAGAAGATTCGTGTTGAAACAACTGCGAAGAGGTCAGTTGAAGTAAATGTTGTCGCTTCAACCGATGGTGACATCGATGAGAACTATTTGGACTTGTCCGTGGGTGCTTTCAAGTCTATTCCTAGGGTTGAGAATGGGGTGGAACCAGTTACTTGGAACTGCATTTGAGTATATCGTGTCTGAACATTTTGCTTGTATGATTTCCATGCTGGTGATTGCTAGTGGGATGAAATGCTATATGGAATATAATAAGCTGGAATACAATCAGCTCGGAGTCAAGATTCGAATAGGAGAAAACATTTATTTTATATTTTTGTAAACAAAGCATTACTGATTAACGTCAGCCAAAGCGTGAATGCATTAACAGTTGCATTTCTTTATAAATCTGACTGCAATCTTCCCCCTGTTTGTCACAAAGTGTATCAAACTTGTCTAGAAGCGTTTTGATCTCAAGAGAGTTAAGGCTCTCTTTTTCGAGGACGAACTTAAGAGCTTGCAAGCGGTCTGGATCGTTCGACATAAAGTACGTAGAATGAGAAAGTTCGCATAGGTATGGGAGCAACGCACAGTGGAACGTTAGAGGAGCTCTAATATTTAGAACCCCTTGCTTGGTCTCGATTTCACGATAAGGCTCATTCTTCCGGCAGTTCAGACTTCCCACCACTGTCGTATTTCTAGTCTGACATCTTTCCAGTAATTTTAGTCTGAGTGGCCGATACAGAAGATGGTGGAGAGGAACATTGCTCTCGTACACAAGCTTGATTGTTTTATACAATGAAAATTCTGCTGCTAGAGCGAGAACAACTGACATATCGCTATAGTAGTCTCGGCATTTCCCATCATGTAGGAAGTGTTTGGTAGTGTCTGGACAATCTTCATATAGAAACATTCCACAGGTGTATTGGATCCTGGAGATGAAATGCAGAAGAATCTCCGGTTTGTATTTGTGTTTATTCGCTAATCGAAATATACCAATAGCGTTATAGAAGCAATCCTGGCGTAGATGGGACTTATATCTGTTACCGGGTTTTTTACAGGATCGATGTTCATGGCATGTGGCGGCGAGTTGACACCAAAGATTGCACAACACCAGACTAGTATCGAAATCTTGTTGTATAGTAATCGGATCGAAACGTTGAAACTTTGGCCAGAGAAATTCAAAGACGGTTCGGTGCATGTAATCCACATAGCAATGGCGAATAGACGAGTCATTGATGTCTCCTTCACCAAACCAATCAAATCCATAGGTTGGCTTCGGAGGACGTCTAACTTCGACGAGACCACGACATCTGCTTCGTAATCTTCTTTCCATTGAGATGCATTTTGATTCCATTTCTTCTGGTGTAACTGGCCCACAAGCTGTGATATCGGAGGAATGTATGTCTGAACTGTAACCCTGCTCGCAAATGAGGTGTAGGCCGAAAATCGGTAGCTCACCGCCGCCAAATGCGTTCTTATACATCAAAAACATGATCTTCGTCGCTTCATCCCCCCATCGTGGTGGAATTGATTCGAAGATATGATTAAATAAATCCTCGATTTCTTTAGGAGATTCGTCAACACGTGCTTGAAGATCGGAAGTTGTTTCATATTCGTCGCAGCCCTCGATAACGGATCGGCAGACTAGGACAACCCAAAGAAAGACTCCAGAAGCTCTTTCAACGAGGGACCTGGTTATTGAATGTGCTGCATTCGGATCCATAGCATAAAGATCTTTCATGTAAGGGTGAGAAGCAACAGTATCGTCAACATAAGAAGCAATATCTTGTTCTGTCAAACGTGGGAGGTCCATACTGGGCGATTCTCTGAAGCTAGTGAAGAACGCCGGATGGGGTCTGCTTGAAACGAGGACTTTGACATCTGAGAACTTTCCGAGTTCAGAAATGAATCCAGCGATATCAATGTCGTTGCCTTCGTATTCGTCGATGCCATCGATAAGGAAAAACATCTTCTTAGTGGCTCGATACATTTTGCATATGCATTTTAGAGCATTCACCATCTCCGCAACGGATGGCATTGATAGGTCTTCATGTTTCTGCTCATTATCACGGCTTGCCTCCCTCCAGACATTCGGAAGAGCGGTTTCCGCCAGAGCAGCATCATGACTGAGTATCTGATACAGAAGACTCCTTAGTAGTCCGAGTTGCGACTTCTGTTCAGGATGCCCTAGGGCATAGAAGAAGAAGCTTATCGAGATGAGTTCCGAGTCACCAGCCCATGTTTTTAGGTACTTTTGGGTACGCTCATCGTCGTGGAGAAATTTCATCAGCGTTGATTTCCCACTTCCAGCCTTTCCGTAAAGCCAATATATCCCAGAGCCGCTTTGCAACCAGGTTGGAAGATGATTCGGTGATTCCGTGTCAACGTCTGGGTCGAGAACCCAAGAGAATGTCTGTGCATGGGCGTCTTTAACTGTAAGTCTTCTATCGTCAAGCCAACGGAACCAAAGTGTATTTAGTACACGAGCCCGTATGGCATCGGACCGGGCTGCCATGGCTGCTTCCCGTCGATTCAAGTTGTCTTCTGATACCTCCACAGTAACACTCAAGTTTGTCCCGTTGTGACCTTTCGCAGTCGAAAATGGAGTAGATCCTGGAACCAGCTCGTCTAGTCTGGTGTTGTAGTATGAGAGGTCATAGATGAGCTTATTGAACTTTTCTTTGTCAATGATGACCCAAGTGAAATGCTTTGAGAAACTATCAATCTTTGAAGACCGATAGCTTGAGAATGTGCGTTTGATCTTTCGAAAGTCCCTGACAAACTGGGGCAGTTGAAGTTCGCTGGCAGATTCGAGTATGGGCTTTGGCGTGACGCTCAACTCGGACTGTTTCGCAGGCCCGACTCTCTGAACGCCGTACATGTTCTCCAATCTGGTTGCATCAGTCAACAGATCTTTAATGATTTGCAAAATCCGCTTGACAAGATCATCAGTGCTCTTATTGCCGAATACAAGTCCGTTCTCATCTTGATGAAGTAATTCAACTCGCCCAGACCATGTAAAGAACCGGTTTCTTTCAATGTCAAGTTTTGTCACCAGTGATGATGAATCTTTTTCCAACTCCTGTGCAGAGACGAACATGGCGTAGAGTTCGGTGCAATCTTTGGCAAGGCTGACAAGGGCGATGGCCCCCATTGCGAAGCCACCTACTTCCATGATGAGGGATTTGCTAGAGAGTTTGACAATGGTTGATTCAGATTTTACGGAGTTTCCTCGACGACTGATAGTGTTGGGATGTTATTGTGAAAATCATAAAAGGTGAGAGAAAGAGACTCGGGCTAGTACTCGAGTGAAGTAATACCACGACCAGCACTCGAAGCGGTCTCCAGTCTACTATCATGCATCACCAAGTCGCACGAATGACTCTCGATATCTACGAAAGGTGTGACTAGTATGTAGCTCGCCAACTGAGTAAGTTGGTTGGCTGGATCATTGCATAGAGGCCAGTCTTGATCTGTGTATCTCCACCTGTCTTACCTTGTCATACAGCCTTTTGCTACGTGTTCAAGTCTTCCGCTCAGGATCTCATGAATGCTACACATAGTGTCACATAACAACGGTATTGTTTCAACGAGCGAGAGTAAAATCCGGTTGGTCATACTTTTTCATGTGCGACTAATCTATCCAGGCAGAGCTGGGGGTGTAAGAATTGAGTGGACCATTTCAAGTTACAATATCCATACCGCGGGATTCGTCTTCTTCTACCTAATCCATCTCCCTTAGAACCCAAACAGATAGATCAAAGGTGGAACAATGAGCTCAACTCCCGCAGCAACCTTGAGCCATGATGCACCCCAGCCAAGACTCAACCCCGAAACAGTCCGACCGATACCGGCAATAAAGATAACAACTCCGAGTATTGCCAGAGGAGACTGTCTCGCTTGGAGATCATTGCTGACCCACCACAAAATCGCGCCGCATCCTCCCCAGGTAGCTCCCAGGAAGCGTAGTTGGTTGTCTACTACAGAGAGTGTTGATCTCGGCAGCAGAGCTCGTTCAGAGGCGGGAATAAGAAGCTTATGTCCGGCAATAACATCTGCTGTACCTGTAGCCATGGAAAAGATTGAAAAGGCCTTGAGGCCAGTCGATAAGAGTGATGATGACATGGTGCTGGTTGTTTGGTAACAAGTTGCTGTAGTATTTATGATATTGAGATGTGAATTGAACCGACTTGAATTAACTGCAAGAGTCTCATGTTTTATCTTTATTCTAACTTATTGAAATTATATGTAATTCTTCTTTATTAATCCTTGTATTCTATTCTTACTGTCCGGAACTTCCGACGGTCCAATTTCGGGGTCCGATGCTGTCCAAAATAGGAAATAAACCGCTGATTATTGTGGTATTTGTTGCAAGTCCGACACTTTAATCATGCTTATTACGCTGACAGATATTTGCCACATTTATTAGAACAATAAGCAATGATTTCTAGAATGTATTACTGCTTCTATTTATCTCTTTTTCCAATCTCATCGCATTTGAATGTACTAGTCTCAACGGCTACTAGTCAACCCATTTACCTCCGACTCCAGATAATACGTTTCAATCACTTTCCCTTATCAGATCCAACTTCAGCTCGAGTACTCCATGTATCTAACATGTCATTGGAAGAGACTTCTTTCGATTGTCTTCCTTGGCTTTGGGTAGACATGACAGTAAACCCATGCCACGGGTCATCTCGCTCTTTCTGGTTCAACCAGTCTAGCAATTGTGAAGCTGGTTCTATATTCATTAGAATGGTGAGATAACAGAACACGTTTAGCTAACCTTGGTATTTATTTATAACCAGTTTATCGGTCTTGATCTTTGAACTCGAAGAAGTCTTGACTTGAGAAGAAGTATTATTGCGAAGAGAGTCCATGATAACATCACTTGGCAAGGGGATGAATGCTCCGATGTGAATGTTTCCAATTAATATAAGATGTAATGGGTTGTCTAATCAAACATTCTAGCACTAGACCAACTTTTCATCAAGGTACTCTATATATAAATATCTCTTTCCCAACAACCTTGTTTTTTCAGTTAGGCAACTTGAATTGCTACCAACATGGGAACCTCACAGGGTTTCAGGCGATTGCAGCAGGGCATTTACTCCATTGGACAGGAGGATCTCCAAGTTCTTCTTCAAACGGTCTCGACGGTTCTATGCTTGATGTTATGCGATGATCAAATTGTCTGGGCCATTTTCTTATGTGGCTCAGTCTACATTTTCATTTCTACTCAGCAAAGCTCTGCTGTAAAATGCATGATCGGACCAGGTTTCTTTTGGAGACAGTTCTCTCATTGGTAGCTGTCACAGGGACATGGCCAAATGACACAATAAGGCATGGTCTAGAACGTCGATCATTCAGCCTGGTTTCTCCAGGGGTCGATTTTCTTATTTGGTGGCTGTCGAATATATAAGCAAATGACGCAACAAGATGTGGTCTAGAACGTTTAGACCGTCATGTATGGCATATTATCTCCCTTTCGCGAATGACGATCAAACCAAACGCACTTTTCGTATCTTCAATGGTGAGCCTAGTCGTACATATCGATACAAGAGGACACGCGAAATATGACGTCCTGGGGCAAACCACAATAACAGCCCTCTCTCCGTCAGCATGGCTACTGGTTCGCCCTAGGAGTATAGCGCTTGCCCGAATGGTTTAGACACAATCTAATATTAACATCGACACAATACAACCTCAGAAGTCCTTACTCTGTGATGTCGGTGCTCACAGTCACACTCTTCCAATCATCCAAAATCTTCAGCGCATCACCAATCTTTCCCCGAATAAACACATCCGCATCACTACCCAAAATAATCCTCACAGGCACTTCTCTTCCCTTTCCAACGCCTGTCCCCGTCAGAATCTCCACAATAACTTTTGTTCCCTTCTTCACATCGCCAGGCTGGTTATTATCCGTCTTTTCCAACGCCTTGCGCGTCTTGCCCGTAGGTGTGCTCTCATCATTGTAGACATCCATCCGGTTCTTGGTGACTACCTTGACACCAGGGTTGAGGAAGCTCGTGCGAAAGTATCCTGGTTCAACGACTGAAGCTAGAATGTTGAAAGGTTCTAGTTCCTCGCGTAGAGATTCTGCGAGAGAAGACATGCAGGCTTTTACCATGGAGTAGACAGAGTATGTCGCGCCGCCGCTCCAAGAACCAATACTTCCAAAAGTGACAACCGTTCCATGACGTCCATTCTCGCCAACACTTTGCTCCCTCATACCCGGAAGAAAAGCCTTGATGGTGTTGAAGATACCAAAGACGTTTGTGTTGAAAGAGTTGTACAGCTCCTCTTGAGAAACCTCTTCGACCGCACCGTCTAGGATATACCCAGCAGCGTTGATGAGATAGTCAACACGGCCGTGTTTGGCATAGACGTCTTTGGCGATGGTTTCGAGGTCTACGATGGGGGAAGTCACGTCAAAGGCGAGTGTGTAAGCCCCAGCGTCGGCGAGGTCTTGGACACGGGATGTGTTGCGTGCTGTGGCGATGACTGTGTGACCGAGGTTGAGGGCGTGAAGAGCGATGTCATGGCCAAAACCCGAAGAGGCCGCTGTGATGAACCAAACTGGTGAAGGCATTTTGATGATATTTGTGAATTGGTGTGGCTGGTACTGTATAATTTGTGTCTATAATTGCTTGGCTTGTTGTGAGTGTTTATGTGATGAAGGCTGATGATAATGATGATGTAAAATTCTCAGTGAATCTTTCATGAATTTATATAGCTTTAAATCTATATGGTGTACACTAAAAACTAGGCAAAGTAACTTAACTCCGAAAACACCAGAAACCCTCTAACACCGACAAAAGCGGGGCCTTATCGCCGAAGACCAATCGCGTGTTAGTGTAACCACCCACGTAATCATCGGCGTTTCTTACTGTAGATTATCTCCAAAAGGATTAACAGGAAATCATTACCTTGTTAGATATTAATTACTGGTAATACTGTGAGTCAGCTCTCGGGCATTATGAGTAAGCCAATGCATTGCTCGCTGTTCTGTACTCACTAATCGCCCAATATCATCACAAGAGTACAAAAGATTAACATAAATCGTGTAATAGGTATGATGGGACATCAGACTCGTTTAAAATAACTCAATGTCTGAGCCCCTTGTTACATCAAGAAGTGAATTTATTATCATGTTGTTTCCCCCAATAGTCCTTCTGACACCTCCTTGAAGTAGTCTACATACATCCCGTCACTCTCCTCACGACACCAATAGCACAAACCTCCCCTCAACATATCACCTCAAGGCTCAGGTGCCCGAGTTTGCGTAACCTCGGGTTCAGATTCAGGTGAATCGCAGAAACACCCGGGCTCATACCAGTGAAACCTAGTCACGAAGTCTGATGTGGGATTAACCTGGGACCAGAGCTCGCAGAAACCAGACCCGCCTGCTTGAACAGCTACAAATTTACAGCTCGGGGTATTCCGGCAATCTTCCACACACTCAAGCTCTGACCCATAACGGCCCTCTCCCATATATCCGTCGCCCGTCGTACGAGTTCCCATCGTCCCGCAGACCAGATCCTTGGGAGGGGGACTCTTTTTGTCGTTTACACAGATTGTGGCTGCCTCGGTTGTGGTTTCAGAGGGCTCGGTTGAGGTAAGAGTAACGTCTTCGGTCATAGTGGTAGTGGTAGGCGACTCGGACATGGTTTCGACAGTTTCAGTTGAGGTGAGAGTAACGTCTTCGGCTACCGTAGTGGTAGCCGACTCAGTCATAGTTTCGACAGTTTCAGTTGAGGTGAGAGTAACTCCTTCGGTTGCCATAGTGGTAGGTTCGATCTCGCTGGTGATTTCGGTTGTAGTGGTAGGCAAAACTTCAGAAACCTCAGTCGTTGTAGCCTCAGCCGTTGTAGCCTCAGTCGTTGTAGTCTCAGGATCGGCTTCGCAAAAACACCCAGGCTCATACCACTTCCAAGGAGTACCGTCGTCTGATGGGGAGAAAACCTTGGACCAAAGCTCGCAGAAACCGCCGTTGCCCGCCAGGACAATCAGTAATTTGCAGCTCGGGTTTCTTGCGCAGTCTTCTACACACTCGAGCTCTGTCCCGTAACGGCCCATGCCTACAATCCCGGCCCCGGCGCCGCTGGACCCTGAGCTATATCCAGTTCCGCCGCATAACAAGTCTTTGGGAAGGGGATTCCTTTTATCGTATTTGCAAGCCGATGCATCCTCGGTAGTGGTTTCAGAGGGCTCAGTTGAGGTGAGGGTGACGTCTTCGGCTGTTGTAGTGGTGGGTAACTCGCTGGTGAGTGTGGAGATGTAGATTATGGTGGGCAAGACTTGATCATCTGTAGTTGATGACTCGAGAATAGTTGAAGTGATGTCCTCAATGGTTGTAGTAGTATCTGTATGGCTAGCAACAATGGTCTCGTCACTCGAAACAACAGAGGATGTCTCAGCCGTAGTAGTGAACAAGACACTCTCACTAACAGTACTACTAAACGACTCAATAGTAGTGCTCACATCCTCAGACGTCGACGTAAGTGTATACGTCTCACTCGTAGAAACGACATCTGTTGACGTCGCTACATCAGTCTTAGTAGACTCGGTGGTAGTCAATCCCAAGACTGCCGAGCTACTCGATGGCTTACAAGGTCCTGCATTAACGAGAGGGAGGACCGCAGCCAAGATGAACGAACGAACGAGATGACGAGACATCTCTACGAATTATTGCAACCGAGAAATATAAAGTGAATGATAAACTCCCACCAACACCACAAGGCAGATGCTTCTTTTAAGAGAATTATTTCCCCCTGGAACTTCCACAACTCATGACCTTACTTGCTCCATCTCTGTTAGTTTCCCCTGAACCTCATTTCATTATAGCTGCGGCTTACTTCTAGCCCTACCCTCAATTGGTCAACAAAGTCTACCTAGTACGAAATCCATCTAAAAAGAAACTGCGTTAAAAAAGAAACTATTAGTAGCTTCGTAGGGCAGGCGACTATTCAGATAAGCGCAGTCAATAGTCTGGATTAGCTTGGCGCGGATCGATCCTCCAGCGGCAGGCAATCGAATACCCGAGTCAGACCAGCCACGAGAATTCTATCGAAAACGACATGCAATTTAAGTTATTAGCATATGGAAGAAATGTGTGCTTATTGTCGAAAGCCAATCACGCGTTGTGTTGTCACATGCTCAATCATTGGCGTTTCTTACTGTCATCACAAAGATTGGTAGGGATGAATGTTGTTTAAGGCAATAGGTATTGTCGTTTAATTGTGTTTCTGATATTATGAATAAGCCGCAATAAACAAGTAACCATTGCTGACTGTTCCATATCCTTGAAAAGAACCAGATAACCTCATCCAAACATCAAACCCATCACCCTTTTCAGAACTCATTCCCCAACACATATCGAATATCTTCACAAAGTCCGACATGCCCATTCCTTCAAAGGTCTCTCACTCTATCCAATCCTTGGTAATATTGCAGAAACATTTCGGCTCGTACCATCTGAATGCCGTCGTCGAATTCTCCAATCTATCTCTAGGGATCTTCTTCTCATACTTTTCACATCTAAGGCCAGGCCAGACAGCAAAGATTTTGCAGTCTCCAGCGTGGGTTCGCTTTTTGAAACAACTCTTGTAACACTCATTTGGTCCCCAGTAGAAATCCGTTTGGTCCTTGATGAAGCCCCATTTCTTTATCGGGTCCAGGAGCCATCCTTGTCCGCCGCAGATTACGCCCTCGGGAGGGGGGTCCCATTGGTTGTTGTTGCAGACTGGCTTCTCTTTTGTGCCGGGCTTGATCTTGAGATCCTTTCTGGGGAAGGGTACTGGTTGGGGCGGGCATGTCATGACGACGCTGACGAGGGCGGCGAGCATCACGGCCAGAATGGACCAGCTGACAAGATGACGAACCATCTTTGCGGTCGAAGAGACGGAGGAGTCTAGACAAGTAGTCAGTTAAACTGAACCTCACTGTATCCAGGCAAGTTACTCACAAGTGGTGGCTTGATGATCGATGTCCGATTTCAAGAGTGGTGTTTGTTAAGGGAAGAAGAAGGGGACTGCTGAGTATGCGTTGCTTTTATATTTGTGATTGCTTCATTGAGCCCTACATTAGTCTTTACAAAACTGCCAAATCGTTGAAACTACTGGTTGAACTACTATTCGTCATATGCCACTTTTTGACGTTGCTTGGAGACGCCGTTACACGACTGTTTTCTTTGGACAACTGTCTCAAGAAGCTTTCGCTTTAGCTAATACTTCGCACTAAATCTTGTCTAAACAAAGGAAATTCCTTCTTACCAATAAGAGTGATTTTACAATTTGGAAAGGTTGGGATATCCTCATGTGCCCAAGCCACCCTACAGTTCCACGAAATGGAACACCAGTAACATCAGGGCAAAGGCACGTTACCAGCATTGCCGTGACAATCAAAGGTCAGAAGGTTGTGATCAATCCATTTGAGCTTCAAGAAATCACCAAATAGCCAATTTACCTTATCTATCCCCCGCTGTGGCAACTTCTTGTGTTCCATTTCGTGGAAATGTACAGTCATTCATTGTTTCACTCCAGGCATAATATCAAGCTCACATCTCTTTCAACACAAATGTTATACACTAAAAAGAATGCCGTATCATTCCAATCTACATAGATTCATGCAATGCCCAAACGCCAGGCTAATAAGCAAATCAAGCACACACTCCCATCCAAGGCCTGATACCATCAAGGCAATTTAATCCGCAAGCGCTATTTATACACGTCACCCTCTTCATCGCCATGTACCTCCGGCACTAACTTGGCGGCGATGCGCAGCTCCTGAGCCGGTACCGATAGTGATCCGACGCGCAGGACCGCCGGCCACACTGCCCTGGGGGCTCCCGCCATTGACTTCTGATGCTCGCGTAGTGCTCAAGTTCATGCGTCTAGCTTGACCTTGAGTTAGGGCTCTGTCAATTGTAAAGTCGTTGGCGAAGCATGCCATTGGTGGGCTTCTTCTCCTCTCGGCGCTACCTCGTCGGAGTCGAGAGATGCCGTTGGTTGTGCTGGCAAGAGGGCCAGACAAACTGGGTCGGGGTGCGCTTCGTTCAGGCAGCATGCCCATAGAAGAGACGCGCTTAGAGCTGGATGCGCCTGTACCAGCCAAAATGCTCGCTCTACGAGCCTTTTCCTTCATGGCTGTGCGAAGAGCAGTCTGAAGCTTTCGCGCGTCGATGGTGCTCGTCTCCGAATCCGATCCTGAGCCGGGAGGGTTGTTCTCATCGTGTACTCTGTTAAAGTGTCGAATTGGTCGTGGAATACCTAGCCCTGATGGCGATGGCGAAAAGTTGCCGCTCTTAGTGACATCTAATGATCGCAAGGGCGGTGTTCGTTGAACGTCGGGAGAGACTGAACCCAGTCTGAGACTCAGGCTTGGTGCTTGAGGGGATCCTCCAGCAAGAGACGGCCTAGCTCCCTTGGAGAGGAACCCAGCTTGAAACCTGCTTGGCTTCGCGCCTCCAAGGCTGGAGACTTCTGGAACCTCAAGCCTGGGACTTGAGTCTGTTGAGTCTTCAATTTTGGACTCGTCAATCTTTGACTCGTCGGGTTCGAGGTAGGAAGGCATTGGGGGCGCAACAATGTCTTTTTCGGGTGAGGGTATCGCTGGTGATGAGTTGAACTTTTGGGGCGTCTGCGAAAAGTCCACCAGCGTACCCTCTTCAGTCTCATCATCCCTCCATCGTACTCCGCCCTTCTTCTTCATCATCTTGACTGGCGTGAAGCTGATGCTCTTCTTGGAAGCTCCCAACACCCTACGTCGTCGGGGAGAACCCTTGGTTGGGCTAACAGGAGTCTTTTCAGGCATAAAGACTGGAGCCGACACAGGTTTGATGTGCATAGCAATAGCCTTCTTGCGCTTGGGAGTGCCTCTTTTTCGAGGCGAAAAGACTTCAATCACAGGCATGGAGCCGTCGGGCTTGACGACTTGACCAGCAGCGGTGAATCCAGTCTGGAGGAGACGGTTAATCGACTCCTTGGCGTGGGCGACGGCTTCCTCTTCACCCATCTCGAGAGTATCGTGAAGGGATGCGAGGATGTCGAATTGGGCAGTAAGAAGCATCTGGACCATGGCAGCATCACCAGCCTTGTCCTGCTCGAGAACCTCCCTGTACGCCTCACGATTAAAGTTGGCCTTGAGCAACTCGGCTTCGCGAGTCAATTTGTCGGTCTCACCACCGTCGGCGCCATCAGTTCCTTGTAGTTGCTGCAGGGTGTGCGACAGAGCGGTGTCAATAGCTCGCTCCCAGCCAGACTTTTCCAGCTTCTGGTGGATATGGTGTCGGCTGTTCTCCAGCTCAACAAGGATGCCCTGGGCAGTCTTTCGAATCGCAACAAGGTTCTGAGGCATCGAGTCTTCGTCACCTCGCTGATCGCAAACGGTATCGAAAGCAGCGATCCATCCTGACAGCATCCCGATGCGTCGCTCGAAACCCTTGAGTCGCTTCATGTTGTTGATACGTTCGTGACGCTCAGTAGCAGAATGCTCGTAGGCTGTTCGAAGTCGCTGAATTCCCTCTCGCGCAAGGGCATCTCGCTTCTCGGCTTGCTTTCGGAACTTGGCAAAGAACATGCCCTCAGCGTTCTTCTGCTGCGCCTTGAGCTCGTTGATCAAAGCCATCTGCTCGTCAATCTTGACCAAAAAGTCCTTGACGTGGCGGTTGACGTTAAAAACGTTGCGCGTCACCTTGGTTTGGATGTTCTTGGCTCGGTTTGCGTATCGAAGGGTGTTTTGCGTCTCGTCGAAATGGGCGCTCGATGGCGAGACACAGACAATCATGACGGTCTTACAGTTGCCGCCGAGTGAGAACTTTAAAAGTCGGGTAAGTTTGCTGTTTCGGTAGGGGACGTGCTGCTTCTGTCGACGGTCGCAAAGGGCGTTGATACAGCTTCCGAGGGCGAGAAGGGACTTGTTGATGTTGGCACCTTCTACAAGGCGCTCGCCACGGTTCTTTGTGACGGACGCTCGTTCGGAACCAGCAAGATCGATGATGCTGAGGGTGGCCATGGTATGGGGCTCGTTTGTGCCGGCTGAACGGTCTTTTTGGGCAACATTGATCTGAAGGACGGCGTGCGATCGTGAAGAGGTGAGGTTGGCCTCGGTAGGCGATACTGTGCGGTATTCGTTTCCTTGAACAATCATGTCCATGACTTCTTGGACATCTTTGGGGTGGTGACTCGTCAATCCCGATACTGAAACAGCCGCGTTGCTGTCTTCTCTGAGTGTCAATCCAGCTTTGCCTCCACCACCAGGAACCAATAAATCACGAATAGTCTCGTTATAAATTTCGAGGTAGCTGAGACTCAGTTCGGTGACCTTGTCCTGGCTGCGCTCACCAATCTTCTCAAACAGCTCCTGCATCGTCATAAAGATGATACCAGGGTGTTGTGCTGTGCCGGTAATGGTATGTGTCTTTCCACAGCCAGTGGCACCGTAGGCAAAAACTGTCGCATTGTAACCGTCCAGCACGCTATCGAGGAGAGTTCGGGTAGTGCCTTCGTAGACTTCGGATTGGGTAGTGTTGTCGTCAAACACACGGTCAAAGGCGAAAACTTGGTCCTTGACTTTTTTTGATGAGGGGACGACTGAGCGACCAAACTTTTGAACGGGGTTATCTTCGGGAGGATCAAAGACTCTGTTTATTGTCAGTATCTCCTAATGGTTGCGATATGGATACACGTACAGACAACGGTCATCGACAACCTTGATCACGTTTCGGATACCTCGTTGGTGTAGCTTTGGTGTGGGCGCAGCAGCCAAAGAACCGTCTCCGAGAAAAACCGTTCCGTCATTGTTCTTTTGTCTGCGTTATAGTTAGCGACAAGGTTCGCTGTATTGAATCGTAAACCGTACAATTGCGAAGCTTCTCGAATGGTGAAAGGACGAACTCGAACTAAACGACCATTAGCGACACAGCGTTTCATCTGCAAATGCTCATCATACCGGCAACGGTAATAGAGGACTGCCCTGCGGCGCTTGGAGCGGCTGTAATAACCATTATTTCGTCGTTGCTCGTTATGCGGTGTTGTTGCAATCGGGAACTTTAGATCACCACCTCGAGCTCTCTTGTGGTGTGCAGCAGTATCGGTGAGGAAGGCGTTACAAAGTAAACAAAAGCGGGACAGTGGTAAAATGAGAGGCGCGCTCTTGGGTTGAGCTAATGATCATGGAAACAAATGTTTGAGAAAATAAGATTGACTCAAACAAAAAGGAAAACGAAATAAAAAGGAGTCTAGACAAGACAATAGATATGACTTTTGCTGTTTGCTGTTTGGTTGTTATGTTAGTATAGTCGACAGTTTGTTGAAAAGAGTGAGTGCAGTTTAAAGCTGCTGAAGCGAAGCACGGTTGCGGGTGACGTCTGGTTTGTTTTCCCATGTTAGTGGAAGTTTCAGCTTCGGCAGGGTAGTGTTGCTGTAGAAACGCGCTATGGCCACTGTTCTAGGGGGACCCTGTTAGTCTGTGAGTGCTTCAATGCATGTGCCTGACCCCTATCGATCTGCCTAATAAACATGGACAAGTCAATTAAACGTATGGGGCTTGAGTCAAGCGATGGGTCTATTTGCAGGGTGTTGGTGAGTTATTTGTTGTCTCGATGTTGCTTTTGAGGCTGGTGATGTTTTGATCCGAGGCTGGCAGCGCGAAGAACAGTGATCATCCAATCCATTGGATGGCAAGCAGTTCGAAAGACCCACGACGATGAGAATCTAAATCAACATGACAAGAAAAGATAAACATTGAATACTTACAGTAAGTAACACATTTGTTGATACTCTTCAAGGACAGGTTGAAGCTCCGAATGATGCACTATGGCGAATATGTCTAGGAGCTGTAGGGTAACATTGATGGCGTCCAGCTTGGAACAATGCTTCCCAAGATCGCTTCAATATTATGATATATCGTTTTCCATGGCAGCGCAATGTCCTTTGAACAATAATAGGGGCTTTTTCAGCATAATCTGACAGGATTAGTCGAATTTACGACAGCAATTGACTGCATTACTACTCGCGAGCGATTGGCTGTAGGTAGATTAACTGACCCGAGTCCTACGAGCATCTCATGGCCTCAGTGATGTCTGGTAAAACGAAGCTTCCGTATGAATTTCTCTATGGCGATACTTTAATAACATTTGTGTCATGCTCCAGCACAGCATTCACATCGCAGAGGCTCGATTGACCGAGTCACACATCCAAAAGCCCATCATGGCAAGCCATCTGTGTCGCAAAAGCACCATCAAATTAACCATTTAGTTTACCACCAAACGCCAACCGTCCAATCAAGAATAAACCGTCTCTAACGTCCAACCTCTGGAACAAACGCATACCTCGGCAGCGCAGCCATTCTCTCCTCAGGACTGATCTCGGCATCATCATAAAACATCCTCGCCTTCTTCTCCTTCTTCTTCTTATCACCATCTTCAGCTGGCGTTGCAGGCTTGATACCTGCCTCGGCCATGCGAATCAGGTTATCAATATCGTCGCCTGCAGCAGGTGCGCCGTTCCATGCGCCACCTTGTGTGGGACGTTGGGGTAGACCTGTAGCTGTGGGAAGCGCGGCGCCGGATGATGGACGTGCGGGAAGATTGTTGGCAGCGAAAGAGTAAGGTGGTGCGACGGCGGCGGCGGGAGCTTGAACGAAAGCTGGTTGTTCGTAGGGGTTTTGTGAAGCATACGTAGGAGGAGCGTTCTACACATGTTAGCAAACGTATCATCAAATAAGACCAAAAACTCACGAAAGAATCTTGTGGCTCGGTGACCGCAGGAGCAGCAGCAGCAGCAGCTGGATCCACGCCTCCGTTGGCAGCAATCTCCTTCTTCTTTTGCCTAAACTCGGCCAACCTCTGCTTCAGGTCATCCGGCGACTCCGTCTTGATCTTCTTGTGCTGATGACCCTGTCCAGGAAGTGGGTTTCCTGTCGCGATCTGTCTATCCTTCTGCGCCTGCTGGAAATTCTGGAGGATACGGTTGCGGTGCTGGTCGAGCATTTCCTGGGGAATACCCTCCATACCAAAGATCTCCACCTCGAGACCTTGTCTGTTGGGAAGCGCGTTTTCGACCTGCGTGAGGTTTTCCTTGTGGACCTGGTTCATGTGCACAGAGAGACCTACAATCGTCAATATACATCTTGGAGATCCGAGAAACGGAAAGACTTACCTCCTGCAGTGTTGAGACGACGACCACAGCGGTCGCATTTAAAGTGCTTAGCCTTTTGATGAGAGATGAGAAGTTTCAAATCTTCAAAATCACGCTCGCCTGCGATGTAAAATGTCAGCATTAGATACAAGAGTGCACGGCGCAAGATTTCGTACAGTAGTAGCACCAAGGACGGTGCAGCACCTCCTCAATGTCGGGATGACCGCGCCGCTTCTTTCCCATCTTGTCGGCGATAGTAGAATTGATGTATGATACTTAGAAAATGCAATTCGGATGCGCAGAGAGTTCCTGATAGATGTCGATTCGCAATATCTTGGACGTGGAGCTTGGAATTGAACGCGACAAGACAAGAGTGGGTAGCTCGGTCGGAAAAGGTTCGGGTAAACAGTCGAACAAGAAAACTCCATGAGCAAAGACATGTACAGTCACGATGCGAGTGCGAAAGCTACCGAGATTTCGAGTTTAAAAATAATTTTGAAGCAATTGTGCTTTTTACATAATGTACAGTCTATAGAAAAGAGATACTTATATACCAGAAAAGCTGATGACAGCATCATTCGAACACACTCCAAACCATGCAAAACCTCCATATCTTCCAATCGTAGATATCATACAATAGAACCCTTTTTGAATCGTGGCGATTCTTCCCGTGAAACGCCACTATAAAAACGCCCCAATAAATGCTACAGACATTCCCCATACCTATTCACATCAAATCAAGATCCGTTTGGCGCCATTTGGTCAAAGATTATCAGGGGCCACTGGCCTCCGTTTTGTATATTGTTAATGTCGTTTGCCGATGGGCTGGCTGTGACGCCTGTGCTGGTAGAGGCATCTCGTGTATTGCCTCCGAGCGTCAAAAGAGTGGATGCACTGAACCGATCCTGGGTGTCAGCGATGGCCGAAGTCCAGTCGTGCCAAGTGTTGCCGCGACCCTGCCAGAGCATGTCAGGCTGGGGTACCTGGGTCGATCCAGAAAAGGCGAGCATTGGGTTCACCTGCGCCACAGACGACGAAAGGGCCGATGTCGTGGCTGCGGCTTGCGCAGTTGTGTTGTAGAACATGGTGCCAGCGTCGTAAGCAGGCAAGCCGTTTGGTGTGGGTTCGTTGTAGGCAAGTGTGGGATAAGGAGGTTGTCCATTCATCTGAGGCTCTGGGAAGTAGCTCTTTGTAGAGACTTCACCTTGAGTGTTTCCACTGGACGCTGTGGATGGGACCTGGGGGGTTGGGTAAGTAGAGGATTGAGCAGCTTGTTCCTGCTTGATCTCTGGTGTGATGGACGGTTGGGTGCTCTTGGGCTCCTTGCTGCGCATATCATGGTCGATCCACGCAATTGTACGATCAATGATGGTTCCAATCTCGGCACCAATACTGGATCCTGACCCTACAAAAAGGTTAGCTCTGTCAGATTCGTATGCTATTTGCTGGGACTTACCGAGCAGTGAGCCGGCTTCCTCAAGAATGCCGACCCAGCCGTTCATCTCCTCCCGCAAGGTAGCGATGGCCTCTGGCGTCGTCTTAAATCTTCTCTCCCACATGGCAGCCAACATGGTGAAAACACCTGCAGTGTACATTGAAGTCTGATACCACGTAGTATCGAGACACTTGCACTTTTGGATCTCAAGCTGACATTGAAGCATCTGTCGCGAAACATCCTCGCAGATTGACATGTTCTCTGCCATCTTGGCCTTGTCGCTTGTCATTGCCACCGAGGGATGGCGCAAACAAAGTCGAAACTCAAGTGCCCATGTTTTGGCATAAACAGCTGCCATGCGTGTCTGTTCTGTCTGCTCGGCGTGATCCAGCTTCAGAAAGCCAGGAAGCTCATCCTCCCATTTCTCAATCTTGGCTTCAAGCGCGCTGACAATACTGACATAATTGCGCGCATCTCGTCGGACACTGTAGATATTCGAGTACATCTCCAAATAGATTGGAATAATCTTGAAACTGACAATTCCCGGCCAGTAAGGGCAGGGAATGTTGCGGGATGTGTCAACACCCTCATCCGAAAGAAGCTCGTCTGCGATAGGCTCGGGAAAGCCGACGTCAAATTCCTCAATAGTGATTGGCATGGGCCTACCACGACGCCCATTGATAGCGATGTAAACAGTCATGATGACCCAGAAAATTCTCTTTCGGAGTTCATGTTGAAGATTGGTGCTTTCACCTGGTTTTCTCGACTCACGGTGTAAGTCCAATTCGAGCGCCCGCTGCAGCGCAATGTTGGCGATGATCGAAACACAACCAGACTTGGGAAAGGCTCTGGTATGCTTGACAATCATGGCCATCGCCTGGACCGAGGCTAGATCCCGGGAGCATGTCAACTCAAAGAATTTGCTCAAAGCGAAATGGTAATGCTTATTGGACAGATCATTCATTTGAGTGCGCTGATCAACTTGCTGCCAATTTCGAGTACCATACTGGTAGCAGATCATGGCGAAAAGCATATGCACAGTAACAAGCTCCGCCACCGAAGGCTCAAAATTAGGTTCGTCGTACATGCGCGTCAACTGTCACGCGATTAGCGTTTGTGCAATAAGAATTTGGGAAAAACTCACCAGTCGCATAAATGAAGGTTTGTGGAGAAGTGGGAGAAAGGCGGAAAAGGTCATAAAGTACCACTCGGCATAAGTAAAAGCATCTTCACGAGAGGGCATGTCGACGTGCATGGGAGGGTTGATGCGCATGGCGGATTGGAGGAAGGACTGCGACGACTTGTTGTACAATGGCGCCGAGGGCTTTGCATCGACTGGGGGCTCGTCGTCCTCGTACTTTGCGAGGTCGACTGTCATGCCCAGAATTGACAGTTTTGTTCCTCCAATTGAGCTCAAAGGAGCGCTGTCGAATCCAACACCAAGGTGATTGCCATGAGGTCGAGATTCCAGCGTACGAGGAAAGGTTGGACTTGAGCTCGATTCAGAATTCTTGACCCATGCGCTGCCAACCTGGGACCATGTTTCGCCAGTACTTGGATCTGGAATTGGATTGCCCATATCGTCAAAGTTTACGCCAGAGGGGTACTGCGCGTAGGGCGACCACTCCCATGGCTTGACTTCGACGCCTTTGTTGTCGAGTAACTTTTCGAGATCGCGGATGTGGGAAAGCATGTCGCTCTTTTCCCTCTCCAATTCCTGCATATATCCTCTTCGCTCTGTGCGACCAGTCACGCGATCCGTGACATAGCATTCGAGATTCTGGTTGGTACAGTGGGAGCATCCTTCGGGGAGGGCATCGCATCGAATCTTGCGAACCTATAGTTTGCGCGTTAGTGATTTTATCACAAGTTTGGTCTTTCATGACGTACCTTGCACCTGTCGCAAGCTTGACCAGTGCGTGTATATGATTGCAATCGATTCTTGACAACGCTGGAGAAATCATCGGGTCCACGTTCTAATCGGGGTTGCTTGACTTTTCCTGGCGCATGGCCGTCGTCCTCGCCACTGCTGGCCCGTTTCGGAGGTCGACCGGGCATCTTGGACTTTGGTCGTGGGGAGAAGCTCCTCGTGCAAGAAGGTGAAGATCTCGCAGATGAAGGTGCTGAAGATGGAGCACTTCTGTATCCAGAGCTCCTGTAGCCGACACTCGCAGGAGACGCGGTTCTGGCCTTTGTCCTAGCCGTGCAACGAGATATCGCGGCAGGCTGGCGCGGGCGGCGCCCAGTGGGTTTTGTCAAAGTCGCAGCAGAAGGCTTTACAACGGCGACAGAAGGGTTGCAGTTGTAAGCGAAGTTATCAGGCGCCCACGTGAGGGCGGAGTAGGATCGCGCGTCGAATGGCCAGTATAAACTACTTGGCAGCGATTGCGACGGCAACGACAACGACGTTGGAGTGGAAAAGTTGGCGATGGAGGAGGAATTGAGGTTGCGCTGGGATATGGCCTGCATCATATTGGCTCTTCTACGAGTCACTAGCCGTGGCTGCGCCTGCAACTGCAGTTGGTGGACTTGGGTAGCTGTCCTTGCCGGGACTGGCACTGTACAGGGGATGGATTTGGCGGGGAATGCGCTGTGCATTAGCGGCCTTGAAGGCTGCGATGGGTTGTGGAGGCCGGCCTGAGAACCCGGTACGGAGGGTGATGATGAACCCAGGGAAGGGAAAGACGGGATGGAAGGGAGGATGAGATTGAATGGTCTAGACTGTAGTCTATGTGGCTGTATAATTTATAATGATGAAATAATTTGTTGTTTGCAGAGTAACAGTCAGAGACAGTTGCAAATGAATGGATAGATTCGATTGACGACAAGAAACAGGGGTTATAAGGCTGGCCAATGTCTCGGTCTTATAAGTCAAGTCAAGATGATGGTATCTGGGTATTGTCTACATGCCAAGTTGTAACCATCCATCAGTCATCCCACTAAATCTTTAGCTTGATGAGTTAAAATAGATACACCTACCTCAAGTACAGTACGCAATTGCTCGGGGTTGGCGTCCAGCAGACATGTCCATCGTGAAGTTTTGGTTTCACGGAAAGACCGCATTATTCTAAAAAGCACAGATGCAATAAAATGGAATAAACCTCTTCCACATCGATCAAGATAGTCGTTGACTCTCAACGGAGATGCCTTCTAGAAGACACAACGGTGGAAAGAGAACCAGCCACGGTACAGCACTGTACCAGCCAGGATGCGAGATTGAAGAATTCTCCGTAGGCAGGCATCAAAGTTTACTTGGAGATTTGCAAGACCCTGTGCTGTGCGGCACGGCGCAAGGGGGATCGCCTTAGGAAAGACTGGTGATGATGGTCTAGACCTTGGTCCATTTCTGGGCAAGACAAGGCCAAGCCACGAGGTAAATGTGCCGTACGAAGCGTTATGATGCTGTGGCTGAAGGAGGACACTCGGAAGTCCCGTCAGACATGCCTGCACAGCTGGATAGCGGAGCCCAAGAGAATGAATACCAAGAATCTAGTTGCTAGAAAGGAAGCTCTATAGATGGTATCGTAGATGTGCATGTAACATGAGATGATGTAACCCTACCAGACTCTCAACTATACCTAAACAAACATGATGATCTTCGTGTCGCTTTCATTTCTATTAATTCTGTAAAACTATTTCCTGTCCTGCACAAGTCTGCCAAGGCCAAGGTTGACAGCCGACCAAAATTGACAGCCAACCATTCGCATTCTCATCACGGCACTTGATGGCTGTGGCGCGGCCTAGCATCGGCGGTATTTCGACAAAGAACGCATTGTCAACGGGTAGATCATTTGTTGTTGATGAACATGAAAAGCGAGGGACACGTGTGTAACAGTAACGGACGGGCGAAGGCGATCAAAGATGGCTTCAAATTGCATAAGGAATAAAGACTCTGTAATTATTTTTTACGTATTCTTTTGTGATTACGGCCTCTCCTCATTATGATGACGTGTCATAACCTTTAATCTTCAATTCTGAGTGCAGTTGTAGAGGTCGCGAGATGCTGCAACAGATCGGATACAGTATGAACACAGTAAAACGACATGTGATGAATGAGGGGAACTTTATTACATACTCCCAAAATTACCCCTCCACATTAAACTAAACTTGTCAAAGAATCAGAACTAGAACTTGCAAAACCTCACCCAGATCATATTCTCAACCGTCGCGCTACGAAAAGGTTACGAAAAATCAGCAGATTTCGTAAGCGGCCAAGACAAACGAACTTTTGTTTTGCATTCTCCTGCCAAGTAACATCACGCTTTGCCAAGTCAAATCTAACGGCTCTCTCGGCTTGACATCCATCATGTCTCTCGAAACAGTGACTCTCGAACACCTACCAGCATCGCACAAGGTCTACGTTGCCCTATTCCGTAATGTAAAGAATGCGGCCTTTCTGCACCAGCAGCTCCTCGCCCGGAACCCCGAGTTTGAGTACGCCTTTATTGATGCCTCAGTGGTGAGTTCCGTTCAGACAAAATCGGGACACCCGATTTAGGCTCAGGCAATTCTGATAACTGGGGCTTTGTTTATTGAGCAGGTTGTTTCGAGGCTTCAGCTGTTGTCTGCTGTCTTTAAAGCTACGTCGACGGCTGTGAATGCCACTCTAAGGACGCCAAACGTTCACTCCGAGATTGTGTGCAACATGAGCTCCTCTAATAACGTAATAACCCTTACTCTTTACAGTAGTTTAGGGACTGACTGGCGTCCAGATTGCCGATGCCTATCGTCGTTATGGCATTTCCCCATCAACCAAGGATCTTGTCGTTGTCAAGGTCACATTTCCTGTAGAGGGTACTGAGCCCTTGACCCAGGACCAAATCTGGGAGCATCTCAAGACCAATGTCGAGGGAGAGGCTGTGTCCATCACCGATGAACAGATATCCACCGCTACTGATGTACCAAAAGTACGAAAGTACTACAAGTTGAACGGACTCAAGTGGCTGGATGATATCCAGGATGAAAAGGTCAAACAGAAGGAGATGGAGTCGCTCGTCATAGGCGCAATGGCTCTACGGGGTGTTTGAGTCACAAAACAGTTCAAATGCTTCACTCAGGTCAATCAGATAATGTACAAGACTAAAACGTAAGTCATTTCTTCATCTATGCTTAATCTATCTCTGGTATTGAGATGCTGGACGCCCCGGACTCCTGATCGCTACCCATGATGCAAAACAAAAGAAACCCCAAAAGACATAATGATATAAAACTCTTTTCTCTTTCCCGTTCCCGATTTTCTTTATTCTTTTTTTGTTCAAGCAAGGCCAACGACGCTCTTGCATCGTCGGACAAGCTCAGACCAGAGAGCATCTCGGCTACCCTTGGTGCGCTGCACGGCATCCTTGTTCTCATGCGCGCGGCGGAGAAGGTACTTCATGCACTCGCCAGTAGTTCCCCAGACGAGGTACTTGTAGGCGGGGAGGTTCATGGTCTTGTCCAGCTGGTTGGCCTCGACGAGTTCGCAACTAACCTCGTCAGCCATGCCCTGAAGCTGGGCAAACGCAATGTCGGACTTGGCGCGGCCAGCCTCCATAATGGCACGGCTCTTGCGGACGGACTCGGCGTTGTGAGAGGCAACGACCAGGCTGGCAACGGGGTAAACACCAGAACCCTTGACGTCAGCGTTCCATTCGCGGGTGAGGACACTGGCAGACAGAGAATCGAAGCAGGCGTCGGTGTCCTCCTTGGTATCGTGGAAGAGCTCGCGGGGGTCGGAGTTGAGGTAGGCACCACGGACAAGCTTGACACCGAGAGCGAAGCCCTCTTCCTGAGCGAGCTTGAGGTGGGCGGAGAGAACCTCGGGACACTTCTTCTTGTAGGCTTGGTAAGTACCAAAGACGACAGCCTCGCCGAGACCCTTGTTGTACTTGCGGATAAACTCTAGAGTCCAGTCATCGATACCATCCTGGAGCATGTCCTGCTCGGCGTCGAAAAGAAGACGGACACCTCGCTCGTGGGCAAGCTGGCAGATGGAGTCGATGGCCTTGTACATGGAGGGGCTGGGAGGCATACGCTCCTTGAGCTGGTGGAGGGCGATGCTGCCGGCGCCAGTGAACTTGAGGGCGACAAAGTCACCAGGCTCAGCAAGTCGGACGGTCTCAAGAGTGCCTCGGGCCCAGGGAAGAATCTCGTTCTGGATAGCCTCTTCGGTCTCGATGGCGGCGTTCTTGAGATCGGCACCCTCATCCTTTGTGAGGACAACCTCCTTGGCGTAGTTGAGAATAACACCGTTGAAACCAATATTCTTGAGTCCGTCGATAGTCTTTTTAATCTCGGGTGACTTTTCGCCAGCACAGAATTGAGCGTAAAAGGTCTTCTTCAAGAAAAATCGCAAAAGAGGGTTCTTGTCGGGGTTGAGGATGGGGTTGGAGGTGTTGGCCAGGATTCCCATGACGTGCAGAGAAGGAGGCAGGAGGAGAGGCGAGGAAGAGACGGTCATGGTGGCCAGAGATCGCAGGATCATAATCAGAGGCAGGACGGAGAGAGGAGCCTTGCTGGGAGCGGAAGGAAGAGGGTCGCGGATCTGGCGCTGCTCGACGATTGTGTTGGTTCGTCGCTCAGAAGAATGGATGTAACGGCGGGCAGTGAGGCATGGTCGGAGAGTGTTGATGGTGATGGCGCTGGAAGATGCTGTCGCCCAGCGAAGGGGCTGGGCAGTCCCTCGCCGAAGGGCCGAGCTCATTATATGAGATGTGGTGGTGGTTTTTGGAAAGGTCGTGATGAAGAGGTGAAGCTGGATCGGTATGGAGGGATCCAGGCAGGTGTGTATTTTTACGAGAGTTGGAGGCGGTTGATGCGTGGAAGATAAGTTAATTCTATCTGGTTGTGTTTGGGTAAAGAACAACGGGTGGCAGAGAGCTTAATATATCTCTATCTGTTGGTCTGGCAGTGACACTAGACTGTCGGTTGACTGCGGTGCCTGGATCTGTCTAGCACTGACCTAAACTCCCCAGGGGCGTGTGATGGAGGTGGCGCTATCGTGAGCTTCCCCATTCCAAAACCTAGACAATCTTTTTTTTCTCGCCATTACTAGTCATGATTTGATAGTCGGGCATATTTACGCTACGCATTAAATGAACCCCCTTGATTCTTCTCCGCAAAGGCCGAGCGAGCCCGGACCCCGTGACATCAAGAACCAGGGAATCTGCCAGGTAAGTAAAGACAAGGCGAAAGAAGAAAAAGCCCCAGATTACCGGGACCTTAACAACAATCCTTGACGATGCGATGGCGACGGAGCTTATCAGCCGTCACGTGGCCGTTTTTGCTGGCTCTGGCTCTACCGCCAAACTAAAAGTGAAGCTAGTCTTGCATCACCAGCAGAAAAGAAAACCGAATGTAGCCGTTGAGGGGCGTGGGGGAGTGGCATAGATGACCATCAACACATGATTGGTCAGGACCAGAGATTAGGGAAGCTGGGGAAAACAACGACGCTGAAATGTTTCTTTTGATGCCGCAACAGGCCGCGATCCCAGCAAATTACGTGTTATGTAATTGGGTGAACAACAGCACAGAGCATTGTGGGGAAACCTTGGAGATGCATCACAAGCATTCTCTTGACTGTTTAGGGATTGGCATTTTGGGGGTCACAGATGGTTTGTGCTTTTTGAGATGAGACAATGAGAAAGGGTCTTGTGACTTTTATGACGATTGTTAATCTGGGGTTGGTCAATTCAAGTCACTATTACGCAAGGGGTAGAAACGTTGATGCTGTCACTGTTAATGTCAACGTCAACGTGTCTATCGTTGCAATCGGTAGATAAGCCTGATATGCCGAGATAAACATAAACATGACGAATGGGGCTCTGCTACCATATCGCAACCCGTCTATCTCGTGTCCTGCTGCATGCAGTGAGTGCCTTGGAACAGTCTAGTACCAAAAGAAAAATGTTCCATCTCGCTAGAAGCTTTGTTGTTATCGATCATGGTCTCCATAAAAGACCGAGCAAAGCCGCTCTCCCCCTCTCTGGGGCTGGTTCACGGGAGAGGCGTCCCCCTAGAGAGAAAAAACTCGGACTGCCCCGATAACGAAAGGACGCTACTAAAAATTCCTGGTGATCTCTGCGCCTAAAGCATCCCCTGTTTGAGTCAATGCGGATATGAAGCATTTATTGTTTCCAGTCGTGATATTAATATCTACAGTGATTGTATTGTACAAGATAGTAACAGTCACTCACAACGCTGTGTGAGCATCGTCTTTAATATCCTTTGATCCACGACGTCGTAGAAACTCGACATATCCGATCGGTCTGCCTCGGGCTAAGCCAACGAGGTCTTGAATCCCACCATACGCGAGACCAAACATGAGCCCGTATCGCGCGGTCCGGGCGGCGGTTGTTAATGACAGGCGATCTAGATTGCACACGCCGATGTTCGGCGCTTGTTAGCCCATATTGATCTCTCATTCGGGGTTCCACTTGTCGGTTCTGATCTTGGATGCATGCTTGCAATATCTACCCGTCGCTTTCCATCTCTGCTGCGTGCCATGCCTAGCGTGGGAATTCCCCGTATGGGGTTTTTGCGCAATTGCCATCCTCTTAGTCAATGCATGCAGCCGAGGTATCTGTAGAAACGGGTGACAAGACAAAAAGGGGAAAAAAACGTAACTTACGCCAGAGAGAAAACGCGCCAGCTACTGTAAGCGTGGCTATCGTAGTAGAAAACATGTCGCTGGCCCCGCGATAACGGTCAACCGTGCTCTCGAGAGACAAGGCCATCAAGCTCCAGAACCCCGTCTTGAACCCCATGCGAAAGCCCTCACGGATTCCGCCCTGCATGGCGTGGTAGTTCTTGCTCTTGTGGTAAAAATACCACCCTGTCGTCGTGTCGGGCATCTTGTGGGCGTGCTCGGCCCGGAACCGCAACTGCGCCATCTGACCACCCTGCGTCGCACCGAGCGAGAATCCCACGACGGCTGACGAGATTGTGCCCAGCATCAGCCGCGTGGGTGTCGCGACGGACAGGCGGGGGAAGACATCGTGCGGGAAGTCAATGTCAGATGGTGGTGAGGGTATCGCGGGGGCGCCAGATGGTGTGAAACCGGGCCGGGATGACGGAGTAGCAGCCATGGTGTATTTGTTGCAGTGCAATTGGATGTCTTTTTGAACTGTTTTCTTTCTCACTCGTAATTAACGTGAGGCTCTGCGGTGCCTAGCCTTGTTTCTGCACGGCTGATTCTCAGTTGTGGATCTATCTCTGTTCGGCGGTGATTGCGGAGAACGACAAGGTCCGGAGTTTACAATCCCGGCGGTGTTGGCGGGTTTTCTTTATTTTTTCCTTGGTGTTGTTTGCGAGGGAAAAAAAGAGAGGTTGCCTTCGCTTGCGCTTGTTGTCGGTAATTGAGCCAAGAGTAAAGAGGGGCTGAGTCTGGTCTGGACTGACTGGACTTTGATAACCAGCAAAGGCCCGATGACTCTTTTTTTCTTGTCTGATAGATTTGAATAGGTAATATGAATTGAATTGATGGATGCTGTTACGAACTGATGGTCTTGTCATGATGGACAGTGCGTTTGTGCATTAGTACGGTTTTATGCACGGCTTTTACTTTACACACACTGACAGTTTTGGTCCATTAATGGTGTCCAGGGTAATGGTGAGTTTGAGGACTGACGACTTTTCTAGAAGACATGTTACCAAATTTGTCTTTGGATTGAGTCTTACTGTCAGCCTGGTACCTGGCTATCAGATGTCAACGAGTCATCCATTCTGACAAAAGTGACGTATCAATAATGTGGTCGTTATCAACATTGATGCTTACACCCTATTATCCAGATCCAAGATTAATGCCCAGTCTACAACCATAATCTAACGTTACCTGGTTCAAGACAAAGAATCTGACCGCTACCAAACTTCATATATTTGCGGATCCGATGATGCATCTAGATGCTTTTGCATATGCTAATGACTGCTCAAGAATGATCGTAGTTAGGTATCGACAAAGACATCGCTCACCCAAAGAATCACTCTACGCGGACACACGTGATGTCGTGTCAGACAAAGCCGCGATTAGCCCCGCCGAATTCAATACCTGCCCCTCGTGTCGAACAAGAGTTTAGAAGGCGACTCGTTGAACTCTGACGTCTTCCCCAAACCGTGCACTCTCAAGATCGACAAGATGGTAAGATTCTAACCGCCTTATTGACCGCCAAAACTAATAAAATGTAGACTGATCTCGATGACGCACACATCTCTGTGCGCTTCAAGCACGGCATCCATACTATCTACCTCTTTATCGACGCCCTCGCACCATTCTCCAACGTCACCGCCGAGCTTATCAGCGTCATAAGCGAGCGATACCCTGAGGGTCTTACGACGTCCATCTCACCTCCCAAGAACACTCCTGTCGACGAGGACTCTATTATCGTGTATGGCGCATTGAAGATTCCGGGTGATCTCTCGTCGGGATGGGTCAAGCTCAAGACGGGGGACGGAGAGAGCACGCCTACCAAATTGGGGCTGAAGCAAAACAGCTTGCTTGTGTTTGCTGTGGCGAAGCATGAGAAGGATGATCCCGAGTTTGAGGTGGAGTGGCCGCAAGAGGAAGAAGAGATTTACGAGGAAGGGTGGAGTTGAAGTTTGTACGTTCCATCATCGACTGATCACGTCTGGTGATTTTGGCGTTGTATGTTGGTGCTTACCTACGTCCACAATGGTCTAGGTTATGCCTACAAACTCCTCACGAGGAACACGTCAAAACAGGACAGTCGAAACCCGAACAAGCGACATACTCTTTAAAAAATCTTGATACAACACGAGTCAAAGTAGATACCCAATTGAACACTTTACAGACAAGCAAGGATGCAGTGTAAATCTTGAATCAGGGTAGCATCAATCGATGGAGGGATCACACATTGTAGTTAACAAACACAACGCTCAACGTCCAACTTCCAACGGTTTCTGCAATTAATTAGGACGCGATAATAACAAGTCTTTACAAAATAATGACTTCTAATTTTGAAACCAATGATATCCCCTTCAAACGAATGCTGTCCCTACTCCCTAAAAAGGGGTCTCTGCATGACTAAGCCATTTTTGTCTTCACGTGTCGTTAATCCGCATTCCAGGGGTATCACCACCATCTTCTTTTCTCGCCAACTATTGCGCTGCTCTCGTCAACACTCCCGTTGGCCAATTTCTGTACAAAACAGCCCCAAAGTGGCTCGCGCATGAGGTCGGCTACATGAACGTCGTGGCTTTTCTCCGCCATGGCCTGCGCCTTTTGGTGCCGCTCTCGGTAGCTTTCACTCTCTACCTCTACCTCTTCCCCGTCATCCAAGGATGCGCATTCCCCGTCGAGTCGCGCGATAGCCACGAGGCTTATTCCCTTACAAAAAAGTTCCACTGGCCTTCGACGCCGACGGCCGACGATAATGCGAAGCTTGCGCCTTTTCGACTGCTTGCCCTGGGCGATCCCCAGTTAGAAGGCGATACATCGATTATTACAAACTACTTGGGCACGTTTCCACATATCAAGTCTGCCTACAAGAAAGTGACTTTTCAGACGAGCCATTGGTGCTTTCGTGAGAGAGTTAGACAGATTATCCATGATATTGTTGATGTTTTCATGGAGGATCTTCCTTACTGGCTCATGTCGCAGCGCAAACGTGTTGATCTATGGGGCAACGACTTTTATCTGGCGCATATTTATCGTCAGGTAAACTGGTGGACCAATCCTACCCACGTCTCAGTGCTGGGCGACCTTGTCGGTAGTCAATGGATCGACGACAAGGAGTTTGAGAAGCGAGGCCAACGGTTCTGGAACCGTGTGTTTAAAGGAACAGAGAGACTTTCGGACGAATTGGCGAAATACCCGAGTACCAATCACACAATATCTGGAGTTTTGGATGGTAGCGAGGAACAGAAAGCTTGGAAGAAGAGAATGCTCAACGTGGCAGGAAACCACGATATTGGATACGCTGGAGACCTGACAGAGGAGCGATTGGAACGCTTTGAACGGGTTTTTGGAAAGACCAACTATGAGCTTCGTTTTGAGCTGCCCATTACAGATCCTGAGACGAGAGCTACTCTGTACTCGGACGAAAACCCCGATTCTACAAAAGTGATGCCTCAGCTGCGCATCATTGGTGTCAACGATATGAACCTCGATACACCGGCCAAGTCTATCCCTCTTCAGGATGCTACATATGGCTTTATCAACGATGTCATCGGGACTTCAGGTGCAGTGCAGTACAAGGGAGAGTTTACGCTGATCCTCACGCATATTCCTATGTACAAGCCCGAGGGTATCTGCGTTGACGCACCGCTCTTTGACTTTCACACTACTGCCGACGGCGGGGGTCTAAAGGAGCAGAACCAGCTCAGTGTTGATGCCACCCGGGGTTTCTTGGAGGGCATGTGGGGTATGAGCGCAAAGAGCAATGCTCCTGGCAAAGGTTATGGTCGTCCTGGTCTGATGCTTAATGGTCATGACCACGCAGGTTGCGACACGTACCACTACATCAACCAAACAAACGGAACAGACCCTTCGCAGCGATCATGGCAAGTAGCTAGTTGGTCCGACGCCCAAGCGCAGCAAATCCCAGGAAGCGAGGGTATTCCTGGCCGACGCGAGATCACGGTACGCAGCATGATGGGCGACTTTGGTGGGAATGCTGGTCTGTTGAGTCTATGGTTTGACCAAGAAACCTGGGAGTGGAAGTTCGAGTACGCCACGTGCCCCCTTGGAAATCAGGTCTTTTGGTGGTTCACACATATCTGGGATGTATGCGTGATGGTCTGGGTGGTGCTGTACGCCGTACTTTCGAATCTTGAGACTCGTGGTGTTGACGTTGATGGTTGCGCTGCGAGAACGTGGGACTATGTGCTTCGGAGACGAGAGAAGAAACCTATTGCGAAGAAGTAACTAGGGATAGATAGAGGTGTTTTTGATGTGATTTCTGAATAGACGATAAGCGTTTCTTGTTTCGATTTGCGTATTCAGTTTAGTCTCGCTTGGGATTGCCGTCGGTGAATTGCGTGGTTGAACATGGCCGAGACATTTCGATGATGGAGACCAATCGCATCATGGATGGTGTTTAGTAGGCATCGCGAATGATGTGAGGTAAAAAAGATGTCTTGTAATCGAATCTGGTGTTCGATTTGAGACCTTGATGAGGTGGCATTGTTGATCTGTGATGGTAACGGTGTTGCACAAAGATTAGGGCCGCGAGGGCGTGGTTGTACCGATGTTTGCTGGTGCGGGAGGAGAGATGATGTGCTGGTTTGATCTGCATGAAACGAGATGAAGTATCATGAAGCCTGATGATGCAAGATGATCCTAATCGTTTGGGCTCTGGTGTCGCCTTGTGACTTTGATCGCTCTTGATGTTGACTGCTGATGGTAGACACAACGCTGACCTTGGGACCGGTTCGTGTCAGCTGAAAAGCAGATTTTGAAGAAATACAAATAAAAAATATGATGTCAAAGATTGCGCGTGTTTCTCGAGGCTGGTGAGTAGTGGTGATACAGTTCCGTCGGCGTTGCCTGAAGGGTGACTACATAAACCCAGAGCCAGACGACCGGATTCATGATTGAGGATTTGTACTGGCTATAAGACGCAGAATAACTGTCATCAACAATTGTTTATACCTGACAGAAAGCATTCATTCTGACCATGTTGTCTTTACACATCACAGTACTCCTCCTCTGCGGCGTCGCTCAAGCCATCCCTCAACATGGGAGAAACCCGGTAGATGAAGCTCAGAGAGAAATCGCAATACAACCAAGATACTTTGAACCCATCAGCGAAAACATCGGCATACCAATCACGTCATCAACAGACTACAGAACAATGCCTCCTGGGACTTACACCGAAAGCATCTCTACAGGTTTGGTTCGGATTATCGTGGTCAACGACCCCACGGCTACAACGAATGGGAACTGTCCGGCAGAGTGTGACTGCTCGGGAATAAAAGACAAGAAAAGTCCCGAGTGAGTAATTAGAATAAGCGTCAATTCTATTTTAGTTTTATTTCATGGAGGGCGCTGATGTTTTGTTTATTATAGATACTTTCAGTGCTTGACCAACTCTCACTGTAGACCGTGTAGACAACCTGCAATCACATCTTTAGCCAAACCGACTGCTACGTGTCCTCCTGGATGCGATTGCTCAAAGTTTAAAGATAAACAGAGTGAAGAGTATGTCTTTTTTTTGTCGTGTCTAGACTTTTGGAGATAAATTACTTATACGTCTTTAGGTACTTTCAGTGTTTGACCAATGCCAACTGCCGAAGCTGTCGCGTTGGAGGAGCATCTTTGATCTAATGAATGAATGCACAGGCAATCTAATCAATTGGGGGAGATAACGTTGTGTGTGGTATTGTGTTTAGGCCGTTACTGAGCTATGGGTGTAGTGACTATGATAGAAAAATAAAAATCATGCATTCTTTATTATGCGCAAGCGCTTTGTTTGTTGGAAGAAGGGGGGAGAGAAATGCAGGGGTTGGTGGTTGATTAACAGCAGCAGTCGAGGCACTCAAGACAACATTCGCAGGTCTCTCCGCAGACCCAACAACAACAGAGCGTGGCGATACATGTGTAGAAGCAGCCGTGGCTCTTTTCTTCTTGAGGTGGTGGCGCTTGCTGGTATTGCATCTGGTATTTGTTAGTGACGATGTTGGATGGACATGGACTGTTGTTGGGTGTCCAAACTTACAGGCTGTGGGGGAGGGTAGCCCTGGCCAGGAGGAGGGTAACCTTGAGGGGGATATCCACCCTGTTGAGGGTAGTAACTGAACAATGTTAGTTAGAATATTCTTCTATTATTGTGACTCTTGTTAGCTTACCCTTGGTTGGGATCGTATGGTGCAGACATTTTGGTAGAGAGGTGTGTGTAAATGTTGGGGTCAAGTTTGGGGGGAGAGGGAAAGAAAGATGGGAAAGTACAAGTTAGATATAATGAAATGGCTCCCAAAGACTGCAGGGGTTAGGGGGGGCTCAGACAATCAATCACTGTAGAAAGAAAAACAAAAAGAGTCTGTTCCTCTTATGATTGTGTCTCTTTTCTTGGCGGCTCCTTGACTGTTACTGTTACCTTGGCGTAATAACGCGGAAACCCCGTGAGCAGAGGCCGAGTTAACCGTAGTCTTGGCATGGACTTGTTAGTTATTCACTGTCAGGCGCTGTCAGCTTCACTTGTTTGAGCTTAATCCCGTTAGTTTTACTCACTAGACATGGCTTGACAGGGTCATCCCGTTTTTACGAGTCGACAAATGGTATCTCTCCAAAAAAGCATAATTAATCTTTTTGGCATTAGATTGTACCGTATGTATCTACTCCGTAAATTACAGTGAATTCTCAGGGTCTTGGAACAACTCCACTGAATTATCGGTGCAGGGATAAACAGAGAGGCTGTGTCTTGGCAATTGCGCGTCCTTTGTAGGCTGTGTAGCTACTCCTGCATAAAAGGGTCTGCTTGGCATTAGTTACTGAACAAGTCACTGACTGTTTACATATATACAGCACAACTCTCTTGGCTTAATTTACACGTGTCGTGTCGTGTCTCTTAATTCTCTTATCCTCCACTGCCACTATGTATTTAATTGCGATTAACATTTGTCTCTCATCCACCGTCGTATCCGTCCAAACCCTGCTCGAGGTCTACGCGCGTGGTTACCGCCATAGATCAACATAAACGAATGAGCCACCCAACGCGTGTGTGTACAATTATTCGACATGTCCATCTTTATGAAAGAATAAATCATCGAGTCAAAATATCGGATCCTTTTTGATCAGCCAGTATCGTTAAAAAAGACCAAGACCACGGATATAGTACCCATGGCAACGGGTTCGTTCACAACTGGGATCTGAAAGCTGAGATACAAAGACTGGCGTCAACCTGATGAGAACGAATCCTGGTTATTCCCGAGATGAAGCCAATATCCGGGATTGATTCAAATTCTCGACTGTTTGTGACTCCGACGCGACATGACCTCCTTCAACGTCCATTAAACGCTTCAACATGATATTTACGGTGAAGATGCTTATAGTAAGACGATGCAACATGGCATATTAGACTCTGACACCAGTGCCTCCTTCGGTCTAGTATCATGCGTGTTCACCGACAACAGACAACTCGCTGTGTTCCGGTGTTGTTAATTCCCGGAGCGACCATCTATCCAAGCACCACTTCAGATGAAATATCCCCAATTGAGATATCGACAACGCATTTGGAATATACCCTTTAATGCCCAGTTGCATTAGAGGAGTATAAATGCCACAGATATAGCTTTGAAGCAAAGACGAGGTTTCACATTCGTCTCGTTGGACTCATCTGATGTCTATGGACAAGGAATTGACTTTTCTCAAGTGAAACTCAATTACCACGTCTGAGACCTGATGCCGTCAGTCGACTCTTTGTTCGGGGGTCAGTCATCATACCCACTACAAGTAGACATAGATTGCTTTGCAGGTTATCGAACAATTTGATATATAAAAAGGCTTGGGTATGAATTTGATATAGCTATATAAATCTGGCTTTTACATAGAATCTCCCCAAGTACATGACCCCAGCCTCCATAGTCTAACTGACAACCAAGTAATAGTATGGCCTGTTTATAAGGTATTGTCATATCAGAAACATCCAGTCCAAGTTGAAATATATTTTCAAGTCTGCTTCTTGGAAATAGACCTGTTCAACTTTGCCCTCTGAGCCAGCATATGTCCAAAAAGGATATAAAACGCAGGAACATAAATAGCCAATCCAAACCACAGCAAATACTGATACATTGGGTTTCGTGCCTGAGAAGGTACAATAACCTCGTAAACAAGCTTCATCTCCGAAAGAATACCAATAGGATAAAGCACTATAAACATGTTGTATCTGCACATTTGTCAGTTTCACTCTTTTTTTTGTTTGCATATGCTTTCATATACCTCAACCATGTTAAAAAAGCTGGTACAGATCCCGTTCCTGTCTGAAGCGTGAAATACAAATATCGTACCGCATCAGCTGCGTTCCAAGCCATGAGCATAAAACTGTACGCATCCTCTCGAAAACCAACTTGGGGGTAGTTTCTCGTAATAGCCCAGATAATAGTATTGCGTCCCGCGACTTGCAACGCTGTCGTAGCTGGTGCCGCACGAACAAGACCTGCCACCGCGTGAAGAATTTCCATCACTGTAAACGTCTCTGTCCATCGCGCTGTGACGTTGAGTTCATCCCAGACAGCACCGTTTCCTTGCTGTGTCCATAGGTACGTTGTTCGAATGAAAAGAGCGATGCGGACAAGGGCGAAGAGGGTGTTGTAGATGAAGAGATAACCTGAAGCCTTTTGAGGCTTTGCTGTGGTGGTCGCCATATTTGCTGTTTGTTGTGTAAGAATCAAGATTTGACAGCTCAGCTTCATCAGTTTGAAATTTTGAGTTATAGTAAGACAACGCTAGATCAACTAGAGCTAATGTGGTATTGCCGAGCATGGTCGCTGTACAACTTCCCAAGAGAGATGTTGGGCCGCTACTTGGATGGACCTAATAACGGGGCGAGATTGGTTCAGAATGTCAAGATGATTGGATAATTATACGAACAATATTAAAAAAAGTAGATAATTCAATATCTAAACAGCCTCTTGATGCAATTCTATACAAAGATACCCCCAGATGATAGATAGATAGCATTACAGATGACTTCTCTCGGACAAAGTAGATCGAACAACCATGGCGGCACGAGTTCCCTCTTCAATAGCACCATCGATAAAGCTACGCCATCCCAGAGCCCAGTCAGAGCATGCAAAAATGATGTTTCCTTGACTGGCTCTCATGTCAGGTAGATGATCAGTCAAAAGACCAGGTCGTGAAAAGAACCATGCACCCTTTGCAAATTCGTCTTTGGACCAGTTATGAAAGACCTAAACACTGTTAGCCATGACTCCCCCACTTCATGTCATGTTCAACTTACCAAACGCTCAATCTTCATTGGAGTAAAACCTTGGAAAGCATCCAGCGTAGTCTGAATATTTTCTTCGGGGTGGAAATGATTGCTCTGTCCTCCAAAAGCAACAATGTGCGTGTTTCCTGCTGGTGTAGTTCCGTCACCAAAACCGTATGACAGTTTATTATGAGGATAGCTGATGCTAGTCATAGATCGCAGATCCTTATCCGAGACTTCAGCGTGGACCTTGATACATTGGTTGACATGTCCAATATCAGCAGCAGCCTTTTTACCCGGAGCCAGAGGCGGATCAAACTTCACATCGTTGAGAACGTTGAGAGGAATCGCACTAATCATCTTGCGTGCCCGGAACGTCTGTCCGCTTCGAGAAGTAACTTCAACACCAGCGGGGCTGTTCTTGATAGAAGCAACAGGTGTGCTGAAAGAGTAGGTCAAGTTTCCAGTTGCGAGGGCTTCTTTGAAGAAATTAATGGCAAAGCTGGATTGGCCACCTTTGAACTTGTACTTGACGAGATACTCTATGCAGCCTTGGTAAGAGTATCCGCTCATGGCCCACCAGTGCAAGAACTCGTAGAAGCTGGTTGTTTCGAGAGTGCCGCCGCTGCAGAGAAGAACGAATGCTTCTAGGCCGATGCGTTCGTTGTATGTTAGGTCGCTCTTTATCTCGGCGATGCGGTCTGCGATGGACATGCGGTCGTACTTTGCTGCCACTGCGTCAAGTTTGCTTGCGTGAGGGAAGATGATGGCTTCACGTCCGTCTTGACCGTCTACGTTGACTAGCTTTTTGAGACCACTCTGCATTATTTGGTCCTGGTCTCTTGTTAGTTTTTTGATGTGCTTATATATGCTTGTGTCAGTCAGTAACTAACCTCTTCCTCGTGAGTAAACTTTTGAGTTCCCTCGGGTGTGACGAGAAGATATTTATTGATTCCTCGAGTGAAATCATACGAGACTTCAAGTTCACTCTGCATGTTGTATCTTTGGAGTTCTCGCCAGACGTGAGCTTGACCCCAGTACACCCACGTACCGCCCATTTCGTATGGGTAGCCATCTATGTTTGATGACCAAGAACGACCACCGATGCGATCACGAGCTTCGATGAGCAACACTTTGAGACCTGTACTCGATCAGCCTTTTGATATTTTTGTTGGGGAAGATGAGACGTACCTGCAAGAGCTGCGTCTCTGGCTGCAGTCAAGCCGCAGTATCCTGCTCCAACGACAATTACATCATATTTTGTGTTGCTGCCTTTGAGATTTGTAGGAGGACTGATGGCACCGATGCATGGAACGCCGGGCTTGAGGCCTTGAGCCTCTGTCCATGAGTAGCCGTCCTTTGATGACATTGTGTAGATGATGGTAAGGAATGTAACGAGAATAACGCGAGTACTCAAACAGTGAAGACGATGAGAGACAAGAGTAGTTGATGAAATATATCAAGGACGGCAACTCTTTTATCCTCGGTCCGGGTTCCATATCTTGCCTCCTAATGATAATAATCAATACCATCGTATGTCAATCAACCGACACAAAATTACCCAAAAAGGAAATTGTACGAGAAATCGAGTTATCGTTTACCCCAGCCTCGAAGTGAAAATCTTAGATAACAGCTATCTCCCCAGATCTTACTGTAATAGGCAATTTTGCGAGAAATGAACAGGCCATGTCGCATCTAGATCGCTTCCCCGCAATCCACTAGCAAGGAATAGTGACTCTCTTGCTATCTTGACTCGTCTTGCCACTTGACGTTTTTGGGGTGTTGAAGACGCTAGATCTCGGTACCCAATCATCCTCGTCATAACTTCTCGCAATATTTCCTTTTACGGTATATTCAGTGGATCATTCTCAAAAACCTGGGGTAGAGATGCGCTTATCAAGATAGAGTCTTGTTGTTGTATCGGTAACCCGGCAGTTTGAGATAGAAGATATGTCATTGGAAGGGGGAAGACGTAGATTTGGAAAGTTGATGATTGTCGTGCTGAAATCTTGGCTTATCGCTGTACGACGCTTGCACACAGACTAAAGACCACCTCGTTCCGTGTGACCTAAACCTAAGAAACAAGACTATATATGAATCAACCCCTTTCTCCTCAAGAATTTACATCTCAGTGAGAAGACAAAACAACGTAAACCGACAAGATGACTTCCCATACGCAAGAAGGCGTGCTACAGCAGCGTCTTTCAACACTGACAATGGTTGCCATGGCGTTTGCAATCCTCAAGTTAGTTTGTTTCTTTTCAACTGTACCGGCATTTGACTGACTGACTGACCCCGCAGTACGTGGATTGCTCTCGCTGGTGTTATGGCGTATATTCTTCCTTCTGGTGGTGCAGTTTCTTTTATTTATGGATTCTTGGTTTGTGTCTTTTGCAATTTATGTCTTGCTGCTAGTTTGGGAGAACTTGCTGCCCTGTGGCCTACAGCTGGTAAGAAAATCCTCTGCAGAAACGAGAATGGATTTGACTGACATTGGAACAGGAGGACAGTATCATTTCATGTACGCTTTGTGTACGACTCGATGGAAACGATCCATGGTATGACCCATTGTTTGTATCTTTGATCGATGTTAACGTATAACAGAGTTTCTTTGTTGGATGGACTAATATCGCTGGTTGGTTGACTGTCGTGACAACTCAGGCCTTCTTCGCTGGTATGTTCTTTTCTTGTAGTTATTATTAATACTAACATCCACAGCCCAATTGATATCCGCCGCCGCCGTCGTCGCCTCCAACAACGCCTACGAAGCCACAGCCTGGAAAACATATCTCTTCTTCGTCGCAATCCTCACCTTCGGAACGGTCGGTAATATCTGGGGAAACAGAATCTTGGGTCATTGGAACGATGGTGCTTGTAAGTGTCACCCTGCACACAGATAAAACACATCTAACAAGTGATGCAGTGCATTGGTCCATCTTGTCCGTTGTCATCACCAGCATCATTCTTCTGTCCATGTCTGAAAAGACAGATGCCAAACAAGTCTTTGCAGAATTTAACAACGAGACTGGTTGGTCTGATGGTGTTGCTTGGATCCTTGGCTTGTTGCAATCTGCCCTTTCTCTCATTGGGTTTGATGTCGTGTTGCATCTTACAGAGGAGATGCCTAATCCTTCGAGGGATGCACCAAGAGCTATGCTGCTGGCTATTGTTATCGGTGGTGTCACGTAAGTCTTTTTCTTCACCTCAACCATCAGTCATTAACTGTTTAGTGGATTCGTCTTTATCATCGTCATCCTCTTCTGCCTCACCGACCCTGCAACAGTCCTCGCAAGTTCTACTGGTATGCCCATAGTGGAAATGTTCCTCCAAAGCACCAAATCCCGCGCTGCCGCAACAATTCTCGCTTTGATGTTGAGCGTCTGCTTCATCAACGGTACATCAGCAAGTATTACCAGCGCCAGTCGTCTTCTTTACTCCATGGCTCGTGACAAGGGTATTGTCTGTCACAGATTCTTTGCCCACCTCCAACCCAAGCTCGATGTCCCTGTCCGCACAATCATGCTTTGTTACATCTTCAATCTTCTCTTTGGACTTCTATACTTGGGTCCTGCAGTGGCTTTCAGTTCATACGTTGCGTCTTGTACCATTTTCCTCAACGTTTCCTATGCTTGCCCTGTTATCGCGTTGCTTGTCAGGGGTAGAAGACTACTTGCAGACTACCAAACAAACAAGACACCCGCAAAGATGGGCTTGAGAGTTGGTGCAGTTGTCAATGGCATTGCTGCTGTGTTTGTTGTCGTCACTTCTATCGTAAGTTTACATACATGCTCGGGTTGTTTGACAATGCTAATTGGTTAGTTCTTTTGCTTCCCCTCTGGTATGCCAGTGAATGCCAATACCATGAGTAAGTGTTGTTTCTACCGCCAGCCAAGAAGATAACTAATTTGTGATAGACTACGTTTCCCCTGTTGTTGGTGGCTTTTACTTGTTACTTGCAGTGTACTGGTTTACTGGTGGAAAGGACTTTCAAGGTCCGGTAAGTTTACTCAACATATTGCTTCCTATCGATCACGTTCTGACTTGAGTTTATAGAATTTCGATGCCATAATCGGCCAACCTTTTCAGGACACAGGATCAGACCTGATGGAAACACTACCGGGGAAGCTTCAAACCCCGACAAAGGTCTAAATTGGGCTACTCTGTGATGCGATATTTACCTTTCTTATCTGGATATAATTGTTCATTTATCCTTTTGTCTTTTGTTCCAGGCCATTGTCATGTATAGCTAGGTGGTAAAATACTTCTGAATATAGTATTCAATGGGAACAAATGCTATTCAATGCTTTGATGAGTAGCCAATATTCTCCGATCTCTAGAAATAACTCTAATACACATAATGAATGAGATAAGTGCAGACTATTGCATTTAATATCCCTGAGGACTGTACTCTATATAGTTGTCTTTGAATCGCTCAATATATACAAAGATGGTACCTTCGTTAAAACTACTGATACTTGTAATTATAAGAGATTACAGTGATTATATAATATAGTAAGAGATTAAATATATAATTAAATTTAATTATTTATAATATTAATAAAGCTTTTATTTTAGCTTTTTAATTTTATATTAAACTCTTAATTATATATATAAATTTCTTTATTTATAGATTTTAATTTAAATAGAGTTTCTTATTATTTAAAATATTTATATTTATTTTTAATAATTTAAATAAGAATTTTTAATTTTATAAATTATAATATATATTAATTTATTATATTTTAAAAAATAATTTACTTTTTTATAAAATTAATTTTATTTTTAATATAATAATATATTTTTTTTTTTTTAATATATAATTATAAGATTATTTTTACCCTTTTTAATTTTATTAAAGGTTATTTATAATACTTTATCTATTTATATAAATTAAAGAATTATATATAGTTTTTCTTAAGATAAGGTTTTTAATATAAATATAATTAATAAAGTAATTACTTAAACTTTATAATATTAATAATAAATAAAAAAAGTTTCTATTAAACTATATAAATAATAATAACTTCTTTCTCTTTTAACCTTAATTAATTATTTAAGATATTTATAATTATTATTAAAATAAAAGTTAATTAATCTTAATCCCTTATAATACCTTATTAATTACTTTTATAAGTCTTATATAATATAATACTAGCTACTATTTTTAAATTAAAACTTATTAATTATAATTACTTTCTTAATCTTAATATTAAAACTATTAAAATATCTATTAAGTCTTATAAAGATATAATAATATTAAAAGAATTATATATAAAGGCTATTAACCTTTATATAATTAAGAAAATAAATAGCCTTATTAAAATTAAATTAATAGCCTTTAGCTATAAGCTTTATTTCTTATATATAGAGAATTAAAAACTAAAAATAATACTAAAGAGTCTATATAGGCTTAAGAAAAAGCTTATTAAAAGGCTAGCTATAGGTTTATTATATATATAAAAAGAATTCCTAAATAAAATTAATATATATAATAGTAAGTATTTATATATTAACTAGTTTAAATAATTAAAAAAGCAGGTAATAATTATAATTAAGGCCTTTAAATTATAGCTAGAGGCAGTAAGTAAGGTTAATAATAATTAAGTAATAAAAAAATTAAGTTTATAAAGTTAAAGTTAATATTAATAAAGCTTAAAGCTAAAGGCTTAATATAAATTATTTAACTATATAATCTTTTAATTTTACTTTATAAGATTCTATTAATATATTATTAATTAGTTTATTAATTAAGAGTAATAATATATTATATTAAATTATTATATTTTTTATTAAATTTATTATAAATTTTTTTAAAAAATAAAAAGATTAAAAAGTTATAAAATTATTATAGGCTAAGTTTAGCAATATAAGTAAATAGAGAATACTTTAAGTATAATAGGTTTTATTACTATAGATAGGTATTATAAATAGATTAGGCTCTATTAATAAAATATAGCTTAAGGAGCTATATTTAAGATTTAATTAATAATTTAATTAAAGTTATAGTAATAATATTATTACTATATAATCTAATTTACTTATAGCTTTAAAGTAAATTAATTTAATTTTAAGCTATAATAATACCTCTTTCTTTAGTATTAAGCTCTATTAAGATAGGCTATTATAGTCTAGGCTTATTAAGATATTTTCTATAGAAATTTATTATAATTTCTATAGAATTCTTTATATAGGTAATAAGGATTTCTATTAAATCTATATATCTAGCCTATTTTATAGTATACTTTAGCCTAAGATAGCCTTTTTAGCCTTATTTATTTTATTAAGAATTTATAATATTTTTAATTTTTTACTTTTTTACTTTTTTAGCTTTTATTAATAATAATAAGTCTATATTCTAATTAGGCAGTAAATTAATAGTAATTAGCTTTAATAGGCTTATATAAAATATAGAGTATATCTTTATATTAGTAAGTAATTTTAATTAATAAGTATATAAAGAGATAACCTTATTAATCTTTAATAGGCTAATATTCTTTTAATTTAATTTCTTTTATAGCCTAAGGGTTTTAATATTCTTAGTATTTAGCTATATTAAGTCCTTTATTTAATATTATTAGGCAGATTATTTATATTAATTTACTTAGGCTTTATAATAAGCTTATATAGTAATACTTTTTAATTTTAAATATTTTAAGATATTATTTATTATTTTTATAAACTATTTTATATTTTTAATAGCTAGAATTCTTTTAATTATAATTATAAATTTAAAGCCTATTTATAGATAGAATTTATAATTTATAAAGAATAGAGATATACTAGTAATTTTAAATTTTAAGGAATTTACTATAAACTTAGCTAAAAAGAGCTATTAATTCTAGTTATTTTATAAGTATAATATATAGACTTATAAATATTATTTTAATATAGTATTTAAATATTTAATCTATTTATTAATCTTAAGGTAATAAGTAATAAATAATAATAAGCTAATTAATAGTTATTTAATAAGTTTTTATTAAAACTCTATTATAAACTAGGATTTTTAATTTAATACTATAATTTATAGAAGCCTATATAGTTTCTATACTTCTTTTAAGTAATAATAGGCTATATCTTTAGTATTATAAATTCCTTTATATATAATAATATATCTTATCTTAGTTAAGTAATAGGCTATAATTAAAATAATATTATTTCTTTTATTAGGTAATAAATATATAATAAAATCTATTAATATATATTATTAGGCTTATTTAAGGATAAATAAAGGTTTTAATATATTTTACTTTATTTCTTAAGCTAGATTAGCTTTTTAATATATATAATAGTTCTTAACCTATTATTTAATATAGGCTAATATTCTAGGCTAATAGTAATCTTAAGAAAGTAAATTATAAATATAAATATAATCTAAGTATCTTACTATAGGGTATTTATAGTAAACTTTTAGTAAAATAGTCTTAAAAGTATTATAGCTTAAAATATAGATATAGTCTTAATATAATAGTTATTTTTAAATAATCTTATACTTTATAAATATAATCTTTAAGTATTATAATATATTAATCTTAAGGGCTTATAGTATTAACTATAGGTTTTTATTAATTTAGTATTTTTTATTTAATAAATAATTAATTTCTTTTAATAGCTCTATTAAGAGTAATAGCTCTTTAAGTATTAATATAAATTAGTTTTATTATAATAAATAGTAAATATAGGCTTTCTAGACTTATAATAATAAAAATTATTAATTCTTTTTTTTTAATATTATTTAGCTTTAATATATTAAATATTTATTTTTCTCTTTAAGAAGATTTTTTAATCTCTTAATTAAGGTATTAAATTTAATTTTTTATTTCTTAAATTAATATATAATCTAGAAATTAAATTAAAATAAGAATTTAAATTAATAGGCTTATTATTAATTAAATAACTTTATTATTATAAAGTATTTTAAGTTCTTATAATTTATAATTACTTTTATTAATAAGAATATTTTCTTTAGTTTAGGTTTTTATTCTTTAAAGTAATAAATAATAGCTATAAATTCTTTATTATAAATCTTATAGTTATATTCTATAGATATATATTTCTTAGAGAAAAAGGCTATTAAGTATAGCCTTTTATTATTATTATATTATAATAGTATATTAATAGATATATAGTTAAAAATATCTATCTCTAGGATTATATTCTTTATTTAATAAAAAGGGTATAAGATTAATACTAATATAAAGGCTCCTTTTAAGTCTTAAAAAGCCTTTTTATAAGTTTTATTCTAAATAAATAGTATATTTTTCTTTATTAAATAGTTTAATAAGGCTATAAGCTTAAAGAAGTTATAAATAAACTTCTTATAAAAGTTTATAAATCTTATAAAAGCTTATATATTTATTAAATAGGTTAAGGTTTATTAGTTTTTAATAATTTTAATCTTTATAGAGTCTATTTAAATACTATTTTATCTTATAATAAGGCTTAAGAATTTAATTTTTATAATTATAAATTTATATTTAGCTAGATTTATAAATAACTTAATAGCTTTTAATTTTTTAAATATTATTTTTAATTATTTAATATATTCTTCTTAAGTCTAGCTATAAATTAAGATATTATTTAAATATATAGTATAAAATATATTTAAATATTCTTTTAATATATTATTAATATATTACTAGAAGGTTATAAAGGCTTTTATTAAGCTAAAAGGTATAATTAGTAATTTATATAATTTAAATTAAGTATAGAATATTATTAAGTATTTCTAGCTTTCTTTAATATATAGATTATTAAAGGCTAATATAATATTAATATAAGAGAAATATTTTATATTAAATAGGTTATTTAAGGATTTTTTAATTAAAAAGAATAAATAGTAGTCTTTAATAATAATATTATTTAAGGCTTAATAGTTTATATAAAAGTATAAACTATTATTAAGTTTCTTAATAAATAGTATTAAGGAGGCTATAGGTAATAAGCTTAAATAAATAAATCTTTTATATAGATTCTTATCTAGTTATTTTTATAGAACTATTAATTTATTTTAAGATATTTTATATAAAGGTTTAAATAGTAATTTTCTTTCTAAGGTTAATTTAATATAGTAGTCTTTAGATTAATATAATAATAGTTTCTTTACTTCTTTAAGTAAAAAAATATCTTAAAACTCTTAAAGTTTTTCTAATAATATAAATACCTTTAGTTTAAGCTTAAATAAATAATTTAATTACTTTAAGGTAATAATAAAGAGGCAATAATAGTCCTTTTATTATATATTTAGGCAATTTATAAAGAAACTAAGAAAATATTTTTTCCTTTTAAGGCTAATAAGATATTCCTTTTTATTTAATATATAAACTTCTTTAAAATAGTCTATAAAGCCTTAATTCTTATAGGCTTAATTAAGGTATTATAGAATTTTTAGTAATATAAACTATTAAATATAAATATATAGGCTATAAAGCCTATTTATAAATTATATTACTTTAATTAAAGTATTCTTAAAATAATAAAATAGCTAGCTAACTAGATTATATAGAAAATTATACTTTTCTATTTATAATTAATAATATAAAGTTTAATATAAATATAATAAATAACCTTCTTACTTTTAATAAATTACTTATTAAATACTTTAATTTTAAAGGTTCTCTTTAAAGGTTTAAACTTTAAATTCTAGGACTTAGCCTAGCTTTTATTAATAAATCTTTTTCTTTTTATTTTACTATTAATTATAATATAAAATAGAATTAATTCTCTTTTAGCTATATTAAGGCTAATAGGTAATATTATTAAGTTTAAATATTAATTATTTTTATTTTTAATTAAGATTTTATAAATAGAGATAGTAAATAGTTTAATCTTTAGTATAGTAAATATAAGGAAAAAAGCTTAATATTAACTTAAGATAGGCTTACTTTATTTTCTTAATATTTTTAAAAATATTTAAATTAATAAGAATTAATATAATTAAATATAAGTAAATATAAAGATAAAGGCTAGTTAATATAATTAAGGCTATAAGTAAAAGTAATTTAATAAAGCCTAATTAAATATATATTAAGTTTAAAATAATTATAAAAATAATAGTTAATTAAATTATAATAAAAGTATTAATTATTTTCTTATTATTAATTAAAGTAATTATAATAATATTAATTACTAAGGTCTATAAATTCTCTAGCTAGTTAATAGTTTTTAAGGGGGCTTTTCTTTTTATAAAGTAATAAAGATTTCTTTTAAAGTATTTAAAGGTATTCTTTTAATAATATATTTATTTTTTATAATATAGGCTATAGTTTTACTATAAAGTAATATTATTAGTTTTTTAATTTTTATAGGAAAATAGCTAAATTATAATATTTATAGCTAAATAATAAATTATATATAAGTATTCTATATAGTTCTTAAGAGATAGTTTATTTTAATAAGGTAAAAAAGGCTTTTTTTAATATTTTTCTTTTTAATATAAGGTATTAAAATTTAATAAAAAAAGTATTAAAATCTTTATAAATCTAGTAAAAATAGAATAATTTAATATAAGTATTATTAATCTAGTTTAAGTCTTTAAAAGTATATTTTAATAAATTAATAATATTTTAATAGTTAAGGAGTTAGTATTTATTAGCTTTAATATATAATAAGACTTATATATAAGTATATCCCTTAAGATAGCTAGTTATATAGGATATTTAATTAAGATATATTAAGAATTAATTATAATTAGCTTTTAGTTTTAAGTATATCTAGGAAATAAAATAATATAAATTACTTTATTTACTTTTAAATTTATTAAAATTAAGTAATTATTTAATAAAACTAATTAATTTAATAAATTAAAAAGAAAGTAAAGAAGTTATTTTTATAAAAATTACTATATAAAGCTTAGTAAAAGTATTAATTTTAAAGGGTTTATAGATAATAAATATAATAGATTAAATAATATTAAAGATATAATATTTAATAAAATAGGCCTTAAAGATATTATTATTTTTTCTTTTTAAGGCTTTCTTATATTATTACTTAATATACTTAAGCTAAACTTAAGTAAAATTATATTTAATAGTAATTTATTATAAGGATTATTTAAGTCTTTAATATTTATTTTTTATATTCTAAGTCTTATTCTTTAGCTAGAATATATAATTTTAAGTATTTTTAATATAAATATAAATATTCTAAAAATATTTAAATTAATTATTTAAATATTCTAAGGTATAATTATAAAATAATTTAATACTATTTAATAAAAAAAGTAAAAATAAATAAGTAAATATTATATTTAGTATTTAATAATTAAGAGCTATATAGTATTATAAGCTAAGTCTAGTAATATAAGTAAATAAGGAATACTTTAAGTATAATAGGTTTTATTATTATAGATAGGCACTATAAGCAGGTTAGGCTCTATTAATAAAATATAGCTTAAGGAGTTATATTTAAGATCTAATTAGTAATTTAATTAAGGTTATAGTAATAATATTATTACTATATAATTTAATCTACTTATAGCTCTAGGGTAAGTTAGTTTAACTTTAAGCTATAATAAAAATTTTATAATTAAATATAATTAATATTATATTATTTTTAATTAATAGTAATTATTTTATAAAGATATATTTTAGCCTTTTTATTATAAAGGTATATAGACCTTAGAATTAAATTAAGATTATATATAAGGCTTTAATAATTTAACTATAAATATATTAAAAATACTATATATATTATTTAGCTATTAAGCTATTATTTTTTAATTAAATTATAAAATAATATATAATTAATATTATAATTATAATTTAAATTAATTTAATATATTATATAGATAATTAAAATAAAATAATTTATATATTTTTTTTAATAATTTTATTAAATAAAAAAAAAATATATATAATATTATTATAATTTTAATAAAGCTTTTATTTTTTAATATAAAATTAACTTTATTAAACCTTATTAAAAAGTATAGCCTTATAGCCTTATAATATTATTTTATTACTAAAGTTTATTATTCTTAAGTATCTTATTTCTTTATAAAATAATTAAAATCTCAGTTATGCATAATATAAAGATAGTACCTGTTATAAGAAGACAAATGTTCCATGCTAATAAAATATAAAGGGCTTGAACAAAAGGTTACGAGCAAACATAAGAAAATTTTTCTATACTATAATTAGTTGTCGGATAATAGATAAAGCCACCCCGTATAGTAAAGGTGTACCCGACTCATAAGGCTGCTCAAGGTATCGTCTATATACTGCATAGCAAAACCAGAAAAACTCGGTCATCTATGAAACGTGAAAATCTGTCGTAACATGAATCCGTCCGCTGTACTTGTGATCAGACTTGTGATCTGAACTGTTGTCATCTGCGACAACCGTGGTCTGGTTCTTGCCGCTCCCACCAACTATACACTCTTGACTACCACTGTTGCTCTCGTCCGCTAGTCTTTCCATTCGAGACATCTTGTGTGAAGTACCGTGTTGCGAGAAAGCTAGGTGGCCAGATGTCGGGTTGGAGCTGTCGTTGGAGCTGTAGTTGCGGCCGGTAAAGAGGGGTTTGATCGATGAAGCGTTTGTAACGATGATTCCGACAACCTGTTGACTGGTTAGTGAATCGTTGCTTAATGCGAACTGTACCGAGTCTCTACATACTGTCTCACGGATCGACCAGCTAATACCAAGATCGAGTCTTTCCGGCGCGTTGAGGCAGATAATGCAGCGAAGAAGCGTGCAGATAATAATAAAGATACCGCCGCAGAATACCAAGCCGAAAACAAGCTTTTTCCTCAGGTTGACTTGTAGCTTCCATAGTAACGGAATAGGCAGAGCCATGATGATGATATCGGTCGCAACGTTGGTCGTGACAAGAGCGTAGTATTTGGCTCGGTTTTGAGAGCAATCAGCTGTATCAACCTAATTAGAAGTGATCATCCTTGTAGAAACAATCGCATACCTGATGGAACAGGATAAACCTGCCATAGTTTGTGGACAGGCCAACAATGACCAGAAACAACACCGAGTGTGATCAGATAACAAATGAAAGTAAAGATCGAGGCTTGCTTGACGAGGCGTTCCTCAGGGAGGGACTTGCTGAAGCAGGAATGCGGTTAGCTGGGGAGATATGCCAAGATACTGTAAAGACCTACGTGACTCTGAATAGAAGCGAAAGCATCATGGCCTTGAGACACCAGATCAGGCTGACGTAGATATACCACGCCGCAAACAACCATCTAGCTCCGCTCTCGTGACTTTGGTATTCTTTAGGTGTAAATTTCGAGGCGATTTCGTTGGTCAGGCCGGTGATGCTGCCTTTTGACGTTATGATCTGGCACATGGAAACTTCCATCTAGAAGAGCGTAAGTCAGTCCCACGTTTCTCGCATGACCTGCAAAGGTTGAATCATACAGTAAATAGAACACCACAAGGAATTGTAAGCCAATCATCCACAGCCCAAGTATGAAACTTTGTAAACTTGATCCGTTGAAGTCGAGCAAAGAGTCGGACACATAAGATGAGCATGCCGATTGAATACTCAACCCACATCTCAATAATGGCAGGCCTGAGATTTATCTCCTCCATGATGTCGGTATGCTCTTCGAGAGCTCGTATCGGTTCGGTTGTGATTGTATTCGAGGTTCGATACTGAGGAATGTTTAGTAAAGAAATAGTGTTGATTAAAAAGAACTCGGTTATGGCATTGAGTTTGTAAAAGCATGGAGCCAAGTCTAAATACTCTTCAAGTCTTTTTGAGATGCTAGGGCATCTTTCTTAAGGAGAACATCTTTTTTGAGGCTCTGCTTGTGTTTGTGTTCAGCCAAATGCCTCCACGATTATCTAATGGCTTCCGGTTATCAAATACCCGGATGGAGTTTTGGCGTTTGTAGGTCAACATGGACCCTTGAATTCGGTAAACCTTGATGCCATAGTGCGAGTCATGCCGTTAGTGGTACAACCCTGGGGGAATTAAATGTTATTCTAGATAGTTGAGAGAATCATTTCTAAATAGTCGTCAAGGCTACTCGGGTATCATCACAATCTGTATCCAAATATCACAAAGTCTTGTTAATCGGTATTAATTCCGCAATGACGAAAAGACGCATCTAATCGCGGAACAGTGTATACGTTCGATACCCCTACGACCTGTAAAAAGACAGCCCCATCTTCTTTATGCGTAAGTATGTAGATCTGTGACTAAACTTGAGACAATAGCATCGCGGAACATGGGGTCAAACTCCGGACCTAGTGACTGTTAAAACAAGTAAACTCTAAATTTTAGTTGCAATTTCACGTCCCCTTTTTCCCTTTCGCAGGACACTTCTGCATCCAGTAAAATACCCGTATCAAGCGAGATACCGTTGTTGGTCTACAAGGCTTAGTTAGACCAAGAGAGTTGAGATCTGTTCAGCCCCAGGCTCAACAGCATCAAAGCGCATCGCAACACCCAACTTTCAGCCATGAATCAAACACCTTTCAACCATTGGACAGAGTGCATGTGACAGGCAGTCACATATGTCAAAATCATTCGAGACGGCGATAATAAAAGATTTCAACTGTCAAAGCGTATCAACTAGTACCTGAAGTTATAATACCCAACTATCCAGATTGACTTGGATTTGCTAACTTGACGGTTAGCGTGTTATTTAAGAGTACCTAGTCAGATCCAGCCTTGTGCGGAATTATAATCTTGACCTACTTGACGATGAGCAAGTCATGATCACATCATGGCCTGAACTAGCTGTGAATTGGTGATTACCCAGGGGTTAACGTCGCACCGGGTTGACTTGACGGTAAGAGATGACCAAGACTTGTTCTCATCCAAGCTTGCAATCCTCTGACCAATTGGCTCATATATTATCAAGCCACTAAATTGAATGTGTAAATCACTTCTATATATCATGTAGAACAGACTACAAGAAGATAGGAAAACTACCATGGAGTCGTCTAAGCGTCAGAAACATCATCAGCCGCAAGATATGTTACCTTGTGATACTACTGTTTGAGAGCACGCGACACTAAGGAGGACAGCAAATCTTCAAGCTCCACATCAAATTGTTACTCCCGCTAAAATAGGCTAAGTTCTCGTAACGCCCAAGCCCCGTACGGGGAGACATGCCGTATCTCCAGGAAATTGAACGGCGCGAGGAATCAAGGCTAAGGCAGGCTAACAGCCTTGCCGTAGTGATTGGTTCTGTCGATCGTCCAGACTTGATGACGGATACAAGATAGGCTCTTGCTGACTTGTTCAAACGTTGTAAAACACTTATGCATCACTCTTTATAAAAACACGCTATCGCCGTTCAATCTCCACGAAATGCACGCCGTTGTTTGGGATGCGAAAATAGTTTACCAACAACCTCGCAACGTAAGCAAATACATCGGTAGTGCAGTCTTGATACTCTTTGCCTATGTTTTTCGCATGTCAAACTCTCCATAGTGACCTACGAGTCGAATTTAGGAAAATGATCCGTTCCCTATTCCAAGATCCAACCGACAGGGGGGGTAAGACGAGTTGCTAGCTTTGTATGGTAAGTTCAATACTTGTACAAGGGTGATTAGTGGACTGACAAGTCTTGTTGGTTCGGCTAATGTATTTTCGTACGAGGTCCGTAACAACGTCTCAATTCTCCGTTGCATAACACGGCATTTCCTTGCAGGATCGCCAAGTGAAAACGAATACTACCTGCCTATAATTATCATTATCGTTTAGGATTGCTCAACTGCATGAATGCTAGATTCGTCGTACCTAAAGATGCCTGCCTAGGTAGCCATGTTATGTTGGGATGTTATAATACACGTGACTCTAGATTTACGTGGAACGTGTATCAGACCATCGACCTTGACATCTTCAGCTCTCCATTTATTATGTGACCCAATTTTGCTCCCTACTAGTCTTTCGGCAGTTGCTTTTCTGTTTCAATTAAAATGGGTACTGAAAAGACAACCTTTGATGGAGCAATTGAACACACGTATTGGAAGGTGAAGTAGTATCATGACGGATGAAACCGCAGCACATTTAACTTTCGGCACAACTTCCCATCACAGCGTTACTCGACACACACAACAGTCCCTCGGTGATCTAGACAAGGACCATCACTGATATAAATTGCAATTGATAACCAATTATTATACAGTTAGACGAGACGGAGGATGTGTCATATTGTGGGTCCTCCTTAGCTCGAGGGTATAAAACACAAACTGATGTAGGTGTTCCTCGAATTTAATGATTGAAGGATGCAGCCTCGTCACGAAAGACAGGGCTCATAGAGCAACCTTATATAAAAAACAAACAGCCTGACAGCCCAAGAAGCATGAATCAAGTAGCACAAACTAACCCACTGACTCGTCCCTTGTGCTTTCAATAGATACCACTGCACTACCGTGAGGAGCTCAACCTATCTTGCATCCCTAGGAACTATCATCTTACGCAACTTGGCGGTTTTGGCTTGCGCCTGGTGAAGGTGGAAAACCCCGCTGATTCTGGGTAGCATGCGCAGTTTTGGTTGCGCACCTCGACGTATGCGTCCGCGACGTCGTACGTGCGTGACCCTGTCCACCCCAGCGGTAACGATGCCTTCGCCCACACTGACCCGAGTCGCAGTAGGTACGCCGGCCTGGTTTGGCTGGCTGAACAGTGTCGTCGCTGCGTTGTTGCCGATCTGACGAACCCGCTCGGCCGTCTGGCCACAGCAGCCCCTTGTCTTTCAGGCGCTAGATCCAAAGAACAGTATCCATACTATATAAAGTCCCGGAAGCAAGAACGAGATTAGAGGTCACAGGCAGTCAAAATGAGGAGCTCTGGCCGGATATAATTGGCGCATGGGTGCCAGCATGTACAGCCACAACAAGGTCGCCATAATCTCGCGCAGCTGGCCGGCTGTCCATTCGGGCAGTATGACCTCAGCCTGCAGTTGGGTGATAATAGTCCTGTGTTTTCTCTGTGTTTTGGTGTGTACTGGGAGGCTGGCTCGTGTTTGGTTCGATTTTGATTTCGTATATGGAACCTGAGGAACATCATTCTTGTTGGTATTCTTCTCTGGCCCTTTCCTTCTGGACGAATAGCCTGATCCTTGGTACTAGATTCAGATCTTGAAGTTTGCTTTCCTGGTCTAGATGGCGCCTGTCCACGTAAATGGCAACCAGGGGCCAACAGGACATGCATTTGGAAAACTGTGTCGTTTGCTGTCAACTTGGTGCGACAGATTTCCACATTGTCGTGGTCTGTGACCGGAGTGACATGAGTGAATGATGGCTCCAGCTCAGGCGTAGCAAAGATCTCGTACGCCGAGGTCAGGTTGTCGGATGATAAAGGCATCGAAATCGGCCATTTTTGACAGGCAGACGACGACACTATAAGAGGTCAGTGCCTCAATTACGCAAGCGGGCTTTCTCCAAGTTATTGATGGACAAGAAAGTGACTTACCAATGGATCCAGGGTGTATCTCGACACAGACCAGCTCTTTGACTTCCAAACCAAGTCAAGAGCCTCGGTTCATGACTGGAATCTTATAATACGGCCACTAGAAGTAGGTAGGCTTGTTGGTCGTGCGTGTTGACGAATCATCTCTGATCTGCCTGTCGGCCAAACACGAGGATTGCTGTGTGCGAAGCCCACCACGACTAAACCCCGGCGGTGTGAATGCGGCTTCGAAGGTTTTCAATACCGGTGGTTTCTCTCGTCGTGGAATAATGAGACATCCCCTTTTTCAGCTGAAAAGTCGTTCACATCGAGTTTGGATCGTTGATGGGTTGAAATTTCGAGACGGATTGTGACCAGATATCAGTGGCAAGTTGTTGTTGACCAACTGCAATCACCCCGCTTCGATGACGATCATGAAGGAAAGGCACTAAAGAGTTAGTGTCGTTGATAACGACTGTTCAAAAGTAAAACTTACCTCTCGTGCCATGGTTACCATCAGGAGGGATTGCCCCCTTTGTCTTTTGATAGGCAAGGCCCAGGGACTCTGCCATCTCAACACAGACTTTAAGGGCCAAAAATGTCTTGAACGAGAAAACTTGAGAATAAAGGAGGCCCCCGAGGCCAAGAAGGAAGCTTCGACTTGACTGGGTTCCTATTGATTCTGCCTGTATGTGCGCGACCAGCTGACTCAACATCAATCCGCGTCAACGACAATGGTGAACCGAACCCTGTAAGAAGTTCAAGGTAGGCGTTCCAGTAACCGAGAGCAGGTTCTTCCATTTCGTCAGTCGCAACATGAGGTTGTCGCTTGGGTCCTTGTCGTTGTGAGCCTCACTGTTGAGAAGTGTGTTGTGATTATGTAGAAGCTAGCTAGGGTAACGGTGGGGAAGGTCTGACAAGGCTAAGTAGGTGCCTGAGGGTTCAAGCACCCACAGGGCCAACACTCACCTACCGTGTGGCCACAAGCAAGGATGATGGCTCAATGGTTATGACCGTATTCGTCTTTGGGGCCGTAGTTATTCGGGTGGACGCCGATATTGTCATAGCAAATAGGGCAGTCAAGATCCAGGTCTTCGAATGAGATGCCACCGTTCAATAGTGATGACTTGAGAACGGGCCAGTAGGTCTCCTTGGTCATGGCCTTGAACTCGGCACTTTCGGCGTGACATGTGGTGATGAGTAGCTGGGCCGAAAGTAACTCATAGCTGTAATGGAAGTGAGGCTCTACTGGAGATGTAGCATAGACTGGCAGTTAAGGGCATCATTTGCTGGCATGTAGAATCAGAAGATCTGGCCAGATATAATCGGTGCATGGCCGTCAGCATGCACAGCCGCAACAAGGCCGCCTGTACGTGTTTGGGGCAGGGCTCTGTTGCCTCTCGTGGTTTTGCTGCCTTGGTGCAAACTGCTCCATGGAGTCTTCAGCGCTACCATCAATCTCCTTCGGGTCGGTGGGCTTTCCCTAATTGTGCTCGAGGTAGTTGAATTGAATCACAAAGCTGTATTCTTCGTTGGAATGGTTGGGATCCGGGTTCAGATAGGTACGCGGATACTTGAGGTCGAAGAAAGCCCTCGGCCACCAGTCGTGGAGTTGTCTTGTTGCCAAGAGCTGATCTTAACGATGAGCTCGAAGGGCAGCCGCCTGGCTCTTCCGCGTTGTTTGTACGGAGGCCGGTACTTTGTCCCCTAGACGACAAACTGACACTCAGGCTCGAGAGGTTCTCTCAATTCATATCGCCTCGTGATAGGATCGATGAATATATAGATGGTAAAGACCAGGGAAGTCCTTTGCAATTGTGGCGATTCCAGGCACGAGTCGAAACAACGTCCTGTTGGCGTCTACCCAAGAGCGGATATTGCGACGCTACCGTAAAAACGCTACGCTGCTGAAGGATTCTTCATCTGATGGAAGGGCGGGGTCCTCGATATGATCAAATGGTGAAGATACCCGACGTCGCCGACGACCTATACAACAAGGTATGGACAGTGGAAGACTCCTTCTGTCCTGCTCGCAACCCCAGCATGCGTTGAACCCAGTGGGCGAGGGTCACTCTGGATTGTGACGTTCACCTCCCTGATAATGGGGAAAATGACGTTTTGAGGCTTGCGTTTGATGGTATCGGCCGCCCCTGCGTCAAAAGGGAAGAAAGGGACCATCTTCTGGCAATAAAAGCTTGTTCGGGGTATAAAGGTATGCTCTGTATGGTATTCGTCTCAAGTGTTGGGTATTCGTTCTGGCCATGGAGCCGTAGATTGGTGACGGGACTGATAGATATAGGTGTGGCGTCGATCCCAAAGTACTGATGTAAAGTATAGATTCGCAGGCGAATGGTTCCCGCAACCATGCCAGTCTACCACCATGTTAGATATAAATATACGAATAGTGGTGTGCGAGTTTGCCTTTAGGTCGAGCACCTTGTACTGGCTTCGACTTCCAACCTCTCAGCTGAGGAACATAATAAACCACGGTATATGGCTGTGGCAATCCAGACTGTAACGGGGTTACCCTTATCGAGCGCGAAGGTATTGGCAGGTACTCTTTAAAGGCAAGAGTATGAACTGAAGGATGGGGCTGAAGGTGGGCAACTGTTCATGAGATTCTCGTATATTTGTTAGATGCTATCTCTCTGGGTGTGTCCACAAGCTTACCATGGACATCAACAGCCGTGGTATTGAAGTGTTTCAACTTCTGCTCTTGGAAAAGGGTAACAGAGGTTGTTTCAGCTGCTTAGAAACTGCTGCTCAATGTTGCCAAAAGGATCTCCTCGGCTGCAGTGTTGTTGGTTGGGCGTATGAGCTGGTTGGCCATTCTCAACCCCGTTGTCAACTGGCATCTTCAAAGAGGACCAAGATAGTCTTCATGGAATGTGGTGCTAGTGATGTGTTGATGCAGCTTGGCCACCGGATGTACGAGAGAACTCGATCACCGTGGCATGGAGTGTGGGAGTCTCGTTGATATATGATAAATGATGGAACAGTGAAAAAGGTGTTGAAATCGCCTCTCCAGGATCGGAGTCCATGATGAAGATGGAAGATGGAAATTGAGAGTTGGGATGAGTGAGGAGGGACGGAAGTTTATACCTGTTAGCGGCGATTCTTTCATCCGTGCTTGTTCTGCTTCACCTTCGTCCGATGTGTGAAATGGAATGCAATGAAACAATTTGTTGTCTTGTTGGTGTCCATTTGGGAGAATCAGAGACATGCTTGTGCTGTTTGTCGCGGAGGGTGTGGCTTCAAGATGTGATATGTGAGGAAGGTTAGCAGCTTGCGTCAAGAAAGCGGGGCCTGAAAGTCAAGGCACTCGACAAACGGTCACTCACGTGTGCTGTAACAATTGCAAGTCCCCGGCCGCAATCTTAAGTCTATGGCCTTGTATCCGCCAGTGTTTTGTGATTGATGTTGGATAATCCGAAGTCATGGCGTCATTCATGTCAAATTCACTGAAAACCTCCAAGCACGACATGGGGAAACACATTGCAGGGTCTCAGCTTTGTAAAATTCACAGATCAAACACTACACAAATACAACAAAAGTAAAGGCTAGTCCCAAGAGCAGGCCCAATCCAGATTGTTGTCAAATTCATCCCCTGGCAGTTATGTGGCCTTGAATACCTGTACCTTTGTGCCTAGGGGTAGACGATTCTCGCGACAGCTGAGCAAGTAAGATCCACTATCCGCCCTAAAACCCCGCTGTAACCCAGGCAGATGGACCCAATCTCCACGACAAATATCTACCTTGTTAGGTTGAGCGACAGGACTGTTGCGAGAGGCCGGAGATAGGACTGGTGTCTTATGGCGGGCGGCCTTTGGTACTTCTGTAGATTCAATTGGTAGTGGTGTGTCGATTGGTCTTGAGCTGAGCCGTCGCCGATTAGGAAATCATTATGAACCAAGTGTCACAGGAGAGCCATGTGCAACGATTTGTCGATTAAGTTGCAAACCTCTGCACGAAACCATCTTTCATCCCAATTGTGAATAACCAGGTTATGCCCGGAGAATCAGAAGATCAAGCGGCCTGGAGAAGCATACCAAAAGCAAATGACATGCGTTCCATTGTATCCCCATCATCGTCCCAGTTTCCATCCCAAATAGAAACAACTCCAAGTTTGATCCCAGTCTCCATTCACCGTTACACCCGGCACCTGAAAGCGAATCGATCTGAACACTGCGTGCGTCAAAAAAAGTCGAGGTCCATAGGCGATTCGGTTTGTGTATTGAGGGCAACGAAAAACTAAAAGTCCATGACACAAGATGAAGCATCACACTCGTCATCCAAAGGGTTCCCTGGAAGGTAGGTCTCTTCGGCGTATTCAGACTGGGATGTACTGCGTAAACGACTGTCTCGTTCCTGACCAAATTCCCTGACCAGATCGGATTCGCTTTGTCCATTGATGAAATCGTTGATATCACCTTCGGGGATAAAGTGCTCCACGTTAGTGATAGTTTGCCGAGTGCGCTCCAGAATAGAATTAAAGTCGGGTTGGTTGTGAAGCTGCTTAAGAGCTTTGATCTCGCCAAGAAAGTTCGCAACTGAGATAGGCTCAATGTCTTGCAAACTGATTTGCTCGCTTTGTTGACAGGTCTGGACGCGTAATGGCTGTGCCGACTCTAAGAGAGCTGTATGTAGCTCTACACAATCCAAGCCTTGGAGAGGTTGTGGCTCAGTAGGGTCAGGAGGCACCTCATGACGCTGGAGACCATCACGATGCTTATCCTCCTCCTGTTGCTGTCGAACATTTTTTTTATGAGTTAATTTTAAATGTATACTTCGGGACTTACGCCTCGAAAATCACCAAACAAAAGGTGTCGAACATAGTCACGCCTCCGGGCTCTCCCCGCTCGAGTTGAACATATCGAACCGCCTATCTCGCCACACTGGCTAAATCTGGCGACCGACAGAGGATTATCATCCTTTTCCGGAACGTCGGCCAAGTGCATAAGATCATAGTTAACATACCCAGGAAATCTTAAAGTGGTGGCCTTATTAGTACCGGGAGTGCGTCCAATCCATGCTGTACGCCCAAGTTGCCGGCTGATCAACTGGTAGAACATACAGATGGCTCTGTGGAGATCTTCCATAGAAAACAAGTTGGCGACAGACTTGTCGGTGCCACCGCCGATGGTAGGAGGCGTTGGAAAGCGATGAGGGTATGCTGTTATGTCTCTGGAATACTCCCGAGTAGAGTCCCAGGTCATAGGAGCAAATAACAAGAGCTGAACTGCATGGGCAAGTACAAATGACTTTGGTGCAACTCTCCATGAGTCTCGGTCATCAGATGATTCAGGTGTATTAGCATCTAGGTTAAAAAACTGTGTTTTTTTTATGAGTTAATTTTAAATGTATAATTCGGGACTTACGCCTCGAAAAGCACCAAACAAAAGATGATTCAGGTGTAATATGCTTGTTTAGCACTGGAATCAGGGTAGGCTTGGTGCATAACTTGGCCACATTGTTGATGAAGTCCTGCACTCTGGTGTCTGTCGCATATTCCTTTAGACAGTCGATTGGCGCCTGTTTATTGATAGCCTTGCCAGGGCGATTTCCATGCTCATACTGCTCAAGTAAATCGTTCAGATCTTCGTTCAATGGCTGAATAAAATCCTGGAATGCCAGTTCCTCTCCTACAGCTTGCTCATTGGTTTGCTAGACCTGAGAAGCAACTGTGGTGTTGGCGGTGTCGTCACTCAGGTGAAAGCCTCTGTAAGTAACCAGCGCTGAATGATGGACAATGTCGGCGACTAGAAACAACAATCAGCGCGGGTTACAACGGTACCGTTAGATGTATCAACTTACCAATGATATCTGTGTACGAGTTCAATTCGGGGACTCCTTTGAAGGCCAGATAAGGAGCCAATTCGGCGTTGGCTCCCATGGTCGATTTGAAAAGAGAGTTGATGAGGATACCATTAGGATAGCCAAACTTCTGATGATTCCTCGCTAACTTGCCTGCCTCTGAATCTGAAGCAAAAGGGTTTTTCATGTGTAGTAAAGGAGTAATAGTTGCTGGTATCAAACCACACTGGCCATGATAAATCAGGATGCTGATTATTGTTGTTGAAAATTCGTTTAACACTGATAAAACTGTGGTGCATTTGGCAAGTTCCTCGGCCCTGTCTGCCTATTCTGCAGCGCCTTCATCAGATACTCCAGTAACCATAGCGCGTTGCTTGTCCTTAGCTTTGGCTTCAGGTTGACGTTTCGGCGGCATCGTGGGAGTCGCAGGGTCGAGTCAGGTTAGATGAGGAAAGAATTGAGGAGAAGGCGGAATGTTTGATAGGAGACACGTGATTTAGTATCACGTGATAACCTCGACCAGCACCCGACTGTTGACCAAACAGCCCCCGTTCCACCCGGATCTCGCATGGATACGTACTTCCGGTACCTGTGAAGGAACAATCAGAAGAAATTGAAGCCATTTCGATCCGTGGGCTCCCGAAGAGACTTGTCGATACCATTTTCAACCACCCCAGCTTTCACAGAAAAGGCGAGACTATCATTAGTGGTTTGCCAGCCCAACAGCTGATTTCAGATGGCAAGTTCACTCTGCACGATCCACTTAGTCAGCCCCCTATCGCAGCCCCCTATCAGGCCAGCAATCTTCAAAGACTTTATGCTCGTGTCTGTCTATACAGACATCAAAGGCCTCGATCCAGATGTCAAGGGCGTATGCGCCGATCAAACTCAAACCTCACTTTGGGGGCGGCAAAGTGACCATAATTCTAATACTGACAACTTGCGAAACAAGAGTCCACACTACAACATTGCTCGGCACACCCCCGAAAGCTGCCGCCACAGTATACAGATCATTTCATTTGATGGCAGCCAGAATCTTGATTAAATGGCTGATCTTTTCTACCTTGCAGAACAGACAATTATTCTGCTTCTCAACTCCTATTCGAGCGATATGATATCTGTTGACCAGGACATCGAGGGAGAGTTTGGGATGCATACCGTGCTGATAATTCGGGCAGTAATGCTCCCGCGACTTTCTAGCGAAGCACAACTGGAGTCTAGCTAGCCGCTATTCTCGCCTGTTGGATGCAATAGAGTCAGCCACTTATTCCAGCTTCACAATACCGACATAAAAGCCTTCCACTTGAACTCACATCTGCCAGGCGCGCGTGATCTATAAACTGCTGGTACACTTTAACGAGAACGGCGGACGCAGCGACTTTACGACGACCTTACAGATCCGCAGAACACACGGGACTCGACCTGTTTCCACATTCTCTATTGGGAAAGAAACGCGAGAGGATCTGAGACTGCCCTCAGGGTATCAAAATAATCGACCGCGGGGACCATAAGAGACGAAATTGGTGGGTCACTTTATGTTTCTTAGACTATGGTTCTTAGACTAATTATTTTTGACCCTAAAGTTAGGATGCCCTTTTTTCTGCTGCCCACTAGACTTCCTAAGACAATGGAAGCTTTTCTTGTGTTTGGAATCATGCACGATGAGAAATCTCACGACATCCCTTATGTTCCGTGCCCAACAGTTGGGCCATACAATAATTTTGAGCTACTGCCCTCCCTGGGTGTTCGTGTCGAGTACTGGGATTCGCTTCAGGAATGGTGGTTCTCGATTCCACTGCAGTGCGCCTTTGCACTGACAACTGTAGTAAGTCAATGGTGGCCGACGACACACAGGACCTCCTTGGCCAATACAAAAAGTAGATGGTGCTTTTCCAGGTACTTCAAGGAGTCACTTTTACGGGCGACCCGAACGGATTTGAGAAGTCTCCTTACATGATTGCGAAACGGGTGATTCAGCTTGAATTCGTCCACCGGAAGCAGACTTGTCGTTGGGTCGAATAGCCACGAAGATCCCAGCCTGCTCTGGCTCTAGCACTCTGGCTAGACAATTGTGCCAAGATGAGGGATCTATACGATGGTCCTTATACCAACCATTATCGGACCCTCAGCACCGCCGATCGACGATGATGGCTTCTGGACCCTGGAACAATGCGATAGGCGGGGAAGCTTGTAGCTACACAAGGAAGATACCCCGGAGTTACGGTTATCTGAGGTCAGTTCAAGCCTGTTCAGATAATATGGAACGGGTGTCTTGGACGGATAGCGTTTATGGACCATTAGTATATCCCTGGTGAAAATTCTCTTGATGATATCGAATGACCAACTTGCATGCCACCGCCGCCACCACCGTCCCCCCCTCCGATCCTCATCCTTGTCCAGGCAGGACTGGAGAAGGCTACGGCGAAAGACTATGAACAACAAGCCGACATGGAGCTGGAATACTAGGGGATCAGAGCTCGCCAGAAGTCGTTCCTAGATATGTACTCTCACCTACCCCACTCGCCACAAGACTAGGAATCCAATGGCGAAAAAGTCTGTCGGGTGATTGCTTCCAAGACTTTCAAGAAGATCTACTCGTCTAAGCGGGCATTAGGCGAACGATACTCCCAAACTGGACCTGCATCTCTGGCTGCCAGCTAGGCTGATTCTTGAATGATTATTTAGATAAAACTAATTCTCGGGATAGAATACTTGTTCTATCCATTTAGAACTTTTATATATACCCATGCAGCCAAACTCGTTTCCAATTGACTCACGACTTTATTTTTAGTTACCGTTCCATGCGTCTTATGTTTAAAAACCCTGATTAAATGTCATAAATTGAAGGTATAGGCTCTACTCTAGAATCGCATGAAACAAGTTGTCTATTTCCTCACCACGCTTCTTATGCCTACCAAAAACTATATGCTCATTCTGCCTCAGTCTGCAACATCCATCCGATCTAAGTAGCCTGTTTCTTGGCCCAGTTAGCCTGTCCGTTTCCACTGGCCTTGCGCTTAGAAGACCCAGCACCACCAGCACTGCCATCATTTGCATCGCTGGCAAAAACAAACTCTTCACTCAACGGCTGACCGCCAGCTCGTCTTTCCACACCTCTCTTCACTGCCTCGATACGCGCCTTCATCATCCGATCTGTCTTCATACTCTGTCGCACAACCTGCACTGCTGTCTCAAAGTACTTAAAGAATGCCCCTTTCCAATTTTCTGGAGATTGCATCAAGAACTCCTCAACCTGCTCGGGAGTTTCCCAGGACTCCATCTTGTAGCGGCAAGCTTCGATCAAGATGTCGGCGTTTTTGACCCAGAAGTCCTTATCCTGTTCTCCGTCGAGAAGGAATTTCGCAAGTGCAGAGATCATGTGGCCAAGGCGGACCGTGTCATTGGAATGGTACTCCATCTCAATCCCTTGTGTATCCAGGTTGACTACCCAAGCGTACCGATTGAAAGGCTGATGTAATGTCGTCTTGATGAGTTCGAAAATGCAGATCTCACGAAGGTGGTCCGTCATCCACCCCGGTAGCTTAATTTCGGCCGATAACTGGGCTGCCCACTCTGTACAAGAGATTCGCTCAATATTGTCGTAGTATGAGTTCTTCAGCTTGATCAGGTGAACCATGACTTCCTGTGTCTGGTCGACGCGTGAAAAGCGGCCGACCACTTGAAGCATGGTTTTGATGCTGAACATCCAGTTGAGGAATATCGCCTTGCAGCAGCGCCGGTGCACATTTACTTCAGCTCCCATGGTGTTGACATTGACCACAAAGATTTCGTCTGGAGAGTCTGGGGCATTCCACCCAGAAATAATCTTTGCCTTTTCCTTAGGTTTGTCATCGGGTCGCACGGTGATAGTCTTGAATCCAGTGATTCTGAACAGGCCAACCGTCATGCTATAAACAAGTCAGCCACTATTATTCCAAACGATAGCGCGCTAAATTTAGTCGATTGATTAACTTACTACTGAATCCATGGATTATCGACATAGACCAACACTTGTTGTTTCTCCTCCTTGGCGTACTTCCATGCCAGCTCAAGGGCTCGGGTCATGATTGGGCTCCTGAAGCATAGCCACCACATGTAAGCTGGCCTATCATTAGGCGCGCGATTAGATAGATCCTCGTTGACTTGGTTGAAGACAAAGTCCATTCCGCCATGGGGATCTCTGTAGATCATATCATGAAGCCGTTTCGCTCCAACCAGATGAGAGGTCGTCTCCGCTAAATCCGGGTCCTCGGACGCTTTCATCACCAACTTCAGCTCCTCAACAGTGGCATAAATATATGGTGTGTCTCGGTTGAGAATCCTCTCGTTATGCCAATCGAAGGCAGTGAGGACGCCTTTCACGTGCTCATCAAAGTTGAAACCCGGTGTCTGCTCATAGCCCTCATTTTCTGATAGGTTAGACTCGACCTGGCTGCTGAAGAGGTTACGGACATGGGCTCGCCCGGCTGATTCAACTCTGATATTGACATCATCGAGTCCTAGATCATCATGATGGGTTTCTTCAACCACGATTGTGATTGGTGCCATGTCGATTCCAGGATAGTGGGTACTGCCATCAGGAAGTTCCTGTCGTGTACTCATTGTCCGGTGAATACATATCTCCTGGTAGATCTGTCGCACAACGAAACGCCCAACATCGGTGCCCCAGTCGAGTTGCAGTCCAGCGTCCTTGAAGATAACTGGATTAATGATCCACAGTCTGCATTTGCCATTAGAGGCTTCGTAAATGTCCTTGAGTGGCTTCCAGTCCGGATATTCAGCCATGACGTCTTGGTGAAAGATACCCAGTGTTACGCCCTTCTGGAAAACGTTTTCCTCTTTATAGGGATCGTAAGTCTTATCATACAGCCCTGGTAACTAGCCGAGGAAGGGCGTATCAAAATTGACCGTGATGCCGTAGGCTTTCCACATCAGTGATAATAGCGAAATCAAATCCTTGAAGGAACTCAAGACTAGAGTTCTGGTGACCCAGAGTAGCTTCTTCCATGACAAGAGTCCCAGCATGATGTTGTAAATGCTACTGGCGTCCATAGCATTCTGGGCCTCATCAGCGATAACGTGTTCGAATATAATCTCGTCGAGAGCCTTATACTTGTTGGCATATCCTTTAAAGCAGCCGTTTGCCCCCTCAGCTTGCTGGTTCTCGTAGCGTTCGAGTTTAATGATGTTGCGAACGGACCATGTTGGGTATGTCGAGATAATCACGATCAAGCCAGTCTGCCATAATATTAGATCGGGAGCCTCCGAACGGCCGCGTGAACTTACCTCTGGATCAGAGTCTGCTGCAGCCCATGAACATAGTTGGTCTTGTAGTTCTGTCGTCTGGATGACTCTGGCGTGCGTATCTGGAAACTCAGATGCCGATGTCCCATAGTAGGCCTGCAGACGCAGGTTGGGAAAATGGTCCCTTCCCTCCTTCCAAGTCTCAAAGATCGAATCGGAGGGTGTCAAGACTAGAGTAGGATAGAATTTAACATCTGATTTGCCATACTCTTCTCTGTCGCGTAGATACTGTTTCAATTTTCTTCGGTACGTCAGTTCTATGGCAGCGAAGTATGTCTTGGTCTTTCCGGTGCCGCTGTCACTGGCCAAAATTGTATGCCTGTAATCAGTGAATCCCTGAGCAACAATCGCAGTAGCATCTAATATTGGTTAATTAACTTTTCAGGGGGCTTTGCAACAATACCGTTCCAAAGGGGACATATTATAATAACTTACCATTAACTTGATGCGGCTTTAACCCCTGTACAAAAGGTGCTAAAATTCCAGTGTAGAGCTTCAGGTCTGGCCAAGATGTAATACCTTGCTCTTTGCAAAGTTCAGTGAGATCGCGGTTCTGCACTGGCTGAATTGAAGTGAGCATATGCTCTAAAGTGTACTGCTGGCGGCTAAGCTTGAACAACTCTTTGAGTTGGTCTGGGTGCTCGCGACTAAATTCGGTAACATGTTCGGCTTCACTTTGTCGATTAATAAAGTCGTTGATGTCACTGTCTGGAAAGAAGAGTTCGATATTGGTGACAGTTTTCCGTGTGCGCTCCAGGATGGCATCAAAGTCAGGCTGCCAATGAAGCGTTTTCAAAACCTTCATTTCGGCCTGGAAGTTGCAAACCGCAAGCGGTCTCATATCGCGTGAATAGTCATGATTGTCTGGGAGCTTTGATGGCTGTACTAATTCTAACAGAATCGTGTTGAATTCCACAGAATCTAAGCCGCGAAGCCCTACCAGTTCGTTGGGGTCTGGTGGTCGTTTAGGTGCCATGATGAAAGACTTTTGCGCACTGATAGGCGGATTTCGAACGGTACCGCTTGATAAATCGTGGCAAAATTGTAGCAGAACCTTCGTGCGGCTGAAAGAAGCCAGAATCAGCTGCGATGGAGGGTCTGAGTGTGATGAGGAAGAGAGGGAAGAGTTGTTGAGGAAAGCGAGGAATTTATACCCAGCGGAAGTGGACCGTGCGCTTCCACGTGATTGAGGCCTTGGAGTCTCTGAATCACAGCTCAGTTCAAGACTTTGTAAATGTTGGATTTACCAATTCAGAAAATTGAAGTTATCGTGAAGTCGCGAACGGCAGAGTTTGTGGTTTGTTTTGGTGGTGTCGCTGTTTAACGTACCTGGTAGCGCTAGCAGGGTTTGTACTGGCGCATGGCTGACCAATTGAACCTTATGCTCCAATTCTAAGAGCGAAGATACCCGGCAGTACATGGGCTTATACTGGAATAATTAAGAGTTATGAAACCGGCTGACTACAAGCTACGAGGGAGTTTTGGTGTTACTGTTTTTTTGTTATCCCCCTGCTGAGATAATAGACAGTAACATTTGCTACTTTGCCTGCAGAATCGTCAGATCATCCAACAAAGCAAGTCTTCTTTGTACCAAGTGGGAAACGCACAGATATTGACAGGGTAGTCAAGATGAACCCACTATGACACGGGACATCCCAACCTGGCCCTTGTTGGAGCGGTATGGGTACATTTGTTGCCCAGTTCTATTTCATACGGATTAGTCCACTGCATACAAGCGAAGACCCAAGTGTTATAATGCCCAGCCCCATCCGTCTGTCAAAGCTGGTAACTTTCCAGAGACAAACATCAGCATATCAACATGTTCCAAGAAGCAGTTAAACGTCTCAGTTCAGCCTTTGAAGTTTACCCTTGGGTATCGGAGCTATCGGGTATCCTTCCACTTTCAGCTCTAATCGACTTTATTGAGATCCCGACCAAGCTCCATGTTTTAGAACTGACCGGTTACGTTCCATTATGGGGCTGGGCCATTACGCCGTCTGGAAGTAGACTGCTACTTTCAAAGCCAAAGACGATGTGTGGGCAGCCCCTGACCCAAGACTGCTACTTGGATCGGTACGGCAACTCGCCTGCATTCGAAGCTCTCGATGGATTATATGGTGACAGATATTTTGTCAATAATCCCGAGACACTACGACTTTTACTCGCTGGGGCCAAGATCACTCATATACAGAATGATCATACGAACATGCATGATAGGCATTTGACCCCCAGAATTCAAAATGTCGAAATCATTCATTTCGTCCGACATAAGCAAAACCCATTGTCGGAAAGCCTGGCAGAACCATCGTCGAAAGAGCCACTACAAGTTCCACCATTCCGACCGTTACTCTCACGTATTCGAACGTTCAATAAACCCCTTCGCAAAACACCCTCTCTTTATAAGGTTACTTCTATCGTTGGATGGGTGTTGTGGGTTTTCACAGCGACGGCAAGCGTTTTCTGCGGGCTCTGGATATCCTTTTCGTTCATCGTCCTTCTACCCATCACTGGAACTATCGTTTGTCTCCTCTTTGGATATCAGCCTAGAAAGCTGCTTGTTGATAAGAAGAGCGAATACGTTCGCCTTGTGGTTGTTACCGAGCATATGAACACAAGCAACTGGAAGATCATCATGGGAGAAAGCACAATTGTCAACTCCCTAGTCAACCGGCCTTTGGAACGAAGTGGGCGTCATCCACCCAACACTCGCACCCTTATCCTTCGTAACCTCTTACGAATCTGCATTGTCGGCCAGTGGGCAATAGCCTTGGGTGCATCAGCAATGAAATACTGGGATGCGTATCTGATTTGTTTTTGGATCGCCTTTCCTATTTTCTGCCAGGCATACTTGATATCACCAAGCTTCTGTGCCAAAGCCTGGTTAGAACAACAGGCAGGAGTCCACGTGGAGCGATACACCACGCAAGTCAGTAGCCGAAGGTCATTACTCAATCTCATTGTTGCACTCAACCCAGATACCTTTGGGGTGAAAGATGGCGAGACCGACTACGCGCAATTCGCGGGTAGTAGTATGAAATGGATCAACCCGATTTTGGCCGAATGCGAGAACCGCAGTACTTGGGAGACTGCTACACGAGAAGCAGCTGAGGCTTTTGCAGGACTTCAAGCAGATTCTGTTAGGAAATCTGATGTTGGTAACCAGTGGGATCATGACAGTAATTTCCCGTCACAAGTCTGGAACGACAAGTGGAGGGTTTTCATGAGAAAGCCAACTGGAGAGCAAGTTGAAAAGTATTATTGGAGAAGGTTCATTCCCGAGGGAATCTATTTGGCCAACAAGATCAAGAACGAATCCAACATACCCCCAGGGAAGCATGTTGAACAGGTGGAAAGAATTGTAGTTAAACCTCTGGATACAGAGAAATTTATTGGATTTTAGGGATGTCCTCTTTTTTGTCTATAGTATAGCATTATAATTCAGATTGGTTTCTTGGAAACGACGAGTTCCAGAGTAACGACTCGTCCTTCGATGTACGGGGGGTTCCCTAGACCCTGAAATTTGATCTACTCCCCTCCAGGTTTGTTGGGTTGTTTGCTGTTATAGGCGCCAAGCCAAAATTCGTGAGGGGTCCTGCAAAGGAATTCTCGTAATAAGAATGCTTGTGTTTATTTGTTGTCGTGGGGCTGCATAACATTATAAAGCTTGTTACGAAAGAATATTGGTTGATGGAAGATGGAGTCGCTTGTGGATCTGCAGGGTCAAAGCGCAAAATGTGTTGCGAGCTGCACTTTGAACTGCAAAGATACCCAAGCGAATGTGAGGTAGTTTGGGCCAGAATGATGAATATGCAAGGAAAGTTGTAAAGTTACGAATTGAAGGGGAAACTAAAGGTCCAGGCACTACAGATGTAAAGAAGTGGTGTTGTCGATGAGATATCGTGCTTTGCTGTACAACCTCAAGACCAATAACCCAGCCCTACAGTATACTTGTCACTGAGGCATAACTCATTCTCGACTGTACCGTGTTGTAACCCATGCAGCCTGTGGAGTAGCCTAAGCGACGGCCTACGGAAGGCCACAGGGAGCAGTGTCCCAAAAGTGCAGATATGACATTTTTTTAATATAATAACCCCTTCTGTATAAACCTATTAGAGAGATATTTTTTATAATTATTAAATAAGATAAGGTTTATTAATATAAGTAGATTATATACTTATATAATTATACTATTAATTTTATAATAGCTTTTTTTCTTTTTTTTTTTTTCTTTATATAATATATAATAAAATAAAAATACTTTTTCTTTAAACCTTAATAATACTTTTAATATACTTTTTTATAATTTAATATTATAATATTTAATTTTATATTATTTTAAGCTTTAATTTATATTATTTTTTATTTTATTTATATTATTTATAATTAAAAAAAGCTACTTTTTAAATTAAATTTTAAAAATTAATATATATAAAATAAATATATTATATAAAGTATTTAAATTATATTAAATTTATAAATCTACTTTTTTATACTACTTATTATAATAATCTTTTAAAGTATTATTAAGTTAATATAGAGTAATAAGGCTATTTATAGAAAAGTAAAAAAAGTATTATAATCTTATATAAATATACTTATTTTTAAAACTAAGGAAATTATATTTAATAATATAGTTAAGTCTTTTATACTTATTAATTCTATTAAATTAAATAAAAAGACTTTTCTATATAAAAAATTATCTCTTTATATACTTATAAATAAGAATAAAAATAATAATAAAAGTAAAATTAATAATAATAATAATATTATAATTATATATATAATTAATTTAAAAGAATTTAATCTTTAAATTATATAGTTTTTTCTAGAAAAGCTCTTTAGTATTATAATTTTTAAAATTAATTTTTATATTTCTATATAGCCTTAAGAAGTTAAGAAGTTTACTATTTAAGCTTTTTTATATACTTTATAAAGTTATTTTATTAAAGATCTTAAGGTAATTAAAAAAGATTAAATAAATATTATATTAATATAATATATTTATATATTTATATATATAGAAATCTTAACTTTTTATATTATATATTAAGAAATTAAAAGAAAAAAGTAAAATTAAATATATTTTTAATTTTACTAGTATATAAAATTATAATATTATACTTTACTATCTCTTTAATAAGGAAATAATAAATAATAATAGTAACCTTAAGGTATATAAGAAGTATTTAAAGGGTAATAGAGTATTAATTAGCTATATTATTAAAAATAGTATTTTTTTTTATATTAATTATAATTAAAATTACTTTAATATTACTTACTTTTTTATAAATATATATAAAGCTATATATTTTTCTATTTAATTATATTAACTTTTTTTTAAACTCTTTTTATAAGTATAAATATATTAAAAATAATAATAAGAATAATAATAATAATAGCTTAAATATCTTAAAGAATATTAACTATAAGATTTATTTTAAGATTATTATTATTTTCTATAAAGCTATTAATAAGAAAAAAAAGAAATATATTTAAATATATATAATATATATATTTATATATTATTATATATTAATTTATAATAAAGTTTTTTATTATATACCTTTAATTTAAAAGTCTAAAGGCTATTTTTAATAATTTATAAGGAAATAATTAATTTATTAATAATAAGGACTATAGTTATAAATATATAGGGATATAAAGCCTTATTATATAAATATATAAAATAATATAATACCTTTAGGTTATTTAATAAAATTCTTTATTTTATTATATATTTATAGTAAATATACTATATATATAAAATTACCTTAGTATAGAAATTAAAATTAAAGTAAAAATACTATATATATAATCTAAAAATTAAAGTAAAAATACTATATATATAATTATATAATTCCTCTTTAAATTAAAGTAATTATATATATAGTATTTTTACTTTAATTTTTATAATTAAATCCCTTAAAACTTTTTATATTTTTCTTTTATTTTTCTTTCTTTTCTAATTATAATTTTAAAAGATTATCTTTATATATTATATTTTTTAATTACTTTATAGTTAATCTTAAACTATTTTATATTTAAATTAAATAATAAAAATATATTAATTAATTAATAATAAGGTAAATTTTAAAGTCCTTTATAAATTAGTTTAATATTAAAGTAAGCTATTTAATATTATATTAATCTATATAATAATAGGCTTTAGACTTTTCTTTAAGTAATTAATAAGTTAAAAATATAAAAGATTTAAAGTAATTATATTAATAAATTATAAAATTATTTTATAATTAAGTCTTTAATAACTATTATATATTTTTATAATTATAAATAAAAGGCTTTATTATTATAAAGACTAGCCTTAAGTATATTTAATAAAATTTAAGGCTTTAGAGATATTAAATACTAGAAATATTTTCTATAATAAAGATTAAATTATATAATTTCTTTAAAAATAAAAATAAATTATATATAAAGCTTTAAACCTTTAATTATATATACCTCTATATTTATATATATTAATATTAATTTATCTTAAGCTATAAAGCTCTCTATAAATATTATTAAGAATTTATACTTATAAATATATTTAATTAATAGTATATAATAAAGTATTATTAAACTAAGTAAATATTAACTAGGCTTAACTTTATTTAATCCCTTAATATATATAATAAATTAAAGGCTTAAAGTATTAAGATTTATATTATAATTAATACTTATTTATAATATATTATATAATTCTATTATAATATATTAATAAATATATTATAAAGTATTATAAAGTAATATCTTTATACCCTTTAATAATAAAAAACTATACTATATTTTATTTAATTTAATTATAATAATAAGACTCTTTTAATAGCTAGTATATATTATTACCTTTTATAAGTATAAATATATAAATAGAATAATATAATATTAAATTAAGTATAATTTAATAATATTTAAATCTATAGTAAAAGTATATATAATAAAAAGATTAAAAGCTAATAGCTTTAATTAAATAAAAAAAAGCTAAGTTTTAATATATATATATATTTACTTATTATTTAATATTATAATTAATAATTTATAGAAATACTTTAATATTATTATTATTAAAGGCTAGTTTTTATATAATTATCTATTAAACTATATTACTATATTATATTTATATATACTAATTATATAAGAAAAGCTTATTAAGTTTATATATATATAAAATATATATTATATATATAAATAAGCTAATAGACTTTATATAAACTTAAAGTAACTTTAGAATTTTTATTTCTAGCTAAAAGTAAAAGACTTTAAAAGCTATATAAAAGCTATTTTAATAAATTAACTATAGACTTTTTTAAATATTATTAAAAGTAATTCTATTAATTTAAATATATATTTACTTAAGAATATAATTATAATTTATAATATTATTTTTAAAGATTAAAATAACTTCTTAATTAATAGCCTTATATAATTAAAGTATTTAATATATTTATTTTTATAGGCTTAATTAAAAATATATATTACCTTAAAGAAAAAGCCTTTTATTAAGCTTTTAAATATCTTTATAAGTAATATAAATTATATATAAAATTATTTAATAATATATAATATTAATATTAATATATTTAAAAGTATTTTATTAGAAAATATAAAGGAATTTAATTATTAATTCTAATATATTTAATAATAATTAAAGTAATTTAAAGTAATTTAAAATAATTATAAAACTATTTAATTATTATAAGGATTTTTTCTTTATTTTACTTATATAGAGAGTATTTTCTATTTAATCTCTTTTTTCTTAATTAGCTAATTCTCTTTAATTAACTATTTATTTAGCCTTTCTTTTTTAATTAACTATTTATTTAGCCTTTTCCTTTTAATTAACTATTTAATTATAATAATATCTTCTTAATAAGTTATTAATATTATTAAAATATTATTTTTATTATTATTATTTTCTTAAGTAAATAATATAATATTAATAGTATTATTATTTTTTATTTTAATTTCCTTTTTAATATTATATTCTCTTTTAATAAAAAATATAGATTTATTTTTAATTTTAAAAGCTACTTTATATTTACTTAAAGTATAAGGCTTTAAGTTAATAATAAGCTTTATTTACCTTTTTATATATTTATATATAGGCTTAATTAAATTAATTAGAAAGTTTAATATAAATAATATATTAAAGTTAAAGAATATAAAATTAATAAGACTATTAAGCCTTTTAAGAATTATAATATTTATTACTTTAAAGAATAAGCTTAATAATATTACTTTATATATATTATTATTAAACTTAAATAGGCTAATTATAAGCCTTAAATTAAAAAATAATAATATAACTTTTTAATTTATTAAAAAAAGCTCCTTTTTATAAGTCTTTATAATAAATTTAATTATTATTTTATATAATAGAAATATAAAAATTAATATAGCTTTAAATTTAACTATATATCTTATAATATAATAAACTTTTTTTATATAAATTAGGATTTTATATAATTTATTTATTACTTTTAAATATTTATTATAAATTTAAAATATAATAATAAAATTAATTATAATTAAAGTTATATAGCTAGTTATTATAATACTTTATTATTAACTCTTAATAATAATAGCTTAAGCTTATATATAATTAATAAATATTAATTTTATTTTAATTAAAAGAATTATTATTATATTACTTTATATTTATATATTTAAAATTATAAATAATAAATTAAATATTAAATTAATTATAAAAGAAAAAGTAAATAATAAAAAAAGTTATTAATAATATAATAAATAAAAATTAATTAATAAGTATTATAATTAAATATTTATATAGTAATTATTATTTTCTAAGTAAAAGGCTATTATTAAAAAAAAAGATTAATATAATTTAATATATTATAAAAATAAAATAATATTATATAGAGCTATATAGACTTATATAAGCTTATATTATTATTAAAGGCTTATAATCTAATTATAAACTTTAGTAAAGAAATATATTTTAATATAATACTATCTATTTATATTACTATATAAATAAGTAATTAATAATATATTAGTATTAATAAAGTAAGAAAAAATATTATATCTGCACTTTTAGGACACTGCTCCCTATAGCCTTCCGTACGGCCCGCAAGGCTTCCCGTCTTTGGGGTGCGCCATGACTCGAGCAATGTGGAGGCGATAAGTGAAGCTGCCTAGTGAGTCGTGACATATGAAGCTGAAAAGCAATTATGTGGCGCAGCAAAGCGGTTAGGTAAAAACAAACAGGGCCAATAGAGTCCAGATGAGTTACAGAGCCTTATATCGTCTTGGTAGCCAAAACGCCCAATAGTCATAGCTCACGATAGAGTACGGTGATCTTATTCAACATTTCCTCAATATTTCGCAAACCATGGAATCCTTCGCGAAAAAACAGCTGAAAGACAGTATTCCGCAGGCCTTTCGGCTGCACGGCATCTTGGCCAACGATACCAATTATGCCACCGACAGTGACGATGAAATCGAGTCCTGGGACGACACTGACAGCGAAGATGACTCCAGTGACGTCGATGAAGACAGTTCGGATCAAGGTGACAGCCAGGCTGATTCGAGTCAAGATGACATTGAAGATGAACAAAATCAAGATCAAGCTCAAGACAACAAGGAGCAAGATCAAGAGAACCCACCTTTGGCGTTTGAGGAACTCAGTGCCAATAGTCAACTGACCAGACAGCTGAGAAGACAGCCAGACGGTGTTTGCCTCAACAGTGTCCTCCGCCCTGGGCTATGGGTGGTTGATCCTAATCTTGACATGAAAAATTACCCTGGAGGGTTCCTTCGCCATTTGGCCAACGTCTGCTTCCAGGCAAACCTTCGGGAATGCGCGCATGAGCGGTGTATTGATGTCAAAACGTCAATGGACCAGCTCGCCCCGTCTTGCAGCTGGGAACCCTTTCGTCGATGGGCACTCACTGCTATGTCTTGTCAAACTTCAATGGACGATGAGAGAAAGCTTACCAGAGCCCATACACATATCGCCCGTGCTGTCTCTGGCTGCTTCAAGGTCATCAAATTTCATCTCAAGAAGAACTCTCTGTATGAATCTGACGACTTTGAAAAAGTAGACTTGGCCGAGGTTGTGAATCTCATGTACTGGATGACGCGAATCCAGGCTGATCTGGGAACCCCACCCGCAAAGATTTCTGACTGGGACCATCATTTTGTACCCTTCAAGTACACCATCAAGTCTGTACAGAGGGCAGCTCGAGAGGTTGACAATCTGCGTATCTGCAAAAACCGTCTGTGGAACCTTGTCAATGTCAGTGACCGCAAGCATGGCGATCTTCCAGATATTGTCATGTCTCTCTCCGACTGTGGTGAGCCACTCGCCCATCAGAAACACGATATTTGTACACCAAGCAAGTGTCAAGATGCGCAGATGGACAGCACCAAGGTCGAACAACTCCATAAATGCGAGGGAAAGGACTGCGAACAAAAGACTTTCCCTGTCGAGTTACTTGCCACCAACATTGAAGTCGGCAAAAGCACCGCTTGGGTTTGCAACACGTCGAAAGCATCGCCCCAGCTCAATTTCAATAACAAAGACTACATTGCCATCTCTCATGTCTGGTCCGACGGCACAGGTGTTGGTGTTAAGAATGCTGGAACGGTCAACAAGTGTCTTTATGACTTTTTTGAACAGACTGCTATCCGGTTGGACTGCGGAGCGCTTTGGTGGGATGCTATCTCAATCCCCCAGGAATTGAAAGCGCGCATGAAAGCAATGAAAGACATGCACAGCAACTATACCAATGCCAAGTATACCGTTGTGCACGACAGCTATCTTCTGAACTTCCCTTGGAGTGATGACGGCAGCCCCTGTCTCGCTCTCGTGCTCTCGACATGGTTCACTCGCGGCTGGACAGCTCTAGAGTTAGCCATGGCGCAGAAGGTCAAGGTCTTGTTCAAAGATCCGGACCCCACAAAGACAGAGCCCATCATCAAGGATCTTGACGATGACGTCCTGGCGAAGAGCCCACAATCATCTACCAGGGCGCATTGGCTTGCTACGTGTCTTGTTCAGAGGATCAGAAAACCAGTAGAACATATTGGCGATCTGGTTGCAATTCTTGGCCCTCGTTGCACGTCGTGGGCCCGCGATAGAACTATCATCGCTAGTCTTCTCGCTGGTGTCCCTGACGTTGACCTTACAATAGGTGAGAGCGTCATTACCAGATCAACTCTGGAGTATCTTGGCAAGATACCCTACTTTTGTCTACTTCATGGAAAACCTACAATGTACGACAAGGAGGGCTACTCATGGAGTCCAGCGACACTTGATGACATGCCCATCGAAGTTGTCGGAGGGACGCAAAAGGTTGATGATGACATGGCGGATACAATGCTTGAGATCGACGACAATGGATCACTCTGGGGTATCTGCGCATGTCGCGTAATTGATGAACAAGAGGTCATCGATGGTAAAATCAAGCCATACGGAGACAGCCTTGCAGCGACCATCAAGGTGAACCTGGCTTTGGCAGATCCGAGCAGCTGCCTCCTAGTCCGACCCTCAGCCAACAACAAGGACCCCAGGTGTATTCTCGTCGTACCGATCGGTATTCTTCAGGATGGACCAACTATCAAGTGTCGCTACATTGGTACTGTCCTGGAAGACGAGATCGTGGGCTATGGCCCGAAGACGAATATCCTGATAGGAGGCCACGAGTCGGAGAAGACACAACCACTTGATGCTGATAAGGTTTTGAATGAATGGCTGTGGGATGATGCAATCACCTTTGACCGAAACGGTGAAATGGAGTTAAGATGTATTCAAGAGGAAGAAGACGAAGAAGAAGACCACGGCTTGGAACAAAATCCTCTTGCGTCAGAAACTCCTATGCAGAACGACAGTTGGACAGAACAGCAAGTCACAGAACTTGCGGACGAACTGGAACATCTAGACCTTGGAATGATGGACGACCCTGCGGATATGACTCCAGAAAGTCTCCGTATCGCTTTGAAATGCAAGAACAGGAGTGCCACACGGTTTCTTGTCAATCGCGATGTCACTGTTGATCTTGAGGATTTCGTCAGTTGGATGAATTCTACCGACGATGATCCTCCCATGAACATCGCCCGCTCCCTTGGTCTCCTTGGCGACGTGTATATGGAGCATGGCCAAATTGGCAACGCTATAGATGCGTACGAGACTGCATTGCAACAGCGAGAACGCATGTCAGGAGAATATGACAAAAGCACAACACTTGTGAAAGTGAACCTTTCACTGGGACGAGCCTGGTTGGTTCTTCGACAACTCGTCGGGGATGCAAGCGATGAAGCGAATATGGAGTCCACCAATGATGAAGGATCAGAGGATGATGACGGGTCAGAGGATGAGGAAGGGTCAGAGGATGATTCGGAGTCCGAGTTCCAGCTCGATGATGGTACGAAATCTCGGTTTAAACTAGGCACCGTCAATCGGGCCAAAGAACTGTTTCAATCCATTGTCGATCAAGGAAAGAAGAGGGGCAACTTTCGAACAGTTGATATACAAAAGCCAGGAGATGAAGGTGGCGGTGCGAACACAGTCAAGTCCAAGGCCAACGATGGCAAGGAGGAGACTCGTCGAGATGAGCGTAGGGGGATCAAGTTCCTTCGCCTCGAGCTCGATGCAGTAGCTGAGCTGATACGTTTGGCGGTAGGGGAATTCCGTTTCGATGACGCTTCGGAAATCTGCACCGAGTCAGTTCGACACTTTGGCAACATTGCCAACATAGAGCTCTGTGAGGGATTCAAACCACGCTGGATTGAACGCAACACAAAGGAAGCAACGGCCAAGGAAAGTCGCGATAAGGAAGCTGCATCAATCTACCATCGCGTCCTAAAGAGGCTGAGCACACTGTTCAAGAAGCATCACTTGCTTATTGTTATCACAAAGTTACACCTGGGTGTCAACTGTATCTTTCGTTCCGAGCTTCGAGATGCCGTCACCCATCTATCGGATGCAATCCGCGACCTTACTTGCCATTCTAATAAGGACACTCAGGAACGCGGAAGCTCCAACATCCAGTTCACCGTTAGACCGGATCATCCCTTGATTGCCCTGGCGAGGTATTATCTCGGTCACGCTTATCTTGAACAAGAGAGGCTTCCTAAGGCCCTGAATGAACTTACTCAGGCTTTGGGCATTTTACCCAGCAAAGGACATGACTCCATGGTACTTCGCAGCGTCATCAGGATTGATCTCGCGAATTACTACCTCAAAGGCGAAGGCCTTAATCCAATGATGGCACTGAATACACTGAACCCCATTTTCGATGAGTTTCAATCAATGGTACAGTCGCAAGCGCCTGGCGGAGAACATACACAAGTCTTAGCATCGAACAATGAGCTATATGCACGGCTGGAGATTGAGGCACGTTTCATCCAAGCCAAGGCTGTCTACTACTCGGCAGGCCCCGGGAATTTCAACCAGAACAATTTTGACCTAGCTCTGAAGATCTCCATGGACGCCTTGGCGGGTACGCGAAAGCTGCCAAAGTACAAGCCTGAAAGTGACTTGGAAGAGGAGAGATGCCTATCTTTTCTTTCCAAGATACATGAGGATTTCGGAAGCAATGTCGAAGCTCTAAAATATCGACAAAGCTCCCTCAAGATTCTCGAGACCGTTGAAGGGGAGCACAGCCTCTCATGGCTGAAGGGCGCGATATCTTTGGCTCGCATTTATGATAAACTCAACGTGCTCTACGAAGAATCGGAGATTTTACTCAAAAAGGCCATCGAAGGGCTTGAGAAGGATTTGGGAGAATATTCTACCAAGACTCTACAGACGTGTCAGCAGCTGGGACAGTTTTACTTGGACCACAACCATACTCACCAAGCCGAGAAGTACTGCACCAGGGCTTTTGAAGGTTTTGAAAAGGCGCGCGGGGCCACATCCAAATACACTTTGAACGCAGCTCTTGTTCTTGGAAAGATCTTGTCGCGAAACTTCAAGTACACCAAGGCAACTGAGGTGTTGCTGAAGGCGCATACCGCTTACAATAAGGAGGCAATGAACTCACCGAACAATGTCCACAAAAAGTATATCGTAGCGACTAGAGAGCTTGCGGAATGCTTCGCTGCACTTGGCGGACCGGGTAACGAGAGAACAGCAATCCAGTACAACAACATGATATTGAAGTATCTTGAAGATCGCTGCCAGACAGAAACCAAGGACTACTGTGCTGTGCTTCTCCAGCAAGGAAACTTGCTCAAACAGCTGAGGGAGTTTGATGCCACAGAGTATAAGATCAGGCTGGCAATTGGCTTCTTCGAGAAGCACTCACAGCCTGGATCTACCTACAGTCAGGAGATAGAGGCTTTGAAGTATGAAGGTTACTTTAGGCTTGGAGAGTTGATTTTGGACATGCAACGTCTGGATATACCTCGCAAAGGCTTCGAAGACGACAAGAAGGATCCCGAAGACTTGATTGTTGAAGCCCATGAGGGCCTGAAGCGAATTCTTGGCGATGAAGATCTACTCACTATAGAAGTATCGGTTCTCCGAGGAGAACTGTGCCTTGATCATGATGATGAGGAGGATCCTGAGAGAGACCGCTATCTTTACGAGTCTCTAGAGAGCTGCAGGCGAGTCTTGCCGCACGGCACACCAATGACGATTAGGATCATGGATCGCTTGATCAACTATTGGGTCGACAATAAGTGCTCCCAAGACAAAATCGACACAGTCAGGAGATGGAAACTGGAAGATCTTCGAACAGGATATGGGCAAGACACTGCAGTGGCAATCATGAAGATGACTGATCTCAAGCGCGAAAACCTCTTTTCTTTGGAAACCATTGCTCCAGAACATCATTATGAAGACCATGTCTTTCACGATGACGAAGAATCGGTCGAAGACGATGATTTGCCTGTTTGGGATCATAGGACAATGCAGAATGACTACGCTATACAGAATCAACCACAACAGTCGCTGGGCTTGCAGATAGGTGAGCAGCTGGGCGGTATAGTGCATGCCGGAGTTACGCTGCCATTTGATGTTGTGCAAGGATTTGTCAATGCATCTTTGACGGGTGTTGTGGGTGGAGTACAGCAGGCTAGACCTTACCAAGCACCCACGTTTAATCCGCAACCATCATACGGATCAGAGACCTCTGTACCTCAAATGGTAGATCAGAGACAGATGTCCCCTCAGCCCTTTACCCAACAGTCATACGCACCACAAACTCCTGTACCTCAAATGGTATATCAGAGAGAGGCGACCCCTCAGCCCTTGATCCAACCATTGTTTGACACTGGAGCCTCACTCTTGCAGTTTCCCCTGGTAGCGACGCAGAGTTTTCTCAACGGATTCCAGGAGGGCTTGAATGGTCAAAGTCAAGGGAATCCTGGCTGCCAATACCCCACGGGACAGACATACAATCAACAAGGGTTTAGTGGTCAAATTCAAGGAAATCCTGGGTACCAAAACACCATGGAGCAGGCATATCAGGAGGAGAACCAGCCTGCAGCAAATCAAATGACGTATAATGTACAGCAAGGATACGGGAATCAAAACACAAACCAGAATAATAATGGTGGATGGTTTGGTTTTGGTGGGTTTGGTGGTTAATGGTGGGGAATTAGTTGAAATTCGACAATATAGTTTTCTACAAGTTGGAATATAATTTCATGACGCCTCGATACCAATTAGTAGAAGAATTACGAGAGATGCCCATCAGTATCCTATCCATTTTCAAGTCTTATGAGATGATATTTAAAACTATCAAGATACTTATATGGACGGCGACCATCGATCGGTGCGGAGAAAGGGTCATTAGCCTCGCCAACCGAGCATAATTATAAATTCTAGAAAGGCTAATAAGCTCTGGATATCCTCAGATTGAAAGTTCGTAGATAAGTCATATACTATGCTGCTAGCAGAGAGAATTATCCTGTACATAATAATATCAAGAAATTCCAATGATCTCATAGAATATCTGGTCCAACTAGAGAGCTTTCAAGGGCAGGCGTGTGCTTGGCCCAAGACTCGCTCGCAAACTTATCCAACATCTCCTTCGGGTTTGCAAACCCCTCGCAAATTGCAGAATTGCTAGGAGGTGGGGGTGAGGATGTATCTGCCAACAGACTATCATCTTCAACATGGGGTCCGGGCCTTACCCCATGCGACCATCCAAAAATGTTATCTTTGTCCCAAACCGCCTTGATCCTTTGCAACTCGCCGACATTCTCACCATAGTATGCTCTCTCATAAGTGTTGCCGTCCAAGGTTTCGTCAGGAAAGTTGATGTACACGCCCAGTTTGCTCATGGAATACTCTCTCAGCTTCGCATTGAAAGTCCCAAGAAACTCTCGCATATCTTTCTCCAGCCACTTATCCTTCCACTCAATCATAACGTAAGTGTGATACGAACATTGACGCCACGGGTAAGCGGAATAGGCGGGATTCTTCTCGCGTGACACGCCCCCAGAATGGATCCAAGAAACTCGAATGGATCCCTCTTCACCCTTGAACTGCTTCTTGAAAGCCACAAGTCTCTCCTGGAGAATATCTATGATCTTCAAGAGTTTGTCCTTGGTGTCATTGGTAAATTTGGTGAAGGAAAATGACGTGCAGACCTTGAAAGCAGCATTTGAAGGCAAGGACCTCTGTGTTTCTTCCGACCATTGAGCAACAAGAGTCTCGTGAAGAAATCGGGTAGAGGGCTCTTGTAGAGTTCGATCTTTGAGATGCTGCTGTAGCGACTTGCATTCTTTCGGGCCTTTGGTACAGGCTTTGAGGCGTCCATCTACTTCCTTGTCAAAATCTGTCTCTAGCCCGTTGTAGTAAGCTAGAAATCGAACTGCCGGAACCTCTCGACTGTCCTTCAGGTCCATTAACCAGCTGCTGTCGATGGTCATCTCATTTGACCAATCAGCAAGATAGAACTCTGCCATGGTTATGGTAAAGTGTGACTGGGACTCCAGGTCATCGAATGGTGACCACGTATAAACCCCAGCAACTACAACATCTTGCTTCAACTTCTGGACTTCCATCTTAAGCTGGGTAACGACTCCATAGTTGTTTCCTCCAGCGCCGCAAAGGGCCCAGAAGAGCTTTTTCTTCTCGATGTCCTTCTCGTCACGGGATACATGGATCACGCGATCTGGAGTGACGATGCGAGCTTCCATGAGCGTGTCGCTTCCTAAACCGAAGCTTCGCGTGAACGGTCCTAGGCCTCCGCCCAAAGTGAAACCGCTAACTCCAACGCTAGGGCAACGTCCGCCGTTGATCACATAACCATTGTGGTGTTCGTTGATCAGTTCGTGGTAAGCATGAGCCCACAGGGCTCCTGCATCCATGGTGATAGTCATGTTGTCCATGTCAAGGTCCACTCGTTTCATGTTGACCAAGTCAATAGAGATACCATCCTGAATGGAAGAGAATCCAGCGTATGAGTGGCCGCCATTCTTGACTCGCATAGTCAATTTATTTTTCTTGGCTCGTTCAACGACGACGCGAACGTGATATTCATGCTCGGGTTGGACAACGCAAGCGGGCCTGTCAAAGCGATAGAGTAGATTCGAATTTGCCACAGACTTTTCGTACTCTAGTTCTCCAGCGGTGTATACGGGGATCTTTCTGCCTTTGAAGTAGCCCACTTGTGCCATACAGCGTTCAAACAGGGTAGCCTCAGGCTCTTGCTGGGTTTTTCTTTCAGACTTCATGGCTGATAGTAGCACTTTAAAATGAAAAGATTTACTAAAGGTGGCTCGTTGATAAAGATAGAAGGTGTATCACAATTACCAGAAAGTTGGTTTTGACATAAATACGTCTGGCTTTGGAGCTTTTATCACTTTTTCGAGAACGTAGGTCTTAGTGTGACTGACTTTGACCTGCGGAAAGATAACTCATCACACATTTCATGGTCGATAACTTTTCTCACAGTCATCTCAAATTACGTTGAACATGTCCAAGGCGCAAATTCCAGCTGTCCTTGCAGAAATTGCCTCTGTCCTGCCAATCGCGATACAACAGATGTACTTGCGTGCAGCTCAGCCAGCCTGATCTTGACTATTTTAGCAACCCCCGGCTCAGGGTGGCGTAACCGGTGAGGGTTCAGTCAGCCACAATAGATATTTGACAAGGTCAACAACACACTTCCAGAGACATTTATAAGACATATCGTAATGGCGACCCATGCAGGTCTTAAGCTTGCGTCCAGCTACACTCAGCAAAAGTTCAAAACAACGGAATTGTCCGTTCAGCCAGTAAATGTAAGGGATATGCTACTGATCGATTTGTGTTTTCAGCTTTCAGCTATAAGCCACTCCATCATGAGGTTTTGCATTAGTGCCAGTCTGGAAAGAATCGATAGCCTATGTTGTAGATCAGTCCTCCGCCTTTAAACGGAGAATGGTCTTGTGACAGAAAGTTAAGCAGAGAATAAGATCATTTTTAGGAGGCAACGTCCTATGCTAAGTAAATGACATTTTTTAATGTATTGCATAACTGGGAGTATTGAGATAAATACGTAGATTTTAATTGCGTAACATTATTGCCCAATAGTAATACAGAAAACAGCATCGTAAATGGTTCATCCAGCAATCCGTCTCATAATGTGGAGATAATGATCAGCAAATAGTTTCAGGTCATGGAGCAAAACCCGCAATGCCACGAAATTGGCACGAGCTTTCGTTTGCGGAACGAAAAAGGCCGTTCCCGTTCGGGACAAAAGCTTGTTTTCTCATCTCTTATAAAGCTTGGCAAGACGGATTTACATCATGTGAAAGTCCGCAGTGTCTTGGTGCTCTCCCAGGGAATCTTGACGCCGACTACGTGTCTTTCATCGTCATATCAATGTATCATAAACTGTGACAACTCATTGAACGATACTACTGAAGTGCATTAAATACAATACTAAGGGTTAGCGGCATAGACAACCTGGATGATACCTGTGATCGACTGTATCAATCCGAACAAAATAGTTAAAAATACAGCAGTAATCAATGCCCACCTTGTCCACCACAGACTCAGATCGCGATCATCATACCAGATTCGTCGCAAACCCATGTTGGGCTGGTTCTTCGAGGCTTCAAGCACCCATGCCAGTCGCTGGTTCCATACTGGATATGCCGTATAGAGGCGCGACACTGCTGGGTTATTTGGGCTGGGTAAGGACCTTTGCCAGGTTTCGATCTTTCCCTGTTTGTTCTTGAACCATGTAATATAGTCAGAGTACCTATAACCAGGATGAGGTTTAGGGAAGAACAAGTGTGATGTTGCTAGTGTTTCGTCTATAAAATCCTCTGTATAAAATCTAGAAGTCCTGCAAATTGTCAGCACTTCCAATACAGTAATGTCGAAATTCATAGATGAACTTACAATTCTTGCGCACCCTTGACATGTTTAAGAGCTCCGATATTGCTGAAGAGGTACAGCGTGTTATCTCGGACTGTGAGATGGTCCGTAATATAATGGGTCCAATCAATCCTCAACCCTGCCTTTCTCTCTAAATCGATGGCGTTGAACCACGGTGGAAATCCATCTATCGGGTTCCAGTAACCCAAAGATGGTGCCGTTTGTATCGTATCAACAACCGACTTCAGACTCTCATTGTCAGATATGTGCAGTATATACGACTGACCATTGATAGACCCAGTAGATTGTTTGACTTTGATCATGAGCAACACTCTGATAACAAACATTATCGTATGAGGGATGGCTTCGTCTGGTATGCCTGTTCCTTGGAGTTGGTCTGCCACTATTTGACGCAGCTCAGCCTGACTACCAGAGTAGTTCTGTAAGATAGCGTCTCGGATGGTCAGGACATGGTTGAATTCCAGATCGGACAGACCGGTGCGTTTAGTATTCAACAGCGCTTTGACCTCGTCCCTCAGCAGCTCAAAATAAGCAGAAAACGCTTCGATATGTTCATCAAGTGGGCGGAGCCACAGCTTCTCAACAAAAATCTTCTTCTCATCATGATTTTTGGATGGGTCATCAAGGAATACACCAACGTCAAAAGTGCTAGACATTGCGAATGACTGCGACGATATAATTCTCTGGGAATCCTAGAAGATGTGTGTTCTATTGAGAGTGTCTCGTGCAGTCAGTCTCTGTTTTATAGATGATGTCAATGGCTCAACATTTGGGGGCTGAAACCGCCAGCCTCGTTTTCAACGTAAGCAGCGTTGTGGTTGGATAGAAACTGGCATGAAGGGAGGGGTAAATAAATACAAGGGATCAGATCATCTTGGCAGGATGAAAGATCGCGGATAAGAAGTCAGACAATTCTCCTTGAAACATTTGGAAATTCTACAACCTTGCTAGTATCTCGACGACTTGAATACCATCAGTCTCATGCCATCAGATGCTACCATGACTTCGATCTTCGACGCTGTCAAGTGGAAAGGATGCTTAGCAAAATATACGTCTCCTTACTCCCTCTATAGATACAAAGAGTGCCCAACCCCCGAAAACTTTGCCGGCCAACAAAAAGTCCAAGCTTTCGAGCTTGACTACGATCGACATTCAAAGTCGACAAGTTTGCAACACGATCAGGGGTTTCGAGATGGCATAGCGGTAGAATTTTCCAATACAGGTACTCTGCCTCAAGTATCGACAATTGACAAAATGATTGGCTGGTATTTTGATGAGCAAGGCCTTGCTGATTTTCTCTGGAGGGATCTGAAACCAGGGATGGAAGAAGAGGCTCAAAGTGAGCTGGATAAAAAAAAGAAGTTCGATTGGATAAGGAAGAATGAAGGCCACCTCTACGGAATCAATCGCTTATGGGCTATACGAGGATATTTCATCGGGCCCGACAACAACAATGCCCCGCCATGTATCACGGTCTTGTGTGCCAATGAAGACGTGGCGCGGTTCTTGGTTGACCGTATCCACTCCAAACTACATCTTCACAAAGGTTGGGGCGCGACCAGGCTACCTGGAGTCAAGGTATTAAAATTCGGGTCTAATGCTGGAAGCGATGATGATTCGGACAAGGTGGATGACGGTGACAAACCCCAAGGTGCCACTGCCGGTAGTGAAACGGAGAACACGATACAGGTTGATACCAGATCCCAAGACAATCAGTCTATGCCAACCATGACAAACGGAGATCTCTCTTCCTGGGCGCTGCAACGTCATCGATGTGGCATTCAAGTCGAGATCGTCAAAGAATCAGAAGTGATTTCAAGAGCAACCATTGGTGGCCTCATCATAGTTGGTGATGAAGTATATGGTTTGACAGTCGGTCATCTCTTCTCGCCATTGGCTACGCACGAAGAAGAGCAGCAGAGTACACCAACTGATACGGTTGCAACTATGATCACATGGCAAGAAAGTGAAGCTTGTGGCATGGAATTTGACTGGGCGTTAGTGAAGATACCAGGCCTCCAGAAACAAGATGTCGAGTCTTGGATGGATGTTAACTTGGTCCGGACGGTGAGCGGTGAATTTCGTCCCGTTCTCATTGCTTTTGAGGAACCATCTCCCTACACTCACGTGGTGATAGCCACTCCCGGGACGACACGTTGTCTCAGAGGCGTCTTTATTGGCTCGGCTTCCATTGTTAACATCCCAGAATCACCATATCCATATGCTACATGGATCTGTAGAATGGAACTTCCATGGCTAATACAGCCTGGGGATAGTGGGTCTTGGGTTCTGGATGCTACAAACGGTATACTTCTAGGAGTGTTGGTGGCAGGTTGCCCTGAATTGCAAGAAGCATACATCATTCCCGCTCACAAAATCTTCGACGATATTGAGCGACATTATACACACAACCCAGATCTGCCTGTTCATCTTCCCAATTGCCATTCCCTCCCAAGAACCAATCAGATGGACCTACATTCGCTCATCAAGGAATTCGGATCTATAGTGAAGATTTTCGAGTTGTCCGACTCGCCGGAAATGCCAGCGGATTTTGGCAGCCGCATAGAGAAGTGGATTGAAAAGGCTGATGCTTTCACAGATATATCGCCATTTTCATATAGTCTGAGAGCAGAAAACTCGCAATGGTCGTTTGCTACATCAGTCAGACAATATCAAGACGTGACTCCTGATGCACCAGACATGGAGTTTGAGAGATTTAGTCGCCACCCAAGACTCGGGTATGATATATTTGAGGACGACCCAAGACTCAGGTATGGTAGATTTGAGGACGAGCTCAAAACCGCAATTCAGCAGCCTCCTTTACGATGCTACAACTTCATGAACGAGAAGTTTGTGCCTGATCTAGAAAATTTGGAATTCGTCATGTTGCTAAGTCTACGGCGATGTTTGATGTTGGGCCTCAGCGAATATTCGCGCTATGACACCAATATCCCGAACGCCACCAATCCTTTGCACAGCATGGCAATAGAAAGAGAGGCCATTTTGATGAACCATAAAACATCTGCGAACTATTCTGGACTTCCATCCCCTTGGGACAATCGATCAGTCAAGATGCGACATGGCAAACATAGGAGCTTCTTTCCATGGTATGGCCATGCTTGTCGACATAAATTTCCGGGAGGGTGGTTAAATCAATACCGCTACTGGGACCCCAAGAACGGTGACTACCCAGACGAAGTGCACATGTTCACACCTAGCCCGCCTCCATGGGATAGGCTTACTGCTACGGGGGTTCTCAAAAGATTGCGACACGGTCTTTTGGTCCTGGATGGCATCCAAAGGAAAGGTATTGAAATAAGTTTACGAGAGACAGAGATGTCGGGTAAGTTTGTGTCGATTTGCATACCTCAGGAGATATTCATATGATTAACACATAAGCAAAAGATTTGTCGTGTTTTTCTCCGAGACTCGAAACTGAGAGCGGTATGGTGCTATTCGCCGTTAAGGTAGTGAAAAAGGAGCATCGGTTCTTGGCGATTTTACCACCGCCCTCTATCGGTCCATCTACATGCACACATTATGGGATACCTGGGAATGATTACCCGGAATATTACGCTAGTAGCAACGCAATCGCGTATTCATGTTGGAGGCTTCCATACTTGCTCACGGATAAAAGCGTTCCTGACGAGGAAAATCTTAAGCGGTTGCTGTCAGAGCAGTTTGATATTGACATCAGCGCTTTCAAACAACCCCGGAAATTAAATCTCCACGCCGCGCACTCCGGGTTCTATCTGAAAGAGTATAATCGATACGTCGATGTCGTTATATATGAAGGTCATATCGACGATCAGTCTCCTGGTTGGAAGAAGCATCGTCCAACAGGTTGGATCATGCCAACGGTAAATCAGGAAGCAGCAAGGAAACACTTATCGCCTCCTTTTTCTGCTATTCTTGATTTCGACGACGTTGATATGGAATTTTAATCACTTCTGCACTTCTGTCGTATCACTTTGGATCTAACTACTATTCTTACGAAAATACCAAGTGTCTTTTATTACATAAGTTGTAGACTCGCAGTTGAATACATTTAATAGCCTTGTCTTTGTGAGATAAGTTTAATCGTGTGATATATTGAGCCATTGCTTTTTGACATTGACCAACCCTGAAGTCTAAGGTCGTGAGTGTAGCGACAATGTATAGGTGGACGACTGCAAATATAAAATGATCTATAATTTGTTCAGGTAACAATCCCTATCATGTAAATACCCACGTTCTTCACTGTGGTCCTACAGACCTTGACGATTGCTATCTGCCAACTGTTGCACTATTACTGGTAACCTTCAATCACTTCCAAGACCGCCACACAGTCGTTATCTCCTCACATTCATGCCAAAGAGCCTCCTCCCACCCCTTAATAAAATCCTTCCACATGAAACGAAACGAGCTCTCATTACCATCAACTTTAACCTTTAGGAACAATTCAACCTCTAAAGATCCGCCAATCAGACGCTCCCAATTTGAAACCCTCAACCCCATGGGCCGTCGTGCCGTTGGCGCGCTTGTATTTTACAGGGATCATCTCAAACAGGCCCAGACCTTGTCCTTCTCCACCAGCAATGAGAGTTTCTTCTTTCAACCTCCGAATCAAGAAACGGAAAAAATACCAAGACATTCAACCCTGGCATGTTATACCTTGTCGGTAATTCTCCCGGAAGGTATACGTATCACTCCCAGATGCGGTTAACACACCGGGATATTAAAGGTCTCCTGCATATGAGCCTCCAATTCGGTACTTGTTCATCACCTCATAGACCAGGATAGTAGAAAATATATATTATGTACCACACCCATCATGTTGAGCCTCTTCAAGTCATCGCTACGTTTGATTGTCTTCCTCCACCGCAAGTACGGTGTATTTTTCTTTTCCTACCGTTCGCGGTATATTCCATTCATTAAACGACCCCGGTGGTCTTCACATTCTCTAACGACACATTCATTGACCGATCAAAATGCGTTTCACTCTTTCTTCTGCTGCAGCCCTTTTGGGTCTTGTGGCTTCATCCACTGCCCAGCGAACTACTGCATACACCGATCCCAAGACTGGCATCGACTTTCAGCGCCTTGTCGACGATGACTTTAGCGTCGGTATCGCTGTCCCCGAGACACTGGGCAAGGACTTGATCGCCCAACTGGTTGTCCCCGTTGCGAAAGATGGTTGGGGAGGTATTTCGTTCCGAGGCGGTATGGTTGGCGGTCTTCTCTTCGTCGCTTGGCCCAACGGCGAGGATATCGTTACCAGCTTCCGTTTGGCTAGCTCATATGCCAACCCTGATACGTACACCAACACCACTGTCAAGGCGACGCCTATCCCTGAGGGTACTTTTGTCAACAGTACTCACTTCTCGTACACTTTCCTCTGTGAGGGATGTGTTGAAGAAAAAGTTACCAGTCTCACTGGACAGTCGCCTGTTATTGGCTACGCTTACTCTACCATCGCTGTCGACGCCCCTGCTGAGCCCGAGAGCGCCCTTTCATACCACGGTGCTGGATTCGGTCAGGGTGGTCTTGATATCAAGGCTGCTGCATCTGCCAAGTTTGCTGAGTGGGCTAAGATGGCCAAGGAGACTACTCCTGCTCCTCCTGTTGGTGGTGGTGGAGGCAACGGTACCATCCCTGTCCCCGATGCCCCTCCTACCACTTCCAACGTCACCTACGATGTAATTGTCGTCGGTGGTGGTCCAGCCGGTATCATCGCAGCTGAACGTCTTGCCGAGACGGGAGTCAGTGTTCTTCTCATCGAGCGCGGCCCCGCCAACACTGTCGCCCTCGGAAACACCCAGCAAGCCCTTCCTTGGAACAACAGCCTCACTCCCTATGATGTCCCCGCTCTCGGTAGCAGTTTGGGAAGCATGTCTGGCACCAAGTTCTGCAGTGATACTGCTTCTACTGCTGGATGTCTCCTCGGTGGTTCCAGCTCTATCAACGGCCTCAACTTCATCCACCCTCCTGAGCGCGACTTCCAGCGCTGGCCTGCAGGCTGGAGCTGGGCTGACATGTCGGCTGCTGCTGAGCGTCTGTACGAGCGCAACCCTGGAACAACTCTTCCTTCTGATGATGGAAAGTACTACGATGACATGACATTCCGTGTTCTCGAGGGTTATCTGAGTGCCAAGGGCTGGAAGGAGGTTGACTCTATTGAGCAGCCCAACGAGAAGCACCAGGTTTACTCTCGCTGCTCTTGGTCTATCAAGGATAACATGCGCGCTGGTCCTGCCCGTACTTACATGCCTTTCGCCAAGGCCCTTCCAAACTTTACTCTCAAGCTTGAGACCAAGGTTATCCAGCCCATTCGATCCGGTAGCATGATTACTGGTGTTCTGACCCAAGCCGCCGACGGTAGCAAGCAGATCATCAAGGTCAAGGCTGGTGGAAAGGTTGTTCTCGCCGCCGGTGCCATGTCCACTCCTCGTCTTCTCTGGAACGCCGGTATCGGCAAGTCTGATGCTCTTGCCATTGTCAAGGAGGGTGCTTCTCGAACTGGTGTCACTCTTCCTCCCGCTTCTGACTTTATCGATCTTCCCGTCGGCCACCACCTCCAGGACCACGCACAGGTCATGCTCCAGTTCAAGGCCAAGAGCAACTTTACCGCGTACAAATTCAACGATATCGCGACCAAGCCCGTCCCCTCTGATTTGGACCTTTACATGCAAGGTTCCGGTCCCATCACCCAGGCTGCTCAGCGCATGCACCTGTGGACTTCTGCCGAGGGCGCTGACGGTCGCGTTCGTTACCTCCAAGGTACAGCTAGTGCCATGGCTGATGGTATCATCACTGTCCGCACATTCTTGACTCACGGTACTTCCACCGTCGGAGAACTCGGTATCGCTGCTGGTGGAAACACTCTCCTCAAGACAAAGCCCTGGTTGATTGACCAAGAGGATCGCAAGGCCATGGGTGATTTTGTCCAATACTGGCTGGACCTCGTCAGCAGCAGCAACTCTACTCTGTCATACATCACCCCCGGTGCCACTGTTGATGATATCCTCGCAACCAAGATGATTAGCGGTGATCACTGGATGGGCAGCGCAAAGATGGGTGTTGACGACGGTCGCAAGGCCAACGGAAGCAGCGTCGTGGACCTCAACACCAAGGTTTATGGTACCGACAACCTCTTTGTTGTTGACGCAAGTCTGCACCCCGATCTCCCAACTGGAAACACTCAGTCCATCATCATGATTGCTGCTGAGCACGCTGCTGAAAAGATTGCTGCTCTCAAGGTTTTTGGTGGAGGTAGCAACTCTACCATTCCCGCGCCTATTTCTTCTGCTCCTACGCCTGTTCCTACCCCTTCAAAGGGTACCAAGTGCAAGCGAGCTATGCGTCGTGCTGCTCGTCGGTCTATTGACTTTCGACGACGATCAGTTTACTGAGTTTAAATCTCTTCACTGAGATACACATTTCTTCTGTAAATTGTAGCCAGATAAGAATCTTTGGTAGCTGTAAATAAAATAGCAATTGTCCAATCAATGAGTCCTTCTTTGTCACGTAAATCATGACGTTTCAGTGAGCCGTTGAGGTAGGAACGGGGGAGTGGGTCCTTCCTCCTATAAGGGCCCTATAATAATAACTTCCGTAGCGAGTCCTGGAGAAAATTAACGCTTTTCTTACATCTTACTGAGACTCTATCAGCATCAAGATACCCCATTATTGCACCCAATTCTTCATTCTAATTGGTCAATTTACCTCGGTTTCGTGTTCGTCATTGCTCGGGATCGGGCGGATTTAACTCTCCGTCAGCATCGACTTTCAGTATCTCACTGCACTTTGTTTTCAATCATCAACATCTTCGGAACGAGTGCGAACTGCCACAATCCACTGATACCTCACAATGGACGAGACGGAACATAAGAGGCTCACTCGCGTGGGGTACAAAAAGTCCCGAAATGGATGCATCAGGTGTAAACAGCGGCGAGTCAAGGCATGTCAACAAACAATGTAACACACACCCGACTAACTATTCTATAGTGCGATGAAGAAGTCCCATGTTCAGCTTGTATCAGACACAAAGTCCGCTGCAGTCTCGAATTATCACAGGAAGAACAACAGAGTCTTGCGCCCCCTCGCTCCAGTCCTGCGTCTCTAATGTCGGGCTCTTTATTCTCCAATCCTCTTGAGGAACCCGACTGCTGGGTATCAACAGCTGAGCTGATGCTCCACTACACCACCGTCACATACAAGACCATGGTCTTTACCGAAAGTACCGTCACCACATTCCAAGAAACCATGCCGCGAGAAGCTCTCGCGTATCCATTCTTCCTCCGTCAAATACTGGCATTTTCCGGTTATCACCTCGCCCATCTTCACCCTGATAAACGACAATTTTATTTGCTACAAGCATCAAAACACATCAACTCCTCAATTCGTGGTATCAGAGAAGCACTTTCGGAGGAAGTAACGTCCAAAAACTGCCACGCTTTATATGGTAGCACCACATTCGTCGTGGTCAACAAATTTGCTGCATTCCCCAACTGCGATGACTTTCGCAGCCACGAATGTTTATTACCGGTACAAAGTCTTATGGAGATTTTTTCTCTTGTCAACGGTATGGAAGCCGTGTTGAAAACGCCAGGCGCTGCGGATCTTATCAGGGGTCCTTTGAAAGAACTTTTCTGCGAAACCACAACAATCCATACGATAAGCCCTCTTCTTAGCGGTCTCTCAAAAAGACTACCCGAGCTTGCGAACAGGATAGCAATCGACCTTATGGAAGATCATTGCCGTCCTGCGTTGATCTCAGCCGTGCAGTCCATCACGACTTGCGTGAACGATTCACTTGGAGAACTAAACAAAGCGTCGCCTCCAGAGTTGAGGATAATCTTTTGGTGGCCCATGACTGTGTCGAGAGATTTCCTGGACCTAGCAGTGTCTGGACATCCGATGGCTCTTGTGATACTGGCGTATTATGACATTTTGTTGTATTGGGGTGAGTCGCAGTATTGGTTCTTTGAGAATTGGGCCGAGATTCTTCTTACTGCTATCATGGACAAAGTTAAGGGATCGTCGTGGGAGGATTTGTTGAATTGGCCTATTGAAGTAATCATGAATTCATAGAACATGATAAATTGCGAACAGAAAATAGACTCCACTACAATTGCAAACTTTGATGCTGTCGTCTCGGTCAGCATCAGCATTTCCGACCCCGCCGACTCCATTCGATAAAGAACATGATCTTCGCCAGGATTATTAGTGTTATTTAGGCTTGATTGTTAAATTATCTCTTATTCTTTTTCTCATGCTTATTTTTTAGTCCGGGAGCAATCGGGAATTAACGTGAGACGAGTGTAACATTTAATCTGACGGCTTCCGAGACATGTCATCAGACCTGTCGTTACCAGTAAGCGGTACCTGTCGCGCTGAATGTCATCATTCGTGTTCGGACTACTTATTCGGACAGGACAAAGCTGAGATTGTGAGGTTACAGTTACATTGAGCCGGTACACAAAGATGAGGCCGGTCCGATCCGCGTATTTATGCGTATCTTTGTCTCAGTCTTACTGGTTAAAAAACAGTGTCTGCTTACGCCCAGCCTAGATCAGACGCCACGGAACATCGGGGAAATGAGAATCAATTACTTATCCTCGGACTCGCGGGAAATGAAGATCGGCTGACTGTACACAAGGATTCAAGACCCTGAAAAAAGTATTTATTTAGAGTCTCTTTACCTCTTGTAGCACGTATTCTTTCTATCCGTTCAACTTTGTTCATTGCCCCTCAAAATGTCGTCAACAATGACTGAAAAAGAGAACTCGGCTCCTCGCCCTCCCCCCCTCCTATGTCTCGGTGCTGCTCGCACAGGCACAGCATCTCTCATGGAAGCCCTTCGAATCCTAGGCCTTGAAAACGTTCACCACGGCTGGGAAGTCTCAGAGCGCGAAGATCAGCAATGGCAATGGCGCATTTTCGACCGTGCAGCCGACGCCACGTTCCCCAACATTCCCACATACAACGGCAAAGGATTCTCACGCGCAGAATGGGATGAAGTTTTTGGAAGCTACGAAGCTGTATCAGATGTAGCTTCTTTCTTTGCAGAATCTTTAATCCCAGCATATCCCGATGCAAAAGTCATTCTCGTCGAACGCGACATTGAGAAATGGTACAAGAGCGTTCTCATGATTTTCGAACCAGCTCAAAGTGCATTCTATCGAAATCTTGGAGAAACAGTTGGGAAATGGGCTGGTTATGACAATGCGAAAGCTAGTTTCAAGATGCATCAGGGTTGGACAAAGGCGCCTACTCCAGAGACCACGGTTGAGCATCTAAAGGAAGCATATATCGGACACAACAGGTACATTCGAGAAAATGTACCCGCAGATCAACTTTTGGATTTTCAGCTTTCGCAGGGTTGGGAGCCTTTGTGTCGGTTTTTGGGAAAGCCGATTCCTGATGTGCCGTTTCCTCATGCTAATGATTCGGCGGCGTACAAGGCTAGGGGTAAGAAGTTGACTAGGAAGATGATGGGTAGAGCTGCGAGGAACTTTTTCTTTCCTTGTTTTCAGAAGAAGTTTTGAGGAGTTATAGGTGAGTAGTGCTTTAGATTACGTACATACTTAATATACTTCAGTCCAACTAAATTTTGAAACCATCAATTGTAATTCCCAATAGGTAGATTAAAATATCCCAAATGCCCTTCTCAACCGGCTCTTCTTTTACTCCCAATGCACCGTCAAAGTTAGTCTCAGTTGTCAATTGTATTTAATGCAGCCACCTCAAAAATACGCCGAAGCGCTACCGAATTCAACAGTTGAAGTGCTGCAACAGGTTATCAATATCTAGTTTGAAGACTTGTAGTTTGTCTAGATTTGAGTTTCTTTCAACACAAACTTACCTTGTATCTTCATCCTCCCCGTCTTCCACATCTGTGATTGAGGGTGAGTCGCCCGTCTCCGCTTGAGCAGAGTTGAAATCATCTACGGAAGGTTCCACAGAAGGTACATTTCCTGGGGAAGATGAAATTCCTGGTGCGGGTTGAACAGAGCCAGAGGCGTTTCCAGCCCGGTCTGAGGGAGAGCCAGGAAGAGCAGAGGACACCAAGCCCATGCTCGTTCTCTTGATAATACATTGTGCGGTCTGCTTATGTTCGACGATTGATACGGTCGTGATGGTTGTGGGAACGATATGTACAAATTCTTTGACAGTGGTGGTATTGACATCTACTGTCACGGTAAGTGGTGTGGGCTCTTCGTAGATAGTTGTGTCGCGACATTGACCTTGTTGGGTTCTTAGTATAGCCGTGGTAGTTATCCTTGAAGACAAACTTACCTTCGACACTTGTTGTCTTTGTTGATACCTTAACTTGAGTAAAGGTGCGGGTAGATGTAGAAACAGTCTATGTCTGGTCAGTGCGAGCTTCTAGCATAATGAAGGTTACGTACAGAAACACTTTCGAAGACGTGAAGATTCGTCACATATTTGGTGGATGCATGCGTGCGTATGATTTTGACATCGGCTGTCGTTGCGCACGCCGTGATTGAGGCGTCACATTCCTCCATCAGCTGTTCCCCTTCCTCGGTTGAGGAGCTTCCATTCATAAGCACAATCGCTAGATTTGGTAGCTGCTGTCCTGCATCGCCAGGGTAAGCAGAGGGATCTGGTCAGACAAGTATGGTCAGTAACAATGGACATTGCTAGAAGTGCCAGGCCATGGTGATGTGAGATGGGAACGAACCAGCGCCAGCAGCGGCAAGTCTCGGTAGCCCAGCTATGGGGAGCAGAAGCAAGTGAAGGAGCGTGTGTGATATCATCATGCGCAGTCAAAGTGCAGAAATGATCCTAGGTCAAGTTGTTCAAAATCAAACGAAATAGGGTTATACGGAAAGCAGAAATAGCCGACAAAGGGTGCAACGATCGAGGCTTGCTGAAGAACTAGTTGCATGTGCAAGAACGTTCTCTTTTGAATTGGCTGAAGCGGAGCAAATCGTACCCCTTATTTCCAACAGCCACTCGACTTCACAAGTGTCGGGGAAATGCTATATGGCTCTATTGACCGGTTGCTTGTCTCCAGTGCCAAGGCCGTTGTTGGAACAGATGCTAGTCACATCTAGCAAGGTAACGCAAAGCGGAGAGACACGGTACAAAGTGGCGACTATCACAGCAATCCGCAGGGGAGACTTGTCCAAGCCACGATATGGAGGACGAGCTGAGGTTTTGATGTCTTTTCCCTTTGAGGAAAGCTAAGGTATGGTCACTCCCTACAGGGAGACTTACAGCCAGCCTCTCTTCACCGAACGCAAGGATCCGTGACCAATGGTAAAAGGCATGAATTGATCTGATGTAACAGTATGGCCAACATTAACGATCATTACATACAATGCCCAAAATTGGAATGCATCTAGTATGAATCCTGTAAAGTGGTTTTGCACTTGACTTCAGATAGCTTTGCGAACATCATCAAGTGTAGAAGGGACAATACCATGACAACAGATCAAGAAGGTGATTGCCTATTACTCTGTTAGAATGAATTATGCTTCTAGTCTAGGCGCTGAGCGATGGAACTTTTCTCAATGTCCTGAAGTTTTCTCTTCCTTGACGCATGCTTCACTTGTAAGACAAGGCATGGGCTTGACACGGCAGGAATAGCAAGGTTTTTCAAATCGTACGTTTTTTTATTGGTTTCATATGCAAGGTCGTTGCAAAGCTGTGATGTGTGATTGCTATTAGCTCGATTACGGGTATTCTTTAAAACCATTTGCGCATTTTGCTTCCTAGACCAATTCTTGGGAAGGAAAAGCGTCAATATTGTGGCTGGCTGTATGTGGGGAAATTCACATATATTGCCGCCCGTTATCAGTAGACGCGCATTTCTCACGCCGTCACGCCATAAAGTCTTCTTCAATCTAGAGTAGCCGAGATAATATATTGAGTAGCCATGTCTCATATCAGCCGTCTTCCTACTGAAGCTAGATACCAAAACAGAAGGGATATTTTGAAAAGTGATCTGAACTGCAACGCCTATCTTTCCTCAGCTCTCCACGTTTTATCATATCGATATGCTCTTCCTGGTCGAGACCGCATGTTGGCTTTCCAATGGCTTCTTTCAGGGCTTCTCAGGTCAGGGGCATACTGCAGACGTTCAGTATCTTGTCACAGGTGGAGTGGGATGTGATATTGCATAGGTATCATATGTCGCCGTTGTGCTGTCCAGGGTTTACTTGACTTTACCTTGCTTAGACACTATCTAGTCTATCCATTGCAGGAGGAAAGTGTGTTTTTCAACTTGTTCATGAAGTACATATGTGACAGAATCTGGTGATGATATGGCGCACAACCGATTGGAATGGGAATGTGGAAATATCTTGAATTACCTGGACGATCCGATTGGCTATCATCGACACTGCGTCGTAGCCCTGATTAACTTGTCGTCTTACCTGCATAGTTGGCAACAAATACATTTTCTGCGATCTTGAGCGATGCAGCCGAACGCTGTCAATCGAGGAACAAAAACAGGCAAGACAACAACTTGGCTTATGACGCAGATGAGGTTATGGAATCTCAACCACCCGGCTCAAAATAACACACAGACCATAACTAATGAATAGAAGGCGTAAGAGCTTTCTTGGCCTAGATCCAAGTTCCAGTACCATGATAGGTAGAATACCTACATCGTCCTGCGTATACATCTCTATCAGGGTGAGATCTATCCTGGCCTATTATCTATCTCTATTGAGGGTTCCGCTTTTGCCAGTTGTGATCTTCCTAGGTCATTGCCACTTCAACGTCACGTATATTTTTTCAAGTCCCGAGTGGGGTCGTGAACGAATTCTCTCGGATTTGCTAATGGGCTAACATTCTTTCTACTCTTGCAATAACTTTGATTCTATGGACAGTTTAAGTCCAGCAGCCTTGGTGAATATCCGCGGTGCTCAACTATCATGCTTCTCTCAGGGTAGATCACAAACTTTCTCGATATCCGGTTAATATGTACCTCTCTGTTATACACATCGCTGAAATGTTATTGTTTCACACATGTTTTTCGATATGTACTGATTCTGAATACAGCCCCTGTAAAGCTTCTGCAGCCAATGTTCAAAAGAGTAATGTTTGAAGCCACCACGGCCAGTTCGCAGCTGAAGACCCATCGCCACCTAATCTATCACATTCTCGACCATACACCGCTCAATGCCGCAATTGTCAAGTCCATCACGCTCATCAACATGTTCCACTGCGCAAATTTCAAAGTCGATTCCTCTTTGCAACACCTCTTCCGAACTCTGCATCATGCCTGACCAACATCCAAGCTCCACTATGGAGGCACGCGTAGCACCTTCGCTGACCCTACAAGCTACATTGAGCGATGGGACAAGTATAAATGTGACCTTTTCCCCCGCCTCAGCAGCTTCTTCAGCACTCACGGCATCGACAACTCTTACTACTACTTCCTGCTCGTTCGAGATCAACACTTCACTTCCCACAAACACTGCATCTTTGGACAAAGCCTCCCAAACATTTCAAGTCAAGCCCGCTTCTCAACACTCATCGTCTTCTGCAAGCCTGTCTTCGGCCAAGCCTTCAAAGACTTTTCACGCAAGCTTTCCACCGACTAAGGACAAACACCCAAGCAACATGTCTGTTGTAAGTGGTATATTGACACAGATTATGGTCCAAAAGACCTCTGACACATTTGCAGACTCTTCCCTCTGACGTTGTCGCCATCGACACTACCAAGAAGAGTGTCTTGTTTTATGTCGCCCCCGATCAAAACAATGACAACCGCCTGAGCTACCTCGAGTCGCCCAATGCCAAGGGTACCGGCAACTACACGGTCGAAAAGATCGACAGAGCTTCTATCCCCGGAACCAAGAAGTATGAGAACATCCTTGTCTCTGAGAAAAACAAGCAGGTTGCTGCTGTAACTTGGATTGATGGTGGAGGAGTTCAGGTAAGTTACTCCATGAAGGACTGCTGAGTTCAATACTGATATCCTTGGCAAAGATCCGTGTATACTACGTCGCCAGGGGAACTGAGAATCTTCGAGAGGTTTGCAAGACTGGTGATGGTGAATGGTACATTGGAGCTCTGGGTCAAGGTTCTTCGCGTAAGATTTTTGTCCGCGAAAACACCTCCATCTCTGCTTCTGTTCACGACTATGGCAGCAAGGGATACAACTTGAGGGTCTTTGCTGCTGAGAAAGATCAAATCAACGGCAAGAGGCTTCCCCAGATTGGCGTCTTCAAGTTTGTCCATGATGAGAATGCCGAGGACCCTCCTCACTGGGGAGATGTCAACTACATCACTGACCAGATCGAGGAGTACTAGTCTCTGTCGGGTGAGATGGCGGACCAAGGGTGACGAGAAAATTCAGGTTCAATCAAGTGCCAAAATATTGGATTAATAGGCTTAGGTCTCTTTAGAAGCTATTATAATTGAATTTGTCCCAAAACGTTTATTGTCTACTGTGAACCGTCAGCGGTAATACGTTTAACAAGGCATCGAACATTGTTTAAAGTGTGTGTAAAGTTTATAATGACTGGTTCAGTTAATCTAGAAATCGGCCATCAGGATGTTATCCAACATCACAACATGTCTGCTGGCTCGATCACTCTTTTAGGAAACGCGTGCTGGTTAAATCTCCCAGTCTGGACAATCTGTTGGTCGCTATTAAGCCTCCAGGTCAAGATCGAGTCGTAATGCTACAGCTGATTGGCAAATTAAAGGATATCTTATCCATAGCTTCTTGATCATTCTTCGGCAGAAATTTGCGTATTATCCAGAGTTTTGCCTTGGTTTAGCATTTTAAAGAACCAGATTGGATGATGGTGATGATGAGCATTCGGGATACGGCCCGAATCTCCGGGAGCGGAGCACAGCCATCATCAAGTCAACCAAGGATAAACTATATTATGATCCCAATTACTAAGATTGCAATTTCTATCCAACTTAACTTTCTAATCTCATACTAATTCTAACTCTGACAATACCTATTTGGACAACTAAATATCTACAAAAATGACTCAGTCTAAAGATTATAACTGGCAGCAGGTAAAGCCTGGAGTATGGCAACGTCCCATCGACGAGATTGAACAATTTTATTTATCACTAGTTGTTCTCTACGAAGCAAGTGGTCGCATGTTCTTTGGAATCACTGGGCACATCTCACTGTCAATCCAAAGTCCCAAAGGCATACCCTCAAAAGACGCTGAACGCCATGTTGATGAAGCTTTACGGAAAGCCTGGCTCGCGCTGAGATACGATCACCCTACACTTGCATCTCAAGTAACCCAGGACCTTGAATCAGGAGAATGGGTCAAAACTTACAAGCTTCTCGATGGAGAAGAAGATAAGAATGATTGGGTTGAAAAGACTCTTGTTCACATCTCTAATGGCCAGACTGGAAATGAGTGGGCAAACTCGGATCCTCCAGCCCCCAAGGTCCCTACAATGTTTGTCCTTCATCTCCCCAGCGAAGAAAAAGATGGCTCCGGAATCATCCGTCGAGATCTTATCTTACGTTCTCCGCATGACATCCTCGACGGTATTGGAACTCTCATACTCCTCAACAACTTCATCGCTCTCGCAGCAGAAGCATACAAAAAAGGCGATGTCTACAATCCTCCAGTCCTGGACGGAAGTGAAGCTTCAAGCCTAAGTCCCTCCTATCGCATCGCCGCCAATATTCCAGACACCCTCCCAGAATCTCAAATGATTAGACTGGATGCAATGGCCGTTCAAAAAGCCTCAGTAGCTTCTGATCCCAGCATTGAAGTTCTTGCTCTTCCATTCCGAAAAGGACAGGTTGTGCCTGGTCATCACCAACGCGTGGCACTTTCTTTCACCGAAAAAGAGACTAAACAGCTCTTAGCTGCTTGCAAGAACGTCAAAGCTACTCCAACACACGCTTTCCATGCAGCTGCAGCCATTGTCGTACGCGATGTCCAAGATAAACCCGTCAAGACGAAGAAGGTGCGGTACATCAACTACATCTTACGAAACGAGCGACCTAATTGCTTCGAGCCATATAATTCTATGAAACATCCAGCTGCTGTTTACCATTCTGTCTCTGGTCAGAGTCTTGTGGTAGACATGGATCTTCACCCATCAACCTACCAGCCTGACGCGGTCGTTCGTCAAAAAGAGTTGGAGTCAGTTTTGCAGACTATCAAAGATTTTTATCTCGCCGTTAAACAAGACAAGGACTTTCATATCCTTGCACCAACAATGTTCTCCCAAGCTACCCCCGAACTCCCTTCGTCTCCCCGTCCACTCCCCATTCCACCTCCCAAAGCTCATCCATCAGTATCCATTTCGAGCATGGGACGTGTCGAGAGTATCGTAGCACCCGAGACTGAAGCTTTTAGTGCTCGAGATCCGTGGGTAACTGGAGAAGAACTTGGGAATGGATTGGGGCTGTTTTTGGGTACGTTTCGAGGAGAGTTGTGTTTGAGTGCTGCGTATAATGATGCGTGGCATACGGAGGGGGATGTGAGGGCGTATATGGAGCGTTGTAAAGAGGTGGTTTTCCTCGGGCTAGGAGGGATAGAGGCGTAGGTACTCTGTAAATCGGTATCAGAAACATTGGCCGCTATAAGCCAAAGAGACGAAATTAGTGGGCCACATTATGCCCTTTAGGCTATAGCTCTTAGACTATTTATTTTTGTAACCTAAGACTTAGCAGGTCATTTTTTCTGCCACACTTGGCCACGACTCGAAAGATCATGTGATACATCACATGATATCTCCTCAGGCACTCTGAAAGCCTGACCAATCAGAGGCCGTATCTGCAGATCCGGGTGTCGACAGCCTTAAGTCTGAACTCTTAGTGGGTCAACATCATAGGTAATACAACATCACCGCATCCCTTGTCTATCCAGAATGCACAACGATGCTATCCCTGCGTGGATCAATAATCTTGATCCATCGGCATTCAAACAATGCAGCAATCGAAGTGATCTGCATCGGCTTGACCACCCAATAAGGTTCAGAATGGAGCTCGATTTAAGAAAAGCACTTCCCTCTGATGCTCATGATCTCTACGATTCATTGATGGACGTGCGTTGGGGAATCGACATTCTCCCACACGCCCTGAAGGACCTCCCAAATGTGGAAATTCCTAATACTTATTGTGATATGTGGCAGTCTGCAGATAAAACCCTAGGAGAGGATATAATTAAATCCCTTATTAAGAATTACTCTTGCTTTAAGGATATAATTATATAAATAAAGTAGTTAAATAATTAGGGTTATTTTATAGCTGCTTAGAATTCTTATATTTACTATTTAATCCTTTATATACTTATTAAGACCTAATTTATTATACCTAAGGATATAATATTAGCCTATATTATCTTAAGATTTTATATATATTCTATTACTATTAATAATAATAATATAGAGAGTGCATTATTAATAAGCAGTTATAATACTAGTGTGATATATGGCAGTCTATGGATAAAACCCTGGGAGAGGATATAATTAAATCCCTTATTAAGAATTACTTCTGCTTTAAGGATATAGTTATATAAATAAAGTAGTTAAGTAATTAAGGTTATTCTGCGGCTACTTAGAATTCTTATATTTACTATTTAATCTTTTATATACTTATTAAAACCTAATCTATTATACCTAAGGATATAATATTAGCCTATATTATCCTAAGATTTTATATATATTCTATTACTATTGATAATGATGACGTGGAGAGTGCATTATCGATGAGCAGTCATAATACCAGTGCCACAACTAATACGTCGGTGCAAAAGATGGTTGACTTTGCACTCGCTCTCGAACCGGATAAACAACTCGCTGCTATTGTTAAAAAGTACACGAACCTTTTGGCTGACGGAACAGTCAACCAGACAGCATACGGCCCACTCAAAAATCGTCCCGCGCCGGTATTCATTAAGATCAACACATGGGCTGACAATCTGGAGACCTCGGATGTTCAGCTTGGGGTCTGGGTCGCAGCATGGCACGAGAGCCTGCGCAGCATCATGAGGCGCGGTGGGATGGTTGAGCGGATCATTACAGTTCCTCTCATTCAGATTTCGGGAGGTTCCTGGACCGTTATGTTTGCAGTGGATGGTGGGAATGAAGTCGTGAGTTGTCTTCCTCGTCTTTCCATCCTTCTGGTCAGTGAAACTAACCTTTGTTAGCAGATTCTTTATGCCGGGCATTCTACCATTGGCAATAGCGGTACGTTGACGGGCATGTACCAGCTTCAAGCTGCATTCAAGGCAATTACCGACTGGATGGAGGGACCGTTCAAGGCTTGGATCACCCAAGTTCTTACAAGGGCATTGGCGCAGTCATGAGTTGCGACTGGATGGCGTAAAGAGGAGTTAATGTATTTTGAACTGTTATTATAAATACCCTACTGTCCAAAGGAACGTCCCAGTCCAAGAAAAGCTGGCCGCCAGAAGCATAAGAGACAAAATTAGTAGTCCAGTTTATGCTACTTAGACTATACTTTTTAGGCTATTTATTTTTATAGTCTAAAGCCTAAAGGTTAACTTGTTTACCACCTATCTCTGGAACTCTACTGAATTGAAGCCTTGTATATTAACTATTATATAGTAAATTTTATGTCTCCATTTTCATAGAAAAAAGAGATAAATAATAAATCCATTTATTAATTTGTTAGTTATATCCTACTATAGATATAGACGGCTCGTGAAAGATAAGGTTCAAGTCAGATAGGCCGTCATCCTCAGATATCTGGCGTTTAGATTAGAAGCCCTCTCATTATGTAAATCCTACCGATGATGGTGTTAGTAACGATCACTCAGACAAGTTAATGTGAAGCTGACAAGTAACAATATGGGGAAGGTGAACAAGGCTCACTTGCTGTGCCGCAGAGCAACAAATAAGTTCCTGAACCAACACACCGGGAACTTCTGTGGCAACAACAAGTCACCTTTATCACAAGATGACAGTCTCATTCCAGAATCAGTTAGAGAATCGATCGGTTTATCAAGGCCCTCAAAAGGTGACAAACCGCCACAACCCGCCCCTTCACCCAGCAAACAGTGATCATCAGCAACGTTTCTGCATATCAATCATGGAGGGGCAAACAACCAAAAGGCGAGGTCGCCGAAAGCAGTGTGTTGCCCCAAAATGGAAGCTCCCTAGCCCACCCTAGGAACCTTTGACAGGCTGGGGTAAACTAGGATCATACAGCATGCAGTATCCACTTTGCATCAGCCATACCACATGGGGAAGCTTTTTGGATGAAAGCTGAAGCTTTGGGTTTGATAGGGGCGAGAGTTGGGAGTGGGCGGATTTGGGTTCTCGTCTGTTTAGTTAGCAGGGTTGCATTGGCACGTGAAATGGGATGGTGCAAGAAGGGGAAGTTGTGGTTATACAATGGCATATTGATGTTGCTTGGTTTGATATGGTCGACAGGGTTAATCAGTTGGAGGTGATGTAGTGGCAATATTGGGATGTCGCCGTCGACCAGTTGGTCCCAATACCAAGAGTCAATGTTGAGAATGTCACTTTACTACAATACGTAAAGACGTGAAACCCAGTTCAATTTTATTAAATTACAAACACACATCCTCGCACCCTCACTTCGATTCAAATCTCTCTCATCAACCGTAAAAGGGCATATCTATAAATCTCACGATCTCACCACAACACACGATGTCAAGACCAATCACATAAGCTTAGTAAACCTTTACGCATCCGTATTCTAATCTCGAGATGATCTACGTACCATTTATCAGACAACAGGGATGTCCATCCTTGGCGGCTTTTCTTTACAGAACAGGTGTATTTTTCGCGTGGCAAACTAGCCACACCCTTTTGGCAACACTGTAAAATCGCATCTCTTGGTTTTGCTTGGCTCCATCGCCGAGATATCCAAGGTCGTGGTAGATAAAACCGCTGATCTGTTCTAGAAATAGACAATTTTCGGGTCAAGGCGAGATTCCAGAATTTTGATAAAGATGATCTACAATGAAATGCAGAATTTATCTATGCATGCAGAATGTGACAATAGGGTAGGAAAATGGATCACCTTTTCGCCTCCCAGCTGAAAGATGTTATCAACATAATCATGACAGACCGATAAATGTCAAAAAAATAAACTTATTCTTAAAATGGCTCGTTGTTATGGAAAAGGCGTTATAAAGTTCCGCGAAAATAGGTATAGCGGTTGACAAAAGTCCGTCTTGTGGCCGTTTTGATTCCTACATAAAGTACCTGAGCTAGGAATTAGGGAGCGGACGAGCATGGATTCATGCCTTGGCAGTCTTGACCTCGGTACGGATACTCCATAGCGGAATGTGAGCCCTGCCAAGGGGATGTTGACAGATTGCGGGGGAGGCGAGATGATTTGTCAATGCATTGAATAGGATACAGCCATTGTGTTGAATTTTATCGTGTTAAAAGCTACGGCGTTAATTATAAGCTTTTTCCCTTTTTTACTAGAACTTTCTTCTTTTAACTTTATAAGATTCTTAATATAATAAATTCTAATTTAATAAACTTTTTATAGAATAATATTATTTTTATTAAATACTTTATAAATTATTAATAACTTATTTTCTTTATTAAAGATTATTCTAAAGATTAAAAAATAATTTTATTTAAAGTATTTTATTTTTTAATATATTAATATTATTATTATATTTTATTTTATAAAAAGCCTTTAAAGCTTTTTTCTTTTTATATAATAAAGATTTAAAGTTTAATTTATTAGCTTAATAATTAATTATATAATTAAAAGCCTTATAATTAAAAAAAATAAAAATAATAATTTAATAATTATTTATATTAATAATATTTTAATTTTAAATATTAATAAAAATAATATATTAAAAATAATAAAAAGTATTAAATCTTTTTAATTAATATTTTCATTTAAAAGTAAAATTAATTATAAAAGCTAAGCTTTTATAAATAATTTTTTAATTTAATATATAATTAAGATTAATAAAGACTTTAAAGTTTATTATTTTATATAATAATTATATAATTATATAATTATATAGTTTTATTAATATTAATATTAATATTAATAAAAAAGTATTTAATAATTAATTTTTAAAAATAATAAAAACTTTTATAATAATTATTATAATTTTAACTTTATAAGTTATAATATATATCTTTAGATTAAACTTATATTAATATTTAAATTTAAAAACTATATTTTTTTATAAGTTAATTTTATATATATACTTTAAGACTTATACCTTAAAAATTACCTAATAAAAAAAAGAATAGAATATAAATATTAATTAATATATATTTATAGTTAATAATAAATCAAGAGTAATAAATGATACTGTGATTTGTGTATTTATATGAGATGCTTGGTTTATATAGATTTATCCCAGTAATGATGGTGATATCCTCATCTTATCTAACCGAAATCCTTCAACTCTGACTCTTTTCCGCTGTCGGAACCAACAAAAAAGCCCCACAGAGTTTCTCAATTGGATAGAGAGCGGGCAACTAAGAAAAAAAAAGGCCCTTTAATTCTTTCTCCAACAGTCTTTGTCTAACCACTAAAACAAAGGTCCCCGCAGAATGGATGCCAAGCGTAACAAAGGTTCCCCGAGACGATAGCGGACAAGGACACTGTTTTGGGTTTAGTTCCGATAAAATGATAGGGGCCATGGTACTTTGATGCCCTGTTGCAATTGTTGGTATCTGTAGTAGTCATTAGTTATGGGGGATTGATATGATACTCCGAAAACCCAAGATTGCGTTATCGGACTTGAGGCTAAATAATTATGGACTTGAGATGAGTATCAGATGTTGATGAGGGAAATATTCCATCTTGGCGGATGGTTACTAGGATACATAGTGAAGTGAAGGTACTTGATCATGTACGGTAAGGAATGTAACACAATTAATGTGCATCAAAGTAACCATCAAGATAACCATAAACCATGCCCTGTTGAACCATACAATTAAATCAGTGGCGTAATTATCTCTACCCGTTTCCTCGGTGCCACCCGTTGCCTCTCCCTCTCTCTCTATCTGTGACTGTTGGTCTGTCTCTATCTGGGGGTGGAGCCACGCTCACACTCTTGATTTATCCCTCCCAATCAATACAAGATAATCCCTGCTCATCCTAACAAAAGTTCACTCCCCATTCGGGCAGCTCCAATTTGTTTGGCTACTCTAATTGGTTCAACACCCACAGATAAGGTCGCCAATCTAGTGTCTAGAACGTTGGTCAGTGTCGGTTTACTTTTAGAGGATCGTTTGTATCTCTTTCTTTTCTGGGAAACATACCGAAAGTCGACAAGGGGGGAGGGGACAATGATCATCAGTTCAAGTGTGCAGCAGTGTCGCATGGTTGCAAAGGAACCTTGTCACATTAACTACTAAATCGGGATGCATTCTCAAAAGTGCCACAGCACAACTTCAGCTCGCCACGGCAGGTGCAATAGATAAATATCCCCCATCCTGCCCACTCCTTTTTTTTCTCTACCAGCCAGCCAAAACCGGTGACCTCAAAGATTCAAGTATTGAACTGAATCCATCAACCGCCAAAATGGTCGCCGAAACTGTCGTTCCTGAGCGTCAGCCAGCTGAATCTTTTCAGCCTGGCTATAATGAGAAGGAGCCTCACAATATCGACATGGACCTCAAGTCCGAGGCTGATAGCGAGGATGACCGAATCACGGATTTGTTCTCCAGCTTCCCTCCCGCAAAGGGTGTTGAGCACGAGCCCAACCCATTGACTGCTCGTGCCGTCATTGTCGGTATCGTTCTCGGTTCTCTCGTCAACGCTTCCAACGTTTACCTTGGTATGCAACCTCACTTTTCTATCTACGATTCCACTCACTAACGCCTCGCAGGTCTCAAGACTGGTTTCACTTTCCCTGCTACCATGTTCGGCGCCATCTTCGGTTACGGTTTCATCCTCATGCTCACAAAGTCTCTCCCCAACGTTCCCCTCCTCGGAGGCAAGTTTGGTCCCCAGGAGAACTCCATCGTCCAGGCCGCTGCTACCGGTGCCGGTGGTATGTCTGGTGTTTTCGTCGCTGGTCTCCCCGCCATGTACCGTCTCGACCTCCTCTCCGACGACCCCAAGAAGGATTTCGGTCGCATTCTCACAATTACACTTGTTTGCGCCTTCTTTGGTCTCTTCGCTGCTGTTCCTCTCCGACGATTCTTCATCATCAATGTCGCTCGTGAGCTGAACCTCGTCTTCCCTACTCCTACCGCCACCGCCATGACTATTCGATCCATGCACGCTGTGGGATCTGGTGCCAACGATGCTATCCGCAAGATCAAGTCTCTTGGTATTGCTTTCATCATTGCCCTGCTCATCATCTGTGTTGGCCAGTACGCCGACGGTATCCTCCACAACTGGCACATCTTTACCTGGTTCTACGCCTGGTCTGGATTCAAGGCTACTGGTCTCCTCGAGCCTGAGAACTGGGGTTGGTACATTCAGCTTACTCCCGCCTTTTTCGGTTCCGGTATCCTCGTCGGTCTCAACGCTGCCATCTCTTGGTGGGGTGGTACCGTCGTCGCCTGGGGTCTCATCGGTCCTCTCCTGGTCCACTACGGCGAGTGTATCGGTATCGAGGTTGGTGAGGGCAAGTGGGAAGGTCTCACCCGATTCAGCGTCATGACCGGTGTCGACGACCCTGACTACGTTCCCTCTCCCCGATACTGGATGCTCTGGCCCGGTGTCATGGTCCTCATGGTCTACTCTCTCATCGAGTTCTTCCTCCACGGAAAGGTTGTCATCGATGGTTTCAAGTTTGCCGTGCACGAGTCTTGCCGCTCCATCAACAACCGCCTGGTCGCCCGTGGCACTCACAGCTCCTGGTTCGCTAAGCAGGCCGCCAAGGCCGATGCTGACGGTGGTGTTGAGGACTTTGCTTCTGCCCAGGAGCAGGTCCCTACATGGGTCTGGGTTTCTGGAACTCTCGCAGCTCTCGTCCTCGCCATGATTGTCAGCGAGGTTCAATTCCACATGAATGCTGGTCTCGCTCTCCTCGCCTGTATCCTCGGTGTTGTCTTTGCTTTCATGTCCATCTACGGAGGTGCCGTCACTGATTGTGCTCCTCTTACTGCTTCCGCCAAGGCTTCTCAGCTTGTCTACGGTGGTATCACCAAGGGCAACTTTGCCATCAAGGATGCTCAGCGAATCAACCTGATCGCCGGTAATATTGCCTCTGGTACTGCAGACGTTGCCAACTCTCTTGTCAGCGACTTCCGAGTTGGTTTCCTCCTCAAGACCCCCCCCAAGCTGCAGTTCTACGCTCAGGCCATGGGAACTCTTGTCTCCGTTTTCCTGGCTCCCGGTGTCTTTGTCCTCTTCATGTCTGCCTACCCTTGTGTCTACAAGCCCAGCGACGATCCCGCTGACATCTGCCCTTTCGCTGCTCCCTCAGTCGCCGCTTGGCAAGCTGTTGCCACCGCTGTCACCATGCCCAGCATCCCCATCCCCAAGTCTTCCGCCTACTTCTCTATTGCCATGGGTATCCTCTGCGCTGTCCAGGCTATCGTCAAGCACTTCTGGCTCGTCGGCTCTCGTGAGAAGTACCGTGAGTGGCTCCCCAACTGGATGTCCGTCGGTGTTGCCTGGGTTCTCGGTCCTGACTCTGGCTACGCCAACGCCATTCTCTTCGGCTCTATTACTGCATGGTGGTGGCGCAAGTACTTCAACAACCATTTTGAGATGTACGCGTTCGCAATCGCTGCAGGATTGATCGCCGGAGAAGGTTTCGGCGGTGTCATCAACGCTGCTCTAGAACTTGGAAAGGTTTCCGGTTCTTTCAAAGGAACTGAGATTGCCCTGCCCGGTTCTGATTGGTAGATACGATAGATAACTACTTAGTTAATGTGTTATGAGCGTTTTGAAGGCGGTGGTTGAGAAAGATAGCGTTAGCAATACCATCCATGATTTAGTTCTGCATCTCAGATCTAGCATCGTCATATATACCCAATAGATCAATAATCTGATAACTGCATATACCCATAATGTTTATGTGAATGTCACCTTCTCCAGCGATCAATCCTGCAGCGATTGCGAACGCGTACATCTCACATAGAACTCAAGATATTTTCTTGGAAGTCGACGGAACGGATCAGATCTGTTGGTTTTATGGCGACCCTCTAATCTAACTGCTAGCTTCCTCGATAGGTACACACACATCACACGTTGTAGCTACACTCCTCTGACTTGTTCAATCATTCTAGGCCTCGAGCCGAAGAATTACACCATCCATCTTCAATACCTCCGATTCCGTGCTATAGCTACCCAGCTACAAGGCACCCAACTCCAAGACTCGGGCGATGATTACCGCTGCCGTTATTACGAATGTGGCGGGCGCCATGCTACATTCATTGAGGAAATTTGAGATCCAGTATGCTTCAAAGAATTCGGCGGCCATAACGTCAAATCGAGAAAGATTCCCAGTTCAACTATAATCACACATCGACCAAAACTAAACGATGACCCCTCCCAAAGTTCCCATGACCTCGTCTTGTCCCGATTATCCCATCCAACCAGTTAATGAGTGATAGTAGCTGTCTTCTTGGCCTTGCCAACTCGTCCATCATCCTTCGCCTTGCGCTTGAGGCGCGACCCCTGTCCATCATCCGTCTCACTGTCATCATTTAAACTCCTGTTGCAGTTCCATACGAGTATCTTCCACACGTTCTTCCTCTTGAGCGATATCGTCGATATTGTACGCCTCCACTTCGTCCTCGTCCTCGGCATCACTGTCAAAGATATACTCGTCACTGAGCATTTTTTGCATCCGAGCGACGCTTGGCTTTGCGATTTGTAACCTCAAAGCGTGCCTGCATATTTGTGCCGGTCTTGATGCCTTCCTTGACGTGCACCATGGACACCTCAAATATGGCAAAGCACGAAAGCCATAACTGCCTAGGAGACTGTGTGAGCAGCTGCTCGATCTGTTCTGGAGTCTCCTACTTTTCCATCATCTGTCGATATGCTTCAACAACAAAGCCAATATTCCCAATCCAGAAATCCTTATCATCTTCTCCGCTGAGAAGAAGCTTGGCGACCAACGAGAACATATGGCCAAGGCGTACTGTATCATTTGAATGATAAGCCATGTCGTTGCCTTGCACATCCCGCTCAACCACCCAAGCATAGTGGTTGAAAGGCTGGTGCCACGACATTTTGATCAGCTCAAAGATACAGATCTCACGAAGCTGGCCGTCCATGGCAACATGACCCCAGCAGACAGTTGAGTAGCCCAAATGGTACAGCAGATTCGTTCCACGTTGTCGTAGTAGGAGATCTTCACCTTGATGATGTGGAAAGTGACTGGAGACTGCTGATTGATTCGTACGAGGCTCCCGATGACGGTCTTAAAACCGGCCATCCTGAACAAACCGACAGTGATTCTATAACAAGTCAGTACTGATGTAATAGTAGTGGGCTGGGTCTCGGGGTATCAGAAAAGCTGGGACGAAAGTAGTGGGTCAACTTATGCAACTTAGACCACACTCTTAGGTTATTTATGCTTGCACTTAGGACGCCATTTTTTCTGCTACCCATTGGTCTGCAAAAAAGTATTGATAGGAGAATAACAACGTACCACTGGGTTCAAGGTGTATCCACAAAGACGAGAACTCGTTGGTTCTGGTCTCTGACATATTTCCATGCCACCTGCAGCGCTTATCGTTGACCTGCCCGTGAGAAAAGCTAGGTCCACCATGGGAATCGTGGTAGACTAGGTGGTAGACCTGCTTAATACCTACAATGACTGGATTCTCCTTGGCGTCCTTCTTCCTCTCCCGCTCCAGCTGAGATGTAGTCCGCATCAGGTTATGGTCCTTGATCGCTTTGATCGCCTCCTTGAATTTGTCATTGCTGCCATGAAGAATTGGTTCCTCTGGATTAAGAACCTTGTGGTTTTGCCAGTCGAATGCAGTCAAGATATGCTTCCTGTGTTTACGAAAGTTGAGTTTCGGTTTCTGGTCCTGCTTGCCACCACAGTGTTGGCTCTGACCAACGCTTTACCCTGAATCCGCATACAGGGGAGCTCATTGCTGACAACGGTCCTGGACGTTCTGCGGGAGAGACAGCCTACTACAGCTACTCTAGTTCAAACCAGTATGGTAATGTGCGCGTCTTGTCCAGTGCATCGGGAGATGGTGCAAGACCTCTGGTGTGCAAGATTGTCCCGGCTACTTCATATTCTCTAGGACTTCAATGTTTTTGGGGATTGGAGCAGATTGCAGATTTCTGGACATGTGATTCACGATTGGTACTAGTTCAGCCTGGATTTGACTTTAGTAGTCACTGTTCTCAAGCTCCGACGTCTTATATGATTAACATTGAGATTCGGCTGGCTTAGGCTTTACCGCCTAGTAGAGGGACTTCATCTATTTGACGAGAATTCTGAAATGTACGTTCACTAACAGATAACCTTTCTCTTATGCTTCCAGCGGCCAATTTTTTGATACCCTAGGGAATGATTCAATACACATGAGAATGGCGTTACACTATGCACTGGTAAAGTGAATTTCTCACCTACAGCAGCCACCACTAATCTCAAAATTCCTATTCACTAGACAATAGTTACCTGACAAACCCTACCTGGGATTTGACCTTCTTCATAAAAGGATCCAGGCCATGGATAATAGCAAAAAGCGTGCGATGTGTTCCAAGGCTCATCGGAACTCAACTTTGACTCTGCATTTTGGAATATCATCTTGCAGTTCCATTCCACGAAAGCAGCTTCACGGCCATGACTTCGTGTGAAACACCCACGTAAGCTCTCTTCCGTAACTCTAATTTCCATATCACATTCCATACAATCATCCTCAAATCCAGTTGCCTTTTGTATCTCAGGCCTCGCAAGTTTGGCCGCTTTCCACTCCTTGAAACCCTCGGGTTCGGTTTCAGAATACGGATGGATTTCGATTTCGAGTTCATTTGAAATGAGACATAACTCTTTGCAGCTTTCTATCAATTGAGCTGGACTGAGTATCATGTGAGTCATATCGTCCTCATTCCATACCGGACACTGGGGATAAAGTGACTCGAGAAAAGCGATATAAGTGTCCACAAATGATGTTTCGGATTCGCCACGCATCTGCTCAAGCATGTCCAAAATACAGCGATCTGCATCCTTCTCGTCAAGTGAGTCCTGACACTTCATTTCGAGCGTTGGGGCAACCACATGGCAGGCTTCCGTCACTGTCCCGCCAAGAATCGAAGATCCGTATTTGTGGCCAAAATCTCGCGAATCAAAATTTGCGTCAATCTTCTCTAAAGGAGGTCTGGAAGACGGATTGCTCGAAAGAAACAAGTCGTAGCAAACAGTGCAACGCAGTAAGCGATACTCTCCAGTTGTTGATAGGCGCCTCATGAAGAGAACCAAAGTAAATTCTTGTCCCTTCTGGAGTAGAAATAGCTCGTTATCTCCAGCCTCCACAGAAATTTCATTGTCTGGAACGCACACATATAGCGTGTAGCCAGCTACCTCAATTGAATAGACATGACAAGGCTCATTAAGATCAGTAGGGTCTTTGATCCAACCAACTTCTACCAGCGCCGATGAAAACTTGCAAACATGTATCAGTGGCAAAGTTAACTTTAGAGTTGCCGGATCAATAGACGGCTTTTTGATAGCCCATAGCTCTGACGTTGTGAAACCCGTTTCCGGCGGCATTGTGTCATCGATGGAATTGAAGAGCGTAAAGAAGTCATTGTCGAGGCAGGCAATTTGTTTGCCAAAACTCCTTGCGTCTGTCTGAGACGTCGTATAATAGCAGATATCCCGAGTGGCTTGAGTAACTGATAAGAGTCGTTCTCCCATGTCCTCTAAACTCCAATCTGGGAGCCACGATGGTAACTTCGAGTCCGATCTGTGACCGCCGGCTGCAGTAAGAATTTTGACACATTGCTCAACAACGAAAAGATGAAGAATGGTTCCGATGTATGTGTGAAGTTTCGATATCGAATAATCAGGTCTGAGCGCAGGAACTTGATGTCCTAGACCCAATATGCCATAGATTTTATCACGACAGTCTGTCGCTAGGGAAGACCGTGTGTGTTGTATCAAGGACAACAAGTTATTGGAAAGAGACCCTGTGCAGGCATAATCCATCCATGGATCGAGATCATCTGATTGTGTAGTCCAGGGGGGTAGGCTTGCTCCGGGCCTGACTCTGAATTCATATCCATGAACCGGAATCACAGCCAAGGGGGACAGTATGATTTCTTGGATCACCCAGACCCGCTGAAAGTATCTGAGTTCGAAAAGCTGTTCTCGGGTCATGAGCGAATTTGGAATCAAATCTTCAAATTCTCTGAAATCGTGTCTCTTAGGGTACGACTTCCCCTTGGTGAGAGAAAGGCCTTTGGGCTTTGCAACGTCTTCACCCAAGTATATGATAGTCCTCAAGCATTTCCAGTAAATCTGACCCATCAGAGGCACCTGGACGTCCTTTTCGAGGTGATCTTCTTGGTTGATGCAAATCGCGTCAACCCAGATAAGTCGGGTATTTGATTCATAGCGGACATGCTGAAGCATCGACCAACAATTCTTAGTTTGAAGAAGAACATCCCAGTAGTCGCCAATATAGACTGGTTGACGTCGTCTTGTGTCTCCGTCTTCCCCGCCCCAACAGTAGGAAACAGTCTCGTATTCGGGACAGTTATCGATTTGATAGTCTTTAAGGACAGCATGAAGTGGGTAACTCTCGTCAACGGCTGGAGAAATGCTCAATATCCGAAACTCGGCATCAGTGAGCCTTCTTTTGTAGATAGGCTGTGCCACTGCATTAGATGCGTCGATAGAGCTCAAGATCTCAAGTTGTTCATTCGTGGCGGCGGCTAAAGTTTCAGAGATATCTTCAGTTGGGGGGTCACTGATAACAGACGCGGGCCAACGCAGATGTAATTCCCCAGGTTTCTCATCCGGGGGTATCGTCCAGGGAGTGGTGGCATTGGCTTGTTCTACGATGAGCTCGTCGATGTCTGGGTTCTCGCCACATGATCTACAGTACGGTAGGCCGCCTTGCACAAATACCAATGGGGTATCACAGGAGGGGTGATGCCAACGTGACATTTTGTTTAATGGTTGAAGAATGAGGAAGATAGGAACAGGTATCGTCAATTGCCTTTGTAAACACGATGTCCATCGCGAGGTGTTGTTGTTGAAATAGTCACTCTCAATATCGGGCTGTAGAGAGTGGAGTGTAGGGCCTCAATTCATCACTTTGGGTATGCTTGCATAAAACTGCATCTGTATACCAATTGAAATCCTACGAGTGTATTATTCTCCACTGACACCCACCAAGATCACACATCAATTAACAATTGTCTGAATCATGAATTCGAACTAAGTAATATTGACCAATGTCAGGGCCATACATCACATAATAAATCCCCATTAATCTGCATAAAGCCCTACAAGCTGCAAATACGCTTGAATCCAAGAGTGTCGACATTGACTTGGATTGACTGATACTCTCCATAACAGGTCACGATGAGCTTTACATCTGCCTGGGCGACATTGATATCAGAGAAGATGAGGCGGTCAACCCTCCAATCACCAACGGTATCATAGAACGTTCCATCCCTGGAAGTATCTCCCACCTTGAGTTCCGTATTACAAGTGTAGTCAGCATGTTGACTGACATGGATAACACGGTAGTAGTAGGAAAACTCGTAGGTGCCGTAAAGATTGCTCAAAGTTTGCGAGACAGTTCCAGCTTGGTCATTGCCGTTGGTCGCAAACGCATAAGCCCTATGATCAATGAATTAGCACATAAAAGGTGAGAATAAAGGATGGGCAAGTAACATACACAGCATTTCCACCACTCTGAGGTCCAATTCGGGTTATTTCGCCGTTGCTTGTCCAGGGTGTGATATCAGAGTCGCTGTCGTCGAAGCCAGAGTTGATAAACAACTGGGTTTCAACACAATCCGGGGCTCCACTGGTAGTCGCAGGCTCTTCCTGGGCCGCAGTGGTAGGGTCAAGCGCAGTAGTAGTGACAACCGCTGAAGCAGTGGTCGTATCAGAAGCAATGGTCGATACGCTCTCAACAACGCTTGTCTCGGTCGTATCCGCTGTCGGTTCTTCCTGGACGGTGGAGGTAGCCTCGATGACAGTAGTAACTGCTGTGGAGTCGAAGGACGTAGCGGTCGAATCGGGTACAACAGTTGAGCTCTCGGCAATGCTTGTGACTCCCGTGGTCGCAGGCTTGCAGGGGCTAGCCTTGACTCCGAAAAGGAACAGAGTTACAGCCGCAGCTGGAAGTACGGAGAGACGAACCATTATGGCGGAACAGAAAACAAATATTTAAACGAGTGGACAGAACTGCAAATAGCGCAGTGCGATTAAAGGAATGTTAATATGGAGATATTGTAAGAGGAAATTGAAATGAAAGACATGCAGCACATGCCCTCCTTTTCATTCAGCTGTCTCCTTGTTCATTCATGGCGCTAGAAGTGGTCTTTGCAGCAGGCTATTGTCAATAGTTCAGTGGGCTAACAAGAAAAAGTAAAGTCAAGGTTCAGCTACAAGTCTAGTTCAGGCACCACGATGCTAGTCAACAGGGATAGCAACCAATCATGTTAGTAGCATGGGAAGAAAAGGGTCTAGATCAAGCTAACACCCTAAAGGCATGGTCTATTGTCTGGCAGATTGTTATCCATTTAGTTCCTGCTAGCACTGATTCGGCTGTTGAACTTTCACAGTAATTCCTCACCTCCAGGGTAAATAAGGTTGACTTAATAAACAATAATCACAGAATATAGAAATTTGGCTCATTATTTGGGCTTCCTGAAGGGCTCTGATCCGGAGATCAATTAAACGCCGCACTACACAGTGTGCTATCTCTGATGTCGTCTATCTGTTATCCAGGAACCATCGTCTTTTCCAGGCTTTTGATGCTGCCGCTTTCGGGCAGATGATCTAATCAAATCCCCAGTTACCAAATAAACTGTTCGTCCAACCGTCAATAAATACTCGTTAGGTACTACATCTACAGCGACTTGGTAGCGATCCGTCAGGTGATGAAAGAATTGTCTATGGTGAATAAAATCAAGGGACTGGAAACAAATGTAGCAATCACGTGGATATCTACGTGATATCCCTCATCATCAACATCTCAGCATACGGGCTGCAAGTTCAAATGCAGTAATGAATGATCTCGCTGTACACTTTGTGTATGAACTAAATCCTGTAATTAGATGTTTTAGGAAAGAAAGAATCAGGTGGACCGTCCCCAGGTTGGACTGAGACTGATGCGTAATGAATTGTTGATAGGCTATCTAGCACATTGTGAACGCGATAAATTGGTTTCCAGGGTAGCTGTGACAGCTGTCGCCCTACACCCGGTAAAAGACCGGCAGAACCGGCTAAAAAGGAACGGTGGGAAGCTGAAAAACAGACATCGCACAATGAGCCTCTTTTGGTCTAGATCTGCATGCCAAGGTGCAGATCTCAAGTGGGTGTGAAAAGGCCCTGTAAACGAACTACCGAGGTACATAGGTACTTTGTTGTTGTCACGCATCCTTCAATTATTATTCAGATGACATGGACGGACCGGCCCGTGTTCTAGCCAGCCATTCGAACTGACTGCTGATCTTGGGTATGGGATGATTAGATAGTTTTGAATGCACATTCCTGTTGTCCTCTTCTTCGTTTTTAACCTATATGCCTTGGTTAATGTAAGGTTAGTCTACCCGTATTATCAACCTTGCACAATGGAAGTGCCCTTCTTTCATCACCTCAAGAGTACAAAAGCCATAGATTACACTGAGGCCACCATACTGTAGGCAGCTGTCAGGAAAATTGGGGAGAAATGAAGCCCAACTATTGGGTAAATAATAACATGTCCACCTCAGCCTCACCGAAATGTCAAAGCGTGCAGATACTTCCTTGATTTGATCCCCATGGCACGACGTCCCACCTATTAGGTGTTGCCATCTTCAGTATATGCACGATAACGAGTCATTTGAATGATTTTGTAGATACTTATGGGGGTGATATTCTAGCTTGGGCCTACGAATGGCGTTAGTTGGTTTTTCGTCTATTCTCTTATCCGACACAACTTCTTTCATTTTTCACTGCTACCCGTCACTAATTAGTCTTTTATTTTCTACGCACCCAGTGATAGCACAAATCATGAAGAACCGCATCAGATTTTCTTGGTTTGTAAAGAAGGACACTAAGCTTAGAAAGCGCTCGGGGTTACCAGTGAATCCCAACCCGCCTCCTTTGACATCACCATCAACAGCTCCTGCCGAGAGCCAGGTAACTATTGCCACAGTGCCTCTTGCCCCGGCCAAAGAACCAAGTCAGGCTCCTGATCCAGACAAAGAACCAAGTCAGGTCCCTGATCTAGGCAAAGAATCGAGCCAAAATGAAATGCCATTGGATTGTATGTGGGCCGAGGCCGCCAAAGAATTCGAACGCATTTGCGGAGATTCACTGAGTAACGGTGATATAAAAAACTTTGACGATGTCAAAAAACAGATTGAGCAACAAAATCTATCTTTTACCGAAGCCGACGCCGATTCAAAAACCAAGTGGGAAAAGGCGAAAGGCATGGGACTTGAGACTCTCAAGTACTTGGGGGCCATTCTCCCGGCCGCCTCAATTGCCGGATCATTGGCAAGTTATAATCAGTTGATGAGTGAAGAAAAGTCCGCAGCGCTAACATATTGATATAGACGCCCTTCTCCCCGGCGATCGAAGTCACAAGCAAAGCACTGGGCCTTGTTCTAAACATTCCACAGCAAAATCACGATTATGCTGAAGCAGTGGACAAAGTCTTCCGAGAGGTTTCGACTGCTCTTTCAGAGTTTGATCTCTACCGCAAGGTTAATCACACGCCGCTATTGAGGGAGATACACGAAGTGCTTAGGTGTTTGGTGAAGCTCTGCGCTGTGGTTGTAAAACACAAGCAAGGTGGCCGAGCAGAAGCTGCTCTGAAAGCTTTTAATCGCTCCTTGGGTGTCGACAACGAGCTACAACAGCAACTTGTCGAATTCAGACTGGCTATGCAGAACAAGAACCAAAAGCAAACAACGGTGATGTTTGTTAATTTGGAAAAAGTGAAAGAGGATGCTGGACAAACCAAGGATATGGCCAAGGCTACATATGTCGAGCAACACCGACCGAAGATCCTACGCAAAATTGGCGAGTATCTTGATGTACCGCCAACAGTCAACATTGACACTACATCTACTCAGACCCGTAAGAACATCTCGGATAAATGTTTCAAAAACACTGGTCAATGGATTTGGAAACACGAAGACTATCGCATTTGGATTGGAAAGGATGATGCGGTGATGAGGAGAAGTATGCCGCACGCTCTTCTTGTCTTGGGTGCTCAGTCAACCGGCAAAACATGTACATGTGCCCAGATCACACGAAATCTGGAAGGAAAGGGTGATAAAGATCGGGTTTACGTTGCGCACTACTTCTTCCCCGCTACTGTTGCTGTCAAGAAGGAAAGTGACAGTGATACGAATAAGGACACGATTTCATGGGCCTTCAGATATATGGCCTTCCAGATTGCTCGCGTCGACGCAACAGTGCGGAGCTTTTTAGAAAAAGCCTGTGATAACGAAAGTGTTGCATTTCGTCAGAATATGGGGTCCTCAGAAGAGGAGCTGTGTAACCTCTGGGCAAGTTTCGGTATTGGAGCGTCAGGATCAAACGCTACCTATTATCTTGTTTTTGATGGTCTTGAAAACCTCCCCGACGCTGAATTCAATGCGCTTATTGGATTTGTTCAAAAGGTCGACTCGGGGAAAACATCGACAAGAAATTTACGCATTCTGTTGAGTGGTAAGACAGAACAGTTCAGTGGCAAAGGAATATTTGAGAAGGCATTGAAGATTCGAATGGGGGTTGACAGCCAGGAAGACATGCAACCTATCATCAAGAAAGAGCTTGAACTGAGGAAAGTATTGCTGAACTACAGAAATGACCAGAAGCAAGGTGATGCAATGATGCTCATATTGGATACACTGCCTTCCAAGGTCTATGGAAACTATGCTGAACTTCAGCTATGGCTCACTCGTATAACAGAGGCGGTCAACTCTTACGCCTCCTTCGACAGTCTCATTGAACTGTTGAACGGACCAACAAGAGTTTATGAAGCAGTTATTGAGTCTTTAGAAAGGACATTGACAGCCAAAGAGATTGACCAGCTAAATGAACTCCTCAAACACGTCATATTCAGGAGATTCGCTCCAAGCTTGAAACAACTCGAAGCCGTTATGGTATGTATTATATCTCTAGACACCGTATATCCGATAGAACTTGGGCTGACAATCTCCAAGTCACTTCACTTAGAGGACGTAGTGTCGGTTGAAGGTCTTGATACCATGATCAGACACAAGTACTCATCTGTCTTGAAGATCGAATCTGATATAGTGACAGTTGAGGAGGGATTCCGGGATTACCTCGCTGAGGAAGCAGAGAAGGCGTCGAACGGTAAAAGCTCGCCCGATGATGCCCCTTCAACAATCAGCATGACTCTTACACTAAACCATGTTGACCGTCAGCGGGCTGCCGAATACTTTTGGAATCTCACTCAGATGGCAATGCAACCAAACTTCACATTTGACTCGAGGAACAATAACCAAAGACAAGGTCGAATTGCTGTTGACGCGTTCGAGGCGCACCTCAACATTGTTAACCAGACTTTCAAGGTTTTAGAAAGCAAGCGGGTAGTTGAGCATCAGACAAACAACAGCTATCTTGTCGCATGGTTACCGTACCACCTTGATCGGTTACGAGAGCTTGAAAACGAAAGTGTTCGGGGAGTTCTGCTCGCTCAACAACAGCGTAAGATTGGAGAAAAACTGTATGATTTGTTCACAAATGATTCAGTGTTCCAACAGCACAAAGCGACTTTTGAACAGGCATATTGGGTGGTTCCTGAGATGAAATCCATGCAAGAATGGTTGATGGACCCAACTGTGAGAAGACGAGACAAAGACTGGCTCAAGAATGTCCTTTCCGCACCCAGTCTGACGCAAGGTTATCTTAAAGGGTTCACCACTTGGATAGTCACAGAGTTCGTAAGGAACAGGACATGGGAGGTATCAATGGCGTACCGTTGGATTGAGGAACTGATGGACGCAGTAAGTCATTCCCCTCCCTTGTTAGAACTGTCACTAACCTGGGGGATAATCAGGATACAGAAACAGAATGGTTCGGGGAGGATGAAATTGACGCTGCGTTTAGTAACGAATGGTTTCGAGTGAGCGAATGGTGTTGGAGGGCTCTCGGCATGCCAGCAGAATGCCCCGATTCACTTTGGTATGAGCGCCTCGCCAAAACCGCATCAATGGATGATGATGGTGATCTGGAGACATCTCTGTCGATCTATCAGTGTGCTATACGCCAGGCGAATCCAAGCTGGCTGTGTTATCGAGATACTGGCGTCATCCACCACAGACAAGGTCAGGTGAAAAAAGCCATTGATGAAGTCGAGATGGCTCTGCGCGAGGCAGAGAAATCAGGCGCGCAGCCCGAGCCAAGCTCAGGTGATATCGCGCAGCTCAACTTACTTCTCGGTCACTATGCATACGAGACCGAGGAAATGGAAAGCGCCAAAGAATACTACACATCAGCATGCAACAAGGGGGATACCAAGCAAGTCATGGAAGGATTGTTAGGCTGCCTCAAGATCAACCTCAACACTCTTTGTGCCGAAGAAACGAGGAATTGGCTTCGTGACAGGCTTTCTGGGGACGTTCATCAAGGGGAGATGGATGGTGTTCTACAACTGATGACCCAGGATCCAGATCACAACGACCTTTTCCACATGCTATTCTCTATTCTCAACAACGATGACGATTTACTGAAGAAAATAGTGACCATTATGATACGTGGCTCACATGGATTCGGAACACTGAACACTGGCGCAATTAATACTTCCGGATTGGCGAACGGCCGAAGTGAAGTGGGAGCGGATGGCATATTGCTTTACTATGCAGGTGTTGCAGCGCATATGTACAAGCAACTGTCAAATGGCCCGGAGTCTGTCTTTGAAACTACCACTCTTTGGACATGCAGCCGCAAAGAACTGGAAAACGTTCGCAGTGACAACGCTATACTTGTCCGATCCAACGCATCAACAGCATTGGCACGCCATTACTTCCAGCTTCTACTCAGCAATGACAAACCGGATTACATTCGACAACTCGAAAAGTTGAAACCGGACGACAGGAAATCTGACGACGTGTACGACAATGATGAGATTGTCGGGTGGCTGGTTGCAATTCACACCATTCGTGAGAGAAAAAAGGATGCTAAAAAACTATTGAAATCGAGGTTGACAAAAGCCATTTCGATTCTCTCAGACGACATTCCCGAAAACGATTTCATCGGTCTCTCTAGAATCCACAAGGCTACTGGAGCATGCCAGGACCTGAATAATGCGGCCATCGCCCTTTCTCTGATGGGGCAACCGGACGTGGTCGAATGTGCTTTGCGTTTGAAGGATAAAGACATCGATGTACCAAAGGGAATAAGCAAAGAGCGGGCATTGGAATCGTACAAGCGTGTGACCAAAAATATAATAAGTGTCATGAGGATGACTGTGCCTAATGCCGCAGAACAAAATCTACGGATATATGTGGCTAAGCGGTTCATTGAGCTTTACATTAAAAACACCACGGAAGCTCCGAAGGCCTCTGACAACAAGGAAGATCCAAGCGATGTCGAAGTCGCAAAATTCGTCGCTTCTGAGTTGATTAAATACCGCCTGGATCAAATAGATGTCAAAGATCTTGGCGTGCCCAATACTTGGTCCTGCGATGGCCGCACCGACGATGGCAAAGAATGCAAGAAACAGTTGGGCTTTGATGAGCACTTTTATCATTGCCTTTACTGTTGGCAACGCGACTTTTGTCAAGACTGTTTCGGTCGCCTTCGCGACTCCGATTCTAATGTTATCACGGTGTGCAACGGAGGACACAAGTGGCTACTTACACCTCGACTAGGCTGGAGCACCTATGTAGGACAACGAGCAAAGACTGTAAGGGTACCAAGAAGCGTTGAACCTATCGAAGGTGATAGTCAAGTCTTGTTCGCTCGGTATGATGACAACTTTGGCGCGGAAATGACGGTAAAAGAATGGATAGACAGTATTAGAAACGAGTATCTGAAAGATTGATTGAGACTTGGGGTAGTTATATCTCGCTAGTATAAAATGCATAGTTTGTTCTGCTTTTGAATACTGTTAGGTAACATATATTCTGCAAAGATACATGTTATTCGAGTAGAATCAGGTTTGTGAACAAAACTTATTGACTAGTGAGTTAAAACAATGCCAACTTCACCTACCCGCGAGGTCCTTCACTACAACTCTCTAATTATAATTACGCCATTTCTGACTCTTGATACAGTCAGAACAATCCCAACAGCCCTTATCACTCCAACTCAACATTGTCGAACCAAACTGCTGCCACTGGATACCCCTGAGCTGGAAACCCGCCAAAGCACATTTCCCATACTCTTCAGACCAACCCGACGACATACAATCAGGGTTCGAGTTACAAAGAGCCGCACATCGCTCCTCAGAATCTTGGTGGGGAAACTTGGAAGGCGCATCGTCCCAACCCCAAGGGAAGTAACCCGTATGCTGACAGACCACATTACCGTCATCAACCTGCCTGCGCTGACAAACGGCATCCTCGCTTGTAATGCTAGGAGCGCAAGTCGCGGTGGGCAGTGAAGTTCGTAGTGACGCGGAATAGTCATCACGTTCGTATTCGTGGCAGAAACATCGGAAGCAAGTCTGATCACTCCAGGTTTGAGAATTATCATCATTATCACCGGGAGTGAATGAGGAGCTAAAGACTGATTCCGTGGAAAAGACACATTGTTGTTGGTTTTGATCCCACGAGGAAGACTTGCAGCGGCCGGGCATCTGATTGCACAATGCTACACAGTTCTGATAGGTGTTGATGTTGAGAAGCTGCCAGGCATATTCACCGTCCTTGAGTGTAAAGGTTTTCCTCATGTTGCCGACTTTGTTGCACTGAGAGAATTCGTAGTTTTGATCGAATTGACATCCATCAGATAGGGCGAGGGTGCATTCAGGCATGGATGAATACGTGGTCGTTGGTGCGTAGGACGAGATGAAAGTTGTAAGAGGTTCAGTTCGAGTTGGAGTCATCGTAGTTTGTTCGACAGTTTGTTTCGCAGTGCTAGGAGCTTGGCTGGTAGTCTCATCCTGGACTGAACAGTCATTGGAGCATGACCAACATCCCTCGGAACTCCAAGGGAGGATGTAAGCAGAAGCGTCCTGATCTTGAGCCTCCTGAAACTCGCTGCTTGAGATAGCAGTGTTGGTGAAGATACATCTCCTTCGCGCATAGTCATATGCCGAGGCCGCACAATCCTTGAGAATGAAACAGATAGTAGCACACTGCTCTGAAGTTGTCTGCATGGTGTCCTTGTCGAATTCATTGTTGGCATAAGGCTCGAGATCAACATTGCCAAGGTTACCAATCTTCTCGCAGACAAGGTCCGAAGATGGAGAGCTCTTGAGGTGACAGTGGGGACAGGCGGTTGTGGCAGAGGGAGCAGCAGAGGTAGTGATGTCCGGAAGAGAGGAGGTTGATGGCGCAACGGAAGTTGTCTCAACATCCGCTGGGTTCTTGATATCGCAATCCTCACACTCGAAGCAATCGAAATCATTCCACATCAGAGAGTACGGCTTATTAAGATCGATGCCAACCACACCAAGTGTATCGGAAGTAAACCGACAGGAACTACCCTCCCGACTTTCATCCCACGCAAAGGCCTTGCAAGCAGAACCTTCTTGTTTGCATAGGAGGGCACAGTCTTCTATAGAGTTTTGTCGAGGAACGCTATCCGTTGTGCGACCCCATGTACCCGACTTTACATCTCCAAACGCCCAACAGGCTCGAGGGGCGGTGGGACGGTCGTTCTCTGACTCTTGTCGGATACCGGGCAGGGAGACTAATTGTGTAACTTCTGGCTTGACGGGTGTGCAGTAGCCAGGAGGTGGAGCTCCGACGGGGCAGACGCGTGAACCAGTTGGTAAAGAACTGGCAGTGGAGAGGTAGCTTGCGGTTGTAGGGTGTAGAGCACTTGTGGGGTTCAAAGTAAGTGTGGGAACATGGCTCTCTGACTCGGTTGACGCGTCTTGTGTAGCAGGGCCAGAGGCAGTCGATGGCTTTTGGGTAGTAGGCTCATAGGCCGTTGATGGACCTTGAGTGGCAGGCTCAGAGGCAGTCGATACGCCAGCTGAGTGTCCCTCAGTCTGGGTCTCTGCAGAGCTGTCTGTTGCAGCCTCAGACTCAGTTGATGGACTGAAAGTGTTGACGTCGGAGCCTGTAGATGAGCCAGTTGTTGGCTGCTCAATATCCGAGGTGAAAACATGAGATTCAGTTAAGGGCTTGGTCTCTGTTGATGGTCCATCGGTATTCGCGCTACTACTTGATCCCTCTGATGCGGTGGATACAATCAGTGAAGCACTTGTAGTAGCAACACTACCTTCATCGCCAAAGTCAATTGCGACATCATCGATCGTCTCAGGAGTGACCTGGTTAGACATAAAGATGGAGTCAACGTAGATAGCTGCAATTCCACCAATAGGACAATTGACAGCAATCGCAAAAGCACCCTCGGTGTTGGGAACGTCGGTCTGTTCAAGAACAGTGTTCCAGTCCTTAGCAACCCCAATACTGAGAATCGTCGACGTATAGAATACATGGCCAGCGATAGAAGCGCTAAGCGTGCAGACGTTTACGCTGCTAGCTGTGATCACAGCATAGAAGAAACGAATAGTGTACTTCTTCTTGGTATCAAGAGAGTCAAGTTGCTGCGACAGGCTAACGATGTTGCCAATGGCTCGTTTGCGTAAGGGAGGTTGGTTGGATGCTTGCATCTCAACACAGCCCTTTTCTTTGCTCCCGTCACCGGTGTAGCCCTTGTTCTCAACGATCTGGCAATCGCCTTCGACGGTGTAGCTTGGGATGTTGCTCGGGTTGGTAGGATCTCTGACGGCAAAGTTTCCGTTACCAATGACGTTCTTGACAACGAGTGGTCCCTTTGTTTCTGAAGTGGTTGGGGCAACCGTTGTTGCTGTCGCAGAGGTAACATGAGGCTTGCATGGGCCGGCGAGGGTAACATCAAAGTTTCCCAGGATGGCCAGGGCCGTTAAAGCAAAGGCAGAACGCATAACGAATGTAGTGGCCGATACAGGCGTTGAACGATGTGACAAGAAAAACGAAAAACGTGGGAACTGGGGAGCGACGTATCGGCTGTTTATGAGGATGCGTTGGACCCCTAACCGACAGAGAAATTTCCCAAGTAAGTGGTCGAGGCCTTTATTCTGACGCTATATTGGAACTATTGACTTGATGTCACGATGGTGTCTCGTACCTTTTGGCGCCTGAAGCCAAAGTGGTTAGACCACCCTCAGCTTTCTTGTCACCGCATCACATCACATGGATCAGCTCAATGCAAATATTGCTCAATTACCATAGTAGCCGAAAGTGCCGAGAGTCAGCAATTGCACATTCGTGGTAACGAATTCTTTTCTTTTCTTCTTTTTTCTTTTTGAAGTGATTACCAACAAGAGAAAGTTGACCCCTGACTTCAGCTTGAGACTAGTCGTTAACCCCTGTCCACGATAGATCCATCAAAACCTAGAAGTCTAGCGCAAGAGACTATTTAATCTTTTAAATATGTTTATCCAAGTTAAGCCATCGCGCTGTTTCCCAGATCCATGGCTCAGACGGGTTTAGCTTGATCATAATGCTGGATTTCTCAAGTGAATCACATTTAGATGAGGTTCAAGTTATATCGTACCCTGTATAAGAGGGATATGTTCCATTAACTGACTGTAAATATAATTCACGCATTTAAGCTAAATATCTAAACTGAATAATCTAATTCCATTCAACTTGGATAGGATCATGATCCCGAGAATACTTATTACCGTTGAACCACAGCTCAAACCGTAAGTCAGCTGGGGCCACGATAAGATGAACATGAAAAACACATTTGTAATATTTATAGCCCCTGCTGAAACAACACCAACCGCGCTTCTGGACCATAACAAGTTCATTTGGCGTGAGAGCAGTGAGTGTACACTCGACTTGACAGAGTCTTTTTACTCCAGCTATAAGTTACAGTCAATGACAGTATTCATTTGTGGCCGATGTTGATATAACTTACCCTTGAGTAGACTTTGTGGGAGAACATTCGACTCATTTCGTGAGGAAACAACCTGGATGGTTACGGACGCAGTTGTAATTCCAGGACTTAACCGTTTATGAAACGGTTTCATTATTGGCACCGATGCGTCAATGTTATCCCCCTTGTAAATGAGTCAGTTAAAGCATCAACCTAACTCTTTCAACGTACCTTGCGAATGAACCACTCTATTTGATCAGCAGCCCATCGTTGAGTTAAGTCAAACTCATCCGACTCCAACCGTTCGCCGATGTGTCGTGCAGGGTTGTAAAGCTCTCGTGTCACAATACCATAACTCATCCTAGCCACGTACGTGGCGAGGACTGGCTTGTTCCCTGTTTCCAATTTTTGTTTCTGGTCTTCAAGCAGACCCCTTACGACAGTTGTCTGTGGGTTTTTGCTGACAATGATTCTGACATTGCGAGCGTTGGGATGTGTGAATTGGATGAAATGATCCCTGAGCCGCCGTTGGACATATTTGGAACTGCCCAATCCCCCGGATAAAACCATGTACATCTATAAAAAAGGTCAGTGCGAGAAAAGAGGGATTTGGGTCAAAGTCATACCACTTGCTCACTGCGATTGTTCTGCACCATCCAGTCCAACTGCTCGCGGACCTTGGCGACAATTCTCTCCACGTGAGGATCAAAAAGCCTTTGTATATCGTGACTGCATAAATGTCAGCTATGCGGAGATTATTGTTCTTGTGCTTACCTACTTATCAAATATCATGCATCCTCCCTCAGCACGGAGCTGAACATGTCTGAAGTCATTTGAGACACCCGGCATGGCAATCCTGTGAGACTTGGCGATGGCTGCAGGGTCACCAAAAAGGTGCTTGACAGCTTTGAATCGTTCACTCTTCATCATGTTCTCAGATAGGCCGTTAGTAATACTGAATGGCACATCAGGGCTTTTAACCAAACGCTCCTGGACAAGGTCACCGAAAGCAGAGTCTATGAGAGTTGAGCCAATTCCGATCCCGCTTACTTCAGCAATCTGCGACATCTGAGGCCTTCCGTTGTCGACACTGGTGACCTGTACCAAGGAAACGTCTGTTGTGCCACCACCAGCATCTATAGTGAGGAAGATGTCCCCAGCACTAAAGTTGACTACACCACTCTTGAGGGTATCAACAGCAGCGGCTTCTGCTTCAGTGAGATCAATTTGCGCCGAGTGACGGGGCCCTTCAGTGCCAAAGCCCGCGGCTTTAATAGCAGCCTTGAACGTGTTACTTACATCCAATCCTCTCCAAGTGGTAGGTACACTGAAGAGAAAAGTGACGGACGAGGTGGTCCAGTTTGCACCTGTCATCTCCTCGTATGTTGTTTTGATGTGTCGATATATCTGCTGAAGGAAGTCCGTAACACACATCGACGCCTCTGCCGTAGTAGCAATCGTGCTCAGGCCTACTCTCCTCGTCTCCTCACATGTCTCTTTGTCAAGGAACATCTTGAAGAGACGATGCTCCTTTTTATCAAACGGTAGAGGGTCATCGTACACAGATGAATAGAAACCCCATGAAGACACTGTGTTGTCATGGTTATAGACAAGACGGCTGGGAACCTTTGTTTCGCCAGTATTATTGTTTCCAGGCCAGTTGTTGAAAATGTGCATCGTCCCATTTGAGAACAAAAACGCAACACCTATGAAGCCGTTAACAGTGTCAAGATACAACTATATTGAATTATGTTACCTGTGAAGGTGGTGCCAAGATCAATGGCTACTGTAACATCGGGTTTCTCGACCATGCTGGGCAGGTAGGTCAGTTGTGTGACATTTGAAACAGTTGTGGACAGCCTGGAACAGAACGACAAACTGGGGAGAGTAAATACGATTTACAATGTCATTGGCGTTGATGAACGGAGGGAACACGAACCTAATTCTGGAGAGGCTATATCAGCTGTAATGTCTCCCCCAATTGATCGTCGGTGGCATAGAGTTAATGCAAGCTATAAGCCACGTTGAAAATTATAGTTTTTCCAACGATAGTTAATCTGCCACAGCCCAGTCTAGACGGAGTTGTCATTCCTTTTGAGACGACTTACCATGCCTTGTGATAACTGTAATGGGCTGATGTACTCGAACACAGCCATTCCGAATACATGTACACAGATTTAAACCAACACTGCTCCTCACAAGAATAGAGATCTCGCAACATCAAAAATTCATTCTTTCCATATTCTTACCAGCCTGGGTCAAAGCTGACTTCCCCCGATATATCGCATTCACCAATCCGTGGAAATCTAAATACAAGATGTCTTCCACGTCATCAACAGCCAATTCCGCAGCCCCTACGAGCAGGGATGCTTCAAAAACAAACAACCAAGGACTCAGCGACGGAGAAGTTGCTGGAGTAGCCATCGGCTGCTTCTTTGCTGGCCTCATTATTGGGGCTTTTGTCGTTTGGCTGGTCTTCCGATTCACGGATCGCCAGAGATATGCCAGGCGAAGACGACGGAGCGAAGACCGGGGCAGGTTGGTGTACCACACAAGAGAAGCGAATACAGTTTCCCTCGGTACTTCTGGAAGCCCCATGAAACTCGAAAACATCATACTGCAGCCTACGCCCGACCGAGACATACTTTCAGATTTGAGACGCCTCGAAGACATCATCAGGCAACACGTCGAGACGGTTTATCATTTTGAGCCAGTTGACGTCGAGTTAACGGCCCTGGCTCACACACTGACTGATATTGGATACAAGGGAAAGCGTTCAGGAATTCCCGTTGAAACGGTGGCTGGCTGGTGCATCCAGACCGACACTCGCTGTGGAGCTCTTAGACATGTCCTTTCCCAGGTCCTCTTCAGCGCCATCGACTGGAACAATCCAGGGCCCCAGACATTACTTCCAAAGTCACCCGTTGCTTTCGCGAAATCGATTCACCCAATTGAAAAGAATCAAGACAACTTTGACGGTACGTATCCAATAATAAACTTTCCGAATCAAGCCACTAATACAGCCTTCCAGTCATGGCGTTTGCCTGGACCCGATGGCGCACACTCTCGGCGCTATTTCTGCACCCTGCGCCTCAGGAAAGAACACCTCTCGAGGTCTCTGAAACTGATATCCGTGATCAGGTGGAGGTTCTCGCGAAAGCCTTGGACTCAGCCCTTCACATTTTTGTGGCGCCTGATGATGAAAGTCGACATCAGCAGAGTGACCATCTCCGTTTGATGATCATTGAGACTGCTAAACTAGGCTACGTTTTATTTTCTCACACTAGCGATTGGAGATTTATATATAGGGATGAATCAGCGCGACGACGCCCTGTCTTGTGCGTCGGTATGGAGAAGCTGAATGACATGGATGGGCACCGTCTGACTTCTCCGCAGCGGGTTGTAGAGCCTCGTCTGATGTCTTGAGAATTTATTCAGTGTTTTCGATTGGTAGTTTATTTTTGATCGTAAATTTGATACGTGTATAATTCAGTTGTTTATCATACGAGTCACTTTATACCACGCAACACCCGCAGATAATCGTATATCCAATTAATTAGCAATGATGGCATATGCATAATGATCTGTACTATCAGAAGTCCAGAGTGTCAAGATAATTGGTAGTTAGTGTCTAGCTTCGCACGAGACTTAACGCCGAGAGCCCAGATGTTATTTAAGCCATGTTGTATAGTTGATACATTCAATGCTGGGTGGCGTTGGCGTTTTCAGCCTTACATGCAATTGTGGGGTATATTGTCAACTTTAAAAACAGACACATGCTCTCCGCGTCATGACGGAAACGGGACTAAGCATGGCCAATACCTTTGCACTTTAAACTTTAGACTTACTAGCGTGAGGCATACTCTAAACTTCTGGCAATAAACGTTGGCTCCTATCTCTCTCTGACGTGATAATCTTTCATGACCACTTGTCGTCGTCTTTCATGCCCACTTTCTCTTGCTGCAGACGAATACAACTTATCCAAAATGGCCGAGTTCATGGGCCCTGCTGGATCTCTTAGCAATATCACATATCATGTCATAACTCTCCTAATCGAATGTAATCAAGCTAGCGACCAAGTTCGCTGAAGCCTAGAGCTGGTCCGCACCTGTGATCGTGATCTACAACACCTGATCAGCTTGCGACCATTATGTTAAATTTTATTATATTAAAAGCTATAGTATTAATTATAAGCTTTTTCTTTTTTTTATTAGAACTTTTTTTTTTTTTAATTTTATAAGATTTTTAATATAATAAATTCTAATTTAATAAACTTTTTAATAGGGAATTAATAGGGATGTATAATACTTTTACTATAGATGTATAACCTTATAGACGCATGACTTTTTAAGCACTTTAATTAACTAAGCCCTATATTTATTAATATACCTTAACCCTTCCTCTTTAATTAGTTATTCCTCCTATAAATACTTATATATTAGCTAATTAGGATAATTCTAATATTATTATTAATACTATAGATTATCTATTACCTTTATAACCTAACCTCCTAATAAAGTTAATACTATATTATTATTAGATATTAATACTTTAGTATTATAATGGTCTTTATACACTGCTAATTATATAACTCTAAGTCTAAGTTATTTAATATAGCAAAGCTGCCTTAAAAACGTACTTAACTTAATAGCTAATATATCTAGCTAAACTGATAATATAACTTTTACTTACCTTTTTTAATAAATCTATTGCTGCCCTATTAGTATTATCCTGCCTCTTGAAATAACTAATAGACCTCTTTTATTAGCAATGCACTTAGTATTAATAATTTTTATAGATTTAGGGATATTAATACTCTAGATAATATCTTTACTGCAGTCCTTAATTAATTCTTAATTATACTATTGCCTTATTATTCTAGACCTAAGTTATTATTTAAGCTTTAATATAACTATATAATAACCTTCTATAATAACTTTCCTTATAGAATAAATTAATAAAATATTTATTAAGTATCTATTTCTAGACTAGAAATTAATCCTTTTTAAGGCTTTTTTTATAGCTTATTAAAAGTAATATAGGTATTTATAATACCTAAGGTAGAATTCTAGCATGCTTTAGGGCTAGTCTAAGATATTATTAATAATAAGCAATAAATAATAAGGCAATACCTTAAGTTCTTTAATACTGTATATAGCTAGTAGGAAAGATAGGGCTATTTTCCTTTAAATACTAATAAATATAGCTCACTTTTAGTATACTTTCTTTATAAAAGTTAACACTCTTTAGTTCTTATTCCCTTTTTACTTAATTTAATTAAAAGCTCCCTTTTATAGTAATCTAAGTCCCTGCCTCTAGATAAAATATTAAATCCTCTAATCCTAGGTAACCTAGCCCCTATAGAGAATGCCTTTTATAAGAATATTTAACTCTTTATAAAAGAGTATAGCTTTAGTATAATAAAGTATAATAAATACTCTTATAAGGAATAGCTAATATAGTATTTTATTCAATATAATTAATATAAGGATCTTTAACTAAGTAAAGGCTTTAGTCTTTATTAAAGGAAGTTATAAAAGTGTAGGTATAAGTGGCTAGTTATTATAGAGGCTTTTAAGGAAGGTAAATAGTTTCTTTATTAATATTAGGATATAGAATATTATACTTATAATTATCCTTTAAGTGAGATATTATTAGCTTATTTATCTTATTACTGCCTTACTTCCTTAGTTAAGGTAACTATTAAATTTACTAGCCGCTGAGTTGGTATTTAAGCGTGGGATATATAGGCTATTATAAAAGAATAATATCCTAAGTTAATATTTATATAATAAGATATTTATAATGCTTAAGCTTTAGTAAGCTAAGAGAAGCTTATAGGCTATTTACTTATTACTGCCTTACTTAAGCTTTTTAATAAGTAAAAAGTTCCTTATATTATAAAGTAGGCATTAAATAAGCCTAGCTATCTTCTAGGCCTTATCTAGATATTCCTTTATTATATTTAGATATAGAAGCAGTTCTTAGAGGTAATTAGCCTTAATAATATATATAATATTAACTAATTTAAGCTCTTATTTTTCTAAGTAACTAGGTAAACCTATCTTAGTATAATATTTAATATTGCCTTTAGTCTTATTAATAATAAATAATAAAAAGGATTCTAGTTTCTTATAAAAAGCATTTTTACTTTTCTATTAAAGCACTTAATATAATAACTAGCTATTATTATTATAGACTTTAATAACTTAATAAAGGCTACCTTAGATAATTAGTTTCCTAAGGTCTAGCAATAGCTTTATATTTATTATATTAACTTTAATATTCTTCTTTAATTAAAGTAAAAGTAGATTAAGAACCTAGAGAATAGTAATAGCCTAGATATTAGTAAGGTAAATAAACCTACTGAACCCTAAGCTACTCTAATTCTACATAACTATATACTTATCTTAGCTGAATTTTCCTCTGAGGTTCTTTATACTTATTAGGGGGTTCTCTAGATATAGAAGTAGATTCTTTTTACAGAGACTAAAGAAGTATATAAGAAAGTATAGATTACTCTCTATAAGGAGTTTAATAATTAATGCCCTATTCTACAGTATCTTTTTAATACCTATATACTAGTCTATACTTAATGGGCCTATTGCTTTATTTATAAATACCTAAACTATAGTATCTATATAACCTTAAGTATAGAGATAAGTAATAATAATATTAAGAGCTACCTATTAAATAGGATAAGCTATTTTTATAAATTAATAGAAGTAATGCAAAATATACTATATAATTAAAAGCATAACTTTAAAGATACTTATAGGAATAATAAGGTTCTTTAAGATTGTAAGTTCCTTGGGTTAAGCTTTAACTACTTAGGTAAGCTTTAGTCCTTTATATTATTAAAGTATCTAAAGCTTATTAAGAGCTAATACTAATAGGTATGTAAGGTATTACCTACTAAAAAGAATCTTAATCCTAAGCCCCTTAACCTATATATAGATAAGTGCTCTATCTTAACTAAACTTAGTATACTATACTATTATATAATTTACTTATATATATACTCTATAAAAGCTTTTATAAAGTAGGATATTTACTCTTACTAGTAACTTTATAAAATATCCTCTTAAGATCTATATTAAAAGATCTTTAACCTAAAGATTATTATATCTCTTAAAGAGTAGCCAAAGAATATAAAGTAAGGAATACTAGTAAACCTTATACTTTCTATAATATCTTAAGAAAGCAGTTAGGCCTTAGTATCTTAGCTATAAATATCTTAGTCTTAAGTGCCTAGGTCTTAAAAAAGAAAGCATAGCTATCTACCTGAAAGCTGGAATAAGTTAACCCTAGAAAGGGAAAATAAGAGCTAAGAAATTATTATTACTTAAGGGACTATAATAGGTAAAACTATTTACATTAAGGCTAGGAATACTATAGGCATTTATATAAATAGATAGAGAATTTAAGTAAGTATATAAAGAATAAGAAGTCAGTAGGAGTTATTATAGGTAGATAAATATAACCTATATTAAAATTAAATTTATAATCCTTCTAATATATCTTTTATATAAGACTAGACCTAGTAATAACCTCTTTTCTATAGTAATAGTAGGATTATTAGGTAGGATTATTCTTTATAGGGATTATAGAAGTACTAGTAAGGTAATATTTCTTTAATTAATTAAATTACTTAAAAAGTCATACGTCTATAAGGTCATACGTCTGTAGTAAAAGTATCATGCATCCCTATTAATTCCCTTTTAATAATATTATTTTTATTAAATATTTTATAAATTATTAATAATTTATTTTTTTTATTAAAAATTATTTTAAAAATTAAAAAATAATTTTATTTAAAATATTTTACTTTTTAATATATTAATATTATTATTATATTTTATTTTATAAAAAGCTTTAAAAGCTTTTTTTTTTTATATAATAAAAATTTAAATTTTAATTTATTAATTTAATAATTAATTATATAATTAAAAGTATTATAATTAAAAATAATAAAAATAATAATTTAATTATTATTTATATTAATAATATTTTAATTTTAAATATTAATAAAAAAATTATTTTAAAAATAATAAAAAGCTTTTATTATAGCTTAAAGTCAGACCAACCTACCCTAGAGCTACAAGTGGATTAAATTATGTGGCAATAGCATTATCGCTATAACCTTAGTTAGACTGCTAATTAAATCCTAAATATAGCTTCTTAAGCTATATCTTATTAATAGAGCCTAACCTGCCTACAGTGCCTATCTATAGTAATAGAACCTATTATACCTAAAGCATTCTCTGTCTACCTATATTACTAGACTTAGCCTATAATATTATATAGCTCCTAATTATTAGATACTAAATATAATATCTGCCTACCTACTTTTACCCTTTTTATTAAATAGTATTAAGTTATTTTATAACTATACCCTAGAATACCTAAATAATTAATTTAAATATTTCTAGAATATTTATACTTATACTGAGAATGCCTAGAACTATATATCCTAGCTAGAGAATAAGACCTAGAATATAAAGGATAAATATTAAGGACTTAAATAATCTCTATAATAAATCACTATTAAGTATAATTTTACTTAAGCCTAGCTTAAGTATATTAAGTAATAATATAAAAAGGCCTTAAAAAGGAAAAATAATAATATCTTTAAGGCCTGCCTTACTAAATATTACGCCCTTAATACTACCTAACTTACTATATCTACTATCTATAAACCCCCTAAGACTAGTGCTCCTACTGAGCTTTATATAGTAACTCCTATAGAAATAACTTTTCTACCTTTTTCCTAATTTACTAAATTAATTAATCTTACTAAATAATTACTTAACCTTAATAAGTTTAAAGGTAAATAAAATAACCTATACTATTTTATTTCCTAGATATACTTAAAACTAAAAGCTAATTATAACTAATTCCTAATATACCTTACCTAAATATCCTATATAACTAGCTATCTTAAGGGATATACCTATATATAAGTCTTACTGTATATTAAAGCTAGTAAATACTAACTCTTTAACTATTAAGATATTATTAATTTACTAAAATACGCTTTTAAAGACCTAAACTAGATCAATAATATCTACACTAAATTATTCTGCCTTCACTAGACTTATAAAGATTTTAGCATTTTCTTTACCAAGTTCTAATGCCTTATACTAAAAGGAGAAATATCAAAAGAGGCCTTTCTTACCCTATTACAATAAGCTATTTCCTAAGAATTATATAGAATACTTATATATAACCTACTGCCTAGCTATAAATATTATAACCTAATTACTTTTCTATAAGAATTAGAAAACTAATAATACCACTTTACAGTAGAGCTATAGCCTATATTATGAAAGATAAATATACTGCTAAAGGAGTATCCCTAGATACTCTAAAAAAAGTCTTTATTGCCTTATAGAGAAAAAAGCCTCCCTAAAAACTACTAACTAGCCAGAGAACCTATAGACCTTAGCAATTAGTGCCACTATAATTACCCTAATTAATAATAAAAGAATAACTAGTGCTTCTATTACAGTTTAACTAACTACTACCTCTATAACTATCTTAAACCTAATATATATCTAATTAGGCTTTATTAAGCTACCTTTACTTATAGCCCTAACTATATTAGCTAGCCCCTATCTTTATACTTGCCTATATCTAGCTACACTAGTTCCTACTAATTTAAATACTCCTAAGGACACTAGGAAAATAGGGTAAGCCTATCTTAAGTTAGCACTAAGCTCCCTTCTTTATACTTACTATACTAAAAATTAAACTATCTATTACCTCTATTTATAAAATTCTAATTAAGAATAAGAATAACTAATATTTAAACCTAATAATACTGCCTATTAGCCTTAATATAGCTAGAAAAGAACTAATTCTATTTTATACTATAACTAATAGTAAAGTAAAAAGAAAAGGGTTTATTAATAAGAGCTAGGCTAAGTCCTAGAACCTAAAGTTTAAACCCCTAAAGAGAACCTTTAAGATTAAAGTATTTAATAAGTAACTTATTAAGAGTAAGAAGGTTACTTACTATATCTGCACTAAACTCTATATTACTAATTATAAGTAAAAGAGTATAATCTTTTATATAACCTAGCTAGCCAGCTACCTTATTATCCTAGGAATACCGTAGCTAAAGCAATATAACCTATAGATGGGCTTTATAGCCTATATATTTATATTTAATAGCCTATATTACCAGAAATTCTATAATACCCTAATTAAGCTTATAAGGATTAAGGCTTTATAGACTATCTTAAAGAAGTTTATACACTAGATAAAAAGGAATATCCTACTAGCCTTAGAGAGAAAGAATATCTTCCTAGTTTCTCTATAAACTGCCTAAATATATAGCTAGAAAGACTATTACTGCCTCTTTACTATTACCTTAAAGTAATTAGACTACCTACTTAAGCCTAAGCCAGAGGTATTTATACTGCTAAAAGAACTTTAAGAGTTCTAGGATATTTTCTTACTTAAGGAGGTAGAGAAGTTATTACTATATTAATCTAGAGACTACTATATTAAGTTAACCCTAAGAAGAAAACTGCTATTTAGACCCTTATATAGAATATCCTAGAATAAACTAATAGCCTTATAAGAGTAGCTAGATAAGAATCTATATAAAGGATTTATCTACTTAAGCTTATTGCCTATAGCCTCCCTAGTACTATTTATTAAGAAACCCAGCGATAGTCTATACTTCTATATAGATTATTAAGCCTTAAATAATATTATAATTAAGGACTACTACTTACTCCCCTTAATTAAAGAATCCCTAAATAACCTATTTAATATAAAATACTTTTCTTATATTAATATTATATTAGCCTTTAATAATCTGCATATTAAAGAAAGCCAGAAGTACCTAATAGCATTCTATATCCAATTTAGATTATATAAGTTACTAGTTATACCCTTTAGCTTAATAGGAGCCTCTATAACTTTCTAGCAATATATTAATAATATACTAAGGGAATACCTAGATATATTCTATACTATATACCTAAATAATATCCTAATTTATAGCTAGACCTAAGAAGAATATATTAAGTAATTAAAGATAGTGCTTAAAAAACTAAGAGCTGCTAGGTTATTTATAAACCTAGCTAAATACAAATTTATAGTTATAGAAACCAAGTTCCTAGGCCTTATTATAGGATAAGATAGTATCTAAATAGACTCTATAAAGATTAAAACTATTAAGAACTAGTAAACCTTAACCTACCTAATAGATATATAAGCTTTTATAGGATTTATAAACTTCTATAGGAGGTTTATTTATAACTTCTTTAAGCTTATAGCCTTATTGAATTACCTAATAAAGAAAGATATACTATTTATCTAGGATAAAACCTATAAAAAGGCTTTCTAAGATTTAAAGAGAGCCTTTATATTAGCATTAATCTTATACCCTTTTAATTAGATAAAGGATATAATCCTAGAGATAGATACCTTTAACTATATATTTACCAGTATATTATTATAATATAATAATAATAGAAGGCTATACCTAGTAGCCTTCTTCTCTAAGAAGTATATATCTATAGAATATAACTATAAGATCTATAATAAGGAACTTATAGCTATTATTTACTATTTTAAAGAATAAAAACCTAAACTAAAAAAGGCACTTTTACTAATAAAAGTAATTATAGATTATAAAAACCTAGAGTACTTTATAATAATAAAGTTACTTAATTAATAATAAGCCTACTGGTCTAAGTTCCTATCTTAATTTAATTTCTAAATTATATATTAACCTAGGAAATAGGGAGTTAAACCTAATACCCTAACTAGGAGGTTAAAAGACCTCCTTAAAGAAAGGAATAAGCACTTAATACACTAAAGCCAGGTAGTATTAAAGAAAGAGAATTAGTAATTTCTATTACTATAAGTCTAAAAAGCCTATATTTACTACTTACTATAATAGAACTAACCTATATTAATACCTAAGGAGCTATTACTCTTAATAGAGCTACTAGAAGAGATTAACTGCTTACTAAATAAAGGATATTAGATTAATAAAGACCTATAGTTAATATTATAAGCCCTTAGGACTAATATACTATAATACCTAAAGATTATACTTATAGAGTATAAGATTATTTAGGAATAACTATTATACTAGGACTATATTTATATTCTAAGCTATAATACCCTTAAGACTGCCCTATTAAAAGCCTACTATAAATACCCTATAGCAAAATACCTAGGTTATGCCTATACTTATAATCTACTTTCCTAGGATTACTACTAGCCTAGAATATTAATCTATATTAAATAATAGATTAAGAACTGCTATATATATTAAAGAGCTAACCTAGCCTAAGAAGTAAAGTAAAATATACTAAAACTCTTACTTATCTCTAAATAAGCTTAATAATATATATTAATAGATTTTATTATATATTTACTGCTTAGTAAAGGAAATAATACTATCCTGATTATAGCCTACTGCCTAACTAAGATAAGATATATTATTATATATAAAGGAACCTATAATACTAAAGATATAGCTTATTACTACCTAAAGGAAGTATAGAAGCTATATAGGCTCCTATAGACTATAGTATTAGACTAAGGACCCTAGTTTATAGTAGAGTTTTAGTAAAAGCTTATTAAATAACTATTAATTAGCTTACTACTATTTACTGCTTATTACCTTAAGATTAATAGATAGACTAAATACCTAAATACTATATTAAAATAGTATCTATAAGCCTATATATTATATCTATAAGATAACTAGAATTAATAGCTTCCCTTAGCTAAGTTTACAGTAAACTCCCTAAAATCTAAAATTATTAATATATTTCTATTCTTTATAAACTATAGATTCTATCTATAAATAGGCTTTAAATCTATAATTATAGTCAGAAGAACCCTAGCTACTAGAGATATAGAATAATTTATAAAGATAATAAATAATATCCTAGAGTACCTAAGATCAGAAAGTATTACTATATAAGCCTATTATAAAGCCTAAGCAAACTAATATAGATAACCTGCTTAATAATATTAAGTAAAGGACTTAATATGGCTAGATACTAGGAATATTAAGACCCTTAGGCTATAGAAGAAATTAGACTAGAAGAATATTAGCCTATTAAAGATTAATAAGATTATCTCCCTATATACCTATTAACTAAAATTGCCTACCAGTATAAAGATATACCCTATATTTTATATAAGCCTACTAAAGCTAACTACTATTAATCTACTGCCTAGTTAGAATATAGACCTACTATTACTAATAGAAGCTAAAAGAGTAAAAAAATAGAAAGTTAAAGATATTATAAATTCCTAATAGGATAGATAAGGCTAAGGAGGCTACCTTAGGCTAAAGTATACTATAAAATAGGCTAGATATATAGACCTAATAGAAGTCCCTACTGCTTATATAAAGAATACTATAGAGATTATAGCAAATTTCTATAGGAAATACCTTAATAAGCCTAGACTATAGTAGCCTATCTTAGTAAAGCTTAATACTAAAAAGAGGGGCACTATTATAGCTTAAAGTTAAACTAATCTACCCTAGAGCTATAAGTAGATTAAATTATATAGCAATAGTATTATTACTATAACCTTAGTTAGATTACCAGTTAGATCCTAAATATAGCTCCTTAAGCTATATCTTATTAATAGAGCCTAACCTATCTATAGTGCCTATCTATAGCAATAGAACCTATTACGCCTAAAGCATTCCCTGTCCACCTGTACTACTAGACTTAGCCTATAATAGCTTTAAATTTTTTTAATTAATTTTTTTTTTTAAAAATAAAATTAATTATAAAAATTAAACTTTTATAAATAATTTTTTAATTTAATATATAATTAAAATTAATAAAGACTTTAAAGTTTATTATTTTATATAATAATTTTATTAATATTAATAAAAAAGTATTTAATAATTAATTTTTTTAAAAAATAAAAGCTTTTATAATAATTATTATAATTTTAATTTTATAAATTATAATATATACTTTTAAATAAAATCTATATTAATATTTAAATTTAAAAACTATATTTTTTATAAATTAATTTTATATATATACTTTAGGACTTATACCTTAAAAATCACCTAATAAAAGATCAGCTTGCGAGAAGAACATCTGGACATATTGGAACAGAAGCCAATCGAACTAATCCATGTCAACGCTATCATCGAAGATGCATACAATGGACTCCTTGAAGTGGGAAGGATTGTTGAAAAGTGTCGACCGGAGGCGCACAAGGGAAAATTACCTTTCTATCGTCGTGGATTGTGGGTTCTGTTCGACGCAGAAAAATTCAATAGCCAGGTCCCAGTCGTCAACGGTCATCACCAATCAGTATTGACTGAGATCCAATTTCTGCGCCTTATTGCCCTTCATATACAGTCACATGTGCAGCATAAGGCGATAGAAGCCGGTACCAATCTGGTCCAGAAAAGGCGAGTCGATATCGGCAACGTCAACCTTCTGAGCAGTTTGTTGGGAGTGAAACCAAGTATGTTTACTTTCCTTATCTGTCTCCAATAATGTCTAACATACATACATCAGTGACAGGACCTTCTTTACCACAGCAACAAGTTACTATAGTTGACAGTCCTCCACATCCTAGCGATTCAGAATCAAGTCTTATGCCCCTGCCCCCCGAACCCCCGTCGTATAGCGATCCCAACTTTATTGCAACGTCATCAGCGAAACATATCAGTCTTGCCGATATCCAACCAATATCTAGGTATATAACTACAATCCAACATGCTGTGCAAGTGATTACTTGCTTACTTCTTGCAGATCTTAATTTAATAACTGATGAGGCCGTACTGGGATAAGCAAGCGCAATCAGCATTTTAAGCTAGACATTTTCTAATTGATAGCAAATTTTCCAGTAGTAAATATCTGATCATTAGTGAGCAACTTTCTCAACAACGTTACGGCCTCATTGTCACGAGACACCTCCTGTGTCTTGGAAGCATTTCCAGTCATAAACAGACCCAAAGGGTAGTTTGGTATTCAGACACCTTGGATAATGGTAAATCCTGTAGTCGTTTAGGAATTGCACTGGACATATGAGATTGACGTCCACACTTGGGGTCCCGAAACCTCAGCTTTCACCAGACAGCAACTCATTTTGAAATGACAAGAAAGCAGCCGTGGTTCTGGGAATGGGTTTTGGTCTACCACATTGTTCTCGTTGAGTAAAGTGGTATTTGACTGGGCGATGAGAATGTAGGCTTCGCAGCAGAGTCTTGTTAGCTCTGCGCTCAGTTCTGTCCCGATTGGTGGGATTGGAGGCGAGCAACATGTGTTGGTCGTATTTATTAACTGGTTTTGTTGCAAATCGTTGTTGTTTTGATAGCTCTGATATGCGGGGGAATGTCCTGTCTGAGATGGTGGAGGAAACATGGCGGGTTGAAGGATTGGAAGTGTCAAGTCCGTAGACTCAATGTTCAATCCGGATAAGTCATTGTAACTTGGATCGTTTATTTCCCCAGGGCTTTCTGTAACGAAACCGGTTATTGGGATTATTAGATCGTCTGTATCGATAACGAATGACTCTTCCTGAATGTCCACATCTTCGGGTTCCACTCTGGGCAGCGTCGATATTCGTCCATCATTATCCCTTTTTATCGCCTCTTCGAGGTCGGCAACCTGACCTCTCAAAGTTGAGATGGTCTTTTCTGCATCAGAAAGCTTTTCCTCCAGTGTGGCGATGTAGTCTTTTCTCCGAGCACGATGACGACGTTGGTTATCCCGGACCCTATCTCTCGTATGCTCAGCAGTTACTCTCTTGGACTTGGGTGTCATGATGCAGTGTTGTGACTCGATATGTCATCGGTTGTGTTGGTGAAGATGGGGGATTGGGTATTAAAACGGTGACATATCGATCGGCTTCAACTACCCGCATAGCTAGCTATGCAAATAGCCTACGTAACTTTTACATACCTAGCTATATATATAAGGATATAATTACCTTTTAAGGTTATATATATATCCTCTTCTTAATTTAATTATTTTACCTTATTTAAAGCTATTTAAAGCTTTATTAATATATATAATAGCTTAATATTATAGTTTATTATCTATAGATAAATTATAGCTTAATTACTTATTAATTTAATTATATTTATAATATTATAATTTTATTCTTTAAGTTATAATACTATTAAATATATCTTTCTATATTAATATATAATTAAATTATAATATAGCTTTATATATATATATTTTAATTTATAAGGCTATTAAACTATTTTAATTTAATATTAATTTACTATAAAAAATAATTTTTAATAATATTTAATAATAATAATTTAAATAATAAGCCTAGTTTTAATATCTTTAAAAATAATATTATTATTTTAAATAGTTAAATTCTTTTTAATTTTAATAATTAATTTATACTTTAATTTTTTATAGTTAATAATAATATATTTAATCTTTTTATAAAAAAAATAATTTACTTTTTTCCTTTAGCTTTTAAGGCTTTTATATATAGGCAAGAGAATAGATTAATTATATTATTTACTTTTAACTTCTTTAGCCTTTAAAATTAAATATATTAATATTATTTTAATTACCTTTAATAATTAAATTTACTTTTAATTATTTAAATTTAATCTATTAATATTATATATTACTATTTAAGTAATTAGTTAATAATATAAATTATTATACTATATAAATATGAAGTTTAAGGCACTTAATATATTAAATAACTTAATAATATTATAAATTAATATTAAGCTTAATTAGTTTTAAATATTATACCTTTTTTTACTATATAAAGCCTTATAAGGTATAATATAGTATATTAAATAAGTAAAATACTTATTCTTAAGTTAACTTAGCTTATACTAGCTATAAGAATAATAATATATACTTTAATAATTTAAATAGTATAAATAAATAGTATATATATTAATTAAGTATTTCCTTAAAAGTAAATTAATTAAGTATAATAAAGAATATAATAAATTAAAGTATTTATTATAATTATTTTAATATTATTATATTTTATTAATATCTTAATAAGTATATAAACTCTATAGCCTTATATAGCCTTATAAAGATATTTATTTATTTATTTATTTTTTTAGTATATAATTATAAGATTACTTTTGCTCTTTTTAGTTTTATTAAAGGTTATTTATAATACTTTATCTATCTATGCAGATTAAAGGATTATATATAGTTTCTCTTAAGATAAGGTTTCTAATATAAATAAGGGCAACTACCTGAACTCTATAATGTCGGTAATTGATAAAAGAAGCTTCTATTGAACTATACAGACAGCAGCAACTTCTTCCTCTTTCAACTTCAATCGACTAGCAAGTTCATCCAAGACATCTGCAGCTATTCACATAGGTTAGCATCGGCAAGATATTTATATAAGTTAAATATAATAAATAATTATTATTTTTAAAAAATACTATAAAGTAGAAAAAAAAATATTAAATATTATTATATTAATTAAATTAATATATTATTTAATTTTACTTTTTTTTCTCTATTTAATAATATATAAATTATATTTATATAATTATTATAAAAAAAGTATTAGAAAAGTATTTATAATTATATAACCTTTTATAAAGTAAACTTATTTTAAATATAAGAATTTATAACTATAATATTATAAAGAAAAGTAATATATAAATACTATATATAAAAAGTAATTTAATTCTTTTAATTAACTTAATTAAATAATAATATATATAGTTATTAATTTACCTTTAAAAGCTTATTTTAAATATATATAGTAATTAATTATTAAACTATAAAAATACTTCCTTAAGAGAGGTAATCTAGTTAATATATTTAAATTACTCTAGGATTATATTACTTAATTTTATTAGCCTTTAAAATATAAAAAGGATATTACTTTACTATATAGTATATAAAGGACTCTCTTTTATAAGAAGTTACTCTTTATTAGCTTTAGTAGCTTTATTATAAGCTTAATTATAATTAATTTAGCTATTTATTTTCTTTATAATTTAATCTTTTAGCTTCTTTAAAGAAACTACTTTTATATATAGCTTTATTTAGCCTTAATCTTTATATTAATTATAATTATATTTAATATACTTTAATAAAAGACTATATACTTTATAGTAGTTATACTATATCTATTAATTATACCCCTTATAATTAAGACTTATACTAGGTATTTTTATACTATATATACTTTGTATATATATTATATATTTTAGTCTATATATTATATAAATCTGACTTTAGTAGTAAAAAGGAGTATAATAAAGGCTTTTATATTATAATAAGTATAAATAAAAGAAAAAATATTTCCTTTAATATAAATTTACTTATATAAAGTAATTTATTATTTTATTTAAAGTAATTATAATATTTTATATACTTTTATAATACCTTTATATAATCTTTTTACTTATAGGTAAAATAAATTAATACCTTTATTTTTAATTATAATAATAATTACTTAATAATCTTAAAAGAAAAAAGCTTATATTATATACTTAATATTAATAATTTAATTAAAGTAATATAATAATTATATACTTTAAATAGCTTAATAATTATAAAAAGGTTATTTTATTACTATAGATATTAATATTAATTAAAATATAAAAATATTAAAGGCTTTTTAGCTAGGATTAATAATATTAAAGTATATATATATAGTAACTTAAAAGATTAAGAAAATAACTTAATATAAAGGGAAAGGTCTTTTAATACTTTTTTTTATTATTTATTAATTTCCTTAAAAGCCTTATATAAAACCTAGTTAATAATTTAACTATATAAATACTTTTTAAAAGATATTTAACTTAATATTAAAAATACTTCCTTAGCTTAAATACCTTAAAGGCTAATAAGCTAATTTATAATAATAAGCTTAATAATATTAAAGGCTTTAAATAAATTAATTTACCTTAAATAGTTATAATATAATTTAATTAATATATAAATACTTTTAATTTAAGAAATAATATAATTCTTAAAATATATAATACTATTAATAAAGGCCTTAATAAATATATATTTATATAGATTAAGCTATACTTAAAGTAAATAGTTAATTTCTTTAAGGTTTAATTTAATATATTAATTAAGAAGCTTTTTTAATTACTTATAATAGATTTCCCTTATTAATATATATATTACTTCTTATTAAAAGGAAAAGAAATTATCTTAATATATTACCTTTTAACTATTATTAAAATACTCCTTAAAGCCTAGCTTATAAAAGCTTAATATAATATTTATAATATATTAACTATATAAATATATAATAATCTTAGGGAAGTAATTAATTAAAGTAATTATATTAATATAAATAAAGTATTAATTTATAAATATAATATTAAGAACCTTAATTCTATTTATATTATATAGCTTTTAAAGATAATTAAAGACTTAAATAAAGTTATTCTTTTCTTTATAATTAAGGAAAGTAAAGCCTATATAAAAAGTCTTCTTAATACTATTAATATTAATAATATTTAAAAGAGATATATTATACTTATTAGTCTTATATATATAATTAAGAATAATTATTTATAGATATAACTTTAAATATTAAATTAAATTAAGATATATAAATAATATAAATTTAACTTATTAATTATTATTAATTTTAAGCTAATATTAAAAACTTTCCTTAAATAGATAATTAAGAAAAGCTTTAATATAATCTTAATTATTAAGAAGAGCTTATTTTATTATAATAATAAAGTTTTAAATATTCTTATTAAGAGCTTTAATATAATCTTTTAAGGAATTCTATTTAAGATAATTATAAACTTAGTAAAGGCTATAATTTACTTTAATAAGCTTTTAAATTATATTTTTATCTTTATTATTAAATTAATAATAAATTAAATAAATTAAATTTCTTTTAATACTCTTAAAATAATTATATATTATAAATTTAATATTAAATTAATAAGTTAATACTTATTAAGACCTATTAAAGCTTTTTTTTATAAAAATAAAGAATATATACTTATTATAATATATTATTATTTTTTATTTCCTTTTTAAATTAAAAATAAATTAATATCTTTTAATATTTTAATTATAAATATAAATAACCTTTTATTTTTTACTTATAGTCTTAGTAAATATCTTTATTATAAAAGTATAATCTCTCTTAAATACCTATATATTAATAGCCTTAAAAAGGTCTATATAAGAGATATAAATACTTTTAAGTAAAAGAATATTATTAAGGAAATTATTAAAGTTTTAAAAGTCTATATTAATAATATTAATATTAATAAGATAAAAAAGATTAAATATAATAAAAAATAAGTTAATTAAAGCTATTATTATTAAAAAATTAATAGATTAAATTAAATAGATAATATAAATATATTTAATTAGATAAATTAGGTATATATTAAAGAAAGAAGGTATATAAATAAGCAAGAAAGTGATATATATCCTTATATATATAGCTAGGTATATAAAAGTCACATAGGCTATTCGCACAGCTAGCTGTGCAGGTAGTGGTGGCCTATATCGATCGGTGACCTTAGTAATCAACTGATATGTGATTGGACGCCCTTATTTGTAGTGTCGTGATGTGCACCATCATGATATTAGACGAGCGAACTTGATTGGTATGTTAGTAACTGTTGTTTTCGAACGGTGACATATCGTTATTTCTCCATTATCCCAAAGGATTCTCGTCTATAAAATAGGCACGGAAACACTCTCTACAGAGAAACAGCTGCAACTACTACGTACCTCAAGTCAACAACATGGACTCAAAAGAAATCTACGAACAAGTTCACAGGCGCTATGGTTCAGTTACCAAGAGCACCACTGGTAAATATGAGCAAACTGTTGCAAAAGCGTTTGGTTATACGGAAGAAGAACTCGCAGGGATTCCGGAGGGTGCAAATCTTGGCTTGAGCTGTGGTAATCCCACTGCCCTGGCGAAGTTGAGAGAAGTAGGTTACAACATACCTTTTGCCCGACCCTAGACTGACTTGTTCATAAGGGAGAAACTGTGATAGATCTTGGTTCCGGCGCTGGATTCGACGTTCTCGCAGCTGCTAAAAAGGTCGGTCTAAAGGGAAAAGCAATCGGCGTGGACATGAACAAGGTAAGCTCCACTGTCATAAACCATCCCAGTCATGAGTAAATCTAACCAAATTTGTAAGAACATGATAGACAAGGCAAATGTCAACAAAGCAACCATGAACATCTCAAACGTCGAGTTTGTCCAAGGAACCATCACATCTGTACCACTGGCCGATACTACAGCCGATTGCATCATCAGTAACTGCGTCGTCAATCTCGTTCCCGCTTCAGAGAAACAGCTGGTGTTCGACGAGATGTTCAGACTTCTCAAGCCAGGGGGACGTCTTGCTGTCAGCGATATACTCGCCCGGAAAGAGTTTACCAACGAGATCAGAAACAATATTGCTCTGTACGTCGGATGTATCTCTGGTGCTAGTCCTGTTGGTGACTATGAAGTCTTTCTGAAGAACGCGGGATTTGAAGGTGAGCTAAACTGCAGAAGAAATTTTTGAGTTGAGCTAAAAATTGACAGATGTTCTTATCGTCGATACTAAAAGTGATCTCAATGTCTATTTCACTGATCACGATAATGAGAGTTCTTGCTGTGGGAATGAAGAGGCAGAATCATCTTGTAGAGTTGGTTCATCTGCATGCGGCCCTCAGAAACCAGCGACAGACTTTGGCAATAGTGAGGATATTCTGGGTGATCGTTTGGGGATCACTGACTTGAATGAGTGGGCGGGTAAGTACATCCGCATCGCTATTTGGACATTTGGATTGATCAAATATGAACAGGTTCGTTCCAGGTGTATGCTGTCAAGCCTCTGTGAACATGATGTAATGAACTTACCCAAGAACGATTTCTTGCGAGAGATATTTATGGTACAACGACATTACACAATTTGTAACCTCTCGTTTGTCTTCCAAGACTCAGAAATATTGTCATCACTAGTCAAGTTCGCAGCCGAGACACATGGGGAGAATCTGACGGGGTTTAGTACAAGATCGAATCGCACATGTAACTATTTTACAAAATGCCCATCAAGCAGATCCTCTACATTCGAGTCATCGTCACCAAAATCATCGAATGGAGTCTCTGCGTCAAGGTCCAACGTTATATCACCATCGCCTTCTCCGTCGCCATCTCCAATATCAATCACACTGACATTTTCTTCCTCCCGCTCATCATGTTCGATAAAATCACTGCCCAACTCAGTGAATGATGAATGAGCAGGATGTACCTTGAGAGCAGACATGTGACATTTGTGACACAAATGGTAGTCATGGCATAGAGAGCATTGGTAATGAATCCCGTAGATGTCAAGCAAACAGCAGTCACAATATTTCGCGGAAGTGAGTTCGTTACCCCTTTTCTTGGAGCCAGTGTCGCCCTCTGACATGTTACAAACCGCTGATATAACACTAGTAAAGAAAGTATAATTAGCCCACATGTCTACAGTAGATAAAATATTACTCACCTATCAGCATGGTAATAATATGCCGCTTCTTTAACCGTCCAGTCTTGGTTGACTCCTTTCCCTCTGATATCAGGGTCAGCGCCGTTCTCCAAAAGAAACGACACTACATCAATAATCGAGATACGCTCATTCTCATGTCGATACCAAATACGAGAAGCTCGTACAGCCCACAAGAGTGGCGTCCATCCGTCGTTGTCGCGGGTGTTTATATCAACGCCTGCTCGCTCAGAGCGCTCAAGCACTACCTGTACCAGTCCAATATCTCCACTCATGACAGCATAGTGCAGAGGTACTCTGCCAACTATATCTCGAGTTGAAAATTCAGAGTCGGGCAAGTCCAATGCGTTGAGGACATCCAAGGAGTTATAACAAGCCAGATGGACTGGTTTGCGATCCAGAGAGTCATGGTCTGTAGGGGACGCATTTGAGTTCAGAAGTAGTTGAATTACGTCTGTAGGACATCCCAGACATGCAGAGATGAGTGGATATCGGAATATACCGCTCGGAATTCCTGGGTCGGCGCCATTCGTAAGAAGAAGAGCGACTACATCACTCGCTAGACCAGTATGTGAGGCAGTTGACCATCTGAGCGTCGCCGCGACTAGTGGAGTTCCGTAGAGCCATTCACAACATGAGTTGACTTCCACTTTGTAGTTGATCAGTGATTGAACCATAAACAGTGAACCCTTTATGCACGCCTCATGCAACGGCGTCAGTATCGTGTTTGATGATGCCGGGCCTCGATGGACGAGAGTCGGCTGCTTTCTGAGCATATAAGAGAAGACATCATCGAGCTGAGCTCTAATGGCAAGCACCAGCGGTGTCTCTTCGGAGTCGTTGACAACATCTAGCTTTGCACCAGAATTAACAATACGTCTCACAGTCTCTAGAACTGTGAATTCTTTAATCTGGTGAAGTGCTGTATTCTGTTTGTTGTCTCTGATCGCCACGTTGGGGTTGTACTCCAGGATCTTGCAGACCATGTCACTTTCTGCATTATGCTTAACAGCAAGAATCAGAAGTGACTCGCCATCCTCGTTAACAGTGTTGACGTCGGCACCGGCTTCAAGTAAAGCCCCAACAACATCAGTAAATCCATTGACGACAGCTAGACATAACTCTTGATGGGTGGTTTCTGAATCCAGGTCAAGCACGTCTCTGCACTTTTCAAGTATGATTTGAACACTTTCCAGATAGTTGGAAGAAATGGCAAAGTCCAGGGGTGTTCGTGACTCCGAATTAGATGTTGTGATGTCGGCGCCATGCTGGAGGAGAACGCGGACCACTTCAGGGTGTGGAACGGCTTCTTGTAATGCTGTCCTTTCATCGCTGTAAGCGGTCACATTTGTGACAGAACCCTTATCCAGAAGCCATTGGACTACGTCTGCGTCACCACTGTCAGCCGCAGCCATGATGACAGGCACGCCATCTGAGTCTTGGGCATTAGGGTCTGCTCCCTGTTGAAGAAGATACTCAACAATTGTGGGTTTCTTCCAGTCAACAGCTATGTGCACTATACGTTGTTAGTATGTGATCGCCTGTTTCAACTTGGTAAGAACAAACTCGGTGTGCGTGACCATCCGGCATCCGGGGGCAGCTCACGCTTGTCGATAGCAGCCTTGTGTTCGACTAGCAGTTTAACCATACCAAGGTCTCCCTCGAATATTGCTGAGATTAGAGGTGTCCGCGCTCCTTCGGGGGTCAGATCTGGGTCGGCACCATGCTGTAGCAGCAGCTCGCAAAGGTCAAACCTCCCCTTCTCTACCGCCGTTCTTAGCGCTGTTTCACCACTCGAAGTGACATTGTTAGGACTGAATCCTTGATCAAGTACAAGCTCTAGGCATCTCTGATTTCCATTTTCAACAGCCGAGTTGACGGGGTGTTTGTCTGGATCATGGACAAAGTATTCGTGATAGTCTCGATAGGAGAGAATGACTTTGGTAGCCTCGAAAGAGCCTAGAAACATGGCACTGCCCAAGGGCATATCACCACAAGTTTGTATCTCGTCGACTCTAGCGCCACTTTCAAGCAAGAGTTGTATGACCTCCCCAGAGGACCATGCAATAGCGTGTTCGAAAACTGATTTTCCGCTGTCATTTTTATATGTTAGGCTTGCACCGGCATCGATAAGCAACTTTGTACAACCGTAACGTGAGTCGCCTACGGCGCTGTGAAGGTAGCTCATATCATGTGGAGTAATTGGTTTCGAGGGGTTTGGTTTTAATCCGAGCTGTAGCAGCTTGACCACAACATCCTCCATGCCTGACCCGGCGGCTCGGTACATTGGCATCGTCAGCCATTCAAGTGGATCGGATTCATATCCATCATCTTGGGTCTCGTCTCGAGCCTCTTGCAGTTCAAGGGGCGAACTGTCCATGGAGTTGTCTGTTGGCTGATTTCCTTTAGCCTCGAAATCATCATCTCGTCGGCCTGTTCGACTCATTTGCCCATTATGAGAATCAAGGGGCATCGGCAGGGAATTGATTAGTTCTCTTAGCGCCTCGTCATTTCCATTACCCACACCACTGACCGCTTTTGCAGCTTCATGTATGACATAGTTGGAAAGGCTTAGATCAAATAGCTTTGAATCCAGAAAAAGTCGAATTAGAGACGCGTGACCTACTCTACAAGCCTCGATCAGAGCCTGGTTGAGTAGCGTTGCTTCATAAGAATGACCCTCCAAATGTTTCTTGACAACAGTTGTTAGGCCGAGATGTGAGGCTATGTAAAGAGGATTGATATGTTCCGGAAGTGGATTGAGTCGTCTGTTGGGGATTTCGACAAGGGCGTTGGCCCACCTCTGGAATACGGGCTCGTTCTCAAACAGGCTCAACATCAAGTCTTCTGAAGCATCAGCTGACTCTGAATGTTTGGACCAGAACTCGATAGCATATGGAAGCGAGTGAACCCAGCCTTTGGTGTTTCTAGTCATGTCGTTTAGGTGGTTAATGCATGTGTGCAGGATAGTGTTGTGACGTCCAAGTTCTGTTGTATAGTACCACATCTTCTCATTAAAAGCCGTCGGTTGGCTTCCAAGCCAATAACGCATATCCGAATGCCGGAAGTGGACTTCTCCATTTTCAATGGTAAGTATTCCACGGAGGTGTTTTTGTATATCATGTAAACCAGGTGGCGTGAAGTTGTTTCCATGTGTTCTAGTCCATGCAAGATCAGAAACACGCAAAAGCTCCTCGCTTCGGAGAGGTCTGTAACTTTCTAGAAGCCACGAGATGACTATCTTGGCCCATGCTCTTTCTGACACTGATATACTGTCAAGAATTTCAGCAAAAAGCATTGCTGCAGTCAGAGGCTTCTCAGAAAGTGTAGGGATGCGCTTAATCAGCTCTTTGTCAGATGATAACCATTGTAGGACCAATTCACAGAGTTGATGATCATTTTCATATGGGCTGAGCATAGTGCGGAGTTGACTACGCTGGTCGATCCCAACAAAACTTGAGTATCGCTGCATAAACTTTGATGTCTTCACGTTAACTGGGAAAGGAGGAGGATCCGCGGGTATATATTCGATGCTCTTGACGTTTTCCGTAGGAAATTCAGACAAGGTAGATGTGATATGACTGTCGCCCGGGCTTCCTTTGGTAGTGATGATCAACATCTTCAGACCGACTTCGCTTCTAAGGAAAAGCTTTCGAAGTTGGGAAAGAAACCAAATTGCAGAGTCATCACTATTATCAAAGCAACCAAGGACATGGATACCGTCTCCGAAGCCTATGGACACGTCAGTTCTCTGGGGGATAACTGCTTCATTCCGACTCACTGTCGCTATTATTTAGGATAACCTCCCACCTGTTGAACAGATCAACAACATTCCGAAATTTAATGTCGGTAATACTTCGTGAAGTTCTTGCCACGAAATCTCCACTCTGTAGTCTGTTGGATGTAAAACGAGCGAGAAAGCTCCGCAGCATTGCCTCGCAATTATTGAATCGCACATCATGTGCGTCAAATTTCATGAACAGCAACGGTTGGAATATGCCCTTTCTGTGATTGTCCAGGAAAAAGCTCGCATTTTCAGACAATTCATCTGCTCCGTGAGAACACCGCATATGTATGATGTAGTTTTTGTTCAATTTTGGTAATTCCAACAGATCTGGATGTTGCCAACTCGTGTCTATTTTTCGATATGGGAATACTGGTGAGGCTTGGTTGACGAGTTTGCGAAAGGCGATATGCTGTTCGTCGGTAAGACCCCCAGCTGAAGCTATCGTCAGTTACACCGCGAGTACATATAGTGGCTGACTTACTTAGCCAATCTGAATCTGCAATGTCATTAACGGGATGCGATCCATCTGACCCAGCAAGGATCAAGTCACTATGAGGGCTTTCCATCTTTACGACTCTCTCGAACGGAGTAGCCATAGTTGACATGGAAAGTGGAAAGATCTTTGTCAAAACAGTTAGTATATCGTATAATTTTATCTGTTCTAGACGCTCTCGCTGCACGAACCTGTTGTACTGGATCCTGGTGTGTAGAAACCACGTTGATGAAATTGGCCTGTGTAAGTATCTGGGTCTGCAGGAAACTGTCATTGACTTCAAGGACAGTGTCTTTCAGGCTCCTCGCGTAATTCAACATGCCGCCGGGCCATCGGGGACCTTCTTCAGCCATTAGTCGCAATATAGCGTCTTCTAGTTTTCCTGGATCGGGACATCTGTGTGGATAGCCGAAGAAGTACTAACATCATTAGCAACACTCTAAACGATCCAAGGGATTTGCAAACCTTACCATAGCACGGGTACATTCGAAGATTTCGGAATACTGAGTCCCATGTTTGGAAGCCAGTGACAACGCCTGGATCTACTATCAACAACTTGCCTAAACATGCTTTTTTGTTGGGTGATTTTCGAGGCGTAAGTCCCGAAGTATGCCTAAACATGCGATGACAAAAGATCTCAACATAACTTACCGCTTTGACTATTGTCCCGCCAATGTCATGAGAAAAGAAATATATCGGACGCCTCATCTTCTGCAAAACAAGTCAGTAGACTCGTCGGGTAGTCGAACGCAGAGTTTCCAACCTTAATCTCGGATGTCCGAAGGTCGCACAAATAATCCAGCATGTCTTCGGCTTCTTTGTAAACGCCGTCTGGCGTGTAGTATCTTCCCGCTTCAACATTTGTATAATAACTCCATGTTATTATCCGACCTTGTTCTTCTGTCACACCCTTGAGGGTATCTCGTATGAATGGTGTAATAGTGTCGAGGTCACATCTCTTCGAACTCTGGCTGCTGATGCCATGAATAACAACAGCACTGGAAAACGGTTAGTGACAGCGGAATCTTAACAAGATTTCTAATCACTCACTCATATATATAGTGTGGTGATCGAATAGAATCATAATCGTCATCATCATTAGTCCTCCATTTCAATTCTTCAATCACGTCGGCCTCTCTGGCGGGGGACGTTCCTCGGCTTTCAGGCTCACCCGTTGGGCCGTCTTCAGTTTTTGGGTCGTCTATCATCGCATTGGTATGAAATGCGGTACTTTCATCCTCTATAAATGCTTCCTCAGACATGATCAAAAGGATGTCTTCGAATTAGCTGGACATGCTCAGAAGTTGGAGGTAGAGTAGAGGGAGACCACGAACTTGCGCACCAGCCTCTCTGGACCTGTCAGAAATTCACTGTCTTCTGTCAGAGTCTTATCACAGGTGGGGAAGGCGTCTGAGTCAGGGTGACACCAAAGACTAGGCTGCCGGGTCACGGACAGGTAAGCTGCAGGTGATGTAAGCGCTATTGTATCTTACAGGTACACGGAACCTTGATCTGCAGGGGTGATTATTTCCCTCTATTTTAGAGATGCTTTTACAACAGAGTAATTAAAATATGGTCATCCATCCACTCCGCATGTTCGTAGATATAGACACTAAATAATACCGACCACTAATTCAAGTCTCAAATTCATGTGAGTCCCCGAGGACTGTATCTCTGTGAGGGGCCTACTTCCTCTCTGATTCGCTATTGTAACCCCTGCTGAGTGACTGTCTAACCTCTCTAGAATATCATTTGACGGTAAACGGAGCCTCCACAGCAAATCTCACCTTGCATAAGTCGTACAATGAGATGCTGGCCAAGTTTTCCACTCCGTGTGACCTTCCAATTTTCGCCTTTTCTCCTGTTGCCTTGGGATTGAATAGGATAGGATCGTCCAAGGGTATCTTTGTAAACTTGTTCTCCAATCCAGTCACCCAGTCGACTTCAGCCTCCAACGTCACGACAGCATTAAAAGGCTCATCATCTGACCGGACACGACGGATCGCAGTCGTTACCGAATCTGGAACACCCGATCTGCGGCGCGAATTCTCCTGAAAGTTCCAAAATGCTACCGTCGAATCGCCCGAATTCTTGCCTGTACCGAGATTGATACTGCCTGTTATAGTTGTCGCGTCGCTGACATCCCTGCTTATTGTTTTCTCCAAGCTTGCAGTTCCCCCAGCAGACACAAGGGGTACACCCTGAAGACCCAAGTTTAGCTGCCCCCCGCGTGTTGTTGATTCAGAGTCAGTGGTCGGTACCACTGTCCACCGTTCTTCGGGGGCGATGGCTTCGACTACAGGCGCCTCGCCACTCTTACCCAAAAACTCGATTTGAACCGTAGCTCTTAGAACTCGTCGAGAGCTCTTCTGGGGGTCGAAACGGAAGCGGAAAACTAAAAGTGTCGCTTTCCCTTCGTCCTCACTGTAGGTTCCGTGGCTGACTGAAAGTAACTCAACGCGTGTATGGATTTTACCATCAGTTCGTTCCGTCACATTGCGGCGCTCCCAATCATGAGACGAAGCATTTTCGGTGTGAAAAGTCTCGTCTTCGCCGATTACCAAATCTTCTAACGGTACCTCCAAGTTTAAGAGAGGTTGATCATCATTATCTTGGTTCGGAGATTCGGCCATTGGGCATGTATAGTTGGCAAATGTTGACACTGAGACTTTGACTGACAATGTAGTAATAGTTGATGCTTTTAGTAGCACATTCAATATGTTAAATCAACGTCTATATATAATATCAGATGCCTTTCAAGCCAGTCACGTACACTTGTCACCGATTACCCCGCTCCTTATCAGTATATTGGACCTGGAGGATACATCTCTATATAGCCGAGACATGGTGAGATTAATCCCTGACGATCGCCACCATCTCATAATACAAGGTGGTTCAAGGCGGTTACAGAGCCAATAGTCGAACGTTGTGTGGGTACGGCTGGAAACTCTTATTACATGGGTCCCTTGTTCTGCACTTGATATGGATATCTGTAGCCGAGCCTTACGGAAGAAAGTCACACTGTCCTCAAATTACCTACGAATTATGTCTGACAGGGAAGTCCTTTCCACAACTCCACAGCTGTAGTACGTTTGACTCTCCATCAAAGCTCACCAACAATCAGTATGGATTCATATAACTCTGACTTGAAAACGGTACCACAAGCGCACGGCGAGGAGGATAATGACAACGACATCAACATAGACGATGGAGATTTCGAAATTGATTCAGAGCCTGATTTGGATGAGGATCCTATCAAGGCAGTGTTCGACCGAGATATGGAGGATGCACGCCAATTGACTATCCAGCAACGAAAGTCAAACTTGACCGACGATGAAAAAAAGGAGGAGAAACTGGATTTTATCAATAAGAAGAAACACGAGTGGAAGAAGAATACACAAGACGGCCGAAACTTTCTGCACCATTTGGCCTACTACAACTACAAGAACGATGTGCAGCAACGCCCAAGTATTATCCTCCAATGGCTCATGGTTGGAGCCATTTCCCGTTTGTCCAGCCTCGTGGGGTCTTTGGACAACGACAAGCGGACTCCTTTAACTGCCGCGTTTTCACGGGGGAACGAAATGTTTGTCCATTCTATGTGCAAAACAATTCCGCCAAAAACACGCGAGAAGTTCCAGACTTTTTTACTCAAAGACTGCAGTCGAGATAGCGAGACTACGTGCCTTCATGCTGCTACAAGTTGTACTTTTGACAATGGACAAAAGAGACTTGAGTTCTTCAGTAACCTTTGCACATTTGTACCAAAGGAAATGTTTTCCGTCAGAGATAAACAAGGTCGTACACCTCTGCATATGGCAGTTGAGTACGATCAATGTTGTACTAGCCAGGTGCAGATTGTCGAACAACTACTGCGCTCGCATCCCAGTGTATTGGACATGACAATACAAGACCCAAGAAATCCAAGCCAAAACTTGTCAGCCTACCAATATCACCACTATACTCGGAAAAAAACAGAGAAAAAGATGGCAGAGAGTCAACAGAGAGTTACTGAAAACATGAGTATCCAAGAGGCTAGAAATGGAGCTTCAAAAAAGGCAGATACTAGGGATGAAAAGAAATCCGATCCAAAGAAGGACTCCAGGAGAGTATTAACAAAAGAGGAAAAGTCTGGCACTTCGAAGACGAGCATGGGGCCTCCGCCACCGAGGGATATGGGCGATGCAAACTCGAAGCGAAGAGGCTCAATATCCCAAACTCCGCAGGGAGCGACCACTCCTGTTCGTACACCAATCTTGAACCCGATCCGCCGTACCCATACTGGGACTCAGCCCGACACGGTTAGCAAGTCTGTACAGAAGGCAAGAGAAACTGCAGAGACTGCAAAGATGATCAGTAACCTGCTTAAGCTTGAAACGTTGCGCAGGCAGAGCCCAGCGAAGGCAGCCGAGAACTTACAGTTATACGATGAGCCAGGTAGGTGGTAATGCATTCATCTTCTTATCCATCCAAGCTTTTCAAGACCGGGTGTTCAGAAAGCTTAGCACAATGCGTTGTCATAAGACACATTTCAACTAATCGTCATCATAGTTAGAGAATTCTGGTTCGACTTTGGGCCCCCCAAGGCCCTTAGTCAAGATGAATTCAAAAAGCACTTCGATCATTTACGATTCGACACGGCACTTCAGTATGTCGCGTTTCCACAGATTTCCACCAAGGACGATAGGGATCAATCAGACGTGAGATATAGTGGAAGAGAGGTACCGATGCGATTCTCTTTTACTTCTAGGAGTATATCTAACTCATTCAGGATATGATCTTCTTTTTTGATTGGCTTCGAAATAAATCTGTTACTAAGATCGTCAAGGTATGACACACCAGATGATTCTTGGTGCTCTGACTAATAAAGAATGCAGGTTTTTGTTGAAGACATGGAACCGCCTTCACATCGTGACGAAGCCATAGAACGTTGTTTGAAGTACTTTGTAGGTTTTTGATATCGAATTCTTCAAGGGGCCGGCTAATGAGTAGACAGAAAGTAGAAGTGCTCGACTGGAAACGATTGGATCTTGATTCAGTCACGCTTCGTGAGATTGGAGCCAATCTACGCGAGGTTTACCTGCAATGGAGCGGAAGCAATAACACCCTTCGAGCGTGGTCAGAGCAAGATGCTCTTCCCTCTCTACCTTCACTAGAGGTGATCCATCTAATTCAGAAACAGGTATGTGTGTAACAGCATGTTTAGTTCATATCACCACTAAAACGTCTTGCTTTAGGGAATTGAGTCGCCTGAACGAACTTTTAAAAACCTCCAAGCCTTTGAAGAGCGCTTGAATAAGTTTTGGCCAGATGGCATCCCTCGGCCTCGTGTAATCCGACCTAAATCAGGTGGTGGCCGGCCGTTGGCGCATGTCCGGACAACAGAGGCAAAATCTCAGCACCAGGAGCGCCCAGTTGATCCACATAGATGGATTGAATGCATGCAAAACTTTTCACAATGCTTTAGACAGATAAAAGCTCTCAGGGAGGCCACAGGCGTGTCTCCCTCGCCCGTGGAGGTTGCTCTTATCGACGATGGTGTCGATATTACTCACCCCGATCTCAACGACATCAAAGATCGGAGAATATTTGGCAAGAGCTTTGATTCTGAAGGCGGGAGCTCCAACAATCGCGTCCCGCCATATTGGAGCTCATCCTCCGGCCATGGGACATTAATGGCGAAATTCATACACAAGGTTTGTCCAAGCGCTTTCATGTCATCAAATTGCAGACAGTCTCGGCGGCAAACTCCAAGAAACTTCAAATCAAGCCAGAGAGTGCAATCAAGGTACCATTTATCCCATCTTCTTTTGGTTCATCATCGGTTCTAATAACTTCCAGGCCATCAACTATGCTGCGGAGAGAGGATCGCAGATTATTTGCATGTCATGGACTATCAAACCTCCAGAGGGAGAATTGAGAAACCGATTCAATGCCGCGGTACAAAACGCTGTTGATAATCACGGCATTCTCATGTTCTGTTCGACTAGTGACCAAGGACAGTTAGCCGACATCAACTACCCACATCAGAGCAACCGTCAGTGCTTTCGAATTGGTGGTGCAAAGTCCACTGGAACTATGCTCGACACAGTTGGTGATCCTCATGCGGTGGATTTCATCTTTCCCGGGCACGAAGTTGTCATCAGCAGCAGAGAGGATGATAGCTCAGCACAGAAATTCGAACCTCACACAGGTAGCTCTGTCGCCAACGCTCTTGCGACAGGTCTAGCAGCGCTTGTCATTGAGTGTGTGAGGTTGAGTGTGATATACAACCGAGAATTGGCAAAGCAGGGTCAACAGACTATTGTCGCGTTTGGGTACAGTCCGATTGTTGAAGATGATATAACCAAGATCCGAGAACGCGCCCGAATGGAAGATGCATTTCACAGTATTGGGGTTAACCAAAACACAAACCACAAGTACATTGAGGTTTGGAACACGTTTGATGCAGTTGCTACGAATCTGAAAAGGAGTGGTGCTGAATATGAGAAGCTACGACATATCGCAACTCTTGCTGAGTACTTTTTGAAGAAAGGAGTCAAGTAAAGAAAGAGGCTAGGGTTAAAGTAGCACACTTCAACAATATAGTTTAATACGATCCAATGCCATTGTAAATAGAACTTACTCGTGTGAAAAACATTTTAACCTTTTACCTCTAGTCAATATCTTTATATGATCATTTTTCTATGCCGTCAAGTCTAGTTTCCCTCCTCTCTTTTCATCTCTTTCACCCTTTTCTCCTCACGCTCACTAAAACGATCGCCAAAGAGATCGAAATGAGGCCTCATAACAATAGTGTACTTGACGAGCTCCTCCATACAATCAACGAGGCGATCACGGTTCGAACTAGGCATCATACGACTCCTCTCCTCCTCTGGCGTGAACTGGGTGTACGCCATCGGTACCGAACTCTGGTTAGGAATGGCAAACATGCGCATCCAACGACCAAGGATACGTAGCGAGTTTACCGAGTTGAAAGACTGGGATCCACCACTGACTTGGGCCACGGCTAGAGTTCTTCCTTGTGTAGGACGCACTGAACCTGTTGATAGAGGAATCCAATCGATCTGTTGCTTGAAAATGCCAGTCTTTAAGTGTTGTTAGCCCTGTCTGTACTCGTGTCTTGGTGTGAGATGTCCTACCAAGTTGCCGTGTTGCTCTGGACTAATCCATACGTGGCCATCGCTCCATTTACTCAATTCTCGCAGTTCTTGGACCTTGGGGTGGTCATGTTGAATGTCGTCTTTTTGAGGTAGACCAGTTGGATCGTATACTCGCACATCGCAGCCGAGACGAAATAGGATACGTGAGGCTTCGAGGGCTAGAAGGCGTGAGTATGACCTAGAATATGTAAATTAGTATGATGACCAAGACGGTTCGGGGCAGGCATATCCTGGCCTTGGTACTCACCGACTTCTGAGACTACCGTAAAGAACAAGAATTCGGAGACGATCAAGTTTCTTATCCAAAATCTCCGACTGCACCATCTTGATTGCCGTACTCAGTTCCAATTCAGCCACCCAGTCATCAGCAGCCATATCTTTATCAAAAAGAAAAGGACGATATTGTTGGCGAACTCTGGCGTCATCTTGATCGCGCCCAATGGCGAGGGACTTGCTTCTAAGCGATGGATCCACGGCGAATTCGACCGTTGTTCTGGCAGCATGGGAATTATTCAGATCTCCATGTCCATTCATCTTACCCAGACTATACATTGTTTGAGAGATCAATCGTCGTTGGAGTTGGAAGGATATGGGAATGGTACGTAGTAAGGTGCGGTTTCTGATGGTGTTGTAAAAGAGACACATATTGCTCACAAACTGTAAGGAGTTATTTATGTAAGGGTAGTGAATGGAGCTAGTACAAGTGGAAACTTCAGCCCTGAGACAATGTAAGCATTAGCTTGGCTGTGAAGAAGAGACCATTGGCTTGAAACAGATTATCTAGAGGCTTGGTTTGAAAAGATAGTAAGAACTTGCATTAGGGCAACGCCAGGAATTGATGTCAAGAAAGGTTTGTGTTGGAGTCATTTGAGTTGGAATGAAAAGACTCCTGGTCAAAAGACATGTTACTACACTCTTGAATGATAAAATGAAGAATCCCCAGAGATTAGCATAGTCTCAGAGACTTGATAGCATTTTTCATAAACACAGGCAAGGAAAAGTTTCGATTCGGACTGACAGGGGCCTCGTCATGCCCATGTTGTAATTGGTTGAAGGGCGAAGGAATAGATGGCGTTTTTGGGACTCTGTCATGCTTGAGGATTGATTGGTTCCTTTGTTGTCCAACTTTTCAATCGAGGATATCATCTGTCGGCAGTTGCAGTAACGGTGGTGCTCTATGTGGCTTTTATCTGGGCTAGATAAAAGGTTAGAATTAAAGATCAAACTATGATCGTTGCTGCAGGACAATGCCAATCACGTGTTTCGATGTTTTGCCTTTGTGTGCCCTACCCTGTAGATCCTGTTTCTTCGAGCAGGCGTTCTTGTAAATACGTTGTATCGTTTACAATAGTAGTTGGTTTAACATGACTATGTATTGAAATAATCAAATGGTAAATGCAATCAGTATTCATTTTAATTTACCTATTACCTAATATTGAAGTTGACATGGCAATATGACTGTCATCTTTGAAAAAACTTGGAAAATACTACTGAGAAAAGAGGTACCAAGTATTTAACTGCAGTTTAATCTTCAAACCTGGTTTTAGAATATAGAAGGTCCTATGATCTTTACTAATTTACATGATCACATAACTTAGGATTCACAATTCAAAAAGGTGTTATTTCTCGGCCGAGATATCCAATTTCGACCACAATCATCATCTCAGTCAGTCAAAAACAGTCAAATCGGGAAAAGATAAACCGTTTCCCCGCGTTCGGTGCATCTCTCACCGAGCGTAACCAACCTCTTCCCCGGACTTTGACAAATGAAGACCTTCCAAAGTTCAACGTTACCTCTTGGCTCTTGTACTGGAACCCTAAAATATTAAGCATATTCTCATCATAGGGCCGCCTCGTGGCATCTGCATACAACTTGACAATTCCATCAATCGGTTGTCTCCAAGACCCCAGCACCGAAAGTGCCGGGCTCAACCCTGTAGCTTTAGACGACTCGTTCCCTCACTGGTGGAAATGTTACATACCCCTGTTTACAGGGTGCGCACAGGCCGGGACGAGACTCAAACCGGTATCCTCGGAGGATACATCGGGGTATTCCTGTTTCGAGAAAATGAATGTTGAAATTCAGGGTTCTGATGATATGCGAATGTAGTAGATATAGACTGGGCACACCTCCCAGACCGCCAAGTTCTTGTGTTATCTTCTGTAAGAGCAACTAGTCATCATGAAGTTCTCTGTTTCTTTCGCAGCTCTTGCTGCTGGAGCATTCCAGGCTGTGGCTGGTCAAACAGTCTACTTTGCTGGTATGTCTCACCTCATCCACTCCATTGTTCTATATACTAACTGTTTTAGGTGACTCCACCATGGCTAGAAGTGGCGCCAACGACGGTGTTACTGATGGCTGGGGTAACTACATTGGCAGATACCTCAAGGTCAACGCCGTCAACAAGGCCATCGGTGGTCGATCTGCTCGTTCATACACCAACGAGGGTCGCTTCCAGGAAATCATCAACCTCGTCAAGCCAGGCGATGTAGTCGTCATCGAGTTCGGTCACAACGACGGCGGTTCACCCAACAAAAACGACAACTTGCGCTCTGACTGTCCAGGTGCAGGCACAGAAGTCTGCATCTCTGACAAGACAGGCGAAAAGGTTTACACCTTTGTCTTTTACATCTCTCAAGCTGCCAAGGCCCTCGTTGCAAAGGGCGCTCAAGTCGTTCTCAGCACACAGACTCCCAACAACCAGTGGGAGACTGGCAAATTTGAGCCTGGTGCTCCTCGCTTCGTCGGCTATGTGCCTACTGCGCACAGAGCCCTGGCTAGCTCCAGCGTCACTTGGGTTGACCACTTTGCTGCTGTTACAAAGATGTACCAGAAGCTTGGAAATCAAAAGGTCAACTCACTGTACCCCAAGGACCACACTCACACTAGCCCCGAGGCTGCCGACCTCATTGCCAAGGCTTTTGTTCAGGCCATCAACGAGGAGATGAATGGAAGAACTAGCTTGAAGTCGCTCATCAAGACTCCTGTCAGCAACGTCTACTAGTCTAGGAACAACTCACTATGTATTTGTTTTGGCACGAGTTCAAAAACCGTCCAAGATAATTGTCATGTCTTTTGTATATACAACAACTTCTCCATGGGTCTCAATACTCACCAATATTGTTTTCCTTTGTCAACTTTGCTTTTTCGCATATACTAACATTTCAGACTTATTGCAACTAGGACTAAGACTTACGAGTGAACTGCATTTTAGCCCTCTGACCAACGCGACTTATAGTGCCCTTTTACCATTGAACCCGTTTAGAAAATCCAGTTCAGAGTCCGCTCTACAATTGGAGCCACCAAACTATTGTGTATAGTGCACTCTAAAACCCAACATTTTAGCCGTGGCGTCGAGGCACTAATATCTTTCAACTGCTACCCCTGGTTAGATCTTGATTTAATTTAGTAACTTAACCCTCTATATTGTCTATAGTAACCTGTGTACCTTGTGCAATAGTTAATCCTTAAGATTGCATTCGAATATTCCGACTGGATAGGAACAATACACTGTCATTCCATATTCAATCGTTTTTCTCAAAGTCAGGTCGTAAGCCGACCCCAGTAATAACAGGATCCATCGCTGGATCGTACTTGTCAATACCCTCAATCGGTGCATATTTCTCACAAAGATAGCACATGTTGTTATATGCTCTGTAGTGATAGTTAGAATGTTACAGTGTTGATAGAATAGAGTGACAGAAACTTACGAATGCCGGGTAACACAGCCAGGATGTCCAGCTGAATAGTTGATGGTTGCTTTCAGACTATAAAGTCTGTTTCTATCGTAGAACTCCTCCACTGGATTGGCCGCGGGAAAGTGACGCATGTAGCTATCCACGTACTTTTCTAGATTGGGTCGTAGATGTTGACAGAAGTCTGCTCTCCACAAACCTAGATCCATCTCGTTGTGTCCCCAATATGAACTAGCATCAAAGAGAATGAGTTCACCAGTGTCTTTTCGTTTTCCAATATTAGGCTCCCAGAGGTCCCCATGAACAATACATGGCTGGATCGGTTTACCGTTGCTTGTCAAGCCACCAAGCAACCGGGGAACCACCTTTGTGATGATTTGATCAGTGGCACGCTCAAACTCTGCCCAATGCCCGTTCACTTCAGTATCAATCTTGCAGATTCCCCTTAGAAGCTGACTGAAGAATGTGGGCCAGTCATCCTGCCAATCTACAGTGTGCGGCATTCGTCCATCGCAAGTTTGGACATGGAACCCAAACTTTCCAGTGGGCGTTTGACTTTCTCTGTGAAGCTCAGCGAGCTTTTGTCCTAGTTGATCTGAATCGGGCGCAGAGTTTGTTTCCATGACGACAAACTCGGAGAGGAAGAAAAAGGTGGCAGTGGTTGCTTGTTCATACTGTCCGAAGGCTATAGGCTCTGGGATGAGGTGAGGTGTGATGGCATGTATGATCTTGGACGATTCGAATTCGCCTCGAAGCATCACAGAGCCCTCTTCGCCGATGGCCGTCTATGTCGTCAAATACGGACAATGAAAAAGACTGATATATTATACTAACTTTGAGGAAGAAAATGGTATCTGACCCATCTTCCTTTGCGTTTATCTTGCCCGTGAAAGTCCATGCGCTGGACCCATAATCCTCTGTGGATAGAGGTGTGACACCAGAAGGTAAGGCTATTGATTATAAGTGATTTTCTTAGTTCTCGAATAGTATAATTGTATTAGAATTATATTACCTCGAATCACGGCTTTGTCGATGTGAAAGTTCCCAGTTACTGAGACAAGCTCACCCCCATCCTTCGATCCCTCGTTCAACTGAATAAATACTCTACTGACGTCTGTCATGATGTCAAAAAGTGTTGGATAGATTGTTGACAAATGAAACAGTGATAATGGTGCTCCGACAGCTGTAGTAGGAGATCGGATTCAATTCTTAGACTGTAATTTTAATGACAACTGTGATTGATGTTTTGAAATAATCTGCCCTTTTCTAATCTTTAGTCATGGCACAGTAGCGAATGCTCTGCTCTATCCTGAGGACCTGCTGTTCCGATTCGACGGTAGAGAGGGGTGCAAGTATTGACAAAATGTCAGTTCTGAAGGTCCTAGGTAGATGTGAATGACGGTGCGGCTGTAAAGTGATGTGAGAGAGGCCTCGCGGATGTATCGCAAGGAGCCTGTGGTACAATGGGTGGCGGAATGGAATATGCTGTGTAACAAGACATGCGGCTTTGAGGCACATTTGTGATTTGGAATGACATCTTGGAGCCTGCAGCAAGCCTAAACCGTCATGGTGTGCCATCACTTTTCAGCGCCGTATGATACGATTTGCACTGACTAAAAGACTGCCTTATACTTGGGTTGATGTCTCGTGGAAGCCCTTTTGTTGTTTCGCCTTAGATGAGCCTTTGAGGACACTGCATATAGTGAAAAGTAGTAAGGCTGTCAGGATCAAGTATGGGTATCAGGAATAAAGTGCAGTGAATATCAGAAGCGGGGTAATCGTTGTGGTTGTCACTTATGCACTCAAGCTGCAGATGCACAACCTGGTAATAGGCTGGCTGCAGCCCAGTATCTATCATACAGACCGGGCAGAGGGAGACGCGCTCGTAAGAGGTCGTCACACGGCTTACATACACGGATGAAATGGTCCAAAGTGACAACTCAAATCTAGAAATCAGTTCATGGGCAAATAACCAAGCTGACCTGTGAAGCAACGACAAACAAATCTTTAACTCCAACGATGAGTTGATTTTCATTATTTTCTACAGCGATATTGGCTTTGTTGTGGGATTTATCTCCACTTGTGTATCTAGCGAATGTACGTGCTATTTAAGGCCGATAATGCCTTTTTCTTTATAGCAGCCATGCAAGGGATGGATGTTCAGTGATTGAGCACCCTGGCATATCTATGTACCGTGATACCGCCCCAACTGGGAACGAAAGCGGGGTGTCTTACTCTCAAGTCTGTACCCCACTTGAGATTGGTAAAGGTGGAATCAGAGGCTCTTTGTTCCTGATTTATTTGAAAATCTTCTCCAGACATCAGCTACTCAGCCATGTCGCTTGTGTAGCACTCTATTTATCAGTTCAGTTCTCATTCTCGTACGGTACCGAACGCCAGAATGCTTTTTCTACAAGGAGCAATTCTTTGGATTTGGTGTCTAATTGTCCAATGGTCAACCGTGGAATGCACAATGCAACGAGATTCGCTTCAATACTATCATGTATTTTGTTCTCGTCAAACGCATATAACGAAACTAACTCGGACAATCTAGAAATTCAACTATGACCAGATTATTCTTTTTGGCGATTCCATCATAGAAAAGTCGATCGCGGATGGCGACAAGATACCGATGACTTCTTGGCTGCAGAACGGTATGACCTTGATCCCCCACACAACGTGGATCCGGGCAATGGGGATTGTTAACAAGCAACAAGAATATCTAGGTCGACGGGATATCATCAATCGCGGCTTCAGGTGAGGAATACTTCTTTCAGGGCAACAGAACTTGCAGATATTGATCAGTTGCAGTGGCTACAACTCATCTCAAGCACTAAAAGTACTCCCACATATACTTCCCGACCGTGCTTCATTTATCCAGGTGAAAATCATGGTAAGCAAAGAATAACTCTGAAACAGACATGAATAACCAAGATAGGTCATTTTGTTCGGGGCCAACGACGCAGGTTATGGAATACGCAAGAACGGTCCCAACCCTCATGTTCCCCTCGATCGATACAAAGACAACATGGCCAACATCATCAATTACGTCAAGAATCACTGCTCTCGAATCATTCTAGTCACTCCACCACCAGTAGAGGAAAGACTCATGGCTGCTAGGGTCAAAGAAATCGACTTTGAGGATATGATGTGGACGAATGATCATACCAGCACCTATGCGGAAGCGATTCGAGAGCTTTCTAGAAACCATAGTGTTCCGTATCTTGACCTGTTTCAAGATCTAAGTTCCGCCGTCGGCTGGAAACCAGGAAGCCCTATCCCAGGATCGGCTAGTGAGCCAGAAAACCCCGATTTCAGGAAGTTAATCATTGATGGTAGGTTCCGAGTATCTTAGGATACACAGATACTGACTTGAGTAGGAATTCATCTTGGCGGACCGGCGTATGCGATATTTCAAAATGGACTGATGGATGTGATTCGGAAGAATTGGCCGGATCAGATGCCAGAACGCCTGGAGCCCGTTTTCCCAATCTGGGACGACGGCGATGCATGGAGGGCCCTTTGATGATGGCGGGGGTTTAGTTTACCATTACAACATAAGAGATGAAAGATGGTAAAGGAAGCCACAGTCAAAAGTCCCACGCTAGGGACTGTAACTCGGTTGTTCAAACTTATAGTTGTTCTTGTAGATGTTTGTATTAAGAATCAATGATTGTATCATGGAATGTGCGTTTCGGTTTATTTGGCCTGGATATTTAGCTACGTGACTCGATAGACATGGCGAGAGTCTCCTGTTGTTGTGCGTTTAAATCTGAATTCCAAAGTTATGAAGATCATTCCGTATATGAATACGTTGACGGATAATCTTGACGTATACCAGTTATTCATTGGAGATATGACGTATAGTAGACCATTTGTGTTGATTTGTCCTCAATATGCGATAGTATTAATGAAATCACCTGCATGGAGGTCAAGTGCAACATCTGTTCTTTAGCCGCTCCTGTAGACCGGCTTGTACAAAGGCCAAAACTCGCCACTCAGGGGCCTCGTTTCAAGGAGGGTAGCTGTTGGCCACCACACCACCCTGACAAGAAGTCCCTTCGCCATAAACTGTCACCCGCCTGAGCCAGCCACTGCAGACCATGGACGACGTGAGTCTGACCAAGTCGTCAACAACCAATGAATAAAGCCATCTTTTCAGGCAGTGTAACTACTACAGGCTGGTTTCAGCTTTGAACAGTCACAGTATTATGAGGCCATTAAATTACAGAGCCATGGAAATAACTATAATACGGAAGAAAGGGCGCTTTTCCTCATTGATTCCATTCCCCACTGTACTGACTATCGGGTACAATTAACCCATCTTTTTATTCGAAATGGACCCATTGTCAATAATAGCGTCTTCCTTGACCCTTGCGACTGCTACTCATTCTGCGCTGAGATTCCTAGTGCAGCTCTACGGAGCACCACTGGAGCTTTGCGCTCTCTCAAATGAGGTTACTGATCTCATAGTCGTACTGGAACAAGTCCTTTTGTCTTCAGCCTATACCCAGAGCCCCTTGAACAAGACAATTAGCCTGGACCACATCGCACAATCAATTACTACCAAGTTGTTAGAGATCAAGGAAAGCGTCGACAAATGGAGACACATCCGACAGAAAAGAACTCTACGGAGTCTCGCTGTTACTCGTAAAATTAATGGGTTTCGTACTGCGTTGCAAGACATACGAATGCAACTAGTCACGTTCATTTCGGCATCATCAGTGTAAGGAAAATTCCCAAATGGTAATCTTGGCACAACTAAGATGAATGTAGCGTCTCATTCTCGAGCGTACAACTTGATATTCAAGGCATACACGCCGTTGTTAGCCAGCTTGCAACAAAACGACAAACATTGCACCTGGACCTCACCACACACTCGGATGAATTATTGACGATATCTAACCGATTGAAAACGGTGGAGGAATTTCTGAAACAACTGGACTTCAGCAAAACTCGAATTTCGGAATCAACTCCACTAACCTGTGTAAATGACGAGAAATGCAAAGTCCAGATAGACCGTTCCCGGAGTACTGACCTCTTATTATCCGCCTGCGACAATTCCGTAGTCAGTGCAATTTCCATCAATGCGACTCGGAACATATCAGGTAACTGCCAGGTCGGGTGTGCCTGTTCTTGCCATCGAACGAAGCTCTTCAGATCACCTATGCTTCTTGACTCCATAATTGGTGGCTTGTTTGTTGGTTATACCGGCAGACCAAGCATTCGTCAGCCATGTAACGTTCCTCGATGCAAAGAACGTTGTTCGAGTCTGATTCAGGTTACTTACACGTTCCCACGTTGGTTCGTGGCAAAGTTAATCTCTGCGGTTCTCTTATTGAAGCCAGCGGCGGATCCGTCTATGACAGTGGTTGTTCATCAACTCGTTGCAAAAGACTCTGATGTATTCTACTTTTCCAAAATTGGCAACATTGAGCGACTTAAACAGTTGTTCAGCAGTGGTGGTGCTTCTCCTAATGACGTTCACTGTTCATCAGGAGTTACAGCTCTAGACGTAAGATAATACTGCCCGAACGGAAACAAGTTACTAATGTTGGGAAGTTTGCAATATCGTACAGAAAGATTGAAACAATCCGGTTTTTGCTACAAGCTGGCGCCGACCCTCTGATAAGGAGCAAGATCTGGGGTGCATGCCCCTCGGACAAGGCTTGGAGCAAGATCTTGTCTGGAAGGCTATCTCAAGCAGACGAGAAGGCATTTCGAGAACTATTCGATCATACCAAAGATATCGAGGCCAGGAACTTTACTAAGCTACACAAGACGGTTCTCAAACTTGAAAGTAGAAACATTTCGGAGGAGCTGGAGATGAATTCTATTGAAATGATCAACGCCCGTGACTCTCTGGGCCAAACGGCCTTGTGCTTGGCAGCCGAGCTTGGTTCAATTGAGGATCTCAGACTGCTCTTGTCTTGCGGAGCAGACCCATCCATTCCCAGCTATTGTCAAAAAGATCCACTCATCTTCGCCGCAAGGTCTGGTAACCCGACCTGCGTCAAGCTGCTCCTGGAGGCTGGGTCGAGTGTAACCTATCGTACGGGTTACCATCATACCGCGTTACACTATGCCGCCATCTGGTCACCAGGAGATGGCGTCGAGCATTTACTCGATGCCGGAATGGATAAGGACTTCCCTGACAAAGACGGTAGAACACCGCTTGGGTTCACTATACTATCCGACAACTTTGACGCTGCTGTCCGCCTCTTGGCCAACGGGGCACAAATCCGTTGCCCAAATGCACCTGCGGTAGATCCACTGCTGTGTAGTATCAAAGAGAACAAGCATGAGTTCATTGATCTATTTATTAGAAAAGGGTTTGAAATCCATATACCTCTTCCAAAGGGGCAGACATTACTTCACGTTATCGCCGAGTTTGCGGATGCTGACACAATGGCATTATGTGTACCAGTAGCTTCCAAAATAGTTGTCGGCGAGATTGACGAGGAAGGACGAACCGCGATAGATATTATAAACGCTCGTGAAAATAAGGAACCCGGTTCACAACAGAATTTCTATGAGATGTTGGGTCACTGTTTATCGACAGAGGAGGACACTCAAAGTGAACATTGGGAAGATGCTGTGGAAACTATGATTGACGTCTGATGACTTTTAATATTACAAATCCGAATAAATACTCTATTTCTTCTTATTCAAGCACGATCCTATAATGATAGTTATCACGATGGTATTCCTGTCAATGACAACTTCAAATAACATGTATAACAGTATAACCCTAATAATTATATTTTAATATTTGTCTTTTTCTTTGCTTACACTAGCTATCATTTTATTAGAGGTCTAAAATGCTACTATTAGAAAGAGTGATCTAGTTGCTATTGATTGCAGAGAAGTCCTAATAATATAGTTAACGAAAAGGTGCTAGTAGTAAATAATTTATTCCTAATCTCTTTTCCTTCTTAGCTATAGAGGCCTCCTTTATATCTCTTCCTTTATAATTAATAAAGATAATAGCACTTATAAAAGATTCAATAGCACCAGGACATTCATCTGCTAATTCGAGGTAAGTCCTACTCAACAAAGTTGGCGAGAGCATCGTGGGTCGAGAAGAAGGCACCCTTGGGCTGATAAGTTTCGTTGAACATTAATGGCTTCGAGCCTGGAAGCCACGTATACGAGTGCTTATCGGTAAAGCCCCAGAAACTGATATCATTTATACCTGCGTCGAGAGCTTCCTTGATAACGTTACCATAGATGTCGGCTTGTTGAGTCGCGTTGTACGTATGGACATCCAACTCGGCAATAGAAACCTCAAGACCAAGAGCTTTGTAAGAATTGACCATATCACGAATGACACCAGGTACCAAGGGCTCTAGAGTTACATGCGTCTGAAGGGCAACTCCATCAATAGGGATGCCTTTGGAAACAAGCTTGGCGACCATATCGTAGAGTTCTTGGTGTTTTTTCGGCATTACTTCAACAAGATTCTCATTGAGAAAGAGCTTGGCGTCTGGATCAGTTGCTCGGGCAATACGAAAGGCCTCCTCGAGCCATTCAGGGCCGAGGATATCAAAAAAGTGGTTTGGAGCTAAACCACTACCGTTTGTCTTGAGGGCCTCGGAAACAACATCCCATCGATCCATCTTGCCCTTGTAACGATGCATAACAGCCTCAAAGTGCTCGGTGATCTCAGCGCAGAGGGCATTGGGGTCGATTATGTTGAGGACATAATCCGGGTTGCAGCATGGAGAGAGAAGTCCATGACCCTTGACTGCCATGTCATTGGCCTCAGCAAATTCAACAAGACGGTCGATACAACGTTGATCAGTGGGTTTATGATCCGTGGCCACGGTTGTTTTATTTGAGAACAATGAGTGACTATAAGTAATTCATCTCCTATCATCACTTAACAGTGTATCCTGCATCCTTGCGTCGTCGAAATGACGCATCTCAATTGTTATCCAGACATGTTGAATGACCGGACATGGCATGGCAAATCAGATCAACGTCGCACAATCTTGTACTTTGAGGTACGTCGAGCGTCGATCTTCTTTTTGCCTTCAGTCGGTCCGGAGAACTTTTCACTTTCACTGTATTTAGTTAGCATCAACCTCCAGGTGAATTTGGCATGATATGACTTACTCTCCAATGTAGATCCAGAGGTCAACAGCACTGCGACAGGTGAAACCCTGAATGTTACTAGATCTAACGTCAGTTATTTGTATGAATATTTGTATCAGGGTAAACTTACGGAGTGCCCTCCAAAGGTTCCCAGGTGTCAAAGCTAGGGTAGTGGTCACGGTCTCGGCCACCCTTGACGTCCCAGCGTATCTGCAATAGTTGTTAGCAAAGGAGGGCTCATGAGACAAAGGATCAAAGATTATACCTACGTAAGCGGTGTTGCCGGTGATTTCGCTATCGAACTTGCCTTCCTCGAGGAGGGGCTCAGGGCGGTCGATTTGTTCCTTGTCACTGTCGCTCATGATGGAGGTGTTTGTGGATGAACAGTTTGTAATGAGATATGTAAGTTGAAGATTGATGTGAAGACAAGAATGGAATCTGTGGGAGATAGGCAGCCTATTTATGATTTTTGTTGTTCGAATAATCTCCTCTTGAAATGTATTTCAACTGATCCTCTGTCAGTTACGGCTGAAGCACATCTTGAGACACGTATGGAATCTCGTAGATACAATTAGCCTTCTTGAGAGTATTGCATATGTATGTTCCAGACAAACTGAAATACAAAACTTGTCAATATTCCTTGATTCCATCGCATGAAAACGCCACCCTGCAATGCACTTCCTCACCGGTTCCGGTCTATATGCAGTCAAGAAAGATGCAACAACTCTGTCGAGACTGTCGCCATCTGAAAGAGGGTTTTGTTTACATGTGTTATGTATTGTAATTTGTGTTTGGCAATCCTGTCATACCTACTTTCCACGCACCCACTAAGAGGTAGTGAACCATACATATTGGGACTCTGTCACGACTATAGAAACGGTGACTACTAGCATAACTATTCATACTTCATGGATAGCACCTAGAACTGCCGTACATTTCTGGACCTGTGCAACTCAATTCCTCAACAACTGACGAGTTCAATGTAAGTCGATCGCCACCGAAATAAATAAATTCTTGCATGCATTGACCTGCCACCTCCTCATTGTAAGACATGTTAACTTACTCCCTCTAGTTCCGATTCCTCATAAACATACATGCATGAAATGACATAATGGATTATGTTGTGTCAGATGTATCTGTACCAATTGAATGATAGCCTCTCAGTATGAGACCATCATGTCTCCGAGACACGGGATGTTTGTGATGTCCAAGACTGTGTGTAACGTCGTTAAGCTACTTGTGACCAACCTTGCATTACTACGCTATGACATTGCCGATGACTGGCTTATTTGTGGCGGCTTAACAAAATATAGACTTGTCTTGTTTTTTGCGATCTCTGACTCTTTTCCACAGTCTTTATCAATTTCCTCTGGGTCTGAAACAGAAGTTAATCTGTCCTCGCAGATCATTTATCAACAAATATTCAAATCTAAGATTCTCTGAAGACTAGCTTTTCCAACCATAGACTCAACAGTAATACTCTAGGAGTGCAATTAGCCCGTTTATAAAACTAAGCAGGAATGCTCAGTCTACTTGATTGACTTTTATTAACGTTAATGGGTTTCACAGCAGGTACCTAAGGGCCATATCTCATGGTATTATGCCTCTCAGTACAGCTTACATCTTGATTCAAAATATCCTAGCTCCATGAGATGCGTGTCTTACCTTTAAGCATATGTCTTAGTGTCAACCCAGGAGACAAGAGAGAACAATGTCGGCAACGGAATGAACCGATACAACCCCACCACCAGGACTCACATAACGACATCGATATACAATGCAGCAAGATCCAGATCAGGAAAGAGTAATCTGGCGGTGTGTGGTAGACCAATCGCTAATCGAGAGATGGCCACATCTATTGAGATTCAGATTAGGTGTGGTTCTAGGTACTCATCAGCATAATAGTCTCATGTCAAGATGTCTCAGTATAAGCCTCGTCCAACACAGACCTTGGATTGCCAACAATTAGCCTTTTTCCCCAATCAATTGACAAGAGGAAATTATTGTAATTGATGAATTTGCACACTCTGGCTTTCAAATCAGGTACTTCCTGGGTTGAACAATTTCAAATTATGTTCCTATCTTGATCAAGTACTCTTGCTGAGAACTAAAATCTCGATTACAACAGTCAACCCTGACTTTTCCTCAAGCGATCTCGTGAGAGTATATCTCACCATGTGCATAAGTGGCTGATGTCGGCCAGCGTCCTTGGGTCCCTTTAGGTGCGCTGTACTAGAATATTAACGCCGCTGTGCTAGATAGCTAACTAGCTATAGTATATAAGAAGGTATATTTATTATATTATTATCTTTTTAATATAACTTTAAAAAAATATTTTAAAATTCTATATAATATAATACTATATAATAAAGCTATATAAATTTTTAATAGATTTTTAAGTATTAGTTTTATTTATTTTTTAAAGGCTATAAAATATATTCCTTTATATTTCTACTATAGCAGTATCTCTTAGGAAAAGTAAATATAATAATAAGTCTTCTGAAAAAGGGCTAATATCTTTAAAGTAGCTAGCTACTTTTAACTTTATATATCTAAAGGGGAATTGATAGGGACGCATGATACTTTTACTACGGACGCATGACCTTACGGACGCATGACTTTTTAAGTAATTTAATTGGTTAAAGAAATATTACCCCACTAGTACTTCTGTAATCCCTGCAAGGAACAATCCCACCTAACAATCCTACTACCACTGTAGAAAAGAGGTTATTACTAGGTCTGGTCTTACACAAAAGATATATCAGAGGGATTACGAATTTAATTCTAATATAGGTTATATTTATCTACCTATAATAACTCCCACTGACTTCTCGTTCTTCGCACACTTGCCTGAATTCTCTGTCCACTTGCGCGAACGCCTGTAGTATTCCCAGCCCCAACGTAAATAGTTTCACCCATTGTGGTCCCTTGAGTAGCGATAGTTTCTTGGCTCTTATTCTCCCTTTCTAGGGTTGACTTATTCCGGCTTCCGGGTGGGCGGCCACGCTTTCTCTTTTGGGACCCAGGCGCTTGGGACTGAGATGCTTGGGACTGAGATGCTTGCGGCTGAGATGCTAAGGCCCGACTGCTTTCTTGAGATATTGTAGAAGGTATAAGGTCTGCTGGCACTCCTTGCTTTGTATTCTTTGGCCGCCCTCTAAGAGATGTAGCAATCTTTGGGTCAAGGATCTTTCGATATGGATCTCGAGAGGATGTTTCACGAAGTCGCCAGCGAGGGTGAATATCCCACTTTGTGAAAGCTTTCGTAGAGCATACACGTGAGTGAATTGTATGATAGCATGGTATACCGAGTTCGGTTGAGACAGAGCACTCATCTGTACATGGGTCAAGGGGCCTAGGATTAGGATTCTTTCCAGTAGGCAGTGCCTTACGTGCCTGTCGGTATTGGCTCTTGATAAGCTTCAGACACTTTGATGATGCAAGGGACCGGAGCTCGCCCAAGTAGTCAGAGCTTGACCCAAGGAACTCACGATCTCGAAGAACCTCGTCGTTCCCGCAAGCATCTTTAAAGTCACGCTCTTGATCATGTAGCATGTCCTGCATTGCTTCTACCAACTTGTAAAGATGGCTCATCCCATTCAATAGGTAGCTCTTGATGTTGTTATTGCTTGCCTCTGTACCTGAGGTCACACGGATGCCGTAGTTTGGGTATTTACGAATAAAGCAACGGGCCCATTGAGCACGGACTGGCATGTAGGTGTTAAAAGATACCGCAGAATAGGGCGTTGATTATCAAACTCCTTACAGAGAGCAATCCATGCTTTCTTATGTACTTCTTCGGTCTCTGCAAAGAGAACCTGCTTCCACATCTGGAGGACCCCCTGATAGGTATGAGGAACCTCAGAGGAGGATTCAGCTGAGACAAGTGCGCGGTCATGCAGAGTTAGAGTAGCTTGGGGTTCGGTAGGTTCATCTACCTCACTAATATCCGGGCTACTGCTATTCTCTGGGTTCTTAACCCACTTCTGCTTTGACCGAAGAAGAACGTTGGAGTTGACATGATGAATGCAGAGCTGCTGCTGGACCCCAGGAAACTGGTCGTCTAAGGCAGCCTTCATTGAGTCATCAAAGTCCGTGATAATGATAGCTGGTTGTCGTATTGAGTGCTCTGATAGAAGAGTGGAAACGCTTTCCGCAAGAAACTGGAATCCCTCTCGTCGTTCATTATCAATAAGACCAAAGGCAGCATTAAATACTGTGCCAAGACAGGTCTGCCCGGTTACTTGGAAGAGTGGGAGCTTGAATCGGTTGGTATTATATGTGTTATCGAGGCTGATTACCTCTGGGAACCGCTTCCACATCCGGATACAATAGGGGAATGTCCAGACAAGGCCTAGAAGACGGCCAGGCTCGTCTGGTGCCCACTTCACAACATAAGGAACTCTTTGCTCATCAAAAAGCTTAAGCAAGGCAGCAGTAGGTGAATAGCCTGCAAGCTTCTCTCGGCTCACTAAAGCCCGAGCATTATAGATATCCCGTTGTGTAAATATTGACTCGGGATGTTGTTCTTCCACGATAGCCCGTATATCCCGCGCTCGAATGCCAACTCGGCGGCTAGTGGATTCGATAGTTGCCTTAACTGGGGAAGTAAGGCGGCGATGAGATGGATGAGCCGATGATATCTCACTTGGAGGATGATTATGGGTGTGATGTTCTGTATCCTGATGTTGACGGAGAAACCATTTACCCTCCTCAAGAGCCTCTGCAATAACTAGCCACTTACACCCACACTTTCGTGACTTCCTCTGACGAAGACCAGAGCCTCTACTTGGTTGAGGATCCCCGTATCGATCACATCGAATAGAATACCGTATCAGCCGTCCCTTATAAGAGTACTTATTATACTTTGCTATACCAAAGCCATGCTCTTTTGCAAAGAGTTGAATGTTCTTATAAAGGGCGTTCTCTGTAGGGGCTGGGTTACCTGGGATTGGAGGATTCGGTATTTCGTCTGGAGGCGGGGACTCGGATTGCTGCGAAGGGGAGCTTTCGATTAGATTAGGTGAAGAGGGAACAGGAACTGAAGAGTGCTGACTTTCGCGAGGAGAGTATGCCGGAGGCGAGCCGTATTCATCAGTATTTAAAGGAGAATAGCCCCATCTTTCCCGCCAGCTGCGTACAGTATCGAAGAACTTAAGGCATTGCCTTGTTATTCGTCGCTCATTACCAATAATATCTCGGACTAGCCCTAAGGCACGCTGGAATTCTACCTCAGGTACCATAGGTACCCGCGTTACTTCCAACGAGCTACGAGGAGAGCCTTGGAAGGGATCGGTTTCTGGTCCAGGAATAGGTACTTGACAAATATTTCGTCGATCTGTTCCACGAGGAAAGTCATTGCGGAGGGTTATTGCATGGTTATATTGGAGCTCGAATGATGACTCGGGTCCGGAACGACGAGGCGATGGTATGGTTGAGAATCGATCAGGGACTGCAGCAAAGATATTATCCAGAGCGTCGGTATCCCCAAACCCATAAGAATCGCTAACACTAGGTGCACTGCTAGTAGGAGAGGTCCATCGGTTATTTCGAGAGGCAGGATAACGCTGATAGGGCGGCGGTGGATTCGTTAAAAGAGGCGGGCGAAAGTTATGCTGTCGGCTTAGCTGGACGCGTTGGCTGCTAAGTCGAGCGCGTTTTCGAGGCGGCTCTGCCGTGTTGAACGACTCAGACTCGGAGTTGTACGATTGGCGGCGCGTAGAGACCATTGTGATGCTAAAGCATTGATATCTGATGATGATGCAGCGTCAACTTCATTAGGAGGTTAGGTTACAAAGGTGATGATCTGCAGTGTTGATGACAACATCAGAATTGTCCTGATTGGCTGATGTATAAGTGTTTATAGGAGGAACAACTGATTAAAGAGGAAGGGTTAAGGTGTACTAACAAATACGGGGCTCGGCCAATTAAAGTGCTTAAAAAGTCATGCGTCCGTAAGGTCATGCGTCCGTAGTAAAAGTATCATGCGTCCCTATCAATTCCCATCTAAAGATAAAAGCTACTTATTTTAATATATAAATTGCTTATTATAAAAAGTACCTTAAATATAAATAGTTATACTTCTAGTTATAATATAGAACCTTTAAGTTATAGTATAGGTATAAGTTAAATTTAATTTAAAAGGCACTAGCCTCTTTAGTTAAAATAGTAGAAATAATATTTATAATTAATTAAAATATAAAAAACCTATAAAAAGTAAATTTAAATATAATCTTTATATTTAGCTAGTATTTTTCTAGCTATTATTAAATATAATTAAATTCCCTTTATATAAGAAAGCTATATAATTTTTATAATAGCCTTATAATAATATATTTACTTTAATATATTAAATTAATTATAATTTATTTAAATTATATTAAATTAAAAGATAGTTTTTTTATTAAATTTAATAAAAATTAAAATAATTAATAAAAGTTTAATATTTATCTTTTTAATACTATATAATTAAATTATAATTACTTTATAATAAGAATTTAATATTATAATTTATAAAGCTTTCTTAAATAGATTTATACTTTTTTTATTATAAAAATAAAATAATTAGCTTAATATAATAAATAAAGCTAATATTATAATAAAACTAGCTATATTAATAAACTATTATATTATAATACTTTAGTATTATTATTTCTTTATTTATTAAAAAGATATTTATTAATAAGGTATATAATTATATATAACTAAGATTTTAATTATTTTATAAAGAAATAAAATACTTAAGAATAATAAACTTTAATAATAAAATAATATTATAAGGCTATAAGGCTATACTTTTTAATAAGATTTAATAAAATTAACTCTATATTAAAAAATAAAAGCTCTATTAAAATTATAATAATATTATATACTTTCTTTTTCCTTATTTAATAAAATTATTAAAAATAAAATATAAATTATTCTATTTTAATATATAATATATTAAGTTAACTTAAATTATAATTATAATATTAATTATATATTACCTTATAATTTAGCTAAAAGATAATAGCTTAATAACTAGATAATATATATAGTATTTTTAATATACTTATAGCTAGATTATTAAAGCCCTATATATAACCTTAATTTAATTCTAAAGTCTATATACCCTTATAATAAAGAGGCTAAAATATATCTCTATAGAATAATTATTATTAATTAAAGATAATATAATATTAGCTATATTTAACTATAAAAGTCTATAATTCTCTAGCCTCTTTATTCCTTAAGGGGACTTATAGTAGATTTAATAGAAAATATAATAACTTAATATAATATATTAATATATTAAAAGTAAAACTAGCCTTATAAAAAGGTAAATTACTTTTTAAAATATAATAAGTTAATATATATTATAATTTATAAAATTAAAGATTCTTATTTAAACTATTAAAAATAAATATAAGTATTTTAAGTAATAGCTTTTTAATATATTTTAATTATAATAGCTTAAATTATAAGAAACTTTATTTAAGTTAAAGTCTATAGATAAAGAAATTTATATATATAGTTAAGAGTTTAATATAAAGTTAAAAAGCTAAAGTAAAAGTTAATTTTATTAATATTATAAATAATTAAACTTAATTATATATTTAACTTCTTACTATATTATATAATTATTATAATCTCTTGTAATTATAAGTATTAGTAGTTTTAATAAAGGATAAGATATATAATATATAGATTAAAACTATTATAGCTTATAATTTAAATATTTAATTAATTAATTAATTAATCTATATAATAGTATAATTAAAGCCTTTTAATTAATTAAAATATATAAATATCTATAGAGCTTACTAGCTAATTAAAATATATAAAATAAAATATAAATATAATACTTTTTAATTATATTAAAAATAATAAAAAAAAAATAATATTAATTATTATAAAGTTATTATAATATCTTCTAATAAAGAAAGTATTAATAAAGCTATTTTAAATAAAACTAGAATACTTAGTTTATTATTTATAGGCATTTTAATATAAACTTTAATTTTTATAATTATAATTTATAATTTAATACTTTTTTACTCTTATTAAAGCCTTAAGAAAGTAAAAATATTATAATTAATTATATATAATATTATATAAAGAATTATAAATATTATATAATATAGATTTAATTTACTAATATTATAAATAGTCTTTTAATATAATATAATTTTACTTATATATATTAAAGTAAACTATATTAATATAGTATTAGCTTTTAAAAGACTATATTATAAAAAGTAAATTACTTATTTTAAATTAATATTATTTCTTATATATTTCTTAATAGTTTATAATCTATTAAAGTATTATATAAAGAATATAGCTATTCTTAAGTATTATATTGAATTTTATTATATTAAAAGCTATAGTATTAATTATAAGCTTTTTCCTTTTTTCCTTAGAACTTCCCCTAGTTTTTTAACTTTATAGAATTCTTAATATAATAAATTCTAATTTAATAAACTTTTTAATAATACTACCTTTATTAAATACCTTATAAGTTATTAATAACTTATTTTCCTTATTAAAGATTATTCTAAAGATTAAAAAGTAACTTTATTTAAAGTACTTTACCTCTTAATATATTAATAATATACTTCTCTTAAATATTATAAAGGGCCTTTAAGGCTTTTTTCTCTTTATATAGTAAAGATTTAAATTTTAATTTATTAATTTAATAGTTAATTATATAGTTAAAGGTATTATAATTAAAAATAATAAAAATAATAATTCAATTATTATTTATACTTATAATATCTTAACCTTAGGTATTAATAGAAAGGTTATCTTTAAAGTAAAAAAAGGTATTAAATAATTTTAATTAATTTCTTTCTATAGAAATAAAATTAATTATAAAGGCTAAGCTTTTATAAATAGTTCTTTAATTTAATAAATAGCTAGAATTAATAAGGACTCTAAAGTCTATTATCTTATATAATAATTATATAGTTTTATTAATATTAATATTAATATTAATAAGGAAATATTTAATAATTAATCTTTAAAAAGAATAAGAGCTTTTATAGTAATTATTATAATTCTAACTTTATAAGTTATAATATATACCTTTAAACTAGACTTATATTAATATCTAGGTTTAAAAACTATATTTTTTTATAAATTAATTTTATATATATACTTTAAGACTTATACTTTAAAAATCACTATATAAAAGCTATTCTTAAGATAATCTATTAATATTTCTTAAGTATTATACTATTAGTAATTCTATAAGAGATTATTATATATAACTAAGATTTTAATTATTTTATAAAGAAATAAGATACTTAAGAATAATAAACTTTAATAATAAAATAATATTATAAGGCTATAAGGCTATACTTTTTAATAAAATTTAATAAAGTTAATTTTATATTAAAGAATAAAAGCTTTATTAAAATTATAATAATATTATATATTTTTTTCCTTTTTACTTAATAAAATTACTAAGAAAAAAGATATAAATTATTTTACCTTAATATATAATATACTAAGTTAACTTAAATTATAATTATAATATTAATTATATATTACCTTATAATCTAGCTAAAAGATAATAGCTTAATAGCTAGGTAATATATATAGTATTTTTAGTATATTTATAGCTAGATTATTAAAGCCTTATATATAACTTTAATTTAATTCTAAGGTCTATATACCCTTATAATAAAGAGATTAAAATATATCTCTATAGGATAATTATTATTAATTAAAGATAATATAATATTAGCTATATTTAACTATAAAATTCTATAATTCCCTGGCCTCTTTATCTCTTAAGAAGACTTATAGTAGATTTAATAAGAAATATAGTAATTTAATATAATATATTATTATATTAAAAGTAAGACTAGCCTTATAGAAAAGTAAATTACTTTTTAAAATATAATAAGTTAATATATATTATAGTTTATAAAATTAAAGATTCTTATTTAAATTATTAAAAATAAGTATAAATATTCTAAGTAATAAAAAACTCTATTTAAATTAAAATCTATAGATAAAGAAATTTATATATATAGTTAAGAGTTTAATATAAAATTAAAAAGCTAAAATAAAAACTTTATTAATATTATAAATAATTAAACTTAATTATATATTTAACTTTTTACTATATTATATAATTACTATAATCTCTTATAATTGCAAGTATTAGTAATTTTAATAAAGCTATAAGAGATTATATTATCTTTAAGATAATTAATATAAATAATATAGTATAATTTACTTTCTAAGTATTTATTAAGAATACTCTAGATATCTTTTTAATTAAAAGTAATATTTAAAATATATAAAGAAATAAATAGAAAATATAAATAAAAGGATTATTAATAATATAAGCTAATATTATAATTATAAAGAAGAATTAAATATTATATTACTTTAAAGTAAATAGTTAAAAATAATTTTAATATTTTACTAGGCTTATAAATTATAAGCTTTACTTTTAATTATAGTTTGTTTATATTATAATAATAAATATAATATATAATATTAATTAGTTTAATATAAAGCTAATTTAAGTTAATAGTATTACTTTTTTTAATATTATTTTTCTACTTATATTTACTTTTATATATAATAAAGATATTAAATTTTTCTATTAATTTCTATAGTTTCTTATTAATAAGTTTATAGAGATAATATAAAAAGATTCTTTTCTTATTAATTTTCTTTTTCTATATATTATTATTATAAATTATAATTATATAGCTATTAAGCTAGTCTTTAAAAGTCAATATAACTTAAGAGAGAAATAACTTTCCTAATAAACCTAATATAAGAATAATAAAAAGAAATAATAAAAAAGGCAATAAGGCTATAAGGCTATATAATTTAATAAGATTTAATAAAAACTTAATATTAAAATAAATATATAAAAAGAATTTAAAATAATATAATTATTTTTCTTTACTTTTATTTAATATAATAATTATAATAAAAGATAACTAAGTAATTAAGTAAGATATCTTACCTTTAATATATAATATATTAAGCTAACTTAATTATAATTAAAATATTATTATATTATACTATTATATTATATAATTACTTAAATTAATAAAGTTAAAATTACTATTTAATCCTTAAGGCCTTAAGTTAAGCTAATTAATTAACCCTTAATAAGCTATATAATTTAGTAATTTCACTAGAGTATATCTTAATAAACTAGAACTAGCTAATTAAGGTAAAAAATAAAGTAATATTAATAATATTTAACTATAGATTTCTATATTTCCTTTTATCTCTTTAGATCTCTATATATAATATATATAGGGTTATAAAGGAGGAAAACCTACTTAATAAGTATTATTATAATTTAAAAGGTAACTCTAAAGAGACTATATTCCTTAATAAATTATACTATTTAATATAATTAATAGAGATAAGGCTTCTTATTATAATAATTATAATATTTTAATATACTTAATAGTAATAGCTTTCTTATAAGTCTAACTATAAAGGCTTAATCTATAGAGAAACTTTATTAAGATTAAAGTCTATATAATAAAGAAATTTATATATAACGTACATGATAAGCGGGTGCAACAGACAAGCGAGTGCAACAAAAAATCCCGCAATTTACATCTTCTCAACTTAATCAATTAATTTTCAACCACCAAATATGCCAGACCCAAATATTGAGGCTAGGATTCTTCTTGCACTTCGTGCCCTTCAAAATGACCCAAAATTAAGTCTCCGACGCGCCGCAGGCATCTACCAGGTCCGTTATTGGACTTTATATCGCCGACAGAAGGGTATCCTTTCTACGCGTGATTCTATCCCAAAATCACGCAAACTATCTGATCTAGAAGAACAGATCATAGTTCAGTTCATTCTCGATCTGGATTCGCGAGGGTTTCCCCCGCGACTGCGTTGTGTTGAGGAGATGGCTAACCGATTGCTCGCCGACCGCGAGACGCCGCCTGTCGGCAAGCGCTGGGCCTCTAACTTCGTCAAGCGACACAAAGACCTCAAGACGTATTTCCCCCGTAAATATGACTACCAGAGAGCCAAATGTGAAGATCCGACCATTATTCGCAACTGGTTTAGGCTCGTAGCAAATGTAATTGCGAAGTATGGCATCCGACCTGATGAAATCTACAACTTTGACGAGACTGGCTTTATGATGGGCGTTATTGCGAGCGGAATGGTCGTCACAGGTGCTGAAAGGCGTGGAAGACCAAAATCAGTGCAGCCTGGAAACCGGGAATGGATTACAGTCATTCAGGCGATCAATGCCGAGGGCCAAGCGATCCCGCCGTTCATCATAGGTGCGGGCCAATATCACCTCGCCCACTGGTACCGAGAAAGCAACCTCCCGGGCGATTGGGCTATTGCGACGAGTCCTAATGGCTGGACAGATAACGAGATAGTCCTCGAGTGGCTAAAGCACTTCGACCGGTGTACTACCAAGCAATCAAAGAATCGCTATCGTCTCCTGATCCTCGACGGACACCAAAGTCACCACTCGGTCGACTTTGAGAGATATTGCAAGGCAAATAAAATCATCACGCTTTGTATACCGCCTCATTCGTCTCATCTGCTGCAGCCTCTTGATGTCGGGTGCTTTGGCCTGCTTAAGAAGGCTTACGGGCGAGAAATCGAGCATTTGATCAGATGCTCCGTAACCCACATTTCCAAAACCGAGTTCTTGCCGGCTTTTTACACCGCCTACCAGGCCACAATGACAGAGAAAAATATTAAAGCAGCCTTTAGAGGAGCCGGACTTGCTCCTCTCGACCCAGAAAGTGTAATCTCGAAGCTCGATGTGCAGCTGCGGACTCCAACGCCTGTGGAGGAGGTAGTTAGCCCCTCGACCCCTTGGGTCTCAAAGACCCCAAAGACTATCCTTGAAGCCGACTCTCAGCTTGAATATCTTGAAAAGAGAATCAAAAGGCATAAAAGTAGCTCTCCAGAGTCAATTCTAGAAGCATTGAGGTCTTCTTCCAAGGGAACAAAGATAGTTATGCATAAGGTTGCCTTATTAGAGGCCAGGGTCCAAGATCTTGAACAGGCAAATAAGATACTAAGCCGGCGGCGGAGGGCAAAAAGAACCCGGCTACAGAAAGGAGGGGTGATGACAGTAGAGGAAGGAAGGCAAGTAATTGATCAAACGGATGTTGATGCGCAGGCGGTGGCTGGACCATCGAGAAGTGGTGGTCAAGGAGGGCCTCCGCGAATGAAGGAAAGGCGCTGTGGAGCGTGCGGCAAGACAGGACATAATGCAAGGACCTGTCAGATACTTGTCGCTATGTCTATGGAAGAATATAGCGATTAATTTTACTTAATTAATAGTCTGTTGTGTTTTTATTGCTATTTCTATCTGAGATGTTGTGATGTTGTGTTGCACTCGCTTGTCTGTTGCACCCGCTTATCATGTACGTTATATAAAAGAGTTTAATATAAAGTTTAAAAAAACTAAGTAAAAGCTTATACTATAGTTAAATTAATAAAGTTATATAATTTACTTTCTTTCTATTAACTTAAATATAATATAACTATAGTAATTTAAATAATATTTTTAATAGGGGATTATTATAAATTATAATTATATATTATATAATACTTATAAGGAATTCTTTCTTAATATATAGCTTTAATTATATTATTAGTATATTAATAAGAATATATTAACTATAATATAAAAGTATTAAAAGGGTTTATAAAAGTATTAATTTATTATTAATTAAATAAATAGTAAATTAAGTAATAAATAGGAAATTATAAGTAATAAATAAGATTAAAAAGATTTTATTATTATTTAAAAAAGTATATTCTTTTTAAAGACTATTAAAAAGTATAAAAAGAAATAAGAAGATTTTTAATAAATATTTTCTTATTAGCTTAGTATATATATATATACTTTATTAATTATTAATAATATTAATTTCTTTATATATAAATCTTCTTAAATACTTTAAAGTTTAATAAATATAATACTAAGCTTAATTAAAATATATAACTTATAGTAAATAAAGCTATAAGCTTAGAAATTTAATAATAATATAATAGTATTAATAGTAATAAGAGTAGTAATACTATAGAGCTTAATATAAGTCTAAACCTTATATAAGAATATAAGCTTTAAATAGATAGTAAAAAATTCTCTCTCTCTTATAATATAATAATAAAAATAAGAAAGTTATTAATATTAATATTTAAAGCTAATATAATATATAAGTTATTTTAATTAACTACTTATATAATAATAGCTAATTATTAATAGTTTATATAAATATATCTTATTAAGCAGGCTTTAACCCTATAGATAATAGCCTTAAGGCCCTAGCCTATAGAAATAGTAATTAATATAATAATAAGGAAAAATTAATTATTATATTAATTAGTAATAAAGAATAAACTAAAGATCTATATTAATTAATCTTTAATTAAAAAGAGCTTAAAAATATTAAAGTTAATAATATATATAGTAATAAGCTTAATATTATATTAATTTAATTTAATTACTAGGTCTTAGTCTTTCTATACTTTATTAAATTAGACTATATTAACTAGGTTCTATAGAAAGAAAAGTAACTTAATGCTCTATATTAAAAGCTAGATTAAAAGATTAAACTATTAATATAAAAAGGGGTATTTCTAGAGGTAATATAGTTAAGTAGTTATATACTCTAGATTATAAACCTAGAGATAATTATTTATACTATAAAAATATTTAGACTATTTAGTAGTCTATAATAAATAATTAGCTATCTATCTAGTTATAGTAATTAAAATAATAGAGTTAATTAGAATTATTAGAATTTTAGAATATTAATTTTTTATATAATTATTTTAAGTTTAATAGGAAATTTTAGGCTTAATTAAGAGCTTTCTCTAAGGATTAATAAATATTATATAAATATATTATATAATAACTATCCAAGCGAATATAAATAATATACCCTATAATAAGCAGAGTCTTAATAAGTAGTTTTAACTGTAAATACTAAGCTTAATAAGTATATAGATTTATATAATACTATTATAATTATAATTATTTTACTTTTTCTTCTTATAAATTACTTTATAAATCTATAAAATTATATTTATAATAACGTGCTTGATAAGCGAGTGAGTCAGATAAGCGAGTGGGTCAAAAATCTTAACCCTCTTTATTATCTAGATGATAAAATTGCTTCAATTCATTCAATTGACTATAACTACTCACTATACTCATCTCCAGAGGCCTGAATATCCTCTTGACATGTTCTTGCGTTATGCCCGGTCTTGCCGCATACACCACAACGCCGAACACCCGGTCCAACCGACCTTCCTCGACCACCACTTCTTGATGATTCTGCCACTACCTGCGTATTCACATCTATCTGATCAATTGATTGTAATGCTTCCTGTACAGTCATCGCTCCTCCTTTCTGTAGTCTTGTTCTTTTTGCCCTCCGGCGCCGGCTTAGTATTGCATTTGCCTCTTCAAGATTTCGGACCTGATCTCTTAATAGGACAACCTCATGCATAACTGCCAATGTTGCTTTTGTATTTGACTTAATAGCCTCAATTATTGACTCTGGGGAACTGCTCTTATGCATAATAACTCGTCTGGTAAGGTATTCAGATTGAGATTGAGCCTCTGTTGCTGTCTTTGGGGTCTTTGAAACCCATGGACTTGGTGGTTGACTTGCCTCCCCAGGAGGCGTTGGAGTCCGTAACTGTATATCAAGCTTCGAGACGACGGTTTCTGGGTCAAGAGGATAAATTCCAGCTCCCCTAAAAGCCCCCTGGATATTGCTCTCTGTAAAGGTAGCTTGAAAAGCGGCATAAAAGGCTGGGAAGAACTCGGTCTTAGAAATGTGGGTTATAGAGCATCTGATCAGATGCTCTATTTCTCGACCATAAGCATTCTTCAGTACTGAAAAACACCCGACATCGAGAGGCTGGAGTAGGTGGGATGCATGAGGAGGCATACAAAGTGTAATGATCTTGTGATCCTGACAGTATCTCTCAAAGTCGACAGAGTGGTGACTTTCATGACCATCGAGGATCAAGAGACGATAGAGACTAACTGATCGCTTCGCTGTTGATCGATCAAAGTGTTTTAGCCACTCAAGACCCAGCTCGTTATTTGTCCATCCATTTTGGCTTGTTGCAATAACCCAATCGCCGGGGAGGTTGCTTTCTCGATACCAGTTTGCAAGATGATACTGGCCTGAACCAATGATAAACGGCGGGATCGATTGACCTTCGGCATTTATCGCTGGAATTGCAGTAATCCATTCACGGTTTCCTGGCTGCACTGATTTTGGCCTTCCTTGCCTTTCTGAGCCTGTGACTACCATCCCGGACTGTATAAGGCCCATCATAAAGCCGGTCTCATCAAAGTTCCAGGTATCACCTGGTTGGATACTGTATTTAGCGATTGTGTTCTGTACAAGCCGAAACCAGCCACGAATAATAGTCGGATCTTCGCATTTAGCTCTCTGATAGTCATATCTCCGAAAGATACGCGTCTTTAGCTCTGGTTGTCGCTTTATAAAGTTATGAGCCCAGCGCTTGCCGACAGGTGATGCATCGCGGTCTGCAAGTAGAGAATTGGCCATTTCTTCCACAAAACGGATTCGCGAGGGAAACCCTCGCGAATCTAGGTCAAGAATAAACTGAACTATAGTCTGTTCTTCCAGATCAGATAGTCGCCGCGAGTTTGGGCCGGAATCACGTCGTGATTGAATGCCATTTTGGCGGCGGCGTAAGGTCTCAAATGGAACCTTATATATACCTGAGGCGCGTCGGAGACTAAGATTTTGGTCATTTTGAAGGGCCTGAAGGGCAAGAAGAATTCTAGCTTCATTTGAAGACTGTGACATAGTTGCTGGTTAAGAAGTATCTGATCAGATTGAAATGTTGTAAGGTGAGGGATTTTTGACCCACTCGCTTGTCTGACTCACTCGCTTATCAAGCACGTTAGGTTATTTTTATAATAAGACTTAAAGGTAGCTAGGTAGATTCTTAAAGGTAAGACTTATATTAATATAAAATTAAAGCTTATCCTTTTCTTTAAAGGATTATAAGATTTTTAAATAAATCCCCTTAAAGTAAATCTTAATATATAGCTAAGAATCCTTTAAAGGTTATAAGTTTAAATCCTATTATAATTATACCCCCCTTTATAATTAATAACCTTAATAATTAAAAGAAATATTTAAATTATTTTATTAATTAATTAATAATATTAACTAGCTATTAAGTATACTTTTTTAATTTAATATTAAGCTTAGCTATAATAAAATCCTATAGAAGTAAATAAATAAAAGTATATATTTTTCTTAATTATAGTAAATTTCCCTTAAAAGGCCTCTTTTTCTAGGCTTTTTTATTTTCTTATTATATTTAACTCTTTAGCCTTTTTTTTATACTTATAATAGCTTATTAATCTCTTTTAAATATTTCTTATTTTCCTTTATATATTCCTTTAATACTCTTATAATACCCTTATAATATAAAAAGAATACTATTACTTATAAGTATATTATTAATATATAATTTTAATATATTATTATTCTTATTTTAAATAATACTTTTTATATATATTATTTTTATTTTATAAAAAATACTTTAATTAAAGCTATAAAGAAACTTTATAATTAAAAACCTATTAAAGTCTTCTTATTTCTATATAAATTCTTTTTCTTTATATTTTTATATTATAATTACTATATTAATAAAGAATATATATATAAACTATAAGTAACTTAATATAGTTTCTTATATAACTTAAAGACTAATTTAATAAAAATAATATATACTCTTTTTAATTAAAAATACTATTAATTTTCTTTTTTTAAATAAATATATTTATTATTTCTATATTATAATAAATAATATAAACTTAGATTTTAATTTAATTTAATATTTACTCTTTATTAATATTTACTAAAAATTAATAAAAATTACTTTAAATCTTTAAAAAGCCTTTAATATTTATTTCTTTATTTATACTTAGGAATATTAATTAAATTCTATTTATAATAAATATATTAATTATACTAATTATTATATATATATTTTAAGCTATTATTAACTTTTTACTATTTAAAATAAACTTTACTTTATTAACCTTATAAATATATTTTCTTTAGAGATCTTTAAGTCTATTTTACTAATAATTTACTATAATATAAAACTACTATTTAAAACTAATATAACTTTTCTTATTTAAAATTATTTAACTTTATATACTTTATTTAGCTAATAGCCTTTAAAGGCTATTTAAATAGTTTAGCTATTACTTTAAATAAGGATATTTAAATTAATAATAATAATTAAGTTATTTAAACCCTAGAGGAAATTCTTATTTAAATTCTTAATACTTTTTATAGTATTTAAGGGATTACTTAAGCTATTATTTTTAATAATTAAATTTAATTTAATAGTTTTTATTTTATATTTTTAACTTTTTAAGCTTTTTTTATATTTTAATATTAATACTATTTACTTTTAAGGTATTTTTTAATATACTTTATTTAAGTTATAAAGTTATTTATAAATAACTTTTTACCCTTTTTTAAAGTTTATATTTATTTTATTTTACCTTTTTTTATAATATTTCTAAAAGCTCTTAATAATCTTTAAAGTATATATTATATTATTTTTATTTACTTATTAATTATATTTATATAGTTAATCTTTCTATTTAATTAAAAAGTAAATAATCTTTTTAATTTTCTTTTATATAAATATATTCTTAATTTCTTATTTATTTTTATTTTCTTTAAGTTTAATATTAAAAATATATCTTTCTTATTTTTAACTTATTTTTACTAAGGTTTAAAGAGGCTAATATAGAATATATTATAGATCTTATTATACTTTTTAAATAATATAAATTAATATATTTATTTTCTTATTTTCTTAAGGATTTAAAATAGTTTAATAAAATAAAGTATTAGCTTTTTTTTCTTTTTTTTAAACTTAATATTCTTAATAAATAGCTTAATTAATTATCTTTTTTTAAATAATATCTTTATATATTTTCTATTATAATATTTATTTTAAGCTTTAGTAATATTTTATTATTAGATTTTTATTTTTTCTATAGATTTTAAAGCTTATTTAATTTAAAGTTTACCTTTAATATTTTCTTTTTATAATTAAGTCTTTTTAATAAATATAAAAGTTAATATTATATTTAAAAAGTATAAAGAATAAAGATATTCTTATTATAATATTCTTTATATTATTATAAATAAACTTAACTATATATAATAAGGCTATTTAATTTATTTAATCTTTAACTATAAAATATTAAAAATAGTATTTAAATATTTAATTTATATATTTTATTTACTTATTAATTTAAAGATAAAATACTATTAATAGTCTCTATAATATATATAATTTATAATAAAAGTTTAATTAAAAGGTATTTATAAATATAGCTTCTTAATTAAAGATAATACTATTTAGCAGGCTATAGTATAGCTTAATTTCCTTATAAAATAGAGTTATTAATATTAAGGTATTAATCTTTAATAATATAAAAAAGAAAAAATAGTATTTTAAGAATTAATTTATAATTATAAAGATAATATTAATATATTTATCTTTATATATAATAAGAGATAATCTAGTAATAAAGTCTATTAATAATTATAATATAGGTTAAGAAAATATTAAAAGTAATTTAAAATAGCTATAAGGCTTATATCTAGGGATAATTACTTTTTAATATACTTTATATATTTTAATATATTTATAGATATTTTTCTTTATATTTACTTAATATAGCTTTTATTATAGTAAATAAAGGGTTTAATTTACCTTAAAGTAATCTATTAAAGGGTTATTATAATAAATAGCTAAAAGCTTATTATATAAAGCTATATTCATAAGTATAAATATTTAATTTTTATACTTTAAAAGTCTATTTATACTTACTATTTATTTAATTAGTTTTTAAAGGTAATTTTTCTATAATATAATAATTTTATATTTATAAGTCTCTTAATTTATTTTCTATAAAGAGATAATAATATTTAATAAAGACTTTAATATTATTAATTAATAAATAGATTTATTAATAAAAAGTAATTAACTATTAAATATAAGTATTTAAAGTATAATAGCTTTAATCTATTTATTTTAATATTCTAGGTTTAATAGCTTTTTTATATTCTTTTTTAAAGAAATTAATATCTTTTTAAGTATTAATAGATTTATAAGTATTTCTTATTATTAACTCTTAGATTAAATAATTATTTAAATCTTTATTATTTTAATTTATAGTATAAAGATTAATTCTTAATTCTAGGGTTATTCTTCTTTATATTTAAGCTTTCTTAAAAGTCTATTAATAAGGTTTATTTTTCCTATATAATATTTAATAATAAAGTTATATAAAATAAAGTATAAATACTATCTAGCTTATTTCTTATTTAGCTATAAGTTCTTTATAAACTTTTATAAATTATAATAATTACTTAAGACCTTTATTTAATATAAGGCCTTTTTAAGGTAATATTATTAATATTTAAAAGATTTTATAATAATAAATAGCTTATAGTCTAAGGTATTATAATTAAATTCTATAGCCTTAAATTTATATAATTAAAATATAATAAAATATTAATTACTATCTTTATTAAATTAAAATAAGATCTTAATTATTATAAAATTTAAAATATTTATTTTTATATAGATTTTCTTCTTAAGGTTAAAGTAATATAATAAAAAGGCTTTTTAAAATATATTAACTAAGGATTAAAATACTTTTTTTTCCTTTTTATTAAGAGTTATATTTCTTAGTTTTTTATTATTTTTATTCCTTTTTATTAAGGCTATAAAGAGACTAATAATATTTAAATATTTATAAATAAAATATTAATAGAAATTATAAAATCTTAAGAATATTTATATTTTATAAAAAGTCTTTAATTCTTTTTAATTATAAATAGTCTTTACTTATAAAGGATTTATTAAAATACTCTTAATAAATAGTATAAATCCTAAGTATTTTACTTTAAATTAATAAAAACTATATTTACTAGGTTTAATATAAAGCTTTACTTTTCTTATTTTTTTAAATATAAATTAAATATACTTAATATATTCTTTTTAAGTCTTTAAAAAGATAAGTATATTATTTAAATATATAATATAGATAATATTAATTAAGCTTAAGAAGGCTTAATATATATAGTATTAAAATATAGCTAGAGTATTAATTAGCTTAAATAGTATAACTATATACTTAAAATAGCTATAATAAGTATAAAATACTATTTTCTACTTATTTCTTTTTATAATTTTAATTTTATAGTAAATATTTTTAATATTAATTTTAAAAAAGTATTTTACTCTTTAGATCTTATTAAGGATCTTTATTACTAAGGATAAAGGATATTAATTCTTTATTAATACTTTATTAAGCCTCTTATAGTCTATATAAAAATATAAAGTATTATTTTTTTTAAATATAAATAGAATTAAAGCCGTAATAAGGCTTTATAAAAGATAAATATATCTTATAGCTAGATTATTATTAAAGTATTAATATAATTTACTTAATTTTACTTAAGATAATAAGTAAATAGATCTATATAAAGGTAATTTTCTTAAAATAAATTTAATATTATAATTAGTAAGTTTATAATTTAATATTATAATTACCTTTTTTAATAAAAAGATATTAATAAAGTCTTAAAGCTCTTTTAATACTTTAAGGCTAACTTAAGGCTTATTTTCCTTATTATAAAAAATAACTATTACTTCTTTAATATTAATAATAATAAAGACTTTTACTTTATTTTAATATTTTTATTTAAATTATTATAACTTAAAGATCTTTATTTTTTACTATTTATATTTAAATTACTATTTACTTAGAGAATAATTTATAATAATATTAAGATCCTTTAAAATACTCTTTTTTAATAAGAAAGATTCTTTAGTAAAATTTAAGTCCTTTTTAACCTTAATATATATATAGATAATCCTTTTAACCTTCTTATTATAGTCCTTTAATATAATTAATATAAGCTAGGTATATTTTACTTATAGTAATATATTACTAATAGTATAAAAAGAAGGCTTATTAACCTTAATAAATTTAAGCCTTTATAAAATAATAAATTATTTATTAATTAAATTAGCCTTTATACTTAAATTTAAAATTATCTTTATATTAAAAATCTTTTAATTATAAATTAAATATAAAGTAATAAAGGCTTTTTTAATTTAAAGTTTTAAAAGTATAATTAGTAAATAAGTTATTTTATTAACTATTTTCCTTTTTTTTAATAGTTTTAAATAAAATAGTTATTTTTCTTAAGGTATTAAGAAATAAAATATTTCTTATTATTATAATTATAATAAGTAAATTACTTTTTTATCTTTAAATTAATAAAATTCTTTTATCTTATAGAGTATTAATATCTTATTAATTTAAGTACTTAAGGGCTTTAAATATAATTCTTAGAGTTATTTTATAATTAATAAGATTCTTAATTACTTTAATTTTAATATCTTTTTTAGCTTTTATTAAGCTAATTAAATATTAATTTTTTTAATTATTTTTTATTTTTACTTTTTATAAAGTTTTAAAAGTATATAGCTAATATAATTACTATTTTATAAGTATTTAAAATCTTAAGGAAATATAAAGAAATATACTCTTAAAAAGATAAAAGTAATTTAATATAGAATAATAATACTTATTACCTTTTAAGAGGCTATAAGAAATTCTTCTTAATAAAGTTTAAATATTAATAAAAGTTTTAAAAGAATTAATTTTTTTATTATTTTATATATTTTAATTATTTTATTAATAAGAATTTATAATTAATAAAGTCTTTAATTAAAAAGAGTAATTATTTTTTAAAAGCTTTTTAATTTTCTTTAGTATTTTTATAGAGGCTCTTAAAGAGTTTATTAAGGTATTAATTTTATTTTATTTTTTCTTTTATATTTATATTATCTAGGGTAATAAAGATCTTCTTATAATCCTTTTAATAATATTTCTTTATATTTATAAAGGCTTAAGCTAGATTATTTAATTATATATCTTTTTTCTAAAAAGTAATAAAAAAAATTAATTAAATAATATTTTAAATATAAATTTCCTTTTTATTATTAAAAATAAAAACCTTAAAGTCTTAATAAGATCTTAAGGCCTTTTTATAAAGTTTTTTTTCTTTAATTAATATAAAGAGTTTTTATTCTTTTTTTTATAATACTATAAGTTTTTTTAACTAAATTACTTATAGCTATATAGCTTAAATTATTAAAAGTATATTATTTTATTCTTTTATTAAGGAGCTAAAGGCTAATAAGTTAATTTTAATTAAATAAAGTATATTTTTATATATAAGATTAAGTTTATTATATAGGTTTTTAAATATAATTTCTTAGATAATAGAGTTATTTAAAGGGTTCTTATAAATAAATTAATTATAAATTTAAGCTATTTTTAATCTAGGTAATTACTTAAGAAAAGCTTTAAAATTATAATAAGACTTAAAGGTAATTAAGTAAATTCTTAAAGATAGAATTTATATTAATATAAAACTAAAGCTTATCTCTTTCTTTAAAGGACTATAAGATTTTTAAATAAATCTCCTTAAAGTAAGTCTTAATATATAGCTAAGAACCCTTTAAAGGTTATAGGTTTAAACCCTATTATAATTTTTAATAGTAATTTAAAAAGCCTATATAGCTTTTTTTTAATAATATTTACTTTAATAGTTAAATATATAGCTATTTAAAAAGTTAAAATAACTTAAATTCTTTTTTATAATAAATATAATAATTAATATTATTTACTTTTATAATTATAATATTCTAGCTTAAGAAAATATTTAATTAAATATATTATATTAAGGTAGTTTTTATTACTTAATATAGTAATCTTTAAAACTAATAAAAGAAATTATTTATTATTTATATAATTTTTATAAATTTAATAATAACTTAAATAATAATATTAAAATAAAAAGAATATAAATTAAAATAAAAATAAATTATAGCCTTAAGAATAAATTATAAATCTTATATAGCTATAATATTATATCTTTTACTTATATAATAATAACTTTTTTTATAATAATAACTTTTTCTATAATAATAACTTTCTTTAATAGAATAATCTCTATAAAGATAATTTTATAAATTAATAATAGCCTTATATTTATATATAAATAAAGCTAGCTAGTTATAGTAAGCAGTAATATAAAATAGCCTCTATACTATAACCTAAAGGTTTTATACTGTGACCGGAAGTGTAGCCAATATAGATATATAGCGCACTGACCCGATTAGGTAAAGCGCCGACGAATTAGGTATAAAGCACAGCGGCGTTAATTTTTTAGCACAGCGCACCTAAAGGGACCCGCGTCCTTAGAGTCAAATGGATCCACACTCGCCCTTTCTCGTGACCGCCGGCTTGGCCTTTTCTGCAAACGGCAACGATCAGAGGCGAATCGCAGGCTGAAACGCACAGGGACGGAGACAAATCTGAAACAAAACGAATAGCAACCCTGCACGACACTCTTGTCAGCTTTAGGGCTAAAGGTTGGGCGCTTCGTGCCGTGCCGTGTTCGTCACGACCCGCTGGCCCATAAAGGCTCCATTCCCGCCAGTTGTTTTTATGCCTGACACGTAAACATTGATCCATCAAAGGTGTAGTTAGTTTAGCAGTATTGGGCTGGTTCTGGGCAGCAAGAGGGCATTATGTTTCCACTGTCTTGTACAATTGTAAGTGGTGGAAAATTTGAATCATTATCAGCGCATAAGAAGCCAAATCTCACAATCATTGATATATTACTGCTTGTTTCCTTACCATAACTCGTGCCTTTGAGTCCACAATCAAACTGAACATCATCACTAAGTCAATTTCTTTACTTCCACTTCCCACAGACCAATTAGCAATGGCTGTTTTAAACAATGAATGGCCAAGTTGGCTGAGAAATACCAATGACACAGCCCGGGTATGGGTTCGCGACAGATTCTTGATACCGCTATATCAGAAGATCAAGGAGCACGATGCAGCATACACTCCTGCTACATTGTTGTCATCTACTGATCGAATCAAAATCACAGCACTTCGTCACTACAAGCAAACTGTCATGCCGAGCCACGAAACTGCTCGCGTCGACATTCGTCTTGATTTTCCCAACAATCAAACTCCGCCTCTAGATCTTAGCATCGTCTTTGAACGTACAGCTGGAGATGCGGCGACGGACAAGAGAAGTGTATTGATACCACTAGGCCTTAAACCTCCAGCTTTGGATAAGGCTGTTTTCTACAATCCAATCGAGGCTGATGAACAACTGTTGAGCGAGAACGCTGTTGAGCTCAGGTTAGAGCATCATCCTACTGTACGCGATATTGTGTCTTTAAATTAACGATTTTCGACAGCCACTCTACTTCGGATGTTAGCGGCCAGTACTTTAACCTTCTGTTCCTTGCCTTTGTTTTACAGACACTGAGCTCCCGCAATCCCAAATATGACTTATACACGACTATGTGCTACTGGTACGCTGGTTCAACTCTCGACTGTCTACGTCTTGCTTTGAACAAGTCTCAGCAAGAAGCCGAGTCGCACATTACAGGAGGCGATGCTCGCGAGAACAGCGACCATCTAGGTCGTGCGACATTTGCAGAATTCTGGTGGTTCAAGTCCCCAAGTTTTTATAAAAGTCAAGTTCCTGATACGTTCCACGCTTTAACTCTGGAGAAACCTGAAGTGGAAACACCCACAGAAGAGTTCATGGGAGTGGTGGAGGAAGCAGAAACAAAAACGAACACGTTCAGGGCTAGCCTCATTTTCGGTGACGAGGATTTAACTCAGCCAGATAATCGAAAAGAGTTTCTGAGACGACACTTGGTTGTGGACGTTCCAATTGAAATAGGGAAAAGAGGAGACGGCTACAGGTTGACTCCAAAGCCTTCGCCTGGTTTTCTGTTGATGGATGAGCAAGCTGTGGGCAGCGAAAACGCCAATGCAGGAATGCTGACTGAGGCCCGAGAGTTGTTTTACAAAGAAAACCGATTCTTAGTTACTCTGAAAGCTCTCGATGCGTTTTGGAATGGGAGATATCAGAAGTATGAGTTGGGGGGCCTGGTCAGGTCATCAATTCGACACATCACCATCGCTATTTCTACGGATGATGACCCGGAGTTGTACTCGACTATGGACATCCTACGATCTTTGGATCCTAGTACCAAAGTCAGAATTGTTCTGATAGGGGTTGACGAACGAGGGGAGAGCGAAGAGTCAGGGGAAATTAAGGAATCGGGAGAAAGTGCCATGTCTCGAGTTTGTGAACAAATCGCGCCCTTGATGGCTACTTTGTTTACACGATTCACGGACTTTAAGGTGCACAAGCAGCTGTTACCGGAGGATGCTGATAACAATGTGGTTACAAAGATTTTTGAATCTCTTTAAAGAATTCGATCAACGGATAGAAGCAGCAAAGTTTAGAAAATAGAGGAATCGCATGATAAATCTCCATTTGCTTTCTTTGTCCTAATATTATTTGTTTCTCATTCATCCTACAGCTTGGACTTCAAATATATGGGCCAACCCGACCCTTCTTGGAACTGCAGATGTTACCAGGCTATGCTATGCGTGCCGTGCCGTGTTTGTCCCGGCCTGCAGGACTACTGTAACGCCAAAGATAGCTCCGTTGATTAGATAGTACTCGTTGGCTAGCCGGGAGGGGGTGCCAACTAAGCAAGCTTAGTTGGCCACAAAAGTATGAGACAAGGCGAAAAGTGTGAGACATCCCGGAAGATGCCCACTTGGCGTGATTTGCACCAAAATACCATTTTTTTCAATCAAATGACACTCAAATCTTGTCAAAATAGGCTCAAACTGATGAAAAGGCGTAGTTTGAAGCTTCTATTGATTTATTGGCTATTTCAGAGTGGGAGAAATGACTGCGACGGCTCTGGTGATGCTCTGGCAAGGGAAACAGCTTCCCTGCCAAAATGTGCCGTATATCTGTTTTCTTAGCCAATAAGGCTATCTTCTTGTGCCGTTCTTATTCCCCTGATGATATCACGAAGTGACTCATGAAGCTGCGTGTGGTGTTGATAGGGACAAGGAGTTGAGGGAAGTGTAGGTAGTGATGACTCAGAGTCAGGTGCACAGGGCGGCGATGAGGGCATCTCGACTTCGCTGCCGCCGGCGACTTCAATTACAGGAAGAATCTCGTCTTCTTCATCCATTTCCTCGTGCTCGTGTGCTTGTGTGAGGTTGAAAGTGACCGTATCATCACTGTGAGGGAGGCCGGTGAGATCAACGGCGCTGAGGGGCTTCGCGGCATACTGTGCCTTGCGGATAGCTTCACGCACATCATCAGGGAGTTGTGTATCTATCATATAGCCGTCAGTCTCTTCTTTCAGTGCTTGAGTCATTTGTGAACGCTGTGTATCCATAGATAAATAGTCATATTGCTTCCCTGTGTGCTCCAACCACTGCTTGAACTGCAGCCTCTTTGGTATGCCGTTGACGATAACTTCTTTATTCTCTCGCCACTCATCCTTGAGGCGGTTCATCTCCTTGATGATGACAGATCGTGTGAATCGTATACCCTGCTTATGTTGCTTCTTCTTATCGTCGGCGATAGCCTCCTCTTGTTGATCTCGCAGATCTTGCAGCGATACTGTAGGAATAAGGTCAGAGACAGTCTTTGCGCGGCGGCCTCGCTTTCTCTCGTGATACCGCTTTTCGATGCGAGTTCTTCGATCATCCACGTACTTTTGATAACATCCTCAAGCACCACAGCTTCATGAACGATGTTGCGAATGTGCCGGAGCCCTGCGAGCGTAGGAGAACTGAGGATATCGTGATATCGCTCGCCGATGGTCTCGGCGGTGCTGGAAGCGGCGTGAAATCGCATATCTGAGGGAAGAAGTGAGAAATGAGCAGGCGTGAAGGTCTTCTTCTTCTTGAGCTGCTTCCTGAGAAGATATTCTATGGCAGGTCGGTCTGTGGGAGGGTAGATGCCCGTTTTTGGAAGCCCGAGATGATGTGAGCGGCAGTGAAGCCTTCATTAAAGATCTCCTGATTTTGGTGAGAAAAGGGGCCTTTTTCGGTGAAGGCTGATTAAGAAGGCACATACCTGAAAAGCTCCTGCAAAGGCACGCCGGCCAAAGGTAAGATTTCCCTTCCGCAACGCCTCACGAAGCTTCTTCTGATGCGCTTCCTTCAGAAATTGAAATACGCCTACATCCATTGGCTGGAGTATATGCGTTGAATGAGGCGGAAGAAATGCTACGAGAATATTGAACTTTATCATATATTCTCGTAATTCGAATGAGCCGTGGCCTGTGAAGCCGTCGATAACGAGCAGCCGCCATACAGCCTCATCATCAGGCCTCGCCGCGGGAGGCATATCGTGAGTAACCAAGCGGTTATTTGTATCCTGAAGGTGCTCATTACACCCAAACCACTCTTCAAAATCAAGCTGACGTTTCTGTACAGTAGCAGATTTCTCCCACGAGCATCGGTTGAAGTGCTTCGCCCACTCGAGCGTTATCGCCGCACTTGAGAATGCCGAGTCTGACTGAGCGAAGCGCATATCAGGATCGCCTTCAATGAACGCCCACTCAAGCGTTGGCAACGACTTGAAGATCAGCCAGGGGGCGTTGTTGCGCCGGCTGCGTTGCCTGAGCCGATGACTGTGCAAGTCTCGCGATCTTGCGGAGAAAATACCTCTGTTGCTGACTTCTTCTTGGTGCGTACAACGAGGCATTCCATCTTATCTCGTAGCATTCCGACTCTAACTCCTGCTTCATCTGCATTCCAGGTCTCTGATGCACCGATATTGTACTTCGTCATCACATCGCTGAGGCGTTGGAACCACTCCTTCGTATCATCAACGCCGCCTTCCTCATATTCGGCACGCGAAGCTTCTCTCGACTTCAATATCGATTTCGCAAGCTCAGGATGATCATCGCGGAAGCGAGAGTACCACATCTTGCTCACAGGTCTCGCATCAGGATCACGGCGGCGCCGCAGAGTAAGTGCTGCATCTTCTATTTCCCACTTGGAGGCAGGCAGGCCTGACTTTTCCATCCAGATGATATAACACACGATAGCTTCTTCTTCCTCATCCGTGAGTTGCCGCGGGCGCCCCATCTTAGGATCGACAACATCCTCATAATCTACGGTATTCGCAGCCTCAAGTCTCTTGACGATGCGGCCGATAGATGCACGAGCAGAGCCGGCATATCGAGCTTCAGCAGCACGAAGAGTCAGTGGCTTCTTTCGGCGGCCGGCAGCATCACGATTGAGACCGCGGCGAAGTCGCTGGCGTGAAAGAACAACGGCCTGAGCAGCTCTCAGATTTGATTGTGAGGGCATAATTTTGATGGACGTGATATATGACTTTTTTACTGATTGATGTCCTAGAAATCATTGGTTTTGGCGGGCAAAAGTCATGATTTTGCGACAGCAGCCTGTGCGGGGTTGTCTCACACTTTTCGCCTTGTCTCATACTTTTGTGGCCAACTAAGCTTGCTTAGTTGGCACCCCCTTCCGGCTAGCCAACGAGTAGATAAGATAAGATAAACCGCAACCGCGTCTGATTACCCTAGAGGAATGCAGTTAACGACTAGCTCTGAACCCGAAATGAACTTCCCTCATACATATACTTCCATTTCCTTCTTCACTTCTACTAAAGCAACTGTGGTCCGAACAAAGACGCGCCCCCGAACGCTAGAGGAAAGATACCCCAACGGTGTACCTCAGTTCAACTTGGGACCTGCACTCGAAATTAGACCCTGCAATCGCAAGTTCACTGATCACACTGGCAAACAAGCCGTTATGTCATGGGAGAGCACACGCCCCAATCTTGGCTTGCCTCCTCTTCCTTGCTGGGTGTTCTACATGGTCCATCCACTCGATCCATCTGACTTTGACGGCCATGCATTTTACACCAAACTCGAGGATGATCAATGCCACGGTGTGGGAGGTGGCAAATTTCGTTACGAGTTCTTCTTCCTTCCTGGCGCCACGGTAGAGGAGTGTCATGCGCACTATGTCGCCGAAGTAAATTCCCGAGGCACCATATGGGATCAGATCGCAAAGGTCAAAAGAGCCATGGAACTCAAGGGACAACAGGAAATTCAAGACTCATCTCCTAATGAAGATGCTACTGGGAATGACCGACTTCCCGGCTTACTTTTAGAGGAAGAGGATCATGACTTTCTATACCGCAACTTCTTCTTCATGTATGCTGATGCAAATCTCGATTCCAGCGGACCCGAGGGTCGAACACGTGAGATGTACATTGTCCAGTTCGATCCTGTTCCTCAGCATCCGGACGAAATGGGCAGATTTAACCCGATGGAACATCCCTTCTACTTGAGACGGACAGAAGCCAGGGGAGAAAAAGGCGGGCTCGGCGGAGGGCTGATTGGCTGGATGGAGGACATGTTTGCTGCACGTTGGGTAACGGAGGCTGATAATGCCACTGAGAATGCTGAGAAACTGGGCTGGAAGTCATGGTAGCATATAGAATACTCCATACTGTTAGTTCTATCTAAATAATATCGATTTCACGTATCTCGCTCTCGGTCTCCCATTTTTTACGCCTCAAGACACAGTCCTCAGTACCAAGCTTGTGGCGTCGACCTGTTGACACTGACCTGGGTCCCCTTATATCTGCACTAATACCGAAACCTTTCTCAAGTTCCAAGTGTCCTACTCTTTCAAACTTGCTTCCCTCAACTTCTGCAAAAATGAGAACAAATAGGCGGTCTGGTACTGTTTCATCTTCATCACGCTCCATAAAGACGCCGTGCAGCTGGGGAGGCTGTTTAGTCCACAACGCTACTGATCGCGCGTCCAAGGGCAAGATGAGCTGGACAGGGATCATATACTGCACATCCCCATATGTTTCGTCTTGATGCAAAGGCCAGGCAAATAGCACTAGTTCCCTCATCTGCTTTCCATAGTCGGAAGATTTGGCGCACAATATCTTTGTCCTCAAAATGATAGCCTTGGCTCTGAGTCGTAAGGTCTTTGAAAGATCCTGTAGCGTGTTGGGTTTAATGCTCTGATGGAACGTATCTTCAAGGATCTTGAAACTTCCATCTGTATGGCCAATTGAAACCGTAACAGGAACTCGCTCCTGAGCTGATATCCTGAAGTTGTACCGCACGGTACAAGACCAACCTGCCCATGACCAAGTTGGAAAACCCGACCGCCGATGTCCTGTTCCTATCGGTATCCAACAAAGAGATCTAAGAAAGGTGATTTGCAGGGCACAATATGATCCACCTGATGGATCATTCTGACCATGAAAATATCGTGGTGACATTGGCACGCCCCAAAAATGAAACACGGGGTTTTTCATGGCTGAATAAAGCCGCAATACGCCTAGAATTGCGTTTAAAGCATCGGAATCGTAAGTAAGCTGCCGTCTAGTGTATTTTATTATGTGGTTCAGTACCGGATCTATCCCTCCTTGGATTGCGGTTATATATGCTTCTTGAAAAATGGCGTATTCATTCAAAGGCCACATATAATCGACTGTCTCGCGACAACTCATCTTCTGGCACTCAAAGAATACCTGTTCGTCGGTGAACAATAACCGTCTGCGAGAGAATATCGCTTCTTGGTAAGTCCACGCACGACTGTACCACGACGTGCCCTGTATCAGTAATCCAGGCGATGTCATCGTTGATACTAGTGTGTGTTTGCCAAAGCAACCATGTCTTTGGCGTTTCCTTGGCGTTTTCTTCACTCCTGGTAATCCATATTGAGGCCCTTCTCCTGCAGCCGCGATGATTGTAAGATCAGCACCACTGTATATCTTGTCCATTTGCTTTATCTGGCAATGTCTGTCCTCAGCATTAATCTCGGCCTGTGGAACACAGTACCGGTCGACCCAAAGAAACCGAAAGCCCAGTGCCGCCGTAACTATCATGGCATCCTCGACAGTTTCGGGAATGTCATGTGGGAGAACATTTGAGTCCTCCTGTGATGCCTTGGTCTCGCATTTTGAAGGGGGAGGAGAAGGTCCTACATCCTTCTTTGGCTTTCCCCATACGTAGCTAAGGGCGACGTAGCGAGTTGAACTTTGTGCAGGCTCTAACTTCCCAGTTCGAACATCAATCAACCGTAAGCCATCAACTTTGGGGTAACTTGTAAGACTGCATGGCTGCTCGTGATTACTTAGGCAGCATGACAGCCACCCCCGAATGGTGTCAAAGTCAATCATCTGAGGATTCAGGATCTTGATGGGCCAGGTTGGACCAGATTGTACAGAAAGGCTTTGGTCGGTGACAGGGTAGTAAGTGGAGTACCCGTTAACCCTTTGCATTCTCTTGAGAGCAAGAAGTGAAGCCTGGCTTCCCGTGTTTCCAGTTATGTTACCAATGAATTTCGGATTGCGAAGGATGATACTGCGCTCATTATTCAGCTCTTTTGGACTTGAACTAAGAGGATCTGCGATGGATTCGAATAGCTGGCACAGAGGACAAAATGGGGATATCCAAGAGTCATCTGTAGTCTCGTCGATCTTGCAGATGGTTTTTTCTCTAGGTTCCCCGTAGAAACATGCCAGTTTGTCGAGATTGATCCTGGAACATCGCTTGCAGAGGTTATTGCTGCCAAAACACCGCTTGCGGAGGCGACTACCTGAAAATCGCTGGTAGATGTTGTTCAAGTCCATTGTAAATGCTTCTCGAGACTGATCATAAAAAACAAACACCCTATATAGAAGAACAAGGAAGCGTAATGTAAGATTATATGAGAGGAGTTTGAGTGTGGAATGATTGGTTGTATAAGTATCATCATCAGTATAATGTAAAAAGGAAAGAATTAGAAATCTAACATAGACGGAGTAACTGTCGGAAAATTAGTAGATACAATGTCAAAAAGCGTCCGTGCGTGCTGCGAGAACAAGAATGAGGCTATGAGGCTACATGTTGTTAAATCGTTGGTCAGTTGTTAATTATCGTCTACGTGGCGATCTGTCGATCCTAGCTTCAAGGGTCTAATCTTGCGGGACCACAGAGCACGCTACTGCTAGGTTTTCAGCTCCCCACTCTGTGGTCCCAACTAGAGCAACAACGCTATTAGCTGGTTCCGCCTAAGACAAGCTGACTGATAAAAAAAGCAACTGGTTAACTCGGAGACCACGTCCTTATTGTTATTGGCCTCTGAATGTTTATGGCACGTGCAAGGCCCCCGCATTCTTGTACTACACGTTATCCCTTCACACAGCTCCCGGCAGTCGACAGCCCATAACAAACTACGACTCATCCACTATCTATTCCAGAAAAATAGATAAAGCGCGAGCATGGATGCTATTGAGCTTCTATCGCTCCCCTGGACACTCCAGGATGTATCCGCCCGTCTTCTCACAGGGGACCTAGTCGTACATGACATTGACCGCTGGTGTCACCAACAAGCTGAGAAGGACGGCATCAAGCCAGTCATGGCTGTTGTGTTCTTCAACACAGGTGCTGACGCCGTTGACTATGTCAAGATCAAGGCTCACATTGCTGCACGTGTAAGTTGACAGTTTCCTTATCCCTGCAAGGAACTGCGTTAACCCATTGCGGATTAGGCTGGCGTCAGCTATTGGGTATACGAAATGCCCGTCGACGCGTCTACGAAACAAGTCAAAAGCCAAGTCGAGAAGCTGAACAAGAACACTCGAATCCACGGCATCCTTATACAGCGCCCGCTGCCTCCCCAGCTAAATGAACAAGAAGTCATGGCATCTATCAACCCTGTCAAGAATATTGAGGAGTACACTCAAGGAAGGCCTGATAACATTGCTGCGGACGCCTTGGTCCGTTTGTTGGCAAAGTACGGACTGCTACAGTCGGCACAGCAGGCCAGAATTCGGATCGTCGGTTCCGGGAACATCATTACGAAAGGGTTCATCAAGCAGATGAAGCGTCAATTCCCTTTTGTGAGCTGGTCTCAAGACTTTGATCCATCTTCTGATGCTAGTAACGACAAACATGAAGCTCTTGACGAGGACATCAATGCGCCACGCGCTTCTATGATCATCTCAGAACTTCATCGCGGACCCGGTTTCATCAAAACATCCATGGTCAAGCCTGAAGTCAGTGTCTTGGTTGATCTTGGCTTCTACGTTACAGAAAAAGGCGTCATTGGCGATTTAAGCCACTCTCTTTTTGACAGAAGCGATCTAGCAATTGCACCAACACCGGGAGGAGTCCTTCCCATCTTATTATGGATTATGATGGAGCGGACAATTAAGGCCAAGCAAATGATGGCAAAGGGAGAGCGGCAAGGGTGCTTCTGCTTAACCATGTAAGCGCGTTGGAAGTTATTTTTATCGCAGTGGGCTAGTCTAGATACAATATTGCAGTACAACGAGGTGACACGCGGTGCCTTTCTGCCAAAAAAGATGTAATGAGGTAATATCAAGCAGCTGTGGCTCAAGCAGGAAATAAGACATGATTCTACAACGAATTCGCTGCGATGCAATATACTCAGCTTGTGGTATCAATACTGGCTGAGAAAGAAAGCTAGGGAGATGCTTGTGGTAGCAATGGTCAAGATTAGTATTAGTAGATGTATCTAGAAATTAATAATCTTTATACTATTATTGACTTGAGTTACAGTCGCATTATTAATGACAGTTTGGATGATGGAGTTGGTAGTAGTGGTGGTAGCGAACTTGGTGCTGGTTTCTGTGACGGACGTTTTGACTGTTGGGGCGCTTGTTATTGTCAAGGTCCCGACGCTTTCTTGGGCATCACGGTTGGATACGGAAACGTCTGACAGTCAGATATGTAGACCTTGGTACTGACTCAAATCACAGACCAAAAACAGGACCATTCGGTTGTCTTACACTTTGGGCCTAACTTAGTACTAAAGCTTGCATTAGTACCTTGTACTGTACTAAGTTAGGTAGCTTCCCCGCCTCGCGACATGAGCCAACGGATAGTGAATTTTGGTTGGTTACCAGCATCTGATGACTAAAAGATGAGGAATAAAGAGTTTCCGGCAGTGGATTACTGGTCCGTCACTGGGGATTAACCGCAATCTGAGATCGCAAGAACTCGCGTCCAGTCTCGATTAAGCGACCTGACGATGCAGTGACCTGTAGAGAAATCTGCGATGAATCCTCTCTAGGTTCAACAAAATACCCTGACTCCGCCAGATTCTGGACATTTCAAATATGTGGGGCTTTTTAATTGTCGTTCACCGCGCCTTTCGGCCCTTCCTTGCCTTACTTGTGCCCTGGACAGCTGGCACTTGGTCATTCATCACGCGCCTACTCAATCATGATGGCACGCACCTTCATAACGATGCCAAGCAGCAATATTATCCTGAGGTTAGCATCCAACGTCGCGCGAAGTGGAGTGAACTTTGAGTACTAACCCAAAAACTTGCATATCATAGATTAATGCCTTGCAATCACCGTCACCGTCTCAGGGACATGACAAGATTATACCCCATTCTGCTCCTGATCAAGATCCTCCACGATCCCCGTTACGAATTAGATATGTGCCTGTCCCTGGTGAATGGGAACGGAAGCTTCACCCAAACTGGCCAGAGTCGACCTTTAGAATCCCTGATCTGGTTCCCGACGGACATGTATACTACATCAGAAAGGGGGAATATGTTCGCCGTGGTGCAACAGCGCTGGTAGAGCGATTGCCCTCTGGCCACATCGCCAAGACCCCGCTCCCGAACCCTTACGATACTGTGGGAGAACGGAAAGCTCGACAGAACATGGAGCACGAATATAGCGTGTATTGTTTTATTGGCCCATGCCAGTTTATTCCCAAGTTGATTGACTGGGATAGCAATTGCAAGACAATAGTTCTCGAGGATCACGTTAACGGAGACCTAGAGACTTTTTTCAAGACAAATTGCGATACTGACGTCGACACTCGTCAAAAATGGGCGTTACAGGCAGCTCAAGCACTGGCTAGTCTCCATAATATTGGTGTAATTCACCAGGACGTCACGCCTCGAAACTTCCTCCTGGATGAAAAAATGAACCTTCGAATCTGCGACTTTGCTGGAAGCTCGTTTCCGGGACACCCAGCCTCGACTGGTGCCCCAGGACCAAGATACCAATCACGTGCATGGGGTCGAGAATATGCTCCCACTCAAGCTGACGATGTTTTCAGTCTTGGTTCCGTGTTATACTTTATAATGTGTGGCGAGGAGCCCTACAGCAAGTTTGATGAGGATGAGGTAAAGCGCCGTTTCGACAACCTTGACTTTCCTACGTCTGATCACCTGGGCTGTGGTGCCGTTATTCAAGATTGCTGGAGTGGGCAATTTACTACTGGAGAGCACGTTGTACAAGCTTTAGTTCGCGCCAGAGAGTAGACCCGCGTCTAGGGTTGCATGTGTGTTATTGCATTTGCCATCAAATAATAGACGACGTTGGTCTTCTTTCGACACCTATCTATCTGCACCTGCTGTCACCCCCCCATCAAGCCGCCACCTCTATTCTTAGGTCATGGCAACTATCCAACAGTAGACTTCATCGATTGTTCGTGTCTCCGTATCCCTCATCCCTATGCATAGGACACTGTGTCCTACTTTTCGAGGTGCCCAAGTATTCTTTGGTTGGATTTGCGCACTGTTGACCTGTGGCGGCGAAATGGCTGCAGCCCGTAGTGACGATGTCTTCCTCATCCTTATTGCACGAAGGTGGACACCCTGAGTACCTGGTCGTCGTAATAAGCAGTTTGCACATGGCGGATAATATCAGGCTGCTTTGATAATAAGTAATGCGTTAATAATTTCGATATATATGCTAATAGCTCTGGTACCTTATTCTTTGTCGAAGGCTTGGTAAGTTTAATAATGCTGAGCTTACGAGGATAAGCGATATGGAATCTATTTGTGTATAGGAGTGGGCTACTTATATGTGAAACTAATCAAGATGCTGGCGAGGTAGGTCTAAAAATTGCTGGACAGGCAATCAACCTGGCGAGACAGAAAACTCAGGCAATCACCCGAGATGCAAGAAGCCACAAGTGGTCATGTATCTACATCCAAGGCGGATATTAGCGACTAACAAAGCGACCAAACTGAAAGAGGGCGCCTTGACCATCGATGTATTGCATAACAGGACAGCTAGAACACCTAAGAGCAGGGTCAATGAAAGCTCAATTACACACGCATAACAGGACACCATCTTTGGCGGCTTGCCTTGATTTTGTCGTGATGATACGAGGCCCTGTTGGTTGGATAGCACGGCGCGGTCCACTGGGTCTGCTTAATAGGCCAGCTCTTGCTCTATCGTGCGGGGGGACACAGATAATGCAACACTGGAGCCTAGGCTTATCCATTTTCGATTGCTATTCTGCTCTGGTATCCTCACGCCACCCCAACGTTTTTGGTTACGTAGTTACCAATAACACAAAAGGTATAGGTTTTATCATGCCTACATAGTTGTACCTCAGGCTTACAGCCTGCCGAGAGGCATCTTCGCTAATACTACTGCAAATAAGAACTCGAATGTGCACACGCATGCATAGCAGGGCAGGGGCCAGACTTGTGTGGTATGGAGTAAATTCGTTGCCCCCCAGCGGTCCAGGTGACAGAGTCCAGATGATTACAGCAACTATCGGAGCTAGACGGGCTATTTTCAGGGAGTGGTAGCTCGTCGTCGCTTTTCGTCGATTGTTTTAGGACATTCGATAGGAGTGTCCCCTCGATGTAATCCATAATAATGAAAGGACCCAACTGTTGCGGACTCTCGGCAGTGAGCCCCCAGCTGAGGATACGAGGGAGAGGGATCGTGGTATTTTGGCTGAGATAGTTCATGACTTGGGCCTCATTCGCGACCTTCTCATCCATGAGGGCCGTAGCAGTGTGTCCTGGCTTTGGAAATCGGATAATAGCATCCGGTCCGCCATCACTGAACCTATAGCGGAAGCTGAAGTTGAAGGAACCCTTAAGGAAACCGACGTATTCTGTGGCCTCGCCGCCCCCCCGGCGGGCAGCAACAAATTTTGCTAGTATAACTTTGGCATCAAAGACACGACTTAGCCAGGCCCTATATTCATCATCGCCGTTGGTCTCCTCTATCTCATCGAAATAGGTCTTGAGCGAGGTTATCTTCAGCATTATTGGGGGTTTGATGATGACGGTGGTGGTTGATAAAGGTGCGGTGAAACCCCGGGTGATGTAACCATTGCACAGGCGCCTGTTGGAACGGACTAGTTGGGCGCGGATTAACTTATAGGCGCCTTCAGCCAAGTCAGCCGGGGAGAGAATGGAAGTGATAATAATTGCGAATTGTAGTACACGACCAGACCTTGATAATGGATGGGTATTGAGATTTGAGCAAGCACTTCGGTCATGATGAATGTACTGCTACTTACCTTCCCCATAGGGCGACAAGCATCTGTCTGATATCACAAAATTCTTTACAAAATAGGGGTGTGTCTGCAGGCATGCAAGGAAAGGGTGGGCAAACAAGGATACTGTTCTTGGTCGAGAGTGAAGTGTGCAAATTCCAGGACGTCTCGCGTCTCAGACAAAACTTTCTGTCTCTGAAGAGGGTCGGGGAGTCGGTGGTCGCTATCGTCGCCATCTTCGCCATCGACGATGTCGGTGTCAGTTCGTTTTTATGTTGCGGGCGGAGTAGTACTGAGTATGGCCATGGTTGATGTTGATGTTAATGTCGATATCGTCGTGGCCTCAGGGTTTGAGAAAAATTGGCCGCTAGAAGTATAAGAGATGAAGGTAGTAGGATATTTTATGCTCCTTAGACTATAGCTCTTGGACTATTTATTTTTGTAAGCGAAGACTTTTAGGACGTTATTTTTTCTGCTACCCAATATCGTGATTCATAGATGATCTGGTCGCGACATGTTGGATTACACCCATGAATGTTGTTGATTGTTAAGGTTTGGCTTGCGTCGGAGCGAATTATTGTTTTGGCGAGACGCTCAGGCTTGCCTTGTCAGCAATCAACGGGCGACCGTTGTTGTCAGCAGCTATTTCCTCGTAAATAGAGCATACCAAAGGGGATTTAACGAGCCTTGATTCTTCTATCTAAAGCGGGTGCGGTGAGCGGTTTTGGTCAACCAAGCAGCCACATACGTGACTGTAAGCTCACCCAATCACGGTGCCGCATTTGCTGGCAACCGTCATCCGTTCTCGAGGCCCCGCCCTCTCTCCCTCGCGACTCACCTGGTCATGAATTCTTCAAGAGAAATTCTCTGCAGCTCAGTGGTTTAAATCCCCTTTTTACTTAAAATATAGAAAAAATAGTCAATTTACTCCTGAAACCTAGAGTAAAACTATACTAACTTAATATCTAAGTTTGACGTGGCACTCGTCCTCTAAATTCATCTTTCGCCTTGCTTTCTTTCACCAGATGTTTAGCGCAGTAGTTTCTAGACTCTCTATTGACACGCTCCGGCCTATCGCATTGCAGGTTGGACTGTGCATTGTATTTATCATTGCATTGTTGAAACTCGCCCTTGGTAGTGCAACCGCATCTGTAAACGTCGTATATCTGGTCGCACATGATAGTTTTTATGCCAGGCCTTTCGCTTGATCTGTATGATGACTAGATGTTAGTTCACGAGACTGATCCTTAGGGTAATTTAAAACAGATGGTAACTTTGCTTACAGAGTCTGATACAGTACAGAGAGAGTTCAAAGTCAAGTCGTCGGATTGCTTGAAAGTACTAGAGATGGCTGCAAGCCGTGTGTTGCAGACTCCGTCGTTGTGTAGCTTGGAAACCTTCCAGATGTAATAATCATTTTCCTGCCGACTGTGTCATTTTATAAGTGCTCGGAATAGTCATGATGCATGCCGAGCTGCAAGCCCGACACAGCCCCCCGGCAAGGGCGTGTCAGTTGTAACGATCATTGGGTCGTTTATGTAAAAATGGTTGCTTAAGTTATGAAACGTGTAAGCGCGCGTCAAATGAAAAGGTACGAGTAGGCCAGTCAAGAATGATATACAGGAACCTTGTTCAAAACTAAGTTTCCACTCCGCCACCTTCTTGGCTGAGAGTCATGCCCGATTGGCCTTCTCGGCGGTTAAAATGGTCGATTAAGCAGGCGAAGTGGACCTTCCGTTCCACCAAACGGTAAACATGACGTACCTACGTGCGAAAGATCCAAACATTGTCGTCTTTCTGTTTCAATCAAAGGTAGCCTAAAAGGAATTTAGAGATTCTTTTTTAACTTTTTCCCCATGGTTTTCTTTTCGCTCAATCAAGCCCGAAAACGCGAAACAGCCAGAGATTCGAGCATATTATCTGCAGCATGGCCAGTGTCACGCCCAGAAAGCCCAGCATCATACCCAAGTCAGAGATTGAAGTTCTGAGTCAACAGATCAGTGATGATGAGGGACTATATCGCATTCGGGCTGGCAAGAGAGTACACTATCTCACGATACCCGGTCATGAGAATCCCGAATGCATCTTCGACGAATTAACTCTGTGTCGGCCCTACCTTCTCGTACCTCAGCTTCCGCCGTTCCCGGATGCAGACTGGACAACCATGCGGCTGTTCCGCGGCGCAGACGGCCGCGTAAATTTCATCATTTCTTTCAAGCCACTTGCTCAGATAGAGTCAACCTGGCATCCACGTCATATCGATATACTTTCGTTAAAAATCATCGCGTATCACAAGAAGCGCATTCGAGAGGTAGAGTTTGAAGGGAAAACTGCAATCTCCAAAGTTGCAGTTCTGGAGTGGCTCATCCCACAAGTTGAGCACGAGACAAGGATATATGAAGCATTGGCCAGTTTGCAAAACCTCGACGAGGCTCCAATAACACCTAGAGTGCTTGGACATCTCTTTGAAGGCGGTAGAAACGTCGGGCTCCTCTTGGAGAAAATTAAAGGTGAACATGCCACACCGGCTGATCTTTCAAAATGCGAAGCGGCTCTGCACAAGCTACATGACATTGGTTTTATCCATGGGGACATCAATCGCCACAATTTCATAATAGAACAATCTACTGGTAATGCAATATTGATTGACTTGGAGCATGCTGAGGTATATGACGAGAAGAAAGCGATGGGCGAGACTAAGGAACTCAAATCTGAATTGATAGCTGAATCGGGAAGGGGCGCACCAGTTACTTTCATGTATTAATCGTCGGAGCTACCTTAATTTGATCTTTGTCTAGACATTTGTTGTATTCCGTAGCAGGTTTCGACGTGATCCAGTAACCCATCATAAGAGTACAATCTAGTCGTTGATGCGAATAGTGGACGGTCCGGGTTTACATCAGGAGGACATATTCGAGAAAGGACAGCTGAAGGTAGAGACCCATGTTTGAAATGCCTGTATGTGACTTGACATCCCTGGCAAAGATGTCCCCAGTCTGCACCGGAGGATGTTATGTACGGCGCGCGGAGGCTTGCCACGCCGGCGAATGGATCGTTTCCAACGTTGGCCTTCCCTGGTAGTTTTGACATGTCGCAACCTGGAGGCTCTAGGGGGGCTTCGTGATACCGTTTGAAGTCGTAGAATTTCGAGCGCCCATTTCTGCCTGCAATGCTGGGCATGAACTGTGCCAACGTTTCCAGCGACCCATGCACGTCAAGGCCCAACTGCTTAGCATGCCTCACGCTAACAAGCTGATTGACTCTGCGGTGCGTCTTCTCTAGGGTTCTAACCGAGTACGTTCCAGGTATATTGCGCATAATCGGAATCGTCTGGATTTGGCGTTGAGACAAGCCGAAACACTTTTTAGCAGTCGCTATCGTTATCATCCACAGTCCACGGTTCTGGTAGAGGCATTCGAGGCACACTCTTTCGCACGTGGGCAGGTAAAGGAAAGCACCAAAGTCGAAGCAAGAAACGCAACGAGATGTCCGTAGCGTTTGAAGAACAAGCGACGCGGAATAAAGGCTGATGAGATTGGTCTTGGTTAATGCCGTCAGAACCTTTGGTGCATGCTGCATCACTTGTTTATAAGACAAGAGACTTTCCACGACTATTTTGCCTCTGAAGCTGACGCGCGACAAGCGGGAAAGTGATTGAAAGTCGAGGTAGTTGAGAACAAGTGAGAGCAACTCTACAGGCATAGTATCAAGCAAACCTAGAGGTGCTAACGGATGTTCTTGTCGAAGTGTTGATGGCTTTGCTGGGATAACATCCTTGATCATTCTACCAAGATTGAGCTCCAAGTCGCACGCGAGCCCTGAGAGACTGCGACCATGTGATTGAGACTCCATGGTTGTGGGTCAAGAGAAGGAACACAATTCTGTGGTTCTTTCAAGACGATCAAGCGTAACGAAAATGGCCGCCGGGTGTATGGTGGGGTATTTGTGTCACCACGAAGCGCGACGCGTTTGGATTGTTTACATAATCCGTGCTGCCCCATACAGTGTGATCATCGGAGGCAATTCTTCAGACACCTACCCTACTTTCCAATTTCTGATAGTACAAGTAACTGTTATGTCAAGAGTGAGTGATGGGCAAATTGACTGACATGGATGCTTGGTATTTTGTGTTTTATGTCTTTGTGTTAAGGGAAGGATCAGTAGTTTACATAACAGGTCTCACAGTACTTTTATATTTATATAAGAATAAAATTGCTTTAACAGCCCTATCTTTCGTGGTGAGGCTGCACCTATCGATTATTATACTTCGAGGAACATCTACATCAATGTCAAGAGTAAGTAGCACGGGAACTGCCCAAAGATTAGCCATAAATACCGGCGACAACCAGAAATTACCGACCGCGTATATCCGCTGTGATCCCCCGGGCCAGAAGAGACTAATGAATAATTATACATCTTACCACTCTCGGGCGGAATATCATTAACGCCAGGAAGATCCCGTGTGCTGCCTTGAGGAGTTTCGTGCTGAGGGGGTCTCGAAGGCTAAGGCTGTTGAATTAGATTAGAGTTCTGACATCTCAATCCGAAGGTCAGCGGAAGTAGTGCTACAGAAGCCCGCAAGTAAACGGAGGAGGGGCTGGAATAGTCCGCAAGTGGACGGAAGTAGGGCTGAAAAAGTTCAAATGTCAGAGCAACTCGTTAATTTCCACTCGACGAAACGTGGGGTCGCCAGGAGAGGAAAGTCTGATATAAGAGGCGTGAAACCTACCAAACTATATCCCTTACATTCTATCCTTCTGGACCTCAACTTACGCTGGCCTACCATTTTGACACCATTTTGACACCATTTTTCAATCATCAGGGCTGTATCTATATCCAATATCGTCAACGTGGGCGAAGATCTGGATGCATTCTTCGGTTTTGTTGGCCGATCGCTCACTCGTCACGCGGTTACTGCCGTAGCCACTGGCGGTGCAGGCAACCTGCTTATGCTTGTGGGTGACGTTTTTGATGCCCTTGATCTTCTTGATACTATTGATGTCACGACTTCGACTGACTCGAGCTCTGCATCGAGTGGTGGCGAGGTGCGCTTCGGCAACCTTTATCCCGATGACCGATGCTTAGTCGATCGGCAAACTGGGGTCTGTTTTCTGTTCTGGTATTACAGTATACGTTTAGTTGCTTACATACTTGTTGATAGTTGGGCACGCAAAGCGTTTCCACTTATATCAGCCCTAACCAACCTGGTGGTATATTTGATGACCATAGTTCTATTCCCGACCCTCCCAAGCCCAAGACACCAGAGCCCGACCCTCCCAAACCCCAAGCGTAGATACCTCCTGTGAAGAACCAGTGATCAACATCGACCCAATGGACTACCCAATATAACGATACCGCATTTTCCCAACACAAGGGCCCTCAGAGCCTGCGATAATCGTTATAATTATATTCCCCCTCTATGAGATATACGTTTCCCGGATCTTGACTGGTTATTTCCTTGATCATCTGGCGCCAATGTTTGATTCCAACCTCAACAGACACCTACCCTATTGTTGAATTTCTAATAGTACAAGTAATTGTTATATCTACCTATCAGTCACTTGATGATCATTTCGTTTGTGACTTTATAGCTCAGGCGATAAGATTGAGTAGTTAATAGAGATCTATTTATCTAGACTCAATTATCGTACTCGACGTCGACGCCGATTCTGAGCTTGTCCTCAGCTGATGACGTCTGACCATTCTGCTGATTACCGCGTCGGAGATCAGTATCGCAAGGCCTTGAGTTCGATTCCCGATATTGAAGTTTCACATCCTTTCTTGCTTTTGTTTTTGCCGTAATTTCCTGGACTTACAGCTAAACGTCTTAGCCCCTGTTATGGCTGAACAACCCCGTCAAACGCCAGTTCAAGCAGAGAAAGCTAAGTCAATAGTTACCACTAGTTCTTTAAACTATTGATTAGGTTGAAAATAAGAAAATAATCAGGGGAAATAGTTTCTCAATCGTAGTGTAAATAACCCAATGTCCCATCTTATTTTTGTTGTCTTTTGATCTTCTCTTCCATTCACTATTTTCATCATCTTGACTGTCACTCGTTTATACCAGTCTCTCACTATGCTGTCTTTCAACGTTATTCGTGCGTTTGCACTCTTTGCTGCTGCTGCGAATGCAGGCCCTTGCCGCCCAACAACCACTTCACTGGACACCACCACCGAAGTCACTTCTACTGCAACTGCCATTGATAGCACCACCGAGATTTCATTTACGGTTATCGAGAGCAGCATAGAGACTGGCACAACCACCATCGTCATCATTGAAGAACCCACCACTACCACGGCCGTCATTGAGGAATCTACCACTACCGAGGCTGCAAGCACCACCACCGCCGCTGCCGGGCCTGAGGACCTTTCTTGTCAGATAGATGTCGACTGTTTTGCCTACCCCAGATCATGTGTCTCCGATGGGTCAAACATCTGCCTTTGCATCGACGCCGTTTGCACTAGCCCGGTTATCATCAGTGCATCTACCACTACCGAGGCCGCAAGCACCACCACTACCGCAGCCGCCGGGAATGAGATTGTTGCTTGTAGTACAAGTGACGATTGTCTCAGCGACGCCGAGTTGTGCTTTGATGGTTTGTTGAACCTCTGCTTTTGCCTCAACGGCGGTTGCATCAGGGTAGAATGAGCCTAACCAGTCATGTATTTGCAAGGGCAAACTTCATCTGAAGCCAGCATATTGAGCAAGGCCGCGCACTCATGTGCCCCAAGACTCTGTATTGTATATTTAATTCTACTGTATCAATATACTGTGCTTTATTAATTAAATATAAATCAACTACTATAACCAATTACTACGCGCTGTAGAGCCGTACATACCTATCCTGGGCGCCCACCCGTTCTAGCCTGATTAGATAACGAGAATAGAGTATGCGATATTTGTTTTCTATGATCTCTTAAGTTTTTGCTCAGGCCTTCTTAATTTCCTCGAGGTTTTTAATAAAGGTTAATCTATTTACGCAGATTAACTTATTAATAAATCTTTACATCTAAGGTTCTCTCAAGACTATAACCAAGGCGTGACTCATAAGTCTTGAACTCTATGATGTCGGTTATAAAGGAAGCTTGAGTCTTCCCAAACAATGGTGGACCTAACTCTTTCACAATTAATTTGATCGGCCCAGCAAGTATGCCACTGGATTCAACCATGTGCGTCGACATTGACCCTGAAGCCATGCTCGTCGACATTGACCCTGAGGGTGACACTCTGCTTATCCTTGCTTTCAACCATAATCTTCCTGCCTTGCCAGATTACCCAGAAACAGTCGTCGTCAAGACTGAGCAACACTTTCTCTGCTCCAAAAAACATCTGACTTTCGCATCGCGCCGTGCTGCGAGGGTATTCTCAAGCAAGTTCAGAGAGTCCTCCAAACTGGAAGATGGACTTTATCATTGGAACTTGGGCACTGCTTTCGACCCCGAGGCTTTCGCGATTGTCTTGAACGTCATCCATGGAAAATCACGAACCGTTCCTCAAACACTTGATCTCGATCTCTTGGCCGAGGTTGCTTCTATTGTTGATGATCTAGAGTGCAGCGATGCTATCTTGATCTTCGGCCACAGGTGGCTCATGCCCTTTGGCATGTTTTACACACTCCCAAAGACTATGGATAAGACGCTAGCCCAACTCATCCTCGTCTCGTCTGTTCTAGAGGACACCAAGCTCTTTTATAGCAGCACCAAGCTTGCTATTCAACACAGCAGCGATACTGTACCATCTTTTGATCTCCCAATTCGTCTAGATATCATCAGTAAGTCTGCCCGTGTCAGTCATTTCACAGCTTGGGCTTACAAAAGCAGGACGTATCGAGGAAAGCAGAGTAAGCATCCTGCAAGAACTAATACAGAAACTCGACAAGCTCCAGGATGATCTCCTCGAGGGACGACTGGGCTGTAGCGACGGATGCAGAGCTATGTTTTTGGGATCTCTGCTACAAACAATGAAAGCGTCCAAGCTGTACCCACCGCCCGAGCCACCATTTTCTTCCTTGACCCTGACCTGGGTCATCGAATCTCTGCGCTATGCACAGTCCCCAAGGTACTTCAGCCCTGCCAATGATGGTCCTAATGAAAAGCATTCGGGTTCGTGGCATATGAAAGAAAAGCCATCTGCCACACCCGTACCCCTACTCAAACCGACCCTTTTTGGACCGAGCTCCAATCAATTCCATGCTCAAAACAATCCTGTTCCCAGGTCAACTTCTGGAGGATTATTCGGCAATTCTTCGGTCCTCCAGAGTGCTCCGGCCGCAAATACGGCTCCTGGTGGCCTTTTTACCACTAGTCCTGCGGCAGCTTCTGGTGGTTTGTTCGATACTCCCGCTGTGCCTCAAGCCAATACTAAAACTGCGACCTCTGGTGGACTATTCGGTTCCGGTACTGCGCCTCAAAAATCTGTTCCTACCCCGTCATCTGGTGGTCTGTTTGGTGATAGCGGTGGTAAGACTACTGCGTCTGGAAGTGGTGCTGCTACTACAAGCCAGGATATGAATGCACCCCAGAAGATAACTCGACACGACTGTCGTCTAAAGGACTTTATCGATCCTCTGGTACTTGCAGTAGAGGAGAAGATTCAAGGATTACAGCTCGCTGAATTCCCACAGCACTGATACTATTGATTGTCCTGGGTTGCCCTAGGAAGCCTGTCGAGGGGGGGTTATGGGAATGTGTCCGAAGTTGAGATGAACGAAATCACCACAGTTGAGATACGCTGTTTTCGAATAGCCGGAGTTTATATGATCATAATATATTCCGGGGAGGACGCCATTGTCACTTAGGTAGAAAGTATAAGGGACAATTAAACAAGGAAGTAAGGACAAAAAGGCAGTATATTGTGTATTTTGATTAAACCATCGTCCTCTGTTGTTTACTAAGGGAGTGTAAGAATAACTATGCGATGAGCTGAAGTCACAATCGCAACTTTAAACTTTGAGCAACTCTTGCAGAACTTGATTTTTGCATTATGTTGAGACCCCGGCCGAAACTCCGGTGGGAGCCATAACAAACGTTCAGGGCCTTGACATAACCATTGCAGGTCTTCAGATACCTCATACTTTGGTCGGACTGGGTGGATAGCTCGGTCGATGATTTCATAGGTACACGAACAGGTCTCTAATCGCCAAACAGCTGTTGTGTCGAGACCCAAAATCGAAAATCTTTTGCCTGGGACTTTTAATCTAACGCAGACCATCGTTTCTAAATTCCAGAAACTTAGTTTAGTCTCGCGAGTAATGAAGTCATACGGGTTAATTGCGAGAAACCTGTCATCATAAGAAAATACAACGTTATGAGGAGAGACGTTGTTTCCTTCATAAGTGTAAATTGTCGACTTGCATCGCCATGTGTTACTCTCATACAACTTTATATGTTTCCCATTGTACACTGCGAGGCTTAGACTGTCGTGGGAGAAAGAAACCGCGAGATCTTCGTATTCTTCCGTACCGTCGTCTGCAGTTTCTATTGCATCCGCATGCTCTGCGTTCATCGTTATTGTCGCAATAGGAGAGCTGAACTGTTTGGCCGCCACGCCCCAGATGTTTACAGATCCGTTTCGAAATGAAACTGCAAGCCAACGGTTGTCATGAGAAACTGCCAGTGATCTATAGGAATGATCAGGAAGTGAAATCATGCCAATATCCTCGTATGCAGACTCCTGAGACATATGTTTGACATGGATATTAATGCCATCGCTTCTCATTAACAGTACTTGACTATCCGGTGACAAGATCGGATCTTTTTCGTCCACTGTGGACATAAAAATAGGGCTACCAGTACAAGATCGCGAGATGCGTGGCTTATTGCCTGTTATCGACCTCGTGACAATTGATGAGCCATTGTTGGAGAATCCTAACAGGTAATTGGCTTCTTCGGACAAATGTTCCCAATGAGGTAGTACTGATAAATCCCACAGTTTGACTGTTGGACCAGATGCTAGTGCCAGAATATCATTTGTTGGGGAGACTGAAATGTCTTGTCGCTGTTTTCTGATTTCTTTCCCCCACGATAGTGTTGAATGATTAAAGACTTTGAACCAGTAGGATCCAGTCACTCCAAGCAGCGTTCCGTGCTTGGAGAGTATAATTGAGTATTCATGAGAGCCATGAGATAATGAATCAGACAGGGGGTATTTAATTGTCCGGACACGCACTTTCGTGGCTGGGTCCCAGATTTCAATCTGGTCATCTTGGATAAGAAACAGCTCGTTCGTCTGTGATGAGACAAGATCCCCGCTGAAGAGGTCTCGCAATTGAATTCGGTAAGGGTCATTCTGAACCTTCAGATCCCATATGAGCAGGAAATTGCGAATTCGGCATGATAAGATCTGGTCGTTATGCGTGAAAGCAATTGAAAAGCCCGCAGATTTGCGACCGATGACTATTGTCCGTATGCACACTCCACTAAGTGCATCGAACAACTTGATGGTGCCATCCCATGGCCCTGAAGCAAGGAAGCTATCGTTTATGCCATAAACTAAGTGGCTGACAGGACCGTCATGGCCGGCAAGTGTCCGCACTAAAACACCATCGTTTACATCCCAAATGTTGATCCTGTCATCAGATGATGCTAGTTGGTAACTCGTTGTGGAGAACGCTACTTCCACGATCCAACTATTGCTCCCCAGGAGTGTTTGTAAACATGTGCCAGTTGACACATCCCAGATCTTGATCGTATCATCCCCAGATGCTGAAGCTAGTAAACATCCATCGTGAGAAAATGCAATAGATTGAATGCATGAAGTGTGACTCTCCATAGTTTGTATATGTGGGCTCCAGTCATCGTCTACCCCCTGTAGCACGCTAAACCCATCTGTCGTTTCTGACGCGTAGTTAGAGTTTTCTGGTCATGCAATCGCTCGGGCTGAGATTCAGCAAGCAATAAATATCTCAACAAACATTCACAGGTAGCCGCCGCGCTTTAAGTATATATACTAAATACTTTTATATACGTAAAGTATCTATATCTTTTCATCTTTTCTATTTTATTTCTAAAATCCTTTGCAGTTATAAGCTAAGAATGTCGATTGCGGCATTCTATAATTTCTCCAACTCGTTTTCAACCTTTTCCCACAATCCCGCAACCCGATACGCGCAAAGCCATGTATTCTCGCTCATATCCTTCCCAATAATGATGAATCCCTCAGGAAATTTGAAAGGAACTTGACAATGCCCGATGTATGAAGGATACAATGGCGTATCTCGAGACTTTACACAGGCCGCTGAGAAGTCGGCCGAAAATAAACCAGCTTTGGTCCAATTCGAGTACGATATTTGATACGTGTTTCCATTTCCGAAGAATATAGGTAACGGTGCTACTGAGTCCCGAACCATAGCTTGGTACGCTTCCACTTGCTCTCTTGTTCTTTGTTCGTTCACCGCAGTGCGCATTTGAAGTGCCGTTTCTCCAACTGGCTGTTGCTTTAGCTCTTTCGCTGAAAGTAACAAGTTTGTAAAGCCGAAGCAGTTGGAAACAAACGGCTTGTCCGGTAGAAGAAGATCATTTTCAAGTGTCTTTCGAAGCGACATCCCCACTTGGATCGTCACAGGCCTATCGGAATTAGAAGGAAGATGAGAGATTGCAATTCGTGACCACCAAGCAACGAGGACGTCGTTCTCCGTAACGAAAGGATTCTTGACCCCAGCAGCGACAAGTTCTTCGAGTGCAGTAGCACGTAGCTTCTTGAGGAACCAGCCTGGTATACAGACCATGCGTGTCTCCTTCTTTGCAAATGCGAGGCTGTACCCGTTCCACGCCGCGTATGTAAGCATCGAGGTAGTTGTCATACGTTGATCCGCAAGTCTATGAACTTCTTTAGGATGTTTGCCGAATTCTGCCAGAGGATCATAGTCAAAACCTTGTTGTTCGGGTATTTCTAAGCCTTTCATCGCGTTAACCCATCCTTCGATAAGCCCCTTCATTCCAAGAGCATCGCATGCAATGTGAAGCCAGTGCAATGTGACCAGTGTTGCGTCTTTGAAAGAGACAATATGAAGACCGAGGATTGGTTGGTCTGTGTAGAGGTAATCGTCGATGGAGGTGGGACATCCCGGGCCACAGGCGAGTTCTACTGTTTCTTCCGGATCGCCGACAATTGCCGGGCGAGTTGATGGTCTTGGCAGTCTTGAGGCAATTGGATGGTCGTGTTTGGCGATTTCGGTGAGGTTGGCGTGGGTGTACCCGATGGCAGGGCGTTCCTTGGTGAACCGCGCTGGAATGTGGTACTCAAGATAACCATCGTCCTGATACCATGTCAGCAATTGGTAATTACTGTTGGTATCACACAATCTTTACCTTTTTCCTCAACCGTCCTCCTAATTTCCGCCACGTCTTTTGTGAAACTAACGTCTCAAGACTCCGACGCAGCTTTTCGGGGTCAAGGACATCATCGAAAACTTTAAGATTGTACAGTGCAATTCTTCGATACAAAGGACTCTCATCCCAGACGTGTAAGGGGATGACCTGGTCAGATTCTATGCGAGCAGGGACGGCAGGGCTGCTAAAGAAAGACATTATCCAAAATTGAGACTGGGAAAAATGGTTTTTGAATCAAGGGTGGAAGTTGAGGTATAAAGGATGGAAATGGTCTTGGGACCAAAATTCGGAAATGACCCGCTTGGATGGGGCGTTGTAACTCTAACTGATATGATTTTAATGGTCCCGAACTTCCGTGGTGTACCCCTGCCAAGGTTGTATCGACCTGAGTTTTACAGAGTATCTTTTAAGAGATAACAGAGAGAGAACACAATAATGTTGTTGGTTGGCCTTGTTGACTGTTGGCTGTTGGTTGTTTGCTTCCGGGGAACAGGGTATTATACCCCCACGCTACCCACGTCCAACCAACACGAGTCAGGGGCTAACATGGTACACAGTTTTATGGTTGAATCAGTGACTTGATGATTACTTTGGACCTTTGCCGCTGGTGAGTCTAGTATGTTGGTACCAGCCAAGTTTCTAACGTGCTCATATCGTGACTGATTTCGACACCTATATCGCTGTCCCCTGGCAATATACGAATATTCGTTTACCTCTCCAGTCCGAGTGTCACCCTACACATCATAAACCCTTCCATTATCCCAGGCATCTTGCCGATCCACCCCTTTCGACAAACTTAAACCATATAGTTAGTCTGCACAGTCCTGTAGACCAGAGAATATCATGCGGAACCCTTTTTATTTCTCAAAATGGTGAAATCTTTGGAAGGCCTCACGGGCGAAGAAATCGCTGACATCGCCTACGCCCAAAATTCTATCCCACCTTCTGGCTTGGGTGCAATATGCGAGGTTTTGATTTATATTTTTGCTGTCATTTGCACCGTCGTGGTCGCACTCAGAGTCTACATTAGGATGTTCAAGATCCAGAACGATGTTAAATGGCGACTGAATGATTATTTGGCAGTGTTTGGATTTGTAAGTTTCCCCCCTTCACTTACTACCCCCCTGCTCTATAGCACCGGCCGGAATAAAGCTGATAACAGTCATTCATAGCTTCCATACATTCCAGCAGCAATACTCGGAGCTTTGTCCGTCCACTATGGTGTCGGCGCAACAGACGAGTACCTTGACAAATTCGAAATGCGCAACTACATCACTGTTCGGGGAATGGAATACTTGATCCTGTTCGAACTCATTTACTACGCGTCCTCAACGATAACGAAATTCGCTATTGCTGTTACGATCCTATATATTTGTGTTGAGAGACGGTATAAATACATCATGTACGCGATCATGTGTATCATGGCTGTCACTGCTTTTATCTGTGTGGTATGGTTCTTTGTCAACTGCGTTCCTTTCCAAGGGTACTGGAATCCCGGCGCAGGTGAATGCAAGTCTTCGGATGGCTTCTTGAATCTGAGTTATGTTGGTACATCTGCGCAGGTGGCTAGCGACTGGGCTTGTGCAACGACGCCTTTCTTTATTGTCTATTCGCTGCAGATGACGAGACGGAGTAAAATTGCAGTCGTCGGAATTCTCGGTCTTGGTGTATTGGCTAGTATTGCTGCTCTTATGCGCATCATCTCGTACCAGTACATCGATATACGAAAGTACCCCAACGACCACATGGGCAAGCTATACACGACCTCTAGGAAGACCGTTGCTAATTTGTTTGTTTAGTTTCCCAAGGACGACTCCTTCTATGGTCGATCCTGGAATCTAGTCTCGCAATCATTGCCTGCTCATTACCGGCGCTCAAGGTCTTTGGTGGCTGTCTAGTTAAATCGATGAATCGATCCAAAGGATCACCCAGACCAGTATGTTCTCCGATCAATAACTCCGAAGAATGATACTAAGCTTTAACAGAGGTTGGGATATAATGACCCGATACCAATGAACTCACTTGGACCAAATGGCCATACACGGACGACGGTGTCCGTGAGGGGGGATTGGGATAGGCTTCACGATGATGACTCGAGTGCAAAACATATCATGGTGGACAGTCAAATTCACGTAGATAGCAGTCATCGACAAGGGTCATCTAGAGCACCGAGTATTGCCTAGTGGCAGATAGAATTCGTAATTCAAACTTACCCAAGACATTACGAACTAACCCTGTACCATATTTGCACGAGGACATCTTATTGTCCGATAGAAAAGGTTATGTGCTATAGCTCACGACGATAGATGATTGCTGCTGCACATCCTCGTACTAAACATATATACATTGAACATGTCTCCACACACCGCTTCACACTTTAGGGTTTGACCATAGCTGTGAAGCCCTCTACTCAATTGTACTACTGCGGGGGATCAAAATTTAACAAGTTCCAACCTTCTTGGGCTCGCAAGCACCGTTCTTCTTGTCGCAGCCGTTGTAGCCCTGGCATTGAACCTTGGGAAAGCAGTTGTTGGAGTAAGTAGCCTATGGGCTGTTAGCTATACTCTTCACATCTCGCGTCATCGCAAATGTACATACCTTGTCACCGTAGTTGAGGTTGATACCCATAAGTTCACCACCATTGACGGCAGTCGTTCCCTCCATGTGCACGGAGCGTCGGCAGTTGCCACTGCAGTTACCGCAAGACCGGTATACCTTGCCGTAGTTATTGGCGTAGAAGTTGATGATGTTGACGTGGCCACATCCGTTGTGCTGAATGATCTTGTCTGCCGCCTTGTACGCACCACCGCCGATGATGTTGGCAGTGCCGCTACCCTTGATGGAGATGGCATCCTCACAGACATCCTCGAACCAGACGAATTCAAGAGTGCATGAACCCTTGCAGTACACGCCTTCTTTCTGGTTTGCACCAATGATGACGTTGCGTAGCTTGGCACCATCTTCGAGAACGAAAACGGTGTCCTTCTCACCTGGACATAATATCAGTATGTACTAGACGAGACATATTCATAAAGGGGATACTTACCGCCTTCAGACTGGCCGGTACATTTCACACCACGGTCATACTTTACCCAGCCAGCATCAAAGGTTTTACCTTTGCCGATGTACTGAGGAGCACTGAGGGTCTTGGTACCAGTGTGTTTGGGGAGGCCACCGCTGTAACCCAGACAGGCGAGTGTCGAGGGCACGGCAGCGAGGATAGTGGCGATAGTGGAGAAGTGCATGATGAAGATTGAGACGAACAATTCGAGATCTGAAGTGAGTGTGAAACTTTAAAGTGGATTTTTACAGGAAATAATACGGCCTTTTATGATCTTCATCAACCACCCTTCGATAGCTTCTACGAGGCTTGGCATAGTGTTTAGAAGTAGATCCCTGTTCCGCCAAGGCTATACTCTCCAATCGCTAATGAACGAGTGGCGCATATCTGGGTCTGCGATTCAGATGGTAACCGATATGAGAAATCCCTCCAGTAATATGTCGGTTGTATGTAACATCTGCTACTGAGTGTGTCAGTTAGAATCAACAATTGGTGGAAACAAATGTGGGTTAGTGGTTGAAGCTTGTCTTTATGCTTGATTACACTCCGATGCTCCGACTACTAGATCGGGCAGGTGATTTGTGACTGAGAATGGTATTCGATGGAGATAGGTGCGCTTAAGTGTCGACTTGATTTACAGGGTCCCATCTGACCTTTTATCATGCATTCACTTTACCCTGGATTCGGAACTCGGACTCATTTTAGCGACTTGCGATAAATAAACAAAGCTATCTTCGCATCAGGATCGGATGACTGTGCAAGAATAAGATAGTCGAGATCCCACCATGTTTGTGTAACATAACCTACCAGTTTCTTTTCTGATGATTCAAAAATACACATTGTTCAGTATCGGATAAGCACAATGATTTTTGGTGATTTGCCGTGGTTATCAAGTGACATCTCGTGATATTGCATGAACCAATTTTCGAGCCAGGCCTTGGCAACCTTGGCGACAGGGTCTGAAAGTTATCAGTCGTAAATGGCAAGTCATAATAATCAGAACTCATCAAGCGGTGTAATCATCTCGCAATCAAATGGTTCAGAGTTTTATTTGATGTCAAGGCGAATAGTGTTTGTTCGCAATCACTTATCTATATACACAGAGTTCCTATGTTATCAATCCCCCCTACCAGGCTACTTCTCTTCAAATTCCCATAGTCCCCTGGACCGCAGGTCGTGTACTAATCCGCTGCCACCAAGCACACACGGCTGGTCTGTCGGCGATAACATTGCCAAACCCACATACAAACAGTCTCTGAACCAAAGGCACGTAGTAAATATCCACTAGCGTAAACTTATCCCCGACCATATAGTCTCTATTCGATAGAAGCTTCTCTGCCACATTAAAAAATGCTTCGACAGCCTTCAGAGCATCCGTAACAACTTGTTCGTTCGGAGGTAGACCGATAAACTTCTTGGCAAATCTTTCAAAAGCAATGCGACCTGCAGGCTCCGCAAAGTATTGCATCTCTACTGATTGGGCTTGTTCAAAGAGTGCTGTGCCTTCAATATCGGACTTTGAAGGGAGGAGAGGGAAGTTGTATTTCTTTGACAAGTATTTGCATATCGCGCGGCTTTCGTAGAGGGTGAAGCCATTGGAGAATTCAATTGCTGGGACTTTTCCCCATGGGTGACGCTTAAAATGATCAGGTGACTAGACGGAGTCATGTTAGACATGAAAACGATAAAGACATCTTAAGACTGTGTTGAATCACAAGCTACTGACTGACCTTTTGTTGTCCTTTTGCGAGGTCAAGGAGGACAAATTCGTAATCTTTAAAGCCACCTTCGGCAAGTGTCAGGCGGACTCTATCAGTATTTGTCGAGCCACGAGCGCCGTAGAGTGTAAAAGCAGCCATTCTGGAGGTGTTGAATAGTCTTGTAGATGATTTGAGATGATACATGGGAAACGAGGATGATGAAAGCAATGAACAGAGAGCAATTGACAATGCTTTATAGAGAAACATTATAGTCAAAGCTAACAAGGGGTATTTCGGGTCTGTCGCTTACTTATCTATTTAGTTCAATTTACTCGGGATTTCTAATGATTTATTTGAAATACAAAACATAATATTCTCCATCATCGTGAATCCATCTCAAGGGTAACTCACGGACCACAAGTAATAATTGGCTTGTTCGCTCTTTCAACCGCATCGAGTTAGTGTCTCTTTGAATCCAGGATCCACGAGTCAGCACTAAAATAGCGCCGTGAATCCTTTTGTGGATAACCCAAAGTCTAACTTCTCATTCGTCTGTTCGCTCATCTTTCTTACATCTATCTTTTCAATCATGAAGAAAGCCAAGTTAAACAAGAGAAACGACGCTGGTGGCAGGAAAGTCAAGACGGGATGCGCAACGTGCCGGTGAGTTGGCAAGGTCTTGGGTAGTCCAAAAGTCCGAAAGTCTTTTATACTAACTTGATTAGCATTCGAAAGATCAAATGCGATGAAGCTAAACCGTATTGTCAGAAATGCGTCAAGACAGGTCGTACTTGTGACGGCTATGAATCTGTCTTCAGACCCTTTTCAAGTCCATCCAACAGTAGCAACAGTCGTGTATCAGACGTGAAGAGTCCATCAGTAAAGTCTAAAGGCGATTCTTCTCTAGATCCTACCACACTCAATCGCTACCTCTCAACCAAGACTATATTTGGCGTTGACATCAATTGCAATCAAGAAGCTGAGGAGGTACTTCAACAAAGCATGAATGATGCTTCAATTCAACATGCTCTACTGTCTCTTCAAGCTCTTCGTAATGATCTTGAGCCAATGGCAGATGGCCCAACTTCACCAGAGCAACAGAAACTTAGCTATAATTATGGTCTTCAGCAGTATAGCAAAGCTTTGACAGGCCTAGCTTTGAACTTGTCAACACCAAACCCAGAGACCCTCAAGTCTGCACTATTATGTTGTCAAGTCCTGATCAGCGTCGAACAAGTCAGAGGTAATTTCTCTGCCATGGGTGTTCACATTATCCGAGGATTGAACATTATGCGAGAATATCGCGCGAGGCCATATCTATCAGATGGAAATGTGCTGCGGGCCGCAAACCATAAAGATCTACCATCGATAGACATCTTCATCATCAAGTTCTTTGCCGCGCCATGCAAATTTACAGAACAGCCGGCTGTGGATATCGCCAACATGTTGACGCCACCAGCTGACGTTTCCACTGATCGCAAGATTGCCCCAAACATGCGGCCTGGGATCAGAGGAATCGCAGATTTGGTTATCGACTTTCTGGGTCACATTTCTCTCATTGGATCACAGCCAAGAGCTACGGAGTTGCTCAGCGAGAAAAGTAGGCTTCTTGACTTATTGGACTCGTGGCTGTGGGACTTTGAAGCTACTCAGGAACCTGGAGAACCTGCGACTATTCATAACTGTTTCTTGAGATTGCTTTCTATGGTTATCAGAGTCGTGCTCCTAGGAACGCTAGATTATGTGTCAGACACTGACGGAAGACTAAAGGCGGAGAATGAGAGGATTCAGGCTTTGACCGATGAGATTAATGAACGGCTGAAGGATTATGATATGCGTCAAGGAATAGAAGGTGGACTCAGGCAATAGTCTGAAGCGTGAAGGTAACTTGCAGATAGTCAGCCTCTAGGTCCTGGGCAGCTAGGTAATGCGAGCTATAAATTGATATTAGTTCCAATGAGTCATATTCTTGTCAGAATCCCATAATAATGAAACATTTATAATCAGACTCTTGTTAATGCCGTGTTTTGTGTGTAGACCGGCGCCGCTTGTATCTTAAAGCGAGGGTAAATTGACCGAACACACCAATCAGCATTTGAGTCTATGTCTAACTAATGACAAGGATTTCAGCAATGCCGCGATCCACACACAAATTGTGGCTCTCCTTGAGAATGGCAAGTTGACCGAACGGGCCAATAATATACTAACTAGCCTTGTCTCTGAACTCGAGTCAACGCAAAGAGCAAGAAATATATAAAGAAGTCATTTATCTACCGTTTTTTCATCTCAAAGAATTACATCTCTCATCCCGATTTTTTGAAATTACTATAACACTACACCTAAGTATTATCATTTCATAAAATCTGCCGTCATGCATTTCCTCCTCCTAGGCGCAACAGGTCGCACTGGCAAGCTTGTTGTATCCGAACTCCTTGCTCAGAACCACACTGCAACAGCGCTAGTCCGAAACTCAGCTAGCCTCGCTCTCCAACCTGGCATCACTTTCGTCACTGGCTCTCCACTGTCCAAAGACGACATACGCAAGGCCATTCAAGTTATACCTGGTGTTCTCCCTTCGGCAGCAATTTTCACCCTCAACACAGTCCGTAAATCGGATAGTCCCTTTGCAGCCCAAGTCGGTCCTCCTCGTTTCCTAGCAGATTCGTGCGCCAATGCGTATGAAGTTCTGGAAGAAGCTGGTATCCACCGAATTATCGTCATGTCGACGGCTGGCGTTGGGGATACATGGAAAAATCTACCATTGATTAGCCGCGCCTTTATGGGGTTGACGAATATCAAATACGCGCTGGAGGATCACAATCTGCTGGATCAAGAAATTCGATCAACAAAAATGGAATGGACTTTGGTCAGACCTGTCAGACTAGATCATGACAGTAATAGCACGCTGGAAATTGAGACGCTTGGAAGTTCAGGTGTGGGGATGACAATGAAGGATAGTGTTACTCCTGCTAGTGTTGCAAAGTTTCTGGTCAAAGTTGCAGTTGATGGATTGTATATTAAAGAAGCAGTGGTAATGAGGAACTGATCTCTACTGAAGATAAAGAACATGAGGTTTCGCGGAATGTATATATCTTAATGTTAAATTTTACTAAATATCCCTGATAAAAGCAAAACAAAAGCTTCAGTGAAGCCGATCTGTAGATCTAACCGATGTATCTAAATGCCCGACGTCCTCTTTTGGACTAGCTAGGTCCCCACCTGGCTTATCATCGGATATTAGAGTGACTAAATGCGCTTAGCGCCGAATCTCCTCACATGAACCAGCACATCGCATCCTTCCAGAGCTGACAGTAACCTCTTGTGTATCATTAGTGTAACAGGACGAATGGATCCACTATCAATTACAACGGCCTGTATAGGGCTCATAGGTACCGTTGCAAAGACGACGCTTGCCGTTACCAACTTTACGCGCGAGTGCCGTGAGGCCCGATCTGACCTCACATCTATCAACGGCGAGTTATCCCAGCTGCAACTCCTTCTAGAGTTACTTAGAGATGATACAGCTGTGAGTGATGACCACATCTTACCAGAGTCTCTTCAGGGGCAAATTCTATCCATCATCGATAATTGCTCCGCTGTTGTCTCCAAGATTAACGATGTTCTTGATAAACACTCTGGCAAAGCTGGGGTCCTAAAGTGGGTTGCATTTGGCAAGAATGAAGTTGTCGGGCTCCGCATGTCGCTTGAAGCACATCGTGGGTCCTTGAACTTGGCCTTGGAGTTGGTGTCTATTTCTTTATCCAAGGCAATTAAAGGCGATACCACAGCCATCAGAACCGACGTCCACGACATAAAACAAGATACCAGTCAGATTCCCCAAATAATGCACGAGTTAACTAGACTGCGAGCTATTGTTGCTGGCGATGAGTTTCCGGCGGCAATCATCGGACAAAACTATATTCTCCAGCAATATCTTGACGATCTCACTTCATATGCTGAGACAGTTTGTAACGATGTTGAGTGGGAGACGGTCAGCAGTGCCCATACACTTTCTCGCTCCTCGAGTCGGTCAGGCCCACGGGATGAATCTTCGAATCCAGGCATTCATCTCGAGAAAAGTACCGATGCCAGCTCCCAGGTTGCCTCTCAGCCAAATACTCGCGTCCACGGCGAGAGTGAAAATACGTGTTTACAGCCCGTTGGGGATGCCAGTACCGATGATAAATCCCAGAATACGTCTCAGGTGAGAATCGATTGCAACGACCATCGTTTCTACGACAATGATATCTAACGTTCTCTTATGCAAGATGAGGAAGAATATCGTACTCGTTGGAGACGCTGCGTGTGGGAAGACGGCTCTTTGTCAGTAAGTATTATATGAGAGCTTGGATCAATATTATTGCCTTTGGACATTACACTAAGTCTCAACTATTTCAATAGCCGTCTTTATAACGATTCATTCTATTGTGTAAGTTGTGTTATGGCCCTGGAAAAAACTCGTCTCAAGATCTTAGGTCGAGGTCCCCACAGTCTATGAACAATATTCTGCCCATATAGATGGCATTGATCTTGAACTTTGTGACACTGCAGGCGTGGAAGATTACGATAGCCTGAGACCACTCTCGTACGCGGATGCAGATGTGGCCTTGATCTGCTTCGCAATTGACTCCCCCGATTCACTCGCAAACGTGAAAGAAAAAGTAAGCTGTGCTGAACTGACACCTGAAGTAAGCCGCTTACAAACAGGTAGTGGATTTCTGAGGTTTCGCGTTTTGCATCTGATGCGCCGTATATACTTGTCGGTCTCAAGAAGGACCTTCGTGATGACTCAGAAACTATTCAGGAACTCAAGAAGAGCAATCAGAAGCCCATTATGTTGAATTTTATCGTATTAAAAGCTATAATATTAATTATAAGCTTTTTCCTTTTTTCCCTAGAATCTCCTTCTTTTAATTTTATAGGATTTTTAATATAATAAATTTTAATTTAATAAACTTTTTATAAAATAATATTATTTTTATTAAATATTTTATAAATTATTAATAATTTATTTTTTTTATTAAAAATTATTTTAAAAATTAAAAAGTAATTTTATTTAAAATATTTTACTTTTTAATATATTAATAATATATTTTTTTTAAATATTATAAAAAGCCTTTAAAGTTTTTTTTTTTTTATATAATAAAAATTTAAATTTTAATTTATTAATTTAATAATTAATTATATAATTAAAAATATTATAATTAAAAATAATAAAAATAATAATTTAATTATTATTTATATTTATAATATTTTAATTTTAAGTATTAATAAAAAGATTATTTTTAAAATAAAAAAAAATATTAAATAATTTTAATTAATTTTTTTTTATAAAAATAAAATTAATTATAAAAATTAAGCTTTTATAAATAATTTTTTAATTTAATAAATAATTAAAATTAATAAAGACTTTAAAATTTATTATTTTATATAATAATTATATAATTTTATTAATATTAATATTAATATTAATAAAGAATTATTTAATAATTAATCTTTAAAAAGAATAAAAGCTTTTATAATAATTATTATAATTTTAACTTTATAAATTATAATATATACCTTTAGATTAAATCTATCTTAATATCTAGGTTTAAAAACTATATTTTTTTATAAATTAATTTTATATATAACGTACATGATAAGCGGGTGCAACAGACAAGCGAGTGCAACACAACATCACAACATCTCAGATAGAAATAGCAATAAAAACACAACAGACTATTAATTAAGTAAAATTAATCGCTATATTCTTCCATAGACATAGCGACAAGTATCTGACAGGTCCTTGCATTATGTCCTGTCTTGCCGCACGCTCCACAGCGCCTTTCCTTCATTCGCGGAGGCCCTCCTTGACCACCACTTCTCGATGGTCCAGCCACCGCCTGCGCATCAACATCCGTTTGATCAATTACTTGCCTTCCTTCCTCTACTGTCATCACCCCTCCTTTCTGTAGCCGGGTTCTTTTTGCCCTCCGCCGCCGGCTTAGTATCTTATTTGCCTGTTCAAGATCTTGGACCCTGGCCTCTAATAAGGCAACCTTATGCATAACTATCTTTGTTCCCTTGGAAGAAGACCTCAATGCTTCTAGAATTGACTCTGGAGAGCTACTTTTATGCCTTTTGATTCTCTTTTCAAGATATTCAAGCTGAGAGTCGGCTTCAAGGATAGTCTTTGGGGTCTTTGAGACCCAAGGGGTCGAGGGGCTAACTACCTCCTCCACAGGCGTTGGAGTCCGCAGCTGCACATCGAGCTTCGAGATTACACTTTCTGGGTCGAGAGGAGCAAGTCCGGCTCCTCTAAAGGCTGCTTTAATATTTTTCTCTGTCATTGTGGCCTGGTAGGCGGTGTAAAAAGCCGGCAAGAACTCGGTTTTGGAAATGTGGGTTACGGAGCATCTGATCAAATGCTCGATTTCTCGCCCGTAAGCCTTCTTAAGCAGGCCAAAGCACCCGACATCAAGAGGCTGCAGCAGATGAGACGAATGAGGCGGTATACAAAGCGTGATGATTTTATTTGCCTTGCAATATCTCTCAAAGTCGACCGAGTGGTGACTTTGGTGTCCGTCGAGGATCAGGAGACGATAGCGATTCTTTGATTGCTTGGTAGTACACCGGTCGAAGTGCTTTAGCCACTCGAGGCCTATCTCGTTATCTGTCCAGCCATTAGGACTCGTCGCAATAGCCCAATCGCCCGGGAGGTTGCTTTCTCGGTACCAGTGGGCGAGGTGATATTGGCCCGCACCTATGATGAACGGCGGGATCGCTTGGCCCTCGGCATTGATCGCCTGAATGACTGTAATCCATTCCCGGTTTCCAGGCTGCACTGATTTTGGTCTTCCACGCCTTTCAGCACCTGTGACGACCATTCCGCTCGCAATAACGCCCATCATAAAGCCAGTCTCGTCAAAGTTGTAGATTTCATCAGGTCGGATGCCATACTTCGCAATTACATTTGCTATGAGCCTAAACCAGTTGCGAATAATGGTCGGATCTTCACATTTGGCTCTCTGGTAGTCATATTTACGGGGGAAATGCGTCTTGAGGTCTTTGTGTCGCTTGACGAAGTTAGAGGCCCAGCGCTTGCCGACAGGCGGCGTCTCGCGGTCGGCGAGCAATCGGTTAGCCATCTCCTCAACACAACGCAGTCGCGGGGGAAACCCTCGCGAATCCAGATCGAGAATGAACTGAACTATGATCTGTTCTTCTAGATCAGATAGTTTGCGTGATTTTGGGATAGAATCACGCGTAGAAAGGATACCCTTCTGTCGGCGATATAAAGTCCAATAACGGACCTGGTAGATGCCTGCGGCGCGTCGGAGACTTAATTTTGGGTCATTTTGAAGGGCACGAAGTGCAAGAAGAATCCTAGCCTCAATATTTGGGTCTGGCATATTTGGTGGTTGAAAATTAATTGATTAAGTTGAGAAGATGTAAATTGCGGGATTTTTTGTTGCACTCGCTTGTCTGTTGCACCCGCTTATCATGTACGTTAATTTAAGATTATTAATATAAATCTTATATATTTTAAATAGACTAATTAAATTCTTTATTATATAGGTAATATTTAAGTTTTATTAAATAATTATAAAAAGGTTTTTTTATATTTTATAAAATTGTCACGGGCTGAGTCCGGCGGTACGGGTGGACAGGGAACGCTTCGGGCGTAATAGGTTCTATTGCTACGGATAGGCACTGCAGGCAGGTCAGGCTCTATTAACAAGACGTAGCTCAAGGAGCTACGTTCAGGATCTGACTGGCGGTCTAACTAAGGTTACGGCGATAACGCTATCGCCACGTGATCTGATCCACTTGTGGCTCTAGGGTAGGTTGGTCTGACTTCGAGCTGTGACAGTGCCCCCCTCTTTAGCATCGAGCTCTGCCGAGACGGGCTACTGTGGTCCGGGCTTGTCAGGGTATCTCCTGTGGAAGTTCGCCACGATCTCTGCAGCATTCTCCACGTAAGCAGCAGGGACTTCTGTTGGGTCTGCATATCCGGCCCATTTCACAGTATACTTCAGCCTGGGGCGGCCTCCTCGGCCTCGTCTGTCCCATCGGGAATCCACAATGTCTTCAACCTCCCACTCTTCCACTCCTTCGGCTTCTACTGGCGGTGGCGGGTCTACGTTCTGACCGGGCAGCGGATTGGTGGCAGCTGGCTTTAGCAGGCTCGTGTGAAACACGGGGTGTATCTTCATGCTGGCGGGCAGTTCCAGTCGATAGGCGTACGGGGAGATGACCTTGCCGATCTTCAACGGGCCGATGTTCTTCCAGTCTAGTTTCTTCTGTGGCCTAAGGGTCTTGATATTCCTGGCGTCTAGCCACACTGGAGTCCCCCTACTTGGTATCGTCGGGCAGGTCGTCTGTGTCGGTTCGCTTGGGCTTCGTAACGGGCTTGTGCGGCAATGCTTTCTGATCTCAGGTGCTCTAGGATGTCGTTCATCGTCTTTGCGAACTGTTCTGCGTCTCTAGTGGCTGGGGTTCCTCTGACTGTAATCGTGGGTTCAAAGCCCATTCGCGGGTGGAATCCATAGTTTGCAAAGAACGGAGATACGCCGGTGGTTTCGGATTTCAGGGAGTTCGCTGCGAACTCGGCCAGGGGGAGCCATCGGTTCCAGTCGTCCTGTAGGTATGACACGTAGGCTCGCAGGTACTGTTCCAACACAGCGTTCAGGCGTTCAGTCTGTCCGTCGGTCTCAGGGTGGTAAGCGGTGGATAGTAGCGAGCTGATCGACAGTTGTTTGGTGAGCTTCTGCCAGAACTCCGCTACGAACTGGGGTCCCCGGTCCGATACTATAGTCTGTGGGAGCCCATGTAGCTTCCACACTTCCTTCAGGTAGTAATGGGCTGCGTCTTCGGCATCGCAGGTTCCTTTGCATGCGATGATATGTCTCATCTTGGTCAGGCGGCAGGCTATAATCAGGATGGCGTCATTTCCTTCGCTGGGCGGCAGATGTGTGATAAAATCCATTGACACATGTTGCCAGGCTCGTTCGGGGATAGGCAAGGGTTTCAGCACACCTTGCTTCGCTTCTCGGGCTGGGTTGGCTCTTCGACACGTATGGCAGTTCTTAACCCATTGTTCGATGTAGGCCAACATTCCGGGCCAGTAGTAATCCCGGGAAAGCAGGTCATAAGTGCGGGCACGACCTGGGTGTCCTGCTATAGGGTGTTCGTGGCAGGCTTTCAGCAGGGCGGTCTTGAGGGCGTCGTGGCTCGGGATATAGATGCGGTCCCGGTACAACAGTCGTTCCTGGACGATCTTGCACTCTGCAAGCGTAATCTTCGGGTGTCGCGGTGCGTCGGTCCTGAGGGCTTGTAGTATCGACTGCAGGTCTTCATCGGTCTGGTATCCTTCGTTCAGCAAGCGGTCGATCTCTTCTGGTAGCTCTATTGAGAGTGACGGCTCCTCGGGTGTTGGTGCGGGTTGGTTCTGTTGTAGTGGGTGGCGGATGCGGGCTCTCTGGACTCGTAGCGGCGGAAGTTGCCAGTTCTCTTTCTTTAGGACCACCTGGCTTTGGTGCGCTAAGCGCTCATCCCCCTCTTTAGGGAGGTCTTCTGACCTCCTGGTCAGGGCATCGGGTTTAACTCCCTGTTTCCCAGGTCGATATGTGATCTGGAAATTAAATCGGGACAGGAACTCAGACCAGCGGGCTTGTCGTCGGTTAAGTAACTTCGTCGTCGTAAAGTACTCCAGGTTCTTGTGATCCGTGATCACTTTTATCGGTGAGGGTGCCCCCTCCAGTTCGGGTCTCCATTCTTCGAAGCAGCGAATAATGGCCATGAGTTCCTTATCGTAGATCTCGTAGTTGCATTCCGTGGACGTATGCTTCTTGGAGAAGAAGGCTACCGGGTGCAGCCTTCCGTCATCGTCGTATTGCGACAGCACACCGGCGGATACATAGTCAGAGGCGTCTGTCTCCAGGATTACGTCCTTCGTCCAATCGAAGGGGCGTAAGATCGGTGCTGATGTGAAGGCTCCCTTCAAGTCTCGGAAAGCCTTTTCGCAGGTTTCGTCCCAGACGAACGGTACGTCTTTCTTTGTCAGGTGGTTCAACGGGGCTGTAAGCTTAGAGAAGTCACGGATGAACCTCCTGTAGAAGTTCGCAAATCCTGTGAAAGCTTGTACATCTGTCAGGCAGGTCGGGGTTTGCCAGTTCTTAACAGTTTCGATCTTTGCAGGGTCCATTCGGATGCCGTCTCGTCCCACGATAAGGCCTAGGAACTTGGTTTCCGTAACCATGAATTCGCATTTGGCTGGGTTTGCGAATAACCCGGCAGCTCTCAGTTTTTCAAGCACCATCTTTAATTGCTCGACATGTTCTTCTCGGGTCCGGCTATAGATCAGGATATCGTCCAGGTACGCAGTGCAGAATATATCCAGGTATTCCCTCAGCGCATCATTAATGTACCGCTGGAAGGTCGCGGGGGCTCCTGTTAGGCCGAAGGGCATAACCAGTGACTCATATAATCCGAATCGGGTGCGGAATGCTGTCAGGTACTCCTGGCCTTCCTTGATACGCAGATTATTGAAGGCCGATACGATGTCAATACGGGAGAAGTATTTCATACCAGACAGGTTATTCAGGGATTCTTTGATCAGGGGGGAGCGGGTAGCGGTCCTTAACCGTAATATTATTCAGGGCTCGGTAGTCCACGCAGAAGCGTAGACCACCGCCGGGTTTCTTGACGAATAGTACCGGGGAGGCTACAGGCGACGAGCTTGGGCGGATGAATCCTTTACGCAGATTCTCGTCTAGCCACTCTCGTAGGGCTGTCAGTTCGTTCCGGGACATTCCATACAAGGGTCCAAACGGCAGTTTTCCTCCTGGGGTTAGCTCGATGTGGTGGTCTCCAGATCGGTGCGGTGGTAGCTTCTCTGCCTCCTTAGGCGAGAAAACGTCCTGGAACTCTCGAAGTTCTTCCGGCAGCACGAATGCCTCTGGCTCAGGCTTAAGCAGGTAGTCCAGTTGCTTCAGGGTGACGGTGAAGAGGCGGTAACGGTCCTTCTGGCTGTATATTCGGGCGGTTCGCAGGGAAACCGGGAGGATATCCTTTCCCTCCAAGGCTGGTGGGATACTCCCTTTCATCTGGCGCATGAACTTCTTCGGGACGGTCTGTAAAGCCTTAATCCTTGTAGGCTTGGTTGGGGTGTTGCAGAATTTCTGGCAGTACGGGCTGTTAAATGTGAACGTGTGGGCCGCGAAGCCCACCTGCGGGTCGTGTTGCTTTAGCCAAGGCATTCCCAGGACAATAGGGTAGCTGGCTAGCTGGGTCACGTAGAAGATCATGCTCTTCTGCTCGTGATCGGCAATGCGGAGTCCGGCGCGGACGTAGTAGGCGACCTTCCCGCTCTCGGCAGGTCGCCCGTCGAACACTTCAATCTCGAAGGTTCTCTTCAGGGGTCTAAACTTCAGGTTCTGGGACTTAGCCCAGCTCTCGTCGATAAACCCTTTTCCTTCCGCTCCGCTATCGGTCATAGCGTAAGACGGAATTGGTTCTCTTCCGGCCACATTGAGGCTGGCAGGCAGTATCATCAGGTTCGAACGTTGGTTGTTCTCGTTCTCAATCGGGATTCCATGAACGGAGGCGGCGGACAGTTTAATCTTCGGTACAGTAGGTGCGGGGAGGGGAGCCTGGCGCCGACTTAAGACAGGCTCACCCCGTTTTCCTGGCGTCCTCGGGAGTGTCTAGATCGGCGGGAACTGGCGCGGCTGGATGTAGGCGAGTGTGGAGACGGGGGCTGGCTGGTGCGGTTGGGGCTATAAGCGAAGGTGGCTTGACGGAGCCTGGTTGGACGTGTGTCAGGTTCGGGACAGTCGCGGAGGTAGTGGTTGGCTGAACCGCAACGGAAGCACTGGTTGTTCTCCCGTCGTTGGTTAGGGCGGTTATAGCGGCGCTGATTGCTGAGGTCCATAGGTTCTCCGGCTGGTTGGCGGTTTTCGGGGGGGCTTCTCCCTCTACGAGGCGATGGGGACTTCTTTCGGAGTGTCTGGGGGTACTCCTTCAGCGGCATATTCGTCTTTCGTGACGCAGGCTGTGGCTCCGCTGCGAAGCGGCGTCGTCGGTTTTCCAATTCTTGTAGGAAGGTGGCTAGGTCGTGATATTTATAGCTAGGCGGTGGGTTGTGTATAAGCATTCCGCGTAGTTCTCGGGAGACAGCTTGTTCCAACAGGGTAGGGAGGGCCTCTTCTGACATTTCTCCTTCCAGCGCGAGGCGTTGGAACTCGGCGAAGAAGGTGCTGAAATCCTTGTGAGTCTGGCGAAGGCGGAATAATTCGGCGCGGGCATTATTGATCCGGTTCGGGTCTCCAAAAGCGCGTTCTAGTAGATCGATAATATCCTGGTAGTCGGGGAGTTGGCATTCACCAGCTTTAATGTGCGGTAGGACTTGTGCATAGGCGCGTCCCTTAAGACGGCCAGTTACATAGGACATTCGGGCGAGGCGTGTCGGGAATCGGTCGTGGTTAGCTTTTAGTTTTGAGTGTATCTGGGAGACGAAACGGCGTAGGTCGCTCCGTTCGCCCTCAAACTTGTCAGGGTCGGGTAATCGTTCGGTAAGACTGGTTGATTCGGTAGATCGGGAAGAAGGCGGAGGAGTCGTTCCCATAGGAGTCGCTACACGAAGCTCAGCGGGAGCGCTAGTCTCGGGGGTTCACGGATAGTAGGTACGGTAGGTCGGGTGGCGTCGAGGGCACGCCGTTCGGCCAGGCGGGCTTCAAAGAGGGCGTCATCTTTCTCTTTCAAGGTTCTCTTGGTCTGTTGCTCAACATATTCGAGTTGGATTTGTACAGCGTCGCGCTCTTTAGCGATCCGCTGGAGGGTATGCTCTCGATCCTGGATTTTCTCTTGGTCGGCTTGGAGCTGGTCCTCGAGGTGAGAGATACGGTTCTGGGCTTCCTCGGCGTAGGTGTAGACACTTTTGAAGTACTCGAACCAGTCGTCGAGATGCTCGGGGGCGTGGGCTCGGAAGGAGTCTGCGCCATCTGGCAGGAACGGAGGAAGCGGTCTAGCGGTCATTGCGTTCGGCGTCCAAACGGTAGGAGCTACGTAGTGTCACGGGCTGAGTCCGGCGGTACGGGTGGACAGGGAACGCTTCGGGCGTAATAGGTTCTATTGCTACGGATAGGCACTGCAGGCAGGTCAGGCTCTATTAACAAGACGTAGCTCAAGGAGCTACGTTCAGGATCTGACTGGCGGTCTAACTAAGGTTACGGCGATAACGCTATCGCCACGTGATCTGATCCACTTGTGGCTCTAGGGTAGGTTGGTCTGACTTCGAGCTGTGACAAAAATTTAATATATAATTTTCCTAGTTTATTAAAATATTCTTATATTATTATACTTATTTTTAATTATTATAATAATAATAATAATTTAATATTTATTTATAAACTTTATTAATTTTAAATTTTTATTTTTAGCTTTTCTTTTATATTAATAAAAGCTAAATTAAATTCTCTTAAAGTTAAATTTATATTCTTTAAATAGTTATTACTTAATAAAGTATTTAAAATACCTAGATATTATAAAAAAGATTTAAAGCTAAATATTATTATAGCTAGTAATATTTTTAAATTCTTAATATATTAATAATTAAAGTTTATTAAAATAAATATTAATACTTAATACTATTAATTTAATAAAAAGCTTTTTTATTTTATTATTTATTTTTATAATTAATTTTTTATTAAATATATATTTTATTTTAATAAGCCTATATTCTATAGGTATAATACTAAATTAAACTTAAATTATATTTTATACTTTATTATAATAGCTTAAAATACTATATTAAAGAAGTAATTATTATTATTATAGTAAATTACCTAGGGCTATTTAAATATTATACTTTAATTTAATTCCTAAGTATTTAAAACTTTTATTCTATTTATAGAATAGTAATATACTTTATTAATAAATTTTATTATATAATCTATAATTAGTAAGATATATTTATATCTATTTACTAAAGGTAAATTAATAAGCCTAAAGTAATCTATTTTAATAAATTCCTATAGTATAAAGTATAAAATATTCTTAGGTTATATTTAAGGGATTTAAAGTATTATCTATTAGTATATTATATATAAATAATAATAATTCTTAGTATTATTTAATCTTAAAGGTTATTAATATTTTCTTCTTAATTTCTTAATTATTATACTTACTATAAAGTATTTATATATATTATATACTTACTATAAAATAAGTAATACCTTACTTTCTATTATATATATTATTAATAATTTATTATTTTCTATATAATATAGAATCTAATTAATAATTCTATATTATAAGATATATTACTTTATTAGCTTTTATTAATTCTTTTTTATTATACTTATATTACTAAGTAATATAAAAATAATCTCTATATATTAAGATTTATTTTTTAATAGTTTATAGATAAGTAAAATAAAGTAAATAATAATTTTCTTAATAATTTCCTTTTTAATAGAATTATATTTATAATAAATTCTATAGTATATATTAAAATCTTTATAAGTAATATTTTATTAAAAACTCTTTTAATACCTAGCTTTAATTTTATTAATCTAGTATTATCTTATAATTCTTTTAATAAGTATAATATTCTATTTACTAGATATAGTAATTTATCTTTATAAAAGTAATAAATAAACTTAATATTAAATTCTCTTAGAATTTTAATCTATTAATTAACTTTACTATATAAATAACCTAGGTTTATTATAAAGTCTATAATTCCTTTATAATTAATATAAACCTTTATAAAGTATATTAAGTATAAGATTATTTATTTAATTTCCTTTAATACTTTAATTACTATAAGTATTTCTTTCTTAAGTATTATATATCTTTATTTAATATTATTTAGCTTATTACTTATTTATATAATAACCCTTATATATTTATAGTTTATAAAGATAATCTTTTTACTTAATAATATCTTATTAAATTAAAAAAGTATAGCTTTTATACTTATTTTAAAGGTATTAATAGCTAAGTAAAATTATTTTAATAAATTAGCTCTTAAGGTAATATTCTTCTAGATATTATTATAAATCTTCTTAAGTATTATCTATACTTTAAAGATCTATATTAATATATTTTATAAAATATCTATTATTAATACTAATATCTTATTTATCTTAGTTTTCTTAATAATCTATTTAAAGAATATTGCCTTAATAGTATAAATAAGATTAACTTTCTTAGAGATAAACTTTTATATAAATAATATAAAATATAGAAATTATTATATATTATTCTAAATATAAAGTAAATTCTCTTTAAAATATTTCTATAGCTATTTAAATTTCTCTTAGTATTTTAATAAAAAGTAAATTCTATTTATATTAATTAAAAATCTAAGAGTTTTAACTTATAACTTAAATAATACTATTTTCCTCCTAGTTAAGTTAATTAATACCTATATAATTCTTCAAAAATAGAATTTCTATAGAAATTTAGAATATTAATTAAATATTTTTAATACTATATTATAGTTATTAATATAAATAAAAAATATAATTATAAATTCTTTAAGATATCCTAGTATAAACTAAAGTTTAATACTATCTTTAAAGTTAAAATAGCTAAATATAAGGTCTTTAAAGTATATATAGGTATTAAGTAAGCTAATAAGCCCTATTAGTATATTATTATAATAGTAAAGACTATTTAAAGTTTTAAATCCTATTTTAATTTTATTTAGTTTAATAATAAGAATTCCTTAAAATCCCTATAATATATCTATTTAAAAAAAAACTTTTAATCTTCTATAATAAATAGAGTCTAGGTTAGTTTCTATATTATAGTATAAGTATACTAATTTAATTATATTCTTATTAATTATCCTATAGTTATATACTATATATAATTATATTAATTATTTTAGTTTTAATTCCTTAGGCTTAAGAACCTAAGTTATAAGTATTATTTAAAGTTTATTACTATATATAATTAAACTATATTTTTCTATAAGGGGTAAGAATTCTTATATAGCTTTAATATTATATTAGCTATATCTTTTATTTAAAATTAATTATAGTATTATATTACTCTTAAGTAGAATATAATACTTTATAAGATTAATTTATTTAAATTCCTTAATACTTAAGATAAAATAATCTTTATATATATAATATAATTATATAACTTTAAACTTTTAAGCTAATATCTTAATTATATTCCTTAACTTAATCTTATTAATAGTAAACTAGGAAATTATAGTTTTATAAAGTAAATTAAAAAGCTAATAGAATTACTTTAAAATTTAAAAAAATAAAGAGTTAGCTTTAATTTTTAAATTCTTTATATAAAATAGAGATAAGGTTATTTCTTATATATCTTAGTATTAAAGTTATATTATTTTACTTAACCTTAAGGATTTTAAGATTAAAATTTTTAAAATTTTAAAGTCTTATTTATTAATATCCTATTCTATCTATAAGATATCTATATTTTACTATATTAAATACCTAGATTTAGCTTATTTAAAGCTAAGTATATATATTATTAATATATCCTATACTATAGGTTTCTAGTAATTTCTATAATTTACTATATTAAAGTTTAAATTACTATATAGTAATTTAAGTTTTAATTTTTTAATTTTCTTTATTTATTTAATTATATTAATATTATAGGTATTAAAGTAACTTAAGAAATTAACCCTAGATTTAATATTAACTATTTAAGTCTATCTAGTTACTATTAAGGTTATTATTAAGCTATTAGTCTATTATATCTATAGGTATATTAAATTTTCTATATTAATAAACTAGATTTTTAAATTTAGTATTTAATTTATTTTTTTAATAGTTTAAATTTTTATAATATCTAGATTAACGTGCTTGATAAGCGAGTGAGTCAGATAAGCGAGTGGGTCAAAAATCTTAACCCTCTTTATTATCTAGATGATAAAATTGCTTCAATTCATTCAATTGACTATAACTACTCACTATACTCATCTCCAGAGGCCTGAATATCCTCTTGACATGTTCTTGCGTTATGCCCGGTCTTGCCGCATACACCACAACGCCGAACACCCGGTCCAACCGACCTTCCTCGACCACCACTTCTTGATGATTCTGCCACTACCTGCGTATTCACATCTATCTGATCAATTGATTGTAATGCTTCCTGTACAGTCATCGCTCCTCCTTTCTGTAGTCTTGTTCTTTTTGCCCTCCGGCGCCGGCTTAGTATTGCATTTGCCTCTTCAAGATTTCGGACCTGATCTCTTAATAGGACAACCTCATGCATAACTGCCAATGTTGCTTTTGTATTTGACTTAATAGCCTCAATTATTGACTCTGGGGAACTGCTCTTATGCATAATAACTCGTCTGGTAAGGTATTCAGATTGAGATTGAGCCTCTGTTGCTGTCTTTGGGGTCTTTGAAACCCATGGACTTGGTGGTTGACTTGCCTCCCCAGGAGGCGTTGGAGTCCGTAACTGTATATCAAGCTTCGAGACGACGGTTTCTGGGTCAAGAGGATAAATTCCAGCTCCCCTAAAAGCCCCCTGGATATTGCTCTCTGTAAAGGTAGCTTGAAAAGCGGCATAAAAGGCTGGGAAGAACTCGGTCTTAGAAATGTGGGTTATAGAGCATCTGATCAGATGCTCTATTTCTCGACCATAAGCATTCTTCAGTACTGAAAAACACCCGACATCGAGAGGCTGGAGTAGGTGGGATGCATGAGGAGGCATACAAAGTGTAATGATCTTGTGATCCTGACAGTATCTCTCAAAGTCGACAGAGTGGTGACTTTCATGACCATCGAGGATCAAGAGACGATAGAGACTAACTGATCGCTTCGCTGTTGATCGATCAAAGTGTTTTAGCCACTCAAGACCCAGCTCGTTATTTGTCCATCCATTTTGGCTTGTTGCAATAACCCAATCGCCGGGGAGGTTGCTTTCTCGATACCAGTTTGCAAGATGATACTGGCCTGAACCAATGATAAACGGCGGGATCGATTGACCTTCGGCATTTATCGCTGGAATTGCAGTAATCCATTCACGGTTTCCTGGCTGCACTGATTTTGGCCTTCCTTGCCTTTCTGAGCCTGTGACTACCATCCCGGACTGTATAAGGCCCATCATAAAGCCGGTCTCATCAAAGTTCCAGGTATCACCTGGTTGGATACTGTATTTAGCGATTGTGTTCTGTACAAGCCGAAACCAGCCACGAATAATAGTCGGATCTTCGCATTTAGCTCTCTGATAGTCATATCTCCGAAAGATACGCGTCTTTAGCTCTGGTTGTCGCTTTATAAAGTTATGAGCCCAGCGCTTGCCGACAGGTGATGCATCGCGGTCTGCAAGTAGAGAATTGGCCATTTCTTCCACAAAACGGATTCGCGAGGGAAACCCTCGCGAATCTAGGTCAAGAATAAACTGAACTATAGTCTGTTCTTCCAGATCAGATAGTCGCCGCGAGTTTGGGCCGGAATCACGTCGTGATTGAATGCCATTTTGGCGGCGGCGTAAGGTCTCAAATGGAACCTTATATATACCTGAGGCGCGTCGGAGACTAAGATTTTGGTCATTTTGAAGGGCCTGAAGGGCAAGAAGAATTCTAGCTTCATTTGAAGACTGTGACATAGTTGCTGGTTAAGAAGTATCTGATCAGATTGAAATGTTGTAAGGTGAGGGATTTTTGACCCACTCGCTTGTCTGACTCACTCGCTTATCAAGCACGTTATTCTTAATTATAAATATCTAGTATTTATTTCCTATTTCTATAGCCTTTAGTATAAAAGTAAAATTTTATATCTCTTATTTAATTATTTATACTAATAATAATACCCTTTATTCTAGTTTAATATTTAATATTTTAGCTTACTTTAAGGTTTTTAAATTTATTAATATCTAGCTAGTTACTTTAGTATTTAATATTATAAATTATTTAAATTATATTATTATAATCTTAGAATAGCTTATTTAATAGTATTTTATTTTATATTATTATTTTATTATTTTTTACTATAATATCTAGGTTTAAAGTAAAGAAGTTATATTCTATTTATATTAAGGAGATAAAGATTTTAATTTTAATATTAAGATTTTAATTTTTAATGCCCTAGGTTTTTATACTATCTATTATATAAATATAAAGTTTAGATTTTTAATTTTCTCTTATAAAGATTCTTAGTTTATTATAAAAGTAAATTCTTTATTTATAAATCTTATATATTATATTTAATAATATATATAATAAGTTTTAAATTCTAGTTATTAAGGTAAAAGAGATAAGTTTATATTATATATAAAAGGTAAAATCTTAGCTATTTCCTTTTTAATTAGTATAAAGGCTTTTATATATTAAGAAAATAGCTATAAAAAAGAGAATAATATTAAATAATAATTAGAAAAAGGATAAGTAAGACTAATAAATATAATGCCTTTATATTATATATACTTATTAATAGTAATATTATAGAAAGATAGTTTATTCTTTATATATATTTAAAAGTAAAGTAACCTTTTAATACTAATCTTTAATATATTTAGCTTTATTCTAGAAATATAATCTTAGTAATTATAAGAAATCTTTATAAAATAGTTATATTAAAGGTTTAATATATAATAATAATTATTTATTATTTTAATATTATATAATTTATTATCTTAGTTTTTTATTTTTATAGTAATAATAGGGTTCTTATTATTTTAGTCTTTAGTTTATTATTCTATTAACTTAAAGTTATTAATAGTAATATTTAATTTCTTTAATTATTATTTTACTCTTAAGTTCTTTAGATTATACTATAAAGTTTAATAAGAATACTTTTAACTTTATATAAAATCTATTTATTATTCTTAATATAGATAATATTCTTTTTTTCTAGCTTTTTTAATTAATCTTATTAATATATTAAATAGCTAGTCTTAATTCTTTATATTAGTTAATATTAATATAAATAAGATATAATATTTAATATAGAATATTTATTATTAATTCTTTTTATAATAAGTTTCTTATTAATATAGTATTTAACTACTTAAATATAATATAGCTAGGGATAACTAATAAGTAAATTCTAATTACTATTTTTATTAATAAGGTAAACTATAATTACTATTAGAATATTTCCTATTTATAGCTCTAGAATAATAAACTATATAATATAAATAACCTTATTATTTACTAAATAAATTAATTCTTTTTTTAATAGATTAAGTAATTATATTTTATTATCCTTAAGGAAATAGCTATTAATTAAGTTTACTTTTAATCTGCTATTTAATAAGATTATATTAATTTAATAACTTCTTAGGTATTTAATAATATAACTTAAGGTAGTAATTACTATTTCCTTAGGTAATTTACTATTTAAGTAAATAGTTAAATATCTTAAATCTATATTTTATATTAAGTTATAAATAGGTATTTCTATAGATATTAAGAGTTCTTTTAAATCTTTATTTATCTCTATTTTTAAAATCTATTTAAATAGTATTAGAATATTTATTAATTTCTTATTATATTATATACCTTTTAGCTTTTAATAATATTATATAAATTATAATAGCTATTATTAAATAGATAATATAATCTAGAGTAATTTTAATATACTTATAATAATTAATATATCCTTAAGATAATAATTAATCTTAAAGTTTAGAATTTTATACTATTTAATTACTTAGATTTTATTAAAAAAATAGTATAGCTTTTTAATAATATTTAAATCTATTTTATTAGACTTATTCTATTAATTCTTTATTATATATTTTTTAATATATAGCTTTAGTTTATTTTAAAGTCTAATAAACTCTACTTTTAAAATTTCCTTAGGTAGATTAATATCTATTTTATTATTATTTATTATAAGTATTTTAATATAGTCTCTTAGTTTAATTATATAAAAACTAAAAATAAGTTAAAATTTATTCTAAGATAAAGAATATTAAATCTATTCTAAGTAATTAATAATAGTTTCTATTAAAGTTATAAGCTTTTTATTATTTATAACCTTTGTTTTATTATTATATATATTTTTTTTAATTCTTATATTAAGAGGGTTTTATACTTAAGATTAAGATATTAAGTATATTACTACTTTAGCTTTTAAAGAATACTATAGCTTAATAAGAGAATACTTAAATTATAAGCTATTATTCTTAAAATACTAAAGTTTAAAAAGCTTCTTTTTAAAATACTAAGGTTTAATATAATTAATATTTTATTAAAAAGGTCTTATTAAAGTTTACTTTTTTTACTATATTACTTATAAAACTTTATAATTATATTAAATTATTAATATTAATATAAAACCTATTAAGGATTTTAATATTTTAAAGCTTAAGATAGACTTAATAGTAATAATAAGCTTTATATAAAGTATTTATACTTAGTTTATTATTATTTATATTTAATTATTATAGAAAAAATTAAAGTTATAAGTTTAATATTTTATATTTTAAGGTATTAAATAGCTTAAACTCTTATATCCTTATTTTATATAATTAAAATATTATTAATAATACTTATTACTAGAATTACTAAGGCTATTTATATTACCTTAATATATTTTATTATAAACTTAAAAGTTATTATTATTTATTTATAAGTTTAAGTTATTTTAAAGGGGATTTTATAGCTAGTAAATATTACTTATTTTCTTATTAAATAAGTTTTTTTTAATTAAATTCTTAATAAGCTTTAATTAAACCTTAATAAATTAAGTAAAAAGATTCTCTATTTTATTATATTAAATAAATTCTATACTTTATATAGTAAATAAAAGCTTTTTAATATTTAGTAGTTTTAATTTATTATTAATATTACTTTAATAACTTTAAATTAAATAATAAAGTTTATTAAAGGTAAGCTTCTTAATAATAAAGCTATTAATTTATTAGTTTATAGTATATAAATAATCTTAAATTTATTCTTAAAGGTATATATCTTTATACTTATTTATTATTTAAAGTATAGTATTAATAAAGACTATTAAATAATAAATTACTAGAATATAATAGTATAAACTTTATACTCTTTAAAGAAAATCCTAGAGAGTTTTATTTATTTTATATTTTAATTAATAAGCCTTTATAATTAGAGAATTATTATAGTATTTTATAAGATTCTTATATTATTCTTTAAATAAAAGTTTAAACTCTATATAGGTTTTATATATTAGCCTTTTTTTCTTAAATTAATAGAGTATTAGCCTTATAAGACCTTATTAAAAAGTAGCCTTTTAAAATTTATCTTTTAATTTAATACTTTCTAGATTATTATCTCTCTTTAAATTAAGATTATTATATTTAATTTACCTTTTAATAAAACTAATATATATATTTAATTTATAATTATTAGGCTTTCTTAAGAAAATAAGATTATTTTTATTAATATTTATATTAACTTTAATATTTAAAGTATTTAAATTAAAATTAAATTAAAAAAGATTTCTACTTAAAGAATATTTAATAATAAATACTAGGCTAAATAGTAATAATAATAGAATATTAAAGAATTATTAAGGTTTAAGGTTAAATAAAACTAGAGTTTAATTAATAAATAGTAATAATTTAAATAATAAAATCTTAAGGCTAAGTAATCTTAAAGTAATAAATTAAGGAAAGTTAATAAGGGATTTTAAAATATATATAGTTAAATAAATAAAAATATAAAGTTAATTTCTATATATAAAGATTAATCTATAGACTCTTTTTAAATATTTTTTAATAATTATAAATAAAAAAGAATAAAAATAATAATATAAAGTATTAATATTAAATTCTTAAGTATAATATAAAATAAGAAAAAAACTAAGTTTATTAAGTAAGATTAATATTTATTTTAATCTTATTTTTATTAAAGTATAATTTCCCTTATTATTCTATTAAAAGATAATAACTATAGTAATATATTCTTTAGATATAAACTTTAAGTAATAAAATTCTATTTTTTATATTTTCTTTTTTATATTAAAGTCTCTATAGTTTAATATTATTATTATAATATTAAAGTAAACTTTATAATAAGAATTTTTATTTTTATACTTTTTTAATAAAAAGACCTTTTAAATTTAAAAAGTAATATCTTTATTAAGATTATATTTAAATAATATTATAATATAAATTAATAAAGTTCTATAGTAAATAAAATTAAAGTTTTTAATACTTATTTCTTATATAGATATAAAATTTAATTTTTTTAAAGTATTAATTTTTAAAAATAGTTTTAAGTATATTTTAAAGCTAGTATTTATTATTAAAATTTTAAGGTTTTAATAGTAATTTATAATTTATACTTTAAGATTTTAGAATTTTAAAATTTAATATTTAAGTTTATATATATTTAATTTATTATCTTATTATCTAGCTATATCTAGCTTTAATACCTAGGCTAATTTTATTATTAACTTAATAAATACCTTATTTTTATAATTTAAATTTAAGGCTATTTATAAGTTTTAATTTTTTAATTTAATTATTACTTAGTAATTTTACTTATAATTTTTTAAAATTTTAAAATCTAATTTTAAAATTTTAAAATTACCTAAGTATTAAAATTATAATTTAAGTATATATATTTTACTTTATTTTAATAATATTAAAAGTAAAATTAATATTTTAACTTTAAGTATTTACTTAATTTTTTAATTCTTAAAGTAATTAATTTAATTTATTAGTTTAATATTTAAAAGTCTTTTAAAGTTTCTAGCTATATTAAAAGGTTTTAAAAATCTATATTTAAGTATTATTTCTTTATTCTAGGATTTTTAATATACTTAGTATTTAATATCTTAATTATATTAAATAATATTAAAATACTTAATATAATATATTTAATTTTATTTTTAATTTTATTAATTTATTTTATATAATATAGTATTTAATTAATAGTATATATTTAATTTAAAGTAAAATTTACTTTATTTAATTCTTTAAATTATTTTCTTTATTTCTTTAAGTTTTAATTTTATATTAATATAATATTATAATATTTATATATTATATTTATATTTAAAGTTTAAATTTTATATATATATAATTTCTTATTATTTATAAGCTTTATAATACTCTAGGGAATTTATATTATAATATAATATATTTTTTTTATATATTACCTTAATAAATTATAAAAAAAGATTTTTATATCTTTATTATTTATAAATTATATATATTATATTAAAGTTAAAGTTTTAAAATCTTATTATAATATATTTTTCTAATAATATATTATTTAATATAGCTTTATAGTATTAAAGTTTTTAAAAGAAAAGAGTTTAATATATATTTTAATATATAAAATAAATCTAAAAGTTTAATCTTAAAAGGTATTTAAAGTAGTCTTAGTCTTATTACTATAAAAATAAATAGGTTATATATATATAATAAGGTTATTATATTAGCTAAGTTATTATAGCTAACTATAGCACAGAAGGCGCTATAGTAAAGGCCACTAATATAATAACTAAGGTAGGTGGGGCTAACCCCCGTAACAGCGGTGGTGGTTGTTGTGGCTTCGGTCGTAGCAGTACTTTCGATGGATGTGGGGGCCGTGGTCGTGTCGGTGACTCTAGTGGACATGATTCGATAAAGAGCGCACTAAACAGACGGGACAACATCCCCTGGTAAGCCACCACCCCTGAAAATTCACAAGAAGTCTTTCAGTTGTAGCAGATCAATATCTTGTTTTTGATACAGTGTTTTGTTATAGTCGCAATGCTCACCAACGCTATTTCAGCTATCGCATGTTGTCTACGCTGACTACTGTCTAAGAGGTTACTACCACCATTAAACACCAACCTCCACAGTACACAAGCCATCCGCTCGCTGGCCCTCCGACGGTGGAAATGTCCCATCATCGCAATTCCAATCTAATCAAACCACCCGTCCCAAGAATCGTTCCAAGACATGTCCGAAGACTCGTCCAAAAACTCGGCCCAAGACTCGGGCCAAGACTTGTCTTCAGCAGCGCTTGTCTTGTGCCTCTTTGCCTCATCTCCATCAGATTCGGAGGCCGGACGCTTCCCGTCGTCTTGGTCGTGAAATTGTTCGAGAGGATTCTGGAGCGCCCGAGTAGGGGAAGAAGTGATGTTTGGTACGCTTTCTTCTGTACCAGAAGAGATATTGCCCGTTTGAATGCTTGCTTCGTCGTTGTTGACTTGGCTGTCAATGCTTGCTTCGTCACTAGAACCTATGGTGCCATCGTCAAAATTGGGCTCAGCAGAAACTGCAATACCGGTGTTCAGTGCGTCGCCATCCCAATTGTTGTTGACTTGGCTGTCAATGCTTGCTTCGTCACTAGAACTTATAGTGCTATTGTCAAAATTGGGCTCAGCAGAAACTGCAATACCGGTGTCCAGTGCGTTGCCATCCCCATTGTTGTTGACTTGGCTGTCAATGCTTTCAGACCGTGTTTCCACAACAGGCGGACCGGCTTCAGCGTTGGGATCATAGTATCCTACGAAGGCAAAATTCGAGTCGGAAGGTGGCGTGCCAAGCCAAGGAACAAAATAAGTTCGACGCTTGATCAGGGAATAGAACATCAAGATGGCACGGAGAAGATCCTCCATCGAGTACAGGCCACTAACCGTTTTGTCTGTGCCGCCTCCGATGAATTCAGGAGTCGGAAATCGGTGGAGGTACTGAGCTGTGTCGCGCGTGTAGTCACGATCTGATTCCCAATTCTGAGGAGCAAATAGCAGGATCTGGGCGGCTGCGAAAAGAACAAATACCTCGGGCTGCAACATCGGAGAATCGCCGCCTGAAAAATGGAGATACCGGATAGGTAGGAAGGTTGGCCGAGGACAAAGCTTGACAACTTTATCGGTAATATCACGAACCTCCTTGTTTGAGTAGTATGCATTGAGTACATAAACTGGCTCTGGTTGCTCAAACCCGATGTGTAAGCTGTCGGGACATCGGTATCTGTAAAAGTCGTACTCCTAGACGAAGTTCTGGAACTCCCATTCAGCCCCTACAGCATCAAGGTTGGTCTTCTAAGCCAGTGAGAAGGGATGGTTGCCCTCCAGGATATCGCGGCAATCCTCAGGCGCATCGATGAAAAGGGCATATTCATGGACGAGATCTGGCACTTGTTAAAGGGTCAGCACAAGATCAATAAGAAGTCACGTAGTGTATTGCTTACCAACAATATCGATGTATGCAGCAGTATCTTGGAAATTAGTGAAACCAAGATATTGAGCCATGCAGTTCCAACTCCTACACGAAGCGGGCCAAGACATGTTTATTAAGATGCCCATCTGTCTTTGAGAGGTCAACTGGTTTGTAACTTTAATCGGGTGAGGATATCTCTTCTTGTGGCGAACGTGAGTGAAAGTCGTATGCTCCAAGTACCATTTTGGCAAAGTGCGGCCAGCCAATGGACCACTGTCGTTGAAGATACGCATCACGCTCAGGAAGTTGTGGTGCTGTGCTTCGATCTCTTTCTCGTCGTTGGGGACGAATCGTGCTGACCGAGGCATTGTCTCAAAAGGTAGTGTATTGTTTGAGGCTGGATAAGAGTGTTGAGAGTAGCAATTACTGATGACACGGGTCGAATTAATGTCAAGACCGAGCCTTCAACTCGTGCTGGAAGGTTGGTTGGATTGCTGTGAACGCGGCAGAATTCACCGGGTGATCTGGCTCACGGAACAGTCGAATATGAATGCGTTGTATGATGTCGGTGATAAGTATCAGCGGGTCATCAAGGGCTGTTGATTATGATGATGATGATGGAAGTTGGATGATGGTAGCAGAAAGTTGGAAGACCAGAAGAAGGAAGACCAGAAGAAGGAACAAGGGTATCACGTGATTAGACACTAAACTTCTACCACTCTGCTCTTGAACTTGCACTATCTCAAGAAAATTACTTACTACGTAATGTAGAAATACTGATATGTATTGACATTTATTTTCTCTTTCTTTTTATGTGTACGTAGTTCTGTAATCCGACAAAAACCTGTCCGCATTGACCTTCACGTTGTCATGTCAAATGCGGCATAATGATTAGCCGATTCTCCGGTTACATGCAAGTCCGCTTAGTTGATAAAACAAGCTGACAGTCACTCTCCATATCTTACGTGTCCTCGGTCGTCTTTGTAGACAAATTTCCGCTTTCTTGAAAGAACGCTCCTACATGTCTATCCGATAATGTCTTGCGATATTTGTGAAATCATCATCGACATCTGCTCGGCGGGGTTCGAAGAGTACGACGACGAGATCCTCGGTCAAGTGTCAACCGTCTTGAATAGCGCCTGTCCTCATGCGGAGTCACTACAGCGTGCTGCCACTTTTGATGAACACATTGCAGGTTTCCCAGATGCTCTGTTGGCGATTAAAAAGGATATTAGAAAGACAGGCATTCATTTGGGATTAGCACATTTAACTCCTGATGATCAAATCATCTTTGACAATGTCTCGATGACTTCTTCCGACCTAGTGTTTAGAGACGATCTACCGGATCATCCTGGCCAAGCTATATTACCTGATCGAAAATGGATTGATCTCAACGTTGTACGTGGGTGGATGTCGACTTGCCATCAGCAACATGGACGTCAATGTCACGAACCATCTTGGTTAAGCGGAGTTGAGCCTGCAAAGCCGGAATGGCTCATTGACGTAGTCCAAAACTGTGTGGTAGCTCCTCCCGGTGGTGGAGAAAGCTATGTTGCTCTGTCATACACCTGGGGTCTTGGCAAAAATCTCAAAAACACAAAATCTACTCTCCAGGACCTACAGCAGCCAGATTCGCTCAAGTCGCCACAGTTCGCGGCACAGCTTCCGGAGACTATAAGGAACACGATCGATCTTGTTCGGGAACTCGGTGAGCGGTATCTCTGGGTTGACGCACTATGCATCATCCAGGACGACCCTGCAAGTCTGAGTCTCAATTTGAATCAGATGCAGCTTATATATGCAAGTTCGGTTTTCTGCATCATGGCATCAACTGGCTGTGGCGCCGAGTTCGGGCTCCGAGGCCTCAAAGGGATATCGCCAGCTCGGGATCTTGAGCTGTATATATATGATCTTGCAGATGGTGAGAAATTGATCGAGGTCGATCATGCCGTTACGCAAGATCCAACAGCAGGAACCAAGTATTCATACCACCAACGAGGATGGACCTTTCAAGAATGGCTCTTCTCCCGTCGTCGACTGGTATTTAATCATGGCCCTCTTATTTGGCAATGCCAGTGCGCTCGATGGAGGGAAACGTCAAAGATCAACGCAGAGGCTGACAGTCGCTGGGCTCTCAATCTGCGCTCTAGAGAATCGGCATTGGATCCATCTCCCAGTATATGGGATTTCATGCCTCTAGTCCCAGTGTTCAATACAAAGTCTCTTACTATGCAGGAAGACGCACCACGAGCATTTGCAGGTATTCAGGCAATGCTTCACAGAGTTCACCCTGGTGGTCTTCTATACGGCCTATCAGAGTTTTTCTTCGAGATTGGTTTAGCTTGGTCGACCCTTTACAACAATGTTGAGAGGAGGGAGGGGTCAGATACAACAAAGGTGCTCGAGGATGGTCTTCCAAGCTGGTCTTGGCTGGGCTGGTATGGAAGCGTCAACTTTCCCTATGACGCTGAGTTTCAGCTTATTGAACCTTGGCATTACCATGAACAAAAGGTAGGATTTGAAGAACCTGTCGTGGAATGGTATACATTAGCTTCTCCCGACTCAAAGAATCGGAGAAAAATCAGATCTCAATGGCATCAATACAGGTCCAACAATCAAGAGGCCTCACCGAATGGTATGCTGCCGTCAGGATGGACTCCGGAACAGTATAAGCGGCAAAGCTTCCCTCATGATTTTAACCCCTTGGGCAGAGAGCCAGCCGAATTGTTCTCCCACCGACTAAACCAACAAAAGAAATTCAAATACGCTGTCCCAGTGTTAAACTGGCCAGATACTCCGTCTCTGAGCGATCAAACCCAATACTTGACCTGTGAGACACATCTGGCGCGTTTGATGTTGACGCCAGGCACGGTAGTTGTTGAACATGTCGACTATGTCCGGCGTATTGGGATACAAGACAGCGACGGAAACCTAATCCTGTCTCTTACGCTACATAAATCCAGAGATAAAGAGGAGTTCCTTGACACAAGTATGAGACCCAAGATCATAAAATTGGTAGCGTTTGCCAAGGGATGGTCTACGTGGCTGGGCAATGATATAGTAAAGGGAGAAGAAACAGGTTTGTATATCCAATTCTCCATATATCTGTTGATGATAACTAACTGATATCAGGATTGACAAGAATTCCCGGCGTGGACGCTCGCGACTGCTATTTTGTGCTGTGGGTGGAACAAAAAGGGAATGTGTGGTATAGACGGGCATGTGGTGAGGCCCTGAGCAGTTGGTTGGAAGCTAATCGGGATGTAGAGGCCTCAAGTATAATTCTTGGATAAACAAATGATTGCTAAAATACTATTAAAAAAACGCCTAACATGATATCAAGGACATTATCTGTATATATAATTCATAGATGCGTCACAGAAAGGATCTTGCAATGATACCAACTGGCATAGTGGGAATTTATTCATCAACTTGACAATTTATCAATATTTATGCTAAGATCTTTCATGTACAACAACTATTGTTTGGTGATTTTCGAGGCGTAAGTCCCGAAGTATACATTAAAAATCAACACAATAGTACAACAACTTGAAGACTTTCTACTAATACTGCTGCAACCCATTCTTTACGTTCAGGTAGAGGAACCAAGTTCCAGCTCTCGTTGTCGACAATAGGTTGCGACAGGTTTCGTAGCTCAAAACGAAAGTTGTGCACAAATTGAGATAGAGAGACATATAGTTCCAGGTGCGAGAAACTGAATTTCGTCAATACCACAACAAAAGAGTTTTGTAGTTCGACTTACTGGGCTCCTAAACAGATATTTTCACCTCGCGAAAATGGTATGTAGAAGCGATCACGAAGGCTGTCTTGAGTCAAAGACTTTCCGTCTCGAGACAACCATCTATATGGATCGAAAAACCTAGGACTCGGATATGCCTTCGTGTCGTGTAGATACCAGATAGGTGAAGATGTAAGCACTATCTATTACGATTTGGTTAGTACATTGTACTTATATTTCGCTAGAAATCAGGAATACTCACCCCTTCTGGGATAAATGTACCATGTAGCTCAATTCCTCCGGGCGGCACAATCCTAGGAAGCATTGCTGCTGCAGCACCGGCCCACCGAATGCCCTCTTTGACAAATGCCTGCAGTCGAGGAACATTCTCCAGGGTAGTCATGTCCGTTGCAAATGAGACACTGGCTAGATCTTGATATAGAGTCTCTTGATAAGTGGGGTTATGTGCCAGAGCCCATATAATATGTGTTGCGGAAGTGGTATCCGTCCCAGGACCAAGGTTCTCACCTGCCTAGGATAAAAGCGGTTTCGGCGGGCAAGCCAGCATTGCACAACGTTCGTATGAGATTCGGAGAGGTGATGCTGGGCTTGTCGGATTGAAGACCAGTAGAGAGAGCGGCTTTCCATGAACTCCGAGCCCACTAGATGCAGCAATCCGATTAGTTCTGACTGATGCCAGAAACTGAGCTATAGAACTACTTTTGAAAATCGATGAGGCCTTGAGAGTATTGAGTTCTGAAACCTGTCAAGTTATAGAGGCCCTGCTCGATGTTTTCCCATAGTTCACATAAGAATGGGAATCCAGTGAGCTTTGCCAAAATGGAGAATATCAGCATCTGTTGGAGATGTTATTTTTTGGGAAAGACTCACAACAGACATCCATTTAGCCTTTTCGTCGTTCTTCTTAACCATAGCGAGCTGTTTCCCACCAGCCCAAGAGTCAATAGCGTTGATAGATGTACCAAAAGAGAAGTCAACTATGTTGGAGACTAGCGATAACCGAGGTGAAATAAGACAAACGTTTCCTACACATGATGTTTGCTTCGAGAGCTCGTGATGCCACCCCTAAATCCACCACTGAATCGCTATATCGAATCTTGTGGACAAACCTATCAACATGGTGATAGATTAGTTTCTCCAGCCTAGGCATCTTGCTTCGACTAAACAGTTGACACATGATTCTCCTACGCTCCGCATGCTCTACCGGATCCCTGTTACACATCAGTCAAAAGATTAAGACCGTCCTGATAAATGTGAAACTCGCGTTACGGAAAACAAAGCTGGATGGCCACCTTATATAAATTCGCCACAGACTCTTGGGTCTTTTTTAAACTTGCTTGCAACTTTGTGCACCGTTTCAAGCTTTACAGTTCCCGGTTTCAGAAAGCAGGTTCAGATCTCATCGTGTCTCTCATCGTACGAATATAGGGTATCGCAATAAAATAGTAAAGCGGGGCTCTGACAATCGACCTCTTAGCCTCACACTACAATGTCAAGATAAAATGATCTACCATGTCATCACTGCATCTAGACATGGGCAGCTATAATGCAAACATGATTACCGTGTGATAAAGCCTTTCCATCATACTTGAGTTGTGTTCACAGCTGAAGACGTTCAATTAGTAGTTAGTCTCAAACGTCACATCCCAGTCAGCCTGGATCTAAGCGATGTACGCTAAGTCAGTCTTACACTAACGTCCGCCGAAAATAAACTTTATATCAGCGGATAGCAGATCTGATGTGACATTCACATGACATCTAAATGATATCCAAACTCTACCTTCGCTTACGCTTTCCAGACGCGAAGTTTACGGACGGAGTGCATTTATTATATGAGGATGATGTAGTTATGAAAGAAGCTGTGTAGCATCATAAGACTTTCATGATGTGCATGAATGACAATCAATTGATTTCAGAATGAATACAAGTATCCATCAGACTGTGATAGAAGTGCACCATAAAACCCTCTGGCGTCCATTGAATCAACCTCAAAGCCAACAATATCACGCACATTCAACATAGAATCAAATTCGCAACAATACTCACCAACGAAATCAAATCAAGACTTAGCCATGGCAGAAGTTTCCAAGTAAGTCAACTGCTGTTTCTTACTAGATATTGTTAGTCATCTAATGCATACCACAAGGCCAGTATACACGACCGCCTACAAGGAGCATCCTACTGAAAGGATGAAGGCCGCTCTTTGGACGGGTACAAAGTCCATCGAGCTGGGTGAAGTCCCGAAGCCTGTCATCACTGCGCCCGGCGATGCAATTGTGCACATCACTCACTGCACCATCTGCGGTTCGGATCTGCATATGTACAATGGTGATCTGAACAAGGTCATGGAAAAGGGATTGATCATGGGCCACGAGGCTATCGGCATCGTTGAAGACGTTGGGCCACAGGTAAAGAATCTAAGTCCAGGAGACCGAGTTATCATCCTTCCAGTCATTGCGTGCGGAGAATGCTTCTACTGCAAGCGGAAGGAATTTTCACTCTGTGACAAGACCAACCCTTCTGAAGAGTTGGAGCAGATGTACGGTCATCGCTTGTCTGGCATTTTCGGATATTCTTTGATCACTGGAGGTTATCCTGGTGACCAGGCTGAATATTGCCGTGTTCCCAATGCGGATCTTACCTGCGTCAAGGCTCCCAAGGACATAGATGCCAAGAAGCTGGTTGGTCTTGCTGACGTGACTCCTACTGCCTGGCATGGCAACGAGTTGGCCGAGGTAGGCAAAGGCGATGTCGTCGGGGTCTGGGGATGTGGCGCAGTCGGCCTATCTATCCAACGTCTAGCCAAGCTCCGTGGAGCCAGCAAGGTCTATGCCGTCGACAAAGATGCGCATCGCCTTGATATTGCAAAGTCTTTTGGTATGATTCCCATCAATGTCAAGCATCATCCTGATCCTGCGAGTTACATCTTGTCTCTCGAACCCCATGGTCTGGATCGTGGTATCGAAGCCAGTGGCTTTAGGAGCACCAACTCAGCCACTCATGCTGCTATGAGAGCGATGGGTGTTGAGGGAGACAGCTCGGATACCGTCAGTGCTGTCATCAAGGCAACTCGCAAGGGTGGAAATGTTGCGTTAATCGGTGACTTTTTCTACACGACCAACAACTTTCCAATTGGAATGTTGATGGAAAAGGCTATCACTTTACGTGGGGGTCAGCTCTATGCTGAAAAGGTAAACTCCCCCGCCTGACTCCAGATCTTCAATACTGATTGTTATCTTTTAGTATTTCCCACTCCTTTTGGACTTGGTTATTGAAGGCAAATACGACCCCTCGTTCATGTTTACGCATGAAGGTACAGTTATAGTTATCCAGTTGCCGTCCATTGTATGTTCAATGTCTAACTTATCATACTTCATAGATGATTTGGAAAACGTCTCGCAGGCCTATCATGACTTTTTCAATCACAAGACCCCTGGAGGATTGAAGGTCTGCCTCTCAACTGCCTTTGGTAGGGCTCAGGCACGTGCTTAGTATACATAGTTGGGACGTCGGCTTGATGGATTGTTCTCTGAGTCTATGTCAGAGTATTTGTACACGGGGCCAACTGTATCAACTAGGACTGAACGGCTTTAGACAAGTATTTTTGCAATTCATCGAATCCTTTCTATCGAGTAATTAAATGCAATTTTACTTGTCAATTGCTTAACGAATCAACTATGGGAATGAGCAGAAATCCAGTGGAGAGTGGTGCAGGGTAAGCTTTAGATTTATTTGTTTCTTATCTCAGACGGGAATTACTCCACCGATCGCTTCTCGTGAGGACATTTATACTGCCAGGCCAACATCCCAGCGTTGTGTGAAATGTTGAAAAACACAACGTCGATTACCTAGGTTAAGCCGGTAATGGTATAAATCATATAATTAAGATGCCCAATTATACCGATGAACAGAGGCTTGGACGCTCTCGGGCATAATAACCCACGAATACCGATTTGTTCGCCCCCGGGGTTCATTTAAATTGATCTGTACAAATAAGCCCATGTCAAACGTTTATAGGTCAAACTTACATCGTAATTCATAAAGAGAGATACAACAAGCTTCTTAATCTCGAACATGGCAACATTCTGCCCCAGACAAGTTCGTGTCCCAGCCCCGAACTAAGATCAGTCAGTTATAAGCAAAGGATAAGGAATAGTCTCAATCAACTCACACTCAACAGATTGGCCTCTAGTTTTCTGAGCTGTGTCGAATCACCTTCTAGCCAACGCTCGGGGCGCCACTCTGCTGAATCTTCGCCCCAAGCTGGCGGATACCGATTAGTGGTATAAGGATTCATGCCAACTATTGTGCCCTCCGGGAGGAATTGGCCACAAACTGTTATTCCGCCTGCAGGTACTATTCGCTCCAACGCTGTAGCGAAAGGAGGATCAAGCCTGAGTGACTCGGTGATGCAAACATCAAGGAACGGAAAATTCTGGAGTTCACTCCATTTAGGGATAGGGAAGGTAAGTCCAGTGGTTTCTTGTGTCGCACGTAGTTCGTCACGTACTCGTTCAAGTGCCTTGGGGTGTTCGACCAGATAACAAACCACCGAACGAAGCATAGAAGCCGTTGAATCAGACCCCCCTAGAATATTAGCCAACGTCCAAGTCGACAGAAATTGAGGCGGGACCTCGTTTGACTTTTTCTCCTGGGCTTGTAGGAAATAGTCCAAGAAATCACTATCAGTGTCAGGGCCTGTGGTTGTTGTCCTGGAGGACTTTTCGAAAACATTTTGACGTTCTGAAATGCGTTCGAGGACGAACTTCAACAGGTAAGAAACTGGTTCGGGCTTGACAAGATTAGTCACCCAATTCTTATGCAGCAGCCAGTCTAACCATGGCATCTGTGTCATCTAACGATATTTAGCATTTTTGAGGACAATCAATGCCTGATTAATCTGACTTACAGGTCCGATGGTAAGCATAGAGTTCTTAACGTCATCAATAATAGCAGTTGAATCACCCCCCTTCTCAATATATCCATAAGGTCTGGAGAACGTCATGAGACCCATTGCATCGTAAGAGAAGAACTTGAACCATCTTGTCAGGTCGCAGCTCGATCCGGTAGTTACGAACTGACGATCGAATTGGTCCAAGAACATAAGAATTGCATTGTCGATTCTTTGCTCAAAAGATGAGACAGTGTATGATAGAGAGAAGTAAAGTGCAATGTGTTGTTTCATATTTCTGTTGGCAGAGTCGTTGTCCGCGGTGAAGACTGAAAGGAGCAGGCCGTTAGGAGTCCAGGGTCTGAACGCACGATACATTTTGCTCTTTTCCGGTCAGACGTTGCTCTTTCAATGATCACAGTTAGTTTCTGGAAGGGCATACCTTGTTGAATCCGGCCCTCATGTTGAAAACCGTCTGGATGGCTGCTGGGTCGCAGACGGAAACCATGTTTGGACCGCAGCGCACAACAGGACCATACGTCTCATGAGACCTGGTTTGATGAAGGTGGACATATCCTAGTTTGACGAGGATGAAGCGATGGAGATCGGTGAATCTGGCCACAGTTGGGCCGGGGATATGACGGAGTCGCCGGTATTCGTGAAATATGTGATAGACAAATGCAGAGCCGATCAGGAGTGCAAGTACAAACATTGCCTGTGTAGTACCTAGCATTCTGTAACGTATTCTAACGTTTCTCAATAATAAAGGAATGGATCAGATGATAGTGTAGTGAAAGTAGGATAATTGCGAGACTGAGTATGAATGTTTCTCAGTGCTTATTGAGTGCTGATTACAAATGTGAGTTCCTTTGTTGTTATCTGTGGTTAGTTTGCAACGTAATACATATCCATCAGCCATTCCACCAGACCTTTGAGCTGGCTAACATGTATGATGCGTTGGAGTCATATTTACGCGTGTACCCGATCACGTATGTGCCACAATAACACAAATTGATACTACTAGACGCAGATCCATACCACGATGAAACAGAACTGCAATCGTACATATCATAGTGCTATCTTTGTTATACGTGGCATAACCAAAAGATGCGGAAGCATGCATGCTTAGCGGTGTTAGGAGATACCGACTCACCGCTCAACTATAGTTACTAGTTTCAGCTGCTATGTCAGTCTTGCATTAGTTGCTAGTACATGTCCCTCTTCCGCTTAAGGTTCTCTCGTCTTCGTATTCACTGGTGGCGGAAATGACCATGTCTCACTTCCGTCTTGTTGCTAGGTAGGTTAAGAACTGAATGTTTATCACCTAATGACTTGACAGGGGTCTTACAGGCTAATCAAGAAGCTATATTATTTGCCTCCTTTTCGTAGATCAATAATATGTCTTACAATTGATCTCAGAGCTATAGCTAGATTAGTTTATTGACAACTGTTAAGACGCTGTATACTCCCTTTAAGGTATTGCAGCAATAACAATACAGGGGTTATATTGTACATTGTTCGTGGGCGTTTGATAGAGTCATTCCCCTGAAATGGTGCTCACGGGCATGGTAGCTACCCAAAGTGGCTAAACTCTCTACAGTTCAAAAGGTCTGTAAGCATATCCTTTGCTCCGCTCATCTTTTGTTGGCCTTCCATTACTTGGCATTAAGGAATCTGGTTTAGCATAACACATGCTAGTGATCCCAGAGAATGCTAGGAGCATGTCAAATTGCTAAACAAATATGCGAAAAGTACCCATTCGTAGTATTCTTTTCTTCACCTGAACTACAAGATATAAGTGGGAATAATGACACTAATCATGGGACCAATCTTCACTACCAACAACGAACCCATTTGACAGTTTCAATCCAATCGGCAGGCCTCGGATATACTTATGCGCAAAATGCTGTCCCATCTTCTTGCAAATTAGTTCCAAGATATGCATATGCATATCGTAACTGCTACAAATCAGACAATGTATCTGCATAGAGAGTTGGACTTACCCGTTCATCTCTTCGATAGTCAACTTGTCCTGTTCGCTCTTTACCTTGTAGACCGGATTATCAACATTGCTGGAGAATCCTCGTCAAAGATTTAGTGAATCGGATCCATACGCTTCTGTGTTTGTAACTCACCGATTCGTTCATTGATGTTCTCTGACGCTCTCTGGGCCGCTGCTTGAACCTTTGTTACTCTTTGCAGACGGACTGCTTGATATAAACAAAGTGTCTCGGAAACACTTCCGGTGAAATATTCCTCGCTAAAGAGAATCCCTAGAGCAGCTGCATCTTCTATCGCCATACAGGCAGCCTGACTTTGGTGCGGCATCATCTGCGAGAGTTAGTCTGTTCTTTTACTGTCACGCCTTGACTCAAAGGTTTTGCTTACCGGGTGAGCTGCATCGCCTACCAAGCAGACTGCATCTTTTGCAATGTATGGATAAGGTTCACTAGAGAGAGTGTGAGATGTGGTATCGACGTCAGTTCTGCTAAACTTACTGTACCCATAGTCTCCATGGGTGAATATCCTTGCCTAAAGCCAAATGGCCTCGAACCTGTGGGTCCAGGGTGGGAAATGGGGCGAGTAACTCGTCCACGGGCTTTTCTTCCTCTCCCCAAGTTTGATTCACATAATCACCCTTTTCCCGCGGAAAGAAACAATAGTAGGACAAGAGCTTGCCACCACGACATGGAGACAGGACAATCTTGTCCCAGATCTCTCCCTGACCTCCCCAGAACTGCAACGCTTGGTCTTTGGAGAGGTCCACAAGGCCAGCTGCTACGGCGTCTTCGGTACGAACGTTGGCGTGTAAGCAACTGGATTTGGCAGGTCGCCTGTCTGGCCAGATACCAAGGATACCACGAACAGTGGAACCTACGCCATCTGCGCCAATTACAAGGTCGTGTTTTGCTGTCTTACCGCTCTCAAATTCCACAAGTCCTGTATCGGTATGGATGTGTCTACACTGATGACGGTAGAGTCTTGTGTTAGTTACTTTTCCAAGACATCGGCTGGTCGATGGTAGCGTACCTTGTGATTTACACAGAGCTTGGCAGGAAGCCCTTCGCCATCCCCCAGAGCAGCCTCCTTCAACATATCGTGCATACATTGCCTCTGAAACATGTAGTACACATGACCCCACCGTTCTTGGTAATCATCTAGCTCGTATAAACTTAATACCTTACCAGTCGTCCAATCTCGACTGATGAGTCTTTGCAAGATGACCCCATCGCCTTTGGTCAAGTTGACTTTCCACTCGTTTAGCCAGCGCGTACCATTGGCTGCACAAGAGATGGAAGCTCCAGCTTCCCCAGCGAAATCTGCTCGTTCGTAGATTGTCACCTTGTGGCCTGCTCGACGGAGAGCAATAGCTGATGACATACCACCGATTCCGCCGCCTATTATGGCGATATCGAGTTGTTTCCAGGTAGGAGATGGTAAGGAGCCCATGATTTGATTCAGGGTTCGGCTTTCGAGAGGTTTGGATATTGTTCGTTCACGCTGGCATACAAAGTGTTTGGGTCAGATAAGGTGAGTTCAAACGGCTTAGATATGAACTTATAGGATTTTCACTACAGCTGTTTTGGATCTATCATTCATGATTCCATGCCTGTTATCAACTGAGTCTATTAACACGGTCATATTTGAGTTGATCTTTACCCATTACATTATCGCAGCTGGGTACATCTGGGGTCAATTCCTGGTATGAGGAGTTGTAATTGTAGCAGGCCGCGGAGCAGGACGACGAGCCGACGGTCTAACGAGATACGACGCTAATTCTGAGACAAGTCTTAGACCTACCGAGACACGGAATTAAAGCCACTCTCACTTTTCTTCGCTGCAAAAACAAGTCTTGCTAGGAAGTCACCGGATTGCTTTTTCTACGCTTTGACCTAGAGGAAAGTGTCTAAGATGGCCTGCCGTGACGTGCCGGACAGTGCCGGGCGGCATTCGTAGTATCTTTATCTACGGATATTAAGAAGGTCTTAAACAGGACCTATGACGTATTTGAGCAAGGGACGGTAGTTGAGCACTATGTTCACCGTCTTTCTAGCCAAAGAATCTTTTATTTATGGCAAAGAAAACGTTTCCATATTCTTGCATTCCATTTGTCAATCTCCTAGTGCTTCGAAACCCGCTGCATGTTCCGGAAATACTCAATGGAATGCCGTAGTAATAAACTTGTTCAGTATCAAAGACAGATGCAGATCATGATAGAAAGTACTATCAACGAGTAAGCCCTGTTTTCCTACATCTTGGTAGGGAGTCTAAGTACGTGTGTAATTGAGCTTTTATTGACCCTGCTCTTAGGTGTTCTAGCTAGTGGGCAAGCTAGCTACTGAGGTAGGGGAAATCTAGGGCTATTTTAGGTAGAGAAAATCGTCCTAGCGAATTAAAACCTTCCTTAATACAGTGAGATATATAATTAGCCCCTTAAAAACCTTCCTTAGGATTATCTCTATAGGCATACCTAATTGGGTTAGACTAGCCTAGCTGATTAAACTAATTAAGAGCCTCTTTTTTTCCTTTAATAGCTAGTAAATTTAGGAGTCGCAGGATTTGAATCTATTACCTTTGGCTCAGAGGATAAGCCGTTGGCTAAGCCCGGTGACCACTAACCGCTGGACCACCGACCCTCAGGAGTCTAAGTACAGTTTGGTCTCGTAGGGCCATCTACCACACAGGTTGAGCAGCTATCTGAATGTCTCTGCTCAAATACTCTCAAAGCATCGGCGACATGAGACGCTAGATCTATGTCCCAAATCCAATTCATCCTACCTTCCCATGCCCGCTTCCAATCATCCGTATTGTCGATGACTGTATATAGCTTCATTGCCTCACGGCTTGTTCGCACAATCTTCTCAGTCCGGGGTCTTCTGATAGTATCGTAAGCAGCAAGAGCTGACTCAACCCCATCGGTACATTGAACCTTTCCCAATAATTGCGACAAGACTAGTGCATCTTCAATTGCTTGTCCGGCGCCGGCTCCTTGGAATGGTGTTGTAGCGTGAGCAGCATCGCCCACTACTGCAACGTTTTTGGAGTAGAACTTTGGGGCGGGAAGATGATCTAAAAGAGCCCATGCTTTTGGGGCATCAAGAAGCTGATTGTGTGTCAGTAAACTAGAGTGAAGTTGTGTGAAGACGGTGATGACCTACTTTAATTATGCTTTGTGGCATTTCTCCAAAAGATTCAAATTCTTTCATCAACTGCGCTGGCTTTGTGTCCACTACATATGTATCCCCGTCCCATGACGTTTTGTAATGAGCGGCAACAACATTGAGGACTTGACCAGAGTCAATGGGGTAGCTCATGACCATGCCTTTGTTGTTACACCATAAGTACGCATCGAGGGCGTATTTATGCAATATATTTATGGCATCTTCCATGGGAATCAATCCTCGATAGGCCACAATCCCAGAATACACCGAAGTAGCTCCTGGCATACCAGTTCCTAGCAAGTGCTTGCGTATGTTACTATGAACACCATCCGCACCAATGACGCAGTCGGATTTGGCCGACGTTCCATCTGCGAAACGGAGAACAGTTTGTTCACCTTGTTCAGATACTCGTACAAGTCGCTTACCAAACTGCACAATATCTTGAGGGACAAGTCTTACCAGTGCATCTAAGAATTTCGCTCGATGCACAGTCTGTTGACCGGTCTGGTTCTCGATAGATCCGAGTGTTACAATTTCTTGTTGACCTCGAGCCTGATGCACAAAGTTGAACCAGGTCTTGTTGAATTCGGGAGATGAGTTGCCTGTTGCATAGTCTGTAAAGGCCCGTTCGGCAGCGGGCGATAGGAAAGCCAAGGCCCTTTGTGCGTTGGGTCCGAGGGCAAGACCGGCGCCTATCTCACTGAAGGCAAGGGAAGATTCAAAGATAGTAACCTTGATGTGCGAATGGTTGAGAAGGCCGATGGCAAGGCAAAGACCACTGATACCACCGCCGACGATGGCAATGGACAATGGCTTGGGAGTGGTCATGGTTGATGGGAAGGACGCTATCGCTAAGGATTTGGGTATAAAGATTAATCTTGACATAGGTTTCTTTATGAAATATGAAGCATGTCTGCTGTTTCTGATGGCTAGAAACACCCTTGGGCGTGAATTCCAATGTCAACTGAAATAGAGCCAACCTCGTATTCTAGCGGTGAAAGCTATAGCATGTATTTTCTGTTCTTCACTAACAAACGCAAGTCCAAGCCATAGTCCGCTTTGATGGAACTATGAAATCTGACCCCTTGAATTGTTAGTTTAGTGCCTCATCAGTATAAATAACCATGACTCGAAGAAATACAACTTCCCAAAAAGCCTTCTGTCAGTCAATACAACATCGAGATCAGCAGATCACTAGTTATTGTCCCTTTCCATTCAACCCCCTAGCTTGAATCTACAGTCACAGAAAATGGGGACTTCAGGCCTTTCGAATACCACATCTGATGGGAGCCCAACCATCGATGTTGAAAAACCCTGCAATCTTGAAGCTGTGTCCCATCTTCTCGATGAGGTCGTATCGGCTTCTGATACCCTCATGACGGGGAATATGGATGTTCGCCATGAACTCCTGATCAAACTGCGGGCACTTACATCAGCGATTGAAACACCACGAGAGACAGTTATGAGGCACTGCTGGACAATGGTACGTCACAGGATCTGCATCGTAACCTTTTTACTTGGTCACTAATTTGGGTTAAGACAAGTTCCATAGGCTGCCTTGCCTTTGGTGTTGATACAGGATTGTGGGAGGCCATGACGAAAAATGGAAACGTACCACAAAGGGTAGATGAGTTGGCGACTCAGATTGGAGTCGATACTGTACTCCTCGGTAATATTATCCCTTAACTTCCTAATGTACGTAACTGACACGTTGTCATCAGGTCGCATAATGCGCCACCTTGCTGCCATGGGTCACATTATCGAGACTGGGCCTGACGAGTACCAGCCCACTCTCTTTTCCATGTCTCTTAGTATCCCCATGATGGGAAACGGACTTATCGGATTGTATGTCAATTTGTTTCTCCTGTTTTTTCTTCGTTATTCATACTCATTCTTTCCATAGGACCTGTACTACTGGAGCTGCTTCCCTCAAGTTCCATGAGTACTCCCGTAAACGCGGATGGCAGAACCCAATCGATGCCAAAGACACGGCCTTGATGTATGCGTACAATACTGACCACGATATGTTCTCTTGGGCCCAATCTCAAGGCTACGGAGCACATTTCAATGACCACATGACTGGATATCATCCATCTCCTTGGATGTCCACAGGCCGATACCCTATTGAGCAGCAACTCATTGACGGTGCAGAAAAAACTCCTACAGCTCCATTTTGGGTAGATATCGGTGGATGTCTTGGACGAGACCTTAGGGATCTGCATCTTCACTACCCAAACATACCTGGACAATTAATCTTGCAAGATCTTCCTGGTGTTATTTCTGAAGTCAACAAAACGCACCCTCCGTTTCTCACCATGGAACACAACTTTTTCACCAAGCAACCTATTGAAGGTAGTTATCCCTGTTACGTATTTTCCAATTCTTGCAGACACTGAGACAGTTTTAGGATCCCGCGCTTACTACATGCACTCCATCCTTCACGATTGGCCTGACGATGTATGCCAGGAAATCCTCGCTCATATCATCAGCGCTATGAAACCCGGATACAGCAAGATTCTGATCCACGAACAGATCATTCCTACCACTAATGCTTCCTGGGAAACGACGGCGCGAGACATTATGATGATGACCATGTTCTGTGCTCAGGAGCGAAGTGAGGCTGACTGGCGTGGATTGCTGGAGGGCAAGGCAGGTCTCAAGATCATTAAGATTTGGAATCTTGATCTGCCGGATGAATACCTTATTGAGTGTGAGATGCCAGTAGCTAAGTGATAGCTCATTTTGTGCTTGTACCTCTCCACCTTGGGTCTGGTCTAGATTCTTGTTAGACCGAGTGTCTTACAAAGTACATTAGTTTTTGAATCAAGTATTGCAATGGAACCCTTTGGAAATAGTGTATACGTACTATCATCATTCTAATCTCAAGATATCTGTGCTTGAAACAGGGATTCTAGCTCTTCTGTGTGTCTCAGCTCTCGATTATGTACTTACAGCCTCGCTGCTGCGAATGAGCGGTGAAGTGGTTTGACATCCTCACAGTAGTTTTGAGACAATTGGACCCATGTCTTAAGTTGTGAGTTTGCTTGTATCACAGGGTATTTCTTTCATGGTATTTACCTTATATCCAAACCGGCACTCTTAACGCCACATAAGTGTGCATTGGTTCCCGTATTATACCTCTAAAATTCCTCCGAGACGTCTCCACAAGCTTAGCTCGGCACCATGTCCCTTTTGGCAACTGCTTGATTTGGCCTCATATGTCGATATACTACCGGGGTCTTAGATACAGAGACTTTGATAGTGAGACATAAAGTCATGCAATACATCTAGCCAGTGAGGAGGCTTTCGCAAGCTGTCTTGTTACCCCTTTCCGCTGCGTCTGTCCGACATTCAAGGGCATGTGACAGTTCCTGGCTTCACTGGTTTACAACCCATCACCTCTTTCCGTCACCGACATCAATTCCATAATTAATCTCTTGCAAATATCTTATCTCAAACATTGACCTTTCAGCCAAGTCATCAACAATTCATATTTTGCCTATTGAGAGAATGTCAGGTGCTACTGAAGTACCACACGGGGATGTTACGGCCGCATTAAGTTTCTATCGACCTCCAGTTGATGGATCTGACCCATATTTCACTTTCAGTAGAGAGAAAGGCCAAAAGCCAAAGTTTAACTTTTCTGACCATGTCGTGGATGTTACTATACGTGATATCCGCGAATGCGAGGAAGAGTTCACCCTAGACATCCACGCCTTTCAAATCATTACAAATGCACCGCCGCCGTCTTCTAAAATAGACTTCATGAACGACCAATCTATCAAAACACTATACTATCCTGAGATTGTCAATTGGCTCTCGGATATAGTGCAAGGCGACATCCGAATCTTCCCTTACGATCATACTGTACGCCTCGAGGCAAAGGGAGCGCAACATGGTCCTCTGACAAGAGTCCACGTCGATCACATAGCCAGTAATGTTGTTCGACGCATTCAGACCTACTTTCCTGAAGAGGCTGAACGTCTCTTGCGAGGCCGCTACCGTATTATCAATGTATGGCGACCATTGAACAAAAGACCACTTGAGTCATTTCCTCTGGCATTTGCATCAGCGTCGGCATTTGATGACAAAGATTTGGTGCCTATAGAACATCGCTTTGAGGATGGAGAGTTGATCAGAGAAGTTGGTCTTATAAAGCATAACTCCAGTCAGGCTTGGTATTATCTCAGTGGCATGACAGACAAGGAGCGGATATTGCTGAAGTGTTTCGATAGCGAGTCATTGAAGCCCGGGGCTTCTGTTGCATGTAAGACTACGCATTCTGCATTCAGAGACCCATGCACAAGGGAAGGTTCAGAGGGGCGTTTCAGCATCGAGGTCCGATGTCTAGTATTCGGTTGATAGATCATAAGAGTGTAACGCATGTATTATTATCGTTAGCTTATTAGACATGAAGACAATGGAAATGGGATGCGAAGAATATTATGTTGAATTTTATTATATTAAAAGCTATAGTATTAATTATAAGCTTTTTCTTTTCTTCTTTAGAATTTTCTTTTTTTAACTTTATAGAATTCTTAATATAATAAATTCTAATTTAATAAACTTTTTATAAAATAATATTTTTTTATTAAATACTTTATAAATTATTAATAATTTATTTTTTTTATTAAAAATTATTTTAAAAATAAAAAAATAATTTTATTTAAAATATTTTACTTTTTAATATATTAATAATATACTTTTTTTAAATATTATAAAAAGCCTTTAAAGCTTTTTTTTTTTATATAATAAAAATTTAAATTTTAATTTATTAATTTAATAATTAATTATATAATTAAAAATATTATAATTAAAAATAATAAAAATAATAATTTAATTATTATTTATATTAATAATATTTTAATTTTAAGTATTAATAAGAATATTATATTAAAAATAAATAAAATTATTAAATAATTTTATTAAATATTTTTCTTTAAAAATAAAATTAATTATAAAAACTAAGCTTTTATAAATAATTTTTTAATTTAATATAACGTACATGATAAGCGGGTGCAACAGACAAGCGAGTGCAACACAACATCCCAACATCTCAGATAGAAATAGCGATAAAAACACAACAGACTATTAATTAAGTAAAATTAATCGCTATATTGTTCCATAGACATAGCGACAACTATCTGACAGGTCCTTGCATTATGTCCTGTCTTGCCGCACGCTCCACAGCGCCTTTCCTTCATTCGCGTAGGCCCTCCTTGACCACCACTTCTCGATGGTCCAGCCACCGCCTGCGCATCAACATCCGTTTGATCAATTACTTGTCTTCCTTCCTCTACTGTCATCACCCCTCCTTTCTGTAGCCGGGTTCTTTTTGCCCTCCGCCGCCGGCTTAGTATCTTATTTGCCTGTTCAAAATCTTGGACCCTGGCCTCTAATAAGGCAACCTTATGCATAACTATCTTTGTTCCCTTGGAAGACCTCAATGCTTCTAGAATCGACTCTGGAGAGCTACTTTTATGCCTTTTGATTCTCCTTTCAAGATATTCAAGCTGAGAGTCGGCTTCAAGGATAGTCTTTGGGGTCTTTGAGACCCAAGGGGTCGAGGGGCTAACTACCTCCTCCACAGGCGTTGGAGTCCGCAGCTGCACATCGAGCTTCGAGATTACACTTTCTGGGTCGAGAGGAGCAAGTCCGGCTCCTCTAAAGGCTGCTTTAATATTTTTCTCTGTCATTGTGGCCTGGTAGGCGGTGTAAAAAGCCGGCAAGAACTCGGTTTTGGAAATGTGGGTTACAGAGCATCTGATCAAATGCTCGATTTCTCGCCCGTAAGCCTTCTTAAGCAGGCCAAAGCACCCGACATCAAGAGGCTGCAGCAGATGAGGCGAATGAGGCGGTATACAAAGCGTGATGATTTTATTTGCCTTGCAATATCTCTCAAAGTCGACCGAGTGGTGACTTTGGTGTCCGTCAAGGATCAGGAGACGATAGCGATTCTTTGATTGCTTGGTAGTACACCGGTCGAAGTGCTTTAGCCACTCGAGGCCTATCTCGTTATCTGTCCAGCCATTAGGACTCGTCGCAATAGCCCAATCGCCCGGGAGGTTGCTTTCTCGGTACCAGTGGGCGAGGTGATATTGGCCCGCACCTATGATGAACGGCGGGATCGCTTGGCCCTCGGCATTGATCGCCTGAATGACTGTAATCCATTCCCGGTTTCCAGGCTGCACTGATTTTGGTCTTCCACGCCTTTCAGCACCTGTGACGACCATTCCGCTCGCAATAACGCCCATCATAAAGCCAGTCTCGTCAAAGTTGTAGATTTCATCAGGTCGGATGCCATACTTCGCAATTACATTTGCTACGAGCCTAAACCAGTTGCGAATAATGGTCGGATCTTCACATTTGGCTCTCTGGTAGTCATATTTACGGGGAAAATGCGTCTTGAGTTCTTTGTGTCGCTTGACGAAGTTAGAGGCCCAGCGCTTGCCGACAGGCGGCGTCTCGCGGTCGGCGAGCAATCGGTTAGCCATCTCCTCAACATAACGCAGTCCCGGGGGAAACCCTCGCGAATCCAGATCGAGAATGAACTGAACTATGATCTGTTCTTCTAGATCAGATAGTTTGCGTGATTTTGGGATAGAATCACGCGCAGAAAGGATACCCTTCTGTCGGCGATATAAAGTCCAATAACGGACCCGATAGATGCCTGCGGCGCGTCGGAGACTTAATTTTGGGTCATTTTGAAGGGCACGAAGTGCAAGAAGAATCCTAGCCTCAATATTTTGGGTCTGACATATTTGGTGGTTGAAAATTAATTGATTAAGTTGAGAAGATGTAAATTGCGGGATTTTTTGTTGCACTCGCTTGTCTGTTGCACCCGCTTATCATGTACGTTATAATTAAAATTAATAAAGACTTTAAAGTTTATTATTTTATATAATAATTTTATTAATATTAATATTAATATTAATAAAAAAATATTTAATAATTAATCTTTAAAAAAAATAAAAGCTTTTATAATAATTATTATAATTTTAATTTTATAAATTATAATATATACCTTTAGATTAAATTTATATTAATATTTAGGTTTAAAAACTATATTTTTTTATAAGTTAATTTTATATATATACTTTAGGACTTATACCTTAAAAATTACCTAATAAAAGGGATGTAAAGAAGAATAATAACAGTTGCGATAATTATTCCTATAACCGAGACTTGAAATAATTTGAACCACATCTTATACGTAATAAGCTAGCTATACTAACAGCAAGCATGCCTAGATATTTTTTGCCCCTCAATCCACAGTAAATTATAACATATCAACCTCCTTTCAAAACCCAAGACGCTAACCAAGTAAAGACCGATGTACTGATATACTTTGTAGGTCTTGAAGCCTCACATGGTCTGGCCTGCTTTGTCATTCCTGCATTCTGTGAAACCAGAAACTGTTGAGCATTCTCAAGATACTCTGTGGCAGATTGATCTTTAGTGTATGTGTCGGTTGAAACAGACGTTCTCGTCCCCTCTATCATCATGCGTATCTCATTTTCCTCATCATGAAGGCACTCCGGGAAGAACTGGCTCAAGACAATCATTAGCGACAATCTCGGATGTCCGTCGATTGTCTCAGACCTCCGAGTCATCATTGTTGGGCTTGCACCATGATCAACGAAAACTTTGATCACTTCAACCCAATGTTTGGCCTTTGACCGCCATTCAGCATCCTGGTAGATGCCGCGTGAATGAGTGGCGTTTAGCGGATAACTGCATGATTCTGCGAAATGCTTCGTTGCACGCAAAAGTACCTGCTCCCATGGGCTGGGCCCTTCAAATGAAAAGTTTGAATCTACCCCATTGCTCAGTATACCCTTGATTGCTTCGAGATCCGGCCAGGATGTGTGAGTGACTGCATGGAGCAGTAGATGTTGGTTCACGTTTTGGTCGACAATGACTCCGGCATCATATTTCATCGACACATAGTGATCAAGACCAAATTCCTTTGCGAGCTTGTAGAAATTGCTTTTTTCACCGATTAACCCTGCATCGGGCGTCCCTTGCACAGGTATGTTGCCGTTGTCTTCGTCGTTCTCACTAGAGCTCGATTCATTAGAAACGTTCGAGTTAACCCTTCTCAATTCCTGATGACAGAATCTCTTTCCAATTCGCTGCTGACACGTCATGGCGAAATCGAGCTGGTCCAGGATTTTGGGAAATCCTGTGTTGAGATCGGCTTCTGCGTCTCTGGCAAATTGTAGTGCACTTTTGACGATGGCTTCTTCTAGTGGAAATCTTGGTGATACCTTTGCGGTTTTTACCTGCATCAGAGACGATCGTAGCATGGATAGGTTGGGACTAAAAGCACTTCCAGCCGTACGTGATACTATCTGGTTCCAAACAGCGGGTTGTTCGAGCCAATCAGCAACAGTCCGGTGCAGATATACCACTTTTGCATCTGGAGCGATATCCGCAAACGTGTTATCGAGAGATTCGAGAAGACCAGCGCAAACACTCTTCAGTCGTGCATCCATCATTCGACATCTCTCTATGACTTCTTCGTCAGAGAGGGGTTTTATCTGGGCATTCTCTGCAAAGTTTTCGTCCTCGTCGTCTGCCCATGACAAGTTCAACAGCGTCAATCTGTTGGTAGAGCGGCGCTGAGCCGCCCTCACGATTTGAAAGATTTGCGAAGCTTGCTCATGATAGAACGGGTCAGTTGTGATGAGCATGTGCGTATACAGAGCTTCCAAGTCCCCTGGCAGATGCTTGACTCTCCTCTGGAGATCAGAGATGCGGTTATAGTCTGATAACCCGCGTATCAAGGACTTGACGACGAGCTTCACCCAAAGGAAAACGCCACTGGCCTTTGCGACTATTTCGTCAACAAGATCGGTGACATCACTAGACTTTTGTTTCGATAGCTGTATCATGTACTTGTGCCGATATAGCCTATCCTTGACATAGTGACTAATGTCTCCGCTTGTTAGATCTTGTAGTCTCAAACTCGGGAACCCCATCATTTCGTTTTCGAAAGCCAATAGAGGTCTACTAGAGAGACAGAATTTGATATCAGGACGTTGTGCGTACTCTTGAAAGAGCTCCAAAAGATCAAGGTAGTCCCCGTTGTATTCATCCAGGCCATCGATGAACAGGCACAACTTGGCTTTGCCTTGGAGTAGCTGAAGTGTCATCCGAAATACGCGCTTCAACTGGGCCATGGTCCACTGCTGCGGCACAGGTGGAAGCATTGGAGAATCTGGAGGCATATTGCTTGAGACAATCGCAGTGGCTCGACTGGACCAACTGGCCCATGCCTCTGGCATGACATGTGCGATCAAATCTCGGTGTCGCTGTAGGATCTGGAAGAGTAAGGTTCTCAGTAAACCACGCTGAGACTTCTGGTCTTCATCCCCACTGTTCCAGAAGAAAAAGGCATAAATCTCGGATGGCATTGATCCTGCCCATTCGTTCAAAAATGCCGTTGTCTTTGGGTTGTCGTAGATGTAACTCATCAAAGTCGACTTGCCGGACCCGGCTTTGCCATTGATCCAGTAGATTCCATTACCCTCCTTTAACCAGGAAATGTAACTGCTCCATGGTCTCCCCGTGGTTTCCGGATCCTCGAATATCCATTCGAACGTGTCGTGGTAAGGCGATTCTAGGCTTTCCTTCCTTTCCATTAACGTCGAGAATGATAAGCTCGCGAGGATTCCATTCTCAACGATAAGCAAACGAAGCTGCTCTTCCACTTGTTTATCCCGGGTTGAAGGTTTGAATGATTCTTGATCGACTTGCTGTATACCAGCAGGAGTCTCCAGCGTCCCTGCGGCCTTTTCTTTGCCAATGAGGTACTCTTCTATATCCTGAGGCGTCTTCAGTTTTCCCAGGTTTTGCATCTCGATGAGTCTTTCAGATTGCAATTTAAGTTCATGGGCCAGCTTATCACGGGTATTGGTAAAGTTGTCCAAGAGCGTTCGCGTTGATTGCGTCAACTGATGGGAGAACTGTGATTGCTGGAGGACAACGGCCGTGAGAGTAGTACTATGCTTCTTCAGCACCTGTTGTTTAATTCGGTGACATGGAGGATACAGAAAACTTACCGCAATTTAACAAGAATTCGAAATTCAATTTCGCCTCGGATTTCTCGAATCGTGGAGGCCAGAGCTTCAATTTCGCTTTTACTCCAGGAAGCCTCCAATGCTTTTCTAAAGCTGTCCCACTTCTTGAAAGAGCCCTCAAAACCAGCATCCGCTGCTCTCATCAATCCACTCCATTGCTGCTTCAGTGCCGCCTTTGATGAATTCTCCATAGACTTTCCTTGTTGCTCCAGCGGTTTAGGGTCTTTGACGCCATTTTTCAGGCCTCCGCTGGACTTTTCGTCTCGGCGTTGAAGCTTGAGCTTGTTCACTCGTAGGAGCAATTCTTCGGCAACCTCGACACATCGTTTACACAGGTCGTCAATTGCAACGTCATCCTCGGAAGTGTTTTCCTCCTTGGTCATTGGTCTGTTTTGGGGAAGCTTTCGCCTCAATCCTTGGAGGAGTGTACTGAGGTCAGTAGTTACAAGCTTCATAACTAATGTCTCAGTGGTCACACCGTCGGCAGATCGGTAAAGCTGGCGAGAGTTGGACAGTAACTTGCTGCCAAAGTCGATAAATTGGATGACTGCCCCTGCCACTGAGAGAGCAGCAAGACCTTCCATTGTGTCGAGTGATTGTTTGATAATTATGTAGATTCAGCAAATGAACATTTCTTCATCTTTTTGAAGTAAATTGAAGATGAACGTTGATCATTTTGAATTTCCTGACCTAGAGGGTTTATAAACGGCATCGGTAAGGCAGATTTACTTATTGACTAAAATCCCAATAACTATACCACTTCTGAACACAGCCCCAGTGCTAAGCGCCAACTTCACCGTTTTGTGTGGGATGGAACAGGCTTGTTAGGCTTATATCACTATGCATCCTAGATGCAATGCTGTCAGCGGCATTGTCGATCCAATGACAGGAGACCACGATGACAGTTATGATGCGTATTTGCATTGGTGTGATTCTCTCACTGACACCGATATGACCCAAAAGATTGGCACTTTGAGGCATCTCGTGGCAGCGACTTGTATATTAATTCGGTTCTGATCATTTGCGCCAGATAACACTTTATAAAATATTCTGAAATTTGTCTACGCCTCAAGTGGCTACTATGAGGAGAACTCACACTTAGCACTCGCCGTCGACTGACAGGTACCCTGAATGAATTAGGGCAACAATGGAACAAAGGAGGTCAAGCCTTTCCGGCAACACCACTTAAAACGACGTAAGATGGGTCATCTGACGGCCAGTAGATCGGACAGCCTCTGCACTAGTAGCCTTCCATTGTCAACAACATACTCCTCCGAGCCATGGAAGATTGCATGACCATCATATGGAATCGCACCACTGGGAAGATTAGGCGCGCATTGCCAAATGTTGTCGTAAGTAATATAGCCGCTCAGAATAGTTTCTTGTCACTCCTGACGCACAGCCGTGCGATTCAAGCTAGTGCTCTGAACACCATATTCGTCCAAAATTATAGGCTTGCTGTACTTGCCCTCATAACTCAAATACATCTTAAGCTAGGTGTTATGGATGAGTTGATATATGCATCACTGCCTAACATTCCGGAAAGGTATATAGGTCAACTTTCCAAGAAAGAGGCATGTTCTATTGCTTTTGCAAGGGCAAAGTCATACGAATTGAAATGCCATTCTATCCAGATTCGTCTAGTGGGGGGCTGTGTTCATTCTTTGAGAAATGATGGCGCAGTTTAGAAACATCTTAGCACCGAATATGCTGGGATTCAATTTAGCGTTTAAAATCCAGCTGCACATTCTAGATATACGCAAGCCACCGACAATACAAAGTGAACAGAAACATCATTGTGACATGTTTATTATTCTTAATGCGAGGTAACCATTACTATTGACAGACCTTGAGGAAATAAAAATGTTTATCTTGAAACGAGCATGCAGAAACCAGTGACAAGCTGACATGCATGGTGGGCTGTACAATGCAATAAATACAGTACCCTGCCAAGCGTCACGCGACTGCGCCATGGCCAGTCTCACATAGGCAGATATGAGTGGCCCGAGGGTGGACTCGCAAACATTTCAGCTTTGATGGTTCCCAGGCTAATTCCATACTAGACAATCCTGGCCAATTAAATCTTGAGTGTATGATGTTCCCTTCATTACACTAATTCCCCCTGAAGGCTGGACCGTGCTACAAGGGGCGTTAAAATGTAACTACCGGTTCCAGCCTGCGGTGAAGCGTCAGGGTTACATGTATCTTAACTCAATCAGATGGTTTGATTCAATGGAAATGCTAGGTAAATCGGTAGTGGAATAATCATTCCAACTATCAGATAAAAATGTCTCTATAATAGAGGGGAAAAAAGTCACGGAACTCACTGTAAATCCCTTGCGTTGCTCAGGCATCTGACTTGTTAAGCGTCTCCACTTCTCCTCAGGGTCTCCCTCATTTAATCAAGCTTCGGCCTAGCCCATCTTGGCAAATGCTTATCTCTAAGCTTAAGTTAACTTAGGGGGTGACTGACCCCCCCTAGTGACCGTCAGTCCCGGTCTCTTGATTATGTAACTGGTATAGGGTAGGCTGAAATTTGACCAATCATACGATCTAAAGACCAGGGCTGACCATCACTAGGGGGGGTCAGTCACACCCTGAGTTAACTTATTTCATGTCTCAATAGTCTGAACACTAGCCCCCCGCGATAATGAGAGCCCGGTGATTGTCACCAAATGTTGGAATCCCTTGAGGAACTTTGTTAACCATTCTAAGAGGTGGCGTTGTAACCCCTGGGTATATAACCTGGCTTTACTGCCCCTGGTAGTGAGTCCATTGTTACTCCTCACTCTATATCTATATTCAAAACCGTGGTCAACTGTTTTCTTAAAGACCATTTAAGAATTTGTTATCATAATGTCCGGCGCTGGTGACTGCGAGTCGCACTCCCAGCCTCATACCATGTCTCAAGTCAGAGAGCGAAAACCAGATCCAAAACACCACACTTCCCCCCTTTCTCCCTCTGTCAATGCCACCCACCCAATAACCGACAATGGAGGAGATGATCTCAACTACTTCAGTGGCCCTCGTGATCTTCAACGACACTCCAAGTGGCCCCTTGTCCTTCAGCTCCACGGCTCCATCATGCCGTCACTGATCCTGCCACTCTTACTCGTTGCCTGTTGGGCAACCGCTATCACCGTCATCTCCAAAAAGGTCCATGACTTGAGTGTCAACTCTGTTCTTCTTACCATTCTTGGTTTTGTAGTTGGTCTGAGCCTTTCTTTCCGGTCATCTACTGCCTATGAACGCTACGGTGAGGGCCGCCGGTACTGGGGAACGTTGGCCACTGCGTCTCAGACACTTGGCCGGATTATCTGGATTCATGCCGATGACAGTGGTGCTGGTAACCAAGACCCCCGTGAGATTCTGGTTAAGAAGCTTGGGGCATTGAAACTTATCGCTGGCTATGCCGTTGCCCTTAAACATACCCTTCGTTTCGAACACTGTGCTAGTCAACCAGACATGCAGCCATATATTGCGCACCTGTCTACCTTTACTGGACGGACAACCGCGCCGACGAAGCGGGCCACGACGTTTGGCAAGTTTGCCGGCCATTATCTCGGTCTCTCCTTCGCTCAAAGTGATCCTCGGAAGCATCTCAAGAGAGCTGAAGAACATCAAGGAAACCTTCCTCTTGAGATCTTGAACCACCTAGCGATAGCCCTGGACTCGATAATCGCCAACAAGCAATTGCCAGTTTCTATTCACCAGACCATCGCTTACAACCATCTCACCACGCTCAATGACGTCGCTGTCGGCTGCGATCGTGTCCTAAACACGCCTTTACCTGTCGCATACACCATCGCCATCAGTCAGATCACCTTTGTGTATGTCATGCTATTGCCATTCCAGCTGACTGGTCCACTTGGATGGATTGCTATCCCTGCTACTATCACGGCGGCCTATATCATCTTCGGCTTATTGTTCATCGGCCAAGAGATTGAAAACCCGTTTGGTCATGATGCTAATGATCTACCGCTTGACGTTTTCTGCGAGCAAATTGCAAACGATCTTGACATCACTGCCTCGTTTGATCGACGCGCGGCTGACCAATTCCTGCTTGGAGGAACGCCGTTACACCCTCTCAGTTCTGATGTTGGCCAGACCTGGATGGAGTGCAGTGAAGAAAAGCTTAGAGAGTCTATCAGGACCAAACCTCATGTTCTGTTCAATTGGCGACGTGAGGGCGGAAGAAGATTATCTCCTTCAGGTACCCAGACTAAGGAAAGTGACAGAGACATGGTATGAAATGGATTGCGCTAGGGCGGGGAATGTTATGAGTAGTTGTATTATAAAAGTACTATTATGAACTTGCTACAGCGAAATATCATATCCTACAAAATTTGCCAATAATAACCAGATAGAGATTATTATACGTTGGATGCCAGATTCAACCGCAAAGATAGTATAGTTTTAGTCCTATTAGTGCAATCAATCAATTTAGCACTATAAATGTTGAAAGAATGTAAAGAAATACTCTGCATTTATAAACCTCGAATTGATCATTTCCTAAATTCGTAACTGAGAGATCCCGGCTACATCCCAAGGTACCTAAACTTTGGACCTGTTTGCAGTTGCTCATTTCCTCTTGCCTTGATGCTGACGGCCTCACCCGGGATAACATCTATGCAATTATCCTCTAAGGCGATGCCTGTCACCTCTTCAAAAACCAACCCTTTAGTAGGTCTGTCAACCGAGACCATATATCCATCAGTCACTCTCTCAACCTTGACACCTCTGTCGGAGAAATCAAGATACTTGAGAGGCTGTGGCCAATCGACATCCTGAGAAACACAATGACCATTCTTCGAAACCCTCGCCGATATAACATGAGGCTCATCTTTGGTGTTATCAATCTGCCCTTCCAAAACATCGGTAGTACCATTAGGAACCAAGGTGATGTTCTTGACAACCTTGTCCCTGATATCCTCACCCGTTGTGATAGAAACAAAACGAATTTCCACAGTGACTTCAACTGCTTCTTGCTCGCTACTTGTGACCCAAGCACTGAATGAGGATATTTTCGCTGGTTTAGCATGGACAACGCTCCAATCATGATGCTGTCTCTGAACTCCAGCAGCAATGGGTTTTAAAGCTCGACGTATCGCGTAGTATGCTGGTTTCTTGAGGAGGAAGTAATCGACAATGGACCAGGAGATGGTGGGCCAGCAGTCGTTCATTTGCCACACGAGAACACCTCCGCAGCGACGATCATCGCCCCATTGGCGACGCCAACTGCGATAAGCAAAAGTCATGGCCTCGCTTTGACAAAGCTGGGTAAGATACAGATGAGACTAATGGAATATTAGTGAGTTAGTTTCAGTCTTGTTGGGGTTCTTGCATACCTCTAGATCTGGGAGGGGGCGGAAGTTTTCTACGACATAAATTGCAATGCGTCGCTCGTGGTCATCAGCCTTGTTGTGAAAATCCATGGTCTGTGACTGTGGATATCGTTCAGACTCGGTCGTTATGAAATGCTTTATAGTTGATAAAGCAGGGAAAGCCTCCATGCCGAATTCACTGTTGAATCTTCCTCCCAAGGTATCAAAGACTTGGTATTTCTCTTGTGTCCCATGCCAAACTATAAAATATCAGCGATCAGCAAAATTCGCAACATTAATTTGTTACGTACCATTCCATTGATGCATGTCACCAATAGTCTTGTCCGCGGAGCTTTTACCGTTAGAGAATGGAGACCCAGGCCAGTATATTGTTGAAGGAGATATGTTCTTCACCACCTCGGGTAAGAGGTATTCGTAATAATACCTGGCAGGGAAATTAGATTTAAGCCAAGAATCGGGATCAACATCTTCCGGGTTATAGTCAAGGCCGCAAGACTCCTGAACCTGATAATCCTCGTTATTTCCTGCATAGATGATTATGGACGGGTGATGATGTAGGCGCTGAACGTTCTGGATTGCTTCTTGACGGACAGAATCGATGAGAGATGGTCCCACGGGATAGTTTCCACAGGCAAACATGAAGTCCTGCCAGACTAGAATGCCTAACTCATCGCAGCAATCATAAAAAGCCTCCTCTTCGTAGATGCCGCCGCCCCAGACTCTAAACAATATTGTATAAGTGATGTTAAACGGATATGGCATCAGTGATATCTTACCTTGTCATTATCTGATTTCCTTCTACCATGAGTTCAAGCCAATCTCGGTACTTGGCTGGCGTGATTCGGGGCAGAAAGCTATCAGCTGGAATCCAACAAGAGCCACCGCAGAAGATGTCGATATTGTTGACCCGAAAATAGAATGATTTACCATGCGAATCTTCTTGTTGGATAAGTTCACTTTGACGGAAACCAGTGTCTTTGTTTCTCTTGTCAAGTTCATGACCGTCTAGAGCGATTGTGGCAGTCACATTGTAAAGTGATTGAGGGCCATACCCGGCAGGGTACCAAAGCTTGGTATCATCTACCGTGATTGTCAATACTATCAAAATTCATCACGTGTTTGGAGGTACATACCAATATGGAAAGGAATCACGAGACGGCTTTCAGAAGACCTGTCCACTGACGTAGTAAAGACGGGGCTTCTCTTCCATGAGATACATATATCGGCCTTGTCAAATGGCCCTTCTATCTCGAGCTCTATTGTGCCCTGGATGGTCTTGAGATCTTGAGAAACGTCGTACTTGATGAGCATGTCATTGATGCAAGCAGAGAACACTTCAAGACGAACAGGTCTCCAAGGGCCAGCAGTCATGAGAAATGGACCCCAGTCCCATCCCTGTGTTTGGTCAGCAACAAACGTCGTTCATTAAATTTTATGATCTCACCCAGTGGTATTGCGCTTTTCTCACAGCAAGACGAGAAGCCTCCCCATTGAACAGTTCCCACCTATGGCCAGGATACTGCGTTTGAAGTTCTCGTCCTTTCAAAAGCGCACTGTCGAAGTTGATGGTAAGCGTGTTGGGTTTCTTGCTTTGAAGATGTTCTGTGATGTTGACGCGATGGCTTAGAAACATGTTATCGCTCTCAAGAATAACGGAATCGTTGAGCAAGACTTGAGCGAAAGTGTCGAGGCCTTCGAAGATCAAGTACACGGCAGCACCTTCGATTAACGGAGAGTCAAAAACTGTGCGGTACGTCCATGCTGTTTCTCCGACCCATTCGGCATCGAGTTCGTTCATGTCGAGGAACGGGTCAGAAATTCTACCGCATCAAACAATCAGTACAAATTGAATCATGAGGTATCTGGAACATACAATCCATTATCCAGCAAGTCCAGATGAGCGACAGTGGGCACTCGAGCCACAGGTTTCCACGAGTCTTGGTCGTCTGTCGTCTTTTTGAAAGACCATCCCTTGTCTAGAGGGGCTCGCTGGGCGGTTACAGGCATAGTCGATGGGGTTTTGAAGATGTACAATATGTCAATTTGAGGTTCTCAGAGACTCAAATTCAATTGGGCGTCTGTACCCAGTTGACCGTTAAGATATTTTCTAAGATTTCATTATTCGGTGGCTTATAGTACTAACACCAAATAATACGCTATCACTAAATAGTCTCGGCCCGTAGCATGTACTATTCCGTTTCTGGCTCGGGAACTGAGGACCCTGGCTCAGAGATCGCCGACGGGAAATGACTACCCGTGGCTGTCTTGGGCCTAGCTCCGGATTACTTTCTCCTCACCACCCTCGGCCATCCTCACGAATTATAACATGAGTTTCATCAGATGAGGTTGCACAACATCTGTCTGATCAAATAAAGATTACTGAGAATATATCACCTTTGCCTACTATTTTTTACTTGTCTATCATAAGGTCTCTTAATCTACTACATTCAAGGTTCCTGGGTCTACGAATAAAATTGTCATCACTACTCCAACCACTCTGTCAAAATGAAAAGGTAAGCTTCGAAACCTCACTAACTCCCGTAATGTCGACTACGTTTATTGTAATGAAAATATCTCTCTATCTATCTTCTCTATCTCACTACTATCACTTCCATTATCATTGAAGTTATATAACTTTATTGAGTTACCCAGTCGGAGGTGTCGCTGTGTTATATTCTGCCCGTTGTAGGGTAGCTTTTGATCATATTTAAAGATCCATGTTGTAGATCGCATTATTACCGAGGATAGATCAACACCGCTAGTCCTCATTAGATCACGGATGGTTCCGAGCCGTTCCTGCTGGGGCTAGTGCCATTTCCCCACACTCAGTCAATGCGGAGACAGGAAGAAGCTTTTCTCTCTAATCCGGGGAATCTCTTTGCGTCTAAGTGACACAGCACGGTCATTACTTATGATACAATAACTTTGAACGCCCATTCTGTATCTCTCTAAGTTTATGAATCTAGACAAGAGCAACTCCGCAACGCATCCGTCATGTTTTATACCTGTAAGTCACGCAACCTTGGATCCCCCGCCCACTGACTGATTCTTCTGTCCCCCAAGTCCAAGGCACTGCCGAAGAGCGTATCTCACGCACCTCGAATGAGAAAAGAAGTCTCCGTGCATGCGAGGATTGTAAACGTCGAAAGATACGCTGCGATGGCCGACAACCTTGCAACAGGTGTGAATATCGTGGATCACGTGGGACTTGCGTCTATGTCAAACCCATCCGACGTCCCGTACTTTCAAAACAGTAAGTATTTTCCTCACATAAAGTTAATGAGACTCTAATATGATGAATAGAACAGTTGAGGACTTATCCAAAAGTATCGAGGAACGCGACTCCATTTTAGGTCGCCTATTTCCTAACCGAGATATATCAGATCTTGTCTCACTATCGGACCAGGAACTTCGTGAGCTTGTCTTGAACTCTGGACCCAGTCCAAATGGCACGGCTTTGACTTCTCGCTCCCATAACACACCCAACGGCTCAATTACCCAAGACTCGCAGTGGGATGAAGATCGACGCGAACGTGATCCACTACCCGCCGAGGCTGATGATGTCAACGCCTTGTCCCTTCCGTTAGACCGCCAAGCTTCTTACCTCGGTATCTCATCCATCAGGGCTGCCCTTAGAGCTATCCTCCAGATGCGACCTCAGCTGCGTGCCTCACTCGCATCTCGGCAGGAGACCTATAATGAATGTCCTCCAGTAGGCGATAATGGGGTTCAGTACAGTCAGGTAACTCAATCTCTGACTGAGAACCCTTGTGTCAAGTGGAGTAGAAAGGGTCAGGCACTCGTCGATGTATACTTTAAAAGGATACACATAATGACTCCATTACTTGATGAAACATCCTTCCGGACAACCTATTTAAAGGGTCAACGGCATGACTCGCCCTGGCTTGCACTGCTGAACATGGTGCTAGCTATGGGCAGCATTGCAGCTAGCAAATCCAGCGACCGGGACCACTACAAATACTACACCAGTGCCATGCGATATCTAGATCTCAGTGCCTTTGGAAGCAGTCACATTGAAACGCTACAAGCACTTGCTATCCTCGGAGGTCACTATTTTCATTACATCAACCGGCCTAACAGAGGTAATGCTATCCTCGGTGCAGCATTTCGTATGGCGAGCGCTCTTGGCTTCCATCGCGAGCCGTCAGATCAAGACAAAGAAGATGCTCAGCTTCAAGTAGTGGAATTGAGACGACGTATCTGGTGGTGCCTAGTTTGTCTTGATACGTCAGCTTCTACGACCTTGGGTAGACCTTCTTTTGGCCGCTTTTGTCCTTCGATTGATATCCAACCACCAAAACTCAGTACCAACACGCATGGAGAAGTGGACTCAGAACACGACATGGAAATAATGCTTCTGGCCGAGAATATTCGCTTTTGCAGGATCGCGACTGAGATTCAGGATATGCTCACTGTCACTCCTTTTCTCAAACCTGCTGACCGTGATCGTTTCGATAATATGTTGGTCAACTGGTACGATAGTCTTCCGTCGATTCTTAGTGACGATCAGGAATCCGATGAGTTGGTCCATCTGGGTCGATGTACCATGAGATGGCAATACTGGAACTTGCGTATGCTTTTATGTAGACCAGCACTACTAGACGCTGCGTCAAAACCTGGCATATACTCTCAATCAATCGACCAAGATGCCATAGAAAAGTGCCAGCAACTTTCCAAGATAGCTGTCGAGGATATAGCTCAAAGCTGGAAGAACGATCAAATGTCGGGCTGGAATGCTGTATGGCATCTTTACCAGGCAGTCATGATTCCACTGCTGAGTATGGTCTGGCAGCCTCAAAATTCTTCAATTTCTGACTGGAAGAGTCAGATCGAAATGGTGCTCGGGTTGTTTGAAAGCATGCGAGACTGGTCCTTGACGGCGCGTTGTAGTAAGAGGGTTGTAGGTCAGATCTACGAAACAATATGTGAGTCAATACGTAGAAGTGAGAAATCTCTTCCTGACATAACTGTGAGCTCGAATATGTTCTTAGATCAAGATCTGGATCAATGGGCGGATGTATTGGATGTTGACGATATATTAAACATGCTGTGTCAAGATTGATCGGTTAATTTGAACAGCAGGCGTCGCGGCGCATTTGTTAATTACAGTCATTTAAGCCATCGGGATCGTATAAGACATGAAAACGATTTGCTTTATTAATAAATAATTGATTTAATGTGGATAGAACTAGCTATTTGAATGGTAATATTGTGAACCTGAAAACCGTGTCATTAACGAGCGATCCCGTAAGTCCCATCATGCTGCAAGCCAAAGTGCTTGTTATTAGTAATCGCCGGTAAAGCTTCATACGGCTGAGCACTGTAAACTGGCGGAAGAGCGACTGGAATTCCTCCGGTTGAGCCATTAGTTCCATTAGTAGACATATTAGATGACTCAGATACTGAAATGTCAGCAGCTGCAACACTGAATGTCTCCAACTCGGTAGCTTTGACCTGGGTAGGTGCTAGAACACGATGAGGCTGCCCTACTCCGCGCAACACGGTAACCTGGGTCTTGTGGAAAGGATCAAGTTCCTCCTCATCAACTTCAAATCCACCGAAGCCGAAGAACTTCCAGCGTAGATGGAGCTCGAGATACTTCTCGACGTCATCAAATTTCGTGATTGGATGATCTCTCACACAATCAATGGTGTGATGGAGGAGTTGAATCGTCAGAGGAACTTGGGCGCACGAAAAAACGCCAGCGTCAGCTTGGGTCTTGCAGTTGGCACAAGAGTCCCGAGTCTTGCGAGAACCACCGCCAAAGGTATAGACACTTCCGACAAAGTTCTGCGGCTCAAAGTGAGTCACATCCTCATCAGTTGGACCACCGAGATAGAACTTGATAGTGTAAGACTGCCCACCCAAAGCGTAACGATCATATTTCACGTTGATGATGTAGTCCTTCCAGGAATTCTCATCAATGTCGGGAATATCGGGGGTCAGTCCCGCGGGAATGTGGACATGCCGATTATCCTTGATGTCGCGAAGCAGATGTTCGGTGCTGGGATATGTCTTGTGGATATACGCCTGAAGAAGCTTTTGGAACTTGGGTTCATCGAGGTTTCCCTTTGCATCAAGGGCCTTTTGAGACAAGTCCATGAGATCATCGTACTGGTAGTTGAAAACGGTCCAATCACGACACTTCCTTGCTGTCCAAACGTCGTTGACTGGGTCGCCGTTGTCCTTGTCGTGGAATGGGTATAGAAGATCATCCTCTGTATCATCGGGAACGTTCTCTTCGCCCGGTCGGGTTGGTTCCTTTTGATCCCACCATAGTTTGGGGTAGAGACACTGCCAGATAGACAGCAGGCGATCTATTTGACTGCGACCAATGTTAAAGATGTTTGTTGGCGATGGAGACATAACTTACGTGTGATGTAGCCAAAAGATTGGATCAAATGCAGCAACGGGCACATCGCTCATATGCCCAACACCAGTGGCAAAGTCAGAGCCGCCGACAATGTTCTGTAGAAATTAGTGATGTAAATGTGGTAAATGGTGAAGAGTATACCTACATGAACATTGTTGTGGATATACTCGAGAGACAAGAAGCCATTCATAGAATTGCCGTAACCCTCGTAGGTCCATTTAGTCGAGGCGAATTGTCCCCAAGTGCTGTTGTACTTGGGTGAGAACATGCGGTTCACAGAGTCAGCCAGAGTTCCAGGGTTCCATTTGAGATAAAAGTCTTTGCTCTTCTTCGCTTGTGCCTTTTGCCTGTCTGTGATGGGGTACCATGTCATGTTGGAGAGGTGGTTGTTGGCAACCCAGGCATTGTTGACACCTTCGAGGCCGATGAACTTCTTTGCGCCCTTGTTGACAAAGATTCCGTATCTGCTGGTTCCTGTTGCTTCACTCCACTGAAAGTGAGTTAGTATATAAAAGACTGATAGCATGATGGATTGCAGACTTACAGGCATCCATGCGACATCCTCTTTATCCCGTGGAGGGGCTGGGTCGTGCTTGACAGGGTCGTCTTCAATGTTGTAGTCCCTCTTACCCTTGGGCATGTCACCGAATGCACGAGGGTTTCCATCGTCATCCTTTTCAGGATTCTCAAAGCTCCAGAATGGATTAGCGTAGAGTCCACTAGGAGGATAAAACTTCTTGATGGACTCAGGTGGGAAGATGCGAACTGGACCTTGGACAAGAACTTGAGGATAGGCAAAGTCCTCGTTGTAGCTCTGCTGTCTAGCCCAGTCCCAGTAGGGCATGCGCCAGGTGTCTTTGGCTACGTTCCATTGCGCAAGTTCTTCCTCGTCCTGGTCGAGTTTGTGTTCCTTGATCCAGTGGTTGATGATGTCGTTCATATTGTCCCAGATACATTGCTGCCAACGTCAGTCACCAGGCATAGAGCAGTTTTTCCTGGACACATACCTCAAATAGTGCCATATATGGGCGATGCCAAGTAGGAAAGTTCAGACCGTTATGGTTACAATAACCACCATAAGGTTGATCTCCTTTCTTGGGATTCTTGGGATCTTTTCTCGGTGCTGGAGCATTATCCCAAGCGCCTTCTGGATACCCATGCTGTAATATTGTAAGCATACATCAATTCTATACTCGCGACAAGACTTACAATACCCGCAACTTGAAAGTAGGAGAGCTTTTCATTCACAGGCTTAAGCTTAAACCTTTCAAGAGCGAGAACCAAAAGGGTCCATTGCTTTCGAAGCAAGGGGTCTGTGGAACTGGCCAGGACTGAGATTTCATAACGAACTGGCAAGTTCTCAACATAAGGAATGCCACCCTCGGGATGACGAGTGACGGCGTCTCTAGGTCTCGGAAGGCCCTTGATGCCGTATGTTCCGCTGTTGTCTGCCATGACAATAGATTTGGGTTTATCAAATGTGGAAGCAAAGGAAGTGGTGTAGAATGGTGATGTTTTGTGACAATTCGTGAGATCTCAGATTCTTTTATGTTAGTTCAAGGAGGGTAATAGACAGCAAGTGGAGTTCGGTAAGAGCGTATGTTCAGCCAGCCCATTTTGTTCTAGAATTATGAAAGTGAAACCATTGATTTGTGATATATGTAGGAAACATGACAGATAGCAAATTAGAACTACAGTTACAATACATACCCTGTTTAAATGTAACTCCTTGACATAAAGGGTGCTGATAGGCCAATCAAGAAGGGAGGCTATTTGCCTTTCATTTGTCTATCTATATCAATTAAAGCCAATCAGACTTAGGATAATTGTTAAGAAAATACATATCCCGTGCTAGGTACTGTGTTCACATTTAAACAGGGGTTGTATTGTATCTTCATATGTCTCAGTTCAGAAGCACAGCTGCACCCAAGAGCGCCAAAAACAGTTCAGCTCCATGCAGTCAATAACTAGTGGTAAGCTGGAACGACCGAATGCGGCCAAGGGTCTAATAGCGCTGGACTGCGGAAGGAAACCGGCGTTCTAGCCCGTTTGGAGGCTGAAAATACTGGTGTATGAGTGGTTATTTATGGTTCAATAGTTATCAGGCTGAGCATTCCCCAAATTGGTATCTGTTTCCCCGCTCACTATTGAATGTGATAGTGGCTGGTTATACATAAACAATTGATGGAAGCGGCCCGACCCCTGCTCTATGATCTGGAAAAGTAAAGCGTAGAATCCTGCAAGGCTATTTTAATTGTTTACTGGAAGGAGCCTGGCTGGTATAGGAAGTTATCAAGTTTATTAGCGTTATTACAATTATGTACCTTAAACAGACAGATATTCTTATTTCAAGTTTCGCGGCTACTTATTTCACCGTCGTCTTGAAGATGGGAAAGCAGAGACATTGTAGTTTTAGATGTTAACTTCATACACTATGTCAATACTACGTAAGAAAATACTTAAAGAGGGTCACCCATTGTGATAATATCACCAAGTCTCCCAGCCCATGTCCCAAGCATCAGAAGTGGCTTCATTAGCCTTTGCCTCCCAACTTGATTCCTTCCTAGCATCTTGCCACATGCCTACGGTATATTCATTGTTACTCTCATTCACGACTGGGATAGGTACGGACCAGATAGGATGGTCCATCGGATCCCACGTCCTGACTCCATCGTTCTCCTCATCCCATTCATAAGGGATTGGGTCAAACCGGACGAGAGAAACAGTGCTCCCTTCTTTCCCACGTATGCCATCGGTATCTTCATCATGATATATAAAGAACCATCCGCGGTAGTCTATGTCTTGGACCGCTCGATCATTCATGGGCCATACTAATCCAGGAAGTTGACAGTCTGCATATTCCTCATCGAATGACGGATCATGGACCCAGTCGTACTCTTTTTGTCCTACGAATGCATTCACCTGGCATTCGCTGTCTTCGTCTTCATCATCAGAGTCATTATTCCACCACGGCTTCTCTTCCTTTTGAATGACGACCCCCTGGTTCTTGAGCTCTAAAGCTTTGTTGACCTTGCGGATCTGACGCCAAATGGTACCTCGAGCTTTTATCTCACCAAGATAGTGCGCATGGCATTCTTCAGCTGTAGCACCAGGCAGGAAGAAAAACTCATGGCGACAGATACCGCCTCGACCACCCCAACTCGATGGAGAAGTTAATCCACTGGCAAAGTTTTCGCCTTCAAAATCGTGTGACACATCTGGATGGACCATATAGTATACCCAGGAAGCGAGAGGGGGCAGCATGCCACGGGATGGACTGTTTTTCCATGACATCAAAGCTGGTTTGCCAGTGTGATCATTGAATATGCGGTTATGGTGTATGATTTTGCCTCCATCGCGATGGACACTGGTGGCTCCTGGTAGGGGTGACCTGGCTCTTGTCTTTGTTCGAACCATTGTAATGGAGATTGTTGAATGAGATGAGAAAATGAAAGATTTAATCTTGGAGATATATGTACCAATGTATAAACGGAATTGTGATTTAAAAAGAATGAGATTGAGTCATGATTGATTTTATCTGCTTGTAGAGCGGTCAAGAGCGACAATATTTAGCACTTAGACTCTAGTGTTCATTTCTAAATTTCAGGCTAACTGTTAACGGCTATGCTGCCTAAATGAGACGTGGGCCTGAAGTGTTGGTTAATTTTTCAGATCCATGTACCTACGACCTGAACCGCAATAACCGCCTTGGCAAACTATCCGACGCCGGTAATGCACTGAGTGATGAGATCATGTGACAAGGATTCATTCCCATCAGTCAGACTGCGCCTACAAGAATTATCGCGTCGGCTCCGTTGTGCTTCACTGTTCATATGGACTAAACTGCTTGTTCAATATTTTCATCTTCGACTCTCCTAACATTTACATCACATGTCAATCTAATAGCAACATTACTGATATCACAATCAAAAAACAATTTCCTAAATATAGATTTGCCTGGACTATATATGACAAATTACTATAATAGTATAATGCCCAATATTAAAGTCTAGCCAAAACGGTATCACCCTGGTGTATCCTCTCATACTTAGGCGCCGTTTCCATTGTAGGCAATCAGGTTAGGGCTGCCAGAGAGGGTGCCAGTAATCTTTCCAGAAGTTCCAAGAGCCTTGATACGGCTTGTCACGGAAGCGGGAGTAGTAAGACCCTCGAGGACCTTGAGGTAAAGGGCAAGACCAGCAACATGAGGACAAGCCATCGAAGTTCCACTGATAGAGTTAGTGGCGCTGTTGGACCCAATCCATGCAGACAGAACGCCTTGACCAGGAGCAAAGATATCGACACCAGCGCCTTTTGACAGTTAGATATGCACTCGCAGAGTTCAGAAGGTGAGGGAATCGTCATACCGTAGTTGGTGAAGGAAGTGGGTTTCCAGGCAGAGGTGATGGCAGCAACAGTGATGGCGTTGGCTGCGTTGGCAGGGGACTGACTAGACACGGGCAGAGGGTTTCCGTTGTCATCACCGTTACCGGCAGCAACAACAGACAGGACACCAGAGTTGTATGCAGCGTCGATAGCAGAGACCCAAGCCTGAGAAGCATCACCGCCTAAACTACCTGTTAGCAGAATATTCTCATCGCATGAAAAGATGTAACATACCAAGAGAAAGGTTAATAACGGCCTTGCCAGCGCGGCCCTTGGAGGTAATATCATTAACAGCCCAGTTGAAACCAGCGAGAACACCAGAGTCGGTTCCCTCTGCTCCCTGGAAAACCTTGACGGAAACAATGTTTGCCTATAGAGTTTAGCACAGTCCCCTCATTATATAGCCTCGTGGACTGACCTTCTTGGCAACACCATAGGTGGAGCCAGCGATAGTACCAGCAACATGAGTACCGTGTCCGAGGGTATCAGTGTTGGCTCCAGAGAAGATGCTGTATCCTGCAACAGCTCGACCGCCAAACTGGGAGTGAGAGATCAGAACACCGCTGTCAACGACGTAGGCATAAGAGCCCTCGCCAGCAGAGGTATCATAGACGTAGCTAGTAGAGCCAGAGGTGCGGTGGGAAATAGTTCCAAGACCCCAGGGAGCTCCTGATTGGGTAGTCAGGGCCCTATCAGAAAGCTCGCTGGGCTGCTCGTAACTAAGTTTGACAATCTTGTCAGGCTCAACGAAGGCGACCTTATTTCGCATTAGTAGAAGTCTTTAGATTTGATCAATGGAGTTTACCTCAGGGCTAGCCTCAATTTCCTTGATAGTGTCCTCATCGAACTGTCCTGCATAGGCGTTCCAGTTCTTGATGTTGAACTTGTGTTCAATACCAGCAGTTTCGCGCTTTGAAAGGCTGCGGCGATGAACATCACCAACCCATTGAATATGGGATTCAACCTTGGCAGCAGAAGTGGAGGACTTAAGGGTAACAATGTATTTACCAGGGATCTCGTCTGAACCTTTGCTTGGAGCTGTAGGAGCAGCAAGAGCAGCGGGCAAGAGAGCTCCCAAGTAAAGAGCGAGACGAACAAGGCTAGCCATCTTTGGCAAAGAGAGGTAATTAGAGAAGTGGTGATGAGATGGATGCCAAGAAGGTAGATCGAGGGCTCTTGGCTATGATTTATAGTCATCTTTCGACTCTACTGATCGGCGTCCAAGTGCCGTTCCGTCTTCTTGGCAAACTGACTCAATGAGGGTACGGATTGCGCGATAGTGTTACTATGGTAAAACTAGTAAGTATCTGAGATGGGACTTGGCACAGCTTCCTAAATGGTCCATGCCCGATGCACCCCAGAAAGGAAGGTTGCATTTTGACAGGGGGTAACAGAGGGACTATTGCTTAAAGACCACGGAGAACAAAGATCGCGTCAAGAACCACATTAATCATCACAGCTTTAGTCTGCAAATAGTTAAATCGACCTGATCGGCAAGAGACTATTCGTTTACCTATCAATTAAAAGGTTGTAGGATCATTGTGATTGGTGGGGTATCTGTGATGATGTTCTCGCTGAGCTAACGGGATATAGTATAAAATAAGCTTATCAGTTTAAATACTCACTAATGATTATTTCTCAACTGATGATACTTGTATTTAGGTAAATAAGAAGAGTGTATTATTTTACAATATATTAAAACAGAGGATTGTAAATTGCAAAGTATTATAATATTGTATATGTATTAGTGTACACTAATAATAGTTACTATTTCTCAGCTTATATAATTGCCTATCATCATTATGGGTAATATCAACGTGTATATGTATATGAAATTAGGCAGATAGTAACGTACACCTTTGGATCACGCAATGAAGTTAGGCTCCTAGCAATAGAAACATTTCGTCCCTCAAGAATAGCCAAATTTTCTGTAGGTCGTATAGCCAAAAAGGGTAGGAACTACTTCAAGTCGCCATTCATAAGATGGTCCAGCATTCCTGAATAGATGCTTGTTAAACGGGTCGATTCAGCTTTCCGGAAAAGGGAATGTTTACCATATCGCTGGGCGAAAGTGATCCTGCCAGCAATTTTCTTCGACACCACCAGTCCGCCGTTTTCCACGATTTGGTAGGCCACATAGGTTCAGATCAACTCCTGCGATTCTTCTTCCATCGTTCGAACAAAGAACTATTCTCCGGAACACACATCGCTCTACATATATGCCATATTAGGAAGGTGAAGAAACCAGATTTGAATTAACAACTTACCCCAAATCCATTGGGACACTTGTATGGGATCCATTCGTCAAAGTGCCCATCGCTCTTTATACATCCCCATTCGCAACCGCAGCCATTGGGTTTACATAATGTGCCACTGATCAGATAGGAGCTAACATTGTGACACCCTGCAGCGTGTGCATCTTTCTGAGCATCGACTCGACTGTGGCATGTAACATCTTTGTGGCGGATTTTGAGACTGCGGGAAAATACTAGACCTGCAAAGCAGATAATGGGAATATGCCTGAAAATCATTATTGCGAAAACTATTATAGAGATATTGATGGAAGATGAAGAAAATCTCCAAGTAAGGTAAGTAGGTACTCTATTAGTATCAAGACGCGAGATTACTATGCGTCAACGCAGTAAAATCTGAATTCCAAGCAATGAGTTTCAGGAAATGTCTTGATGTTCATTGGGTTGATGCTGATAACAGGTTGTGCGCCACAAGGGCTGTCGAGTCTATGAGGAATGTTGCCAAGCTAAAACCTGTCATAAACTTCGAAGTCCTCTGGGGTACCAATGGAGGTCTGAAACATCATTAGAGTACAATTAATGAATCAGAAACACCGGTACAGTATTAGGTTCAAAACCACTCCCTTGAGAAGAAAAGAGCTTTAAAATGGAACGTGTTTCAAAATGGGAATTACGTAGCTTGATATTATTCCTTGGTGCAATTGAGTTGAAACTTTCGACGTCGTAGTCACACTATAACATAGTAACTAATTCCCATCTTCGCCTTGGCAGTTGTTTCCACAAGGTCAGAAAAATTATTGTACTCGCACAAGATGCCCGTATCCGCACCCCATCTCTCTTCAGTACCGGCCAACAATGCAATCGATACTGTCCTCTGAATTTTCTTGGCTTCGTCATCTGGCCACTAAATACAGCTACGAGATCTATTTCCTCCAGATCCTTTGACTCGTCGTCTTGATCTTGCTCCACAATTCGGTGATAGGTATTTCCAATCTGTATTGAGAATGGATACTCGAAACTTCTCATCTTGAGATCGCTTGGAATATCAAGCACGGAGTCTGCTTTGAATGCTAGTGACGGATTGTACTTGACTGTTGCAACCTCTGTGTAAAAGATCAAAGCACTGTGTCTTATTGAGGGTGTCAAGTGAAGCTCTTGAGGGAGTTGTGCTTCTGTTACCTCAGTCGGCACATTTGAGTCACCCACCAGGAGGTCCCGTAATGGAGACGGCAACGTGAACTCGTCACAGACTTCCATTAGCTCGGCTGCTGAGTCAAAAACATAGAATGTCGGGCTGTGAGGCTTTGGTTCATCTCCATAGAAGCTGACAAGCTTCCCACCATCGGTCCATCCCATCCACGACCAACTGGGGAAAGGTACTTGGACTATACTTCCATCCCGTTGTCTGATGGGATGTGTACCTATACGAATTCGCCGATCTTCTTGTGCTGGACGCTCCCACATTAGAAAAGACCCAAAAGAGCCGTGGGGTAGACCCCATGAGAATTTGTGTCCACCCCATTTCCTATCGAGATGCTTTTGAGCTCCGAGAAAGGCACGACCAATGTCGGCCTCATATGTTAGTCGGCGGGTTGAAAAGGTAGTAGCAAGCTTTAGATATGATTGAGGATCGAAGTTGGAGTCTAATCGTTTTTTAGGCACATAAGGAGACTCGTTATTGCGAAAATGCTCTGTGGTATCTTCGCTCAATAATCCTTCCCTACAACTCCAATAGACCTGTTCTGCGGTGAAGAAGAGTGACCTTCGAGAAACGAGAGCTTCTTGAAAGGTCCAAGCTCGTTGAGCCCATGGGGTATTTGATATCCAGAGTGGTTCTTGGAATGGTCCCTGGAAACGAAATTGGCCAGTGTCGACTGAATCAATCAACCCCACTCCTCGTATTTCCAGAGGATGTTGCTCAAGAGATCTGGTTCCAGTTCGAATGCCAGGAATACCACTGTGGGCATCTATGCCAGACGCAGCCACGATGGTCAGGATGCTCTCACGATAGATTGTATCCATTTTATCAATGACTTGAATCATATCTGACTCGTCATCCTGGATTATACAAAGACTATCAATCCATATATGTCCTATCTGCAACTTGGCACAGATGGCCATCGCGTCTATTATGGTAGACGGTAATGTCAGCTTTTCAAGATTTCCCGGGAGTTGTAGGTCCTTGATGTTTGCCTTGACGAGTCGTAGGAATGGTTTATTGCCCCATACATAACTGAGAGTTGCAAAAGGGGGTCTTTTGGAAACGTCAACTTGTACAATGCACATCCTCTCAACGTCGATCAAGCGAAACTGTGGGATGTCAACTAGAACTCCATCGTGCTGACAAATAGGGTGCTGTTGGTCGCATGTTCGTATCCATTCCCTAATCATGGAAAAGTCAACCAGAAGTGGCCTTGGCCTTCCAAACGTCGGTTCCAACTTTGCTATATCTTTGCCTGGAAAATCCTGCCATTGGTACTCCAGTCCGGGTGGATCAACCCGCCAGGTTCCGGGAGGTTGAAACGTGACACCATCACTGCCCAAACCATCAGATGAGAATTCAACAGGGACACGACCTCCAGTACCGGATCTTTGAAGAATAATCTCCATGTGCTTTGTTCCGATAGCTACGCCAATAACCACAATCTTCCTTGACGTGACGCCCTCAAAACCAAAAGACCAATTACGCACTTCCTTCACTTCGTGAGAGATGTACAAGTTCGCATCCTCCGGAACGATGGGAACTTTGTGAGTAGTAGCGTCATCTCCATTCGTAAAGGCCGAGTTACATTGTAGCCGGTAAGCAATCAAGTCCGCCAGTTTTGAGCAAAACTTGCACCCAACAGCTTGTTCGTTGAATTTGCTGAGCTGAAATGATGATCTTTGTCTTTCTTCGAGACGTTGAGGCCAGCAATCAGTACCAACCAACTCAAAGTAAAAGGAATCGCACCAATGTGAAGTCATTTCGTAAATATAGACTTGAATGTCAAGTAGAAAGCAAAACCAGGTGAGATATTTGACTCATGTCAGCCAAAAGCGGACATTTGTGGCAGAACTTACCAGGATTATTCACATTGAAAATGGTTCAACACTGCCATGTCTGCATGTCTTGGACCAGTTATGGACACATAAGCAACAGTCGTCCAATGTAATGTATCCAAGTTATGCTGACGAGAATGTTCATTTTTTGTATTTATTTCTTTTTGAGGTAATTCTAAAATCCGAAATATGATGTTTCTGCATCCGCTGTAGAATCATACTGAATTATCAGATTCTAGACAACTCGACCATCTGTACAAGTTAAAGTTATTATCATTGAATTAATTTCAAATGCGATATACTAATTTAGTACGTGTGTCTCGACTTTCTGCAACTTACTTATTTTGCACAATTAGTGAAAGGGTAGAAAAAGAGTTAACTGGCGCTTGTCATCTCAGCCGCACCTGGTTTTAGGGTAACTGCTTTGTTGTCAAGACACTAGCTTCGAGACTATCGATTTATGGATAGGGGCTCACCAATCGCAGTAGTCAAAAGAAATTAACGCACAGACTGGATCAAGGATATCACCAAGCTAGAACAAAAAAACAACGTCAATAGAACGACTATTTATCCAACGTTGTTCCCGCGTAGCTGGAATTTCTGTCTCACCCACTTATTGTCATTATTTAAACGTTTCCAGTTGCTCGTTACCTGGTTCTCACCTCTTCAACTTCAAAATGAAGTCCAACGCTGTCATTGCCGTGCTTGTTTCTCTTACTGGTTCTGGCGTTCTTGCTGGTCCTTGTAAGCCTGTGACTTCACAGGCCACTCAGGTTACATCTGCAACAACAGAGGAGTCCACTTTCATCGATTTGACTACTACTATCACGGCATCCGATACCACAGCCGAATCCCACATTCCCTCTACTACGGATGTGAGCTCGGAGACCACCGTCGATGCTACTGCTGAGTTAACCACAACCACTGCGATTGCCGAAACCACGTCTGCGGGCACAACCATCACCTTGGATGCTAGCACTACGACTGCTGAGCCGTCTACAACCACAACGAGCCCGCCTCAATGCCCTACTCCAGTCCCTTGCAACAATCTAGGCTTTGACTGGGGCTACTATAGCAACCCTGCCCAGAACACCGATACCACGTATTCCAACTTTGTTCCCGAGTCCTTCAAGCAAGAATCCCTTCTTTTGGACGGCACCAGCCGTAGGATCGGTGGACTATACGAAAGTCAGAATGGCGTTTCAGGGCCCATCTACGGTTCAAGAAGCGACGTCCCCTTGAACTACTTTGCTCTGAACCACCATGGTTACCTCTATACCTGCGAGGCCGGTACTTACAAGTTTGACATCCCGTATGCCAACGACGCCGTGTATCTCTGGCTTGGTGCAAAGGCATATGCTGGATGGACATCGGGCAATGCTGACGCCAAGGCTCTTTACAACCAGCCTGACCACATTGCTGGTAGTGCTTCTTTCCAAGTTAATCTGCCAGCCAGTACATACATCCCGATTCGATTTGTGTATGGGCAAGCCCAATATGGCGGTGGTTTCACGTTCAAGGTCACGGATCCTAATGGACAGGTCCTTGTTGGTGATGATGTTGATTCTAGTCTGTATGTTGTACGATATTCCTGTGATGGAGTCACGGCACCTGCGTACCCACCGTTTGGTCAAGAGATTTGAGATACTGAGAGCTGTTGACAAGAGGGATGATGGAACATATCTCATTCAGTGTACATATTAAGCTACTATTGAATCCAAATACATATACCTAATTACTTCATCTTATATAATTGAACTCAGTACTAAAATGCAAGCGCATGTGGACTTTAGTCAGATTGGCCAGCTAATATGAATCGGGATGAAGTTAGTAACGGGTAAATTGATAAATGGAAAACAGCTGTAGAGTTTTCCCCATATTCTGCCATCTTTGCAACTGTTCACTACACTCGCTGTGTTGGCTGTATGATGTGATGTCCTCGAGTTCCGTGAATGAAAGTTGTCAGTACACCATTGGCTAATAGCTTGCATGACAGGGTTATTGCTTACATAGTTCACCTATCCAAACAAGACAGACCATGTACTAGGGCTATCAGCTGAGCACCTAGCGCATAAAGGTGGAGATCATACATTCTCCGTAGTAATTGCCGTAGTCGCTAAAGTCGATCTACACTTTTGCCAAGTCTATTGTCCATCAAGCTGAGTCTTGCCTGTGGGTGCATTTCTTGGTGCCTTAATGCCCAACGGATAGGCATCTGTCTTTGTTTCACATATATGCCATCCTCCAAACTACTAACTGTCCTCTCTCGTTGTATTCACATCTAAATCTTGTCTGATCTACCGTGTTCATATCATGATTCCGAGACCAACAATAGTTCAAGGCGGAGGAGGAGGCGACATCGACACGGATCTTCCGCCTCCGCCCCCGCCTCCTACATATTTTACCCTTCCTGCACCTAATGACAACCCATCCGTCGTTCAATCAATTAAAGATTGGCTGTCAAACTGCGATCGTCATCATAGTGATGTCTGCGATAGATCATCTTTGTCATCTGACATAGAGCCGAAAACGTCTTGGCTCATTGATGTCAGGGATCGCTGTATAGTGCGAGGGAATGCTTCAAGCGACTATCTGGCCCTTAGCTATACTTGGCAAAACAAGACGAGCCTGATCGGAAAGGACTCCGAGTTACAGCTATTCAGCAACAACATCGACATATTAACGGCCGTCGACGCTCTGGAGCAGTATAAATCGAAACTACCCAAAGTTATACTGGACGCTATAGAGTTAACGAGCGCTATTGGGAAAAGGTACCTATGGGTGGATAGACTCTGCATTGTTCAAGACAATCCAGATAAAGCAACGGAGTTTTCATCAATGGATCGCATTTATTCTGGCGCATGTATGACGATTGTTGCTGCAGCCGAGTATGGGATGTTCTCTACCCCTAATGCGACTATTCACAGCCCAGAAATAAGGCATTTAACGTCTATTCGCTGCTCGGAGTCAGATTTGAAAGATCTAACCAAACTAGCCAAGGCCGCCAGAGCAGATCGTATCCAGTCTTACTACGAGACACTGTGTCGGTCTAAGTGGGCACAAAGAGCTTGGACATACCAAGAGCACATACTCAGCAAGCGGGTCGTCTTCTTTCTGGGCTCGGGGATATTCTGGCAGTGCGAGTGCGCAGTCTGGGATTCAAGTCAACTTCGACCACAACAGGATGACAAACTTTCATCATGGACTTTGTCGGATGTAGCTCCTATGAGGCAGCTCTCTGTACCAACCTGGCCCGACTTCAGTATCTATGCTGACCTGGTTTGTCCTTATAACGGACGAGAGTTATCACATGCAGAAGACGGTCTCTCTGCAATCTTGGGAGTCTTGAACTATCTGGCTCCTGCATTCCCACAAGGCTTCTTATTCGGGTTACCTCGGCTTTATATGGACCACGCACTGCTCTGGCAACCATTGAAAGGGACCTATCGTTTTGCATGGTGCCCAGAAAGCGGCGGCCACAGGCCAAGCGACCTCGCAACTCGAAGGCCCACGCTGCCGTCCTGGGCCTGGTGTGGATGGCAATGCTTTATTGACCCTGACAGTTTTCGATCAGCTCTGAACACTGCTCATGAGGGCCACGATAAAACAAGTGCTGAGAGCTCGTGGAAACTGCAAAACATCGTCACTTGGGATCATATGGTCTCATCAGACGAATCCGCAAACGGTACATTATCCATATCAAATCACATTTCAGCTACCGTAGCTCGCGCGTTCTTCCTTCCTGCGGCGACGTTGGGGTTAGAATACGCGTCCACTATGAGAAAAACTGGATTCTACTGGGCGTTCGCGAACCCGGTGCTGGTTCATAACCCTCTAACTAGCCTGTCCAAGGTGGTTGTTGTTCGCGATACAGCAGGGAGATTTTCAGGCATAATTCGTATCACAGGGGATGCGACGTGTAAACCAGGAGAGCCTATTGAGCTTATTGCAATCTCGAAAGGAAGTGCAAAGGGTAGATGTTTACGGAGCTGCTACGAGGAAAAGGTTCTACGAAGGAGTAGGTACTCGAATCCAAGGCGCTTCCACGCTGTATATGATCGCGCTGGGCGATGGGTAGGCATTGAAGATAAGATATCCCGGGAAGATGGCCATAACTATAAGGTCATCGCCATAGGGGATCATGAGGAGATTCTGGAGCTGCCGGAGTATGCGGATGCTGAAGAGTACCAATTCTATAATGTTCTCTGGGTTCAACGCGGCGATAATGATGTGGCATATAGGGCTGGCTGCGGACGCGTGTTGGTGGAAGCTTGGGAGAAAGGTGATCCGGAAAACATAAGGATAAATTTAGGTTAAAGGATAATTTGGCAGCATGTCTATTTACAATAAAGAGGGCCTCATTTCCGCTGAGAGGCGGTGTGTGCTTCGCCTGGCCTAATACTTCCGTATCTCGAATCTGGTACGTCACACTCTACGTACGATGCAGTAACACCCGATGATATTTCGTAACCATCTACTACTTTAAATACCACCCTTTAAACATGCTTCTGAGGCCATTAGGTCTCTTTTTGGCAGCTATCTGAAAGACCTCTCTTACCCCCTCGCGTGTTTTAGCAGAGCATTCAATATATGTGAAGGCTCCTATTTTTTTCGCTATAACCTTTCCCTGCAGTAGAAGGTCAGCCATAATATTCTCGCTTTATGTTCCAGGATAGGTTACCTGATACCAGCTTACTGGCTTCTGATTGCCTTTTATATGGTGATTTTTAAGGTATAAGTCCTAAAGTATAACGTACATGATAAGCGGGTGCAACAGACAAGCGAGTGCAACAAAAAATCCCGCAATTTACATCTTCTCAACTTAATCAATTAATTTTCAACCACCAAATATGCCAGACCCAAATATTGAGGCTAGGATTCTTCTTGCACTTCGTGCCCTTCAAAATGACCCAAAATTAAGTCTCCGACGCGCCGCAGGCATCTACCAGGTCCGTTATTGGACTTTATATCGCCGACAGAAGGGTATCCTTTCTACGCGTGATTCTATCCCAAAATCACGCAAACTATCTGATCTAGAAGAACAGATCATAGTTCAGTTCATTCTCGATCTGGATTCGCGAGGGTTTCCCCCGCGACTGCGTTGTGTTGAGGAGATGGCTAACCGATTGCTCGCCGACCGCGAGACGCCGCCTGTCGGCAAGCGCTGGGCCTCTAACTTCGTCAAGCGACACAAAGACCTCAAGACGCATTTCCCCCGTAAATATGACTACCAGAGAGCCAAATGTGAAGATCCGACCATTATTCGCAACTGGTTTAGGCTCATAGCAAATGTAATTGCGAAGTATGGCATCCGACCTGATGAAATCTACAACTTTGACGAGACTGGCTTTATGATGGGCGTTATTGCGAGCGGAATGGTCGTCACAGGTGCTGAAAGGCGTGGAAGACCAAAATCAGTGCAGCCTGGAAACCGGGAATGGATTACAGTCATTCAGGCGATCAATGCCGAGGGCCAAGCGATCCCGCCGTTCATCATAGGTGCGGGCCAATATCACCTCGCCCACTGGTACCGAGAAAGCAACCTCCCGGGCGATTGGGCTATTGCGACGAGTCCTAATGGCTGGACAGATAACGAGATAGGCCTCGAGTGGCTAAAGCACTTCGACCGGTGTACTACCAAGCAATCAAAGAATCGCTATCGTCTCCTGATCCTCGACGGACACCAAAGTCACCACTCGGTCGACTTTGAGAGATATTGCAAGGCAAATAAAATCATCACGCTTTGTATACCGCCTCATTCGTCTCATCTGCTGCAGCCTCTTGATGTCGGGTGCTTTGGCCTGCTTAAGAAGGCTTACGGGCGAGAAATCGAGCATTTGATCAGATGCTCCGTAACCCACATTTCCAAAACCGAGTTCTTGCCGGCTTTTTACACCGCCTACCAGGCCACAATGACAGAGAAAAATATTAAAGCAGCCTTTAGAGGAGCCGGACTTGCTCCTCTCGACCCAGAAAGTGTAATCTCGAAGCTCGATGTGCAGCTGCGGACTCCAACGCCTGTGGAGGAGGTAGTTAGCCCCTCGACCCCTTGGGTCTCAAAGACCCCAAAGACTATCCTTGAAGCCGACTCTCAGCTTGAATATCTTGAAAAGAGAATCAAAAGGCATAAAAGTAGCTCTCCAGAGTCAATTCTAGAAGCATTGAGGTCTTCTTCCAAGGGAACAAAGATAGTTATGCATAAGGTTGCCTTATTAGAGGCCAGGGTCCAAGATCTTGAACAGGCAAATAAGATACTAAGCCGGCGGCGGAGGGCAAAAAGAACCCGGCTACAGAAAGGAGGGGTGATGACAGTAGAGGAAGGAAGGCAAGTAATTGATCAAACGGATGTTGATGCGCAGGCGGTGGCTGGACCATCGAGAAGTGGTGGTCAAGGAGGGCCTCCGCGAATGAAGGAAAGGCGCTGTGGAGCGTGCGGCAAGACAGGACATAATGCAAGGACCTGTCAGATACTTGTCGCTATGTCTATGGAAGAATATAGCGATTAATTTTACTTAATTAATAGTCTGTTGTGTTTTTATTGCTATTTCTATCTGAGATGTTGTGATGTTGTGTTGCACTCGCTTGTCTGTTGCACCCGCTTATCATGTACGTTATATATTTTATATTTAAATAGATTATATTTATTTTTACTTAAATATTTAATATAATATAAAGAAAATATTAATAATAAATAAATATTAAAAGATTTATTTTAAGATTATTCTAAAGAAATTAAATAATTAAGAATAAATATATAAATAAAGTTAATTTATTTAAATCTATAATAATTATATAAATAAAAATAAAGCCTTTATAATTTTCTAAGAAATAAAAAAGTATATTTATTATAATAAGAATAAAATTATATAATTAAATATTTAAAAATAAGAATTTTATAAAGAAATAATAAAAAAAAAAGATTATTAAGCTAAATAGCCTTTAAAATATAAAAATATATTATTATAAAATAATTAATTAAAGAATATATTATTATATTTATAAAAGAGAATAAAGTTTAATTATTATATAAGGAATTAATATAATTTAATTTATATTATAAGTAATACTATTAAGAGATTAAGGTAATATATTATAAAGGTTAGCCTTACTTATCTTAATTATTATATTAGTAGCCTTTACTATAGTGCCTTCTGTATTATAATTAGCTATAATAACTTAGCTAATATAATAACCTTATTATATGCGTGCGACCTATCTATTTTTACTGCCGAACTCTCAGTCATTACCGAATTCCTTCTCAAAGGGTCGCGAAGCCCAGTTGAAGGCGCACTCATCTATTCCAAAAATGCATAGGATGGTTGTGATATTTGCCACTACTTTGTCCACAGTATCAATTTAAGATACTACTCAAGCAACTCCAATATCTGTGACATGTCTTTGCCTTTCTCTTGCATCTTCTTAGCGACTTCAACAGCAATCATACCATTTCCATCTAAAGCTTTAGGATCAGCGCCATGCTGTAGAAGCATCTTGGTAACGCCGACATGTCCAGCCTCAACAGCCGTATGAAGAGGCGATCCACGCTCAGACGGACGGACAGCATCTGTTTCGGGCCTTGCCCCGCGTTCAAGCAAACGAGCCATCATAACTTCATTTCCCAGTCGAGCAGAAGCTCCCAAAGCGCCTGACCGCTCGAGCTTAGCGTCATGGTGCAGCAGCATGTCAATCACGGCAGGGTCCTTGTAAAGTGCAGCGACTATGGCCAGAGGGAAGGCTGCTGCATCCGGGTCTTGATTGGGGTCAGCCCCGGCTTTAAGAAGAAATTGAAGATAGTCTATATTTTTCTTTCTCATGCAGGCCACGATGAGGGGCGAACCATAATGGTCGAACGGCATGTTGATTGCCGAAGGGTCTCGCGCCAGTAGAGCTTCCATAATCGGAATTGAACCTGAGTTGACTGCACTTCTGACGATTGCCTCGTTTAGAGGAACTGAAGCGTACTTGGTCAAAAGAAAATTGACGACGTCGGGGTGGGATTCTTTTGCGGCTGTTGCGAGAAGCTCTTGCACGGTCTCATCTGGTGGGGACTCTTTATATTTTGAAAGGATAGTCTCCAACTGGCTCAGGTCCCCATTCGAGGCTGGGGTGATGAGTTCGTTGTCGGAAGCAGAGGCCATTTTCCTAGCTAAACGCTGGATATGAGTTTTTAGTAATTAAATATGAAGTTCGGTGATGTGCAAGGAATGAAAGGTTTCGGTTTATCTACTAACATCACATCACATGTTCCTAGCTAGAGCAGCTCCATTTTTATAATACGTTGTGATTTTTTATCCTCGCATACCCTATTCCTACTTGAACATCTAACCTTGATCGGAACAGGAACTGTCCTGATTTGGTAATATTTTTTTCCTTGATTACTTGGACGATATTCCGAGCCTAATTTATTCTGCAAATTATCTAATTCCTGGATGTCTTGTGCGATGTTGAGGCTGATATTGATGGTTTGGTAGTGAACTTAGCCGCTAATCTGCATATCCGAAATGCACATCCGCCCACTGTGCATATAATCAGTGGTCAAGTTATTAGATGACAATTGAACCATCAGAAATCAGTTTCTCAGGATTAAAAGAATAAATCTCATAATCTCCCACAATATCAGCTTACAATTCAGATTCCATCTTATAGCCAAGCTTCGGAATCTTTTGCGGGCCGAAGAATTGCACTAACAATTTCTCAGCCGAACATCCGCTCCTTTCCGTTGTCCGTGCTTCCGTAGCAACACAATCCCCCTTCCCTCCAATCCATCACCACCAAATAAATGCAGGAACCAACAGAACGTTATATCCGCAGCCGCATCGCCAACGCCTGCGATGGCTGCAAATCTCGCAAAGTAAAATGCGACGGGAAATTACCTTGCAGCTACTGCGCTCGTCGTCAAAAACCTCACGACTGCCATTACTCACCTCAAATCCGAAGACGAAGAGCTAATCCTCAAGGATCAGTGTCTTCACTGAGATCACCACCCGCTTCGGAACTTGATAGGGCTCTTTCTACAGGCCGACTTTCTACAGGGAGGAATAGTCCTGCTACTACTACACCTGTCAACAATGAAACAACCCAGAATCAAGCAATTGATGCAGAGGAAGAAACCGAAGTTCCAAGAGAAGCGAGGCTGGTATGCGATGCGCAGGGGAAATTGATCTTTGTGGGTGATTGTGCGCCATTGAGCTTCTTTCAATCTGTGCGTCAACTCGTCACTACCAGAGTTGGACAGAATGCTTTTGCGCCGCAGTCAAGTCGTTACTCCGTCCTTGAAAATGCCACTGCGCATCAATCGCGTCGAACACCAGGCGATAACCGCATTCCAAGCGTTAATCCCGACGACATTCCCCATGCTGTATCAAATTACCTAGCAATTTCGACTGGACTTGTGGATTTATTTGACCATCGTCGATTGCAAGATGATCTCATCTTCTGGGCGAACATGGGTCAAAAACCGGATGATGCCACTACCATAGTCAATTTGCTAGTATTGGCCATCGGAACAAAGATTGATAACGAGGAACGCGCGCAAGAGTATTTTGAGTTCGCCCGCGAAAAAGCGTATTCCAACCTCACGGGTAATCTGAGTGTTACAACGGTTCAGATGTTTACTCTTATCACGCTATACATGCTCTGCTCATGTCAGATCAACGGCGCATTTTTATTCTTCGGCACAGCTGTCCGTGCGGCTTATTCCATCGGTATCCACAGGACAGAAGTTAATGCGCGTTTTGGGCCAGATATTCACAGACAAAGGGATCGTCTGTGGAAGAGTTTACGTGTCGTTGATCTATTTCTTAGTTCATCTATGGGAAGACCGCCTGCGACGTCGGATGTGGACTGCACAGTACCTTATCAAAGTCAAGATGAGAATCTCGATGAATCACTTGATTTACTCAACGCTTCAGTACAAATATTCTTGGTTCTAGAAGGTGTTGTTACAGAGATTTACTCACGACGAAAGATTTCACTGCAACTCACAGAAGGAATATCACTTCAATTACGAGATTGGTCTTCGCGCTGGTTGAAGCAACTCAAAGATATCGTTGCCAATCCGGATATTCAAGACAGAGCTCAAGCAAGTGGAGCGTGTCAGATCTTGGCTACGTATTACTACGCCGTCATGCTAGTATCCCGTCCATTTCTCATGTATGAGCTCTGCAGACGGTTGTCCGATGGTTCAATGGCTTCTAATGGACGATCTGCTTTGACATCTGGCAAGTCGAAGCTCGCTGATGCGTGCATTGATGCAGCAAGTTTGATGGTTGATCCTATACTTGACCTGATCCAGAGGGGTGTTCTCGTTGGACATGTTCCTATCCTAGTGTAAGTATTCATGTCTCTAATGCTCTATTTCCTCTAACTGTCTACAGGTCATGGTTATTCGCCAGCTCTCTCGTCTTAGGAATTGGTCTCCTTGGAGGTTTTGGTAGAGTCCTCGAGAAATACACTCGAATGGCAATCCACGCTCTTGACCACTGCTCCAATCACGACACTCACGCAGGTCAATACTCCCTTATCGCCCAATCTCTTCTCGCAACATCCCTCGAACATCTTGAAAAGCGCGAACTTGCTGAACGTCAACGACGCACAGAAAACTCAAGTCAATTGTTCGGTCTAATACCCTCTGATACAACAGACTCGCCATCGACGTTCCGCAGAGAGACAAGCCAGCCCGGACTCAGTCCTGTGGCCAACAGAGGAAGAGAATCTTTAGATAGATCCTTTCTACAACACAATGGGCTACAGAATGTAGCGTCACCTCTTTTTGGAGACTTGGATTCGGCATTCCTAGGACTCAGCGAGTCCATGATACAAACTCCTGATCCGAACTATTGGACAATGGGGAATGAAGCTGATACGGGTTCGGCATTGAACCTGTTTACGCTTTTGGATGGGGGTGGGGGAATTGATCTGACGCATCACTTGTAAAGCAGAAACCTGCCTTTGAGGGTGTACGATGTAATCAACCGGCACTGATGGAAGCGGAAGTTCGGAGATGGGCTGCGGATATGTTCTTGATATCGTATCCGACGGTGTTGCTCGTGCCTCGTGTCTGCAGATACCGAAGGGCCATATCTAGCCGACAGTAAGCACATGACAACAAGATGCGGCAAGCAAAGGTAAAAGAAAAATGATAGATCATTTGGCTCATAGCCGAAAACCACGCGGCTACTTTTGTTTCATAACGAAGTATCTGTACAAATTCAAAATTAGATAGATGGTGTGCTCTTATAATTTCCAGCGTTCCCACGAACAACATACAAAAACAAATTCTAGACTAGACAAGCATTAATACTCAAAAGATAGAATTAATTGACGCTTAGTGTATCATATTCTAGTCCATTTTATTCTAATTCTTCAAAGCCCCTCTCAAAATCTGCATAAACCTCCAAACATCCTCAAACCTCGTGTACAGCGGCACAGGCGCAACTCGGATAACACCAGGCTTCCTCTTATCACAAATCACAGCATTCTCCTCCAACGCCGCACTCACATTATCCAGCAAACCATCCTTCAGCAACACGCTCAATTGTGTTCCGCGCTGAAGAGGATCTCTTGGGGTGATGATGCGGAATAGTTCAGAGTCATTGGACTCTGCAAGAATTTGGTCCAGGAGATATTCGGCGTATGCTGTAAGAACCAAAGCTTTTGAACGGAGGTCGTGCATAGTTGTCTTGTTAAACACGCTCAGTGCACCAGATAGACTGGCTAGGTCGATGGCGGAGGGGTTGGATAGCTGGTATCCTCCTGCACCAGCGGTGGGAATAAAGTTGTTGTCCATGTTGAACCGCACGCTCTTGTCACCTCCGTACCAACCCATAAGACGCGGTCTGTAGCTAGCCTTGCCTGTCTCAGAGTTCATCTCTACCTTTCCATGACGCTCGTGAACATAAGCACCGGCGATGGAACCGGGACCGGCGTTGATGTACTTGTACGTGCACCAGCATGCAAAGTCAACGTTCCAGTCATGAAGCTTGAGCTCAACATTTCCAGCTGCGTGTGCAAGATCCCAGCCTACTACAATTCCCTTTGCTTGCGCGTAAGCTGTGATGCGGGGAATGTCGAAGAGTTGGCCGGAGTAGTACTGGATACCAGGGAGAAGTAGAAGAGCTGTGTCGTCGGCATGCTGGTCAATGGTGGAAAGAATGAGGTCAGTAGTGATGATGTGGTCCTCGTTAGGCTCAATCTTGACCATGCTCTTCTCGGGGTCAAGACCGTGCCAGACTACTTGACTCTCAATGGCGTAGTGATCGCTAGGAAAAGGCTTCCATTCGAGGATGACCTTGTGGCGCTTCTCATTGGGATTGTAGAAGCTGGCCATGAGGAGATGAAGGTTGACTGTGAGTGTGTTCATGATGACAATCTCATGAGGAGAAGCGCCGACAATGTCAGCGGATCGGATGGCGCAGTCCTCAGCAAGATCTTGCCATGCGGGAAGTGGTGAGTTACCCATCGCACTGAAATGTCCATTTACACCGATAGAAGCCCATGTCTCGAGCTGTGCATTGAGATGTTCCCTTACAGCTTTTGGTTGAGCACCGAGAGAATTGCCGACAAAGTAAATGCATTGTTGATCACCATCATCATGGCCATTTGTACCGTTTCCATTGATGACGCTACCATTCTGCGCAACACCATTTGCTTCACACTAATTAGTCTAGTTCAACCCTGAAAAAGACAATTGACTTACGAATTGATCCATCGAGAGCCTTCTTCCTCAAAGACTTTTTCGTAGGAATCACAAACTCATCTCTGAGATGACTCAACTTATCCTGCGAATCCAAATTGCGCGCAAACTCGAGCGAGTTAGCATCACTAGAAAACTTGGGCGGTGCGCCGCTTCGTAGACGCTCGACAAAAGATGACAGCTCCATTGTGTGTATAAAAAAAAAATGCTGACTGTGTATTTTAGACGGAAGATGGCTTTGGTGTGTAAGAAAAGTCGTATAATGGGATTGCGGGATCACGAAATCACTTTATGCTTGACTCTTCACCCCTCACTCTCTCTCTCGGCCAGTCCCGGCGATAGCAGGGCGTGGAATGCTTGGTAGCGGAAGTGCGGAATTTGTTAAGCTAGATCCGAAGTTCCGTTCGCCGAGATCCGGATATAAGTGGACGTCATTATCCATTTTTGACATGGTGACGTATAGCGATTGGTCACATGCCTGTCATCGGATGCGGAAGATACACACGGGAGGTAACACAAATCTCATCATCCGGATCATGATAATTCGGAGGTTAGGTTGAGGATACTCGGAGTATTGGAATGCACGGAAGACGGATGGAAGGGAAAAAACTTGGAAGGGAATCATCTTGGCGGTTTTAGGGGAATTGTTATTTTAATCTGGTCTTTTTCTAGAAAATGTCATTTCTTTCATCTACAAGCCTAATCCATTGAGTGAGCTAGCCAACCGTCATTGTTTTACTATTACTTGTTTGATCTACACAATGTCGCCACACGCCGTTACACACCAATTGCCCCGTATCAAGCTCACGGCCGAGCTAAAGCAGTTTGCCGTGACAAGCAACGCCTTCCTCCCTGAGCACAGCCCTCTAAAACAATTCCCCGATGCATACTACCAGCCTTGGGAGTTGGTTATCCAACATGTCTCTGCATTGATCAAGTACAATGATATCAGACGGGCTGTTGATACCATGCCTCTGTTAAGGACTGATAGACTAAAGTCTGAGCCTGAGTGGAGGAGGGCATACAGTGTTCTTGCCTTTTTGACGCATGCTTATGTCTGGGGCGGCGAGAAGCCAGCCGAGGTGAGTACATCTAAGTCTACTATTGTAGTGCAACATGTACTGATATTCTGATAGATACTGCCTCCTCAGATTACTGTCCCCTTCCTCGCCGTGTCAAAACATCTCGAACTCCCTCCCGTTCTGTCCTATGCCGCAGCCAACCTCTGGAACTTTTCCTGCGCAGGCCCAGACTTTTCCAACCTCGACGACCTCTCTACTCTTCACACTTTTACCGGCACAGAGTCAGAATCATGGTTTCTCCTCATCAGCGTCGCCATGGAGGCACGCGCCGGAAAGATAATTCCTCGCATGATGGAAGCTCTCGAAGCCGTCAAGACACGAGACTACAACACCATCATCTCAGCCCTCGAAGACTTAAAAACATGCATCGACGGTGTAGGTGCTTTGTTAGAAAGAATGTATGAAAAGTGCGATCCCATGACATTTTACTACAAGATCCGTCCCTTTTTGGCGGGTAGTAAAAACATGGAAGCTGCCGGTCTTCCCAACGGCGTTTTCTACGATGAGGGTAACGGAAAAGGTGAATGGCGCCATTTGCGAGGTGGAAGCAACGGACAAAGCTCTCTTATCCAATTCTTCGATATCGTGTTGGGAGTAGAACACATTACAAGCGGAAACAACACCGAAGTCAAGGGAGAGAAAAGTTACCACGACATCGTCAAAGATTACATGCCGGGACCACACCGTCGTTTCCTGACACATATTGCCCGAATGGGCAGTATTCGCGAACTCGCACTTCAAACACCACATACCGTTGAACAGGAGCGCCTACAAAAGACTTTCAGCGCTGCAACAGACGCGTTGACGGTGTTTAGGAACAAGCATATCCAGATTGTCACGCGGTACATAATCTTGCCGTCAAGACAGGGAAATGTGATAAAGGGGCCACAGAATTTGGCGAGTTCGTCGTTGAAGAAGGGTAGAGAGGAGGAGTTGACGGGGACTGGGGGAACGACGCTTGTGCCGTTTTTGAAACAGTCTAGGGATGAGACGAGTGAGGCTGGACGGTTGGAGAGGTGATTGTGATTTAGATAGAGGTTTAGATTTGGATATTAGCGACTGTTTTTTGAGTGCTTATGCCTCATTGATGATTGTAAAAATAATTTACGAGTTGAACATTATATGGTTGAGGATGAATAGTAACGTCTCGAGATAGTTGTCTCTTACTAGATGTGGGCCATGTTTCTCCTTGTTATTATCTTGGCGAACCATCTCCAACAACCACCAACTTCAACATGTCAACTTTTGAACCTCCTCAAATATCAACAGTAAATAAACTTGTCCATCCAATGCCTCGTTACCAATTCCACGGCACTGGATTTATTCTTACCCATAACAATCCACTCCACTCCAGCACTGAACTTGTTTATTGACCGACAATTCCCGATGTCCGGTCGACACTCACCCTCCCCATTAGCTAACCTCCTCCACTATTCACATCCATGGCTAAACCCAAAATCTCCCCCAGTGAACCTCTTAGTCTCCAATTCTTTTCTTCCCCAACTTAATCTCCACTGTTTTCTCAATATTTCCCCACGGGCATTGAGAAAAAGACGGGCAACCAAATTTTAACTAATTCTGCTGCCTGGGTTTTTTTTGAGCATTGACAACAACTGCTGGGGAAGAAAAGACTCGTTGTGCTGACTAAAACTAGTAACTCCGTTTTGTATTCGGCCCTTTTTTGTCACTGCAAGGGTTAGAATGGGCAGATTCCCCTCACTTTTTTTATTATTTTTTTGCGGAGACTCCGCATTTCTCTCCAACGTTGTAAAACTTGGAGGTTAGTTAATGAGGAGAAGATGTTTATGTCGGCATTGAACGGGTTATTATAAAACGATGGTTCTTATTTATCTACCGGCGATGAATAGTCTAGAATGTTTATTTAGTCAACGGTGAACTGCATGTTTTGTCTGTCGCTGAATCCGAGAGAATTGCCAAATGCAGACCATCTCATCTCATCTCTACAAGGACAAGATCTACAGTCCACCACCTCCACAAAACACAACTAATTGGTCACCTCTCCAAAGTGTGACACTCTTAATTCTGCATCTTTCTTCCAGAGGGTGACAGTCAACCAACTCTGGGGGGGAAACCGGGGGATCAACTTGACCCATTCTGGTTAAGCACAGCGGATAAACCCCCTTCCCCAGTTCTCGTCCCCCATGTTTTTTGTCTTTTCTTTTGCTTTTGCTTTGCCGTCTTTTTTCTCCGTGTTACGCTACGACAAAACAGAGCGACACACCCATGATGTAACATGACAATGCAGGTTTTCTTCATATAAATGTGACAATGTCCCCAATAACAACAACTTGATTAATCCCATCCTCCATCTTGCTGTGTCTCTATCCTCAGCACACACACATCATGGCAGACCAGAAGCCAGACGACCACATGGCCACGGCCAAAACAAGCGTCGAGTCGCAATCCCGCGGCGCGACAGCCCAAGCCCTCGCAATGGACCCTCAGCATCGCGCCGCCGTCGAAAAGCGAATGAAGCGCAAGCTCGATACCCGTTGCGCCCTCTTCGTCCTCATCTACATCATGAACTACCTCGATCGCAATAACATGGCCGCCGCCCGTCTCAAGGGTCTCCAGGAGGACCTCAACCTGAGCTACAACCAATACGCAACCTGCTTGAGTATTCTGTACGTCGGGTACATCCTCATGCAGGTCCCCTCCAACATGTTCATCAACCGCATCCAGCGTCCTTCGCTGTACATTTCTGCCGCCATGTTGCTCTGGGGTCTTATTTCTACACTCAGCGGTAGCGTGCACAACTTTGCCGGAATGGTCTGCATTCGATTCTTTCTCGGTTTCGTTGAAGCCGCTTTCCTACCTGGTGCGCTGCTCATTCTGTCCAAATGGTACACCCGAAGCGAACTCACCAAGCGCAATGCCATTCTCTTCTGTGGTAACCTCATCTCCAACGCCTTCTCCGCCCTCGTCGGCGCGGGGGTTTTGTCCAATATGCAGGGTGTGCTGGGCCACGCTGCATGGCGATGGCTGTTCTGGATCGAGGGCGCCATCACCATGGGTGTCGCCGTGTCTGCTGCCTTTATTCTCCCCGACTTGCCTCACAACTCACGTGGTTTCACCGAGGAGGAGAGACAGGTTGCACAATTGCGCATGGTGGAAGATGTTGGTGAGGCGGATGAGGATTCTCGTGAGGAGAGCGCCTTTTACGGTCTCAAGCTTGCTGTGAAGGATGTCAAGATTTACATCATGATGCTTACCTTTACTGCATATGTTGTTGGACTTTCGTTCAATGCCTTTTTCGTAAGTCAATTCCGTTTCCGGATCAAATGCGCGTCGTTGCTGACAGATTTAAACAGCCCAGTTTGACCCAGACGCTTGGATTCGGTTACGTTCCCACTCTTTTGATGAGCGCGCCTCCATGGGTCTTTTCTTGTATTGTCTCGGTCATCAACGCTTGGCACTCTGACAAGACAGCCGAAAAGGTTAGTTCCAACTATTTTAACTATGTCGCGTCAATTGAGGGCATTTTACTAACAATTGATTAATTAGTTCTGGCATATTGTCGGCCCAATTGGTGTCGGAACAATTGGTTTCATCATCAGCATGGCCACCGAAGCCGTCGCAGCGCGTTACCTCGCCCTCTTCCTCCAAGCATCATCCTACGCCGGCTTCATCGTCTTTTACTCGTGGATCTCGTCTTCATTCCCCCGACCACCCGCCAAGCGCGCTGTCGCGATTGCCATGATCAACGCGTTCAGTCAATTGGGTAACGTGGCTGGTTCATACGTGTGGGATCTCAAGGAGAACGGGTACCGAAAGAGTTACGGCATTGTGCTGTCCATGTTTGGTGTGACGGTGTTGGGATGTTACATCTTTAGACTGGTGCTGATCGACCTCAACAAGAAGCTTGAGAGGGGAGAGGCGACTGCTTGGGAGACGAGACAGGATGTGGCTGCGCATACTGCTGCGGTTGAGGTCATGGATAGCCCTGATGAGGCTTTGAGGATGAAGCGGGATTTCCGATACCTTATTTAGTTAAAGCGGCGATAGATGAATCAGGGTTCAATTTAATGAATAAGCAATGTTATGTACTCAATGTCTGATGCATCTCAACATGTGGCTTGTGAGACACTGACCGTTGTGATACCCCTCTTTCGATAAACAATTGTCTTGGTCACATCTGGTCATCAAATTGTATGATGAAGCATTACAAACTACACAAAATTAATGACTTTTAATTACTCAACATATGATAACCATTATTACTCATTTATACCAAGAGTCAGTAAGCATTGGTGATGTATTAACTCATCATTTGTCTTGTCTTGTCATGTCCAGGGTAGCTCTGTCGGACCGGGATTGACCAGCCCCCCTCCCCTCCCCCTCCCCCCACTAACCAGCCAGGTGGGTTGCAAAAAAACCGGGAATCTCAGTACACTGTAATCTGACTCCAACACATACAAATTGCAGTATCATATTCCCTATTTTTTTGCGACCCACCTGCCAGCTTCTGCAACAACACCAACCAGTTAATTATCGACTGATGCGCCTGAAGCCCAAGTCAACGCGTCCAAGGCTTCGTTAGTTGACTTCGGACCTAATGCAACGAAGAAACAAAAAAAAAACACTAAACCAAAAACAGAGCGGTCAAAGCCACGGCCGTTCTGCGGGGTTTAAAGCCAAGTCTAAGCAAGGAAGAGGGACGGGAGAATGACGCTCAAGGTTATCCACCCACGGGGCCGCGTCTCGGTGGTATTTTGTTACAAGAGTCAGTTGTTGTTATTGTACATGTAAAGTTCCATCTTGTCCAAAGTAATTGGGTACTCTATTATGGATCAATGATGAAATGGTCCATCAAAGTAAATAAAACTCCAAAAGTATCTGCCCTCAGACTCGATCCCATCGACACGAGAAGAAGTGAAGCAATACCCATGGTCAGTCAATTACCCCGCCATGCTTGGTACATACAGTACATGTGTTTTTTGTATGCACGCGTCTCACCATTAAGAAAGTATATTAGATCAACAGCCAATTGATGAAGAGTACTCAAAAGGAACAGACAGAAAAAAAGCGTTGGATCTTGTAGACATGGCCTCATTCGTCCCACCAGACCTGATATGTATGTAGTAAAACCCAACACAACACAACAAATTACCCCTCGACGCGTCTCTCGTCATACAATGGAGGGGCATTTTTCTTTCTTTTTCTCTCTCTCATCCTTGGAATGTTCGAGTAAGCATATTGTAGCACGGGAAACAGACATTAACATCAATTCCCCATCAATTATTATGGATCTTTTACTGTTTTAATCGCCGATGTCTCTCTTTCTACTGTCTTGAGCTGTTTCTTCCATGACATCACTGGACCCATCCATCCCACCCACCACAGCTTGGGATGCATCCATGCGACGCGGATGCTGCTTTTACGTTTGTAGTCGCAGATAACAACTCACGCCATGACATGGACATGGACCAACGCCCTCAATTTGTACAAATAGTCTAGCATCCCTCCTCCTACGTTTTTCTCTTTCTCTTGACTCTTTATATCACACATCCATCCATTATTCTTCTTTTTACATCTATCTCAATACACCACTACCGCAAAAATGGTTCAGCAAATCCCCAAGGCCAACCACATTCTCGACCTCCTTAGCCTCAAGGGCAAGGTTGTCGTCGTCACCGGCGCTTCCGGCCCCCGAGGCATGGGTATCGAGGCTGCCCGTGGTGCTGCTGAGATGGGTGCCGACGTCGCCATCACCTACGCTTCCCGCAAGGAGGGTGCCGACAAGAACGTCGAGGAGCTCATCAAGGAGTACGGTGTCAAGGCCAAGGCCTACAAGCTCAACGCTGCCGACTACGATGATGTTGAGCGATTTGTTGGCGAGGTTGTCAAGGACTTTGGCAAGATTGACGGTTTCGTCGCCAAGTCAGTTTTTTTCTCTCATCTCATATCCCTCAATTGAGGTTGTTAAGTACTAACATTCTTCAGCGCCGGTGCTACCGCCAACGCTGGTGTCATTGACGGCTCCGCTGCCGACTGGGACCACGTTATCCAGATCGACCTCAACGGTACCGCCTACTGCGCCAAGGCCGTCGGCGCTCTCTTCCGAAAGCAGGGCCACGGCTCATTCGTCATCACCTCTTCCATGTCTGGCCACATCGCCAACTACCCTCAAGAGCAGACCTCTTACAACGTGGCCAAGGCGGGCTGCATCCACATGGCACGCTCTCTTGCCAACGAGTGGCGCGACTTTGCCCGTGTCAACTCTATTTCGCCTGGATACATCGACACTGGCCTGTCCGACTTTATCGACACCGAGACCCAGGAGCTCTGGAGGAGCATGATCCCCATGGGCCGAAACGGTGACGCCAAGGAGCTCAAGGCTGCTTACGTCTACTTTTTGTCTGATGCCAGCACTTACACTACTGGTAGCGATCTTGTCATTGACGGTGGCTACACCTGCCGATAAATGTCGAGATCTTTTAATGACCTTGATGATACCAAAAATTAAATAAATAATATAGTAATGACAATTACATGATCTCATCCATCACTTGTCGCTGTCGCTGTCACTGCCACTGCCACTAATTATCCACTGTGGAACCTGTTCCTGGCGCGTGCTTGCAGTAGCTTCAGCTCCTAAACTCTTGGTGAATTTAGTGGATATTGATCAGATGGAGCTAGAAATTTACCGAGCTAATGCTGTGAGTCTAGAGTGGTCGATCGTCGATTCATTTGACAGTGATCAGATCAACATCAACGCATCTCATGTAAATTATGTAGTAAATTGCTTTATTATGTTTTGTTATTTAAACTTGTGTATCTGCATCGCTTGCATAATTGCTCGATCTTCCATTTAGACTCTCCTTGCCAACACCTATCGTCGTCGTAGTAGTAGTAGTAGTAGTAGTAGTAGTAGTAGTGGTGGTTGTCATTGTTCTCGTCGCAGAAGTGTCCTTCAATAACCCTCCCGCGTCAAACAACGCTGGTTCTGATGTCGAACCAGCCACTGATATCTGCGCAAGTGATCGCTCAATAAATATTCCTTGGTTGGCAACTCCCTTTTCCGTCCCTATCTTTTTGCGTATGCGTAATTTGGTGTGTCGTACTAAATTGCGGATATGAGGCATGCATGATACCATGATACCCACACATATCTCAATGCAGGACCATATCATGGCCTTTTGTGCATTGATGACTGTCAAGTCTTGTGATCTGGCAAAGAGCACTAATTCGTGTACTCGAATCACAGCAACGATTGTAAGGCTGTAACATCATCAATCAGTACATGACATGACCAAAGAACAGAGTCTGTTCAACTCACAAGATACCGAAACTGAACATGGCCATGACACCAATCTTCTTTCTCAGTTTCAGTCCCAACTCCCAAAGCTGGCTGAGCGGTAATATGAGCACCCAGATATCCAACAAAAGAACAAGTGCCGCGTGTGGTAGCGTCAGCCGTATAATTCCCACCATGACTCTATCTGCTTCCTTGGTTTGCCATCCGACCCAGAAGAAGCTCAGTGGTGTTGTTTGGAAGAAGGCGAGGATGAAGAATGCGAGACCGATAAGAACGTTGAACACTATTGTAATCTTGACCACGAGACGGAATTTGGTATTGCTGAAAATACGTAGAAAGAAGCATAATATCGTGGACTTGACGAGGACGCGTGCGCTCAGGTAGAGGAGTTCGAGGAAGAAGAAGAGCTAGACAACAATGTTAGTATTAGTTACCTGTACGTACACAAGAGACAAGAATGTATTTACTCTAAACCCTTCAGTGATCTGGTGATCTGTGAGATACCATAAGTCAACACCGAGACCGTTTTCCATCACTGTTGAACAGATCGAGTTAGTCACCTATAACCACTTGTCAAATCCGCCGGACAAGACTTACAGAATTGCAATATGATGACAAGTGGTATCAGAAGGACCTACTGAACATCAGTATCGTCTTCATCAATTCTGGTATAATGTTGACGTACAACCGAAGCAATCGCCATCGCATCATCCAAAGCCCATCCAAGACGTAACTTGATTGTGGCTATTATTCGCAAGGCGAAGAATAGCAAGGCCAAACCGGACATTGTGAGGGTCGTCGTTCGATACAGGAGGACATTGTTGGTCGGTTTAATTCCGCATACGGCTGATGACAGCTTAATAAAATCTGCACCCAAACAAAACATCAGCACTCGCTTTTCTACCGTCTTGCTTCCGTCGCGCGTTGTTTATATCGTACCCAATGTCTGTCGTACCTCACATTTCGCCGTAAGACAATTTCCAATGGCATCGGCGAATTGTTGGTCATGACAAATGGCGCTTTGATCTTTTCCCGCAAACGGTTCCTGACTAAATAGCGTAATTAAGCAATCGGCCTGTTATATAGTTATCCCGTCAGCGCTTTTTTTATCCTTTTCGTTTCGGTTTCGATTCAACTGACAGCACATTGGGGTGCTTCCGTAAGCACAGAAGCAAAGCTCTGCGCGGCGACACCATTGCGTGATAACAGCGCTGCCAGAAAGACGAGACGCTTCAACAGCCCCATGGCGAAAAGAATGTACTTTCCATTAACATGGAAGAATGAATGGAGGACAGAGAGAGAGAAAACACAAGCAACAAGAGAAAAAAAACTAGAAAGGGAATGGAGGAGCGGGGAGGGGTCAGGGTGGAATGGTATCTTTATTAGAAGCGCTATGATGCGTGGGAAAACTGAGACATGTTGGTGCTGACTTCGGTAGTGGCTGCATATACACGGACTCTGAGTTCATCACACACACATCTTGATTCATCACAAAGCGACTCGGCTATACATCCCAAGCACTTGTATTCCGAAAAGAGAGATAGCGTCAAGTTGTTCGGCCGCCCTATGATGCTCTCCCAGCTGAACATGCTCGGTTGGTGGGCTTAGGTGGAATGAAACTACATTCCTGGACGCCACACCGCGACAGGGGAGCGACGCGAGATTAATCCAAGACATGGGAGGATTTAAATCTATGGAGGAACGGAAGTTCAACATGCACGTTAATGATGTGTATAGTATTTGCTTTTGTCGAGAGTGGTTTGATTCTATATGTGAGGCTATATATATAATAGATATAAATCATCGCATGGATGTGATACGACTCTGCACCAAGTAGCTACAGCTTTGACCGCATTCAACTAGACTAGACTCCCGTCCGACCATCATACTTGGCGCACCCGGCGCCATGGTACGCCACGGTGATTGAAGATTACAAACAGATGATCAACAGCTGTTCAAGCATTGCCATTGGTGGTACGTCTCGCTTGAAGATCTTTGTTGGAATGAAGGTGTCGCAGCTAGTGCAGGCAACTCTGTCTAGCCCCCTTGACTAGCGATGAACAGACCTACATGTTTCCGGACTGTTATAACCATAGTTCAGCCTCAATCCGCAACAGGGGTGTTCAAACCTCAGCCCTGTTTTTGTTGAACTGGTTTGTTTGGTATGCTTACATGGTGAAACTTTTCGAGCTTGTGTTGTTTTTTTTCCCATGGGACTAGATGAGGTCGATCTGGATAAAGTCATAATGATCGGCACTTTATCGAGCCTCGACACCGTTGAAGCGGCCGCTCCGAAGGTCGGTACCCTGTGGATTTTGGAACAAGACTGTGACTAGCTTGGTATTGCTTGATGTACTGATATCATGGCGGTGAAAGGATGGAAGATATCATGCGAAAGTAGAGTAAGCATGACACTTCGCATACGTCCAAATGTCAAATCAATGTATATGTTGTTATCTAATATACTCTGGAATCCAAATATGGTTAAGAACTTGGCCATAAGCGAAGGACCGTATCATAGAGTTCCTCGTGTAAAAACGCACGTCTTGTAGCCTACTAGTACAGGCATGAAGTCGAACTATGTGGCGTATAATCATCGACCAAGCGTATAAAGATAAGCTTGACACCTAGAACTAATCAATGTCCTTTATCTAAGCGATGTTCAGAAAGTTCCACGTTGGTGGTAACACTCTGGTGGCGGAACAGTCTTTTATGAAGCTACATGAGAATCTAGATTGACTTGTATGGAATGGGCATGACATGTTGAGTGTTTGAAGAGTCTTGAATGGTGGCTTGGTTCACCACGTGGACGGCACGCATTTGAGATTAATTGGTTCCCGCATTCATAATCACAGTAAATGATTCCGGTTACACACATCCCGCGGCAACTACCGAGTGGACAAGTGACTACAGCCAATGATGAATCCGAAGAACTAGATTGCCAAGTAAAGTTAATTATGAAGAGCGTCTTGATCATGCAGAGCTTGGAAGTGGCGTCTCGTAGTACTTGAAATATGTGTGCCTTGTTGTCGGAATAATTCCTCACTTCGGAATTTCTTACCTTGACAGTGTCATGCGGTAACAACTGTCATCCTTAGATCGTACGATTATAAATGTTGAAAAGTCAGAAAAAAGGTAAACTATTCCCGTTTCATAGCGGCCGTTGAAGATATACGTGGCTTGTGGCAGTTTGATCTGGAACTACCTAGTCACGCGGGGTACTCTGTAGTTAGGTATGCTTCAGTTTTACCCTGAATTTCATGCGAGCGAGTCACGGGATACTTTGTTGGCTATAATGGTTTTAAAAAGGCCCGGCAATTTCTCCATCATTGGGGTGTGATCCCCTGTGAAGACATGGTATTTGGACTTGTTTTGATGCAGTCATGACTTTGAAATGGCGAATGAATGGTTCTTCGAAATGGAAAATGTTAGAAGGTTGAACTGAACACATGTACTTTTTCGCATCAAGAGATATAGATCTTAAATATCAATAAGATAGTCGGCGGCAAGAAACTATACTTGTTGCAGACATGTGCAATGGCGTTTCTGGGGGAGTCACTTGACTGGAATAATTCTCGGCAATACAGGATGGCGAGCAGTTACATTGACTAGTGTTTTTATAACTGAAGATTGGAGTGAAAGCAATTAATATGAACAAAATAAATCACTTGAAAATTTGATGATGTGACAGGCAATCATCTCAGCAAAGATCACTCTTGATAGGTTCCTAGAAGATTGCATAGGATTCTTTATCTCCGAGGTAAAGGCCAGCCTTACTTCTAATCCTGAGATTGTGTACTGTTTTTTTTTTTTTTTTTGGCCCAGATGAAAACCCGGTTTGTAATGTCCATGCAATTATCCTTTTTCTTTGGAAAATAAGATCAGTTTATGATATGATGCATGATTTACTCAGTGTGAAAACATCGTTAATGAATAAGACGTCAATCATCTCCTGCCAAGATTCAAAATCATGTGCGCTTTAATCCATGAGTGTATATATAAGAAGAGTTATTGCCATAGGAATAGAAACTCGGCGAGAATGCAGCATAAACTTGACCGTGATAATGCAAGTACAGGTAAATAAATAATAGTATCTATTCATTCGCTTATAGTAATGCGAAAATTTCATATTTTATATCTCCAACAGTAAGATTAATAAAACCCACTCATTGGAAGATGACTTTGCTCATCACAATCTCATTCAAAAGCCATAATGAATGAGTCTCAGTTACTCAAAATGATGTACGTAAACCCACACAACTGGGCCGAGTTGACTTGACATATTGAGCCTCGGTTCATCATATTCCGCATTAACCTAAATACGATCTAGTTCAGATGAAAAAATACGAGGACTAGTCTCTTTTCCGTTATTCGCGGATCTCCGAGCCTAGAGCCACACATGAAACCCAACCCCCTGTCGATCGCCGTTCTCTTTCCCATCCAGAAGAAAAAGAAAAGGGGAATAGTTAAAAAGGTTCCCAGTGGTCTTGATGTAAGATTTTTGAGGGGTGTGGGAACTTCTGTAAAGAGTCTGTAGTGGTGGCAAGTAAAGACAGGGGACTGCAGATTAGCCCTTGGCAGAGAGGAAACGTAACATTGACACTGACAGCGCACGAGACTCTTTCGGAAAATACATGCCCGCTATTATAGGGAATTAGAAAGTGATGGAAATACGATCTAATACAACCATTCCCGGGTCTTTGGCTTTGGGTTCGATTTCGCCTGGTTTAATTCTGATATAAATAGCTTGCGCTACTAACGAGTGCCTCACAGCGGCTCGAGCTTGGGTTTTGACAGCTAGACAGCCTTACTTGGGGCGCAAAAGCCACCCAACGTGACAGATGACGGGTTAATGTGCCAACTGCTAGCTATACGGTAGTATGAGCTAAATCTTGGAACGGTTGGATTGATGACAACGGTGTTGACTCTAAGCTCAGAGTTAAACTCAAGAGTTCGTATTCCATCGACTCATGTTGGCTGCAGGACTACTGTAACTTGACGTCAATGACATGAAGAAAAAAGCCTCAACTCTACCACCGAAAGAACGGTCATCTTGGCTTGATGTTTACGAATGTCAAAGAATCTCAATCACCCAACGACAGCCGTTTTCCTACAGTACTAGACGGTAGGTAGATCCATAATTTATCCTTGGTTTTATGATCGATTTCCGTCATGATGTGGTGATTATGTGATGCCTCCACTGTAGCATGGGGCCAAGCCTTTAAAGCTCGGCTTCGGCAACAGAGGCCGGCCGTGGCAGGCATTAATTAATGGTTGACTCGTATTTGTTAAGCATGGTGCGATGCTTACTATGGACATGCTACCCTGAAGCTTTTCGTTCAAATCATCTTGATCGAACACATGTCAAAATGTTGAATACAGAATGGTTACTTCTAGTCTAATTTACATACCCATAACCTAATGGGGTATTTCTCAATTATCACAAGAAAATGACGGAACGATTATGTTTATTCTGCGACAAAGATGATCGTAGACGCCACCTAATCAACTGAAATGAACAACCTCTACTACGTGCAAAACGAGTAAGCAGCCAAGACATGGAGACCCATGCAGGAACAAAGGCTGAAGCTTTCTGCCTTGATTGATTTTTTCAACATCAACTTTAAATGCAGAATTAAATTTAACACAAATCCACTGTGAGATGCCGATATACCGTGCGATTTTTTTGAGCATTATACCATCACGTTGTAAACATCTCTGTTGAGTCAGCGTCGTATAGCGGTTGTTTAGCGGGCTGATTCGAAGCAAGGATGACATATCGGAAGTAACATCATCACGTATTATCCTGATCACCAACAGGACCGGGGTCCATTACGACTTGACTGAAGAAACTGCAACACGTCAAAAGGTCATCCATCGCCTTTACTTCTTCCCATACTCACACACTTTTCTTTTCACTCAATCACGGTACCTGGTTCCGATTCTCCACTGCCAAGTCGCTTTCAAGAACAGATGAGGAGAAACTTGCTAGACGGTCTGCACGCGAGATTTTGGTGATAAAGTGGAGCGACAAAGTATGTAATCAACAAGTTCTGTTGCAGGGAAGTTTTCTCGTGTATGTAGCCAAGTGGCAGGCCAAGGACCACCAATTCATACGAGGTCAACAGATGATTTGTTAGCATTATCCTTGTCAAAGAACAGAGCCCCACGAATCGAATCATGGAAAGAAAATACGGTCCAATGTGCGAGCTGCTGTAGTCACAATAACTGCTCTGTTTGTACAGGGGCTTTTTAGTTGTATCTGCAGATCGCAAAAAGTTCCTCCCCCCCCTTCCATCAACTGTTGGTGTCAGATCATATTGCACTAGGATAACAGCCTAAGGCAGGGGGTTGATGCTACCAAGAAGACTACCCCGCGGGTGACTTGTGGTCAGTAATAATTAGTACGGTACGGTTCCTGGAATCTGAGAGGTTGCAACTGGGTAGTGGCGTTTTAATTAAGTCTATCCTAAAAAAGAAGCCGTTTTACGATGCATTGACCAATCATGTCCACTCACGAGTCCACCGTTTGAACCGTTCGTCAAACATTGTCAAGCTAAATTAACCGTGTTATTAGACGAACACGATGCACAGATACCAGGGATCCCGTCACATCCGAAATGTTATGTTGCAACATCGTGATTCTCAACATGGTTATTATGGAACCCCTATCGCCCTGTGCTGTCGTCTGGTTGAAGCTTCTGTCTCCACCCTGACTGCATCAAGCCAACAGCCAACCTCTTTCACTTCATCCATGCTGAGAAGCCCCAACCAGCATGACATCACGTTGCCAGGATACCTATGGAGAAAGCCCGTATTTACCATCCGGACTTGAGCGGAGTTGGGCCGACATACGAATAAGGAGATGATAAGATCTCTTGGTACAGCCTGGGGGGGTAAAGGACCTGCACATGTATAAAGAAGACTTCCCCAACGATCTCTGTTTCCGATCTCTCTCTCCCCCTCCTCCTCACCCAACTTTCGTTTAACACAAACAGCTTCACTCGTTTATAAGCACTCGTTAAACTCGATCTATCTAATTCAATATGCGTGGACTTGTCATCTTTAGCGCGGCCGTCGCCGTCGCCAACGCTGCTGCCGTCGAGAAGAAGCACTACCCCGTTCCTGGACAGGAGGAGCCCGTCCCTTCAGTGCCCGACAACAACTACACTCCTCCCAGCAACGAGTATACTCCTCCCGACAATGTGTATCCTCCTCCCGGCAACGAGTACCCACCTCCCGGACCTACCAAAGAGGTTCCTCCTCAGGAAACCAAGCCTACTGGCGTTTACCCTCCTCCTGGTAACGAGTATCCTCCTCCTGGACCCACCAAGGAGGTTCCTCCTCCCCAAGAGACCAAGCCTACTGTCGTCTATCCTCCTCCCGGACCTACCAAGGAGGTTCCTCCTCCTCAAGAGACTAAGCCCACTGGTGTTTACCCTCCTCCTGAGCACACTGAGCCTACTGGCGAGTACCCTCCTCCTGAAGAGACAACCGATGTTTACACTCCCCCCGAGGAGTCAACCAAGGCTTATCCTCCTCCTGGAGAGACCACTGATGCCTACCCTCCTCCTGAGCACACCAAGCCCACTGGAGAGTACCCTCCTCCTGAGCACACCAAGCCCACTGGAGAGTACCCTCCTCCTGAGCACACCAAGCCCACTGGAGAGTACCCTCCTCCCGGAGAGACCACCAGTGTCTACACTCCTCCTGAGGAGACAACCAGCGACTATGTCCCTCCTGTAGAGTCTACTACCAAGGCCTATCCTCCTCCTGGAGAGACTACGGATGTGTACCCTCCCCCTGGGGAGACCACTGACGTCTACCCTCCTCCCGGAGAGACTACCAGCGTCTATACTCCTCCCGAGGAGTCTACCAAGGCTTACCCTCCTCCCGAGGAAACCACCAGCGAATACGCTCCCCCTGAGGAGACCACCACCGGCGGTCACGAGGCTCCTTACCCTCCTCCTTCTCACACCAAGCCTTCGTACACCAAGCCCACTTACACGAAGCCTTCATACACCAAGCCAATCTACACCAAGCCTTCGTACACTAAGCCTGGCTACCCCGGTACCACTGAGATGACCACCTCAACCATCTACACCACCACTTGCTACACCGTTACCAAGTGTCCTCCCGAGGTTACTGACTGTCCCGAGAAGCCTCATGTCACCACCGAGACTGTCATTATCGGCACCACTGTCTGCCCCGTCACCGAGGAGCACCCCACCGACGTCGAGACCATGCCCATCTACACTGATGTTCCCAAGCCCAGCAAGTCTGTCTACACTCCTCCCGTTGAGCACCAGACCACTACTCACCTCACTACCTCAACTATCTACACCACCAAGATCACCACTGTTACCAAGTGCCCTCCTGATGTTGTCGACTGCCCTGAGAAGCCTCACACCACCACTGAGACTGTCGTCGTCGGTACCACAATTTGCCCCGTGACTGAGACTCATGTAGTCCCCAACCCTCCCAAGGAGACCTACCCCGTTGTCCAGCCCCCCAAGGAGACTCACCCTGTTGTGCAGCCTCCCCACCCTGGCAACGGTACCTACAATCCTCCCAAGCCTCAGCCTCCCAAGGAGACATACCCCGTCCCCGTTCCTGTTCCCAGCAAGCCTGTCGAGCCTGAGCACCCCGAACAGCCTCAGCCTCCCAAGCCCGAGCACCCTGAGCAGCCTCCTCAGCCCGAGCAGCCCCAACCTCCCAAGGAGACCAAGCCCGTTCCTCAGCCTCCTGCCGAGACTCATCCTACCTACCCCGTTCCTCCTCAGCCCGAACAGCCTGAGAAGCCTGAGCAGCCCCAGCCTCCCAAGGAGACTCAGCCCGTTGCTCAGCCTCCTGCTCCTCCCGCTCCTAGCAAGCCCGTCGAGAGCGCTCCTGTTGTTCCTCCTTCTCCCAGCAAGCCTGCTGAGACTTACCCAGTTCCTCCTGTTTCCACTCCTACCGAGCCCGCCGAGGTTGTTAACTCTGCTGGACGTGTCGGTGGTAGCATCCAGGCTGCTCTCTTCGCTGCTGGTATCGTCGCTTTCTTCCTGTAAACAAACAACCATTTTATTTTTAATTTCATTTCAAATGCTCACGAAGGAGCAATGAGTATATGACGGATTGGAGATTTATATATATATACGTTGCATAGTCACTATGCACCTATTACCTGCACACATTATTACCCTTCCAGATAAATAATTTCTTAGAATAATATATACAACTCAAAGTCAGCTCCGGCCTGTGACCTTGTCTTTGCAGTGATCTTTAAAGAAAGATGTATTGTATAGCTAAAGATATCTGACAGTTACTACCCAATTGCGCATTTTGCACGCCTAGGTACGAATCATGACATTGTTAATTATGTTTTGATTTGGCTGTAGATGGATGTATCTTGTTTTATTTCTTCCTTGTCTTTTGCTAACTAGTTTATAAAATATTGGCGAGGAATCTGAACATAATTGGACGTATTGCCTTGCCAAGAAGTAAAGTCATCAGGTTCTTATTCCGCCACGTAAGGTGCATGTTCCACAGAGATGGTGTGGTGTTAGCATTGCAGCCCAAAGTAACTTTGAGTGCCCAACATCATCACTACTAAACAAGATCAACCACAACTTGAAATATTCCTGTTAAAGTCTGGTTGAAATTACCGGAAGGTCCTGTCCATCAACGAATTATCACAATACATCGAAATGACACCCAGCGAAGATACAAGTCTGCACGGACTGTTTGAAAACATCAGGCATGTCTCAGGTGATTTATCGCTTTGTGACAAATGCCAAGGAGTATCTAGTACACTTGAGAAAAATCTGAAAGCCAGTGACGAGAAGGTCGAACATTACAAAACACTCATTTCACTTCAAACTTCAGCAGATACAGGTTGCCTACTATGCCAAACAATATGGCAACACGTTATTGCGGCGCTTGAAAGTGGCGAACCGTTTCCAGACGTGGTGTTCACCAGTTGGAGACTCCGCTATCATAATTATACTTACACTTTGGAAGTACAGATAGCAGGTAGTAGTGTTCCTCAGAGTACCGTGGGCATTTTATTTGCCCGTTTGTCATCGGCGTCAACTGAAGAATCCGATAGCCTTACAGATCTAGTAAGAATTAAAGGTGCATCACCCAATATCCAAGAGTATCTATGGAATGAAATGCTAATTTAAACTGGCACCATAGATATCATGCCGGGGCCCGACAATATCGGATTAAAGGATCTTATCCAAACAGATATCTGGCCATGGATCAAGAGTTGCCAGTCCGATCATGAAGAATGCCAAACAGCTGGGAATATTGTCGAGGTACCGAAAAGACTCATTGACGTCGGATTGGATAAATCCCAGACGGTGAAGTTAGTCCAACCAGTCGATGATGATACAAAGGCTACAGACTTTAGCTACCTTGCATTGAGTTACTGCTGGGGAAAGGGAACAAGCAACAGCAAAGCAAGAACAACATCGAGCAACCTGTCATCTCGCCTACGGGGTATCACTACAAGCACCCTGCCCATGACTATCCAAGATGCCATCACAGTTACTAGGCTTATGGGGGTAAGATACCTCTGGGTTGACGCAATTTGTATTATTCAGCCAGAAGGTCTAAATGATCGCGGGGATTGGGAAACTGAAGCGGGGAAGATGGCAGATTACTACTCGGGTGCTCTATGTTGCATCGCTGCTTCCTGTGCAACTAATTGTGAACAAGCATTCTTGAGACCGAGACCTTTGGGACGATATACAATTCGACCGGTTGTTATACCATTTACCGATGCACACAGGGAAGATTATCTATGGGCTATCTTCAGGCCTGTGTTGGACGGAGATGACCATGACTTTCTATTCGCACATTCGAGGAATCTTATTAGAAACTCACTCATAAAGCGCGGCTGGTGCCTGCAGGAAAGAATTCTATCCTACCGAGTGCTTCATTGGACATGGGCCGGTGTTTTCAGGGAATGTCGAAGCAGGCGACCTCTTATAGAGACTTTACACAATACCAAGGCATCAGGGTGGAAGCATATTCTAACTGGCAGCGAATGCGATGCTTTGGGCATAGGCTGGTTCAGACTGGTTCAGCAATACTCAGAGATGGAATTGACATACCCTGATGACTGTTTACCTGCCATTTGGGGTATAGCAAGCATACTATCCCAAAAGTTCCAAGACCAATACTTTTATGGGGTTTTCAGGTCTTACTTGATGCAAGGCCTACTTTGGAAATCAACTGCCGGATTGAAAAAGGATAACAAGTTTCCTACTTGGTCCTGGATGTCCGTCTCTGGATTGGTCTATTACGGATTGGCTCCATTAAACAATCAGCATTCCATGATTCGTCATGTTTTTCCTGATCCATTCCCAACTGGCCATGGCTCAACGTGCCATGGAGAGCGTGTTAGCTATGCGCTTCACGTTGAAGCGCCGCTTATTACTATATCAACAGAAGAGCCCCTAGATGATAAAGATTGTGCGATAATTAAAGAAGAGAACCCAATATTTGGTGGCTATACATTTCGTTATACCGGAAGACCCTTGAAAGACGAAGGGTACGAGGAATTGGTGGTATTGTTGTTGTATGGAGATAATCTTTCATACGAATACGAAGGCCTGGTTTTGTCCAAGCGTGGAGAGGAGTGGGAACGCGTTGGGTTCGCCTGGATAGGATCAGATCTTCCAACAAGGTCAGAACGTCCAAACACATATCAGGAACCAAAGAAGTTTACGAAGCGAGTGGTATTGATATAGAAGATTACCTCTTTATTTATATTTCCTTTTGTCGCTCTGTTCTCTACCCTGTTCGATTACACTCTCGCCGTGAATCAGTTTACCGTACAATGCGGAACTCCTTTCTTCGCAACACACTTTGCAGTTTGCGCTGAGTTGATCTTGATCCACACACCCTTCTTGATAGCCTGCTCGCTGCCCCTTGGCCCAAACTTGACATAGTATGTTCGATCAGCGAAGCAGAAAGCGTCAACATCGGTGCGAGGTTTGTGAAAGTAGCCCCCGCGAGAGGAGTTGGCCCCCAGGCTGTATTGATGGCATTTGACAGGCTTGGCGACAGTCTTGAGTTGGCAGAGGTGTTCTTTCATTCCTAGATCTGCCCATTTGGCTGTCCAGGGAGTGTTGTTCTCGAATCGGCCGCATGGAGGTACCTTGCACTGCGATGCCTCGACGGGAGAGGACACGCTGAGAAGGAGAGCTCCCAGGGACAGAATGGCAGTAGGTTTCATGTTGGTTGACAGATCTGTGATGAAATGACAGTGGTGTTATCTAGGAGAGTTCTGCAACTAGACAAGAGGTTTATAGCTCGAACCGGGACTCTATCAATTTATATACACATCGTAAAAGACTTTTACCCATGGACTGTTCTCACCGCCAAGACGTGATAGCATAAAGATGACCCATGCCGAATTTGATGTTAGTAGGTTTTGCACTGCTAGTATTGCAGAAGCTGAACAAGAGTTGCTCCGTGCTTACACCTACTGAACCCAATCATCTGGCAGAGCGTGGTGCGGCTGAGAGCTGAAATAAGTAACCCCAAGATCTAGACTCTGCGGCTTTTCTTAGATAGATCCAGGCTACAGGCTGACAGGTCTATGAACCGGCTTCATTGCCTGTAGACGAAGGTGGTTGTTTTGCATAATATCGCTTCATTCAGAAGTGATCTAGACTGACTTGTGAATAGACCAAGGTCGGTTAACCATGGTGATGACATTCTCCCGATACTTGCAATTGGTGATCACTCACTGTTATCTATAAAGAAGACTGTGCATTTGACATTCATTCTACTCGATTATACTGGGAGTCTGAACGCTGTCCTCAATCGTTTTCAACATCTCAGTAGTGGCCACAATACCGACCAGGCCTTTTCAAATGTCTATCCACTGGGCATACACTTGACAGAATTGATTGGCTGCCCCGTTGGTGTCAACATGCGCCAAGGTGGCTGGCCTCAAAGATCCGGCGGGAAGACATCGCGGAAAATGCGGAATTGGGTATCAACGACTGCTGAATACGTAAGGCTCAGGCTGGGCCTTACAAAAAGACAAGAAAATACAATCTTCACTTCCCCTGTCATTAAAAAAGTTGGTTTGCATCAAAGCCTTGACTTTGATGAATCTCATTATTATTTTCTTGGCATCATAGTCTAAACAGGGACAAGGAACACAGCATTATCGCGATGGAGCCTCAGCATGAACCCTCTATTCAGAGGCTTGTATGCCCAGACCTTCCCGTTCGTTCAGCCTTGGGCCAATCTTTGCGTCAGGAAGGATACGGCGCTGACGGAGACTTCGTGGACAAAGATGAAGCTTTAGCTTGGGCAATAAAGATGGAAAAAATCGAACTGGTTCAGGCCATTGTTGAAGATGGAGTCAACATTAACCTCGGGAAAGGTCAATACCAAAACGCCCCTCTACATGTCGCCACTGACGCTGGGTCCTGCGAGATAATCTCTATTCTCAAGGATGCAAATGCCGACCTAGAGGGCAGAAACGTGAACGGATTTACACCTCTCCATCTTGCAGCACAATCTGGGAGATTTGAAGTAGCCAAGTTGCTTTGTGATCTTGGAGCTGATACAAAGTGTCGCTGTTATAGTGGGGGTACTCCCATCCACTACGCCGCAAGGAGAGGACACTATGAGATCATCCAATTATTAGCTGATAGGAACATCGAGGTTGATATTTGTGATGATAATTGGATGACGCCTCTCTCACTCGCAAGCGCGTATGGGAAGATTATAGCTGTGCATCTTCTAGTTAAGCTAGGAGCTGATGTCAACCTCGAGGACAAAAATGGCCACACAGCTTTGGACCACGCGGCCAGCAATGACCATACCTCGATAGTGTAAGTAAAATCTTTGATGTAGGGGAACTACCTCGCTATTGAAAACTCAGCTCACGACAGTCTTCTCCTATCAGAAATGGCTGACATGGAATCAGGAAATATCTCATCGAAGAGGGTGCTATACCCGAGACCAGTCAGGAAGATGAATGCGGTGACCCAGTTTACGGTGACCAGCTCATGTCGGCGGCCCGAAATGGTCGTGTTCCAGAGATGCTCCGATTAATTGAAGCCGGAGCGAATGTCAATGGACCAAACAGAGAGGCAGTGCCACTGATACATGCCGCTCGAAAAAACGAACATGGCGCGGTACAAGCATTGCTCGAAGCCGGTGCTGAGGTTGACATGGTTAACCAACACGGAGAAACAGCTCTATGCATTGCCGCGTCCAACGGCAACAAAGCCATAATCGATCTGCTTTGCAAGCATCATGCCAATATTGAGCACCAAGGTTGGGTGAACATGACGCCACTTAGTTGCGCGATTGAGAGAGGACATGCAGATGCCGTGGAACTTCTTTTGGATCGAGGCGCCGAGATAGATGGCATTTCAGTCAGCCCATTAGCAGTCGCAGCCCTATCAGGACTTGCACCCATTATTGAAATTCTTGTTGCCAAGGGCGCAAAAGTCAGGACGGTTGACCAAGAAGGGCTCACCCCTTTGCTTTATGCTGTGAGCCAAGGCAGTTGGAGTGCCGTCGAGACTCTTCTGAAGAACGGAGCTGGATGCGATTTTGTACCAAATTCTAAATGCTCCCCGATGCTCGAAGCTATCGACGCAGGAGAAGCAGCAATGGTAGAACTGTTGGCCAAGTATGGTGCAGACATCGACCACCTAGAGGAAACTGACCGGACCCCTCTGATTGTCGCAGCTCAGTCAGGCAAGAATATGGTACTTCAGTCTCTTATTGATATGGGTGCCGATCTGGATGGAAAAGACGACACGGGTCGCACAGCGTTGTCATATGCTAAGGAAAATGGCCAACAATCTACCGTCAAACTTTTGCTCCAGGCTCAGGCATTACGCCGTGATGGCCAGTACGTCAAAAAAGCAGAGGAACAGCGAAAAGATCCCAAGACAACCTTCAAGTATCGTCCACTTAACAAAGGATTTATTAGGTTACTAGAGCTTCAACCAGGGCAAAGAGGATCTATCCTTTGCTTTTCACTAACTCACGTAGTACTCGTTGGCTAGCCGGGAGGGGGTGCCAACTAAGCAAGCTTAGTTGGCCACAAAAGTATGAGACAAGGCGAAAAGTGTGAGACAACCCCGCACAGGCTGCTGTCGCAAAATCATGACTTTTGCCCGCCAAAACCAATGATTTCTAGGACATCAATCAGTAAAAAAGTCATATATCACGTCCATCAAAATTATGCCCTCACAATCAAATCTGAGAGCTGCTCAGGCCGTTGTTCTTTCACGCCAGCGACTTCGCCGCGGTCTCAATCGTGATGCTGCCGGCCGCCGAAAGAAGCCACTGACTCTTCGTGCTGCTGAAGCTCGATATGCCGGCTCTGCTCGTGCATCTATCGGCCGCATCGTCAAGAGACTTGAGGCTGCGAATACCGTAGATTATGAGGATGTTGTCGATCCTAAGATGGGGCGCCCGCGGCAACTCACGGATGAGGAAGAAGAAGCTATCGTGTGTTATATCATCTGGATGGAAAAGTCAGGCCTGCCTGCCTCCAAGTGGGAAATAGAAGATGCAGCACTTACTCTGCGGCGCCGCCGTGATCCTGATGCGAGACCTGTGAGCAAGATGTGGTACTCTCGCTTCCGCGATGATCATCCTGAGCTTGCGAAATCGATATTGAAGTCGAGAGAAGCTTCGCGTGCCGAATATGAGGAAGGCGGCGTTGATGATACGAAGGAGTGGTTCCAACGCCTCAGCGATGTGATGACGAAGTACAATATCGGTGCATCAGAGACCTGGAATGCAGATGAAGCAGGAGTTAGAGTCGGAATGCTACGAGATAAGATGGAATGCCTCGTTGTACGCACCAAGAAGAAGTCAGCAACAGAGGTATTTTCTCCGCAAGATCGCGAGACTTGCACAGTCATCGGCTCAGGCAACGCAGCCGGCGCAACAACGCCCCCTGGCTGATCTTCAAGTCGTTGCCAACGCTTGAGTGGGCGTTCATTGAAGGCGATCCTGATATGCGCTTCGCTCAGTCAGACTCGGCATTCTCAAGTGCGGCGATAACGCTCGAGTGGGCGAAGCACTTCAACCGATGCTCGTGGGAGAAATCTGCTACTGTACAGAAACGTCAGCTTGATTTTGAAGAGTGGTTTGGGTGTAATGAGCACCTTCAGGATACAAATAACCGCTTGGTTACTCACGATATGCCTCCCGCGGCGAGGCCTGATGATGAGGCTGTATGGCGGCTGCTCGTTATCGACGGCTTCACAGGCCACGGCTCATTCGAATTACGAGAATATATGATAAAGTTCAATATTCTCGTAGCATTTCTTCCGCCTCATTCAACGCATATACTCCAGCCAATGGATGTAGGCGTATTTCAATTCTGAAGGAAGCGCATCAGAAGAAGCTTCGTGAGGCGTTGCGGAAGGGAAATCTTACCTTTGGCCGGCGTGCCTTTGCAGGAGCTTTTCAGGTATGTGCCTTCTTAATCAGCCTTCACCGAAAAAGGCCCTTTTCTCACCAAAATCAGGAGATCTTTAATGAAGGCTTCACTGCCGCTCACATCATCTCGGGCTTCCAAAAACGGGCATCTACCCTCCCACAGACCGACCTGCCATAGAATATCTTCTCAGGAAGCAGCTCAAGAAGAAGAAGACCTTCACGCCTGCTCATTTCTCACTTCTTCCCTCAGATATGCGATTTCACGCCGCTTCCAGCACCGCCGAGACCATCGGCGAGCGATATCACGATATCCTCAGTTCTCCTACGCTCGCAGGGCTCCGGCACATTCGCAACATCGTTCATGAAGCTGTGGTGCTTGAGGATGTTATCAAAAAGTACGTGGATGATCGAAGAACTCGCATCGAAAAGCGGTATCACGAGAGAAAGCGAGGCCGCCGCGCAAAGACTGTCTCTGACCTTATTCCTACAGTATCGCTGCAAGATCTGCGAGATCAACAAGAGGAGGCTATCGCCGACGATAAGAAGAAAGCAACATAAGCAGGGTATACGATTCACACGATCTGTCATCATCAAGGAGATGAACCGCCTCAAGGATGAGTGGCGAGAGAATAAAGAAGTTATCGTCAACGGCATACCAAAGAGGCTGCAGTTCAAGCAGTGGTTGGAGCACACAGGGAAGCAATATGACTATTTATCTATGGATACACAGCGTTCACAAATGACTCAAGCACTGAAAGAAGAGACTGACGGCTATATGATAGATACACAACTCCCTGATGATGTGCGTGAAGCTATCCGCAAGGCACAGTATGCCGCGAAGCCCCTCAGCGCCGTTGATCTCACCGGCCTCCCTCACAGTGATGATACGGTCACTTTCAACCTCACACAAGCACACGAGCACGAGGAAATGGATGAAGAAGACGAGATTCTTCCTGTAATTGAAGTCGCCGGCGGCAGCGAAGTCGAGATGCCCTCATCGCCGCCCTGTGCACCTGACTCTGAGTCATCACTACCTACACTTCCCTCAACTCCTTGTCCCTATCAACACCACACGCAGCTTCATGAGTCACTTCGTGATATCATCAGGGGAATAAGAACGGCACAAGAAGATAGCCTTATTGGCTAAGAAAACAGATATACGGCACATTTTGGCAGGGAAGCTGTTTCCCTTGCCAGAGCATCACCAGAGCCGTCGCAGTCATTTCTCCCACTCTGAAATAGCCAATAAATCAATAGAAGCTTCAAACTACGCCTTTTCATCAGTTTGAGCCTATTTTGACAAGATTTGAGTGTCATTTGATTGAAAAAAAATGGTATTTTGGTGCAAATCACGCCAAGTGGGCATCTTCCGGGATGTCTCACACTTTTCGCCTTGTCTCATACTTTTGTGGCCAACTAAGCTTGCTTAGTTGGCACCCCCTCCCGGCTAGCCAACGAGTATTTGATTTAGAGTCTTTGAAGGAAGAATGTGAGAAGAGAAAGAGGTGGTCTTTCTTCTTCTCGAGTATGCCACTCAAAGTAAGTCTCTATGACCTCCATCTTCTTTGCTAAGCTTAACGTGTAATTCCTGAAGGTACCGGGAGGCGTGGCCAGTCCACCAAATGGCGTCGCGATCTTTTAATCCACTGTCTAAGTTCAGTGTTATATCGTGGTGGTTGTTGAACGTACCTATAATCGTGCAGGCTCGATACTTTATGCTGTATATCTCAAACGATACTGTCAAATGGAGTAGACTTATAGTGAAGATATCCCAATTTCCAATGCTTGAAACCAAATACAAATCCCATACGAAGTACTATAATAACGGCACTAACGAATTTCGAAACGAACTTCCTGCACATCATCGCCAAGGTCCTCCACTGTTTCGATCTTGTCCCTTGTCCAGTCATACAGATATACCTTGCTCACATACTCGTACCACGTATCACCCCCGCTTGACATTCTTCTCAGTAGAACAAGGTCCGGACAGCCTCCTATAACTGTCACCACCAAGTCACCACCTCCTTCGCGATGTGGCGCAAGGCCAAAGTATCCTTTCTCGGTGTAAATAAAATCCCATCGGTAGTTGTGTCGGCTCTCCATGTTCTTGCAAATGCGGAGGTCAAAGTCTGCCAGTTCCTTCGATGTTTCTGCACAGGCTGCAATTTCAAGTTGAAGATAATCTGGCGGGGCTTTGAAGATTTCTGATGTCTCGTTGTCCGCCATGAGCTGCCATACCACATATGCTGCATAATCGATGTCCCCATCTATTAGACGGTCTCGTCGAAACAGAAGGGTGGCTAGGATAGCTGACAAGTTCGTTCTCGAATGGCTGTTCCTGTGTTCTTCATCATAGCCAGATTGTATACTGTGTTTTCCAATACTTGGGCTTGGGTCATACACCCCACGCCCCGAACCCGCCATGTGCCGAACGACTATCTTCACTATATCCGTAGTGCTCTTATCCTTTGCGATAGGAACTTTGCAGTTGACTTTGTTGACGATCTATCCGTTTATATGGAGTGATGTTTGTGTCGTCGTTGGACTCCCGTGTAACATAGCACCGTACTCTGGTTTCTCCGTGTTGAATGCCGCGTCGTGGGTTCTTGCGGGTTTACTGAAGTCAAATGCCCAAGAAGGAAGGCTTCTGGTACCTTCAGCTGCGACAGTTTGATTAAACGGATCGAGATTGCGCCATAGATCTTTGTCGCCAAACTCGTAAATTATGTACCGGTTCGCGTTGATGAAGACTTGTTCAACCGACTTGGTGTAGTCTGCTCTTGGAATTTCGACACGTTCTGCTCTCGGAAGCTGGACATGTTCACAACCTTGGATTTCTTCCCTGTTCATAAAACCAAGTCCCAAAGCTGCGAATACCTTATCGCGAGGGTCTCCTGCTTCAAAAGCTGACATTGTACGCAGCGCTATGTTAAGTACCAGAGATCCTGTAAAGCGAAAAACAAAGTCGTTGAGTATGATGGTTTTTAGCGGAGGAAGACGATTGATCTTTAATGTAGCATCATAAACTTGAAAGGCAGCTTGGAATGCATCCCAGGAACATTGTTGTGTCCCACATATGACTGTGCCTCGTGACCCTGCTAGGATAACCTCCTGGAAGATCCAGGCTCGCTTGAAGTAACATCTCCCATGCAACTTTGCCCATGCTTTCTGTGATCTCTGAATTACGTTGGGATCTTTCAATTCCAGTATGCGGAGAAGTAGGTCCTTGTTGGCTTTGTCGAATGGTATAGCTGAGAACGTTTCTGACGTTTGCGCCTCTTCTATAGCGCGAGAAAGAGTTGGGATTGATTCAAAAGCCAAGTCTGAGTCATCTCTCTCTTCTCCAATCCACATCAAAACTGATGTAGCTACTGAGTAGATGTCGGCCATCATAGAGACTTGGATACCGCGCTCTGAAATATCCTGCTGATTGATACATATAGCGTCGACCCAAAGAGTCCTTGTTTTGCTTTCGGACCGAAGGACCTCCAGTGCTGCGTGACAATTCGGAGTAACTCGAATACGCTCACCGTCACAACGAATAGGTATTGTCCCTTCTTTTCCTTTCCATTCGTATGAGAGAGCTTCAAAGGGCGGTGAATTAGATAACCCCTATGCCGTCTATGATTAGCTTCCAGGATCCAGAGAGAAGGGACTAAACAAGACATACTCGTTGGCTAGCCGGGAGGGGGTGCCAACTAAGCAAGCTTAGTTGGCCACAAAAGTATGAGACAAGGCGAAAAGTGTGAGACATCCCGGAAGATGCCCACTTGGCGTGATTTGCACCAAAATACCATTTTTTTCAATCAAATGACACTCAAATCTTGTCAAAATAGGCTCAAACTGATGAAAAGGCGTAGTTTGAAGCTTCTATTGATTTATTGGCTATTTCAGAGTGGGAGAAATGACTGCGACGGCTCTGGTGATGCTCTGGCAAGGGAAACAGCTTCCCTGCCAAAATGTGCCGTATATCTGTTTTCTTAGCCAATAAGGCTATCTTCTTGTGCCGTTCTTATTCCCCTGATGATATCACGAAGTGACTCATGAAGCTGCGTGTGGTGTTGATAGGGACAAGGAGTTGAGGGAAGTGTAGGTAGTGATGACTCAGAGTCAGGTGCACAGGGCGGCGATGAGGGCATCTCGACTTCGCTGCCGCCGGCGACTTCAATTACAGGAAGAATCTCGTCTTCTTCATCCATTTCCTCGTGCTCGTGTGCTTGTGTGAGGTTGAAAGTGACCGTATCATCACTGTGAGGGGAGGCCGGTGAGATCAACGGCGCTGAGGGGCTTCGCGGCATACTGTGCCTTGCGGATAGCTTCACGCACATCATCAGGGAGTTGTGTATCTATCATATAGCCGTCAGTCTCTTCTTTCAGTGCTTGAGTCATTTGTGAACGCTGTGTATCCATAGATAAATAGTCATATTGCTTCCCTGTGTGCTCCAACCACTGCTTGAACTGCAGCCTCTTTGGTATGCCGTTGACGATAACTTCTTTATTCTCTCGCCACTCATCCTTGAGGCGGTTCATCTCCTTGATGATGACAGATCGTGTGAATCGTATACCCTGCTTATGTTGCTTCTTCTTATCGTCGGCGATAGCCTCCTCTTGTTGATCTCGCAGATCTTGCAGCGATACTGTAGGAATAAGGTCAGAGACAGTCTTTGCGCGGCGGCCTCGCTTTCTCTCGTGATACCGCTTTTCGATGCGAGTTCTTCGATCATCCACGTACTTTTGATAACATCCTCAAGCACCACAGCTTCATGAACGATGTTGCGAATGTGCCGGAGCCCTGCGAGCGTAGGAGAACTGAGGATATCGTGATATCGCTCGCCGATGGTCTCGGCGGTGCTGGAAGCGGCGTGAAATCGCATATCTGAGGGAAGAAGTGAGAAATGAGCAGGCGTGAAGGTCTTCTTCTTCTTGAGCTGCTTCCTGAGAAGATATTCTATGGCAGGTCGGTCTGTGGGAGGGTAGATGCCCGTTTTTGGAAGCCCGAGATGATGTGAGCGGCAGTGAAGCCTTCATTAAAGATCTCCTGATTTTGGTGAGAAAAGGGGCCTTTTTCGGTGAAGGCTGATTAAGAAGGCACATACCTGAAAAGCTCCTGCAAAGGCACGCCGGCCAAAGGTAAGATTTCCCTTCCGCAACGCCTCACGAAGCTTCTTCTGATGCGCTTCCTTCAGAAATTGAAATACGCCTACATCCATTGGCTGGAGTATATGCGTTGAATGAGGCGGAAGAAATGCTACGAGAATATTGAACTTTATCATATATTCTCGTAATTCGAATGAGCCGTGGCCTGTGAAGCCGTCGATAACGAGCAGCCGCCATACAGCCTCATCATCAGGCCTCGCCGCGGGAGGCATATCGTGAGTAACCAAGCGGTTATTTGTATCCTGAAGGTGCTCATTACACCCAAACCACTCTTCAAAATCAAGCTGACGTTTCTGTACAGTAGCAGATTTCTCCCACGAGCATCGGTTGAAGTGCTTCGCCCACTCGAGCGTTATCGCCGCACTTGAGAATGCCGAGTCTGACTGAGCGAAGCGCATATCAGGATCGCCTTCAATGAACGCCCACTCAAGCGTTGGCAACGACTTGAAGATCAGCCAGGGGGGCGTTGTTGCGCCGGCTGCGTTGCCTGAGCCGATGACTGTGCAAGTCTCGCGATCTTGCGGAGAAAATACCTCTGTTGCTGACTTCTTCTTGGTGCGTACAACGAGGCATTCCATCTTATCTCGTAGCATTCCGACTCTAACTCCTGCTTCATCTGCATTCCAGGTCTCTGATGCACCGATATTGTACTTCGTCATCACATCGCTGAGGCGTTGGAACCACTCCTTCGTATCATCAACGCCGCCTTCCTCATATTCGGCACGCGAAGCTTCTCTCGACTTCAATATCGATTTCGCAAGCTCAGGATGATCATCGCGGAAGCGAGAGTACCACATCTTGCTCACAGGTCTCGCATCAGGATCACGGCGGCGCCGCAGAGTAAGTGCTGCATCTTCTATTTCCCACTTGGAGGCAGGCAGGCCTGACTTTTCCATCCAGATGATATAACACACGATAGCTTCTTCTTCCTCATCCGTGAGTTGCCGCGGGCGCCCCATCTTAGGATCGACAACATCCTCATAATCTACGGTATTCGCAGCCTCAAGTCTCTTGACGATGCGGCCGATAGATGCACGAGCAGAGCCGGCATATCGAGCTTCAGCAGCACGAAGAGTCAGTGGCTTCTTTCGGCGGCCGGCAGCATCACGATTGAGACCGCGGCGAAGTCGCTGGCGTGAAAGAACAACGGCCTGAGCAGCTCTCAGATTTGATTGTGAGGGCATAATTTTGATGGACGTGATATATGACTTTTTTACTGATTGATGTCCTAGAAATCATTGGTTTTGGCGGGCAAAAGTCATGATTTTGCGACAGCAGCCTGTGCGGGGTTGTCTCACACTTTTCGCCTTGTCTCATACTTTTGTGGCCAACTAAGCTTGCTTAGTTGGCACCCCCTCCCGGCTAGCCAACGAGTAACTCTCCAATCGGCATTCCCCAACCCGCTAGAAGCCATTCATGCAGGAAGAAATCAGTATTCTGACAAGGCCACGCTTCCATACTAGGCTGATCACCAGCAATCGCAGCAAAACCTTGATCCCAGAGCCATCGAAGGGTTTCTTCTGAGGATTCAATGCCATGAGCGGGCGGGGCCTTGTAGTCTGCCAAAGTCTTACACTCTTGGTCAGAGAGTATGTCGTAGGCTCTGACCCATCCTGTCCGAATGAAGAGAATATCACCCTGTTGGATAGCTGTGCCCTGACTTTCAGCAACTTCTTTGAGGGTCGTGATTGTAATTGACTTTGTTTCAAAGGGAGTCAAGGCGACGTTGTTCTTATCTGCCCAAGACGCATAGTCAAGCAGGACTCCACGTCCAACAATACCACCACGCTCGACCCAAGCTACACAATCAGCTCTTGACTTATCTCAGGAACGAAAAACTTACCTTGAATACCGTTGACATCCGATGATAATAACTCATCAAGGTTCTTCCCATTGAACCAAAGTTTCTCTTTCTGGTACGCATAATGTCGGAATCCATCCCACTGCGAACTACTCTGCGTATTAAACGTCAGAGTATCATCATTCACTGCACGAGGAGTTTTGGTAGTAATCTCATGCTTAAAAGGTGCACGACCAAAGCAAGGCCGTGACATTCGATTCAGAGGCCAGTCTGTAGAGACTCGGACGCCGTCGCGGATTTCGAAAGCCGCTTTTGCCACTACATCCGGAGTCAAGAGGTTCAGCATGCCGCATTGGTCATTTTCTCCGAAAAGACCCCACGCATTGCCGGGAGGACCGTCTTTGCGGAGAGGCAGAGAGTCGAATGAGGGTTTGGTAGACATTTTGAAGTTGAGGTTTAACTTGAAGTTATCGAGGTTGGTAGTTGGTGTTATCATCATATAAAACCCCCGCATTTGAGGGAAGCCGCGGTGAGAAGCCCGAACAAGAATGTTGGAAAAACTGCTTTGTCATCATAACAGGGGAATTAAATATTTTACTATCAACAATGATAATATACAAGTTTAATGATTCTGCAAGGCAATAATCCCGAAGCTCACCGTCAATACAGTCGACTTGGTACGGTATTGCAGTTCCGTGGAAACACTTATCTGCCAAGCTTGCTCGCGGCGTGCTAGAAATAAACAAAGCCTCTTAGAAACCTCCAACCTGAGCTGGACACGGTCCAAGAGTCGTACCCATAGAGCTGTGCATGTAGATTCCCTGATGATCACCCCAGTAGAACTGCAGAGTATTGGGGTAAAAGATCTTTCCTACTCTTGAACGAGGACCGTTGGGGTTCTCTTGGCCCTCGTAGTACTTCCAAGATGTTGTGTTGGCAGGGTTGATCCAAACCATTCCGGATGGGTGCTGATAGATAGGCTGTGATGGGAAAGAAGGAACCCAGTCTTCGCCATTGACAACACCTGTGTACTTTCCAGGAAATATCGCATCGAATGCGTTGGCGAACTTTTTGTTTCCGACACGCGGGACACCATAAGCGATAATTTCCCGGATAGTTGTAGTATTACCAAACTCTTTCTGGATCGACAACGCAGTGAGAAGTGAAATGGCAGCTCCCTGACTATGTCCCGTCACGATGATTTGGTCGTTGGGAAATTCCTTGATAGTCTCAGCTAGTGCATTTCTTACAGCAACCCAGCCGTTGAACCAGGCGGTTTGCCAGCCTGTAAAGACCAAGGACCCGATTGGTAGACCTAGTCTCGGGTCCGGAATTACCGGAAGAGCCTAAATGTCTTGAGAGATAGAAACAAGACTTGACAAATTCGTTCCTTCGACGGCGACTATTATTCCCAAGCTCTCGGAATGATAAATGTTGGTGCGTTGCACGGTATCGCCGTTGCCAAGGGCATGCAGTAAAGTCTGATCACCAAACTTGACACCAGGCGTATTCGCATTTCCTCCGCAGTAGGTGTTTTGTACGGATGCCACTGTGTTGGTAAAGTGAGACAGTGGGAAGGGCAAGTTATTGTCTTGGCGCTTAGTTGAACCGGTAGGAAATGAGTTAGCGATGTTGGTAAGGGCTACTAGTGCCACTGTAACGAGACGAAGAAGCGTCATCTTGAAAAGATTTATCCCAAACTGAAGTATGAGTATAAGATAAGGTAGACTGGAGAATGATGTCTTTGCTGGGACATTTCCAGTACTTATAATACGGAGACAGCCAAGATAGATGCCTATCGCAAACATCTTGGCTCAACTACCGGTGTACGAATGCAGATAGATAATTGCTTATTCTAGAGCCTCTTGGCTGGCTGAAGACCATGCACGAGCCGTCCCGTCCGACTCGCCTACGAAAATGTTTCCCAACTCAGAATAGATTTACATTTAAAGTTCCACTAGATCGGACGCGACTTTGCGTTGTCCCCACTATCACGACTTTATGTTACCCTCAAGTAAAAAAGTCAACTTGACGGGATCAAGATGGCGTGTTTAGTTAAGCGACTTGAAACAAAATATTTTAGCTGCAAGCCTACTCTGTACTACGACTAAGATATACTACTGTGTTGCCGAGTCTTCCGTTGTCCCCTTATATATTCAAAAAACCCTTCCAATTTGGCCACGTAATGTGAGACATGGCTGGCCAGTCCTGGGTCAAGGCGTGCAGAAATACTACTCAAGATCTCGATCACTCGAATATGCCGTCGTAGAAGCCCACATGCTCTGCAATCTACAATCAGAAATGAATCTTAGCAATAGTGTGGCTATTACCATTTTTCTCCGGTAAGCATAGGGCTGAAAGCAATAGGCCCACTTCGAAGTACCCACAGAAGCTTAACTCCGTACTCGTCAAGTAAGGGACGACACGGGTCGTGTTGTAGATAGTATTTTCCATTAATACATTGAAGATGTGATGCCTATGCTTGAAGACTGTTGCTTTGACAAATCGTCGCCGAATGACCAGCTGACCGCCGAAAACATGAAATACTACAACGAGGACCAGATTGTACGGGACAAGATCCACCTCAAGCGGTCCCAAATTACTGATGATAGATTGATGCCATTAATACGTATAAGCCTAAAATTTGCATGGTGGACGAGGAGAAGGTAACTGAACATCTGGACAATGTCATATTGAATGGTAATAACCAACAATAATTCAGTTGCAGCAACAGTTGCTAGCCGAGACCACAGGCTCAGTAGATGAGATTTAGAAGATCAAGGAGAACATGAGCGCCCTCGATATAGGACGGTCTTCATTTTCACTCTTACCCAGTGTCCGGAGTGGCCTAAGGCGAAGAACGAGAGCGTGATCAGGGTCGACCTTGCAGCCCCAAATCAGGCATAAAGATCCGCCCCATACATTTGGTGCCTGGAATATGAGTAGAGGGACACAGTCAACGCGATATAAACTTCATGAGTCCGACGCTGCCGCCGCACAACACATCCAGATGATACGTACTCGAGTTTCCATAGTCACAAAAATCCCTTCCCTATTCATAATTTACTATATTAATGCATATAAGTTTGCGTCCATTTATATTATTTATAATTACCATCAAGAGAAGATGCAGCTCGGCAAAGTTTCGTTGATTATCCTCTCGCTATAGAGTTTAGTCATTGCTTGACAGTCATTGTGTTAGGAAAGTTAGTTATAAGAAAAACTCAGGTTTGACATATTAGGTTTTCGATCTGAATAGATTCTTCAATTTAAACTTCACGACAAACCCGGGATGACTCAAGAGGCGACGGAGAGTGTAATAAATACATTTTCGATACTCTAACTTTTGGATTATTATCGCTGAAAGTTGCAGCGAAAGGTGTTCTGCCATGTTTCATTCGTTTCCCCCGTGTGGCAAGCATGCATCGCAAAACTCTAACGGCAATAGAGTCTATGAAAAAGAGAGGATATACATATGTTACTGTCGCTAAATTGAATGTAATAGGAATGCCATCTAGTGTTAGAGTCCAGCAATCCAGATACACCTTGCTTATATGCACCTTGGGGGGTCAAGAAGAGGAAGTATTGTTCAGTCGTGATAACAAAGTCATGGATATAATACTGCCCAAGAGAATACAGAGTCCCCGATGCTTGCATCTTTCGTAACATTAGTATGGATGCTGGTAATGTTCTCGTTTTCCATGTTAATGGCGTGCAAACTCTACTGACTAACTTTGAACCTTACTGCATTATTTCCAGCCCTATGTCAATTTATGGAAGCAAATTATAACTTACAGAAAGATAGACCTCGAAGACTCCTTGTGTTGCCTACCAAGCATCAATCCAACAAAAACTCAATGGAAGACTGCAATCTGTACGTATCCCAAAACTCAACCTCGGAATCTGTATAAAAAGATGGCAATCTCCCATCATTCCCAAATTTCTTCTTCTTCTCTTCATCACACAGACTCATCCTTGAATCTCAACTTCACTTCCACAAATCTCCAACCGAGACAAACACTTCACACCACCACCCACCTCAAACCACTACCACCCCAACACCATCAACATGTGCTGTGGAGGTTCTGAACAAAAGCCTAAGAAGGTGCCCAAGCACGAGGCCGATCGCGAACGCCTCAAGAAGGTCGCCGAATCATACCGCCCCCCTGCTCACAGCTGGGGTCACCGACCTACTGCCCAGATGGAGCGAGACAAGGCCGCCGCTATCCAGCGAGAGCTCAACAAGGCTCGAGCTCGAGGCGAATGGTAGACAAACAGTATGTCATCTACGAAACTAACTGTTGATATTCAATGACTAAAATGTCTAGTGGAATACAACATCCAGCTTGTCAAGTGCAATGGTGAAAGACTTTCGCATCATCTTGATGCCTAGTCTTCCCTGCACAATGCCAGCTTCAAGACGAGAAGCTTATGCATCTCTCAACCATAATACTTCAGAAGGTACTCAAGGAGTCACTCAAGGCTAGGACGGGAAATTTGTTTTGTTCTTGTATTTTCTTTTGGAGTTTGGAGTTATTGGTTTGGTTCCTGTAAGATTGCCTAAGTGGCATTTGGGAAAACGTCCGTAAAAGCTTGATAGAGAATAACAATTCTACCTTCGTCAATTTAAATGTCTCTGTGAAGATTCGTGATTTGATTGTGAAATGTAGATTATATAATGTGTCAAAGCAGCTTTGCTTGCCTTGGTAAACGTTCATCCGAATGAGTGGTCCGGACCACCTCAGGTTTCACCACGTGATTAATCTTTGAAGTACCGTGTCGCGTTAAGTGGTAAGAATATTTATTAAACTTTCTAATAATAATAAGGGATCTAATTACTTAGTCCTGTTCTAGACCCAGGCTAATTATATATAAATAGATCTACTAGCCTCTCTTATAAGTCCTCTTCTTCTTCTTTTTATTAAGTGCTTTTTAAAGTATAAGTCTTAAAGTATATATTTAAAATTAATTTATAAAAAAATATAGTTTTTAAATTTAAATATTAATATAAGTCTTATTTAAAGATATATATTATAATTTATAAAATTAAAATTATAATAATTATTATAAAAGCTTTTATTTTTTTTAAAAATTAATTATTAAATATTTTTTTATTAATATTAATATTAATAAAATTATATAATTATATAATTACTATATAAAATAATAAATTTTAAAGTCTTTATTTATTTTAATTATATATTAAATTAAAAAACTATTTATAAAAGTTTAATTTTTATAATTAATTTTATTTTTAAAAAAAAAATTAATTAAAAAAGTTTTGTCACGGGCTGAGTCCGGTGGTATAGGTAGACAGGGAACGCTTTAGGCGGAATAGGTTCTATTGCTACGGATAGGCACTGCAGGCAGGTCAGGCTCTATTAACAAGACGTAGCTCAAGGAGCTACGTTCAGGATCTGACTGGCGGTCTAACTAAGGTTACGGCGATAACGCTATCGCCACGTGATCTGATCCACTTGTGGCTCTAGGGTAGGTTGGTCTGACTTCGAGCTGTGACAGTGCCCCCCTCTTTAGCATCGAGCTCTGCCGAGACGGGCTACTGTGGTCCGGGCTTGTCAGGGTATCTCCTGTGGAAGTTCGCCACGATCTCTGCAGAATTCTCCACGTAGGCAGCAGGGACTTCTGTTGGGTCTGCATATCCGGCCCATTTCACAGTATACTTCAGCCTGGGGCGGCCTCCTCGGCCTCGTCTGTCCCATCGGGAATCCACAATGTCTTCAACCTCCCACTCTTCCACTCCTTCGGCTTCTACTGGCGGTGGCGGGTCTACGTTCTGACCGGGCAGCGGATTGGTGGCAGCTGGCTTTAGCAGGCTCGTGTGAAACACGGGGTGTATCTTCATGCTGGCGGGCAGTTCCAGTCGATAGGCGTACGGGGAGATGACCTTGCCGATCTTTAACGGGCCGATGTTCTTCCAGTCTAGTTTCTTCTGTGGCCTAAGGGTCTTGATATTCCTGGCGTCTAGCCACACTGGAGTCCCCCTACTTGGTATCGTCGGGCAGGTCGTCTGTGTCGGTTCGCTTGGGCTTCGTAACGGGCTTGTGCGGCAATGCTTTCTGATCTCAGGTGCTCTAGGATGTCGTTCATCGTCTTTGCGAACTGTTCTGCGTCTCTAGTGGCTGGGGTTCCTCTGACTGTAATCGTGGGTTCAAAGCCCATTCGCGGGTGGAATCCATAGTTTGCAAAGAACGGAGATACGCCGGTGGTTTCGGATTTCAGGGAGTTCGCTGCGAACTCGGCCAGGGGGAGCCATCGGTTCCAGTCGTCCTGTAGGTATGACACGTAGGCTCGCAGGTACTGTTCCAACACAGCGTTCAGGCGTTCAGTCTGTCCGTCGGTCTCAGGGTGGTAAGCGGTGGATAGTAGCGAGCTGATCGACAGTTGTTTGGTGAGCTTCTGCCAGAACTCCGCTACGAACTGGGGTCCCCGGTCCGATACTATAGTCTGTGGGAGCCCATGTAGCTTCCACACTTCCTTCAGGTAGTAATGGGCTGCGTCTTCGGCATCGCAGGTTCCTTTGCATGCGATGATATGTCTCATCTTGGTCAGGCGGCAGGCTATAATCAGGATGGCGTCATTTCCTTCGCTGGGCGGCAGATGTGTGATAAAATCCATTGACACATGTTGCCAGGCTCGTTCGGGGATAGGCAAGGGTTTCAGCACACCTTGCTTCGCTTCTCGGGCTGGGTTGGCTCTTCGACACGTATGGCAGTTCTTAACCCATTGTTCGATGTAGGCCAACATTCCGGGCCAGTAGTAATCCCGGGAAAGCAGGTCATAAGTGCGGGCACGACCTGGGTGTCCTGCTATAGGGTGTTCGTGGCAGGCTTTCAGCAGGGCGGTCTTGAGGGCGTCGTGGCTCGGGATATAGATGCGGTCCCGGTACAACAGTCGTTCCTGGACGATCTTGCACTCTGCAAGCGTAATCTTCGGGTGTCGCGGTGCGTCGGTCCTGAGGGCTTGTAGTATCGACTGCAGGTCTTCATCGGTCTGGTATCCTTCGTTCAGCAAGCGGTCGATCTCTTCTGGTAGCTCTATTGAGAGTGACGGCTCCTCGGGTGTTGGTGCGGGTTGGTTCTGTTGTAGTGGGTGGCGGATGCGGGCTCTCTGGACTTGTAGCGGCGGAAGTTGCCAGTTCTCTTTCTTTAGTACCACCTGGCTTTGGTGCGCTAAGCGCTCATCCCCCTCTTTAGGGAGGTCTTCTGACCTCCTGGTCAGGGCATCGGGTTTAACTCCCTGTTTCCCAGGTCGATATGTGATCTGGAAATTAAATCGGGACAGGAACTCAGACCAGCGGGCTTGTCGTCGGTTAAGTAACTTCGTCGTCGTAAAGTACTCCAGGTTCTTGTGATCCGTGATCACTTTTATCGGTGAGGGTGCCCCCTCCAGTTCGGGTCTCCATTCTTCGAAGCAGCGAATAATGGCCATGAGTTCCTTATCGTAGATCTCGTAGTTGCATTCCGTGGACGTATGCTTCTTGGAGAAGAAGGCTACCGGGTGCAGCCTTCCGTCATCGTCGTATTGCGACAGCACACCGGCGGATACATAGTCAGAGGCGTCTGTCTCCAGGATTACGTCCTTCGTCCAATCGAAGGGGCGTAAGATCGGTGCTGATGTGAAGGCTCCCTTCAAGTCTCGGAAAGCCTTTTCGCAGGTTTCGTCCCAGACGAACGGTACGTCTTTCTTTGTCAGGTGGTTCAACGGGGCTGTAAGCTTAGAGAAGTCACGGATGAACCTCCTGTAGAAGTTCGCAAATCCTGTGAAAGCTTGTACATCGGTCAGGCAGGTCGGGGTTTGCCAGTTCTTAACAGTTTCGATCTTTGCAGGGTCCATTCGGATGCCGTCTCGTCCCACGATAAGGCCTAGGAACTTGGTTTCCGTAACCATGAATTCGCATTTGGCTGGGTTTGCGAATAACCCGGCAGCTCTTAGTTTTTCAAGCACCATCTTTAATTGCTCGACGTGCTCTTCTCGGGTCCGGCTATAGATCAGGATATCGTCCAGGTAGGCAGTGCAGAATATATCCAGGTATTCCCTCAGCGCGTCATTAATGTACCGCTGGAAGGTCGCGGGGGCTCCTGTTAGGCCGAAGGGCATAACCAGTGACTCATATAATCCGAATCGGGTGCGGAATGCTGTTAGGTACTCCTGGCCTTCCTTGATGCGCAGATTATTGAAGGCCGACACGATGTCGATACGGGAGAAGTATTTCATACCAGACAGGTTATTCAGGGATTCTTTGATCAGGGGCAGCGGGTAGCGGTCTTTAACTGTAATGTTGTTCAGGGCTCGGTAGTCTACGCAGAAACGTAGGCCACCGCCGGGTTTCTTGACGAATAGTACCGGGGAGGCTACAGGCGATGAGCTCGGGCGGATAAATCCCTTACGCAGATTCTCGTCCAGCCACTCTCGTAGGGCTGTCAGTTCGTTCCGGGACATTCCATATAAGGGTCCAAACGGCAGTTTTCCTCCTGGGGTTAGCTCGATGTGGTGGTCTCCAGATCGGTGCGGTGGTAGCTTCTCTGCCTCCTTAGGCGAGAAAACGTCTTGGAACTCTCGAAGTTCTTCCGGCAGCACGAATGCCTCTGGCTCAGGCTTAAGCAGGTAGTCCAGTTGCTTCAGGGTGACGGTGAAGAGGCGGTAACGGTCCTTCTGGCTGTATATTCGGGCGGTTCGCAGGGAAACCGGGAGGATATCCTTTCCCTCCAAGGCTGGTGGGATACTCCCTTTCATCTGGCGCATGAACTTCTTCGGGACGGTCTGTAAAGCCTTAATCCTTGTAGGCTTGGTTGGGGTGTTGCAGAATTTCTGGCAGTACGGGCTGTTAAATGTGAACGTGTGGGCCGCGAAGCCCACCTGCGGGTCGTGTTGCTTTAGCCAAGGCATTCCCAGGACAATAGGGTAGCTGGCTAGCTGGGTCACGTAGAAGATCATGCTCTTCTGCTCGTGATCGGCAATGCGGAGTCCGGCGCGGACGTAGTAGGCGACCTTCCCGCTCTCGGCAGGTCGCCCGTCGAACACTTCAATCTCGAAGGTTCTCTTCAGGGGTCTAAACTTCAGGTTCTGGGACTTAGCCCAGCTCTCGTCGATAAACCCTTTTCCTTCCGCTCCGCTATCGGTCATAGCGTAAGACGGAATTGGTTCTCTTCCGGCCACATTGAGGCTGGCAGGCAGTATCATCAGGTTCGAACGTTGGTTGTTCTCGTTCTCAATCGGGATTCCATGAACGGAGGCGGCGGACAGTTTAATCTTCGGTACAGTAGGTGCGGGGAGGGGAGCCTGGCGCCGACTTAAGACAGGCTCACCCCGTTTTCCTGGCGTCCTCGGGAGTGTCTAGATCGGCGGGAACTGGCGCGGCTGGATGTAGGCGAGTGTGGAGACGGGGGCTGGCTGGTGCGGTTGGGGCTATAAGCAAAGGCGGCTTGACGGAACCTGGTTGGGCGTGTGTCAGGTTCAGGGCAGTCGCGGAGGTAGTGGTTGGCTGAACCGCAACGGAAGCACTGGTTGTTCTCCCGTCGTTGGTTAGGGCGGTTATAGCGGCGCTGATTGCTGAGGTCCATGGGGTCTTCGGCTGGTTGGCGGTTCTCAGGGCTTCTTCCCCTTCGGGGCGACGGGGATTTCTTCCTGGGCGTCAGGGGGTGTTCCTTCAGAGGCATATTCGTCTTTCGTGGCGCGGGCTGTAGGTCAGCCGCAAAGCGGCGCCGTCGGTTTTCCAATTCTTGTAGGAAGGCGGCCAGGTCGTGATATTGGTAACTAGACGGTGGGTTGTGTACCAGCATTCCGCGTAGCTCTCGGGAAACGGCTTGCTCTAACAGGGTAGGCAGGGCCTCTTCTGACATTTCTCCTTCCAGTGCAAGGCGTTGGAACTCGGCGAAGAAGGTGCTAAAATCCTTGTGAGTCTGGCGGAGGCGGAACAGTTCGGCGCGGGCATTATTAATGCGGTTCGGGTCTCCAAAAGCGCGTTCCAGTAGATTAATAATATCCTGGTAATCAGGGAGTTGGCATTCTCCGGCTTTAATATGCGGTAAGACTTGGGCATAGGCGCGTCCCTTAAGACGGCCAGTTACATAGGACATTCGGGCAAGGCGTGTCGGGAATCGATCGTGATTAGCTTTTAGTTTCGAGTGTATCTGGGAGACGAAGCGGCGCAGGTCGGTCCGGTCGCCTTCAAACTTGTCAGGGTCGGGTAATCGTTCGGTAAGACCGGTTGATTCGGCAGATCGGGAAGAAGGCGGAGGAGTCGTTCCCACAGGAGTCGCTATACGAAGCTCAGCGGGGGCGCTAGTCTCAAGGGGTTTATGGACAGTAGGTACAGTAGGTCGGGTGGCGTCGAGGGCGCGGCGTTCAGCGAGGCGGGCCTCAAAGATGTCATCATCCTTCCTCTTCAGGGCCTTCTCATGTTGTTGTTCGGTGTACTCGAGCTGGGCTCGAGCGAAGTTACGTTCAGCGGTGATTTGTTGCATGGATTGCTCGAGTCCTTGGTGTTTATCCTTCGTGTTCTGGGCCTCATTCTCTAGCTGAGATATGCGGTTCTGGGCGCTCTCGGCGTAGGTATAAACGTTCCGGAAGTACTCGAACCAGTCGTCTAGGTGTTCCGGGGCATGGTCGCGGAATGACTCAACGCTGTCCGGCAGGAAGGGCGGGAGCGGGCGGGCAGACATCGCGTTCGGTGTCCAATGATAGGAGCTACGTAGTGTCACGGGCTGAGTCCGGTGGTATAGGTAGACAGGGAACGCTTTAGGCGGAATAGGTTCTATTGCTACGGATAGGCACTGCAGGCAGGTCAGGCTCTATTAACAAGACGTAGCTCAAGGAGCTACGTTCAGGATCTGACTGGCGGTCTAACTAAGGTTACGGCGATAACGCTATCGCCACGTGATCTGATCCACTTGTGGCTCTAGGGTAGGTTGGTCTGACTTCGAGCTGTGACAAGTTTAAAGCTTTTTATTATCTTTAAAATAACGTACATGATAAGCGGGTGCAACAGACAAGCGAGTGCAACAAAAAATCCCGCAATTTACATCTTCTCAACTTAATCAATTAATTTTCAACCACCAAATATGCCAGACCCAAATATTGAGGCTAGGATTCTTCTTGCACTTCGTGCCCTTCAAAATGACCCAAAATTAAGTCTCCGACGCGCCGCAGGCATCTACCAGGTCCGTTATTGGACTTTATATCGCCGACAGAAGGGTATCCTTTCTACGCGTGATTCTATCCCAAAATCACGCAAACTATCTGATCTAGAAGAACAGATCATAGTTCAGTTCATTCTCGATCTGGATTCGCGAGGGTTTCCCCCGCGACTGCGTTGTGTTGAGGAGATGGCTAACCGATTGCTCGCCGACCGCGAGACGCCGCCTGTCGGCAAGCGCTGGGCCTCTAACTTCGTCAAGCGACACAAAGACCTCAAGACGTATTTCCCCCGTAAATATGACTACCAGAGAGCCAAATGTGAAGATCCGACCATTATTCGCAACTGGTTTAGGCTCGTAGCAAATGTAATTGCGAAGTATGGCATCCGACCTGATGAAATCTACAACTTTGACGAGACTGGCTTTATGATGGGCGTTATTGCGAGCGGAATGGTCGTCACAGGTGCTGAAAGGCGTGGAAGACCAAAATCAGTGCAGCCTGGAAACCGGGAATGGATTACAGTCATTCAGGCGATCAATGCCGAGGGCCAAGCGATCCCGCCGTTCATCATAGGTGCGGGCCAATATCACCTCGCCCACTGGTACCGAGAAAGCAACCTCCCGGGCGATTGGGCTATTGCGACGAGTCCTAATGGCTGGACAGATAACGAGATAGTCCTCGAGTGGCTAAAGCACTTCGACCGGTGTACTACCAAGCAATCAAAGAATCGCTATCGTCTCCTGATCCTCGACGGACACCAAAGTCACCACTCGGTCGACTTTGAGAGATATTGCAAGGCAAATAAAATCATCACGCTTTGTATACCGCCTCATTCGTCTCATCTGCTGCAGCCTCTTGATGTCGGGTGCTTTGGCCTGCTTAAGAAGGCTTACGGGCGAGAAATCGAGCATTTGATCAGATGCTCCGTAACCCACATTTCCAAAACCGAGTTCTTGCCGGCTTTTTACACCGCCTACCAGGCCACAATGACAGAGAAAAATATTAAAGCAGCCTTTAGAGGAGCCGGACTTGCTCCTCTCGACCCAGAAAGTGTAATCTCGAAGCTCGATGTGCAGCTGCGGACTCCAACGCCTGTGGAGGAGGTAGTTAGCCCCTCGACCCCTTGGGTCTCAAAGACCCCAAAGACTATCCTTGAAGCCGACTCTCAGCTTGAATATCTTGAAAAGAGAATCAAAAGGCATAAAAGTAGCTCTCCAGAGTCAATTCTAGAAGCATTGAGGTCTTCTTCCAAGGGAACAAAGATAGTTATGCATAAGGTTGCCTTATTAGAGGCCAGGGTCCAAGATCTTGAACAGGCAAATAAGATACTAAGCCGGCGGCGGAGGGCAAAAAGAACCCGGCTACAGAAAGGAGGGGTGATGACAGTAGAGGAAGGAAGGCAAGTAATTGATCAAACGGATGTTGATGCGCAGGCGGTGGCTGGACCATCGAGAAGTGGTGGTCAAGGAGGGCCTCCGCGAATGAAGGAAAGGCGCTGTGGAGCGTGCGGCAAGACAGGACATAATGCAAGGACCTGTCAGATACTTGTCGCTATGTCTATGGAAGAATATAGCGATTAATTTTACTTAATTAATAGTCTGTTGTGTTTTTATTGCTATTTCTATCTGAGATGTTGTGATGTTGTGTTGCACTCGCTTGTCTGTTGCACCCGCTTATCATGTACGTTAACTTTTTTATTAATATTTAAAATTAAAATATTATTAATATAAATAATTATATAGCTATTAAGCTAGTTTTTAAAAGTTAATATAACTTAAGAGAGAAATAACTTTCTTAATAAACTTAATATAAAAATAATAAAGAGAAATAATAAAAAGGGTAATAAGGCTATAAGGCTATATAATTTAATAAGATTTAATAAAAACTTAATATTAAAATAAATATATAAAAAGAATTTAAAATAATATAATTATTTTTCTTTATTTTTATTTAATATAATAATTATAATAAAAAATAATTAAGTAATTAAATAAGATATTTTACTTTTAATATATAATATATTAAGCTAACTTAATTATAATTAAAATATTATTATATTATATTATTATATTATATAATTACTTAAATTAATAAGGTTAAAATTACTATTTAATTCTTAAGGCCTTAAATTAAGTTAATTAATTAACCCTTAATAAGCTATATAGTTTAATAATTTTATTAAAGTATATTTTAATAAACTAGAATTAATTAATTAAAGTAAAAAATAAAGTAATATTAATAATATTTAGCTATAGACTTTTATATTTCTTTTTATCTCTTTAGATCTTTATATATAATATATATAGAGTTATAAAAGAAAAAACTTATTTAATAAGTATTATTATAATTTAAAAAGTAATTCTAAAGAGATTATATTTTTTAATAAATTATATTATTTAATATAATTAATAGAAATAAAGCTTTTTATTATAATAATTATAATATTTTAATATATTTAATAGTAATAGCTTTCTTATAAATTTAACTATAAAGGCTTAATTAAAAAACTCTATTAAAATTAAAATTATAATAAAGAAATTTATATATATATAAAAGAGTTTAATATAAAGTTTAAAAAAACTAAGATTATTAATATAAATAATAATTAAATTATTATTTTTATTATTTTTAATTATAATATTTTTAATTATATAATTAATTATTAAATTAATAAATTAAAATTTAAATTTTTATTATATAAAAAGAAAAAAAGTCTTTAAAGCTTTTTATAAAATAAAATATAATAATAATATTAATATATTAAAAAGTAAAATACTTTAAATAAAATTACTTTTTAATTTTTAAAATAATCTTTAATAAAAAAAAAAAAATTATTAATAATTTATAAAGTATTTAATAAAGATAATATTATTTTATAAAAAGTTTATTAAATTAGAATTTATTATATTAAGAATCCTATAAAATTAAAAAATTAAAAAAAGTTCTAAAGAAGAAAAAAAAAAGCTTATAATTAACGCTATAGCTTTTAATACAATAAAATTTAACACAATGGCCTCTTCTTCTTCAGCAACCCTACACCGCAGTTAACATCACAGGAACTATCCGTGCTTTGCAGTCATATATCTCCCAAATAACCTAGATACCCAGAGAAAGAGGCGCCCTGGTCCTCCTCAAATATATTGTTACTTCGTTGAATGGATCGTCGTCGCGTATTCTGATCTCTGATCAATCCTAGACTAGACAATCTTAACTTAATCTCAGATTTGGGGACCTTTGACAAGTTTAAGTGGGAGCGACAAGCATCCAACATCAATACCACATTTCAGAGGTCGTAGAATCACAAATCGCCACTCAATCTGTTACTGGCAGTGTTCCATTGGTAATTATCTCTTAAACAATAACAGGGTATATACATTATGAAGGCAAAATTGATTTGGTTAGGTTAATTATTACAAATCTATCTTCGCGAGCTTTGCGAATATTCTATTAAAATGAAAGTACCGTCTTATCTATTTTAACCAACCGACGTTGTAAACAATTCTACCCCTGCCAGATACAGAAGAAAATGCCCTTAAACATGTGATTCGGCGTGTACAGAGGCCTTGGATGCCCCGTTCTGATCACCATACCACGATCCATTATCAACACCGTTGTCGTGTGACACATTATACGACTTGGAAACAACGATATCAGCCAGCTTGATAGTCTTCGGTATAATGGAATCCTGGCTTCCTCTGTCGCTTGGCTTGGCCCCCTCATTAATGCTCGGAGTAAGTTCGTAAGGGCCCAAGTCCGTCGTTCCGTGGCCGCCACGCGTGCCCCTTGTTCGGCTTGTTGTTTGGTATGAAGAATTGACGTTGGTGATGGACTGTCCCGTCCAAAACGCTTTCGAGAACAAGGGTCGTAGGATGGGAATGTTGACTGTGAGAATTCCGACGATGGTCTCTCGTACACCCCATGAGTTGATCGTGAGTGCAGAAGGATTGGCGGAAAGGGTGAGGACGACACGAGTAATGGCTGCTGCGATGACGAAAGCGCCCGAAGAGAGGAGAAGTCCAACAACGATTTTCCTCCATTACGTTAGCATATCTAGACTTTAAAAGGAGTTCAATTATTACACTCACTTGCGGAAGGGGACCTGAAGCTTCCAGAGAAGAGGCAAGGGAATGCAGAGAATGAGACCGTCAGTCCTACAGAGGTTAGAGCTTGAAACAGTAGTTATTGCGGCAGTGACTTACAAGACGTTCAATACAGTTGTTACCAAGAAGTTCTGCATCTTCAAGGTACATTGCGCTAGAGTATTTGTCAGTTTCCTTCCAAGTATAGGAGTTGATGTGCCATACACCCAGGAGCTGGCAGAACCCTATAATATGTTAGAAACTACCAATAATTATGGCACAGACATGGAACTTACTGCCAGTTATGTTGATAAGGAAAGCATCCAAAGGTAATCTAAGATCCGTCAGTAAAGGCTATTGCCATGTGGCCATAGTACATACTGTAAGAAAGACAGCGGTATATGAAATAACGGAAATGATAGAGACTGTCTTGACGAACACATTGTGCCATGTACCAATCGTCATACGAGAAAAGAAGCACAGCATAGTGCCCTTGAGAGACCAAATGAGTGCCGTGTAAGCATACCAGGCTGCGAGTTGTAGTTTGGATCCTCTGATGTACTGGTCGAGTTCATCGTCGGTCAATGCTGAACAGCCATTAGTTCCCGCTTGTGTTATCGTTATTGTGATCGATCGGACATACTGTGTGACTGTGCTGCGACTCCGCCTTCGATGTTCGTGCCTAGGTAATCTAAAAAGTGTCAGCAAGTGTTACCATGGAAGGAGTTGACACACATACAAATTAAATGCACTGTAAATGCATCCACTGTATAGAACAGTAGGACTAGGATGGAAAACAGGTCATCGCCCTGCAGTCCACGAATCCCGACAGTCTTGAAGCGTACTGCAAACCGGGCAAAGATGATAGAAGTGCCAATACCATAGAGGGTCCAAGCCTCGATAAGGAATGACGGCCTGTCTTCGGAAACAGGCATGTTTTATTTTTCGCAAAGTAAGACAAAAGAAAGACAATATGTGGATAGCGGAAATTCTCTTCCTTCCAAACACCAGGGAGATGGTCATCCTTTATGCCGCGCGAAACTCCCCCAGACTCTTTTTTTTCTTCTGGAGGATGCACTAACGCAAGCCTGTTCCATAGTGGTTTGCTAAACAGATGCCGTCTTGATGGCGAGATTAGAACATCCTCGGTAGTCCGGGTACTAATCCTCGAGTAGGTAGGCTTGAGGCTAACAAATACTTATCCAATCAAACTGAAGTGATGCACAGCATGGTTTGCAGTTGCCACGCGTGATACCCTAGGAGGAGTTTAAAAAACCAGCCACATGGAGATCCCGTCCACCTTGACATCACTTCTTTTCTGCACCTTCGAATACAAGTTAGTTGGTGTACAGTCAGTCCACGTGTTTGAGATCTTTCAAGTCTTGTGTCAATTACGTTACGGCATGAAACAGCTTGATACAAATTGCGTAAAATCACCCCTGCTATCAATCTTGGACTAAACTGTGTTGCTGGCATTTTGCACGGCCGAAGGAAATCGGATTCTAGCCCCGTAAGTTATTGACGAGTCATGTACTTCCGGAGATCGGACTACGGGGATCTGGATCTTTACGGAGAAAATCGAGATTGATTGAACAAAAGTGATCAGTCATATGTCATCTTGTGGGCATATTCATATCCGTTTAGCTTATATCTTTTCTTAAACTCTCTTAATTCCAACATCACAAGGCTAAAATAGTAGACACAATCGCATATATCCCCAGCCTCTTCATTTTTCAGTACTGTCAACTATCGCTCACAGTCAGCTGTAGTGATCACACACTGTAATCCAAATAGGTAGCGCCCCCTTTTCAGTCTCTTGTACAGCTAATAAAGTCTCTTAAATTACGCTAAACGTTTCATCGTAAGCTAGAAAGTAGTCCCATCGGTAGATCCAGTCTAAGCTGAATCGTGTAGGGACGGACCAAGCCACATCGTCAAGCTACTGATCAAAAGCGTTTAGTCGCCAGAATGTGGCAAAGGGAAGTCCCGGTAAAGTAATCCGTCAGAACGCACGGAATAAATGAGCCCCCCACTGGTCTGACATGACGAGGTCGATTCATTTGCCGGAAAATGGTGTCTCGGTACTGCAAGGTGACTGATGGCTGACTTGGCATAAATATTGTTATTCGGTAGTCGTCTCCTCGACTCCTTTCTATGGGAGACGTTTCTAATCTCTAAGCTCCAAATGTTTCTCAGTCTGATTTTCGAACGCTAGTCAAACCTTGAGTGCCGTAACCGCGATGATCTCAAGCAACTTCCAGCTAAAAGAGCCTAGCGCCCAGTCAGCATTCCAACTCCAGCAAAACGTTGACTTTATGAATCGTCGAGCCCGTTGTGGCGTTTTTTGAAAACCTTCTGAAAGGCTCTGAGTTGCCTAAGTTATCCTGTCATGGTATAGGCACGCCACATGATGGAAGACAAAACGCAGCTCCGGTTCCAAAGAAATTGATATGGGTATCCCTCGAAGTCTAATGCGAAATCTTCCAAAGAGGTGAGAAATATCATGTGTTTTCCAATTAATACATGTTTAATGTCATCAGATCTAATATTGTTACTCCTCTCGATGAGATGTACACCTGCAATTCTAACAAACTACCTTCGTCGTCATATACAACTGTTTTGTTGAACGTGGAGGATATCATGGATACGATCACGTGATAACATCACACACATAGATGTGGATTTCTTCTTCTGTCTGCAACAGTCCTTCAACTTAGATCTTTAAACAATTCATTCACTCATCATTATCTCACCTCAAGATGTTCCCTGTCACCGTAAACACCGAGAATGAACTGCCACAGCATGAATACTTGCAGATCTGGAGTCTTATTCCTACAGTATCTGCTAGGTCGGTGGGGCTCCTGTGTTATCACTGTCCGTCATCAACAATGGGAAAGAAGTCTACGCGAAACATTTTGGCACTCGCGACATGAAGACTGAGAAGACTCCAGATGGATCTACAGCTTATTTTGTTTGCCCCTTAACCAAGGCTATGACAGCTGCTACGACAGGGATAATCTTTGAGCAGAAAGAATTTCAGTAGTCTACTCGCGTAGCCTCTATTCTCCCGGAGCTAGAAGACGCTTTCAATGGTCACGGCTCTCAGATTACCATTGTCGACCCTTTGTGACACCGCACAAGGGTCGCCAGAGGTGATGGTTTGTGGTTGCAGCGCGCGGGAAACATTCTTCTTGACAAGTCGACAGTAATCCAGACTTGGACTTCTCAACCTCTTGTCCGTGACTTCAGAAACGATTGTCTTGACAGTAACTTCGGACATAACGTGGTTGGTAGAGCGATCGAGAAACTCAAGGAAAGATGTTAGCAGCGTGTTTCAAGGAGAAAGTCTCGATACATTGGGAATGACGCGCACATCCGCTTATGACCTTTCAAACAACGAAAATGAAGCCAAGGCCTATTTCCCACTTCAAGATGGCTCCCCGTTCGAGATGCCAATTCCAACTATCTCAGAGAAAACTCTCATGGCAGTCGTAGGATCTGTCCGAAGCTGCACAAACGACCTCGTCGAGTTCTATAGCAGCTTCGTGGACGCTGCTAACGATCAGTTTGCCAATAAAATAACTTCGAATTCAGGACCTCCTTTCAAGCAGATAAAGCATATACTTTGTCCTCACAGCCAGTCGACCATTGTGTGTCTCCGTGAACAGTCCTATGCCTTGGGCTGGGGCTTAGCAGAGCTACCCGTTGTTCTTGGAGCATTCAATTACAATAAATATCTGCTTCCTGCCGTGCCTCAAATTGGTGAAAGAGGCCCGAACCGTCTCATAATCTACCATGGGGGTAGCATACAAGGATTCACTTCACGTGTCTACCTTCTACCTGAGACGAAGACAGCCATGATCACGTTGCAAAACTCAACTAGACTTCGCTATGCTTGCGACTGGATTCCTTAGATGATGATCTACCAACCCTCAGGACCTGGACGCAAAAACATCGATTTCAAGGAATTGGCCACCAATGCCGCCAGGACAGGGACAGAGTTGGCGGAGAGAATCAATGATGAGCTAGAGAAAGGGCGAGAGAAAGACACCAAGCCACTAGAACTCAAAGTCTATACAGGTAGATATTGGAACCAGCTCCATAACTTTCGCATCGACGTCTGCATTGACGATGAAGGTCATCTGCGGATGACGTTACAGGGTATGGAGGATGAGTCGTATAAGCTAAGACACTACCACCACAACTCGTTCGTCTGGAACGTCTCAGATGACGAGACAGCGAAGCAAGGATGTTTCCAAACGCGTCCATGGTTGTCTGACCTGATTAAATTTGAGTGCGGGGAAGGAAATCCGCCTGATGGTTTGCGATGGAAGTACGACGTCGAGCTTGAATCACCCGCCTTATTTTCCCTCGAGGAGGGATCTCGCTGAAAGATACAGAGTGCAGCCATCCTGCAGATATTGGGTGGCACAGTTGGCACTACTATAAGTATGTCCTTCTAATTGAGACATTTAATTTTGAGACCTCCCGGTGGTTGAAATGTGAGACTTTGTCCAATCAATCCAAGTACAGGACCAGCTCGATTTACGCATAGGGCTACTGTTGAAGCCATGACAGGAATACCGCGTTGAATGTCTCATCTCGGCGTCATTTCAAACATAAGTTTCATTGGCTTCCGACTCTTTGGTGGTCGCCTCACTGACCTCTCTGTTCAATATGATGAAATGTAAAGACGGGCTTCCATAGAGAAAGAATAGGTATTTATACTCGTGCCCAAATAAAATGTCTTGTTGTTAGATTGCACCTGTACTTCGTCATGAAATGATTCAACCGATACTGTCATGCAACCAGAGTGCGAACCTGCAGGCACTTATGCCTCGGAAATCACCAAACAATAAACAATAGAACCTGCAGGCGTCGCCGATCTTTACGGTTTAGGCGTTCGGATAGCATCGCACAAGTCGTGGTTCACTATCGTTGTTGCATATCATAAATGACCAGACAAAACAGTGAGTCCTTTTATCCAAGACAGTCCCAAGAGTCTTTGCTGATTGATACTAACACAGTGTTTTAGGTCGACTCACTCATGGTCAATTGTATTCTACGATTCTCATTGCTAGTCGCCACTATATACAAGATCGCTGTTAATACAGCAGGTCTGTGGTGAGCAGTTTGTCACAGCTAACTCGCTGCATAAGATTGGTGTACTTCTTAATTAGAATGGTGACTTTGAAGGAGCTGCTGAGACTTTGGAACATGCCATCAATATCTTTAAACAGTCTTTTATGGTAACAAGAGAGAAGGCCCGACCATTGTTTTCAATGTCTCTCGTTAAGGAAAAGATTGGAGAGAATGATTAAGCCAAGCTATTGCTTGATGAGACGTGGAAGTACACGACGGACGTCAGGGGAACGAAGCAGTATGCAGGTAATGAGAGATAAATGGATCTATTTACCAATGGTTCTCCATGTTAATGGACTGGCCTGCTAAAGTAACTTATGCTGTGATATTTCTATCGAAACCTATTGATGATATTCTCATTTGACCCCCACACATCTCTCTTATATCATCTGGGTCAAATCCCAGTTTCTGGTAACGTCTGTCAGCATAGATCTTGCAGTATAATGTAAAGGGGACTTACAACCGGTGCACCAAAAGGAGCGGATGGGACCCCAGTTGTACCGCTCAAGAGAGGCGCATGACCTGCCGCTGAGATTACCGCTGTCTTGGTATCTACCCTTGCAGTTGGCCTGGTCGTAGACAACACATCTTCCAGCCTCCTGGAGGAGAGAACGGACATTCGGAGTACCCGTACAAGCTCCATTGCTGCTACCGCCGTTGTAGTACTGACGGCAGTTGACGCCACCCATGCCCTGACCAAATGTCATACAGCCGTCGTTGTTGTTAGCTCCAGAGATGACCTGGTAGCTAGAGTCGCGGTTGGCCTTGCAGTTGTTGACATTGTTGTAAGCGGTAACTTCCAGATTGTTAGTTTGTTTCAAACTTGTTCCCTCATCAGGGAGTCTTACTTTGCCACGCCTGAGTGCCAGTACACAAAGCGCCAAGAACAACGGCGGTGACTGTTGAGAAATGCATTTTGAGTGCTTGGTAGAGAGAAGAAACTGTGTTGAAGTCTGGATGATAAAAACAATATTTCACTAGAAAATGTCTTCTCATTTATAGATTTCCTCTAGACTCTCACAATATCCATTTACCTTGTGTAGTCCTCATGAGAGAATCTTGGCCCCCACTTATAGTAACCTGGTCCGGATGAAGTCCTCGCTGTGCCGTCGAATTTGTGGATTTTACCCATAACAACTAATTCTAAATATCCATTGTAAATTAAGCGAGCTTGCTTTACATAGGTCAGAATTCAAAAACCTGCCTGATTCCTATTAGTCCAGAATCCTCCGGACAATATAATTACCTTTATGATCCAAGTCTAGGAATCCTTCGGCTAGTAGAGCTAGATTCTCCAATCCTACCTCTCAAGACTTCCTGCTTAAGGATAAATCTCCGTAGGGCAGATGTAGAATGACGCTTTTTGTCTCGATAGATCTTATTCGGCCAATAGGAAACACCAAGTTGCCAAACGTTGAATTCTCATTTCCTATTGTCTTTCTTGTTAGTCGAGACCAAGACATTACTAAAAGCCGAGAATCCGTATTTGCTTAGTATACCTGAGGTTGCCAAGCTGTTCCAACTTCCGAATAACCAGTTGCTAGTGCGTTTCTAATCAAATCATAGCTATGGCCAGCAGTCCTTATCCACATTGGGGGATCCCTCCTACTGGGCCGCAAATGCAGTCTCACCGCCCTCATCTGGCTCCCAGCAATTGAGTGTATGTTTGAGTGTCATCCGTTTTCCTATAGCTAGCCAAATCTGGGGATTGCTGCCACGATGCCGAACCCATTCAGGATTGCGTTGTAAAATGACTGCGCTTGCTAATTAGCCCACTCATACCCTTTGGCGTTTTTGTAAATCCTATCCGTTATCTCATCAGGGTCTTCTTGTGTTGTGTCGTCATCTTTCCACAGTATTTTTACCACCTAGGCGAAGGCGGTAGAAGACCCCAATCATCTGAATCGAGGTCTACCGTGTTGTCTGGTATAATCTCGAGAGTGGATCTTGGTCTTCAGGAGGCATTTTCCAAGCAAAGAGTGATTCGTCGTTCTTGCAGAACCACTTGATATCTCAGTGATCGATCCACATCCACTGCAAACTCTGCTTACGAGTAGTGATACAACCGCCAAGAATCTTGTCGAGTTATGGCAAGGTGTGGCGAATTCAGCTTTGCACTAGACTGGTTCGTATGAATTGACTAATTCGAAAAAAACCGAACCTCGTTTAGACCCCATTGGTGAGACAATTCAAATTAGATTTGTGGGCTAGTGTGGAGTTCCAAGGTGGTGTTGATATTAATTGCTTTAGGTGACGGTGCTGCTATGAAATACTATGAATTTTCTTTCTTGATTTCATTACAGAACTAATAAATAAATAGAACAAGAGAACGACAAGAACAACGATATATATGACTACTGCTTCAGACTATAATGATATTTTGTCGGTGGCCTGCCTTTAAAAAACATCTGATGTAATTCACCCCAACTTTCGCTTGAACACTCCTGTCCTCGATAGATGACAATGTATATGCATCGAAAATTCCAATCTTTTCATAGTAGCCTTCCTCTGCATCAATACATCGTAGAACCATACCTCCCGGGTAAAACGGAAACCGATGAGGCCCGGCCACAAACCGCGTTTCCGTATAATATCCGAATAGAAACAAAACTTGGGAAGGAATAGAGACCTGGTATCTCGACGCTGCACATAGGTCGTAGTCAGCGGCAAATGGGATTGTTTCTTTGATGCCGTCGAACTGAACGACGCCCACGGAATTCGAGAACATTGTGCGATGCTTCTTGTATGCGACCAGTTTTCCGCTAATCCCGATGCCCCCTACCCGTAGATGGGCTTTCTCAAGTCGACCATACTCATTTCCTCCTTTGACTGATCTTATCTCCCATCCGGTGAGCCAAATATGCAATTCTGGATACCCTGTCGCATATCTAAACTGAACTGGAGTGGCGATAGAAGCCCATGACCATGTAGGTGCAAACAGGTGTTCTGGTCTTGGAGCAGGCTCATCACACGACGCCGTCCAGAATATATCTCCGCGTTCTAGAGTCTCCAGCCAAAGACCGGCAACATATTTCAAATTGCCGTTGTGATACCGGTAGCGGCTTGCCAGCCCAGCCAGCGCAGGAAGTCGATCCTCCACCTTTGTCAGTTCCTTTCGAGTGAATTGTTCGACGATTCCATCCTTTCCGCACCACGGTAAAAGTTGGTCACCCCATTCATAATTATTTCCTAGTGGAGGAAGAAACTTTACACGTTCCCGGTCCTCATATACGCCACGGCATTCGCATCGACTTTCAGAAAAGCAATCCCATACGAGCTCGTTAGGAGCAAAGGTAACAAAGCGTTTGGACAGCTGGCTTTCCTGAAATACCCATCCGCGGGATAAGAAAGAGCAATCAGACCGACTATTGACCAGGCGCCGCATCTCTACTATAGGTGCATCGGCACTCGTATGGAGACCGGCGATCTCCAAAGATGTATAGTCACTACATCCATGGAACAGGCCTTGGCCATCTTTGGAAGGCTCCCCAGCAAGAGTAATATGCGCATTTTCGTAAATTGATGCCATTTTCACCGCTTCACGATTCCAATCTTCTGGGTCGTCTTGGACAATACACCTAGTTGTAGGTCAGCCTTTGCCGACAGTCAGGGTTATAGATCCAAGTTGCAGCTTTGACTTACTAAACAGTAATTAGTACATATTTGTAACGCAATGTTGTTTTTAACTCACCATGCAATCAATCCATATATATTTCAACCCAAGCTTTCCTGCCGCAATTATCGCGTCTCTCAACAATGGATAAAGACGTTCCTGTGGAATTCTTTCTTGGAACGCCTCTAAATCTTGTTGCTTCAGTGAAACCCTTTCAGTGTCAATGCACCACCGGTGGCTTAAACATGCATATCTGTCCATTTGACCTTCATTTGTAACGAGTAGCCGACATTCAGCGGTGGCGTGGTCTAGAATCTCCAAGATCCTCTGTGGAAGCAAGGGCTTCTGATCTCCTCCACAGTTTGGGTGGTTTTCGATACAGTCGGATAGCCAGGAACGGATAGTCTCTATAGCCTGCGGGCTTCCGGTGTTACCACTCGGGTGTTGACGGCACTGGCGTGGACAAAACTTGCAATCGTCTTGACCACAAGAGGATGAGCGTACAGGCGTCGTTTTATCCTTGCCTTCGGTCAAGTGGTGATCTGTAACATCTTGAATGGTGGATGGTCCTCTTTTTGTAGAAACAACAAGTTCCCAAAATTCCGAGCCTCTTGATTTCAACTGTATAGCTTGCATTGTGGTTGAGCACCCTTTTGTGGAAGTATTAATGGTGGAAACGAGATCAGGTTTGGCTGTCACGTCGAGGCTCACAGTAACTTGTTCACCACAGGACATTATGTCCACAGCTGTGTAGGGAGTCAAACGTTCACCATAGTATTTGAAGATGGCCTGCCAAAAGCTTAAACAAACTCTGCATCCCGATTCGGCAGACTGTTGTAGGACGGGCCTGAAATCTCCTTTGAGGTCCCTACTTTCCAGACCGTAATAGGAAATCCAAGGTCGGTCATTGGTGATAGTGTGAGCGCCACAAATGTTGCATTGTTTTGCGTCCACAGACATGTTTGAAATGGGAGGTAAGAATTGTTCTAGTACTTGCGTAATTCGCTCTTGTAGGTTCCGTATAACCAAGGCCTGGTTAATGTATTTGCTAAGAAGGATGGATGAAAAAGAGTGAAGGAAATTTCTGATCTTTAAAAGACGACATCGGTAACTATTGTTATCGGTAAAATGTGGACTTTGTGTATTAGGCATCAACATGTGTTTATATATTACTGGGCATTCAGTCGCAAACCCACATATTGCAAGAGGTCTGAGCGTCTAATACTAACTGTCGATGAACCTGTAGACTGAGTTCTTTGCATATTCGAGACCTATGATTCTGTGAGGCCTCCTCTGGCTAAAGGTATGCTTGGCAGACAGCCTTCACTTCAGACAACTGGCAATCTCTATGACTAAGAGACTCATTCGAAACTACCACGGCGAGTCTGATTCAATCAAGAGATAATGTTTTAGAACAAGACAGTTCACGTTTCCTGTAGTTTACAATGAGATCATGTACTTGCGTAAACATGCCGTGATATAATCTCTCCATATACGGATAAGGAATCTCGGCAGATTTCAATACCGGCAGCACATAACGCAGCGTTAGCTAACCAAAAAGCGACTGAACGCAAGAATAATGTATATCTTTAACCAATCGAAGACGTTAGGTTTCTTTGAGTTGCATATACAGCTTGCTTCTCCCAAGTCCGCAAGTCCGCAGTGACGCTAAAACACATTAAGGTTTTGCGGAAATGAACCAGATACATTACAAACATTTGGTAATGCGATCTTTGTCATGATGACAAAGAAGCAGCCTTGTGAATAATCAACCTCTGAACACTGCAAGGGATGGCTCACGATCTGTATTCAGCCGTATAAGTACTGAGACTGAGTGCTTCGTTTCAATAAATATTAATATGCCAACCTTCTCATACATTGTCAGGATATCAAATCTAGAACTTCATCAATTGAAAGTAAATCAGCAACAATCACAAAATGGCTGGTGACAAGATCCTCGTTTTCGGCGCCACTGGGCCTGCAGGCATTGTCCTTCTACGAGAATTACTTCATCGTAAACTTCCAGTCCTGGCTTATTGTCGAACACCTTCGAAAATTCCCGAGAACATCTTCGATGATCCTCTCCTTGAAGTAAGACACCCAGCAAATACCTGATCTTGTACCAATTGCTTATCAGCGGTGAAAGGTTGTTAAAGGCGATATGACCCAACGAGACGCCATATCTAGAGCCATCTCCAAGTCACGGGTTATCATCTCACTCCTCGGACCCAGTAGTGCCAAACCGCTTTCGGACTCTGAATTTGCGGACTATTACCGCCTTATCGTGTCACTGATGAAAGAACACCAAGTTTCTCGAATTCTGGCCCTTGGCACGACAGCCATCTATCAACCCGACGATCAAACCTCTATCACCCGTGGTCTCATGGGTACACTTATCAAGGTTATGGCGAACTCTGCATACCACAACATCCTGGCTATTCAAGAGTATTTCGAGAAGCTAAATGATACATCCATCGACTGGACTGTTTTTCGGCTTGGCTGGCTGGGTGGCACCAGCGACAAGTCTGCGTGGTTGACCGACCGTGAAAAAGGCAAGGCGTTTGCAGGACCTGTTGCGACTCTTGGCTACACTTCAGGAATCAACAGAAGTATCTTGGCCAGATGGCTTGCTGATGTAGCCACCGCTGAACCTGCGATGTGGGTGCGTCAAATGCCTGCAGTAAGCAAAGCTGGCTAAGGAAAGATCAAACAGTGTAGGTTACGAGGGTAATAGTGGTGGAGACATGGAAAAATGTATTGGCGGTGATGGGCAGGACATTGACAGTTACAGATAGAAGGTTGATCTATATAGATTGTTGTTGATACGAGGCTACTGAGTTCTGGACTTAACTATCCCTAAACTGAAGACGTATCTTTTTGTTTTTGGGTAAAGAAGGAATTGCATTAGATCTCGTGAGATAACGCGCTAATGTTAATAGCCGTATCACAAGGTAGGAAGCAGTGAAAAGTCGATCAGTTTAAACAAATCATAGAAATATCATTTCATTCGAACATCTATTGTGTATCCGAGCATAATCTGACACTCAATGTACAACCGAGTACGACATAGAAATAAACAGAATCCGGGTTGGTAAGCTTAGCACTTGAACCTGAGAGACTCCCACTCGTCTCCAATGTTGAAGCAGTCATGGAGATTAAGGCCTTTCTCTGAGTAGCCTTGGCAGTTCTTCTCCCGATATCGAATCACTAATAAAGAAAACAACAGTAAGTACGAGCTCAGAACTTTCGAGTCTGAAGGAGGCCGCTGCGACTTACTATGACACTTTGTGCTCTTTCGTTCTTGCATGCTAACGGCATGGTCTTTACCAGCTAGAGCATTGATACAATGCCCGCTGTTGAAACCCTTTCTGGATCTTGAAGTATGGCATGTTGTGGTGGTCCAGAATTTGACCGTCACGTCGTTGGCTCGGCTCTGGAGGTGGGATTCGAGGCCCTCTGGGATGGTATCGATGGGACTGCTGACAACTGGAGCTGCCAAAAGAGCAAAGGCTGCGATAGCAGACGTAGTAAAGGTGTTGAAAAGCATGATGAAGGTGTTGAACAGGGAGTTGTTGCACGGACTGTCCTAGGTAAAGAGGGACGATATTGAAATTGAGTAGACTGGAGACAAGCAGAATCAGTCAGCTACTTATAGCTCAGGGAAGTAGGTCTCTTGTGTAGCCGACTAGCCTCATGTTTTTTATTGTTCCACATGTGATATGCAGTGGCAACTAATATTGCTGCGCTAATGTATCACAAACAAACATTGTACTTGAGTAGTGATTCAAGTGGAAACATGCCTCCATACACTATTATTCAACTCGCCTCATTGGTACGTCCCCCAAGCAAATGTTCCTGAGGCTGAAAAGCAAAATACAAACACAGGAAGCTAGTATAGAATAGGCTGTTTATTCGAGCCTGTCTTTTGAAGTTGAGTAATGTTTAGTCTAGTGCATGAATGGCCCCCAACTGAAGGATCGCCAAGGCTCTGCAGTGGATATTGAAATCTGCATTCCAGCCGCATTTGGCGGTCTGTCCAGAGGTCTCGGTTCAAATGTCTTGAAGGGACTGATTTAATTGGTTACAACAAGGATTATGCTGGCTCGGAAACTTTGAAACAACACGCGCTGAACTCCACTGTCCTACATAAGGAAATCGATACGAGGCAACTGTTCAGCTTCAGGGGCATCAAAGAAAGTTTGGAAAATTGTGACTGGAGCTGTAATAAGCGCATCATAATGCCCAAAGGGAAGTAACCTCACATATATACAGTTAGTGTATTTGATAAAGAATAGGCACTAATAATACTAGACACAAGATGCAAGCGTGAAGATGAGGTTCGATTTTATAGAAGTATCATTAGACACATTAGATTCCAGGACATGATTGGCTGACAGACAATAATTAGCGGCGACTCGGCGTTATAGCCGATAAAGGTAAACAGTTCGAGACTCAGAATTACACACTTTCGACAACACTTGATAAGCCTGTTAATAGTTAACATATAACCTGGTTTTGTAGATTACACAACACTGCTACCTCTCCACTTGCCGGATCAACTTCTGTTCTTTTTTCACGGAACAGCTCCAGCCAGTCTTAGCCGATCTAGTCGGATACTATCCGCAATTTTCGGTTATTATCCGAGGAACCAATAGAGGCAGAAGAAACGAAGGATGAACTACCCTATTGCCTCCATACAACCCCGCGTTTTGTCTTCCAAGACTACGGATATGCTCCATCACATCGCTTGTCCCCCCCCCCTTGCGTTTCAAGCATTTAAACCACTATCGTTTAAACATGCCGAGTACTCCTCTTGTCCCGACCATATCACTTTTCTACAATCTCCTCTTATGTCCTCCCCGTGACCACTATTTTCTACCGAGCAATCCATTCCAGCCATGTCAAATTCAGTATCCAGACCTAGTACCCTTAGAGATAAGGAGGATCATAAAAGTCAGTCTACCATCTAACAAAACCCAGACCTTCTAGCGTCAATCAATCAGCTGCCGACCCCCAATATGAGATAATTTCTAACTCGCGATATCACACAGTTTCTTCTGCTAAGCCAGAATTGAGCGATATCATCAACCTCCACGACTTTGAACGTGTAGCTAGTCAAACACTGTCAGAAAAATCGTGGGCCTATATTAGCAGCGGATCTAATGACAACATTACACGCGATGCCAACCTTGCCATACTTAAAAAGATATGGCTCCGTCCAGCCGTTATGCGTAACGTCCAACACGTCAACACCAAGACAACTCTGTTTGGCTGCCATTTAGATCTGCCTATTTTCATTGCGCCCACCGGAGCGGTACGCACAGCTGGCCCTGATGGTGAACTCGCGTTGGCAAGAGCCGCGTCTAGAAGTGGAATCATCCAATGCATTGCGACTCCTGCATCGTATCCACATCAAGAGATCCTCAACGCCACCACGGAGCATGCCTTCTTCCAGGTCTACGTCAACAAGGCCCGCGCGGAAACAGAGCGTGTGCTCCACCTAGGCATTGCTACGGGCAAAGTCAAGGCTATATTCGTCACCGCAGATTTACCAGTCGTTTCCAAGCGCGAGGCTGATGAGCGTGTCAAATCGAGTGCGAATACATCAGACGCCAAAGGTGCGGGACTTGCTCGGCAAACAGGCGCTTTCATCGACCCCTCATTGAATTGGGACGATATCGGCTGGATCCGAAGTATCACGAACCTACCCATCGTTGTCAAGGGCATCCAGCGCTGGGAAGATGCAAAGTTGGCCGTGCAGTATGGGTGCCAGGGAATCATATTAAGTAACCACGGCGGCCGAGCTGCCGATAATGCGCTACCCGCGATAATTACCCTACTAGAACTCCATGTTCATTGCCCAGAGGTCTTTGGAAATTTGGAGATTCTTGTGGATGGCGGTTTCCGTAGAGGGTCAGACATTGTCAAGGCTATTTGTCTGGGCGCCTCTGCGGTTGGACTTGGCAGACCTTTTATGTATGCTGTCAATTATGGGCAACCAGGCGTAGAGCACGCTGTCAATAGTAAGTGGTCATCTTCCACCCGCACATGTCTTGATGGTACTGACCGGAATACTAAACAGTCTTGCGAGACGAGATAGAGACCACTATGCGTCTATGTGGCATCAAGGATCTGATGCAGGACTCGGATCCAAGCTGTCTTAACACCGCTGAGGTTGATCATCTGGTTTACAAACCAAATCATTTGTATATAACCAAGCGGCAATCACATCTTTGAAAAAGAGTTACTAGAAGGCAATACTTTAATCAAGCTATAAAATTGGGAGAATGTATAGTGTCTTGATACAAAAAGCTATTCTACGAACCCGACCTATTGGCCAGTTCACTCATGCTCATGCTGTAACACAGACTTCTACATTTGTTATTGTTATGAATATCCAGACTGTAGCGCAAAAAGTGAGGTTCTGCCCGGGCTCGAACCGGGGACCTTCTCGGTGTTAACGAGATGTCATAACCAACTAGACCACAGTACCGAAGTTTTTCTAATGTGATTGGCTTGTCTTTATTTTAAAGTTTAAACTGAGTTGTGTTACTATCCTATTCCTTATGATTTTAACTAACTTCAACTTGACCTCCCACTCCCCGTTGTCAATCTTAACACCCTTCATTTCTTCAGCATCTACATAGACAGATGGTATAAAATTAGTTGGTTCCTTAATTTCAGTCTTGTTTACGGGTTTCAGCTCCTTAAGTTAATTAATTCTGCATAATAGCGTCCGGCCTGACTCATTCACCGCCGGAGCTTTGACTTGCTGAACCAACAGTCAACTTAATTAATCATCTATTTAACAAGGTAGAGTACGCTCCCCTCTAAAACTTCCCGCTATCATCAATCCCTAACCTACGTCGCATTTTCCACCATGGACCTTTTTCCTGATGAGATAGTCAGCATTATTATCAACAATGCCTCAGCGCATGAACTTGCCCAACTATCCCGAACCTCTAAACGACTCAATAGGCTGACGGAGCCACTTCTATGGACCAACATCGAGTTTCACCACCAGAGCTTTCACCTATTATCAGACTCCAGGCATCCCTCACCCAAAACACCTGCAGTACAACGATTCTACTGTGGAGAACCCGACTCCGAATACTCAGGAGCGTGCAAAGCGGAGGGTTTCTTCAACATGTTACAAGATTTGCTACATGAGAATGTCGACCGCTTAAAACAGCTTTGTGCGCGAGTTGAATCTATCTGCACAGCTCTCAGTCTGGACATGAATTGTTGGCAATTCCTCCCATATTTTATCAACATCACGAGTCTGGAACTATATGGCGACCCATGGGATCGATACCGAGGAGGGCATAGACCCTTCGATATACCGGCTACTTTACTTACAAAGCTGCATTACGTCAGGCTAGATGGCGAGATACCACGACATATTGTAGCGTGGATTTTGTCCTCTTGCGCGAGCGTTGAGCGGCTGGAGCTTGCATTACTTGACACAGGAATAACAACAGAGGAAACAATCGAGGACGATTTCCCTCGGTTCCCTGAAGACATATTTACTCCACCGGAATACCCTGAGTATGGGAGACTCAGCGGATGGGCTGCTATCCCCCGGCCTTTGTCTAATTTTCTGCCTTGTCCCGAAGATTGGATGTCACTGAAGCTCCCGCGACTACGACACTTGCATCTTTGTCAACCATCACAAAGTAATCTTTCTCAGAGAATGGTTAGCTATTTCTGGTCAACCACTGCAGAGGTAGCTGCCCATAGGGATTGGGAGAAGATTCTTCAAGCATCATGTGCAACGCTCGAAACACTGGTAGTAGAGCAACGAATTGGGATGGAACATGGTGACGGAGCCTGCGGTGAGGCAGATTATTTCTTCCGAAAAGACCAAGACGGTTTGGGCAGCGAACTGTTGACGAACATGCTGAAAAGGGTTATGACAGAGAGACAATCCCCTGCTTTGAAGCGATTTTACCTGAGGGGAATTATTGTTGGATCAAAGACGCGCGGTGAACCAATCGGAGATGTCCCCGGAGGTCGCTTCATGAGGTTTCTTGAGAGAAAGGGGATTGAATGTGAGGCTAGATTTGGGGAAGGGCTCTGGTTTCACGGTAAGGAGGGTTTAGGGCCTTCCCCAGATTGGTATTCTCGTGATGATGAGGAGATAGACGAAGAGCTTTTAGCTAGTGTCTAGAGAGACATATACAGGTCGCTGTTGCTGCCAAATGTTTTTATAGAATTGATTACCTTTCTCATACGATAGCGTTACTATGCGTGGAAAGGAGGGCTGTTTGTTCTTGCGACGCATGGCAGATTCTCATGAATATACGTAATATAATTTAATTATCCATCCAACCAGAAGACGTATTGCTAACTCATCAAAAATCTGTTCCTTTATTTACCCACTGAACTCTTCATCTCTCCCAGTCTCGAGACAAGTCACTCACCCATCCAAGGAGTCAATATCATCTCGTATTTCTATCATCGAAGCCTCTTCTGCATCATCCCCATTGGCTTATGGTGACCCCTCCAACCCATAACACGCGTCTTCTGCAACCACGCAACCTTGTCTTTCAGCTGGGTATTCTCAACTCGTAGGTGGGTATTATTGGCTTACAGTTCTCCAACCTTGCACTCTTATCCGGGTATGCAAAGGTCACGTGTTTTGGATGCATATCCCGTAACAATAGTGCAATACTTCTCAGACCCCATTTGGCAAATTAGACGAGATACTTTCCCGCCAGACTGACTCGATTGTAACCTCTTGGCATAAATCTGACAAGTACTTTTCTAACATGCAGTCTGGGACCTCATTTTCCATCCATTCCTGGTTAGTGCTTACTGTTAGAAAAGCCTCGCAGTCAATTTTCTTGTCCTTGCAAAATAATACCGCCCAATACTGAGACCGCCATTGGGGAAGCATGACATCGAATGACAACAAGCCTGTAAATGTCCGACAACGGCGTATCCATACACGGAGTCGCACAGGCTGCGCTGAGTGTAGAGCTCGACGAGTAAAATGCGACGAATATCGTCCCACATGGTGAGCTGATAATGTATTATTTGTTCGAATGCTGACTACGTCGGCAGTCAAAACTGTACTAGGGCGAACAAGGTTTGTGAATATCCACCTGCGAAGATTCCTTTGAGAGAAAGAAGAGCGCTGGAGAGAGCCGGAACTGCTCAGCCGTGGGCACCTATACCATGGGACGCTTCGATTTCTTCTCGGCAACCCGAAGTGCCCAATACACAACGTTTAACTCATCAACTTATCCTATCTGGTTCTAAAAAGAACCTGGACTGTTTGGCCATCAACATGCCGCTGAAATCCCACGAACTCTTTCATTATTGTGAGGCACTTTATCCTAGACTAACATCTCAATCTTGACGTGTTGTTGTCAGTCTATCAACCAGAAGGAAGCGCCGGCGTGTCACCTTCAGACTACCATAAAAGACGGTTTGTTCGTCTAGCTCGGGTTTCTCCAGAAGAAGCTGACATCAACCAGTATGGCGCACATCATATCGGACCCCGATGCACTTCGAAGTGCAGTTTTAATTGCAGCCACCCATTTCGGATTTAATTACGGGAATATTCGAAAGTTTGAGCAAGCCTTTTACTTCCACACACTTGAGACGGTGCGCCTAGTAAAAGAATGGTTTGCGAAAGGAGACTTTACACTCTGTGCACCGATTACGAAGCAGATGGCATTGTTAGCATACACAGAGGTATTCAGATAACGTTTATAGTAACAGGAGTGATACTAAGGCGTTGCAGGTTTGTCGTGGTGATCACCAAATGGCCGAGAAGCATTTAAACGCCATATACGCTCTTTCACGCCACAGAGAAAAGCATTTGACCACTGGGGCCACGATTCTAGACCAAGAACTATCAGACCGATATTTTCTAATGTATGCGCTATTACCGGCTCCTTTTGCCCATGACATCCATTTAACAATACCAGAACTTCTACCTTTATGCATGGTACAACAACCGCTCTTGAATTTATCCGACGACCTGCCGGCCTCACCGAGACCACCACCAGTTCAGTATCAACGAACAGCACTCCCCGCATGAGCAGCTGGCATATCACAGACGATAGGGGTCATTACTTTCATATCGTAACACTTAACGCTATTCGCGAGTTCCCCGTTACCCTCAACTACAGCGGAGATATCTTTCAAGATGTTTCAGTCGTCCGTGTCATGAAAGGGCTTCGAATCCTCACGCGCAACTTCTACGACGGGCATTCTAAATCATCACCCAGAAGTACTCGCCAAATACAGCGTGAGTTCTGGCAATCAGAGGCGGCGGCTATGCTGTACGACGGCCTTATCCAAGCCCATAAAAGCGCTGTGTCTGAAGGTCACAAGCGTCAGGCTAATGCCGATGACAAGAATGAGCAAAAGACTTCGTGGGTTGGATTAGTAATCGCAATAGAGCTGTATCTGGAGCAGGTAGTCGTACTCTGGCAACCATTTACAAGAGAGAATTATCTCCACACCATGAGGATATTACAGCGCCATCTCGGGTACGCACTACAAAAGCCAGATGCATCACACCTAGCAGATCTACTCTTCTGGGAGTCATTTGTTGCGGTGATAAGTCTGCAGGTACACGAGAGGCATGGTGACCTTGCACAAGACCCTGGAATTAAACCATATTTTGAAGAATTTGCACGGGAGCAGAGTCGGGTTCTGGGTTTGAAGACGTGGGAGGATGTACAGGCGGCGTTGCTGAGAGTTGTATGGCCTTGCGACTTTACTGACGATGATTATGTGAAGGGGATATGGGAGGCTGTGATGAAGGACTAGGGTGTGCAAGCTTATATGTATCGTCAATAGGTTAAAGCAGTAATGCCCAGTAGCTTGTCTTTGGATTCTCGCTGGTTTGTGAATATTTTTACCTATCTCCTTCACAATCTGCCACTGTTGGTCAACGCTCATGGCTTGGTATTTGACCGGGTCATATTATTTATGCAACGCAAAGACCTAAAAGGTTTACTTCATGAACAACATAAATATGAGGAAGCACGTTCATTCTCTTTCTTGCGGTTTAACCTTGATGCGAGGATTGCCAATTCATAGGACCCTCTTGACCCTGCATGTTTCGATGGAAGCATGCGTTGATCTGAGAGCAGTTAGTGCTAAACACTGTGTCTCGATGTGACTAATCGGTCCTAAATTCTTCAACACAACCAACATCCAACAACCAACAGCATGTTTCGCAGCCAATCCGCTTGCTCGAATATTATGAACCCTCACAGTAGCACTAGTAATGTGGTGGGCTAACTATCTACGTTTCGCATGTTCGCCTCACCTTTGTCTAACTCGCTCCCTGGGCACAGACATTGTTTTGATTCACAATCTTGCTGACCGCGATACTGACTAGCAAGGGCAGAATTTTACAACAGGTCTGTAAGATTACTACTCACTTCGCGCAATTCTAATAAAATAAACCCCAACTGCCCCACGTCCTCTGGTATATATCATCCAACTCCCTATTGATAGTGATTCATACCGTACTTGTGGGATCCATATCTTCTGGTTAATCTCTCTTTGGCAATATGTTATTTCTTTCCTTTCTCGCGATTCTCGCCAGCGGAACACAGGCTGTAAAGGCCGGTCCTCCGTCAGAAAGATCTGCAGATCTGTCCAAGTGTAAACAGTACACAATTCAAGATGGCGACACCTGTCTCAAGGTCAGCAAAAAGAACAAGTCGACATATGCACAGATCGTATCGTGGAACCGCGATATCCCTTCCATTTGCTCGTAAGCCCGACGTTCTCTTGTATTCTTACTACAATGTGGACTAACACGATAAAGCAAGATGAAGTCGCTCATAGGCACCTCGATCTGCGTCAGCAATCCTTCTGGCGCCTTTGGCATTCCCATCAACGAACATGCCGATCCCTCGATTGCCACCGCACCTTTCTATAATTTGAAGATGTCCGAGGCGTAAGTCCCGAAGTATACATTAAAAATCAACTCAATAATAAACAAAGTTTTTGAACCTAGATGCTGATAATACTAAATTCCACAAGGTCGAGAGGGGAGATACTTGCTACGACATTGCCAATGTTAGCAAGATAACGCTCAGTACATTTTACAAGTGGAACCCCGCTGTTAAGACAGATTGTTCGGCCCTGGAGGTTGGAACCTATGTTTGTGTCAGCTCCTCTTGAGATTACTTCTTAGGCCACGTTCCGTGGCATCATATTGGTGGGATCACATAGAGATCAATAGTTGAAACTTGCACTATGAAATGAAGTAAGGGCCTAGTAAAAACCCGGGCATTTATTGATCTAGTTAACCAGATACTTCTTCTACATCTCTCGGTATATCTCGCAATCTTTTACATGGTTTGACGTAGTCTGTATCGAACTCATCGTATTCCATGCCAGCCCCTGGTAGAATCATAGCCCATGATCCTCCGCTTGCGTCAACGCCAAACGGTGGGGGGCCATCGCCATAAAGATAGTCATTGATTTCCTTATCCAAACATGTGTAACGACCAATTTCTTGGTTGATCCTGACGAGCATGCGCAATCTAATCCTTTGATTGACGGGGCGATGTCTCCATTCCAGCTTATCGCGAATATCAGCGAGGATCCCAGCATGATTTCCCGTTCCTTCAATAAAGGAGAGAAAGCTTAATTCGATAGATTGAAGGGTTGGCGACAGCTTCTCAATGACAGATAATAGTTCTTCTTGGGTCACCTGCATCCCAGAAAGTCCAAAGTGTTTAAGACCCCCAGTAGACCACTGGTCGATGGGGAATATATCGAAGAGCGATACAGTATCCACTGCTGGACTTTCCCAGCAATGTTCCTCGAGTGGATAGTCAGTCTGGAAGGTTATTTCTTCAAGGTCAGAAGCCTTGGCCAGAGCATTTCGGATTCTTCCTTTCTTCAAAAAGTCCCAGTCTTGGGCATCTTGGTCTGATAGCCATCCCATAAGCACCGACAAGGTAATTCGTTTGAACCCCGGCCGTTCCAATATCCGACAAAGGTTATCATACTCGTCATTCGGTTGGTCAAAGACGTAATGGTTGATGCCAGTGGGAAGCTGGTGATTGTCAAACGACAGCTCTGGGAGACTGCAAGGGATATCCTGGTCTGCAAGTAGCCGTGACATAATCTGAACCCCTCGCCATTTTTTCTTTTCCTCTTCATGATCCCAAGGCTCGGCATCCCCTGGTGAATAGATATCAATAGCGTATGTCCAGCCCCGGGGAATTGGATATACAAAGCCAGGTGGAAACGCGCGGATCATTGGAGTCTCATATAGCGGGGAGAAGAGAAAGCCATGTGCTGCGGGAGTAACAGTGACTTTCATGAGATTTGGGAAACGTGATTTCTGTAAAACGTATCTAACGGCTTCCTCATCAGCTCGGGATTCCAGAACAGGAGCCTGCTCTTCGAAAAGCCGCTCATAGTACGAAAGTGATTCGCGTGATGGCAAGAGTGATCTTCGCTGCTCGTTGCCATAGATTATATCCAGTCGCGACATATGGTCTCCTATTGCTTGCCTGCAGCGTCGTGAAAACCATGAATCGCCTTGATAATCGTGATCGCCGGACCCCTCTTCTTCAGAGCCAAAGTCGTCATCGTAATCATCCGTACTAGTTTGCAAAGATTGAAAAGTAGCGTCATCCCAGATGAGTTCCTTGACCTGATGTCTGAAGGTGTCGTGGTGTGCGATTGCAAGGAAGACTTCGATATTAAGCGGATTTGCAGAAACAAAGACGCGATTGAACCGCAAGGGCGCGCGTTGATTGAGACAGTGACATGTTAAACGGAGGTTCTTAATGTCGCGATTTGGGAGAAGGTTAAAGATGATGTTGGTCAGTTCATTGGGAAGTCTCTGGAAAACAGAATCTTGGTCGTTGGTTACGGCCATGATGATGGGTGGCGGTGTGCATGGAAAGTTGAGGGTAATGTATTCCGGCTGCCACTTGGTCTTTTGTTTAGTGTCTTTGTGTTAAAGGAAGGATAAGTGGGTTGCATAGAAGGTATTGCTTTTGTACTTGTGTGAGAATAAGGTTACTCTAAGAGCCCTAGTTTTCGTGACGAGGCTGCATCTATCGAGATCATATTAAACTTCGAGGAACACCCACATCAATCCCGGCTGCCACAAATTTAAGTAGAAGCAGGAGGAGCCTATTACAGTGTTAAAAATGCATACTTTACAGTGCGGATAAGTTTACTAGTGCTAGCATTAAGCTGTAGCAAATAAACTCTTTTTGTTCAAGCGTAAAGTGGATTCTCTCGCCGTCGTACCCTGTAAGGCGTGCTCGGAGGTCCGGGCCGAGGCCGAAGCCCGGTTATGATCCACTATCAGCCTCAAACTAACCGGCTTTTGCAAAGCCGAAGGCAACAAGAGGAGGACTTAGCAAGCTTAGTGGAGAACTTCGCTGTTAATCGTAAGGGACCATTCGGGTGGTTCATTTGCTGGTCATTTCTTGCTACATCAGGTTTCTGCAAAAAGCCACAAGATAAATTCAGGAAACCGTACCCCTCATTGTTAATTGAACATAGTACTGTAGTTATTTTTTAGAGGTTATCCCCCCGTATTATGAAAGCCACTTTGCAGGGTATCTAGGGTAAGTTCAAGAACTGATACTGATTTTATAACTTACTTATTATAGCTAGTAGTACTATTAAATAATTTTACTCTATATTGAGCGACGTTGCTTAATACTAACGCGTGTCGATACATGAGACACAGCTTCAGTGAAGTACGTATCACTGTCGTGCGCGTTGGGATCATCTATTGGAAACAACTTTGAGGGTTGAACTTTGGGCACTAACAGCACATAGCGCCACCAAGAGCATGTATGATACCTCGTTCTCGAGAGGTATTCCATTTGTCCATCGTACTTGGAGGTCGTTTTCGGATAGGAACGGGAAACTAAATACGGCGTATACAAGTGGGCGACTTAAAGTCGGACGGTTGAGGATCTGTAGGTACTCTGGGACACGTCTCTCCACTTTCTCATTAGACACCGTAGTCAATACAAGTGAGACAAACATTGAAATCCTCTCGAGGTTGTGGGTCGACCGATAGGAGACGACACTTCAATCCCAGGAGTGACACAAGTCGCTTGCTTCAAGAGCTCGCTTTCACTGCGGACCTTAGGGTTGACTCTGCATTTTTCTGGTTCGTCTCTGATATAATAAATCACAGAGTATGGTTCAGGAGTGATAGAGGAGGTCTAACGAGATGGAAGTCGAATTTATCAGTTGCAGAAGCTTATCAATTGAGCAGCTGGTAATTATCACGATAAGGATTGGAAGTAGTTTCGTAAAATTGATATCAATGGGTATTCCTCGAAGTTTAATGTGATATCGATAGATGCAGCTTTGTCACGAAAAACAGGGCTCTTAGAGCAACCTTAATCTCACACAAAAACAAAAGCACTGCTATATAACCTACTTATCCTTCCTTTAACACAAAGATATACAAAAGACGAAGTATCCACTTGTCAGTCAATTTGCCCAGCTTATCAGTAGTTTCATAAGAAGAAACTAATCAATTGATTGATGGGGTTTTCCTCAAAGTTTGACAGCTTAGACTCGCACCGCTTAGTTACAGTTAAGGGGCATATGTATAAGCACTAGCTAGGGGATCATTTCCTAGAACAGTTTAGTTGTGTCGGTGATGGTGATAAGATCTAATATCTCAAATTCCCCACAATGGTTTGGGGCAGAAGAGAAAAACACTCATCGTTACAGAGTACCGAAGAGTCTTTCTTAGTCAATGGAAACAATATGAGGAACAAATGAGAGTAGAAGATGGCTAAAATCCCATTGAACACCTGTACTGATCTTCAAATTAAGAATAAATTTAGAAATAAACCTCGAAACACATGGATGTTCATCCTAAATACCCTATACTCGAACTTCGTCTCCGTTGTTTGGGGATTTCGTTGAATCAATCAAGGTCTAAAATGGTCAGTCTCCAGGCAAAGTGGCAGCAAATAAGAGACTAGATCGAAACTTCTGCCCGTTGTACTCGTAACTGTTGAGTTTTAAGCGCTTAAGCCGGCCTGAGGTCTATGTTTGGGCGGCGGTGTGAGTATGCATCATTTGAGGCCATGGACGTTATGGAAATTGAACGTCAAGGTAATAAAGTGGCGCAAATATTGAAGGTCAGAATATCAAATCATTCCGCCGAAAAGATGACAGCATTGATTAATGTCGTTTATTACATATAGAACATGCAGTATTCGTATGTTGATGACTCGTGGCGCTGTCACAGTCGCACATGTCATCAGTGAAAGGGCCTCAACCAATGCCTCGAATATTGTATGGCAATCAACGCACGCCAAGTAATCGCCATTACGAGTAATTTAGCCACAGGGGACAAGAGGGTTGGTGCAGCTTAGGCCACGGCTTCCGACACCGGCTTGATGACATGTAGCAGGGCGGAGTTTCCCAATATCCCAATCTCTAGCGGACGGGACAGAAGCATGTGGTTACACAGAGAATGCCTAATTGGATCACGCGTTGGCCCCACGGTTTCTGACTCGCAAGTGTGATTAACCTGCAACAGTCAGGCGTTACAAGTGTTTGTTGCCAATGCAACCAACCAAGTAGTGGCCTCTTGAAAGGGTCGTCAGACGTCTTGTGAAATACATTTACGGCTAAGTACTGTAACTAGGCAACGCCACTGTCTTGGATGAATGGAAAACCGCATCATGGACACTGCTATTTCTATAGAGCATCCCCCGCTTTTCATAGAGCTCATAAAAGAAGGCTCAAGAAAACACTCACCGCTAGATTATACTCGTATTCTTTCAAGCTTCACAAAACAGAAAAAACGAAACGTGCCACATCTACTCGATCCAGCATCTCAAGACCTATTTCTTCACTTCATCCAAGAGTTGCTAGTATGGGGTTTCACGGTAACCCAGTCGCTGTCCTGGACATGAAATCAGATCAGGTCCTGCCATTTGACAAATGCGATATTGAAGGTATGAATCTTGCCACATTAGATCTCTCAGATGACATACTCAATAAAAGGAACAGGCAAAGATTGTATCCCAGTTGATGTTCCCCGATTGAAGAGCAATGTCGCTATTTACATCAAACGACCGAACGAAGCGAAGGGAGAGCTCGAAGGAAAGGGAGCGCCCGAAGGAAAGGGAGAGTTCATCGCGGAGGTTAATCTTTGGAGGATGGGAGTTCGGTACAACCTACATAGACTGCTGGGTAATGAACCTCAGCTCTACGTAATGAATGCATGATAACAGGTAGTTTGGACCGGTCGATTGGTGGAATTATTATGGAGCGCAGGTGTCCTTATGCAATATTGTTTTCTTACGCCCTCTCTTGGGACAAGTAGGGTGCGCCACACTACATGGTTCTGGTTATTTTTTGTTATTTAATCATCGCCCGGGGAGTCGGACAATCCGCAAATAGAAGGTGTTGATCATCAAGATAGTGGTTCACTTGTTGCGATGCATGTCAGCAGGTGAGAGCCATGCAGCCATGGTCAGCCGCAATATTCCATTTTAGAAGTGACATGCATAATGGAAGACTAAGAGGTTATAACCCGTTAACCCATGAGAACCACCCAGCCGTGACATACATTTACGAGTGATGATCCTCACAACTCCAGTGACACAAGCCGAAAGGCTTTATGTTTGGGTAGAGTAATGTTGTTCGCAAGTCCAATTAGATTTTACAAAGGAAAGTGAAAGTCAGATCATAAAACTCCAGCGAGACTGTACGGTACTCATTGGGCGAGGTGTGGTTGCACAACAGCCAATATTTTGAGCCGAGTATTGACTGCGCGCATAACAGCAAGAAAAACATCTTGGCGGTTAAATTATCCGAGAAATGTACCAAGAGCATCTGTATATTCTATAGTGGTTCGATAACGAAATTTTGCTCTCCTTTAACAAAGTTAGATTTTGCTGTGTTGGATACAATATCCTTAATACTTCGAGTTCGGTGACCCTGCTACAAATGACAAAGGATAGGAACCCATAACTTAGTCCCTGGCATCGCTGCTTTACAGGTTGCCAGCCTGCACGAATATGATCATATTGGATGTGGAAGCCGTGGCTGTCATATCACCGTTGTACAGGCCAAGTGGTTGCTGCTGTGGGATGCATCGCCTACTCAAGCGCCCGGTTCTGATGCATTCGCAGAGCCTTGTCTGACGAGGCATAAAACTCGCATAGCTACCTGCCCTCGATACGTGACATTGCAGTTTAGAAACACAAGTCTCTATAGACCATTCTTGTTTAACAATTATCATTTGTGTTGCGTATCACTAGAAGATGACCACTCCAAATTCCGATACTCCTCCGACCTTAGAACAGCAGGTCAGTGGTTCTAGCAGTGTTGATATTGACACATCAATTCCTGTTCGAGGACCTGAGCATATCTGTGACGAAGAAGGCCCTTGGGCTCAAAAGACAGTCTTGACTTTCGGTAATAACCTATCTAAGACAAGCGAGACTATACCTGACTATAATATTATAGATGGAGGTGGCATCCGTGGCTACGCAAGTCTTCTGGTACTCAAGCATATTATGACTACGATACGCACATTGAAACGTCAACCCCCAGACCCGGCTCTCAGTAGTAGATATTACTCCTGGATGGGACCGAGCAGTAACAGTTCCGCCGAAGCGAACCAAGATTCAGAAAGTGTTGATGATTATCTTCCATGTCACTATTTTGACTATATCGCAGGAACTTCAACTGGCGGGTACGTCATCTCCTTGCACTATTTGTACGATTCCAACTAACAGGAACTAGACTGAGTAGCATAATGCTGGGAAGACTACGTTTATCTGTCGATGAAGCTTTGGATACATACAAGGCATTCGGTAACGCCGTGTTCGGAAAACCGAGGCGGTTTCACGAGCGTTCAATTCTCTGGTGGCCGCGAGCAAAGTATTCTTGTCGGAAGACCCGCGCCGCATTTCAAGATGCTATCCACAAAGCCTTGAAGCGACAGCATGACGGCGTGCCAGGTGATACAGCAGTCCGCCTTCCCCAAAATGCAGATACCGAACCACTGAAATACAGGGAAGATCGAACCCGGACGTGAGAATATCCAACACCCACATTTCCTCACCTTTACAATGCTGACATGACAGCATACATAATTAGTATCGCTATTTCTTGGCTTATTAATAAAGACACTGGTGTTAATAAGCAGTTCGTGTGGAGGAGTTACGACCATCACTTGAGTTCCACGTCAACGAACTCCAAGTCCTGGACCCCACCTAATACAGGGCCTGCTCACACAACAGCAATCTGGGTGGTGGCCCGCGCTACGACTGCAGCACCAGTATACTTTGAGTCAATCAAGATTGGAAGATTGAAGTTTCTAGACGGAGGTATGGTAGCAAACAACCCTTCATTGACCGTTCTTCGAGAGGTTCGCAGACTTCATAACGGAGTTCCAGCCTTGTTCGTCAGTATCGGAACGGGTTTGAAGGTTACAGATCCCGGACCAAACGGAGAATCAGAGGAAGCAACGGCAACAACAGATGATAGTCGACACAAGCAGTTCCTAAAGAAATATTCCGAAATCCTGGAGCACTGGAAGAAATGGATGGTGGACTGTGAGGGAGACAATGGGACGAACGGTTGGAATTCAGAATGTGAGGCCATTGAGCTCACTCACCATCCTCACCATCGAATGCATCGATACAGACTCAACGTCAAAGGAAAACTCCATACCATACCTCTTGACGACTGGCGACCCTGTGACACAGGAGAAGATACCCTAAGGTTTATACAGAAGCAAACCGAAGACTATCTCAATGAGGAGTCGGTGGCTGACGATATTAACATGATTGCCCAAAGAGCAGTGGATATCAGACGCCGACGTGCTGCGATGGAGCAATGGGAACGGTTTGCAGTGGATGTAACGTATCGATGTGATACATGCAAGAACAAACAGTACGATACTCGTGCTAAGCTGCGGGAGCATTTCCAACAGGGCACTGAACACAGAGGGGAGACAGTGTTGGATGGGAGGGAGCTTGAAATGAGACTTAATGCCGCGAGGACTATTCATCCACGGATTCGGACATAGCAGTCAAAGACTTGATATTTGCACACACCGAAGAGGATTTAATATGAGGGTGACAGATAGGGGCCAGTGTATAATGGGATGGGAAGACACAATGTATATATAATAGACTAGAAACAAAAGGGATAAATATTCAGGTTAGACTCGATGTTCAACAGTTGTCTCCATTCCCTTCTTGTCCAATCCTTCGTTAACCAATTAAAAGCAACCTCTTTCCCTGCAGGGTATCTTCTTGACGCATATTATCTTATCTTTCGACGACTGCATCTTAGCAACTGAGGCGCAGTCGTGGCGTCACATGATCCCCGGGTGAGGAACTATCGCCTTGTGAGAGGGAATAACCTGATGTCATTGGCGACTACTCGATCTTTGCTATAACATCGTAGTTGCAAAAAGTAACCTTTTGTAATGGGCGATCCTAACCCTCCATCGTGTGGGCGTAGTTTCGGGGATCTGTCGGATCGACAACAGGCGCTAACCGGGGTACCATACGTGGGGTAATGTTGGATACAAGCTTTGTTGCTTTCCCCTCCCAGCTAGCCAACAGTTTAATTGGCAAAGTTAGTAATTCCCACGCAGCTGGCTGGTATGAGCCGTTTATTATACTAGCTTAGCTCATAGTGAGGTTCTGGTATGTTAGAAGTGGTGAGTAAATTCGAGGTTCTCGAGGTTTTGATGAGCAGTCTGATGACAGTCCGAAGTTGTGACTATATCGACCAACACTTCGGTTCAAACCACTCGCATAGCAAACCTCATGGCCTCAGAAAGAGATGACGACTCAACCGCTGCAGATCAAGCCGCGAAATGACAATATCACCAATCAAAATTGTCATCGCGGGGTAATTGTTAAAGTTGTTGGTGATTACATCCCACGGCCGCATTGGCGAGCCTGTCCAATGTCACATTAATGTGGGAGGCCTACCTACACTATAATCCCTGCAACGTAGTAGGTTTCTAGATCTTTACCAACTGTCGCAACCTGTCAACAAGGCTCGATATTAAGAGAGTACAAGTATCAATATTGTCATCATACATATATTGGAAAGGGCAGTAATAATACCTAGCTCTATAGAGACATAATAAGATTTTCAAGAGGGCGATGAGTTCTCATGTGTACTGATCATGTCATTTTATCCTTTCTGTTGGACCAACAGTCGGCCAAGTATGCCAATCAACTATACACACGACTCGAAAGTCCTGCATATTCGACCTATTCTTGTCCATTTCTCCACTCACCATCCTTGGCAAGAGCTAGGCCAGTCACCTGGCCTGGCTGCGCGTCGTGATGCCACGCCAGCGATTATCTTCTTATCCTGACCATCCGCACTGGACTGCATTATTCATTGTCACTGGCACTATTCTTCTTTTCCGCCACTTTTGTTACCAACTGGCTATTCTGCCGTGGGAATGTTTCTTCCTTCTTTTGACAGACTTTAGGATATTCTGTTGACGCTATCATATCACACAATCAGATCAATATTGCTCCTACATCTCTATATGAAGCTTAACCCTTCGCCATGTCTTACAATTACCAGACCCCATCATGTCCAACACTAGAGGGCCGCATCATGATGTTGCCCAAATTATCAGAGATTGACCCGAGCTACACAACATCCCTACCTACAGGAAGCGGTATTTTCAACCATCCCGTTATTATTCTCTCGCAACAAGTTTATAAGGGCAAAGTAGCAGTATTTATCGTGAGTTCACCAACTCATTATGCTGAATCTGGCTCTGGTGTGTAGTATGCTGATAACGACTGCTAGTTGACGAGCTTTGACAGCACACCAATTCAAAATCGCTATAGGGATCCCATCCGCCGTCGTTCCTACCTCCCAATACTCCCAGCCAGCCATCCAGATACCAGCAGCGTCCTCATCGTCGCTCACGGGAAGGTCATGAAAAAGCAGTCCTACATTAACTTCAAAGAACTTTACGAAATCCCCTTTACAGTTCTTCGTCCATGTTGGAGAGACAGTGATCTTCACTTGGAAAAGGCGTCCTACCAAATACTCACCGCAGAGCTGTGGAAGCGCAATGTTGGCGAACTGGGAGTTACGCTCAGCGGACATGGCATATTGGAGCAGACATCCCAGCCGGTCTATGGCCAAGTTCCTGTTCCCACCTCCAGCTATCCTTTGCCAAACTACTATCAACATCCTGTATATGGAACGACTTCTACCGGGATGTATGACCCTCCCATTTCGGAGTCTTATGAGACATTTGCACAAACTCCGCCAGACGCTTACCGACCACATACTTCAACTCCATATTGGACTGATCCCGCTACTTCTGTAGCGAAAAATGCTGCATGGATTCAAAATTATTCAGTTCGTGCACATCAAGTCCGACAAGCTAGGCTGGCGAGATCGACTCATCTTATGACAGAACGAACTCGGTTTCCAGTTGATCAGTGCGCTCACGATGAGGGTAACAATGACGGGAGTTGTCTTCGAATCTTTGTCATTTTATGTGTCTTTGTAGGGTGGCTGGTACTATTGGGCTAACAAGATGGAAGCAAATTGATTATACTGGGATAAAGATTAAGCAGGAAAGGCATCTATTTTAAGTTCTTTTAAAGGCTAGTTTATTATGCTATTTATTCTTTAAACTATTATAGTTATCTTTTATAAGGTTTCTAGTAATACTATGTATAAACTGTTTTTTAAAATACTTTTAATATTTCTTAGCAATAAATAATTATATAAATAATAAAAGGTTTTATTTTCAAATTGTAATTAAATTAGTCAGTATATATTAAAGAGATTAGTAAGCCACAATAGGTACTTTTACTTGTTCTTTTCTCTTTGTTTACTCGTTCCCCCTCCCCTCACTATCCTAGCTTACTTCTTCTTCTTCTTCTTCCTTAGATCTGCCCTTTTCTAGTCTTGAAGATGGCTACACCATTAAAAAAAGATTCAGACGAAGACGGTTTAAAGAACCCCTCTCCCCAGAAGGTCCTCGTTGGAGCAAAAGGAAATACTTGGATTTGGTCCCCCGATAGCTGGGATCTTACGCATTCGGATAATCCAAACCTGAATCCCCCCACGAACAGCATCCTCCTCAACTGCGAACTCGTCAATGTCAAGATTGATTCTACCAAGACTGCGTTGGTCATTATCGACATGCAAAACATCGGGTTGAACAAAGCGCTCAATCCACCATCCGCGCCTCCTATGTATGAAGCTCAAGATGCGATCCTTCAATACGCCATTCCAGCTGCGCGCAAACTCGGCCTACAGATAATCTGGCTCAACTGGGGTCTCACTCAGGACGATCTAGACAACATTCCTCCAGCCGAGGTGCGCGCCTTTGCTTTCGAAGCCAACACATCAAAAGTTGATTATGGCCTAAGCGATCGACTGGGTGATCCCAATAACCCTGACAACTTTATCAAGTTTGGCGAGAGACCGAATCTGAGCCGACTACCGGGCGCAGAGCTTGGGGAAATTGTACTGGAGGATGGCACTCGTGTCAACGGTGGTCAGGTGATGATGAGGGGAACTTGGAATGCTGCTCTTCACGGTCCCTTAGCTGACGCCTACGAAGAGGGCAAGAATGCAGTTCGCCCAGATGTTTGGATCCACAAGAACCGCAACTCTGGCCTATGGAACGAAAAGTCCGCCCTGGGAGAGTATCTGAAGAAGGAAGGAATCCGTACGCTCTTGTTTTCTGGTATTAACACCGATCAGTGTGTTGGATCTACTCTACAAGATGCCCATGCTCAAGGCTACGACACCATCATGTTGAAAGACGGCTGTGGTACAGATAGCTTGCCATACGCAAAAGCAACGTATGAGTTTAATTGCGTGAGAAGCTGGGGATTTCTCACTAGCTGTAGAGCACTTGCAAAGGCAGCAGGACTAGAATACTAGATAGTATAATAGAGGGTACAATTGAGAAGACGGGGACGCATCTGGGTACACAAATGACATACTAAAACACATGTGATACTGGTGACAGCGTTCCAAATGCTAGACACAATGACTTCCCCTCTTTTTTCTTTGTTCGTGGTGGGGGTGTGAATAGTGATTTTGAAGTTACATATGTCGTTTGTGTTATGGAGGCTGATAATAGACCCACTAAACATTCTACAGAAGGCCACAGGGGGCAGTATCCTAAAAGTGCAGATATAATATTTTTTCTTACTCTATTAATACTAATATATTATTAGTTACTTATCTATATAGTAATATAAATAAATAGTATTATATTAAAATATATTTCTTTACTAAAGTTTATAATTAAATTATAAGCCTTTAGTAATAATATAAGCTTATATAAATCTATATAGCCTTATATAATATTATTTTACTCTTATAATATATTAAATTATATTAATCCTTCTTTTTAATAATAGCCTTTTATTTAAAAGATAGTAATTATTATATAGATATTTAATTATAATACTTATTAGCTAATTTTTATTTATTATATTATTAATAGCTCTTTTTTTTTTTTTTTTTATAATTAATTTAATATTTAATTTATTATTTATAACTTTAAATATATAAGTATAAGATAATATAATAATAATTCTTTTAATTAAAATAAGACTAATACTTATTAGCTATATATAAGCTTAAGCTATTACTATTAAAAGTTAATAATAAAGTATTATAATAACTAGCTATATAACTTTAATTATAATTAATTTTATTACTATATTTTAAATTTATAATAAATATCTAAAAGTAATAAATAAATTATATAAAATCTTAATTTATATAAAAAAGGCTTATTATATTATAAGATATATAGTTAAATTTAAGGCTATATTAACTTTTATATTTCTATTATATAAGGTAATAATTAAATTTATTATAGAAATCTATAAAAAAGAGTTTCTTTTAATAGATTAAAAAGTTATATTATTATTTTCTAATTTAAAGCTTATAATTAGCCTATTTAAGTTTAATAATAATATATATAAAGCAGTATTATTAAGTTTATTTTTTAAAGTAGTAAATATTATAATTCTTAAAAAGCCTAATAATCCTATTAGCTTTATATTCTTTAATTTTAATATATTATTTATATTAAACTTCTTAATTAATTTAATTAAGCCTATATATAAATATATAAAAAGGTAAATAAAGCTTATTATTAATTTAAAGCTTTATACTCTAAGTAAATATAAAATAGCTTTTAAAATTAAAAATAAATCTATATTTTCTATTAAAAGAGAATATAATATTAAAAAGAAAATTAAAATAAAAAATAATAATATTATTAATACTATATTATTTACTTAGGAAAATAATAATAATAAAAATAATACTTTAGTAATATTAATAATCTATTAAGAAGATATTATTATAATTAAGTAATTAATTAAAAAAGAAAGGTTAAATAAATAGCTAATTAAAGAAGAAAGGCTAAATAAATAGCTAATTAAAGAGAATTAGCTAATTAAGAAAAAAAGGATTAAATAGAAAGTGCTTTTTATATAAATAAAGTAAAGAAAGAATCTTTATAATAGTTAAATAGTTTTATAATTACTTTAAATTACTTTAAATTACTTTAATTATTATTAAATATATTAGAATTAATAATTAAATTCCTCTATATTTTCTAATAAAATACTTTTAAATATATTAATATTAATATTATATAACGTGCTTGATAAGCGAGTGAGTCAGACAAGCGAGTGGGTCAAAAATCCCTCACCTTACAACATTTCAATCTGATCAGATACTTCTTAACCAGCAACTATGTCACAGTCTTCAAATGAAGCTAGAATTCTTCTTGCCCTTCAGGCCCTTCAAAATGACCAAAATCTTAGTCTCCGACGCGCCTCAGGTATATATAAGGTTCCATTTGAGACCTTACGCCGCCGCCAAAATGGCATTCAATCACGACGTGATTCCGGCCCAAACTCGCGGCGACTATCTGATCTGGAAGAACAGACTATAGTTCAGTTTATTCTTGACCTAGATTCGCGAGGGTTTCCCTCGCGAATCCGTTTTGTGGAAGAAATGGCCAATTCTCTACTTGCAGACCGCGATGCATCACCTGTCGGCAAGCGCTGGGCTCATAACTTTATAAAGCGACAACCAGAGCTAAAGACGCGTATCTTTCGGAGATATGACTATCAGAGAGCTAAATGCGAAGATCCGACTATTATTCGTGGCTGGTTTCGGCTTGTACAGAACACAATCGCTAAATACAGTATCCAACCAGGTGATACCTGGAACTTTGATGAGACCGGCTTTATGATGGGCCTTATACAGTCCGGGATGGTAGTCACAGGCTCAGAAAGGCAAGGAAGGCCAAAATCAGTGCAGCCAGGAAACCGTGAATGGATTACTGCAATTCCAGCGATAAATGCCGAAGGTCAATCGATCCCGCCGTTTATCATTGGTTCAGGCCAGTATCATCTTGCAAACTGGTATCGAGAAAGCAACCTCCCCGGCGATTGGGTTATTGCAACAAGCCAAAATGGATGGACAAATAACGAGCTGGGTCTTGAGTGGCTAAAACACTTTGATCGATCAACAGCGAAGCGATCAGTTAGTCTCTATCGTCTCTTGATCCTCGATGGTCATGAAAGTCACCACTCTGTCGACTTTGAGAGATACTGTCAGGATCACAAGATCATTACACTTTGTATGCCTCCTCATGCATCCCACCTACTCCAGCCTCTCGATGTCGGGTGTTTTTCAGTACTGAAGAATGCTTATGGTCGAGAAATAGAGCATCTGATCAGATGCTCTATAACCCACATTCTAAGACCGAGTTCTTCCCAGCCTTTTATGCCGCTTTTCAAGCTACCTTTACAGAGAGCAATATCCAGGGGGCTTTTAGGGGAGCTGGAATTTATCCTCTTGACCCAGAAACCGTCGTCTCGAAGCTTGATATACAGTTACGGACTCCAACGCCTCCTGGGGAGGCAAGTCAACCACCAAGTCCATGGGTTTCAAAGACCCCAAAGACAGCAACAGAGGCTCAATCTCAATCTGAATACCTTACCAGACGAGTTATTATGCATAAGAGCAGTTCCCCAGAGTCAATAATTGAGGCTATTAAGTCAAATACAAAAGCAACATTGGCAGTTATGCATGAGGTTGTCCTATTAAGAGATCAGGTCCGAAATCTTGAAGAGGCAAATGCAATACTAAGCCGGCGCCGGAGGGCAAAAAGAACAAGACTACAGAAAGGAGGAGCGATGACTGTACAGGAAGCATTACAATCAATTGATCAGATAGATGTGAATACGCAGGTAGTGGCAGAATCATCAAGAAGTGGTGGTCGAGGAAGGTCGGTTGGACCGGGTGTTCGGCGTTGTGGTGTATGCGGCAAGACCGGGCATAACGCAAGAACATGTCAAGAGGATATTCAGGCCTCTGGAGATGAGTATAGTGAGTAGTTATAGTCAATTGAATGAATTGAAGCAATTTTATCATCTAGATAATAAAGAGGGTTAAGATTTTTGACCCACTCGCTTATCTGACTCACTCGCTTATCAAGCACGTTATTATTAAATAATCTTATATATAATTTATATTACTTATAGAGATATTTAAAAGCTTAATAAAAGGCTTTTTCTTTAGAGTAATATATATTTCTAATTAAGCCTATAAAAATAGATATATTAAATACTTTAGTTATATAAGGCTATTAATTAGAAAATTATCTTAACCTTTAAGGATAGTATTATAAATTATAATTATATTTTTAAGTAAATATATATTTAAATTAATAGAATTACTTTTAAAAATATTTAAAAGGGTCTATAGTTAATCTATTAGAATAGCTTCTATATAACTTTTAAAGTCTTTTATTTTTAATTAAAAGTAAAAATTTTAAAGTTACTTTAAGTTTATATAAGGTCTATTAGCTTATTTATATATATAGTATATATTCTATATATATATAAACTTAATAAGCTTTTCTTATATAATTAATATATATAAATATAATATAGTAATATAGTCTAATAGATATTTATATAAAAACTAGCCTTTAATAGTAATAATATTAAAGTATTCCTATAGATTATTAATTATAATATTAAATAATAAGTAAATATATATATATATTAAAACTTAGCCTTTTTTTTACTTAATTAAAGCTACTAGCTTTTAATCTTCTTATTATATATATTTTTACTATAGATTTAAATATTATTAAATTATATTTAATTTAATATTATATTATTCTATTTATATATTTATACTTATAAAAGGTAATAATATATACTAGCTATTAAAAGAGTCTTATTATTATAATTAAACTAAATAAAATATAATATAGTCTCTTATTATTAAAAGGTATAAAGATACTACTTTATAATACTTTATAATATATTTACTAATATATTATAATAAAACTATATAATATACTATAAATAAATATTAATTATAATATAAATCTTAATACCTTAAGCTTTTAACTTATTATATATATTAAAAGATTAAATAAAGTTAAGCCTAGTTAATATTTACTTAATTTAATAATACTTTATTATATACTATTAATTAGATATATTTATAAGTATAAATTCTTAATAATATTTATAGAAGGCTTTATAGCTTAAGATAAATTAGTATTAATATATATAAATATAGAAATATATGTAACTAAAAGTTTAAAGCTTTATATATAATTTATTTTTATTTTTAAAGAAATTATATAATTTAGTCTTTATTATAGAAAATATTTCTAGTATTTAATACCTTTAAAGCCTTAAATCTTATTAAATATACTTAAGGCTAGTCTTTATAATAATAAAGCCTTCTATTTATAGTTATAGAAATATATAATAGTTATTAAGGATCTAATTATAAAATAATTCTATAATTTATTAATATAATTACTTTAAATCTTTTATATTTTTAACCTATTAATTACCTAGGGAAAAGTCTAAAGCTTATTATTATATAAACTAATATAATATTAAATAGCCTACTTTAATATTAAATAGCCTACTTTAATATTAAATTAATTTATAAAAGACTCTAGAATTTACCTTATTATTAATTAATTAGTATATTTTTACTATTTAATTTAAATATAAAATAGTTTAAGATTAATTATAGGGTAATTAAAAGATATAATATATAAAAATAATCTTTTAAAATTATAATTAGAAAAAAAAAAAGAATAAAGGAAAAATATAAAAGGTTTTAAGAGATTTAATTATAAAAATTAAAGTAAAAATACTATATATATAATTACCTTAGTTTAAAGGGGAATTATATAATTATATATATAGTATTTTTACTTTAATTTTTAAATTATATATATAATACTTTTACTTTAATTTTAATTTCTATATTAAAGTAATTTTATATATATAGTATATTTACTATAAATATATAATAAAATAAAGAATTTTATTAAATAACTTAAAGGTATTATATTACTTTATATATTTATATAATAAGGCTTTATATCCCTATATATTTATAACTATAGTTCTTATTATTAATAAATTAATTATTCCCTTATAAATTATTAAAAATAGCCTTTAGACTTTTAAGTTAAAGGTATATAATAAAAGACTTTATTATAAATTAATATATTATATATATTTAAATATATTTCTTTTTTTTCTTATTAATAACTTTATAGAAAATAATAATAATCTTAAGGTAAGTCTTATAATTAATACTCTCTAAGATATTTAAGCTATTATTATTATTATCTTTATTATTACTTTTAATATATTTATACTTATAAAAAGAGTTTAAGAAAAAGTTAATATAATTAAATAGAAAAATATATAGCTTTATATATATTTATAAAAGAGTAAGTAATATTAAAGTAATTTTAATTATAATTAATATAAAAAGAAATACTATTTCTAATAATATAGCTAATTAATACTTTATTACCCTTTAAATACTTTTTATATACTTTAAGGTTATTATTATTATTTATTATTTCCTTATTAAAGAGATAGTAAAGTATAATATTATAATTCTATATATTAATAAAATTAAAAATATACTTAATTTTACTTTTTTTTTTAACTTCTTAATATATAATATAAAAAGTTAAGGTTTTTATATATATAAGTATATAAATATATTATATTAATATAGTATTTATTTAATTTTTTTTAACTACTTTAAAACCTTTAATAGAGTAACTTTATAAAGTATATAAAAAAGCCTAAATAGTAAACTTTTTAGCTTCTTAAGGCTATATAAAAGTATAAAAGTTAATTTTAAAAATTATAATATTAAAAAGCTTTTCTAAAAGAAGCTATATAGCCTAAAGACTAAATTCTTTTAAATTAATTATATATATAATTATAATATTATTATTATTATTAATTTTACTTTTATTATTATCTTTATTCTTATTTATAAGTATATAAAGAGGCAGTTTCTTATATAAAAGAGTTTTTTTATTTAATTTAATAGAATTAATAAATATAGAAAACTTAGCTATATTATTAAGTATAGTTTCTTTAGTTTTAAAAATAAGTATATTTATATAAGATTATAATACCTTTTTTACCTTTCTATAAGTAGCTTTATTACTTTATACTAATTTAATAATATTTTAAAGGGCTATTATAATAAGTAATATAAAAGAGTAGATTTATAAATTTAATATAATTTAAGTACTTTATATAGTATACTTATTTTATATATATTAATTTTTAAAATTTAATTTAAAAAGTAGCTTTTTTTAATTATAAATAGTATAAATAGAGTAAAAAATAATATAAATTAAAGCTTAAAATAATATAAAATTAAATATTATAATATTAAGTTATAAAAGGGTATATTAAAGGTATTATTAAAGTTTAAAGGAAAGATATTCTTACCTTATTATATATTATATAGAGAAAAAAAAAAAAGAAAAAAAATTATTATAAAATTAATAATATAATTATATAGATATATAATTTACTTATATTAATAAACTTTATCTTATTTAATAATTATAAAAAATATCTTTCTAATAGGTCTATATAGAAGGGATTATTATATTAAAAAAATATCATATCTGCACTTTTGGGACACTGCTCCCTGTGGCCTTCCGTACATTCGAGCAATCAAGCCATTATGGACCCCCTAGCTATTGTTATTATTGTCCTCGAACTACATTCTTATCCAGCAAAATTATCATGCAGCCCTGAAAGCTTCTCCTAACAGTGGAGCGCTTCTGCAGTGTCGCTCAGTAGGTCACTGGAGCGCAATGTCAATCTTTGGGTATCCTGTGTTATGTCTCTCGAAAACGTTCTGGCACTCTAACACATTTTTACTGCTGGTTTCAAGTGGCAAACTCTCCCGAGTGCACGTATGGGTTTATTGGGGCAAGGACTCGAAGTAGCATCCCTGTGTTCTAATCTGTTGGGAGTCTATTGGAGTGTCTCTGTGTAAGCTATTCGCGACAAGTAGAAGTGCAGCCTCAGAAGTATTCCAAGAAGCGAATTCGTCTCTGCTCGTCGTTCATCTTCCCAAACACCTCCACCTCCTTGTCTTTGACCGACATGTACCATTTCATCAACTCCTCGCCCACGTCCATCTTCAAAACTTCATCTTGCTTCAAATGGTCCAAGGCTTCATTGAGAGTGGACGGCATACGGGTGTTGAGGCCGTGTTCGTTCCGCTTCCTCTCGTCCATCATTTGAGGGAAGAACTTACAATCCTTCCAGACCAATTCCGTTGTCTTCTCAAGGCCATCCAGACCTGCAAGGAGAACGCCCGCGGCGAATAAGTAGGGGTTCGATGTAGCATCCATCATGCGAAATTCCCAATGCCAGTCGCTGATCTTTCGCACCGGGAGGTCACGGTTATCAGTACCGAAACCGACCCATGCCCCACAAGCATCGTCGACAGAGCGGACATAACCGTCGTAGTTGGCCATTCCAAGGGCACAGAGGGAGCCCATGTGACTGAGAATGCCAGCAATGAAGCAGTCGGCAGATCCGCCTTGGAGATTGTCGAGAGAGAGATGCATATGCAGGCCGCTCAAAGGTCCAGCCAGCGTTGGCTTTGGAGTCATGGTTGCCTTGAGGTTCCGGCGAATGCATATGGTGCGAATGGTCTCTTGAGCCACGATGAGAGAGTCGATAGCTTGCAGCAAAGTCTGGGGTGCAAGGGCAATCTCTAGCTGATCCCAGGCTTCGGCATGGAAGTGGTAGATAGCGATGGAAGACTGTTGGAGGGCATCGACGACTTCTTCAACCAGGTTCAAAGTGTCGCCGCGTAAGCCAGCAGGTCTCGAGTAGCCGTTCAGTCGATCCAGCGGCTTGATGATGTTGTCTTGTTCATCCAGAATCACAAACTCGATCTCGAATCCTGCAAGCGCCTTTGCACCCCACTCTTTCTCAAGACGGGTGAGAGTCTGGATGAGCAGGGTGCGCGGACACTTGTCGAAGCGTGATGCAGCATCCTTCTGGTCCATGAAGCTCATGACAGTGGCGTGGCCACGGTTGAAACCGCAGAGACATAGCGATTGCCAGTCCGGGCGCAGGCACCAGGTTTCATGGTAGTCGCTCAGAGAGAAGGATCGTGGGGCAGTGGAAATGGGTATAATCATGCTGTTCTGAGCGAGGCAGACGTTTTCTTGGCCGCTAGCGATTCGGAGGCATCGATCGACGGGGAGGAAGCGAGCGCGCAGGACGCCTGAAAGGTCGATCCATTGGAGGCGGATGAACTTGGTTGACGGGTGCGCCTTGAGGAACTCGGCTAGTGTTTCTTGGTCTGGCGACATGATGTAATACCTGGTGCTGGGTGTATCGAGACTCGAATGTTGACGGTAGGAAGAAAGAGGGAGAAGTGGAGGATGTAGGTAGCAAATGTCTGGGGGGCTCTGAGTTTTGATGTCAGTCCTTTGTTGTCTGAATAATAATCCCCTGCACCTTCCCCAAATCAAATGTGCACTAGCGGAGACAGGGTCTTGGCGATCATATGCATAAAGGCGGGGCCTATTCTAGAACCCGCGCCTGCTTCAGCGATTCACCTATTCTGACAACCCAACACTAGTCACACTCCCACTTCGGCGAGATGAGGGCTTCCGATGAGCTGACTGCTAAAACATGTTGTTTTTCACTTCTTCTCTTCTCACTACACTTCTTCTCTTTGCCTGCTTACATTACCCCTTGACCAAACCGAACTCAAAGTCTCACTATGGCTCTTCGTCGCAGCGTTTCATCTGTTGACGCTATTGACGCTGCACTCTCTTTCATTTTGGGGCTAAACTCAAACAAGGTCGCCTGGGATCAGTGCCAGTTCATATGGGATTCTCGTGGATTGATCGAAGCAACTACTGATGACGAGGTACGCGCCCCTCCTTTCAGTCACATTCAAACACTGTTTTTAATTGACCGTAGATGGCTATATTCGGCGCCAAAGGAAAGGTAATGACACCGAAAAATGAACTTCTCCTATTTGAGTTACGACACTGCCTGGACTTCGGGTCGCGACCCACGTATCGATTCTGCGCTGCAGTGGAGGAGAAGCCTGGTGGCTCGTTGCACGAGCTCAATTTCAGAGATGAGGATATGGAATCTGGACGCGACTGTGACTATTTCCGGAGAAGAGTCCTGGATCTTACCGAGCAGGCAAAAGTTGCAGGTCTTGAGAGTGCCATGAGATCATTTTTAACTAGGTCTGAACAGAATGGAGGCACCGCTTTAGTCAATGGAGACAGCGCTTTGGTCAACGGTAGCAAGGCTCTTGTCCTGTCTTGGACTTGAATACAATCACATTTCATACATCCTGGCTGCACTTCTGCACATAGTCATTTACACGGCTGCATTTGTCATCTTTATGCCTCTCCGTATCATCCAACTTGCCCAATTATAGCTAGACACTTCTTGATAAACCCCGCACCGCGCTTACATTCACTATCAACAAATTTTACCCTGACATAATTTCTACCATTATGTCCATTTAGTCAGGTACCGAATATGCCGCCAGCCAATGCTTTTACATCGTGCGAGGCATGTAGGTATGTCTTTACCAGATGCCACCTCAGCTACCCAGTCTTCTCCTTCGCTATAACTAACTGGCTGATAGACGTCTTAAGCGTAAATGCTCAAGAGATACCCCATCATGTCGTCTGGTAAGTCATCACTTTTGTCCGCTTGGGCATATAAATCTTATGTCTCTGTGTAGTGTACTCGGCTGGGTAAAACATGTAGCTATAGAACTGAGAATGTCAACCCAAACCCAAGATCACCTAGCAATGGCCTGACAAGCCAAGGTCACACAACTCCGGCAGCAGAACTAGACATGCACCGAACGGTCAACTTTCCATGCTCATACTTCTTAGAACCCGAGTTATTCCAGCCAATATCTAGGGACACATTGACAAGCAATAGTAGTTCGTTTTTCATCGGCCAGCAACTACGCTTTGCCAATAATGATACATTCGACTCTTTAATAGACCGCTACGAGGATACTATTCACCAGTGGCTTCCCATGCTCAGTATCAAACTACTTAGGCAAACTGCGAAAACTCTGAGAGATTCAAGTCGAGGCGCCGTTGATGTTCTGGTGTTCTTGGCTCTCGAGGCTCTCATTACTCAGAGTGATGACCCTGATGAGCATGTCTTATTGCCACAAAACAACAGTTCATATTTGAAAGCAAAGCAGGGCAGCTTCATTGCTGAAAGCGATGGAACTATCAATATTCGTCTGATACAGACTCTCGCCCTATTAGCCTTGTATGAGCTTGGCCATGGCATCTATCCTGCTGCTTATTCGACAATAGGACAAGCTGTTCGACTATCTACCTTGGTTGGATTACGCAGCCAAAGAGATGCTAAAAAGCTGTTCGTGGAACCGGAAACATGGACATTATGCGAAGAGGAGAGACGAACTTGGTGGGCAATTCTGATGCTTGATAGGTATGTACAGATCTTTATATCATGAGAGCTTTATCATTGATACGTATTAGGGTTATTGTTGCAGGTTCCCCGCAACTTCTTATGGCTGCTCCAGAACCAAACACCAATGATCTTCTTCCCTGCAACGACGATGATTGGAAAAATGGACGAATAGGTTTCAACGAAGCACTATTTACGCGGAACTTCCATTCTCCCTCGTCCGTGGGACAGTTTGCTAGAGTATGCCAAGCGGTCCATATATTTGGCAAAGTTCTTGATAACATACGAGCAAGAAAGAAAGACAATGACCCAGTCGAACTCACTGCTGAGGCTTTGCAGCTACACATAGTACTAGAGGCCTTAGATCAGGGCATCGTGGGAAATGACTGTGATATGGCGATGGCACACGGGAGCTTGCATGCTGCGTTGTCGCTGTGCAGCTTAGCTCGACTTCTGCTATACAATGAATATGCGTGTCACGAGCCCATCTTTCGCACATCAGGGGAGAGACTGGCTGCTGAGGTTGAAATGCAACAAATATCTTTGGCTAGTATCCAAGATATTGTATCCAAGACAATACCAAACATGTCGAGGCAAATAGTGTCGGCGAGTCAAGAACAAACAAAAAGACCGACACATTCGCCTATCTTGGCTGGCTGCCTATATCATGCAGCGACAGAGTGCGCGTGGTTCATCAAGGAGAACAATGATGTGGAGATGATGACTGGTTTGGAAGCCATTACGCAAGCATTTACAGTGCTTAAGTCCGAGTGGACTGTTTGCGGTAGGCTTGACTCACCTCTCCTTGTTATGTTGGAAGTTGACAGCGCTAATGAATCTTGTGCAGATAAATATCTGTCATACTTGGAGCGAAACGGGCGTTGAAATTGATATATCATTGCAAGGATAATGGGGTCGAAGAAAGTCTTGATAGGTTGCTCGTGTGTTTTTATCTGTACATAACGACGTCGCATTCCCGCTCTGTCCGCTTTGCTTACCCTGAGGTCTACGACAAACTCAAACCCCACCTCCGCTCTGCCCGCTCCAACGCTGACATTCCCGCTCACATGGAATGTGCCACTCTCTGTCCGAAGTCCCAAAAATATGTTAAATTATCATAATAAATTGGGCCCCAAAAGATTCTGAGTTATTATAAAAAAACGCATCATCTCCCGTCTAGATTTATTTCGTTCTCTCATCAAAACATCTCACAGTTATTTCTTGCATCAGTAACCTCTTATACTTCATCATTTACTATCTGTCCTTTCGATCAACATGCCTGAGCTCGTTTGGCTTGTCACCGGCTGCTCCTCCGGTTTCGGGTCCGAGATTGTCCATCAAATCTTATCCCGAGGCGACAAGATCATCGCAACTGCCCGAAACAGTACAAGGATTGAGCCACTTGCGAGTCAAGGAGCCGCTGTCCTTGAGCTGGATGTCACGGATACACAAGCCAGCATTGATCAAACCATCGCCAAAGCCATTTCTATCTATGGCCGTATAGATGTATTGGTTAACAATGCTGGCTTTGTAGCTGCTGGGTCTTGGGAGGATCTCAGGTATTGCTCTCACTAGCTAATAGTATTCTCGAACTCGTTAACAGGTCTAGTTATGAGGATTTTGTTTCCTCCTTTGAAACCAACGTCTTTGGACCAATCAAGGTTACGCGTGCCGTGCTTCCGCATATGAGAGCCAGGAAATCAGGAACCATGGTATTTATTAGTTCTCTGTCTGGTTGGGTCGGACACCAGTTCACTGGAGCTTATGCGGGATCAAAGTTTGCTCTTGAAGGTCAGCTTTCCAACTACTTCAACCTGTGACTACCTTTCCGTATTTTAACATAAAATCAGGTGTTGTTGAAAGTTTGCACAACGAAACCAAGTCTCTCGGTCTTCGCACTCTGTTGATGGAACCTGGACGCTTTCGAACCCAGCTTCTGTCAACAGGCCATCTTCAGCCAAAGCAGAGTCAGATTCCCGATTATGAATCAGCTTCCAAGACTCATCATGGCCACCTTCATAGCGGAGATCTGACACAACCTGGAAACCCGGAAACGTTCGTCAAGGTCGTGCTTGACTTGGTCAGAGAAGAGGGTTTTGCGCAGGGAAAACATGTCCCGTTTCGTCTACCTGTTGGGAAAGATGCAGTAGAAGAGATTGGGGCTAAAGCTAGGGATATCTTGGACGTAATGCAGGAGTGGGACTCTGTTATAACAGAAACTGATTACTAGTAGGTAACACTGAGAATAAATAATTCATAGTGATTTCGATTCTGCCAGAGTACTAAAGTCTCGAGAAAAGATAAATATGGCTTTCTGTGTCTTTGGTTGGCCGTTCATGTGAAAGCAACCTGACAACATTAGCACTGTTGGTTAAAGGAACAACCATAGCTAACGTTTATCGTATATCACATGATACCTTGGGATTTCTAAATCGAGCAACGATCGATAGCAATCAAGCAAAACTAACGACCTGATTACCACAGGAATCAACCAGAATTGAGGATTGTCTATCCACTCATGTAGGTGACAACCAACACCCAACAACCAACAGCCAACAGCCAGCCATTGGGTACTAACCAGGATCCTCGTAAATTCTGCCTCAGGCAGAATATTCTCAAGGACCTCCGTGACCCCCACCACTAACTGTTCTGCGAAACTATATGCTATCTAGCTTACCATACCGACTTCTTTCTATACCTAAAAAGACGGCAACTTCGTTGTAATAATCAAAATGACGAAGACCCGAGAAAATTACGACAATGTCGCGTGGGATAAGAACGACAAAGCTTGGGATCAATCACAGAAACAGCTCCGTCTCAAATCTACCTGCCGCCAGGTCGAGGCTCTAGCCGAGGTGGCTCTCGGGAAGACATCAGCATCACTTGTGTCACCAATATTTTTCGGCGGGTTTAATGCTCTCTATCGAATCAAGTTTGTACAAGATTCCTCAGATGTAATTGTTCGACTGCCTTGCCCCAATCTCGTCCAGTTCCCAAAAGAGAAGACCCTCTATGAGGCCGCAGCTATGTCGTGCCTTGCCCAATATACCACTATCCCGGTTCCAACCCTCTTTTACCATACTTCTTCATCAGATGTTGGACCTGCCTTAGTCCTACAACACATACAAAGCGTTCGGGACATGTCAGATGCTCTCGCGATCCCCAATCAAGACCCAGAGGAAACCCCGGTACTGAACCCAGAAATTGAAGAGACCACGCTGAGGAAGCTATATCAGCGGATTGCTGTCATTGTTTTGGAGCTTTACAAACCCACCTTCCCTCGAATCGGGTCGTTGACTGAGGTTGAAAAGGGTCGCTATTCAGTGGCCGGACGACCTATTACCCAGAACATGAATAACATGATTCAACTTGCGAATATCCCAAAGGCGGTGTTACCAGAAAAGAACCAGACCTATGAAAATGACCACGATTGGTATATCGCCTTGGCAGAGATGCACATGGCACAATTACTTTTTCAGCATAACGATCTCATCCGCTCAGAGGACGACTGCCGAAATAAATATGTAGCCCGCATGTTATTTCATATCCTCGCAGAACAAGGCCGCCTGTCCACGTTCGGATTCGTCGATGATTTCTGGTCGGCCCAGGCCTGGAATTCCGGGCTTGAGTGTCCCACACCTGACAGCTGTGATGACTTTCGACTTTGGTGTGATGATTTCAGACCCGTAAATCTTCTTCTGAATCAAGAACACGAGATTGTCGCAGCCATTGATTGGGAGTTCACATATGCTGCACCCACACAATTCAGTCTAGATCCTCCGTGGTGGTTACTGTTAGAGGCACCTGAGATGTGGTCCAAAGGAATCGATGACTGGGCAAATGTTTACGACCAGCGGCTTAAGACCTGGCTGCTCGCAATGGAAGAGGCTGAAAGCGCTGCGACTGATCCGCCACCAATCAAATTATCCTCTTACATGCGTGAGAGCTGGAAGAGTGGTAGGTTCTGGCTCAATTACGCTGCGAGGAAGAGTTGGGCCTTTGATGCCATCTATTGGAAGTTCTTGGACGAAAGATTCTTTGGTCCTCGGGAAGTAGTCGAGCACGAGGATTTGTATTGGAAAACAAGGGTTCAGTTCTTGGGTGAAGAGGGGAGACAAAAAATGGAAGTATTTGTTCAAAGAAAGATGGACGAGGTAAAAGAGCGTGTCTTGGTTGACTGGGATCCCACCGCAGCAAAAGATCTTTTGTCCAAGACGCTAGGGAATGAGGACCAGGTTTAACATTTAGTTAAGAAGGAATATTAGTCACTCCTGTTATACGAGTAGTAATGAGAGGTATTTTATATTGCCATTGGTAGTGCTTATAAATACTTACTACCTAAAAATTAATATGTCAATTTATGCATAACATTAGCCGACTTCTCCGCGCGGGGAAGTTTTGCAAAATGATTAGATATACATGTTTATGTCCTACGTCATAATCCTGGACGCACAGCTGCACGCTTAGACGCGAGTTCCAAGAATTTAATCCTTTAGATGCTTGGCGTAGCAGCAGAAGAATATGCAGTGAGACGCCAAGATGGATGAACATAGACTAGGATCAGAAACCAATTTAATAAAGATGACAGCCCCTCATCTAATTACGTTTGCTGTATTGTGTTTGGACTTTCACTCTACCAATACAAAATGGAATACCAAAACCTCCAACAATCAGTCCCCAACGGAGATTCGTCACGAAAAAACGAAAAGGCAACCATGCCCTTGGGTGACGGTACACTATTGCCATCTAGTGAACCACAAAGCGATTCTGCAATCCCAAACTCAGAAACTCAGAAAGACGCGTCGCAACGCCATGGCTTTGTCCAGAATATGTTTCAGCATTGGGAAGTGTACAGATCAAAACCATGGAATATGTGCCTTTTACTACTACTAGGCACTGCCTTTGCTGTTGGACACCACCTCTTCTACCTAAATCTTGATGGGAAGACAGCCACAGAACAATCCCTCATGCTTCGATACGGCACAATCCTCGCATTTTGCGCCAAGGCTAGTCTTGGTACAGCAGCTGCCATAGCCTTCCAACAAAGAGCCTGGCTAGTTATTCGTCACAAAATGGCTCGTCTCCATACCGTGGATTCTATCTTCACTGCCAATACCGATATTTTCTCATTGTTGACCTGGTCGTCCATCAAGAAAGCCAAGATAGGCACTCTTATCGCCATCTACTGCTGGATAACTCCGCTAGTGGTTGTCTTGACGTCTGAAACTTTATCTGTTGTGGTCGGATCAAGGGTAGAGAATGGAACGTGTCCGAATATCCGGACTTTGAACTTTGCAAATGAAAAGTCGACTTATTGGCGCGACCCCGTTATAATCGATGATCATCATCTTATCTCGGTGTCGCAATGGAACTCGACTACTCCAGCGAACTTGATCAATTCGACTAATCCCAATGAGTTTGACTACTGGCATGCCCCATCTCGGCAATGGCAAGACATGCTCGCGTCCAGGGTTGCTTTATCGAACGAACCTATTGTCCGGAAAGGAGCAACGGATGAAGTATGTTCCAACAGTTGGAACTGCTCCTATGTCATCGATTTTGTCGCCCCAGGCTACAAATGCGAACAACTTGCGTCCGGAATAGACTCTAAAGTAAGAAATCTTGGACAGTCAAAAGCACCTTTCAATACGAGCGTCCTAGCACCAGTAGGTGATACTTTATATTATGCATTGAACGACTTGGGCGAGTACGGGAACCCGCAGATGAATTCTAGTAAACTAGGTATCCCGATGCAACCTCCCCCATACCCAAAGAACCTGGGCGCGTTCAGAGCAGAGCCTATCATGTGGATCGGCTATTGTACTGTCGAAGATTACTCGAAACCACAGCCATCGAATAGAGGTGATAAAGGATGGGACGACGCTTACACGCCAGTTATCATCGGCTGCGAACATTATGAGGTCAACTATACCATTCGGTTTGATATTGTGAGCGGAGTTCAGTCGCACAAGGTTCTTCATCGCGAGTATCTGAGAAAGGTACTCAACACTACCCTCACGTCAGAGATGGACACGGACGGTAACCTTACCGATCGAACCAGAGCGATTCCGGAGCAAAACTATGTCTACCCTTCTGATCTTGGTGAATATCGTCTCACCGCGGCCTATCATTCACTCGGTTACGCTCTTCGACACACCTTTAATGGGACAACAAAGATGCCACTCTTTGATGTCAAGTCAAATCTACTTTTGACTCCGTTGATCAGTCGACTGAATTATCTTCCAGTAAAGAACCTGGGCGAAGCTATCATACAAATGTACGAGAACATGATTATTTCGTTATTGGCAGATCCGTCCTTCCATGTTGTGTCATGGGCTTCCAACGGTAAACCTTCGGGTCCGGGGAAAGGTGGATCTTCAACAAATTATCCATGCCAAAAACAACAACATGTCAATGTGTTTAAATACAATGCTGTTCAGCTCCTAGCGGTATACGCTGCAAGTATCGCGCTGGCTATAGCAGCGGTTTTACTGGGGATACATGCCTATCGAGAAGAAGGCAGAATGCTTGATATGAAACCTTCATCCATCATCGCAGCTTCGAGGGCAACGGAACTCCATGAATCAATTATGAATGGAGAGGCTAGGATTGGTTATGGATTTGTGCAAGACGGTGACAGAAGTGTCAGAAGTTTCGGGGTGGAAGGTAAAGTGGCACAACCACGAAGAGTAGAGAGAGAATGACATTGTCCTGCTGCATCAGAAAGACCTCATTAAATATCAAACGTCACAGTTTCAGATTCGAACTGAAAGTTATATATGCACTAGAATGTGGACAGGTATTGTTTTTTTCAAGATTTTAGACATGGTGCTGGTGCTAACGGCCCAGATTAGTTAACTGGAAGGTTTATATACAATCCTACTCTTCATACAGCCACACACAGTTCACTATCTCTCTCTTGCTCAATCAGGAATTCGAGGCCTCATAGGAATGCTCTTATCTACATAAGATTTGACGCACTAGAATAGTTGATTTATGTCAAAGAGTACCAATGATAATAGTGCATTCTCCACTATATCTTAGAGTGCATAAACTACACATGCTTCCAATCTTATTCCCCGTGAGTGCAGCTCGTCACTGCATAAATCATTGATCCATATTCATCCACTCCTTCCAACCATCTGTCAACTCTCTTACGCTTTTCAATCACTCCGTCCTCATCGAGGTCATCCGGTACAGGCCATAGTTCATCGATTCGAAAAAGATTATCAGCCCAATCTGTCAGGTGAATATTGTAGGTCTTTTCCCACTGATGCCGGACACTAGACTGCCACAACGACTTGCTTGACGGTGCCGGTAAACCTTTTAGCTCACTCCCCAGATATATGGAAAAGCTATCCTGAGCGGAGAGCACATTGTCGAAAAAGTACATTGTGAATAGCGTCCGTCGTTTTGATTCTGCTACAATCCAGTCTTCCCACTTTGGCCGAATCCCTTGTTGCTCTGAAAGACACATCAGTCCTCGACGTGAACAGACACAGGCAATCTCTTGTAGATTTATGACGGCTTGTCGCAGAAAGGGTTTCGGACCTCCTGGGGTAAGATAGAAGAACAATACCATTGAGTAAATCAGATGTGCTTGGAAAGCCGCAAGTAGACTGATGTCATCGTATGTTGCGTGCCTGTCGTAAAGCTTATTCATCTCCCGTTGTATGACATCAACAGCCACTTCTTCACTCCCTGGAAGAGACTTTTCGCATATCCGGACTAGACTCAGACATGTCGAAAGCGGTGGGGTGATCAACTCTGTGGTGATTTGAGACGAGTGTATAAAAGGAGGTATTCCGCGACCTCGAACCATCATGGATGCGTATGATTTCAGGATGCGGTAGACGAAATTCATTATGCTGGGGGAGTACTCCTTGACGGTCTGGCCAGGCAAGGGCACATACGAGTTCAGCCAGCGGTTTTTGATGTCGTCGCTGTTGATTGGACATATGAGCGCGAGATTCGAAAAGTCTAGGAGTTCTGCCTCTTTTCCGTCATTATTTGGTCTGATGCTACTCGGTGGTGGCGTTTGTACAGTGGTTGATAATAAACTGATGCGAGTACTCCCTGCTATACTTTCCAGAGACGGAACAGTTGATCTCGGCGTCTGTTCTCTTGGAATGGAATCCTGAATAGTATCGACAGTTATATCAGGCGTTGAGATGGTGTAATCCATTTGAGTTTCATCATAGCTTGTATCGTTACCATCTCTGGTAGATTCTACTACCGGGTAGTCACACGCCAAGCCACGAAGTGCACATCGCCCGCACGTTGCTGGTCTTCGATCACATTTTGCCTTGGCGGACGAACAGGCCTGACAAGCCTTTTGCCGAGAAGTTGAATATCTTGAGGATCTGGTAGGTGGCATGGGCTATTCGCTGACATGAAAGAGTCACACTACATAGAAAAGGTTACTTTGCTGTCAGTCATTCTACGAAAAAACGACAATACACAAAAAAGCGGACGGCAGAATGATAGTCCGCTCTAACGCTGATCTTTTAGACCAATCGGAACACTTGAGACATCCGGCAGCATGTATCCCCTGTCATCTCAACACCCTCGTAAATGATGACGAGTTGTGGGTACGGAGTACTGATCATCAAAACATCGGCGATGCTCAACGATACAAGGCTCTTTACACAGAGACTTACTTTAGAGAAATATGAATATTTATCAAAACGGGGAAGCTGGGTGTCTACTATGGTAATTGGGAATGAAATATCTTGATGTGATTTGAAGTGTCGCAACATTAATCTGTAAGGAAGAGTACGAATACGGAACCATGAAATAACAGGTGTCAGTGTTTTTAAGGCAATCATCACAAATGTATAATTGTATGCATAAGACAGCATAATTCAAATAAATTAGAGGTAAACTGTAGCTACAAGACTATAAAATTGAGATAAAAAGCAAAAAGACAAAGGGAAATTCCCGGATGCGGCCGGGACCGTTGTAAGCCGAACTAGTTGCTTCTTCCTATCCTTCCCCTGATGCGCATCTCCAATTCTCAAGCATGTGGTAATTTTTACGTTGGGTTTTCTTCCCTTTGACATTCCATCACTCCATCGTCAACATTCATCGAAGCATAAAAACTTGATCCTTCTCGAAATCGGCTGTTTAGATAGTCTTGACAGAACCCTTCTTGTTGCTGAGGAAATCGCGAAGAGCAAGCTTGCTGCTTCCAGCCTTGGCGGGAACAGTCACAGCTGGCTGAGCAGTCTTGGTAGAAGGACCTTGAAGAAGAGGCATGAACTTGTGAATAGCTTGCTTGGCATCATGAAGACAAGGAGGAGCAATCTTTTGAATGACAAACTTGATGTAGTCAAAGATGACATCGCACTGGGGAATTTCATCGTCAAGAGGGATGATCTTCAAAGCCTGGAGTTTCTGTTGAGGAAGGGTTGAAAGGGCCTGGTAGGCGACATCTGCCATGATGGCACGCTGGACGAGGACACGAGTGGCTTCGACATCACCAGGTGATGGGGTAGGTCCAGTGTACTTTCCAAGAAGCTTGGGTGTAATCTCAGACACGGCAGCCTTTCCAGCCTCGGATACAATCTGTGCAACAGCAGAGATGGCGCTTCGCAGAACAGGACCAAGGGAGGAGAATACACCCTGACGACCAGGTAGAACAAGGGTAGGTCCAAAGATTCCCTTGACAAAGGCCTTGGTGTTCTCATCAAATGAGAACTGTCGGATACCAAGGTTGCGACGCTTGTTAGGCGTAGCTGTGTTTTGCTGGGCGATGTCGTCTTCCCGGTAGTACTCAAGAATGCATCGAGCAGCTTCAGACAGATAAGGCGCGAGAAGAACAGAAAGCTGATCGACTTCTGGGGCGTTGGCATTCCAGTTCTGTTTCATAGTTGCCACAATCTCGTCAAGCTCATCAGATTGCTCAATGGCGAGAACAGCCTGGAGAGAAGCTTCGGCAAGAAGCGCACGCTCAGCAACACCAGGGATCTTGGTGGACTTGCCGCTCAAGATAGCCTCTGCTCCAGTGACGTGGAGGACTAGAGCTCCAGCGGCGACACTGACAAATTGACCGACGTCGTCAATGAGTGAAGATTCGATGTTGAGAGTCTTGGTGTCGATCTGTGAGATGGTCTTGATAGTCTCGAAAAAAGGATCGATATCTTCTTCAACAGAGACTTTGACGTATTCATTCTCGGGAACGGGCTCGGGGGTAGGTTCGACAGCAGGAGCAGGGAAGTCGAATTCGGGCTCTGGTACTGCAGGCTCTACGCAGACAGGAGCTGGAGTCTCGACTTGTTCAACGCTTTGTTCCGGCTCAGGCTGAGCAGTGGGTTCGGGGACTTGGGTCTCGTCGCTGACATAGTCTTCCGAAGCGGGGACCGGGACAGGTTGTTCTATAGTCACATGTCAGTTATCTTCCAAATTCATTCAGCACATCTCAACTAACCCTGAACTGGAGCTTCCTCAGTAGTAACAGAAGAAGTTTGAGTGAGTTGGATAAAAGCAATGTCCCGAGAGCGTCTACCAGAATCCTCAGCCCAATCGGCAGAAAAGACAACTCGCTGGCCGTATCGCGTCTGGGTGTCAGAAGCCCCACGTCCACGACCCAGGTAACAAGTGACCTGCTTAGCAGCACCAAGGTGGTACTCGGCGTCAAAAACAGCCTCGCTTCCAGTGACAACAAGATCAGGACTAACAATGAGTCCGGTGCTGACCTTTCGGACGGAAACACCTGTCACATTATTCTCAAAGCGCGCCTCAATCTTGACGATGGCTTCGTGGATGAGTTTAGTAAATGGGTACTGGAGTGATATTAATTGATGTACTCACATTGGGCTACATCCGCGTCAGGTGAGACGTTGGCACCAGAAAGGGCGATTCCGAAGTTATCGGTGACACTTTCAGAGACTTTCTGAAAGCCAGTGGAAGAAAATTCGGAGAAGTTAATCTTGGAAGACTGAACCTCGCATGAGTTGACAGTCTCGTCGGTCTGTGTGGAAGAGTCTGGTTGATCCAGAGTCCATGCAGCAGGACGGTTGGTGGCCCTCAAGATTGAGCACATAGTTGCAAGCACGTTTGAAGTAAGTATTTGATAATTGAAGTTTGTGAATGAGGATGAGTGGTGCTGGATAGTTTGAAGGCAGAAAGAAGCGATCTTATATCTGCTTCTTCCTTTCAAAGAAACAACATCTTCATCTCTCAAGGTCTGTAATGCGACGCTGGAGAGATCAATTCGCCACATTACGAAACCTTCGCGCCCTCAGTTCCTGATGCCTCCTTTTCTCAGACGTCTTTTCCTTTTCAGTATTCTCCTCCGAGGTCTCCCTTGTTCAGCAGCGCCGAGTTCCAATATGCTACCCGCAATGGGAAATGGAAAATACCTTTGTGTGGTATACTATTCTACTTTGAACTTTGTGGCAACACTTTCAACCTTCTGATGAAATTACATGCAGCCTCTATCACATATTGTGAGGCTGGTATGTGGTTGTGTAACATTGAGCTCCGAAGCTAGGAAAACACCGAGAACATGGGCACCCGACTTGAATGCCTAGAGCTGACTCTAACTTTGAATGCTGAAGATTCTAACCGGTCTTTCTGATGTTCAAATCACGCTACCCTTATTTCAAAGCAAGCTGAAGTCACCAAAAGGGTAAGACTACATTTCTTTCGTATGTCGTCCAATAACTACCCATTGCACTTCCACCCATGTGTCTACTACTCACGTTGGTGGTGAGACATTATTACTCGTATGTCAGCTGTTGTATTCCTTGATGACATTAACATTGCTTCTTCGAGCCTTGTGGCATGAATGTCTCCCCATATAACTAATAGGGACAGCTTGATTCCTTTCTATATTGTGACGCACCAGGTAATATCATGCAAATCCAACGCACGTCATACAATAGAGCTATCGATGCAGGTATAAAAACATAATGTCGGAAATACTAACACAGTCTGATGTTATTTATTGCAGCAAATCAGGTATTGCAGTGTATCTCAACACTGTATAGCATGCCGCCCTTCATTCCGAACTCACGCCATACTTAGAAGAGATTGCCACTCTCACTCAAGTTGTGTGACATGGTACATTAACGGTTTCTGGTCAGCGTAAAAGGCCCATCACATCCAGACGATCTTCTAAAACAACAGCCAGCCACAATAATCAGGGGTGTGCATGTGCGATAAATGGTTTTATTGCATATATTGGAGAACATTGCTCAGCCCAGACGATCGATTCGTAGGCTAGACGCTGTGGCCGACGCCGTTGGGGCGGGCCGAGACATGCAGGGGTCTGGGCCATGAGTTCGTCAACGCCACAGTTCTGCGTGGCGAGCTGTGCTTCTCAGCCAGCCCAGATTTGCCAAAAGGATATAGAATGTCTCGGAATAGGTATGTAAATGATGATTGCACCAGTTGTGGCAGAATATTGCCATTTTTACTGCATGTTGAAGTTTGGAACTTCCAAGACGGGACAGCCTTGACACAGATTCCTACCCCAATCTGCAAGATTTTAGTAGTAAGAACACTATTGAATAGTAGTCCCCGAACTAGTGGACATAGTGAGACATGTCGGGTCATCAGCCTCTATTCAGCTGTGTTCATGTCAACAATTGACCAGATTCTATCATGCCTCTCTCTGGACTTCATACAGAACCGCCAAGATGGGCATTGGACTTTAAACTCTGTCGCTTCAACCATTTATACCTCGAGACCTCCCACATCTCTCCCATCAGCACTATCACAACATCTTCATTCTCAAGCCTTCTTCTAAACATTTCCCACATTCACAACCTTTATCTAACTCTACAATGTCTATCCCCACCAAAGGTGATGTCATCTCTGTTCCTGCCTACACACCAGAGGCGGAGCAGAATGCCATGGAAATCCAGTGGTCCCAGTCCTTCCGCACTCGCACTGCCCGCTACTATCTCGTCAACGCCCGCAATCAGTCCAAGGGCGGCGTGGATGTTTTGATGTACATTCAGGATCGCTTCTACAAGGACTCCAACAGCAATGAGTTCATTGGAAGACTTCCTGGTGCACGACAGGAGGGTAGTAAGTGACCAGTGGTCTCTTTTATGATCTGTGCTGACATTCGAATTAGACAACTGGGTCGTCGAAATCAATGATCGTTTCCAGTATGGTCAGAAGAACAAGACTGGAGAAGGTCGCTGGGTCGCCCTTCATGATAAAGACAACAAGCCCTACCAGGTATGTTTACCACCACTTCCTCTTATCATCAATTACTGACATGGACAGCACCGCTTCATGATTGTCACTATTCAGGGTAGGCTGACTGAGACAGCGAAGAACCTCGCCAAGAGCTTTGGCGCTGGGGAAATTGCTGATCAAGTCTCGAAGCTTGGCAACAACTTCATCGGTGACTACCTTCACACTTTCTAAGCTTTTCTACTTTGTAGCTACATCTCCATCTAGGACATGGCTTGCTAGATGTCGAAATACTATAGCTGGGCAAGGATACGACTGTTTTCGCTTCGTCTCACTTATTGTTAGAACACATCCATTGATTAATTATTGTCTTGTACTAAATCACATCGCTTGTGTTTATCTAATTCACGCATGTTCTCCCCCGCGATTAAATTACCTCGTTTTAGAGAATCAACATAAGGAAAACCAGCCACTTGAAGCATAAGGGATGAAATTATGAGGGCCAGTTTATGTTAATTAGGCTATGTTTCTCAGACTATTTATTTCCCTACCCTAAAGACTGTGATAAATATATGGAGAAATTCGGGGAAAGGAAATATCCGTGAAGCGTGATAACCAACCATTGATTCCACAGTTGCCCCGCAACCTCTACTAACATATCTCCTTCAATCAACATCATCCATCAACTCATCCTCGCAATTATCATGCAATTCAAATAATAAACATGCAAAGCTTCGTGATCAAAGCCTGGATCGATGAGGTAGCTCAATTCATTGACGCCAATCGCAAACGCAAACGCGACGATAACGACGAAATAGTCTATTCTAGTCCAATGTCGAGCCCTTCCGAACGCCCACTCACTGTTCCCGTCGATCTCGATACTACTCCTCGAGCACGATTGGATGGTCAATCTACGCGAACGACATCACTTATAGAGCCATTCAGACACCCCGATAGCTCCCCAACCACCAAGAAAAGACGTCAATCCCCAAGCAAGAAGCATAATACGACAGCTAGCTTGCTTACGCTTGATCCACCTATACATGTTGTTCCGACGCTGGGACTTTCGCCAATTCCGATATGTATACGAGGGTTGTATAGAGAGCTCTATGCCACAACTTCGGAGTTTCTACCGCTTAATCTCAAACGCATCATGACGCAGGACGAGATGGATAATCTTATCATCCCGCCTCACATGTGGAGGAGACAAGAGGATGAAACATCATCTGACCATCAACGGATACAAAACGAACACCATACAATACTCGATATCCTCGAGGAGGCAGTCGAAGCAAGTCAGTTATGCAAAGGCGAATCGGCTTGGAACGCCCAAGTCCACTATCCCCTTCTCAAGCTCGCCTTTTCACAATTCCCTTTTCTACGCCCAGAGACTGTTACCAACGCGCAGATCGTCGAAGACTTTCTCCCGCGATCAAATAACATCGCGAGCTCCTCAGCTTCGTCATCGAGCTTATTAAGCAGCAATGATTCAAGTGGATGGACAGAGTCATCGTCAACTTCGGCGCATAAAATGGTTGATTTCGCGCTGGTTCTAATCCCCGACGCAGAATTGCAGACGAAAATCGATCATTTTCTCCGTACACAACACCACGCAACCATCAACCAGACGACGTATCATGCACTCGCAAACCGGCCTGTGCCACTGTTCATCGGGACCAAAACAACGAGTGGGAGCGGGAGTAGAAGTCAAGTACAACTCGGGATATGGGCTGCTTCATGGTTCCAACGGTTACGAGCCGCGGGTTCTGCAAAAGAAGCTCTACCAATCCCGCTTGTGCGGGTGTATGGGCATGTTTGGCAGGTTATGATCGCCATTGACGAGAATGACAAGGTTTTAATGGTTGACCAGGCTGTTTGCATTGGGGACACTGCCAGTATCATTGGCATGTATCAACTTATGGCCGCGCTGAGAATAATTGGAAAGTGGGCTGATACGGAGTTTCGAGCATGGATAACTGAATTTCTGGATAGCGTTTAGGACGATGCATGATAGATAGATACCCTTCCCTTTTGTTTTAGCTCCTAAAGTCTTATGATAAAAATAAATAATCTAAGAGCCATAGCCTAATTAACATAAACTAGCCTAATGATTTCGTCTGTTATGTTTCAAGCAGCTTAGTTATGTCTATTCAAGCTTGTGATCTGACTCTATAAAGACAAGCCGTTCCTTGTAATTCTTTGACTCTTCGCGAATATCCTCCAATCCAACTTTCAGCTTTTCATTGATCTCTCGTCCCTCCTTGCGATGCTCCTCAGACAATGGTGGGGGGAGGATCCCGGGGGGGTGGATTATACCACTGTTCTTTTGGAACTTTTGTTCCATCAACTCCCCGCCAGAACTTTTCTTCCTCTTCATCATAAGGCAAACGGTCCAATAGAGCCTTTATCAATGCTGGTCTCAACGCAATCGCATAGTGGATATTGCGATCAGCATCGAGAAAGCGGAAAACTCCATCTCGGCCAAGGTCCGCAATGCCTAACAGGTCCAGATTAAAGCTCTCCGTTTTGTGTAGAATATCGCTCATTTCTTGTTGTTCCGGCGAGAGATCTTTGTATGCAATCCCGTGGTGAGCTTCCTCAGGGTTCTCAGGTTGTTCGTGCTTTGAGACTGATTGACACATGATTCAGGAAGTGTTTGCTGTTGAGATTGACTGTTTATGAAAAGTTGGAAAATGAAGACCAGTACTGAAGCTTCCTCTGTGAGTGGGCTGATCTTAAATACGTTACGTGTCAGGTGTGTCAGCACGTGAATAACATGTGACAGTTCCTGGTCAAAATCTGCACCTCTGGCGAGTTAGTTCAAACAGTTGTGTGACTCAACGAGAACTTTCGGTTCGATAACATGATAGATTATACGTCATTTGCATTACACGAGTCATTGCACAAGTTCCAAGAGATGTTTAGTCCGTGCCGCTAGAATACGAATCAAGTGGATGAGGTTAGGAACTGATCATGACATGTTGTGATGAAGATGACATGATTAGACTGACTGGCCAGAGCCGAGCGCAATGGAACCTTTGGTTGCTTTGTATACAACAACATAAATTGTTACATCTTTGACACCATCCTTCGAAAAAAGAGTAATGAGTTATTTGTTGGTTTCGACTCTTTTGAATGACATTTACGTAACTGCTGGATTAATCAACAGACTTTTGGTTGTCTCAAACATCACAAGGTATTTTTGTGGCATGATTGCAGGTAATAAAATCTCTCATTATGGTAAGTTTGGTCGTGCTGGTTCTGTGCAACTCTGGAAATTGTCAACCAACAGCAATGTTATTCACGCATTCTCTAGCATGTGACACATTGAAGTTTGAGGTATAAATGCTGCAAAAGGAAAGGGCGTTTTCCATCATGCGAACACATCGAAAACTGCAACCACCAAGCCTTTTTCTCAACTTCTATCAATATGAGAACTAGTACAGTCACACCTCTTCGCCAAAGTGGATTACTCATGATGGTCTAATTAGCCTAACAGTATCTACCATTATCGCGATTATGGTCACTGGGAGATTTGTGACCTGTGATTACACAGTCGAGATCCCCGATGATGCTGTATGGGTCACAGATTGGGATCAGCTACATGAAATGGCGGCAAAATATCAGGATACAGCACTTGAACCAAAATACGGTGGTAATGTTATTGAAGTGGATGGAAAGATTGTTGTTGCAACAGATGATGGAATGACAAAACAGATTGACGACTTGGTGCAAGAGTTGGTGAAGAATGATGCAGAGGTTGAAGAAGAGCCCCAGATCTCAAAGAGACAAGATCTGAATATTATTCAGCGTCGGCGCGGGTGCAGTCATCCAGGCTGCTTTTTCCATACTACTTGTCTGACCTACACTGGCTGTCATGTCTGCAGGCTACCACCCAGCAAGCGAGGGCTATGTATTTAGAGTTGTCAGTCAGACATGAAATAGGTTCTCTGCTGATACCATGTGTCCGATATAGGGCTTCATCCTAATTTACACGAGGGAATGTATGCTGTTCCGATCGAAATTGATTTAAAGGGAAATCGACTGGTAACAAGCCATTGATCGTCAAATTTTCCAACCTCTCAATTTCACCCCCAATCCAACACCAACATTTTATTCTAGCCAGTCTCCTTAACGATGCCGAAGTTTAGAAATTGCGGAGGAAATGGCGAAATAGTGAACTCAGCATATATGCGTCACCAGTAGGAAAGAAACCATTTGCAAACTTGGAACTCTCCTGACCCAACTTGGACGCGAGTGCTGCAACGAAACGCCACTGTAATAGATTAGCGATACTATAGCGCAAAATACCCAAACCTATGTTTCCTGACCTCGAGTGCTTCGTTTCTCTTGTTGTGGAATACCAACCAACGCTTAGTCTTCTCATTGTTCTGACCATATTGGAAAGAATCATCAACAAGTAAGGTCAAGTCATCTCCAGGGAGTTGCTTGCTTTTCAGAGTATCGAGATAGCTTTTCTGAATGAAAATGACGCTCTCCTCGTTACCTGGATTATTGATGTCAGTAAAGATCACTAATGTCGCACTGACGCTATACTAACTCTGATCTATGTTGAAAAATAAAACAGCGTAGTAGTGTTCAGAACGGCGGGAAGAATATTTGGCCCACTCAACCTCGACCTCAGTAGCGGTAAGCTGGTCTACAGGAATGAAAATCTTGTTTCCTTTCTCAACGACCATGATGATGATGAATTTGGGAAAGTTTACGGCTCAGGAGACAAAAACAAATTCCGTTTAGAGATGTAAATTTTTATTTTAGAGTTAAAACGTGAAAAGAAAGCGGAGAATGAACATTATGGAAATCCAGTGAGATTTATATAGACATTCATTAGACTAAGTGCTAGATTTAAAGGTCAAGCACTGGGTTGCCCACGGGATTCTGGACCGATCTAGACCTGAGCCCATGTCTCAATGTCTCACTTGTATTGGCATTAGTGCATCTCGATAAGCCACATGATAGGTAATGGCTGGCTGATTGGAGACACTAATACGTATCAGTTCTTAAGAGAATCACTGCATATCCCAAAGACGAGGTGCAGAGATCAAGGCAACTTAAATACCACCTGTATATCTTGACATTATTTCGCATGAGCCTAGAAATCTTGATAGTTTGCTATGCTTGTTCCCTTCTAGCCAGGAAATGGTGTAGTGTTGACTAGCTACGCTAGGCATGTGAGTTTGTGACCAGTTTAAAAAACAACATATAGACTGGACCGATCAATCTGAATATAAGCTGTCATCAAGAAAATACCCCATATTTCTATATCATTTCAACTATCAACTTTCGCAGTGTGTTAGTTTCCTGGCTCGTGCCTCTAGTTGGACTTTCATCCCGCGAACCTGAAGCCCAGATCGTAGTAAGACTTGTGTACTGGTCCAAACTGCGCAGTAATGTAGGTACCTCAGCCGTTACATTAACATCTTGATTCGTCCCCACAATCTCCAGAATATTTGTCGTCAGGGAATCAAAACTTGAGCAGAGTAGTCGTCCCTGGTCCCATCGCTCACTCAGACTCCCAAGGATAAACATGGTATCTCTTACCATGACCCAGATGTTTAGTGCCCACAAGTTATCACGGCTCCCATCAGACTGTGCACGAAAATTCCAGAAACTATACAGCGCCATAAGACCTGTCCAATAAACCTTTTCACAAGCGACTTGAACGTAAAAGATGGAATTTGTTTCCGCCAAGCGTCGATAAAGGCCGATGAAACCGATAGCAGAATGCCATAGCTCGTTCAACTCGTTCATTGTCCGTTCAGGTAGTAACCTGCATGGCCTCAAAAGAAGCATGCGGCCCATCAGCCATTCACTCTCAAGAAGAGTTCTTGTTGGTAGCTGGGAGCTTGCTTCTTTCCACTCCGTTAACTTACGTGAGAGCTCCATGAATCTCTCTCGTGCGATATGCGTATCCACGCCTTTAGTATCATTGAGGCGATTGTAGATCTCAGACTGAAGTTGTAGGGCACGATATCGCTGCAAGTACCCATGAATCTCAACAGGCGTAGCTGGGATCTCGATTCTGAACGTTGGAAGAGACACATTGATGGCAGAGTCAGATATCTCTGTGGGACGCCCACATCCTAGACTCATTGACCGGTCAAATGCATAGACACTCCACCAAAGCCGACGTCGTGTTTCCAACAAGCTGACTTCGATGGACTCTGGAGGTTGGGGATCTTGATGTAGCCCAAGGTCTACGCACATGCGCATGCCAACCCCGATCAGATACCATGCATCGAGCAGTGAGGGATTCAAAGTCGCAAATTGTATCAGGAATAAAATTGACTGAACTCCAATAATGTTGCTTGGTACGATGGCAGATTCTCGGAAAGCCAATGCATTTCGGAAAAGTCTTTCTGCCTGTGCTGATATGACACTATCTGCACTTCGCGATAGACTGGAAGCTGATATTGCCAATACTAACAAGACTGTGAAGTAGCTATAGCCGTGGCTGATGGACGACCGATCGAAGTCTTCTACACTGGGGGACAGTATGGTGATTGGGTTCGGCGGACGATGACTATCCCCGTCCTGTACAGAAGCTGATGCGCCAGAGAAGACATGCTGAAATTGAACCCAAAACCCTTGGATGGAGAAGAAGGGAAGACGCGGGTATACGTTGTCAAAATAATGTTTCGCGAGGCTTAAAGCTGTCGATTCTTTAGGTAGACAAGGCGTCATGTCATTTTGCTGGGTCTCATGGATGGTCTGATTCGTGCTTGCAGTAGCCAAGACAAGAGTTGATAGTGTTGTGCCTCTTGGAGTCGATGCATACGAGCATGTTATAATCGGAAGAGCTTCTATATCATTGACCAACGAGTCAATCATTGAGCTTTGCTGTGCTTCCGCAGGCTGTTGATGTCTTGGCAGTTGAACATGTGATTCAGGAGAATGGAGGACATCTTGTCTCGACTCTGCTTCAGCAAGTCGCTCCTTAGCATCGGCGATCTTTTGCAGGAGGAATGTATGATAATCCCTTGCACGACTAGATGTATCATTCTGAAGAGAGCAACTCTCTTGACGGCCAGATCTGACACAACGGCCGCAAGCTGGAGTAGCACCATCACACTATCAATGTTTCAGCATGTGGACAATGCAGATAGACTGATTCTGTGAACCAACCTTGGTCTTTCGGCTTTTGCAGAAGCTGCATGCCGACAATACTTGCGATACTCTCAACGATACATTTCTCAAAGGGCCTCGTGCATCATCATGTCCAGGCTGCGCCATTTCCATGACATGTTAAAGTCTGTGGTGTCGAAAATACCCACAACAGCTTCAGTTGCTTGAGAACAAGCGCCATAGCAGTGTGTCGTTACGCTGCGGGGAAACGCAAGGATTGACGGAACCGCCGACGGTTTACATTCCGCGATGATTTATGGGTCGTTCTATGTCCAGAACAAGAAATCATTGGTACCGATGAAGTTAGTTTGTCCAGGATTCGGGGCAATCAGCACCGAGTCCTCCTTAGAGAGCAAGGGTGATCAATACTTGCTGAAAATACAACGGCGGTTCCGTGTCTGCAAAATGAAAGAATAAAGCACTGGTTATTCATGAAATATATCATGTGATTGAATGATTTCAATGGATGACTGCTAGATTTAAAATATCGAGGTCCTTTAGAAAGTTATAGCATTGAAAACAGTATCCTAAGTTTCCTTTCGTGTTTCTCTTATCTTTGACTTAACCTATACTTCTTCTTTACACCATGGCCCCTGCAAGAGTATCCCACGACCCGGTTCTTCGCCGCGAACCAGCAACTTCAATTCGTGACTTCCAAGTCCGCAACTTGGATGCAGATCTTTGCGTTTGCGGTGGCGGCTTCGCTGGTACCATTGCTGCAATCGCTGCAGCAAGGCACAATGTCAAAGTCATTCTCATCCAAGATCGTCCTGTTCTAGGAGGCAACGCATCCAGCGAAGTTCGGTTGTGGATTCTCGGAGCTACGTCACACATGTTCAACAATAATCGCTATGCTAGAGAAGGCGGTCTTGTTGATGAAATACTCTTGGATAATTTGTATCGGAACCCTGAAGGGAATCCTCTGATTCTCGACACAATTCTTTTGGAAAAGGTGCGGCTTGAAACCAATATTCAGTTATTCTTGAACACTGCATTGGTTGGCTGTGAAAAAGACGGCCAACGGATCAGCTCTGTCAGCGCGTTTAATTCTCAATCATCGCTCAAGTTCAATATTCGAGCTGAGCAGTTCATCGACTGCACAGGCGATGGTACACTCTCTTTCCTAGCTGGAGCTCCGTTCAGGATTGGCGCCGAGAAACGTGACGAGTTTGGAGAGCTATTTGCACCTTCTTCAGAGTATGGTCACCTCTTGGGTCACTCCATCTACTTTTACACCAAGGATGTCGGGAAACCCGTCAAGTTCGTAGCTCCGTCTTACGCTCTCAAAGATGTCGAGGCAGAAATCCCACGGTTCAAAAGCTTCAGCACCAAGGAAATGGGCTGCAATCTCTGGTGGATCGAGTATGGTGGAAGACTTGATACTATTCATGATACTGAGGAGATCAAGTGGGAGTTATGGAAGGTTGTTTATGGCGTCTGGGACTACTTTAAAAACTCTGGCCGATTCCCCGAGGCGGAGAATCTGACGCTTGAATGGGTTGGCACGATCCCGGGGAAGAGAGAAAGTAGAAGATTTGGTCAGCATTCACTCCTAGTTCAACTCGTCCAAAGCTAACATATTCAGTGGGACCCAAGATGATGATACAGCAGGATATCGTGGAGCAGAGATACCATTCTGATGCTGTTTCTTTTGGTGGTTGGTCACTTGACTTACACCCTGCGGACGGTGTCTTTTCCGAGGTCGATGGCTGTACACAGTGGCACTCCAAAGGTGAGTTCTTTTCACGCCCGAGGCTGCATAGAACTAACGTATATATAGGTGTCTATCAGATCCCATTTTCTTGCATGGTCTGCTCCGAGATACCGAATCTCATGTACGGAGGCCGCATCATCTCAGCATCCCATGTTGCTTTCGCATCCACACGAGTCATGGCTACATGCGGAGCCAACGCCAACGCTTTGGGCATTGCAGCATCGTTATGCAAGAAGAAAGCGATCGATCCTATGCAGCTGCTCCAAAAAGCTGAAATGAAGAATTTCCAACTTGAGCTCATGAGATTTGGACAGTTTATTCCAGGGTACAAGCTTGAAGACGCAAAAGATCTTGTCCATTTAGCTTCAAAGATCGACAGCTCGTCAACCTTTGAACTCTCGCAACTCCCAGCAGATGGGCCACCCAAAGTCTTGGTGAGAAGCCTTGCACAAATGCTTCCCATGTCGCAGGGACCTGTACCCAAGTTCTCCATCACTGCCATATCGGTTGAAGCCACTGAGCTAGTCGTCCAGCTTCGAGGTTCTGAGAAGCCTTACAATTATACACCCGAGGTCATCTTGGCAGAGACGAAATTCTTGCTTGAACCGGGTGCAAATGATCTTGTCATGAATTTTGAGATTGAGAATCCTCAGACACAATATGTCTTCCTTGCTTTTATGCAGAATGAGGCTGTCGCACTCTGCACAACCAAGACCCGCGTTTCAGCTCTCATGGCAGTTGAACACGAGTGCACACAAAGTCCACCTAGTGATGTTGGCGTTGATGAATTCGAGAGATGGACACCTGTTAGGAGACCAATGGGTCATAACCTTGCATTGACCCTGGATCCACCCCTCAAGGCATGGAGTGTAGAGAACATCCGCAACGGCGTTTCCCGTCCCACCAAGAGAACCAACTGTTGGGTCCCCGGTTCTGATGCGTCTGGCAGAAAGCTTCTCAAAGTCAGTTGGTCTAGTCCGGTTGAAGTGAGCAGAGTAGTCGTATGCTTCGATACAGACTATGATCACGCTCTCGAGTCCGTTTTGAGAGGCCATCCAGAGAGAACTATCCCATTTTGTGTTAAGAAATGGCGTCTACTAGACCTTTCTCAAGGCGAACGAGAACTTTACATCGAGGATGGTAACCACCTATCGCGACGTGAGGTGGTCCTTTACTCGACCACGAAATTGACAGATCTTGGAGTAGAGATCCTGGAGTTGAATGGGGGTGCAAATGTTTTTGGTGGTATATTTGAAGTACGCGTATACGAATAGATTCATATCATTTTGTTCGAGATTTATATACTCAAGACTATCTATCTGTACAGTGAACATCTCGTGTCCCAAGAAACCACATCTTTACTTGCCATTCCAGTTGTTTGCTTCCGCAGAATAATACGGGGTCATTCGTGCTGTCGATAACAGGTTCAAGATCTCGTAGCTCCATTCTCCGAAGACAAAATCCACTATCACCACATACGTTTGACGAGAGTCTCTTCAGTCGTTGGTGCCACCATTGAGACGGTTTACCATCATTCAAGCCATCTTCTTCTTCCCCGTTTGTTATAAAGATTCGCAACATACTCCAATCTTTTGGGTGAAGCAGTTGATGGGTCAACAAATATTCGATGGCGCCAAAGTCATTGCCGCGAATGCTACACATCAGAACTGGCTTCCTCTCTCCGCCCTCGGGGTTGCTACTCTGGTTCCTTGCCATCGCCATAGCAATAAACGGGGCGATGCCAGTTCCTCCAGCAATACAGACCAGTCTATCGGACCTGTCAAGGATGGCTCGTGGGAATCCACCCGCAGCTTGAACAATTGTTGCAACCAATGGAGAGTGTGGACGTGGTAGTCCCAGCAGACCCGTGACACGCCCATTTCTAGCCATAAACGAGATGGTCTCAATCACTCCATTATCTGCATATCCAACATGGTACGGAGTGAGGGAAAGACGTCTATCCTCTTCTGATAGATTTTGAGGTCCAGACACGGGATCAAGATCTGGGGGTAATTGAATGGTCAAGTGTTGACCAGGACGGAAGCTCTGATTGAAGTCATGATTGGCTTGGACAGTGAAGATATGAACGCTGAGATTTGGCGTTAGACGGGTGGAAGAAACAAGCGTCAGTACATCAGGCGCTGAATGGGCACCGTTGGTATCGGATTTGACGCTATCAAAAGTCATTTCAGTGAGAACGAACTATGCGATGATTCAATTTACTGACTACTGCAAGACATTTGGGATCAAGCCTCAAATAGTCAAGTCATGGATAGGTCACGTTCACAACATGTCCTCCATGCTCAACATGTCGAGTCATCACTACCCAAATCATTTCTCCCTTCAGCCGCGCGAGACGGAACCGCCGCGAAGGATCAAAATGGGTGGCGGAGGTTCCGTCTATCCCCTCTTTCAAGTTATTGAATACCCACATAGCGGAATCTTTCCATCAACCTAGTCTCTCCACTAAACCACCATCTCCGCGCTTCCCCAGATCGGATCACAACCGTGTTGATAAGGTTAAAAATGATAACTTCCCCGGATTTTTTGAGGGCATCATCTTCAAACACGAATATCCAATTATTCTGACAGATCATTTCAGAAAATGTCGACAGTTGTGGGTACAGCACAGCCCAAGATGAGCGCATGGCTGTTCTTCAGCATCACTGTCATCTCGATGGGGTCAATCTTTTGGGGGTAAGTCTTATCAATACACTCTGAACTAGATCACTGACAAAGTACTAGATATGATATCGGCATCTTGAGCACCATCTATGTATCTCCCGGCTTCAACAAAGCCCTCGATAATCCATCCTCCAGCGACAAGGGCCTCATTACCTCCATATTCTACGCAGGCCAATTCGTTGGCTTTGCGTTCTTTGCAGGTCCCTTGAACAATCGCTATGGTCGACGCTGGGCAGGGTTTGGAGGCGTATGTCTGCTTTGTGTAGGCGCTGCTATCCAAACCGGTTCAGTTCACCTTGCTATGATGGTAGTTGGAAGAATCGTTGCAGGTCTTGGTACAGGCGTGGTATCTACATCTGTACCACTCTACCTGAGTGAGATTTCGCCTGCCAAGAACCGAGGACTCTACGTTGCTGCGAACCAGGTTGGTATTGTGTCGGGGTAAGTCAATATTGAATCCTCGCAAGACATTATCGTGAGATTCTAATTGTACTAGTATATCGATCGCGTTTTGGGTTGGCTATGGATACTCGTTCTGGAAAACTGGTAATGGTATTGATTTGGAGTGGCGTCTATCCAATGCCATGCAATTCGTCCCCGCGCTTCTATTCTTGATTGGTGTTCCTTTGATCCCCGAGAGGTATGTGCCCAGCCCTCACAATTGCTTTTCATCATGAAAGCTCATATTAATCTTTGTTAGTCCTCGATGGCTTGTCGAGTCAGATCAGATTGAAGCCGCAAGCCGATCCCTTTCCAAGTTACGCGGCCTCTCCGAAGACCAAGTCCGTCCAGAACTTGATGAGATACGCGCCAACATTCTCTGGCATCAAGAAAACTCCATCACGTCTGCTCGAGTCTTCATCCAGCAGAAGCCATTGTGGTCACGACTCTGGCGTGCATGGTCACTCGCGTTTCTTCAACAAATGAGTGGTGCTGCTGGTATCAGATATTACCTCCCAACAAACTTCATCGCTGCTGGTACCTCTGAAGAGCTGAGTCTTCTTGCCTCTGGTATTGACGGAACTGTCCAAGTTGGCTGTACTGTTGCTGCTATGTTCTTTATTGATAAACTTGGTCGAAGGCACTCGCTCGGTGTGGGTGCCATAATCATGGCTTTTTGTCTGATGGTACGTTGTAGTTTTCCATCAGGAAGATTCATGACTAACATGACAGATCAACGGCGCTTTGCAACTTGCATATCCCGGCCAGACAAACTCACACGCCAACTACGTAAACATCTTTTTTATTTTCTTCTTCACAGTTGGATGTAAGTCCTTGATTCGATCCGGCATTGACCAACATATACTGATGATATTTCCAATAGACAGCATGGGTTTCGGGCCATGCGCCTGGATCTACGCATCTGAGATCTTCCCAGCAAATTGTCGTTCCAAAGGTCTCGGTATTTCATCCTCTGGTGCATCTCTCGGCTCCATCATTGTGGGTCAAGTTTGGCCTGTTGCTGTCTCTCGCATCGGTCCGCGTGTTTATTTCATCTTCATGTCTTTCAACGTGTTTTCTGCGATTCTTGTTTATTCTTGCTACCCTGAGACCAAGAACAAGACTTTGGAAGAGCTTGATTCACATTTTGGCACGCTTAATGTCCACTCACAGGAAGTCGCTACACCTAAACAGATGCTTGGTGCGGAAGAGGAACATGTCGAGGCGCGTGTTAAGGATGTTTGAGTGGCACTAGATTTAGGTAATGTGGCATTCTTCTCAGTATTGGGTGTGTCTATCTTGTACATATTGAGAACAGAAAGTGGACAGGGTTTTCAGGTAGTGCAGCGCCTTATTCCTGGCATTGAATTCAGACACTACTCTTATTCATCACCTCCACAGTTGTATCACTCGCAATGACCCTAAATCGTCTATTGACCGGATACAGATTTGATGCAACTAAATATTTCCATATTGTTATCTCCATTCTCCTCAGTCATAACGATTAATCTACCAGATATCAAGTTATGCAAAATGTCTTCTCTTACCCTGTGGCTCGTTTTCAGTACACTAAGCCAACAAAGGAAACCATTCTGGATCAACAAATGGCCAAGTCCATCTAGGTAGCGATCGACATGCCGTCTTATGGGGCTATACCTCAACTGGCCTAAGCGGCAACGCGGAATAAGTTCCATACGACATGTCTCCGCACTTCTGGGGCTGATCGACCTGCCAATAATCCGAAAACAAACATCACAGCATTTACGAATCAGTTCGCTGACGTTCAATAATACTAAATGAATTTTATCTACGAAACTTCATCTCCTACGAAAAAACAATTCAAGTCCAACATGCTATCACTACCCTTAGTTCAGCACTTTATCTAAACATCGACATGCAATGCTTTGTACGCCTCAAGATCCTTTTCCTTGAGCCGCGCATCTGATTATAACATTCTTGACAGACAATCAATGCTTGTAATCGTTGTAGAAAGCGAAAAGCACGATGCGATACGAGTACGCCATCAGGCTTCACCCTTTGGTATCATCCGTGACTAACTTGGGGTAGACATTCCAGCATGCCAACCGTGTCAAAGCTCGGGATCCATCTGCGAGTATACAGATGGGCGTTCAGGAAAGGTCCACCCAAGAAGCTTCATCCATGAACTCGAGAGAGAGCTCATGGACTTGGAGGCGCAGATCCATCATGTTGATAGTACAACGACCGATACATCGCCAACCACTTCGAATATACAATCCTGCGGTGAAGCGTCACAGAATTTCACCGGGACTGATGAGGGGAACTCTACATTTGTTGCATCTTCAAGTGGTACCGTAACCTGTCCCATATTCGAAGCTAATCCTGACAGAATTTAGGAATCCATTTGGTTCGATCAGCCCTCGAGTGCGCTCAACAGGATTACTCGAATCTGGAAACACCATCAGACACTACAGAAGTGAGACACACGCCTCGAGTGCAACAGAAACATGATCCAAGAGCTGGATTACCCCCACGAGAGTTGGCCAACAACCTCAAAGACACTTTCTTTAATTGTTACCAAGTTCAATATCCGATTCTCACCCAGGAACGATTCGAAGATACACTGGCACAATTCTACGATAACCATGACGGTGGAAACGATGATTGTGACTTGTCACCCGCTGATTTACGGGACCGGTTCATGATTAACATGGTACTTGCGATCCCTCTCACGTCCATGGCAGGCGACCACGAAGAAAGCGAGGCATTGTCGAAAGACCTTACTGCGAATGCCATGGCGGATGTGAGCTATATCATGCAGACGAAAAACGTGCAATCTCTCCAATGTCTACTGTTACTCTTGTTACTGTCGATAGTAGACTCAGCTCCTGCGCCTATCTGGTATATATCAGGTCTCTGTATGAGGATGTGCATTGACCTAGGATATCATTCGGAAAGGACAATCGCCATGTCCTTTTCAGCAGACGCCACCGAGACATCCAAACAAGAAGAATCAGATATCAAGCGAAGACTCTTTTGGATTGCATATAGTCTTGACAGAACTTTCAATATCCTACTGAATCGTCCGTTTACCTTTGACAATCTGTCAGAGGATATTAACTTGCCTGGTTGTTCGCTTACGCCTGCAACTCGGCAACAGACATTGCATTGGCTCGAGCTACAACAACTACAAAGTGAAATCGTTCAAAGACTTCATAATACCCGAGGCGTCGCACATAGCCACCGCACAGAAGATTCAGGGTCTGGGCTGTCTCAATGGACGAACGAAATGGCGCAACGTCTAGAACAGTGGCATAGGCCGGCCCAAACTCTTGCAGACCCATGTGGTTATGACGCCAATTGGTGGAACTACTGGCATAGAACAACTTTGCTTATCCTATACCGACCATCTATGTTACGACCAAGCCTTAGTCCCTCTGAGACTCTATCTTGTTACATGGCCGCAAAAGAGCTCATACAACTGTCATTTCTTCGTATCAATGAGGGTCTCGCCGACTTTACCTGGATCGACCTCCATTTCCAGTTCATGAGCGGAGTCACCATGATCCTCATTATATGGAAGAATAATGAAGCGAGGGAAAAGGCGAAAGAGGATTGGGTTTCTCTCAAGAGTAGCCTGTTCCAGTGGAAACTGATATTGGAAAGACTTGGAGCTCGTTGGGAAAGGATTGGTCGGGCTCGGGAAGTACTCTCAAAACTAGCTGATGCTACCGTTGATCTTGTGGAGAAGGATCTCTCAAGACATGCAGAAGATGCTCCTCAACCACGGCAATCGCATATCATGAGAGAAACACGACGGAGTCAAAGGCGCTCGATCATACAGAGACTCCGAAATTTGTCGAAGCAAGACCAAAGTCAGACTGGAGCCACCCAGAACTCAAGTTTACCATCTTTGAACACAATGTCTGTTAGAGGTATGTCACGGTCCCTCGGTGACGACAGATACCACGAACCTCGAAGTCAAGATGGGACCAATACGCAAGACATACCAGGAGGATGGAGCTGGACTAACTCCGACACTCACTTGCAACAAGAGACACAACTTGAATCACAACATGTCAGCAATGCTTCATACTTGGAGGCACAAGGAACGCTGTGGCCGATGGTCGATTTGTCTGATATCACGACACGCAACGATGAGCTCAATCTCTGGTCGTACTTTTCCGCTCCGATGCTGGGGCTGGAAAATACTACCTTGACAACCTTTAACACAACCATCAGGCCTGATGAAGCCCTCAACAATAGTATCTTGAACTTCCAAGGGGATCTTAGTCAGTTGCCTCAAATTGGAGATGACAGTACCGAGGGGAGCGATTATATGCAGAGTTATTATGCTGCGCAATAGCTAAATCGACTTTGTCAATTCCGGATTTATACCACTCCAGGGAATGGGCATGACAATATCGATCGCGATGCAGATATCCAATTATGTCGGCCATATGAGCTGGTAGAAGACGGAACCCCCGATGTCGACTTCAGACTGCGGCCCTTCCGACAGTCATTTTTGAACTAATTGAAAACACATCCTTAGCTCTCAACCCCTGCACAAGTTACACATCCTGGCTTATCTTGGTTAACTCGATCTCGGTCGGCGGTTCCTTCATGGAACATCCTCAGACCATAGCTTAAACCCCAGTCTAGGAAGACGAGCGCAAACGCGGGGAAACTGGGGAACCTCAGAACGGAATTAATCCCGAACACAGACACCATCAAACAATAAGACAAACCCTCCGTAGCAAAGGAAAAAGAGTTTTCCATAAGAACCCATAGAAATCCTTTATTGTAGATGATTCTGCAATACTTCATCTAATATATCAACATGGGAAATCTCAAGTCCATCATCTATCTTGCTGCACTTTCGACAGTACATGCCACCGTTACCCCCGGCAGTCTCATCACCATATCAACTGCTGTAGATGCCAACAGTCAAGCAGCGTGGTGGAATCCCTTGGACGAATATGGCGGCTACGACTGGCTGGTCTACTTACGAAACCCTCCCGGTGGAAGCACAGCCAACAACAACGTGATGGTAGCGCGTCGCTCCATTTCCGATGGCACCATCTCTCGAGACTGTGTCAAGACATCAGCAGGTGAATGTGCTGTTTTCGCGGATGATCTTGGAAACAACACTCCAAGTATCAGTGTAGACGGCAATGGTTATGTCCATGTCTTTACCAGCATGCACAATGAACCGTGGCAGTACTTCCGATCCGACACACCATATAGCAGTACTTTGGTCGATGCTAACTCCGAAATGCCAGATCAAACGACCAAGTTCACATATCCTGTCGTTAAACGTGACGCCGATGGTAATCTATGGTTGATCATTCGTGGACAAGCACCCAACGACAATAACGCAAAAGGGGGTTACTTTTACAAGTACTCGACCAACGCTGGATCATGGTCTTGTGTTGCTATATGGGCATACAACAAAGGATACTCAGTATACCCAGACGATATCGCTTTCTCGTCAGATGGTGACGTTCATCTTCAGTGGGAATGGAGCAAGTATCCTGCATCTGCTGTACGTCATCAAGGAAGCTACGCACGATACAACCCATCGACAAACACCTTCACATCAGCTTCAGGAGCCACGCTTTCGGTTCCCATCACACAGAATAGCGCTAATGTTGTTTATCAGCCTTTGACGTCGGGCGAGACGTACAGTGGCGATATCAATGCTTCACCAGGCCCTGCCTTCCAAAGTGCGAAGATGGCCCTATACGAGAAGGATGGATCTCTTCATATACAACATGCATATCGCTTCAAGACATCCAACACAGGTCCCTGGCAAGTTCGTCGTGCCATTGGTACATATGGAACGCAGGATCCTTGGAAGCGAGAGATACTCTATCAGGATACTGAGACAAGTGCTACAGTTGGAATCACGCATGATGGAACGAGTGTGCGTATCTACTACTGTCGCTCCTCAGCCAGTGCATACGTTCTGGAGAATGTTGAGGGCGCTGGTTGGACCAATACAGCTCTTGAGCCTGTGATTGGTAAGAAAGTGCAACGTCTACAAGCATTGATGAGGAGTGACGGAATTGACGTCTTGTATTTGGGATCCCCTACAAATGTCAACTCTACAACTGGGAGCCTATACCTTATGATTGTCGGGGGACGAGATTGAAGCGAAAAAGCTGGTATTAGTGGCACAGAAGGTGCTTATATAAGAAAAGAAGCTTGTGAGGTACTTCTGCTGATGTTTGTATTGATGAAGCTACTTGCAAGATTATGAATCGATATCAGTTGCGCGTTGTGCTTACAATACTGTATTTGTTACATTTATCCAGCGCTTGCTGCGATCGATACTACGTTTTAAACATTTCAAGCCATGTTGAATACTATAATTTCAAGGGTTTTCTGTTGAATCTCGTAAATATGGCCTAATGAGGAATGGTTAAGCCAAAGCATTATGCAAGATCCGGGATCACTCCAGGAATGCTGACATAGGATCAGTTGCTGAAAAAGGTCTTCGAGTGTAGTATTATATTCCAGTTAGCCTAGATATAGCTTACTTTACACCGAACATGTTCATCCGTCTACTGAGATTACCAGTTCGCTGTCGACAATCCTATTTTTCCTCCTCCCACTATGCTTTTATTCTAAAGTAAGTCCTCGCCAGGGATACGCATGTACCTCAAGCATAGATATAGCCGTAATTTATCTAAGCATAAGCGATGTGAGTTAACCTCCTACGCCTCGAAACCACATTCTCGTGAGCGATTTAACCCAAGTTATCCTTGAACACTACATAGGCTTTATTAATATCTCAGACAGGTAAGCAAGACTACCACTTCGGGCTGCTGCTGAGTGATTAGTGGGCCAAAGTGGAAACTGCCAAGGAAGTCTAGACTTTACAGTTAGTTCATAGTTGGATGATCAGCAATGCAGCTCATCGAAAATCTCCTTTAGGTAAGATACGGCGCTCGGAGTTATATTCGTACATCGTAAATTATCGTATTACAATGCTTCTCTCAAACCCTGGTATAATTACCCTTGTCTCTTTGACAACGACACTACATATACAAGGGTTGAAAAGATGATCCCTATCCCGGCCATTTCCTAATAAGTAAAGATACGCTTTGATACTATACATTAGTTCTTCATTTGTACAACTCGGGCAATTCATTGTCAAGGCTGAGAAGCCAATACTATCTGTAATATTTGCTGGAAGATTCCTAGCCTATGGAGCTGTTGGCTTTTGCGGGCCATTGAGGATCGCCCCATATTGAAGTCTCGGCATCAAGCGGCACAGAGTGTAAGATAATCCAGGTCAAGAAGGTAGAGCCTTCAGGTGACGTAGATACTGTCAGAACATGAATTCATTCAAGTATAAGTAGCTCGTTTATCTCCTCTGTCTTGCTGTGTCTTTGTCTTCATCCACCTTCAACTACTTCGTCAATCATCTACTCTACATCATACCAACACCCAACATCTTCAACATGCTCTTCACCACCTTCACCAATGCAGCTCTCACAGCTTTCACCCTCCTAGCCGCTCCAGCCCTAGGAAGCCCCATTGAAGTCGAAGTCCCTGGACTGGAGTCACACCTTCAGTCCCGGGCCAGCGACATCCGAGTCAAGTTTTGGGATAGTACCAGTTGCAAGACTTCCCGATCCAACAAGTGGTACAACCGTGGACACTGTATCAAGAGTCTTGACAAGAAAGATGTTGCTGTCAGCATGCAGGAAAAGAAGTCAGGCTGCTACAGTAAGTTTTATCTTCCTCCCGTTTTGACGTATTGATGTCACTGCTGACTGTCTATTTCTCTTTTAGTGATTAAATTCAAGAAGCAGAACTGCCAGGGTACTTCTGTGCGAAAGAACAATCTCCATGATTGTTTTGATATTGCCAGTGGTTGGGAGTCTTTGAAGTTTGTCTGTTAAACTTTCTGATCACGACTTTGGATCGGATGCAGTCAATTAGCATTTCATGCTGACTGGCTCATGATATCTGGCCCGCATTGGATACAGAAAGGGGAGACTTGGTTAGGCACCAAACATGTTTAGCTCGAGAAGGAAAGAATCGGGGTTTGTTTACTTGGGGTCAAGCATACGGTCAGCGGATGAACCTTGGGGCATGGTGATTGTTCGTCCTGACTATCAGCTGCTACGGGAAGAAATCGTTCAAGTCAATAGATTGCCAGACCTTCGCCTCCACTCAAGTATCTTTAGATGACCAATCAGTGACTGTTACTTCGTATTATCTCTCTTAGTAAAAACGTGGTCCTAATATAATACCATCCCTACAGTCACCCTTCCAAGGCAATTATTAATGTTATACCTCACCAAGAATAAGCATCTACCTCAAGCTCAAATACAGTCTGGCTAGCCTTTCCCGCTGCTACCACCTTTGATCTGACATCATCACACAGTGACCCCGGTCCAGACACGACTACACCGATCCTTTTCCAACCCATGGCCACCTCTTCGTCAATAAGTACAGAGATGTCAAGTCGGCTACCGACACGGATCTCCCTCTGAGACTGATCCAGTGTGCTGATACATGGCTCAAGCTCGTCGACCAGACATTGAGCGGAATTCTTGACGCTCCAGACAAGCTTCACATTCCAGTGACCAATAATCCAAGGGATAAGACTGGTAATGCCAATTCCTCCACCAATAAGAAGTACACGATCGCAGCGCAATATTTGGTCCCTATTGTTGTTACCGTAGGGACCTTCAACGAGGGTTAACAGCTTATCGGAGGACTGGAGATATTTTGTGATGCCCTTTGCCTTCTTGACAAACAGAGTTACACCCCCACAGTTGCGCTTCTCATCAGAGCTTGCTGACACTTGTCGAACGGCATTCAGCGTGGTACTCTCAAGATCCTTTCCGTCAGCGGTGCCATGTAATTGCGAACCTGCTAGCGATGGTTCGCGATTCTGCAAGAGTCCTGTGGGTATGATAGAAAAAGGGTGGTTTTCCCACGGTGGATAGAAGCTAAGGGTAGGGAAGTATGCATATAAATGCTTTCCTGGCTCATCGGTCCAGCGAGTTTCCCCAATATCGATACGGACATAATTGTTGCCAAGATCTGTCACCTTTGATCTCTTGACTCCTGCGCTCAGCAGGCGACCCAGTCGGATGATTCGATCGAACGCCCAGACAGCAAAAGCAATGTAGAGCCAGACCTCGTAGCCGGATGTGTAATCTGGAATATGCATACCCATCGACTCATACCACAAGACCAAATGGTACCAGCAGCCAACAATAATAATGACGCTCAAGATGATATGTACCAGCAGAAAGACTTCGTAATTTTTCCTTCGAACATAAAACCCACTACTAACGCTGAGCACGACGCTGAACACAGTGGCCGCGGCACCCCATGCCCACCATACCGTCTTCTCGTAATGTCTATAGGCCAGAAGGCCAAAGATAGAGTGCAGCACAGCATAGAGAGTGAACAGTCGACCCACCCAGCGATGCAGCAACAAGTACGTGGGGTGCGACCAATTTGTCACCCATAGAAGCAGATTATTCCTCGATGAAAATACAAGCAGAACAGGGAGAAGTGTAAAGGCGAAAGCTCCTGTTCGATACAAAAGGTAGGCAATGAGCTCCTGCCAAGAGCTTGTAAACCAGGCATTCGGTTGAGCAGTACGATAGCCGACGGCAGTCAAAACCACATTGAGTATGATGAACATGGCAATGTAAAGCCCTTGGCCCATAGTTGGGGCATTTCCGATTTGAAATGGCATCGGACGAACAGAATAGGTACCGATCATGCTTGGATACAGGACGTATGGTTTGAGACGATCGTAGAGGGCCGACATAAAGGGTATATATCTCAGCCAGGACATCAAAACTGGAATGCCAACTGCAACAGCTATGAGGACAATTCTTCATGTTGAGAGTGACATTAGCTATTGATCATATCGCGAACTTCGGGTGTTGTATCATGGGCGCACTTACCCATAGGTAGATTCGAGAGTTATCTCACGCTTAACATGGCCCAATACGTTCCATTGCTTTAGGTACGTATTTGGGTTAACGACAGAGGTCTTGTTGAGCGACATGTCGGTATCTGCGATTTGATAGCTTGGTGGTCGAGGATCCACCTCAGCAAGAGCCTCTGAGTAAGTCCATTTTGGAGTGACAACCTTACTACCCGTAACCCATCCTTCCCAGTAAGCCTCCAGCTTGGAGACGTGCTGATCGGCGCATTTTACGCAAAGACACCATGCCGTTGACGTGAGGAAGGCTGTGTTATTGGCGCGACAGGCTGGCGTGGTAACCATGGCCATCATCATGTGTCCATGACCATCGGCGTGTTCACTGCAAGACAATGAAAGAGATGATAGAGAACGAAGACATGTTTCGGCACAGAGGGGGTCGTATGAGGAGAGTCCGTAGCCTTCGATGCCACTCGCTGCAGCTCGGGTCACAAGGATCACGAGCCAGGCGGATAAACTGTGCCACATACTGCCGCCGCAAAGAATGCCACTTGACAGGTGGGACAGCAGAGCCGAAGATGCAGTTGAGATGATGGAGAATAAGGATCAGGATCAGGCGTGCACAGAGTATATTCTCTGTGGTTTAGGACGGAGAGACTGAGGTGGAGTGGACTGGCATGACTGGTAATTGTATAGAACATAGAGATTGGTGGCCCAAAGTAGTAACTTGCTCAAACTACCGCAAGGTTACAATAGAGTTGAAGAATACTTCACAATAGGAATAGCCATTTGGATTACTAACGCTTACATTCTTATCACAACCCATTGGATAGAGTCGTGTAATCATAAATATTCAGCTGTATATAAAGAAAGAGTTTATATCTTGATAAAAGATGAAACTTCTACGTAGATGGATAACAGGGAAGAATATTAGTCTACGCTGTGCGATATAACAAACTCGCTGTATAGACGCTGTTTTCAGCAAACCTTGCAACAACGAAACAGTTTCAGGTACTGTGGTCTAGTTGGTTATGACATCTCGTTAACACCGAGAAGGTCCCCGGTTCGAGCCCGGGCAGAACCTCATCTTTTGCGTCTCTGTCGAATTAGGTAGATACTTCATTGTTTTTTTTTTACATACCTAATGAATTTACTATACTGCATAAATTGATCAGAAGAATAATTATTCGTGTAGGAATGAGGGGTAGGTAGCTTGTTGCAAAAGAAGCTGCAAGCTGAGTAACGTACATGATAAGCGGGTGCAACAGACAAGCGAGTGCAACAAAAAATCCCGCAATTTACATCTTCTCAACTTAATCAATTAATTTTCAACCACCAAATATGCCAGACCCAAATATTGAGGCTAGGATTCTTCTTGCACTTCGTGCCCTTCAAAATGACCCAAAATTAAGTCTCCGACGCGCCGCAGGCATCTACCAGGTCCGTTATTGGACTTTATATCGCCGACAGAAGGGTATCCTTTCTACGCGTGATTCTATCCCAAAATCACGCAAACTATCTGATCTAGAAGAACAGATCATAGTTCAGTTCATTCTCGATCTGGATTCGCGAGGGTTTCCCCCGCGACTGCGTTGTGTTGAGGAGATGGCTAACCGATTGCTCGCCGACCGCGAGACGCCGCCTGTCGGCAAGCGCTGGGCCTCTAACTTCGTCAAGCGACACAAAGACCTCAAGACGCATTTCCCCCGTAAATATGACTACCAGAGAGCCAAATGTGAAGATCCGACCATTATTCGCAACTGGTTTAGGCTCGTAGCAAATGTAATTGCGAAGTATGGCATCCGACCTGATGAAATCTACAACTTTGACGAGACTGGCTTTATGATGGGCGTTATTGCGAGCGGAATGGTCGTCACAGGTGCTGAAAGGCGTGGAAGACCAAAATCAGTGCAGCCTGGAAACCGGGAATGGATTACAGTCATTCAGGCGATCAATGCCGAGGGCCAAGCGATCCCGCCGTTCATCATAGGTGCGGGCCAATATCACCTCGCCCACTGGTACCGAGAAAGCAACCTCCCGGGCGATTGGGCTATTGCGACGAGTCCTAATGGCTGGACAGATAACGAGATAGTCCTCGAGTGGCTAAAGCACTTCGACCGGTGTACTACCAAGCAATCAAAGAATCGCTATCGTCTCCTGATCCTCGACGGACACCAAAGTCACCACTCGGTCGACTTTGAGAGATATTGCAAGGCAAATAAAATCATCACGCTTTGTATACCGCCTCATTCGTCTCATCTGCTGCAGCCTCTTGATGTCGGGTGCTTTGGCCTGCTTAAGAAGGCTTACGGGCGAGAAATCGAGCATTTGATCAGATGCTCCGTAACCCACATTTCCAAAACCGAGTTCTTGCCGGCTTTTTACACCGCCTACCAGGCCACAATGACAGAGAAAAATATTAAAGCAGCCTTTAGAGGAGCCGGACTTGCTCCTCTCGACCCAGAAAGTGTAATCTCGAAGCTCGATGTGCAGCTGCGGACTCCAACGCCTGTGGAGGAGGTAGTTAGCCCCTCGACCCCTTGGGTCTCAAAGACCCCAAAGACTATCCTTGAAGCCGACTCTCAGCTTGAATATCTTGAAAAGAGAATCAAAAGGCATAAAAGTAGCTCTCCAGAGTCAATTCTAGAAGCATTGAGGTCTTCTTCCAAGGGAACAAAGATAGTTATGCATAAGGTTGCCTTATTAGAGGCCAGGGTCCAAGATCTTGAACAGGCAAATAAGATACTAAGCCGGCGGCGGAGGGCAAAAAGAACCCGGCTACAGAAAGGAGGGGTGATGACAGTAGAGGAAGGAAGGCAAGTAATTGATCAAACGGATGTTGATGCGCAGGCGGTGGCTGGACCATCGAGAAGTGGTGGTCAAGGAGGGCCTCCGCGAATGAAGGAAAGGCGCTGTGGAGCGTGCGGCAAGACAGGACATAATGCAAGGACCTGTCAGATACTTGTCGCTATGTCTATGGAAGAATATAGCGATTAATTTTACTTAATTAATAGTCTGTTGTGTTTTTATTGCTATTTCTATCTGAGATGTTGTGATGTTGTGTTGCACTCGCTTGTCTGTTGCACCCGCTTATCATGTACGTTAATTCAACAGGTAGTATAATAATGCCAACAATGATAAAGGCAGTAATGCCACAGGGCTCGACAAAAATGCCCTGCGAGAAGTAGAATCTGAATGAGTAGTTGTTTATCTGTATATTACCTCTAGCGAGATACTATATACCTAGTTAAAAGTAATCTAAATACAAGGGAAACTACAGGTACCTATACTGTAAAGGACCTTCAGTAAGATTAAAATAAATACTATAGACAAGTATCAGAGGTTTTCAGTTCCTTTCCCTCCAAGATAGAAACTTTATTCTTAAAACTACAGGATAGATAGTTACCCATGTTTAACCTGACATTCTACCCAGTCTCAAAGCTACCTGGTTTGCGCTTATGTTTCTTATCGTGTTATATCTTATCTTATCTCAACCCCACAGCTCAATCTCGCTTTACATTACTCAAGGGTAGTTTGCATTTCAAGACGATTAGATCTTTTCTTTAGAAGATCTCTCACTAGATCTCTAGCTTCTATTCTAAATATAATTTTCTCCAGATTGATGTTTTAGTAATAAACCTCCCACATGTGATAAAATGTATGTTTCACGAAGTTGTGGCTATAAAAATTGCCAATACGAGACTGATGTTAGTATGAAAAGAGATTATTATAAGAGCGAAGACATGTAAAAGAAAAGTAGTCCACTCTATAACAAAACAGGTCTCAGTACCAATATGTCTCCATCGTCATGATTAATAATCTTTTTATATTAGAATGACAAATGCCCTGACTCTGGGGGATAGGATCAAGCTGCATTCTTCTTGCTGTCACATTTCTTCAGTCCGGAGAAATACTCGTGTGGGTCTCGACGATCACAGCGACAACCCGTACAATCTAGCCTTATTAGTTTATAGCGTTCAAATTCCTGATCAAGCTCTTTTGTTGGGTGATTTTCGAGGCGTAAGTCCCGAAGTATACATTTGAAATCAACTCATAAAAAAACACAGTTTTTGAACCTAGATGCTGATATAGGTCCTGTCTAAAGGTATATATTATGACTCCCTGATCAAGCTCAAGGAGTGGATTCGCTCGCTTCACGTTGACCCGCAAGGAATAATGCCGATTTATTTCCGTCCGTTTAGCGTGCAATCCCATGTCTTGGTAACGTCTTCAGTAACAGCAATTTTCATTTAGCTATGTGGTACTAGGACTCTTTTTTTTCGTATGTATATTGGCATTAAAGCTTTCCAATTCTCTTATGAAAAGAAGGCGATCTAATATTCTATCATTGTAATCACAGCTATTCACATAGTTCCTTTACAAAGTCGCCTGTTATTCTTGTAACAGAATCCATTCAAGATGAAAGCGGTCGTAATATCGACATGCCTACTTAGAGTTATGATCCGATAGCATAAGGAGATTGAAATCGACAGTTAGCCATACCTCGGTTATCAATCAATCCTGTAATATGTTTATGTCTTTATTTGAAACATATCCCACGAGGCTGCCGATAATCTCCGGTGGGATGCTCGAACAACCTTGCAAGCCTAGATGCCTTTACGCGTATCCAGCTGTCGATACGATGTCTATACGAGGATCTACTGCATATAAATCGTCGGCAAAGACGATCTTTCATCCGAACTGATTCTGTAACAAACGCCCCGCTTCTTCCGTCCCGTCATCGAGCTTTGACGACAACCGCGCGGTTGGTACTACTAGGGGTCCCTTGTTTAGTATCACGGTGACACTACAAGCGTCTCCACGAAACTGAGACGTGACACTTTTCCACCACTGGTGTTGAGATGAACTACATCAAACAATGCCATTGTTGAACCATGAATCGGCGAGCTTATCTAAAATGTTCCATCTCCGGATAGATATATAAACATGAAGATGTAAACGTCAAATCATTGTTTCTTCAGCTTTGGTCTCTTGTTCTAAGTGCATTCACTCTTTTCATTCTTTACTCCTTTTATTCATTCTTTACTGTGTGAAGCTGGTCTATCACATTCAATTTTTACTATCTTCACTACACACTCACTTCTAAACCAACAACATCATGTCTTTCAAGACCGTCGCAACCGTTGCGAGTGCTTTCGCCTCCGCCGTCCTCGCCCACGGCACTGTCACCGGCATCAAGGTCGACGGTGTCTACCAACCGGGTTACAGTATCGACTCGTACTACGCCGCCCAAAACGGCCAGGAAATTCCCAACATCGCTGCTTGGTCCGCCGAAAACCTCGACAACGGCTTCGTTACCCCTGCTGATTTCGGTACCTCGGACATTGCCTGCCACATCAAGGCTACTCCCGGCCACAGCTCTGTGTCCGTCAAAGCCGGCGGTTCCGTCTAGTTCCAGTGGTCTGCCTGGCCCGAATCGCACATCGGTCCTGTCCTCACATATGTTGCCAAGTGTGCTGGAAAGTGCACCGAGGCTGACCCTGCTACTTTGAAGTGGGTCAAGATTGATGCTGCTGGTCTTGATGGAACTTGGGCTGCTGCGGATCTCATCAAGAACAACAACACCTGGACTACTACTGTCCCTGAGACCCTGGCCGCTGGAAGCTACGTCTTCCGCCACGAGATCATCGCTCTTCATGGCGCTGGATCCAAGAACGGAGCTCAGAACTACCCTCAGTGCTTCAACATTGACATCACTGGTAATGGTACCGACAGCCCAGAGGGTACTTTGACAACTGAACTCTACACCAATTCTGAGCCTGGTATTCTCTTTGACCCTTACAAGGGTGCCACCAAGTACGAGATTCCTGGACCCGCGATGTACAGCTCCGGCTCAACAAAGCCCATCATTCCTAGTGTCCCATCCAACAACACCCTGCCCACTTCCACTCCTGCGCCTACACCCGTAGCCCCTACCAGCTTGGTCACTTCGATAGCTACCCCTACCGCCCAGGCTTCCTCCGTTGCTACTAAGCCTGCTGGTTGTGGCGCCAAGAAGGCGCGTCGTCACGCTCGCCACTTTTAAGTTGTCTGACATGTTGGCTGCTGCATCATACTTATGATGGATTATGTCTGGACGGTGGAACATTAAGTGAAGATATTTTAGGTTGCATAAAATTTATAAAGTTAATATTACTGAATTTTATAATCGTCACATGTCGATTTGTTGACATTATTCTATCGCTGGCATGGCAATGGAGAGTTTGAGGAGAGAACTCTTATTGATAGACCAACCATTCAACAACTGGCCAGCCAAAGTTAATCCCAAGTAGAGTTCTTTAGGGCAAGGGACACAATGTAGGGTAAATAATAAATGAAGCGTGATCGTAAAATGCTTGACAAACTGACAAATAAGACAAGGCTGCTGCTGACCTAACGCAGTCACACGAATAACTATAAATTAACTGCATATCATACCAAAATCAGTGTCTGCCTGAATTTCTTCCCACCTTTCATCCTTTCTTCATCAAATTCCACTAACCGTCCATCACAAAAATCGTCCAAAATGACAAGCGAGCGACGTGATTCGTTCAGTGAGGACTGGGAAGAGCTCGACAATGTCGGCTCTGTCATGTCCTCAGATGGATCATCCAGGACGGCATCACCAGCCCCGCTTGAGGAATACAACCCTGCAATCGTGTCACCAGCTGACCCGAGGTATGCAAAGTACTACATGCCGCTAGCGCTACGACCGAAAGACGACAAGGCTGTCAACACACAACTGACCCCGACAACTACTGGCGCGACAAATGATGCACCGCAAGGCGTTGCACCTAGCGAATCTCGCTCCTCCCAACCCCCCCAGAACAAGGACGTAGTGGTACCCGACGATCTCATTACACTAAGGACGATATCCAGGCAACCTGGAGACTTGCCAATGAGCTGGAATGGCCAGAAATGGGTACTGCCACCATCAGTTCAAGAACAAAAAGACCTCGGGTGCCATGATGAAGTTTCAGAAATGGATACTGGCCGCGACCAAGGTAAACGCGGCAGAAATATTCACCATGACAACCCAGATGTACACCTTCAGGCTTGTAGCAATACAATGACCACCCTTGCCAATGTCGCAAATCTCGCCTATAGCATCGGCGGCAATCGAATCTCCACAATGAGTATGATCCATCAAACATGCGGCCGCCTATTGATACAGACAAAAGAGCTTAAGCATATGCTCAAAGTGTATAGAACACACTGGGCGGCCCAAGGATCTAATGGATCTGTTGCCGACATTCCTGTGAGGCCCGATGTCTTGGAGTGGATTTATCAGCTTCGAGATCAACTCTTTACAACAACACAGCAGTTAGAAACTGCCAGGTATAAGAATCATGTTCTCGGGACGGCTTCGGACATACCTCTGGATGTCAATTCGGGACTTGCACGTTGTGGAGAAGGCTTGGGAAGACTCAGTAATTCCTTTGATGAGGTTTTGCCCATCCTACGACAGTAAGTCCTTTCCTGATTCTGTTTGGTGGATGTTTGTTAATAAATGATAGGGAATTTGACACATTTACGGAGGCACATTTGGCCTTTCAGCCTACCGTAATTGACTACTCAAAACCGAGGCCAATCCCTCGTATACCTATCAAATCGATCATTAGCCGCATCCACAAAGAATTCTGCGATTTGCAAGACTGTCTCGTCTCGCTGAGTTACTTTCTCAAAGAAGTCAACACCGATCCTTGTTTCGACTGGATCATAGACCCTGCTGTTACCAACTTGGCAGACCATGTCATCGATATCATCGCAAAGACACTGGAGAATGATCCTCCCGAGTGGCTAGAGTCTCACGAAGCTGTGCTAGGGGGATTGACGTACCAACAGTTTGTAAATTTGGATGCCGACATGCTCCATTTGTTTTTTGTACACCTCAAGTGGCTCAAGGACGAGCTTGATGTGGTGCCTGACGAGGATGGGGCTTTGTCTTCGTGGAAGAAGGTGCGGGATTATCAGGTTGAGCAGCTGGCGAGAGGTGGAAAGCTGGAAGAGATCCGTCACTTTATTGACCATTTGAGACTAGAGTTTCAATTGTCTTAGCAAGTTCAGGTTAGGCTATGTCACAAGGCAGATCGAGAACGATGCTCTTGGGTAGTTGGGTGGAAAGGAGTTTGGGATTATAGGGCGTTTTGGTAATTTGTTTAGGTGTTTTTAGTTTAGGACTGATAATGAAAACGATGAATCAGCCTAAGAAAAAACTCAACGGGGGGGTGTGACAGGGAGTTGGGAATTCACAATAAAAGCAGTGCAACTTAACAACCTAGGCATTGACCGTTTGAGCTAATGTCTGAAAGTCCAGCATGTTGTGGTTGTATCTGGCAATATATTCAAAAAGAATCTCTGTGATAGACACCGTAATCGTAATGATATTGACTTTCCAAATGTTCACTAGATATGAGCTAGCAAACTACTCCTTGCCCCCAATATGCCCAGCGGTAGGACTCTTTCCCTTCTCAACAGCTTCCTTTGATCTTGATCCGCCCGATTGAGCACTTGCATCCTCTGGACTTTTACTGCTCGTCTCGTTGTTCTTTGCTTTGCCGGCCGGGGGTGTTGGGCCTGGGTGCTCCGCGTCATGTGTCGCTTGCGAATTAGGGGCGTCCTTGGAGTTCACTGGGTCTCCCTCATTGTCCCCGTAGCCTTGTGTCGCAAATGTGCTTCTTTGTAAAATCTGAGGGGTTTGGGACTTGATCGTGTTTCGCGCGATGACTTGGCGCAGGGCCAAAAGGCTGTGGCTGGTGGTAACCCGACGGAATGACATGATGGAAATACGATTTAATAATAATGTTCTTATATGATCAGTAATTTGATAGGATGTAGTAATATAAATTTAGAGGTGCAAGTAGTATAAATATTAATTCCTGTAGATATGATGATGAATGATTATGATATCATAGACTATTATCTAAGCGTCATTATGGTGTATCATGGCTCTAACACTGGACATGATGATGTCAAGGCTGAACCCCACTGATTTGTAGTTCACCATGACGGTGAGGAGAACTGTTAGTGGACACTTCATTCAAAGTAGTTTTTTATTTCTTCCTATACGAATAAGCTTAAGAATTACCCGGCATTGGCGTTGACCTGGCTTCCATTAGTCTCCTTGGCCAGGGTTGAGATAATCACAACTCTTTTATCTTCTTGGACACATTTTACTCAACTATCATCATCACCGACCCCAAATCCTGTGATACCAGGCCAGAACGATCCCAAGAGATAGTCCTCGACCGAGGGGAGGTTTGTCTGATTGCCTCCGAACCCGAAATCCTCCCCGATACAATCCAAGTCACCATGGTCAAAAATGCTAATGAATGTCTTTTGGCCAATCCCCTGTCGTATTTCAACCTACTATGTAGATAGAACACATTGATCAATGGCTCCGTATATGATGGAGATACTTCTACCGCTCGGGAAGGTATAAGGCGGGCCAGCTCAACAGTCGCTTGACGAATCATGCCTTACTATTACTCAATTCCTAAAGGGGGATACATCCTTCCGAGCATTGGAAGTATTGATGGATCCTTGATGCACACACTCCTCAGCATATCAGCGCCATCAGTAATACGTTGGAATGACCCCAACATATCGGGCGAAAACTGTTTGACAATATCCTCTGTAGTACACATAACTCCGTCAACCATAGACCTACCCCATGGGTTCAATCCACGTCCCAAGAACACACGGAGCTGCTTCAGTCTGCCATAACGACAGCATAGGCCCTGAAAACCCCAGTCCCTCGGTATCTCCTGAGAAACATTACTATCGTCCAGTAGGAGAAGACGGCGAGTGAGATTTCCATCATCATCTCCGCCATGTTTGATGATAACAAGAAGCATATGGAAGAGAAGGAGATGGCGTGTTTTCTTGTTTTCGGGTAGAAAGTCAAGTAATGGTGGAATCACATCAGCTGGAGATCCCCGATCTGAGTCGTCTGCGCTAACAACTATCTCGGGTACCATCTCTGGCATCAATCGTTTGATGATACGAGTCGTTTTATTTTGTCCTACTTTTGAGCGTAGAGACTGAATGACACTTTCAAGCACCGAAGCACGGCTTGGAGATTTGATAGCCAGTGCGGCGATGAAGACTAGGTGGCTTGCTCGTGGAGCATTCCAGTCTACCTCTGTACGTTCAAGGAGTACATTGATGGTGCTTGGTTTGCATTTGCCCCAGTATATAGCCGTTGCCAGCGGTGTGTGACCACGACCGTCCGTCTTGTTAGGATCTGCGCCGGCGTCGAGTAGGGCGATAACGGAATCGTTTGCGCCTGCTTGGCTTGCGCAATGCAGAGACGTCTGACCATCGACAGTCACAGCGTTCAGCTGTGCGCCGTGGGAGAGTAACGTCTCAATCACCAAGACCGCGTTGAAGGAAGCGGCAATATGAAGTGGGGTGTTAAAGTGCGCGTCTTTTGCAGATACATTACTTCCTTTCTCCAACAACCAAGTGACAGTATCATCAAGATTGAACTGAGCTGCTCTGTGTAGCGCTGTTTCACCTGAAAGAGTAGCCTTGAATACGTCGTATCCAGCTGCAACAAGACTCTCAAGTCTTTGAACGACCAGGTAAAGTTTACCTTGCGGAAGAAGCTGATGGTTTTTTCGCGATGCCGGTGAAGTTTCGTGTTTCTTTTTATACCTTCAAATACTTGATTATTCTGGAATAGCGGTGTTGCAGTAGGTATCTCATGACTTGGTTGGATTGCAGCAGAGTTTGGGGTTCCAGTGATAATAGCCTGGCTGATGTCATTGTGAAGGGCGTACTTTTTACGAAGTTCCTGTAGCATCAACAGGCATAGGTGTGCTTGGCTAATAACCAACAAGACATGTCGCTCAACACGGCCATAGTCCATCGTCAGTGATCGTGCATCCGAAGCAAGGAGAATGGCCCGGCGAAGCTCGCTTTCGCTAACAATAAACTCCCCTGTAACCGGATCGGTGATCAGTAAGCCGCTCTGCTGAAGCCATGTTTCAAAGCGGAAGTATTCAATGGCGATCAGTGCAGCAAGTGTCCCTGCGCTATCTGAAAAACTACGCGCTGACGACACGTGTCGGAAGAGGTGAAATGCTTGTACTAGGAGCGATGTCGCTGTGCCAACGCTACCAAAGGCGTCCATGACCCTGGTAAAAGGTTGTTTTCTGTTAGGTCTGTCATTAATGGAAAGGTATTCTCGTGCCTGGCTATAGAAGTTGAGACAGATTAATGCCAGCACTCCTACTCAATGTTTCCGTCTTACGTGAGATGCTTCCTTCGGAATAATTATTTTTCAATGTCTCAGCCGCAGCGGATCGGGCCTCAAGGGGTTCCTTGTTGATTGGTCAAGTTGGAACTTGGCGCTTTGTCCTCGTAATATGAGCGCTTATTTCCTCAAAGCAATAATCAAGTCTGACCTTTCCATCCCCTTTATTGCACGGGAATAAACACTCTCTTCCTTCGCAACAACCACTCATTGTTTGACGAGAATGACTTCTGCCAGTCTTTTTCAATCTATTCTTCCTTTTTGGAGTAATTCCTACAGGTCTAAAAAGTCTCGCTTCAAATATTCTCGATTACTTACTCTCGAGATACGACTCTTGGAACTACAGCCTGGCTTACCCGAAGACCCCCTCGCAGGCACCATTTTACAGAGAGAATTGGCCCCCGGAAATCGCAAGATACCAGATTATGAGGCTTTGTCCTACTGCTGGGGCGACCAGTCTCATCCCCAGACTATCAGCCTTGCCGCCGAGCACCACTCACACGGGGCGCATTCAAAAACTCCCACAAAGTCACAGTGTCTTGAGATCGGACCAAATCTCGCCTCCGCTTTAAAGTCTCTGCGATACCATGATCGGAGTCGCATTCTCTGGTGCGATTCAATCTGCATCAACCAGAGAAATCTTGCCGAACGATCTTCCCAGGTTCAACGAATGGGAGATGTGTATCGGTGGGCCAAGAGAGTTGTTATCTGGCTGGGTCCTGAAACGTCCTGGAGTCGTACAATCATGGAGGCTCTACGTGGGCTAGCAAACCAAGTACCGCAAACAATCGATATAACACGCGACTGGCACAGAATAGGTCAAGTTCTTGGCGTGAACAGAACAGGGCCTATTCCAACCACTCATGATCAATTGCTTGCGTATGAGCAGCTATTAGACATAGATTGGCACCGAAGGCTTTGGACATTTCAAGAAATAGCATTCGCCAACCAAGAAACGTCAATTGTGAGGTTTGGCGGTGAGGAAATGCTATGGAATATGTACAAGAATTCTGTCATGTTCATGTCCTTGCAAGTTGACAACGTTTCGCCCGCCTGCGTAAAGAACGTTCAGGTATTCACGGCCAAGTTTATGGCTGGTAATATGTTTGGTATGGGTGATAGTCATGAGTGGGTTGGTTTTCTCCATTTGACCAACCGCTACGAATGCACAGATATTCGAGACAGGTTATATGCAATCCGGGGGTTCTTGAGAACGGACGTTGCTCAATCGATTCGAGTGGACTACAGGAAGTCTGCCAAGCAGATATTGGCTTCAGCTTGTGTTTCTCATATAAACCGCAATGGGACTCTGCAGTTCCTGGAGTTGTGCAATTCGGATACAAAACCAACCTGGACAGCAGACCTTGGAAAGCAGTTGCACACGCTGAGTCTTACCAGTAGCGCCAGTGGAAAGTCAGCTGCTTCTGCTGTTCTCGTCAAGTCTGGTGTTTTGGAGGTGGCGGGAGTGTCTTGTGATGAGATATGCAGCACCCCAATTGTTCTCCCCTACAAACGTTTCGATCAGCCCGAGGAAGAGTATATGCTCTTGCTTATTCAATTCCTACAATGTCTTACGGGAAATGAAGACTTTTACAACGATGACGAATGCCTCAATGAGCTAATCAACATGCTCAAGTTTGGGTTACTCTGGGATCACGACATAGCCTTCACCAAATCTCGTCCAGAAGGTGCATTGATATCATTGGAAAGCGGACGAAACTTCATCCGACAGTTTATAACCCATAATGAGGTCCAACAGGGTTTCGTAAATCTACTGGTCGACATCATGAAGCTTCGAGCTTGTACTCGAACCCGCAATGGGACATTCGCTCGTGTCCCAACAGAGAGCCGACCTGGCGATATAATCGTGACTCTTTTGGGGTTACAATGTAACTTAGTTCTTCGACGTCAACGGAGAAAGGGATATTACAAAGTGATTGGACCATGCTACCATCCAGCCATGTCTCACGGTCAGGCCTTGCTTGGCGATAACTTCGATGGCTGGAAACGGCTCTGGTGTATCACTATACAAGCAATCGTCTTTTGGAAAGAGGGGCGGCGTGTACGTCTGTCAGATCCTCGTCTAGATGGCGTCCGGTTACCTAAAGGTTATACCAGGACGAGGTTCCCAGTGGGGAACGATGGAGAGGAGGGTCAGATATGGGTACACCGGGGGTCACTGACAAACCCTACGGAGAAAGACCTTATTTACGATCCGCGACTGTCAGAGCCAGAATTGAAGAGGAGAGGCGTACCGGTGCAGAGGTTCCGGTTGATATAGAAATGATATAGGAAGGGACTTGAATCTTAGCGTCGGTACAAAATTGTCAAATAAAGAATAATACCACTTTGCAAATATCATCTTGTGGTGAAACAAGCAGTAAAGTCGCGGTCTCAGTAGTACTGTTCCGACTGGTACTGTTTCCCTTCTTGCCTTGATGTACATGAAAAATCTCTAAATAGCCGCGGTTGAATGGGCGGACGTGGTGAATCACACCATCACTGTGCTGGTGTTCTATAAGTCTGTCTTGTTCAATTTAAGAGCACATGTTTGCGATTCGGGCTGCGCATGAGCTTGTCAACAGGGATAAATAGACACGATGACTTCTACTCTAGTTTATGGTCTGAGAAAGAAATATCTCCCTCAGTCTTATGAGAGATTTCGATACGGTTTCATCGCCCACTTCGGTGCATGTCGTTATCGGATCATTCGAGCTCGAAATAAATAAACAGGTTTACAAGTGGAGTCGGATCGAACAACATTGTTCAGCCGCACTTGTAATCCTAGCCGGGATCAACCAACGGTATTGCTAAGAGAGATCATGGTGGGTACAGGGTGGTACTGAATCAATGCCAGGATGAGGATCTTTTGTTTCATGACGTGGAGTCCTCAGGGTATCAGAAGGATTGGCCGCTAGAGGCATAAGGGACGAAATTAGTAGGTCAGCTTATGATATTTAGACCAGATCTCTTAGGTTATTTATTTTTGTATCCTGAGACCCAGGAGGCCAACGTTTCTGCTACCCCGTAGCGTGACTAGCAAAAAGGGTCTGGGGTCTTGCCTGATTGCAGAAGAATACAGGAATTCTCAACGAGATTGATCGGCATCGCGGAATTGATTTGCGGAAGATTCCGTGCACAAAATACTGCATTCCTAAGTCTATATAATACAAACGTGTCCGTGTTGCTAACTATAAGTAACCACAGCCGAACGATTCAGCGTTTACCGGCCTCAGTTTTCGAAGCGCTTGAGTTATACAGAGGCATTCGGCGATCCAACAAGACGCCATCATCATCCTAACGATGCTTTTCAACTCTGTTCTACATCTTTTTCTTGGCGCAGCAAGTGCCTGGACACCAAAGTCCAGGGGTAGGTACTTGAATATCTCTCTCACCAAGTAACATACTGACGACGATTAGCGGCCGCAAAGGCCAACGGAGAAAGGCTCACCGAGCGATGGCTACCCGACAATACAAAGATTCGTGGCGTCAATCTTGGCTCGCAGTTCATCATTGAACGATGGATGGCTGAAGAGTCATGGAAAAGCATGGGCTGTAGTGCTTACAACGACGAATGGGCATGCGTCGAGGGTATCGGCCAAGCCAAAGCCAACGCTGCCTTTAAAAAGCACTGGGAGACCTGGATCACCGAGGCTGATATAAAGGAGATTGCCAGTCTTGGTCTCAATGCCGTTCGAATTCCTGTAGGATACTGGATGTACGAAGACATTATCCAAGATGGCGAATACTGGCCTCGTGGTGGTATCTGGCATCTTGACCGGATCGTAGGTTTGTGCAAAAAGTACGGGATCTACGTACTTATCGGTCTTCATTCTGGGCCCGGAATCAGTTCCCCTAACGAGCAGTTTACAGGTCATGTGTGTGGCTCCTATCCAGTCTCGTCAAGTATTGCATACTGATAATTCTCAAGTCCGTGCCAGATCCTGGGTTCTATACTCCGGAGAACTACGAGCGTGCTTACCGTTTCCTCGAGTGGATGACGAAGCGCATCCACACTAATGGCAACTACACCACTGTTGGAATGCTAGAGGTTTTGAACGAGCCTGTGCATGTACCAAAGTGGAAGGACGAGGCAGCAGATATGATCAAGAACTACTATCCCAACGCATACAAGCGCATCACAGCTATGGAGGGCTACCTTAAGGTTGCTAGCTCTGACCGTTTACACATTCAATTCATGGTAAGTCTTTTCTCTGTATCGAAGTAATGCTGGAAGCATGGTAGCTTACTCCGACGTCTCACAGGGCAAGTCTTGGGGATCAGGAGACCCAAGAACCTATCTCCCAGATGACGAACACATATTCTTCGATGCACACAGATACCTGAGCTTCGACAATAGAATTGCAGGTAACAAAAAAGCCTACATACAAACTGCCTGCAATGACGACATGGGAAGACATGTCTTTGTTGGTGAATGGTCTCTGTCGGTCAACAGTACTTTGAAGAATACCGATGAATTCAAGGTTGATGGGCAAGAAACATGGTACAAAGCGTATTGGGCTGCACAGGCAGAGTCTTTTGAGAAGGGTGATGGATGGTTCTTTTGGTCTTGGAAGTGTGACGGTAAACTGGGTAAGCAAGACTGGCGATGGTGTTACCAGTCTGCGGTTGCCGCTGGGGTTATCCCCAAAGATGCTGGCAGTGCTGCGAAATTGAGCCCTTGTGATAGATATACTCGATAAATAGCTATCTCATGCCGATATCTACTGCATAGAACATGTAAGTATTATGGCCTTCGGTATCTGCCTAAATAAACTTAGATGCACTGGTTTATCCATAACGGTGGCACTACGAAAAGTCCCAGATATCTATGCCTTCGCTCTCCGGCTAACATACGAGCTATAGCGAATAGAGTCAAACTTCGTACAAATCATTCCAGAAGAGGATGTCGTTGAGAACATCCTCGGGTAAATCCAGCGCTGCAAAGTTATCCCGTCGAGGGCTTCGAATATGGACATGTACATGGCCAGCTGTCTTCCATCCAAAGAACCCTGCCATTTCCCAGTCAACAAGCCCGACAATCTTGTCATCATTGACAATACAGTTTGATGTAGTAAAGTCGTTGTGCATAAATGAATGATCTGGATCACTGTTATCTTCAGAGAAGATCAGGTTGTATTCAAGCTCCTGGATGCCTCGGTGTGTTTTCGGATCTAAATCCTCGACAATGTATGATCGGGTCGTGCTTGGAGTAGGAGGTAATGCGTTACCCATGCTTCGCAAGACGTCGCGTGCTTGGTCTTTGAAGTCTTGCTTTTGTTCCGCAGAAATGTATTGCCATGCGATATTGAGTCCCACACCAGCAATCCTCTCCTGTACCAAGACATCTCTGCCATCAATCTTATCTGCAAAGTAGATAGTAGGTACTTTTATATCTTTCAATACTGTCTTTGCCAGAGCAGTTGCCTTGATTTCGTTTGCATCTGCATATGAGAAATCTCGGGTTGCGCGTCTGCCCTGGAGCTCGGCGTGGAGATGGCTTGATTTGACAATGACGGCACCAAGAGCGAATACGTCCCTGGCCCCCTCTAGACCTTCATACATCCTATTCGAAGTATTGCAGAGTTGAAGAACCGATGCCCAGTACTTTATAGAATCTTCCGAGGCCGAGTTGGCATGCTTTAGGTCAGGTTGAAAGTCATCTGGTGTAGGCAAGTACCGACCATAGAAGGGAACATCGGCGTATCGGTCATCTTGAGGAATTTTTGCAGGGTCAGCTTCGTACGGGTTCATCTTGAATGGCTTATAACGGATGATGCAGGTTTGGAGAGAACGGATGCAGACGGGATGGCAAGGCATAAAGCTCAAGTAGCTCCAAACATCTGCCGCTATTGACCGCCTGCCTACAAGACATCACCCTCTTGGAATGACAGCCAAGCAGAACTTCACCAAGACAATGTTACATGCTACAATCATGTGATCATTCCATGTAGGTGCTGTGGCGTGAAAGTTTTTCCGGCGTTTTTCTACAGGTCTTAAAACCCAATGATTGTTAACCTAAGAGCAGATCAACAATACACCGCTACTCTTTCGTACCCCGTGATATAATATGTTGCTTCAGAATTGTAATTCGAGTTGCATCTTACTGGTTCTTTTCATTACCCCGCTCATTTTGATGGTGTGAAGCATGATGATTAATACCAGAGAAGTATGTATAAGTGGTATAGATGAAATTGCTAAGCTGAAAGTGAATTAATGATAAACCGCCACCTTTCCACCACATGGTGATATAACATGTCTCATTTTCAGCTGCTTCTACTGCTTCAATTTACTACCCCGCTCGTGTCGGTAGTATCCATATACTACTTTATAGTGAGGGTAATGGCAACAGAAGCCAGTGTAGAATATAGAAGGCATCGCTTTCCTATAGTTCAGAGGTATTCTCATATTCAACTTAACAATTCTTCCCACTACTATTACTTCTCTCCACCTTCAAGTCTTGTCCTTATCAACAAACTTATCATGGCTAATCGCTGCCCTGTCTGCAACGGGTGGATGAACACCACTGCCGGTGGCGTTCACAATTGCCCCGGGAAGCCCAAGGCTGTTGAAACGATGCTTGACACTGCTGATATTGACGGCCATGGTCCCCAGCTTGTGAAGGTTTCAGAAAATGCGGCACTGTGATTGATCAAGCTTCGGATTCCCACCCGTCTACTCATCGGAGAAGCCGCCAAATATTGAACCGACCAGCCATCCACCGACTGTGGCCAAAACCAAACTCGGCCACTGCCTATTTCCTGTCGTGGTTTCCTCGATTCTCTTCATTTCACTGGACTAATGGGAACGTTCTCCTTCACGTTTTGGGTTATCGCTCAGGTGGTTGGAAATGATGAATCTAGCACGTGGCAAGACTTATCTAGACCAATGGCGGAGTTTCGCTTCTTGATCTCCTTGTATTTGCTACACATACCATAAAGGTTCAACTCTCTGTCATACTTTCAATCATGTCTATCAATATTTTGGACATAGGATATCGTAAAGTATCAATCAACATTTGTTTGAGCTATTATGGAGTCACAATCTTCACGTGGGCATTATTCTCATTTTTCTCCCTTTAGATCTGCGCTCATGTGATCATCCCAGCAAACCATCTCCTCTGTAACATGACCCAGGATTTAGGCTCAACTTACAGCTTCTTCAAACACATACGACCATACCTATCAGAAAACTCGGGATCCCGTCCGCTCTCCCATAGATAAGCTGGTAAGGGGCGGATTAGTAGTTGGGTCGGTGACGACCAGCGAATCCCCGCTGTTGTATGTTTTTTGGCGTTTTTTTTGCAGAATCGCTGTGACTAAGTCTGATTTCTCTGGATTAACCTCGGGCAGAACTTGGTTGGTATGGATTCGAACATGGTAGATAAATCCATCAATCCATCGCTCAAGTCAAACCAAGTCAAACCCATGAACAACATGTCACTTTTTAATCCCTTCGACGACATGATTGGATTGTCTATACCCACTAAAACCCTCGATCCGGAACATCAAGCGGCCATATGACTTCCAGAATGGAAGGTTACATTTGATCTGGGTCTCTTCAACGGCTATCACAAATTAGCTTCCTTTTAAGGGGATCATCTCAAGGGTGTTAAATTGTAGGATGATTTGCCACAGGCTTCATGCTAGATAAGGTTGGAATTCGGTTCGCTGGTTTTTAGATGAGTTCCTGATTGTCGCATTAAATAATTTCGGACGAATCCTGAAAAAGAAAGCATTTTTTCTGCACTGCGACATGCCATCCTCCAATGTAACGCTACGATATGTCACGCAACTTGGTCAGGGCAATGCTGTATTTTCGATCAATAGGTCACTGAGTAGTGAATTGTGACTACTATTTTGATCATATCTGGACACATAAAGAGTCCATGGGAGACGACTTTGGGCACGGGAATTGTCGTTCAAACATAACTACTAGACCATGAACTCACATATCAACTCGTGGTCTTTATTCCCATACTGATGGCATGGTTCGGGTGATGGAAATTTCTGTTTATTGCCCGGTAGATTGCCGCATGCTATCGATAATCCATGCTAACAAGACCATAAGACACGGACTATATCCAGGATAATACCGAATAGGATGCTACGCTATTTTTTATATATAAATGAAAGCTAAGAAGACGTCAAATTAATTGAAGCCCACTATCATCTCATTTACACAGTCTACCAATCACTACAACTAAAGTCAAGATGTTGTTCAAGCCTTCCTACCTTCTTTTCTCTCTTTTTTCGCTAGGCTCTGTCGCCTGGGATGCCCCCAACTATGGTGGCTTCACTAAAGTCTGGCAGGACACCTTTGCAGGCTCAGGCGGCACTCTCCCCGACACAAGCAGATGGAATATCATAACCGGATACCTCAACGTTAATGCCGAACTGGAGGTCTATACTTCTTCAACTCGCAACGTACAACGAAGCGGCGGTGAAACTCTCCAGCTTGTGCCCTGGCGCGATGCTTCTGTCCAAAACGGCTGGACTTCTGGCCGTATTGAGAGCAAGTATGTCTTCACACCCCAGGCGGGCAAAATCACCCGGACCGAAGCCAATATTCGATTCGGTACCTGCTCTACCAACAACAAGCAAGGTATCTGGCCCGCCTTCTGGATGCTTGGTAATATCCTCCGCAACGGTGGTAGCTGGCCTTCTTGTGGTGAGATCGACGCGATGGAGACAGTCAATGGCCAACTCATCGGTCACGGAACAGTTCACTGCCATGTCTATCCCGGTGGTATCTGCAACGAAGGCACCGGTATCGGCAACACTGTTGGTATCCCGAATCAGGACTGGCATACCTGGAGAGTCGAGTTCAATCGGGCCAAGAGCAACTGGCGCGACGAGACCATTACATGGTTTTTGGATGGTCAGCAGTTCCACCAGATCACCGGTGCCAGAATCAACGACCAGAATGTCTGGAACTCTCTATGCCATAGCCCCTTGTATTTCATCCTCAACGTTGCTGTCGGTGGTACCTGGGTAAGTCAACAAGTCGTTCGAATATTTAGACATGAACTAACCGGTTATGTAGCCCGGATATCCCAATGGAAACACTTGCGATGGCTATGGAAGCATGATGGAAGTTGGATACGTTGCTCATTACACCAACTAAGTCTAGCCACGTCGACTATCTCCATAGACTTGTATTTTTTCTTTGTCTTCTTTTTTCTCCCAGATCTGATGCCCCGTGGACAACAGTCACTCTTCATCTGAATTTCTCTTCATTCACCACTTAGACTTCTTTTTTTATGCCACTCTTATAGATATGTACAATAGTTATCGATGACTTCTGAATATACCCACTCTAAACCTGACTTATCATTGCAATGTCTCAACTCTTAGAGGTTATAAAAATGATTCGCCATGAACTATTTATCAGTTGAGTTGAGGTTCTAGATGATCTACGGGGAAGACAAACCAATCTCCGTTGCACTTCGCCATAGAATATCCAGTTCAGCCAATATTCGGCATGAAATGTGATATAGTGTCTAACAGACACGAGATTTATAACAATCAAACCGTCTAGTTCTGGCAGTGACAGCTGAATGCAGGGACCACATGCTATCATTAGTATAGATAGTTCGTCAATAGTTTACCACTAGTGCACGTGAATCATTCTTAAACCTATATACAGGAACGGTAAGAGCGCAATGCCCCGGTGGCACGTCTCTGAAGAGACCAACTTCAGCCGGCTGTGAAAGCGCCATGATCAAATCAACATAATGTGAGCCAATCAATTCAAATGCTGGCACGGGCCTCAGATTCCAGGTTTTTAGTTACACCGAATATAAAAACGGACAAATCAATCTTGTCTCATATTTACAAGACATATGTGCCTTCATTGGTAGATAGTATAGGCAGGTAGTCGAGTTATTTAGACCAGTCTAATCTATAGCTTCGAGATATGCTCTATGTAGGGAAATATTTACAGTATACTGGATCCATTCTATCCAATCATCCTTACACCGACTACTTCGTGGCTTCGCGCACGTTAGCTGAAGGTGGTCGAGACTGGCCTGGTCTGATATCGCTAAGACATTTCAGCCAAGCCACATAGATTGCCCTTCAACAAACAGTATGGTCTATTGCAAATTAGCTGATATACAAATGCGAATGATAATTATAAAAAGGCAACAATACCTCTCATGATGTATGTTCGACAATCGCTATCTTACAAGTTTATCATTAACATCTTTCTTATACACCATGAAGCTGTCTTTAACTATCCTGTCCCTTGTTGCCTTGGGATCCACCCTTCCTGTTCAACAGGTCAGTACTTGTCGGCAATACTCCACTGGTGTCATCTTCTAAAATTCCTGACAGGCAAAGACTGAGTCAAATGAGCGTCGGGGGTGGTTTAGCACGTCTGAGAGAATAGGCGGCATTGAGTCCCATGAACATGGACGTCGGGGTTGGTTTACCACAGTTTACGACAAATCCGGTCGCCCGATTGGTAGGTCGAATCATTTCGTCCAACTTGGATGTTTACTGACATTTTTTGGCCAGCCAAGAAATTCCTCAAGATCTGATGGTGATCGGGTCATGGTCCTTGTTCAGGAGCGAATCTTCCTTTTTATTGCTCAAGGCTTATTGGTTGTCCTATCTTCCAAGTCGGCCATCAACTCGGAAGACAGCCTAGGTCAGGGTGGAAGGTGGGTCTGGTTCTTAAGACTGATTTCGTATCGACTATCTAGAGCGGCAATGGGCAATGAAAAGATTTGATCTACAGTAGCAATAATGATAAGACCTTTCTCCTTTAGCATAGTACGACCTATAAGAAATCACTAATCAAGGAATATTGTCTTTGCTTCGATACCAGTAGACTGATGCATGGAATCAGATAATCTTTATCGGGAATTGAAATTACAGCATGGGCTATAACCTTGAACGAGCTCCTCAAGTATTTTTAACACTGCTTACTGTATAGTTTCAGTCTACTTTGACGTAGCCATTGATTCATTAGTCATTCAAAATTCATTAAATTAGAGACTAACCTGTCGGAAAATCTGCCAAACCCCGAGCCTTTAGAAATGCATCGGCTTCTGCAGGCTACGGCCCCCAAAAGCGACATACCCAATTAGAATTTGGCCCTAACAGTAAAACCATGATCTGTACCATAACAACGGGAACGCGGGGGTTCAATACCCCTAAGTCCTTTTTCTTGATTGTTTTCCTAATGGGGAAGTTCAGTGTCAGCAAAGGATCCATGGCTTCTGCAGCTATCTCACCTGGGTCGAGAGCAGCGAATTGGTCAAGCTCAAGCGGCACACTGACCAATTACTTCAGGCGCCAAAACTTCAGGACTGTCTGTTACAGATCCTTCCACATGCATGTCAGCTTACTCTCGGGACAAAATGATATAGCGAGATTGTTTACCGTTTTGGGTTTCTGCTTTGTCTTGATGTCTAAACGCCAAGTATATAAAGACTACTCAATATTGACTTCAAAACTTTCAATCCAAGCTCATCATTTCAATCATTCTCAACAGCACCTCATCGATAGACTGCGAAACTATCAATACCACACAAAAGCACAAGAGAATTCACCATGACTCCCGAAGAAACACAAGGGTTCCTCAAAAGTCTTGTCGCTCCCCTACGCAATCAAATCCCCACTCCTCTCCTTCACCGTCCAAGTGAAGCAGGTCTTGAATATGAAGATGTATTCTTTCCTTCTGAAGACGGCACACCTCTTGAAGCATGGTATATCCCCAAGCCAGGCTCCAACAAGTTGATCATTGCCAATCATCCCCTCCGCTGCACTCGATCAGGCTACCCCGCTCATCTCGAGCCATGGAAGGCATTTCTCGGTGGTTCCGCCACGGGAAATGATTTTGAGCTCAACTTTATTCCTGACCTCAAGATCCTGCATGATGCTGGGTATAATGTTCTTACGTACGATATGCGAAACTCTGGAAATAGTGGACAAGCGAATGGTGGCATCACTGGCACTGGTCGTTTTGAATCAAGAGATGTGGTTGGGTCGTTGAACTATGTTCGCAGTCGAGACGACACCAAGAACATGACCATCGGGCTATTCAGTCGTTGTTTGGGAGGTATCGCTACATTTTTTGCCATGGACCGTCGACCAGAAGTTTTCAAGGATGTACGCTGTCTTCTTGTTCCTGAGCCTCTCTCGTACCGACCATTTGTCGAGAAGGCTCTTGCCATGTTTGGGCACGACGATCGGTTTGAAGACGTTAACGACATGATCAAGATGGAGACAAGCTTCACAGTTGATGAATTGTCGCCTATCCCAGTCATGAAGAATGTTCGTGTCCCGACGTTTATTTATTCAGTGCGCGAGGACATCTTGACGAAGGAGAGTGATGTACAGACTATGTATGATTCTCTCACTGTGGAGGATAAGAAGTTGCATTGGGTGGATGGGACGGTGCGGATGAAGGGGTATACCTATTTCCAAGAGAATCCGGAGGTGTTTGTAGATTGGCTAGCTCGCCATATGGAGTAGAATTTCGAGGGCTAGACTAGTCAGTTAGTTACTTTCTCAGGGTGTATGAATTTCAAGACAGGGATCGAGTTTCACATTAAAGCTGGTCATTGCTCTGTGCTAAGACTCAGACGGCGCGCAATTAATTAACTGCGGCTCGGGCCATACCACATGCTACTGTCGCTAATTGTTTCAAGATCTGCAAGTATAGTGCCAACTTTAAATAAATGACGGTAATGTCAAAAGGTCAGACCATGTTATGGCCGCATGGTGTCGGCACTTGTCGAGCGAGGCTTAGTTCTTGGCGGGGGATCGTCAGCAGTTAAATCACACCACATTACACAAGGTCCGAGAATTTATTAAATGCGACAGGAAAATTACTATCCTGTTTCCGGTGACATCTAAATAGATCTCGACCTTTTAGATAACCGTTTTTAATCATATGTATTCGATAGTGAGCTTAGTCCTGTGGGCTGTTTACTAGTTGGTGCTTTTTCAACAGCACGCTGAGAGTTGACACAAATAACTGATCATCCTTACGCTCGTAGAAAGAGTATTATGGTCAGTTATTCTGTCAAGCCCTGAACTACCTAGGAGATGTCAACTAGTCAAAGCCGGCATTTCCTGTTACGTCAACTGTTTATCCTAAAACGACATGGTTATTGGACGGAGACAACTTCGGTTTCCAATGAAGGGTATTTTTAGTTATGGACCTTGTGGTATACTTCGGAATGGTGGTATTGGTTAAACATTTGGTTCAAGTGGCTGGGGTACGTACCTCTTACACTGTTAAGGAGCTGGGGATTGTCAGCAGTTGAATCACGCCACATGACAAAAGGTTCAGCAGAGTTACCGTTTGAGTTGACCCACTAAAAACGTCTTGTGAACAACATGATGTGATGAACTATCGGGAGGACCCGACCAGAGATGAATATAAATACAAACAGCCTCGATTACTTCAATATCCATATCAGACACCATTCAATCATACAAACCAACCAAACTACAATTGTTTTACAAACATCTTCACAATGACAACAAATTCATTCGGATCAGCTCTTCCCCGCTTTGACTTCCACCAACCCCCAGCTCCCAGATTCACAGCGAGACTGGCCCGCTCATTACCCACTGCAGCGCTCGTCACAACAGCAGCAGGTATGTTTTGTTCTCCGCCATCCATTCCTCTTCAAGTCTAGTACTAACAAATTACACAGCTGCCTATGGCCTCACATATCTTGTCCTTAGACAACAATACACCACTGCAAAAGCTCAGCACAATCGGGCTGTGGAAACATTAAACGAAATGAAAGAGCAAAGGAATAAAACGGACGAGTGGGTCAAGAATGATGCATTATGGTGGACGGCATTTTGAACGGACACAATAATGGGTATGGAGTAGCGGTTTGAGACATCATTGTGCATTTTGGGATATTATATCAGAAGAGACAGTACTTAGGCATGAGAATGCCAGTAATTTACAGCTTGATAATTTGTGGTCAGCGGAAAACTTGCTAGTCGTGACTAATGATTCTCGTTTGCAACTATGACATTCATTGAGATTATACGAAAGGGAGAAAGATGAGCATATCACTCCAGTCTAAACGCACAAAAAAGCCAAAAGAAAAGAAATGAATGGAACATACAATTCGGCTTCTTCTCATCAGCGAACTGTGATGCATAAAGCGTGTCAAAGGTAAACCAAGTTCTGATCATGATTTTACCCTACAGCCGAGTTATCACCTCCCGACTGTGGCGTAACCAAAAATGTGGCGGTGCATCAGTCAAGCCTCAACTCCGACGCGTCGCGTATCGAACCTCTGACAAAAACATCAAACACATTTCCCATCGCAACACAGAATATCCTATCACATCATGCCGCCCCGAAAAAGAAGCGCCCCCGAGGCTATTGAAGAAGCTGCGCCAAAGCGAAGATCTTCGCGACAAGCAGCATCAAAAAGTCAATCACAACCTGAAGCGGCTCCAGCGACAAAGGCAGCTCCAACAAAGAAATCAGCAAAGAAACAGCAAGATGAGCCAAAGCAACAAAAACCGGATGCAGAAGCCATAAAGACAAAGAAACCCGCCAAGAAACAAGAATCTAACCAATCTCGTTCACGCGCTACATCCGAAGATCCAGATATTGACTCCATCCCCACGACAAATCCCGATGCGCCTAGACATGATGGACAGTGGTACTGGCTCATGAAAGCCGAGCCTGAGACACGTATTGAGAACGGTGTCGATGTCAAGTTTTCGATTGATGATTTGCGGACAAAGACAGAACCTGAAGGATGGGATGGTGAGATTCCCTTTCTGATGTTGAGAAGACAAGTACTGACATTACTGTAGGAATTCGAGCATATGCTGGTACAGTCACTGAATTGAATGACAAAAAGAAGCATACTGACATTCGGTAGCGCGAAATAATATGAGGAAAATGAATGCGGGCGACCTCGCCTTCTTTTACGCCAGCAACTGCAAGGAACCCGGTATAGTCGGTATCATGGAAATCGTCAAGGAATTCTCCGAAGATCGTACGTATCCATCACCGCACTTCTCTCGTAGTCCCCCCTAACATTTCTCTCCAGGATCTGCTCGCAAGCCAAGCGCTCCATACTACGATCCCAAATCGACCAAGGAGAAACCCATCTGGGACTTGGTGCATGTCGAGTTCCGCAAGAAGTTCGCTGTGCAGATTGGTCTCAAGGAGTTGAAAGAGCTGGGAAAGGCTGGTGGTCCGTTGGAGACGATGCAGTTGATGAAGCAGTCGAGGCTCAGTGTGAGTCAAGTCAGTGGTGATGAGTTTAAGTTTTTGTGTGAGCTGGCAGATAAGAAGGCGAAGGATGCGGGATTGGAGCACGAAGAGACCAAGCTGTGAGGTATTCATGTTTTAATTGGCGGGAGATAGGAGTGTTGACCTACCTGCCCTCATAGTAATGGAAAAGTTGGCTGCTGGAAGCATAAGAGACGGAATGGGAAGGTAAAACTTATGCTTTTAAGGATATGATTCTTGCCTAAATTACTTGTTACCCTAAGAAGTTGGAGACCAATGTTCCTGCTACCTACTTATCTCGCTCTTTCTACTGACAACTTAATCCAACTTTGCTCTAACAACAATAACACGCAACAACATTAGTTTTGACAGTGACCGTAACAAGATTTTGCAACTCTGTGGACCCGCGTCAAATTTCGAAAGTAATACAAAATGCTTTCGCCTATGTCTATCGAAACACTCCCTCGTTGTTTAACTATCTCAATAATCATCAGGTATCTCAAGTATCCAATAGCCATGACGCTTCGTATCGTCCACGACTAAATGATGTGGCGGGTCTGGATAGCTATCAACATATGGTAACCGAACAGCAGCCAGTTTACCATCATCACCACGCCAGAACTGCCTGTATGACTCATGATGTATAGCGATTCCTTCCCGAATTTCTTCTGTTGCGCTACGGTAATGATAATCCAAGAAGAAGGACGGTAATGCGCAAGAAAGCTGTTTTAAGTTACTCATTCGCTTTGAGAAATTGTCCAAGTGTTCGTAAATAATGCTTCGGTAATCGCTTTGCGCATTCCAAGAGAGACGAGCCTGTGAAGAATCTTCGAGAGTGATGTACAGGTTGCGCAATGCTGGGAAGTACGGTGGGGATAGCTGACTAAAGACAGTTTCCAAGTAATCTTCGTCCAGCCTGTCGATTGTGTCGTCCCACGAGGTGAAGCGTGTTTTGAAATACCATCTGACTTCAAGAGATGTCACAGTATCAAGCCTTTGCGATGGGATCAATTGATGGAGATGAATCATCATTGCTTGTCCATTCAAGATCAACGTGTTTGTTGAGTAGAGTATATCGATTGTCTCGGAGTAGCTGGGAGTTTGTTAATGTCAATATAATCGGAAGAACTCGGGTGAGGGTCAGACTCACTTTTGACGACATGATAAAATCCATCCCATTATACCGATAGGCGCACCTTTCAAACGACAATCATCGGCCCACGGCCCGGGAAGACCACCGTTGGTCATGGCATGCCCTTGCGCAATATCATCCGAAGAGAGCCGATGACACCTTGAGCTCGTCCATCGCCACCCTTGTCGAGGATGATCAGGATCTTCAGCAAAAGTATCTTCTTGGTAGCCGTGGATTAATTGAAGATGGAGACGCACATCTCCAAACGCCAATCGGAGGATGTCCCTGCGTATGTTTGGTGGTATTTTAAACCATTGGCAAGACTCCTGAAAACGTGCTACTGGGGCGTCGGAACACGTATCATCAGGCGTTAAAGCTCGTGGTCTTGGGTTGGGAAGTTCGACAAGCTGCTGTATGCGCTCTTCCCAGGCAGCATCATCTTGCTTCTGTTGGTCTTCTGCACTTGGGCTTCGGGGACTGAAGCTCATGATGTGTTGTAGGGTTGTGTTTAATGAAGTTGTAGGAGACAAATTCATGTAACGTTCAGTCTCAGGGTTCCTCCACAATGAGGGGTTTTAGCGTCGTCAGTGTGTATTCTAGGCTGCCACTCTGGACCAAGTTGTGGGTACCTTCTGTGCGCACAAGGCTGAAAGTCCCTTGTCTGTCAGCTAAGCATGATCCCAGCTAGTTCCACTAGAAACGAATCCACAATCTACACCAGACAACTGACTCACAAAGGACATCAACCAACAGGCGCAAACTAACGGCCGCTATTCTTCAGCGGTAGGGATCCTCCCGACATGAGCATTTTGACTGAAACATCGCAGTTGCCGCGGACATCACCGACAAGCCACAATTCTTCCAAAACGGGGCTTACAGCACGGAGCCGTAAAAATGGAAAAGAGTTTGTTTCATGATCTACAGAGCGGGTCTTGTTTAATAGCATGTTGGCGTAGTAGAGTGTGTGCAGCCTGATATATGTTGCCACATTTCTCAGACTCAGAGAATCTCATCTCAGCATTTATCCTGTCAACTTTCAACTGTGTTTTTCTGCTTTCTACTTTCAAAATGGGTCCCTCATGGCTTGTTCATCTTTCTCTCCTAGGCCTATCCCTAGTCAGCCCGGCCGTCTCAAAAGACGAATGTCAACCTTCAACCTGGAAGCTCAGTTCTGCCTTGAGGGTAGGCGACATCAATTGTCGTATGAGCCAGGTAGCAGGACCCAAGGCCGATGTCAACACATGTGCCACCATGGCTAGGAAATGGGACATCACGATTGACAAGTTTTACGACTTGAACCCCAGACTCAACGGTGACTGCAAAAATATTCTACCCAATATACGATACTGCGTGGACGGATGTGAGTTTATTTTTGACTAGTTCTGTTACGTTTATGCTGACTTTGCTGTAGTCCCTGAGCCACTTCGGGCTTATAATGGTCGATGCGGTCCTAACCATAACAATGCGACATGCGTGGGCACTGATAACCAATGCTGTAACAAGAACACCTGGGTTTGCGGTGACACAGAGTAAGTTTGTACTGTGTAATGGTTCTTAAATGCGCTGCTAATTGTTACAAGGGATGACTGCACTTTGAACTGCTACGAAGGACTTTGTTATTAAGCTTGATGTAGTTGGGGTTGGTCCTTCATCGTGGTTTGAATGGTTAGATAGTAAATTGGAGTTTGTTTATATTTCCATTTTTATTTTTTGTGATAACACATGATTTTCTCGATGACAGCTATACTCACACATCAGACTATGTGTGTGGCATGGCTATGATATTGGAGATTTTTGTATAGTCAAATCCTGTTTAACTACTTGTTTGACATTGTCGACCTTTTAAAGATGCGGCATCTGGTAGAAAACTGGGTGTATATGTGCTCACAAAGGACAGTGTCACAGAACATCAATATCCGGTAGCCAAGGAAAGACAATCATTTTCTTCAGCAGGGTCGCTGAATACTATGGGATCGTGCGTTATGCCATCAAATACATCTCTCGACAGGCTACCACTCACAATCCTTGTGCCTCCAAAGCGCCACATCTGGATGCAGTTCTTCCAGAATTTGCCAAATTCTCCGGCGATTGGTAAAACCGCCAGGAACATTTAACCCAACATCCGAATAATCCCATGCCTCCTCATCATCAACCCAGGGCCTAACGTCATGCGATACCTCGACGCGGCTCATAACCTGCCTCGTGAGCTTCTCCCAATTCCAACTCTCCAGATCATCCTTGCTCGACCCGGTCTTTCGATATACAGTATCGATGTCAAGATCCCAGAGGAAGGGAATACGGAAAAATACTTGGGCCCACATGGACTGAGGCATGAGATAGTTGCAATCAAGCGAGAATTCTCCGTCCTGCACAAAGCTGTGTATGTGGTTCTCGATCTCGTTTGGAGAAAGTTCCAAGAGTTCTTTAAGCTTTGGGGTCGGGTTATGTTCAAGTCTCTCGAGGTTTGACATCAATTCTGTGGTCAAGTTGGGAATGTCGACAGGGTTCTCATCCCACTACCATGTCTTCATTAGTCCATGTCTTTCAAGTTTGGCGCAGGACAGTCTACTTACCCATCCTTCCCATTCATCGCCAGTGTGTATAAGGCAATAAAGGGGGGCATAATAACCATGAAGGCCAGGCTCATCAATCGCATTATAGGGAATGAAGGGAATAAATCTGATATCACGTCCCATGGCTTCCTGTTGCCAGGCCCAGTTGAGATAACCGGCACAACGACGTTCCAAAGCCAACCAAAGATCACCAATAGAGCGGATCTTGGCAGTGGATAAAGTCTTGATGGCTCGTTTGGCCACGTCTTCACAAGCTGGATGAATAGCAATATACATCTTTGCTGGAGCGACACCGTCTGGAAGATCTTCACTCCGCCTGAGTTCGTCATATGCCTCTGGAGGATAGGTCACATGGCCAGTAGAAAGTATTGCTTTGCCGTATTGGCTTTCGGCCATGGCCTCGTAGCGAGTAAGTTCTTGGTCCGAGACTTTCTTAGAATGAAAATCGGCACCGGGCCAGTGAGGACCAGAATAGACGACACAGGCATCATCAAGTAAGGTCATGCCGCAGATAGTGCAATAAATAAATTCGGGATTTGCCATGGCTTCTGATCGAAATAATTAGTCTTGAGACGAGTTGGAGATGAAAAAGGATAATTACGAGATGTTGAAAATGAGGGGCGCAGTTGAGGGGGTGAAGAATCAAGGATGATTGAACAAAGGAAATGTCGGGCTAAAAAAACTCTGCGAGCGGCGTAGCTCCGGTGCAAGCACAGGGCATCTGTCCAGTAACTAGTCTACCGTGTGCCCGTTTGAAACAAAGAAGGTTATGAATAGAAAGAGATGTGAGAGTGGAGAAAAGACCCTGTAGATCTTTATGAGATGAAACAGTCTATTGATCTACATACAGGGCTAGGCAAGGAGCTTAGTAGGGTATCCGTAGTCTACATTCTTTAGTGCAGGTTACATCCTGGCGTAGTATTCAGTCGTTAGCGTGTAGACGCAATCCTAGTCTAGTCTAATGATAGCGTGGTGATGTGGTAGTACAACCAACTGACTTCCATTGTGTTGGTTCTACATATTTCCACTGCAATTTCTTCTCCCACGGCAGATCCTTGATTCGAAACGATACGTTGTGGGACAATTTCCCTTTCTTTCTCGCATGGTAATTGCCTTTCTTCAATTCTTGAACGAGCCAACACTATCTGGACCGTTTATTGACATGGCTTGCCATTGCACAGGATCCTTACACTCTGTTTCACAATGGCTGTAGCAATGCATGACCGAACCATTGACCAGGTAGAATTTTTCTTCGGATCCGCAACCTCTTGTGAGCGGACCTTACTACGGTCTTCTGCAAAGTATGACCATGTCGTTCATGGTCTAGGATACGGCTAAACGCTAACGAGGCGTCCCAAGACCCATCCAGCGTTGTCGGCGTTTCCAGAAGTGCCAAGTCCTAACAATCTTCTGTGTCAATCGACCATGAGCCCTGGTATAGGCTTTAACATAGATATATCATCATTCTTATCCCGCCTTATATTCCCATTCATCGCTTGTTTCTTCGATAGAACAAGAACACTTCCCATTCAGTGGACAATCTGCTCTAGCCAACATCCTATTCTTCCAATTCTTTTCTATCTTTTACTTCAAGCTATGAAAAAGTCTTTACTCTTGGCTCTTTGGAGCGCAGGTGCTTTAGCCAGTCCCTGCAAACCAGCGAGAGACGTCACCCACAAAGATTATGATGTACCCACAGCCCCCTCAACATATTTCGTCCCTACAACGTCGGCCCAGGATACCACAGTGGAGACTCATATTGCAAGTGGTTCTGATGGTGATGAGACCATCTCAGTGCCCATACGCTCCACTGAGACCTTCGCAGGGGGATCAGAAGGTCACACTGTCGAGCTACCTCAGGGCTCTGCAACCTTCGGTTCCGCCTCACCATTAGAAACCACAGTTGCAGATGGGGACATTTCAGAGGCCAGCCAGGATTCCGAAATCCCTTTCGTGTCTGAAACTTGGACACCTAATGTCCCTGAGCTTACTGGCGGCAGCGGTACAACCGCCGTTCCTACAAACCGTCCTAGTCAGCCGGGTCAGCCTGGTGATGATGTTACTGGTAGTGAGACTACAAACGTTGCTGGTGATTTTTCCACGACACTACCAGTAACCAATACAGCTACTGATATCGCTGGCCAGCCATCTGAAGATGCAACCAACACTGAACTATCTTCAAATCGTTCTGGCTTGACGGATAGTGTTGGTGCTACCGAAACCGACAACATTCCTGGTCAGTCGGGTGATGATTCAACCAAACTATCAGCGACTGGAACTGAAACAGATGCTATCGACCAGCCTTCCGGTGATGTTGATAACACTGTGGCGGCTTCGTCAAATGCATCTAGCTTAGCTGATGGTGTTGCTGCCACTGAGACTGTTACCCATGATTCAGTTGAGACAGCTAGCCCTGGAGCCAATACTGAAACCTCTGTCAATGGGGTTGTTCCTACAGAGGGAGCCCCTGCAACTGCCCCAACTGATGACGCCTCCAGTCATGTTACTGGCTCTGCTGGTATCACCGGCGGACAACCTGATGCTACTGGAGACGCAACAGATGGTACAGCCGATGTGCCAGCTACCACACGGAACCCCGATTTCACCGAGACTGGATTATCAGGAGCACCTGATGAGACTATCTCTCCCTCTGGCACCGACACTGAGACCTCAACATCAGGTGCTGGCAATACTTCACAGAATATCGTTGCGACAACAGGCATAGCACCAGAACAATCTTCCGAGATTACTCCGGGCAACACCAATGTCAATGAAAAGACCACTGGGTCTGTGACTGAGGATTTGCCAAGGCCTACTGATACTGGAGTCCCAACTGAGGCAAATGACGTATCTACAAGTGCTATGACTGGCCCTGAGACAACAGTTGACCCTGCGGAGCAGACTCCAACCACCACAGAGGAGACCCAGGATAATGGTTCCAATGAGACCACTGAATTGGGATCTGATAAAACCTCTGCAGTTAAGGCTACTACCACAGAAGGTGACCAACCTGACGAGACGGATGTTGCCACCCAGCCCGCTAGTGATAACTCTGACACCACAACTTTTGAAGTCTCATCATCAGACAGTGAGGTACCCTCTACCGCCATCGGTGTTACTACAACTGATGCTGCTGCGACAACCGATGGGGAAAATGACAATCCTTCGACAACCGCTCTCAACGGGAACAGCTCATCCAAAACGTTGAACCCAGCGCCAGTCACAACAACTACCGCCGGAGACGCACCATTCCCGACAGTTACAGATGCTCCCGAGGGATTCTCTTCGTCAACTGTCAGCGGTCATCCTGAGTGGACATCCAACACTTGGATCACAACCACATCAGGCGACTCTTCTGAGCCAACTATTATTCCAGTTCTAGTTGGCTGCAAGAAGTGTGGCGGATCGGGCTCCGGCATCGTCCTTTGGAATTTTCCTAAGACGCCTGACACTTGGTTCAAGCTCCCAGGCCTCCCCAAGTTCACGTTCCCCTGCATTCCCCCAGGTTGTTCCACTCCTCCCACTACGTCTGAGAGTAACAGCAATGATGATGATGGCGATGATGAAGAGGATAACGAACCTTCTTCCACCACATGCACTGATAAGGCTACCGTGACAGACTGCTTTGTGGCCTGCACCACATATACAGGTCCTGCTGGGGCCTCGATCACACCTGAATGCTCAACAACCTGCACCGCTACGCATACTGGATGCAGCGTCACTGGGACAACTACCACCTCATCCGCCGCTGCATGTGGTCCTTCGGGAGACAGCTCTTGTGTGATATGCAGCAACGATGACCTCGAAGATACCGGTTCAAACTCCCTGGATCGACGTGACAATTATCTTGAGAAACGAGCAGGGCGAGACATACGGTCCGTGGGAGGGTGCGCCGCTTTTGCCTTTAGTCCTGCGTTCCCGGCGTACCCCGGCGGAGAGACTGTCCTGTACAAGGATGCGACCATCATCTCCCAAAATTCTCCACTAAATGATATCAAGAGATGGTGGCTCACGACACAGGGCAGTCAGTGTGTGCCAATTCTGAGGGGTAACCTGGATGCCGCTACTTTCATCAAGGATAGGACAGATCCCACAGGACATGGTGTAGCATCACTCGACCATGTTTACGAGAAGAGTATGCTGTTGGACTTTTTTAACGAGATCATCGATCCGAATGGCCCCCCTGTCAAGGGCATGTCTACTGGCGGCCCTCGCCATAAGATCAACTGCCAAGATATGGAGAGTTATGGTGGCGCTACGAAGAATAGCAAGAAGAGACTCCTTCAGAAGGTCTATGACACTTACCCATCTGGAACCCTTACCGTTCGCAAGGGTAAACTTACAATCAAGGACGCACATTACTTGGAGGATTTCATCGGTATGAATCACTGGACCAACGGAATTGCAAAGGTACGATAACTCACAAATTATTGGTCGCACATGTTCTCACAATCATTGTTCCATAGGCATTCGTTGCCGATACAGGCGACGTCAAGAAGAAAGGTGACGAATGGTCTGACGCCCGAAATGACGTTACAGCTTCAACATCCAAGAAAGACGCAGAAAGACGCATCAAAGGAAAGTTCGCATTGCTTGAGAAGATGGCGATAGGTGTCGAGATGTTTAGCGCACCTGAAGCGATTGACTCCATTATAAGACAGAACCAGCGAATCTATGCTAGATTGTAAGTTTATGGTCACTTTTAGATATAACAGCTACTAATATGGGCTCGTAGTACGGATATGGATAACGAGGCCAAGGGCTGCATGAACGACCCTGCGGTGAAGAATGGCCTTTGGTCTTTTGCTGACAAGTATAAGACCTTTATGCAGACCAGATTCAACGGGCAGGATCCCTGGTCTATCAACAACGAGGTCGATGGTGCCAAGACAAAGGTCATCGACAAGTTGAAGATGGACTTGGTGGCAGCTGTTAACGTTCGGGTCAACAATGCTGCCGACTGGAAAAGCAAGATTGCTGAATGGAACCTGAAGCTCGCCAGCTTGGATGATCCTACCCGTCTATGGGCCATTCCAGAACCAGCCTGGGTTTGGACGTGGATAAAGAAGCGAGATGGCGAGGACTCTGGGCTTTCATGCGATCGTCCTATTCCATCGGATACTACCACATCTGAAGAGTCTACTACCTTTGCTACTTCTACCAAGACCAGCTCTGAGGAGTCTTCTTCCGAAGAGTCAACCTCTTTCACGGAGGAAACTTCTTCAACGGATGAGATGATCACTTCTACTACTGAAGATTCTGTTCAACTGACGGACTTTCCTACTCTCACCAACGCCCCACCGCTATCAATTTCGACACCTGATGGCAGCTCTTGCGCCTCAACAACCACTTATACTCAGTGTAACTTGGGTACTGGCAATCACGGTGGTGCCTGCGTCGCCAACTCGCAATGTGCGTCATGGGTCAACACCGAAACGACCAGCACGACACCCACACCCACACCAACCATGGAGTCTCCTGACCCGTCTCAGAACATCAAGCACTGCTACGACGAAGGGCCGAAAGTCAGCCACGACTCCATCACTGTGAATGCCGAGTCTTTCTGTAACAAGGTGGTCTCCAAGAACAAGGATAACGGGTACTACTGGTCCAACGATAAGCTCGAGGAAAAGCTGTTACCTGGAGGAGGCGGTCGAGGTTACCATTACAAAGTCCTGTTTGAGGTTAAGGAGGGATGCTTGTGGAAGGCCGACTTTGATGAGTGTATGAGGTACATGAAGGTCCCTATCGATTCTTGTGATTGCTCAGCCAAGGGGAATAAGCAGGGTGGATGGGTTGAGAATAATTGTATTACGGCCAAGATTGACCCGAACAAGGGTGATTAGTTAGATAGATGAAGGAGTTGTGTTGGAGTTTCAGATTGAGTCAGTTATTGTAATTTTGGATGATGAAAGACGGATAGATCCAACAGTGTTATTTAGGGGAAATTTTATAATTTAGAGGATCTTTAGTTTAGACTTTATGATTCTTAGATCATAGCGAGCATGACTGAATAGTTGCTAAAGATGCATCGCACGTGTCACGTTTCGTAGATCCCTAGACATCTTGTGTTCATTCGCCGCAAGGAATTGCTTTAGCTGGCTGTGACAGAACGGAGAGCCTAAAATAGAACAGAGATTGCGGCGCGCCGCTCAAGACATAAACAGTCGTTGACTTGAATCAGGAAGGGTTATGATGTGTGACCAGAGAAGGTGTATTAAACGAGGATCCAAGTGTGATTCAAGAAGTCCATCGTATCTACGAATAACGTTCTATATATCCATCTGGGGACTTTATGTGATTAAGGGTAAGTTGGCCTCAGGGTATTGGAACCATTAGCCTCTGGGAGCATAAGAGATGAAATTAGTGAGCTACTTTATGCTCCTTAGATAATAGCTCTTAGACTATTTAGTTTTATAACCTAAGACTTGGGAGGTCATTTTTTCGACTACCCACTAGGTTGGCTTGAAGCCTCCTTGAGGCAAAGCAACAATATCCTCCTCATCCGTGTGCTTCACATGTCCCATTGAGAGAGATAAGTTCTCCTGATCAAAAATGCTATACACGTTACGCAAGAAAGGGTCGCCAAAGATGGCTACAGTGTTGCCACGAGAAGAAGCAAAGACTCCACAGGTATTGTCTGGAAACTTTGATACCAAGCCATGGAAGGGGACCTCAATCTTTCCATGATCGCCAAACTCGACAGAGACATAACCATCAGATCGCTCAGGGTCAGCATACTTGCAGTCAACGGTAAAATATCTCTGACCAAAAGGAGGCTCCTCGGTGATACCGAAAGCGCGGTAAAGAGGAACCATGGTCTTGTCGGTGAGGTACCAGCCTGCAACACCCGTGTCCATCAGAACAGGAACGCCGACTCCCTTTTCGCCATACGTCTCTGTTGTTCGATTATTGTCGTTGCTGAGAAACACCTCGACAGAAGTAACGTTGACCGAGTTGGTTTGACCGCTAGTGAGCTGGATATCGAATGGGTTAACCATGGGCACCGTGATGAGATCGCCATCAATCTTCGCTTTGTCGTAAGCTCCACCAAGGAGCATCAAGGCGCTGGCAGCCTCCTTGTCATCCGGCCCAAGATAGATGCTGGAAGCCATGTAGTCAATTGTAGAGGCGTTCTTGAGCTCAGGTAGTGCGTATGAGGATGATCTCCAGGTGCATTCAGGACCAGCAAAGTCATTCCCACATTCCAACGACAAGCCTGTTTTTCCATCAGCTTCTATGTGAGGTATTTTTCTTGTCGGAGGGTCTTACCGAGAATTGTATAAACGTCACCAATAAGTTTGTCTGGAAAGCTGTAGTCGGATGTGTAGCCAAAGTACATGTTCTTGGTTGAAACACCACCAAAAACAACAGTGTCGCTCAAATAATCACCACGGCCGACATAGCCCAAAGCGTCTGCGAAATATGGACCCTTGTATTGGGATGTGCTGCGAAATTTGTTAGCGGCTAGAACTGAAAGCCGATGCTTCTAGAATAACATACGAAGACGTTTCATTGTTGAAAGTGCCATACTCGCGGCATGGATCTCCATCTCTTTGGCAAACCTTATTGCGAGGGTCCAAAAAAGAATATCGTGGACTGCCCGTGTCGATCTTGAGATACTGTGTCTGTAGTGGCGTGCCAACCTGTAGCTTGGCAAAATATGCGGTCAAGCCTTCATCTCGAGTTAGTGGGATAGCGATGACCCCAGCAGGCGTCTTGGTCGCGGCTGAAGCTGAGCCAAAAGTGACGGCTGCCACAAGAGCAGTGCGGAGAGTGAAACCAGTCATTATGGATAGTTGAAGATAACTATGCAATGTGACGAGGAGTGAATCTCGTGCAAGGAAACATACTTGATATATAGACAATTCTCTGCCCCAATACGACGCTATTGAAATCATGAGACCAAGCTCAATACGAGCTTCCTTATTAAGTTCATACCTGATCTGCAGGTCCTGCTTATATTCTATTGGTGCAGGACCCATCTTAATAAAATTACATCGTATGCAAAACCTTGGCACATTAGTCTAGTATGTATCAGAAAGGCTGACAGAAATAAATGTTAGCCAATCCCCATTTAGATGTGATACACTGATCACTTAATTTCGACCACCGCACCCCATTTTTAGAACCCAGAGAGTGTACCGTTACAGATATCGTCTTCTTACCCTAAATGGTCTTGAATATTTATGCATCGTCGACATTGGTCTTGACAATCTCTGAAGAATCAGGTTCGAATGAATTTAACTAAAAATCATCGAGACATTCAGCCCAGATCTGTCTAGCCCGTTGAATAGCGGGAAGTCAGACTAATAATATTTCCATAAGTGATCTATCAGAATATAATTGCAATGACAAATAGATACAAAACATTCCCGGCATTATCTTACCATTATTTTAGTCTTTTGTACCACAAAGAGGACATACATCCAGCTATATTCTAAGTAACGTTCAAACTGGCCAGCGAATGATACAAATATCTTTGGACTCAAGTGGCTGTGCAAAGCGATGTGGGAACGTAGTTCTTGAGCCAAGAAAAAGAGACGATAGTATTTGTATGATGAAACTAATAAGGTTAAACCTCGTCAGAGTCAATAAATATGATAAGGGCTACAGTGACTCATATTGTCAAGAAACTTTGAAATTTCAATCACGCCGAGCCACTTGAATTTACACGTCATCTATTGTTTGTACGAAATGGCGGTCCCTTCCGCTTCATACACAAATCTCCTCAACACAACACCACCAAACGCTCACATACACGCGACACCAACATGCCACGAAGACGTCAAAAACATTGTCCGCCCACAATCTCGTCATGGTATGGAGACCCGTTAATTTGGGTTCCTCCGTATGCCCAAGATCACAATCTCCTGTACAAAGATGGGGGGCTACAGCTCGAAGCTCACGGGATTCTACATCATCTTCGAGGAATGCTCGAATCAGACCACAGGACGAGTTTGTATCACTACTGGGGCAGAACATCACTACGTATGGCTGGCATACCGCGCCTGGACGGGAAACAGGCTCTCGATTTCTTTAACAAGACTGTGCCGATCTATATGCTTAGAGGCGACAAGCAGAAACGGGGACTCTATTGGCTACTTACGGTTACTCTTCACAACTATCTATACAAGAAATGGTTTCGACCCTATCGCACAGACATTGAACGAGGGCAATTCATTGCAAAGGTCATTGACGTTGAGGACCAGCCCGAGTCAAGCGACGAAGCCACCGCTGTTGACGTAGCTATGACCATGCGCTCAGCTATACACTCGCGACTACTCAATCTCCCCCCGAAACAGTTTTACACCATACGTTCCTTATTCAAGGCCCTTATCGTTGTTATACCCGCTGAAAGCTATTATATCTGCAGCTCTATTTGCACAGTTTCCACCATGACGGTATTGGTACTTCTCACTGGCGAAAACGATGGTCTAAGCGGCCCCATTTCCTTTGACTCGATTGACGATAAAGTTGAGAGAGTTTTTATCAATGGAATGCACGGCGTTAGAACAAAACTTGAAGTGGCTGTGGAGTTCATAATGTTCTTAGAGCAACGTGAAGACACTGCGTTTGGTCCGCAGCCAGACCCTGTGGCCTCGACAGCCGGTGATACCACCGTAGAGAGAATGTTTGGGTCTGAGCCCATGTACACATTCGAAAGGCGTCAGGCTGTGGACTTTGGTTGGAGGTATGGACCCATTGTCGGACCCAGCTCGAAATGGGTTTCTATGACAAGGTATCCCAAATGGACTGGCTTCGGGGCTCGCGCAAATATGGTGTCTCTAAACCACGAAGCGAGCGCCTGGATATCTCACAGCAGCCGTTGTACTTGTTATACATCTCAGCAGACTGAAGAGGTAGAGGAAAACCTCAATACCACCAGTTAGATGTCCGATGAGCAAAATTTTAAAGATAGCAATATCGTGTTAAAAGCTACGGCATTAATTATAAGCTTTTTCCCTTTCTTACTAGAACTTTCCTCTTTTAACTTTATAGGATTTTTAATATAATAAATTCTAATTTAATAAACTTTTTAATATTATTATTTTTATTAAATACTTTATAAATTATTAATAATTTATTTTTTTTATTAAAAATTATTTTAAAGATTAAAAAGTAATTTTATTTAAAATATTTTATTTCTTAATATATTAATATTATTATTATATTTTATTTTATAAAAAGCCTTTAAAGTTTTTTTTTTTTATATAGTAAAGATTTAAATTTTAATTTATTAATTTAATAATTAATTATATAATTAAAAGTATTATAATTAAAAATAATAAAAATAATAATTTAATTATTAATTATATTAATAATATTTTAATTTTAAATATTAATAAAAATATTATATTAAAAGTAATTATAATTATTAAATAATTTTATTAAATATTTTTTTTTAAAAATAAAATTAATTATAAAAATTAAGCTTTTATAAATAGTTTTTTAATTTAATATATAATTAAAATTAATAAAGACTTTAAAGTTTATTATTTTATATAATAATTATATAATTATATAGTTTTATTAATATTAATATTAATAAAAAAATATTTAATAATTAACTTTTAAAAAGAATAAAAGTTTTTATAATAATTATTATAATTTTAATTTTATAAATTATAATATATATTTTTAAATTAAATCTATATTAATATTTAAGTTTAAAAACTATATTTTTTTATAAATTAATTTTATATATATACTTTAAGACTTATACCTTAAAAATCACTTAATAAAAGTTAAAGATAGTAAGCAGGGCATATTAAGGATAGTAAGAATAATCAAATGAATTAGGTCTAGCTATTTGAAATGCAATATTGCCTTAGACATCGGAGAAGGAATACGCAAGGGCAGGGCTGTGAAATAATGGGTTGTTTATAGGTTGCTTGGGATAAGGATTGTTAGTTTTCGTTCTTGGCTTATCTAATAGGCAGTAAAAATAGGCTCTCAAGTCTTATGGTATAAAAATAAACAGTCCAAGAACTATAGCCTATACAGTTTAAAGTGACTTCCTAATTTCCTCTCTTATCTAGCGGTTAATCTTCATGATACCCTTAGACTTCATTCATTTCAACGTGGGTCATTTTCAGCCTTGTTCCCTCCTCACAAGGATGTTTTCAGCTACTCTTGAGTTATTAGGTTTATCATTGGTGTTCAATGTAGATCTTAGAGAGGCGAAGCTGCCGCCAAGAGCTAAAGCCTTGTTTTACGCCTATCAAGTGATGTCATTCGGCCTCTTCCCATTTGGGTTATATGTACCGCCGCTCTATAGAATTTAAGTAGAGAATAAGGTTATTTAAGTCCCACTAACCAGATCTTTATCAACTCGATCAGTATCTGGGTTTCAGTATATCACTCTATATTCCCAATCTATATTACCAGACAGCTAAACTATTATTGCTTACATAAACTTCACTAAACATCAAACGCATTTATCGTCAAAACACCCAAACTCTTGATCATGTCCTCGACAAATAGCTCACTTCTCGACCTCACCGACATTTCAACCAGAAAATGCGATACAGCCAGCACAATCGATCGACCACCATTTCTTCCGGATGATGTACCAACAGCTTGGATCCCCATGACCAACGACTCATACGGGGCTATGTCTGAGATTTGCTCTCCCAACCCTGTCAACCTCTACGCCGAATGCTATCTCTGGTGCGAACTGCCAGATGCCTTTATGGATGATTATGAAGCCTCGGGGTCTGATAAGTTCGGCTTTTACTTTTTTGACCGGCTTAGGGAGACTGGTGCGAACTTGACGGGAACGTGGATACACTCAGCAAGAGAAGCTAGTGCGGCTTCAGTAATAGTTCGTCCATTGGGTATCAAGGCTCTTGGGACATTGGCTTTGGGGATGTTTATTGCCTTGAGTGTATAGGTGTGGCTATTATGGTCATTTCGACGATAGAAGATGTATTTACGTATCACTACGTTGGTCTATTCTTCCCTTAATTCTGATAATCTTTTACAAGCCTTTTGTCCAAATACTCTTCCTATTCTAGACTCAAAGATCAATGATCTCAATCTGCCAAATCACACACTGTTCATCTCCTTGCTCACTTCCACCATATCTTGATGACCCGCCATCCATCCCATCTTTCCTACCACAAGAATCCAGCACCTCGTACATTGCCTTTTTACAGTGCTTCGGTTCTGTGCCTCTGGTTCTATCAGGGCACCCATCGCCTTTGACATTCTTAACCCAGTTGGCACTGTAGACAAGCTCGGTTTGTTTATTTCCAGGACTACCGAAATGCTTGACATACTCGTCCCGAGTATCATCTTGACTGATTGTTCCTTGGTCCAAAGAGTCACACCACTTGTCAATATCGGATTTGACATTGTCTCGGCTCAGGACTGGGCCATTAGTGTCGGTTGGAGAGCAGACGAGTGTATCAGATACGCCGTCGTCTTCATCTCTGGGTACCACGACAGCATCAGGTGTTCCGAACAGAGCCTCGAAGTACTTCCATCCAGCGTACATCGCGTAGGAGTCCGCTGCAGAGCAAATGTCAGTATTAATATTTTTAAAGGCTAGAACTTCACATACCATTCAATTGTGTACGAGCTCGCACAGACGCCAATCTATGCATCCCCATTCTCTGAACCAACGTCGGTCCGTACACACTTTCGGGGTCGTTGGCTTCGGGACGTAGGATTTGGTCCTTCACAACAACTGTTCTTGGGTCAGTAAAATGCTTGACAGTAGGGGATAATAATCAGAGTCTCTTACTCTTGTCCGTCTCAGAAAAAGCAGCCAGATGCGTGATCTCATGGAGCAGCATTCTAGTTTTGCCATTCATCTGATGCGGGTCCTTTTGATACGACTTGTGGCCTCGCAGCTCCACAAGCAAGTCTTTAAGCAGTGGCTGGCCTGGCTGGTAGAATGGATAGCACATGACGATGTATTGGTCTTCGATCTTCTGACTGTATGAGAAGGCGTATCCACCAACTCCACCTTTGCGGACCTCACTGGCACACGAGGTTTGCTGTTTCCTGTGTGTCTGTTCCACGTCTATACAGCTCATGTGGATCTTCCCGTAGACCTTGTCGGTGTAAAGCTTCAGGATATTCGCGTAGATCACTAATAGCAAAAGTTAGCCGATGGTGGAGGACATGATGGGAACGAGGTAACTCACTGTGGATAAAGTCGGCAGCACCCTCTCTCGTGTTCACATCAGAGCCAAAAACCCGATCTTCCAGAGTGCCCGGGTTTTTGTTAAAGTCAGTAGCGGCAGCCAGTTTGACGAATTCGACAACGTCCCACCAGCTCTGGGCGATTTGCGCCTTTTGAACAACTGTGCAACCGATGAATCCCGTGAAGGGGGTATCCTTATGGCTACCATCAGCCTTGTTTTTACCGTTGTCAACGCCTTTGTTGGGACCTCCGGTGTTGCCACTGCCAGGGTTCTTGATGGGGAAGTCGTTGCCTTTGTCGCCTTCGGATCTGTGATTGTGTCAGCTATGGGAAATAGATCATCGAGATGGGCATGGCCTACTCTTGGAAATCAATGCTCCATACCATAGTACCTCCGAAGCAGTAACCATCAGCCCAAGCCTTTTTATCAGCAAAGGTTTCCTCATCTGAGAGAAGTTAGTTGTGTAACAAGAGGACAAATTGACCGGGAAACATACCATCGTATCCAATCCACTGATCGTCCCAGGTAATCTGCTTCATCATCGTCTCCTTGTTATAAACAGATTCAACAGTGCCCTCCTTGATCAGTCTCTTGATCTCACCGAGTGACATGACGCCGTCCGAGTCAGTGCACTCTCCTTTCTTACTAGGGCCGGCAAATGAGCATCCGAGATCATTGCAGCTCTTGTCTGCAACAGTGTAACCACGTCCATACAAAGCAAGACCAAAGTTGATCTTCTTGGGGTCCAGACCGCCGAACCAGAGAGGGATAGTATTGTTGCCAATCTCACGAATGTCGGCTTGACCACGGATGATCTTGCCGAGAGTCTTGACATCCTCATCCCAGTAGCCGTGTAGATCTGTTGCGTAAGTCAGCATACAACAAAGACAAAATATGAGTGAAACTTACCGTAGGCCATGAATCCAAAGAAATCCACATAAGGCTCCATAGCCTTTGCGTCAAACCAACGAAGGTACCAGTAGTCAGGAGCCAAAGTCAAGCTGATGCCGTACTTACTACCGTAAGCAGCTCGCATTTCCTTGAGGAGCATAGAGAAATTGCGCGTATCAGCAAGCTTTCGACCACCACGCTTAGGCTCACCAGGATACTCCCAATCAAGATCAACACCCTGGAAGCCATACTCATCCATATAAGAGCGAACAGACTCGATGAAAGCAGCTCGGTTGGCCTTGGTAGAGACCATGTCACTCCAAGTGGTGTGAGTAGGAGCTTCCTCGTTACTCATGTCAAAGCCACCGATGGCGATCCAAGTTTGCAGCTTGCCGTCCTTGGAGAGGTCGGTAAACTCACGCATTTGGTCAATATCGTCATCGTGGGCCGGGGTGACCTTGAACGAAGCAGGATCGATAAAGGCAAAAGAGTAAAAAAGATGAGTATAGCCTTTGGTGTTGAGCTGCTTGGGGGTCTTGGTGTCGCATTTACGAGCACGAACGTTCCAAGATTGATAGTATCCGATTGTTCGTCCGTTTGTGCTACCACCTCCCTTTGCGCATGAAGGAGATGACACAATGTTGCAGCCTCCGTAACCAGCTTGGCATGGCAACGTCTTGTGTAGGGGATCAGCGTTGTCACAAAACACTTCGGTAGTCTAAGACATCAAGTTAGGTAGCTGTCAAGAATGGATGCATTAACGGGAAAACTTACACCGCACCAACCAGTGGCAGAACAGCAGAGGTTCATGCCACAAGGCATCTCACCCTCTTCACTATACTCTCCACACATGGCCTTGGCATCACAGTTAGATGTGCATCCGTCACCACAGTAGTCAGGTCCATAACCACAAATTCCCTTCGGACCACAGCAGCTATCGACAGTTAGCTATAGCATCACAGATCAATAGAGTGTTAACTTACCTGTCGTCAGGACAAGCTCTGTCCTTGCAGTAGAGGGGACCGTCACCGCGCTTCTCAAGAGAACGGCGTGAGAGACCAGACTTGTTAGGAGTGACTCCAGCAGAAGATTCAGTAGCATTAGCAGCATCCTTGTAGTACTGGTCAAGGCTGACAGCAGAGTCACTAGAGAGCTCAAGATCTTCAGTGGGGTTCGGCGGAGCCTTGGCAGGGTTCTGGTGACCCGGACTCTGGGTAATCTTCTTGGTCCAAGAAGGTGCCTTGGCTATGGATTGTGTTAGAATAGTGGTCTTGCGAGACCTGAAGTTGAGCTGGGGAAGAATATCTTACTGATGACATTGGCTCGACGGTGGATGTGAGCACGACTGCCACGAGGTTGAAAGGTGCTGTCGGCGTTAGTCAATGTTGCAAAGCATAAGAAACAAAGAGCAACCGCCCAAAAGGCGATACTAGCGAGTCGTGACACCATAGTCACTGATAATAAAAGCGAACCGTACTTGCCGTAGATTCTGATAATATCAGAGAGAAACTAGACATGAGTATCTATATACAGACTTGATGAAAATCCATCAAAGTAGAAACCAGTTCGTCCTATGATCTTACTATCCTTGTAAATTATTTTTACATAAATCACCGACTCGCTAACATGCTACGTTGCAGTACTGAATCCTTCTTCGGAGAACGCATTTCAAAACGGTAAGGCTGGAGAAAACTCAGCCTTGATAATAGAGAATTTCAATTCCCATAGCTACTATACCGCCACCGAGAGTAAAAAGGTTGGATACGAGTTAATCTTAAATCCAACCATAACCCACTTTAGTCCTATATCGACGAATTGTTGAGTAGTAAGACGGGTCTGGACCTCGGGCGGTGCCTGGAAAGAACCGATGGGATCTGAATGCCTGTCGTTCTAGTCTAGATTGAGTTCTTCAAGCGAGGACACCCCGATATTGCCGATATTCCTGCGTTAAAACGCTCATCCACATATTACTGCAACATGAGCCCATGATCGGGGGCTAAGTCTCGAAGGATAGAGTGACCTTCTAGACAGGGTGTATTTCGCCGAATTCAATTATTGGTGTTAAGCTCAGGCGGTCATCAACTCGGCTTGTTCGCACAGTCCGATCGCACAGCCCCTAATACTACGCCAGTGGAGATATCTCCGAGAGACAGGGATTATGCGTGGACTAGTTTTCGAACCTGTCCTATTAGAGCATAAGCCGACATGCCGAACAAAAAATTCAATGAACAAGGATGGCAGAAAACGTCTTCTAGTTCTAGACTAGCAAACTAGTTACTGCGGGTAAGCTACTATAATCTTGATGCATAAAGGTAAATAATAGTTATACATAGTGAGACAAAAATAAGATATAAGATATCGTATAGTGTAATTTAATTTAGTAGATTGGAATCCCCTCTACTGAGAATCCTGTTGGCTTCTCATCATCATTCTTTCACCATGAAGGCCTCTGGACTTTTCTGGCTTTTTCCCGCCCTTGCAGCAGCCCAGTCTCCAACTGTCACTTTGTCACCATGGCAGACGGGAGAAGTCACTCCGGATGGAACTTGTGGAGGAAACACTGGCTTCGTCTGCAGCCCTACCTGGGGTGCTTGCTGCTCTAAAGATGGCCAATGCGGTCGATCTAGCAAGTTCTGTGGCGAAGGATGGTAAGTTGTACCTCTCTCTACTATGCTACCATGTGACTTGATATTCACTGTCTACTAGCCAATCTATTGCTGGAAACTGCAATGCTGCTGCTCCCGCTCCTGAAAAGCCTCCAGGACCTGGAAGCGTATCTCCAGACGGTTCTTGTGGTGGTACCAACAAGTTTATCTGTGGTGGAAGTGCCTTTGGAGATTGCTGCTCTCTGCAAGGCTGGTGTGGCAACTCTACCGCCCACTGCGGTAATGACTGCCTCACTGGCTTTGGTACCTGTGGTCCTCCTTCAAACATCACTGCCAACGGCCAGTGCGGTGCAAACGGCAAGATCTGCCCTGGGTCTGGCTTCGGCGATTGCTGCTCTAGCACTGGATGGTGTGGTGACAAGGAAGACTTCTGCGGTGCTGGTTGCCAGAACGGCTTTGGAAAGTGTACTCTGACCAATGCTGAAAATGTCTCAACCGACGGCTTTTGTGGAAAGAATGGCAAGATCTGCAAGGGTAGTTCGTGGGGAGACTGTTGTTCTGCTGATGGCTATTGTGGCAAGGGTGATGGTTTCTGCACTGCTGGTTGCCAGTCCAAGTTCGGAGATTGTGACGCTGAGACCAACATTTCTACCGATGGCTTTTGTGGAAAGAATGGTAAAACCTGCAAGGGAAGCACTTATGGAGACTGCTGTTCTGCTCAGGGCTACTGCGGTAAGACGGACCACTGCGAAGCTGGCTGTCAGTCTCAGTTCGGCACCTGCAACGCTGACTCCAGCAAGATCTCTACCGATGGTCGTTGTGGAGGCTTCAATGGCAAGACTTGCAAGGGCAGTACATTCGGTGACTGCTGTTCCATCGGTGATTGGTGCGGCAAGACTTCTCACTGCGATGCTGGATGCCAGTCCAAGTTTGGTACTTGCAATGCTGAAGCAAGTAACATTTCCACCGATGGCTTCTGTGGTAAGAATGGCCAGACTTGCAAGGGAAGCACTTACGGTGATTGCTGCTCTGCTCAAGGCTACTGTGGTAAGACCAACCATTGTGAAGCAGGTTGCCAAACCGCATTCGGTACTTGCAAAGCTGGTACTGACAACATCTCTACCGACGGAAGCTGTGGTAAGAACGGAAAGACATGCAAGGGTAGCGTGTATGGCGACTGCTGTTCTCAGCATGGATATTGTGGAAAGGGAGATGACTTTTGTCGTACCGGATGTCAGCTTGCCTATGGTCTCTGCCCCGGTATCTCTGCCGACTCGGAGTGTGGTTCCAGGAATGGTAGAACCTGTGCTGGCTCTGGTCTTGGAAACTGCTGTTCTTCCAATGGATACTGTGGAAGCACTGGATCGCACTGCGGACAGGGCTGCCAGAAGGGCGCCTCCAGTGGCTGTCTGACCAAGGACATTCCAACTACAGATGGCTCTTGTGGTAGCAAGGCTGGTCTCACGTGTGCCGGTGGTCCTTTCAATGGCCAATGCTGTAGTGCTCAAGGCTGGTGCGGCACTACATCCCATTGCGGATCTGGATGGTAAGTCTTCTCATTGATTGTTGCCATTAAGCACTCATACTGATCCAATTTCTAGTCAGCGCGGATTCGGACGATGTAACTAAGCACGTGAACTTGTTATTCATGTAAACGTGCCTACCTAGGTTCATTCTGGGATAACTGTACATATTATTTCATGCTTCTAAATACAACTCCTTACTTAGTACATCATATCACCTGATACACGTTGACAGATACCGCATGAAGTCGTTGAATTATGCCCTAACAATAGTGTTATTCTCCAACATCACGCCAATGTACGCAAGTCTAGCGTTGAAGCTGATTTACCCTTAACTACTATAAGGATGATTTATTAGAATCCTTCCCACTATTGACTTACCTCGCTCATTCTTTACCCTGACAAGAGACAACTATTGCTGGAAATGTTTTGATATTGTGCTGTTGTCATTGTAGAAAGAAGTCAATGGCGTGGAACGGAATAACAATGGCCCGTCAATGCTGTCATTCTGAAGGTTGCATTTTAGAACCAGTTTAGAAACCAACTTTACCTTACACATGTTACTAGTTAACAGATATGGTTAATACAGGACAGCCAAGTCGTGGCTGCGCGGTATGTAAAAAGAGAAAAATTAAAGTAAGTTTGATCGTGTCGATGAGTGATAACAGTCAGACTCACTACTTCCCAGTGCGATCTGTTGACACCAACATGCACGCAATGCAAGACTGCAGGATGGACTTGTCCAGGCCCATCCAATCCTGGGGCTTGTTTCCGCCATCAAACCACCGCAGATATAGCAAGAAGAAATGCTGGAAGTAATGACTTTACTGCTGCGACACCGAAGGGTACAAGTTCCAGGGAACCTGAGACATGGAAGCGACCTCTGTCTTATCCAGAAAGAGATAGGGCCACGACTTTCTTTGTGCGGCAGTACGTTTTTGACATCTCGACCGAGAACAAATCGTTTTCTCTCAGAGATAATCATGAATACCTCCCAATACTGATCCAAAACGAGGAGTCTCCATTTGGGCTACTGAGTACAATCGTAGCAGCGTCTGGATATGCGGCACTTTCCAACGCCGGCAATGTCGTAGAGTGGCGCTCTGAGTCATTTAGACTTTACCAGATTGCCATTGTCCAGATGCAACACGCTCTTCAAGATCCGGTTTCAAGAGTTTCAGATCAGACACTCGCAGCAGTCCTATTAATGGGAACATTTGAGGTAGACCACTTCTTACCCTGATTGAAAACTGTTAGCAGACACTAAGAATGCTAGTCTAGACAATTGCATTTCCAGACACAAACTCAATGGAGGCATTTAGCCAACATATTATCGCGGCGGCTAAATGCATTGAGATGCGTGGCCCAGAACAGTTTCGAACGGCCGCTGGTGTAAAGTTATTCATGCAGATGCGACGAAACATGGTACGTTGATATGGACGTCTCTGATCAAGTATACACATACTTATATCCTGCTAGATCACCACATGCCACCAACTTCAAGAACCTTTTCCCTTTGAAATATCAAAGTGGTCACGGTGGGCTGAACCTTACCAAGCAGAAGCCTTCATTCCTATCAACAAACTCTCGCAGATTAACGAATCTCTGGCTAGTGCTCGAGCAGAACTCAAATATCAGGGTATCACTGACCCTGAGGTCATCTCCAAACGTCTCCTGCCGTTGGATAGAATGATGGAACAATGGTCAGAGGACTTGCCACCTATATGGGAGTACAAATCTTATCGATATATGGGACCAAATGGAGTCCCTTCGAGTAGATATGATCTCCAGTATGACATCTACAATGATCCCTGGATTGCTTGCATATGGAACTCTTATCGCAACGCGCGACTACTCATCCACGAGTCCATCATCATAGCCACACTCAAGCATGGTAGCGAGGAACAGAAGGAATCTTTATCAACCTCTTTTAAAATACTGCGGAGCATGGCAGATGGGATTTGCTACAGCGCTACATATCATTTAGGACACCTGGATCATGATGATATGGCCACCCACTACCGACAAGCCATGCATGCGCAGAATAAACCCGCACCTGGAGGTTTTCTACTCCTCTGGCCCATGTTCTTTGCAGCTATTCAGAGGACATCTTCTACAGACCAAAGACTATGGGTGGCTGGGATAATCCGTCAAATAGGCAGACAGATGGGTTTGCAAGTAGCCCTGTCCATGGCTGATTTGTTGGAAAAGGATATGAATGAGTTTGCCTTCTCGAATGAAGACACTTTTTTACTCGGAGAATGGCACCCAAATTAGAGATTTGACTGAATAAAATAATTTGGTCTCGTAAAGGATGACAATCCAAGATCTAACGTTACCTACCAGCAACAGTGGGCAATTGAGTTCTTGCAAGGAAAACAAATTCCGATAAAACAAGACTGGCAATGTCAGTGAGGCCAACTCAAAGAAAACTTGAATCCCCACACGCATAGACTAAATTAAGCTTATCATTCAACCTTCGGCTGGAATCCTCTAAGTTGCCATTAGTTTTGCTGATTGGCTGCACCGCATGGCTAACTAAAGATAGTTAGAATACCCAGCGACCAGGGTCTAGGTTGATGCATTAACCTTGCTGGGTTCCTTCGGTGTCATTGGGTTCCAATTGGCCAGAGATCTGATCTACGTGGATTTATCGTTAGCTCAGTATTCATGGGTTTAGTAGATCCTACCAGTCTATAGGCCTGGCTCTTTTCACAAGGGCCATCAGAATCCTATAGAGTCCCATCCTTCACAAATAAGTTGGTTCTGCTCGACATAAACCACACAGCAAGAAATTCTTAAGTCTTGAGCTACACAAAATGAGTTGTCTACTCATCGTAGTCTATGACGCATAAAATGACCTATTCATGTCGTCTCTGATGCTTCTAGAAGTTAATATTTCTAATAGCCTGAGGCCAGGTACTTCTTCTGCCCACCGGTATTTGTTTAGCTTCTCGTTTCCAGGATGGAACAAAGTTCATGGGGATTGGTCAACTCGCAAAGCTAACCTGTACCTACCCAGCCCCACGAATCCTTGATAATCTACTTGGCTCATTTCAATCTTTCTGCATAAACACAGGTATAGCTTTGCTGATCCTCGCAAGGTCTACATGACTGTCGATCTATCCTTGATGCTGGAACTTGACAGTCCCTTGTCCATCACTCAGCCATGTTTGCACTAATTCATAGTTACTATAGCCAATAATGCGTTGGGATACATCTGCCTTGTACAAGAAGTGAGTGACAGGTCTCAAAGGATCGGCTCCTTAGAGTGTCTTTGTTTCACTACTGCTGACACAAAATGATCCTTTGTGTTATTAGCGCGTAACGAACAAACGGTAAATCGCATCAACGTGTTGTTGGATATTGCATGCGAATGCGAAAGAGGCAGTGTTGTGTAGATCAACGCGTGCTATAAAAGACAAATCAACCTCACAGACTTTTCTTGCATCGAGCTTTCCATCACAATTCCTTCGTTTTCCACAACACCAATCAACTGCTTTGACGTCTTGAACAAATTTCTATAACATGAATGATACTAGAAATTTCATCATGTTTGGGCCAAAGGCCAATTGTACTTTGGAAGTATGTTGGCCTCATCCATGAAACGTGCAGGATAGCACTAGGGCTTGAGCTATACCCTGTTTATCAGAAAATTGCTAACCCAGTCTATTGTATTAAATTTTATTATATTAAAAGCTATAGTATTAATTATAAGCTTTTTTCTTTTTTCTTTAGAACTTTCTTTAGTTTTTTAACTTTATAGAATTCTTAATATAATAAATTCTAATTTAATAAACTTTTTAATAATATTATCTTTATTAAATACTTTATAAATTATTAATAATTTATTTTTCTTATTAAAGATTATTCTAAAGATTAAAAAATAATTTTATTTAAAGTATTTTACTTTTTAATATATTAATATTTTTTTTTTTTTAAATATTATAAAAAGCCTTTAAAAAAAAAATTGTTTTATATAATAAAGATTTAAATTTTAATTTATTAGCTTAATAATTAATTATATAATTAAAAGTATTATAATTAAAAATAATAAAAATAATAATTTAATTATTAATTATATTAATAATATTTTAATTTTAAATATTAATAAAAATATTATATTAAAAGTAAATATAACTATTAAATAATTTTATTAAATATTTTTCTTTAAAAATAAAATTAATTATAAAAATTAAGCTTTTATAAATAATTCTTTAATTTAATATATAGCTAAAGTTAATAAAGACTTTAAAGTTTATTATTTTATATAATAATTTTATTAATATTAATATTAATATTAATAAAAAAATATTTAATAATTAATCTTTAAAAAGAATAAAAGCTTTTATAATAATTATTATAATTTTAACTTTATAAGTTATAATATATATTTTTAAATAAGACCTTTATTAATATCTAAGTTTAAAAATAGTATTTCTTATTATATTAATTTTTAATATATACTTTAGGATTTATACCTTAAAAAGCACTAAATAATAATAATAGCTAACCCAGTCATTTAGCTTTGTCCAGTGGAGATGAGCGTATATGGCTACTGACCTTCCCTCGCAGCCAATATATCCTTTGCGAGCCTTTTTACAATCGCCACTTTTGTGCATGCATATCTTGGTCTTCGATGGAAAACACCTTGGTTTATGTGGTGCATGATCTTGAGCTGCACACATGAGGTAGTAGGCTATATGGCGCGTATTCTCTTGTGGGTGAACCCATGGAGCTTTGGCGCTTTCATTACCCAAATCAGTCAGTCTTTACCGTAGCAAGCTATCCAAAAAGATTGCTAACTTGTCACAGTTGCCATAACACAAGCACCTGTCTTTTACTGTGCTGCAATCTACGTTACTCTTGGCCAAAGGTAAGTTGCATCTGATCCGGACACTCGTCAGCTTCTAACCTTGTACTAGCATCGAACACTACGGTCCAAGTCTTGCTCGCTTTCCTACTAAATACTTTGCTTGGGTATTTGTACCTATGGACATCGTCTCTCTCATCTTACAAGGCACTGGTGGAGGCTTGTCTGCGTCTTTGTCAGGAGCTAGCCAGGTCGGAGTCGATGTCGCCATGGCAGGTCTCATTCTTCAAGTTATTATGCTTATAGTATTCTTTTATTAAGTGATTTTTAAGGTATAAGTCCTAAAGTATATATTTAAAATTAACTTATAAAAAGATATAGTTTTTAAATCTAGATATTAATATAAATTCTATTTAAAAATATATATTATAATTTATAAAATTAAAATTATAATAATTACTATAAAAACTTTTATTCTTTTTAAAAATTAATTATTAAATATTTTCTTATTAATATTAATATTAATAAAATTATATAATTATATAATTATTATATAAAATAATAAATTTTAAAGTTTTTATTAATTCTAATTATATATTAAATTAAAAAATTATTTATAAAAGCTTAATTTTTATAATTAATTTTATTTTAAAAAAAAGAAATTAATTAAAAAAGTTTAAAGCTTTTAATAATCTTTTAAATAATCTTTTTCTTAATATTTAAAATTAATATATTATTAATATAAATAATAATTAAATTATTATTTTTATTTTTCTTAATTATAAGGCCTTTAGCTATATAATTAATTATTAAATTAATAAATTAAAGTTTAAATTTTTATTATATAAAAAAAAAAAAGCCTTAAAGGCTTTTTATAAAATAAAGTAACGTACATGATAAGCGGGTGCAACAGACAAGCGAGTGCAACACAACATCACAACATCTCAGATAGAAATAGCAATAAAAACACAACAGACTATTAATTAAGTAAAATTAATCGCTATATTCTTCCATAGACATAGCGACAAGTATCTGACAGGTCCTTGCATTATGTCCTGTCTTGCCGCACGCTCCACAGCGCCTTTCCTTCATTCGCGGAGGCCCTCCTTGACCACCACTTCTCGATGGTCCAGCCACCGCCTGCGCATCAACATCCGTTTGATCAATTACTTGCCTTCCTTCCTCTACTGTCATCACCCCTCCTTTCTGTAGCCGGGTTCTTTTTGCCCTCCGCCGCCGGCTTAGTATCTTATTTGCCTGTTCAAGATCTTGGACCCTGGCCTCTAATAAGGCAACCTTATGCATAACTATCTTTGTTCCCTTGGAAGAAGACCTCAATGCTTCTAGAATTGACTCTGGAGAGCTACTTTTATGCCTTTTGATTCTCTTTTCAAGATATTCAAGCTGAGAGTCGGCTTCAAGGATAGTCTTTGGGGTCTTTGAGACCCAAGGGGTCGAGGGGCTAACTACCTCCTCCACAGGCGTTGGAGTCCGCAGCTGCACATCGAGCTTCGAGATTACACTTTTCTGGGTCGAGAGGAGCAAGTCCGGCTCCTCTAAAGGCTGCTTTAATATTTTTCTCTGTCATTGTGGCCTGGTAGGCGGTGTAAAAAGCCGGCAAGAACTCGGTTTTGGAAATGTGGGTTACGGAGCATCTGATCAAATGCTCGATTTCTCGCCCGTAAGCCTTCTTAAGCAGGCCAAAGCACCCGACATCAAGAGGCTGCAGCAGATGAGACGAATGAGGCGGTATACAAAGCGTGATGATTTTATTTGCCTTGCAATATCTCTCAAAGTCGACCGAGTGGTGACTTTGGTGTCCGTCGAGGATCAGGAGACGATAGCGATTCTTTGATTGCTTGGTAGTACACCGGTCGAAGTGCTTTAGCCACTCGAGGCCTATCTCGTTATCTGTCCAGCCATTAGGACTCGTCGCAATAGCCCAATCGCCCGGGAGGTTGCTTTCTCGGTACCAGTGGGCGAGGTGATATTGGCCCGCACCTATGATGAACGGCGGGATCGCTTGGCCCTCGGCATTGATCGCCTGAATGACTGTAATCCATTCCCGGTTTCCAGGCTGCACTGATTTTGGTCTTCCACGCCTTTCAGCACCTGTGACGACCATTCCGCTCGCAATAACGCCCATCATAAAGCCAGTCTCGTCAAAGTTGTAGATTTCATCAGGTCGGATGCCATACTTCGCAATTACATTTGCTATGAGCCTAAACCAGTTGCGAATAATGGTCGGATCTTCACATTTGGCTCTCTGGTAGTCATATTTACGGGGGAAATGCGTCTTGAGGTCTTTGTGTCGCTTGACGAAGTTAGAGGCCCAGCGCTTGCCGACAGGCGGCGTCTCGCGGTCGGCGAGCAATCGGTTAGCCATCTCCTCAACACAACGCAGTCGCGGGGGAAACCCTCGCGAATCCAGATCGAGAATGAACTGAACTATGATCTGTTCTTCTAGATCAGATAGTTTGCGTGATTTTGGGATAGAATCACGCGTAGAAAGGATACCCTTCTGTCGGCGATATAAAGTCCAATAACGGACCTGGTAGATGCCTGCGGCGCGTCGGAGACTTAATTTTGGGTCATTTTGAAGGGCACGAAGTGCAAGAAGAATCCTAGCCTCAATATTTGGGTCTGGCATATTTGGTGGTTGAAAATTAATTGATTAAGTTGAGAAGATGTAAATTGCGGGATTTTTTGTTGCACTCGCTTGTCTGTTGCACCCGCTTATCATGTACGTTAGGTCATAGCTTTCTTCGTAGCACTACCTTTTGAGTTCCAAAGACTAGTCCAAATTACCAATCTTTCGGGAAAAGTCAATCGTTTCCGTAATGCCCTTTTCAAGACTGATCCATTCTCTCCCAGCCCATTTTTGAAGCAGCCCTGGCGCGATGTCGTTCTCGATCTTGTATGACAGGGTAGGATCTCCAGGGATAAAATCTTCCTCAAAGTCTTCTTTGGGGTACGCTGCGCGCATAACTGCTAGCGCAGTGTTCCAGTTGAAGGATTTTGCGAGGGCTTGGATGCGAGTGCCCTTCACTTCAGGGTCGATAACAGCAGCAACGTAGATGACGGCCACATCTGACACGTGTGTGTAGTAGACTATATATTCAGCTTCTCGTTATCTGATGTTGGTTTCATATCAGCTTACCTGTCGTGTTATCCTTGAGTGCGTCTATCTTGCCGAGATATAGCTGCTGTAGCAGCTGAGTCGGCATCGGTACATAATGTCTCGCATGCAACGGGTCGCCCAGCATCCAACAAGGGCTGACAGAGTTGACTACCCAAGGGAGTTTCTCGTCTTGAACGAATTTCCAAACCGCTTTTTCTGCGTCGACCCTGGCAGCAAGATAGGTTACAAGCATGCGAGTTAATTCGTATGGTGGAGGCAACTTGGCCATCTTGACTAAATCCTCGTTCCAGGTATCCTGGCTGATTGTCGACGAATCCCCTGGTCTTGGCCATACCGCTGACCAAAACCCTGACGCGAGAACAAATCTCTTGATGGTGGGTTCCTTGGCAGCAGATCGACAGACGGTCAAAGCAGCCTCGATTGCTGATGAGAAGGCCACATTGGGATCTGGTGTGTGCTCTCCGATGTTTCCGAGATGAACTACAGCTGAGACTCCCTTGACTGCCTCGTCGAAATCTCCTGGTTTTGATGTGTCGGCAAGAACCAATTCCACCTTGTCTTGGTCGGTAAATGGCTTTACTGAAGGGTGCTCAAGAAGCCACTTGCTGTATTCGAGGTCTCTGACGGTGCCGCGCACATTGAACCCCCGGTTCAGGAGCTCAATAACCACATGGCTGCCTGTGTAGCAGTTGGCTCCTGTAACGAGAATCCATGATCCCCTTGGGATGGCAGTGGGTAGGTCATTCATGTTTGATAACAGAGAGGTCCCAAAGACTCATAAAGTAGTATTTTCGGGGGGGGCTATAAGCCAAGAAAAGCGAACCGTACAGTCGGTGACGACGTTGCATTCAACTCAATCGATGTCTCATCTTCGCGAGAAGTGGAATAGGGGGCCACTACATATTATCCCCCGCCTGTTAGCGTTGAGCAACGGAGTTATTGTACCGCCGCAGTTGTTAGCTTACGGTAAACCTGTGATTCCAAATTAATTGAACCCTTGCGGTCCGTTAGATCAGGGCTAAAGTCTTAGCGAGCAAGGCTAGCCGGACAAGTCGGTAAGAGCTGGCTACGTATAGTTAACTATTCCCTGCCCCATTTTGTGGCTTTCTCCTCAGTTCATGCCGCTGGAATCTTGGTTATGAGTGTTTTAACTTGAGGAACTTTATCAAAACCCATGATTGGAGCCTCTTAAAGTATATAAAACTCTCAAAGCTTTTCCACGACGCTAGAAAAGAAATGGTGTCTTTGTGTAGCAACTTGGACTAGTTCCCCAGTTGATCGACAGTTGGCGGCTTCATTAGCCTAGACTGGCTTAGTCTCGAGTCCACAGTCAGGGCCTCTCAGGAGTTAGGGTTCGCTTGACGGGTTTCGGAAATTTGATTAAATTGTGACGAGCGCGAATAACGTGTCATATCTTGCGACAGTGTCTCACTTGATCCATTTTGCATCACAGAAAGAATTGCAATCGCCGCTACGGATACTTTACTTCTGCGCCATCATGTCTTGACGATCTGCCTGATCAACGATTTCTAGCCGTGCCCTCATCGCGTCATACGATACAGGGTCATTCACCAAGTCCAAAACTCCCAGATATAATTACTTTTGCAACATATACATTACACTCTTATTGCGATTGAAGAGATAGTAGGTAACATAGGATTTCTCACTTATGCAAATTATTTAAATAGCTAAGTCGTTCAATAACGGGAGATTGTGTTGTTATGTATGTAATTGCACAAGAGGGTTTAGTTGGACAGGAATTCTATTTTTATGGTAGGTTATCCGACGATAACCTATCTAATCTTATCTAATCTTATCTCGTTATTATTCTATCAGCTATCAGTTGCTGTATCCACTATTGACTATCTGCATTCTAGCAATGTGAAAGAGACATAGTAGTTTATCTCATACTGGCACGAGTTACATCGGAACGAAGGTAACTGAAGGATACCACGAGGAAAAATTCGCGAAATTGTCAAGTCGCTGGAGGTAATCGATTCTCCATGCGTTAGCCAGGGTATAGTGTATCTCTTTGTTGGCGATAATGTTAGCGCTTTAACACAGTTAACTACACGCCGTATTACTTGCTGATGGTGGGATTGAGGCAAGCTAGTGGTGTCTTGGGCGACGGAGATCTGTCTCTCGGAAACTGCACATACTTCCATATGCATAGTTCCTCATGACTACATACGGTTGAAGAAGGTATATCGCTCAAGTTCAGTATTGTAAAATGCCGAGAGGAGACCAGAAGATTGTAGGAAGATATAATGACAGAAATAGAAGCCCCAAAGTAGTAACAAGATCGAAATGTTACTAATATGGCTTTTCCTTTAATAATAAGGTATAGTGTTTATGGATGAATGTGTCATGGGAAACAACTGGCCCAGAACGACTAACTACAGAGTGAAAGATTAAGTACATAGGCTTTTGTATTGTGACTTACCTTAACTGTAAATATAGTTATTATCAAGCTATAATGAAAAGATTAACTCTAAACTGCTACATATAATTGGATTGAGTCTCAGATATACTCCCCTGGTCTAACTATCTACCTATAGAGTCTAGAAGCAGTACGTTTCTTGAGCAGAGCTACAGGGAAGTTATCGTGATTGGTATGCCTCCCTTTTTAATCCCTTTGGCTTTAACTTGTGTAATCTCAACACTACTGGATTAATAGTAATGATTGGTTTATTATGGCTAGTTGCTCTCGAAAAGTCAGCCCTCCTTTCTCAGCGTGTATTCGCCGCAAGGGACGCACATTTAACATACATATACTTTCCCTCGAAAAACGGATCATTTCTTTCCTACACCAGTATTTTCTTCCATTTAACAAAGTCCAAATTACGAAACATGTGTTAGCCGTCACTGCTCAGGAAGAAACCCTCAGCTGGGGCAGTGCCGTGGATTAAATTCGGCTGTCTGGCTACTTGGTCGTAGATCAAAGCTAGATCACTAAGAGAATGGCCCAAAACTAGCAATGGTGGCCTGTTCCACGCTATTGCAACACTGTAGGATGCATAAAGGTTAACCATAATTCACCTGAAAACTGCGTCAAAGCTTATGGGTACCACAATGGAGTAATGTAACGTGGAGTCAGGGCAAACAGAAAGGTGTGCGTTGCACGGTATCTTCCATTCCAGGCGATAAGTTTGCTCTGTCATGTCAAGGAAATGCCGCAACAGTCGTAGACTAGACCATTGCTGTTGGACAAGTCAGTGTATGCAGTATTACCCTGCTCGGGATGCTGTGTTGTTTGAAGTTTCCTTGATTGTAGCGCGCGAAATACGAACATGGGCATCGTAAATTAAAAAAATAACGTTATTTCCCCAACAAACTAAGAAACTCTCAGAACGTAAGTTTACGGGGGAGACTCTCAACTATCGCGCAACTTGACTCGCGGTTCCCGGAGCTAACCCTGACTTGTGTTAAGATGACCACCCAAAGTAGTATTGATCAACAGAGATTGGGGGTTGCCTGGAAGATGGGGTACACGCTATGTCCCTTCAAATGTGCCGGTTATCCGTGATGATTGTCACTGCTGACAAAAGTTCTGTGAGAAGACTAGGGTTTGTCCGGGAGTCTAATCCATACTCTGTTTCTCTCTAGGATTGGCCGTGGCTCTTGGAATCAGAATGAGATGGGGATCTGGGACTATGCGTGCCGCAAGACTCAAGAGATGATATGCTGTTCTTTGGAGATAGTAAGAACACTTGGGAATGTGTCTTGACCAGTGGTTGACGATATGATTGCAGGAAAATAAAGACAGAAGATGCGGGGAATTCCACCGTCCCCCGGTCCCTGGTCCCGGTCCCCGCATTGAGAAGGGCCGTTGGAGAAAGAATTATCCACTATCGGCACAAAATAGCCGTTCATAGTGACTAGAGGCTGCGGGGTCGCCCAATCACTTGCAAGACGATTCATCTTCTCGTGGGGGTTCTCCGTTTATCCCCGCGCGCTATCCATCCTCTACAGATGGAGTTGGCCGAGATTTGGAGTTATAAACAGTTTGGCCCAGTCTCTTTTTCGCAGAAATGAACCAGACTATATCATTGCAGAGTCTTGGGTTTCTGTTCTGTTCTAGTCTCCTCCAATATAACGACAGCCAACATGAAGTTCAGACTTGGTAACCCGGCCGCAATGGCCGAAACACCTAGCGAGGTGCTCAACTGGCGTCTGTACTGGAGCACCTTTGTCTTTGGTAAGTTATTTATCTGCTTGGTCACTTGTCTTCCCCATGAGCCCCAGTACTGATTTTTCTCAGGTATTCTTGGCGCTAGTCGTGGACTGGACGAAGGTCTTGTCGGTGGCATGGTGAATCTCAAAAGCTTCAAAGAAGAGTTTGATCTCGATGCTGGTTCTGAACATCATCAAGCTCAAGTGGAGTCCAACATTACCAGCATGGTCCAAATTGGGTCCATCGCCGGATCACTGTTGGCGTTCTTCATTTGCGACAAGATCGGCCGTGTACGATCGCTCCAGGTCCTTTGTGTGCTGTGGCTAGTCGGTTTTATTATCGTTGTGACAAGTCATGGAAGTGTTGGTCAGATTCTGGCTGGACGGTTCATTGCTGGACTAGGTATCGGTATGACTGTTGTTGTTGGCCCAACATACCTTGCCGAGACAGCTCCACGAGCTATTCGTGGTATGCTTACCAACATATTTGCTGGTTCAGTCTATCTCGGTGTTATGATTGCGTATTTCAGCAATTGGGGAGCTTCTATCAATCTTCCCAACACATCGCGATGGCAATGGGTGGACCCCCAGATGTGCCACATTGGGTTTGCGAGGTAAGTTTGTCTAGCATATTCCCAGGGACCATGGTCTAATAACCTATGTACAGCTTGCTTCTCATCCTATCGTTCACGGTCCCCGAGACCCCACGTTGGCTCACCATGAAGGGACGTAACGAAGAGAGCACCAAAGCTCTCTGTAAGCTCAGACAGCTCCCCGAGACACATCCATTTGTCCAAGCAGAGCTGTACGGTATCCAAGAACAACTAGAACGAGAGCAAGAAGCTTTCCTTGGAGTGTCAAAATGGGGCAAGCTACGGGAGCTGTTCACTATCCCTGCTAACCGATATCGTCTTATGCTGGGTTTCATGGCTCAACTCCTTGGTCAGTGGTCTGGCGCTTCGGCCATCACTATTTATGCGGTCGAGTTCTTTGGTGTGCTCGGAAAGTCTGGTCAATCTGAGAAACTCTTCGCCACCTGCATCCTTGGCGTGGTCAAGCTCAGTTCCGCTTACCTCTGCGCTTTCTTCTTGGTCGACTTTATCGGACGACGACGTTCCCTTTACGGTGGAATCAGTCTTCAGTTGGTTTCTATTCTTTATATCGCCATCTTCTTGAGCATTGTCGGCACCGAAGCTCTTGAGAACGGAACCTTGACACCATCTCAGAAGCACGCTGGTGTGGGTGCTGTTGTGATGCTCTATCTCTCTGGCGTAGGCTGGACAATGGGTTGGAACTCGTTCCAATACCTTGTCAACGCCGAAGTCTGGCCTCTCCGTCTCCGAGCTTTAGGAAGCTCTATGACGATGTGCTTGCACTTTGCCAACCAGTACGGTAACACAAAGGCTGTTCCGCTTATGCTACTTGCCATGACAAGTGCTGGATTCTTCTACTTCTGCGCCGCTGTTTGTTTCCTTGGCCTTATCTGGGTTTGGGCATTTGTTCCTGAATTGGCCGGTCGATCGCTCGAGAGCACTGATGAGTTGTTCTCACTACCTTGGTATAAGATTGGACGTCATGGAAATAAGCTTGCACCTGACAATGAAGCCATCATGGCGAGAGACGAGAAGGCTGAGGTGAAGGGTGAAGCCGCTGAGTTGGAGTATGGACGTAAAGATTAGTCTAGCATGCGTTATGTGGTAGTAGCAAACATGAAATGCTTCACAATAATGGTCGAGTCTCTATTTTGATGGCCCAATTCACAGTGGCATTATTGGGGACTTGTGACGATATGAATATATCCAATGTCTACTCGATACCGACTGTTCTGTTACGATCTTCGCTCCTCCGCATAGAGATGTATTGAGTGCCTTTTTTGCAGTAATTTCCCATTAGACACTGAGTTGAGCTTGTTATCCCAAAGTTCGTTGACCCTAGTAAGCGTAGTACAGAGTAGTCTCGTTCTCGGACTGCCGGATCTTTTTGTTGTCACTTATCAGCCAGAATCTCATGCCCCAAGCTCCAATGGCCGTCGCTACACTCAATGCCGCACTGGAAGACATGGCCATAGTGTACCGAGGCTCGTCGGAGGAAGGCCACATGTAGGGTGTCCAGATGAAAGAAGCTACCGCAATGCAGTTGACGATAGCGAGCGAACATGCCTTCTTTTCCCTCGTCTGAGAGCAGGTCGCTGATACCCAGCCAAGGATGATACTGTTAACTGCGTAGGTACCGATGGAAAAGACACACATGGCAACTGGCAAACTCATCAGCCATAAGTCGAGAATACGAGGAAGATACTTACAATAACGAGCACCCGTGTTAAGGGTAGCACATCCAAGAACAAAGCCGAATACTGCAACAGCTTTTGCAATGGTGATGTGCCTGAGATGTCAGCGCCACTCATTAATGAATCTAAGAAGCAACTCACCATGTCCTTTCGTTGAATCTTCCCGATGACCAGGACCAAGCAATCGAAACTGCGCCAGCAATCAGATATGGTGGGCATGTCAAAACAAGTGTGATAGTCTGGTTGAACCCAAGCGTCTTAACAGCTGTTGGGAAGAAGTTTTTAAAACCGTTCGCTCCGAGATGACAATGTTGCATCACCACAAACAACCACACTTTGGGATCTTTGGCAGCAGAGATAATACCTGTCCAGCTGGTAGACTCGCCCGAGTTCCCTACAGTATCGCGCTGCGTACGTTCGTGGGCCAGCTTTTGTTCTTCTGGCGTGAGCCAGTGAGTGGTGAGTGGCTCGTCAGGCAAGACGAAAAAACCCGCTATGGCAACGAGGAGGGTCACTGCGCCTTGAATAATGAAAAGCCATTGCCATCCAGCAAGATTCGCCTGGAAAGATTAATAGTTATACATCGGGTTGGATTAGAATAATATACCATTCCGTCCATCTCAAAGATACCCAATGCGATCAACCCAGCAAACGCGGTGGCGAGAATATTCCCCGTGTAAAGAATTGAAATACGCGTCGCGAGTTCCTTTCGGGTGTAAAATCGCGCAAGGATATACAATGCACCTGGGTAATAAGGCGCCTCTGAAATTCCAAGAAAGAATCTCGTAAGTAGTAAGCCTGTGTAGTTGCGGCTGAGTGCTGTGAGGCCGCTGATGATGGCCCAGATAGTCATGCACGATGCCATCCAGATACTCGGCCGAATGCGCGTAACAACCATGTTGGCTGGAATACCGACGATGACATAGCCAGCGAACAGGATAGATACACAGGTTTGGTATTGTGTGCCTGTGAGCTTGAGGTCTTTTTCGATGCTGTTGAGACGTGCCAGGGCGATAGCGTTGCGATCCTTATCATGTCAGATCGTTGATGGTTATGGCGGTTAGAAAGTGTGCTTACCAAATAATTTAGCCAGTACATCAGCCATAGGATAGGCATGATCCACCAGTCTAACTTTTTGACGAGCGCAATCTCTCTTGGGTCCGTCTTCTCATGGGCACCAGAATAGTCGCGGGCCTGGGGGGCTGTCTTGAGGGTTTCTTCGACCTCGTCAAACGGCACGGGCGGGCCATGTTCCTTGTCTTTTCTGTCCATCGAGTGCCTGAAACTCATGATTTTGTCTCGGTGGTGTTACGTGTGTGGACAGTGCATCTAATGATGACTTTCTTCCTCCTTTTATGCATTTTCTGCCACCTCAGGGACTCAGATCTGGGTGCCGCAAGGCCTGCGTTCCATTGCATATCATGTGGTTGGTAGGGTGGGCACTCTGTAGCACAGTTTAGCCAGTCCAGATCTATCTTTGTTGCAATTGCTTCCCCAACAGAGATTTGGAGTGGAGGGCTGCGATGCTAGAATAGAGTTAATTGGCCATTTAATCAAATTTGGGCTGCCAAGAGGTACTTGGCAGGCGGGGTAAAACCTAATCCATTACCTTAAATCAAGCTTAAATATTGGATGCGCATGGAGCTAGGGCTGTCTTGGAAGGTGAAATAAACACGCATCAGTAAACACCATTGGTGTATTGGATCTAGTGACTGTAACGGTCCATATCTGGAGAGTTTGGTGTCAGCCAAGCCAGACAGCCAAGGAACATTATCCAGGGGCCGACTATACGGCCATTGGCAATCGTTTCTCTCCATACAATCCCATGGCATAGTGACAAGACAGATACAGATTATCTATATTATACAGTCATGTGAGGTTTGCAGTCTCTAAGATTACTAGCACAATCCAAGGCTGGGGGGTTTGTATCTAACGGATGTTCCTAGCAAACCAGTGAGGTGAGGCCAAGTCAAGACAATATTCACATAATTTTGAAGAAATCAGGGGATGGTAAATATGTATTTGACCGTTGATCCAGCTATACTAACAAATAACCATGTACCAGACAGCTACCATCTCTATATTTATACAAAAACCAAATCAAATATGTAACAAGATAAGATATGTGCAGTGAAGCCAAAACTCTGGCTACGAAGCCTCCTGTGCTTCCATCAACCTCGAGACCTGTGATGAGATCTTAAAAGAGAATTCTCCCTTTATGCAAATCTGCATTTAACGGAGAGCGTTGACAACAGCAGTGTAGGCAGCCTTGGGCTGGTACTGAGCGTTGAAGAGGAGACCGTCCTTCTCCTTGCGCCAAGAGTCCTTGTCAGAGACACCCCAGACAGTTATGCCGACACACTTGGGAACATTGAGACAAGCCTTGGTAACGGTGGCGTAGTCAGCAGCGGGAGCTGAGCGGATGTCGAGCTCAGTGATGGCAACCTCCTTGACACCAGTGGAAGCCATCTGCTGGAGGGCAGCCTGGACACCGTTGGCGGCACCGGGGTCGAGATGGGTCTGAGAACCAATACCGTCAATGGGGATGCCCTGGGCGATCCACTTCTTGACATTGGCAACCATGCCAGCCTTGAGCTTGGCAGCGTTGGGGTCGTCGATGCTGTAGTCGTTGATGTACAGCTTGGCGTTAGGGTCGGCAGCGCGGGCAGCACGGAAGGCAATGCCGACGAACTCCTCACCCAGAACCTGAGTGAAGGGGGAGTCCTTGCGGAGAGAACCATCCCAGTCGAAGATCTCGTTGAGAACGTCCTGTTGCAGTTAGTACGTATTCGAATGGAATTATTATAAAAAGAGTATTACATACCCAGGCGTAGATCTTGCCCTTGAAGTGACCAGCAACGTTCTTGATGTGGTTCTCAATGACGCTCTTCATCTGGTTCTTGTCCTTGATGTTGTGGACCCACTGAGGAAGCTGAGAGTGCCAGACAAGAGCGTGACCTCGAACCTTGAGGCCGTTCTGGGCGGCAAAGTTGACGACCTGGTCAGCACCGCCAAAGTTGAACTTGCCCTGCTGAGGCTCGGTGGCATCCCACTTCATCGAGTTCTCGGGGGTGACTTGACCAAAGTCGGCCTTGATGATGGCGTTGTTCTGCTGGCTCTGGAGAAGGTTGGGGTCGGTGATGGTTCCGTAGTAGGTCTTGCCCTTGTTCTTGATCAGCTTGTTGATGCTGTCCTGGGCCTGGCGAGGCTCGACGGAAGCAGGCATGGCCGCGACCAGCGAGGCGGTAAAGAGGAGGGCAGAGAACTTCATGATGATGGCTGTTGTTGTTTGTTTGAATGGAAAAGAATGATGGTGATCAATTGACCTGCAATAGGAATGAATGAAGAGGTGTTTTGGTTGTATGTGATAGTGAGTGAGGAATGCCAAGTGCCAAGAGGGCGGGAAAGCAGAATGTTAAATATGTCAGATTGTGGTAGTGGATGGCTCGATCGTTGTCCATCGATGGTCGAGCCATTTGCCTCTAAACAAGGCCCGAAAAAAGCAAGTCTATGCGCGGGGTGGAATTTTTCCATGATACAAACAACTTTTCCCTTCTCAGTTAAACGGAGACGGCTTCCGAGTGTTTCGAGGAGATTGTCGCTGTGCTGGCCTATGCCGTTACCCGAACTTTTCCAGGGGTAGTAAAAAGTCGGGGCGATTCTGGCTTTCCAGCTTGACTGGCTAATTTACCTGCTCATCTCCAGATTTAACTGGGAACTTTTGGTATCACTGGGTTTATTATCTGGGGTGCATTGAAGCAGTGGATTCACTCACACGCCTTGGGTAAAGTTAACGCGTCGGATGATTTATCAGGCTAAATGGGTGATAGATGAATGCATCGTGACGATGGGAAATGATGAGATGAGGGTGAGACGACTCTCGGCATTTTTGTTTACTTGGCAAACTGGCGAGGGGAAAGAACAGCAATCTACCAATGTCTGAATACGTCCCCTTGTTCACTCGACCCATTCGTCTCGGGAGTTCTGAACTTAGTTTAGTTTAGTTTAAGGGGGTGCACTGGCTCATTTCGGTTGATAAAGGGCAGTCTCAGTTAGGAACACGATCCAACTACTGGTTCGGACCACGTGGAGACTCTTCTGTTTCATGTTGACTCAAGAGGGGAAGATGTTCTAGATTTTTCCCCAAGTGAGAACTCATTTTGGTGGAATATTCTTCCGCCAATAACAATGTCGGATGCACCCACAATAATGACCTCAAGCCCAGGTAAATCATAAATGTGAGATTGATGTAGCATCAGGAAAATCATGGGATCCGGATATGTGAGGCTTTGTTTGTAACTGTGCACGGAGATAATCACGGCATGAGGAACAGCGTCTATGGCCGTTGAAGTCGTGGACTTTTGTTTATCGACTCTTATCTTTGTCGACAGTCGCCTTGAAAAGGCCGTGCTGAGAGGAGGGAGCTGTCAACGGATTCAGGTCAACGAAAGATGTTAGTATCCGTGCATGCGTTACATTCCGAGCTAAAGGAGGAGACTAGTGGCTCTAGTAGTGTTGCTAAAAGTTGCACCAAGTTACGCTTCTAGATGCGCTTCGAACCTCTGCTCTTACCCTACAGACATACGACTTATCTTTTACTTCCAATTACATTACTATTAAGCGACAGGCATTTACAAAATGAAGAGCTGGTTCTAGGTATAAACAATCTACGGTAGAAAGAAGTCGTGCTAAATCAATATCACTGAAGATTTTCCACATGCAGGACATTTTTTAGTACGCCACAAACACCATGTTTGCCGTCTTTAGTTGTCATGTATAAATGAGCCAGCCTGAAATCGGAGTCGCCCCATTTCGCAAACCTCTCACCGGACGGCTGTACTCGAAGTTGATGTATGTCTGCCATTACGTCATGTTACTAGAAATATAATAGAATTAGCAGAGACCCGGGCAGAATCGGTATCAACTACAACATTCAATTGCTCAGCCTCAACGTTGGAGTTTGACAGAGCACTTGGCTAGCTGAATTTCAGTTAGTTCAATTCCAAACTTAATCTCTCACATTTCGGATTTCTTAGCATCTTCAAGCTGTAACCTCTTTTAGCTAGCCTGATGGCTCAATAATAAGCTAGGAAACTTCCTCAATCAGTATTCAATGGTTTTAGTTTTTGAGGGTAAACAATGATGTTTTCGTTTGTCTTGCAGTATACGCCAGTTAGTACAACATATTAATCTGAGAATTACAATAGACGTTAGAACTAAGTTAGTCTAACTACAGAGATATACTTAGGCTGAGTACTCACCCGATGCCCAATTAATGAAATCCATGCTGGAGCAATTATTGTTCAAATTAACTGTGTCGCTAGCTGGAGAAGGTTGGTAACTTGGTCTACAGGCTTATTTATCTATCGGCAGCAACCTGATCGGCGGTGGTGAAGTGTTAAGCTGTCGGACTAGGCACCCGTCACCATTGCCATGAGTGCATCTATGCAGGGTTCGGGGAGATCGTCAGAGTGGGGAGTCTTTATCCGTTCACTATTATACGGAGAGTAGGTTGAGAAATGTTAGCCAAGAGTGATAAAGTGATTAGCATAGACATGGCGGTAGATAAAAGATGAAGGCCGTTCAAATAATGTTTACTGAGCAACGGGGAAAGACTGAGTAACGAGGGAAAAGAAAAAGACAATAAGAGCACCCGCTAGCAAGTGCGGAAACATAGTAGTGGAGCTCTCTGTCACGTGCAAGGCTGCTTGGTTGAACAAACACAGCTATCTAGTTAACCGCTTTCTACCTCAGATAAAAGAGTTCAAGGCTCGTGAAATCATCTGCCGACAATAGCGGCGGGTAAATACTATAATCTGTAGAGGGTCCTTCTGATCTTTGTCTTGAAATGAAGAAGGCTGCAAAGGTCTCTGAATATAACTGCTTCTCCTTCGATATCAGATTAGAATTCTTGAGATTCTCATTTCATCATTTCATCATTAGCCACATAATCATAGGAAAGGCCCAAAGAAAAAACCATCAGCTGCCCACTACCCCAAGGTAATATTTCTGTATTCTCAAGAAGATTGAGCGGTTTCAATTCCTGCTAAACTGGAATCCACTTTACTATGTGGTCGAAGTGTTCTACTGCATAACTACACTAGAGTCTTTACAGACTGCTTCATATGGAATGGACGGGCTTTGAGTGTATATAACATAGGATCTATTATCTAAACGCTATCTAAACGTAAAACGAAGATAACCTTCTTATTTAGAGTTATTTATTGAACCCTGTGTACTGTCAGAATCTCTAGATTAGGCAGGTTACTACCAGAGTAGGGAAAACGGCTATTCTATAATAGGTAGGTTATGTCTTTGCATATTCAAAACAGGCTAAAGTATATGTTTTTTTTTCAGTCGTTCGAGGCCTTTTTTCCAATACTATAAGCTTCAATACGATGTATGTCAAATAAGTCATTCGATATACATCGTATAGCTAGGTGATACCATATGCAAGAACTCAGTCGAGGCGAGCCTGTGGAACCTGTGCACTACTACGCCGCTCGTATCTACAATGAACCGTTTGCCTATCGGAGAAGTTGGAAGAAAAAGACAGACTATGTCTTTGATATATAAAAGCAGGTTCATCTACTCTCAAACCTGTCTCAGCAGGACATCAGAAACTGCTTCTCTCGCCTCCAGTCAACAGCTCCTCAACTTTTATCAAAGGGCTTTGAGTCTCTACCTTTTCAGTCTACAAGTTTTACTTAGAAGCTCCCAAAAATCTTCAACATGCGTTTCGATATCACTTCAATTCTTCTCGCCATGGCCACTTCCGTGGTAGCCGATCGCCTCGAAGTCCGCACGAACTGCTTGTTTGGCGGATGTGACAGTAAAGAGGGTACCTTCTTTACCGACTTTGCTTCTTATTCAGTCGACGCCAGCGCAGGTTGTCGAGGCACCGGTGTCCCAGGCATGACCGAGTTCTGCATGGACTGGCCCAACAAGCGAGCACACTTCAAGTTCAGTCACCAATCCAACAAGCGATGCCTTAGAATGGACACAGACGAGAAGATCAGTTGTAGTGGAGGCTGGGATTGCTTCAGGTCGACTTGGAAGGAAGTTGGATGTAACTGGCGCGAGGTTCCTGTACCTGATGCAGAATTGGCGACTGCGTCAGAGCCTGCTGCTCCTGCCAAGACGGACGACAACTGATAGCAGAGAAAGGCGGCGCAGAAGGACCGAGCTTTGTTCATGTTGGAAAGTCCCACTATTGGATCGGATTAGGTACAACACTGGAGCTAGAATTGGATGGTGAATGTTGGTTGTTGAACAGTGGATGTTGGATGTTCAATTGGTGTTTATCTCTATTGACAATAAGATGGCTCGACCTATCTCTCTAGTTTATTTCCCTTTCAGAATGACTAGGACATATAATAGAGAATTAAGTATCAGCTGGAATTGAATCAGTCTTGGACTTTGAGATCTTCTTCCCACTTAATGGCCCACATTGCTTAGTATATCTAGGGATCTCAATATTAGACAATGGCTAGTTGACTAGTATACCTGCCTCTTACCAAATACTAACACTCGACCAAGATAGACATGTTCCACCTATGGCATACCTAGTAATACCGTTATGCTCCACTGGTCGCTTACACCCCTTAACAGAGTTCTGCTGATTGATAGTGACAAGGATAGTCAAGGCCTAGAAACTGCTTCCATCGATTAATAGTTACTGAGCCTCATCTGACAATTACTTGAAGCCGATAAGTACACCATCCATAATTCTACCGCCAACAGTAACTAATGAGTTATAATATGCCTCTTTCATTGTAACTAAATGAATATGGTCTGTTTGTGGCAATAAACACCCGCCACTCTCACCGTAAGTAGTCTGAGTGTAGTAGCAAAAATGATAGATAACAAGCGCTGGGACCGGTAAAATATTTCCAAATTTTCCGTTGAACTGAGCGTAATCTAAGCATTTCATTGGCCGGCCTCGAAAAAACGGCTGTTGTTGAAACGCTCTGAAACCAGGGTCAGCAGGGATTTGAACTGCCAAGAGAAACTAAACGTCTGGAATATATTCAAAGGTTTTGAAACGGAACCAAAAATGGGTAAGCGTAGAGAAACGAACCAATAGCAACCTTTCTCGGTTGCTGAAAGTAACATGTCCGGAAAGGCTGAAGGCTCGCCTAGTACCGTCATGGTAGGATCGTAGGAGGGAACTTGAGACATGACAAGACAAGACAAGATGTTAGAATACCGGACGGACATTCTTGAGTCGGATCGATCGATAAGAAATGGTTTCTGTATAAATATCTTTCGAGGTCTCGCTCAAAGAGTTTCTAATCATCCATTCATCCATCAGCCCATTTCATTCGTTTCAAAGAGCTAGTCTCACTTCATTCTTTCTTATCAACTCACTATCGTTATTTTACATCGCTTGCGATCAACTACCACTCTCTTCTTTCACTCCAAACCCGATCAATATGAAGACCACCAGCTATGTTTCCGCTATTCTCGGCCTGGCTTCCGCCGTCAGCGCCCACTACACCTTCGACAAGCTCACCGTCAGCAGCCAGCAGGAGGGAACCGACAACCAGTACATCCGAAAGCACCAGAACGGTTACATGCCCACCAAGTTCAAGGGTATTCCCGACGGCTCCATCTCCCCCAACGATAAGGACTTCACCTGCAACAAGGGAAGCACCGCCTCGGCCGACGTCTTCAAGGTCAAGGCTGGTGACGAGATTGGTCTCAAGCAGGCTTTTGGCGGTACCGGTATGCAGCATCCTGGTCCCATCCAGGTCTACGCTGCCAAGGTCGACAACGCTGCCACCGCCGACCCCTCAGACCTCGACTGGTACAAGATTCACCAGGCCCTTGTCTGCAAGGCTGGTAGCCCTGAGGAGCTCCGTGGTCCCTCTTGGTGCTCTTGGGATGAGGACTCTGTTCACTTCAAGATTCCTTCTACTCTCCCCGACGGACAGTACCTTGTTCGCGGTGAGCACATTGCCCTCCACGGTGCCCACGGTGGTGAGGCTGAGTTCTACTACGCCTGTGCCCAGGTTGAGGTCTCTGGCAACAGCGCCTCCAGCATCCCTGGTACCTCTGTCAAGATTCCTGGCGTTTACAAGCAGGACGACCCTGCCGTCAACTTCTCCCTATGGGGCTCTTCCACTGCTTACGACGTTATCCCCGGTCCTGATGTCATTCCCGGTGGTACCATCCGTGGTACTGCTGATGGTGCCTCTGGTGACGTCGAAAAGGTTGTTGAGGGTGGTGCTTCGTCTTCTGCTCCCGCTGCTGAGTCACAGGAGCAGGGCCAGAGCCAGAACCAGAACCAGCAGCCTCCCCAGAACAACAACGACTCCGGCTGCAACTCTACCCCTTATGTCCGCCGCCACGCTCGTGACGTTTCTGCTCGCGTCTAAGCACACAACCTAGTAGAAACTTGGGAGCCAGACTCACGCAATTGATTCCAGGCCAGGCATGATAGACTGGCAAGTTTCACGCAGGACGTGCTGTTTTGACAGTCTCAATCACTGGCTTCTCGGATAACACGTCAATCTCGATATGCATGATAAGAAAGCCTTTTACTTTTACATTGTATTTATTATTATAGTTTAGCTAGCTGTAACATATTCACTCTTGGGCCAAGGATCCTATCCTTAACTGCATGTTCTTTCATACTTGGTGATAGTTACCTGTGCATCCGTAATTAAATATAGGATAGATTAATCGTTTGGATTAACCATTGTAATTAATGATATGGTGTTGATTGGATGGAAAATCTTGTGAGGATGATATGCGTTGAGAACAGCAACCCTAGATCACATTGGAATATCGCAACCCACACGTTCACCATGACCATAGAGCACGCCGTGAGATTTTGAGACAATGGAGTGTCGCCGATAATGATACCACCTTTTGGTGCAGCATGTAGGAACAAGGCCATATTGGTGTGAGAGGAGTGGCCTCGTAGGGGAATGGGAACCAGTCACAGGCGCTGAGGCGGTGGAGATCAATCATGAGGCAATCAAGTTCGCACATCACGACAGTGATAAGCTATTTCCAAAAGATAAACCATGAAATCACTGCATAGAAATTTCTTAAGCCACTGAGATGCTTATAAATGTCTTTGGGTCTGTTTAGAAATAATGAATTATGAGGTGAACAACCAGGATAGCGAATTAGTTTTTTATATCACCTGGAAGAATTGAATCCGCAGTATAGTCTGACAACATTCAGTTGCCTATTATTGGGTACTCATCTGTTTCACTGATGCTGCACGTGATTGATGATGGTGACATAAACGTCGCATATGACGAACAGGTATGGTTAATAATCCAAATCTATGGCGTGATAAGGTGAGGCATTTGTATTTGTGATTTCCAACGAATGTCATCTTGATATTATATACATCCTCTGAAGTCAAAATCATTGGAAAGAAAGACGTTCCCAGACATCCAATCATAATGAGAAAGTCCGAAATCAAATCCGTTGCCATCGTTGGGGCTGGAGCTGCTGGTAAGTAGTTGATTATCTGTACCTCATCATATGACATACAGATGTTGACAAAGTGTGTTTCGTAGGCGCTATTACAGCAGCTGCTCTCAAGGCCGAAAACTACTTTGATAGGATTCGCGTCTTTGAGCGAAGGGAAACACCCGGTGGCACTTGGTTCGTACGTGCCGTTCAGTATCCAACAGCGCAATCTAATAGGTAGAAGGATTTATGATGCAGATCCAAGTATCGCAACCACTCAGCCTGGAGCTCTACCGACAGAGATCGATAAACCACTCGCAATCCCAGAAAACTTACCTACTACAGCCGCCCCGAGTCAGCAGGAGCGATATGCACACACACCAATCTATCAGAATCTAACGTAAGACATTACTAAAACTTGAAAGCCCAGACAACTTACTAAGAATAGTACAAATGTTCCTCAAATTGCCATGTCGTTTTCTGACATACCCTTCTCGTATGGGCCATTCGTCCCACACTATGTACCTCGTCAGTACATAGAGTCCTACTTCTCAGTCCATAAGACCGATGGATATCTGTCTCTCAACACCACAGTGGAAGATATATCGCAGCTACCTTCGACCTCCAGGGATGGTTTGCATTCATGGAGACTGACACTGCGCAAGTATGACCCATTGCGACGACTGGATATATGGTGGCAGGAGGACTTTGACGCCGTTGTTCTCGCAAACGGGCATTATGCCGTCCCTTGGGTAAGCACATATTATCGAACATGGTGATGATGACCAAAAGACTGACTACTTAAGGTTCCCCAAGTTCAAGGCTTGGAAGCATATGTGGAAAAGTTCCCGGGCAGAGTGATACACTCGAAATTTTATCGCTCGCCCTGGCTATACACCGGCAAAAAGGTGCTTGTCATCGGAAACTCGGCTTCGGGTCACGATATCGCTGTCGATCTCCTGCAAGCTGTCCAACTTCCACTGTATCAATCACGGCGATCGCGTGGAAGACTGGATGGTGACGAACCACCGGCAGGGGTGGAATGGAAGAAAGTTATTAAAGAGTATCGTCTGGATGGAACAATTGTATTCGAAGATGACAGCGAGCTCACTGACGTTGACCACGTCCTTTATTGTACCGGCTATCTTCCTTCCTATCCTTTCTGGAATGTTGAAACAAACGGTCGCCCTTTATATGACTACAGGAAAAAAAAACTTGTCAACACCTACTGGCACACCTTCTTCCAAGATATACCCAACTTGGCAGTTGTCGGTATGCCACGAGTCCTTACTTTCAGGAGCTTCGAATACCAAGCCATAGCAATTGCACGACTGTTCTCAGGCAGGAACGCAATACCTCTACCTCCTAGAGAGGAACAGGAGAAGTGGGAACGTGATAGAGAGAGTCGCTGTATACAAGAAGGTCGCAAGTTCCATGAGATTGAATGGGACAATGGCGAGACGTTTAGATGGTTAGATGGGTTCTTCCAGATTGCAGGCTTGGGGACACTTCACGGTGATGGCAGGATACCACCAGTCTTGGGAAAAGATCTCATTTGGGCTATAGAGCATGTCAGGAAGTATCCAGTACCGGGTAAAGACAAAAAGCATGAAGCAGGACGGGGTTTGGAGTACAATGAATCGGAGTGGACTTTAGTTCACACTCCCAAGAAGGATCCTTTACTTTTTATTTGAGTCAAATGGTCAATTTATATCTTGGACAGAACCACAGAGCAAGATTAAAATCTTTCAATTTAATTTGGCCATGTCGACTTTCAGTATTGCTTGCCATTGCACATTGTAATAAACTGATTCAGGCTATAAAACGATTTTATGTCTCACCCCTCAATGGTTTCAGTACTGATATCACAGGCCTGAACAGTCATAGCCTTGTCCCGTTCACTTGGGCTAGTATGAGATGGAAAAACAAAGATAGTAATAAAAATAAAAATGAATCGCAACTCTAACGTGATAACTAGAAACAGAAAGATCGTTGCCAGAACGTACAACAAGTATAACTACACATTTTCTCTTGCCAGTAAACACAGTGGTCTACTCATCAACAGCAGGGTCGAATCCAGGAACACCATCACCAGCAGCCTTCCTCAAGTTATCAGTAAACTTGTTATCGGTGTCCCAGAACTTGGGTCCAACACCACCGTTCCAGGCGTCATAGAGGTAGTCCCGGAGAGATCGACCGTTGACAACTGGCCAGTTATCCCAGCCAACCAAGTTACCGATAAACCACTGACCAGTGTAGTTCTCGACCTGATCATCGGCCTCGTTGGCCATTCGCCAGCAGTGAGTCTCGCCACTATCCTTGTGGTAGACAACCTTGGCGCGCTGACCATCGAGACGAGGCTCGTTGGTGGCGTGCTCATAGTCGCCGTGGCATGAAGGAGCGACGCGCTTGACATCCTCGCCTTGAACGAAGACGACGATGTTCTCCCAGTCGTGGGTATGTCCATTGCCGATACCACCTCCGATCGTGCCCCAACTGATAACTATGTTAGTTTCCGGCAAATTGAGAGTATATAAGAGGGATACTTACACAATTTGGTCCTTCTCAAAGTAGTACTCGTACATGATAGCACACCAGCCATTGTTGCAACGGCGTCGGCTGTAAACGTTGTTGTTTTCCAGTCGGTTAGGGTCGCGGCAGTCAGCAGCAAGTCCCTTGAAGTATACATCCTTCTGGCTCAAACCACGGTTGGTGTTGCCGTCTTTGTCGATAGCTGAAGTATAGTAACAGCCATCCGTGTCAAAGTCGGTCATGGGCTGGAACTTGTGCTCGATCTCGTGGGCGCCATCATCGAGACGACCCATGAGGACACGCTTGGCATGTTGAAGGGGGGACGCTTCGACGCTGAGGGCGCCGGCGAGGACAGTTGCAAGAGTGATGGCGTGCATGTTTGAAAGGGTCCAAGACGCAATTGTGTGTAGAAGAGGGGAAGTTGGGTATTGGAGAATAGAGTTTGTTGAGTAAGAGTTGGAGTTTGGAGAGGAAACTGTTGTTGAGAAGATGAAAAAGAGTTTGTCGATGGATATCGAAGCCTCTTAAATATCTCTCGGGGAGGTTTATTATCAACGTGTCTGTGTCTGGTTACATCTTTCCATAGCCTCAAGCAGCCAGTAATCAACGCCACGATGAGAAGGAATACAAAAGGATGCACTACACGAGTAGGATTCTTCAACAGGCCAATGAGTGTTCCAGAAACAACCTCAGGATTTCCAACTCTGCACGACCCATTTCATGCGTAACTTCAGCCTGCTGTAGCAACATGCTTAGATTGGCCCCCAAGGCGCATCGGGACGAAAAAAAGACCAATGAGATGAATTGCGTACAGTAGCTTAATTTAGATAAGCTTCAATTCTGGATCGAAGGATTTCATCTGCGCCACAATAGATCTAGACTCTGACCAATTAGAATGAGGTGTGTGGGCGATCAATGCTACGTCAGGGCTAATAGAGCGTTTTTAGTTGAAACGTGAGAAGGATTTTAGTGTAACTTGAGGGAAGGAATAAAAGCAAAGCAGGACTTATTACAATGCAAGCGCTGGGGGCCATCAAGTGCAAGGCAGATTCCAAGTACCAAAGCTTAATAGGTAGTAGCTAACGATCCACGGCTGTCAGCATTGAAATGAAGTACCATTCGATGCGTTTATCATCACCAATCTAGTTTGAAGGATTGAAACAACGAGATTAATCTCTTCATGACGTAGTTGGTCTTGTGTAATCATTGATGCGGGTATTTCTCAAAGTCTGATAACTAGCCTCGTCACGACAGATAGGGCTCTTGGAGCTACCTTTCTTCTACAATCAAAAACTGGAACCAGATGTTAAGCTCCGACTAAGATTCGTCCAAGAACAATGAGGCGGGGTCGTGTTTATACCGACTGGTTGCAATTTTCCAATGTGGCCCTTTGTTTCACGAATAATCTGTATTACTCGTTGGCTAGCCGGGAGGGGGTGCCAACTAAGCAAGCTTAGTTGGCCACAAAAGTATGAGACAAGGCGAAAAGTGTGAGACAACCCCGCACAGGCTGCTGTCGCAAAATCATGACTTTTGCCCGCCAAAACCAATGATTTCTAGGACATCAATCAGTAAAAAAGTCATATATCACGTCCATCAAAATTATGCCCTCACAATCAAATCTGAGAGCTGCTCAGGCCGTTGTTCTTTCACGCCAGCGACTTCGCCGCGGTCTCAATCGTGATGCTGCCGGCCGCCGAAAGAAGCCACTGACTCTTCGTGCTGCTGAAGCTCGATATGCCGGCTCTGCTCGTGCATCTATCGGCCGCATCGTCAAGAGACTTGAGGCTGCGAATACCGTAGATTATGAGGATGTTGTCGATCCTAAGATGGGGCGCCCGCGGCAACTCACGGATGAGGAAGAAGAAGCTATCGTGTGTTATATCATCTGGATGGAAAAGTCAGGCCTGCCTGCCTCCAAGTGGGAAATAGAAGATGCAGCACTTACTCTGCGGCGCCGCCGTGATCCTGATGCGAGACCTGTGAGCAAGATGTGGTACTCTCGCTTCCGCGATGATCATCCTGAGCTTGCGAAATCGATATTGAAGTCGAGAGAAGCTTCGCGTGCCGAATATGAGGAAGGCGGCGTTGATGATACGAAGGAGTGGTTCCAACGCCTCAGCGATGTGATGACGAAGTACAATATCGGTGCATCAGAGACCTGGAATGCAGATGAAGCAGGAGTTAGAGTCGGAATGCTACGAGATAAGATGGAATGCCTCGTTGTACGCACCAAGAAGAAGTCAGCAACAGAGGTATTTTCTCCGCAAGATCGCGAGACTTGCACAGTCATCGGCTCAGGCAACGCAGCCGGCGCAACAACGCCCCCTGGCTGATCTTCAAGTCGTTGCCAACGCTTGAGTGGGCGTTCATTGAAGGCGATCCTGATATGCGCTTCGCTCAGTCAGACTCGGCATTCTCAAGTGCGGCGATAACGCTCGAGTGGGCGAAGCACTTCAACCGATGCTCGTGGGAGAAATCTGCTACTGTACAGAAACGTCAGCTTGATTTTTGAAGAGTGGTTTGGGTGTAATGAGCACCTTCAGGATACAAATAACCGCTTGGTTACTCACGATATGCCTCCCGCGGCGAGGCCTGATGATGAGGCTGTATGGCGGCTGCTCGTTATCGACGGCTTCACAGGCCACGGCTCATTCGAATTACGAGAATATATGATAAAGTTCAATATTCTCGTAGCATTTCTTCCGCCTCATTCAACGCATATACTCCAGCCAATGGATGTAGGCGTATTTCAATTCTCTGAAGGAAGCGCATCAGAAGAAGCTTCGTGAGGCGTTGCGGAAGGGAAATCTTACCTTTGGCCGGCGTGCCTTTGCAGGAGCTTTTCAGGTATGTGCCTTCTTAATCAGCCTTCACCGAAAAAGGCCCCTTTTCTCACCAAAATCAGGAGATCTTTAATGAAGGCTTCACTGCCGCTCACATCATCTCGGGCTTCCAAAAACGGGCATCTACCCTCCCACAGACCGACCTGCCATAGAATATCTTCTCAGGAAGCAGCTCAAGAAGAAGAAGACCTTCACGCCTGCTCATTTCTCACTTCTTCCCTCAGATATGCGATTTCACGCCGCTTCCAGCACCGCCGAGACCATCGGCGAGCGATATCACGATATCCTCAGTTCTCCTACGCTCGCAGGGCTCCGGCACATTCGCAACATCGTTCATGAAGCTGTGGTGCTTGAGGATGTTATCAAAAGTACGTGGATGATCGAAGAACTCGCATCGAAAAGCGGTATCACGAGAGAAAGCGAGGCCGCCGCGCAAAGACCGTCTCTGACCTTATTCCTACAGTATCGCTGCAAGATCTGCGAGATCAACAAGAGGAGGCTATCGCCGACGATAAGAAGAAGCAACATAAGCAGGGTATACGATTCACACGATCTGTCATCATCAAGGAGATGAACCGCCTCAAGGATGAGTGGCGAGAGAATAAAGAAGTTATCGTCAACGGCATACCAAAGAGGCTGCAGTTCAAGCAGTGGTTGGAGCACACAGGGAAGCAATATGACTATTTATCTATGGATACACAGCGTTCACAAATGACTCAAGCACTGAAAGAAGAGACTGACGGCTATATGATAGATACACAACTCCCTGATGATGTGCGTGAAGCTATCCGCAAGGCACAGTATGCCGCGAAGCCCCTCAGCGCCGTTGATCTCACCGGCCTCCCTCACAGTGATGATACGGTCACTTTCAACCTCACACAAGCACACGAGCACGAGGAAATGGATGAAGAAGACGAGATTCTTCCTGTAATTGAAGTCGCCGGCGGCAGCGAAGTCGAGATGCCCTCATCGCCGCCCTGTGCACCTGACTCTGAGTCATCACTACCTACACTTCCCTCAACTCCTTGTCCCTATCAACACCACACGCAGCTTCATGAGTCACTTCGTGATATCATCAGGGGAATAAGAACGGCACAAGAAGATAGCCTTATTGGCTAAGAAAACAGATATACGGCACATTTTGGCAGGGAAGCTGTTTCCCTTGCCAGAGCATCACCAGAGCCGTCGCAGTCATTTCTCCCACTCTGAAATAGCCAATAAATCAATAGAAGCTTCAAACTACGCCTTTTCATCAGTTTGAGCCTATTTTGACAAGATTTGAGTGTCATTTGATTGAAAAAAATGGTATTTTGGTGCAAATCACGCCAAGTGGGCATCTTCCGGGATGTCTCACACTTTTCGCCTTGTCTCATACTTTTGTGGCCAACTAAGCTTGCTTAGTTGGCACCCCCTCCCGGCTAGCCAACGAGTAGATCTATTGGGTGGGGATCGAGGCTTGGGTAGAGGCTTCGCGTGCAATTTAGTGTATGTCACATACATACAGCTTGTGGTTGGTCAAGATACGAGAGTTTAATGACTTGACTGAGCTACAAGTGTGGAATGCTGGCCAGTCTGCTACCCTACAAGATGTCAATATAATTAGTTGTACCAAAACACACAGAGGTCCTCATTGATAGAAATGTAGAATGTGAAATCTTGACTGAGTAATAGTTGCACAGCTGCACTCTTTTTTTCAGTGTTCTTAGTCATTATTTGTAAGGATTGGCAAATAGTTACTAACATACTACTGACATTGCGTCAGTGAAAGACTAGTACTGGCCTAACGGTTGACAGAAGTATTGATCAGCCTTCCAAGGTACATGGCTGAAGAAATTAGAAGTATTTTTGTCTCCGCTTTATTATGGCGCGACTGTTTGGTACATCAGATCAACATTATCAGAAAGCACGGTTTGAGAGGGATATATGCCATAGTTCAGATTTAACCTATCCATGAAGTTGTATAGAGAGGCCCTGTATTTAATCTTCCTAGTTAAAAGAGGCATTAGCATCATTTTTCTGGTGTGATCAAGACCAGATCATTCCATTATCAAGATTATCATAAACACTTGTCCAATTTCCCCTCACGTCCATTTAACCTAGCGGATAAAGTGTTCTAAGAGCAGCGATTGGATGGCTAAATGCAAGCCTCCAAATTTATTCATTGTACAATGATAATGATCAATACAAGACCAAACCTCCAACGCTTTAAGTATCAGCCAAATTCATCTTATCACTTTAACTTGAATTGTCATCGGAAGATTTTCGTAAAAGAGTCAAAGCACAACACAACTCAAACTGTAGCGACTAAGCACCAATAATGTCGCCATCCAACCCCATTATTCCTGGCTTTTCGCCTGACCCTTCCATCGTCAAGGTTGACGAGTGGTATTTTCTCGTGAATTCCACATTTCATATGTTTCCTGGAATTCCGGTATACGCTTCTAAGAATCTCTTGTCGTGGAAGCAAATCGGTACGACATCAATAAAAGTAACCACAGATAGGGACATTGACAAAGTACAGGAAATGTCATTTCGAGACCAGGACAAATCAGTTTAGCCAAGTCGCCCACGGAAGTGAATCCCCTCCCTGGCATTGGTGAGGTAATGCTCGCGACTGGCGGACTCTTTGCACCAACGATTCGATATCGTGATGGCACCTTTTACGTCGTTTGTACAAACGTCGTGCGAACCCTCGGAGAAGCAGATGTTTTGGAAAATTTCATTTCGTCAACCAAGGACATCTGGTCGGGCCAATGGAGTGATCTCGTCAGATTCGAATTTGACGGCATTGATCCTAGCATTCTCTTCGATGATGATGGAAAAACCTATATCCAGGGATCTAAATCTCCAGGCCCAATGACCAAGATCGCCCAAGTCGAAGTCGATCTCGAAACAGGGCGTGCGGTCTCAGAGGAGAAGATCCTATGGGAAGGAACTGGTGGCGTATACCCCGAAGGACCGCACATCTACAAGCGCAACGGATGGTACTGTTTGATGATTTCTGAAGGCGGAACACACGAAGACCACATGATCACCATGGCCAGATCTCGCCACGTCTGGGGACCTTATGAACCGTGCCCTAACAACCCAATTTTGGTTCCCGCTAGCAGCGACATGTACATCCGCCATACGGGACATTGCGATGTCTTTGAGGATGAGAATGGCCAGTGGTGGGGGGTTTGTCTCGGTGTTCGTCGGGATAAGGAAGGACGATACAATATGGGTCGAGAGTCTCATCTTACCACTGCAAAGTGGACTGATGATGACTGGCTTCGCCTTGACTCGGTTCAAGCACAGGTTGATACTTCAAGGCTTGATAAGGCTGATGCAACCCAGGCTCTCACGGCTGTAGAAGGTGTCGATTACCTCTATATCCGAGACGCGCATTTGAACAACTACAATATTAGCGGGTCCAGCATTAGTCTGACTGCTTCTGACATTGACCTCTCTCATACTCACCAGTCACCTACCTTTGTAGGTAAACGCCAAAGAGTGCTCCAAGGCCAAAGCGTGGCTACGTTGAAAATCGATCCGTCGAGTGCGATCAAAGCAGGAATTGCATCATATAAGGATGAACACCGCTACGTCCGAATCTTTTATTCCCCTTCAGACAAGGCGATAAAATACGAGGCTATCAACAACGCCAAGCAGATCAAAAAGACTTCCACCCACTCTGTCGGTCAAGATATAGAGAGTCTGCGCTTCCGTATCGAGTACACAGAGAACGAATATCGCTTGTCTTATGCGCCCGACGGCGGAGATTGGCACTCTGTTGCGACATTGGATTTGATCGATATGACTGGCCCCGATTTTGTAGGCCCCGTGATCGGCGTGTTTGCTCTGGGCGAGGGAGGGAACGTGGAATTAACCGATTTTAGTGTGGAATAGATGGATAAATAGTGCCAAGATGTTAGTTACCTAGCTCAAGACACATGGCCTGATGGAATGAGTTTGTCTATTGAACGGAACCATTCCGACAATTTATTTCTTTTTCGTAAATCTTCGGTCCTCTAATGAATTAAGCTCTATTATTATTTAGTGCTTTTTAAGGTATAAATCCTAAAGTATATATTAAAAATTAATATAATAAGAAATACTATTTTTAAATTTAAATACTAATAAAGGTCCTATTTAAAGGTATATATTATAATTTATAAAGTTAAAATTATAATAATTACTATAAAAGCTTTTATTCTTTCTAAAGGTTAATTATTAAATATTTCTTTATTAATATTAATATTAATATTAATAAAACTATTATATAAAATAATAAACTTTAAAGTCTTTATTAACTTTAGCTATATATTAAACTAAAGAACTATTTATAAAAGCTTAATCTTTATAATTAACTTTATTTTTAAAGAAAGATATTTAATAAAGTTATTTAATAGCTATATTTACTTTTAATATAATATTTTTATTAATATTTAAAATTAAAATATTATTAATATAATTAATAATTAGATTATTATTTTTATTATTTTTAGCTATAATACTTTTAATTATATAATTAATTATTAAGTTAATAAATTAAAGTTTAAATTTTTATTATATAAAAAGAAAAAAGCTTTAAAAGCCTTTTATAATATTTAAGAAAAAGATAATATTAATATATTAAGAAGTAAAATACCTTAAATAAAGTTACTTTTTAATCTTTAGAATAATCTTTAATAAGGAAAATAAGTTATTAATAATTTATAGGGTATTTAATAAAGGTAATATTATTAAAAAGTTTATTAAATTAGAATTTATTATATTAAGAATCCTATAAAGTTAAAAGACTAAAGAAGGTTCTAAAGAGGAAAGGAAAAAGCTTATAATTAATACTATAGCTTTTAATACGATAAAATTCAACACAATGGAATCAAGCTCTGTCTCTTTTGCCTAAGGTGACATGCCAAGCAACGGATCTGCCGTGACAATCAATGTCAGGAGCTACATGACTGATTTACCGAGCTGTTGGTTCTCGGGATCATGCTTCCAGGCTAGTAATTTAGCCGTTGATTGAGCCAAGTTCCCCCCCTAACCCTAGCCATTCATCCACCACAAGAACTACTAACGACACGAAAACGTCTCTCATTATCCGGGATGTTGGTCGTTGAGCTTAATTTGACAATCCCCATATTAACCGGAAACTCCAGACTCTGTTATTGGCCAGACGACAAACCCCATGGGGAGGGTTTTCGCACATCGTAGTTCGGTTAAAGCAAGTCTTGCGGGGAAACGGGCGTTTGGGACGGCTGGTAGTGCACCTCGGCAATGAGATTGACAGATTACTGAACCGATTCTGTAACGAATTTTGAGTGAATCTGTCGGAATGCTTTTCTGTCATATGTTTGACGCGGTTCGAATATGCATGGTAGGCATGTTTGCTAGTGTGACACGACAAGGTAGGCTAAATGAAAGAAACTGTGATATTGCAATATGACTCGGCTCAGTAATATAAAAAGGATCTACACCTCCCAAATCTCTATGTTGACATCCCATCAGCTCCCAAGACCCTGGTGTATCAATCTTGTTGACTCCTCTTTAATAATTATTCTTCATCTTTTTTGAAACCCTGCCACTCAACATGGGTCTTCTTCGCCCTCCCAAGCGGACCCAAAAGGTCATCCCAGCCAAGCCTACGAAAGGCCACTTCTTCTTCGCAGGAAAGGAATTTCAGCGCCTCAAATGGTGGAAGAGACGTAACATGCGGACTCTTTATTTTTATATTGTCATTTTGATTCTCACCAATACAGCCAATGGATTTGATGGTACGTGCTGCAGTTTCTCGCTTTGTGACTTTCTCTAATTACTTTAGGGTCTATGATGAACGGTCTTCAGACTCTGTCGTACTGGCAGGACTACTTCAACCACCCTCGTGGTTCCGTACTTGGTCTATTCAACGCTTCCATGAGTCTTGGTTCCCTCATCGGTCTTTTCTGTGTTCCCTATATGATCGATCGCCTCGGTCGAAAGATGGGTGTCATTATCGGCTGCCTCATCATGCTTCTTGCCGTTGGCTTGCAGTCCGGTGCTCGTAACTTTGGCATGTTCGTCGCCGCCCGCCTTCTGCTCGGATTTGGCGATTGTATCGTACTTGGCTCAGCTCCTCTTCTTATCGCGGAAATTGCGCATCCCCAAGACCGTGCTGTCCTTGTTACACTCAGTGGTGCTTCGTACCATTCTGGTGCTTTCATTTCCAGTTGGGTCACCTATGGTACTCTCCAGATCAAGAGCGATTGGTCTTGGAGATTACCCAGCCTTCTCCAGTCGATTTGCAGTGTCGTCATTCTTGTTGGAATCTTCTGGATGCCTGAGAGTCCGCGTTGGTTACTCAGCAAAGATCGCCATGATGAGGCCCTTCGAGTCCTTACGCACTACCATGCTGAGGATGATGTGGATGACGAGTTTGTTCAACTGGAGTTTAGTGAGATCAAGGCTGCCATTGCTCTCGACAAGGAGATTGGACAGACTGGATGGGCCGATTTTCTGAAGACCAAGGGGAACCGCAAGAGAATTGGTCTCATTACTGCTCTTGGATTCTTCAGTCAATGGAGTGGCAACGGTCTAATCTCCTACTACCTCAAGGGTATCATGGATGCTGTGGGTATCACCAAGGCTGAGACTCAGCTTGGCATCAACGCCGGAATGAAGACTCAGGGCCTTATAATCAACACCACCTTTGCCTTCTTCATTGATTACTTTGGTCGTCGTCCTATTTACCTGACCTCGACCATTGGTACTTGTGTTATCTTCAATTTCTGGACCATCGTTTCTGCTCGATATGAGATCGACCCCAACAAGGCTCTGGGATATGCTTTCGTTGCTCTGACCTTCATCTACGGTTTGTTCTACGATGTGAAGTAAGTATCTCCATCGGCCACGACAACATATTTATACTAACATGGTAAAGGTCTGGTCTCATGGCCAATTACACCACCGAAATCCTGCCATACGGCCTTCGCGCAAAGGGCTTCACTTGGCTTAACTTCTGTGTTACCGCCGCGTTGTTCTTCAACCAGTATATCAACGGTATCGCCCTTGACGCCATGGGCTGGAAGTACTACTGCGTCTATTGCGTGTTCCTTGGATTCGAAGTATACATCATTTACTTCTTCCTTATCGAAACTCGCTATACGCCCATGGAAGAAATTGCACAGTACTTTGATGGCGATGATGCTGTGGATGTTGGAGAGGTGGCCCGTGCAGATATGAAGGACAGAGGAATGCTCATGGAGGAGAAGGGCCCTCATGCAACTACAATCGAAAGACTAGAAAGCCAGAAGTAGATGGTCATGCTTTGAAGAGTTGAGGTGAGCGACCTAGTTGGTAGGAGGAGTGGCAGTAATGACAACACGTGTGCATCGTCGAATTACTGATTCCGTTTTGTTTCGTGTTTACTCAACATCATACGTGCATTGACTTATGTGGGAAGGAGGGCATGATAGGCAACTAGGCTTGGATGAATATGCTACATGCATCTCATTTTAACTGACACAGTACTTGGTGCTTCGTCGCATTGTGTTTATTATGTCCTGCGCCCTGCATCTAGCTTTTGGCGTTGCGACGACAGTTATAGACTAATATACCTTGTTCCAATGCCAGTATAGCACAAGGTATCAAATTTATATACAAGAATGTGTGACTCAATGTCCATCCAACCTATAGCAGCTCCCGTGTCTCATAGAACTTCAGCTTAAAAGTTAGCAGTACCCTTGGTGACTTGACCACTCTTGAGTGCGACGTTCTTGACAACAACCTGCTTGTTGTTCACACTGGTAACGCGGACCCAAGCAGAATCACTAGGCAGAGTACCGTCAAGCATCCACATGTTGGGGTTCTTGAGATAGCACGCCTTCCAGGTCTTTCCACTGTCGGTACTGACATGGACAGCCTTGACACGGTGGGTCATGTTCTCGATTGTAGCGGCGAACCAGTACTTGGAGGCGCCACCGTGCATGTGGACTTGGAGAGGAGCGGAGCGGAGAGGGCACTCGATCCACTTCCACTTGATGCCGTCAACGCCGCCTCCCTTCATGTTGTTGGTAAGCTTGTTCCATGTTGCGGGGGTCATGTCAAGATGGTTCTTGTCGCCTCCAGTTCTATTGGTGACCTGAAAATCATGCATTAGCTGTGGTTCTTTGTGATTTCATGATTTCCTACAACTTACCATAATCTTGAGAGTCTTGCTCTTGTACGTAACCTCGATGCAACCACCACAGTTGGCACCCTTGTTCCAAATCTCGTCAGAGACACAAGTGCTTCCGTCGATACCAGGTGGCAAGTCGTATCCAACGAAACTGCAAGCACCGCCCTGCCAGCAATCTTCCTCAGTGCAGCCGTCGGCATCGCCGTAACGGGTTCCGAGGCCAGTGAAGACTGGCGTTACGGCCGCGGCGTTGGCAACCGTCGAGGCGACGGACAAGAGGGTGACAAGGTAGCTCGCGAACATTCTGAAATGATGGAAAAAGTGAAAAATAGGTTGAAGTGACAAGTAAGAGAATGTGATGCGAATTGTGATGAGCTCTCTGATGAAGAGAAGTCGTCCTTATATAATGCCAAGTAATCTCGTTTCAGATCATTCTGTGGTCCTGTCATCTCCAAGGCATGCCACAAGCTACAACCAACCCCCACCTGTCATCATATGGAAGTTCTATGTGGTATGTTCCAGACTTTCGGCTTCCATGGCCGCGTGTTTCCAGTACCTTGTAACCGTAATCTCCTCCACGATAACCGAATTGACCTTCCTTTCAGATCCAATCATGGAATTCTACGTGCCGGCTTCCGCCCCAAAGTTCACGCTAATCGTTTCATATTGACAAACGTGGCGGAGACGCTAATTACAACAGCAAACAAATCCTTGTTATGCCGGTAGAAACAAGGATGAAGACCGTTAGATGATCCACAATTAAGCAGGATTCAGTGCGTGTTCTAATGGGTCTGATTTATTCCATCCAAGGAAGTATTTACAGGGACAAACTAATGTGTAAAATACTGTAAACAAAAGACAAAAGTGACGAGGCTGCGTCAATCAAAGCTATCAGACTTCGAGACACACCCACACTAACCACAATTCGACCAAATGGGTTTAACGCTGACCGACGTCTTTTTTCAACCCCTTGCGTGTAGATATAGCAACAGCCTTAATGATGAGGCATCAATAACATCACCTGGAAAATAACATCTAGTCATGTCAGCATTCCCTCTTACCGCTATATCTATATCTAAAGCTTAAGAGATCATAAAAAACAAATATCTATCTAACTCAAACTAAAGATGCCAGTAAACAAGTTACAGGACCAGCGCGAGGTCAGTCACAGCCAGTTCCGTGACCATACCATCATTCACCAGGGGAATATTCAAGGGAATATCTATTATGGCACGCCACCCCACTTGCTGGCTCGTGATGGAGTAGTTCGCGTTATCCCTTATCCCCGCAACGAGCATTTCGTCCATCGGCCCGAAGTTATCAACAAGGTAGCTAAGCTTTTGCCGCCGACTTCCGGGCACTGGGCAGCACTCTGGGGTCTAGGAGGATCAGGGTAAGTGCATACCTTTACTTTGTTATCAAACGTTACTACGAAGGGCTAATAATAAACAAAGTAAAACTCAAATTGCTCTAGACTACGCCTATCAACGCGGCGACAAGGACGCAGAATGTTGCATATTCTGGGTCCATGCCGAGAGCGAAGCAACTTTTCTCGCCGATTATAAAACGATTGGCAAGAAGCTTGGGGTTGATGACAGACTGGAAGGAACGGTTCTGCTTGATGTAGTGCGTAGCGAGATTGAAAGACGACCGAAATGGGTTCTCATCCTTGATAATGCTGATGACCTGAGGTTATTTGGGGTTGGCCAACAAGCAGACAAAGATGGAAAAGCGATCCACGAGGCCCTCTTTAGCTATGTTCCTCGAGCATCGCAGGGGACTGTGCTCTGGACGAGCCGAGATGCGCACATCGGTACTACGATTGTCGAATCATGTCAAGGTATCGAGGTGCAGTCGATGGCTATAGACGAAGCAACGATGCTGCTTACAAAGACCAGAGGAGACATATTGACCCAAGAGGAGGAAGGAGTGTTTAGTCTTCTGGAAGAGTTGCAATATCTACCCCTCGCGATATCGCAAGCCGGCGCCTATATGCAGCGAACATCAATTACCGGCCAGCAATACCTACATCTTCTTAGACAAGGACAGACTCGATGGGAGATACTTAAGAAAACCGATAAAGACCGATATCGACGGCCTGAGGTGCCAAATAGCGTGCTTGAAACATGGAATATCTCCATACAAAGAGTTCGAACTGAAAGCGAGATGTCATACCAGATGCTACATATAATTGCGTATGTAGATCATCAGAATATACCGCAAAAGCTGCTGTCAGAAACAGTAGCTCGTCGTCTTGTCAATGATGCTTCTGGTATGGACTCTAGAGATACGAATGGAGACGTCTTAGAGCTTGAGGTCTTAGAAGCTATCACGCGGCTAAAAGAGTTTTCTTTTCTGCGCCTTCGAAGGGCAGAAGATGGTGACCGGAGGTACGAGATGCACAAGCTAGTGCAGGAGGCAATACGATATACGCTATGCATGAGGCAACCTGCAGTGACTATCAACAGCAAAGCGTCCGAGGAAGAGAGCGAAGTCAACGATGATGAGGTATATTATTGTGGTAGAGCGCTACAGGTGGTCGATGATCTTTTCCCAGTATCACAACCATCTTCCTGGGCAATGTGTGAACAGTACCTTACACATGCCATTCAAGTGAGTGAATGGGCAGAGATCGGTAAGATGAGGATCGAGACAGGAAATCTACTGGCCAAAGTATGAATTTTCCTGCGCAACCGGGGGCGTTGGAAAGAGAAAGAGCCTATAGATACTCGTGTGTTGGAACTCCGGAAAGAGGTTCATGGCGAAAATCATCCCGATACGATTCAGAGTATAGCCGATCTTGCAGCAACTTACCACCACCTGGGGCGATATGGGGAAGAAAAGAGGTTAAAGGATGAAGTATTGAAACTTCGACGGCAGGTCCTTGGGGACAGACATCCAGATACAATCAGGAGCATGGCATCCCTTGCGACGGCATGCTTTCGGCAGCGTCAATATGACGAGGCTGAAGTAATCTATCAAGGTGTACTAGGACTACAAAAAGATAGGTTTGGAGAAAGGGATGAAAGAACGACCAAGACCATGGCATCCCTCGCAACAACATACCATCATCAATGTCGATATGATGAGGCCGAGAAACTTAAAAGCAAAGCACTGGCAATCCAACAAGAAGTATGCGGGGAGGAGCATCCTGATACAGTATGGCTCATGTCATCCCTCGCGACAACATACAATGTACAATGCCGATACGACGAGGCCGAGAAGCTAAACGATAGAGCGTTGCAAATTCAGAAACATATGCTCGGGGAGAAGCATCCGCATACATTGTGGACAATGGCATCCCTCGCGACAGTATATCACTCCCAGTGCCGATACAAGGAAGCTTTCTTGCTGCATCAAACCACCCTAGAGCTGCGTCGACAAGTACTTGGAGATCATCATCCGGATACGTTGCAGAGTATCGCGTACCTAGCTTCTGCGGAGGAATCGTTAAAACCACGATATGAATCGCTGTGTGACTACTGGATATAAGGCCTGGCAGAGGGAATGTAATCGCTGCCGGTACTCAGAGGGCTGTCTCGGTGCATTGTCGCATTGGTGACGGGTGATGGAAAGAAGGGAGAGCTGATACAAAAGAATACACGTGCATCAAATGATCTCAAGTCTATCTTTGGGTTTTGGTAATGCGAGGACTACCTGTCTTGGTATCTTGCAGCATTATTGGAAACGTAGATATAAATTGTATTGGACCACAAAGAACTTAGCCATTAATTGGTTGCATGCGCATGCCTTTTAAAGTGCTACACGATGATTCCTTTGGACACCTAAGACCAGGGTCAATGAAAGGTCACTTTACACAAAAAAAAAAAAAAAAAAAGATTCCTTTGGACGATTGATACCAGGCCCATTTCGTGGAGACTCCATCTCTATCCTTAGATGTGAGCTCTCGTTGTTTTTTCTGGATAAAGGACTTCTTAGAAAGTTCTCGGTAATCAGCGACTGTTATGCTGAGTAGAGAGTACCCCTGGCGGCGCAAAGTCTAGTCGTGTTAGATTTCGACGAATTTCACGACGGCAATGGCCATAGACAGGGCTCCAGGTAAAGGTGCAATCAACTTTGTCCATCTACCATTCAAAAGATAGGCAACTAAATGGAGACAACCAAATAACAAGAGAGTATCATAGCCGGGTGACGTAAATCATTATACTATCACAGAGCTACGAACAAGCACCGGAGAACAAGTGGATCCAACTGTTTGTGAAAAAGAGCTATGGAAGGGTTTGATTTGATGTTTGAAATTTGTTCCCTAAGCTGTACTGCGTTGTGGATCACAAGAGCCGGCCGGCATTTACCAAATCCAACACGACTAGTATAGAATGTCTGTGTGAGACATGCCACGTTGTACCCTGGAGGATGCTATGATCTATGTTTTCACTTTATTTATTAGCGGAACTCTTTTTCGATACCCCCAAAGCTGATCGAGGCCTACGGGTTGAGTTCAATATCCCACACTTGTACTGTCAAACGATTGTTAGAGTTATGAAGGATAACCTATATGGTATGAAGAGATATAATAAAGATTCCATCAAGCTGAATTCGTTATAGTTTACTCTTGGGGCACGGACCTTCGTTTCCTGTTGTGGACTATTACCATGCTGAGGGACTTTGACGTGGCCTTGCACGCTCGGACACTGCATATATGCAACCAATTGTAACAATTCTGATGGAAATGCTGCACCGCACATCTGCAGATCAACCCTCTTTCGTCTCCACTTTCTCTCTGTTGAGCGCTTACAGTCGGAGGTATTACCAATATGGGAGACTACTACATACACAAATAAGAGACTTGTCATTTCTCTAAAAGAACGAACTCGTCTTTTTCAAACATCATTTTTGAGCTTATGATATAGGCAAGATGAGCAAAGAAAGTGATAGCTCGGCAGGGCTGGTGCGTGATATCGTCCAACTTATCACTGATGAGCCCAAGGCCACCATTGGTATTGCATTTATCAGTCTTTTTGTCATCTTCGTCGTGGACTCACTCAGAGCGTGGCATCGATTATCTCATATACCAGGGCCGTTTTTGGCAAGTTTCTCGAGACTATGGTTACTGAGAGGATCGATGAGGGCACAACTGCCTATGGAGATACAAGCTGCTGTTGAAAAGCACGGTATGGATGATATCGCCCTGTCATTTCATTTCGACATAGTTACTAAGTCACTTGATGTAGGATCCCTAGTTCGCATTGGGCCCAATGAGTTGGCAACAGACGACGCCAAGCTCCTCAGAAGAATCCACTCCGGTCGTTCATCTTATACGAGATCACCATGTATATAAAGGCATTATGAATAGTGTCTAGGCAACATACTGACATCTTCAGGGTTTGAGTCTATGCGCTTTGAGCCAGGTAAAGACAACCTGTTTTCGATGCGAGATGAAGAAGCTCACAGGAAGCTGCGTAACAAAATGGCAGCTGGTGTACGTCCCTTTCTTTGCAATCTCGGAGGTGCACTAATGAACTGAACCTTGCCTTCAGTACTCCGGAAAAGAAAACCCTTCCCTGGAACGCTCTGTCGACTCGGTGATCGCCAGTTTTATTACGCTTCTCGAAACAAAGTACTTGTCCACGGAAGATGTATACCGTCCGGTGGACTTTGCTCAGAAAGCCCAATTTTTCACTCTCGACGTCATCAGCGATCTGGCCTTTGGACAACCTTTTGGATATTTGACAAAGGACGAAGACGTGTTTGACTTTCTCAAAATTACAAGGGCTTACTTTCCGTTCACCGTTACCATGGCGAATCTACCATGGATGATATCACTGCTTCACTCTCGTTTGTTCAGTGGTCTTGTGCCAAAGGATACTGACAAGGTTGGGTTTGGTGCCTTTATCGGGTATGAGGTTTCTCGAGAACTATTAGACAAGACTGACTTTATGTAGTGTTGCCAATAAGAAGGTTGCAGAACGGTTTGCACCAGGCGCGGCTCCGCATGCTGACATGCTGGGGTCCTTTATCAAGAACGGACTCAGCCAGGAACAGACGTCTCGAGAATCACTACTGAATGTCGTTGCTGGAAGTGAAACAACTTCCACTACCATTCGCATGATAATGGTATGCCTTTTGACTAATCCAGACGCGTACAGACGACTGCAACAGGAGATCGATGATGCTGCCCGGGCTGGAACAATTTCAGCACCTATCACTGATGCGGAAGCTCGCAACTTGCCTTTTCTTCAAGCCACCATCCAAGAAGGACTCAGAATCAAGGTCCCTGCAGCAGGACAGCTCTACAAGGCGGTCCCGGAAGAAGGTGACACTATCAACGGCATGTTCATTCCCGGAGGTACTCAGATCGGAATATCTCCCTTTGGAGTCTACCATTCCAAAAAGGTTTTCGGTCCGGATGCAAGCGTCTTCCGACCAGAGCGATGGCTAAATGCCAACGCCGAACAATTAGAGGCAATGATTGAGAATGTTGGACTTGTTTTCTCAAGTGGAAAGTGGCAATGTCTGGGCAAGCCTGTTGCAATCATGGAGTTGAATAAAATATTTGTTGAAGTAAGTTTGTACTACTGAGTAATGAGTTATGCTCAGACTAACATGAGTAATAGCTGTTACGACGGTTCAACTTTAGCATCGTCAACCCTGAGAAGCCTCTTGATATCTTCAACGCTGTAAGTACCTTTACTTTAGCAGTGGAGTGGAAACTTACATTGTCATCTAGGGTGTTTGGATCATTGAAAATTTCCACGTACGCGTCACGCGTCGCGAGATTTAGGCATATTCCCGTATTATACCCGTCATGGGACCCAGCGTATAGTATCTCGCGCAGTGTTGGGTCTTTGTCTACTTATGCAAAGCTGATCTCATCCTTTGGATCTTTTCTGTTCATCATTGCGGTGGAAAATACTGGCAGGATTTGGAAAGTTGCTTTTTCTGCTGTGGACTCGGTGTCATCTTGGACGTCCACGCAGAGAACCTTGTCATGTTCAGACCAGGCCATGTATAGGGACAGTTTAATAACTGGCTGTCTCTTGTCTAAAAGAACTTAGTATTTTTTTAAAATTTTAGGTAATTATACTATATATAATGCTAAAGAATTAAAAGAATTACAAAGTTAAAAAGTTAATTTCTATAGTAATAACAGGGAACATAATACATTGATAATCTTTTGTGTAGTAAATAAGTCTATATCCTTTGTAGCTAATAAAAAGTTAAAGACTTAGCAAAACATAAATGCACCTTGTTCACAAGGTCGCGAAATGTCAGAAATCTATTGTCGGGGTCTTAGTATAACCCAGCAAAGTGAGACGCTTTTGATATCACTACGAGATCAAAGTTTCATCCGTAGAAGTGCATGTAGGGGGTTGTCTAGGCATTAGACATGATGTTGTTGTCGTTGGAAGATAGACGCGATTGATTGAGGTGAAATATTATGCGGGGTTATCGATAAGAAGTTTAAAAGTACTCGTTGGCTAGCCGGGAGGGGGTGCCAACTAAGCAAGCTTAGTTGGCCACAAAAGTATGAGACAAGGCGAAAAGTGTGAGACAACCCCGCACAGGCTGCTGTCGCAAAATCATGACTTTTGCCCGCCAAAACCAATGATTTCTAGGACATCAATCAGTAAAAAAGTCATATATCACGTCCATCAAAATTATGCCCTCACAATCAAATCTGAGAGCTGCTCAGGCCGTTGTTCTTTCACGCCAGCGACTTCGCCGCGGTCTCAATCGTGATGCTGCCGGCCGCCCAAAGAAGCCACTGACTCTTCGTGCTGCTGAAGCTCGATATGCCGGCTCTGCTCGTGCATCTATCGGCTGCATCGTCAAGAGAATTGAGGCTGCGAATACCGTAGATTATGAGGATGTTGTCGATCCTAAGATGGGGCGCCCGCGGCAACTCACGGATGAGGAAGAAGAAGCTATCGTGTGTTATATCATCTGGATGGAAAGTCAGGCCTGCCTGCCTCCAAGTGGGAAATAGAAGATGCAGCACTTACTCTGCGGCGCCGCCGTGATCCTGATGCGAGACCTGTGAGCAAGATGTGGTACTCTCGCTTCCGCGATGATCATCCTGAGCTTGCGAAATCGGTATTGAAGTCGAGAGAAGCTTCGCGTGCCGAATATGAGGAAGGCGGCGTTGATGATACGAAGGAGTGGTTCCAACGCCTCAGCGATGTGATGACGAAGTACAATATCGGTGCATCAGAGACCTGGAATGCAGATGAAGCAGGAGTTAGAGTCGGAATGCTACGAGATAAGATGGAATGCCTCGTTGTACGCACCAAGAAGAAGTCAGCAACAGAGGTATTTTCTCCGCAAGATCGCGAGACTTGCACAGTCATCGGCTCAGGCAACGCAGCCGGCGCAACAACGCCCCCTGGCTGATCTTCAAGTCGTTGCCAACGCTTGAGTGGGCGTTCATTGAAGGTGATCCTGATATGCGCTTCGCTCAGTCAGACTCGGCATTCTCAAGTGCGGCGATAACGCTCGAGTGGGCGAAGCACTTCAACCGATGCTCGTGGGAGAAATCTGCTACTGTACAGCAACGTCAGCTTGATTTTGAAGAGTGGTTTGGGTGTAATGAGCACCTTCAGGATACAAATAACCGCTTGGTTACTCACGATATGCCTCCCGCGGCGAGGCCTGATGATGAGGCTGTATGGCGGCTGCTCGTTATCGACGGCTTCACAGGCCACGGCTCATTCGAATTACGAGAATATATGATAAAGTTCAATATTCTCGTAGCATTTCTTCCGCCTCATTCAACGCATATACTCCAGCCGATGGATGTAGGCGTATTTCAATTCTCTGAAGGAAGCGCATCAGAAGAAGCTTCGTGAGGCGTTGCGGAAGGGAAATCTTACCTTTGGCCGGCGTGCCTTTGCAGGAGCTTTTCAGGTATGTGCCTTCTTAATCAGCCTTCACCGAAAAAGGCCCCTTTTCTCACCAAAATCAGGAGATCTTTAATGAAGGCCTCACTGCCGCTCACATCATCTCGGGCTTCCAAAAACGGGCATCTACCCTCCCACAGACCGACCTGCCATAGAACATCTTCTCAGGAAGCAGCTCAAGAAGAAGAAGACCTTCACGCCTGCTCATTTCTCACTTCTTCCCTCAGATATGCGATTTCACGCCGCTTCCAGCACCGCCGAGACCATCGGCGAGCGATATCACGATATCCTCAGTTCTCCTACGCTCGCAGGGCTCCGGCACATTCGCAACATCGTTCATGAAGCTGTGGTGCTTGAGGATGTTATCAAAAAGTACGTGGATGATCGAAGAACTCGCATCGAAAAGCGGTATCACGAGAGAAAGCGAGGCCGCCGCGCAAAGACCGTCTCTGACCTTATTCCTACAGTATCGCTGCAAGATCTGCGAGATCAACAAGAGGAGGCTATCGCCGACGATAAGAAGAAGCAACATAAGCAGGGTATACGATTCACACGATCTGTCATCATCAAGGAGATGAACCGCCTCAAGGATGAGTGGCGAGAGAATAAAGAAGTTATCGTCAACGGCATACCAAAGAGGCTGCAGTTCAAGCAGTGGTTGGAGCACACAGGGAAGCAATATGACTATTTATCTATGGATACACAGCGTTCACAAATGACTCAAGCACTGAAAGAAGAGACTGACGGCTATATGATAGATACACAACTCCCTGATGATGTGCGTGAAGCTATCCGCAAGGCACAGTATGCCGCGAAGCCCCTCAGCGCCGTTGATCTCACCGGCCTCCCTCACAGTGATGATACGGTCACTTTCAACCTCACACAAGCACACGAGCACGAGGAAATGGATGAAGAAGACGAGATTCTTCCTGTAATTGAAGTCGCCGGCGGCAGCGAAGTCGAGATGCCCTCATCGCCGCCCTGTGCACCTGACTCTGAGTCATCACTACCTACACTTCCCTCAACTCCTTGTCCCTATCAACACCACACGCAGCTTCATGAGTCACTTCGTGATATCATCAGGGGAATAAGAACGGCACAAGAAGATAGCCTTATTGGCTAAGAAAACAGATATACGGCACATTTTGGCAGGGAAGCTGTTTCCCTTGCCAGAGCATCACCAGAGCCGTCGCAGTCATTTCTCCCACTCTGAAATAGCCAATAAATCAATAGAAGCTTCAAACTACGCCTTTTCATCAGTTTGAGCCTATTTTGACAAGATTTGAGTGTCATTTGATTGAAAAAAATGGTATTTTGGTGCAAATCACGCCAAGTGGGCATCTTCCGGGATGTCTCACACTTTTCGCCTTGTCTCATACTTTTGTGGCCAACTAAGCTTGCTTAGTTGGCACCCCCTCCCGGCTAGCCAACGAGTAGTGGTTAACACATGGTAATAGTTAAACCGAAGATCCACCCTTATTGCACAAAACTAAAGACATGACTTAATATAACGGTCCTTTGGGTGTTGGATATCGAATAGATACGTGGCTTGGAGAAGTGCGGCTGTTAAAAATGATTGTTAAGTAGGCGAATTGAGAGGCAAGTGATTAACTGATGTGCAGTTCGAAGATGGCAATCGGCAGTTCGTGGCTTAGTATCTTGTCAAGACAAAATCAAGACGATGTTACTCTATACAGCCCTGTTTGTCTTGCTCTTCTCTTCCTACATGTTCCGAGTTAAATTTACCTTTGCTTTTATCTGAAAGGCTGAGCCGTCTTAACCGAGTCGGCCGCTTCTTGCACCAATCGAACGAGCAAATCCCAGCATAGCCACGCGATCGACAGTCTGTTCATTCGTATAACCTTGCAAAGTACGGATAGCAAATCCATTTCTGTCCCAATTCATATCAACAGGGTTGTTCCATTAGCCATGCAGCGATGCACTGAGAGAGGTTCCAGCCATTACATTCAGCCATGGGTATGATGACAAGTCGACTGACTCGCCAACTGTTTGAAAATTATCAATGCAGTTATTTTATGATCAGAGAGCTGGATTGGGGAGTATATGAGCAGAAAGCTTTTAGTACATGACCTACGGAAACGTGGTACTATTTTCATCTTTGTGGCACCTGACATCTAATGCTAATTGGATTTTTAAAAACAAGGAATACGAATCTGGGTTTAAATATAGTTGTGTAACAAGGCTGGTGTACTCTAAATATTATACTTATTCTCTTAATACTATAAGTACTATACTATGATAGCCTTATAAGGCGCAATAACCTGGAAACAAGTGATATCATAACTAGACTAGCAGGGTAGACAACAATAGACTGAATTTGTAGCTTCACAGCCTCATCCTTCCAAGAATTGCAGTAAACCACGGATTGCCGTATCCACCATGAGATTGGCCCAGACAAGCGTGACAATGGTATTCTTTCTAAATTCATGATTCTCAGTACGTAACTGTTTCCCCATATTCATTCAAACACCTGGAAAGTGAGAATACTGATTAGAAATTTCTAGTCGCTGCACAGTGCTGCTAAAAGGGGTTTATGCTTCTATATCCTGGTTCGGTCACAGGATGCAAGTCATTCCCCCCAGAACCATTGCATGAGGAAGGTTAAATATGAAAAAGTAATACATTATTATTCTTGAAAATTTCGCCTAGTCTCAATGCTTTGAGAATTGGTATCATAGACATAGGTATTCTTATCAAGGTCAAAGTATACACATAGTGTCCTTTAGCATCAAGGCTCCATACTACACGAACCTCGACAGTTGACGAAGCGTGACGATTGTAGCTTGAGCGCAATAGAGCCATTGATCGGAGAATGGCGGTAACGAGCTCAGAATACTCGTATTTGTAGAGATTCGTCAGCCTGCCAAGCCTCAAAATGGTCCCCGAGCTGTTGATCTCGTTCAGTCAGAACCCACGCGGCGGCCGACGCTAGATACATCGAGTGATCAACCCATGACCAGCCAAATTCCCGCATCCAAGTACTCTTTGTATACCCAGGTATAAGACTAGATGGCCATAACACCGTAGAGAAAAACTATGCTGGATATTGAGAGGATACAGTGTTGCCAATCATGCTTCTGGGACGCACCCGAGTCCTTACTGTGTACGCCATTTTGGCTACCATTTGGTTATCTCTGTTCCAGCTTTGTAGACTTTATACCTACTACGATCCATCCTCCTTTTTCTACAATTCCCAAAAAGCTTACCAAACTCGTTACACGGACCTAAGAGCAAAGGAAGCCGACCATCTCCTCCATATCATCGACCACGCTCCAATCGATTATAAGATAAACAATGATGTTGGCACACGAGCTCAAGACAAGAGAATATGTGTTGGAATTCCCAGTGTCAAGCGAGGGAAACATCATTTCCTGCCGAGAACTCTAGCGTCCCTGACGGAGGGCCTAGACACTAGGGAAAGAAATGCCCTTCGCATTGTCGTCTTGCTAGCTGACGATGACCCGTCAAGTCATCCAGCATTTGGTCAAAGGTGGCTTCATCAACTAGCTGATGAGATTCTCTTGTATGGCAATGCTTCTTCTCCGGTAGTGCCTGATGCATATCACTACGTACAACCGATCAAGCCGAACAATGGTGAGACGCTATCGAGAAACGACCGAGTACACCGTGATTACGCGACCCTGATGGAAGATTGTCGTACATCAGGAGCAGGGTACTTCGCCCTTATGGAAGACGATGTCATCGCTGCTCGTCACTGGGCCAGTCGGCTACTAGACGGCTTGACATACCTTGAACGGATAGGTACAACGGGAAAGTGGCTTTATCTCCGGCTCTTCTACTCAGAAACATACCTCGGCTGGAACTCAGAAGAATGGCCTAAATACCTTGCCCGCTCGTTATGTTTCTACGTCACAGTACTCTGCCTATACATTGTTGTTGTTGTTGCAGTGGACGTGCGTCGAAGGTGTAATATCTCCTATTTCATGGCTCATAGTCATGATGTACTACACCTGACCGTCTGGGTAATCTCTTTTACGACACTCTACTTCCTGGCTGGTAGATTAACTGTCGATCCATACAAAGATGGTATCCGGGAAATGTCCAACTATGGCTGTTGTGCACAAGGTCTTGTGATACCAAAGCATCATCTCCTTGATTTGGAAAAGGCACTACATGGAGCACCGAGCCAAATTGCAGGTGATTCTCTTATCGAGAAGTTCGCCGATGACCAAGCCTTGAAGAAGTATGCCATCGTACCGAGTCTCTTGCAGCACGTGGGTATCAAAGGTTCTTCGGATGCTCAAGGGAACAAGAAGACGACATGGAATTTCAATTTTGAGAAGACTGTCATATGATATCGACCCTCAGTCGTTGATTCGCTGCGGGAATAATTGAAATCAAGATAGTAGCACCCGATATCGGACCCCTCTGATTACTCATTCGCAGTATAACCCGATCTAGCCATGGGTCACCGGGTATAAGAACTACATATTTTCCTCCATCAAAGAACAGCTACTCGACGTATTTCCAGCTCTCTATGCTTCCACGTGACTTAATTATTTGGAGATTTCCGAGGCCTAAGTCCCGAAGTATACATATAAAAATTGTCACGTGACTTAACTACTCTATCCGACACAGGGACAATGGCATCTCACACACTGCAATCCAAACTGCGGGCTCTCAAAGTGTTGGAGGGATCGTCACATCCCAAACCAAATTTTGACTCCTTCCCTGACACACCGCAACAGGCATTTGAAGCATGGTTGGACGAAGCCATTGAGTACGGAGTTTCGGAGCCGCATGCCGTCACGCTCTCAACAACTGATGAGGATGGTCGACCTGATGGTCGCGTGCTTATCCTTAAAAATGTTGATGATCGTGGTTGGCACTTTGCAATCAAGGCAGATAGCCCCAAGGGTCGACAGATCTCGGCCAACAACAATGTCGCACTCACTTTCTACTGGTCAAAAATAGGCCGTCAAATTCGTTTGCGTGGACGAGCTGTATCTTTACCCAGAAGCGAATGCGATGCCGATTTCGCTGCTCGATCTACTTTGGCCAAGATGACTGCTATTGTCTCAAAGCAAAGTCAACCAATGCGCAATCCCCAAGAAATGGACGAGAGTTTGAGAGACGGTTTGCGCAGACATGAAAGCAAAGGAGGAGAATTGAGTTCGGAAGGGTGGGTAGTATATGCAGTCTCGCCCGATACGGTAGAGTTCTGGCAAGCTTCTAGTGATCGCCTGCACCAACGTCTAAATTATTCTTGGGATGCGGCCAAGTCTGATTGGGTCAAGGAAGCTCTATGGCCATGAGTAAATATGCCACCACAGATATCACAATACAACATAACCAAAAGCAGGAATTAGTAAAAGTTGTGTGATGAGGTATTATCATACGCCAAACATTAAAAGTTCTCGGAGAGTATGTAGCGTTGAATTGATTAGTTCCAATGTCAAGACTAGCAATTGACCATAGACATTTCGCGCAACACCTTTTTTGTACCGAAGGGGCATGGGGAAGAGTAGTCATGTATCAGACGAGGTTTTTCAAAAGGTATTAAAAACTAAATTAAGGAAATCACAGAGATATAAACTAATACAAAGGAAAGTGAACGTCGAATTGGCCCCCCAGCTCTCATACAACATGACTCTTACTCGTCATCATCCTTGTCTTTATTCCCCTCGTTGCTTTCACCCGCTTCCGCCTCTGCCGCCTTTGCCAACTGCTCCTCAAGCTTCTTCCTTCGCTCTAGGTTCCTTTCGCGTGCCTTCTTCTCTGCTGCTTGTTTCCTCATCTGACGTTTCTCGCTGATCAAGTAGGTAAAGTTTGCAATGACCGAAAAGAGTCCCTTGAAAGCAAGTTTGAAGTGAGAAAAGGCTTCGCGGAAATGTTCTTTGGTCTCGTTGTAGTTTGCTCGAGCCAGAGTCGCCTTTTTCTTGATGCGATATGCTTTTTCGGCCTTTGCAGCTTGCGCATATTGCTGTGAAGCCGCCTTTCGAGTCGTCGCCAAATCCAGCATGGTACCAGATGAGGTTGGACGAGCCTTGGGAGTTGTTGATGATGATGACACTGCATCATCTTCAGGCAATTCTTCTGCCTTTTGAGACTTGGAGTTGTTGGTCATTGAAAACATTGAAATGAATGTGGAATGAACTGTTTGAATGAGCGTCGTGTACAGAAATGAATAAGTTGTTGAAGAGAAAGTGAGGCGACGGTGGATGAAAGGTTTAACTGGGGATATAAAACTGGGTTTGCGGCCCTTTCATAATAACCATTAACTCGCTCTTCAGTTGCATTTTCTAGGCTAGAGATAATAAGTAGCCTTTCAATTTGATAATGACGCTAAAACGCACCATCGATGTTATGCGCATAAAGGATGTTTCACTGATTACAGGTTTCATTCATGCAATAATGTATTATCACACTTAGTGCGCTGTACTATAAGATGAGTTTTTTTTGCTCGGAATGCAATTTTAAGACTCTTTAAAATTATGCAGGGACTTCTTAGTATTGCGTATAAAAGGTGAATGTAAATTGATTTGCTTTGTTTTTATTAATTTATCGGTCTGTGCAGTATCAACTGACTGCAAATTGTTATTTATAGCTTAACGCTACGCGGGGATGAAACATTGCTATTTTTCACTTTAACGGGAGCACAGATCATCAGCCATATCAAGCTTCTCTCCATTGTTTATTTAGCATAAACATACTGCCGATGCAAATCGAACTATCTGACCGCTAAGCATTGGCATCCACCCTTTCAATTTCCCGGCTCTTCAATGTTTATCTTGGCAGTTTTTCTGAACCCGAACTTGCTGTGCATAAAAGCTTTCAAAGACAACAACACCAAAAAGGCAAGCAATTGAGCTTTCCTCATCAAACTTTGCAAGTCATGATCAAGAACAATTTGCTCAAGTCCTGGCCTTGAAGAACCGGGTCGATAGCAGGTAATGCTAAATATTGACTTTTTCGTCATGCTAGGTACCAAGTACCTTTGATTCGACAATAGAGGGGCTGCGCTTCAAATTTCGTGGGTCATAGTGGATTGCAGAACTGCTAAGAAATAATTAATTACAGGAAAATTCCCAAGTGACATCAAAAGGTAATAAAAAGAAAATATTTTATTATAACTGAGCATTAAATCTCTAAATGCCTCATAGGCCATTCAAGACTATTAGGCAGTTAGATATCAAAGAGGTCTATACCACGTAAAGTTACCCTGCATCGATATTCTACAACGGTATAGGAGGGCCACCGTAGCCACGGTATTTAGCTGTCAAAATTGCGGTATGGACATTGAACAGACTCATTTTTATCCTGTAGACATAACTGACGAATCTCGCTTGTACCAGCCGCACCATAGTCGGTCAAGTCTGGACTAATTCCTATCGTATCGTACTTCTGCAACAGGCTTCGAACTTTGGTTTGTGCTGATTTTCGTTTCTCGGGAGTTTGAAGGAGTTTGTCCAGGACCCATTTCGGTTGTATAGCAATTAGTGGCACACTCATATGCCTGCTCCAACGTTCTTGGTGGGCCGGTGTCAACATGACGGGGAACACTGGCTCTCCACTGAAACAGAATGTCCATTTCGCATCCTCCGTGTCTTGTGGAATGTCGCATGGCCAAGCTTTCGGATCGCAAATACGAAGGCCTCGAAGCATGTCCCAAAAAGTTCGATTATGCTCTTCGACTGTACGTTCCTTCTCGGAGGGTGCCCCGATGATAACAAGGGAAGTGTTTGGACCCAAGGACGTTGAGATGCGTAGGTACTCGGCGAGAGCTAGCGCTACCTTGCGTACATTACGTGGCTCGGACGGATTATCTGACTCGAGAAACACAAAACGGTGATCGCCTGATCGATAGCCCATTGTTGCATATACGCATGGAAATGTTTTGGCGCGATTCCCCTTGGCTAATATCGTGCTTTTGAAATCATGATACGCAAGTCCTTGCCAAGAATTGTTGTCGAATCGTCCTTCGACGTTATCTCTGATAACATGTCAGCTTCGCAATGAAAATCGACTATGATAGAAACAAACCTCGTCAATAGCTCTATGTGTGAATTTGAAAACAGTTCCGAGGTGAAGACACCCGCGTCCCGTCTTGAAGGGAATGTTTTTCTAAGCTTGAGATCTTTTGTTGCGAATCTCAATTTCTTTATGAGCTGGTCGATAGTCCTTTGAAATTGTATTAAATGAGATAATATTAGGAATGCGACAACGAAAAGGACGGCATTGATTGCGAGCTGCATGATGCTAGAAGATCAATTATGTTTGAATATCGAAAACCAGAACAAGCCGGGTAGCTTCAAGGTAGCGTTCTTTCAACTTATACTAGGTGTCATAATATTAGCAATATAAAAACGTCTATTGAAGGATCGATCTACAAGCCGGAGGATAAACCGAACGTGTCATTGATATTGAGTGGCCAAGTTGATAGGCCCTGGATACATTGGTTGGCCAAGAAATCACACATGGAACAAAGAGCCGTGACATAGCGTTTCTTACATCATCATGTCACTTTTCTGTCATTGTCTTGCTCATGATCCAGTCCAAAACCAAACGATGCATGCGGTGTGCGATGCTGCACACATACCTATCGGGACTTATGCTCCGATAAACTACTTTATTGGAAGTTCCTAATGCACAGTCACACCGGCTTCTTTCCCTTGGATCATTCATGCGGTTGGATACACTAGTCTTCCCGCGACAAATCGATCTTTCAACACGCGAGTCTCGATCCTAGTGTATGTCAGATGGCATCTGGAATGCGGGGCTCCAAGAAAAAGCTGGGGAAATGTGGATGAGGTCATGACCCTGCATCCTCGCATCATCCATTCACATTGAATGATGTTGTCATTTCTGATTAACATTGATCCAAACACTATTGCTACTAAACGTAGTATAACCAGAATACCTTCTGCATCTGGAACACCTTTGGTATTTGAATACGCGATTCAATCTTTAACATTGAACTTGGAGTAGCTTGCCTTATTTATCGACTACAATGGAGGACACTAGACATCTAACTGATGGGACGATCGAACTTGCGCCACGCACAGGCACTTCATTCCTCCTCAACAAAGGCCAACATTTGTTAGTCATTGATCCAAAGGGCGGCCAAGTCTCTGACCTCGTGGCGTTCAATCGCGAGGACACTGACGAAGTTATCTCGAATGGACGCACCTTTGACTACGCAGACACCATATATCTGACAACTGGCCACCCACTCTACTCAAACCGCAGCAATGTCATGCTAAAAATCGTCAACGACACTTGCGGACGACACGACTTTCTGCTTACCCCGTGTTCCAAAGATACCTTTCGAATCATATATGGACACGAGGAGCCGCACCACGGATGTTTCGGCAACCTTTCTTTGGCACTAGGGAGATACGACGTCGCACCGGACCGCATCCCTTGCGCCTTTAATTGCTTCATGAATGTGCCTGTTGACGGCAAGACAGGCAAATTCACAGTGGAGCCACCGATCAGTAAGCCTGGTGATCACATCGACTTTGTCGCCGAGATGGACCTTGTTGTCGCAATCACTGCCTGTTCAGCTGGCAAATCCAATGGAGGAAGCTTCAAACCGATTCAATACAAGATAGTTTAAAATAGAAATGGAGAAATCTAGCTCGGGACTTATGCACATTCTCTCCCACTAGCCAACAGTAATTACTCATTGAGAGTTCAAATCTATGCATGTCGTTAATCTCGGAACGAAGACATAGTGCTGATGACATAGGTGATGTCGCCTCACTGATCTGATCAAGTAGCGATTTTGGATACTAAATAGCGATTTTGGAAATTTAACTCAAGGGTAATCTCTCTTAGATCGTTACGGCTTCACTCCCGCCCCTTCGTAAGTGAGATTAGGTCGATGCGTAGTCTGTTTTCTTCCAACCAGGAAAGTCTTCAACGTCATCCTTTAGTGTTTTGATTGGGCATAGGAATGGAGGGACGGCTATGAAGAGCCAGAGTCGATGATCACTAATCTGGTTTCACTTTTGGCGCTTTAGCCGTGATCGCGATGACCCGTCGGATCGATGCGCCGGGGCTACGGCTATGATTTGCCTGCCTACTACCTAGGCTGTCCCTTGGACTTTAGTTTCTTCAATACTCTTCGACAATAATGCACAGAGCTTTGTGACTTGTATCTGTTACAGCGACGGAAACTGTTTACACATATTCTTCTCGTTACCAGGTTTGGATCGCACTTGGCACTTGACAAACCTCTTTCCCTCCCTACTTACCCACTCGTGCCAAAATCTCTATAAAAAAAGGTTAAAGAGATAAAACAACAATGGCAACTAGTGGTCCACTTGAAAAGGCTGTGAAAGGGAAAGGAGTTCATATCGACAGCGACAATCGTATTTGTTGGGATGAAGATGCGGAAAAACACCCTCGGAATTGGAATTCTGCAACCAAGACATACACTGCCGCTCTCATATGCTGGCTGGAGATGTACATGACGGCGATCAGCTCCTCTGGGGTCAGTCTAGGTGCAGATGCAGTTGATCACCTGCTAACGGCGTTACAGACGGCTACCGCGACCTCAGCACGAGAGGAATATGGTATAAGCAGAACATTGGCATATTTTGCTTTTGTATCCATGTAAGCCTCGAGATATATCGTGACGTCAAGTCTTACACTGACCCTGAAACAGATATTTGCTGGGCCAAACTATTGCTGGTATATTCTGCTCACCAATCTCAGAAGTCTTCGGCAGACGAACCATATATATCCTTGCAGCAACCCTCTTCTGCATTTCCTCGGCAATTGTGGCTGCAGTACCGTCAATCATTGCTGTATATTTTGGTCGATTCTTTCAAGGCGTGGCTGCCGCTATTCCTGCGACTGTTGCGTTTGGCAACTTCGATGACATGTACAATGCGGAACATAGGATCTGGGTCGTATACATATACACCCTTCTTGGAATGCTGGGTCTAGCACTTGGGCCCATTTACTCAACATACATTACATCGAGCATAGGATGGTAAGTTGTGAAGCAAGTAAGACACTTTCTAGACTGATGAGAAACTAGGCGTTGGGTGTACTATGTCTCCACGATCGTTATGGGTGCTACCGCCATTGCATGCATCTTCACGAAAGAGTCAAACGCAGACCAACTACTGGACAAAATTGTTGAAAAGATACGCGAAGAGACTGGCATAGAAGATTTGCAGCCTGATCATGCCGAGGGAGAAAAACTCACCGTGTCCTCGTTTGTACAAAACACTCTCTTTCGACCCTTGAAGTTCCTTGTCACGGACCCTTTGGTGCTATTCTGTGCCATCCTATGTGCGATAGCATTCGGATTAATATACGGTTTGACGGAATCACTGACGATTGTATACACGGCGTCGCCTTTTAACTTTTCGGAGGACAACTCCAGCCTGGCATTCATTGCCATTGCGATCGGGGAGATACTCAACATTGTGCCGCGTTTCTACGATGCCTATCTTTATAGGAAATACCGCAAAACACAGCGACGCATCCTACCCGAGACCAAAATCACATCTTTTGCCATCTCGGCTCCTGCTCTTGCCATTGCTCTATGGCTCTTCGCCTGGACCATTCCACCACGTGTAACCAATGTTCCCTGGCCTGTAAGCATGATTGGTCTGGTGATGATTGGCTTCAGTGCGAATGATTTTAGTTACGTGCTTTTCGGATACGCCACTGACAGTTATGGCAAGTATGCTGCCAGCGCTGTTAGTGCCATAAGTACCACACGTACCCTGGCCGCTGCAGTCTTTCCACTCTTTACACATCAGATGTATACTGGTCTGGGTAGTAATGTAGCAACTAGCATCTTGGCGGCAATCGCGAGTCTGTTTGCTTTTACACCATTTCTCTTCCTAGGATACGGAGAAAGGTTGAGGCATCGAAGCAAGTTCGCGGCAGATAACGATGAGGCTCTGGAGCAGGAGAATTCGCATATAAAGGACAAAGAGGACAATCACGGTGTTGGTAGTGCATGATAGATTTTGCAACGAATTTCTAGCCACATCAAAAGAGAATTAAAGAGTGCTATATGTAACTAGAATTAGTGTAAACAGCGAATGAGTCGTTCTTAGATGGCGATAAAAGGCATTTGTTATTACAAAATGATTGATCTAATGGACAAGGTCAAGTCATGCAATCAAATTGAGATTAGAATACTAGACACATGTTAATTTCAAACGACGGTTGATAAATTGAGATTGTGATATATGCCCGAATGAATGAATGAAGAACTAACTACGTTGAAGGACATGTACGAGTGGTGCACGGTATGGTCCCGTAACGATGAGCGTGATACCCTTCCCGTCAAAATCATTACCCCCTCAAAACATATGCACCCGTCTGGAAGAGTGATACATAGCTGGTAGGAAACCCTTGTTCTCATCTACACTCTCAACCGCAGTCTGAAGACTCTTGGGTGTCCTCTTCAACACCGACGTTGACAGGTGCTTGTCCAGATGTTTAGCCTGCATCTCACATATCCTCTCATATACAGCGAGAACAGTGTACTCGCCCAAAGCAGTTGCTGCTTCTTTACCCTGATCGATTAAATCCTCAAAAAGCCCCGCTCCAGGAACTTCATCGTCTTCCGAGTCCGCATCCTCCTCGATCTTGGTATTCTTATTGCCTCCCTCGTCAAATGGCTGCGTTGGCAAGGAGGTCGATGTGGAAGATCCCATACTCATCACCCTGTCAAGACCTTGATTCCCTGCATCCCAAAGCCTTGCATAGTTCTCATTCGCAATCTTTGAACTCTTATTTAGTCTTTCTTGACCTTTGGTCGCACTGGCTGAACTGCTGATGTACTTGTTCAAGACATTGCACATCTTTCTCTTTTTTCGATTCATGTAGGTTTTCCAGGCATTCATGAGCCCGGGCTCAATCGCCGAGTTGTCGAAATCAATATCGCTCGCTGCGATGCGATGACCATAGAAGGAATGAGTGGAGCCGAGCTCGAGGTAGCACAAAAACCACTTTGCTCCTCGCGCCCCAGAGAAACGAGCCAGAACCCATTCACCGGCAACAAGATGAAGTTGGGGCTCCTGGATGAAATCTAGGATACGTACGATGGTTTTCTCCTCCTCTGTAGGCTTCCAACTGGTGGCATTGTTCTTGTCGGTCTCATTTGAAGTGTCGCTAGGTCGATCAACTTTAGACGAAGAACTATCCTGCTCTTTCGGCTTTGCAGATCCTTTGATCTCAAGGTTGCCATGGAGTTTGCTAGCTCGGTCTTCTTTGATGACCATGTCTTGAACTGCTTGTTCGATATCGAGCTGTTTCTTGAGAAGGTGTTGGTCGCAGGCAAAGTTGACAACCACGCTGGCAAAGCCTGTGCTAATGATGCACCATCCTGAGATTTTTTGTTTCGGGCTAGTTGCTCGTGCCACCTGTCTAGAGAGCTTCTCCCTGTCGATCATAGTAACAACGATGCGTTGTATGTCAAAGATACCTTCAATTCCAGAACTATTAATGATAATAGGATTGGGACATGTCAGATCCTCGGTACCATCAAGGTCGCCTGTTCTTGAATCCTGACTTTTCGTTGCAGCCTGTGGCTCAGATGTCTTGGGATCAAGCTGTTGGATTTTGATGGGCAATTCGCATTGTGCTTTGCCACCTGCACCAGGAGACGACAAGCTTCCCAAGTATGTCTTCACTTGATCATCCAGCGACAGCCATTCAGGTACTTGAGGTGTTGCAAGCTTTTTCGGATCTTGTGAGACCAACACTGGACTAGAGTCACTCTCTACCGGTTCCGAATGATGTCTCGAAAAGGACGGTTTGCTGATCCCACTAAAGCCAAAGCTGGGAAGTTTTGGGGTTTTGAGGTTAGGCTGAAGCTTCATTGTAGGTAGTGATGACTTGCTAAAGCTCCGCCCAAATCCAACATTTTCACCAGGACCCGATGAAGGGCTACCCTCCAAGGACTTTTTCGTTTCGGGTGCTGTCTGTGTTGGAGAGGATCTGGAACCGCACAACTGGATATACCGAATAATCTTGGAAATGCTGTCTAATTCCGGACGAAGGACTTCAAAACTCGACTCTCGAAGGAATGCGCATATCTGCTGCACCCATTCCAACGGAAGACCTTCGCGGCCCTTGGATTTGATGCAATCGATAGTGTCTCGAAGCAAAGTAATGACACCATTGTAGGCCAGCATTACCTCTTTGCGCTTCCTCTGCACATCTGTCGAGATCATCATGTTGTATCGTCGACCGTGGTCTTTCTCATTCACATATGCCTCGTGGAAAGCAGGGTACATGGAACGACCCCGAACGGGACTTCCCATACCCACTCCCGACCAGTTAAAGACGGAGACATCGTTATGGTTGATGACGACCTCATCTAGAAGTCGTGATAAGGCTTTGGCATAGCCCTCAGCGTGGAACGACTGAAAACGCACACCAAGAATTCCCATGAGAGAATAAACGTGATCAACGGGTACGGTGGCTTCCCGTTGGCAAGAAAGCTGCAGAACTTGCTGAGCCGAGAATCCGGTGCGAGTGATTCCTTGCTTCCAGGACTCCAGTTGATGCACTCGTCCGAACTCTGCAATCAGGTTCCGGTCTGAGACAACTAGACCCTTTGTTGCCTCAACAAGAGAAAACAACAGAAAATTGATGACGTATTGCGCTTCGGCCTCAGCCTTGTCCTCGTTCTTAGCCTTGTCTTTCACCTCATCCTCATCTGTCACGTTTCCTGTTTGAAGCTCGAAGGTGATCTGGCTCTTCAACTCGCGCAAAACATCTCTCCCACGAGCATTCGACCCGTCGTGCCCACCCTTGACAAGATTCCAGGCTGAGAGATACACAGAACGAGTCATCTCAGGTATAGCTGTCTCAGTTGTCATCTCCGTGGGAAATACGAAGCCCAGAGCATGGAGAATGGATATAAGACGCAAACCGTCCTTGACTCTCTCTGAAGCACTCTCATCTTCACTATCTTTATCAACCACAACATCATTCTTGTCCAGGAGTGACTCGAGAGCCTCAGAATCCACGATGGCCCTTAATGTGTTTGTTGTGGTCTCTTTTGTCACGTCCTTAGAGAACATGTCCGCTATGCTGCCAGCGATATAGATGTCGATGAAAGGGATTAGTGGATAGACGTATCCGAGACTTTCCACTGGTCGACTCAATAACTTTCCCTCAGCATTGGTGAAGAAGGCCATCTTACTCATGACCAGCTCTTGGAGTGTCCATGCCCGGGTCGCCCACTCAAGTCCATCAACTCCAATAGCGCTGAAGCTGGCAATAGCTTGCTGAGACTTGCCCGCCTTGTCCACTTCACCCATTTCCCCTTTGAAAAGGTTCCAGTTTCGAATCGCATCCTCAACTCGTAAGTCTGTATCAAGATGCACGAGGCAGAACTCAGCATTGGCGTACCAATCTCCCATGAGCGAGAGTGATTGGGACAGTTCTCCGTAATTCAGCTTGTCAATACAACAGGTATCAGACCAGATGTAGGAGGCCCCTCGCTTAGGGTATAGCTTTGTCCTGAAGATCTCACGAGCCTCTTTCATCGAGCTATCCAGTTTCATGGCTGATTTCCAACGCTGGAGGAGGCGTACCAGCTCGTTAAGAGAATCACTAAGTGGACGATTGTCGCGCAAGAACATGGCTTCATCGTTTGCCTTGTTGTTTCTCTCCCATTTTTCTTCGAAGGCTTGCTGGGCCTTTGCGTACTCTTCTTCCGCTTCATCGACAACCGAAGACGCAGGAACACCAGAATCAGCAATCTCGCTTTCCGCTTCATCAGAGATTGCGGCAAGGCTCGGATCAGCGACGGCTGTCTTATTGCCGCCGATGTTCTGTTGTATACGCTCGGCGAGATGATCAAACATGTTCTTTTCCATTCTAGATCGCTCGACGTTCGACTTCTTTCGGTCTCGGTCCTTCCTTGCGTCATTGAGCTCTTTCGCGGCACCTCCAGCATTAATGCTCATAGCTAGTAAGTCACCGACAGTCTTGCCTTCTGAACGGTCGCCAAGTAGAGACAAGATTATGTTTTCTTGTTCCAGAACATCAAGCTTGCATTGTTCGAGGACAATGCTGATGTCACTGTCTGGAATATCGCGAGATCCGTTTTTTGTGCGCTCAAGGTGCATCATTCTTGCTCGTTTGATGTGAGCCAAGGTGATCTCGTCGCCTTTCCATCGGTGCGACAACATGCAATAAGCGTCCAAAGGGCTAGTATTCCACACATCGACAATGTTTCCGGTTTCCAGGTCTATCAAACGTAGCGGTCGCGGTGTTTGGTCCACGTCTGGTGAACCGATGAAGCCAATGTCATGAAGCCCACTGAAAGCATCGGTCTGTGGTTCGATGAAGCTTGGCTTGAAGCCAGGGGTGAACCACAAATTCAAGATGGTGCGGAGTTTCTCAGGGCTGCCGCCGATGTCATCAAACACCTTCTTGAGATATTCCGGTGTGATGTCAGTGTATGTGCTCAGGTCAGTGACCCTCGCTATCTTCTCGGTGATATTGTCCATTGTCGGTAGGTCGATTCAAGCTTTTCTCTGTGGTGTGTGACTTGTGTGATAACATTGAAATCTTCATCTCAGACACTCAGACTCAGAGAACAGCCTTTTCTAACAGATATTAGCAGTGGGGAAGGACTACTGGCCTGTTATTGGTGCTGTTATAGCCTGTTGCAAATGAGTGACGCTTCTTACTGAGGGATTTACAGCTGATAGTCCACGGTCTTGATTCGTTTCGTTCCTTCCCACTGATGTTCTCGCACAGTACATACACATCGTAATCAATATATTGCTGATATGCATGTCTCATCCACTCTGCAAAAATGTGTTGTCGGCCATCACAAGAAATGATCTACACACCTGGCGCAGCTGAATATCAAGTGTTCATGCAAAGACCAATGAAAAGTGCTGATTGAGGTCAGTAGTGAAGACTGCATGAGCTGAGCAACCTCGTCCCCGCCCAAGACGGGCTTGATTGGATCTAGGGTTACATCTGCTTATGGAGCTTCACGGCTGTTCAGCCAACAAAGAGGTCTGAGAGCGACTGTTCATGTCTACACGAGATGGATACTGAAGCGGTTATTATCGCACATTTGTCGTAACAACTTATATTGCACGCTCAAATACTTGAATGCTCGATCACATCTAACTCTTCCATGGACAATCATCCTGACCATGGCATCCTACCACCGTGTTCTTGAAACATTTGACAGATCAGTCAAGCTCAAAACTCTCGAATGTGACTAGTATGTCAGACCTCTTGTCTTTACTTACATAAACTCATTTGCTATCAGCGATATTCACCCATGGGACATACTTGTGGATGGCTCACGCTGGGACGGCAAGATTCGGCTTATAGGTTTCGTTGATGTATTTTTTCTCATTTGTTACTCGGGTGAATCTCGCTTTGAGAAGGGCATCGTAATATACAGTGAGATGCCAACGCTCTACGGTCACATAAAGCTCACAACAGTTAGAGGATGATGGCGCTATCCGCGAAATCCTACAGCAAGCCCAGGTTAATGCGGTAGAGTTAGGTCTTGAGGTCATCAACGAAGATGCGATAATCGCCGCAAAGGAAAAAGGCCGAGGTAAGGATAACTGAAGCTCAAAACTCTTGATATGTACTTACTCCAAACTCGTTGCCAGAATCAATTCCTGAACGATACTTCAATTTCCAGAACATCAGAGGGGGTCTCGACTACACCATAACCAGCCTCGGGCACGAAATCGGGGTCAAGACGCGGTATAACAAGACAGAACTGAAAAAGTATGACATTAAAATCCGAAAGGGTAGAGATTTTGCTATGAAAAGTAAGTTTACGTATAGTCAGTCTTGAGGCGTCATTGCTCATGCGGCCACAGAGCGCATCCTTCGTGGAGTTTCTCAACACGATTTGTTTGACTTGATGCACGATGCAATTCGACTGGGGGTTGTGACACACGCTGAACTCGTCGGACATATTGTGGGTAAAGCAATTGGAGGGACGACTGTGGAGGATATGGGGTCCAAGTATTTTGAGGCCATCACTGGCGCTAGAAGCTCACAGAATGTAGCGTTGGCAGGAGACAGGTGAGGGAGTGGAGAAATTGGGGTATTGGGTAGACTATTGGACAAGGATAGGTCAACACTCAGTCACACCAGACCTACTCTGTATGTACTCAAGGATTATCGTTAATATTCATGATTTTCTTTGGTTATAGCTTGATCAAACTCCACCTTGACCCCTGCACAATACCCACACTAGAACAAAGTGTCGCATCTTCAGTGCCAAATATACAAACGCCATTGGATAGACTGGCTCATGCTGACATTAAGCGCCAGCGGGAAGCTCCGTGCGTAGAGGGTCAGTCCTGCAACGTCAAAGGGGTCAGACCGACTAGCAAGTCAGATCATCTCAGCAAATTTCAGCCAGCCTCATTCCAGCCATCGCCGTGTGCACTCGGTCTTTGAACCCAGAGGCGCCTCGCCGTCTCAAATATTTGACATCGTTGATACTCACGCGTTCCCAACTGCGTCCTCAAACTCGAACTAGACCATCATGTCCTCTACAGCTGTGCCAGACCCGAGCTCAAGCGGGCAAGGCAACGATGACAATACTGAATTAATTGTCGCGGTTGTTGCACTCGTCATCTCTGTCTTAGCCTTCGTCATAGCCATCCTCCAGGCTCTCCAGCAATATCTTGCGACCGCTACCGGCTTCACATCTTGCAGCGAGGCCGTCATAGGGAAATGGTCTCAATTTGCTCGTCGTCAAATGGTCTGGACTGAATTTCGCTTCGAGGTACAATTTGAGACTCCTGTCATCTTTGTCGCGAAACCGAGCAATACCAGAGGCCCTCTGGGCGATGATGCTCTGGCCAAGGATGAAAACAGAAAAATAATTAGGTTGGATGGTAGTAACGCCAACTTCAAATACACCGATACTGTCAAGGAATATGATGACAATTATAAAAAGAGCACACAGCAAGTTGTGCATACGGCTGACAATGAGAAAGCTACTTGGTGCGCTCTTCTCATGGCCATTGTTCGGATGGAAAAGGAATCTCGCGAATGGCAGGGCAAGAAATCAGGAGAATGGCGCAAGGCAACTGGTCCTCGCCCGCCACTTGATAGCCCAGTACCCCCAGAGAGTCCTGATGCTCACCACTCCCTGCTCGTCTGTATGCAAAGAAAGAGACGTACGTGGGACAGCATGCCCAAAGACTTTGCAAAACCTTATGCCACCACCACAATATCTCACATTGTCGAGATTGCTGCCATGTTAGGTATCCATTGGAGGCAGTTTGACTTGAACAATGACCAGTACCGTGCCCAGGGGAACGGCTTTGTACTCTACGGCTCGTACACAGATGGCCTTGGTATATGCTTCAATTTTCAAAAGCAAGGCCCGACTTGGTTTGAGAAAAACCGCATTGTACCCAGCTACAACGTCAAGCAGCTGTGTTTCGGTATGGCGCCGACGATATTCTACCAAGAGCGCAAGGTATACGCAGACGAGGCTAAAGGCGCCGAAAGTCTCCAATTGGGAAGTCTTGCTGAGATAGCAAAGACATTGGTGGTATTTGGTTGTGATATTAATACGGTCAACTACTTCCGCAAAAACACGGATCAGGCTCGTCACAGCCACCTCTTCGCCGGTAAGTTGTTTGAGATCGAATGAAGTAGACGACTGGATGCTGACCAGATAGTTCCATTTGAAATCCTCGGCATGGTTGGGGAAATGTTACACGTGAAGGATACTGTATTTCGTATGCTTCCAAACCCGACAGTCTTCTTCTGGGACCCTAGTACCTTCTCTCTACCAACGCTACTGGCGGAATACATCACTTCATTGCGGCTTCTACGAGAACAGTCTCTGACTGGCAGCGAACAAGTAAAGAGAATACTTGAATGGGCAGAAAAAGACAAGAAGTTCCCACTGGTGCGGAGCGAGGGATCAACACTAGATGTATTTGGCGAAGACACCAACGGAGCCACATTGGTCAACGGCCTCAACCATCTTCGCAGCGGGATCGAGTTGTGCGACGAGTACTTTGGAAATATGAGCAAACCAAGTTTGTCAATGGTCAAAAAGGTCGTGCGTGTTCATATCCAAGAGGTCATGAGCATCCTGCACGAGAAGACTGAGTCTAACGATAAAGTCAACAATGAGACGACCGAAGAGGCATTGGGCGATGTACCTATCACCATCCATGACATTGACTCGGCGTCAGCGGATGAAAGGGAAAGCCTACTGATACAAATGTACTTTTCTCGTATACGGGGTACTGTTGTCCAGATTGTGAACCAACACAGCCTTCTTGGCAAGTATGCGAGAGCCAGAAAAGACTCGGCCGCTTCAGACACACGCGATGTCAACTTCAAGCATATCCACAGGCATGAGCCGAACGAAATCAACGAAGTCTGGTGCACGCTTGTGTTTCGTATGCTGTGTTGGTTACAACTGCATGATTTCCATAAGATGGATTTGCACATTAGCAAGAGTGATGCTTATGCAAGTCGAATTCCAGTATATATTATCTGAGACTAGGTGCAATTAGTAATATTACTTGGACCCTATATCCTCCACAGTCGTGCCTCTAAGTGCTTTACCTACAATATCTTTAACATGGTCTGGTATTTAACCTCGAATTGAATTGTGTATAAAAGTCATTTGGTCGCACAAATCAAAACTAACGTTATTGGCTCGCTGAGCATATCGGAAATAAGTGGCTCCATCCCCTTTCTTTGCACTTCAACGCGACGCGTCACATCTTGACCTACAAATCCATCGCATGAGATGCACCAACCATGATGCAACAACCAACACCAAAGTCCCTGCACAGACTGAGCATCGAAAATCCACGGTTTGCCGCACATCCTCTATTCTGGACGTCACAGCATCTGCAACTCCTAAACTGTCATTTCCAGCACCTTGACTCCATTCTACCTCCCTCTCCATCACCCTCGATCGACGCCGACAAGCACCTCACACTGTATTCCCGCGGCCTAGCAAAAGTCCCCATGCCGATTTACAAGTCAATATGTGTTGGTCACTTACTGCATCATAAAGATAGCCCTTTGGAGAAAGTAGATGGCCTGCCTCCTTTCATCTTCGCCGGGCGCGCCGTTCATTTTCCAGACTGCGATATCTTCCAGGCGCGCACAACCACTGTTCAACAGCCGCCGATTGTTGGTTATTACCACTACAACTATGTTACCCGGGAGCGGCAACGAGCGCTGACGCCAAGATTGCATCCGGTCCGTCGCGGTAATTGTCCCGTATCGAGAATTTATTAACGCAGATTGCGTAACTATTGTGTTGAATTTTATTGTGTTAAAAGCTATAGCGTTAATTATAAGCTTTTTCCTTTTTTCCCTAGAACTTTCTTTTTTTAACTTTATAGAATTCTTAATATAATAAATTCTAATTTAATAAACTTTTTATAAAATAATATTACTTTTATTAAATACCTTATAAATTATTAATAATTTATTCTTTTTATTAAAGATTATTTTAAAGATTATTTTAAAAATTAAAAGATAAAGATAATAATTTAATAATTATATATATTAATAATATCTTAACCCTAGGTATTAATAGAAGTAATATATTAAAGATTATAAATCCCTAGTTAATAATATTATAAATCTCTTATAATAAGAATAGAATTTAAAGATTAATTAATTAAATTATTTATATTAAGCCTTTAGCTTTAAGCTTTATTATTTAACTTTTTCTAATAGTTATACCTTTAAGGCTTTAATTACTATTATTATATACTTTTCTAATTAATTAAACTAATTATTATATATAATTAATATATTAAGTATCTCTAAGAATATATTCTATACTTTAAATAGCTTAGCTTTTAACTTTCTTATAAGCTTCTTTTTAAGTTTTTATAATTATTTTAATTTTATTTTCTTTTTTTTATTAAATATAATTATAATATTTAGTTTATAAATAAAAGCTATTAATTTAATCTTTATAAAATTATTTCTTTTCTTTATTATATAAAGGTTAATAGCTTTTATATATAATTACTTTATATTTTTATAATATTTAATAGTTTCCTTAATAGTATTAAAATATATTTTATTTAAATAGCTATTCTTATTAATCTTAATATTAGCTAATATTATATTATATAAGACTTATAAAAGTAATTAACTATTTATAATAAAGGGCTAGAATTAATTAACTTTTATCTTAGTAAATATCTTTAATAAGTTATTAATTAAAGTTATAAAAAGAAAAAGTTATTACTATTTATTTAATATAATTAAAGCTTTCTTTATAAATTATAGCTTATATTATATTATATAAGTTATATTTTAATTAAAAAACCTAGTCTTAAAAGAACTTTAAATATAAAGAATTATTAATAAGTTAATTTATATAAATAAATTGATTTTTATTAAAAACCTTAAAAAAATTAAAAAAGCTTAAATAAAAGCTTAAAAGATTATAAAAAATAAAAAAGATTATAAAAGGTATTAAATTTCTTTAATTAATTTCTTTCTTTAAAAGTAAAATTAATTATAAAAATTAAACTTTTATAAATAATTTTTTAATTTAATAAATAATTAAAATTAATAAAAACTTTAAAGTTTATTATTTTATATAATAATTATATAATTATATAATTTTATTAATATTAATATTAATAAAAAAATATTTAATAATTAATTTTTAAAAAGAATAAAAATTTTTATAGTAATTATTATAATTTTAATTTTATAAGTTATAATATATACTTTTAAACTAGATTTATATTAATATTTAAGTTTAAAAACTATATTTTTTTATAAGTTAATTTTATATATATACTTTAGGACTTATACCTTAAAAATCACCTAATAAAAGCAGATTGCATAATGTTACCCCCTCGCTGTGGGCTGAGGATCCGTACTTTGTATGTGTTTTATTGTCTTTGGCCCAATTTCAATGGAGCAGGCCCCAAACGCCACATCCGAAGACCTTTAATGTGAGTACATCTCCTTTTTCCCTCTTTCGCCCATTCCACTAACGTTTCCGAGGCGCGGTTGCTTGTGACCCGCAGGTCCGACACAACAATTGCACACATTTTCCAAGCCGACATACCCTACGAACTCCTCGAGGCACTTAACCAGCCGACACTTGAAATGGAGAGCGTTGTGTGGCCGACGATCCAGCATATCCAAGTTCCATTTAAACCATACGCAAGCTTCCCTAAACGGATCATTATGCAGTTAATGGGCTATCAGCACTGTTCTGCTGTCGAAGCCCAAGCTGCGGTTATAAACCGAGGGGAGAAGCGGAAGTATGATAAGCTAGATTCAATAGAATAAAGAAAGAGTTAGTTTCCCAATGTAAACATGACAGGGCAGCTGCCCGATGGTAATCATGATACGCCATTATCAATGCTGGAATTGTCTACTATTACGTGCTTTATTTGACGTAAATAGATAATCCTCATTGCCAGGTATGCGAAGCCGTGTAGATGCAGATGAACCTTATATCCGATAAACCGTTCTTACAGTTGGTCGACTAGACTGGGATTACTGTAGATCGTAAACACCTCTCCTGCCATGTTTAGTTTCGAGGTCAAACCAGTTGGTCGCAGTGGCTTTCAATTCTCGGGACGGTCTTTGCCCGCAGGGATAGTCCTCGGGAGATTATCCAGACAAATCATCATTCACCGAGAAGACGATTGGTGGAAACTCTAACTACTGCTCTAGGTACGGAGCATCGAACCGTGGATATTGTCCAAAGCTCGACCTTCCGTGGAGAATGAGATCTACCAAGGCCCCCAAACAAAGGTACGGCCTTGTCAGCCCTAGTGTTGTCTGTAAGATACAGTGGAGATGTTTTCAAAAATAACAGGGGCTGGCCCTATGAATGCCGGATTCAGACGCTAAGCCTTCGGACTTTTTGTGTCTGTGCGACGACCCGAGCTTGATGCGGCCTGTCGTCTCCTATTCAGAGCGAAAAGTCCCAGCCGCTCGTGGACCTCTCACCCATAAACGAATCCTCAAGGACTGCGAGATTCCTGTGAATGATGAGTTCAGGTGAGGCGCTGCCAGCGCATGTTGAGAGTGGCAAAGTACGGAGATGGAACTCCCAGGACCCTGAAAATCATGGTCCTTCCTGTTGTGCTCTACTGGTGTCATTTCATCTGTCACTCAGGGTGATGGAAAGATTGCACAGTCGTCCGAGAGCATAGGGGGAGCTGTTATCCGTCTGTGCCACGTCCTGCCAGCAGATGTCGATAGCATCGTCAAGATCTTCTCTTTTTCCAAGGGCCTGATATCGGGCAGTAATGGGACCGGCCAAGTTTGCAAGAAAGAGGAGGTGCTTGGGATGATTGACTGGTGTCACATTTATGGCCTCGCGCTGGTTCTTTATGTTCTCTTCGATCACGCTGACCTCTCTTGTCTGCATGAATAGCTGCCCCAGCTTTGTTGAAATTTGGTCGAGAAGGGTCCCTCGATGTTGGTAAGTATGAGGAAGAGCAGCAATGGCGTCCCTTGAAGTTTGGATAGAATTCCTAAGACCTTGAACATTTGTCGAATCGCTCGCCGGGAAATCCTCATGCCAGTAGACAGAAAGATTGATTAGTCGCGCCGTTTGATTTGGGCGATCTTTTGGTGTTATTTTGACAGCTTCGGTAGCCATGCTGATCGCTTTGTCGAGATCGGGCATCTCTTGAAGTCTTCTGTATCGAATGAAGTGACGATGAGCGACTTTGAACATCTGATTTGGCATTTCGACGTGGCCATCCTGAATACTGCCCAGGATGGCTTGTTCGACTGCGATTTACTCCGGGTCAGACATGATATAAAACGGGTAGATATGGCTTCGGTTCAAGAGTTCAGAAACAATTTGCAGAAGCCACACTACCTAATTGCTACCCCGCTCAACTTCATGCAGGTAAGCTGAAGGTGCATTAGTGGCCCATTATTCAGGCCAATAGCTCCCTCGCTTATTGTAGTCCTGCAAAGATAACCCTACACGGAGTTAGATATTCTCACAGAGATAGCTAAAGCAGTAGAATGTTAATCCAGTTTCAATAACACATTAGAGGTACGCCGCTAGTTACTAAATACAAACTTAATTCTAAACCTTCGCCCAATGGGGATAAAAGACTAACTCCTATCTATTACCTGTATCTTGACCTGATCCCTACTCTCTGTACTCTTCTGCAACTCCTACAGTATCTGCAACCACATTCATAGCATCCATAGTCGCCTGGTAAGCATCGTGCAGAAGCTTACCTGCCTTCAAAAGATCCTCAATCCTTTCTTGCACAATGGTGTCACGGTATTCGTCGGTACCCAGAAACTTCAAATCGGCCCCTAACATCTTGAAGGCCTGATTCAGCTCATGGTATCCCATGCATTCCATAGGTAACCGCATCGCCTTCTCCATGTAATCCAAGGCCAGGGCAGCTTGAGTCTGAAGGAGTTCCTTGAAGAATTCGTTGAAAGCAGCTTTTCCATCATTAGCCGCATTTTGCACGTCGTTAAGGATGGCGAGCGACTTGTTCATCTCCGTGTACTGACCATAGGTAGCATGTGCAGAAGCAACAGCACCTACAAGTCCGACTGTTGGAGCAACATCATTTGGAGGTATACCGCTTAGCGAAGGGAGTTCAGTTACCACAGTAGCGAGAAAGCTAGCGAATGGTTTGTGGAACAGGTTGAAGGAAGCAAGTGCCGCGAATCCGATCGTATTGAGCCCTGCTTCGATTGCAGCCTTTTGGTGGCCGTCAGCCTTCTGGAACCACTTGGCGATTTCTCCCCCGTTGAGGTTAACCATGGCATTTTGGTAGTCAGAGAAATGCAATCTAGCTTCCCGCAGGTCTCCCATCGCTTCGAGGATACCCTGATTAGTAAGGCCTAATGAGGCACGTTAGCTATGGATGTAAGGGAGCAAAGCTCAAGGACCTACCTTGGCTGTGTGGTGATCTTCCGAGTCTAGTTTGAAAACCGTTGGTGAGGTTGCGAAGTCTGTTGGACGAGGCTGATGCATCATCGAGGAGAGCGAGCGATTCACTGCCAATATGAGTCTTTCCGAGCTCCTGGGTACCGAGTGAGCCTTCCTCATCAGCAGGCCCAAGCTTTTCATAAATGTTAATACTGTCGTTCTGCATATGGTTGAGCCACCTACACTGTCGAGAATAGATTTCAACCAGGGTAGTTGAGAAGAAAGCCCATTCAAAATGGTCTTGGAGTTAGTGAGGAGGTCACTTCCCTTTGGGATCCGCCCTCCCTGATACGCCATGTAAGCCAGGATCAAGGCTCCTAGCACAGGGAGAGAGTTAACCCCTGCGTGCAATCTGTTCCACGTTATCAACTTGTTCAAACAGTATACAATTCATCCTCACATGTTCCTGATCACATCCTCCTGGTATATCACTGAAGGCTTGATGAAGCGCTTCAGCCGAAGCTCCAGTGGAACGAAGAAAAAGGCGTGTGTATACTTCATCTTGATATGCTTATCAGCGATCGCTTCGCCGTTAGCTAGTGCATGGATACACATCGCATGAGGGGGACTTTGTATAATGGAGATGAAGTAGTCGTATACGATCGGTGGAGCAAACTTCTTGAAGATATCACGAACTCCAGATTCGGGGTTCCCTATAGGGCGGTTGTATGTAGCGATGCGGTGTACAAAATCGACCTTCTACATCAGCATCGCACAGGGAGTAGATACGGAAGGGCGATAGACAGACTTACCTCTACAGGGACGTAGTGGTCTCGAATTGAGATGCCAGCTGGTTCCACCACTTTAGCTGGACGAGCCATCCAGGAATTCAAGCCCCCAAGAGCCTGGGGGGAGAACAGACGGGCAAGTTCGCGGTTGAACTGGGGGCATCGTCCGCGCTCACTGTAGTGCCAAACTTGCAGACGGGCGGTGACTGGGAAGTCCTGGTGCTCAAGATCCATAGAGGTCTTGGCTTCCATAGTCGATTATCAGGCGAAAGCCAAGGAACAGACCAGAAAGTTGGGCTGGTGAAAGATTTTCTGAGAAGCGAGTCTTGCAGAGTATTCGGATAAAACAAGACAATGATAAGCAGATTGCGAACCTAATAAGTTGGGCTCAGGAGTTCAGGGGGAACTTGCAGAGCTTTAGATTCCTATGGATGGCCAGAACGTGAGGTTTATAAACTTTGACTTAACCAGACTCTATGAGACGTCGCGGCAAAGAGACAAGGCGTAGCGGCGACTGAGATTGTCAAGGACCCCCTTTTTGGTGGTCCACTGTAAACATGCTGACTGCTGTCCCATGTACCTATCTGTAAGCGAACCTATTGAGGGAGACATGTATCATTCTGTGTAACCACAGCCTGCACTTTGAGACATGAGCTGGGCGCAATCTTTGTCGTCTTTGTTGCCAACAAAGAAAGGCGGCATAGCCAAGCAACTAATCAGGGCACATGCCAAATCAAGGCTGACGCAACGGGGCCTCAGGCACAAAAAACATTTCTTTGTTTGTCGCAGGCCTTTAATAAATCCAACTCAGCCGCTCTCACAAGGGAATTAAGCTCCTTACAACATCATCTCCCTCCGTAACCATCAACAACAGAAAAGCACAATGGATTGCGATAATCATGCAGTAGGCGACAGTACCGCCCTTGTCAGCTCACACCAAACTGTCCAAGCCAGAGGTAGCTCTGGTGTGGCATTCTGGAATGAACTCTCTGCGTACCGGGCCACGTACAGTGTCTACGTGCTGTTTGAGGCCGACAGGCGATCCGCAAACTATCAAATGAATAAGTATTTTAATTATCTGGAACGGCTTCCGACCTCCATTACTGAGCTCAACGAGAATGGCATGTGCCAAGGTACGTGAAATCATGATGCCTGTAGCCCGAACTCTTGTTAACCTCCTCCCAGAGCTTTCTACCCGTGATGGCTTGGAAGCGAGGAGGAATATGTGGCGCTTGAAGATTGCACAAGACACCGCGGTCGAGGATCTGAAGAATCTGATCGAGAACCTTGACAAGATCAAAGAGCAGGAAAAGTCTGAAAAGAGAACCAACTCTCCAGCCGCCCTGATCGCATGGTGAGGGCACTCTGATCTTTGTATTGCACTTAGCTAACTCCATTACTAGGACGGTGGCGTGCTCCATCCTTGCCTTTGCTGTCCCACACGAGGTGTCATCCTCTGCCTTTAAAATTGGAGGACTCGGTGGCATGCTACTCTTTGCTGTTCGTCTGCTATGGAAGCCGTCGTCATTGGAATCGTTAGATCCCGTTCAGCATAAGCTTGAAGGACTGTTGCAGTCCTTCCAGGACGGAACAATGCAATATCGTGATCGGAACGAGGTTTTGATCGCGAAATTGAATCGTAAGGGATTTTAGCCTTCGAATCATGCAGTGGTCAAGTATTTTCGGGAGTCAAGTCTTTTGTCGCAGAATGCTATCTAGTTATTAGTCTTTATTATCTTGGGCTTCACTGGTTACACATCTCGAGATCATGCAATACATACTTTATAAACAATACTTTATAGATCTCATCTTAACTATCTGATAGTCTTTTAGTGCTTCTTTCCTCCCGTCTCAACGATCTTGTGTCTTCCACTCTTTTCCGTCTACGCCTCACTCTCTCTGGATCATTGACAATCGCGGACTGTCATATCTGCAGCTCTCCATTACCTGCAGCGTGAGCAAGACTGCGAAACCCTCACTGGCTGTTTGCCGCGCGACTTCAGCTCTGGCATGAACTAGAGTTAAGGCATGCCCTCACTGTTATCGAATTCATGAACCGATTTAGTCTCGCTGGTTTGACGCGAAAATGTCTTGTTTGCGCTCTTTGACCTCGGATATCATCTGTATCTGAGGACCTGCAACACCCGCATCATCTCCCTGCTTGTGCTCCAAGCGATAATCGTTGTATACGTACGTACGTTGATGACATGACTCTCGCCTTTGATTCAAAGTTCACTGGTTGCTCCGGTGGAGTACCTATTACCACATCGGCTGAGAGGGAGTAAATGCGTATAAGACGATTGGTACAAAACTGACAAGGTTTATACGCGGTCATCCACTATATTCCGGTAAAAAGTTGAATCTTGTCTTGACATCCCTGAGCATTGTATTTGGTCATCAAGAATCCTCGGGTCAAGAAGGAACCCCCATTTGCACAATCCTTTGATACGAGGGCTGACACTACTTGGCTGCTTCGTATTCGGATAAAGCACGTCCATCTGGTCTGCACTACCAACAACCAAACACCCCAACCAATAAGAACTAGTCTTTTTCAACGCGCAAACAAACAAAGAAATCATGTTTTTCTTTCATGTTTTTCTTTCGCACTTGGAAACCCTTCTCTTTCATCATCTTTACCATCTGTGATTATCCGAAATGAGTCCCAGACGAAGTGAAAGACTGCGAGACTTCGGTCACGACTCCGGTGACCATCATGATCATGGAGAAGAGACCGATAGTGACAGTGACGATGGACATCCCCTCGGTGGATCCAGCGCTACAACAGTGACCAGCAATTCGACACCAAACATGGCATCTGACAGCGAGATAATCGGACTGTCCAAAGTCAATCTCTCAGAAACTGCAGGTCATCGCTGGGCCAGGAACTTTTATTTATCCCACGTCATCCTTGGTTTGATGTTAGCGCTAATGGCACGACTCATCTTGTTCGGTCAACATTCTACGCCGCCTGTCATCGAAGTAATCCAACTTGATGCAATGGCCATCAACTTCTCTCGCCGTGTCCATAATATCCTCCCTAGACTCACTTTAGTCGCTGACAAAACTTCTTCTCTACCTGCCGGCTTGAACACTCTCGATTCCCCTTTTGGAACTACTCGTCTCGGTGTAGTTGAGCTAGTCCGCAGGCTCAGCCACTCTACCGCATCTGACATCAAAGACGCAACGCAGAGATCTGACATACCACGCATGAATCTTGTGTCGTATGAGAAGGTCCTTGATGCGGAACGACTTGTCGACGTACATGCTGAGGCCGCTCAAAAGGCTTGGGGATATATCGCTTGGCTACCTAGGGATTGGCTCACCATGGATCTTGACTCCGATTTACCGTGGTGGAGGGTATATCAGACTTTCTGGTGCGGCGGCACACTTGACGCTCTCTCCAGTCTTGAACAGACATTGGAGAGCATTACCGTCGAACAGAATGACCCATTCTTCCATCGTGTTAATATAACCCCGAGTCATTACTCCCATCGACTACCAGCAAAACTTACACCGATGGCGGAATGGGTTCTCCAGTTTTATTCGAAGCGCTTCAAAGCCGATCGCTGGATGGGCGGGTCCTGCGCCTTTCTCTCAAAATGCTCTCGATTGTCAGATGATGACTTTATTTACCCAGCCTGTTATGCCTTGTGGACGGAAAATACCTTCGATTTGCAACAACACTTTGAACGCACCGCCAGACGTACCCCGGCGAAACTTGGACCTCCCTATCCTTCTATCGAGCCCGAAGTGTTTATGGTTGCGAGAAGCGTGGTGGGCTTATATGTGGCTGCGATGCAAATGGTGGCACAAAACTGTGTCTTTTTATGAGTTGATTTCAAATGTATACTTCGGGACTTACGCCTCGAAAATCACCCAACAAAAAGCAAATGGTGGCACTCTCAAAACAAGCTGGCGTCTACGAGGCTGAAGAGGACGGATGGCTTCAAACGATCATGCCCCATATGCCTACCACTTCACCAGAGAACAGGACTGCCGCGCAGATGCTGCCAGACGTAGTGCTAGGCGTACTTTCTGAGCAAATCAGGCTGATCATGGAGGTAATCTTCGATATTCGTGATGCATGTGGGGAGTTAGACAATATGCAAGCCCTCATCCATGAGCTCTCGAACCCGGTCTCATGGGTTCGGTTTGACAGCGGCACCAAGACTATTAAACAGATGAAGCATCCACTCGACCAAGTCAGTTTATTACAGAATGAAGATCGCTTGATCCGGTCGCAAACGAAGGAGATGTTTCACCACTTCTACGCCTGGGCGGAATGGGATGAGCAGTGGAGAAAAAGGGTACATGAATTTGTGTTTACATGAAATAGTAGTGATGACAGGCAGGTGTAACCAAGACATGAAATTGGCAATTTCTACTCTTAAACTTCTCTAGGAAGCATTTTGAATGGGTCGGTCTTGTGTTTGGTCAGAGTAACGAGAAATAGTGATGAGATTACTGTTGGCAGCAAATGCTCATATGTGCGACCCTAAGTTATGAATGATGAATGTATATCGTATTTACAGTTAATCCACACAACTCGGCACTACCATAACGGGCCTCATCTATATATTTTTGCGCATGTGATCTTGGTGCGGCTCATCCAACGATATAAGAGGCAAGAAACGGATACGAAAGAAGCACTGATATATCAAGATATTAACCACACATTATTTTAGAGACTTTATTATTCATGTCAAGGTAACAGCGTCACCAGCTTCCTAGATAATCGAATTGGCCAATTTATAATAATTCATAATTCAATCAACTATCAAAATTCAAAATTCAAAAGTCATGCAACTTGAACACTTTGTAACTATCACGCTCTCAAGTAACCCATCTCCACACCCGCGAGCCTCTCTTCGTTTTTCCGAACCCATGCTTCATCCGGCTCATCCCTAATTGAACGCCAAGCCGCTTCTCCTTGGTCAGCCTGAGATTCCAAAACATCCGGCACATCAGCCTCAATAACTCCCCATATTCCGTTTGTGTGCTGCGCCCATAGACTCTCCTGTCGGGAGATGTTCGCGTGGAGTGTGTGAAACGTGGTGACAGCCCGTGAGATAGCATGCCCCAGGGCGGTTGTCTGGGGTGTGATTTGTTCCAGTGTAAAATTGACTGCATCTAAAAACTTGGGGTCCGATTTAACTGTTAAACCTCTTTTCCTCTTGATTTTTCCTTTTTGTGCGAGCAACGCTTCACGCGCCCGCATCAGAATCTTCTCAAGGTCTTGCAAACGTCGGAAACCAGCGTCCAACGTCTCGAGATGTTCAAGTACGGCAAAGTTTTTTTGCTTTGTCTCGGCCCAGTACACATAAAGACTCTTGACTTTGTCATTTGGCGTACTGTCATGGCGTATCCGCCAAGCGTAGTAGCGAGGTGATCCGCCAGCCAAAAGCACAGCTGCTTCGCTTGACAAATCTTTCCACGTCTTGGACCGAGGAACGCTGCTGAGTATTTCCACCATATCCTCGCGCAGCTTTGACTCATACCCTGGGAGACTCCCTCCGTCCCACTCTCCGAGACCTCTTCTGATTTCGCCTAGTTGTTCATCGAGAACTGGGAGCAGCGTTTCCGGCCTAATTTTGTAAACGGTGGTGAGGATAGGCACAAGAGTTTCGCGCCATGTGGCGTGATCGTGCAGGATTTGTGTTGACATGGGAATAACATCTGGAGATAATGTCGAAGAGAGAATCCTTGATTGACGTTCAATGATGAGAGACTTGTACAACACGTATCTGATGCCAAACACCTCCCCAAAAAAGAAGAGGTTGAGGATGGTGAACCAGGTCCAGAAGATGAGGCGGAGAATACGAAAGACATGAAAATGATTGTATGGACTGGAACGTCGTAGAACCAGAGGGCCGGACGGCCCACGTGCGGAAAAGAGATCCCAAAAAGAGGGTTCAGGCATTGTAGAATCAGCAGTAATGAGTTAGTGGAAGAATGGATAGATGGTTGTGATGATGAAGGAGTAAAAGATAACGGGTTGAAGTAAAATTGTCAAAGGGTTATGGTGGTTTGGGGGAACAAAGAAAATGAGTAGAGAGTATCAGGTACTTGGTGGCTGGCTAGATATGAATGGTCAAAGAGGTAGTGTGTACTTTCTACATGACGCCTCGGGTTTAACGGGTCAATATAACCTGGTTAGTCGACTCGAGACTACCTATTCAACTTTCTACCATGAGCTTGACCATTTCTAGCATCTTAGCGACTTGTATCGCTGTGTTTCTTACCGAGTATTGCTAAACCCTGCTCCACCAATCGTCTCCACGAAGGCTCAACTGTATACATACCCTACAGTGGTTTCAATACAACCGCGATTTTATTAGTACTCATTAAGACAACAACCTCATTCTATAAGTGCAGACTTGATTCGTACAACTACTAATATAATAATTTGGAGAAGTATTTTTAATTTAAGTACCTAGAATTGTCTTATTACCCTGGAGGTTACAGTGTAGAATGATATATTTTTATCAATGTCTAATAATTAACTGGACAAGATGAGACATAAAACTAAGTTTAGGTCAGCAAATAAGCCCAAATGTAGTATTATCTTTTATATCCTATCATTTTGATCAGGAAATAATTTATAGACCAGTTGAATGCTAGTTTAGTCTCTGGACTCCCCCCTTAGGTTAATTGTTCAAGTTAAAGAAATGAATAGAGAAACAAGTGACGCCAGCTTCAATAGCGGTTTAGCCAGGAACCCCTGCTTATGAAAACTTTGCCAGCCTACGACGGCGGCCGTAGATATTCAAGTATTTATCTGGGACGTATTCGTCAACTCATCAAGGACCACCGTATCTGTTATAAGAGAAATGTGAGCGATTGTAGGAGTGCATAGACCTCAAGGCGTGCCAGCGAGACTCTGAATTATTTCAACTTGTTAAAAAATCATAGCAGCCATCGCCCGGAATGGAGAATTCACTGAGCCGCTGTTCCTAATAAAGGTGGTGAATAATTGCGCGTTGGTCACATGACCGCGCGTTTGCTTCCACAAAACGCAACAACGTCCTCGTCACCGGATACCAACGACAAATAGGAATTATTTCCCCTCTCACTCGCCGTGAGACCCCCCTCATAGCCTCCGACCGCGCCGGGATCTGCTATTCAATATGGCTGAGCCAGCTCATAGCCCACAACCAGGACCACCAAGGTCGAAGCCAACATATTGCCTCGGAAACAACGGTTGTTTGCAGGCTAGCACCGCGTCGTTGTGTTTGCCGCTTTCCGGTACCAATGACGGTGCAGATCGTTTTTTCTGGTTTCCCTTGGCGGGTTGGGTAGCTCCTCATTGGTGAGACACCTGAGTGCCATCCGTTCTCAGAGAAAATATATATACAGCCATCGTCGAAATGCAGTGATAAGTTGAGAAAATACAGAATCAGTTGCACAGGAAAGGATGCTGCGACAGGAGTTGGAAGCAAAAGAAAGACATAAAAGAGAAGGATGCTGGGGCCGTGAGATGATGTTTTTGCGTGTAGTCGTTTTGGTGCAAGTACTGTATACCCAGCAGTACACCTAGTCATTGTGAGTTATGAGGTATCTAATACTCACAACATTGGTTTCTTTGTTCTCAATAGTGCCACTTTTATCACCCCCCTCATCTCTTCTCTTGTTCTTCTCTTTCTCTTTCTCTTCATCATCCAAGTTTTCATTCCCTCTCCATTCAGACGCCAACTGGAACAAGTAAAAATGACGACAAGACGACCATGGCGGCGAACAGCCCTGTCGCCTAGTCCAGAGAGTCCCGCACTACCTCCCGTCCCTAACTCAGCGCCCGCGTACACCAGTATCACTTCATCGTCGACGCGCAAATCGACCCTAGCCTGCCCAGAAAGAAGCTATAGCTCACCGAGTATTGATATCGATGGTCTTGCCAGCCCTGCACAAGAGCCCGCGCTATCCTACCGTATGAATCTTCCTCTCATTATAGGTGAGACGGGAGAAATACACACCCTGAGGATATGCATCCATCCAGACTGGGCCATACAGGGCACGACATCAACAATACATCTCCATAATCCGAAAACGTCTTCGGACGGCAACACGCATGACGGGGTTGAGATACTCAATGTCAACTATGATATTGTAGATCTGTGGAGCGCGTCGTTGGCGCATCATGAGACACAACAGCCTCACTGTGAGATGGTACAACCTCGGCTTAGGACAAGGTGGTCCATTGTCCTGAAGACAATTGCCATTATCCTCTTGCCCCTCCTTTTTGGTTTCCTTTTGCGATATGTTGTGGACAACATCCCAAGCCATCCAGCTTGGGTTACGGAATCGTTAGAAATAACCCCCTTGTCTATACCGCTTGCAAAGCCTATCTCGTACATCTACCGCGAGTGGACAGACGCCTTTCTACCTCTCCTGATACAAATCCCGCTCCCGTTTGAACATAATGGTCAAGCTAGCGTTGCCTATCTCGATGGTATGCTTTATCTAGAGATAAACAGAGTATACATGGGCCTATATCTCTGGAAAACCAGCCAAGTGCCAGGTCCAGACCCCAGCGTACTTGAATTCTTCAAAGACGCCAAGAAAGCAGCCCCAGAGGACCTCGACGACCATCCTGAAAAGTTTGGATACAGGTTGCTGCAAGGCGAATGGGTGCTGTGGTTCGTGCACTTCTTCGAAACAAGCCCTACGATACAGCAAAAAATAAACCATTGTGCGTTGCTCTGGAAAAAGGTGAGGGACATGAACCTGGAGGCACTTGAAAATCTAAAGAAGCTTGATGAACGGTATTCCTGGTTGGATACTGCGGGGGCGGCGTTACTACAAGTAAGGCAGGAATGGGAGCTACCATCACCGCATCATGACCATTGGTGGTACCCCTTCCTAGCCAAAGATACCTCGATGCTCGACATGCTCGACTCGATAAATTTCACGGTGACACGACTCATCCCGTGGATACAACCGAATAGGCTTTTGGTAACTCAGGCCATTAAAAAGCTTGAACACCTCAATGATGTTATTGAAGCTGAGAAGAAGACATGGGACACTGTCGAGGCTGGAGGAGGTGTGGTGGTAGATGACGTTCTGTCACCTGGCTCGACGAGGTGGATTTGGAATACAAAGCGAGTGATTAAGTCTTGGGATCGACTTGCAGAGTGGGAGTTGACAGCTATGGTGGACGAATGGGAGGCTTCCTACAATAGAGTGGAGGCCGACGATCTTGAGCGACCTCGCTTTCCCAGACGGACCAGGCCAAGCAAACAGCCGAAGGAGAAGCCGAAGTGGTGGTGGTTTTACGATTGAACAGAGGATTGGGATCTGATTTAGTGTGGATCAAGTAGATAGTATTAGATTAATAAATGAGTCGTTGATGTTTTAATCCGTAGTAACGACGAGGTTCCAGTTCACTCGTCGTATCATTCCGTTTCAATCTGAGAAAATGCTTAGCGTCGGTCTTTAACGCACTCGGACTTGGACTTTGGCTTGTAGAATGGTCCTGAGGCAACTCTATGCCATACTTGCAGACCTTAACACGATCATAGATAAGTGTTGCCACATCTCTTGTATCCAGGCAAAGAATCTTAGGTATATTACTTCCACACTTTGTTAGTAACGATCCTTGATAATGCCTTCCATAGCTAGAAAACACTGCGATATATGGCCATTTGGAAAAACAGATCCAAGAAATGATAATATTTACTGGGTTTTATTATGCGTGACTGAGATTTTAATTATTTTATAAAGAAATAAGATACTTAAGAATAGTAAACTTTAATAATAAAATAATATTATAAGGCTATAAGGCTATACTTTTTAATAAAGTTTAATAAAATTAACTCTATATTAAAGAATAAAAGCTTTATTAAAATTATAATAATATTATATAACGTACATGATAAGCGGGTGCAACAGACAAGCGAGTGCAACACAACATCACAACATCTCAGATAGAAATAGCAATAAAAACACAACAGACTATTAATTAAGTAAAATTAATCGCTATATTCTTCCATAGACATAGCGACAAGTATCTGACAGGTCCTTGCATTATGTCCTGTCTTGCCGCACGCTCCACAGCGCCTTTCCTTCATTCGCGGAGGCCCTCCTTGACCACCACTTCTCGATGGTCCAGCCACCGCCTGCGCATCAACATCCGTTTGATCAATTACTTGCCTTCCTTCCTCTACTGTCATCACCCCTCCTTTCTGTAGCCGGGTTCTTTTTGCCCTCCGCCGCCGGCTTAGTATCTTATTTGCCTGTTCAAGATCTTGGACCCTGGCCTCTAATAAGGCAACCTTATGCATAACTATCTTTGTTCCCTTGGAAGAAGACCTCAATGCTTCTAGAATTGACTCTGGAGAGCTACTTTTATGCCTTTTGATTCTCTTTTCAAGATATTCAAGCTGAGAGTCGGCTTCAAGGATAGTCTTTGGGGTCTTTGAGACCCAAGGGGTCGAGGGGCTAACTACCTCCTCCACAGGCGTTGGAGTCCGCAGCTGCACATCGAGCTTCGAGATTACACTTTCTGGGTCGAGAGGAGCAAGTCCGGCTCCTCTAAAGGCTGCTTTAATATTTTTCTCTGTCATTGTGGCCTGGTAGGCGGTGTAAAAAGCCGGCAAGAACTCGGTTTTGGAAATGTGGGTTACGGAGCATCTGATCAAATGCTCGATTTCTCGCCCGTAAGCCTTCTTAAGCAGGCCAAAGCACCCGACATCAAGAGGCTGCAGCAGATGAGACGAATGAGGCGGTATACAAAGCGTGATGATTTTATTTGCCTTGCAATATCTCTCAAAGTCGACCGAGTGGTGACTTTGGTGTCCGTCGAGGATCAGGAGACGATAGCGATTCTTTGATTGCTTGGTAGTACACCGGTCGAAGTGCTTTAGCCACTCGAGGACTATCTCGTTATCTGTCCAGCCATTAGGACTCGTCGCAATAGCCCAATCGCCCGGGAGGTTGCTTTCTCGGTACCAGTGGGCGAGGTGATATTGGCCCGCACCTATGATGAACGGCGGGATCGCTTGGCCCTCGGCATTGATCGCCTGAATGACTGTAATCCATTCCCGGTTTCCAGGCTGCACTGATTTTGGTCTTCCACGCCTTTCAGCACCTGTGACGACCATTCCGCTCGCAATAACGCCCATCATAAAGCCAGTCTCGTCAAAGTTGTAGATTTCATCAGGTCGGATGCCATACTTCGCAATTACATTTGCTACGAGCCTAAACCAGTTGCGAATAATGGTCGGATCTTCACATTTGGCTCTCTGGTAGTCATATTTACGGGGGAAATGCGTCTTGAGGTCTTTGTGTCGCTTGACGAAGTTAGAGGCCCAGCGCTTGCCGACAGGCGGCGTCTCGCGGTCGGCGAGCAATCGGTTAGCCATCTCCTCAACACAACGCAGTCGCGGGGGAAACCCTCGCGAATCCAGATCGAGAATGAACTGAACTATGATCTGTTCTTCTAGATCAGATAGTTTGCGTGATTTTGGGATAGAATCACGCGTAGAAAGGATACCCTTCTGTCGGCGATATAAAGTCCAATAACGGACCTGGTAGATGCCTGCGGCGCGTCGGAGACTTAATTTTGGGTCATTTTGAAGGGCACGAAGTGCAAGAAGAATCCTAGCCTCAATATTTGGGTCTGGCATATTTGGTGGTTGAAAATTAATTGATTAAGTTGAGAAGATGTAAATTGCGGGATTTTTTGTTGCACTCGCTTGTCTGTTGCACCCGCTTATCATGTACGTTACTTTCTTTTTCTTTATTTAATAAGATTATTAAGAAAAAAGATATAAATTATCTTATTTTAATATATAATATATTAAGCTAATTTAAATTATAATTATAATATTAATTATATATTACTTTATAATCTAATTAAAAGATAATAGCTTAATAGCTAAGTAATATATATAGTATTTTTAATATATTTATAGCTAGATTATTAAAGCCTTATATATAATTTTAATTTAATTTTAAGGTCTATATACTTTTATAATAAAAAAGCTAAAATATATCTTTATAAAATAATTATTATTAATTAAAGATAATATAATATTAATTATATTTAATTATAAAATTTTATAATTCTTTAGCCTTTTTATTTTTTAAGAAAATCTATAGTAAATTTAATAAGAAATATAATAATTTAATATAATATATTATTATATTAAGAGTAAAATTAGCCTTATAAAAAAATAAATTATTTTTTAAAATATAATAAATTAATATATATTATAATTTATAAAATTAAAAATTCTTATTTAAATTATTAAAAATAAATATAAATATTCTAAATAATAGCTTTTTAATATATTCTAGCTATAATAGTTTAAATTATAAGAAACTCTATTTAAATTAAAGTCTATAGATAAAGAAATTTATATATATAGTTAAGAGTTTAATATAAAGTTAAAAAGCTAAAATAAAAGCTAATTTTATTAATATTATAGATAATTAAACTTAATTATATACCTAACCTTTTACTATATTATATAATCGCTGTAATCTCTTGTGATTGCAAGTATTAGTAGTTTCAACGAAGGTACTGGGTTTTATATCTAATTCCCTTCTACCTATCTCTCAACGTCTTTCCTCTCGCATGTTGACACCTATATCCCCTCTCCTGTGTCATGCGGATCACCATCTCATCGCCGCTTTCATTAGCTTCTTCATCCTGGCGTTCTTGCCGCGAATCTTGTGCCTTTTGCATACCTTTCTAATACCCTTGCGGATGAGGTTGACAATGCGTTGATCGGGCTGCCCCTGGTCTGCGGCCATGTCTCCGCAATAGTCGACCACGGCGTCTTTGAGTGGTAGTTGTGTCATTTTGACGGTAGATGTAGAAGTAACTCCTATCCTTCGTGTGTGTGGTGAGGATGTTTGATTGTGAGAGTGCAGCAGTGTCTTGGTTGATGACGGTTCTTGCAGTCGATGGAGTGTATATTGATAAGGAATAGAATAAGAATTGGCGGAATGAAGAGTCATCTTATACTTTTCAAGTACGATGGATGGATGGATGCCTTGCCATTGTCTTCTCATTTCTTGTCTGAAACAGCATATTACAAAGAAATGCTGCGATAGTTACTTTGAGGCTTAGACTATTACTTCTTTTCCTTTTTCATGGTACTATTTAATGCTTTGTTAGCTACTGACAATGATATCCAAGAGAACATAGAAGTGGTTGAATGTCTTATGCCCCTCAATGGGCTTTGTCGTAGTTAATTCTTTCGAAAAATGACATGTCATGATGGCCCTACAGACAAGGCCTCCAATGTTGAGTGTTCTTTGTAAGGACGCGGAGACGACTTCTAAAATTGGGAGTACCAAGGTTCGCACATGTTGACAATAAATTCCGTGGAATGTAGGAATATATCAAGTTTTCATCTCAGGACTTGAAACGCCGCGATACGCTCAAGAAGTGTGTTAAGCTGACTTGTTCAAAAGGTATTACACAATGGATCTCTTAGAAGGTCTAGGTTCCCGTATCACGAAGATCCGTCTTGCCAGTTTTGAGCCCTCTCTCAAGGTTGAAATACTTGGAACGAAAAGAGTTCGACAAGTCTTTGCTATTGTTAAGTCTCAGAGAGCCTAAGGACAAGGCAGGATCTTACAACAGAAACTTCTTCCTTTTGCAGCCTCGAACAAAGTCAGTTAACCCCGGTCTCTTGCTAGACATGGCTAACCACTTTCGCAGGTCTCGTACGACACAATGCCAGCTATCAAAAGAACATCTATCAGGAAAAACATATATCCTATAACCATTCGGTTTAAGTATATCAGGCTGGTAGATTGACACGGGTATTTTCTTGCTGGAACCAGCGAGCTCCTCTTAAATAACAAACATAAGAATTGCTGCAGTTGAGGAAACTAACTACTTGGACGGAGAGAGCCCAAGAGCAGCTAATAACAATAATCTTTAACTGTACCTCAGGCTAGCTGATTGGAAATCGAGTCAGTTGAGACATAGATAACTTAGCGCAAAGCATATTTTCATGGCGGGCATCTATCTCATCCAGTCATTTTTCGCGTGAAGTCTATTTCCTTGGGAGCAATCTCGGAGTTCTTGTCTACATTTCAGCATTCGTGTGATGCCCGTCACTCATTTCGATACTCACCTTCTGTATCATCTATGACTGAATACCAGGTATCGAGGTTGGCGACACTGTTTTGTTCAACCTTTTTGATCTGCTTTGCATCCTCTATCCTGAAAGTGAGAACTCAGCTCGAGAACTTATCTCGTGGTTCTAGCGTGTCAGTGCGTCCTTGTGATGCAATATCTGAGGTATTACTTACCGCTAAAATTGGAAGTAGAATAGTACCACGCCTCAAGACAATGTATTTCAGATCTAGTCCACCCTGGTGACGGGAAAATCGCTGTTGAAGGAATGGCGGCGTGATATTGATCACCTCACTGCCCTAGTCAACGTAGGTGCTACGGGGCGATAGTTAATCTTTTATGCCTATGAAATCTTTACCTCTAATTTGTTTTTACCCACACTGGTGCATCTACCACTTTTGCAACATCGTTTACTGTCTCACTCCATATCTTTTCCTCCAATGCGTGAATAACTTCAGAGTTGTAAAAGGAGTCGACGCTATCGATATATTAGTAGAGGACCGTGTGTGGATAGAAGTGGTGATCACACTTACTGTTCGAGTTGAGTGTCACTGATCAACTGACCATGAGACTCAGGGCCGGCCACTACAGCGGCGTTCAGACCAATCCACCCACCTTGCTCTACTTTCCTTACTCCTCTGAGGTTCCTCATTGTAGCTGCTGGGGCACGAATGTACCAAGGAAGACTCTTGGTCATGGATGTATTGACCATGCCGGGACAGAAGTTATTAATGATGACTGTATCTGAATCATAGAGCTTTCCTAGTCGGTGGATGAAAAGTAGAATTAACAGTTGCGAGTCCCCGTAGCGCGTGAGCCCTTGGAAATGTCTTCGATCGTCAAGGTACTGCAACACATTTTGTGCCGTTCCTTGTGCAGGATCTTTGCAAAGGGGGGTAGCAATGGACATGCGACTTCCTGTGACTGAGATCCGGGTCTGTTTCCCCGATTGCTTCGTTGTTTGTTCTAGCAGAGGAAGAAAGCCAAAGATTAATGCTGCGTTCGCGAGATGGTTAACTTGGATCGTGCGTTCATGACCATCGATGGTTTGCGCGTAATTGAAACCATTGTCACCCGCGTTGAGCATCAAGATATGGAGTTGTTTTAGTTCATGATTCGCCGTGTCCAAGAAGCTCTTGATGCTTCTATATGATGCTGCATCAAACAGCATCACCCGAATGTCGGCTTGTCTGTTTGAGTTGAGAACCTGCGGGTCGCTCTTTAGAAGCAATTTCGTCTGTTCGCCTTTGGCGATGTCTCTGACAGCAAGAATGAGTGTAGAGGCGCCTCTAATGAGGTATTGACGACTGAATTCAAGCCCCAAACCCGAGCTAGCTCCAGTGACGATGATTGACAAGCCCGAAACATCTAGGTCGGGCGGCAAGGGTTGGACAGGAGGTTGAATGAAGGGCATTCTTAAATGTTGAGCAGTTGTCCAGGGAATTTGAAATATTGCAGCTTCTGGAAGACGATAAAGGGACTTGATTGTTTGTGGGTGAGTAGAGAAAGAAACAGCATATTCATATAGTTTAATGCCTGGTTGAGAGTTAATATACTCACTCGACTGTCGGAGTTTTCTGACACATGCGGACTTTCGGAGACTAAAATGAAAGTCCGCCACCGGGGATGAATAAAACGGTAGAGGTAGCCTGGGGTTTTAATTCATATATATCAGTGTTGTTTTCGCAGTATATTTCGCCGCACTTGTTTCAGCTTGGCGATTTTACAACTTGTATCAATTAGAGATAAATTATTTTTCGCTGTACTATGATCGGATCTCATATGAGTGAAAATCAACTGCCGGATCTGAATGAGAATCACCTAAACCACTCCTGATTCTCAAAAGTACATGACGGCAGAGGCCGCAATGCGTAGGGATAACTCTGACTTGAGATACCAGAAGCTGAGATACGAAGCTCTATACAATTGGTATTGTGTTTGTGTTTTGCGAGAATGGGATACCCCGGGTGGCTGTCTCGACGAAGGCATTTAATTTTGGAAAGACAAATTTGACTTGGGGTGGAGGGAACATGAAGACGCTTTACATTATTGAGAGTGAAAATGGTTCAGTGCTAACGTCAGAAAGGAGTCTTAGACGTATCTTGTAACGGACTACAGATAACTCGATGGTAACATTCTTATATAATATACGCTGTTCTTTGATCGATTTTATCTACGAGTCAATTATTATCAGTGCTTGACCCCGGCCAATACTACTGTAGAGTGGGGTAAATGCTCACGTAAGCAGTATCGGAGTTGACAACATTCCTACCTTCATAGATTTTAACATGCGTCAACTATCTTTTAAGCGAGACCTCAGCCATGCGTCTGATCAACACGAAGAGCATTGAGCTCCAGTTTTTCACCGACGATGATGTACCAGACTACGCAATCCTTTCTCACACTTGGGACCAAGAAGAGGTTCTATTTCAGGATATCGGACTCGAAAGTGCGAAAGCGAAAAAAGGCTACAATAAACTGCGGAATTGCTGCCGTGTAGCTGAGCAAAATGGTTTCGATTACATATGGGATGACACCTGTTGTATCGATAAAGCAAGTAGCGCAGAGCTCTCGGAGGCCATCAATTCCATGTATCGATACTACCAGGAGGCCAACGTTTGTTACGTATATCTCGCAGATGTTTCGACCACTTCCCGAATACCTGACAGCAGGTGGTTTACCAGAGGATGGACCCTTCAAGAGCTTATTGCGCCTCACGAGATTATCTTCTTTGATCAGCACTGGCAGGAATTGGGTACAAAGACATCCCTCGTTCGCATCTTGTCAGAAAGAACGAGTATCCCACAATACATTCTTTCTGATAGCGACGATTTAGAGACCACAAGCATCGCACAAAGAATGTCCTGGGCAGCTGATAGGGTAACGACACGCAAAGAAGATGCCTCTTCTTTATGGTGAGGGCGACAAGGCGTTTTATAGACTCCAAGAAGAAATAATGCGAGTATCTGATGATCACAGTCTATTCGCTTGGAGGTTCCCTGGTGCTCGAGGTGGCTTACTTGCCCCGACGCCTGCTGCGTTCAAAAGCTCAGGCGACATCATACCATGGAACCCATTTGTACCCTATAACAGTCCTTTCACCATAACAAACAAAGGTGTCCAGACGGAGGCTCCGTTTATACCTCAGGATACATCGGGACGTGGTCTTTGTGTTCTCTGCTGTACAGCGATTGGAAAGAGGGACAAACTGATTGCAGTCCATTTGCGGGACACGTATCTGACAATGGAGCATTTTGATCGATGCATGAGCAGCGACTTTCAGTGGATCGATTTGAATACTTTCAGTCTTACACGATATCCTGCAAGGTCTTTGTACATCAGGCTACAGACACCAGCAACAGCCCGGAAATCCAAAAGATATCAAGAAAACGAAGGAAGATACGATACACCCGTAGACCATGATCTCAAACCACGTTATTCATTATCGGACGCGGCGTTGGGAGGATACACGGGAACGGTTTGGTTCATATTGGCCAATAACATCGGCGCGTTGTCGACAGTCACAAGTGATGAGATCAGTTCAGCTGTATGCATCGCTGCTCGAAGTGGGCATGAGGATCTGGTCAGCCAATTGATGAACAGAAGAGATATATCCAGCTTATTAGTCGACAAGGATGGTCGAACGGCGCTTTCACATGCAGCTGAGGCCGGTCAAGAACGTGTTGTCAGATCTATTCTGTCTAGCGCCCGAATTCACCCCGACACACGAGACTCTAACGGACTGACAGCCTTGTGGTATGCAGTACACCACGGACATCGAGCTTGTGCAAAACTACTTCTTGAAAAAGGTCGAGTCTCTGGTAATGTCGGAGGCAGCGACAACAGGCCTAGTGTTCTTTGGCACGCCATATCAGCTGGTGATATTGAATTAGTAGAGCTGCTCCTTCATCGGCAAGCTCTTGTTGGGGCCAAAAGTGAACCATTGCTATGCTTAGCCGTTGCAAACCAGAGTATTCCTAAAAATATCTCCATCGCAAAGATATTGCTCGAAAACGGCGCCGACCCGGACGAACGTGATGCTAAATGGAATACACCGCTACATCTGGCGTGCAGGAATGGTGATCATGATATGGTAGTTCTTTTGATGAGACATGGAGCGAATGCGGACAGATTGAACACTTCTGGTAAAACAGAAATGGCCTTTGCGGCGTTGAGTGGCAATGTTCAACTGGTGAAGCTTTTGCTAGAGAATGGGGCGAATCCAAAGGCAAAGTGTGCTAATGGGAAGACGGCTGCGGCATATGCGCAAGGGTCAGAGATGAAGAGTCTATTTGCAGATCATCGTTGGTATAAGACGATACTTGACAGAACTAGTACCAATCGTTCAGCAATGAGCGGTCGCTCGTGACGACTGTTTCTACATGACGTCAGAGCATCCTATGATCGTGAGGATGAGCGTCTAGGTAGGAATATACATGTAGAGATTTCGGGACATGTATTTGATGGCTGGTCCACAAGGCCTGTGTATAATTGAACATGCTATCTTACTACCAACATTCCGTTAAAAGTGTTATGAGATATCTTGATTGAAAGATCTTGTGATTGATTCTTGTCGATGTACACATTGCCCTCTCTGGCATTCCGTGTCAAGGTGTGATATACTTCTAGACGCTAGTCTAAGATCCACGCTTCTTTGCTTCTTTATGAAGTCTCACGAGCTGCTTTTTCCAACTGAAGCACTGATTACAGACTATTAATTAAAGTTTAGATGCTGTTTTATCATGATAGAATCTGTACAACTCACTGCTGTTCTTGTGTGTATCGCATAAATAGACGCCGTCATCATTCGCGGAAGCTGATGGAGATGGAAGGGCATCGCGATCTATCGGGTCAAACTGGGGAATTACTTTCATCAGTCGTGTTGCTCATTGAGTAATGAGTAATCATCGGACAAACCCCATAGAATGCATCATTTTCCTCGCGAAAGTCTGCGTCGCACTCTTCGCACTATTTGTCTATTCAGTAAAACGGTTTTGTTGAGGACAGAGAAAGTATACTGACAACTTCTGCAATGTGTTCTTGGCAGAACACTGCGTCGCTTATTTCGACAGAAACCGCCATGATTGTACTTTAAGCGTATATATAGAATGGAAAGATTGATGATGAGGAATGAAGTGAGGGGAAATGAACCGGAAGGATATCAAGTTTTATTCAGACGAAAGTGAGACATGCATAATCTCGGTTCTATATAAGTCCGTGAGATTTAAGCCTATGACGTCGAACAGAGATAGGTGAAGATCAATCTGGGCCAATGGATAATCAAGATGTATATCATTAGCGTGAACAGCACTTAGTGTTATCAGCCACAAGATAACTGCGTAACCTACGGGTACCAATGGTGGAAGCCTTTGACAGATATCATGATCATGCGATGCTATCGAGTGCGTTGTCACACAATAAGACAGATCCCGATCACTCCAGTACTCTTTAGTGGGATTGCAATTCTCACGATCCGTAGAACACTCGCAACTTCACCGGCTTGACAACATCCCCTCCGGCGTCTGCTTCCGTATAGGCATCTCTTCTGTTTTTATGAGATTTTGAATTTTTCTTGTTACATGGCCATGAAATGAATCGCATTACACAAATCTTCGTTCAACATATATGCAAGCACCAAAGGCTGGTTGCCATAACCTTTTGTATTCACACTGGACATTTTACCATGTCACCTGACAGGCTCTACGCTCAATACATTGATAGAGATACTTATTAGTATGATTCATGATGTTATGTCTTTCTTTGTTATACTGGCAAAGCTTTTATATCCTATCCACTCAGGCGTGCCAAGATAATATCCTGGCTAGCTTCAAGCAAATTTATGGGCTGCCGGGTTAGTAAGTAAAACTATGCTTTGCAAACTGAGCCGAGGTGGAGTCAGCCGAGACTGCGCACTTTTCCCACATACACAACCAACAAACCTTCACTTCTTGATTCCCGGGTTTACCGTAACTTCGCAAGAGACAAATAATGCTACGACGCAAGTCGATTGCTGGTCGCATCAAGGATACGTTCAGAAAGGCAGAATCTGACTACCCTCTGCACGCCTCAATCTGCAAAAATGACCTATCGACCTTGCAAGAAGTGCTTAGTTCCCCCGAGGTTTCGTATTTATTGTCCGCAGGTGATGGCTGTTGGGGGACTCCGCTGCATGTGGCGGTATATCTAGACAACATTGACTCTGTGAATCTGCTACTGCAAGCTGGTGTCGACGTCGCTGGTGATTCATCGGCACACGAGCATCGCTTATCACCACTAGCACTGGCTGCACGTGTGGGCAATCAACGTCTGCTTTGGCGATTATGGCAGCACCTCCATTCACGAACAGAAGCAAGAAATATAGTCGTTAACTCTTGCCTTTTTCAAGCCTCAATTACTGGTCAAGTCACTATCCTACGTGCTTTATTGGCATGGAAGGAATGGACAACAGAAGCCAAGAACGAAGCATTATTTTGGGCAGCACGGAGCTGGAAGGCATATTCTGCTGAAGTCCTTACTTCCGAACTGTCATTTTCCCAAGATGTTTTAGACAGGACGCTGCATTGTGCAGTGAACTTCAGGACTTTATTCGGAGACGACTTCAAACTCGAGTATAGTGGTGATGATTATGTACAGCAACAACTTTTGATAGCGCACTTGGTCGATGTTGGAGCTAACCCAAATGTCACTATTAATGTACAGCCGCCTATCATTACTGCCGCTCGACATATCAATCTGGTAGGAGCTTTGAAAGTGTTGCTCGACAAGGGAGCCAACCCAAACGGTACTGACCACAGAGGGAAGACGGCATTGCACTTCCTTGGTTCACCAGCCGCATTACACCAAAGCGGACCGGTGGTGCGTTTAAATGAGACAGCTATCCGTATACTCCTTGGTCAATATCCCTCCGTTTTGTGCAGGGACAATGAATCTGGAGCTAGTCCCCTTCATGCCGCCGCATTTGGCTCCAACCTCAACACGCTGCACTTATACTTATCCTCTCTTCCAACAGAGCAGAGAAGTGAAGCTTTGAGATCCAAAAATAACTATGACGAAACGTTACTGCATTATGCAGCTGCAGGGGCCAAGTGTGATATTGTGGAGTTTCTTCTCAGTCAAGGGCTTGATGTCAATTGCATCAACACAAATGGATGGACACCCCTGCATTGCGCCTTGACTCCAGCGAGTCGGGGCTCGCAGTTAAATGGATTCGCAAAGTCAATATCCGAAGCTTTGAAAATAGCAAAGATACTTCTCTTTCATGGCGCTGACCCTTGTGCTGTTACAGCTGAGGGATGGACGCCACTGCACTGCCTTTCCCTCTTTGCTGGCAGAAAGAAAGAAAATACCAAACTTGCCCAGTTCGTGGATGAAATGATCAATCGTGGTGTTGATATACACGCACGAGCAACATTTATCTTTTGGAATGAACTGGGTAATATAGAACCTAAGTATTATTACTGGGGTCACGATGTTCACGCCAGTATCCGGGACCCTGATATCTCCGGAGCGACAGTGCGGTTTGGTTACACTCCGCTACATTTCGCAGCTGCCCACGGTAGCATAAGTATGGCCAAGGCTATACTTGACCATGGTGCTGATCCACTTTCTAAAGATGTGAGAGGAAATACGGCTATCAAGATAGCAGTCAATTCATCATTGATCGACGACTTCCCGAGTACACGTCAAGCCATGGTAGAGCTTCTTACAGAGGCAGTATCCTAAGAGCACGTTAAAGACAGCCAAAAGTTGACAGGTTGGAATAGAAGGCAAGTGAGGGAAACGTCATCGCGGAAAAGATATTAAATTTGCAAAGGAAGCTGAGGCATGAGGCACATCATTTGTTATGTATGAGTCCGTAAGATTCAATCTTATAATGTCGAACAGAGCTGAGGGTTTGTTTACACCAATATCGGACTGATACGTACCGTATGGAGGTTAAGGTTCGTCGATATTCATCTGTTGACAACTACTTTCAGCTTTCTTAACCCTAACAACCGCCCCAACATGTGCATCTAGTCATCGCAGCATTCTCCCAATGCCTCAAGACATGACCACTAGTTCAACATAGTTCCCCAATAATAAGATCACAAGAGAAGCTCCCAAGCCGCCTTAGCTGTCAATCCCAAAAGGACAACTGAGCTGGCGGCAAAAGCTGGGAAGCGCAAGAGCACGTTGTTGGTAGTGACATGAATCATGCTGTGGATGAATCTCAGACCAACGTAACCCCATGCCATATGCACAGTGATCTTGTCCTTGACGCCCAAGAAAGTCAAGCCGAGTAACACTGCGTAAAACTGGGTAGGTTGCTCAAGCAAGTTGTTAAAGTTGTCGGCTGGCCACTGTACATAAGCAGGCAGCTTTTCGGCCTTTTCCTTTTTAACAATAGCTGGGTCGAAGCTGACGTTGTACTTGGAAAGTGCTGGGGTTCTGCGGATGTATAGTAGTGCTTCTATGGCAAAGGTCCAGGTGTTGAGGCCGAGGAGGGGGCCGAGAAGGGGCTTGTCTGCGATGAGGGGAGACATGTTGAGTATGGAGTGTCAGAGGACGATTGTGTGTAAGATAAATATTCAGGTATAACTCTGTTGAAACAGGTAAGAGATGGAGGTCTCAAGGTAGAGTGTCGATACTTTGATGACTGAAGGAATGAATAGAACTAATTCCTCTTAATACACTGAACTGGGTAGTCCATAAATACGAAAATGAATCCGAGACACCATCTACAATTTGTCAGCTCTGTAAATTAAACTTTACTCTCAAACAAGTTTAAACATCATGACATATAAGTTGATTGGTTATGTTGTTGATTCGAATAGGGCTTCTGTCGCTGCATCGTCTACCAGTCCTATCTCTAATGGGGCCTAAGGTAGGATTTAATAAGCTTAACACCTAACTCCGATAACTCCAGGCCTATAAATGAGTTACAAATACGAGGCTAGTAGAGAACTAGCTTGATATATGGCCGCTTGAATCCGCTCTACCACTACTGACTGACACTATATTTCTTCCCGCGGGTAGGCAGAATTAATTTTCAGATGCCTACTAAGATAGAAGCGGCCTGCAGGTTATCGATAATAACATTTGGGCCCAGGTTCCTACGAATGACCCTACTTAACTATATCCACCAGTGACGTCTAAAGACTGGGATGATAAGAGTTACAAGTGTTCTAATGCACCATAGACTATGGCGTGGCGTGATGCATATTTTGAAGACATGTTGACGAATTATACAATCGTGACCAATCTTGTTTTGTATCTGAAAATTGTGGTATCTATTACATGATGGTAATATTCACATTTCGAGGCCTTCAAATAACAACTAAGTAGTGCAGCACTCTCTGAAACTTACAGGACAAAGTGTGAGGATAGCACACAGTGTGTTAGCTGGAACAAGCTCTCTGTCATGGCAAGCAGTGGGATATCATGTCAAGAAATTGCGCATAGCCAAGAAGTAAGAGGATATACAATTGGGGGATCATAGATTTTTAACTCGAATCAATTTGTTATAATTCAGCTACATATAACCCGTTTTCTATACCTCGAGATATGCTTAAGTATTGACAACGATAGCTCCATGCCCTAGACATATTTTTCTTTGTAGCCGACCTCTCTGAACCTAAAAATGCGTAATATTCCTTGCCAAGTAGCCATTCTTTACCATGGGGACATCTCATGGCAATGCCTTTGGTTACATAGTCTAATCAAGCGAAACAAAAAAGACCGTGTTGACTCCTATAGCTCACTGCAGAAAGACAAGAGTTCTTCAAAGTCGTTCGACTTTAAGCGGTCACAAAGTCTGGATCTCCCCCCCACCCATTAGCCCCTGCAAAAAGAACAACTTTCATCTTCAAGCCTAGACATCATGTCTAAAAGATTGACATCGCAGAAAAGGAAGTCGATATCTCTCCCCACGTGTGACAGATGAATTGAATACACAGGTTCCATAGCAACTGTCGATGCTAGGAAATGACGTTTTTTCGTAAACATTTCCTTGTCCGCTTCATACTCTGTGATTACACGCGAAGGTTTGTTGATGTATTTCTCATATGCTTCGATGCAATCCTCACCTCGGAACATCTTGCAAAGTCTCCACTCCTCTAGGCCTTTACAGACCAAAGCAGGTTCCGTTTGGCCGCGATCCATTTGGATAGACTGGATCTCGACGGGGTAGACTGCTTTGTAAGCATGATCATGCCTCTCGGCTTTGGCATATGAAATGATCTCAAGCCAGATCTCGGTAGGAAAGGTCTTATTGCCTGTCTTGGAGGTGATATGGCTTGGATTGTGGCTGATCGTTTCGTAGATAAAGCTGAGACCCCATGAGGTTATGTCAAGGATGAGCATCGACCGTGCGTCAGCCAAGCCCTCCAAGTCGGATCGTTTGACAGGCTTCATTGCTCTGGGGATTATTTGTGAGGTAACCGTGGTGAAGTGTCTTGTGGTAGATGTATTGCTTGGAGGTTGATGGAATGATATGGAGGGATGCTAAGAATGTAGAGAAAGTGGAAATCCTAAAGATTTATATAGGTTATGGGAAACTCTAAAAAATAAGACATTTTACAAGTAAATTTACAAAGCAGTTTAAGATTCATTGTATAATAACCTGGCTAGGTGATTTATTCACGGGAATACAATAAAATGTTCTATTACAGTTTATCACAATAACCTTCGAGCTTATACTTTGAGTCAGAATTCTCTAGTTACCATGTCCTCATGTCAGAGTCGCACCCTAGGTTTTTAAAGATGTAAACAATTTGTAGTGTCCGAGAAGTATAATTGAATCACGCTTTCAAACTCTCATTATGGGACTTTGATCACTTATCGTTGCTGATATTTGCAACGTCTAACTATATAGTAATCTAAAGTCGTTAACTCATGAAAAGAGAAGTTGACTTATTTGTGATTTTATAGAGCCTACGATCTAATATTAAGGCACTCAAAGATGATGGTTTGCACATGTGGTGTCGATAATCCAAGCGGAAGGGTTCAGTTTATTCATCTTCTGGCTGGTTGTTGTCCAGGCAGTTGAAGGTTGTATTTTTACAAGAGTTAAGGTCAGTACTTGAACCTAACATTGTCTAGGTCTCTACCTTCTCAGTGGATCGTGACATGCTTCATCACATTATTCTTCCCTTCTCAAGTTGGCAATGCAGCGATTGTGAATGAGACTCTTCGAAGGCTTCATGGCTTATGTCACCCTGAGGTTGAAAGAGTAGTGCGATTAGTTCTGCCTATCTGGAGAGCTTCTAGTGTTCTTCTCTTCGAACACAGCCATTCAAGAACACGGGCTATTCTTTGGTCCCATAACAAGATACCCTATTAAACCGATTGGTGAAACTACTTCCCGCATTTTGTCTCATGGTATTTCGATAATTCCGCTTTACGGTCGATCTACAACACCGCATCACTCCATTGGGTAACCTTCAGACTCGGAAATTCCGTTTTGTCAGTCGTCGAATATGGACTTTGTGATTCAATTAGTGTTCGCTCAGTGTCTGACCACATTCTGCACTTGATACCGCACTTGGTATTGGTTATCCCCGTGGGTAGGGTCTATTGATTGGGTTACATCACAGATCAAGATAGAGTTAGAGAACAACCATTTCGTAAGCTGACTGCATGAAACTTAATCTTAGCTCAGACGGAGTGAAATCGTCCTGACTCAAAACTCTCTGTTACCAACCCATGGCTTTGGGTATCGTACATCAAAAGACACTGAATATTTGCCTAAAGCTGTGCCTCATGGTCAAACAGGGGCACAGCTCTGGTTATCGTAATGCCGGCCCGCACCACGTAAGAAATGGACCGAAATCCGCCAAGGATCGACACATTTCCACGCTATTCTCTTTACAGGAAACACTCCGACTTGGCATCGCAGGGACTGTAGGGCTCTTGCAGATCATATTTGTCAAATATCTGCTACTTAATTTGTTCTTCTCTGATTTGAACTCAATCTTCCATCATTGGATACTATCAAGACTGGTCTCTGTTCCGATTAACTTGCAGATATATACATCCCTCTCAAGGTACTTGCCGTCGTTCTTGGCGCTTCGTCGCTGGTTGCTGCTGCACCAATTGAACCATCTACAAGTGATCTTAAGCCAGATTTGAACAGACAGGTAACAAGTGCTCTTGAAAATACCTTTACTGAGTTCATTGAACGATCGACCGCTAAGGAATGCACAATGGCCAACTCTGCTGTTTACCGCGATTGGTAAGCATACTCCCAGCAGTATTGCATTTATTGATGTGGCTGAGCTGATATAATTTAAGGAAGGCTCTGTCCAGAAGGAAAGGAAGTCTTATATCAAGGCCGTGATATGTCTGCGCGAGAAACTTACTAAAGCTGATCCAAAGACTCTCAGTATCCGGAGCAGTGATTATTTTACAGTAGTCAACTTCCGTTTGTCTGGCGAACTTTCAAGGCCAACTTCCTCATGCGGCGTTGGTACTACACCTGGGCATTCTACGGGGCCGATTAACCTCTTTGGGACATGTTGATGTGACGCTACCCTGAACTTGCGCTTAATGATGCCAAAAATGAGAATAATGGTCCTGGATAACTTCAATAACAGAGGCAATTACTTTTTGAATGCATTGAGATTAATGGAGCATAACCTAATTGCTATTTTGGCCGCGTTCGAGAGTGTCTTAATAACAATCTGCAATTTTCTTCCGTTTTTGGCAATTACCTCCATGACTCATGTGTTCTTTACACTACCACTAGTCGGCATTGAGGCTGATTCTCGACTGGATCTCGGCAATGGAAATGCGGGGACGGCTCACCTGACCATGGTATCCGTCTGTCCTTGGCCAAGAGATTGTGTTGTTCAGATCACTTTGTATCAAACACACATCACATTAACTACATACTGCAAGTCATACCAAATCAAGCAAGAGACACATTATCCCAGCTCAACATGGACAGACCATCAGCTCCATACACCCAATTCGAAGTCGTCTACTCAACACAGTCATTCTTGACACTCAAAGACGTCCAACGTCTTCCAGAAGAAGATGTCGACTTTTTGAGACACAGCCGATGCTTCCACCTTCCATCGCGAAACGTTCAAGAAGAATTCATCTACCAATATTTTCTATACCTGCATCCGTACTATCCTCTCATCAATGAAAAAGACTTTTGGGATATGTATCTCGACCGAGATACTGCTGGCGCGACAAAGAAAACGATGCCACTGCTTGTTTTCCAAGCCATGCTATTTTCGGCATCTTCAGTAAGGGAGCCAGATAAATGAAACAACTTGGCTTCAAGGTAGCTGACATATAGCACAGTTTGTCTCTTCAGCTGTACTCAAGAATGCGGGGTACACAAACGTCAAGGCCGCGAGGAGCATCTTCTATCGTCGGGCAAAGGTACGTGCATCACCGAATCTTTTAAACGTCAATTGACCATGTGCTATTGAAGTTACTTTTTGACCTTGGAGTGGAAACAGACGCCTTCACCAAAGCCCAGGCAGCTCTCCTTCTCACCTTTCAATTCTCATCCGTTGAGCCACATGCAGGAAGTACATGGCTCGCAATCGGCATACAGAACGCGATAGTCGCCCAAGCGCACAATTTCCAGGCTCCAGGTGCCAGCACTGACCATAAGAAAAAGAGAAAGATGCTCTGGTGGTCGTTGTTCTGGAGAGACAGAGTAGTCACCCTAGGATTACGCAAACCACTTCAGATAACGTCTTCCAGTTTCAATGTCAACATTGAGCCTGTCACTGCACATGATCTAGTCGACGAGTTGAATTGCTCTTCGGTTTATGATCGTGGTACTAAGAAGTATCTAGCAGACATACTCACGTTTCAATGTCGTCTGGCCATCATCTTGACAGAGATATTGTCTATCTGTTATGGCCCCAACGCTTTCGACTTGACATACTCTCTGGATAACTTCGACAGGACTTTAACGAGGGTACGGACAGCTCAGATGGACCTGGACAACTGGAGAAATGAGGCAGAGCAGACTGTGAAGCCATTTCTTAGTAGGCCAGATGTTCATCGCTCCACAACATTGATCTCTAGTGTGATATACATATATGCCCAGTGAGCTCTCCAAACAAGACTTTATATGGCATGCTGACTTGTATCCAGTGCTGCTCAGATAGCCTTGGGGAATCACGAGGCCATGATGATTGAACAGAGACAGAAAGGCGTATCAATTCTCGACGACTCTGTGCTGAGAGGTATCGGCAAGAGCATCAATAGCGCGACAACAGAGACTACAAAATTGGTGAGATTCATTGTACAAGAAGGACTTACCCAGCATCTACCAATCTCAGCGTGAGTAGAGGACACTCCTCGTTCAAACGCCACTAACCATGGTCGCAGAATCGCGTACATCGCTTTCCCTCTCATGCTAAGCTCTCTCGATGAGATATTGTCCCCGCGAGACCGCGGAACAGATCACGAAGAACTGTTATCGAAATATCACGCTCAGGCCATGCACTTGTGCAGTCAGCGTTTTGAAGGCGCTGTGGATATTAGTCGGATGATTACGCAAATTGTTCAGTCAACGCCCATTCAATTACCACTTCGCCCAAGATCGACCAAGTCCGAAAGCCAATCAAGACCCACGACGGAAGAGTCAATCACACCAAAGGGTCTTACAGCATACTGGGATGACTTGTTTGTCACGCGCAACTACATGAAGCTTCGTCTGTCGCTCGATTATGCTCTCATTACTGGGAGGCCACCCAGCTCTACCGATATTCCTTCTTGGCTTCATCGGGACTCGGCGGTCAAGTTCTCAGCAGTTAGTCCAATCAACAGCCTTTCTGCTATCACACTACACCGGTCACGCAAGAGAAGGGCGTCGGAAGGTGTCACTGGCTCCCCAAGAGTGATGGAACTTGGTGAAAAGGCAACCACTTCTGGGATAGACACAAGTGTTGACGGAACACCACAATACCAGGTCGCTCGAACAGAAGAAAGGTGTACAAGTTCACGGCCCTTCTTTGACTATGATACAATTTGGGCAGCGAGCCTTTTCGAAGAGATAGCGGATGAGATCTGGTCATGAAACAGATTGTGATTTGTGAGAACATGACTCACAGCATAAGTATGTACAAATATCACATCAAACAAATGACTCCACACATACATCACTGGGAAGGCAAATGTCAACGGTAATAGTATATTTAGTGCAACAGTAATGCAACGTGGGGGTTATTTACTTTGTCAAGTAAAGGGTATCAAAATGTGTAACTTGCAGCAAATGAAGCCGCAAGCTCGGAAATTCAACGATAATGCAACAGTGTCAACAGTAGTAAGAGCAGTAACGCCACAGGGCTCAACATAAGTCCAAACCTTATGTAAGAATATAAGCTCTATTACAAACAGTGTTAGCCAGAATTAATTTGTAAGAAAGTGGTTGCTGACCTGAACAGATGGCAAAAAATTCTCCCTCTCTCACAACACAACAACAAAAACAAGGAAGCTTTGTAAGTTAGTAAAACAGTAACAATATACACGAACGGCTGACTTACTCATCAACGCCAACGTTCAAAGCCAACACAACACGCGAGTTATTCCAATCGACCGCTCTATTGGACAATGTTAACCCAGGCCAGAAGCCCATACAGACAGAATACTAACTGTGTGACAGTAGCTAATCATTAATAGTCCGCGTAAACATGTCTGAAAATGTGGTCAGTGAAATTTGATCGTCAAATTGGGTAATTCCAAGGGTCACACATACCCTACCGGGCGGGCTTCGACCCTACGGACAATAGCCCCGGGGCCCTGGCCTACAGAAACAGCAACTGGTACGACAACAAGGAAAAATTGACTATCGCACTGGCCGGCAACGAAGAACGAGCTGAAGATCTATGCCGATTGATCTCTAACTGGAAGGAGCTTGAAAATGCTAAAGTTAGTGGTATACGCAGCGACAAGCTCAACATCGCTATAGTAAGGACAAGTTAGTAAAAGATTGGCAGATGTAAAGAGCCATGGCTTACCGCTGGCTCAATTTGGTTGCCGGGTCTTGGTCCTTCTACACCTTGTCGAATTGGACCATATCAACTGGGTCCTGCAGGAAGAAGAGCGACTTGACGCCCTGTATCAGAAGCTAGATCAAGGGATCAAACCGTCGACACAGGAGGGGGCGTTTCTGGAGGCGATGCGGTCGGGTCTACAATGAGTCAGGATTGAAAGTCGAATGAGAAAAAAAGAACGGTAGAAGACGAGTTACTTACAGTCATGCGCTCTGGATCATGGACCTAGAGATGATCGTTTACACCGTAAAGATGTTCAGACTATTTGGTGGTCCGTGATGAACTAAAGTTGTTAGCAAAGAAACCATGACAGAAAAGGAAAGTTGCCAGTACTGATCGGCTATCCATCTGGTTACGGCGGCCGAGATGCTATCAATGAGTTAGCGACGGAAGAGTGACAGCGTAAAGCGAGGGGGCATACATGGGGTTAGTTGGAATTGTCGGAATTTTGGAATGTCAGTTTTTCGTGTGGCTGCTACAGTCAGAATGGATCAGCAAAACAGAAAGGAAGAACTGAGTTGTACTTATTCTGAGTTTGGTGGGAAGTTTCGGGCTCAATCGAGGGCTTTTAACTCATTAGCAATTCGATATCCACCAGATAAATTGAAGAGACACCTTACCTTCCTCCAAGGATTAGTAAACATCGCACGAATATATCATGTGACGACCATCCAAGCGAATGTGAATAATATGCCCTATGATAAGCAGAGTCTCAACGAGTAGTTTCAACTGTAGAGGTAGATATAGAAATGGGTAGCCTGTAGCGAAAGAAGCCGCAAGCTGAGAAATTGAACAAAGGTACAACAGTAAGATATAGTCTTCCTGTCATGGGAAGACTATGATGTGTATAGAGATAAACCAAAAAGGGGAAGCCAGAGCAGAACTTTGCAAGGTCGATCAACGCAATCAATCAGTCCTTATTGACCATGTCGAGGAGTGTTGCGTAATTCGTATCGTTGCGTCTCATTGGGACCGGTACCATCATCATCGCGACTAGCGTCATCATCATTGACACGACGTCTGAGCCGACTTCGCTGCTCATCAGTACGGATGTCAGACGATACAGCACGACTCGATGAACTTGGTGCTCGTTGCCCAGGGTTGGTGGTACGATTACCGATGAGAGGAACATGTGTGGCAATGTTGGCAGTGTTGGCAGCAATAGAACCGGTAGTGGCAGTGGTGGCAGTGGTGGCAGTGGCAGTGTTGGCAGTGGCAGTGGTGGTAGTGGTGGCAGTGGTGGCAGTGTTGGTAGATTCCTTGGGACGTACAACGACATAATTCGCCAGGACGGCTGAACTTCTTTCTTGTTCTCTTTTCTTCGCTTCAGTTTCGGCTTCTTTTGCTTCAGCTTTGGCTTCTTTCGCTTTAGCTTTAGCTTCTTTCGCTTTAGCTTTAGCTTTAGCTTCTTTCGCTTTAGCTTCGACTTCTTTCGCTTTAGCTTTGGCTTCTTTCTTTTCGATGGCTTTGGCTTCTTTCTCTTCGATGGCTTTTTTCTCTGCGTCAGAAAGGATTTTCCTTCGGCGGCCCCGGGTTATTTTCACGGGTTCTTGCGATAATGTCCCCGCGGTAGGAGTTGGTTGAGTGTCCATAGCAGATTGAGCGTCAATAGCAGGTTGAGCGACAGCGGCAGGTTGAGCGACAGCGGTAGGTTGAGTGTCAATAGCAGGTTGAGCGACAGCGGTAGGTTGAGTGTCAATAGCAGGTTGAGCGACAGCGGCAGGTTGAGTGACAGCGGTAGGTTGAGCGACAGCGGCAGGTTGAGTGTCAATAGCAGGTTGAGCGACAGCGGCAGGTTGAGTGTCAATAGCAGGTTGAGCGACAGCAGCAGGTTGAGCGACAGCAGCTCTAAAATTAGACAATTTGGGAACTAGCCTAGCCCATTCAGGGCCACGCATTCGGTGCCATCTTGCGGTATCGTGCGCACGATGGGACGGACCAAATTTGCATCTAGGGTCCCAGGCATAGTGTCCCTCCCGTCCTCGTTCAGGTTATCCGGATCTCGAAATTGTCTGACAGCCTGGTGTTGTAGTCGACTCGATGTATCGCTTGTTCGAGGTTCCCTTTGGCAGAATTCCATGCATGTATCCATTCATGCGGTTCAAAATGGCTTGTGTCGTTGATTATAGTATCAATTTCATGTGCAACGCCGCTGTTGAAATCGCTACGTAGGATGGGCGAGGTTCCGTTTGCCAGGGTCTCAAGGGCACTAGCCTCTTGCGTGTCCATGAGGACATCCTGTATGATCAAGTATCTCCAGTTCACTGGGCCATCAATATTGATGTGCGGGTGCAGCGCTTTAAAAGCTCGATGCCAAGCAATCTCGTTGTGAATGTGTTGCTGGAACAAATCTGTGAAGAGGTCTTTGTAACAGCCTGCCTGCAGAACCAATGTGAAAGCCTCAGCGGGAATGCCAACGTCTGTCACGGCGAGTGCATCCAGTAGCCATTGGGTAATCCTAGATCTTATACCCCGGTCATACGTCTCTGAACCACCAGGGTAGGTATCCGGATTTCGGAGGTAGTTTGCGACGTAGGTAGGAGATGCGACGGCGGGGAACATACAGCCCATAAGGTCGACGCGGCGTTCGACTCGTAAGTGAGGATTCTCTCGGTAAAATGTAGCCAATCCCTGAGCATGAGCGGACGGCGAATTGACCGATGGAAAGTCCTCGATAAGAACGAGACTCCTGATATCACGCCGTTGCTCAGATGAGAGACGGGTCTCTAGAAAACGGATTGCATTAGCGACGGCTGAGAATCGGATCTTCTCCCGGCACTGAACACCAGAGGCCACCGGGTGGTGAGGATGGGGCTGTATAATGGGACACATTTCATAACGATCGTCACCGGCACAGCAGCTCCTTGCGTCATACCACATTCCGGGCAAGTGCCAGACATCTCCAATAGCCAAAAGATCCATTGCGTGTTTAACTTTGGATGGTGAAGGGATTGCCCAGTGATCAAACCGCAGGTTGAGAAATTCGTCCGGTCGATAGCTCCCATCCCACTGTGGGAAGTTTTTGCCAATTTGGCGTTCGAAGTCGGCGGGCTTTTGCGTGGCTAAAAGCTGCAAAGCGGATGACAAGGTCTTTTCGGCCTTCCAGAAGCTATGAGACCAAGAAGGATAGTCACCAGAATAAGGGCGTTTTATCCTGGAAAAGCCGCGATAAAACCCGGACGATAGGTACAGAACGCTGGCACTCTCGGCAAGAGCATCTTGTGTTTGGTGGCATAGTGTAGACCTCAGTTGTTGGAGAGAACTGACACTTGGGTCAGGGTCTGGTAAGCGCGAGGTGTATCGATCTCGTATCCTGTCCCCGTAATACGTCGGATTCTGCGTGTAGTACTCGTGTTTGTGCTCGTAGATTGGGAGGGAACGAGCAAGTTGGGAACCGAAGTCTGGGAATTGCATGGCGAGCTGATCCCGCATCTCTGGAGTCAATGCACCTGCACTTGCTAGAAGCAGTACCAATTCAGATTCTAGAGTTTGGTAGGTGGTAGCGACAAGGTTGAAGCATCCCGCCAGATTGTTTAATTCGGGTCGGTAAAGAGTCCTGAATTCGATGGCGTTAAGCGAGAAGGGAAGATGTCTGGCTTCGCGCGCAATGGTGCGACATGTGTAGAGAAGGGAGAGCTCGATCGGTCGGTTGTCAACGGTTTGGAGTTTGTCGCATTCGGCATCGTAGGCATAACCACCATCAACTTGGAAATAGTAATGGTAGATCTTGGCTCGTACCTCGCCAGGAAGGCCGAGAAGGCTGAGCTCATCCACCATGGTGTTGGAACGAATGAAGGAAGGTGATGTCGAGTGTTGGTGGAGGTGGGAAGTTTGGAGACGTCACAAAAAGACGGGGTTGTTGGTTATAGTAAGCACAAATCTTACTCGTTGGCTAGCCGGGAGGGGGTGCCAACTAAGCAAGCTTAGTTGGCCACAAAAGTATGAGACAAGGCGAAAAGTGTGAGACAACCCCGCACAGGCTGCTGTCGCAAAATCATGACTTTTGCCCGCCAAAACCAATGATTTCTAGGACATCAATCAGTAAAAAAGTCATATATCACGTCCATCAAAATTATGCCCTCACAATCAAATCTGAGAGCTGCTCAGGCCGTTGTTCTTTCACGCCAGCGACTTCGCCGCGGTCTCAATCGTGATGCTGCCGGCCGCCGAAAGAAGCCACTGACTCTTCGTGCTGCTGAAGCTCGATATGCCGGCTCTGCTCGTGCATCTATCGGCCGCATCGTCAAGAGACTTGAGGCTGCGAATACCGTAGATTATGAGGATGTTGTCGATCCTAAGATGGGGCGCCCGCGGCAACTCACGGATGAGGAAGAAGAAGCTATCGTGTGTTATATCATCTGGATGGAAAAGTCAGGCCTGCCTGCCTCCAAGTGGGAAATAGAAGATGCAGCACTTACTCTGCGGCGCCGCCGTGATCCTGATGCGAGACCTGTGAGCAAGATGTGGTACTCTCGCTTCCGCGATGATCATCCTGAGCTTGCGAAATCGATATTGAAGTCGAGAGAAGCTTCGCGTGCCGAATATGAGGAAGGCGGCGTTGATGATACGAAGGAGTGGTTCCAACGCCTCAGCGATGTGATGACGAAGTACAATATCGGTGCATCAGAGACCTGGAATGCAGATGAAGCAGGAGTTAGAGTCGGAATGCTACGAGATAAGATGGAATGCCTCGTTGTACGCACCAAGAAGAAGTCAGCAACAGAGGTATTTTCTCCGCAAGATCGCGAGACTTGCACAGTCATCGGCTCAGGCAACGCAGCCGGCGCAACAACGCCCCCTGGCTGATCTTCAAGTCGTTGCCAACGCTTGAGTGGGCGTTCATTGAAGGCGATCCTGATATGCGCTTCGCTCAGTCAGACTCGGCATTCTCAAGTGCGGCGATAACGCTCGAGTGGGCGAAGCACTTCAACCGATGCTCGTGGGAGAAATCTGCTACTGTACAGAAACGTCAGCTTGATTTTTGAAGAGTGGTTTGGGTGTAATGAGCACCTTCAGGATACAAATAACCGCTTGGTTACTCACGATATGCCTCCCGCGGCGAGGCCTGATGATGAGGCTGTATGGCGGCTGCTCGTTATCGACGGCTTCACAGGCCACGGCTCATTCGAATTACGAGAATATATGATAAAGTTCAATATTCTCGTAGCATTTCTTCCGCCTCATTCAACGCATATACTCCAGCCAATGGATGTAGGCGTATTTCAATTTCTGAAGGAAGCGCATCAGAAGAAGCTTCGTGAGGCGTTGCGGAAGGGAAATCTTACCTTTGGCCGGCGTGCCTTTGCAGGAGCTTTTCAGGTATGTGCCTTCTTAATCAGCCTTCACCGAAAAAGGCCCCTTTTCTCACCAAAATCAGGAGATCTTTAATGAAGGCTTCACTGCCGCTCACATCATCTCGGGCTTCCAAAAACGGGCATCTACCCTCCCACAGACCGACCTGCCATAGAATATCTTCTCAGGAAGCAGCTCAAGAAGAAGAAGACCTTCACGCCTGCTCATTTCTCACTTCTTCCCTCAGATATGCGATTTCACGCCGCTTCCAGCACCGCCGAGACCATCGGCGAGCGATATCACGATATCCTCAGTTCTCCTACGCTCGCAGGGCTCCGGCACATTCGCAACATCGTTCATGAAGCTGTGGTGCTTGAGGATGTTATCAAAAGTACGTGGATGATCGAAGAACTCGCATCGAAAAGCGGTATCACGAGAGAAAGCGAGGCCGCCGCGCAAAGACTGTCTCTGACCTTATTCCTACAGTATCGCTGCAAGATCTGCGAGATCAACAAGAGGAGGCTATCGCCGACGATAAGAAGAAGCAACATAAGCAGGGTATACGATTCACACGATCTGTCATCATCAAGGAGATGAACCGCCTCAAGGATGAGTGGCGAGAGAATAAAGAAGTTATCGTCAACGGCATACCAAAGAGGCTGCAGTTCAAGCAGTGGTTGGAGCACACAGGGAAGCAATATGACTATTTATCTATGGATACACAGCGTTCACAAATGACTCAAGCACTGAAAGAAGAGACTGACGGCTATATGATAGATACACAACTCCCTGATGATGTGCGTGAAGCTATCCGCAAGGCACAGTATGCCGCGAAGCCCCTCAGCGCCGTTGATCTCACCGGCCTCCCTCACAGTGATGATACGGTCACTTTCAACCTCACACAAGCACACGAGCACGAGGAAATGGATGAAGAAGACGAGATTCTTCCTGTAATTGAAGTCGCCGGCGGCAGCGAAGTCGAGATGCCCTCATCGCCGCCCTGTGCACCTGACTCTGAGTCATCACTACCTACACTTCCCTCAACTCCTTGTCCCTATCAACACCACACGCAGCTTCATGAGTCACTTCGTGATATCATCAGGGGAATAAGAACGGCACAAGAAGATAGCCTTATTGGCTAAGAAAACAGATATACGGCACATTTTGGCAGGGAAGCTGTTTCCCTTGCCAGAGCATCACCAGAGCCGTCGCAGTCATTTCTCCCACTCTGAAATAGCCAATAAATCAATAGAAGCTTCAAACTACGCCTTTTCATCAGTTTGAGCCTATTTTGACAAGATTTGAGTGTCATTTGATTGAAAAAAAATGGTATTTTGGTGCAAATCACGCCAAGTGGGCATCTTCCGGGATGTCTCACACTTTTCGCCTTGTCTCATACTTTTGTGGCCAACTAAGCTTGCTTAGTTGGCACCCCCTCCCGGCTAGCCAACGAGTAATAATTTATTTTTAATTTTTTTTTTCTTTTTAACTTTAAAAGCTTTTTTTATACTTTTTCCTTTATAATTATTATTAAAATAAAATTATAATAAATTATTAAATTTAAAAAGTATTTTACTTTAAGATTTTATTTAATAAAATATTATAAATTATTTCTTTTTATAAAGCTAAGTTTTATAGCTATTAATTTACTATAATTTACTTATAGCTTAGCTAAGGCTATTAATTTCTTTATATATATTTTATAATAATTTCTTTTTTAATATAAAAAAGGCTTTTTAAATAAAAAAATTAATATAATTTATAAAAATATAAATTATTTAATTAAAAATAAATAATTATATTTTATTTATTTTATTTTATTTTTTTATTTTTTTTAATCTTTATTTATTTAACTATATATACCTTTATAATTACTTTTTTATATTTATATTTAATTATAATTTCTTTATTATATCCCTATTAATTTATTAATAGTATATATTTTTTTCTTAATTTAATTTATTTTTATTTTACTTTTATATTATTTTATAATATAAATATTTTTTTCTTTTTAATTATTTTTCTTTAATTTTTAAAATTTCTTTATTTTATTTATTATTAATTTATATAGGCTTTTTTATATTTATATATATATATATTACTTAAAGTATACTATAGGTTAAGATTTTAATAAATATTTATTCTTTAAAAAGGTTAAACTTAATTTTTCTTATTTAATTAAATATATTCTTTTTATAAAGAGTAAATAATTTTATTATAAATGTCACGGGCTGAGTCCGGCGGTACGGGTGGACAGGGAACGCTTCGGGCGTAATAGGTTCTATTGCTACGGATAGGCACTGCAGGCAGGTCAGGCTCTATTAACAAGACGTAGCTCAAGGAGCTACGTTCAGGATCTGACTGGCGGTCTAACTAAGGTTACGGCGATAACGCTATCGCCACGTGATCTGATCCACTTGTGGCTCTAGGGTAGGTTGGTCTGACTTCGAGCTGTGACAGTGCCCCCCTCTTTAGCATCGAGCTCTGCCGAGACGGGCTACTGTGGTCCGGGCTTGTCAGGGTATCTCCTGTGGAAGTTCGCCACGATCTCTGCAGAATTCTCCACGTAGGCAGCAGGGACTTCTGTTGGGTCTGCATATCCGGCCCATTTCACAGTATACTTCAGCCTGGGGCGGCCTCCTCGGCCTCGTCTGTCCCATCGGGAATCCACAATGTCTTCAACCTCCCACTCTTCCACTCCTTCGGCTTCTACTGGCGGTGGCGGGTCTACGTTCTGACCGGGCAGCGGATTGGTGGCAGCTGGCTTTAGCAGGCTCGTGTGAAACACGGGGTGTATCTTCATGCTGGCGGGCAGTTCCAGTCGATAGGCGTACGGGGAGATGACCTTGCCGATCTTTAACGGGCCGATGTTCTTCCAGTCTAGTTTCTTCTGTGGCCTAAGGGTCTTGATATTCCTGGCGTCTAGCCACACTGGAGTCCCCCTACTTGGTATCGTCGGGCAGGTCGTCTGTGTCGGTTCGCTTGGGCTTCGTAACGGGCTTGTGCGGCAATGCTTTCTGATCTCAGGTGCTCTAGGATGTCGTTCATCGTCTTTGCGAACTGTTCTGCGTCTCTAGTGGCTGGGGTTCCTCTGACTGTAATCGTGGGTTCAAAGCCCATTCGCGGGTGGAATCCATAGTTTGCAAAGAACGGAGATACGCCGGTGGTTTCGGATTTCAGGGAGTTCGCTGCGAACTCGGCCAGGGGGAGCCATCGGTTCCAGTCGTCCTGTAGGTATGACACGTAGGCTCGCAGGTACTGTTCCAACACAGCGTTCAGGCGTTCAGTCTGTCCGTCGGTCTCAGGGTGGTAAGCGGTGGATAGTAGCGAGCTGATCGACAGTTGTTTGGTGAGCTTCTGCCAGAACTCCGCTACGAACTGGGGTCCCCGGTCCGATACTATAGTCTGTGGGAGCCCATGTAGCTTCCACACTTCCTTCAGGTAGTAATGGGCTGCGTCTTCGGCATCGCAGGTTCCTTTGCATGCGATGATATGTCTCATCTTGGTCAGGCGGCAGGCTATAATCAGGATGGCGTCATTTCCTTCGCTGGGCGGCAGATGTGTGATAAAATCCATTGACACATGTTGCCAGGCTCGTTCGGGGATAGGCAAGGGTTTCAGCACACCTTGCTTCGCTTCTCGGGCTGGGTTGGCTCTTCGACACGTATGGCAGTTCTTAACCCATTGTTCGATGTAGGCCAACATTCCGGGCCAGTAGTAATCCCGGGAAAGCAGGTCATAAGTGCGGGCACGACCTGGGTGTCCTGCTATAGGGTGTTCGTGGCAGGCTTTCAGCAGGGCGGTCTTGAGGGCGTCGTGGCTCGGGATATAGATGCGGTCCCGGTACAACAGTCGTTCCTGGACGATCTTGCACTCTGCAAGCGTAATCTTCGGGTGTCGCGGTGCGTCGGTCCTGAGGGCTTGTAGTATCGACTGCAGGTCTTCATCGGTCTGGTATCCTTCGTTCAGCAAGCGGTCGATCTCTTCTGGTAGCTCTATTGAGAGTGACGGCTCCTCGGGTGTTGGTGCGGGTTGGTTCTGTTGTAGTGGGTGGCGGATGCGGGCTCTCTGGACTCGTAGCGGCGGAAGTTGCCAGTTCTCTTTCTTTAGTACCACCTGGCTTTGGTGCGCTAAGCGCTCATCCCCCCTCTTTAGGGAGGTCTTCTGACCTCCTGGTCAGGGCATCGGGTTTAACTCCCTGTTTCCCAGGTCGATATGTGATCTGGAAATTAAATCGGGACAGGAACTCAGACCAGCGGGCTTGTCGTCGGTTAAGTAACTTCGTCGTCGTAAAGTACTCCAGGTTCTTGTGATCCGTGATCACTTTTATCGGTGAGGGTGCCCCTCCAGTTCGGGTCTCCATTCTTCGAAGCAGCGAATAATGGCCATGAGTTCCTTATCGTAGATCTCGTAGTTGCATTCCGTGGACGTATGCTTCTTGGAGAAGAAGGCTACCGGGTGCAGCCTTCCGTCATCGTCGTATTGCGACAGCACACCGGCGGATACATAGTCAGAGGCGTCTGTCTCCAGGATTACGTCCTTCGTCCAATCGAAGGGGCGTAAGATCGGTGCTGATGTGAAGGCTCCCTTCAAGTCTCGGAAAGCCTTTTCGCAGGTTTCGTCCCAGACGAACGGTACGTCTTTCTTTGTCAGGTGGTTCAACGGGGCTGTAAGCTTAGAGAAGTCACGGATGAACCTCCTGTAGAAGTTCGCAAATCCTGTGAAAGCTTGTACATCTGTCAGGCAGGTCGGGGTTTGCCAGTTCTTAACAGTTTCGATCTTTGCAGGGTCCATTCGGATGCCGTCTCGTCCCACGATAAGGCCTAGGAACTTGGTTTCCGTAACCATGAATTCGCATTTGGCTGGGTTTGCGAATAACCCGGCAGCTCTCAGTTTTTCAAGCACCATCTTTAATTGCTCGACATGTTCTTCTCGGGTCCGGCTATAGATCAGGCTATCGTCCAGGTACGCAGTGCAGAATATATCCAGGTATTCCCTCAGCGCATCATTAATGTACCGCTGGAAGGTCGCGGGGGCTCCTGTTAGGCCGAAGGGCATAACCAGTGACTCATATAATCCGAATCGGGTGCGGAATGCTGTCAGGTACTCCTGGCCTTCCTTGATACGCAGATTATTGAAGGCCGATACGATGTCAATACGGGAGAAGTATTTCATACCAGACAGGTTATTCAGGGATTCTTTGATCAGGGGGGAGCGGGTAGCGGTCCTTAACCGTAATATTATTCAGGGCTCGGTAGTCCACGCAGAAGCGTAGACCACCGCCGGGTTTCTTGACGAATAGTACCGGGGAGGCTACAGGCGACGAGCTTGGGCGGATGAATCCTTTACGCAGATTCTCGTCTAGCCACTCTCGTAGGGCTGTCAGTTCGTTCCGGGACATTCCATACAAGGGTCCAAACGGCAGTTTTCCTCCTGGGGTTAGCTCGATGTGGTGGTCTCCAGATCGGTGCGGTGGTAGCTTCTCTGCCTCCTTAGGCGAGAAAACGTCCTGGAACTCTCGAAGTTCTTCCGGCAGCACGAATGCCTCTGGCTCAGGCTTAAGCAGGTAGTCCAGTTGCTTCAGGGTGACGGTGAAGAGGCGGTAACGGTCCTTCTGGCTGTATATTCGGGCGGTTCGCAGGGAAACCGGGAGGATATCCTTTCCCTCCAAGGCTGGTGGGATACTCCCTTTCATCTGGCGCATGAACTTCTTCGGGACGGTCTGTAAAGCCTTAATCCTTGTAGGCTTGGTTGGGGTGTTGCAGAATTTCTGGCAGTACGGGCTGTTAAATGTGAACGTGTGGGCCGCGAAGCCCACCTGCGGGTCGTGTTGCTTTAGCCAAGGCATTCCCAGGACAATAGGGTAGCTGGCTAGCTGGGTCACGTAGAAGATCATGCTCTTCTGCTCGTGATCGGCAATGCGGAGTCCGGCGCGGACGTAGTAGGCGACCTTCCCGCTCTCGGCAGGTCGCCCGTCGAACACTTCAATCTCGAAGGTTCTCTTCAGGGGTCTAAACTTCAGGTTCTGGGACTTAGCCCAGCTCTCGTCGATAAACCCTTTTCCTTCCGCTCCGCTATCGGTCATAGCGTAAGACGGAATTGGTTCTCTTCCGGCCACATTGAGGCTGGCAGGCAGTATCATCAGGTTCGAACGTTGGTTGTTCTCGTTCTCAATCGGGATTCCATGAACGGAGGCGGCGGACAGTTTAATCTTCGGTACAGTAGGTGCGGGGAGGGGAGCCTGGCGCCGACTTAAGACAGGCTCACCCCGTTTTCCTGGCGTCCTCGGGAGTGTCTAGATCGGCGGGAACTGGCGCGGCTGGATGTAGGCGAGTGTGGAGACGGGGGCTGGCTGGTGCGGTTGGGGCTATAAGCGAAGGTGGCTTGACGGAGCCTGGTTGGACGTGTGTCAGGTTCGGGACAGTCGCGGAGGTAGTGGTTGGCTGAACCGCAACGGAAGCACTGGTTGTTCTCCCGTCGTTGGTTAGGGCGGTTATAGCGGCGCTGATTGCTGAGGTCCATAGGTTCTCCGGCTGGTTGGCGGTTTTCGGGGGCTTCTCCCTCTACGAGGCGATGGGGACTTCTTTCGGAGTGTCTGGGGGTACTCCTTCAGCGGCATATTCGTCTTTCGTGACGCAGGCTGTGGCTCCGCTGCGAAGCGGCGTCGTCGGTTTTCCAATTCTTGTAGGAAGGTGGCTAGGTCGTGATATTTATAGCTAGGCGGTGGGTTGTGTATAAGCATTCCGCGTAGTTCTCGGGAGACAGCTTGTTCCAACAGGGTAGGGAGGGCCTCTTCTGACATTTCTCCTTCCAGCGCGAGGCGTTGGAACTCGGCGAAGAAGGTGCTGAAATCCTTGTGAGTCTGGCGAAGGCGGAATAATTCGGCGCGGGCATTATTGATCCGGTTCGGGTCTCCAAAAGCGCGTTCTAGTAGATCGATAATATCCTGGTAGTCGGGGAGTTGGCATTCACCAGCTTTAATGTGCGGTAGGACTTGTGCATAGGCGCGTCCCTTAAGACGGCCAGTTACATAGGACATTCGGGCGAGGCGTGTCGGGAATCGGTCGTGGTTAGCTTTTAGTTTTGAGTGTATCTGGGAGACGAAACGGCGTAGGTCGCTCCGTTCGCCCTCAAACTTGTCAGGGTCGGGTAATCGTTCGGTAAGACTGGTTGATTCGGTAGATCGGGAAGAAGGCGGAGGAGTCGTTCCCATAGGAGTCGCTACACGAAGCTCAGCGGGAGCGCTAGTCTCGGGGGGTTCACGGATAGTAGGTACGGTAGGTCGGGTGGCATCGAGGGCGCGACGTTCGGCGAGGCGGGCCTCGAAGATGTCGTCGTCCTTCCTCTTTAGGGCCTTCTCGTGTTGTTGCTCAGTGTACTCGAGCTGGGCTCGGGCAAAGTTACGCTCAGTGGTGATTTGTTGCAGGGATTGTTCGAGTCCTTGATGTTTATCCTTCATGTTCTGGGTCTCATTCTCCAGCTGGGATATACGGTTCTGGGCGTTCTCGGCGTAGGTATAAACGTTCCGGAAGTATTCGAACCAATCGTCTAGGTGTTCCGGGGCATGGTCACGGAATGACTCGACGCTGTCCGGCAGGAAGGGCGGGAGCGGGCGGGCAGACATCGCGTTCGGTGTCCAACGGTTAGGAGCTACGTAGTGTCACGGGCTGAGTCCGGCGGTACGGGTGGACAGGGAACGCTTCGGGCGTAATAGGTTCTATTGCTACGGATAGGCACTGCAGGCAGGTCAGGCTCTATTAACAAGACGTAGCTCAAGGAGCTACGTTCAGGATCTGACTGGCGGTCTAACTAAGGTTACGGCGATAACGCTATCGCCACGTGATCTGATCCACTTGTGGCTCTAGGGTAGGTTGGTCTGACTTCGAGCTGTGACAATAAATTATTTAAAATATTTTCTAATTTTTATTTTAATTAATTTTAATAAGTATAAATACTATTAAGTTTTAAGTAAGCTTTATATTTAAATAGGAAATTTAAAATTTTTATTATAAAGTTATAGCTAACTTATAGTAAGGTTTTTATAAAATATTAAAACTTTTTACTTTTTTTATTAATTATATTAAAAAGAAACTTAAAGAAAATATATTTATTAATAATTATAATATTAATAATATAAATACTTTATTATAAACTTATTATTATTTTTTTTTTAATTTTTTTTTATTTTTCTTAAAATATTAAGATTTTATATAAAAAGGCTAAAAAAGCTATTTCTATATATAAGGCTATTATTACTATTATTACTTTAACTTTAATTAGTATTACTATAGCTATAACCTTAAAGTATTTTTATATTAAATAAATTAAGTATTTTACTTTTATTTTAATTTATATTTTATTAATTTTAGTAAATATTAATAATTTATTAAACTATATTACTTAATTTAATCTTTTAAAGTAAATTTCTAGTAGATTTAATATAAATAAAAAGTAATAGCCTATTTCTATTAAGAATAAAGAAATTAATATTCTTAAATTATCTTATATTAGTTTAAAGACTATATTATAAAAAGCTTATTAAAATAAAGGTAGTTTTTTTAATAAAGAAAAAGATAATAAGAATAAAGTTAATAAGTAGCTAGTAGTTAATAATATTACTATATACTTAGTATTAACTTAAGGGCTATATATTTTAAAATTATAGACTTAATAAGTTTTTATTAGCTTTTTTTAATTAGTTAATTAAGACTTTTACTTTTTTTAAATAAAATTTAAATTAAATTAATACTATTTTATTATTATCTTTTTTCTTTATAAATTATTTTTATAAGCTTATATAAGAATATTACTTTTAAAGTTATATTAAGGTATTTAAGAGTTTTTAAACTTTTTATAGCCTTTTTATTTAATTAAATATTATCTTTTATATATTAAGCCTTTATAAGAAATAATTCTTTTTATTTTATAGATAAGATTTTCTTTAAAAGGGCATTTTATTTATAAATTTATTAATACTTTATTACCTCTTTATAGTTTTAATAAGCTAATATAAAATATATTATATATTAAAGACCCCTTTAAAAGCTATAGTTTATAGGCTAGGTTTTCTCTATTTATCTTTTTTAAAATTTAATAAGATTTTATTTACTTTTTTATAAGCTTTTTATTAAGTCTTTTTATTTTTAGATTTTTTATTAATAATAGAATTATATCTTTTTCTTTAAATTTATAAAGAATTCTTCTTTAATTATAGTATTTAAAATAAATATTTTAAGTATTATAAAGTAATTATTATATTTAAATATATTATTATTATATTTCTTTTCCTTAGTAAAATACTTTAATATTTACTTTTTTTTATTAAGCCTTTTAATTTTCTAATTTTCTAGGGAAAAATCCTTATAATAACTCTATAAGTATTACTTTAATAGTAATATAATAGCTAGTATTATAAGTATATTAAGTAATAAGGAATAAAATAGCCTAATTAGTTTATTAATTATTATAAAAAATATAGAGATATTATTTTAAAGTTTAATTTAGCCTTTTTATTTAATTATTAGTTTAAAGGTAAAATATAATATTAAATTGCCTTTTAATTATAATAAAATAATAAAAAGTTCTTTAAAATCTATTTATAAATAGTAATCCTTAATTAGTAATAATACCCTTTAGTAAACTATAATCTATAAAAATATATTATAGAAAAAGGTTTATAAGATTATTACTTATAAATTATTTTAAAGTTAATATATAAAGGGTATATTTTATAAATTAATTTATAATAATTAAGATATTATTATAAGCTTTATTGTTTAATCTTTTTATAAAGAGTAAGTTTATAATAAAGTTTATAAATAGTTTTTCTTAAGGGTAATTTAATTATAATAATATTTTAAGTTCTTTATAGAGTTTATATAGCTAGGGTTTTAAGACTTAATATAAGTAATAATTTTAAATATATTATTTAATATCTTATTTTAAGCTTAACTAATAATAATAACTTTAAATCTTTTTATAAGTCTTTATAATTCCTTAATAGTTTATTATAAAGTTATTATAAAATAATAAAAAGATTTCCTTTTTTATTCTTAAAGGTATAAAAATTTACTTTTAATATAATAATAACTTTTTTTATAATTTCTAGGGTTTTTATAATAACCTTATTACTATTTTATTTAAAGGTAATAATCTTTTAAATTTCTTTTAAGTTTTTAAATTCCTTTTTTAGGCCTTTTTTAAAGCCTTTTTTAATAGCTTTTTTTTTTACTTTTTTTATTATATTTAGTCTCTATAGTATATAAGACCTTTATTTCTATAAGAATATTATAAGCTATTATAATAATAAAGCTTCTTTATATATTATAGTCTTAAGATAAGTCTTATTTAGGCCTTTTTATAGTTTAGCTTTAATATTTATTAATTTACTATAACCTTAAGAATCTTTCTTTATAAACTTATTAAGAAATTAAGTAATTATTAAATTAGCTTTTTCTTAAGCTTTATTCCTCTCTTTATAATTTAATCTCTTAAATAAGCTATTAATAAGGTTTAATTTATTTAATTAATAATTAATAATAAAATTATATAATAATAATTTATTAATCTCTTATAATTATTATAATTATAGCTTTAATTTTATAATAAGGTAATTATAATTAAGGTAATCTATTAAAACTTTAATAATAAATTAATTATAAATTAAAAATTACTTTTACTTTTAAAAAGCTTTTATAATAGCTATTAACTTAATATTTAAAGTATTATAATATTATTTAATCCTTAAGAGCTTTCTTAAATAATATACTATAGGGTATTAATAACTTAGTTTTAATTATAAAAAAACTATACTTAATATATAGGCTAAAGTATTAAGTTTAATTTATAAAGAGTATTTAAGATTAAAATACTAAAATATAAAAAAGTTATAAAAAGCTACCTTAAGTATTAAGAATATATTAAAGGTATTATAATTTAATAATATAAAGCTTATTATATTTCTTTTTATATAATCTATTAAAAGAGTAATAAATTTATTATAGTTTTTAATAAATCTTCTATAGAAATTTATAAATCTTAAAAATAATTATATATTATATATATTATAAAGTTCTAGCTATTTTATTACTATTTTAACTTTAAATAGATTTATCTTAATACCTTATTAAGTAATTATAAAGCTAAAATATTTAACTTTTTATATATTAAAAAAATACTTATTTAAATTAATATAAAGGCCTATAGCTTTTAACTTTTTAATTACTTTATAAACTTACTAATTATTATATTAAAAGCTATAGTATTAATTATAAGCTTTTTCCCTTCTTCCTTAGAACCTTCTTTAGTCTTTTAATTTTATAAGATTCTTAATATAATAAATTCTAATTTAATAAACTTTTTAATAATACTATTTTTATTAAATACTCTATAAGTTATTAATAACTTATTTTCTTTATTAAAGATTATTTTAAAGATTAAAAAGTAACTTTATTTAAAGTATTTTACCTCTTAATATATTAATAATATACTTCTTTTAAATATTATAAAGGGCCTTTAGGGCCTTTTTCTCTTTATATAATAAAGATTTAAACTTTAGTTTATTAGCTTAATAGTTAATTATATAATTAAAGGTATTATAGCTAAGAATAATAAAGGTAATAATCTAGTTATTATTTATATTAATAATATTTTAATCTTAGGTATTAATAGGAATATTATATTAAAGGTAAATAAAGCTATTAAATAACTTTATTAGATATCTTTCCTTAGAAGTAAAATTAATTATAAAGGCTAAGCTTTTATAAATAGTTCTTTAGTCTAGTATATAGATAAGGTTAATAAAGACTCTAAAGTCTATTATTTTATATAATAATTTTATTAATATTAATATTAATATTAATAAAGAAATATTTAATAATTAACCTTTAAAAAGAATAAAAGCTTTTATAGTAATTATTATAATTCTAACTTTATAAATTATAATATATACCTTTAGACTAGACTTATATTAATATCTAGGTTTAAAAACTATATTTTTTTATAAGTTAATTTTATATATATACTTTAGGACTTATACCTTAAAAATCACTTAATAAAAATAAACTTATTAATAGTACTTATTAATTTTATTATTATATATTAAGATATTATTTAAATATATTATATAATAGATATTAAGTATATCCTTAAGTATATTATTAATATACTCTTAGAAAATTATAAGGGTATTAATTAAGCTAAATAGTATAATTTAATATTTAAAGTAATTATATTTATAATAAAAAGCTATTTTTTACTTATTACCTTTATAAATATATAGTTAATAATATATATCTTTTAAATTAAATTTAATAAAAATCTTTACTTTTCCTAGGTATTTAAGGCTTTTTATAATTAATAGTAAAAATATTTTATTTTTCTTTATTATTTTATTTAAGCCTTTATAATTAATATAAAAGTAAAGCTTTTTAATACCTTTTTTAAGTATAAAGAGTACTAAAGTCTTTATAGGGCTTAAAGATCTTTTAATTTATTTTTAATTTAAGGCTTTTTAAATATAATTATAGAAAATTTCTAGCTTTTTCTTAAAGAGTATATAAATAAGGCCTTAAGAAAAGGTTTACTCTTTTTCTAGGTTAATAGTATATATTTTTCTTATTAAAAAGGGTAATATTTTTATATTCTTAAGGGTAAAGAAATCTTAATAATTAAAATAAATTTATTTATATTTATCTCTTTTAAACTTATTAATAATACCTTATAAAATTATAGCCTTAAGTTATATTTTTTTTAATTAAAGTATTAAATTAATTAAGATAATATAAGTAATAAATTATATTAAGCTATTTTTTATAAGTTTTTTTATTTTCTTTATAATTATATTAAATTTAATATTATCTTTAATAATACTATATACTTAAATTAAAGTAATTTATTTTAATACTTAGGGGTTATAATTTTAAATCTATAGAAGTCTTAATATTATATTATCTTACTTAATATTAATAAAATAAAAATAAACTTAAAATATTTTTACCTTATTAATATTATTATATATATTAACTAATTATAAAATAATACTTATATATTAAATTTAAGTTTTATTAATACTTTAAAATTAATAATTAAGAGGCTTAATTTATATTTAATTTATTATAAGTAAATTATAAGGATTAAAGAAGCTTTAAAAGGCCTTTATATTAAAAAGAGTAAATAAAGACTTTTATTTAAACCTTAGGTAAATTAAAGTCTTTAAAATAAAATATTAATTTATATTTAAGGCCTTATAAGACTTTTATTTCTAAGGTTAAAGCCTCTTAATTACCTTAATAATATTTATATTAATAGCTATAAAGGGAAATTAAATTAAATTTAAGGTAATAATAATCCTTTTATTTAAATATATTAAGGTATAATATTTAAATTAATAGTATAAATAATACTTAATATAATTTAAATTTTAAGTCTTTAAGGTATTATTTATAAATAGTTTAATATAAGGTTTTAAAGATATTTTAATAATAATATAAATAATAATAGGCTTTTTAAAGCTTAATTAATAAGATTAAATTCTTATTTTATAATTTCCTTAAAGAGTATAATATAAAGAATTAAATTTTTTTTAAATTATAAGAAGCCTATAAATAGCTATTTAATTCTTTAAGAAAAAAGTTAATTTATTTATAAATTATATAATTTATAGCTTAATAAGAGGCTTAAATAATATTTTATTTTTAATCTTCTTATAATAATATTTAAATATTAAGAATAATTAATTTTTATATATTATATATTAATTAAGCTCTTAAGTTATTTAAAGAAATTAAATTTAAGTATTTAAAATTTAATTATTATATTATACTTTAAAGTTTATTTAAGTTAAAAAGTTAATAATATTTATATATAAGGTCTTAATAAAGCTTTAAAAATATTTTTATAAACTCTTAAAAAAGTAACTTATTATATAGATAATTTTAATCTTTTTAATAAAGTAATTATTAAGCCTTATTTTAAATATACTTTTAAAGGTTTAAATAAACTAGCTTAAGTTTTAATAGTTTTCTTTATTTTATATAAATTAAGAAATCTTTATATTAAATTTTAATTTAATATAAAGTCTTTTTAAAGACTAGCCCTTTTTATAAATAATTATATTAAAATTATTAATATATTATATTAAAGGTTTAATATTAATATTTTTTTCTTTTTTATAGTTTTTTAATTATTATTTTTTTTAATAAATTTATATTAATTTAATTACCTTTTTAATATATATATTTAATTTCTCTTTAAAGATTTAATTAATAATTAAATATATTTTATTAATTATAAAAATTATAATTATTATAAAAATCTTAATTATTTTAACTATAAAAAGTAAAAACTAAGTTTATAAAATATTATTATTATTTAAAATAAAAATATATTTTTATTTTAAAGATCTTTAAAATATTTTAAATATTATATTAGTTTTTTTATTTTATTTATAAAAAAAAAAGAATAAATATATTAAAAGCTTAAATTATTATTATTAAAAAAAATAATATAATTATTATTAAATTATAAAGAAGTCTTAATAATATAATTAATTAAAAAATATTAATAATAATAATAATATTTTTTTTTTTTTTTTTTTTTTTTTTTTTTTTTAATTTTAAAGGCCTTTTTTATACTTTTTTCTTTATAATTATTATTAAAATAAGATTATAGTAAACTATTAAACTTAAAAGGTACCCTATTTTAGGATTTTACCTAATAGAATATTATATAATGCAGCTATCCTATCTTGTAGTCGTCGCTCTTGTCTCTGCTTGATTGCCTTATAGACAGCACGTAATGACCACTCGCGAGTATATATAACTCCTTCTTGGATGAGTGTTTCGTCATTCCACATATCCAAGACATTACACCATTCACAAAAGTGTACTTCGATTGCCTGCAATTGATCAAGCTCAATGATCCTGTCAATAGCAGACGTAAATCCAGGCCATTGCCATTCCCCCTCCCGCGAGTGCCATTTGAGGGGCTCGTCGTGTATGTCGTCTGGGCAGGTTTGGATGATGACGCGCTGGGTATAATTTTTAACAGCCTCCAAACCCATCAGGCTGTGCCATGTCTGAAAGTCATCGCTGACCGGCTTTTCTGTTTGGTACAGTGTAATTGTACGGAATAGATGTCTTGCAGCGTGTTGGTTCCAGCTACGACAGACGAGGCGTGCCGTACAGAGATCGCCAATCCCTTGGACATCCGAAAGTGAGACGATTATCAAGTCAAGGATTTCGCCGGACAGTCTATTGATATTGGCGATTGTTTCATGTGTTGGCAGCATGATTTGGCATCGGCGGTGAAAGTGTTTATCAATACAGTAAAAGTATTGAGATGGATGGTGTTAATAAAGTAGTGGAAGAAAATAGAAAAGAAGATGTGGTTGGGGCTGCTTCTAAATACCCAAAGTCTTATTCTCTCATTGCTTTTTCAGTTTTCAAAAGGAGAAATGAGGGGTTGGAAAGACAAAGGATGTTTGTGCAACCAACAATCAGCACTAACTATGCCTTATGGCTGCACTAACCTCTTGGCTGATGAAATGGGGAAACAAACAAGTGATTTTCAATCCCAATCCTGCAGTTTGTTTATTTCTTTTGCCATCTTGATTCGACAAGGCTTGAGCCAGCCCATAATAACGACACAACTTGGACTTAGCCCTCAATAATACTAGCTTGGGTGAGATGGCCGAGTTGGTTATGGCGCCAGGTTAAGGTTAACCTTAACACCAATTTCCTGGTGGAGCAATCCTCCTGGGTTCGAGTCCCAGTCTCATCAAAGAGTTCTCTTTTTGTCTATATTCAATATCAACCTAATAGCCGAATCAACTTCATTATAATTTTTCTTTGTGTCGACGATGTCTTGGGACAGCCAGAATTAGCTTTTCTCTTGACCTCAGGTCTCTTATTTTAAAGTTAGTGCCTATTGGCTTCCTTGCCATTCGATCTAGATAAGCTACTACAGGGGAAATGACAGTTGATCCATTTTATCTTACCTATGTGTTATTAAAATTCTTTAGTCTGGAAAGAGAATAGAAAGGAAAAAAAGAAAAAAAGAAAAAAAGAAAAAAAGAAAAAAAGAAAAAAAGAAAAAAAGAAAATACCCTATTAACATGCAAATTTGCTTAACGATTACAAACTACAGTGGCTAGTCTTATATCCTAACTCAACAAGCAACACATTAAATCATTCGGCATCTAGACAACCCTCGGAGGGGATTAAATTTGCAATGAAAAAGTGAACATGTTGCACGACATATACGTCCGAACACTTCACACCACAAATAAACGTTCCATAGTATTGGATCGAGATGCCCACTATTCTAATTACTCATTTATCTAACCTCATTTGCCAAATTTAGATTTGACCAGTTGACCCCGAATCCAAGCATCGACAAGACCAGCAATTTGGAGGTTGTTCTTCTCAACATGCAAAAAGTGGCCATTGCCCTTGATACCGAATTCCGACAGTTTAATCCACTCAGGTTTGCCGCCAGCTTGCTTGAGAAAGTCGACAGCGCAGTGGTCATATGTGATATGGATAGAAGCCTCGCCGGTAAGAAGAAGGTAGGGGACCTTGTTAATCTGAGGAAGCTTGCGCGCAGGCTCAACTTGGAGGTAGCAATTACGATGAGCCAATGTTTCATTTCCAACTGACTCATGCTTTAATTCTGTAGACTTGTTGTTAGACTAAATCGTAATACGTGGTGAGCAGACTTACCAGATGGGTCCTTCACAGGAGGGTCGTAAGTGACTGGTGTATTGGTCAAACCCCATGGCGACGCAGCAAAACCGCCTAGGCCTTCTGCGTAAGACCAGAAAGGCGAAGTGGCTGTTTCAAGGTTGATGCTACCAGCGATGTACTCAGGGCAATCGTTAGAAAGAAGGAGAGGGTTTCTGCTCCCCAGCGAATGAGAGATAAGATAGGCCTTTTCGCCCAGTAGAGAAAGCATCTCACAGCCAGCAGCGCGGAGAGCATTCTCCTGGCCGACAAAGTTGGTCGTGAGAGGGATCAGAGACTTCTTGAACTGATCATAAACGGGATCGCCATCAGCTCCAGTACCGGGCCACTGTGTGTGGAGCTTAGCCTGAGGATAAGTCTCGTAGTTTTCAGGTGATGTGAAGAACTTCATAACAGTCTCAGAAGCTGAGCCGGAGGACATGGGGTAACCGGCAATATCATTCTCGGAACTGCGACCGATAGAGTTGTTATCAACCAAATAAACAACATAGCCTTTCTTGACGAAATAGCTGGCCCAACCCTCACGTCCATCAGGTGTGTTGAGCCACGTGCTTCCCGAAAGACCACCGCCGTGGAAAAAAACAAGAGGATTCTTCTGAGTGATTCTCACGGCTGGTGTGAGTTTCTCCACATAAATCTGATCGACTGTGATGTTGCCAGAAGCGGCCTTGACAGAGTGACCACCAACGTAGAAGAAATCACGCTTGTAAGGGACCTCAGCAGAGGCACACTTCATGCTAATGGCATTGGTACCTGTACAGTCCGAGGTATCGGGTGCAGGCGAGCCTGTGGAACCAAGAAAGGCCGTCAAGCCGGCTAGAAAGCGAACCATGGTGAACAATTAGAACAGATTCCAATTTATACAATTTTGCGAAAAGAGTGGCTGCCAACGTAAAAGGCTGGACTTGAATTGGTCTAAACGAAGGACTTGAAACTAATAGATGTGAGAAATCTAGTACACCTCAAGGCGAAATCAAGAAAACTCTACGGGGATAATGAGTTTATACCAATAGCCAGGGTATTTCCCCAGGAAGGCTTCATCTCCGTGGTTGTATATTGGCAGTGGAGGCCCGTCCCGAATTTACCGTGGAGAAGTTTAGAATCCTAGAAAGGGGAGGCTTGGCTGATAGTCGGAGACATCAAAGTTCAAAGAGAAAAACAACAAGGAAGTGGAATACGAACGTCTGTGCTTTATGTGAGCAACTTCTGTCATCACTAGTTGCATCTGTCTGTTGAAAAAAAGGTTTGATTTGGGAATATTGATGAGAGATCTCATCGTATCGCGTAGATTGAATTTTCGCATGAACTAATACTCGCTAGCTAAAGCTCTAACAAATCTCCGGAAGCCGTTGGCCGTCGGATGGTGGCTCCGTGCACAGTTACAAGACAAGAATGGATCTCATCAATTGGAGGAATTACTGATATCTCGGTCTGTAGGGCTTCTGCCTTATTTGCATGGTACGAGACGAGTCCGAGAAATTGAACCTTGCGTGATTGGATCTCAAACGAGAGATGGATCTGTGTAGATTTTGAGTGGAGTGAGGTGGGCAAACTCGGACCACATTGAGATCCGTATCCCTGATATAATTACATACAAGACTGCTGTAATAGGATGATCCGTGAATTATTGACTAAAAGTGTGAACTTTTGATGATGTGCTTATTCAAGAAAATAACGGGTGTTTATATGTGCTTGTTTATTGCTGAGTTGATGTATTTGGGGATGGTAAAAACCCCTTCTATGACTTACAAAAGAGAGACTCATCTACCCGATGGACGTGGCTAACTCCGCTACCTTGTATGAGAAATTTTCGATGCAGTCTCCTCATCGTACGTTAGTTCCACTTCATCCGTACGGAGGATTCCCATTTCCATACCCTTGTCCTGACCTCTCATATTCTCCATTGACTCCGAGTCCGTGACCGAGTCCCGTCGCATAGTCCTGACTGTCGTGGTATTCCTTGTATCGTTTTCTAAATCCGTCCATCCCTGTGTTCGAGATCGTGAGTGCGACCGAGACGTGCCGATCTTGGTCTTGATGGAGGTCCATGTACCCATTATAGCCGCGTCCAGCACCGGTAAAGAGGCAGCCAGAGTGCCAAAAGTCAAATCCATGACCGTCCAGCGCATCGCGGATGTGTATTGCCAGCAGGAGTCGTTGGTGATGGTAATCATTGTCTGCTGGAGTAGACCACCCAGGACTGTCGTACCGCCCACGAGCCAGATAAAGAAGAGACGTGCTTTCTTGCCAGTGTTGATCTTGACATACCATAGCATGATGATTGGTGCGAGTAAAAGAACTATGCTCTGAAGTTGGTGTTAGTGCCAGATCATCTCACGGATCGACATATGATATTTTACCTGTGCAACGTGCATGCTACTCAAAAACCTGTTCTGGAACATGCTGTCCACACATAATGGCGCTTCTTGGAGAGACCCAGCATAGCGTTTGTCCCACATGGTCCCGAGGGGTCTACATGCAAAAACGGTCCCTTCAATGGATGAGTCAACCTATGTACGATCTATGGGGATGAGTGACTTACAGAAAATGGCGAGTAGAAGGTAAATGATGACTGTTCCCAAGAACATGTCTGCAAACAACTTCCATTTTCTCGAGGCTCTGTCGGCAAGGCGGCGGACAAACAAAGTGATGGATACCTTGATGAGACCAACAGCAATATAGAATATGATCTTGCACACTGTCAAGTAGTACATGTAAAGGTTGTACTCTTCGTAGGTGCTTTCGTAAGTATGTCGACCAGCACCCGTCTGGAAGAGCATTACTATACAGAGAATCGGGTAGACGACTGCCAAAGACTACCACCCATTAGCGGTACCGTTTGTGATGTTATATACTCGAACTCACCGCAGCGCAAATGATAGCCCAGTCATCGGCTCCAAATTGTGTTCTTGCTCCTCTTGATCGAATGAGGATCCTCGCTACTGTCGGTACAACAATGGCCACGATAACAATGACCATTCCCGCAAGAATCTCTGGGACCTTGGTTTCGACAGGTGGATTCTCAGGCTTTTGGATAGAGAACGTGAGACCTAAACTCGCATTGAAATTTTCCAGGCCATACATGCGCAGTACGCCTTTCACAATGTGAAGATCATCCTCAGTTGCAGGCGGCGAGCCAACGAATGCGGAGGTACTCATGGTCGATACAGTATCGCAACAATCTCAAGCACACCGAAAAGGCAAAAAAAGTAAAGTAAAAAGAAATGCGCAAGTGCTTTACGATATAATATTCCATTCGGAAACGTCACTTCCTTTTCGTAACATCCTCCATAGAGGGGGCCCTGTAAGTTGTTACCCTCATTTTGCCTCTTTACAGTATGATACTCTGCGTCCCACTCAGCAAAAAAACCATGGCTAGATTCTCATGCGTTGGCATTGGACCTGGTGTATTGTTTCATGTTGAATCCACTATCGGGGTCATGGTTCATTCCAGAATTGTTCCGCAATCCCAAACCCTTGGACCCGGAGTTCGGGCAATTCTAGAACTAAAATTGGCCCTCTGTTCGGCTCTCCTTAGTCTAGGTCTAGGGGAGGATTTTGAAGTTGTGGAGAGCACTTGAAGTATAACAGTGGGTCACTTTGCTTCGCAAATTTGTCTTCAACAGTACTAGAGCTTTCGGATGCTCGGATATAGATTGGGTTAGACTACCTACTATGTACCTACAGCGCATGAATATTAGCTATGGACGCCTGTCGTCTGAGATGACTACGGTAAGTTTACTTTATGGCTTGGAATGTTATTGTAAACTCCAACGGTATGAAGGTTGAGGGAGCTACTGGACAAGACATCCTAGACAAGTGGTGCCATTGGACCACCGATGCTCAATTCTAATCTTCTCTTCTTTGTTACATTGGTGGAGTGGAGTTACAACATGAACATGCTAGTTGTGCTTGAGGAGTCATTCATTGATAGTGGAAAGTTGCATTGCCAAGCTGTTGCACTGATTCTTATGGGAAACCCGTACCACCGTGGCCGGTCACTATTACCTTTCTTCAACATGTTGTGAATGGAAATGTTACGTTAACGGATCATTCTCAACGGCAACGCATATAATACCGGACAAAGTTTGTGTGTGTCTTGTCAGGGATGTCGGCAGTCTCCTTGTCGTAAAGGTGGCAGTTGATAGCACCAGTGGTTTCCTCGTTGGCGCTGTACGAGACACATCTGCTGTCGGCGGCACACGTTTTCCTGCAGTTTTCGATGTTTATGCCGTGCTTCGCATCGCAGTAGCCAACACTCCAGTTGACCACTCCACAAGTGGGCGGGCTGAGAGGAGGAGTGACTGTTGAATCTCCGCTGTTTGATGCCGCTTCAAGGTCGGCATGACATCTGTCCAAGTTCTCCCTTAGATCGTTGGTTTGAGTTTCGAGGCCATCCCTCTCTTCTTCACATGTTTGCGCGAAAAGGTCCTCTTCGTCCACAAAGGGATCTTCCTCCTCCTGAACCCTGATAATTTATTTACGTGGCACTTGGGCTTTTGCCTTCCTTGCCATAAGGGTCTCCGACAATACACAACTTGATGGCCGCGTTGTAGAAACAGACGTCACGCTGATTGGCCTCGCACATTGCACTACAGGCTTCATGACTAGCAAAGTTGTTGTGTCGCTGGCCAAGGCCATATTTGTCGTATCTGCACTGGACAATATAGCCAGGGCTCATGGTGACGTGTGTACCCTCAACTCATAGTTACTAGGTTCCAGTGCTGATAGATCTGTGACCCATTGATCATTATTCTCTAGTCTCCACCGAACACGGCATTGACGTTATGTGGGAGGATGATAGTCCCACGCTAGACATCGACGACGCTCCGATGGAAGTAGCCTGAGCTATAAAAGTTGATCTCTCTACTGCATAAGAATAAATTTAGGCCTGAATTATTCCCTGCCGGTCGTTAATAAAGCCCATTGGGCCTTACGCAGGTCAACTTAGGATCCATCTCGTCAGGATATGGTGTAAACCATCGAAAGACCATCAATCTCCATCCACATCGAAACAAGGATAGACAAAATTGATGCAGTTTTTTGATGAGTTGCAGATCATCGAAATTGTAGGATTACTCCCCTGTAAGTCGGATACGCGCGGTCCAAGCGTTGAATACGCTCGAATACGCTACGAAGACTGCATATGATCTGCAAACTGTATACGACAATGACCCAATACCTAGAAATGTATAGATCTGGTGCAATAACTAAAGATATATAAATCAACGTCTATACCTGGATTTTAACTATTACTCACTCAAGATAAACAGTTTTTAGCATCATCTAAACCAGACTCTCAGACTTATATCAAGAACAACATTCTTACTACGGTCAAATCTTTAAAAATGCATTTTTCTCAGTTCATCGTTATTGCCGCCACAGTCTTCACCCAAGGCAGCCTTGCAGTTGGGGTCAAGACCTACAGTGGTCGTGACTGCACAGGCGGAGAAGTCGCTGTCACAGTCGATGGTGGTCAAGCCTGCAGTGCTGGAATGAAACCCTTCCAGTCTTACAGGGAGAATGGATTCGGCAAGAAAAACGGACAGAGAATTGCATTCTATGCTGAATCCAGTTGCAACCAAAACTCGTTCATATACGACACCTACTCTTATGATGGAGATTACTTCCATTCCAAGGTGTGCTACAACATCGATGGCCATTCGCCTGTCAAGACTGCTCGAGGTATCAAACTCTATTAAACAGGTATGTTCAAATTCTGCTTCAACAGTTCAAATGATCCGGTTCTAACCTGGGTGCTGTAAAGTTAGGAGTCGCCTGGAGTACCACTTGATGTACCTCGACCCCGAGACCCCCGAGTACGGAACCAACGAATGTTCATTTCTAGGAGGATCGATAGGCTGTTGGAAAATGCTTACTCTATTACTTCGGCAGGAGGTCACAGGAATTAAGGATTTTCTTTTTATTCCATTCGTTTCTAGTCCCTCTTTATCTCTACTACTCATTCACTCGTTCTATCTATGACACAAATACTATCAGCCTATTCTGTTGCACTTTGAACAGTACTTGAACTGTCGGGACTCTTGTTTCATCTGTCAGCCTATCATTGTAGACTAGGGGGAAGTCGCAAATGATCCCGATTCTATCAAGAAGCCATGCGATTCTCCTGAAGCTGTTATAGCGTAATATGGTCTGGGCCGACAGGTTAACATTTATTAAAAACCAAGAAGGAAATGAGAAGGCCTGAGCGAATGTTTAAGAGATCGTAAAATAAATAGAGGATACTTTTATTATAATAATATTTTACTTTAATTTTTTTTTTAAAATAGCTTAAGCTTTTATTTTCTTAGTTTCTTTAAGGTTATTAATAAAAATTAAGCTATTTAAATAGATTAAATTTTTAATAAAATATTAAATTAAGGTTTTTTTTAAGACTTTAAGTTCTTTAATATAAATATAATTTATATAATATAAACTTTATAATATTAATAACTTATAAAGAAAGCTTCTATTAAGCTATATAGATAGTAATAACTTCTTCCTCTTATAACCTTAATTAACTACTTATCTAAGATAATTATTACCTAATTAATCTATAATGCTAATTTAAAATATTTTACTTTATATTGCAAATTTATCTCTAATAGTGCTAGCTAGAATTTTCAGATGTTCAGATGTAGATTGTTTGCAATAACTAGCGACATTATCTAAACCTATCAGTTATTAAACTTGCTGTCTGGCTTTGTTGTAGCTTTCTTTTATAGTTTAAAGAACTACCGGAAACTCCAACGTGGTGCTGATTGAGAACACTGCTTTATTATGACCAGAGTCAACTACTGATACATAATCTCCAACCATTAGTCCACCTTCGTGGCCCAGCAATCTTCTGTATCAACTGTCATCTGGACAATTTTCTGCTGTAACACAAAAGAAATAATCACTTAAGGCGCAAGCTACATAACGTCAACCTGATCTATCAATCTATATACTCTTCCTGTACGTCTTGATTGGTTTCAACAGCTCCTTGAGCCATTACCATACGCGAAGCTTGATCTCCGACCTGCGACGGCTCGTTCAAATTATCACTACCCAATCTGTAAAGGATTTCAGGCATGGATTTGGTAACTTTGGCCATGAAGATCAGGTCAGTAACTCTTCGGAGTGTCAGGCTTGCCAACAGCACAATCATGACTATGTTCATAGTATATGGACCCAAAGCCGTGAAGAATCCAATGAGCGTCGTAATAGTAAACATGACTGCTGCATGAAAGCCGGCACTCTTCTGTAAACTCGATGTCTCATTAAGTGAGACTCCTCTTACCCAATTGTAAATATCTGGATGTCCTAAAATTTGGGCCTTTAGTTGGAGCTTTAGTCTGATAAAGGAAATGGCTTCAAAATCGTTTGACGATGCCGCGTCTTCTGAACGTTGTTGGTGTCTTGAGGAGACAGCTACCAAATTCAAAGCCGTGAAGTCTTTGCTATGTCCCGTTCTGGATTTGACTTGTCTCTTATAGTCTTTAACAGCATTAGTAAAAAATGTGTGCTGTATTCGCATCAGAGAACCTACCTGCGCGGCTTTCCATCGCAGCAAATAAAGGCAAGGCCAGAAGGGCTAGTGGAACAACTTGGCCGAAACCCCAGTGGTCTGGACTACCAGACATACCTATTCTGGTAACACGAGAGGCGAAGATGGTCGCAGTTCCATAGACATTACCAGACCAAAGCCAGAAGATTCTCCATACGAAGGAGCCACGACACTGGTGAAATGCCCATCGCTCGGCGGCTAGTACACTGCGAAGCTTTAGATGGGGTTGGATTCCGGTTTCAGGTGAGAGCAGAGCCAGAGCTTTCATTTGAAGCCAGTTGTTTACAAGTGTGTTCCGCTGGTTTTCATCAACCCTTTGCCATATATCCCTGAGCGTTGGCGTCTTGGGATTTTGATCCAAGAGTTCCAGTTGCAGTTGGCGATAGATATTTTCGGAGTTGTCCGTCGAGTTGCGCTGTAATCTAATGTATATGTATAAAGCTTCTTTCTCGATTGTGCTGAGTTGATCTGTCGAATTTGTGTCTATGCACCGCTGCAATCGTTCTGGAATCCGACATATTGGGTGCATCTCAATGAAAATGCCAGTCATGATATGAGCTACATGATTGATTCTCGGTGGTGGTGATATGCCTTTTTGGGCCTCAGTGTGCCTGTTGGTTGACTCAATATCTCGCGGTTGCTGTGTATATAGAAGCTTAACAATCTCGTATGTGCCATAGAGGACAGTAAGAGGAACAAATAGGTCGATGAAGCGATTGGCAAAGGTATTCCCGTCTATGTCAAAGTCCTGCATGGCGCAAGTAAAGTAGACATGCGTTTCCATATCCCAACTGTACGATAACTGTACAATAAGCATAAATATGAGCATACCGGATCCTGCAATCATTGCAAGTACTCTGAAAAACTTTGCGGCACTGTGGTCTTCCAGACGGTCCAGGTAGAATGGAAAACAGCCAAGGTGGACAGTAGATGCCAAACATCCTAGTGCCACAACAATGTTAACGGAGTAAATTGTGATTTCGGAATATATGATGAATGCAGCGATCAGAATAGCGACCTGTGAAACGAGAAGTTGATCACTTGTTGAGAGCAGAAAGGCTTTGTAGGCAGCCACTCGCTCGTTCCTGTTATCCTCTTCCTTGGCACGCTTGAGTTTCGGTAACCATGATCGTAGTCGACGGTACAGACGCCTCATACGAGCAGCCATGACGATATCCCCTGTATTGAGAAGTCGTAAGGGTACTGAAAGAGTAGAAAAGGCAAAGACCAGTACAATGATTACGGCTAGAGATGTTGCAACGAAAGCTATTAAGACCTAAAAAGTATCAGTATCAAATCTCATATAAATAATGACTGACTAACTCCTATCCCAGCGATGTCAGCGTCGAATTCGACCTCTTCCATTGCGACAAGTACCGATAATCTGTGAGAGTCACAATCCATGGTGTGTTCATATAGTAAGCCTGCTGAATGCTGACGTTGTAAATTGGAGATTGTGACCTTGCTTGAATAATGCTAATAACTTAGATATACTTATTCTCTGAGTTATTTAGGAATAGACAATGAAGTTTGTAGTAATAAATGTTGCCAGAGTTTGACCTAGATAGTCGAGACACAAATTGTAGTATCATGTTCCCTCAATTTCCTCAGCCTGGTTTTTAAGCCAAGTTCCCCTTTGCTTTTTTGTAAATTCAGCCGCTCGACAAGTTAGAAAAAGGACAAAGCGCAATTTTTAAAATATCAGTGGCAAACTGAGTCCAATAAAACTTCGTGATAACTTTCAGCTCTGACGCCGTGTAACAACATATATCGATAAAATTAGAATGTGGCCTAGAAAACGCGAATAAATATGGATTATTGGTTGAGAAAATAGCGTCATCTCTCCTCCAGTGCTAAGCACCTTGACAACGGAAAAAAGGGAAGAGTGAATGAAGTCATGGTCGGCACTCGAATCTTTGCAACTATAGAAGAAATCAATATGCTGATAGTTGCTGTGGCACTCACAATAGTGGTGTGTCATGGATATTACGGTATATAGATACTAATTACTGGTTGATTCACATCGAACTCCGCTACAATGGTTGAACACAACCATCATCTTCCGTAGTATAGTGGTCAGTATGCAAGCTTGTCACGCTTGAGACCCGGGTTCAATTCCCGGCGGGAGAGTTCCAGCCACCTGTTCAAGCAGGTTTTTCTTTTGGTATTTTTTGTCTATTCTAACATTTTTATTATTCATCCAGCTCAGGGACAAGTCAAAGATGGGCCAAAGATAAATAAGATGTGTAGTTGAAATGCTAAACCCCTTTTGACCGTACGTTTTCCCCATTCAGTTTGTCAAAACCCTCACTACTCTTCCATTCCCCCCTGCAGAACACCTCTATCACAACTTCACAAGCGAGTGTATAAGTTCTCTACTTGGATTAGCCTTTAGCACCTGCATTAACCAACATTCTTGCAACAACCTTATGCCCATTTTTTGTAGCTATGGCCAATGGCGTTTGTTGCTTCAAGTTTCGCGTTCCAATCTTTGCTCCTTTCTTGATCAATATCTCCGCCGTCTTTGCATGCCCTCGAGAAGCTGCTTTTGCAAGCGCGGTATTACCATCATCGTCCTTTGATTCGACGTTGGCGCCTCTATCCAGAAGCAAGCTTACCACATTGTCATGTCCCTCTGACGCAGCTAAACCTAGAGCCGTGCTCTTTGAAGCCGTTCGCGAATCGATCTTGGCTCCCTTGTCCAGAAGGAGCGTCACTACTTCTTGACGTCCGCCGTAAGATGCATAAATCAGTGGCGTAAGATTGTTTTCGTTTCTGGCTTCCAGTTTGGCACCATGTCTGAGAAGGATCTCGACTATGCGCTTCTTGCCATGGAAAGCAGCTGCCGAAAGTACCGTGGTACCGTGTTCGTATTTGACCTCAGTGTCTGATCCCTTTTCAACGAGTAGTTCTACAATCTCCGTTTTCGTGTTCGTGACAGCCCATAGAAGAGGCGACAAGTCTTTCGTGTCTTGACCAATTTCGACAGGCCACGAATATGACTTTTCTGGAACTCTTTTCAACTGCCTCTCGATCATCTTCTCAAACCAGTTTCCTGGACCCGCCGCGACTTCTCCTTTAGTTGATAAGAATCGTGGTTTGGATAGACCGGGCGAGTAACCAGTTTTACCGTCCAGTATGCTCTGGATCTGCAGCCTTTTGCTTTTGTGCTTTTCATAGTTTTTCAGACGCCCCTGTGTCTTGGCCTCCTCGGCAACAATTTGATCCGTGAGGCTTTTGATTTCTGTTTGTACCAATCTCTTTCTTTCAGCCAACTTCCACTCTTCTTGTTCTATCTCGATCATCTTATTTTCAAGAGAATCCCGACGATCCCTCAGTGTGGCCAGACTCTTGATAGCTGGATGTTCCGCTGACCTTGCAAGGTGCTCCTTCTTCAGCGAATCCATAAAATCGCATTTCAGCTTTGCTGTCAATATTGCTGGGTGTTTTCTAGTAACAGTCGGAACCTCATCAGTGCGGTCCAGGCTGACGAAACAAAGTATCCCATCTGGAACAGTTTCCTGAGTCTGAGCAACTGTGACCTCAATCACTCCATTATCAGCTTTGTTCGCCTCACGACTCTTCGGATTCATGAACGGTAGGCTCTTTTCGATATCCGCCAGCTCCAGGTCTCGGAGCGCCTGTATTATAAAGCTTCGCATCGTCGATGGACACTTGGAAGGGTTTCGTTCAATGACTACTATCACATCATGGCTTTTCGCAGCATCAGACGTGAAACGAACAAGTTGGGTTTCGACACGAGTTTTGCTATCGTCGTTATTGTCGAGCAAAGCCCGACTATTGTCCCACTCAAGCGGCGGATAAGTTTCTGCCAGCTTGAGTCCGAGCTTCTTATAACCCATGACATGTAGCCAGACACCTGCTGTCCCTCTTGCTTGGACTGGACTTATTTGTCGATCAACTCTAATTTGGAAGCGCTCGCGTGGATGCCCAACTGGTGGCTTTTCGACTACTACCGGTCCTAGCTTTTGTGGTCTGATGTATCCATTCATGGAAGACGAGGTGTACAAAGGTATGGCAATGACGTTTTCAAGGTCATCGTCTTGGAAGCGGCAGTTAAGTCCAGCGTAGAGAGTCTTGTTTTTGTTGTAATGTAGTGTCAGGGAGGTGTGAACATAGCCACCAGATACTGTAAAGATACTGCTGGGGTTTGAGTTCTGGTCATGCGGAACTATACGTCCACAATCGGAGAAATCTTTAGGGGAGGAAGCAAATACCCCAGCCGAGATTGGCTTGGTCACTTTGGTGGATCGTCCATCAACGTTGTTCTCACAAATTCCCCAAGCAAGAATAGAGTCATCGCTGGTTTGCTCTATTATCTTCAGTTGCAGACGCTCAAAAGCCTTTCGACCTTCGCCATAGATCATCGGCATTGAGATGTTGAATATCCCTAAAAGACAGTAGGCCATGTCTTCTTCTCTTTTTGTTTCCCGTTTCGCTGCCCACGACATTCGCTGTGCCACGCTTGCGCGGCGGAAGTCCCAGCCAAGTAAAAACACTTTAGGAATTTTTGTGATATTTTCGATTTCAGTCACAAGTTCGGCTTTGGTGTCGAGTAGATTCCATTCCTGATCATAGAATCGCAATTCAGCAGGAGCTAGTAGTTCCTGCAATGTCCAGCCTCTCTGAAACCAGGAACTTGAGTAAAACTTGGATCCCGGCTCCCGAAACTTGTCGTCTTTGGGTACGTCGCTCATATAGGTATAACAGAATTTGGCTTTCTGGTACCACTGGAACATGGAGTTGATGGCTTCGTCGAGCTCCTTTGAGCTGTCCTTGTTGATGCAACAGGAGTCGATCCAGATGTATTTGATCCCATCTTTCTTGGCTTGCTTACAGCACCCCCGCACCTTTGCCATTCCCACCTTTTTTGATGAACCCTTTTTCATGTCGGAGAATGATACCTCTTCTTTATCATCGCCCCATCTATGGGAGAGAATTGCGTATGGAGGAATGCGAGTCCCAGAGAACTGCCGCATCTGTACCGTTTCCACATTAATCAGACGCATGGTAAATTATCAAAGCGATGAAATTTGTTGCGAAAAAAGGACGTGACGACAGCGGTAGACGATGGATGTTTTGATGCGAAACTTGCGTCTTAGTTCCCACTCAGAAGGTTATTGCGAGATCAACGTGCAATCATTGAGGACAAGAGGGGTGAGACAATTAAATCATATTCAGGCTGCCGAGTTTATCTGACATCAGCCGCAATGCGGCTATGCAGCGTTCCCCAGCCGACTGAACGCAGCTTGGCCAATAATGGGTGCAGTATAAGCTGCACCATCTCAAATCAAGCGACGCGGGGTTGATAGGCATTTTTTATCATTGTCTGTTTTGTGCAATGAGATACCGATCTTTTCTGATATACCATCTTGTGTATCTACGTGATTGTACGCTATTGAAAGTTATAAATGTCTTCGTCCCTCACTCTGTAACTGCAAAATATCACAATAAAGCTCATGCAGAAGTCATGCGCTCACCCCCGATCGTCTGGCTTTCGTCCTCTTGACTTCCATGCATTGTATGCTCTCACCTTTGTCATTCACAACGAATTCGTCTATATCTTCATAGTCTAGAATATCCATGTCATAGGATCAGCCGCTCCACCATTAAGAAACCCATCAGTAAGCTAAAGATTGTCAGCAACATGACTTTAGACGCAAGAAGAATTACTCACCATCAAGGTCCAATCCTCTCCAAAGTCGATTGCCGGGTCATTCAGTGACTTTAGCTCACCACCATCTGGCTCCAACTGCGCGATAAACGTCTCAAACACACTCAAAGCCTCCCTTGCTACCTCCTCCCCCGCCCGTATCATATTCTGAGCCAGTTCCTCTTTTGACGCACGATTCATAGTAGCCTTGATCTGCTCCAATACTAACGAGGCTATCAAGTGACCCTTGATGTTCGTCTCACCCGCCTGGATGCACTGTAATGTCCATGGCCTGGCGTCCTGCATCATGTTGAATACATCGCGCTGGATTGGCGTCGATGAGAATGTGTCTTCTTCTTGTACCTGATTTCTTAGATCGAGTAGGAGGATTATACTGGCTAACCACGTTGAGGTCCGGAAAAAGCCAGAGCTGCACACGACGAACCGCGCGAATTCAGTGTTATTGTTCACGGCACCACGTGCGATTGACCATGCCCTAAAAGCGGTCTCAACAGCCATCTTTCTTGAGAAAGCGTAGCTCGGCTCTGTTAGAGACAACCCAAAGAACGGAAAGTGCAGAGCGCCCAGAAAGCGACGCATGATAAACTCCATCGCGGATAGCTCAAACTGGGTTGGCGAGAACTCCTTCTTCTTGGAGCTTTGCAGATTGTGGATTGCCTCTTTGTAAGACGCCTTGAGCTCGGCGTCCAGACGTAACGTTTCCTGGTACGAGTCACCCTGTCGGAGATCGTTGAGCAGCTTGGCAACCTTGAGACGAGAAGGATACGTCTTTCGCATTGCTCTCGCGGTAGACGTCTGTGTAAAGACATTGTCAGATCTTGATGTGGGATTCTCAACCATAATTTGCTCGTCATCGAAGTTTCCGGGAGGTTCAGTGTCAAAATCCTTTGCTGAAATCATGGGTGGTCCTCCAGAAGTCATACTCGATTGTAGGCATAACTCCAGGATGGTGTTCCAAATTCTTCTTCTCATCTCACAAGCGAATGTCGGAGTCTGGGGCAAGTGTTTTGGATCACGGTGTAGACCCATCGACATGGCTGTTCTGAGGAGTGAACCACATGCTATCCAAAGTGTTTCGCCACCAACAGATGCAATTTCTCGAGCGAGAAGCAGTAGAATGTTCGTCTGGAGAAACTCGATTCCAAGCCTGGACTTGAATTCTGGCTCGGAGATCCATGTCTGCGCTTCATATATCCACTGAATAGCCGATGACCGAAGAGAAAAGTTTTCATCGTACGTCGTCGCACCCAAAGCGTGAACCAGCCTCAATTGAACGAGAAAATCCCGATCTGGTTCGTTTTCAGAAACCCAAATAGCCTCGTAGTTCTTTCGGAATGTCGGGATGTGCAAGATACGATGAAGCTTCTCCATCGTGCCGAGATAACACTCAACAAGGCTGTCTGAAATAATTCGAGAAACGAGATGCGTGGTAAGTAATGTCGGCCATTCGGGAGTGCGTAGCTTTTTAATGCGTTTACCTAAAGATTTACACCTCTGATACTCCTTGATGAGATCCGAGGCCTCGTTTGTACCTTTGTCGATTATTTCCAGAATATCTCGAAGCTATACTAGTTGGTTCTGCGACTAATAGCAGTTGGATGGAACTCACCAGAGGTAATCCAGTCACGAAATGACTTTGTCCAAAAAGTCTTGTCTTGTGAGAAATAGCACGAGGTATCGCATGAAGTCCTCCAGGTTGATCTTGCGAGTGAAGATGAAAGGTTCCGCCCAATTGCGTTGATGTCGTCTCAAAATTAGGCGTTGAGGCTTGCGGACGGCAAGGCACTGTAGCAGATTTTGATAGCTGGTCTTCAAGTACCTTTACTTTTTTCTTTAGCGCTTCCAGTTCCGGAAGATCGGAGTGTGGTGTTGTTGATGCCGTTGGAGAAAAGGTTGGGAAAATTACGGATTGATCGTCTGGTGTTGGTAACGATGCGTCTTGGAAATCGTCGTGGTTGCGAGGCGCCAACTCTCTTCTGTCGCTTTGAACTGGTTGAGGAGGTGCCGGATGTAGATTCTCATAAACGCATTCGCCTCGTCGTGAGCGGATACAATTACTGCACGGAGACCCGCGATTACAGCGCATCTTGCGTTTGCGACATAATGTGCATGCACTATATGAGTAAGTTGATTCAGTTTTAAATTTCTTGCAATGGATATCACATACACTGCTGGTCTTCGTCGACGACGAATTGGCTCCATGGTAAATGTTGTTGATATGTAAAGAGAAGCCAAGAGAGCGGGAAATTCGGAGGTTGACCAAAGTGAAATCTGCGTTTCTAGTTGAAATGGTTCTCCGTACACCGAGTCCGACTCTTAACCCCGACTCGAAGCCGATACCGTCGCATTTTGATTGGTCAGTTCAATATTCCGAGTCTGTCACGGTATCAATGACTTAGATAAATGAGTCTATTCTCGCCTTATAAAGTCATACGGGTCTACCGATTGATACCATCAGATTCTCAAGGCAATAAAAGGTCCATCCATATATCTCAATCCTTACCATCTAATAATTTTATGTCCATTTCCCGACTTCCCTCACTCGTCCAGTTTACTTCCAATCCTCCACAATGTTATCAAAAGACTTGTGTAAACCGGACAGCTTCAAATTTCAAGATGACTCTTTTCCAACCAAGGAGAATCATTCGAGAACAGAAGTAGAAGCTGATCTGACGTCAACTATTGCGCCTGATGGTGGCCTACAAGCCTGGCTCGTCGCTGCAGGTGCGGCCTGTATCTTCTTCTCGTGTCTCGGCTTCGCCAATTCATTCGGCGTCCTTCAAGAATACTACATGACGCATCAGCTTCGAGGTCACTCAGCAGATGCAGTTGCATGGATCGGATCTGTCTCGACATTTATCCAGTTTTCTGCTGGAGCATTGAGTGGGCCATTGTTTGATCGCTACGGAGCTTGGGTAGGTTCTTCCAGAAGCTAACAAAATATTGCTGTTCGCTGACTTGTTCTTAGGTGATCAGGCCAGCTGCAGTTACATACGTCTTTGCAATAATGATGACAAGTTTATGCACAGAGTACTGGCACTTTATGCTTGCCCAAGGCGTCTTGATGGGTAGTGCCATGGCATTTCTCCAGATCCCAGCCTTTGCAGCTGTCTCTCAGTACTTTGACAAGAAACGAGCAGCGGCATTTGGAATAGCAGTCTCGGGCTCTTCCATTGGCGGAGTTGTCTTTCCAATTGCCCTGTCCAAGATGCTGAATGACTCTTCACTTGGTTTTGGTTGGTCAATCCGAATTATGGGGTTTGTCATGATACCTCTCATGTCATTTTCTTGTATCACTGTCAGGTCTCGATTGCCGAGTCGAAAGACGTCGTTTTTCCTTCCAGCTGCTTTCAAAAACCCGCTGTATGTGCTGGTGATTTCATCCCTTTTCTTTCTGTTTATTGGCATGTTTGCGCCATTGTTCTTTATTCCTACATACGCTGTTTCACGAGGTATTAATCCGACATTGGCGTCTTACTTCCTTGCCATCACGAACGCTGCGTCAACTTTTGGACGTATTATACCTGGAATCCTCGCAGATAAGTATGGTCGGTTGAACGTATATTCCCTTGGTGGACTTTCAACCGGCATCGTCATTTTCTGTATGAATGAGGCAAAGAGTACTGCATCAATGATCGTGTATGCGGCTGTCTTTGGCTTTACTTCAGGTACAATCATTTCCGGTGTCTCTGCAGCCTTTACCCTTGTGGTGAAGGACCCTCGGGATAATGGTACGTATATGGGAATGGGTCTGGCAGTTAGCTCTCTTGCCGCTTTGATCGGACCGCCTGTCAATGGTGCTCTTATCGATCGATATGGAGGTTTTCTTGAGGTATCTGTATTTAGTGCTTCGATGTGTTTATTTGGCGGGTGTCTTGCGGTTTGTGCCAAGGCGAGAACAACGGAAGGCATTTTCGGGAGGGTCTAGTATTGATGGGAGCAATCACCGGATAGGAATTCTGATTGTAGTAGTACGTACACCAAATCTAATGCCACTCAATTCTTCAATTCTGTTAGTTTGAACTACCAAGACGACTACCAAACAAAGCAACTCGTATAGCATGCGGTCTGACTCACCCGGTAACCGATTTGAGTATAGCGTCAAATATATCAGCAACTTTCATTTCACACTTCAACATTTTAGTTTCTGTATCCGAAAGGTATAAAGTTTTGAGTCTGCCTCACAATAGGAACTAACTCAATCTTCGACGCTATCAACCACTACTCCAACTCAAATACTCAAGCACCATGGATTACACAACAGGCGAGATCGTCAACGCCTATCGGTCTGAGCGACTAGAGTACATAAAAGCTGACAAAAACGATGCAAATCTCCAAAAGGTAGCCTTGGAGATCTTGAAAGACCCTGTTATTCAGGCTCTCACTGCGCCCACGATACTTCAACCCAAGGGCCAAAAAGAATGCGACTCGTACCTTGAATCTGTCTGCGACTCCCTCCTAGGCGTCGCCATCTGTCTACGCGATGAAAACTCGGAAACACTTACTATTATTGGTGTCATGTGCATTGGCTGGGGCGGCATTTCTCCCACCGTTGTCCATCATCGCAATGCCGAAATCGGCATCACTCTTCTGAAGGAGCACCAGGGCCAAGGTTATGGAAGGGAGGCCATCAACTGGATACTAGACTGGGGTTTTCGACATGCCGGTCTGCACACAATCGGAATCTCAACTGCTTCGTATAACCCACGGGCTGTTCATCTTTACGAGAGTATGGGGTTTGTACATGAGGGAATAAGAAGGCAACAGATCTGGCAGAACCGTGGATGGCATGATTTGATCAACTTGGGAATGACGGAAAGGGAATGGGAGATTCTGCGTGGATTGCCACAGCTACAGAATTCATGAGCATCACAGTCAATAGTTATGTAAGATAATGCAAAGAAATCACCCTCTTTATTAAATTTTCAGTGTGCCTCACCATGTGCCTCCGAATCCGCCTCTTGATCCAAGCCCCTGTCAGCCCCATGCACGCTCCTTCTCATCCCCAAATATCCATACCCCAACTCGTCCATGGTCCAGGTAACTGTCGTCGGGTCGATGCGTGATAGTCTGCCTCAGGTGACTTTGATGGTAATGTGGTGTCTGATCGGCAAGTCGTCGGAATCGGTACGCAGAATCGGGTAAGTCGTCGATGTCGTCAAGTGTTCGAAACGTTGTCCCATTCCCATCCCTTCAAGTTCACATCCAGTGTTCCATCTCTTACGACCATTGTCTCTCCTGTACCGATCCAAACCATCAACTGTTCGGTTCCGAAGTCGTTCATCCTCGTGTCGCCCATATTCGTTGGTCCATCATCCGTCATCGTCACTCGTCGGTCTCGGTCATCGGTCGCATTCGTCGATCTCAGTCGTCGGGTACATTCGTCGAGTTTAGTCGTCGGGAGTCACCGCCAGTGTCAGTCGTCGATCAGTCCAAATGTAATTTCGGTCGTCACAATGGAAGATACATGTCGTCGAGCCGAGCTGCCGTCTGTGAAATGTCCATGTCAGATCCCGATAACCGTTAAGTGGTGCATGAATCTTACTAGTACATGTAGTTGGCGCTGTCTCCAATCGTCATGGCCATATTTTCTCATCAAAAAAAAACTACTGGAGCGACCATGATAGAGCCTCGCCAGATCTCAAAGGGAATGGTCCGGGTCGTCGTCGTCAGAAAGGCATCCAAAGGGGGTCCATTGGTGCGCCGTTTTCAACGTGGAAAGGTGAAATCGTGAGATATTGGCTTCGTTTGTCTTGGTGCCTAGTAAAGAAGCCGAATCCTGTGGCAGTCTCCGAATGTGGTATCATGCACAATAGTGGTTCTATCACATATCAGCCACGGAGGAAAGGCGAGGTGATGACTGGCCGAAACTGGATCCACGATCGAAAAGGGATATCATGCGGGGTTGAGTCTAAAGGTGTCACTATTTATATAAAAATTCCGAATGGTGTTGAGATTGGCGAAAGTCTCCGGTAGCATGGCACGGCTATATAAATGGAAGATCCTCGAGTTCCGGGAATAGACGCGGCGATGGTGGGAAGGTACATCAGGGTCGAATTATCCAAGGGACTCCGCATTTATCTATTGTAAGCGCGCAAGACACGACGCAGTAAATGAAGGACATTTGAATGTGACCGGCACGTATCCTGAGACAACATAGCCATCACCACGGCCTATGGAAGGCAGAAACCTGTATATCTGGAATGATACAAAACATGTTGGCGGCTTCACTCATGAGTTTCGCATGAGTAGCTTCGTCTTAGACCGGCGAGGGAGTGATGGAGGAAGTGATAAAGGCATAATTCGATCTGTGATGAAGATCTCTCATCTCATCCACGGAACAGTTACTACAAACAACTTGAATGACTGTGAGCAGAATCTGATAGAGAACAGAAAATGAAAAAAATCAATATTATCATGGCAACTGTGGTTTTTATTCTACTTTTTGTGGGGGAATACTAGCATCAAGTGAGTGGGCCTAGTGAGTCGTGGTCATGCCCTCCATCTCACCGCCTACAAGTTGAGTCACGGCTCCAGAAAGAGTTTTTTTTTTATCTGGTTGAAATGACCTGCATATTGGGTCTCTTTACGCGAAAGACGTCATAGAATTGGGTTAGTGGTCAGTCACCTTGTCTGAGTTGTCAGACACCGATAATGAGGCATTTCCATGTGACGCTGTGTGTGTGCTCCACCAAGACACGTTTCACACGGGATGTGTGTTGAGAGCAGAGATAACAGGACTAGATCTTACTACGAGACTTTGGAAGAGCTACGTGTCTCTCCTTGAATAAATGTCTGCCACACTACAATGTGTTGGCGCCGACGTAGCAGAAACGCTGGCCACGGAGTGCAAAGGTCAACAACCCAATATTCTGTTCTAAGCCGCATAAGCTGAACTGATAATTTCGCGACTTTTGTTTCCGTTGGCCCAATCGTTCTCGTATCCTGCGTCCGACATGTGATTGTGCTGTAATCCCTGGATTAATTGTTGGTGACCTGAGTTGCAGGGTAGTCTGTGACCCAATCTACAAGCAAACCTGGAATAACATCACAGACAATCTACGGAAGAAAGAGCATAGTTCCAAGCAACATGAGTATCAATCAAGCTGAGCGACTTGACTATTATTTCTGTAAAAGTTAAAGTGTTGTTGAACTTGGTGAATGACAGGTTGAATCTTCCGACACTGGCACTCATTCAACTTTTAGTTAGCTTAATGCTTCCCAAGGCAACAGCCTATCAAAATGAGGTCATTGGCACGGGAATTACTAAGCAAAAGTCAAAATTGGGGGGAAACTCTCGTTAAACTGCCAAAACGATCTGTATCACAACCAAGTCTTCAAATCTTACGATAACACAACTAAACATTAATATACTTATAACTGGCTCAATGGTCTAGCGGTATGATTCCTGCTTTGGGATGAGTCATCATTCATGCAGGAGGTCCCGGGTTCAATCCCCGGTTGAGCCCTCTCACCTTTTGATTCTGATCTCACCTTTTGATTCTGACTTGCATTCGGACAACATCAACTTTATTTTTATCTTTTTCTACACCAACTCGAACACTATTCTTCAGACTACTTACTACCTATAAACAGAGAGATGCCTAGCAAAGCACTGGAGCTATTGTGATGGTGGTAGTAAAGCATCAACATCAGGACCCCAACCATCATCGTTGGAGATGACAATCGTGTTATCTCCATCTTCAAGATCAAAGAATCCGCGGCTCAGACCAGTCTCAGAGAGATGTCTCGTCGATAGGAAAGCGAGCTTCTGTGACTCTCCATTGACAGAAACCGTTGCGTAACGAGAGCCGGTGTCACCATTTCGGTATTTGATGTTGATGGTGCTCAGACCACCCGAGCTCTTGATGTTCTTGAATGTGAGAGTACCCTTCTTGTCACCACCGATGTATCCAACAGCCTTGTCTCCGCTACACTCGTTGCATGAGATGACTCTCGCCTCATTGCCCATCTCAGCGTCTTCGCCTTCGAGTTTGGTCGTTTTTGTTTCAGACCAGGTGCCCTTTGAGACATCCGGTGCCCATGAGTCGTACCAGTCGAGTGTGACCTTGGTTCCATCGACTTTGAGGGGTAGCCAGACATAAGTGCTAGCGGCGAGATTGGTGGAAACCCAGCGGTCACCGATGTAGATAGCGTTGCCGTCACCGAGTGGTTGAATGTAGCTGACTTGGCTTTGGAAGGTCTTTGATCCAATGGGTGCGAACTCGGTCCACTCTGACCATGGACCAGAAAGAGACTTGGAATAGCTGTAAACCTATTCATATGTTAGCATCGCCTGCAAGCAGTTTTCGGTGGGTGTCATACGTTGTCGTTTGCATTCCATCCAGTCAGATGAGACCCAAAGATAAAGTAATAACCATTCTGCTTCAACATAGCAGGTGACTCAGCAAAGTATTTCCATTCATATGTGATTTCGGTAACGTTGAGATAGTCATCCGACAAGGCCATAATTCTTGTTCCAAACTCGCGCTGAGCGTTGTTAGCCCGTATTCTATAGTTGGCACAGAGCACTTACATCCTCAGTCATAAGATAGGCAGTTCCATCATCATCCTTGAACAAACCCATATCACGACTCTGCTTACCAAGGGGTCGGAAGCTGCGATGATAGGTATACTTTCCACAAACACTGTCACCTGTAGCTACACCCACTCGAGCGTCTTTGTAGTCAGAGCTGTCGATGTGCAGATACAAAACGTACTTTCCCGTATCATCGTTGTAAATGACCTTGGGTCTTTCGACGATGCGGTTGGGTCCGAGATCACCAGCCTCAGTGGTGCGGGACAGAAGCGCACCGCGGTATGTCCATTCGACGAGATCAGTGGACGAGTAGCAGTTGACGTTCTGGAAATAAGTGCCGTGGGTTTTGTCTTCGCCGATCATGTAATAGGTACCATCAACTTCGCTGCTTTGGGTAAGTGCCAATGCTTGGAGTTCGAAGTGTCGTACTTACATTAAGCCATGACCATGTGCTTGGACATGGTCGCCAGTGTTGGTCTTATCAGGTCAGCTCTCAGCCAAATGTACAAGATGGAAAGGTTCTTACTGCAGTCCATGTGGCACCAGAGACGATGTCGACAGAAGCTTGAACAGTACTGGCTGCAAGCACAGAAACGAGGGTCCAGAGATAGTGATACATGATGGTTTGTGTCCCCGTACTCTTTTTGTCAAACAGCAACCAGGTTGGCCAAGAACAAATTGTATTCCTAGACTACCGAGCAACCTTATATACCTATATGTTCGGGGCATGTTCTCAATTGGGTATGTTCGGATGCAAGTATATGTCATGTAAACGGCAAATAACCCATGCTACCCTCATAGTCAATTGATTCAACTATAAAGTTCCTCGTATTCCACTGTAGTACAGCGAGTATAGGTGTATGGTCGGATGAGATGTTTCTGTGATCGACATTGCAGCTTGCCCAGTTCTAGCGTCTGTACATGCGCACCAATTTTATCACCTTGGCTTCCTTCACATGAACCTTCCTCTTATGAGTATGCCACATGATCGTATGGCCAAGAAGCGGGGTCGGATCATCGACGTCGTACGTGCAGACTAAACAGGACAGGGATGTTGAGTCTCTGGGGAACCAAAGTGAAATCATCGGGGATGTCGGAGCCGGTACTGAACCCTGTCTTGGGAGTGAATCCGATACTGGTACGGAATATTTGGGTCGCCATGAAGTCTTTAACTGTATTTTAACCTCTGATGTATAAGCCATGTGGGAAGCAGCAGTGCCCTTCTGAGACTGAGAGCCAAGACTTATTTACTAATCCTACTTTATCTAGAGCTTTATACTGCCGTCGATGGCATGTTGGCCGTCAGCGAGGGACACCGCGAATGAGTTATTCTTGCGAAGACGCAGGGAAATAAGGATACTACATACAGTAGTTTCCGACAGATGTTACGAGCTTGGCGAAAATAACCTTGACATTTAACGTTATAGAAACAGGTCTCTACTCGTACCATCTTTCGGTCTGCTGTCGGTCATAAAGCACCGAATTTCAAGGCCCTATCAACTATCTCGGCGTCGTTCTGGTTATTATCAGTTACTGAATGGACCGATTCTAGATACCAGAAACTTTAGCTCCTAAACATTAGAGGACAAAAATAAATTGCCCAAGAGGTCTGGTCTAAGTAACATAAAATGACCTATTAATTTCGTCTCTTCTGCTCAGTGGACAACCTTTCTTACACACACATGGACAGTGCTGCAAAGGCAGAATTGCGAGTAAGTAACTACGTATTTTTCAACAGTAACATCAGGTCAGTGACTCAGATAAAATCGTGAGATTCATGTTTGCCCCGCTTCAGCAACGGGGCTTGGTTTGCGATGTCAACTGGTCGATCTTGGAGCAGGGCATGAGGCGCTGCGCAAGGAAGAACAGAGTGTATAGTTCTGATAGCCACGGCATGAAGTGTCTGTCGGGCCAGAGGCAGAAGCAACAACGGGAGAAACCTTCTCGTCTTCAAAGGGAAGAAATTTGGCAACGGAGACCACCTCTTCTTCCGTGAAATCGAAGGGACGAAAAAAAGGGAAGCCATCATGTTGACGAGGGGGGGTACTGTGGCTTGAGTACTAGAAATGAACAGTCACTGATTGCGTGTTACTTTCTCAACAATGGAATGGACGTTCCATGGGCTCGTGTCTCTCGCTATACCCTGGAAGATATTCAGTCAGTGACGGCGGTGCTATTACATATTACAAAATACTGTGATGCGCCAACAATATTCTGATATACCTGTGACTATTGACACGCAGAAACTTGACACTTAGTGATTCACTGTCGATTAACAGATCTCTGTACAGCCGAGACATATAAACACGTCCACTAATTCCGTACATCTATACATCGACAACCTTCTCTCCAGCATGACCCATCGTAGCACGAACAGTCTCCTCACTTCTGGGCTCCAGAGACTTCGTAACAGGGTTAGGAGCATCAAAAACCTCGTTGAGTTCCTCCAGTGTTCGATCTTTGGTCTCAGGGAAAAAGAAAAAGATAAAGACCGCCTCTAACAGATCCCAAAACACAAAGACAAGGTAGAAGTAGTAGCCAATCTTCTCAAACGCAGGTCCAGAAGAGTAAGCCAGCACAAGAGAAATACAGCTGGACGCAAAATTTCCAAGAGCTGTTCCTTTGGCCCGGGTAGAGGTTCGCAGAGTCTCGGCAATGTACATGCTTTGCTGAGCAGTCCATCCGAGTGAAAACACAACACCGAAAAGGAAAACAAAGGCAATAGTGGTGTTGGCGGCGTTAGTGTTCGATTTGTCGTCGACGGCCATTTTGGAAGTTCCGGTAATGACTGCGAAAATGGCTGAACATGTAACAATGCTGTAGAGAAGAAGAGGTCGACGGCCGGCCTTGTCTGTTAGGCGGGCACCGATAAGAGAGCCGATCAGACCTAGAACACTGTTGGTAGCATTGAGAGCAAGGACCTTCTTTTCGTCTGTGATTCCAGCAGTGTTCATCATGGTGACCAGGTAGTAACTTGAAAGTGAGTTGCCAGATGCTTGACCCATAATGGCCATTCCAACAACGCAGATAAGTCGTCGACGGTCGTTGTGTGAGCCCCAAAGCTCACGGTAATCCCACCATCGCTTGTCTGATGCTTCAACAGAGATTTGGGCCATCATCTCCTTCATCTGAAGTTGAACGATTGGGTGATCAACGGAACCCTCACCGTGGAACTTGGCAAGGATAGCAGCGGCTTCTTCATGCTTGTCGTTGGCGATTAGCCATCGGGGCTAAACGAAAGTCAGTGCACGGCCTGCAAACATGGATATAGATAGTGACATACTGATTCGGGGAGGAAGAAAACGCAGATGGCAACAATTCCAGACGTCACGAGTTGAATCCAAACGGGAACTCTCCAGCCGTCATCGCCTTCGATGTCTGCGCTACCGTAAACTACCCAGCCGGCGATGATTGCTCCAACAGGCCACATGCAGTTGTAAAAGCCTGTGAGTGTGCCTCTCCACTGCAATGTTGTTAGCATCTGATGTGTAACAATTGATGGTATGTTTTACCTTGGGATGAGCAAGCTCGCTGACATAAGTCGGGGCAGCGATACAGCAGTAAGAAACACCAAATCCAAGCATGAAGCGACCACCCATGAACTGAGCCATTGACTTTGCCGTTGCCCTGGTCACAGAATTAGCAGGTAAATATGTGGACAGTATTGATAACTTACTGGATACAAGTACCGATAATGATGATAACAGCGCCAGTGAACATGCCAGCTCGACGGCCAATAAGATCGGTAGTGAATGGGACAGTAGGCGCCGCGGCAACACTGCCGACATTGTAGATCATGAACACAATACCGGTGTCTGAACCAGAGGATTTCCTGCACAAGTCAGCGTAATGATCTTGCAATGGTTTAAGCTGCTTACATGTTGAAGGTGCGCTGATAAGACGTCATACCATTGAGACCACCCATCAAACTACCTTTTATAACAGTTAGCCATGTTGAAGTTCTATCTTCGAGCGATAACATACCATCGTATCCGTTGAGGCAGCCACAGCAGTAGGCAACGAAAAGAACAGCGTAGAGATGAAACATAGACTTTGTCCATGGCGAAAACTTGTGGTTCTCAACTTCATGGGCGATTTCGTTTGCAATTATCGCAGGTGCCAACTCAACCGGCATATCGTCATGAAGGACATCAGTCTTCTCGTAGTCGAGATCACCATCTTGTTTCTTTTCCGACATGATGGGCTGTTGCGTGACCAAACAATTGGGAACAAAGATCGGAAGTCCAAGTTTGAGGTTACACTCAGCATTATATAGTCGTATGTAAGCCAAGCTTTTGGAAGAATTAGCATTAGCTGTAAACAGTTAATAAACAGCAGATCCAACATTCATCGGTCGGTGCCGTAGCCGAGGTGAGTTGTGAGTCGTGGTTTCACGAATAAACTCGGTCTTGAGAATCTGGGGTAGAACAAGGAATAAAGCAGTTGGAGCAGGGATTCTGCGGGGGAATGCTCGAATTGTTAATGATCAGCGATTTTGACTCTGTCGGCTCCGATATCCCCGGTTGTGAAAAGCGCTCCAATGGGAGGGCAAAATATGTGGATGAGCTATTCCCACCAACCTCTTTCCAAAAGACTAGTCACAGTAATTACAGACCATACTTTGCAGAATATGAAGTAATAGTACCTTTCCTCTGCATAAGCCGAAATGCTACATACTCTAGACCGACATGGTGTGCATCGACAATAGTTGTAGCGAAGCACTAAGCCAAAAACGAAATTCTCCATATTAAGGCACAACAGTAAAAGGGTCCATTTCTGAACGGAATATGTTATCTTATCGTCAACTCGCAAAAATTTGAATCCGTTTGGAACTTCCATCATCGCCGATGGAATTACTCCATCGTTCAGCCTTACAAAAAGCGCAGGATTTTAATCGTCACAATTGGCTTAAATGCGTAGTAAATATTCCCGATGGGGCTAATTTGAGAATTTAGGTACAAATTCCCACTGAAGCTCACTAAATCAACAAGGCAGATTTAAAGTAGAGATCCATATCTGACAGCTCACCAAAAGACGCTAGAATCGGGCCTTGAATCAGGGTGACAGAATAGCAATGTTAAGGGGTTTGACATTATGTCTCATCAACTTATCATCTCCATCCAACTCTTGGCACAATGGCCGAAATTGTTGGCTTAGTAGCCTCTATACCTGGTCTTCTTGAACTCGGCATCGAATCATCGAAAGCGCTTCATAAACTTCAATCACAACTCAGAAACGCGCCCGATCTGATCCACGCTTTGGCCAATGAAACTGAAGATATCAAGTTGGTGTTGACTCTTGTTGAAGACAGTCTGAAAGCTTCCGAAGCGGCTGCGTTAGATACGCCGAGTAGTATTGCTGTGCTTGACAAGTTGAAAGTTCAGTTGAGGAAAGCGAAGACGACGTTAGAAGCTTTAGAATTATTTACGCAGAAACTTGCCGATGAGACGCCTACTACAAGAAGAGTCAAGTGGCTCTTGCAAGAGTCTCAGGCCTCGAAACTTCAGAGTGATTTGAAGGTTACGAGGGCGCAGATAATGCAACTACAGGTTGCGTATAGCGAGTAGGTCATACAATCTGACACGATATGTTCAACCGCTAATATTAATACAGGTCAGCTTCTACTCGTATGGAGTGTGTGCTACGGGATGTCCAACTTTTGCAACATAGTCAGAATGCTGCTACGCAAAGACTCGGGTCTCATATCGTTGAACTTGACAAAGCCACAGACATGAACAAAGCAGCTATTGCAACAGCACTTCAAATATTGCAAGCTTCGGCATCCGATATGCCACCTCAATACCAACTTATCAACCATCAAAATGCAGAGCCCAACGGGCCAACCCTTCCTATGAGGATGTCCCCAGACCAATTGGACACCCCCATACAGAACACACCCAGTCTCATGAACTCGATACTGTCGTTTACCATTGGCCTTCAACAGTCGACTTGTTCAAACGAATGTCTCTGCAAATGCCATGCAGTACCTCGTACCCACCGCTCTTGGAACTTGATTCCCAAAGCTCTTCAAGCTGTCACAGGTACACTATTCATTGGCTACACAAGCAACCCAACCTCGGCCTCAAAATGTAATCACAAAAGATGCGCTCGTGGACGCGCTGTACGTCTTGTTGTCAAGTACGGTTTCCCACTCTGGTTTCTCAACTACGCTCTCCACATGGTGTTTGAGTCATCAGCACGAAACCATCTATCCTTGGCTCTGACGCCGCGTCGTCGCATTATTATCAAGTTGAACGAAACAGACTTGTTCTGTCAGATCGGGCAAGGACATCTTGTCAATATTCAACGTATTCTCCGTACCAATAGAGCTGCGGTGCTGGATGTGTGGGAACAGGGTGATCAGTCACCACTGCTGTTTGCGATGCATGCGCTTGTCCCTTGGAATCTTATCATCGAGATGATAAAGATGCTCGTCCAAGCCGGTGCTGACCTTGATCAAACGGACGACGCTGGCATGTCTGCTCGTCATCGACTTGCCATTTACCAATTCACAGCGGAACTGCCTTTGTCTACCGAGTTGCTCTTTAACGTGTCGAGCTGCTATGATGATTTTGACTTGACCTTTATTCACAGGATTGTCATCGGACAGTGTCCTATTGACATGGCATCTGTCTTGGCTAGTGGAAGCCCAGACCTCCTAGCTCAAGTCAACGAGCCAGACTATTTCGGATACACGCCCTTGATATATGCTGTTCGTCGAAAAGACGTTGCCACCGTTAAAGCTCTACTCGACGCCGGTGCCACCACCGATAATGTGTCTCGAGAATCAGGCGGCGTGACAGCACTCGGCATGGCAATGGCAGCTTGGCCTGATGTTCAAAAACGCTTAGCGATTACTGAACTGCTGCTCAAAGCAGGTGCAGACGTTGAAGTAGCCAACAGCTTCGGCGCGACTCCTCTGATTGCAGCTGCAAATAATAATCATGCCGCAGCGATTGAGATGCTTGTTGCTGCGGGTGCGAATATCGAGGCTCGGATGCGTGATGGCTTCACTCCAATAATGAGCGCGGCAAAACAAAACGCAGTTGCCGCGCTCCAAACGCTACACAGACTTGGCGCCAACCTCTACGTGCACGACATCTTTGGTACAAGTATCCTTCGATGCGCAGTCATGTCCAACGCTCATGATACGCTCCGAGTTCTTCTTGAGCTGGGAGCCGACTATTTGTCCGAAGATGCTTGCGGACACGTTCTTCACACTGCTGCTACTGTGGGTGATTTACAGACTTTTCGGACGTTGATGGAGTTTAGATTTCCTGGACTTGATCCTGCTGCTAAGGAGGCTGCGGGATGGACGCCGCATTGGTTGTTTCATGAACGAAGTGACATCACGGATGAGTTGAGATATACTTTCTACGACTTGCTGCGGGCTGTGGATGCGGATCAACATAGGATTGATGAGGAGAGTGGTGGGGAGTCGAGTGATGCTGAGGATGAGTTTGTTGATACTAAAGAGTACTTGTACAGCGACAATGCTGTATAGACTTGTCGTAAGATAAATTGCTCGCGGCATGATAAATGAATCTCATGTCATCTCAATATTGAGGAATTTTCCTCGCAATATTGTGAATATCTGGAACTTGGACGCGCTATAGACGCGAGTGTTTCGTGTCAGAAATGCCAAATGAAGAAAATGGCTTAGCGCTGGTTTTTCACGAGATTAAATCTAGCTTACAACACTTGATATTCACAGAAATAGAAAAGATATTCAGAATACATAGTAGACATGTATCAATCATGAATGCTATTGAGGTAATACATTAAGCTGTAAGTATCAGTAGAACAATGGAAGTTGGTCGACTTTGCAATTCTCAATTCTGCACACTTCAATCTAACCTGAGTAGGAAATGAATGGGACCTACCCTGAAGACCGACTTGTCATGAAGTTGAACTCCTTGTGTATCATATAGGAAGGATATCGACAAGTGTTGATTCGGAGAGTCTAGTTTTCCGTTCTGTATTAATTATAGATAGACTTTTGACAACTGGCATTACTAAAAAGGCATCGCCTACTGAACGTCTTTGGAGGTGTATACACATGTATGTATCATAATGCTGTCTTCCTGACGGAATCAAGGTCACTTCGCAAGTTTCGCACAATAATGGTTCACGGTAGCACAAAACTGGCATTTATGTCCACAGCTTTCATTACTTGCAAAATAATATTGAAGACTTTTCCTTTTGGAATTTTAATCTGATAGTCGATTAGTTAGGCATTTGACATCTGGGTTAGCAATTGGGAAATGCTGTCTTAGTTATGCTAATCTGTTTTCGGTCTGAGACTTTAAATCATAATCTCTCTGTTAAACGTAAGGGATATTATAGGTATGATTATATAATTATATTATCTATATATACTTCTCTAGTCTATAGTCCTTTAACTTAGATCTTTAATTAATACAGATTATACAATTTAACACTCTCTTACTCTCCTAGAGTCTCCCTTGATGTGTATACTCAAATCCGGACCTCAATTGCATTGACCCAAAACATCTATCCAGCACTTCTGTTACTCATGTAGAGTCAAACATCATGGACGATCATCTATTTTTCACCGAATTTGTCGTTGAGCGATTGGATATTATACAGGTCTGTGAGAAGGCCCAATTCATTTTCTACCTCAATGGCAAGAGAATTGCAGTCTCGATATTCGCAGACCTGGATGACGGCACCGATGATGAGGAGCGCAAGAGTGTCGAGGAACGGATGATTGAACTTATCACTGCCGCATGGGACCCGTACCTGGACTTTGATGATATTGAAGATCTCCAACTTTACGAAAGGTCGGTTGACAAGGCCGCCGAGATGGTAATGGACATTGGCCGCGTCCCATTCTCGCAAATCGCTCCGCCACTCAAACAACACTATGAATACCCGACAGATCTGCATCATAAATTATTCCCAGAGACGTTTGACTTTCGTCTCGAGACAATCCATGATACCGCGTTTATGATCCCCATCACATCGGCACAAGCAGCCTGGCCACGCAACGACGGCGGGCCTGATCCCAATTTCAAAACAGACTTTGAGCCTGACCCTCAATTGCCGAGATACTCAACAAAGGACATCACTTTTGTGCACAAATGCAGAGAAGGCAGAGCTCAACAAGTCCAAATAGGATCTGAAACCATGCTTTGTAAAGCTTTTACTGATGGACTGGAGTTCGATTACCTTGCGCCAGAACTCATAGCGCTTCAAAAGATTGAGGTAGCAAATGCGAATCTTGAAGTCCCGCTTCGCATCCCGTTGCTGAAAGGGTACGTCACCCATCCTACCACTGGAGCTATCCTTGGTTTTGTACGGTCATGGATTCCTCCAAGCCAATACGGAAACTCTTTGGAAGAAGCTTCGAGTCGGATGTCGTCTATTCCCAGACACGTACGTCGAAAATGGCTACGACAAATCATAGAGACAATTGATGGCTTGCACAGCGTTGGGCTTGTGGCATCGATCCGAATAATGATACTTGGCTGATTGACTTTGCTGGTGGATTTACAATGACATGGGTGAACAAAGACATTGCAGGAACAGAATATGGTGATAAGCATGCGTTATTTAAGCTGAAGGCGTTTTTGTTATTCAGTTGCCCTGAGATCTCTGAGGCTGAGAAAGATAGGCTCTTTTGGGGGTGTTATGAGTTCCTCAGAGTAGTATAATGCCAAGACGTGACACGATGCTTACTTATCGCCACGCAAGCAGTGAACGTCTGATAAGAGATTCCCCATAGCGTATTTTTTCCTTTTTCATGTTTCCTGAATGAGAGTTTATGAAACGTCATCGTCATTAAACTTAAAGTGGTCCCTGACAAGGTATTATCTGGTCCATTGTGTTTTCGTACCTAGTCTAGGAAGACAAAGTCTCGGTAGATACCAAATCTATCGCTGGAAATTACAATACATGCACAGGTCACCTTGGCAATCGGTGTGAGATTCTAGAACCAATCAATTGGACATTGTGGTTAGTTGGCACTCGTAGATTGGTGATTATTGAGGCGCAAGCCAGCCTAACCAAGGAATCACCGGCACCAAATGACCCACACGCATTATCGTTAGTATCGGTCTAGACTCGAATAATCAGAGTTTAATTAGTCTCGTCAACTCCGCTGCTATCACATCAATGTTTCGAATTCTCACATTCACTCACACTCACTCCCTTTTGCGCTATTTTCACTCTTTATTTTTCAGAGTTGCGAGCATCAGTTCAATTAGTTCTCAATGGCGTCGTTATTTATGTTTCTGCAATGCATGCTTCTGTTATACACCACAGCTGTCTTATCTCTCGCCATCGAGCACGAATCTGATGTCGTGATTTATGGCAACACAGTTGCCGCCGTGGCAGCAGCCATTCAAACAGTTCGAATGAACAAAACAGCAGCTATAATATTTCGAGGAGAAAGACTCGGTGGTTTGACAACTTCTGGTCTGGGGTGGACTGACTCAAAAGATGGCAGCACAATTGGCGGTATAGCAAGGGAATTCTACGAAAAAGTCTACGAGTACTACGATAACGACGATGCTTGGAAATATGAAACAAGAGATAATTATATCGATAAACGCATTCGAGCGCAACCGGGTCCAGCTATCGGCGACAAGGTTCAGTGGACATTTGAGCCGCATGTGGCAGAGAAGATCTTGGAGCAATGGATAAAAGACGAAAAAATTCCTGTCTTTCGAAATGAATCTCTCATTCGTTCACAAGGCGGCGTCGACATCGACGGAACAAACATAAAGTCTTTCAAAACGGAGTCTGGGTCAACTTTCTCAGGCAAGATGTTTATCGATGCAGGATACGAAGGTGACTTGATGGAGACGGCGGGAATCTCAAACCGAGTAGGACGAGAAGATGAGGAGGAATTTCACGAATCTGCTGCCGGTATCCAAATGAATGCTCCCAATCTTTTGACGACGATCGATCCGTACAACGACGAAAAGGACCCCGACAGTGGATTCATTCCGGGTGTTGGAAGAGTTATTACCGAGGTCGCTGCCCAAAGATCGCGTGGTAAAAAGGACCATCGCCTTCAAGCTTTCAATTATCGACTTTCCTTGACTAAAAAGGAGGACAACAAAAAAGAATTCTTCAAGCCCAAAGGGTACAACGAGTCACACTACGAGATCTTGTTTCGTTATATCAAAGCAGGTCATGAAGGTCCTTTCTTCACCACCCAGCTCATGCCAAACCTCAAGACCGATACCAACGCCGCAGGTCTTGTCAGTACCGATCTCATCGGTGGAAGTTACAACGAAACGTCGAATTACGCCGAGTACTCTTACAAAGACCGACAAGAGACGGCACATCGACATAAAGTCTGGGCACAAGGACTACTTTGGACTTTAGCAAATCACAAAGATGTACCAGAGCACATTCGCACCGAAGTTAGCTTCTGGGGCTATGCCAAGGACGAGTGGACGGGAAATGACAACTGGCCATATGAGATTTACATCCGCGAGGTTCGACGCATGAACGGCGCTTACACGATGACCCAGCACGACATTCAGAACCCCAAAGAGTACAACGATACCATCGTAGCAGTGGGCTACTACACTCTCGATGTACACCAAGTCGAACGTGTTGTAGTTGGGGATCGAATTTACGACGAAGGACTTGTACATGTTCCGAATCCCGGACCTTTTAGCATGCCATACGGCTCAATTATCCCGAGAAAGCAAGACGCTAGCAATTTCCTTAACCCTGTGACAGTCAGCGCTACACACATCGCCCTGTCAGCGATTCGGATGGAGCCAGTTTATATGATCTTGGGGCAAAGTGCGGGGACAGCTGCTGTTTTGGCGATAGAGGATAATGTGAGCGTGCAAGATGTTGATAGGAAGAAACTGAAGGAAAGGTTGGAGGGTGATACCCAAGTTGTGGAAAAGTCATTTGCTGCGACTTTGAGGACGGGGTGTTTGTATTGGGCGGTTTCTGTGACGGCGCTCGTTTTGTTTCAGTTTGTTTAAGAAATGCGAATAGATTAATATAGACTTATATAAATCGTGATACCCATCGACATACCGAACTACTCAACGTTGTAGACAGCACCTGCCACAAAAGATGCTTCATCACTGAGGAGAAAAGTCATGACGCGAGCTACTTCAATTAGCTTTACCCTTCGTTTTGCACAATGTTTACAAGACTGCGCTTTACATGCTCAATATCATCGTGTTGGTTCATAGCGGTGCTTACAGAGCCTAGCATTGTCAGGCCAGCTTTTCAAGGCATCAGAATAGCCACCAGAATCGCTAACTTACCTAGCGAGGCACAGTTCACTCGAATATTTTCATTTTGTTTGGCAGCTGTCCTTGGGAGAGACCAAGCACGGCGTTTTTACTGCCACAGTACGCAACATGGCCTGGAGCTTCAAACGTGTCGGCTCGGCGATGATACCAGCCATGTGGACAGCACCATCGAGCTTGCCAAACGTTTCGATGATCTTTTGGATCCATGCGTTTACTGATACACTTTTGCTGACATCAATTGCTTGATAAGTACGGTCTTTACCGGATAGTGAATTCAGGGCCGATTTGAGGGCGTCTTCGGTGTTATCCGCGAGAGAGATTGTCGGCCCTTCTTGATGCAAGAGGCTGGGCGGTGGCTAGACCTATTCCTTATGCGGCGCCAGTCACAGTGATCAGATCAATCAGTCGAAACCATGGATATGAAATGGGTGACGCACAGCCTTGCCTTCAGAAGATACTCTTATATCTCAGAGTCTACTTCTTAAGTAATGATGATCCGATGTTCCCCGCATCCTTGAATGGTGGTTGGTTAGCTGGTCACATGTAGAGAGTAAGCTCAAGATATCAGTTTCCATTTGCGTTACAACAATCCCCCAAAGGAATGACTTCATGTCATTGGTAGATTGACATAATTAGATTATGCCAGAAAGATAATCGAGGACTTTCTGACTATACTAAAACTCTGGTGTTTGCATTGTCCCTCCCATTCCACACCTTCTCGATACGTTCCATTGTCTCAGTAAATATCCTCAGTCCACTCTTCTTGGTAGAACGTTCGAACCATCTAGTAAACGATTCCCGAACACTACAATCATCCGTTTCACAAGCTGCTATAAACGCAGGCCATACCAACCTCAAAGATCCATAACCCATTCCATCAGAACCATCAAACTCTAGTAGACGATCACGAACACTGAGGACATGTTTTTGAAGCATACCGGGATCCAAGTCGTAGATCTTGCGGTAAAAATAGACAGACAAGGCATGTTGCATTGTATCGGCTAGACTGTTGAGAAGATCGACGGATTGCTGTTGGTCTGGGTCTACTGGTGTTTCGGCTGTCCATATTGATTGACGAAGGACGTTGAGCTGCTTGATCCATCGTTCAACAGCCTTTGCACGAGCCATAAATTCTTTCAAAGACACAGCCTCCACATGGCTCTCGTCTTTCTCCCTAGCAAGACGTATGACCAGGGACAGCATAAACAGATGCAATTCCGGTACGCCAAATATCTCTGGATAAAGTGTAGCGGACCAAACACCGGGATGTTGAAGATGCAAGTCATTTTCACCTTCCTCCTGCCCTTTCATCTTGAGCATCTCCTGATCCAGGTCTCTCCAACTGGTAAGGCGGAATGATAGATTGTCCAGGCTGTACACCCTAGCATCACTTGCTTCAATCGCTTCACGTACCCGATTCCGATGGTCCAAGTTGAGTCTGCTATCGGTAAAGCTGCTCTCATGAGATAATCTCTCAAACACATAGCAATGATGCAACAATCGAACCTTGCGAGACTTGCGACGATTGAGACCTCTTAGACGAATAAACTTTTCAGTCTCCAAGAAGTAATACTCTGCTTCGTCTTTGTTCCCAGAAAGTACCGATATCTGCACCATTGTCAAGAGTGCCATGAGTATAGACTTATACTTGGCCTTCTTAGGTAGATCATATGCTGTCTTGAGCATCACCCGTATATGGTAGTAGGCTTGTTGATAGTATGTCTTGCCCTGATCCAACCATTTTGTGGAGTTGTATATCCCACCAAGGCTGAAGGCGCTGATAGATAGTGTTCCGTAAAATGCACATAGACTTGCGTGGTCCATCTCATCACCCAAAGTTAAAGCTGCCAAACAGTTTTTCACGTGCGGGAGAAAGAGGATGTGCCATGGGGTCTTGCTGTGACGATATGGTGTCAGACCTCTGAGGACGGTAGTGGAATAATGCTTGATCAACAATACAGCGTCTCTGGGGACGTCACCCTTAGCCAATGGACCTGGACTCGGCGATAGATTGACCAGAGGTGATGTTGGAGCCCGTACCTGGATGATGGAGGATATTGGAATGGGCAATGGAGGTTTTGGGGCAATTACAGGGCCATCAGCCCAAGGTAGCATTAGTCCAATATCCATGGAGTCCCACCAGTCTGGTATCTCGATGTTTCCAGGATTTAGCCAGTTGGTCAAAGGAATAATGTTAAAATCGTTTGACCAGTCTTGGGGCTGTCGAGTGACTTGTTCAGCGCTCATCGTTGTGATATCCACGGATGGGGAAATGAGCTCGATGTCAAAGTCGAGATCAGTGACAGCAATATCGTCCTGATTGTCTGGGATATGGATATTTGGACAGTTCACAAGGTCCTCTTGAGCCACTCCGGGGACAGAAGCAAGGCCTTTTGTCAACTCGCTAGTGGCCCTAAATGCTCCAAACGGACCTCTCGATATGTTTATATTCGACGACGATGTCTCACATTCGTCATCAATTTTGGAGAGATGCCAACTTGCCAATCTGGGAGGAACGTCCTGGGTCATCTGCTCGCTCATGCGCTTTCTTTCATGATACGTAAGTAACGGCCTTCGGAATTTTGTAGTTGTAGCTGATGGGTCATCACAGTCGAAGAAAATGTCTTTGTTATAACCGCCACATTCAACACCAGCGATATCGCACATTGAACATCCAGGACGACCTTCATCACACTTGACACGTCGACCACGGCACTGTGAATGATCAGATGAAGATTCTAGGGTAAGTCGTGGGATGAACATACGGTGACGCAACCGCCGAATGAGCGGCTACGTCGGCTTGGGTGCCGATTGGTACGTACGTCTTCTTTCCTCTGTGGGAAAGACATGACTGGCAAAATTCTCGCCCTAGCGATACTTGCTTTGTACAGAAACAGATTATCTCTTAATGTCTGGGCAATGATGAGTGGTAACAGTGAGCAAAGATAAGAATTGTAGACTAACTCAACACGGATGCCCCCGCCTTTCGGATGTCGGCGACTCTTGGAGAAACTTTCCTAAATTGGTGAGAATTACTTAGCCCTGGGCTAGCGGGGTGATCGTTCATGGCGAAAGTGGTTGCGGTCCATGGATCAGTGGCAATGACAATGGCGTAACCGGCAAAACCAGAAGCAGCCTGCTGCATATCATAGCCTTCCCTATGTTGGAGGAGAGAGTTCGATCAGAATATAAATAAAATGATTGGAGAAGTGATGGAAATTAAAGGAAAGAGTGAATTGAGGAGAAATGACTAGAGAAATTGACACAGAAGAACCATCATTCAATATGGACTATCAGTAGAGCTCTTCCTGTTACCTGCCAATGTATCTCACAGAATTACCTATTCCTCGATCAACATGAACTCTCCATGATCCGAACATTTATGCATTATCTAGGATGGAACGACACAATAAACTTGCGAGCTGATAGAAAGAGCTGAAGGGAAAGCGGAAGCGACGATGACAATACCGACCTGTATTGACGGAATTCGAGTGTAGCGGCACCGAATTAACACATGAGGGTGATACGTCTCGAGAACCTTTGCCGATAATTGAACGCAAAATGGTTATAGACATAGCCATCAGTGAATATTTCAATGGTCATATTCTCGTTGAACACAGAGTTCAAACCCGGTATCGTATTTTTGGAAGTTATGTATACTTCGGGACTTACGCCTCGGAAATTTCCAAACAATAGTATTTTTGGAAGATATTATTTTGACTGGCTATTTGCAGGGTTAATAAAACAAAAACCGGAATTCAGGATCTGTGAGACAAGGACTTTTGTTAAATAACGAGATCTTGGCAGGTCAGTTGAATAAGGAAGAGGATTAAAATCTAGATAGTAACAGGAGCGAATAACATCAACATTATTTTTACTGTCTTAGTGTCCCGTGTTGCTATCAGCTGAGTTACATAACATTTGTGCTGTGTGTCTAAACGGCGGTGTTACGCTCACCGTGTTGGGGAAGATAGTTAAGCCGCGGAAGCAAGCCAATGTCTCTTCTTTTATCAACTAAGATCTCACTGGGCTTGATCTATTGACAGATTATATGTACAATTATATCACCGTGTGATACGTACTCCCGGTACGGGATCTTGCAGAGTTATTGTAAATGCTGGGCTTCAGATAGTCTATACGGAGGGTGATTGTATTCAGCGAATCCAGTATACCATGGATCAAGGCCGTTGAAACGGTCTTCAAGGATGGTCCCTTTCACCATCTCTCTGTCCTGTACCGGAGGTGGCACGGCTGCAATTCTTTTGAACTCAATGTTTGTCTCCAACAAGGTTACGCCCAGCAATACCGATGAGTATTGTTTAGTTGATCGGGAAGACGGTAAACTGTTTCAGGGTCTCGTTGTCAAATGGTCACATACGATTTTCTGTGTACTTCTTCTTCTTTTCTAATTATTATTATGGCCTACTCTACGTACTCCCCAGTGGTTATCACCAGTATTTCGAATTCCATTTCCTCGTAGTCCTCCGCGAGCTCATCCAGTCCTGCTCCCTTTGCAAACTTCGCACACCAGCCATATGAAACGCCCAGTTGCTCCACAAGCCCTTCTTCCTGGAGTAATGTCACATTTTCTTGACAGAGCTTTAACGCCTCCAAGTCTGACTTTGGGATCTCAGCAAATCTGGGCCTTTGTCCATCGTCCCTGATATCCTTGTAAAACTCCAAAATACCTCTATTTTGAGCTATCCTTCGTCTTCGCTCGTCGTGCTGTGGTGCATCAGGACCCTCGCATGCGGGACAGCTGCATTGAAATCCCCAGTTGGATAGTTCCTTCATTCTCACTTGATGGGAACAAACGACTTCAATGTATGAGTTGTAGATCTCCTCATCTTTGCCAATGTCTCTCACAGCGTAGACTTCCATCATGGCCGACGGCTCGTCATAGACCCAGCATATATTTGGTGTGCACGAGTGATTCATACGGCAGAATTCCGCGAAGAGGCCACAATCTACCCCCCCTGCAGTTATACTCGCAGCGTTGGTGTAAAACCTTGCCAGAATCAGACTGCAGTCAATGTTGGTTCCGGGACATAGCTGACCTTTCAGAAAAGAAAACTCTGCAAGTTTCTTGGGGTTATGATATAAAGTCATGAGCCTGTTTCTTTGGTCTGCACTCAATCGTGATGCTTGATCGATGACACATCTGTATTCATTGTTGACTTTTGCTTCAGCTTGCGAGATTGTCAAGAGGGCTTTCTCGTGAATGATGCGCGTGCCAGCTTTTATCAGCCTAGTAGCAAACAGACCATGTCCATTAGCTGTAGTCTTCATGCGATACAAGCATTTTGTCTGTTCCATAATTGGCTCCATGGGTATGATCACTGGGATATTTGTGAGAGTGACACGATTGAAGTCTTTTTGAACCAAGACGTTCAAAATCGAAGAGCCAATGGGAAGTTGTCGATAAGGCAGGTCGATAAGCAGTCAAAGCGATACGTACAGCCGTTCAGACCAATCATATTTCCACAAAATTCATTTACTCGTTGGCTAGCCGGGAGGGGGTGCCAACTAAGCAAGCTTAGTTGGCCACAAAAGTATGAGACAAGGCGAAAAGTGTGAGACATCCCGGAAGATGCCCACTTGGCGTGATTTGCACCAAAATACCATTTTTTTCAATCAAATGACACTCAAATCTTGTCAAAATAGGCTCAAACTGATGAAAAGGCGTAGTTTGAAGCTTCTATTGATTTATTGGCTATTTCAGAGTGGGAGAAATGACTGCGACGGCTCTGGTGATGCTCTGGCAAGGGAAACAGCTTCCCTGCCAAAATGTGCCGTATATCTGTTTTCTTAGCCAATAAGGCTATCTTCTTGTGCCGTTCTTATTCCCCTGATGATATCACGAAGTGACTCATGAAGCTGCGTGTGGTGTTGATAGGGACAAGGAGTTGAGGGAAGTGTAGGTAGTGATGACTCAGAGTCAGGTGCACAGGGCGGCGATGAGGGCATCTCGACTTCGCTGCCGCCGGCGACTTCAATTACAGGAAGAATCTCGTCTTCTTCATCCATTTCCTCGTGCTCGTGTGCTTGTGTGAGGTTGAAAGTGACCGTATCATCACTGTGAGGGAGGCCGGTGAGATCAACGGCGCTGAGGGGCTTCGCGGCATACTGTGCCTTGCGGATAGCTTCACGCACATCATCAGGGAGTTGTGTATCTATCATATAGCCGTCAGTCTCTTCTTTCAGTGCTTGAGTCATTTGTGAACGCTGTGTATCCATAGATAAATAGTCATATTGCTTCCCTGTGTGCTCCAACCACTGCTTGAACTGCAGCCTCTTTGGTATGCCGTTGACGATAACTTCTTTATTCTCTCGCCACTCATCCTTGAGGCGGTTCATCTCCTTGATGATGACAGATCGTGTGAATCGTATACCCTGCTTATGTTGCTTCTTCTTATCGTCGGCGATAGCCTCCTCTTGTTGATCTCGCAGATCTTGCAGCGATACTGTAGGAATAAGGTCAGAGACAGTCTTTGCGCGGCGGCCTCGCTTTCTCTCGTGATACCGCTTTTCGATGCGAGTTCTTCGATCATCCACGTACTTTTGATAACATCCTCAAGCACCACAGCTTCATGAACGATGTTGCGAATGTGCCGGAGCCCTGCGAGCGTAGGAGAACTGAGGATATCGTGATATCGCTCGCCGATGGTCTCGGCGGTGCTGGAAGCGGCGTGAAATCGCATATCTGAGGGAAGAAGTGAGAAATGAGCAGGCGTGAAGGTCTTCTTCTTCTTGAGCTGCTTCCTGAGAAGATATTCTATGGCAGGTCGGTCTGTGGGAGGGTAGATGCCCGTTTTTTGGAAGCCCGAGATGATGTGAGCGGCAGTGAAGCCTTCATTAAAGATCTCCTGATTTTGGTGAGAAAAGGGGCCTTTTTCGGTGAAGGCTGATTAAGAAGGCACATACCTGAAAAGCTCCTGCAAAGGCACGCCGGCCAAAGGTAAGATTTCCCTTCCGCAACGCCTCGCCGCGGGAGGCATATCGTGAGTAACCAAGCGGTTATTTGTATCCTGAAGGTGCTCATTACACCCAAACCACTCTTCAAAATCAAGCTGACGTTTCTGTACAGTAGCAGATTTCTCCCACGAGCATCGGTTGAAGTGCTTCGCCCACTCGAGCGTTATCGCCGCACTTGAGAATGCCGAGTCTGACTGAGCGAAGCGCATATCAGGATCGCCTTCAATGAACGCCCACTCAAGCGTTGGCAACGACTTGAAGATCAGCCAGGGGGGCGTTGTTGCGCCGGCTGCGTTGCCTGAGCCGATGACTGTGCAAGTCTCGCGATCTTGCGGAGAAAATACCTCTGTTGCTGACTTCTTCTTGGTGCGTACAACGAGGCATTCCATCTTATCTCGTAGCATTCCGACTCTAACTCCTGCTTCATCTGCATTCCAGGTCTCTGATGCACCGATATTGTACTTCGTCATCACATCGCTGAGGCGTTGGAACCACTCCTTCGTATCATCAACGCCGCCTTCCTCATATTCGGCACGCGAAGCTTCTCTCGACTTCAATATCGATTTCGCAAGCTCAGGATGATCATCGCGGAAGCGAGAGTACCACATCTTGCTCACAGGTCTCGCATCAGGATCACGGCGGCGCCGCAGAGTAAGTGCTGCATCTTCTATTTCCCACTTGGAGGCAGGCAGGCCTGACTTTTCCATCCAGATGATATAACACACGATAGCTTCTTCTTCCTCATCCGTGAGTTGCCGCGGGCGCCCCATCTTAGGATCGACAACATCCTCATAATCTACGGTATTCGCAGCCTCAAGTCTCTTGACGATGCGGCCGATAGATGCACGAGCAGAGCCGGCATATCGAGCTTCAGCAGCACGAAGAGTCAGTGGCTTCTTTCGGCGGCCGGCAGCATCACGATTGAGACCGCGGCGAAGTCGCTGGCGTGAAAGAACAACGGCCTGAGCAGCTCTCAGATTTGATTGTGAGGGCATAATTTTGATGGACGTGATATATGACTTTTTTACTGATTGATGTCCTAGAAATCATTGGTTTTGGCGGGCAAAAGTCATGATTTTGCGACAGCAGCCTGTGCGGGGTTGTCTCACACTTTTCGCCTTGTCTCATACTTTTGTGGCCAACTAAGCTTGCTTAGTTGGCACCCCCTCCCGGCTAGCCAACGAGTATTATTATTATTAATACCTTCTAATTAACTATATTATTAAGACTTCTCTGCGATCTAATAGTGACTATATTACTTCTTCTAATAGTAGCAGTTTAGGCCCCTGATATATTATCACCTATTCGGGAGATTAAACTGACCAACTTTCGGGATCACCGTCTGCCCGAGACGCTCATTAGGGGCCTTTTCAAGGGCGTCGAGCGCTTGCATATTGAAATGCTACAAAACGACATCAGTAGCCCCGGCGATTTTGTTCGTATGAACAAGATCAATTTTGAACCGATTCTTGAACATACAATATTGGTTCCTGTCATGGATCAACTGGTGGAGCTCACTCTGACGTCTGCTTGGGATTGGGGTCTATTTAAATCCGGGTTTAGAGGCAAGAGTCTTGTGTTTCCGAAACTGAAAACACTGAAGCTGGAATCCTTCAACATCGGTCACTATGATCAATTCGACTGGATCCTTAACCAAACGACATTGACACGTCTTCAATTATACTTCTGCACAATTGTCACTCATTTCCACTTTCTGCCAAATACGATACACAGATGGAGCGTCGACACGCAAGACTGGGAGAGATTTGATGGTCGACCATGGTTCGTTGGCCATCAATATGCCAGATCAGACTTTTTTACCTTTGATTTAAGATGGGAAACAATATTCAATAACATTCGTGATCGCCTGCCACATCTCATCGAGTTGAGTATCGCTTGGGACACATACCCGGAGGTATATGGCCAGGGAGACGACGCAGCCACTACCTTAGACGAGACATTAACCGATGTGCAAAACGGATATACGCCTTTTATTGAGCAGAATCACTGGCCATTTCATAAGTTCGAATCCGGGGAAGGATTCGGAATGAGGTATGTTGGTACGGACGATGAATGGATCGATAGCGATCCTGCTGAAGTAGCGGACATTCGGGCTCTGAATGCCCTGTTTCAGGCAGTATTTGAGAGAAGAAACAAATGGAGATATCGTTAGCGCAGGAACAGCAGTGAAGATAGAATTATAAGGTTTTGTCATTCGAGGAACTTGGCATTTGAAAGCAGTGGAATATAGTAGAACACTTAAGCAGTCTCAATTCTAAAAACAAGTTATTGACTTATCAACAAAGACCTCACTCATCCCAAACTGTAGCAACGACATCACCCGTGAGCTTGATCTGTGCCAACTTTCCGCCTTCCTGCTCAGTGACAATCTTGCCTGTCTGAACATCACGCTTCCAAATGACAACAGTCTGGTTGACTTGATGACCGACAGCAATCTTGTCACCAGCTTTGTTGAAGGAGAATTGGCGTGGGAGCCAACCTCCAGATGGAGCTGCCTGCACTGGCTCAAGAGTACCGTTATCCTTGATCAAGAATGTGGTGAGGGTGTCTGAAGGACCAGAGCGCGCTTCGATGGAAGTGGCAAAGGACTTTTCACGGTTCGACACTACCACAAATCGTTCATCGGGCTATTACAGTCAGTATGTAGTTATGTTTTGGTTCTGGACATGACTCACACTCATAGCAATCTCGCTGATGGGAGCCGTGTTAGGAGGGAAGGCGGCATTGAGCGATGTGATCTCAAAGACCTTTGTGAAAGAAAGGCCTGTACGGGTGTACTTGACTCGGTAAGAGTAGACCTTTTGGTCAAGTTCACCGTTGAAGATGAAGAATGTTTCACCGGCCTTGGTGACCTTGAAGAACCCATGGCGAGGTCCAGATCCAGCGGGGGCTTTGAGAGAGCCTACTTCAGCAATGGGAGCAAGCTTGTCCTTGTCGAAGGACCAAACGCGACAAACATCGCCACCAAGATCAGGCGTGATGACATACTTTCCAGTAGGGTCAATGATGACGTGGTGAAGATGGGCTGCCTCTTGTCGGGATGGGATTGGGCCTATCTTTTCGATAGTCGAAGAAACTTGTTGAAGTGGCTCGGTTCCTGAGATAGCGCCCTGCTCACCAAGGGCAAAAACTGACGCAACGCCTGGAATGCTACCACTTGTGAGTACTTTATGCACTGACAATTCCGATGCTACTTACTAAGATGCACCAAAGTATCCGCGCTTTCCATTGGTACCGGTGATGATCTCGCCAGCCACTCCCTCCCGGGGTGCCTTGACCCTTGAGACAGTTGTCAAAGCACCATTGTTTCCAATGGTGAATGAGTTAAGTGAACCAGTAGGATTCTGACCACCACGCTCATAGCAGTAAAGAACATTGTTCTTCTTATCCAGTGTCAACCAAGATGGACTAGGCTGGCAACCGCGTGATGCCGAAGAAACAGCAAGATCGTGTCCGTTTTGTGTTTCGGTTAGTTTCAGCGTGCTGAGGTTACCACCATAATCCGCGACGAAAAGGTTGACGGCGTTGGCCAACGCGGCAGAGCCGAGAACTACTCCCAATGTCTTGGTATGCATTGTAACAACTGTTTCACTGGCGCAAGAATAATGGAAGAAAAGAAGAGAATATCAATCGATTGGGAGTTATCCGACCGCTACTTAAGTGAATTGCTCTTGACCGATGTCAAGGATTAAATATATAATATCCTAGTCTTCGGAAAGGTAAAAATATGCATATCCTCCAATCATCTGGGGAGATCGGTAACCTACGTCCCGTCTTCCTATTCGGATTAACGTTTTCTAACATGAAACACTCTATTTCACTAAATTATGCGTTTTCCGCGCTGATCTTTTCCGACCCCAGCTTTTCCGACTCAATTTAGCCTAAGCTTTGTCGAGCATTAATGAGGGAGGTATATATTAAGGGTAGGAAGTGGGATGTCTGGGGATAGAAGTGATATCTGGCAAACAGACGCTGGCACGGATTGTTTGATGCGATGTATTGAACTGCTATGTTGGTTGGCTGAAGTGCGTGATAAGATAAGGTTCGCATTTATGCAACTATAATCTATAATGCAGGTTCAATGAGACGCTGACAGAATTATGCATTAGATACTAGCTCTTCTCGTTTACACAACCCATGGCTAATGTGAGTGTAGGGAAGAGAGCATGATATCATCGAGGGCCAGCCCATAGGCCAGATACTAAAGACATATGACATATACCTATCAAGGCAACAAGGAACTGGGGTCTTTGCAACTCGATTCATAAATCTCAGATTTGGCAAAAAGAAATGATCATGCTGGGGATCGAACCCAGAATCTTCTGATTCGTAGTCAGACGCCTTGCCATTGGGCCACACGACCTCGTCAATTGATGACTAATGAAATGACACGCTGGAAAAAGTTCTCATGAACGCGACCTGTCGTTCCACTGCCATGTTTTACTCAATCTGCTACTCAAAAATCTTTGTCGTGCTATGTAAATAGGAGGTTTCAAATAGAGCAGTACACACTCAGACCGATTGTCCTTTGAATCTGAGATTGAAGCCAAACTGCATCATGCTCAACGTCAGATAGCTGCTTCTCATAAATGATATCACGTCTTTTCGTCACGGCACGTTCAGACGTACAACAAGAATAGAACTATCACCAGCGTAAAGTTCTTTGTGGGGCGATGCAGAATAATGGATATGGCAAGTAAAAGCGAAATTAGATCCGGTCGATTTACAGACATCTTAATTGGTGTTTCCTCAATGTTATCGTAACAAGGTGAATTCGATACCCTGGTTACCCTAGACAGTGAACATCGATGCAAGGTCATCAACGTCATAACACCACATTACACGGGATTGTATATACCGAGGCACGCAGGCTTAGAAATGATTATTCAAGCACGTCCACCCTGTGTCGTGTTGTTGTTACTGCGGCTATGCGGTTCACCTTGACGATTTATCTGGCGGTGTCTCGTTACGCGGGACCACCCCCGCTTCAGTGGCTCTTGACGAGTCATTATCGCTTAGAAGCTGCTTATTCACTCTTCTCGGTTCCTGACGTAACCCGGCTCGGATGAAGAACACCCCAAAACCGATGAAGCACTCTCTATATCCGGCCTCACATTACAACATCTTCCCCATACAACCTCTTCCGAACGCGGGGTTATTATTTAAATAAAATCGCGGGGAACCAATTGAAGTCAATTCAAACTGCGCTATCTTCCTATCATGGCAGCTCCTGTCAGCTTGAAAGATCTCACGATCGACAACATCACCGAGAATGTTCATGCCATCAATTCACAGTGCAGCAGCCTGCGATTAAAGTATATACTGGAGCGAGTTGTTAATCATCTCCATGATTTGGCGAGGGAAACAAGACTTACTACAGATGAGTGGATGACGGCCATTCAGTTCTTGACACAAGTCGGTCAAATCTCATCAGATGTTAGACAGGTACGTGTCGGTATGCCATTAGCGAGTATTGAAATTGACCTTGACAGGAATTCATCTTGTTGTCCGACATTCTGGGCCTTTCTCTTTTAGTCGACTCCATCGACCACCCAAAGCCCGAAGGCAGCACTGAAGGCACTGTCTTGGGGCCTTTCCACACTCACGAGGCCGAACATGTCGGAGAGGGTAGTCTTATTTCTCATGACCCGGATGGAGAACCCCTTCTTGTTTTGTGTACTTTGAAGGACATTAACGGGGCACCAATTGATGGGGCTAGCATCGACGTGTGGGAGACCGACTCCAAAGGCTTCTACGATGTGCAGCACGCAGACAGGAATGGCCCTGATGGCCGAGCTGTACTGAAGAGCGACAGCGAGGGCAACTTTTGGTTCAAGGCCATCGTTCCTGTACCGTATCCTATCCCGCACGATGGACCGGTCGGAAAGTTGCTTAAAGTGTTGGGACGTCACCCCTACCGACCAAGCCATATGCATTTCATGTTCAAGAAAGACGGATATGATCCTTTAATCACGTAAGAACATCGTCCACGACGACTTGGGGATGATAGCTCATATGTATCTGCAGTGCACTTTACCTCAAGGATGACCCTTACGAGTCTACCGACGCAGTCTTTGGCGTCAAGGATTCTCTCATTGTCCCCATTCAACGAGTTACAGATGAAGAGATGGCAAAGAAATATGACGTAAAAGTAGGTTCTGCTTTGATGACTTATGACTTTGTCTTGGTTACGGATACGGCTGCTGCTAAGCTTCGAAGGAAGAAGGCTGAGGAAGCAATGGCTGGATTGGGCCGCAACTTCAAGTTCATTGATGATCTGCCAGTGCCGGATGTAGACTAGATGGCCTCGGATGTATCAAAATTGTAGCAATGAATGTTGATTGTCTCCCGAATCGAGTGACTGAACTTGTGTTCTGTCATGTCCACTACCCAACCCAGTAAAACCAGGTATACGGAATTATCGGAACCAATTAAGATTCCGCGACGAATAATGATGTCCCGTCAGACGTGAGATGAATGAGTGGGTTGTCATTCAATCGCTCCTTGTCATGGTGCTGCTGCAAGAAACACGCGTAACCATCGTGAGCAACCATCGTACCTACAACAGACCTTGTTTCCAGAATGGATCAGATCAGTTCACCAAGAAAATGCTACCCCGCACGTACCCGTGGATTCGACCTAACGGAGACCCCACTCATAGAGTGGGCGGCAAAATTCTGGGACAAGGGCAAAATTCTGGGACAGCCAAATAGGTGTAAATAGGTGCAAAAGATTGGTATTTTCATTCAGTCTTCGTCACTTTTGGTCCGAATTAAATAGAGATTGCTAAAATGATAGTATTGGATTGATTTAAAGCTATATCCAAGAGCATTTTATTATGCGATGTATATTTCTCGCTGTGTTGCGGCCGAAAGTTGATGTGATTACTGAGGAACCGTCAGACTTGCTTCCTTCGGCATAAGGTCTTGTGACTTACCTGCCCGGCCTCCCTCCCAACAGGGAAAGTGCCGACGATATAATTTACTGTGTATTTCGCGGGCGAAGCGTATCCATGATTCTGTGATATGTGGAGGAGAAATTCCTTTCAAATTCAACAGGCGGAGGAGGGAGAGGAGGAAGGTTGGGCTCTTCTTGCGTAAGATCAACTACCTCGATGACTTCCTCATTGAAATCGGAGTCATCTGATTCTCCTGTGACGAGGTTTTCAAGTAACCCATCTTCTTGTGTGTTGCTGAGTTTAAATTCAACTCCATCGCTCGAAGGAAGTGCAGGCATATCTTGCAACGGGCTGCGATAAACACCAGCAGCTGTTGCACCACGAAGGCGCTCGTAGAAACGCTGCTGAGCAGAGGAACCGCTCGTATCATAGTAAAATCCGTTCCCAGGCGTTGCAGGCGAAGCTTCTCGTGATGCCGGAGCAATAGTAATAACATCATCCTGTATATCCTTGTTCTTCCACTCCTTCCACCGCTTGAAGCTAATATGAATCGGCTTCCCGTTGTTATTGATATCGTATTTGTGTTGCTTCTTCCACTCGATTTTCAGGCGATCATCCTCTTCTTTCTGCAGTTGCCTCCAAGTGCGATGTTGCCGGCGAAGCTCTTCTGCTTGCTCTTTTTGCGTTGTAGTGGCAACTTGCTCTTCTATCTGCTGCACCGTTGTGCTGTTCACGTAGAGGCCGGTGGGATGAACTCTTCTTCTACGCATCTTTCGACTATTTGCAGCGGAAATGCGGTCAAGGCGGTTCTTGATATGACTTTCGGCAAAGGAATTTAGTACTATTGCTTCGTTGAGAACGTCGTCAATAGTGCTGTATGCCTCGCGAGTAGGCGAGCTGAATCGTTCACGATAGTTGTGCCTGATGTGACGAGAAATCTCCCGAGCATCTCGGAATCGTGATTCTTGGGGAAGTAGGGATTGGATTGCAGGGGAGGCTTGAGAGAGGATAGACTTCTGCTTTTCCTTTAGCTTTTGTATGACTTCTGTGCCGTCAGGAGGAAATATTCCACTTCTCTCAAACCCGTTAATGATATTGTGCTTTGTGAAGCTTTCATCGATGATCTTCTGCAAGCGAGCAACAAGATCCGAGCGCTTGAAGTTCAGAAATCCCTCGCGGATGTGCTTGCGAAGTGCCTTCTGATGTGCAAGCTTGAGAAGCTGAAAGACTCCTACATCAAGCGGCTGTGTGAGATGCGTTGAGTGAGGCGGAAGCACGAAGATCTCGATATCAAAGCGCAGGCAATATTTCATAAATTCCAAGGAAGTCTTGCCTGTAAAGCCATCGATAACAAGAAGTCGCCAAATCTTTTCCTTCTCAGGCCGCTCAAAGTAAGGCCTTTCCCAAATGAAATCAGGATTATCGATATCTCTCATAAACTCATCACAGCCGTACCAATCAGTAAAGTTTATACCAAGAGCTCTTGCCTTTGCTGTTGCTGAGAAGGAATGCAGGTTGAAATGACGAATCCAATCCATTGAGATTTCTGCATTAGAAAAGCCGGTCTCAGAGCGTGCAAAGCGAATATTCTTATCCAAATCATTAACATCCCACCCTTCTGTTGGCCACGATTTGAAGATCATAAACGGAGGGATAGTATCTATTAAGTACTATTAGAATAAACTACAGAATCAAGAGAATACTCACATCCTTCAGCATTTACAGCCCCGATCATCGTAGCCGACTCGCGGTTCGAAAAAGCAACAATCTCGTGTTTTGTGTTGCGTTTTTTCCTCACGATGACCACCTCAAGCCGCTCACGCACAACGCCTATTCGTATGCCGCATTCATCGGCGTTCAGGATCTGAGATGGCCCGATATCTCTTCTCTGCACAACATCAGCAAGGTTAGTATAGAAATCCTCAACCTCCTGAACTTCGCGTGCTTCGAATTCTGCTCTCTCACGATCAAATGCCCGTACTAACTTCTTCTTCTGTAGCTGCGGATTATCCTCAAGAAAGCGTTTATACCATCCTTCTCCAACTGGGTGCAATGGAGGAGTTCGTGATGCCCTCAACTCGTTTGCGGCTGCTTCAATAACTGACTGATTTGCAGGAAATCCACATCTCTCGAGCCACATAACGTATGCAACGACCGCGCGCTCCTCACTTTCATCGAGATTCCTTGGCCTTCCAACGCTTGTATCACTAAAAGCCGGCTTTCCAGCGAGCTTCAGCGATCGAAGATGCCTCCCTACAGCGCTCTTGGAGGTGTGATGCTTGACGGCGGCATCCCTTATAGTGATAGGCTTTCTTCCGTTACGCTTGGGGCGGTTTTGTGATACAAGGACCTCCCGGGCGGCTCGTACAGCATCGTTGACGCGATACGGATACGGCATTTTATCGGCTAGATCAAAAAGGCAGCTTCATAAATGAGAGTCGACTGAATTATACGTATGTGTGTATTGGAATTCATTGGATTTGGCGGGTGATTCTAATGAAGTTCCGACAGGGCGGGGTATCCGGCTGTCCCAGAATTTTGCCCTTGTCCCAGAATTTTGCCGCCCACTCTATGAGTGGGGTCTCCGTTAGGTCGAATCCACGGGTAACTATGTATACAAATTTCGGCAGTCCTCAATTGCCGAACCAGCAAAAGATCGGCGATTCGGAAATAGCGTCTGAAATGGGTCTCGTTGGTTTTGTAAGTTTTGGTCAGCGTTTTGTCAAACCGCCAGCTCCACTTCTACTGGCAAGACCCAAAACGTAGTAGTTAAATTCTGCAAGATGCCGACGATTCATTGCAACATCATCTAGATTCTCATTCACATCATGCCTGTATTCCAAGAAACTTCCAGCTCGGCGAGAGATCTTAGGATCTTGCCATCACGCGCTCTTCCACTACCTCGACTTTCTGAAAAGCCAGATTGTACGAATACCGTCGACGAACAGCGTGAAGTTGTTGTCATAGGCGTGAGTACACCTTGAGCGCAAAGATCTGTCTTATAACTTACTGACTGTATAGGCTGGGCCGAGTGGGCTCTTTCTTACTCTACTTTTAGCAAGGTATGGCCTTGGGGATTCTTCACTTCTGTGCTTGGACGCAAAGCCTGGCACATTAAAGGCGGGCCAAGCAGATGGACTGCAACCACGAACCCTTGAGGTCTTTCAAAGTTTGGGAATAGCTAGTGAACTTATTGGTGAGGGATGTCACATGGAAGAAGTCGCTTTCTGGAATCCTGCGAGCAGCGGTAAAGGTATCGAGAGAACAAGCTTCACACCAGATGTCAACGTCCCAGCTCGCTTTCCATTCGAGGTCACAATCCACCAAGGTCGGATTGAACGGATTCTAGAAGAAAATCTTCGTCTTTATTCAGGCAACGAAACGATAAGGAGGTCACACCGGTTTTCGGAGTACACAGTCGACGAGACCAATGCCGAGTTCCCTATCGTGGTCAAGTACGAGCATGACCTACCCGATGGATCAACACAACACAAAACTGTTCGAACAAAGTACCTGATCGGTGCAGACGGCGCACGTTCAAAAGTGCGCAAATGCATGGGTCTCGAACTCGAAGGCGAAACGACTGATCACATCTGGGGTGTGTGCGATTTCGTCGCCGACACAAACTTTCCCGACATTCGTAATCGCTCTGCTGTTCACTCAGATGCAGGCTCCGTCATGATCATCCCGCGAGAACAGATCGCGACAGGCGAATATCTTACTCGGTTATACGTTCAAGTACCTGGTGAAGTGGAAACGACTCAGGATGCAGGTATGGACAAGAAGTCTGCTGATAAGAAGAGGCGAGGTGCTGTTACTCTTGATTACATCTTTGAGCAAGCGAGAGCTGTCTTTGCTCCTTATGAGATCAAGATCAAGGAGGGGACAGAACCCGATTGGTGGGCTGCGTACCAAATCGGGCAACGCATGGCACCTAATTTCTCGGACAAGACCTTTGATGGTCTTGAAAGAGTATTTATCGTTGGAGATGGTGAGTGATATCGAATCATGTATATATCGACTATATGCTAATGTTTCAAAGCCTGCCACACACATAGTCCCAAGGCCGGTCAAGGGATGAATGTGTCGATGATGGATTCATTCAACCTAGCTTGGAAGCTCGTCCACAGCCTCCATGGACTTACCCCTGCATGCCCACCAGGCTCAGCAGATCCTATACTCGAAACATTTTCACCAGAACGTATGGATGTAGCTCGACAGCTCATCGAGTTTGACACAAAATTCTCGCACATGTTCTCCGGTCGCATTGGTTCAGCAGATGCCGAGACATCTGGGTTGACCCATGAAGAGTTCCTTCGCGTATTTAGCGAAGGCAGCGGATTTACGAGTGGCTGTGGACTTCAATACAAGCCCGGAAGACTTGTTCAGACTCTGGATGAAGAGTCACAGAACGGTTTGTTCCGAGGAGACCCTCTATCTGGTGCCTTGACTCCGGGTCGACGACTTCTCGATGTCGAGGTGAAGCGTTATGCAGACGCAACACATAGACATCTGCAAGACGGTATGTGTACATGAAAATGGAGGTCGTGTATAGGCTAACATGACTACAGAAATGCCACCCACTGGTCGCTACTATCTACTTGTCTTTGCTAGCAAAGACTTACTCGATAAATCCGGTGCATCGCAATTGGCTTTACAATCATCGGTCGAAATCATCAGCAAGTTCCCTCAAGGAACCATCAACCTTGTTGTCATTCACCCATTGACCACACGCTTCGAGTGGACCGATATCCCTGCAGGAGTCAAGAAGCTTGCTGAGATGCGAGTGTACGGATTGGCTAGAAAGGAGGATGCGTATGAGACGCTTGGGGTGTCCAAGGATGATGGAGTCATTGCTGTTGTCAGACCTGATGGGTATGTTGGAATGCTGGCGCCTTTGTCTCGTGCAGGATTGGTTGAGGATCATCTTCGTGGGTGCTTGACTGCAATTTAAGTTCTATTTAGTTCTATAGCCACGCACTAAAACATAAATTGTCTTTTCTTTTGTAAATTTGACCTGCCGTGATGATGTGTGGTACTAATGACCCTAAAATTCCGGATAGATTCTCGGATACTTCCCAGTACCACTGCTGGTGAGCTCACGTCATATTGGCTGTTGGTTGCTAGCTCCTTACGATGATTCGATGTCCAGATCATGCACATTAAGCTACAAATAAGCCGACCTATCTGGTATCGGAATGAGACTACAAGTAAGCATGAGTAGCAGGGTATGCAATCCCTGTGACGTGTCAAGAAGAAGTAAGCGGAGATTTCCGATCTTGACCACTCATGATCTGATACACCCTCGACAATGAAAGCAGAGATGGTTCTCAGAGAGGAATATAAAACAACTCTTGATCCGTTGAATATAAACCTCAAGTGCACATCCTTCCCTCTCATATTACGACTTACTGTTACTATCTCATTACCTCCACCCTGATGGCTTCTCTCCCGGCGTCTATCCAATGCGCAACACTACCGTCGGGTTGTAAAATAACCCACTCAGTGCACGAGAAATCACCAAATGACCCATGGATCATCCTATCAAACAGTTTTGGCACAGACATCTCGCTTTCCGAACCCATTGCGGAACGACTCGCCGCTTCGGGTTTCAGTGTTCTAAGCTATGATCATCCAGGCCATGGACGCAGTAGTGCACTGGAAGACGTCAACAATGTGAGCTTTGACGAGATGATCGATGGTATTGACGAATTACTGCGCGTTATGAGAATCGATTCCATCCATGCCTGGATCGGCTTATCACTCGGCGCAGCCAGTGGGGTCTACATGGCGCGTCGGCACCCAGGGCTCATCCAGAACTTGGTATACTGCGGTTGTCCACCTGCGTCTCTTAGTGCACTTGGGATTATGTCACTGGAGCAAATTGACAAAATGCGTAATGATGTTGAGAAAGATGGATCTACAACTAATGCCATCCGACGCATGCACTACGGTTGGGCGAGTAAAGAATGGCTTGATGCAAACCCGGAACAGGATGAGAGGCTTAAGCTTGCCAGTTCTCCATTGAGTATGGACGCATGGCGAGCAATGATGACGCTACAGAAGAACGACGACTTTGATATGCGACCCATGGTTCCTGACTTGATGGAGAATGATATGAAGATTATGCTTGTCAAGGGAGAGAACGATGTGAGGATTAATCCGTTTGTTGACATGATGACTGAGATTGTTAGCAACGTTGCGAAGGAAAAGGGTATGGAGGAGAATGTCAAGGTTGTTACTGTGCCCGATTCGGGACATGTTATGTATCTGCAGAATGAGGATTATTTCTGCAACTCCATTGTCAATTTTATCTAGAATCTAATGTAATGGGTAGTTATGTACTCGGCTTTCATCGAAGACAAGGACGTCAAGTTGCACGTAGTCGAAACGCTCCGTGGATCTGATAGCCTGGGCGATCATGCTGCTACGTCACTCTATAGCAAGCCCGGAACTTTACATGATGCAAGGACTCTTGTTATACAGAAAGAAGAGGGACTTCCTGCTTCGGTCCCATCGGCGGCTTCTGGGTTGGTATATCCTAGAGTTGGACCTGAGATGGCAATGTTGCATAAAGATGGGCGAATAACTGTTGCGGCGATACCCGATGAAGAAGTCATCAGTACCTTTGCCAGCATGGCCAAGAGTGAAGGTATCATTATTATTATTATTGCTCTCCAGAGTGCACAGTATGACCTACACGGTTACAGTGCGAAAACTTATATCTTGGTTCTTATCTTCGAGTGGTTGCGTGAACTTTGAAGTCGCTTCTAGTAAGGAATGCTGAACCTTGAAAGAATACATAACTGGTATTAATACGTGAATCCTTGCTTCAAGCTATCTCACCTCCATGACCACTGCCGTCGGCTCTCCCAGAAATCCTAGTCCGCGCATGTCAAGTAGTTGAGTATCTCTTTGGCTGCCTTTTGTCGACCTTCCCACTCTGGATGACGTACAGCAACTTCCCTAGCCGTCTTTTGTATCTGGACTGATTCCGTCCCGAAAATCGTGTCTATAACAGCGTTATATAGTTCACCTTCCTCCCATCGCGGCTTGGCTCTCTTGTTCCCTCAATGGCCAATGCCAAGAAGTTCAACCCAGTTAGCAAAGTTATAGCAATCTGTCTAAGTGGGTAATAGAACCTGTAGGATACTAGCACTGTAAAACTTATAAGTAGATAGATCTGAAATTTCAATTTAATAAGTATTATAAACCTTTATAGAAGGAATTTATTTTACTATAATTTATAAAGTATATAATACTTTATAATTTAATTATAAACTTTAATTTAATAATAAATTAATTTATAATATATACTTTATTTTATTTAATATATATTTATAATATATTAATTATTTAAATTTATTTATTAATATATAAATTATATTTTTTATTAAGTAATTTTTAAAGTATAAGTCTTAAAGTATATATTTAAAATTAATTTATAAAAAAATATAATTTTTAAACTTAAATATTAATATAAGTTTAATCTAAAGGTATATATTATAATTTATAAAGTTAAAATTATAATAATTACTATAAAAGCTTTTATTCTTTTTAAAGATTAATTATTAAATATATTTTTATTAATATTAATATTAATAAAATTACTATATAAAATAATAAACTTTAAAGTCTTTATTAACCCTAGCTATATATTAAACTAAGGAATTATTTATAAGAACTTAGTCTTTATAATTAATTTTATTTTTAAAGAAAAATATTTAATAAAGTTATTTAATAGTTTTATTTATTTTTAATATAATACTCTTATTAATACCTAGAGTTAAAATATTATTAATATAAATAATAATTAAATTATTATTTTTATTATTTTTAATTATAATAATTTTAATTATATAATTAATTATTAAGTTAATAAATTAAAATATAAATTTTTATTATATAAAAAAAAAAAGGCTTTAAAGGCTTTTTATAAAATTTAAAAGAAATATAATTTTAATATATTAAAAGGTAAAATACTTTAAATAAAGTTACTTTTTAATCTTTAAAATAATCTTTAATAAGGAAAATAAATTATTAATAACTTATAAGGTATTTAATAAAAGTAATATTATTAAAAAGTTTATTAAATTAGAATTTATTATATTAAGAATTCTATAAAATTAAAAAAGAAAATTTTAAAAGAAAAAGAAAAAAGCTTATAATTAATATTATAGCTTTTAATATAATAAAATTTAATATAATAAATATAAATTATATTATAAAATATTTTTTTTATTTATAATTCTTTTTTATTATATTAAATTTTATTATATTAAAAATTATAATATTTATTATAAATCTTTTTTTTTTTAAAAGTTTTTTAATTTTTAATTTTATAAGATTTTTAATATAATAAATTTTAATTTAATAAATTTTTATAAAATAATATTATTTTTATTAAATATTTTATAAATTATTAATAATTTCTTTTATTAAAAATTATTTTAAAAATTAAAAAATAATTTTATTTAAAATATTTTATTTTTAATATATTAATAATATATTTTTTTAAATATTATAAAAAATTTTTAAAAAAAAGTTTTTTTATATAATAAAAATTTAAATTTAAATTTATTAATTTAATAATTAATTATATAATTAAAAATATTATAATTAAAAATAATAAAAATAATAATTTAATTATTATTTATATTAATAATATTTTAATTTTAAATATTATTAAAAAAATTATTTTTAAAATAAAAAAAAATATTAAATAATTTTAATTAATTTTTTTTATAAAAATAAAATTAATTATAAAAATTAAATTTTTATAAATAATTTTTTAATTTAATAAATAATTAACTTAATTAATAAACTAATTAATAATATATTAATAGAATTTTATAAAGTAAAGTTAAAAGGTTATATAGCTAGATAATTTATATTAAGCTTTTAGTTTTAAGCTTTATTAATATTAACTTTAATTTTATAAACTTAACTTTTTTATTACTTATCTAATTACTATTAACTCTACTTATTACCTTTATAACTTAAAGGCCTTAATTATAACTATTACTTACCTTTTTAATTATTTAAACTAATTAATATATAAATACTTACTATTATATATATTAATTTTATCTAGAAATTCTTCTTATATATATAATAAATTTATAATTAGCCTTTTAATAAGCTTTTTCTTAAGCCTATATAGACTTTTTAATATTATTTTTAATTTTTAACTCTTTATATATAAAAGATAGAGCTTATAATTAAAGGCTATTAGTTTAACTTTAATAAAGCTATTTATTTTCTTAATTATATAAAGGTTAATAGCCTTTATATATAACTCTTTTAATATTACTATATTTTTATAGGATTTAATAGATTTCTTAATAGTCTTAATATTAAGATTAAAAAAGTAATTATTATTAATAAGTCTTAGTTTAAAGATAATAGTTAGTATTATATTATATAAGACTTATAAAAGTAGTTAATAAGGTATTATAAAGGATTAAAATTAATTAATTCTATAGATATTTTAAATAATTAATTAAGATTAAAAAAGAAAGAAATTATTATTATTTATATAGTTTAATAGAAGCTTTTTTTATTTATTATTAATATTATAGAGTTTAAATAATTACTTTATTAATTATATTTATATTAAAAACTTTATTTTAAGAGAAACTATATATAATTCTTTAATTTATATAGATAGATAAAGTATTATAAATAATTTTTAATAAAATTAAAAAAGGTAAAAATAATCTTATAATTATATATTAAAAAAATAAATAAATAAATAATTAAAATTAATAAAAATTTTAAAATTTATTATTTTATATAATAATTATATAATTATATAATTATATAATTTTATTAATATTAATATTAATATTAATAAAAAAATATTTAATAATTAATTTTTAAAAAAAATAAAAATTTTTATAATAATTATTATAATTTTAATTTTATAAATTATAATATATATTTTTAAATAAAATTTATATTAATATTTAAATTTAAAAATTATATTTTTTTATAAATTAATTTTAAATATATACTTTAAAATTTATATTTTAAAAATTATTAAATACAAAATAAAAATAATTCTTTTTAATTTCTATAGAATTTAAAGTAGTCTCTCTTTTACCTCCTATATATTATTATTCTTAAAGACCTTCTTTAACGCCTTTGCTATCTTATATGCTTCATCAGGACTTGACTTGTGATGTGTGCCTAGATTGATATAGATAGTTAGTCCTCGATTAAGCCACGCGGCTAAATTTGGGTCAACCTCTCCTATGTGTAGTGCTGCGCGTACGATGGGGCCGCACGATGTGAGTTGTGGAGGTATCACAGCGAATGGGTATTCAATGTCGGGACTGTTGGCGACAAGAATGGGTAGAGTTGCCGGTGCCGGTTTCAGGACGCCGAGTTCCATCATGGTCATAAGCTGAATAGACTGATTCACCTTTTGGTGTAGGATTTCGGTTGTAAGCTTCAAGCGTGTGTTTGTGAGTAGTGTATAGCCAGCTACCAAGCTAAAAGCGATATTTGCTGGGATGAGACTCCAAGGTATAGGATACGGTAGTGCTGAGCAAGCCCTAGACAATGAGTTTGGGATCATTAATTTTCTAGATTCACAACTTACATTGGGTATTTCTATAACGTAGCTAGCTTCGGTTGAAGAGGAACTGTAAACTCTTTGATCGTATTTGGAGAAAGGACCATCTACTTTACACCTCGATAATTACAGAATGTTAAACTATGTGTATACAGAGGCTTAATGATGGTCAAATCTGGATTAACTTTATCGTAGATCCTTTGTATATTCCAATAGATCTTCATATACTCCTCCGGAGTCCAAGGAACTATAACAGTAGGTAACGTAGCTACACCTTTAGCCAAGTTAATAAATCCTGGGGTTAATTCCAGCGTATCGAAGATTGACGTCCCTGGGCGCTTTGTAGCTAGTCCTTAACTGATCCCCTTAATTTTATGGAAGATGAAGGCTTTTAGGGTTGGTAGTTTCTGCTTAGATGCTGACGCTTGCATGAATGTAGAAGCATCGCCGGCACCTGCCTCTAATTCCTAGAATAAGGCGATATGTATTTTGATATCTGGATTGGCAAGGCCGATTGAATGTGCTGTCGCAAGAACAACGTTGGCTTGGCTATAATCACTGTTTGTGAAGAAGAGCAAACGTTTGGTGGTTGTCATGATGACTAGAGTGCGGGGGAAAATCGACACCGACAGAGGAAATGCGATTCAGCTGCTATTGATATTTTTGCTGAACCTTGCTGCCTATCATTATTGCTACTCAGCTTTGCAAATACTCCATCATCCTTGTCTCTATAGATGACAATGTCAGACTAATTGGTTGTTCCAAACTCCCACCCTGGCACTTGCAACCGTAGCGGATTACGCCAAGGCATTTTAGAGACTCTATCGCTGAATCTGGTCATATCTTTCAGTTCGATCCGTGGTCTAGACTCGTCTTTCAATGTAACCCATCGCTGATTGGGAACTGCTCCGCTGGCCACTTCAGCTTTCCATCGTCTGATACGAGGGTCAGAGAAGTCGTAAGAAAATCGGGTATTTATCCGGTCATTTCACAGCGTGTCAGCCCTGTAGGGCGTAGATGAATCCTTGCTCCTGATCTCCAGTTGTAAAGCTTGTGCGAATCGCCAGACCAACACTGAGACATTCTTATATAATCAGAAACTTGAAACCTGCAAAGAAGACACAGGCGCCCGATCGATATGAAGTAGCAGCGTCTTAATCTTCTGAATACCCACGACACTAACGGTAGGTAAATGGAGGCAGTGATGAAAGTACTCACTTGAACAAACCGTCAACACTTGAGAGGTAACCCTGTGGTCGACTTGACCGAGATTGAAGAGTAGACTAGCAGGTTTTCATAGCACGCAATACTTCTACAGCGTCATTTATCTTTCTCTTAGACCATTTGCTACGTTTTGCCGCTGATTTTGATCTTGTCTATACTGGTCAGCAAGTGTCTAGCGTTAATGTTTCACCCGACAATAACAAGTTTCAGGAAATCAATCCCATTGAGAGCTTTATAAACAATCTCTGACAGCTATCCTTTTTTCAAATTCTTCAACGGCGACTTTGAGATCTGTTAGTTGAGCCTTCTGAGAAGACTCACGCATCCTTTGTTCTCATTATTGCGCCTGGCGAGAGATCATGGCCTTTTGTCACTCCATGCTTGATATTCCAGGATGACTGAGAATATGGCTTCCCCATCTGACACCGTCTTACAGTGGCGCACGGCTGAGGATATGAGCGTTGGTCGATCATTTGAACGGAATGAGAAAAATCAAAGTGAATCTCTTAACCACGGTAACAGTCAACCTTGACTGAACAGAGTGTTACCCATCAGTAGATCGAGATGTAGTTTTGCTGGACATGCGATGTTTCCTTCACAGGAAAAGGGAAATATTCAAATAATTCTGGCCTTCAATGACTTTTCTCTTAGTCATGTTGGACTCTAAAAACTGCCAATGATTGTTCAAGATTACGGTTCATCAGGGATGGACAGGCTAGACCCTGTTTTCAGGCTTTGTACGGCCTGCATGGCAAGGGATACGGTTCAGCTGGGTACTAGCAAGTCAAGTCGGGGCTAGGGTATGTACCTACCATTCGACAGTATCATTTTGGGTGAGACAACCAATTACAACATCGCCAACCTGTGAATCTGCATGATTGTACAGACCGTTAGTCGGTGGTCGGGGAGGCTTTGAGGGATCGAACCTTGATGGACAATCCCATGCTCTCCAAATGGCAAAGTTTCGTGATGTGGATATCCCAGTATGCGTACCATTCCCAACAAGGTCATCTTAGACATTATTAGTTTCATACTCAATCGATTACGAGGGATGAAATCTAAGACATGGACAAATGGCTGGGGAATTAGCTTTTAAGCTTACCTTCCGTCCAGACTCCAACCTCCATTCCGACACATTCCAGCACAGAATATTTTAGCCCTTGCCAAGCCAATCTTTGGCACTCCAACCTCACAGTTATTACTACCGTGGTCAGTAATTGGCCTGTCTCCGAACAACACTCATTCTAGGTCTCACATTGCGGAGATTAAAATGACCCTGGAAATTGGCATCGAACAATCTTTTCGGTTCATTAGGGCTAGTGACACAATATTAGTAACGTTGATCTCTCTGAATAGAGTTTATGGTTATTTTCTGAGACGGTGGAAATACGAGTGGTCAAAACAGACTAATGCAGTGAGCTGATGTGTGATTGATTTGGGCTCATGTCTTATGACGGAGATTACAAGGCTGAACTTGGCAAAGGTTACTCAAATACATAAGAAGATGTTATTCTCTCCTCTAGCAGTCAATAACCGGTCCAAACTCTTCACATTCGTTACTCTCTCTTTTCCAGTCCAAGATGTATATCCCCCAAGTCGTCGTCACTGCCCTGGCTCTTTTCAGCCCATGGGACAAGCACATATGGACTGCCTCGGATGATACCGTCCGCGGTGGTATCAGCCAGTCGTACTTTGATGTCCTAGAGCCCAAGACTCACGAGAACCCCTTCTCTCACCCCATCGCCAAGTTCTACGGACACTTGGACCATGAGACTCTTGGTGGCTCTGGCTTTGCCTCGCAGCGTACCGTTGACGGTCTGCCACCCACTGATCTCTCCCCCTACGATCGCCTTCTTGTTGAAATCCCCTACTCTGATGGCAAGATCTACACTATCAACATCAGGGACTCTGACGTCGAGACCAAGGGTGGCAAGGATCAGCCTTCAGTTAACTGGGCTTATGATTTCCAGCTTCCTGCTACCAAGATCATCAAAGGAGAGATTGAACTTCACCAGGTTGTCATCTACTTCAAGGATCTTGTCCCTACCGTTCGAGGAACGGTTCAGAAGGATGCCAAGCCTCTTGACCTACACAATATCCTCGGCGCCAGTATCATGATTCGCAGGTGAGTAAGACAGTTAAACCGGTACGATCAGATGTTAATAGTATATAGCTTCGAGACCACACAGCAAGGTGACTTTGAGCTCAGAATCAAGTCTGTCACTGCTTTAGGACAGGATTGCAAGGCCCCCAAGATTGAAGTCTCTTGCGAGAGCCTGTGCGGCAAGAAGATAGAGGTGTACTAATAAGCTGTTGTGTTACCTTCGGCCTCAGTAAGAAGGATCTTTCAGGATGGACATCGAGGTTACGCAGACAAGACCCGTTCTAACACACGAGTCTTTGTATTTTGGCCTCGACCCTGAAGGTCCAGTTGACAAAATATACGTTTGTAATTCATCAATAACTTTTCTGCTTATATACTTTTCTCCAAAATGCACCTGAATCGCAATGGGCCCATAGTGACCTGTGTATTTACCCAAAGTTGAAGTGGTCAAGGTCTCATCTAACCACTGGTACAAACTTTCTATTCCGCTCTGAAAAAGTGAAAATCCTGCTGGTTATTGATCCATAAAAGGGTGCTCAAGTGTGCAGACTAATAGTCTTTGTGCAAGTTGTTACTTACAAACATCGGCACACCTGGATATGAGGTTACTGTTGCAAGTTCAAGGAAGACAACATTATGGCCAAAGATTCCATGTTGCTTCACAGAGTGACGTGTTGAATATACTGTGTTCTGGAAGTTCTTGTGATCCTCTATTAGGCCCCTTTGAGAGTCTTTGTCGGCATCCGCCGTGTCAATTCTTCCCAGCAGTCTACAGTTCCACCCTAGCCTCCAGGAGGAAGACGTAGCCGAACTAGATACACTTAGTCGCGAATCTCGCGTCATTGAAAATCGCCCACATGAACAACATGCCTAGATCGGTCTAGAAGAAGCGTTAGTGCTGAACTCAATCGCACCGCTTCGGCCACACCTCTCAAAACAGTGATAGCATCATCCAAAATTATGTCCTCTGATTGGATATTTGAGATTTCTTGATGAGAATTTGGGATCACGGCCCGTGGCGTTTCCAGAAGGTCGTGGAGACCCCTATCTGGTCAACACAACCTTCTGTTTCAGATCATCCTTTTCCGAATCCGAATCACAAGTTCCAGTTGCCCTATTTGGGTGTTACTCGATCTGTGTATGAGATGTGTGACTTTGTTGACCAGTCGGCTATATGGTAAAAGCTACTATCTTGGGCTAAAGATGTTATCACCAACCATTTGGTTCATTGACTTCATGCTCCAAGAACTTAGTGAAGTTGTGGCAGTCTAACGAAACCTGAACTATTTAAACACCAAATCGGAGATTGTTGTGGATTGTCAAGGAGACTGGGCCGTTCTAATTTTGTCTTAATTCGGCTTATGGAATTGTGTTTGCAGTGTGCTATGACGAGTGAGTGAGAATTATTGACATCTTCCCAGTCGCTATTCCAGCATCTCAATAGGTGGGAAGCAAATGAGAAATGTAGAAAGAACCGAACTTACCCTGTGGCTTTGTTCCCATTTGTCCTCAGAGTTCTCTATGGTTAAAGCGCTAGCACATTCAGTGATCGTCACATGGCGATACCGGATATACATGACCGTAATGATATCTCTATTGCCATTGTCGCCGCGTTTACCCATGCCAAGTATTCTAGTACGCCGCTATCGTTGTCATATGGCCTCTTCAAATTATCCATTCTGCACTAAAACAATTTATTCCACACTTTGAGATTGTATCCTGTCTGTGCAACTGATAGAAAGCCGGCCGGCAATAGAGCCCGCATTGGTTGCCTTATTAATGTTAGTGTACGGCAGCTAGAACAATTAAACGTGTTGAAGGAACCGCTTCCTGGTTGATTAATTCAACGAGTACCGTTTGATTGTCAGTATTTCGAACTTTAAAGTCTGGAGACATTGATGAGATAAAAGAAAACGTTATCATTACGACACAACGCCTCAAATGCGGATACCAGAACTGATCGCCGTTACCCACAAAGACAATCTCTCTTGCTATCGAGATAATGATACAGTTGATCATCACAGATCAGTGTCATCCTAGCACCGGAAGACGGTATTCCTGTTGATCTTGACTAGATCTGTTAAAGTGTAATGATGATAGACACTAGGTCCGGGATAAACCAGGCGATAAGGTCGAAGAAAGACTAGATCGGCCAAGGATAAAACTGGAAAATTGACCATGGTCAATGACTGAGCCTTACGAGATCATGAATTCCTCCACTGATCGACGTACGTGCATCAGATTTGGGAGTTGAATGAGTTTCCAGGGGCTGGACAGATCCATTCGCAGTTTTCTGTGAGTCTGTGCTATTGCAGATCAATTTTCAGCTACGGGGCTTTACCCACAAGGGTTTCTGTCATGTTAAACTCGATGTAGAAAGGTGTGATTTTCGTCGCATAATGCAAGCGAGACCTGAATCATTCAAATGTGACCAGTCACATTCTTCAGCCCGAACTAATTAACATGTTCTGGAGACTTCTTTCCGGGCATAACCGCGAATGCCTCGATTGGAATGTCGTTATGTGCTGCTCGGTCGTTTTGGATCAACGATCTGGGGTTGGTTAAACGTTAGTCGGTGTATCTTTGAGCTTATGCTTATTGTGAAGTTCTTGTTGAATGGATCCAACTTGTTGAACCCTTTGTTTGTTCATGGACCCTTTTTTCAACAGCAAGCACATCCATCCCCATCTTTTGGGCTGAGATAGACTCTTCAAGCTGTCGTATCCACATCTTCATTAAACAATAGAGTCTGGTTGCTCAAACAATGATAGAAAAAGCAATTAAATGAGACAGAATCGCGTGACGTATTGGACCGAGACATAAATCTACTTGAACAAACTATTGAGAAAAAGGAAATAATAAAGGCGAAATCGGACATAGGCAAAGCATCTCGAGTCATTACCACTGAAAAAGGTAACGACTCGTTGTGGCTTGTAAAAAAAAAATGCGACATCCGGCATCTAGACCTCCCCCAGTCAAGAATGCTAGTTCACGCTGAAGTCAAGTTTTGGTATATGATCACGTGATGACTTCATCATTACGATCACGATGCGTAGTAGTAGGTAGGTAGGTAGGGACTGTCAGGGTTTTCCATTGAAAAGGGGACAGTAGCGTCTAACTAGCACTACAAGTGCCCCGAGGAAATATTAGATAAACTGTCCGACTCCGGATATACGCACCAAATTAGCAAGCAACAGGTTGGTAGATAGACAAACTAACAAAGTGATAAAACAATGGCTTCGTCCTCCCCCCTTCTAAATGACATTCATCCCTTCTCTGACAGAAATCCTTCCCGTTGTAGTGCACGTGGTGATTACGGCTGACAGCTTGGCTACTTTGACTAGAGTGAAAAGAATTTTCCACGACATTTGCCTGACCGGCCAATTCGCCATGCGCTTTTCTTGATGTGGTTAATCTGAGGCAACTTGGTCCGACTTTCCCGAATGGCTTTAACCATATTTGACACACGAAACACAAAGCTTCTAAGCTAGCGTTAGACCCATGAACCAAACCCATGAACCAAGATCTTTCTCGCCAGTCGCGCTCGGGCTAGTGTCCCATAGTGTTGGAATAGCATCGAGTCAAGGCGGTGTTCCTCAGAATTGGTTGGCTGAAATACTGGATTGACTCAAGGCAGCTGACTCGATGCACGTAGAACAAGTCAGGCAGGCACTTTTATGTATATCCTTGTCAGCCTTCTATTCAGGAGGAATCTCGCCAAAGATGATTTGCAGCCACATCAGGTCTAGACTTGACTCCGCTGATAGTCAATTGTTCCCCGTTTCTCTCTCTCCTTGCCCGACCCTTCTCCACAAGACCAAACATGAGGCTATCCACGTCTGGATACTGGACGGGGTCCGCTTTTGGGGGTGGCGAAAGGAGAGCCACTTTCATGCTTTTCATATATAGCTTCTCTCGGTCGCTTAGGAAAATGGAATGTCCACTCGTGTCGTACCCTGTCTGTTCAGTCCCGAATTCCTGGTTCAGTCATCCAATCCACATTCTTCAGCAAGCAAAAATGGCGATCGAGAGTCGGGCGACGCAGATTGCTGCGGTTGGATACACTTTTGTCATTCTTTCCTCAATAGCGACTTGTCTACGTGTTTATTGTCGTGCCTTTGTCATCAAGGCTTTTGCGCTGGATGATTGGTTTGCCGTCATCGCCCAGGTATGCTTTATGCATCAATCAGTGGTGGATCATTATTAACAGATTCAAAGTTTATGTTTATCGTTTTCTGCTCTTACGAACTCACTGGAACACGTTACGGAACTGGACGTCACTTCAGGGATATCACCGATGAACATGATCTCGTCAAGGCTATGCAGGTACGTCGCTTTGATGCAGGTACTACGTGGTGTATTTATCTAACAAATCTCTGCTTAGATGTGGTGGACATGCGAACCGACATACGTCCTGGCCAACATGGCCGTCAAAGCCAGTATCGCCATTTTCCTGCTCCGAATCTGTGTCACCCGAACACACAGAATGATCATCTATGTCGCAACCGGTATCACTGAGCTTTACAGCTTGTTCTTCTTCTTGCTTTTCGTCCTCCAGTGCCGACCTACATCTCTCTTCTGGCAACGATATTCCTCCAACCCTCCCAATGGAAGCTGTCTCGACGCCACTGTCGTTGCCAACGCCTTCTATGGCTACTCTGCTATCAGTTGTGCCTCCGACTGGACATACAGTATTCTCCCCATGTTCCTTGTCTGGAAGTTGCAGATGAGCAAGAGAACCAAGATCTCTGTTATCGGTATCTTGGCAGCTGGTGCCATGTAAGTCAAACCATCTGATGATATCCATTTATTGGATTGATCACTAACAATGTGATACAGTGCTTCTAGTGCAACCATCATCCGATTCCCTTACCTTTACTCTTTGACCGATATCGACGACTTCCTTTACTCCACATCAGATGTCGCCATCTGGTCCACTGTCGAAACTGGTCTCGGTATTACTGCCGCAGCATTCGCTACCCTCAGACCCCTGCTCCGAAACTTCCTTGGCCAAGGATCTTCTGCCGAAGGCGGTGGAAACTCTGCCAGGCCCTGGCAAAGAACCGGCAGCAACCACCCCTCCGGCGGTGGTTACCTCCGCAGTCATGGTGTCGAAGGCGGCGAGGAAGGGTTCGACCTCCACGATAATGCTGGAAAGCGTATCGGTGTCACTACCATCATTGACCATGGCGACGACATCAAGGGCGGCGAAAGCTCGAAGCGAACCAGCAGATCTGTCGAGACTGACTCTGTCAAGGAACTTCGCAATGATTGGAGCAGCAGTCACTCGGACATTGCTGGTGCAGACAAGAATGGCCAGCCAAGACCAGAGAAGGGCTGGAATGTTTTGGTGAAGAAGACTGTTACACAGACAAGGGGATCGGACCTTGCTTAATTACTTGGACATGCTATACTATACCTATTTACCTATAACTTAATTTTTACCGAGACAATAAAAGAATGTACTTTTTAACGACACAAACCTTTTTGATGATGCGGCGGATTCAACTTGAAAACCATCCATCGTATCTATATTTACCATTTATCAAATAGCAACTCCATGCTCACAACCAGATCTTGGTCTCTCCAATCACGTGACGAATGAGCTTTTTGATTCTCGTCGGTCTCAAATTTTTATACCGCTCACAAACTACCTCCCAGCCGTAGCGCCAACATGACGATTGAAGAGGATCAACAACTCAGTAATTCTGAGTATTGGGATAGCCGCTATGTCACTTCCAACGGCGATGACCCCACGCACGAGTGGTTTCGTTCATTTGAGCATCTTTTGCCATTTCTAGGAAAGAATCTTCTCGAGCAACCAGGTCGCACAGCCCAGGACAACCCGAAAATTCTTCATCTAGGCTCTGGAGACAGTGTAAGTAGAGTCCACGAGCTTCTCCAAGTACTATTTCTCCGTCTCACGCTAACCATTCCTCCAGGTCGTCCCTGCTGAACTCGCTGGACGCGGCTACCAAAACCAGCTTTGCGTCGACTTTTCCCCTGTGGTGGTGGACATGATGACCGACAGACACAAAGATATTGCTGGAATTGAGTGGCAGAGAGTCGATGTTCGCGACATGCCGACAGTTGACACCGGCTCTATTGACGTTGCGTTTGACAAGGGAACTTTGGATGCTATGATTTATGGCAGTCCTTGGAGTCCACCCGATGAGGTGAAAGAAAACACAAGCAGATACCTCAAAGAAGTAAGTATGGCAATATCAGATACGTGGTTGACATGAAATCTAATCTTTTTCCTCCAAGGTCCACCGTGCGATGAAAAATGACGGGGTATTTCTTTACATCACATTTCGGCAGCCACACTTTATGAAATTACTCCTGAACCCGGATAACATTTGGGATATGGAGATGGAGGTTTTAGGAGACGGTGGAACATTTGATTACTACGGATACGTCATCAAAAAGTCGAAACCTCAATAGAAATAAACACTCTTCACATATATTGATATGAATGACATGCAGCAGTTGTCGGCTTCTCAGACGACAATAGCAAGCATGAGATACGAATAAATGATTGTTCTTCAATAAAAGTCCAGCAGGGCTATAAGTATTATTTCAGGAAGCTACTGCCTCCACATGAAACCAGGATGCTTCCAATCTAAATCACGAATCTCCTCGACACTTCTTCCAGCCAACGCCTGACTGACATCAATCATTGATCTCCTGTTGTTGTTCCATGTCATGTACACATGTAAAACAATAGTAAGGATAAAGATGGACGAACACGCTGCAAGATTGAGGCCATTTCCGATCGGATAGTTGGGTTCGTCGAAAGGTAGGAAGCACCATGTGGAGATTAATCCTCCCACATTACCAAACATGACGTTCAAGCCAATGCCGGAAGCACGGGCAGTGTCAGTTACCAAGTTGGCTGACACTTGAGCATTGGAGAGAGCACCGTTCGCAAATGTGCCTGCGCATATCAGGAATGTCCCGGCGTAGCGTACGTATGCTGTCGTCCGTTAGTATTACCTTTTGTTATGGTCTTTGGGCAGTACTTACGATCTGTGCTGCTGAGGAACATGATGTAACCTGCTATAACTGGAAGTTGAGAGACATTGATGAAGATATTGCGACGATCGAGAATGGTCGACAGGAAGCTGAGACCAAGGGTACAGAAAGTGCCAACGATATAAGGGGGAACCGTCCGTAGTTGCTGTTGGACAACAGATGCCTCAGGGTAAATAGTCCTCACAATGGTGGGTGCAAAGAAAGCAAGACCCTGCACTGTAATGTTTGTGAACAAGAAAATAGTCGAAGTTCCCAACGTGACCGGTGAGCAGATACCTCGGCGAGCCAGCTTCCATGAGAACTTCTCAAGAACCTCTGTGACACCCACACGCTCAGACTTGATGCGTGCAATAGCCAAGTCTTTCTCTTCTTGATTAAGCCACCGAGCGGTGCTGGGACGATCAGTCATGGTGATGAATCCGACAAGTGCCAATCCGATCGTGCCGATTCCTTCGATAGCAAAGATCATTCGCCATCTTGTCAGAGAACCAAAATGATCGAGCTTGAGGATTCCAGAAGCCAACAAGCCACCGAAAGCTCCTCCAAAGGAACCCATGGCGACATAGATGGCGAGTCTAAAAGCGAGTTCACTGCGGCGGTACCATCGGGATAAATAGTATGCAATACCAGGCAACATGCCAGCTTCAAAGATGCCAAGTATGAATCGGACAGCGCATGCTTCACCCATGGTGTTGACAAAGGCTGTGCCTAGTGACGCAAGACCAAAGCATACCGAGGTAGCTGGGATGAACCAGCCGGGTCCAACCCACTTGCATGCCATGTTTGCAGGAAGTTCAAAGACGATATAAGACTTTTGTGAAGAGACATGTTAGTGAATTATGGATCTAGAGTGGATGGGTTCCCAGGTATACTTGCAATGTAAAAGACTGTTAGTAACAGGTTGTAGTCGTAGCCGGCAAGGCCAAGGTCGGCTTCAAGGCCAGCTAGTCGCGCATTGCCAATATTGGCTCTATCGACGAAGCACATGAGGTACAGGATGGTGACTGTCGGCATGATGTGCCAATCGATCTTGCGACGTAGCTTCTTCTCGGCTGATGCATCGAAGCTGGCGATTGGGTTTCCATGCCTATAGCAAGTTCATTAGATGTCGTGGGAACGTTGAGATGGAACTCACTCATCAGTGGCTAGATGTCCCCGAGCAGCTGCATCATGCGCGACCGCATACTCGACTTGTACCTCGTCGGCAAAGTCCTTTCCATCTTGGCCAATCTCTTTTTCGTTATCGGAACCTTTGAGTTGCATGATGGATATCCCGAGACTACACCTTTACTCAGGAGAAGAATGCAACAAGAAATTTAAACGGCAGGGGTCTTTATTTAATATTCTTTATTATTAAGTTTATGTGACAGCTGCGTCGAATCATAATGCTGCCCACGATGCCAAGATTGAGGGGGTAGATAGTGTGTCGGATGACGGGTTAGTATATTGTCGGGTACGGGGTTTGCTGGACTATATGGGTAACAAGGGAGACATATCGAGAGTCTAGGCTGTGTATGGCTAATCAATGGGTAGGATCAGACCGAGAGATAAGGTTGGGATTCTGGGGAAAGAGTCTGGGGAAATAGAGCGTTATCCGCAAAGCGGGTATGGGATCGCCCTGGACGTTGACATGCGACTTGTCTTGATCAAGGGAGCCACCAACAGAGATCTCCTGAAAGCATCTTGAGTCAGATGAAATATATATGATGGATGTTTTCATTGTTGCATGTTGCATGTTGCAGTTACTGTATTGCAGATGTTCCTTCTAGACAATGACTTGCATATTGTTGCTGTACGAGGGATCTTCCCATGTTGTTCTTGGTCGAATTAGTCTCTGTGGAAACAATAAACTACCTACCTAGGTACTAAGGTATGTCAATAGAAAAGTAACCCATTTGCCGCCTCAAGGTTGTGATTCGTTCCGACACACAAAGCAATACCGAGTAATACTGTTGCTCTTTTGTTCAGACATTGAGTGGCGCTGGCCAACTGTGGCGGACAGCGTGGCTGCGGTTTCGGCTCGTGGAATTTCCGTCGAGAATCCTTGCCCAGAATCGTGTCGAATAATGCAATCTCGAGGCAATTCTCTATTGATAGCTGTCAAGACGGGTCGCATCTGCTCAACTCAATTGAGGGACAGTGACGACTGCTTCGCCTTCTACAATAACCCAACGCAGTTTTTCGACCACCCTCCCTTGATGCCTCCAACGCGACCCATTCCAATCATCCTCGACGCGACACCGACCTCGATTTCGATACAAATGTACCGTTCGTAGTTGCGCAACACAGCTTGGACACTCGGACGCGCAAGAATCGCAAGCTACTCTATAACTTGTTCATCAATTGAGGTGCTGGTGGCGTTGTCGCGAGGCTCTCCAGGTCATCAGTTTGTCCCAGGGTATCTCTATGGAGCTCCACCGGTCGCATTCCGAACTCGACGCGTCTAGGTCTACGTCTGTTCTGGATTGACTACGATCCCAACTCTAGCCGAACGAAGGCGACAACGAGATCATGTACAAGGGAGAACAATTTATTAGGCGCGTACTTGAAGGTAAGGTCGTAGACTATCACAGCTACCCTGGATATGTAATGCCCAATTAATAAAATGACACAATGCCCGGGCATCAATCCCTTGTACAAAGAGTGCTCGTGCCGTATCTCCATGGTCCATACGTGAATAAACAGTTGTATCCGTAACGTAATGTTGAACTCAATTGCTTTAATTCATGAACCTCGCCGAAAATACAGACGTAATGCCAATCCCTCTCAAGTTTTACATCCCTGGTTGTTAGCCCAATCGAACAAAACTTGTCTGTCTACACGTACAAAGTCACAACTGAAGAAAGCCTCGACCGCCATGAGGCTCAAACCATTCATCATTCGCGTTCCAGGCTTTGAGCAAGGACCCCCTCCCGCATCCAACGCTGAATTGTCGGGTTCTTTATTTTCGTGATCCACTGGAATTGGGGACACACGACAACCAGAGTTTTTTCTTTCTTTTTTCTTTCACGCGGGGCCCCAGGTTCAAACCTTTGAGACGCGCTTAGTTCAGGGCTAACCTGGTCGACCGTCGCCAAAGAACCCTCCTTTTGGGTAAAACACTGACTAACGGCGTCCACTTGACCAAGAAAAAAAAGAGGACGACAAAAGTCATGCAATTGAAGCCATCTCGTGTTTTTGGAGTAATTTGTGACATAATATATTATTACAAGGACATGTTATTTCTGTTGTCTTGAGCAATGCTGTGTATATGTCTAGATGTGTACAATTACTGCAACCGCATACCTATTCTAAGGATGAACATAATTGAGTTCAATGGCACAAGACTTCAGAAAGAATACCACCATCAATTGCAATTCACTTAGTACTCGTCATTAAAATATCTCTAGTGAGGCTCTAAAAGCTCTACAGCGGCTAATCGGGTACATTAGGGGGGGGTGGTCAGACACTCGCACAGCACTAAGCCCAAACAAGGGGTCATAGCCTACGCTTCTCTACCTTGTACCGTTCGTCAGGATCCCCAGAAAATAAACAAGTTCGGATCCATGCATGGGGCAATGGGGGTAGAGTAGTAAGTAGTTGGTTGGTGAAAAAAAAAAAAGAGAGAGAAATTGTTTATTTAAAAAGGACTCGACTGCTCCATACCCCAGATTTCAACATTGCTCTCCACAACTCGACATCTTTCTCCCAAGTCTCTTTCTACCATGTCAAACTCGGACGAGCCTTACACCATGGAGTCTACTCCCAAAAAGACCATCTGGCAGTCTATCCGTGAGAACCCAAAGGTCATCTTTATTGCCTTTTTTTGCCAGTTTGGGAGGTTTCGAATATGGTTACCAACAGGGTGTTCTGGGACAGTCTCTCGTCATGACCAGATTCACCCAAAACTTCCCTTCAGTTGTCGAATCATCTTCAGCGACTGGATGGCTCACATCTATCCTCCAATTAGGAGGTATCCTCGGATCTCTATCAGCTGGTGTCCTCAGCGAGATCATCTCACGAAAGTACACCATGTTCATCGCCTGCTGCTGGGTCGTTCTCGGCAGTTACCTCTACGTCGGCGCCACAGCCGGAAACCCTTCTCTTCTCTACGCCGGCCGTTTCCTCACTGGTATCGGTGTCGGTCTCTTCAGCGGTGTTGGCCCTCTTTACAACGCCGAACTCTCTGCTCCCCATATGCGAGGTCTTCTCGTCTCTTTCTACCAGCTCGCCACCATTCTCGGCATCATGCTTTCTTTCTGGGTTGGTTACGGATGTAACTACATTGGTGGAACCGGCGATGGACAATCCGATCTTGCTTGGCGACTTCCTTCCATCATCCAGGGTATTCCCGCTGCTATCCTCGCCGTTGGTATCTGGTTCATGCCCTTTTCTCCCCGTTGGCTCGTCAAGGTTGGCAGAGATGAGGAGGCCAAGTCTACTCTCGCATGGATGAGGAAGCTTCCCATCGACTCTGACCAGGTTCAGGTTGAGTACCTCGAGATCAAGGCCGAGGCTGTTTTCGAGCAAAAGGTTTTCGCCAGAGATTTCCCTCACCTCGCTGAGAAGGGCAAGAGCCGTTTCCACCAGGAGATTGCTCAATACGTCACTTGCTTCCGATCCATGGACAACTTTAAGCGAGTTTGCACTGCTTGGCTCATCATGTTTTTCCAGCAGTGGTCTGGTATTGATGCCATCATTTACTACGCCTCCAACGTTTTTATCAGTCTGGGTCTCACTGGCGGAACCATTGCTCTTCTCGCTACTGGTGTCACTGGTGTCGTTTTCCTCATCAGCACTATTCCTGCTATGGTAGGTTCCCCAACAACGAATTCGTTTGAAATCCCAAGCTAACACTTTGTTTCCCAGTTGATCATCGATCGCGTTGGTCGCAAGCCTATGCTTCAAGTTGGTTCCATTGTCATGGGTGCCAGTATGATTACTGTCGGTATCATCGTTGCCAAGTTCCGTCACGACTGGCCCTCTCACGTCGCAGCCGGTTGGACTGCAGTTGGTCAGTAATATCTCTCAATATCTACATGAGCCTCGACTAACATGTCTTTAGCTCTCATCTGGGTTTACATCGCTGGTTTCGGTGCTACATGGGGTCCTGTTTCTTGGACTCTAATCTCCGAGATCTTCCCCCTCTCCATCCGTGCCAAGGGTGCTTCCATCGGTGCTTCCAGCAACTGGCTCAACAACTTTGCCATCGCCTTCTTCGTTCCTCCCATGCTTGAGGCCTGGGAGTGGGGAACCTACATCTTCTTCGCTGTTTTCCTGTTTGCCGATATCCTTTGGGTATGGTTCTTCCTTCCCGAGACCAAGAACGCATCCCTTGAGGAGATGGACCGTGTCTTCAAGAGCCGAGCTGGAGAGCAGGATGCTGAGCTTCTTCGTGAGGCCCAAGCAGAGGTTGGACTTTTCGGATCTGCTTCTGACCGAAAGGCTTCTATGGAGAAGCAGGGCGAGAAGCACGTTGAGGAATTGTAATGGATGTTGTGAGATATTTTGGAGGGGGATGTGATACCATAGTTTAGTGAACGAATAATGTTATAAAGATGAATGTCGATTATACCCGCAATTTATATGCTCTGCTAGTGACAAGTAACGCGATGTGTTTTTACATTTTACTATGCATGGATCCAGTACAGACTTGATTATCGATGAGAAATGGGCAAATGTGTGATTATTTTCTGCCCAATAGATGGCTTAATTCATGGTAGAAACTAACGCCACACAAACATGTTTTCTCCGAAAAATCATAAGATATGCCCGTCAAGATGGTCAATAGATACAACATGCAATATTACTGGTCGGATAATGGGAGTCAACCGTGTTACCTTGGTTATAATTCCTATCGAATACAGGCGCTGTGTATTTTTCGTTTAAAAAGGATAGTTAAATGTTCAGTTCGTGTGCGCACTCGAATAGTGTCAATTGCCGTTGAGAAAATCCGTTCGAATTGTTGTGACATCAAGACAATCCTTTGAGTTGCCACATGATGTTCTCCTCAATGCAATGATACCTACTTCAATGCGGGGTAGACGATTAAAGTGCTGATTAAACTGGACTTTCTGGGGCAACGTTGCTTGCTTCAAACTAAACTGTACTACGGGCAACCATAGGGCTCACTATTCCAAAAGTCAAATATAAGGCATTTTTCTTACTATACTTACCCTAATATAGTATTATAAGCTTAAATATATATCTAGTAAATATTATATATATTTAGTTAATAAAATTATATATCTTATTAAGAATTATTAATATATTATAATTATTAAACTTAAGGCTTAATTCTATAGATTTAATATATATTTAAATACCTTATATAATATTATAAGGCATTATATAATATAATATTATACTTTTTTTTTATTAATTATATTAATTACTATTAATTATTTTATAAAATAGATTAAATTTTACTATAAAAATAGTAAATACTATAATAATATTTATATAAAGCTTAATAATCTTATAAAGGCTAATTTTTATTTATTTTATAGTTAATAATTTACTATTTTTAAGGTTATTAATTTTATTAAATAAAGCCTTAAAATAACCTTATTTCTTATTATATAAGGTAATATAATAATTATATTAACTATATAAACTTAAATAGCTATTATTATATATATTAATACTTATAATATTATTATTAAAAGTTAATAATAAAGTATTATATTAATAGCCTATAATAGCCTAATTATAATTATATTATATACTAGGTTCTATATTATAATAAAGTATAAAAAGGAGATTATTAAAGGTATTTTATTATTAAGATATAATAAGCCTAGCTTAAGTATTATATTTTATTCCTTTAAGAGTAAAATAAAGATTATATTAAGTATTATATATTTATTATATAATAATATAGTTATATTTATTATATTAAATTTTATAAATAAGCTTTTTCTTATTAAATAGTAATTTATTATCTCTATTTAAATTATAATAAATTTATATAAGCCTTAAGAGTTTAATAATACTATCTATAAGATAATATAACTATAAAACCTCTTTAAAGAAGTTAGTATTATAATTCCTTTAAGAATAAAAACTCTTATTAATTTTATATTCTTTTATTTTTAAAAATAGGCTAATTTTAAAGAAAATAATATTATTTAATCTATAAAGAGATTAATTAAAATAAAAAGTAATACTTTATAATCTCTAAAATAAAAGAAAAAAATAAAAAAAGAAACTATATTACTTATTAAGAAAAAGAATAATATTAAAAAGGAAATTAAATATAAAGATATTAATATTAAAAAGGCTAAAGGGTATTTATTATAAAATAGAAAAAGTAAAAATAATTAAGAAAGTATTATTTTAATTATATATAAGGTATTTTTAAATAATATAGAAGAGAATAAAAAAGAAATTATAAAGGTATTTAAAGAGAAAAAAGTTATAAAGGAAAAAGTAAAAGAGGATATTATTAAGGCTAAAACTTACTTAAAGTAAAGTATAAAGCTACTATAGAGATTTAAATAAGTTATAATATATATATAAAATACCTTTTTTTATACTATATAAGGTTAATTATAAACCCTAGATCTTATTATTAAAATTATTATTTATCTTTTAATTAAGTAATATAATATTAATATTATATATAGCTAAATAATTCTATATATAATTAATTCTTTCTATAAATACTAAAAAAAGCCTAATAGCTAATTATTAATTACTAAGTATATAGTCTTTTAAATAAGCCTATAGGAATAAGTATATAGAGAGCTTTAAGGTCTTAAGGTTATTATAAGGAAAGATTTATCCCTTAAGAAGTTAATTATAAATTATAATTAACGTGCTTGATAAGCGAGTGAGTCAGACAAGCGAGTGGGTCAAAAATCCCTCACCTTACAACATTTCAATCTGATCAGATACTTCTTAACCAGCAACTATGTCACAGTCTTCAAATGAAGCTAGAATTCTTCTTGCCCTTCAGGCCCTTCAAAATGACCAAAATCTTAGTCTCCGACGCGCCTCAGGTATATATAAGGTTCCATTTGAGACCTTACGCCGCCGCCAAAATGGCATTCAATCACGACGTGATTCCGGCCCAAACTCGCGGCGACTATCTGATCTGGAAGAACAGACTATAGTTCAGTTTATTCTTGACCTAGATTCGCGAGGGTTTCCCTCGCGAATCCGTTTTGTGGAAGAAATGGCCAATTCTCTACTTGCAGACCGCGATGCATCACCTGTCGGCAAGCGCTGGGCTCATAACTTTATAAAGCGACAACCAGAGCTAAAGACGCGTATCTTTCGGAGATATGACTATCAGAGAGCTAAATGCGAAGATCCGACTATTATTCGTGGCTGGTTTCGGCTTGTACAGAACACAATCGCTAAATACAGTATCCAACCAGGTGATACCTGGAACTTTGATGAGACCGGCTTTATGATGGGCCTTATACAGTCCGGGATGGTAGTCACAGGCTCAGAAAGGCAAGGAAGGCCAAAATCAGTGCAGCCAGGAAACCGTGAATGGATTACTGCAATTCCAGCGATAAATGCCGAAGGTCAATCGATCCCGCCGTTTATCATTGGTTCAGGCCAGTATCATCTTGCAAACTGGTATCGAGAAAGCAACCTCCCCGGCGATTGGGTTATTGCAACAAGCCAAAATGGATGGACAAATAACGAGCTGGGTCTTGAGTGGCTAAAACACTTTGATCGATCAACAGCGAAGCGATCAGTTAGTCTCTATCGTCTCTTGATCCTCGATGGTCATGAAAGTCACCACTCTGTCGACTTTGAGAGATACTGTCAGGATCACAAGATCATTACACTTTGTATGCCTCCTCATGCATCCCACCTACTCCAGCCTCTCGATGTCGGGTGTTTTTCAGTACTGAAGAATGCTTATGGTCGAGAAATAGAGCATCTGATCAGATGCTCTATAACCCACATTTCTAAGACCGAGTTCTTCCCAGCCTTTTATGCCGCTTTTCAAGCTACCTTTACAGAGAGCAATATCCAGGGGGCTTTTAGGGGAGCTGGAATTTATCCTCTTGACCCAGAAACCGTCGTCTCGAAGCTTGATATACAGTTACGGACTCCAACGCCTCCTGGGGAGGCAAGTCAACCACCAAGTCCATGGGTTTCAAAGACCCCAAAGACAGCAACAGAGGCTCAATCTCAATCTGAATACCTTACCAGACGAGTTATTATGCATAAGAGCAGTTCCCCAGAGTCAATAATTGAGGCTATTAAGTCAAATACAAAAGCAACATTGGCAGTTATGCATGAGGTTGTCCTATTAAGAGATCAGGTCCGAAATCTTGAAGAGGCAAATGCAATACTAAGCCGGCGCCGGAGGGCAAAAAGAACAAGACTACAGAAAGGAGGAGCGATGACTGTACAGGAAGCATTACAATCAATTGATCAGATAGATGTGAATACGCAGGTAGTGGCAGAATCATCAAGAAGTGGTGGTCGAGGAAGGTCGGTTGGACCGGGTGTTCGGCGTTGTGGTGTATGCGGCAAGACCGGGCATAACGCAAGAACATGTCAAGAGGATATTCAGGCCTCTGGAGATGAGTATAGTGAGTAGTTATAGTCAATTGAATGAATTGAAGCAATTTTATCATCTAGATAATAAAGAGGGTTAAGATTTTTGACCCACTCGCTTATCTGACTCACTCGCTTATCAAGCACGTTATATCTTTAAGTAAATATATATAAATATTAATTAGATTATTATTAAAAAGCTCTTTAAGTAGCTATAATTAATAAAATAATATTAAAAAAGTATAATTCTTTATTCTTTAAGTTTTAAGCTAATTATATAATACTTAAGGCTAACTAGGAATAATATATAGCCTATTAAGCTATTTATAAATAATATATATATTTTAAAGAAGTATAAACTTAAAAAGCTCTATATATATTAATAATATATAGAGATAAAGAATAATAATTTAATTTAAAATAAAATCTATTAAAAAGTTATTTTAAGTAATAATATTATTAAAATATTCTTATATAAAGTTAATATATTAATATAAATTAATATATAAATATATATATACTAATATTTTACTTTATTCTTATTTAAATAATATTATTAGCTTTTAATTTTCTTATTATATATACTTTTACTATATATCTAATAATCTTAAAATTAAATTAATTCTATATTACTTTATATAGTATTATATAATTATAAAAGGTAATAATATATACTAGCTATAAAGAGGGTTTTATTATTATAATTTAATTTAATTAAATAAAGTATTTTACCTTAAGTTTTAAGGGTATTAAAATATTACTTAAATATACTATAAGATATATTAGCTAATATATTAATATAAAGCTATATAATACTATATAAATAAGTATTAATTAAAGTATATACTTTAATACTTTAAGCTTTTAACTTATTATAAGTATTAATTAACTATATATAATTAGGCCTAGGCACTATTTATCTAGTTTAGTAATATTATATTATACTTTATTATTTAAAGATATTTATAAATATAAAGCTTTAAAAAGTATTATATATATTATTTCTATTAAAAGATATACCTTATTAATAAATATAAATATAAAGATAATTATAATTAAAAGATTATAGTTTAATATTTAATAGGATATTATCTATAAATATTTAATATAATTTTACTAATTATATTTCTTTTTATTCTTTAGTTTAATATTATAATATATTAAGGTCTTATTATATTTATTATAGGCCTATAAATATAACTATAAAGCCTTCTTTCTATAGTTATTATAGTATATTCTTATCTTTAAGAATATTATTAAAGTAAAGCTTTTATATATAATTATATAGAGCTTTTATATTATTTATATATACTTAATTAATAATTAAAGTAAAATCTTTAAATTATTAAGTTTTAATATATTAATATAATATTATATAAAATATAAAGATATAAAACTCTATAGAAATATATACTATAAGCTTATTTATAGTTATTTAATTAATATTTTTTTACTATTTAATTTAATTTTAAAATAGAGTTAAGTCTTTAAAAAGGTAATTAATTTTACTTATTATAAAGTATAAAAAAAGGTAAAAAGGTTTTATAGAGATATATATTATAAAAAAGAAAATTTTTTAATCTATATAGTCTTTTTAAGTTATTTTAATATTTAAAGATTAAATAACTTTATATATTTATTAATTATATTTTTAATTTTTTAAAAGTAAAATAAATTAAATTTAATTTTTCCCTTAGGCTATATATAATATACTATAAAGCCTTATTTATTACTATAAATACTATTATATACTAAGAGTATATAGATCTATTATTAATTATTAAATTATATCTTTAAAAAAGTTAAAAATTAAGCTATTTTAAAGTAAACTATATATAGTAATTCTTTTATATTTAACTTTACTTTTTACTTTTTTTTCCTTTAAAGCTCTTAATATCTTTTTTTAATTTATTAATAGCCTTTTTAAAAAAGTAAATAATTATAAAGTATATAAAGTAATTAAGGATATTAATTAGCTTTATAGTAATTACCTTAATAGAATTATTATTATTTAAAGAGATTAAAATAGTAAATTTATTATTAAAGTTAAAGTTATACTTATATTTACTTTTCTTAAGTATAAATACTATAGAAAAATTAATATAAAGCTATAGTAAATAGTAGATAATATATATAGTTAATATAAAAATATAATAGGCCTAAATAATTCTAATTATAATTAATATATCTTTATAGCTTATTTAGATATATATAGCAGTTTATAATTATCTTATTATTAATAGTATACTTTTTATAAGGCTTTAAATTAAAAAGAAAAGCTTTATAAAAATAATAAAGTATAATATTAAAATTCTATTAAAAGAATTTTATTATATATAAGTCTTAAGTATCTTACTTAAACTAATTAATATAAAGCTTAATAGGCTTTAATAAAAACTATAGGGATTAATATAGTATTATATATAAAGAATAGTAATTTATTAATTCTTTATTTATTTTAATAGCCTTAAGACTTTTATAGTAATAATTTATTAAAGTATAGTATATAGCTTAAATAGTAATATTTAAATATAAAGTAGGCTATTTATTAATTTTAAAGTTAAAAAAAGAGATAATAACTTTAAATATTTCCTTAAAAAGATAAAAAAAGTACTTATTTATATTTATCTTTAAGGCCTCCTTTATAGCCTTATAGGCTAAATCTTTATTATAAATATTAATATATTTAATATAAGCTATAATTAGATTAAAGGTATTTTTAATTAAATCTAGCTTTTTTAAGTTAATATAAAATAATATATAATTAATATATTATAGTTTAATAATAATAAAAAGTTATAAGGCCTTTTTAATAGCTTTATATTCTATTGCTTTATTTTTATTAAGTATATTAATAAAAAAAATAATTATAATATTATTAAAACCCTCTTTTTTAAGGCCTTAAGGCTTATCTTTTTACTCTTTAGCTTTATTTTTAGCTTTATCTTTAATAGCTTTATCTTTAGTAAAGAATATAGCTAATTCTTACTTTTAGGCCTTTTTTATAATAATATATTCTTATTACTTTTTCTATATAATAATTATCTTTATAATAGTAATTTCCTTTATAATAAGAGCCTTTATTATAATAAAGGCCTTCTTTATAGTATATCTTAACTTTCTTAAAGCTATAAAGGGCTAATAAGGTTATATATATACTTATAAAGATAAAATTAATTTATAAAAAGTATTAATATTATTAAAAAAGTATTAGCTTTATATAATTAATTAATATATAAAATAAGTATATAGAAAAGAAAAAAAAATATAAAAAGAAAGCTTATAATTATATAAAAATAATAAAGGCTAAATAAGATCTATTTAAAGTATAAAAAGGATAAAGAATAAGTTTATATAAAGTAAAAGAGATTTATATTAAATTTATAACTTTAATATAAAAATTAATAAATAAATATAACTATAAAAGAATAAAAATAATATTAAATAAAAGATTTAAGCTATATAATTTTAAATATATAGATATTAAGTTATTTAAGGCTATTATAAATATATAAATATAGTAAAAAGTAAGGAATTCTTATTTTATAAAGTATATTAATTTTAAAGGTAAAAAATAAAGCTAAAGCTATAATATATAAATATAATTAATATATTAATATATAACCTTAAGAGCTTTATAAACTAATATAAATTACTTATATTATTATAATAATTAACCTTTTATAAATTAAAAAGAAAAAAAATGCATTTAATAAAACCCTACAGGGAAGGTTAACCTACTACGTTTTAACTTTTAGAACAGTAAGCCCTATGGTCGCCTGTACTGTACTGACTTTTTCTCCGTTTGTTACTTGGCCGAGCGAGTCATGGGCCAGAGAGTCTGGTCGCCTAAATCCCTCGAATTCAGTCTAGCGTGTTCCCCAGATGATTCCCCTTGGTTGGTGTAGTCTAGTCTAGTTCCCCAGTTTACTGGCACTTTGGATGGGGTCATCCGGGGATCACCGGACGCTGCAAATTTGCATGCTCTGTTTGATTCCATTGCAACGGGAGGAATCAGAGAGGCTACAGTTCCTCTTTGGGATGTAACTGCATTGTTTACCATCATCTTGTCGTCCTTGATGTTCAACTGCGACGCTACCATCTCCACTTCTGTCCGATCGACATCGGCTCACTATGGCATTCTTCCCCCCGGAGGACTTTTCCCTTGACCCACGCTTCATAGAGCTACAGGAAGAACTTAGGTCTGTTCTGTTTGCGGGCTTGTCTGCGCTATCACCAAGCGCACCATGTACCCCAGAGGCAGAAGCGACACCTACACAGTCACCGCAGACACTCGACTTTTCCAACGTCACTGTCAATATTCCTCATGATAGGTTAATATGCTATCTTCAAAATTGGGTCACCGAGTGTGCACCCTACCTGGATAAATTCGATGAGGATAAACACTTTCAGATCCATGTACCGCTCATGGCGCAGAAATCGCCGGCGCTTTTATATGCAATGCTTGCGTTTTCGTCAAGACAGATGGAAAGGAGGGGTCTTACGCAAGAAGGTGGTTGCGATAGTCTTGAGTTGTACCAGGAGAGTATCAGGTTACTCAGTCCCGGACTACAAGCCAAAGATCCAAATATGTTGGTGACAGCTTGTATTCTAGCTGTCTTTGAGTTGATGTCGGGAGGTTCTAAGAACTGGAAGCGTCATGTGGAAGGATGTGCTTCACTGTTTGAGTTCTTTGGAGTCGATGGCTTCTCTGGCGGTTTACCACAGGCAGTCTTCTATTGCTACGCAAGAATGGAATTATGCGGTGCCATAATCTCTGACGGGACGGAGACTACGGTTCTTCCTCTCTCAAAATGGGCACCTCCTGCGCCCGAATCGTTGGTCTCTTCTGAGCAGATTGAAAGATATGTGCGGGACATGTTTCACGAGAGAAGCCGCGAGTCGCCCGACATGCAAGCCAACTGGGCTATATACCTATGTACAAAGGTCTGCGATCTACGATTTCGAAGGACGCAAAGTCTAGAACTCGGACGTGCAGACGTTCAAGATGACAGACCGTTCTCAGAACAATGGCAGCAGCTTTGGAACGAGTTGCAGTTCTGGCTTGATCAGCGTCCTACAACGATGAAGCCGATAAGCATGGTTGAAGCAGGAGACAAACAGATCTTCCCAGCTATGCTTTTCCCACACTGGGCTGCTATTTCCAGCAACCAGATATATCACACTGCGTGTATCCTGATGCTTGAAATGCGGAATCTGGGACATGAACTTGATTATCAGTGCCTGGCTCTGTGGCATGCACGTCAAGTCTGTGGTATCTCATGTGCGAATCTTCACCCCGGCAGTCTTGTCAATTCAATACAGCCACTTTACATTGCTGGGAAACTGTTTTCGCATGTCAATGAGAGAAAGCAGATAGCGAGGCTTCTTAAATCGATTGATCGTACAACTGGTTGGGGTGCACTTTGGAGGTTGACGGATCTTGAGGCTGAATGGGGGTATGATGCGGGAGCGATTCTAAAGACTTTATAGAGTAGTCGAAGTAATAACTAATACATGCTGACCCATAATTTAATTGGTACCAACCTGTAATGTGATCTGGGGACAGATGCCTTGACAGACAAGGTGCTCTCCACGTCGTAGCCGCCGTCGCCTAAGACACACCTTCAAGGTTAGCGTGACCAGAACCGTGGTGGAGTACATGCAACAACTTGTAGGACATTGCCGACTTTATATACTCTTCACATGCTACACAAAGACTAAGTATCCAGTACACCTTTACCTCATACTCATAGCCATCCATAATGCCATCGTCAAAGCCTGTCATCAGCGTCCTGGGATCTCTCAACATCGATCTCGTCTCATACGTTCCCCACCACCCATTGCCCGGAGAGACAATAACTTCCAGCCAATTCAATGTCTTCCCAGGTGGAAAGGGCGCAAATCAAGCTGTTGCTTGTGCAAAACTTTCTCGAACTTCTGATTTCAAGGATTCGAGTGTCGACGTTGTCATGATTGGTGCCGTTGGGGCAGACACATACGGCACGATTCTCCTGGACAGTCTCAAATCATACGACGTGGGAACTGGTTCAATCATTGTGAATCAAGATGGCGGCGCTGGTTCGCAAAGTGGTATTGCAATGATTATCGTTGATGAGCCAACGGGTCAGAACCGCATTATCTTGTCTCCAGGAGCCAACAATTCTCTCCAACCAAGCCAATTCCAACAAATACCTGGGCCAGCGCCTGCACTACTCATCATGCAGCTGGAAATTCCACTTGAGACTGTTATTCAGGCTTTTCAAACGGCAAAGGCAATGGGAACACCGGTACTTCTCAACCCTGCACCAGCTCAGACTCTTCCCGCAGAGATTTACCAAGGGCTAGCACATCTCATCTTGAACGAGACCGAAGCAGCTCTATTGTCAGAAAAGGATGAATCAGAGTTTGAAGACATTTCTGTGGTTGAACAAGCTGCATCTGACTTCCTTGCCAAAGGTGTTCAAAACGTTGTCATCACGCTTGGTGGAAAGGGTGCCTACTTTGCCAACGATACCGGCGCCAAGGGTCTCATTCCTGCGCAGAAAGTCAAGGTTGTCGACACGACTGCAGCCGGTGATACTTTCATTGGTTCATACGCAGTACAAGTGGCACTCGCAGGTCAACGAGGTGAAAAGTTGGACATTGAAAAGGCAGTTCATTCAGGAATTCGAGCTTCATCACATACGGTCGCGAGACGAGGAGCACAAGTATCCATTCCATGGAAAGACGAGTTGGAGTGATTTAGCAGCTAGTATCTACTTCAATACATACATGTTTGTATGCTCTGTGTACAGACATTACGTTAGTGTAGTTGAGATTGATGTCAGCAAGAGGGATTGGAGTAGAGCAAGCTGGACAAACAGACTGGCATACCATATTGAGCATCACATCGAGATTGAACTTGATCGATTCAAGAGTGGCATCTCAGGTTGCGATAGTATAGTTGCAATTGAAACCAGCGAAGGGGATCAAAGCAGGGGAAGATGGCAAACAGACCCGCATACCATGTCGAGAATTATATCAAAATAGAAGCCTAACGATGTTTCAAAATTACCGAAGTGACTCATTCCAGCAACTGAATGACTAGTGTCAGGAATGGAGGTTGGTAGGGGCGTTGGAATGCCGCGAAGAGGACCAGAACTGCTGCAGATCCGCAATCTCCCGTTGGAGCGGGATTTTAGTCGCATCGCCAATGCGTTGGAAGCAAGATAGTAGAGCTTCCTGCTGAGAAGGATACGTCATGTCTCTCGCAATCCGAACGACGGTCGCCACCACAACAGGATCCCATTGATCAGGAAAGTTGTTCCACAAAGCCAATTTGGCAAGCTTCTGGGCGTGCCAGCTCTTGGACGTAAGACGATGCGGTGCTGGAGAGAGCTTGACCAGACGGGGTTTGTAGGAGAGTAGAAGTAGTGAGGAATAATGTATTGTGAGGTTGGCTTGTACTGCGATGGCACTGGAGTACACATCGGCTGTGAATGGGGAGTTGGTGATTGTTGTGTGTGCATCTACCTCGGAGCTTTCCAGTAGAGGGACCATGTCTGGTGGACGATCTCGAAACCATTGTACACACCTTGCCCATAGACCCGACCATGTCGCCCATACCAGAGAGCTGGGCTCTTGTGTTGGGGATTGTACGGTAGTGAGACCATTGAGGAGCGGAATGACCTTGTTGTGTATTAGTTGACAGCATGATGTCAGATGCGCCAAGCATGTATCGTAGATCGCGCATGGAGACATGTTGGGGCTCAGTAAAGTCTCGTCCATGAGAGATACCGAAGGCCGAGACGAGGGCGATCTCGACGCTACGATAGAAGCAGCCAGTTCTATAAACAAACATCCTATTAGCTTGCATTACACATCGCACGTGGGTTAGGACTTACCAGCTTTGAAGTGGAACCGATCCAGAGTCTTGAGAGGTTCTTCTTGGTTCTCAAAGAACTGATATCGATCTTCTCCGAATGAGCGATCTGGATGCAGATTCGCCCATTCAGATGGGGACGTGTAGAAGAAATTGCCCAATGCCAGCAAAGATCTCCCCACGTCGGCCGTAAAGGCACTTTCTAGGGATAGCCGATGCTGAAGATGTTGGACGAGATGGAAGTCCCCTTCTGGAGCGGTTGATGCTCTGCTTCGCCGCATCGCAACCCACACGATGACATCCATAATGACGGACTTTTCAGCCGCCAGGGTCATGATCTTGGGGCCGAACGAGGATCTCGGGGCATTTGAATCAAGCCAGGGTGCTATCTGGTATCGGAAACGGAGCATAGCCGTTTGTCGTTCGGAGGAGTTTTGCTCCGACAGGACCGTTTCGTTCCATCGGGCGGGTGTGGGAATCTGATTCCCTTCATTGTTCGGGTGATGATGTGTTGATGTTGTGACGGTTGGTTGGGAGGTATTGGTAGTGGTATTTTCTGCAGAGTCGATCCGATCGCTTCTAACGGTACTAGACAAAGGGCTCGCAAGGACTGGGTCGAGGGTCGAGGGGCTGTCGTCTATGAACGATACGAAGGAATCCTGTATGGGCTTTGCAGACAGTGTTAGCTCAGGCGACGCGACTACTAGTCAGTGATAACTCACCAGCAGAGAGTCAGACTCTTCGGGGGTATCCCCTCGGGTATCGTCTCGAGCACAGTCATCTCTGCGTAGTGACGATCGCACCCCTGGAACAAAGGTCCACTCTTTGAACTCGCAGGTCACATTCCTACCCTGACAGCTCCCGCACTGGGGCCTTTGTTCATCGCCTTTGATCAATGTTAGATGGGACAAGACACGCCGAGGTATAGAAAAGTTACCGACACTTTCTGCGACGACGTCGACATGGTATACAACCTGTGCGCGACCTCCTCTTGTTATCAGGTATTCGTCTGATAACTGGCATTGCGATAAGATTAAGGTCATATCGTGAGAGATGGGAAACAAAAAAAGAGGAGTAGCAAGGGCGGTGTAGAGTGGCAGTAATTTCCCTTGACCATTCCTCTCAAATTGGCTGCTGGAAACATACGTGACGAAATTCGTTGGTCACTTTATGCTCTTTGGGCTACGGCTCTTAGACTGCTTATTTTCGTAACCTAAGACCTGGAAAGTAATCTTTTCTACTACCTACTAGCCACTATCTCATCATGTCATATCGTGGATTGATTCTTAGTCAGATAACGGAAAATAATATGTCTACATGGAGAAATTGATCCAGAATTAGGAAAAATGCATCGCGTGAATTTCCATATAATGAATGAGACAATTCAACCTCAATCGATTGGGCTTGTTATCGACAAGTGACTAACTTTCTTATCGATAAGGGGGATAATGGCTGTTGTCTGCTACCCTAGACGATACACATTTGTCAAGCATATTCAAGGAGCCAGCGAAGGGAGCATCTCATTGTCCTGAATCAAATCATGATGAATCTGATGTAATTTTTCCAACTTTATAGTATATGTTAACAGGCAGCAATAGACATGCCATATTCTAACAATAATAATAACACAACACAAATTCATAGATTATTTCGAATTTGCATGATTGTGAATATATTCCCGAATAGGTAAACAACAAGCTTGGCCGAGACTGGAATGTAAGAACCGGCAAACTGGGCTCACCGGCATATTGGCGTCGACAAGACAGGCATAAACTTTCTTCATCTCCCCACACGAGACGGAATGTTCTGACACAACCATACAGAATCCGGGCACAGAGCCGCAAAGTGGAACTTTCTATAGCTTCTAGGCCCAAAGAAGATAAATACAATGAATTGAGTTTCACCTCTCTGATCAGCGAGTAATGAAGAAAAGAGGATCCCAGATCTAATCGGCCAATACTCAACTCAGCACGCCTTATGTTTAAGAATTGATGGACACATGGCAATCAGTGAGAGAGATGATCTACGCAGGATGATGGGAGATTGCCAAGGCACTCAAAGGCTGGGTAACGGTGTAAAGAACCCTTCGCAAATGAAATTGATCTGACACGATACATCTGACATAACAGACCCACCGCTGACATCTGTTCTCCAAATGCATACATGATACTGGATCCTTCAAAATCGAGACTCAAGCGGAAAACTCTGATATCGTGAACACAGCTCGGGACCGAAAAGTTACAATGAGCTCGCTCAACTGAAAACGGTTCACTATCGCGAGCTGTCAGCTAATAGAGCTATGACCATGGTCCAGGCTCCAGTCTCTACGGGAAGATTATCATGCTGGTAAGCAAGCTATGTCTAGTAACAGCTTTGACAATTCTTAAATCGTTTACAGCTGTAAAAACTAACCTCTGAAAGGATTGAATCATGGCCAGATATCATTATGTCTTACACTAAGTCATCTAGATTGTGATGGCGTCAGTGGAGTGAGGCGCTAAACATACGGGATGAGAACCTGCCAGCCGAGAAGCCGGTTGCCAAGCCAAGTATTCTCGCGTGGTTTTGACCCAAGATGGGCTTAGGTTACGGCTGAGAGTAGAAGTGATTGTCCGGAGACGGCGTCAAGGAATGTAAAAATTCCTAGCACACACGCTACTCCCGACCATGGCAGCGGGTAAGCCCGCCCCTCAAAGTCTAAATGGGATGGCGTTGTATGTAGATGGCATCATTTGGTAGTCTGTATTCACTCAAGGATACAGAGTACATCTTGACAGCAGCGAGAAAGGAACTGCTGGGACATGTGGAGATCTTGGACAGCCATGAATGTCTTCTATGTAACAGTGAGAACGAGGTGATATGATAACCTATGACTTCACGTGTGGACCAGAGTGTAGCATAAACTATTCTCTTCCTGTCTCACAAAGCTAGAACCTAGCCCTTTCCGTGAGATGCTAGTACCAGGTTGCAGAACCTAGACCCTGACGATCAATGCCTGCATGTCCAAAACGTGGAAGTCTCGTTGCAGCAAGCGAGAAACTAAGTTCGGTCGCAGCGTGGTCGCCTCTAGACCAGTTATCCAGGAAAGCTAGACTCGACGAGACTACAACATTGACTTTCTCAACAGAATCTCGACCGATGAAACTTCGAAAACGGAAACTGATTATGAGAAACAGTCGGCGAACTGTGAAGTTGTTTAGTGTATAAGTAAAGATGAATCGGACCTCAGAATGAATCAAACCACTCACTCTCAACCATCACACTCTCCTACTACTACTCCATTCACAGTAGTTCATCTCTCCTCCCTCCTCTTTCAAGATGCATTTCATCAAGACGGTCGTTCTTGGCATGTCCATCGCCTCTGTCAACGCAGCCGCGTTGCCTGCAGGAAGCTCTGATGGACTTGGCTGCAAGGTCTTTGGCGGCGAAGGCTGTGAAGCTGATGGAGCTTCATATGCTGACACACTGAGACGTTTCCTCAAGAGGAAGGCCAAGACAACTACTGCTGTCCAGAAGCCGGCTGCTGCCAAGACAACAGCAAAGGCTGCCTCAACTACCAAGAAAGCTGCTTCCACCACCAAGGCAGCGGCTGGTAAGACTACCTCTACCACCAAGCAGGCTACGTCTACAGCCAAGCCTGCTACCAACAAGCCCACAACCACTTCCAAGCCCACCAGCACTAGCAAGCCTGCTACCGGCAAGACTACTTCCACTGGAAAGTCTACTTCCACTGGAAAGTCTACCTCTACTGGAAAGTCTACCTCTACTGGAAAGTCTACCTCTACAGGAAAGTCTACCTCTACAGGCAAGACTACGTCAACCGGCAAGGCTACTTCCACTGGAAAGTCTACCTCTACTGGAAAGTCTACCTCTACCGGAAAGTCAACAACCTCAAACATCCCCATTTCCCCTGCTAAGCCCGGCACTACCACCACTACCAAGTCTACTTCTACTGTCAAGACTACCTCTACCACCTCTACTGCCAAGGCGGTCACGACTACAGCCGTCCCTGCTTCCCCTAGCAAGGGAACTACCACCAGTACCACAACTACCAAGCCTACAACCACCATCATCACTACCACTAAGCCTACTACCACCTCTCCTTCCACCACGGCAAAGGCACCTACTACCTCTACCACATCCACGACAAGCACCTCCTCCAAGGCCAGCACAACCTCATCCACTACTACTTCCAAGTCTACATCAACTACTACCACCTCATCCAGCACAACCTTGGCTACTTCAACCAAGACTGGGGGTTCCTCCACTTCCCTCAAGGTTGATGATGAGAAGACCACCACTTCTGCCAAGCCTGCTGTAGAGCCCACCACGAACCCCAAGGGTGATGATGATGGCAAGACCACCACTTCTGTCAAGGCTGATGATGAGAAGACTACTTCTGCCAAAGTCGTTGACGAGGATGTCACTACTTCTGCACAGCCTGCCTCAGAGCCCACTACAAACCCCAGTGGCGATGATGATGACGATGATGTGCCCTCTATCCCTTCCCAAGGCGCCGATGACGAGTCATCTTCGGTCAAGCCAGTTGACGAGCCTACTGTCCCTTCCAAGGTCGACGATGACAAGACCACTTCTGTCAAGGCCGATGATGAAGACATCACCACTTCTGCCACGCCAGCCTCAGAGCCTACTACCAACCCCACGAGTGATGATGACGAGGAGTCCACTCCCACTTCCAAGCCCACCGACGAGAAGACTGACGCTCCTGCGTCTGAGGGTTCTGCTTCCGCTACCAAGGTTGATGAGGACGAATCAACTTCAGTCAAGCCAGTTGATGAGCCCACAACACCTCCCAAGGATGATGAAGACACCACTTCCGACAAGCCTACTGGTGAGACTACTGCTACTGAGGTGTTTGAGGAGCCAAACACCAAGGTTGCCTCGGATGAGTCTACTCCCACATCTGACGCTTCTGATGATGAGGAGACCAACACTTCCAAGTCTGTTGTCGACGAGGAACCCACCAAGGTCTCTTCAGCTGAGGTTGATCCTACTTCCATTGCATCTGATGACGGAGAGGAGCCCACTGGCACTGATGAGGAGCCTAGCGATCCCACCACTCCTGCTGACGATGATGAGACCACCACCACCAAGGCACCTGATTCTGAGGAGACTGTCTCCGAGAAGCCTGCCAGCGACCCCACTGTCACTTCAGACGCCGCTGGTGAGGAATCTACCTCGACCAAGGTTGCTGAGGAGCCTGCCAAGGACACTACTGCTGTTGACGAAGAGCCTACTGCTCCTTCTGACAAGGAGACCTCTACCACAGCAGATGAGCCCATCACTGAGCCTACTGGCACCCAAGAGGAGCCTGCTACTGATACCACTGCCACCTCTCCATCTGATGAGGAGTCTACTACCAAGGCAGTTGAGCCTGAGGAGACGGTTTCTGACAAGCCTACTGGCGAGACCACTGCAACTGAGGTCTTTGAGGAGCCCAACACCAAGGTAGCTTCGGATGAGTCTACTCCTACTTCAGATGCCGCTAGCGGGGAATCCACCACTACCAAGGCGGCAGAGGAGCCTGTCCAGGATACCACTGTTGCCTCTGACCCAGAGCCCACTGTCACAGACGACGAGCCTGCCACTGAGCCTACCACCACCAAGGCCTCTGAGCCTGCTGATGATACCACCACCAAGGCTGCAGCTGATCCTTCCACTGAGACCACCGCTGTTGCTGAAGAGCCCGCCACTGAGCCTACTACCACTGCTAAGGCTGCTGATCCTGTTGAGGAGCCCACTGCTGGGGAGCCTACATCTGAGCCCACCAAGCCTGCCGATGAGGAGTCTACTGCTCCTTCTGACACGGAAACCTCTACCACAGCAGATGAGCCTGTCAGTGAGCCCACCAAGGCGGTTGATCCCGCTGAGGAGACCAGTGCCACAGTTGTGGAGCCCGCCAGCGGAACTACCACTTCCAAGGCTGATGAGGAACCTGCCAGCGACCCTACCTCTGCTTCTGCTGTTGAGGAGTCCACTCCTACCCCCACCACTCTGGTGACAATGGTGAAGCCTACTACTTCAGCTGCTGAGGAGCCCACTGCTGAAGAACCTTCGTCTGAGTCTACCACACCCGCCGCTGAGGAGCCCGCTAGCGAGCCTACTACTACTGCCAAGGCGGCTGACCCTGTTGAGGAGCCTACTACTGCTACTGCTGCTTCTGAGCCCACGACTACGGCCAACTCTGATGGCTCATCTGGTTCATCAGGCTCATCTGACGAACCATCTGGTTCCGGTTCCGGCTCTAGTTCATCCGGCTCCTCTGATGAACCATCTGGATCTGGTTCTTCGTCTGGTTCAGGTTCTTCATCTGGCTCCTCTGATGAACCCTCTGGATCTGGATCTTCCTCTGGATCATCTGGCTCCTCTGACGAACCTGCTGGATCTGGCTCTGGTTCGTCCAGCTCATCTGATGAGCCATCCGGTGGTAGCCCTTAAGTGGGAAGACATGTTGAGAATGGTATGGACTATAATACTAAGCATGTTAATTTGTATTTACGGAGTTGATGATGGGGCACAGCGATTTTAGTGCAACAAAGATTGCTTAATAGATAGTTAGGATAGTAATATCTCATTTGTTCTTTACGCTCGTCCTCTTGAGAGAAATGGGCTGTGCACTCGGCCACTGAAGTGAAGTAACCAGTAGTTTCATATTGGTATCTAATTAATGAATCGAACCACCTTAAATCCTTTCCTTGATATTTCCCAATTGTGTTTTTTGACATGATAGTCCCGGACTGATGTTATTACCCGTGGATTCGACCTAACGGAGACCCCACTCATAGAGTGGGCGGCAAAATTCTGGGACAAGGGCAAAATTCTGGGACAGCCGGATACCCCGCCCTGTCGGAACTTCATTAGAATCACCCGCCAAATCCAATGAATTCCAATACACACATACGTATAATTCAGTCGACTCTCATTTATGAAGCTGCCTTTTTGATCTAGCCGATAAAATGCCGTATCCGTATCGCGTCAACGATGCTGTACGAGCCGCCCGGGAGGTCCTTGTATCACAAAACCGCCCCAAGCGTAACGGAAGAAAGCCTATCACTATAAGGGATGCCGCCGTCAAGCATCACACCTCCAAGAGCGCTGTAGGGAGGCATCTTCGATCGCTGAAGCTCGCTGGAAAGCCGGCTTTTAGTGATACAAGCGTTGGAAGGCCAAGGAATCTCGATGAAAGTGAGGAGCGCGCGGTCGTTGCATACGTTATGTGGCTCGAGAGATGTGGATTTCCTGCAAATCAGTCAGTTATTGAAGCAGCCGCAAACGAGTTGAGGGCATCACGAACTCCTCCATTGCACCCAGTTGGAGAAGGATGGTATAAACGCTTTCTTGAGGATAATCCGCAGCTACAGAAGAAGAAGTTAGTACGGGCATTTGATCGTGAGAGAGCAGAATTCGAAGCACGCGAAGTTCAGGAGGTTGAGGATTTCTATACTAACCTTGCTGATGTTGTGCAGAGAAGAGATATCGGGCCATCTCAGATCCTGAACGCCGATGAATGCGGCATACGAATAGGCGTTGTGCGTGAGCGGCTTGAGGTGGTCATCGTGAGGAAAAAACGCAACACAAAACACGAGATTGTTGCTTTTTCGAACCGCGAGTCGGCTACGATGATCGGGGCTGTAAATGCTGAAGGATGTGAGTATTCTCTTGATTCTGTAGTTTATTCTAATAGTACTTAATAGATACTATCCCTCCGTTTATGATCTTCAAATCGTGGCCAACAGAAGGGTGGGATGTTAATGATTTGGATAAGAATATTCGCTTTGCACGCTCTGAGACCGGCTTTTCTAATGCAGAAATCTCAATGGATTGGATTCGTCATTTCAACCTGCATTCCTTCTCAGCAACAGCAAAGGCAAGAGCTCTTGGTATAAACTTTACTGATTGGTACGGCTGTGATGAGTTTATGAGAGATATCGATAATCCTGATTTCATTTGGGAAAGGCCTTACTTTGAGCGGCCTGAGAAGGAAAAGATTTGGCGACTTCTTGTTATCGATGGCTTTACAGGCAAGACTTCCTTGGAATTTATGAAATATTGCCTGCGCTTTGATATCGAGATCTTCGTGCTTCCGCCTCACTCAACGCATCTCACACAGCCGCTTGATGTAGGAGTCTTTCAGCTTCTCAAGCTTGCACATCAGAAGGCACTTCGCAAGCACATCCGCGAGGGATTTCTGAACTTCAAGCGCTCGGATCTTGTTGCTCGCTTGCAGAAGATCATCGATGAAAGCTTCACAAAGCACAATATCATTAACGGGTTTGAGAGAAGTGGAATATTTCCTCCTGACGGCACAGAAGTCATACAAAAGCTAAAGGAAAAGCAGAAGTCTATCCTCTCTCAAGCCTCCCCTGCAATCCAATCCCTACTTCCCCAAGAATCACGATTCCGAGATGCTCGGGAGATTTCTCGTCACATCAGGCACAACTATCGTGAACGATTCAGCTCGCCTACTCGCGAGGCATACAGCACTATTGACGACGTTCTCAACGAAGCAATAGTACTAAATTCCTTTGCCGAAAGTCATATCAAGAACCGCCTTGACCGCATTTCCGCTGCAAATAGTCGAAAGATGCGTAGAAGAAGAGTTCATCCCACCGGCCTCTACGTGAACAGCACAACGGTGCAGCAGATAGAAGAGCAAGTTGCCACTACAACGCAAAAAGAGCAAGCAGAAGAGCTTCGCCGGCAACATCGCACTTGGAGGCAACTGCAGAAAGAAGAGGATGATCGCCTGAAAATCGAGTGGAAGAAGCAACACAAATACGATATCAATAACAACGGGAAGCCGATTCATATTAGCTTCAAGCGGTGGAAGGAGTGGAAGAACAAGGATATACAGGATGATGTTATTACTATTGCTCCGGCATCACGAGAAGCTTCGCCTGCAACGCCTGGGAACGGATTTTACTATGATACGAGCGGTTCCTCTGCTCAGCAGCGTTTCTACGAGCGCCTTCGTGGTGCAACAGCTGCTGGTGTTTATCGCAGCCCGTTGCAAGATATGCCTGCACTTCCTTCGAGCGATGGAGTTGAATTTAAACTCAGCAACACACAAGAAGATGGGTTACTTGAAAACCTCGTCACAGGAGAATCAGATGACTCCGATTTCAATGAGGAAGTCATCGAGGTAGTTGATCTTACGCAAGAAGAGCCCAACCTTCCTCCTCTCCCTCCTCCGCCTGTTGAATTTGAAAGGAATTTCTCCTCCACATATCACAGAATCATGGATACGCTTCGCCCGCGAAATACACAGTAAATTATATCGTCGGCACTTTCCCTGTTGGGAGGGAGGCCGGGCAGGTAAGTCACAAGACCTTATGCCGAAGGAAGCAAGTCTGACGGTTCCTCAGTAATCACATCAACTTTCGGCCGCAACACAGCGAGAAATATACATCGCATAATAAAATGCTCTTGGATATAGCTTTAAATCAATCCAATACTATCATTTTAGCAATCTCTATTTAATTCGGACCAAAAGTGACGAAGACTGAATGAAAATACCAATCTTTTGCACCTATTTACACCTATTTGGCTGTCCCAGAATTTTGCCCTTGTCCCAGAATTTTGCCCTTGTCCCAGAATTTTGCCGCCCACTCTATGAGTGGGGTCTCCGTTAGGTCGAATCCACGGGTAGATGTCATTTGTTCATGTCTCCATCGACATAGACGCTAACAGCGAACGCCAACCAACAACTCCACAAGCGAATTCCGATTCGCTTCCACGGTCTGGTGGTCTAGTGGTATGATTCTCGCTTAGGGAAAACCCTATAGCTCAGCTTGCGAGAGGTCCCGGGTTCAATCCCCGGCCAGACCCTTCCTTTTGCCAAAACAGCAGGCATCCTTTTTGTTTCGATCAATTATCTATTTTCTTTACGCTACATCAACTCACAGAGGTCTCTTTCAAAGATGCTCGGTTCCCATGGTACATAGAAATCTTGCAACACTACCTCAAGAGTACATGGCTCATCGTTATGGTCAGTACACCAATGGGGTGCTTTGAGATTTCGAAGCATTTGGTGTACGCGTTTTGCGCTGTAGCCCAAGAATGGCCTTTCTGGTTTTGTCAATGGCAGACCATGACTTCTCATTTGTCTTGTGAGATATCCGAGAAGTCTGCAGGCGCATTCTAGTGTGCAACAGAGATCTCTAGCCATCAGACAGTCTTGCAAGTCGAATAGTACTTCAAGGAGTTCTTCGACAAGTCTCTCTCGTTCTTGTTCAATCAGTTCTGCATCTCGTTATTATAAACTTTCACTTTAGCAGTATCAGTGAGGAGACATACCAAGAACTCGGTTCGGAATCGCCAGGTCCGTCTCGAGTGGGCCCTCCGTGTTGAAAATGGCCAGCCCAAAAAGTCCTCTGGCTTGGACATGGTTCTTGAAAACAAGTGCAGTAAATAGCAGGACAGTCTCATCTGGTCCAAAGTTCTGTGATGCGATAGTCGGAAGGGCCAAACTGAGTTCAGGATAATTGTGCTTGTTCAAGTCGAGATGCCATTGAGTCCATCGTTCATAAAAGATCTCAACCACCTCAAGACAATCGTAATAATCAACAAGAATTCCAATATGAGCTATAAGCTCTAGACCTGGAGTCTTTGTTACTTGACGATGGTGACCATGCATGATGTTCAACAGGATAACAAAGGCTTCAACGTTCCATTCTGATGCGCTGAGTTCCAAAAGGCCTTGTGAGTTTGGTTGTGATTCTTTGTATTGCCCTTCAATCATGGCTCTGAATACTGAAGATACGAGACACAAGTTTCTCGTAGACACTCTGAATTGTATCTCATTCGGTTCACCGTCATCTTTGCAAGGCTGTATTGACCGCAGGTTCTGTCCAGACCCGGCAGAGTTTTCATTTTTGTGGGTTGTCGCGATTTTTGAAGATTTTTTATTTTTTGACCACGGTATTCTTTGAGAATTTGGTCTGCGTAAAGTGAGGAGTGCGTCGCCTCGATGGTCAAAATTGAGGAGAGATTGTTTCATTGCCAACGTGTGATATCAAGTTGATTCAGATTTTCCCCGCTCTTTGGAGTTAGACGATGGATTTTCTCAACACAACACGTGACCGACCTTTTCTCTTCAACGATGCATCCAGAAATCAACGGCTCAATGATGAGCTATTTAAGTGATTGCATTTAATTGATAGTGTAAATTTGAAGTCGTTTTGTCGATGTGAACTGGACGCTTGTTGCTTTGTCTTCGTCCCGTCATGATCCGAAGCAAGCCGCTGCGGCTTTAGTGGGTGACCCCGCGACCATTGTAGCAGCTATAGCTATATCGACGCTTAGTCTTGATGACTTTCTGAACAGCCATATACTATTATTCTGTCAATATCACGTCCTGGACATGTCTATCTATCTAACTGAAGCCTCCGAGGCCGATTTGCCGGCCATTGCTCGAATCGCGACATCTGCATTTCACCCCGAAACAGATGCTCTCTCCCGTCGCTTATTTCCTCGCCATCTACAGCCGAACAACATACCCGACGGCGAAGCAGCCTACGACTGGCGCTTAGCACGAAAAGCTACTAGTCTTGTATCATCAGAATCTCATGTTATTGTAGCAATCGACAATGATGGGAATCCAGAAGATCGCATCGTCGGCTTTGCGCTTTGGGATGCACCATCGGCTGAGGGAAATGATTCTAGTCCTAGCAAGCCGATAGAGTGTACAGCACTCGACAAGGTAGCTTACGAAGAGATGAAAAAGAATGTGAATCAGGATGCTGTAGATACCTTTGGCGAGAAAGGAATTGCTGGTGTCTGGCGTTTGTACTCTCCTTCCCTATTTGCGTAACAAATACTGACGTTTCTAGATCTTGACTATATCGGAGTTGGTCCGGGTAATCAGAGAAGGGGAATAGGAAAGATGTTATTAAATTGGGGACTTGAACGTGCGTCTAAGGAAGGGAAGGATTGCTACCTTGTCGCCACTGAAGCTGGACGGCCATTGTATGTCGCTGCAGGCTTTGAAGAGATTCGGACTATCTTGATTTTGGGAATTCCACATTATTCTATGATACGGAGAGCCGAAAAGACTTGATCACGGCTGTCTGAATTTATAGACTATTGTGTCATGCCTCAAAGATCTATAGAATAACAGCCTGTTTTCATACGGTAGCAAACAATTACAGGTCGTCGTCCTCAGCTGGTAGCATCAAGTCCCGCTGCGCTGCACAGAAAAAAAGGAGAAGAATCATGACCGGCAAAAAGAGATGCCTCGCTTGTTTGCAATCGTTTTTATAGGAACAGCCCGATGCGGGGGTCGAACCCGCAACCTTGAGATCGCGTACTCGTAAGAGTCTCACGCTCTACCGATTGAGCTAACCGGGCGTGGCTCGAATTGTTATCTCTCGTACTGTTATTCCAGGACGAGAATGCCAGATTACAGGCGACAACTGAGGAAAACAGAGATCGAACCTACAAATCAGTTCAGTCCAGGGAATGTATGAATCGGAGCATACTGGAGTCATGTCATTACTCCAGTCGCACTCCAAGACACGAGTTTCATCGTTTGTGTTGAGCACTGATGCTTGTTCACGTGACAGACACGTGCCCGCAACGCGCTATGACACGTGACGGAATGATTGGCGTTTCACCCTCATCCCTTGCCCTCGTCTCATCATCGTCGTCACTCATCCCATCTCATTCTATCTCGGTCAGAATCTACGCCACTCCATACAGGTCTACCAATAGTTTTTATTCAGTCTCATACAAAGATGGAGGAAGGACCCGCCGCCGACCCGGAGAAATACCCAGGGCCACGCGCCTCCAGTGCAGCTCAGCGCGTTCACTATTATTGTGGTAAGTGGCCTCATGAACTTCTGGGAAGATTCGAGCCTGCCATTTGGGTCGAGAGATTGTCCGACGAGTTCGCTACGCTTGTTCGTCTCACCGTCAAGTCGCCACAAGTTCAACTCGAAGACGTGATACAGAGATTGAAGGACCTCGCCAGAGGACATCCTTATGACGGGGCCAAGTACGTGAATCGACAGGATATCGCCACGATTCGGGAATCGCTACGGAAAGAGGGCGTCGATGTATCACATTACCGACGGAGGTCTCGAAATTCCGCTGGTGAAGATTATGACTACGGAGACGACTCCCTTGTGATCAAATCAGGATCGGAAGACGCGGTCGTCATCGCAGAAACTCCATTCGACAGTGAAGATCTCGGTGATAATCTCAGCGACTTCGAAAATGAATTTCACATTGGGGAAACTGAACACGAGGAACAATCTACCAACGAAGACAACCAGGCATCAACTCACCAAAATCATTCTCATGCCACTACGCCTGTCAGACAAAACACCCACCCTGTCGCCAGATCGGCCCCTTCAGAGCCATCATCTACCAGAATGGGCGAACATCACACTCCCGCTTCCCAACCTCTTGCTCAACTTGGGACCACACCATCCACTAACAGAGTCCAATCACCCTCAGATCGATTCCGAGCCAGTGATGCTACGAATACACACTTTCGAGAGAGCCTTCGAAGACGAACCATGGCTAGCAGTGTCTCACGCAGGGGTTCTTCATCACAACCTCACGTCGCACTCAGAGGTGATGGGACTCAACCCAATCCCTCAACCCCAGTTGAGAGACCAGATGATTCTACTCGGGGCACGCCGCTTGCCGCGCCTGCACCTGCCACACCCAGCAGGCGAGCAAATCGTTCACCCAACAGACGGGTAGAACCCGAGCCTCATGTCCGAACAGAGACACGCCAGCAAACCACATCGGACAGAACTGAAGTCAGACAGCCGCCAAATACTGACACTCAGGCGTCAAACACTGAAACTCAGCATGGGCCATCGACCCCTGGGTCAGATATTCAAGCCTCCATCAATCCTATTCCTACACCTAGCAGAACACCGACCACGCCGGGTCCTTCGTCAAATGGTCCTCCGTCACTAATGAGACTCATCGAGTCACGTTCTGCCGCAGCCACCAGATCTCAACAAGTCATAAAAGTTGAAGATGATTCTCCTCCGCCAACTGCTCTTCATAGCCATCCTGATGGGCCATCTGGTAGTCGTAGAAACACTTCTACACATGTCCATGAAACGGCACCCCCAAGCGTCTCCAGGGATTCAGGCACTTACGGTGTTTCAACTCCTACTAGACCAGTTCCCCAACCCAACGTCGGCTCAGCAAGCTCCGGCTCAAGGCCATTTGGCAGTCACAGAAACACTTCTACAAATACCCATGAGACGGCACCCCCAAGCATTTCTCAAGATGCAAGGACATTCAATGCCTCAACCCCTACGGGACCAGATGCTCAATCGAACGTCGGTCCAGCAAGCTTCAGCTCAACCTCAGCTACCGAACGCTTTATACATCGCATGGTGCCACCTACACGTCATGCTCACGCCCTCCCTTTAAGCGCCTTGGTTAACCGCGATGTCTCGCGCAAGCGACCTCTGGAATCTGACAGGCCAGTCGCCTCCAGTACTCCACAACAACCAGCGACTTCATCCCCTTTGCGGGCAGTTCATGACACCATCACTGCTCCTGCAGAGGCATCTTCGTCTCAGACCACTCCCACCAACAATTCTGGCCTTGGTGCTATGACATCAACACGGGCGACGCCCACCAATAGCGTCCTCATGGAACCCAACCCGCATTTGCAACCAGCAATACCAAGGCCGAACCCGTTCTTCTCAACCAGACCACACGCCTGGGTTAACGAGGAACCTTCATCACGACCGGCCCATACCCATGTGTCACAACCCTCAATCGCTGTGCCGGCACAAACGAGCTCGCAAGGGACTGTTGAGAATCGTCCTTCTAAGAGACAACGATCAGACGATCCCAGACAGCCGTTTACGTCACCGAATGAACCAATCGATTTCGATGCCACATTAGTAAGAACCCAAGTACCTTGTCACTGAATTTTGTTAACATGTCTAAGCCCGATGGAGAATCTTTCAAGAGAGAACTGAGAGAATGGCGATCCTGGGTGGAGCCTCATATTACAGATATCAACACCAAACTCGAAAACCTTCAGAATGAAATCCGTGCGTTGCACCAGATCACGTTCAACAACAAATCCAATAAGGAAGACACAACAAAGAAAATGCAAGAGATCCAGCAATCCATGCAGGATAATAATAAACACATCACCAAGGCCTATATGATCATCGAGGTCCTGGAGCCTGAATCCGTAGGAGACGAGACAACTCGGGTATATCTCGAGAAACGGAGGAGGCAATTGGCAGAGCGCGAGATGAAGCAACAGTCATACGAAGAAGAACTCTCACAAGCTCAAACTGTTCTCCGAGAAATCGATGTCCAGCAACCCATGATTGAGAAGAAGCTCGATGACTTTGTGCTGGATGAGACTCAAATCAGAAAGAGCAAGGAGTCATTGGAATCGGCGATGAGAAAATGGAGGTTTCAGATTGATTTGTTTGACGGCGAAGGGGGATGGGTAAGGTCTTTGGAACGTCCGGAGCCAAGCTTCAGAGCTGACGGAGTCGACGGCTTTCAATGACGGGGTTCCTCGGTGATCATATGGCATATATAAATTATAAGTCAAGTACTACTACCTTTCGGAGATAATTAATACTGTGTCATTTTGGATATGTTTCTGGGTCGGTTCGCCGGTGACACGGTTCTTTCTTTTCCTGTTTCTACTGCATTAAAAAAAGTAGAAGCGTTATCGCCTGGACACAGGATGGAACTATAGACCTTCGCATTACGAGTGCGACGCTCTCTAGTGTGATATAGAGACTATAGGTAAGATTCGAGTGAGACACGCAGACAGACTCGCGTCGTGCTGTGATCGGATGTGTCTCTATCCATTCCATTTTGCCAACTGCGCCGGGTTGACTTCGTGGACCAATTACAGCTAACGATGCATATCTAAACAATAATCCCCGTCTTTTATCACTATATGATTCGATCAGTTACTAATTCCAAACAGTCAATGACATGAAACAACCTCTTACAACGGTCAATGAAGCCGATACGACATCGGATTCCGCCGTCACTGAAGAAAGGCGGCTGGGTCCGGAGCTAACTTGATACAGACTAAAGCGAGTCTCCATCAGACCTGGAGATAGAGAAACACACCGAGACTGATTGGCTTGATTGAAACGAACCCTCCATCTCGGACAAGTGATCCGAATGTGTCTCCGTTTCGGAGAGTTGATGCGGGGTTTTTGAATGACTACTTATGAACATCCATCTCAGACAATTTTTGTTGTATCGTGACTTCAAGACTCACTTTATAATATCCATCATGAGCAACGATCAAAAAATGGGCGCTTATTACGCCCCCAAAGGTGGTCTACCACCCCAAACACAACTCCTCACCGACAGAGCAATGTTTACCGAATCATACGCCGTCATTCCCAAGGGTTGCTTCAGCGACATTGTTACCAGCTTTTTGCCATTCTGGGAGCAGACGCGACTATGGGTTATCGCTCGTCCTCTATCAGGCTTTGCCGAAACCTTTTCTCAATACATAATGGAGGTTTCGCCTGGGGGTGGAAGTGATCGCGCTGAGATGGATGACACTGCTGAAGGCGTCTTGTTCGTCGTCGAGGGCGAAATTACTGTTACTCTAGCCGGTGAAGCACACACTCTTGGAGCTGGTGGCTATGCCTTCCTCCCACCAAAGTCTGGTTGGACGCTCCGCAACAACTCAAGCGAAGCAGCCCGCTTCCACTGGGTCCGCAAGGCGTACGAGTACGTACCAGGCCTAGACGCCCCAGAGGCCTTTTTCGCCAATGAGAAGGACATTGCACCAAGGGAAATGCCCGATACAAACGGTGCTTGGGCTACTACCCGATTCGTCGATCCTACCGACGTGCGACATGACATGCACGTCAATATCGTCACCTTTCAACCTGGCGGTATTATTCCTTTTGCAGAGACACACGTTATGGAGCACGGTCTTTACGTCCTCGAGGGAAAAGCAGTCTACCGTCTTAACCAGGATTGGGTAGAGGTAGAAGCAGGAGATTTCATGTGGCTACGTGCGTTTTGTCCACAGGCTTGCTATGCTGGTGGACCTGGAAAGTTCCGATACCTGCTTTACAAGGATGTGAACCGTCACGCAAAGTTGTCAAGATAAAAGAAAAATTGATTTCAATTGTCTCTTCTTTCAACTAACTTCGTTGACTGTGCCGTTGAAGTTATTTAAAATGTCAAACGATACCTGCGTATGAAATCAAGACATACACAGAAGTGCTCTTCTATTTTTCCTGGAGCTGTGCTAATTGCATACTTGATATGGGTATCCCTCGAAGTCTAATGCGAAATCGATAGATGCAGCTTCGTCATGAAAAATAGGGCTCTTGGAGCAACCTTAATCTCACACAAATACAAAAGCACTGCTATGCAACCCACTTAGCATTTTGTGTGCAATTTTTACAGCACAGTTCCTTGCAATTAGCACAGCACTTTTGCTGAATCTTGATTGGTCTGGCGGGTGTTGTATAGACAGTTCCGTCCTTACACCTTACTATGTGCTTGCGCCTGCAATTGTACGACTGACATCTCAAATCCTGATTACCTAGCCTTAAACCAGGACTATGATACATCACGTATTCAGGCTCTGGCGGAGGCGAAGGAGGCGGCGGCGGCTGTTACTTAAGTTAGTCTTGGGAACATTCGGTATAGGGGGTTATGTATACCGTTGGCGGGTTAAACGTGTCCGTGAAGCGACGGCCGGGGATGCCAGCCATGCTGATAAATAACGACAAAAGGGCGATAGCCAGAATAACACCGCCAATCACTTTAAGCCAGGTTTGGACTGACCATTTCTTGCTGGCGGTCTTGGTCTTATAAGCCGGATCCCACATTGATGGGAATTGTTTGGGCTCTTTGAGATGTCTCTTGATGAGGGAGGAGACAACGTTTGTTGTGCTCAGGGGCGGTATCGTTGCGTTGACACGCGGACAGTCGTAGAAAGGAGCCATCTCGTTGACTTGGAGCTGATGTCGGAATGGATCAAGATGAAGAGAAGGTGATGGTGAGAGATTGGGAACCTCAGTTGATAACCGTCGTGTGAGGATGAAGGTGCAATCAATCATCAATCGTGATGATGAATGATTGCTTGCAGAAGGAAAAGGAAGAGAAAAAAGACGACAGATCAGGGGTGGATATGGACTCTTTTAAACACGTCAAAACTATATTTCGTGCTCGACCAAGAGTATCGGGTTGTTGAGTGCTACGTGTTCAAGCGAAGGGTTGATGCTTTGTTGAGTCTACTACCTGGGCTTGTACCTACAAATGTGGCATAACCACGTCACTCTGGTGGCTTTGGGGAACTCTTCAAGTGGAATGTGGAACTTTATGAGATGTACAGAGATTATACCTAGGGTGATTTTACCTTATCGTGGGTTATCTTTTACTTGCCACGACGCAATTACTCTCCCAAGTACCAGAAACTACCTGATGTTGATTGGACATGTTAATCCTGCCTTTTCAATTTGTTGACACCGGATTATCGACTCTACTTGTCAGGTTCTATTGATTGAATTGACTTTTATTCATTATTCGTCGATTTACAGTCTTGTTGGGAAAGTTAGTTATTGAGAAAAAGTTAGGTTTGATATATTGGGTTCTTGATCTGTATATATCCTTCAGTTTTAATTTTACAAGACAGCTTTGAGAAGTCTCGGGCTTTGGCGTAGAGTAAGAAAAATAAATAATTATTCGTCGATTTTTCTAATATCTAACCACAACATACCCCTATAGAGTTTGTTTCTGGTTGTCCAATCACAACCCCCCCAGCTACAACAGTCTTCAGACTGTTCATCTTCCGTAGTATAGTGGTCAGTATGCAAGCTTGTCACGCTTGAGACCCGGGTTCAATTCCCGGCGGGAGAGATCCAGCCACCTGCGATACGCAGGTCTTACTTTTTTGTTGCATTATTACCTTTTTGTCCCCTCGGTCAATTGACATTGACCAATTCGCCAATCAATATCTCAATTGACTTTAGTTCCCTAAGCGACAACCTTCTCTAAAACTCAATCGCAAACGCCCGGGTTTAATCTCCCCGGGCATGGAAGCCTCTAGAGTGTTCAATCTCACGTACAGTTTATCGCCTCACAGGACACGTAATTGGTACACTGGTACTTTGAAGAACAGGCAAAATCAACATCAATCGAAATGAGCATGGGACAAGTCCAGATAACAGATTTCGCATCATGATTGTCCTTGAGGCAAAAAAAATAAATGGATCGACGCAATGATTGCAAAGGTAAAAACTAAAAAGCAATCGACAACGGCAGGATTCGAACCTACGCGTGCGAACACAATGCCTATGATGTCTCGTAAGAGATAGCAGGGCATCGCCTTAACCACTCGGCCACGTTGTCTTGGTGATTGGATAAGCTTTTGGCCGCCTCTAGTGTAATATATTCGTAAGGATGCTGCAGAATAGTTTTTTCAAGAATCAGCAACCCGATGACCCTCAACTTGTACAAGACAATTGAGACTTTCATATTGAGAGTTGTTCTTTTGTCTAGAAGCTAATTCATTTTATCGTTTATCGCCAAGACCATTTTGTAGTTCATCCAGGTTAACAAGATTCCACAACACTCCAAACTAAAGCCACCACCTATTCTTTATCCAGTCCAGGTTCATCATCGCAATATCAGGCCTCGGGCTTCTTTGCATAAGTAACACAACTATAAATCATTAGTAATAACCCATCTAATCTTTCAAACCACTCACATCGGCCAATAAGCATGAATCTTGGGATCATTCCAATCGCTCCTCAAAGCAACCAAGAACGATTCCACCTCCTCGCGAGTCCACCCAAGACCCCTGGTAAAAGGCGCCATGGTCAACGCTTCCAGTGCAGAACTCGCATTGGCGTTGTTCCACTGCCCAAGTTCCTTGTACTTCTTGTCCCTGGGCCAGCCATTGGTAGGCCACTTATAGCGTGTCTCTACTACATCAATAAAACCAACTTCTTGCAGAAGGTTCTTAAAGTTAGTCGTTCTTTCGAATGAACGGTTGAACTTTCCGGCGGCTTCGTCGAGGAGAAGACACCATTTGTACATTATCGAATCTGGTCTGAGTGTTCCGTCATCGCTACCCATTATAACGTCTACGTCTTGAAGCTCGACGTAGCCTCCCGGAGTGAGGTTTCTAGATCTATCAGCATAACGCTTTCGAGCAGGGTAGATAAGCTTACTCGTAGATCTTGGTGAGGTAGGATTTCCAGTTTTGAACACTAAAATTCATAAATCTGCTGTGGATAAAGTCGAACGGCTCACTGTAGGCCCACTCTTCATCAATGTCATCAAGCTCGAATTGAACGTTTGCAGGCACACTATAAACTGTTAGCTTCAGACAGTGATATCTCCGGTGAAACACACAAGCTGGGCTGAACAGGCGACAAGTCAACGCCAAGAACCTGTAGTCATCAGCAGTTATTCTTTCACTCAGCGAAATGCTCTTGTCTTGTCTTGCCTTGGCATTTGGATGCTCATCGCCAAAATCGGTAGCCCAAATGCCTGTGCCCGTTCCAACATCAAGCACCCGTTTGACCTTCGAGTCAGGATGGCATGGTGGACTCAGACCAAGCTTGTTGTCGAGTGTCAGAAGCATCAAGTTGTGTTGAAGGTCTATAGACATTAGTTCCGGATACAAGTCTACAACAAATATCTTGCTTACCCAAGCGCTGAAGTTCCTCAGAATCGTTGGGCAAATTATATTCCACAATACTGTTAGTATTCCAAACCGTTTGATGCTGAATGGAACATGCTTCAACATACTTCCTTCTTTGTATTTATGATAGGTTCTTCCATTCTCACGTCGAAAGTCAAAAATGGAATCTCTCAGACTATCAGTGGAAGAACTGTTGTCCTGTACAATCATTAACAGCGTGTCTTTGGTGGCGAGTGTTTCTTACTTCAACGACGGCTGGTTCGGCCCCCAATTGCTACCAATAATATCAGCAATATCCGCATAAAAATATGACAAAGTCTTACATTATCGTCGGCCTCGATGTGGACATCCGCATTGATAGTCGTCATTTTCGTCGCGTTTGGTGATTGGAACAATTGGTGTTGAGAAAACTACGCGGAAATGTTCTCTTTGCATTGTTCGTTTAAATGCCGCACGTATGATGTGAGCTACATTGTTTCCTCTTCTCTCTTCTCGCCTGTTGACATACAACCAACATGCATAAGTAGACGTGGCACGCGCCAACAAATGCAACCTCGGATTGGCCATCTGTCAAAATTCTTGACAGGGGACTAAATTCGGATATACCGGGAAGAGAGCTTCTTGTGGGCTGATCTTGTGTTTGATCCTTGTCGAGCAAGTGGAATCTGCTTCGAAATGGGTACTTATAAATTCAGTCCCCGGCACACACGCAATCTACGTTCTGTAACTACAATGCTGCAGTACGCTGGTCATGATGACTGAACCTTGGCATCAATTCGTTTGCCGTTGTCTACAAAGAGAACCCAATCTATTTTTACTATATGCATTCCTTAAAATATAAGCATTTCATCACATATAGTATACGCATAAATGAACAGGTAACGTAATAAATAAATGATATAATCTACTACCGGTTCATAATATCTATTTACCCCATGTAATCAATCCTGGTTTCTATTGCTGGAGATGCGCATACCTATCCCAGTACTGTTGGTTCTCCTCGGCAGGAGTTGAAGGCAGATGGTAAATATAAAAACAATCTCGATCAAGCTGAGCTCGTAAGAAGCGGTGATACTTTTCTACCATGCCCCCGACGATTGCTCTGGGGAACTCTGCGATGCAGGAAGTAGAGACTGGTGATAAATATAAAAAAAGTCTCTTTCCAGCTGAGCTCGTAAGAAGCGGTGATACTTTTCTACCATGCCCCCGACGATTGCTCTGGGGAACTCTGCGATGCAGGAAGTAGAGACTGGTGATAAATATAAAAAAAGTCTCTTTCCAGCTGAGCTCGCAAGACGCGGTAATGCTTTGCAGCCATGTCCTCGGCGAGTGCTCTAGGAAACTCCGAACCCCCAGCATGTAGGACAACATATCTCGCGTGGTTCATTTCATCGTAGAAGCTGTTGAATCGCTCATCGAACTGTGTCAGTATCCTTTGAGCGTCGCCTCGATCTGTAACCCGCGGGAATGTGAGCGGGTCATACTCGTGACCCTCAAGACTGACTTGAACGACACTTGGGGACTCATGGCGCCCATGTTCTATACGTACTCGTCTGTTCCTCGGCTCGTAACGAATCTCGATACGCGTAGGGACTTGGGAAGCAGAATCCCTGGGTGCCACGGTAGTCGCAGGATTACGTCCTCCCTGTCCTATGTACACAGACGGTGCAACAGTAGCTGGTCTGAATGCTCTGTGAGAGGGGGCTCGGCCGCTGGGGACGGCAGGTTGGTTCCTTGAGCGGCGCGACGTTCCATTTCGACGCTCACCGGGTAACCTCCTGAAAGGGCGATCTTGGTCGGACATATGTCTGATGACTCGCGATCCGCCTGTGACCGAAGGTGCAGCCGGACCACCGCCTATGGCCGTGCTGGGAGAGGCAGAAGAGCTGGGACTTCGGTAAGATGGAGGGGGGCTATCGTCGATGGTCTGGCTGGAAGAGATACAGGAGAATGCAGTAGATGGCCCGGAGCTAGGAGATCGACTTCGAGGAGGACCGTCATGGATGATCCTGCTGGGGGAGATACGGGAGAATGCAGTAGATGGCCCAGAGCTTGGTCCAGATCTTGATCCATCAGATACTGCGGTGGTTCCTGATAGACCTGAAGGGGCCGAACGCAATGGCCAACTTGGGCGACGAGAATGACGAGAACGACGAGAACGGGGCATTGTTAAGTTGAGTATAGTAATATGTAAGTCTATCGAGAAGCTTGTTTTCGTAGCGAAGGTAAGAAGCTTTATGTTATCTTGGTTTGCAGTTGTTGATGGTGTTGTTTTCTAGTTGTTTGTGCAGAAGTTGAGGATTGCGGGGTGAGGGGTGCCATTTTATACCTTTTTTTTACTGTTGCACTTTAAATGTACCACTGTTAACATGAATTCTCTTGTGACAGGATTGAATGTGATTCAATAGCCATAATTCTTCAGTGAGAACTGTTGTTAGCGTAATGTAACATATTATGCAGCTCATTATCTGCTTTGTGGATCCAATCACGATGTTCAGATGCATTGATTAGCAGCACCAGCCTAGTGTTTGCCTTGTATGGGTCTCAACTACGAGCAGTTGTGATCAGTTCCGGAGGATATCTCTGTGGGACAGCAACTCGTGTCAAGAGGTTTGTAACATTGCATATTATTCAGTGACCTGTCAACACAAACAGAAAACCTGCCGTAACCAAGTCACCCTTAGTAATGAACACACTTTCTGTAGTGAAATGTTACACGACACCGTCAAATCTATTCCCCGAACGTGTGAATGGGTAATCCATACATTTTCAGGCCTTGGCTTGGAAGTTTACAAACAATATCACATGGATGATGAGCATACAATGGTACACATGATTAGACAACTGTAGAAAATATTTATTTTCTTGGCGGTTTAGTTCATCAAATTGAATATCTCTTGTAAGTGCTAGATTATCCAGAGATGATGGCGGCCAGGTATGACTGTTACCCTTACTCAGGGCCCTCTCCAAGTCGCACGAGTCGTTCCCGCTCCTCTAGAACGAACATCCAAGCACGCCTAACGCATGCATATTCGAGATCCAGCTTCAAAATCTCATGCTTGATAGCTGAATACTCTGCAAGTGCAGCTTGAAATTCCTCCTCGGAAACACTAAAAGACCTCAATACTCGCATGACTTCAAAGAGTTCCCTCTCCAGCCTTTCTTTCTTGATGTCAGTAGTGCGACTAAGTATCCTGTATTGCTGATGGGTTGTAGGCTTGTTAAAAATAAGAGATGAGCATGGGAAGTTATGTAGTTCGACTGTGGACTGGTTGTGAGACAGGTTGGCAGGTACGTTGGCAGATTGACCTGGAGGAGGCGCATGTGCTTCACCGAGGATGGGAACTCCATGAACGACTTGATGTGAAGGGGGTGCGTTTGCCCAGCCTAGAGTTGGTGACTCAGCCTGAGAATCATCTGTTGTATCAGCTGCAGAGTCGGTGCTAGACTCAACGGATTGGACGGGGTCCTGAGTGTGGCTGTTGTGTTCGGCCATTGTGGATGATGTTAGTAATGTAGTAGCTTGGGTATGCGGGCTCTAGATTTTGTCACAGGTGGTAGATCTGGCGAGGTGCTGTTTTAGGTTGTTGTCGCAGAAGCAGGTGGATAAGACTATGCTTTATAGACCTCTGGACTTTACGTGTCTGCTCCATCCTAGAAGTGAATGAATCACAAGTTGTCTCGGAGCGTTGCACAGGAATAGTGCTGGAGATTCAGGCTGAGCGTTGAAAGGACAGTTGCATCCAATACCTATCATTCATTAATCTTTCCAATCACGTATTTGTCCATGTCTCAACGTGATGGGGAGATCATTCAACAGCAACACTTACACCTGAGAAGCACGCTTTGTCACCAGCTATCCCACAAAGTCTCGCAGTAAAGTCTTGGGGTAGCCAACGAAGTACGTGATCATTAAATTCTTTACATAACTTCAAACTCACGTGATTCATGAATTACAGTTACTCTTATCACTGCATAACTTCACCACATTATCTCCTGTCCAGTCTAAACGCCAAAGCAGTACTTATTTTTCGTGCCTAGACTATCGCGAGCCATCTTCTCAGTCGTGGCGGAAATAATCAGCAAAGGCAAGAAGAGTTTCTCCTACTAAGTAGGCTGCTTTTATTGCCAGATAATTCTGGCTCTTCCACCAAGTTGGCTCTATATCTCGCCACTCTCATCGCGCACACATACACACTAGTGCAAGTCCTGTTAGAGTCAGTTCATGTTCTTTACAAATTCTGCGGCACATCGGCCTGTCAAACAAGATCTTTGAGAGAAGTGAAAATAGACGTCTGCTCTCGACTTTCTTTGTTAGCTACATCGTCTAGGCCATGCTTTGGGGAAATTGTTGTTTAGTTTTATCTTGTCAATTGTGGATCATTGCCGTATCTGCCCGCCTCATTGGTGTTCATCTCGACTTTGTGTTCGTTCTTTGTTCTTTCTGTGTTTTATGCCGTTACTAGGGCTGGGCTGGGAGCTCTACAATAGTCTTTCGGATGATGCCGCCACAAACTCGAGTCTTACCACTCTCGGAACCTTGACTGGAACTATCTCAAGTTCAGCTTCAGAAACCTCTGTACTTATCGCGGCTACCACCGAAACGACCTTTCTTGGCTCAAGCAGCATCTCCGTATTACATAGCTGGTTTCAACCATGTGGTCAAGGTGGCACTTGAAAATTGAAGCCAGTAGGATCTTGCAGTCCGAAATGGAGATTGAAATCTGATTGTTTGTCTAACATAACTGTTACGATATCCAACTCATCAGCCCCACAGCACTGGCTTTGGACAGAGAACTTCAAGACTAAAGGGTAAACATGAAATACAAGAGTCAAGGGAGTCCTTCTCTCCGCATTCTTTGTTACATGCAACGTATTCAGCAGAAGAGGAAATGCAATGGGCTGATCTCTCGGCTGCCCAAAATCTTTCAGGCAGCAAGTAAACAGGGTTGGACTCATCATCCAACCTGAATAACTATTGTCCACGCGTCAACTAAAACATTACTTCATCCAATTCCCTCAAAAGCCACCGGTTTATTTTAGTAGCCGATTCTTGTTGTCCCGTTTTCAGTGCGACAAGATGTCTCTTACTCCTACCCTGCATGTATTCCAGGGACTACTGCAAGATTATCACGAACATATGACTTCTGGTCGCGAGTACGTACAAGAGACAACTACAGCCTAGAATTATTGTCACATTACCTGTCTATGATGCAGCCTTGACTGAAATAATGGATCCAGAGTTGGAGGCTAAGAAACGGTGGAAATTGAGAACTGGGAATTTATGACATGTCAGCAGAGCTGAGGAATTCGTATTGCTTTTTCTGCGTCGGAAATATAGATCTCACAGACTCACACCTGATCGCTCACATTACGTCCGGAACTCGGTATCCTTTCCATCCTGTCGGATACCATTACCGGCCGATATCGCATCCAAACGAGTTGACCTGAGACCGGAGACAAGCCACCGAGTGCAGCTCTCATCACCCGAAGTGATGTGTATCAAGTAAACAGGAAAAGCAATTCCTTTGCAAATGCCGAAGCGATGTGACTTGACGAGATCAATACGTCACACTGCTTTTTTATTACATCCCGTGATCAGACCTCATCAACGAATAGGTTACCAGAGATTGCCTGGTGTCCCTCCACCGCCATTCAATTCTAGGGTCTCGTGTTAAAGTGCAGGCATATCATGACATTTGCTAGTGATGCTACGGTGGTATTGGTACTCGGTCAGGGTGGGATAGACTTAGGAGTATTGGCTCCGTTAGTTACGGCCCAGCGATACTCTGTACAGCGTTTATTGTCGTTTGAACTGATAGTGAGGAGCAGTTGTTGCCTCTTGTTATGAGTCAATTAGCGCTCTCAAGCCTCAACCAACGCCATGGCGCGCGCTAAAGTAAACTGAGGCCTCAGCATTGAACCCCCTGCTTTGTCTGTTTGTGTTGAGTAGAGTAACCCGCGGGTTGCCCCTTTGAGCGACGTGTCATAACACAGTTTGATTAGACGGTGACCTTGTTTCACAATCCCCACATTGCCATCTCTTGTTCTCGCCTCCTTTGTACTGGAGCCGAGCTGTGGGGACTGGTGTTGGTTCGTTTTCGACGGTGTCAAAAAAGCAACAATAGTTAAACCCAGTGGAATGGTAGAAGAACAACGGTAAGCACATTTCACTCCCGCCCTGATCCTTGGATGTCAGCAGATTGACTCCTATTAACATTGGTTTATCGTCGCACAAAGAGTGATTGTGGAGAGAGAGAAAAGAATACAACGCTGACATGCCGTCTGAACCGTATAACCTGCCAGGTACAAGGTAGTTTGTCGGAAGGGTTAGCCTCGAATGCTCTAGCGCCCGTTACAATCCTGGCGTTAAGTTGAGGCTTGGAAATTTAACGAGGCCTTCTAGAAGCAACCCAGCCAAGCTTCATCCATCCATGGGGGGGGGAATGGGTACAGAGTAGTGCCGTTACAGTACATATTACCGCTGATAAGGTAACTATAGGCTTACTCGTCATTATTGATCGATTGATGAAGATCGCCATACCGCACGTTCGGGACTTGTTGGTTTCAGACGACAGAACCATACGCTCGGGCTCACCGAGCGTTGAGTCCAGAATGAACGCACACAGACACGCACACACACGTGAGGCGATACGGTACATACATACTTGGAGAGTCGTCTACCGAGAACAAAAACATGGGTGAACACGAGTTTGTGCCGATGATCTACAATGCAGCGCACAGACTGACCGATATTATTGTATGTATGCATCATGTATGAATGATCTTCCTTTAACGGGAGACTAATGTTAAATTGCTGTACATAAAAAAACTAAATATTGGGTATTGGTATTCTTCAATGAGAAAAGAGGCAACAAACACCTAGCTGAGCCCAGGCACCCAAGACATGTCGATAAAACAAAGAACAACGTTAAAGTAAAACATAACCTCGTCCCATCCCTCTGGTAAAAATTTTCGTTTTCTTTTCTTTTTTTCTCTCTCTCTCTTTTTTTGTCGTCATCGATCATCACTTAGGATTGGAATCCTGGTAATTCGTTGAATCCGCACTCGTGACACTCCCTGTCACCGAGTTACTGTTCAATGACTCCATCTTGGCCATATGCTTCCTCTTCTCAAACTCATCCAGTAGCGCATGGATTGTACCCAGTGGGAATTCGTGAACTACCGCCCTTGTAGACGCTGGACAGACATTGGATGGGAAATCTTTAAACTCCTCCATGGCGAGGTTCATGCGTAGTAATTGGTTCCACGAGACGATGGCATCACCAATCAGGAATGTTGGTACGCGCGCCATGGCCATCTCTTCCAGGATCCAGCGACGTTGGAAAAAGTCGCGGCCCAGAAAGTCTGCACATCCAAGACCACCTGCTGCTTGAGGATCAAAGAGATCGATAATGGGGATCGCCCACTCATGTTGAGGTGAGTAATTCTCTGGGTGGAGTTCTTTATCACCAGGCTCTTGCCACGTCGCGGGCATGGCGTTGTCAAAGGCCTGGATCAGCTGCACGCCCTCGTCTGTCTGGGGGATCTTCAGGCCAAGCCATCCAACCACCATCTGTGCTCGCTGGTACACGTGGTACATGATGACTCTGCTCTTTGCATTCTCCCTCGAATCCATAGAGTTGACGCAAAGGCAGTCAATCCAGACCCTCAATTTCGGTCGATCTAGGGCTTCCCTCCCTCCGAAATGTCTGAGCAGACTCCTCAACCACGACGGCGATCGCCTCTCCCTGTCTTTGCCCAGGTTCTCTTGGCTCGACTTGTTGACTGCAGGGTAAAAGACGGCGCGTACGTGCTTGAGGGCGAGGGAGATGTTGACCGGTACGGGGATCGCCACGCGATTGAGGTTGATCCTCTCTTGGTCTGTGGGGTCGCCTAATAGTGACGATATGGCGATGAATTCGACATCGCGGCTAAGAGGCAGTGTGACAAGGCGACAGACGATCGGTTCGTTGATGCTATTCGCTGGCTCAATTTCCAAGAAGCGCACTTCGTCACGCGACGAATTTAGCTTGGAATATTGTATTCTCGGCCGATTGCTGTTGTCCGTTGCCATATTTGCTTTTGCTTATTCGTAGTCGTCTATGTCTTATCGGGGGGGGGGATCGAGAACAAGCCCGATTCTGTCTCGCCTCGTCTCGCCTCGTATTTACTAGTCGTTTGTAGCTTTTCGGTTCGTGTACGTAGAGTTTTCTTCTTGTCTCTCGGTAGTGGTAATAATAGATACTTTGTCAGTGCGGGAAAAGAGAAAAGTGCACCAAGACTCAAGGGGAATTGCAGCAGTAGTGGTACATTTATTGAAACTAGGTGAAATCACCCTTTTTGCTGGCATTTCTCTGTTTTTTTCCCTGACCTTCTTTTCTTCTTTCTCTCCATATTGGCCCCTGTTCCCTGTCAAGTTCCTCCACTTTGTTCTTGGGTAGCGTGGAGCTAGAATGGGTTGAGTCCCCAGTCTTTTGCAAGACTGGAAGCGAACGTTGTTTACAGCCCGCATGGGCATGGGTTAGTTACATGTTACATGGATCAGGTTTTGGTACCCGAAAAAAAAATAAAAAGCGAAAAGAGAGCTAAATTAGGCTCGTTTCTTTTCTTTCTCACACCCGTTTGTGGGTTTCTGATGGGAGGAAAAAGGTTTCGTGGAATGAATCGCCTCGACTAAACTAGACTGATGGAGCTCATGGAATTCTAGCCTTCCCCTGGGATAACTACATAGACTAACTAGGCAGTACTAAACTAATCATGATACCTAGTCTTGTTACTAGGAGGACACTGACTATGTACCTCGCTGACCCCAACGGGGCTGGCCCATCCAAAGTCAACCAATTAGCTTGTCGTGGGCGACACTCTCTCGTCACTCAACCTCACCATGCCTGTGTGCCCAATACCCTTTGATTCTCGGGCCGTCGTGCGGGAGGCCATCTCTGAGGCCACGAGATGGTGCAATACTACGGGATGGCGTCTGTGATCCAACATGAGTGAAATATGCTGCATTTAACAAATATTCACACCGAGTTGTGATTGTGATAGGAGTCCATCATCCTATCACTATACCAACTCCACGATCATGTCCCAGTTTACGTTATCTCCAACATGAATTATTGGGTTTCCAGTCACTCAGCCTAGTTTAGTTCTCTCCTCTATATCCGCCCTCGGACGTCATTTGTCTCAACCCTCGAAGCGAACACGTCCTTGTCAACCGAGCGATGGGTCAAGAAGTCTGGTCTTGTGTTCGTTATTATCACCGCTCATCCGGCTTGCGAGCGGACGTGCAAAAAAGCAAAGAGGACTAAATAGCCTCACGAACGTGAAAATCCCCCTTGCTGAAGACAAACCTAGTCGTTCCAGTACCGTGGCAATGGTATCCGTAAGTCGCTCTCTCCGATTCTCAAAATCCTATAAGCTTGTCATATTCCCTCGTGAAGTTCTTACTCATTCTCATCATCAATCAGTGCAACTCTCTTGATCAACAACAATCTTCTTTGTTTACGAGCCAACACACTCCACAACTTGACGACATCACCATGGTCCCCTCAATCATCACACCGCCGCCTAGTTGCGCTGGCGGCCCCATCAGTCCAGCCAGCATCTGCTCAGACCACGTTGATATTGCTGATCAGGCCGATGGCCGATGGATCAGGTTGCCCGAAGCTCTGTTTTCATCCGTCATGGCTGTCGAACCGGACATCAACCCCATGTACCAAACATCAAAAGCTTTGTCCGATGCTTGGCTGAAGGAGTAAGATAACCGTGCATTGGTACGAAATGATAGCTGACAGAATGTCGTACAGTGCGCTACGAATGAACGACAAGACAGCTAGCATCTGGAGCCGACTCGATATCGCTTACATGAGCGCCATCTGCGCCCCTAACGCCGATCTGGAAACGCTCAAGCTTATGAATGATTGGAATGGATGGGTTTTCGCATTCGATGACCGTAAGTTTTTGACAGACAAACAAGTTGTGAACCAACAAAACACGCCCCCTCATAAACTCGGGGAACTTATTAAAGCCACCATCGGGCCGCGCCGCCCATGCATGCATGCATGCATAAAAAGTGGTGACAGAACATCCGCTAACAGAGCAACAACCAACAGCTTTCGACGAAGGGTCCTTCGCCAACAATCCCATCAAAGCAGCCGAAGAAGTGATTTACACTCTCGCTACACTTGACAACATCCACCCCGTTGTATCGCCAGATCAGAACCCCCTGCGCCATACCCTGCAATCATGCTGGAACCGTTTCAGACAGCGAGCGAGTCCCGCCCTACAGTACCGATGGAAGAAGCATCTTACAATGTACTGTATCGGTGTCCTACAGCAAGTTGGCGTTCAAAACAAAGCGTCGAGACTGAGCGTCGAGGAATACATGGATATGAGAGCCGGATGCGTCGGTGCGTACCCCTGCATCGGACTTATGGAGTAAGTTCATTTCCTCCTTTCTTTGCTATCGTGATTTTCTTCACGGATTCTTCGAGGCTGCAAACGTCTAGAAACATTCTGCATCGGGTAAGCTAGTCCGGTAATGCCAGGGGTAAGAATGGTTGACACATTTTTGTGGTCTTATCGGTAGTTTGCTTGACTGCTGCGACTTGTGCTTATTGGATGCAACCCGAGAATGTTTCACAATTAATTACGAGGACATGTCAACTGACTCAGTAACTACAGGTTCGCCGAAGGAATTGACTTGCCGCAAGACGTCATGGACCATGCATCTCTTGAAGCCATCTCACGAATCACATGCGATTTGGTTACTCTGTAAGCCATATTCCACGATATCGTCTTGTTTACGCTTTTGCTAACATTCCGGCAGGCAAAACGACTTGTGCTCCTACCGTAAAGACCTTATTCAAGGCGAGGACAGCAACATCATGTTTATCCTCAGAGACCAGGGTATGACGGACCAGGAAGCCGCCGACGAGATCGGTGAAATGCTGTACGATTGCTACAGACGATGGCACACTGCTATGGCAAACCTGCCATTTTGGGGAGAGGGTGTTGATCGAGACGTGATCAAATTTGTCAACGGATGCAGAAACATTGCTCTTGGAAATCTCCATTGGAGGTATGTATTACACAGCCACGTTTGGTTTACATTTTACTAACAGTCGTAGCCTGTATACATTCAGGTATCTGGGCGATGAAGGTCCTCAGGTTAAGAAGACTCGAATGATGAGACTTCCTTAAATTTGCGACTTTCATATGAATTGTTTTTATTGGTGTATTTGGTTGGATTGGTTAGGTTGGAAGACAGGAACATTGACCATCATCATGGTAGAAAGGAACGTGCAAACGTGGATTGGTTTCTTGGGTCGGCGAACTGGTTTTGTATTGTTTTAATCGGAATTGGAATGTATTTCTAGTGTGTTTTTATCAATCTTTACACCGAGTGCTCAAATGCTTATATTTGTGTTAAAGCGTGAGATTAGACACTTGTTTCTTGATACGTGATATTTCTACAACGCTCCCTCCCAACTACATGAGCCTCCTTTATGTGAACTTTCTAGTAAAAAGGAGAAAGCATGTTTTCTATGATGAGGACAAAAAAAAGAGAATTTACGACGTGGGCCTGATTCGAACAGACGCCTCCGAAGAGAATAGATTTCTAGTCTATCGCGTTAGACCACTCCGCCACCACGCCTTATGTAATCTGTGATTATTAAGAGTTGCTCACTCATTTCGAACTATACACAAAGTCTCAATCTTCCACCAGTCTCTTATACGGTAATGTGAGCACAAGACGGCTTGGCGACGTTATTGCAGCTCAAGGTGGATGCTAAGATCATGTACCTAAGTATTTGATACAGACACGAGTTCTCCCCCAATCAACAGAAACGTTCCATGTTCGTCTGATAACCCGATCTATTTGTGATGGCACTGGATAATCATCAGCAAGTGTAACGGTCTGGCAGCACCCACTGATCGACATTATATTGATGTTGTCATCGTGTTGATATTGATCAGGTTGATCAGCCTACTGAAATAATGATCTGTAGTGTTCTCCCCATCTGGCTAGACTGACACACTCTCGTACCGCGGCATTCAAAATCACCATGTGATGCTCATAGTCAGATCATCCACCAACCCAAAAACAGACCCAACTATTCACAAAAAGGCATCTCGTCAAGAAACAACGACCAACTAACGTCCAAAAGGCCCGAAAAACGTCCATCACGCCGCAGCCGAAACTTCAATAGATAGACTGCACAAGAAGGACCGATGCGATCGACCAGACTAAACCCGGGAGAGTGCCAAGTATGCGGGGGATTGGGGAACTTACCCCAGAAAAGAGGAGGAGGATAAATTCCTCGTCTGGGGTTGATGACTCTATTGGTTAGACACGAGCGCCTGCTCTCGGCGTAATTTATACAATAGCGCCAATGAGAGCGGAAACTCCTGTTTTTGTAAAGTCGTCATTGTTGACCGAGTCTTGATATATAGCCAGTAAGTATTCGCCTTGGTGATTGACCAGCCATATCGCTCATCACAGATCAATATCACTTCCATCACCAACATGCTTATCCAAGTCCTTTATGGCCTGGCAGCCAGTGCCCTGTGGCAAGGCCAAGCCGTTGCATCACCAAGCAAAGACAATTCACTGGAGCGCTTCATTGATAAACAAGCTGATGTTTCTATCAAGGGTGTCCTTGCCAATATCGGCGCTGATGGGAGAAGGGCACAGGGTGCAGCGCCTGGTGCTGTTGTGGCAAGTCCATCGAAAGAAGACCCAGACTGTAAGCCGACATCCTACCTGGTCCTGGTCAACATGCTAACAATGTTTTCAGATTGGTACACTTGGACTCGTGATTCGGCCTTGACATACAAAGTCCTCGTTGAGAGATTTATGCACGGTGATAAGTCTCTTCAGCGCAAGATAGATGAATATGTCTCCGCGCAAGCTAAACTACAAGGAACCACAAACCCATCTGGCAGTCCAGAGTCAGGTGGTCTCGGCGAGCCAAAGTTCCATGTGAATCTCACTGCTTTCACTGGATCTTGGGGTCGACCCCAGCGTGACGGCCCTCCCCTTCGTGCTACCGCCTTGACGCTGTATGCAGAGTGGCTCATTTCCCACGGCGAACGAGCCAAAGCTACGAACAAGGTCTGGCCAGTCATTGAGAAGGATCTTGCGTATACCACCAAGTTCTGGAACCGTACTGGCTACGACCTCTGGGAGGAAGTCAATGGGTCTTCTTTCTTTACACTTTCGGCTTCGCATCGTGCTCTTGTTGAAGGTGCAGCCCTGGCTAAGAAACTCGGCAAGTCTTGTCCTGACTGTATCACCAACGCTCCTCGAGTTTTGTGCTTCCTTCAGAGTTTCTGGACTGGCAGCTACATCGACTCCAACATTAATGTCAAGGATGGTCGCAAAGGTCTCGATGTCAACTCCATTCTCTCGTCGATCCACACCTTTGATCCCGACTCCAAGTGCACCGACTCGACTTTTCAGCCTTGCTCATCCAGAGCTCTTGCGAACCACAAAGCAGTCGTTGATTCTTTCAGATCCATCTATGGTGTCAACAAAAACAGAGGCCAAGGCAAGGCCGCTGCTGTTGGTCGATATAGGGAGGACGTGTACTATGATGGTAACCCTTGGTACCTGGCCACACTCGCTGCTGCGGAGCAACTCTACGCCGCGGTTTACCAGTGGGACAAGCTTGGCGCTGTCACTGTTGATGATGTATCGTTGTCTTTCTTCAAGGATATTGTTCCCAAAATCTCGAAGGGCACTTATTCCAAGAAAAGCAAGACATACAAGGAGATCATAAAGGCAGTCAAAGCTTACGCCGACGGTTTTGTCGCTGTCGTACAGACCTACACTCCCAAGGATGGCTCACTAGCTGAGCAATTTGACAAGTCGACTGGAACTCCCAAGTCCGCTGTCCACCTCACCTGGTCCTACGCCGCATTTGTCGCCGCAACTGAACGTCGCGACGGTATCGTTTCTCCCCCATGGGGCGAAAGCGGTGCCAACAAGGTTCCCACGGTATGCCAAGCAGCCCCAGCATGTGACACGACCATCACCTTCAGCGTCAAGAATGTACAAGTGTCATCAGACCAAAAGGTTTATGTGGTTGGCTCAGTGACTGAACTTTCCAACTGGTCGCCTGAGGACGGCATTGCGCTTACGCCATCGGGTTCCGAGGGAGTGTGGAGTGTCAAGGTTAATATTCCTTCTGATACAAGCTTTGAGTACAAGTATATCAAAAAGACCAGCAGTGGCGAGGTTACGTGGTTAAGCGATCCCAACAATCAGGCTATTACGGGTAGCAAGTGTGGAAGTAGTAGTACTCTTGATGATGAGTGGAGATAGTAGTAAAGATTTATAGCAAGGTGTGTAGTTTTGTAAATGTTCGGTATCGGTAATAACATAATTCACGTGGTCTTCATTCAGTTCATCTACCATAGGTGGGCCGAACTCATCTCGAAGTCTGATAACCGATGTCTTCGATCTTCTTTGTCTTTCCATGTTTTCAAAAATGGCAGCATGTCATAGGATCACTTTGTGGTCACTTGGTCAAACGCTTATTAGAGTTACTCCGCCCTTTCCTTTGAAGTCTTTATGTAAGATTTAAGATGTCAAGATAGAGTTTCGGCCCTTTGCCCTCCACAGGAACTCCGCCCTACAAGACCAACTAGGGCTGAAGAATATATCTGAATTTACAGTTCCCACATTACATTGGAGGTTTCTACAGATGGCGTCTCTCCTCAGGAAAGTAAATAGCTCCAGTAGGCCACCTTTTACTTGAGTGTTAATTTACGCGAAGCTTGCACATCTTCCAGCCTAGTCTAGCCTCTATACCTGGATTGGCCTCCTGCCAGGTTAGCGGTCAGCATGTTGCCAGCTCCAGTCAGCGTTGCACGCCTTCCGGTTTTGTTTGCGACTTTGCTTTTCACTTGAGCTCTTAAAGTTCACCAGTGTCCAGTTTTCAGATTTTTCAGAAAGCATAAGTTTCAAAACAACGACTCATTGGTTTGATCCCAGAAGTAGGTTCCTGCATGTGATAAGTAACAAAAGAAGCAATCACGAAGGATAATGCAAGTAGGGTTCCTAATTTTGAGTTACTCTTGGGTTGTTGGGTGGAAGAAACTTTCCAACAAGGGTTATATCTCGAGGCATTGCAGTCATTTGGATCAACATCAGCACGAGAAAGTTCTATTATAGTGGCGAAGAGCATATAGACGAAACGCGAATCATGGCTTGCTTATGTGAAATACCTAACTACCAGGAACATCCTCAAGATTGAACAAAGCTTATCTTAACTCTCCTCTCCACCTCAAAGTCTGGTAGAGACTACTACTGTTTAGGCTTTTCCAAAATTAATGTATAAAAGGATCATGGCACCAATTCTGGAACAATCCCTCTCTGCATCTTTAAGTACCAATCAAGCTTCTTACCACCATCATCACGAGCACCCACAATGCCTAGAGACATCACCGCCATCCCAAATGCCAGAAATAGCCAAAACTGGGTGTACGCTGCCGTTGGAATCTCCATCGGACTCATGCTCTTTGCATTCGCTATCTACAGGGCCGTCAAACAACGTAAGTAACATGGCTTCGAACAACAATTGTATTGTTGCGGATCGGGGGAAGACTTTGGTTCTGCAATCTGCATTCATGTCCAATATACTAACATCTCTAAAGGCAGGAAGGAAACCGCATAAAGGTAAGACTCTTGACGTCCTAGGCCCTTTTCCAAAGCAGTTCATTATCTCACAAGTCCTTGTTTAGATGACCAACGAATACGCCAGTCACCGAACTCTTGGTTCTCGCCGATATCCAAATTCTTTTCCAAATTCTTTTCCAAACGCATTTCATCTTGTGCTGAGTGCTGTACGGGCTGCTGGAACGACCTTTGTTGTGATGAGAGCTGCTGCGCCCACTGCTACAACATGTGTTGTATTACCTGCTGCGATGGCTGCTGCTGCGCCGGCTGTTGTATTGCTTGCTGCGAATCCTTCTGTTCCTGAACCTTGACGCCTGAACATCGACTACAGACTACGAAAGCGCGGACGATCGAACGAACCCTCATTTGTTTTTTGTCTTTGGAAGAATGGCGGGGCTGGGTTGACTGGAAGCTTTCTCTCGTGTCGCAACTGGAACAGCTGGGATGGGGGTTTATGCATTCTGTTTGGAGTTTTGTGATATTGGTACCACTTGTTTTACTGCACACCGGGGATAGGACAGAAAGAGAATCGAATGATTGGCCCAAATAGTACGATCGCCTCCTTTGACCCTTTGACATGCTCTAATTTATGTTTGTGTTTCCGAGACTGCTATGGCACCAGTGTCGCTATATGTGGTTGTTGAAACATAGACCGCATCCTAGCGAGTCGGATCACAGTAAAACCCCTGCTAGAATTGGCATTCGTTCAGGACATGATCAGCCATCATTAGCATGTGCTCGACCTTTAAGCCAATTGTTTTTTACTGTACGTAACATTTATAAATCTAACCGACTTAACCCATGACGATCAATCTATGACGAAATTGAGCTGATCAAAGTAAGCATGTGCTTCTAGACCTTTTGGAACAATACATACCATGAGCGCGAATTAGCAGCAATTCTAAAAACAGACAAGAGACCATGCCAGAAACGTAAGGGCGGCGTCTTGTTTCCGTCTCAAGCGAAGGAAAGGGTTGCCATTACGACTTGTCATCCCACTAACCCAAGCATCTACCATCTTGACATTTCCGTTCTCTACTATCATATTTTCCATGGCACAATCGACAGACTCAGACACAAGTCAAAATGCGAAAAATGACGCTCAGAAAACGACGGTATGGGCAGCCATTCTTTGTGTCGTCATTATTGTTATCGTCGCCGCTATATGCATTGTCCACAGAAACGTCCGAGGACACGCGATCCGGCGATCGATAGAAGCACAGCTTCCAAGATATCGCGTCAATTCAGGCCTGGGAAAAGATATTGTGGAAAGCATACCCATCGTCAGATTTAATTCTAGACTACATTCCCAGCAGATATCCCCACCAGCGCGGATATTCTTACCGTCATCGGATCGCTTCACAGAGACGAAACCTCGAAAACATGGAGCTCAACTTTTACCTCTACGCAAGTACTTTACAATCCAGAACATATGTCGCGAACCACCCAGAAGTGGTGACTCGCGGACACGGCCGGATGAGTGCATATCGCCGGCGTGCTCGATATGCACCGAGGACTTTGTCGAAGGCGTGAAACTCAGGATGCTGCCTTGTGGGCACCTCTATCATCCTCAGTGCATAGATCAGTGGTTGACGGATCGATCTCGTACTTGTCCTTTATGGTGAGTTTATTGCCCACTATAACGCAGCTGAGACTGACATGTTTGAAGTCGTGTCAACCTTGCGGCCTCGTCGGTGAAGAAACCATCGCCAGTATTTGTTGGGAGCGTTTAGACAAGACTTCTACTTGACGATAAGATTATGAGCTGCGATAGTCTGCTTCCTATGGGTAAATCGGTGTTAGGTTCTGCATCGGCGAGGAGTTCGATTAATGCTGATTTCATTTCTGGTGTATTTTATGTTCATTCAATTTACGGGTGAAAATGCATGTTGTACAGCCATACACAACGGACAATGCTGCGCCTGTATTTTTGTGTATGGCACGGGATGTGGTGCAGCACATGGTGACGCAAGACCAACAAACACGGTAACTTTATTCCTTCATCGCAGTCAGTCCCTTTACGTCAGGAACTGGCGGTAAACAAGTAGCGAAACAAGAGGCCGCTAGAAATGCGGAATACTGTCTCACATGGACATCTAAAGACCAACAAAGCTATGATGTCGGATGTGATGATCGACAGGGATCTCCGCACAAAAGACCCTGTGTCTAGTGCCTGATGGTACCACCACAGTTCCTAAGCTTAGTCGTAAGCTGGCGACGATACTTGGTCGCTACAATCAGTGCGCTACAAAAGGACAGAAGATCAGGTCTGGAACAGCATCCTCGCATGTTCAAATTTCGCGCTTTGATGGCCACGTCGAATGGAATAAATGCCTCACACAAATGCGGTGAATATTGGACAGTAATTTGATCGGTGGTATTATTAGTCAAAAATGGTGATGTATGTTGTCTTTTCATCCCTGCTTCATTTCTCAATCGCCCACTTGTTCATTGGATAACTAGACAGGAAGATAATGACGCTAAAAAGCTTGTTTATGATAAACATGTTTCCGAATTTGTGCGACAGCCATGCTGAAAGGGTGATTGGTAACCTCGCGCGACGCGGGCATGGCTGCAGTCGTACTTCATAAAGGTAGCACAGCTGACTTTAAACGTGTCAATTGTCAGGGCGTTCGGCTTCCCGCTGCCAGGCAACGCAGAAGGGAAATGGAGGTAACATTCAAATGCAATCGACGAGATTACAAGAAAGTTGTTCTGTCGCGGTGTTCATGTACTCACCGAACCTTCCAGACACTCATCTATAAATTCCACGGATTCACTGAGTAAAAGTAAGCACTGCGTCCAAGTGATCCAGTCTGACAGGTAGCGTTCTAAAATTAAAGCCCCATCGCCTGTAATTATACCAGCAACAGTGGCCAATTGCTACGACAGTGCTGGATTTGAGTTAGACAATGCCCACTGAAAAACGCGAAAAAAAGAATTTACATACAACAGCGGGGATTCGCTGGTCGTCACCGACCCAACTACTAATCCGCCCCTTACCAGCTTGACTATGGGAGAGCGGACGGGATCCCGTATTTTCTGGTAGGTATGGTCGTATGTACTGATTGATGCTGTAAAATTGATATATATAGTCGATTTATCCCTGGTTTACTCAAGCGCGTAACTGCAGTAGTGCTAAGCTGGCAATAGGATGCTAGCACTGCCACGGCAGAAGGAATTCTTTATTACTGTGTGAAAGTTACTAAACGCCGGCCGAATTACCTTACAGGCACTCTCAATCATCCCGCATCAATTGATCAATACCATCCTGATCAACCTTGAGCACAGTCCAATCATGCTTCCGCACAGCTCCCAACTTCTCATAAAACTTCAAAGCCTTTGTATTATCCGCAAGACAAAGCCACTCCATCTTGACACAGCCAGCTTCTTTGGCCACTCTGGCTAGAGCCTGAACCAGCAATCGGGCATAGCCATGTCGTCTATACTCGGGAACGACATAAAGTTCCTCCATACAAACCCCAGGTGCAGCCCCCCATGTTGTATAGTTGAAGAAGTAGATTAAAAGTCCCGCCGGTTTCCCATCAGGCGAGAAGATGAGAAGTGGTCTGCCCAAACGAGGCTTGTTGTCTGATACGTCTGAAAGGAATAGCGTCTTTGACAGCGTTTCCTCTGTAGCAGCGACGTGGGCCCCGGGAGATTGCTCTTCTCCGCCGTCACGAATAAAGCTTAGGATTTGAGGAACATCTAATGAAGATGAGTAACCGAGATGCAATACAATGACGATGAATATACCTGATGAAGATGCCTCTCGGACTAGTGGTGAGGATGCCATATTTGTTTTTCCCATGTATTGTTTCACTACCTATCAATATCGAAGGACTATTGAGTCATATAAACAAGAATCCTACACAAGGTTGATTGCACGCCCTTCACCTGACATGGTCACATTGACCCGCAAATACTGAGTCAGAATGTCATCACGTTCTAAGACGCCAAGATATGTGTTCTGCATCAACATAAACTACTTAAACTCCAACATATCACTCCGTAGTCTTGATCAAGCCTCATTAACGTCGGTGACACCATTTGTATCATCCTGTATGTCCAATGACTGATCATTTTCCTGCTTGCGAACGCCCCTCAACATGACCTTTGTCTCCTGATGCTGCTCGAATCGACGGTAGGCCAAGGGTGCATCTTCAAGACTGTACTCGTTGGAAAAGACAAACCCAGGCCTCGCTCTTCCGTTCTTGACCAAATCAACCAGACCACGAATATTTCCCTTGATGTCGACTAACCCACTGCCAACCTGCAAGCTTTTGATCCAAAGTTCAGGTATCGCAAAATTGATCTCAGACTTGTATCCTTCGGGACCGCCAGCTTGGTACAAACCAGCAATACCAAGACCGCCTCCGTTCGTGGCTATCTTGACAGCCTCTCGAAGGATAAAGTCGGGTTGCGGTTTGAGGTTCTCATTGAGACAGAATTGGCCTACGCAGTCGATAGCGCGGTTGACACCTGCTGGACGAAGCGCGAGGATCTGATCAGAAGCTTTCCCTCCACGAGTAAAGTTGATAGGTTGAGCTCCGATTGATGCTGCCAGTGCCAAACGAGCAGGAACGTGGTCAATTACATAGACAAGGGATGCTCCACGGATGATGGCGCTGTAGGCACACATGAGGCCAACACCTCCGGCACCAAAGACGGCCACTGTGTCTCCAGGCTGGAAGCCAGAACGAGTGAGAGCGGTCCATCCTGTTGGGAAGATGTCGGTCAGTGGAAGCCATTCCTTGTCATCAAGACCATGTGGGATCTTCGCAAGCGATGAGTCTGCCCAAGGTATTCTGACATATTCAGCTGTGAACTCGTGTTAATCGCTACAGTCCATCGCTCAAGAAAAGACTACTTTACCTTGAAGGCTACCCTCGCTATTGAATGAGGTACCGAACCCAACTCCAATAAGGTCAAGATCAGTTGGAACCAGTGCCGCCTTGGGGAGTAGATTCCCGTCTTCAGAAAATACCGCGATAAGCACGCGATCTCCAGGCTTGAGAAAGTCAACAGCAGGACCAACTTCTTCAACAATGCCCACTCCTTCGTGACCAACCCCGAACTTCTCATCTGTGCCGAAAACACCATGGTAGATGTGAAGATCTGAACCGCAGATGGCAGAGGTGGTTATGCACACCATGTCACGGGCTGGTCTCGGGAATACAGGTGAACGGGGAACGCTTCAGGCGGAACGGGATCTATTGCTACGGATAGGCACTGCAGGCGGATCAGACTATTGACAAGACGTAGCTCGAGGAGCTACGTTCAGGATCTATCTAGTCGGTGAACTAAAGTCTCAGCGATAACGTATCGCCACGTGATCTAACCCACTTGTAGCTCTAGGGTAGGCAGGTCCGGTCTTGGTCTGTGACAGTACCCCCCTCTCTAGCATCGAGCTCTGCCGAGATGGGTTACTGTGGTCCGGGCTTGTCAGGGTATCTCCTGTGGAAGTTCGCCACGATCTCCGCAGCGTTCTCCACGTAAGCAGCGGGGACTTCTGTTGGGTCGGCATATCCAGCCCATTTCACGGTATACTTCAGCCTGGGGGGGCCTCCTCGGCCTCGTCTGTCCCATCGGGAGTCCACAATGTCTTCAACCTCCCACTCTTCTACTCCTTCGGCTTCTACCGGCGGTGGCGGGTCTACGTTCTGACCGGGCAGCGGGTTGGTGGCAGCTGGCTTTAGCAGGCTCGTGTGAAATACGGGGCGTATCTTCATGCTGGCGGGCAGTTCCAGTCGATAGGCGTACGGGGAGATGACCTTGCTGATCTTCAACGGGCCGATGTTCTTCCAGTCCAGTTTCTTCTGTGGCCTAAGGGTCTTAATGTTCCGGGCGTCTAGCCATACCGAGTCTCCTACTTGGTATCGTCGGGCAGGTCGTCTGTGTCGATTCGCTTGGGCTTCGTAACGGGCTTGTGCGGCAATGCTTTCTGATCTTAGGTGCTCCAGGATGTCATTCATCGTCTTTGCAAACTGTTCTGCGTCTCTAGTGGCCGGGGTTCCTCTGACTGTAATCGTAGGCTCAAAGCCCATTCGCGGGTGGAACCCATAGTTTGCAAAGAACGGAGATACGCCGGTGGTTTCGGATTTCAGGGAGTTCGCTGCGAACTCAGCCAGGGGGAGCCATCGGTTCCAGTCGTCCTGTAGGTATGATACGTAGGCTCGCAGATACTGTTCCAACACAGCATTCAGGCGTTCAGTCTGTCCGTCGGTCTCAGGGTGGTAAGCGGTGGATAGTAGCGAGCTGATCGACAGTTGCTTGGTGAGCTTCTGCCAGAACTCTGCTACGAACTGGGGTCCTCGGTCTGATACTATAGTCTGTGGAAGCCCATGTAGCTTCCACACTTCCTTCAGGTAGTAATGGGCTGCGTCTTCGGCATCGCAGGTTCCTTTGCATGCGATAATATGTCTCATCTTGGTCAGGCGGCAGGCTATAATCAGGATGGCGTCGTTTCCTTCACTGGGCGGCAGGTGTGTGATAAAGTCCATCGACACATGCTGCCAGGCTCGTTCAGGGATAGGCAAGGGTTTCAGTACACCTTGCTTCGCTTCTCGGGCTGGGTTGGCTCTTCGACACGTATGGCAGTTCTTAACCCATTGTTCGATATAAGCCAGCATTCCGGACCAGTAGTAATCTCGGGAGAGCAGGTCGTAAGTGCGGGCACGGCCTGGGTGTCCTGCTATAGGGTGTTCGTGGCAGGCTTTCAGCAGGGCAGTCTTGAGAGGGTCGTGGCTCGGGATGTAGATGCGGTCTCGGTACAACAGTCGTTCCTGGACGATCTTGCACTCTGCAAGCGTGATCTTCGGGTGTCGCGGTGCATCGGTCCTCAGGGCTTGCAGTATCGACTGCAGATCTTCATCGGTCTGGTATCCTTCGTCCAGCAGGCGGTCGATCTCTTCTGGTAGCTCTATTGAGAGCGATGGTTCCTCGGGCGTTAGTGCGGGTTGGTTCCGTTGTAGTGGGTGGCGGATGCGGGCTCTCCGGACTCGTAGCGGCGGAAGTTGCCAATTCTCTTTCTTCAGCACTACCTGTCTCTGGTGCGCTAAGCGCTCATCCCCCTCTTTAGGGAGATCTTCTGACCTCCTGGTCAGGGCATCGGGTTTAACTCCCTGTTTCCCAGGTCGATACGTGATCTGGAAATTAAATCGGGACAGGAACTCAGACCAGCGGGCTTGTCGTCGGTTGAGTAACTTCGTCGTTGTGAAGTACTCCAGGTTCTTGTGATCCGTGATCACTTTTATCGGTGAGGGTGCCCCCTCCAGTTCGGGTCTCCATTCCTCGAAGCAGCGAATAATAGCCATGAGTTCCTTATCGTAGATCTCGTAGTTACATTCAGTAGATGTATGCTTCTTGGAGAAGAAGGCTACCGGGTGTAGCCTTCCGTTATCGTCGTATTGCGACAGTACGCCGGCGGATACATAGTCAGAGGCATCTGTCTCCAGGATTACGTCCTTTGTCCAGTCGAAGGGGCGTAAAATTGGTGCTGATGTGAAGGCTCCCTTCAAGTCTCGGAAAGCCTTTTCGCAGGTTTTGTCCCAGACGAACGGTACATCTTTCTTTGTCAGGTGGTTCAATGGGGCTGTAAGCTTAGAGAAGTCACGGATGAACCTCCTGTAGAAGTTCGCAAATCCTGTGAAAGCTTGTACATCGGTCAGGCAGGTCGGGGTTTGCCAGTTCTTAACAGTTTCGATCTTTGCAGGGTCCATTCGGATGCCGTCTCGTCCCACGATAAGGCCTAGGAACTTGGTTTCCTTAACCATGAATTCGCATTTGGCTGGGTTTGCAAATAACCCTGCAGCTCTCAGTTTCTCAAGCACCATCTTTAATTGCTCGACGTGCTCTTCTCGGGTCCGGCTGTAGATCAGGATATCGTCCAGGTACGCAGTGCAGAATATATCCAGGTATTCCCTCAGCGCGTTATTAATGTACCGCTGGAAGGTCCCGGGGGCTCCTGTTAGGCCGAAGGGCATAACCAGTGACTCATACAGTCCGAATCGGGTGCGGAATGCTGTCAGATACTCCTGACCTTCCTTGATGCGCAGATTATTGAAGGCCGACACGATGTCAATACGGGAGAAGTATTTCATACCAGACAGGTTATTCAGGGATTCTTTGATCAGGGGCAGCGGGTAACGGTCCTTAACCGTAATGTTGTTCAGGGCTCGGTAGTCTACGCAGAAGCGTAGACCACCGCCGGGTTTCTTAACGAATAGTACCGGGGAGGCTACAGGCGATGAGCTCGGGCGGATGAATCCCTTACGCAGATTCTCGTCTAGCCACTCTCGTAGGGCTGTCAGTTCGTTCCGGGACATTCCATATAAGGGTCCAAACGGCAGTTTTCCTCCTGGGGTTAGCTCGATGTGGTGGTCACCAGATCGATGCGGTGGTAACTTCTCTGCCTCCTTAGGCGAGAACACGTCTTGGAACTCTCGAAGTTCTTCTGGCAGCACGAATGCCTCTGGCTTAGGCTTAAGCAGGTAGTCCAGTTGCTTTAGGGTGACGGTAAAGAGGCGGTAACGGTCCTTCTGGCTGTATATTTGGGCGGTTCGCAGGGAAACCGGAAGGATATCCTTTCCCTCTAAGGCTGGTGGGATACTTCCTTTCATCTGGCGTATAAACTTCTTCGGGACGGTCTGTAAAGCCTTAATCCTTGTAGGCTTGGTTGGAGTGTTGCAGAATTTCTGGCAGTACGGGCTGTTAAATGTGAACGTGTGGGCCGCGAAGCTCACCTGCGGGTCGTGTTGCTTCAGCCAAGGCATTCCCAGAACAATAGGGTAGCTGGCTAACTGGGTCACGTAGAAGATCATGCTCTTCTGCTCGTGATCGGCAATGCGGAGTCCGGCGCGGACGTAGTAGGCGACCTTCCCGCTCTCGGCAGGTCGCCCGTCGAACACTTCAATCTCGAAGGTTCTCTTCAGGGGTCTAAACTTCAGGTTCTGGGACTTAGCCCAGCTCTCGTCGATAAACCCTTTTCCTTCCGCTCCGCTATCGGTCATAGCGTAGGACGGAATTGGTTCTCTTCCAGCCACATTAAGACTGGCAGGCAGTATCATCAGGTTCGAACGTTGGTTGTTCTCGTTCTCAATCGGGATTCCATGAACGGAGGCGGCGGATAGTTTGATCTTCAGTACAGTAGGTGCGGAGGTGGAAGCCTGGCGCCGACTTAGGACAGGCTTACCCCGTTTTCCTGGCGTCCTCGGGAGTGTCTAGATCGGCGGGAACTGGCGCGGCTGGATGTGGGCGAATGCGGAGACAGGGGCTGGCTGGTGCGGTTGGGGCTATAAGCGAAGGTGGCCTGGCGGAACCTGGTTGGGCGTGTGTCGGGTTCGGGGCAGTCGCGGAGGTAGTGGTTGGCTGAGCCACAACGGAAACACTGGTTGTTCTCTCGTCGCTGGTTAGGGCGGTTATAACGGCGTTGGTTGCTTATGTCCATGGGGTCTTCGGCTGGTTGGCGGTTCTCAGGGGGGCTTCTTCCCCTTCGGGGCGACAGGGACTTCTTCCTGGGCGTCAGGGGGTACTCCTTCGGAGGAGCATTAGTCCTCCGGGGGGCTGGCTGTAGTTCGGTTGCAAAACGGCGTCGTCGGTTTTCTAGGTCTTGTAAAAAGGCGGCTAGATCGTGGTATTTATAACTAGGCGGTGGGTTATGTACTAACATCCCGCGTAGTTCTCGGGAGACGGCTTGCTCTAGTAGGGTGGGGAGGGCTTCTTCCGACATTTCTCCCTCTAGTGCAAGGCGTTGGAATTCGGCGAAGAAGGTACTGAAATCTTTGTGGGCTTGACGGAGGCGGAACAGTTCGGCACGGGCATTATTAATACGGTTCGGGTCTCCAAAGGCGCGTTCTAGTAAGTTGATAATATCCTGGTAGTCAGGGAGTTGACATTCCCCGGCTTTAATATGCGGTAAAACCTGAGCATAAGCTCGTCCCTTGAGTCGGCCAGTTACATAAGACATTCGGGCAAGGCGTGTCGGGAATCGGTCATAGTTGGCTTTTAGTTTGGAGTGTATCTGGGAGACGAAACGGCGCAAGTCGGTTCGGTCACCTTCAAACTTGTCAGGGTCGGGTAGTCGTTCGGTAAGACTGGCTGATTCGGCAGATCGGGAAGGAGGCGGAGAAGTCGTTCCCACAGGAGCCGCTGTAAGAAGCTCAGCTGGTATGCTAGTCTCGGGGGTCTCGCGGGGCATAGGTACGGTAGGGCGGGCGGCGTCGAGGGCACGCCGTTCGGCCAGGCGGGCTTCAAAGAGGGCGTCATCTTTCTCTTTCAAGGTTCTCTTGGTCTGTTGCTCAACATATTCGAGTTGGATTTGTACAGCGTCGCGCTCTTTAGCGATCCGCTGGAGGGTATGCTCTCGATCCTGGATTTTCTCTTGGTCGGCTTGGAGCTGGTCCTCGAGGTGAGAGATACGGTTCTGGGCTTCCTCGGCGTAGGTGTAGACACTTTTGAAGTACTCGAACCAGTCGTCGAGATGCTCGGGGGCGTGGGCTCGGAAGGAGTCTGCGCCATCTGGCAGGAACGGAGGAAGCGGTCTAGCGGTCATTGCGTTCGGCGTCCAAACGGTAGGAGCTACGTAGTGTCACGGGCTGGTCTCGGGAATACAGGTGAACGGGGAACGCTTCAGGCGGAACGGGATCTATTGCTACGGATAGGCACTGCAGGCGGATCAGACTATTGACAAGACGTAGCTCGAGGAGCTACGTTCAGGATCTATCTAGTCGGTGAACTAAAGTCTCAGCGATAACGTATCGCCACGTGATCTAACCCACTTGTAGCTCTAGGGTAGGCAGGTCCGGTCTTGGTCTGTGACACACCACTGCATCTTCTGGATCGACAAGCTTAGGTCTTGGGATGATGTTGACAGACATATGGCGAAGTTCACCCTCCCACTGAACAGCGCGCATGAAGCTGGTCTTTGGACTGCTAGCCATGTTGGTAGAGACTGAGTAAAGTAATATGCCAATGGAGTGATGAGAGAGATTTTTAAATAAAGGTACTTAATGGCTGCATTGGGCCTTTTATGTTTTCTGCTCTAGTAATATCTTTTTTATTAAGTGATTTTTAAGGTATAAGTCCTAAAGTATATATATAAAATTAATTTATAAAAAAATATAGTTTTTAAACTTAAATATTAATATAGATTTAATTTAAAAGTATATATTATAATTTATAAAATTAAAATTATAATAATTATTATAAAAACTTTTATTTTTTTTAAAAATTAATTATTAATTATTTTTTTATTAATATTAATATTAATATTAATAAAATTATTATATAAAATAATAAACTTTAAAGTCTTTATTAATTTTAATTATATATTAAATTAAAGAATTATTTATAAAAATTTAATTTTTATAATTAATTTTATTTTTTAAAAAAAAATTTAATAAAATTATTTAATAGCTTTATTTACTTTTAATATAATATTTTTATTAATATTTAAAATTAAAATATTATTAATATAAATAATAATTAAATTATTATTTTTATTATTTTTAATTATAATACTTTTAATTATATAATTAATTATTAAATTAATAAATTAAAATTTAAATCTTTATTATATAAAAAAAAAAAAGCTTTAAAAGCTTTTTATAATATTTAAAAGAAATATATTATTAATATATTAAAAAGTAAAATATTTTAAATAAAATTATTTTTTAATTTTTAAAATAATTTTTAATAGTTAAAGAAAATAAATTATTAATAATTTATAAAATATTTAATAAAAATAATATTATTAAAAAGTTTATTAAATTAAAATTTATTATATTAAGAATCTTATAAAGTTAAAAAACTAAAGAAGATTCTAGGGAAGAAAGGAAAAAGCTTATAATTAATACTATAGCTTTTAATATGATAAAATTCAACACAATGGTTGGTGATATTATACCTTGATTCTTTACTCTACTATTCAGCTCAGTTCATTACCTCTCTGTCCTCAATCAGCTCGAGTATTTGGCTCGAAAGAGTGAGTGACGTGATACGTATTGTCTTGGCTTGGTCACAAGAATCGTCGCTGAGGTCAGACATGTGAGAAGTCATACTATCTGGGACTTCAATTAGCTGCCGACGGGTAAGCAGGAACGGACTGATGCTGAGTGGATGTCAGATTTAGTCCACACCTTAAATCAAATGCGTGCATGGGACGAGGCTGAGTATGGTGTGATGACGAACTGGGGAGAATACAGGAGGCCTTTTCGTCCGTGGATGTAGGACTCAGAGGTCAAGTCCGGTTCATTAGAGCTTGGGGGCTGTCACACGGTGATGTATCCCACAATTCCATTGGCCTGACCATCCAAGTAATCTGAGATGATGAACTACTGCAGCAAAGGGGCCACTTGATCAAGGCATGAGACAGAACTGATACGCAGGGTGTAAGAGCAGCCGGATCTTCACCAATCTAAGACGGTTGCGCAACCAGAATACACCAACTACAAACAGCATGATATGGAGTTTGGGGTTTACAACATTACACTAGAGATAATTGAAACTGATGATCTTCAAAACCAATTAAAAACACAAAAGAAGATGGATTAAACAGCTAGTCTGTCTATCTAGATATCCTGAAGAAGAGGGAGGCTGATACCGTCACCAAGTCTGGCACGAGCACCCTCTTGAGCACGGTCTGCGCGGTTGTTACCACCACGGCCCCGTCGGTCATCATCATCACCCTCGTCATCGCTGTCATCATCGCGATCATCATCACGGTCGTCGTCACGATCGTCGTCACGGTTACCGCCACGACCACGGCCAGCATCAGTAGCACCGGGTCTGATGGCAGTGGTGATGGTTGTACCGGCAGTCTTGGTGGCGCCTGCAGCAGTGTCGGTTGGCTTGACACGGCATCCCTTTCCAGCACCGCCAGTAGCGGTCGCAGTCTCGGTAGCAGCAGTCTCGGTGGCAGCAGCGGTATCATCAGCAGCAGCGGTCTCGGTAGCAGCATCGTCAGTGGCAGTGGCGGCAGCATCCTCGGTAGCAGTAGCAGCATCATCAGTGGCGGCAGCATCAGTCGCTGCAGCGCCGCCGACAATGGTGGCGAGATCAGCAACCTCGGTGTTGGCAGCAACAGAGAAAGAAGCCAGATCAACCAGCTCAGTGGCAAAGATACCACCGGTGCCAGTGAAAGTCTGGGCTACGTCGGCGACAGCGGAGGAAATCTCATCCTCGGAAGCATCAAGAACAAGGAGACCTTCAGAGAAGATACATCCAAGATCAGGCTCCTCGGTATCGCAGGAGTTTCCAGCACCAGTAGCATCGTTGAGCTGTAGAAAATGTGAGTGACAGGCATTAGACTGTGAGATAGGTTGTACTTACATCTCCAGGGGCAAAAGTGCCACTGAGAAGAGCCAGGTTGGGGTCAGCACCGATAGCAGCCAACTGTCTGGCCAGCTCAAGGGTGACGGCCTTGTTAACAGCCTCAGCACCCTCACCAGCAGCATCCTGATGTTGAGTAAGAGCCGCAATCTCAGGGTTGACAGCAGCATCTGTGCAAAGAGCACTGGCGATACCAACACCGGCGGTGTTGCGCTCAATAGCCTGGAAGAGTAGCGAAGCAGCCATACCACGAAGGTCACCAAGAGCCTTGGCGTTGGTGAAAGCCTGATCAGCTGTCTCCTGCTTCAGACAAGCCAAGTTTGTGACTTGACCAGCACCCTCCTCGGCGGCAGCATCACCCAGAAGACCAAAGACAGGATCGGCAATCTCCTTGGGGTTATCAAGATCGAGAAACTCCTTGGTGATGGTGAGGACAAAGTCGTGGGAGTGCTCCTGAGGAACCTGACGCTTGCGAATGGTCTTGCTGCGGGTGGCATGCTTGGCGAAGCTGGGCATGCGGAAGACAGGTGAAGCGGTAGCAACACCGACGGAAAGGGCGAGACAAGCAGCGGAGAACTTCATCTTTGCGAATGAGTGGTTGTTATGTTTTGAGGAAAAAAGACTAGGTAGGTCTGAGTTGGACTGGCCGGCAGTCTTTAATGAGAGTAATTAAATGAAATAAAGAAGGTTGTAAAAACAAGCTCGCAGAGCAAAAGAAGAGAAGGAATCAAGGAGATAGGAAAGATTCGATGATGATGCTGATGGTTGGATGAAGAGAGTGGTAGTTGAAGGGAATTCAATTGTCTTTATATTCGACTTCTTCAAGATGTTACCAGGGGTTACCCATAAAATGATGTCTTCAGATTCCGGTCAATGTTACAATGTACCATCTGGAAACAGGAAGCATCTTGATCCGAACAGCCCTGTCAGATCTAGGGTTGACAGTGAACAGAATTGCTAAAGTGTCGTGACTGCTATCATATTCTGTCAGGTTATGCTGGGATGAAACCCACGCGTTTCTGTTCAGCACCACGCCAATTTGACATGGGTGTCAAGACCCACTAGTTTATTATTTGGAGGTCCTATGAAACGCGTCTCTGACCTTGACTCAAACGCGATTCTTACAGCCAAGGAAATAGCAGACGGTGATAATTGTTTGACTCGGTTTTTTTCCATCTCTTGAGTTATTCTTGCCCATGATACCGTGGTTCGATTGAATTAAACTCAGGAGTTGGGGTGTCATTGAGAAACTTGTATTGCTTAACAGATGATGATATACGGAGCATTCGCAGGGTTATTTGAAATGAGGTTGTTGTCGGATATGATCGTTTCGTTTAGGCCGCACAGATTTTAAACAGTTTCTCTTTTCTCTTGCTTCATCTTGAATAGTTGTAATTAACTCTAAAAATAACACTCATGGCTATTTTACGAAAAATTGTGCTGGAGTTTGACATGTAATGGTCGAATTGGTCATCATAGAGCTAAACTTCATGGTGATGAGATAACGAAGCCTCCCTCGTTATTCAATAAGAATCCAATGTTATCCAGTAATTCCATTAAATGAATTTGTCTTTCTTAAGGTGATTAGAATTTGATCTCGATATCCAATAATTGAATGCATGACGATGAACTGAGGGCAGGAAGAATTTAAACATGTCAGGTATAGGTTATGTGTCTGTTCTACTCCGTAGATCAACCTCCACATCGACCTCTGTCCAATCAACGTCGTGAGACAGCCCTTTTAGTGATCCCTATGTAGAACGCGGATGTAACGTCATCCAAGAAGCTTGGCATCTCGTGGTGGCTGAACAATCATAGTCTTGGTATTGCATTGTTTACTGAACGCCACATCTATCCAGAGACCATCTCACACGCATACGGAAACACTGCTCTGGCAATGGAATCAATTGATCGCCTGTTAAGAATAAACGCGTCGTAGATCAGTTGCAGAAATGCATTTAAGAGCTCTTGGTGTTGGCAACTCGCTCAGAGCGAGGCACGCGTCGGGACGCGTCGAATCACGAAAGGGTGTCCCACCAACAGAACTCCTTTGACATGAATGACGCACTCGACGCCCAACTCGAAAATGATCGCGAGAGGCTTTAGAAAATGCTTAAGAATTGCAACGAAAGTATCTGTTCCGAACACTGCTTTATCATCAGGTGACAGGACGACAGAGCGATAGAGCGGCTGCTTTAGGACGTCTCAAGGACTTGATGGCTAAGAGGATCGAGTACAAAGAAATGGTTAGCACAACTGAAAAATAGTTGGATGCCTGCCTTAGGGCCTATAAGGAGCTCGTGCTCCGGGCTAACAAGACATGATGAGTCGGAGGAGCTGCAGATTCGAAAGGATAGTGCGTTGTGATCTGAAGCTTGACAGGGCGAGTGGCTGGGCGATGGTCTGACTTGTGAATGTCAAGGTTGTGAATACTATCATGTGCACGATACTGAAGCATTATTTATGTTCCGAGATGTATTGTGCTTGTGATGTGACATGTGTATTGATGATTACCGACAACTCAACGAACTTCGAAACAAGCAAACAGAAGAGCATTTCTCGTACACAGCCAAGGGTAGTGAGGATACGGGGTCTCATCCATTGCCTTTATTCTGTCAAAGAGAGGGGGCCAATTACCTAAAGTCGGCAGTAGAGTTACCAACCACTGACAGGGAAGTCCAGGTTATTAACGCAAGGGATAGTCCACGTTCCAACCTGACCTCTGCCCTGCAGATCAAGGCTGAAGTGGCCAGCTGGACCAGATTCTGGATGGATCTGGGACAGAACAAATTGAGACATTACGACCAGAATTAGAAAAGGTGTCATTGAGTGTGTATGTAAACTGTTGGTGGCATAGACTTATTGCTGCATTAATTCTGTTGGTGGCTCAAAGTCCGTGAGTTGGCGCACGCCTCCATTATTCTTGTCAACAGTAGAGTCATTCACCAGAAATTCAGGTGAATCAAAGACCTCCCTTGACGTTTGATAAAAACCATCTATACCGCCGCATTTACTTTCCTACCAGATGCCGAGGTCCAAGTGTTAACATGAAGTGGCAACCCTTTCTCGCCCTCGGTCGCACTCTTCAAAGTGTCACCGGTCTCGAACTCATTGGAGAATCCGATTTGGATGGCGGAGTTATCTGTTATACGTACCTTTCAACATACCTGGTTCCAGCCGACGCCGCGACCACCGGGAGAGTGTTACCAACAGCAGTCCTCCCAACATCACGAGGAATCTTGCCTCCGTACTTTACCAATCATTCTACTTCCTTGCCTCCATTCACGTTTCCATCCGAGCCCGATTCCTCTGATATAGTCCAAGAGCCTACTTCAGTCAATCTGCTCACATCGTCGGACTTTGCCGTTCCGACATCAGAGTCCGGTAGCCTTTTACTGCCCGACCCAGCGACATCGATTGGATCTCCAGCCACTACCTCTGGAGTCATCTCTGGTCAAGATGTTATCTTCTTTGTCGCGCCTACAACCGATGAAAGTCGGCGCTTCATCAAGAGAGCACCGGGACGATTCATTGGTGGAAATGACGCTGTTGAGATTTGTACCAACGCCGCTGTCTTTAGCCTCGCAGACGGACAGCTCTTAGACAACGGAGACCCTGTTTATTATGCTGGCGAGCCCTATGAGCAGTTCGGTGGGCAAGGGCCACCACCCGACGGCGCCATTACCAGGGAATTCACGACTGTGAATGGATTGCTCACATTTTCCAGCAGTTCGTTACCTGGTAATGGCGCAGGCTTCTGCCGGGATGATAGCGGTCAGGTGTACATCACTTTTGGATCAAGCCCGCCAGGATGTGATCCAGTCTCGATACGTGTCTATCCAAGTAAGTCAGACTCAAACACCAGAAAGGTCCAGTGCTAACTTTTACAGTCGAACAATGCCAGAATGGCCAGATCATCGGACTTGATGATGCCACTCCGACCGAACCGAACCAATCTTCTACGATTGCCAAGCCCACAAGCACTGCGTTCCCGACAGTAACATCTCGTTTCGGCTCATCTTCGACAATTATTGGCGTCGTAACTGCATCTACTCAGGTGTCACACTCTAGCGACGCATCCCCCGGGACGATCGAGACAACGCAGTCATCGGAGCCTACACAAAGTCCCGGTCAATCAACAACAGGCATAGTTACAACGGCGACTTCAGACTCCCCAATCTCTTCTTTGTCCTCATCCCCTCCAACAGTGGAAACCTCTCTTTTGTCAGTTACGTCGATCACCTTGTGCAATAGTGTAAATCTACTGACGACAGTGGCATTAGCTAACCCGACTCCTATTTTTAATAATAACATTAACTATAAGGATAATATTACTATTATATTAAATTTTATTATATTAAAAGCTATAGTATTAATTATAAGCTTTTTTTTTTTAAAAAAAATATTTTTTTTTTAATTTTATAAAATTTTTAATATAATAAATTTTAATTTAATAAATTTTTTAATATAATAAATTTTAATTTAATAAATTTTTTAATAATATTATTTTTATTATATATTTTATAAATTATTAATAATTTATTTTTTTTATTAAAAATTATTTTAAAAATTAAAAAATAATTTTATTTAAAATATTTTATTTTTTAATATATTAATATTATTATTATATTTTACTTTATAAAACTTTAAAAGCTTTTTTTTTTATATAATAAAGATTTAAATTTTAATTTATTAATTTAATAATTAATTATATAATTAAAAATATTAAAATTAAAAATAATAAAAATAATAATTTAATTATTATTTATATTTATAATATTTTAATTTTAAATATTAATAAAAAATTATTTTTAAAATAAAAAAAATATTAAATAATTTTAATTAATTTTTTTTATAAAAATAAAATTAATTATAAAAATTAATTTTTTATAAATAATTTTTAATTTAATATATAATTAAAATTAATAAAGACTTTAAAATTTATTATTTTATATAATATTTTTATTAATATTAATAAAAAAATATTTAATAATTAATTTTTAAAAAAAATAATAAAAGCTTTTATAATAATTATTATAATTTTAATTTTATAAATTATAATATATATTTTTAAATTAAATCTTTATTAATATTTAAATTTAAAAATTATATTTTTTTATAAATTAATTTTAAATATATACTTTAAGATTTATACCTTAAAAATTACTAAATAATAGAGAATAATATTAGCTCTATCGCGCTTTAATAAGGTCAGCAGGGTATTATAGGCACTGGAGAAAATACATTATACATCAGTACGAATGGCGTAATAACTGTCGATGCAGGAGATAGTAATAACGAGAATGTTGAGCTTCCAACGGACACCCAGGTCAATCGAGCATTCCTACCATACTGGGACGATCTGTACCTTGACCGAAGCAAAGGACATACAATTGTATACGAAATCTTCGAGGGCATTTTTGGTGAGGAACTTGTTATCGAGTTCATCCTGGGCAAGGTCGACAGCCCTGGCATATATCACTTCGAGGCCAACTTTGTAAGGGATGAACCATTTTCGCTCAGATTCCAATATTATACGACGCCGGAGCAAGGATCAAGCGCAACAGCCGGCTTCCAGAACCTGCTGACAGGGAGGTATGCTCAGGCTTCATATAACGAGGCAAACATTCTCATAGATGGGGCATCTATTATTATGGTAACTAACCAGGTCAATACCGTCATAAATCTTACTTTTGACAACACTGAGTGCGGAAAGGGTCAAGATCGAGTGCCAGAAGATCCATGATTGAAGGGGCTGAAAGGATAGAAAGAGGACATTTGTCTCCTTGGAAGGGTATCATTCAGTTTCAATTTCGTATTAGACGATAGACATGGGATTTAACACGAACTAAGATTGTGTTTTTCATTCATAAGAAGTTAGATGTGTCAGATATCAAACAAACAGTTGTTCATTGCTCCATATTTGATTGGAAGCAGAAATATATGAATAGATTATTAAGAATTTAAAGACGAAAGGCTAAACTTTAGAGAAAGGCTGCAAGAATAGCAAAGAGACCAAACGCACTGGTGGTCTGCCTACTTGCACCGCTGACAACGACAGGGACATTGCTAGGCTGACCTCCAGCCTCAGAACCCTTGGAACCACCGTTGGAATCGTGAGAGCCTTGAGAGCCAGAATTGGAACTACCGCTGGGACTGCCGTTAGAGCCAGAGTTAGAGCCGTTATCAGAGCCTCCGTTGGGAGTTCCGTGATAGCCCGAGCTGGAATCACCGTTTGAGCCACCTTGCGAACCGTCGCTGGAACCTCCGTTGGAAACTATGTGAGAATATCCATTGGCACCTCCTTTCAATCCTTCGTGAGGGGTATTCGAGTTCCCCTTATGACCAGGGTAGCCACCATTGCGAGATCCACCACCATTGGGTTTGCTGGGACAGTCGTATCCGTTGCAAATAGGAACATCACCATTGCAGTTATCAGGTGTACCCCAAGAGTTCTCCCAAGGCAAGTAAACAGACTTGCCTTCGGCGCAAGTCGCGCAATCCGAAGCCACGAAGAAAGACTTGTAGTTATACCAATCATGACACTCTTCAGCCTTGTGAACCTTGAGGCTGGAGCAGCTACCTCCTGTGCAAAACTGGGGAACATATCTTTGGCCACCAGCGCAAGCACAGGGCTCAGAGATGTATACCCATTGGCCATCGCACTCACTGCCGTTGATCTCAACAAAGACGTAGACAGTAGCATCGCTAGAGCTGGTAGAGTAGCATTTGCCAGCAAGGCATACCAGGGTAGTTGTGACAGCTTGGGTGGTTATGGCTGTAGCGCCCGTGACGGTGGTGGTGAATGTCGTAATGACAGTCTCCCGGTCAGTTACGGTTTGGGTAACAGAGTCAGTAACAGTACCACCAGCCTCGGCAGCGATATAGACAGTGAGAAGTCGTCTGTTAGAGATGTTCTGTCGGGCGCGAAGCTTGTCGCTGCGAGATTCACCACCGCAAAACTGACTATCGTCTCCAGGACACTCGATACCGCACTGGTCAAGACTGACCTGGCTGGTATCATCAGGATCAATCTGATCACCACAGTAGCAAGATCTAAACATGTTAGCAACGATGCCTCGAAGAATAAGTACTACTAGACTTACATATCATAGACACCAAAGTAAGCACGTCTGTTGCAGAGAGCGGCACAGGCATTGAGGTCCATGGATGCGTTTGAGTCCGCGAGCTCAAAGGTAGGGAAACCAGCAGTAGAGCCAACACATCCAAAGAGAGTAAAAGTACCAATGTCGCTTGGAAAGCCTGTGGGAGAAGTGAAAGAAGGAGGTAGGGAAGTGTCAGTAGCAGTTCCAGTGGGGGAGACAGTCTCGCCTTCAGAGTTGGTAGTGAAACCAGCACTGTTGGTGAAGTCATCGCTCTGGGTGCCGGTAGGGATGATGGTTTCGCCTTGAGGATTGGTAGTGACGCCGGCGCTGTTTGTTGAGTCGTCCGTTTGGGTGCCCGTGGGGAAAACAGTCTCCCCCTCGGAGTTGGTGGTAGCTCCCTCACTGTCAGTACCAGTAGGGAAGACAGTCTGGCCTTGAGAGTTTGTGGTGAACTCAGCACTATCAGTCACGGTAGGAATGACGGTATCAGCGTCACTCCTTGTAGTAGCACCTTGGCTGTTGGTTTCTGTAGCAGAGCCAGTTTCAGGCCCGATGATGATTGAAGGGATAGGCTTAGAAGTTGCACCAGAACCTGCTTTGAGAGTTACACCATTAACCAGTGCATCAATAATCTCACCATTACAAGTCTGTCGGATTTCCAAATTGAATGGCTCCGTACTATCATAAGGGTTGGTCGTTATTAAAAGACCGTCTTGTGATGACACAATCGGCTCAGCAGCGATAACCTCGCCGCCGACGAGGACTTCAAAAACGCAAGGGCTGCGCGTTTCCCGCTTGATCTTTCTTGCGCAGTCGTTGCAGGTCATTGTCACATTGAATTTAAGGAGAAGCACGCTAGGCATGCCCGCAGCCTTGACAATTGCAGCTATTGAGATGTTGGAATAGGAATAAGGGCTAGGGGGAGGAACAAATGGGGGGGCACGACGGTTAAGAGCTTGGTCAGATACGACGGGATGCATGAGGCTGTAGTCATAACATGTTAATAGAGGTGTTCTTTATTTTGACATTGTTCAACCATCCTTACATCTGACTGCCATCGGGAGGTGGGTAGAAGGAAGCACCCTGACCGAGGATGGCGGAACGAAGATCGAGCTCAATCGAGTCCGGGGCGGAAGAAGAAGTTGTTGTCTCCTGACTAGTGGTGGTCGCTTCGGTAGACGAAGTCTGTCCTATGGGAGAGGTCGAGGTCCCAACAACAGAGGTACTAGTATTTGAGAACCTCGTGAATTGGCCAAATGTACTTGAGGCGCAAGCCAAGAGAATGCCTGAAGATAAACGCATGATAAAAGAGTGACGGGTGAATGAGTTACTGTAAATAAAGAATGTGAAGACGAAGGCGTTGATGATGAACAAAAAGTAGTCGTAATGGTGGTTTATATCCCAATTGCAAAAGTCCACAAAGTCTTTAGTTATAATGATAACATTGCCGTTGCTGCACCTTGCATAATTACATTCCTGCTCAAAGCTCGTTTCCTGCGGTGACCATGTCTTTCGTATAGCAATAACAGACATGGCGAATGCTTGAGTAGTTTATAAAGCAATGAGACAATCCCAAAAAGAGTAAGGGTTTTGGTCTAGGTTTCTCCCAGTTTTGTGGCGAAAGCCAATCTCGTCGTCGAGTTTAAGACATTTGTGTCTCTGTCACTTTCAGAATTCAATAAACCGCTCTTTCCACAACGGTTAGTACTAAAAGTGCCCAAGCACTTTTCCTGGTCTCGGTGTCTTTATGGCTTGTTCTGGAATGCATTACTGCAGGGACAATAAGGAAGTCATTTATTCTTCCAATAATTGGAACATATTCTACACCAGAACTTAAGCCATGATTCCTTTGGTAACGCAGGGCGATGTTAGCGACTTTGAACGTTTAAACATGTATTCAGCCATCTACTGTTGATGAGCACGTTACTGTCAATCTCTTGCTTGGATTAAAATCTGAAGCTGCTAATAACGTTAGTGTGACTGGACTCTAAAACCCCTCTTCCCTCATATCAAGATAACTTCAGTCCTTTCCTTATCTTGAAATAGCTTTCTGACAGACCCCGCAGCATAGAAAGATCCAAGACGCGAGTAAAAGCCGTTATCATCCTTTGCTAAAACCAGACCTTCAGTCCCACTCTTTTCAGTAATTGCTACAAGGTAGATATCTCGAGCAGCATCCTCCTCTTCCTGAACGTCGAAGCAGGCACGAAGTGTCGACTTCTCTTCGTCGTCGTCGTCTTCGGTATAATAGCCCATGATTTCCCACTTGACATCCATATGCTTGTTGACAACCACAACGCTTTGTCTCTTTGCACGTGATATAAAACATGCCCGCAGGGCTCGTTTAATGGTGCTTCTAGCATCACCGACGTATATGGCCTTGAATATCGGTGCGTGGAGATGAAGACGGATCTCAGCTGGAGAGATGACGGTGACTTGGATAACGTGTGAGAGTAAGGAATAATCAGGGTGAAGCCAGCTTTGGGATGATATTAGCATTTATTTCTCAGGCACACGTTGTAAATGCCATTGGATACAAATGATCTAAGCATAGCAGGCTATGCTGTCAAGAGATATCTCTATATGACAATATCTGGGATATTGCTTACCACGTCTGTTTATAATCAATCTTGCCTACCAACGACATCCATGACCAGCTCGGAGCTCTTTTGACGAGTGGTCTCTTGCAGTGGAGAACCGTAGTTACCAAGACTGGCCACTTGGGCACCCAAACAAGATGAGCAGGCAAGGTATATTCCCACATACCAGCATAGCATTGACCAAGAAACGGCCGAAAAGCTTCAATAGCACCATGAATAGCAATAGGCATGTCAGTCTCAAATGTCAGAGACATGTTGCTGTAGGCTTCAACGATATTACTCCAATGTTTCACTGCGGTTTGAAGTGCCTCGTCTGTCAGAGTCAGAGACTTGACAAGACCACAAGGGCGTGGTTCTTCGGGATATCTGATTTCATCCTCCTTCCCACGATTTGTCTCTGCCACCATGGCTCTTAGGCTTTCATCAGGGCAGCTTGATGAATGCGCTGGGTGGCTGAGGTACACACCCTTGCTAATCGGATATCCTCCCGGACACTCTTCTGATGCCTTGGTAGCGTCGCACCTCCAGTATAGCTGACTTTTCCCACAATCAAGAGTCCTCGGCGCAAGCAGAGCTTCTTGAAGAACCCATGCTCGAGTATATAAAGGAAAGGGCTTCTGTGGAAAGGATCTATTGAAAAGGTAAAAGTCCTTCAACTCGTCTCCATAATCGCCAAGAGGTTCGGGCTGCAAGATTCGTGGATTGCGTGGGTAAAGACAACCTTGGCTGCTGTCGGATGCACTTGAAGCAGCAATGTTGCACATTGAATTTCGATAAACCTCGCCCATTTCTTTTGCTTCGTGATTCCAGTCATTTAACGAATCCTGCATTATGCAGAGGCTGTCGATCCATAGATATTGGGAACCGAGATGCCGTGCAACGCGGACAGCGTCTTTGAACGTTTGGGGAAGGGATTCCCAGGAAATTGTTCGACGAAATTCATCAAGGTTATCGCTTTGCAACTTGATAAAGTGCGAACTGCCCCAACAGTGACTTAATGTCATATAAGTCAAATCACGGGGGTACTCGCCCTTGATATGGATGCTAATGTCTTTGGGTTGTCCAAGATATAATAGCCGCGATGGTTGAAATTTGTTGACACCAATGCTGGTGTCACAATCAGAATGATCCCGTACGCAGTTGGAATACCATTTCTTAGCCTGATCCAAACTTTGCTCTGATCCAGTGTGATGCTCGAGGTCATTGTCTGGAAGTGAGCAAAATTCAAAACCGATTGATTTCGGGGGACATCGTTGGTTGGCTATTCGTACAGCTTTACTGCTGACCCGTTCGATTATGAATGCGCATAGGTAGAAATGCCATTGGACGTGGATATCAATGGCTCTGCATGAGAATTCATAAGTCGTAAAGTAAACAGAAGGCATGTATCTGTTGACACTGGAGACTTCCTCTGTGAGACGATCCCAGATGGTGACGCAAATGCGACAGCCTTGTAAAGCAGATTTCCTCAATGAACTCATGGTATAGTGATGTCCTGATGGTGGAGCGTCGTCGACACGCCCGGAATCTTGTCTAAGCTTGGCTAGTATCGTAGTACGACAAACTTGACAAAATCGGTTCGCTGGGTCAAACGGCGTTCGAGGAAGTGGTTCAGCTACATAATTTGGGTCATGGCGATGGAGTAAAAAGTAGAACAGCAAGGCAGCGCTGCAGAATGGAGTGAGGAAAAACGCGACACGCACAAAGAAGTATGCCAGAAACGAGACACCAAACAACATGCCAAACTTGAGAAGTGCAGAAACAACAGCCAGTATAGGCTTTTGCTCATAATTTGCAAGTAGATCTGGGGCACAACTCAAGCCTTGACTAGCCAAGTACTGTGATAAAGCAGATCCATAGGCATCGACGTAAAGCAACGGGAGCAGAAACATCAAGAGACGTAGTGATCGGGCTCTTAGCTCGTAGATCAAGACCCCTAAACATATGACTGCGCTGGAAATGGCCAGGACCACTGTGTTGGAAAGAGAAACCGAGGACTGTTTGCGTTCGTTGATGTCTCGTCCAGTAGCGCGGAGGCCCAGTGAACATAAAAACCTCATTCCATGTAACAAGCCAAACGAGGGCAGTCCGTCGATGAGTTCAATGAAAGCTGTATGGTGCTTGTCAGGAAAGTTTGATTCCTTCCGCTTAAAAACTCGCCACATTAGATACACGACAGTGATCTGAGCAGCTTGAATAGCGATGTGGAAAAGGTACCATGACCTCTCCTCCCGGTTTACTTCGGATCCGAAAAGCAGTAAAGATTCTGTGAGTGACAATGGTAATCGTGATTCAAAAAGGAATGATTCCAGGACATAAACGTATATAAAAACAGACGTGAGTAATTTATAAGCGTACCAAAACATCCAGATGCTTCGGTAAAGACGATGGGCAAAGAGCCCAAGCCATTCTCCGAAAGATTCCATAGTTACCGAATGAAACTCTAACACAACACGTCGTTTATGAAAGATAAAAGACGACTTGCTGACAATTCCGAAGGCGATGTCAGCTCAACTGTAGATATGATACAATAGTGCGCGAACAGTAGTCAGGGCAGTAACGCCAAAACGCTCTGCTTAGAAATGCTTGTTCATTATATTAATGAAATAATGCCAAATAACAAGAACCTGTACAATGTACAGGGACAGTTTGGAGGGCTTGGGTGATAATGAAATGGTGTGAGAAAATAGTTCTATATTTTCTGACTGTTACCTATATCCTGTTTATCAGACTTGCAAGGCTCAGGGTGGCTTAGATCCAGTTGGTCAGTGGGTACTAGAAACTTTCTTCGTCAGAAGCATTAGAGACAAAATTAGCAGGTAAGCTTTCGCCACTTAGGACGGTATTCTTACATCATTTATATTGACTGCTAAGACCTCGTTTCTGTCACTTGCTAGGATGGGTCGTAGTGAGGACGGGGTTTGCGGCAAATCACCGGATATCTTTATTTCTGACTGAATCCCCGCGCCGGCTCTCCTGTAGTCAAGCCACTAACCAGCGGCATAATACTTGGGTTGGCGACGACCATCGAATCCCTGCCCATACGTTTTAGTTTCTTTTTGCATTTTTGAGGCTCAATTGAGAAATCACTGCAGAGTAAGTGAAATCACAACATAGCCTACCAAAACAAATTACTGCGCAGCTAGTATGACGATGTAATGAAGTCAAAAGATTGAGTGGACTTGTGAGAACGAATTTCATTTTCCATGTTTCCCTCAAAACGCCTTCAATATCGCTGCTAAAGCACTATAAAACAAAGACCATCTTCCTTCCAAGCTTCCTGACGATAAAATACCAAGTCAGAGTATTCTTGTCGATCGATAACATAACATGATTTCCGCTGCCGTTGCCGCTTGAATTGACACAATTCTGTAGCCCCGACCACCACAGATAAAGAACACCTCATAGGCCAAGCTAATATTCATTCATGTCCCCTTTCCCATACTAGCTGGTCCCGCTGGTTGCGATGGGAACGAATGGTTCTCAAGCTCTCTTGCCATGTCCCTCAAGTCCTTGAGGAGGCCTGGATGTTTGTTTTCCAATGCCTTCACACCTCGCCCCCCAATCCTGGCGAAATCGACCAAGAGAGAAATATCGACCAGCTCTGCTTCGACGTTAGACATCATCTCCTGTGACCACTTGATCCCATTCGCAATCGTATTCATTCGATTGATTATTTTTCCCATCTTGCTCTCCTCCTCTTCCTTCTTGTTGCAGGACTCGACAACAGGTTCGTCAGCGTCTTGAATGACCCTTGACAGGCCGTTGAGTAGTTTAAGTTGATCGTCAATAATATCATGTGGAATGCCCAGTTCTTGATCGGAGAACTTGGCCTCGTAACTGGTTTTGATCAAATGTCGGATGTGAGCGAGGTCGTCCTTTGCTGTATCTGCCTGATCATATCGGGACAGGTAAATTTGTGTCCCCGTAAGTCATCGGTAACTCATTCTCCTTATCAAAGATCATTCTAAAGATCAAGAAGTGACTTTATCTAGGGCACCTTACCTCTTAATATATTAAAGTTATACTTCTCTTAGGTTTTATAAAAGGCCTTTAAGGCTTTTTTCTCTTTATATAATAAAGATTTAAACTTTAATTTATTAATTTAATAATTAATTATATAATTAAAAATATTATAATTAAAAATAATAAAAATAATAATTTAATTATTATTTATATTAATAATATTTTAATTTTAAATATTAATAAAAATATTATATTAAAAATAAATAAAATTATTAAATAATTTTATTAAATATTTTTTTTTAAAAATAAAATTAATTATAAAAATTAAATTTTTATAAATAATTTTTTAATTTAATATATAATTAAAATTAATAAAGACTTTAAAATTTATTATTTTATATAATAATTTTATTAATATTAATATTAATATTAATAAAAAAATATTTAATAATTAATTTTTAAAATAAAAAAAAGCTTTTATAATAGTTAATTATTATAATTTTAATTTTATAAATTATAATATATATTTTTAAATTAAATTTATATTAATATTTAAATTTAAAAATTATATTTTTTTATAAATTAATTTTATATATATACTTTAGGACTTATACCTTAAAAATTACCTAATAAAAAGGTAAATTTATATAGCAGTGTTAAAGCTCTTATTTATAAGCACCAGGACACGCATCTCGCGGTGCAATTTCGCTTGAAGCTTCCCGAATATCATGCTGGCGTTGAACTTTATACTGCTGAGTATTTTCTCGCGGGGTCGAATTGCATCTTTGACGGTTTCGAGGTGCTTCGCGGTCCAGGCGGGCGATGTCGGTGGCGATTTGGAAGAACGAGTCCGAGTCACTGGCTTCAAACGGGGTCCGAGGTGCGAAGAGTTCTATACGGCAGCGATCTCGGCCATGTCGGGCCTGGACAGCAATGCATCCCAGCTGCTGGCTTGTACAGTCATCTGAGCACTGAAGTTTGAAACGAGCGCATCAAGATCAATGTCACTGTCTTTGTACCCGCGGATCAATCTTGCAAACCTCATCAGAGTGTCGCCGTTCCACCACAGTTCCACCTTGGGTCCGGGTACCAGTTCCTAGGGATACTTCCCGGTTTGGGTCTTGGTTGTTCTGGCGGCTTCTTGCTGGATAGGACACAGCCTGTCAAAGATGGACGCGGAAGAGGATATGGAATCCATGATTGGCTTTATAGCGGTCTTGTAATGGATGGATGGGAAAGTGATATTGATAGACGATGGTAGTGAACGATGGAAAGATAAGAGATGTTGAGAGAAGAGAGTGAGAGATGCAAGGATGGAGAGTGGGTGGAAAAACTCAAGTAGAAGGGAGGTTTGAAGTCGGGAGCAGTTGTGACGTAATTGCACGGGTAGATGTTGCCTACTAACAGAACGAATTAAATTAGTAGACAATTTTATGCTAACAGGACCATACTTCTTTGGTGGTTTACTCTTAGGCTGTAAGACACGGGCGGTTAGGTTATTAACAACGAATATAGGGAAAGAACAATTGTTCTCCTTTGTTATAACAGCTACCTCATCAAAGGACCTATTTCAGGAAAGAACACAGGAATGTGTTGACGAAACATGCAATGCAAATTGGCCACTTTATCCCTTCAGCGACCAACTTTTCTTATACCTCGAGGCTGACCTTAACTTCATGCCAGTGCCTGCGATGAGATCAAATCTTATCTTAGATGTCATGTTCTTGGCGTGCGGAGAACAAGATTGTCGACCAAACCGCATCCAAATATCGCATTACTAATCCAAAGGATTTGTCAAGGGCGTCATTGTCAAATTGCCGGCAATTCTATATAATACCTTGTCTACAGAGTACTCTGCCAGGTCCTCACGGATATCCATTCCTGTCGCAAATTACCTGACATACTTTAAGATACAATCTCATGATGAGTCATTCACTATCACGATCTCAAATCATTGCCTCTTTGGAAGTAATTATTACTGTCCCGTCCGAGGGACAATGGGATAAGCTCAAATCTTTGGTTCAGCCAACCGTGGCAGTCAACGATGACTCGCTTCAACGAGAGACATTTATCGCCCATCTACGCTCCGATGTCGAGAATAACAATAGCTATTCCAAGCTCGACAGTTCTGTTGTAGACATCAACGCGCAAGCAATTGCTGCCAGAGTTATCAAGACCCAGTCCACATCGTCGGGTGAGGCCTTCCAGTATCAAGAGATTATATTAGCATGGTTTGTCGATGGTCGGCTCTTAACCATCAAATCATTACAAGACAATGATTCTCGACGCGCTAGAGAACCTTCAGCGACGGACACACCGACACATCTTTTGGACAATCCGAACCCCACGACTCTTGACCTTGATTCAACTTATCGCCAATACATTGGAAGCATCAACGAAAAGACAATGGAAGCCACTTTTAGAGAGTTTTGTAAGCCGTTGGTGACGCACAATACTCACGAGAAGACCATTGTGGAGTACATTTCCCTTATCCAACAAAGTCAGGAAGCCATTCGGGGCTTGTACTTTGACATACAGGATCTCTTAGTCGACAAAGACTCCGGTCGAGTCGCGGCTAGGCTAGAGTTCACAGGTGTCCCCATCAAAACTTGGGCCGACGCTGAACCCAACGGACAAGGCGTCAAGTTTCATGAACATGTCATGTATTGGTTTGACCAAGGCAAAATCCACTGGGTCTGGTCTATTGTTGACTTGGATACTTATCGAGATCAATGTCGCGTAAAGAATTAATCAACAAGTTGCAATATTCTAGAATTTTATTTTTCTAGTCTAATAATGATATGAGTAACTACCTATTATCGTGTTAAAAGCTACGGCGTTAATTATAAGCTTTTTCCCTTCCTCCCTAGAACCTTCTTCCTTTAACTTTATAGAATTCTTAATATAATAAATTCTAATTTAATAAACTTTTTATAGAATAATGCTACCTTTACTAAATGCCCTATAAGTTATTAATAACTTATTTTCCTTATTAAAGATTATTCTAAAGATTAAGAAGTAACTTTATCTAAGGTACCTTACCTCTTAATATATTAATATTATCCTTCTCTTAGATATTATAAAGGGCCTCTAGGGCCTTCTTTTCCCTATATAGTAAGGATTTAAACTTTAGTTTATTAGCTTAATAGTTAATTATATAGTTAAAGGTATTATAGCTAAGAATAATAAAGGTAATAATCTAGTTATTAATTATATTAGTAATATCTTAACTCTAGGTATTAATAGAAATATTATATTAAAGGTAAATATAGCTATTAAATAACTTTATTAGATATTTTTCCTTAGAAGTAAAGTTAATTATAAGGGCTAAGCTCTTATAGATAGTTCTTTAGTTTAATATATAACTAGGGTTAATAAGGACTCTAAAGTCTATTATCTTATATAGTAGTTTTATTAATATTAATATTAATATTAATAAGGAAATATTTAATAATTAACCTTTAAAAGGAATAAGAGCTTTTATAGTAATTATTATAATTCTAACTTTATAAGTTATAATATATATCTTTAGATAGGACCTTTATTAGTATCTAGGTTTAAAAACAGTATTTCTTATTATATTAATTTTTAATATATACTTTAGGATTTATGCCTCAAAAAGCACCAAATAATAGTAACTACCCATGGTGGTCTACGTCCCATTGTTCAACGCATTTTTCTATCTCGTAAGTTAACCCAAGAACAATGGCAACTGTAAAAGTCTAAGTCCAGAGATTAGTGACTTGCCATGTCGTTCAAAGACGTTAACGTACACCGGAAATTGCTAGATAACTAACAAGAAGGCGCTTTGCATCTTTCGCATTGCTTGCCAGGTATGACCCAAGTTTCCACCCCTTCCTCCGCACACTTGGTGCATCTGGTTCCTTGAGACAGTTGATCAACGGGTGTCTTAGTGACCTCGGATACAGCGTTGTTCTTGGTTGTTGGAGACATGGTGAAGTCTGTGGAGATGTTCAAGATTGAGTTTTGGTATTGTAATTTGAAGTTGAGTGATAGAGTTTAGGTGGTTAAAGGCGATGTTGTATTGTGGAATATACTCACGAAACAGAGGCTTGTCTCATGGTTTATATACATAAAAATTGACTCTCAGTGAGTGATTCGTAGTATACCTCTCGTCCATGAATAAACACATGTATTGAGCTGATGGGAGTTGTAATCCTCTCTAGATGTGGTCATGTACGACATCTCAATCAACAGCCAATAGCTGACGATCCTATGATCGGATAGTAAATGGCCATGAGATATAGTATTGTAATTGATTCACCTAGTGGCAGCATGGTAGATAGTGGTCAGTTAGGCAATAGAGGGCATCTAGACGGTAGTCGAATCTTGACGGTGTTCAAGTTACGTAATTACAGGATTCTGTCTACATGCATGATTCACATTGATACAGCTTTCGGCGGTATAGGGATCCAAGACCCTGGCGTTGTTGTTGAGTGGAATGATGTATACTTTTCCATCCCGTGTCTTGAGTAACATACAAAAGACGCTGGAGAACGGACGATTGCCAAAGTCACTGTCAGTAAGCCGCTCTGTTTCAGAAACATTACTCAATAGAAGCAAAGATCCTAAAATCATCCAACGATGGTTGTCTGATTCAAGCATAATTGAACTGATGCGCCACCACGATTGTCCTAACCACACGCTTTCGAGGTTGTCACTAGCTGTTGACTCAAGTCCCCAAGACATCGCTACCGGCCAGACGTCGATACATTTAACACTGGCAATGACAGTACCGCCTTTCGAAGGACAACCATTGTGTCCAAAAAGAAAAAAAGGGTAGGAAGAGTTATAAAGAAAGGCAAAAAACATACAACAGCGGGGATTCGCTGGTCATCACCGACCCAACTACTAATCCGCCCCTTACCAGCTTATCTATGGGAGAGCGGACGGGATCCCGAGTTCTCTGATAGGTATGGTCGTATGTGCTTATTTGTGCAATAATTATAACACATGAAGGGGATAATGGTTCTGTTTAGAAATACTGGCTGGTAGGTCGTGTGCGCATCTAAAAGCTGTCTCCACCAAAGCTTGACCCCCAATGCTTCATTACCACACTAAAGATGGCGTTTGTCAAGCTTTTTCGCCAAGCTGAACTCTACGGTAGTGTGCATTAGCTCACCAGAACCGGATTGGGCAGTCTGTACTCTGGTATTCCTGCTGCAAGACATGAGTTTGGGGACCCCATGGGGACGAGACGCTACTGCACAGCAAGCAAGGCATTTTGAGATGATTCACATGCTATCAATTCAGCTTGTCTTTGTCTTCTACGTGCTGTCATCTCCATCACAAGCAATTGAAGAACTGGACACGCGACATATTACGAATCTCGTATTACTTCTACCTGTACGCCTACAACTCAATAGCGAACAATATTACATATGAACAAAAATAGCAGCTCCACCCATCATGGCTCCCATAGCGATAGCAGCAGTGGGCATTGAACCAGCACCCTTGGACGTGCTCGTTTCAGTCGCACTAGCCTTGGCACTCTCAAGAGCAGTACTAGCTGACTCTAGAGCTGAACGGAGAGAAGTTGAAGCCGCCCCCCTTGCTGTTGACAAGCTGGACTTGATGTTGTCGATGTTGCTGGTGATGCTGGACGCGGCTGAAGCAGCTTCTTTGGTTTTGCTCTCAATGGCGGATGTGACGGAGCCACGGGCGCTGTCGACGGCGCTTGAGGCTTCACCGACGGCGGAGGATACTTCGTCTCTGATGGAGGAGAGCTCGCTTCGTTGCGCCTGTGGGATAGCATGTCAGTGATCTGTCAATGTCGATGACGTTCCTGCAGTACTGACTTGGGCAGAGATGGCGAAGGCGAGGAGAGCGTAGGTGGAGAACTTCATGGTAACGAGAGTAGCTATCGGTTCGATGTGTATTGGATTCGAGCGAGAGTAAGGTATTGAGTTTCGGACTGTGGAAAGAAAGGTTGGTAGCGAGACGTGGTGGAAGAAGATGGATGGTGAATTGGAGCAGCAGACGTGCTTGTTTATACCTATTACCGCTGGACTTTCTATGATGGGTAAGGTTCTGACATCGGAATTGTCCGACCGTAATAACGAGAGCATCGATGAAGTGTAGCTAACAATAAACCTGCTGGTATTGCGCTAGAGGAAGCCGAAGATCCGTACGCGCCAGCGCCACATTACCAAGTACACGTCACGATTACAGCCAGTTAGACAAAGAGAATACTCATTAGCATGTAATTGACTCTCGATCTAGGCGTCTGTAATTGCTGATCTTGGTGGTAGGTTGGTGCATGCTGTGGCGCGCTCGTTGGGGCTGAGCGTTGTCGTCGTCGTTTAACCGGTCGCCACGATGATCCTGCAACGTTGCAGTGGTGTTGCAAACTTGGTTTTTAACGTCAAGAAGTAGGTATTGTCAATTGAATCCAACGATGTGTACTCATATCCACCACGGAGTCCAGCGCGGTGCGGCAGTTGTCCATTGTCGAGGAGATCAATTGACCCCAGCCGTTCTAGACACAACACATCATATTAACTCTCGTATTAGCCCCAATTTCGTGAAAATATTTGTCGAGAATATTCTAGTGGCTGACAGTTGACGGATGAGAGATGCCGATAGCTGACCATCTAAAGAGTCTTTCTGGTCAAGCGTCCGTATGTCTCGGGGTGGCTTGGAGCACTAGTCTGGACGGAGAAAATAGAACGGCTAGTGTTCTTGTTCTCACCTTTCCCACTCAGAAGAACATTCAATATCGTGTTAAAAGCTACGGCATTAATTATAAGCTTTTTCCCTTCCTCCCTAGAACCTTCCTCCCTAGAACCTTCCTCCTTTAACTTTATAGAATTCTTAATATAATAAATTCTAATTTAATAAACTTTTTATAGAATAATACTACCTTCGCTAAATACCCTATAAATTATTAATAATTTATTTTCCTTATTAAAGATTATTCTAAAGATTAAGAAGTAACTTTATCTAGGGTATTTTACCTCTTAATATATTAATACTATCCTTTTCTTAGATATTATAAAAGGCCTCTAAGGCCTTTTTCTCTTTATATAGTAAGAATCTAAACTTTAGTTTATTAGCTTAATAATTAATTATATAGTTAAAGGTATTATAGTTAAGAATAATAAGGGTAATAATCTAATTATTAGTTATATTAATAATATCTTAACCTTAGGTATTAATAGAAGTATTATATTAAAGGTAAATATAGCTATTAAATAATTTTATTAAATATTTTTCCTTAGAAGTAAAGTTAATTATAAAGGCTAAGCTCTTATAAATAATTCTTTAATCTAGTATATAGCTAGGGTTAATAAGGACTTTAAAGTTTATTATTTTATATAGTAGTTTTATTAATATTAATATTAATATTAATAAGGAAATATTTAATAATTAACCTTTAGAAAGAATAAGAGCTTTTATAGTAATTATTATAATTCTAATTTTATAAGTTATAATATATACCTTTAGATAGGACCTTTATTAGTATTTAGGTTTAAAAATAGTATTTCTTATTATATTAATTTTTAATATATACTTTAGGATTTATACCTTAAAAAGCACCAAATAATAGAAGAACATTCAAGGTTATTCTTGATGGAACTTTGGTATATCAGTGTTGTTCACAGGGAACGAGGCCGCCGGAACTTTCAGCACAACGATCATGTCTTGTTCTAAATATGGGATGATTGCAAGTGTCGGGTGTCTGGAGATTGGTTATCTGTACTCAGAGCTACAATATGATAGCTAGGTACTCATTCATTTGCCGCGATTCCCGAAATGGCCACGGACTGAACCCAATACATTCCTTCGTTCACAACTATCCTCGAACTTGTCCCCCATTCTTCCTACATCTCCAATATCAATAGCAATCACACACCAAGTTTCTTCCAACAATATCACTGCAGCTGATTGGCGCTGTCGTATTCATCTTTGAGGTCCGAAGACCACATAGCCAGATCTCGAGCTTTCTCCCAGGTAGTGTCGAGTTCGTCGTAACCAACCCATTGGACTTCGTACTCGACACGGCCGGCGCGACTCATGCGATGGCCGTGGATGAAGAATGGGTGAAACATGTCGAATCCTGTCTTGGCGCAACGACCGCCTGAAAACGACTTCCAGTACCCGTACACGAAGTGAGGGTACACGGCTTGCACCTCACGCTCTGGAAGGATGATGCGGTGTCCGTTGCCCATCTCCACAACGAGCCGGACTGTATAGTCGGCCGGTACACAACGATGGTTGAATATTTTGGCGGGCAGGTAAGCGGCTGCGAAAGGGTCAGCAAAGAACCGCACGAGAGAGTGCTTTCATACGATCAGGGGTAGTGGCCGTGTAGTTGGCTAGAGATATCGTCAGCAGGCTGAGAGAGAAGGTCGGTCGGGTTGCTTGCCTCGGAAGCGCTCAACGTTCATGTTGAATACTTTTCGTGGGGATAAGGATTCGGTGGTAGAAGATGCTGTTCTTGTTGAAAGGATGTACAAGGATAACAAGATGAAGTAAGTGTTGGCTGGGATGTCCTCCAAGAAATGAATGTTGTTGAGGTTGAACAAGACAAGAACAAGAAGCAGTCGGAGGAAAATGAAAAATAACAGAAATACCTGTTTGTTTGCTGCGAGACGCGTTTGTAGAATATTCTACGCGCCGGCTGGCGAGCAGTGACTGCCAGTGCTCGCCAGCTGGTAGGCAGGTTTTTGGCTGCTGGCCCGACTACCTAACCACCACCCAAAACAATTTTTCTTCACGGGATTTACTCTCTACAACCTCAACCTTTCAAAAACACTCAATACTTCGAACCCCGCTGCGAACTCACGTAATGTCTGGCCACAAAGACGCTTGGATTGACCTTCCTCTCATGAGAGAGCTGGGCAGCCTCTGGTACGTTATCGTGGCCAGCTTCATCGCACCTCGGAAACATACTGACGATTGTTTCTACTCACAGCCCTCAACCACCTGCGCCCGTGAAGCACGACAAGCCCGCCTCCGACACCAAGGCCAAGATCACCAAGGAAGACGAGATTCCCGACCCCCTCAAGGTGCCCGACACTCCTGCAAAGCTCCTCGACAGTGAGCTTTACCGTTGGCCATGCTGGGCTTGCAGAATCAGGTTCTTCGCCAAGGCGGACAACGAGTCAACCGCGAGCTCCAAACCTCCCAAGAACAGACTCCGTGGCATCACGGACAAGGCTGTGAAAGATTTCATCATCGATGCCGAGTCGCGGCTCGCAAAGATCAAGTCCGGCGAACTGCCCGAGGAAAAGCCAAAGAAGCACAAACCCATCATCGACATCGACAATCTTGGCAAGTACCGATCAACTCATTGATTCATCATCTACTAATCTTGCTGCAGATCCTTCCAGCGACACTGTCATGACGACTCCTGAAGAGGTCGAGGCGTTTTTGAAGATTCATCCCTTGAGTTTCAAGGGGGATGTTGAGAATTGGTCAGCGTGGAATTCATTCAAGGGAAATAGCGAGGCTAACGTTTTTTGCAGGTTCGATGAGTGGTAATCATTTTCATCATAACCCGAACAAGCACGAAGAGCGAGCGATCGATATCGAGGGGCTTGAGGTTACCCCACACTTCAGACGACAAAGGATATGCTGGTATCATGAGCCGACAGGGGTAGGGGACAAAGAGGACTGAAAGCGCAAAGGAATATGGCACGAGTCCTTCTAATACGATCATTACCCTGAAGCCACTTGGTGAACAGCCGGGGCTTGACGTTGGACATGTCACGATAGACGAATAGATCAATTCCCACGAAAAAGGCTGTTGACCCGAAACCGAATGCATGGACTTGAAACCCGAAGAACAAATTCATTGCATTAAACATCAGAGATCATTGCTAACTATTTCATAGACCCTTTCTCGTTAGACCCAACTTCATCAAGCTCCACATCCATGACTTCGACTTTCCACCATTGCCTCTCCCGAACAACCCTCGAGCCACCTTATCAGCTGTCCCCCCACCGCCGTTCCCATCCCAATGACCCAAAACATGCTCAAGCAAGGTCGTGTTCCCAACAGCACCGCCGAAAATATTCAGCAGTGATCCTTGGTCGGCATCCATCAAGCCACCAAGGACATCTCCAAGCAACGTGATCACGGGGAAAGTGAACCTGATGTGTTTCTTGTTCAAGACTCCCTGGATGTACGGGATGTGTTCGCCATTCGCCATGGTGGTGTTTCCGGTTGCGAAGAACTCCAGGTAGCCTTTGCTCAGCGCGACCTTTTGACTATCAAGGATTTCGGAAAGATTGGGTACCAGCTCATCGAAGAAGAAGTCGCCTTCGAATGGAACGGTGTTGTTACCGGGCCAGAGTTGGAGATCATAGATGTTGATCAGACCGACTCTTGTCTCGCCCATCAGGACGTTAAAGGTCAGATTTCCGAGCCCAAGACGGAGAACACCAGAGTTGGGAATGTTGAGATGGCCCTTCATGTTGTACTTGGATGTTCGGTTGGACTGCAGATCGAAGTCTAGATCATTGAGGGCGAATCCATCGAGGTATGTCAGAGAAGGAACCTCAATTGTTTTTTTCAAGCTTCGATGGTACTTCAAGGCGCCGAGGTGAATCTCAGGCTTACCCTCCAGCGAGAGCTCGACCTTGGGCTTGTCGAAGAATTCGTCGAACCATGACAAAAGTTCCTTCTGGTCTGTGACATTCATTGTCTGGTTCACAACAGTGACATCGGTGTTGTGATTGAGATGAAGGTTTGGAAGCTTGAGCGTGAGAAACGAGGCCATCGGATGTACCTCTTTGTTGTAAAGGTACAGATCCACAGGCTTCAGGGTGGCGGCTAATGGTGTGTCTAGTGTTGTGATGATACTCATGTTGACTTGATCTGGGGAGATGACTTGCAAAGCGCCGCCATTGATGGGTAGCTTTTGGCCATTGAGGATGTTTTGGACGATTGCAGGAACGATGACGGTGAATCTGTTCCGAGTCAGACATGGGGGATTTGAGTGGAAGTGATTGACTTACAGCAGTGGAAGTAAAATGGCGAGGAGGATGACGATACCGAGAAAATACCACCATTTGAACTTGATGAGGTGAGTCTTTACCTTCTGCCACTTTGTCGGTCCTGCAGCAGCCTTTTCGTCGCGGATTTGATCTTCAGAGGGAGCATTGTCACTCTGCGCATCTTGAGGTGTCGCGTCTGGAGGATTTGTCTTGTCCCTTGTTTCGGGCGCTGCACCCGCCATGGTATCTTGTGGTGAAGACATCGTGAAGTCAACGGGTTCTCAGCGACAGCATGAAACTATCACGAACAGCCTCAGAGAAACACAGTAGAAGCGAGAGGCAGCGTCTTGGCCAACTAAATTGGTTCAACGGCACAGACCAAGGAGCCTGAAAATGCTATACAAGGGTCATTGCACTAGCGATTTTCAAACAGGGCTTACCCCAGCTCGGGATGGCAGCCAAATTCTGATCTTCAGCGGGGTCAAGGCGCTAGGAGTCAATACGAGAGCGCTGATCATTACCTACCTAGCGGAATCTGATAAATGATGAGCGGAATTGAAGGAACGCAACACATGATCAGTTGACCACACTTTCCCCCCTTCAGTTTCTGTTTTGGTAAAACTTGGTTTAAAGTGCATGCAGAGATGAATTGACTGATGGTGTGAACTCAAAGAGCTTAGTTTGCGATGTCGTTAAAAGTCACAAATAAATTAAAGTGACGTCGGTGATCAGACTGACTAGCTCTACTGCCCGTCAAAGATAACGGTTGCACTGTGTGGACATGACTCGGTAGTAGCCAAGGTTTAGCGGAACAGGGCCTGTAATTACCCGCTAACTTGTCGCAAAAGCAAGCAAAGGTCTGGACCATGTTCCCTCTGCAAGGTCAAAAGATAACGACTAACGTTAAGGGATTACAGAGAGTACCACCTAATTGCCCTGTAATTTGGTACAATCTCCATACTGGCATTCACGCGAGGTTCAACAACACCACGTAGAACGAACAGTACGTCTTTAGCAATGGTCAAACAAACAGACATTGTAGGGTATCCTTCACTTCAATTGTCTAAATCATTAAATATACAAAATTAAATCGACATTACATCCAAGTCATCAATTGATTCATCCCGCATTACGTCCGACCCATGAGTTCCTTCAAAATAGCATGCACCAAGTCCGCAACAGTCGCAACGAGCTAGAATAGAAGTTAGCCAATTGTGACAATTAATTAAACAAAACACAATCACTTACCGGTGTCGCATCTCCAATGAGTTCAGATACTTGACTCACAAAAGCCTTGCTCAATAAACTCTCCGCGTTTCCTACCAGTGACAATAATCCCTTGACTGTCTTTGGTGTAAGGAACGGCGTGATCTGGTCCATGATACCCTTGATATCAATCTTCTTCAACGCATTAAGCAAAGGCTTCACAGCGTCTACAAGACCAGACAAATCAAGACCATCTAGCTCTTCCAGAATTGGCTCAATAATCTCGAACAAACTCTCCAGATCGACCTTGTTCAACACTTCAATAAGCGGCACAGCGCCTGAGATGAGTGTGTGTGTCTGGTTGACGAATTTCTCGCTAAGGAGATCTCCTGCATTATCGACCAACCCGACAATTCCCTTGACTGACTTGGGCATCAATAGAGGTTTAAGTGCATCGATTAATCCCGCAAGATCAATATCATCAAGGGTATCCAGCAATGGCATGATCTTGTTGACCAGCTTAACGAGATCAATCTTCATAAGTGCATTCAGAAGAGGTTTCACCTTCTTGATCAGATCGCCCAAGTCAATCTCGCCAAGTGCTTCAAGTAGAGGTTGAAGTTGCTTGATGAGCTTCTTGAGATCAATTTCACCAAGAGCTGAGACTAATGGTACTGCGTCACCAATAAGTGTTTGTGTCTGATTGACAAACTTGGGCGTGAGGAGATCCTCAGCATTACCGAGAAGCTCCATGACGCCCTTGATACCCTTTGGTGAGAGTAAAGGTGAAATGGCGTCAAACAAGCCCTTGATGTCCAAGTCACTGATCTCGTCCAGCAGTGGTGCCAGTTGCTTAACAAGCTTGGCAAGATTAATCTTCCCGATCTCCTTCAGCAAAGGTGACACTTGATTAATAAGATCAGGAAGATCAACTTCGCTCAATGAAGATATCAAGGGTACAGCGCCAGTGATGAGTGTCTGAGTCTCATTGACGAATTTCTTCGTTAACAAACCCTCAGCATTGTCAAGCAATCCCACGATACCCTTGACAGAATCCTTCGTGAGTAGCGGTGCCACAGCACTCAGTAAACCTTCAAGATCAAGCTTACCAAGCATCTTCAAGAGCGGACCAACCTGGTCAAGCAGATCCTCCAAGTTCAATTTAGAAAGACTTGTAAGGAGCGGTGCAGCCTTGGAGATGAGGCCCTTTGTTTGTGAGACAAAGTCCTTGGTAAGAAGATCCTCGGCATTGTCCAGCAGTCCGACAATGCCCTTGATAGAATCCTTAGTCAGTAAAGGCTGTACAGCACTCAGAACCTCATCCAGCTTCAACTTGCCGACCTGTTTCAGCAGAGGACCGACTTGGTCGAGCAAGCCCGCGAGATCAGCCTTGTCCAAGCTGTTCAGTAGAGGAGCAGCCTTGGAGATCAAAAGCTTTGTCTGCGAAACAAAGTCCTTTGTCAGGAGGTTCTCGGCGTTGTTCAAAAGACCAATGATGCCGTTGATGGAGTTCTTTGTCAACAAAGGTCGCACTGCGCTTAGAATGTCCTCTAGCTTGAGCTTGCTGACTTCCTTGAGAAGAGGTCCAACCTGGTCAAGCAAGCCCTTCAAGTCTGCATCGTCAAGGCTGTCAAGCAGAGGTGAAGCCTTCGAGATCAAAGACTTGGTCTGGGACACGAAATCCTTGGTGAGTAAATTCTCGGCATTGCCAAGAAGACTAATAATTCCCTTGACCGAGTCCTTGGTAAGGAGTGGTGCAATCGCATCAATCAGACTCTTGAGATCAAGCTTGCCTAAGCTAGTGAGTAGTGGACTAGCGTTGGAGATGAGCTTCTTGGTGTCTGAAACAAAGTCCTTCGTCAAGAGATCCTCAGCATTACCCAAAAGACCAATGATACCCTTCATAGAATCCTTGGTCAAGAGAGGTGCAAGCGAATCAAGAACACCAGCAAGATCCACCTTTCCAAGGCTAGTGATGAGAGGACCAGCGCTTGAAAGAAGGGATTTGATGTTCTTGACGGTTTCCTTGGAGAGAAGGTCTTCGGCATTGTTGAGTAAACCGACTAAACCTTGGATCGCATCCTTTTTCAGGATAGGACTCAAAGCATCTAGAATGCCCTTCAAGTCGAGATCCGATAGCTTGTCAATAAGTGGCGACGCTTGCGACAAAAGAGTCTTGATACTCTTGACGGTCTCCTTGGACAACAAATCCTCGGCGTTGTTCAAAAGTCCAACAAGACCTTGGATTGCCTCCTTCTTCAAAATTGGGCTCAAAGCGTCCAACACACCCTTGAGGTCGACGTCCGACAGTTTCTCAATCAGTGGAGAAGCTTCAGTGAGGAGTGTCTTGATACTCTTCACCGTGTCCTTCGTCAACAAGTCTTCGGCATTGTTGAGCAACCCGACAAGCCCTTGGATAGCCTCTTTCTTCAAGATGGGGCTAAGCGCATCAAGTACGCCCTTGAGATCAACATCATTCAGTTTATCGATCAAAGGCGATGCAGCTCCAATGAGGTCCTGAGTCTGATCCACAAACTTGGGCGTCAAGAGGCTCTCGGCGTTCTTGAGCAGACTCAAGATACCCTTGATAGAATCTTCCTTGAGAAGTGGCTGCAGCGCTTTGAGGACTTCTTCTAGGTTGAGCTTCGTGAGCTGTTCCAGTAGTGGTGCGATGTCCTTGATGATGGGGCTTACTTCACCAAGAAGATCCTGGATCTCATCGACTGTCTTGGCTGTCAAAAGATTGCTGGCATTCTTGACAAGAGAGACAACACCCTGGATAGCCTCTTTCTTGAGAAGAGGGTCCAAAGCTTGGATGATGCCTTCAATGTCGAGATCTGTGAGTTTCTTGAGCAACGGAGAAATCTCATCGAGAAGAGGTGAAACGTCTCCAATGAGTCCTTTTGTCTGTTTGACGAATTCAGGAGTCAAAAGGGTGGCGCCGTTGGTAAGAAGACCGTTGATGTTCTTGAGGTTATCATCGGTGAGAAGCTTGAGAACCTTGGAAACGATACCAGCAATGTCGACACCCTTGATCTCATCGACGAGGTCTTTGAGGTTGAGTTCGCCGACCAGATCCAGAAGTGGTCCTGCCTTGGCAAGAAGATTTCTGACCTGGTTTGGTACTGGGGGCTTGAGAGTTGCCGCCAGATAGACCATGGCATCATGGACGGCTTGGAGGAACTCGGGCGACAGCAGGTCACCCAGAGCTTTGAAGAGATCCTTGACATCGCCCAGTGCATCTGTAAGTCCTTTGAGACCAGATCCTAGGTCTCCAAGACCGTCTAGCCCAGGAATAGCCGCGATTCTAGACCCTCCATCATCAGAGTCATCATCGTCTGAATCGGAGTTGGAGCCAGAACCGGACTTTGACCCAGAGTCAGCAGTGCTGTTCTGCCGTCTGATAAGAACAGGCGCGCGAGGAAACGCGTTGCTCTTGAGCAGAGTGTTCAGCTCCTTGAGAGCATCCGTGAGTTCAGAACGAGGAACAAGAGCGAGATTGTGCTTCTCCAAAAGCTGCACCAATTCTCCTGATAATTCAGGTGAAGAGACAGTTTTCGGCGCAGCTTCGGGAGCAGCAAGACTTAACGACGCAAGAGTCGTGAGGAATAGTTTGGAGAACCTCATCTTGTTGCGATACCCTCAGTTGCAAACGAAGCAAAAGGATTTGGGGTTTAGGCGTCTCTTGATCAAAGTAGCGCAAGGAGACTGTTTGCCAAGGATGTAACGCAGGCTCGTTTTATCTAAGCCACTCATCACAGATGCATTTGCTTTTGGAGATGGATGTAATTATTATGTGGTCTTCTACAGTATGGATACCTTAGCGTCGTCGTTAGTTTCTTGAACCCCAGACAGGGAAATTGGACTATGGATCCGTCGAGATGATCGTTTCCCTTTTTTGTCAGGGAGACACCGAAACCACCCCTGCATCTCGCAAACTATTGCGCTTTGGGCACCTAAAGAGGTTGCAATCACAACCAGGTGCCCATGCCAAGTCGGTATGAACCGCGCCTGACCTGCGCTGTACAAGGGAGTTTTTGTTTGTTTCTATGGTCGAAATGGCGAGGATGACACTGTAATATGCGCCACTTGTCGTCAATGCGCGATGGAACGTTTGACGGGCCGACAGTGGGAAAGTTTACAGGGTAAGGCATTGAGTTTGTTGACAACGGCTTTGCTCAGGCTTTTTTTTTTGACGAGAGAAACTCTGATTGAACTAAACTATCTGTAAAACACAGTTATCTCGATAATGAATTGAGCTTGTGACCGTTACAAACTAATTAACGCGCAGCCTTGAAATCGACTCCTCCCGTCCTGTTAACTGCTCCCACGCGATGGTAATAAGTGCTAGATCTAACATATGGATCTAACTTCCAGTAATTAAGCTGAAGCAATTGAGCCAACTCGTCCCGTTTCGCGCTTGTCTCTTCTTTACCACTGATCCATTCTGTAGTCAATCGCGTGAATTGATCAATCAACTCCTGTCGCTCCATCTGTATCTTGGTCTTCTTCTCCTCCGACTGCATCCTCTCATTCTCGCTGGGAACAGGGTTGACATATTTGTATTCCCAAGGATCTTCACCGCCGTAGGACTTCTGCAAGTTACTCTTTGGGATGAACTTGAGAAGTCCTTTGGCTCCGCTTGTGAAATGGACCTTGGAAGCAACTACTGGGTCTAACCAGTGTTTGATGACGGTCCAGACGCCTGTGAATATGTCAGAATAGAGTTTTGTAGGTAGAATTGGAAAATATTACGTACCCCAGAATACAAATGGCGCGTTGTGAACCAGTACGACTCCCAGAGTCTCTGGATATCTTGTCTCAAGGACCTCGATAAGAAACTTGACAACGTGGAAATCCATGTTACGAAGCCCAAAACCGGACAAGTCAAAGATGAGGCAGACCTTATCGTTAGGTTCTCGAGCCATCATTCTGAGCGTCTCGATATTGTGCAACACATATGTCTCCATAGCTTCAGCTGTCTGCTTATGAGGATCATGGAGTCGAACCCGGATGACATAAACCGGGTGGTCGTCTTTGTCTGTTCCTCTGACATAGCTTTTCCCAGAGCGGTATTGTGCCATGAAAGCTTCTTCATCAGGTGTAAGCGAGGTCTTTAAGCCAACCGCTTCGCCTCCTCCAATGATGTTTTTTTGGATCTGTCGCTCTTCGCGCCAGTTGATGGAAGAGACAAACATGTCAACGGCTTTTACAACATCAAAGTCTCTTGCGCGAAGGAATCGGAGCATAGTGGTGTCAGGATGATCCGCAAGAAAGGATTCCCATAAACTCCGACTAAAGTTTTCCGGAGACTTGTTGTTCAAATGCTGAAGGAACTCGCCTGTCTTGTCAGACGTATCTGTAGAAAGGGTCTGAGTTCCGCAAAGACGAAGCAGGTGAACCCATGCTTCTTGCAGACTGCGGTTCTGCTCAGCGGTGAGGTTACCGCGTGTGCCTGGCTCTGGGGATGAAGACATTGTGAGAACGATTGCTAACTGATGAAAACGGACTGTTGTGAAGACAAAAAAGGCTTGTTCAAAACGATGATATGACAAACGCCCCTGTTGAGGTTGTTGGTGATGGAAAACATGCAATTATTTGTGCTCCAACGAGTAGTCTCAACCACGATTCGATGATATTCACTACCAAGTCCGAGCACACAGATGTTTCTGTTTCGTCTAGATGCCACAACTACCGATGGCGATCTTTTTGGTCGACGTCGTCTCGTTAGGTCGGAAAGTGGTCCTGAATTAGGAAACAGGGCCAAAGCGCACTAGAACAAGAAACACTGTGTGATGATGATCCCAGTCAGTACCAGTACCATCCTTGGGCTTGAGAAATGCAATGCTCGCAAGCCATACACTCGGAGGCTAATGCACCCCGCACTTTGACAATAGTCTAGAGGTTAGTCAGTTAGTTGTATCACATGTACGATCTACCGATTGTGGGGTTTAGAAGCCGAGATGTATAAAAAAAACAGGAATGACGGGAAAAGTTGGGGTTGACCTTGCGAGGCAAGGGAAGCTAGAAGACTTGGTGTTGAGTGATTATTTGCATGACATCCTACTAGTTGTGACATGCATTGTGATTCAGTGACAGACCAGATAGGATGGCCTGCAAGAAATGACTCTGACGACCAAAATACCATCGCGGCACGTAAATATGTCTCCAAGCATCTTGTTGACATGCAGACCAACTAGCTATTACGAACGTAAGATTAGAAGCAAAGACCGAACGTACCATTAAAATAGTACACGCAAATAACATGCAAAGTAGTTTGAACTGTGTGTAATTCTTTTGTCCCAAGATTTTATAGCCGGTCAATAGCCGTGCAACTACCCTAGAAGTGCTTGCTGTGTCACACATTCGTGCTCAACAGCCTTGAGTTAATATAATACAACGCGAAATAATAAACATTTTGATTGTTTTGTATCCGTTGATATTATTTAGTGTCATGAACAGTAGTTACTTCTATTGTCGTTAATTCGATAATGTGTCTTGCGATGTTGTTGTTCAGTTAGTTTTATTCTAACCAAGTCACGATCATGGGTTTGTACTATGAAACGTGTGTCCTTTGTCCCCCGAGTTGAGTGTTCAGTTTCATGCATCATAGTTTCAGATTAGATTTAATTAGGCGAGCATTGTTCGATGTTAAGTTCTCTCATTCGATATGTTCATGTGTGAAGAAAATATATACATTGGCTCGGACCGTTGGCCTCAGCCCCGGCACCCAAGCTTGTCCCCAAACCTGATCAACTCATGATACTCATGCAATATCACTCAATTCAACCTTGTACCACCACCACAGCACATCAAACCTCTTAGTTGAGGGCATTGCTTACAGCATTGTAAGCAGCCTTGGGCTGGTAGTTGCCGTCGAAGAGAAGAGGGTTAGATCCTGGTCTCCACGAGTCCTTGTCAGAAACACCCCAGACTGTGATACCGACACACTTGGGAGTTGTGAGGCAAGAGTTGACGACAGTCACGTAGTCGTTCGCAGAAGCACCCTCAATGTCAAGCTCAGTGATGGCAACCTCCTTGACATTGGCGCCAGCGAGGACCTTGAGGGCAGCAGGGAAACCCGAAGCAGGGTTCCAGCCACCAGGGGCGGCAAGATGAGCCTGGGAACCGATGCCATCAATGGGAATACCCTGAGACACCCACTTGTTGACGTGGTCAACCATTCCGCGGGTGACCTTGGCGTAGTTGGCGATATCAAGGTTGTAGTCGTTGATGTAGAGCTTGGCAGCAGGGTCGGCGGCGCGGGCAGCGCGGAAAGCAATACCGACAAAGTCCTCACCGAGAACCTGGTAGAACTCGCTGTTTCGCATGTTGCCGTCCTCGGCAAAGATCTCGTTGACAACGTCCCAGTGGAGGATCTTGCCCTTGTAGCGGGTGACCATGGTCTTGACGTGGTTCTCGATGACGGAGGTCATGGTTGAGCGGTCACGAATGTTCTTGACCCACTGAGGGAGTTGAGAGTGCCACAAGAGAGTGTGGCCACGGATCTTCTTGCCGTTGGTCTGGGCAAAGTCGACAACCTTGTCAGCGTTGCTGAAAGTGAACTGACCACGAGAAGCTTGGAGAAGGTTAGCCAACTATGTTGAGTCGGTTGAAAAGCGAATACTTACGCTCGATGGCATCCCACTTCATACTGTTCTCATTAGTCACCTGACCAAAGTCCTTCTTGACGATGTTGATGAGAGGGTTGTTGTTGAGATGGTAGTGGTCAATCTCAGAACCGAAGTAAACCTTGCCCTTGGCCCTGATCTTGGCGTCAAGACCAGTAGCATCGCCACTGCCAGGGTTGGGGTTCGTAGGGTTCGTAGGCTCTGGGGTAGTGCCACCACCGTTGTCACTTCCAGGAATACACTGGAAGTAGTAGTCGTTAATCTTCTCACACTTCAAGCCAGATTGACAAGTAGTGGCGCCCTGCCAGCCCTGACCACCACCTAAGAGATCTATTAGTGACTGTCCCATATGTCATCTTGGTCATGTACTTACACTGTCCCCAGATAGCAGACTGGGCAAGAGCCGCAGGGGCGAAAGCAACAATGAGTCCTAGGAAGTGCATGTTGACTGTCTGTGGTGATTCTATGGCAAAAGATGCTGATCCAACATACAACACTGAAGCGGTTATTGAAGTCTTATATAGTGAAGTAGCATCGCCTTTCATGATCGCCTCGAAGCCCGACTATATTGAAAGACCCCAGTCGATAACGGCAAGTGTTTTACCCGTGCCCACGTCGCGTTTTCCCGGTAAATTTGTTTAGCAACGCAGTTGGAAAGCCTCATGTGCGGAGTACCAAGTTCCGAGCAACGCCCATTGAGGAAATGTCGGAGCATCGCCAAGATGCACGCTGCAACCTCAAAGAGCAAGTAACATCCGAATCTCAATTGCTCCCCGCAAATATGGGTCTCTAATCGGCTCATGCAGCGGTTAATAAGAGTATTCGAGCTGATTGAGAAGATAATGAGTTCCGATATTGCGGTTTTGTGTAATTGTTAGCAGGCTAGACAAACAAGCTGATGATTTTGGTACAGCCTTGATGATGATACAGGGATTGCCTTTAACCGATTGGCGTGCTAATATGTATGGTCTTTACCCCGGATATTAATTGATCTTACTAACCTTCACAACCTTAATTGATCGAGACCCATTTGGGCCACGAATGAGTTCATGGAGCTTCATCTCTTTCACGGTGGCGACAGACAAATACGTTTAGCTACACTAAATGTTCAATATTACAACCCAGTCTATAACAGGCTGATCGCAAGATCTTAGCCGGATGCTACCCAGGGACAGATGACATTGTTCATGGTCTGATGCGAAGAAGGATAGAATTATCCAGACCCTGACAGAGTTTGCACAAGCCATCAGTGAGGACTACCAATGTGGAATGCAGCTAAGCAACTACCGCGGAGCGTCTGATTGTTAGATACTAACTACCTCATGCCTGTTCTTGATGATAACCCTTTTGAGAAAAGAAAAGGATTCGGCCGATGTAGGCCAAGCCCATTTTGCCTCGGTCCATCCGTAGATCCATGCAGGTCCGGGGTAAAACAATTGGGGTATGGCTCATCTGACATTTGCCTCCTGTGGCTCTATTTATCCCATTGGTAGATAGTTCAGCATCAACAGACACAAGACGACAAAGATGGCAACTAAAAAACTCTGATTGCTGGTAATTATGACTTCCGGTGTAGTCGTGGCTGGCGGACAAAAGAATTCGCCATCTTGATGAAAGAAACGGCTTTCTCGCTGAGTCATGTTGTGTTGTATCAATTCTCCATTGGAGCGCATCACTTTGACCAATTAGACACTGACAAACATCTCTTGGCATTTCTCTCGAAGCCTCATTTCGGAGAGACGAAAGGGTAAAAGCGGAAGGTAACATTCCCAGTATCTTAATGAGTATCTCATCTGATCAATGTGAGAGGCAACAAGCAAAAAGAAATTTCATAACAATGGACTCGCTAACTATTTACCAAATACAATTGCAGCTTTCTTTCTTGTCATAACATCATCTCAAATAGCCTTCATGTTAAGATACATGCCATTCTCCGGCTTGATAGTAATAACACCCCTCGGCAGAACAAGCTTATCATCCATTGATAGAGTCCACTCAAATGACTTGACCATATTCGCCAACAAACATCGCATCTCAGCCTTTGCAAAGCCCTGGCCGATACAGCTTCGTGGGCCGTGCAGAAAGGTAAGGAAGTTGTAATTGCTGCTTGCTCCTCCATTCTGGTTGGGTTTTCCATCCTCTGTCATCCATCGCTCGGGTCGGAACTCTGCTGCGTCGGGACCCCAGATTTCTGGGGAGCGGTTGATGTACCAGATTGATACAATGATATCGGTGCCTTGGGGGATGAATTGGTCACCGATACGTGTGTCGCGGAGAGCGGAACGCATGGTTAGAGGAACTGTTGGGTACAGACGTAGAGTCTCGTGCATGACGCCGTTGAGGTAGGGGAGTTGTTCGAGAATGCTGGCGAGGTCTGGTGTGTTGCTGTCGACATCGGCGGGTAACGCATCTCTGATCTCGTCTCTGAGTTTCTTCTGGATGTCGGGGTACTTGGTAAGTAGGTAGCAAGCCCAGGTAAGTGCTGATGCAGTAGTCTCGTGTCTGCAAACTGTTAGATGTGCATGCGATCAAGTAACATGTTCAAACTTACCCAGCTGCCAGGAAGGTCAGTAGCTGATCCTTCAACGCCTCATCCGAGAAGTTGTTTGACTTGATCAAAAGCGACAAGACGTCAAAATGGTCATCTCCTTTCTCCATAATCGCAGCCTTCTTCTCCTTGATCATCGGGTAGCAGAGCTGATTCAAGGATCCAGTCAAGTAGTTGAATAGGTCGTTCATCTTCCACGGGATAAGGCGAATGATTGGCAATCCCAAGGCCAGAGACAACATGGCAAAGACGAGCTTCTCCCTGTCTGGTTCGAGAAGCTGTTCGTAGATATCGGCCAGTGGATCAACCTTCTTCTCGACTGCATCGAATTTGCGACCGAGACCAGCAATACCGATGATATCCAGAGTGACCTTGCTTGCCCAACCTGTGAGCTCCACAACCGATGATCTAGATGCTGTGATATCCTGAGCGATGGCTTTTGTAAGTGTCTCACTCTTATTCCACATCATAGGGTAGAGCTCCTTGATATGACGAAAGTGAAACGCTGGTGTCGAGTTCTTTCGTAGAAATTTGTGCTGTTCACCTTCGACTATGATGAGACCATCTCCTAGAACATGACGCAGGAAACCGCTGATTCGTTTCGGTTTGGCAAAGTCGTAGCAGTTGTGAACCAGAAGGTCTGCTAGAAGCTGAGGATTCATGATGCATAGTTGATCGCGAAAGGAATTAAGCATGATGATGTCTTGTCGGGGATATTCCTTTGCTAGATCGAGGAACAGGTCGCCAGATGGTCTTCCCTTGACGACTAGAGAATGGTGAGCGGCACTCAAGTAGGCCTATCGAGTCAATGAGTCAGTATTTCGAATCCACCAGTCTCTAGACTGATAACCTTACCTTTGGTCCTGGGATACGTCGAAGTGGGCTGAACAGGCGTGGGTACAAGACTACCCAAAAAATCACACCAAATGCATAGTTGATAAGCAGTATTGTGGCAACATGCGCCAGGTGACTCTGACTGCCGTAGTAATTAGGAAACAATTTAATGGCAAAGAAACCCTCGATGCAGGCGGCGAGGGTGAGACTCGGAAAGCCCAAAAGCTTGGATAGTACGGCCATGTCGACGATGTACCTGGCAGAGGGTAAAGTTTGTGTCTGTTGCTTTTTTCGGAATCACCATAGCAGTTCAAGTATCCATATATCCAATAATCTAGATATAATCTTGATCTGTTTAAAGATGAGGCTGGTCCATGCACATTCGGTTGATTGAAATGAACCCATGAGTTGGGCCGCAATTATATCATGTGATAACTACATGTCCCGCTTCCAGCGTCATCCTACAGCTGGATCTCAAACTCGGTACTGCTGCACACGCAGGGTAGTAGTGGGTGTGAAGCCATCGCCAGTTTTTCCCCATTACCGCTCAGCTAGACTAAGAGCAGTAAGCACCTCATGAGATCGGCATCATCTTAACGCTTTGCGGCGTCGCAAGGGGAACCTAATCGGGCTTAGTATGCGAGCTGATATTGATGCGAAAACGAAGGGTTTAGTCTAGTGAGTTTACGCGGTTCTTTGTTCGTCAGCTCGCAGGTTAAACTCTTTCGTGATGATTTTCTTTCCTCAACATTTCTTTTGCATCTTCACATGTGTTTTCTTCTATAATATTTGATCCTGATATTGCTTGCGAAAGAATCTTTGGCTTGTGATAATGGACCTTTTCTCTTTTTTTTTTTTTTTTTTTTTCGCAATCTAATCCGAAAATAGACGGGCTTGGTAAATCATTCGAACGACTAACAGCTGCAAAGTGCGCAGCTTCTCTTCTCACCGCGTAGAAGAAACGTCAGCTTGGAATAATGTGCAGATTTTATAAGGTCACGGGGATGTTGGGAACGCTCGTCTGTTGACTTGCTGCCTTGACTCGACAACCTCGATCTGCAACCATCATCAAACTTTGATCACGATGGCTCCGGTCGTCATTGTCAGTCTTATCCTCGGCTGTGCGCTCCTCGGAGGATATGCTAGTATGTTCACGTCACATTCACATGGCTTCTTTGATGCTTTACGTGTTTGTAATACTGGTGCAGAGAAGTGCATCCTCGACATGACGGATTCAGTGTCAAGGCCCATCACAGGCTTCGAGAGTGTCGATGGAGCAGTGAATCTACTGCTCGAGTTCTTCTCTCAAGGTTTGAGGAAGAATCCCCATGTCAGAGGAATGGATCTTGAGGCCTTGCTCGCTTTTGTATACTTGGCTGCTCAGTTTGGTGGTGCTTGGTATATCATCGCCCTCGAGGGATTGAGATTTGGAAACAAAGGAACAATTCTAGGCTGGTAAGTGGCAGACTCACTACTCTCGAGATTTTTGACAGTGCTGACTTTGGTTCTAGGACCGGAACATTTGGGATAGTGTTTCAAGCTGTCACCATCACCATCATCGCACCGATTTACCTTACCGTCCAACTCCTACTCTCGCCTTCGATTCCACAACAAGCAAACCTCCTCGCCGACCCCATCGATCTCAGCTTCCTCCCCGCTGCGACTGTTATATCATACATTGTGCCGAGTATTGGTCTTTGTCTGCCACTAGTCTTTGACATTTCTCGGGAGGCAAAGTTCATTGCTGTCGCGCTCTGGCAACCTTTTCCGTTGTACCAGTCTGCGCTTCAGCATGTCTCACGTCTTTTCAGCGGCTTCCGAGGAAGTACTTCCTCGAATAAAGCGAATGTTGACTTGAGGCTGTGCAGAAATGCCTTTAACCGCGCGTACATGTTCATTACGGGTCTGACTATGAGTGTTCACATCTTCGTGATGGGAACCATATTTGCATCCTGGATGGGCCAAGTTCAGCCTGTATCCGGACACCACATACTTGCTCTCACGTCAATCACAAATCCACCAACATTGGCTCTGTTGGAGTCTCCCGTTTCAGCTTTACAGTCCAGAGAGATTGTAGTTTCGTTCTTGCGATGGGATGTTTATTGCACCTGCCTTTCCATGATAATTTGGTCTGGCTACCAGCTCTCGGTCGCACAGAGGGCCCCGAATGTGATGGTAACAAGTATCAGGGCGATCTTGTTGGCACTGGTAGGAGGACCAATCTTCCCAGCACTGATGTTCCTGTGGGAAAGGGACGATATCGTGATCAACAAGGCTTTGCCTACATCACGAAAGCAGAAGTGAGGGAGTGAACAGGTACTTGGAAAGGAAGGCTACTGAGTATTAAACTAGATAATTGTACTAAAAATACATGACGCCCGCATCAAGAAGAAAGCAAAGAAGGATCCGGAGAAGCTCCATGATTGTCAAGTCTACCATCCATCAACCTAGACTCCAATAACCTCGGGGAAGCTGCCCAAAGGTTACCCATAGCGTCTACCTCACCAGCGTCAGCCCCCAACCATCCAACAGCAGACCTAATACCAATCGCAGAGTTCAAACGTGTCAATATGATAGCTGCCCTCTCTGCCTGTGCAGGTGTAGTGTAAACGCAATGTGTGACAAGCCTAATGGAGTGCACTATCATAATAGCAGCCGCCCCATCGTACATCATACTTGACGGCATACCGTTGGAGTCAATATCACCCAGTGCATAAGGCACGCTGGCGAGCATGTCGTCGACACATTTACGCACATCACCCTCTAGGACGGGAACGCATTGTGCCCACATGGCCTGGTAGCTACTATACTCATCCTCCGGTTCGTCTTCGGTCGTCTGGAGTGTTGTCTGGTAGAGCAGCATGCTTTGTAGTAAAATGAGACGTGCTGAGCGGACGAGAATCATGATACATGCTGTCTCGGCGTCGTAGTGCGTCTTACCAATGCCCATTTCTCCAAGCATGGTGGGAACACCGCGACCCTCGAAGGTGTTTTGCCAGTACGTTGCGGCCTCGCAGTCCCATGCGTGGAAGACATCTAGCATGTCGAAGCATTCTTGTAGCAGGAGCCTCTCTTCCTCGGCGCTTTTACTGTCTTCGGAGGAAGCGGAAGGACTACCGCCTTGGAATATCTCGGTCTGTATAAATTGGAATAGACGATGACGGAGGGATAATGTCCTGGACATCATTGCTAGAGCGCGGAGAAGAGGATCAAAGATACCTATCACGGTGGCGATAGCTCCAGGGTCGGTATAGGTATCGTCGCCGTGAAGGAAGGAGTAAATTTGCTGTGCGACTTTGTTAATACAGATTCATGTCTGCAGTTTCGGTAACTTACGAGTCGCAATAGAGCAAGTAGGAATAGCTCTGCTCCCCGCCTCGTACCGATTTGACTTGGTCCTCGTTTCTCCAGCAAGTAGAACAGTCCCGATGCATGTTCATTCGGATCACCCAGTCCTTCACCACTAAAGTCCTACTCAAGTCAGAATTGCCAACATGGTATGTCTGGATGGGACAGTTACCTTGTACGTGCAGAGCAGCAAGATTGTGGCAATGACACTATCGTCAAGCGCCTGGGTATCAGATTGTATACTCTGTTGTAGTCCCTTGATGACCCGCCCATAGTTTCTTAATGACCGCGTCCGAAGTTCCTCGTTACCCAAATGATTGAACGCAGCCAATTGAGCTACACTGAGCGTAGCTGTCTCGACTAAACCGCCATCATGGTGATGATTGAAGAAACTCGGAAGAAAGCTAAAGTGACCAGGGAATCCGTCGCCTTCGTCAGGCGAAACAAAGCGACGCACGAAGTAACATAACGACATGTCATCGTAGGACTGGACAGGTTGTCGGATGATGCCTTGAGACCTTCGGCGGGCTAAAGGTTCGGGGATCCGTTTGGTCGGCTTTGCGAGCGCTTTGTCCTTCGGTTTCTCGGGCGCCCGCGGACTCGGTGTGACAACGGGTATTGTATTTGTTGTTTTTGGAGGGACTGCATTGGTTGTGGTATTGGGTGACTTTTGCTTCTGACCAGAATGTCGGAATTGAAACTCGTCGGTGTATCCAAGGCAAGGTTTGCCATAGTTGTAGCATCGTCGACACGTGGGTTTCCCCTCATCGCACTATCATTCATCAGTTATTAGATACAATCAATCAATACACATCTATTTGAGACATGTTGTTATCAGTTACGTACCTTGACTTTGCGCTGCCGACACCGCAAACAACCTGAGCTGAATCGTCCTGGGAAAACCATCTTGACTAAAGCACGATATTGTGGAAACAATCCTTCAGACTGGTCGAAGTTGAGTGGTTTGAGATAAGTCTAGAGTAAGATGGGGAAGAGGAGCCTCAGTGCTATTCTGCGTGATCCACTGCGGAAAAGCAGGGCGGACAGTGCCAGTTAGTTTGGCACGGACAGCAACCATGATGCCTTTACTAGCTCCGAATGAGGTGACAGGGCATGGATGTTGGAGAACAGGGTTGGTTTGGTAGCGTGGGTCTGGGTCTGGCAGGGCCTCAAAGAGTCCAGACGGTGCCTCAACTGCCGGGTGATGGACAAGATCTGCACCATGGCTTGTTCCGGACAAGCTTGCGATACAAGAGTTTTGTTCCTGTTGGCACGTTGAATGAACCTCGGCTTCAACAAGATGATCGTCTTGATGGGATGAACATGCAACATTCCAAGGACAAAGTATCGAGATATAATGTATCAATTAAAGGACTTTATAAAGATGCCGCTGCCCCGTCAGTCAGGTCAAGGTTGTCATTCAATCAACAATGCTACGGTGATAACACTGGACCCATACAATCACATTTGATACTTGTCCCAATTTCTTCACCATGTCGTCTATTCTCTACAGTCCCGTCTTGGGCTACATTCAGACTCTGAATGACTTTGTCCTCTCGCCATTATTATCATGTCCATTACTTCTCACATCAATCTACGCACCAGATGTCGCCAACAATGCACTATCTTCCATCGCCGCTCGACTCCCACCCGAAATCTCAACTACCCTAAACCTCACAACTGTCAACAAGGTTCTCCTCATCTGGACTAGTCTGAGTATTCTACGTACCATCAACAAGGTTCTCAATGTGATGGCTCACAATTCCTGGCGTATCAGACCCGCCTCGAATTGGTCCTGGACAAATGAAATCGCTGTTGTAACTGGCGGTTCCAGCGGTATTGGCTTGAGCATGGTACACAAACTGTCGGGGTTGGGAATACGAGTCGCTGTCTTTGACGTCCAGGATCTGCCCAAGGAATTGCAGGCTGATTCACGCGTTCACTTTTATCGCTGCGATATTACCACTGTGGAATCTGTCGCGGAAGCGTCTGATGCCGTGCGACGTGAGCTTGGACATCCAACTATTCTCATCAACAATGCCGGCATTACATCTCCCATGCCAATTCTCAACATGTCGGAATCATTTCTTCGCAAGATCATGGGCGTCAATCTCATGTCTTTGTGGTACACAACTCAACAATTCCTCCCTCGTATGATTCAGCTTGACAAGGGCCACATCATCACAGTCGCGAGTATCGCGTCTTTCGTTGCTTTACCCACAGGCGCCGATTACTCAGCGACCAAAGCTGGCGCCTTATCTTTCCATGAGTCGCTTGCAAGTGAGCTCAAGCATTTTTACAAGGCTCCCAATGTTTTGACAACTGTTGTTCATCCCAACTTTGTCAGAACACCTCTTGTTGAAGGGTTTCTGGATAAACTGCAGCGTGGAGGAGTCAAGTTTTTGACTCCTGATGATATCGCCAATGAAGTTGTCGCGCAGATCAAGCGTAAGCGTGGCGGTCAACTGATTATTCCAAAGTCTGCTTCTGGGATCTCAGGAATTAGAGGATGGCCTACTTGGATGCAAGAGATACTCCGGGATATGATTGGAAAGACAGCTTAACAGTATATGTATGTAGCTTGTAGTGTGATTGCCTGGAGAAGGAACTTGGTGGAGAAACTATTGGGTATGAATAAAGCATCATGAGTTACGAAATCGATAGCCTCGGCAATTTCATCAGTGTTCAATGCATGTCTTGCAGTAAATGTGAAGTCTAATTGATGATCAGCACTATTAGAGTACATAAAGGCCTGCCTACCCTCGCTGTTTTCCACAAGCTCGCGCCCATCCTCTCTCTTCTTCATGACATCGCCGGACCAAGACATACGGTTACCGTCAAGAAACACTGAGATCTAGGAAGATGTCGCTCATCAACTCAGCCAAATTGTTTTTCGATTACATCTATGTGGTCCTGATAACGCCATGGTTACTCTCACATTTCCTTTTCGACATTACCCTCTGCCTCATTCCATATCTTCGACCCTCACGAAAATGGTCCCTCAATCAAGCCGTCCGCGTACGCCTTATTCGTCTCGTACTTCTCTACTGGTCGCTCACCAAGTACGGAGACCGATTGAAACTTGATCCTAAACGGGAGAAGAACAGATTCGAAGTAGTCTCTCCACGATCGCCCAAGCTCTACAGAGGAATTCTTTCAGATTATATTGTGCGACCCGCACAGCTTGGAATGACTTGGACGCCAGCACGACCACCACCAGCGGGACTTGTCAATTCTAATATGGTCGTGGCGTTGCACTTCCATGGTGGAGGTTATGTTATTGGGAATGGTCGTGATGAAGATACTGGGTTCCTCGCAAAAACTCTTGTGAAATACATGGGCTGTACTCATGTCTGCACACCACAGTACCGTCTCTCGAGTAGCAACAACGGTCACTTTCCTGCGCCTCTTCAGGATGCCCTCACTGCTTATCTAGATCTGATCAAGAACAAGGGCATTCCTGCAAGTCAAATTGTTTTGTCAGGGGATTCAGCTGGAGCCAACCTGGCACTTGCTTTGGTACGATACATCCACGAATACGGAAAAGTCGACGACGTTCCATTCCCCAGAGCCATGGCTCTTTGGTCACCTTGGGTAGACATTGCAGGTGCTTTAGAGCAGGACGTCAAACAGTCACCCAACTACAAGACAGACTATCTAAACATGTACTTTGCGCGCTGGGGTGCAGCTACCATCTCAGGTTGTGGAGCAATCGACCCCGCAGGCCCATACCTTTCACCACTACGTAACCCGTTCAGCCTCGAAGAGTCCCTACCGGTATACGTCAACGCAGGAGGAGGCGAAGTTCTATGCGATGATATCAAGAACTTCTGCCAACGCTACGAGAAGCATGGTTGGCATATCCACTTGGACGTGTCTGAAGAGTGTCCTCATGACATTCTACTGTTGGGAAACACAATGGGGTTCGGTGCCGAGGCAAAGAAGGCAGCTGAGAATGCTAGAAGATTCTTGAATGCGAGTGCGGGGTTGAAGCTGCAGATCTACGCCCCGAGGGAGGTCTGATGCTTGAACAAAGACTTGAGGAGATCGACAGTGGGAACAATCTTTCGTCCTCAACAAAGATGGACGAAACTACGCAATGTACCAATTTCACATGCTTTTTGAACACAATGTTATGAGGCCATGTAGAATACCCGGCCATAAACAAATTCAGCTATACAGCTTTGACAACGTAGTCGCGTGATAATTATACCTGATGCACCCACATTGAGTCAGTCAGTGACACACTAGCCGCTTGAAACAAACAGTTACCCCTGCTAGACTCGCAAACAAATCCATCTTGTCTGTCTTGGAAATGATACTCGGATCGACACGAGGGTTGTAGTTAGTTGCCCCGCATTATCAACTCTTAAAAGCTCATGTCGTCTACATATAGTCTAGCTTGCGATCTACGTTTCCGTGCCCGCGGAACCCGTCAGGCCCGTGTTCACTCGTAGACGACAACGTCATTTTCTAGGGTTCAGAACAAGCGATGAAGATCGTTGCGCGGGTCCCGAGTCCGTCTCGGTAGTGCAGAAGCTAAGCTTCAACCTAGCTATCCATTCGAGGGCTGGTGGGTTAGATGCCGAGGTTTCGATAAGGCCATTAAAATTTATTGGATAGCTGGATTCATCCAGGTTCGTTTATAACTGTGTAGCCGCGTTGCAGAACAGACTTTGAGATCATCAAGCTCGATACAAGTTGAAGAAGCATCTATCACAATGGAGCAACACACCAACGACACAAAGTTCTTTGATGTTATCATCATCGGTGCTGGAATATCTGGCATCAACGCAGCATACCGCCTACAAACAGAAGGCCCTTCGAATCTCACCTACGCCATACTTGAAGGTAGAGATTCCATTGGTGGCACTTGGGATCTATTCAAGTACCCTGGTATCCGATCAGACTCCGACATTTTCACCTTTGGCTTTCCCTGGAGTCCTTGGACACGTAATGAGTCTTTGGCCCCCGGAGAAGAGATCAAAGATTACATGATCGAATCAGCTCGCTCGGCCGGTATCGACCATCACATCTGTTACAAGCATTCTGTCAAACAAGCCAACTGGTCTACCAAGGACAAGAGATGGAACTTGGAGGTATTCAGCAACGGCGATGAGAAGCCCACCACGTTCCAAGCCAAATTCTTGCTTCTTGGAACTGGGTACTACGACTACCAGACACCTTTGCAGACCGTCATTCCTGGAATCGAGAGATTTCAAGGCAAAGTTATTCATCCCCAGTTCTGGCCTGAAGACTACGACTACACCAACAAAGACGTTGTAGTCATCGGAAGCGGCGCTACGGCCGTCACCATCGTTCCGTCTGTGGCAGACAAGGTCAAACGAGTCACCATGCTTCAACGGAGCCCCAGTTACATCTTTCCTCTCCCCTCAAGTAGCTTCTTCACGCGCCTTCTCTTCACCATTCTCCCCGCCAGCATCGCCCTCTTCATCAATCGTCTTCTATGGCTAGTGAGGAGCTATCTCACCACGGTTATGTGCAAGTCCTGCCCTGGACTAGCCAAGAAGATCATCAAGCACGTCACCATCAAACAACTACCTCCCAACGTCAAGTGGGATCCTCACTTCAAACCCCGCTATAACCCATGGGAGCAGCGCTTTTGTGCATGCTTGAACGGCGATTTCTTTGCTGCTATTCGTTCTGGAAAGGCAGATGTTGTGACCGACAAGATCAAGACTGTCACGGAGAAGACCATCGAGCTTGAATCGGGAGAGACGTTGCATCCTGATTTGATCGTCACGGCGACAGGTCTCAAGGTGCGCTTTGGAGGTGGTATCAGGTTCAGTATGGATGGCAGTGAGTTCAACGTCGCCGACAAGTTCGCCTGGAAGGCTGCCATGCTTGAGGATGTCCCCAACTTGCTTTTCATGACGGGATATGAGAACGCATCATGGACTCTGGGTGCCGATGTCAGCGCTCGACTATGTGTGCGTATCCTGCGAAAGATGGAAGAGAAGAAGGCAGTTGCTGTCATTCCACGTCTGACATCTTCAGAGGGCATGCCTGTGAAGCCAATGATGAGCTTATCCTCAACATATCTGAAGAATGCTGGGTCGGTGTTTCCCAAGGGTGGTACGGGGTTGTGGAGTCCCAAGTCAAATTACTTTTCGGACATGGCTGGTGCGAAATGGGGTGATATCACTACAGGGCTGGAGTATGTTTCATAGTTTGTTTGTACATATAGTAACTAGGTAGGTAACTATAATGCAGAAAGTAGATGCAGCTGTTCAAAAATTCTTGCTTCAATTATATAGAGATGTCAGTGAAGCGCCGCGATATGGACTCTTCCAGGTCTGATGATAGACCGCCATTTATGTTGGACAGGTCATTTTCTGATTCCGTGTCCCACGCCAGCTCTCTTTCTATGCTAACATTTAGGTAACGTATTGAGCTTTGATCAATGCTCTGCCGGGCTCGAAAGATTAGGTACAAGTCACCTGCAAGAAGTATTCTTGTGCATGATCGCTTGATGTCGACTTCGATGAAATCCGCATCAAGGGTTTCGGGTGTTCTGATCCAGCTATCCACTTGAGTTCCCACCAGACACCCTAATATGCTATCAGAACCCTGCATCTTGTCTCTACGAGATTTGACGCAGATGACGAATGGCGGCAGTTTCGCTTTCAGCTCAATATCTCGGTAGAGGATGAACGTTGTCGGAGCGACGTCGATGATGCTATTGAAGCTCTTGATAACAGTAGCATGAGCTCTGGGGTCAGATAAGGGAAGTATTTTGTCAACCGGATAGTCACTGCTGAGAACATAATTGGCGTGTTCTATAGGTAGTGACCTAAATCTGAATGTTGAGTTGAGACCTTCAGCCTTTGCCATGGATTTCGAAGCCCCGAATGATGTTTCCAATGGAACATATGCTTTAATAAGTATCGTTTCCGGTGGATCTGCCGGAGGCCCTCTCTCTCTGTTCTCAGAGTCGAACTGCCTCAATCTGTATGCCGATTCGTGATGCTGTCTCTCATGTTCTTCCGTAAGACATAAACGCAGCGGCATCAAACGTACTCTGAACCAACGACATCGATACCCGTTTTCCACTCTTTGATAACTACCAGAAGCCAGTTTCTTGATAGGTATCGCGATATATCCATCTTTATTACTGCATCGTAGTATGGCGAGCAGACACATTGCTTTCATCCCCTTGGAGTTTTGTCTAGCTGGCGTGATGACAAGGCTGTGGTCAACAGCTTTCACTGGGTGAACGTTCTTTGAGAATCGGACTGTACCGACTACATCGACGTCGTCTATTCCGCAGCTGAGGTTCTTGGGGTCGATTGGTAATGGACATAGTTTGACCAACACAGCTGATAAACTGACATTTTGCTTTGCCATATCATAAGGCGAATGGCTTTCAGGGTAGTCCTTTGGCGTCACAATGTCGTAAGAGTCTCTGAAGCAAGAGACTGATGGTGCTAAAAGACCTAGGAACTGGAAACCCCTTGCAGAAATTCCCTCCCTGGTGGAGTAGCCTTTATCTTGCAGTGGCTCCGTAGACCATGCGAATAGTGAATCGTCATTCGAGAGCTTCATTATCTCGACTTGAAGTCTATAAAACGCTTTCTGACCTTCTCCGTATATGAGAGGCATGTTGACGTCGAAGAGACCGAGGAGAGAATATGATTGATCTTCCAGTCTCGTAGTCTGCCGCACCGAAGCCCATGACATGATCATGGCAATGCTGACATGGTTCCACGTGTGTCCAACCAGAGTTTTGATGTCAATCTTTGTTATCTCCGAAATTGTCGCACTGAGAGTGGCTTTTGTACCGATCTCTCGCCAGTCGTTGGCCAGGAATATTACTTCATGTGGCGCTAGTAACTCTTGCAGTGTCCACCCACGCGTGAACCAGCGACTCTGGCGAAATGCAGATCCCTGAGACACAGGATTTTCCGTGCTCGGCACATCTTGAAGATATACATAGCATGCATCTGACTTTCGATACCATAGAAACATGGAGTTAATAGCCTCGGATAATTCCGCGCTTGATGTCTTGTCTATGCAGCAAGTGTCCACCCAAGCGTACTCAAATCCCTCATTCCTGGCTTTTGCACAGAACTCGACGATCTTTCTGTATCCTTTGGAGTCTTCTGAAAGAGAAAGTGACCCAGTCATTTGTTGGTAGGAGACTTCCTCGTTTGTCCAGACATGTGAGAGGATGGCGTATGCTGGCACTTCTCGACCTAGATCCCCAACGAAGGATTCCAACTCTAGAGTTTCGACATCGATGAGACGCATTGCTGATATGTATCGAGGCTTTCGAGATGGAAGATACCAGATTGGACTTCAATTCCTTGGCGCCAGTGGGGGTAGTAACGGGGTACATAGAGAGGACGATCGAAAGAGCCACGCTGAGATACGACTCAGCCTTACGTGTGGGTTAATAGAGAGAAGCGAAATCTGACAGTGGACGCACGTAATTGGTCTAAATCACCAACGTTTAGCGTCATTAATGGACCCCGCACTTGAGATTTGTGATGGTGTTGTTGGCAGCTATGTCCCCAAAACATGGCATACTAAAGAGGATTTCACGAGCCTTGGATTTATTGGAGCAAAGAAGAGGTGATCTATTTGTTCAGTCAAGCTGGATTACAGGATGACACGTGATTGGGAGCTCCTCCAACCCCTGCACCTTGGCTGACAGATGAGGTTAGACAGGGTTCCATTTCCTCATATCGCGTTTTAGCTGAGCTACTGAGCTACAGTCGAAGATAATACATTTTCACTGGAGAGACCTATTCTGTTTGAACAGTTTCGTATAAATGTTTTGTTATAGGACACGTCTACATACCCAGTCAGGTGGTGGACTGATATTGGTCTCAAAGCAAACGGACGCATGTTGCTCCAGTGGGCGAATTTCCATCAATTGTCAGGTCTTTAAGAGTTGGATCTTGCAGATAATTAAAATGATGGTTAATAAATCTTATCGTGTATGACAGCTCCAAATTGGTCCATGTGTACAGAATTGAGAAGTCTCAAAGCTGATGACCGAATAAGACAACTTCTAATCAAAACTTCCTAATACAGACAAGTGCGAATAAATCTCACTCTGACCTCTGCTTAGCTCCATCTCCCGCCATTTATATCCGCAGTCAGCTTACGTCTAGTACCAGCTACGTGGCTCAGCTTTGTTTCTGTGGAGCTTTGACGTCTATGTTTCACAGTTGAATAATCGACAATATTCCTAAATCGGAAAGGTGCTCAGCTAGATATCATTTCTAAGCCAAACATGACGGAATTGCTTCTCAAGTGCGGACCAGACGGCATGCAGCAATCTAAAACTTCAGCGCTCTATGGAGCTGAATTGGTTAAATGCCCAGAGGTTTAGATGAGCTAGGCATTTCGGCACTGCTTTAGATTGAATGAGGCTGGATATGGACATGATTACAGCTTTGCCGAACCTTGAAGAAACACATTTAAAAAGAGTATCGTCGCCCATTACATCGCAGACACTTCAACTTCACCTTCAACCAACTCACCATACAATCTGTCTTCCAATCTCAACAACACTTACTTTCGTTATCACATCATGAAGAGCATTTCTCTCCTCCTTCTCGCAGCCTCGTGGACTCAGGCTTTCCCCAAGCTCGAACACTATAATAGAGCGTTGTACTTTCTCGACAGTGACCCCAATGGTGCCTATGTAGTCTCTTTCGGAATGAAAAGAGATGGTACTTTGAGCGAGCCCTTGAGGACTTCCACTGGTGGCAATGGCATGATCGGCAACAACGTCAACGGCTCCGTCACAGCTGGTAAGTGTTGCAAAAGGAACACTTCCACAACTATACTAATATTCCTCACCAGACCCTTTATTCACCCAAGGTTCTATCGTTGTAGATGGGAACCTTTTGTTCACCGTCAACGCGGGGTCCAACACTATGGCTGCTTTCCACATCCCCAAGCATGATCCAGCTCATCTTAAGCTTATCAGAGAGCCTGTGGACACTGTCGGCACTACTCCCAACACTGTAGCTTACTCTCGCAAACACAGAATTGCGTGTGTAGCCAATACTGGAACTAAGCCCGGTGTCCAATGCTTCAGTGTTTCTGGCAGCAATGGTATCAAGCCAGTTGGCGGCCTTAGGTCCCTCCCGGTTCTGAATCAGACAAACCCTATCATGGGACCTCCCAACACTGTCTCGAACATCCTCTTCAACCCTTCCGAGACGGCCCTTTTCGTCGTTATCAAGGGCGATGGCATGCAGAACGGTTACATCTACGCCTACAAAGTCGAAAAGGGCATCGTGAGCGAGACGGCTGTCATCTCTCGGCCCGAGAATCTTCCCATACCTTTCGGCATGTCATTTTCCACCGACAACTCCGCCGTCGTCTCCACGCCTGCTTACGGTGCTGCAATTGTGTCCATCTCTAAGAACTTGAGAGTCAACACTCAAAGTATTCTCAACATCACGACGCAAAAGGCTACTTGCTGGACTGCCAGATCTCCTGAGACCGGATCCGTCTATCTTCTCGATGCGGCTGTCGCTGATATTGACGCGGTCAACACAGAGACCAAGGCTATTAGCCGCACTCTCCCTGGGTATGAGCAGGGTATGGGGAACTTTGACGGTATTGTTTCTGGGTCAAAGTTGTACGTACTTCAGGGTGCTCCAGTTGTCGCTATCTTTAACCTCGAGAATCCTTCTTACGGTCCTCAAGTTGTTGACTTGAAGGGTTTGGGTAACCGTGCCTCTTGGACTGGCATGGCGGTGTATGCTTAATAATCATGACGCTAGATTATGGTTATTCCGCAGAAACTTCTTCGTAGCTTGACGACTTTATGATCATGTTATGGTTCCATTATCTGTCGTTTTTTCTTCCTTTCTTCCATAGCATTTGGCTTCTCTTTTTGGGCGGCAAAATCCCCTTCATGCTGTCATCGGTAGCCTGTTTATTTTTTTACACTTTTAAATAGATTCATATGGTGAATTGCAATACAAGTCCCATTGCAGCAGTAACTAATGCTTGCAAGGTGAATGTTATGATCGGTGCTTTACCCACTTTGTCAGTCAGATGTCCCACTCCACGACTTTGAACTCTCCTACTAAGCTCTTGATATTTGTTCATCTTACTGCATTCAAGCCACGGCAATGTTTGCGCAAATCCATCATTGTCTGGGAAACGAAATAAGGAAGTCGTAGACATCACTAGACTCTCTAATCATTTTAAAGACACGATACGCATCGGCTGACTTGGCCACATACGAAGCATCGTGGCTCTCTCATCCCGTTGAGTCCGAAATGACTATTGCGTCACCTTTCCCTTTCGAGGATATGTTAAGGCCTTACAGTACCATTGAGCCACAGCTCAGTGACAGCCTTGGTGGAGTCTACAATTTGGTCGCAGTCTTCCTCACATGACATTCAAAGGCTGTGCCCGTCACATGAGACGTTCGTACTTTAGGTTTGCCGACTAGGCGAACCAAGTCATCATGTTGGAATAATTTGAACATGTTGATCTCTTGTCATGCCTATTCCCAAGTCCATGGTTCATATTCCACTCCACATACCCCAACGCAGGCCTGCGGACACAGCCTTGCCTGAACTCTACGTGTAAACTCATTAAATAAAGATTATCCGTATCTCAATACTACATATCAAAATGTCAAACATGGTGTCGTCTCCACGGTATTTGTTTTTGTTCTGCTTCATTGGAAAACCTTATCTGCAGGGACCTTTTGTAAATGAAAGTTTGTTTATAAGCCACAAATACGGGATCTAGCATTTCTGCGCAAAGAAAAGAAGTATACACATTGATTTGAGTATAGCTTGATCTGAAAGGTCTTTTGGGATATCGGATTTCGCGTCGGAAACAGAAGGTAGATAAAATAAAGTATCTGTGAAGCTTTGGAGAATACGATCGGTATCCCACTTTGGTGGCGATGATGCGCTGCAGGGTAAGACAGCTTCAATCATCCCACCCACTTAATGAGCTACCAATACACCTCGACTTTAGGCCATCCATGGTCATGATACTACATTGATCAGAATGGTCTCGAAACAAATATCACATGTTGATTCATATGATACTGTATGCATGTTGCTGCATCTTGAGTTACTCATCATCCCACCATCCCGCTCGGGTGATTGACTGCATGAATTGATGTTGTGCTGGACAAGGATCCAAAACGGAACCTGATCCGGCTTCTGGAAGAGGCAGGTTCTGTTGTCCGCTGTCAAATGCCGACGGAGATGACGTGTGGATAACAGCGACATGATTATTACTGATAAATCATCGTGCGTTCGCTTCCGCCAGATCAAACTGTCAAACTGTTTCAGAAATTCTTGATACGCGAACTGCAACCTAAAGCACGACCACAACAAAGTCAAGCTTGGACCTCGGTTACCAACTGCAGTACATACATACATAGTAATAGGTACCGTCTTGCGAATTGCTTCTTCTCCTGGTGACATTCGGCCGAGTTTAATGTTTGAGTTGAGTGGATAAATTAACCATTTCCCCCCCCCTTGTAAGGCTGCTACCTCCAATTCAACCACTCACAAGAAACGGAGTATGCCGCGCAATGCTTTTGGTGCGTGCCCGTGTTATTGCAGGAGACCCCCACAGGCTACAGTCGCATTGCAGTGTCAACCGAACAAGGGGACCCCTGAAATAGGGAGGGTTACAGTGTAAAGGGGGATGAAAATGCCAAGATGCAAGTTTAGTTTTGTTTTTGTTCCAAGACAAAAAAACCAGATTTGAACGACCTACGTTATTAAAGTTTCGGTTGATTGACCAGGATGAGTCTTTCCATCGTCGATCACGGCGCCGGCGAAAAGGGAAAATCTTGTAGTGAAAACTCAATCTGGGAAAAACTCAATCGGTAGACAATAAATAGTCTACACTAAGGAAATTGACGGGATAATAATAGACGACTCGGTCTTATAAACGTGTAGAAAGACCGTGGAGAATTCATGACCGAGATTTGACAAAACTTTAAAATTAATTCATCATGGTAAATATATGTATTGTTCCTTTTTCCATCAATACAGTTACGGAAAAGTATGGAGATTAATTTAAGAATGCTTGAATGTTGGCGCCCTCTTTTGAAGGAAAGACTGGATTCCCTCTTGAAAGTCATTTAGGCCGAAAGTCGAGTAGTACAGGGCCTTTTCATGGGTCATGCCAGCACTCAGTGTACTATTTTCCACTAAACAACAAGTTAGTATTACCGTATGTACGTACTAGGTAACTAAGTGACAGTGGATCAGCAACATAAGACATGGAACATACCTGTCAACACGGCTTGTTTAGCCGTTTTAATAACTGGTCCCGAAAGCTTTGCAATCTTTTCGGCTAGAGCCATCGCGGCAGGCAAGACATCCGCCTTGGGGAAAACCTTGGTAACGACTCCAAGACGTTCGAATTCTGCGCCGCTGGCAGGTTCACCGGTCAATACGAATTCCATTGCCTAGAAGAGAAAGTAAGTTATCATGATCACATGTGAATTTGTCTTGTAAAGTTTATGCAATGTGACGACCTGACGGTGTATGTATAAACTAACCTTGTGCTTGCCCAGGGCACGTGCCAGACGCTGTGTACCCCCAGCTCCAGGGATCGTTCCAATCTTGACTTCGGGAAGACCAAACATGGCATCTTCGGCGGCGTAGATGATGTCGCACTGTAGAACGAACGGTAAAATAAGCTTAACAGGTTCACATATTGGGAATCTCCGTGAGGACCTACTGCAAGAGAAATCTCGAATCCACCGCCAAGCTATACGTATCTGGTTAGCATCGACAAAAGCCGGCGAGATGAGAATGCACGAACCGCATAGCCTACAACGGCAGCGATGATGGGTTTAGTGAATCGGTCAAGCGCATCTGTCAGATCCTTGAGAAAAGCGATCTGATGAGCTTTAGAGGTTGAAAGCTCAACAAGCTCATTGAGATCCATTCCAGCTATTGTTGTTAGTGGTGGAACAGGTACTGACTGATCTTCAGGAACCTACCGCAGAAATGTCCCTCTGGTCCACCAGTCAGAACAACAGCGCGGACAGTCTCCACTGAGTCAAGGTAGGCTAAAGTGGCTACTATCTCATCAATTGTCTTTTGCGCGAAAGCATTGCGCTTTGCAGGTCTGTTGAACTGGATGGTAGCAACGCCAGTCTCTTCAACGACAGAGAGCTTGAGGTCTGTAAGGTTGTCCATTGTGATACCGTAATGATACAATAGTAGGGTAGGGGAGAAAAAAAAAGAAAATAAGATGATGATGCAAAACTGCCTTGCTTCTGCGACAAGACATCAAGTTTATGTTCAACTTTATCACAGTGAAGCGCGCCATGCTACAATAATCCGCATAAAAAGGAAAACTCTCAAGTTTCAACCAAGTGGAGAGAGAGAACCTTGTCACAGGTTCCGGAACGGTCGTTTCGGCATTTGAGGTAGGCGAACCCGTCCATCCCTGTCGCTGTCAACGGTTTTGTTTGCCGTTTTGGTGAAGACCAAGTTGATTACCATTTCCTGACTCATATCAGTAAACGGCAGCTCGTCATTTCAAAACTGACAGCCGTTGTATGTAGCTATTGAACCCGGTAAACATGGCAATGCATCCGTTTCAGGGACCCCCTGCTTTTTGAAAAGGTGGGTGTGTGTATTAGTCTATGTCTCCGCCCCGAACGGTAAGCTGAATCGTTTCTTTTTCTTCTTTATTCCACTGACAGCAGTGGAACTTGCGTCACTCCGTATCGTTTTGGGACGACATACAATCTAGCCCTCCGGTAATTCTGATTGGACAATTCCTTGGATGCAAAAAAATTACATGGGAGTCAGGATAAGATACGAACAGCTTCAAAGCCCTGACCCTTCCAAGTCGCAGCTGAGTCGGGGCGGCTGCATTTTCCTCTTGCGGCATAACAAGACCACGGAGGTCTATGCATCTCGTTCCAAAAGATCTAACTAATGCAACCTTGTTCTGAAATACCCACTAGGTAAAAAAAAAAAAAAGGATAATACGATGAGTTAAACTCAAGGTCTGTGGCGCAGGGCAGTTGATTTACGAATCGCCACCAGGGATACCAGTCCACTTCACCCAAGCGACGAAACAACAGAATACGATAAGAAGATTCTTATTCTGAAATAGTCTTTTATTAGGTAATTTTCAAGGTATAAGTCCTAAAGTATATATATAAAATTAACTTATAAAAAAATATAGTTTTTAAACCTAGATATTAATATAGGTCTAGTCTAAAGGTATATATTATAACTTATAAAGTTAAAATTATAATAATTACTATAAAAGCTTTTATTCCTTTTAAAGATTAATAATTATTAAATATTTCTTTATTAATATTAATATTAATATTAATAAAATTATATAATTATATAATTATTATATAAAATAATAGACTTTAAAGTCTTTATTAACCCTAGCTATATATTAAACTAAAGAATTATTTATAAAAGCTTAGCCTTTATAATTAATTTTACTTTAAAAAAAAGAAATTAATTAAAAAAGTCTAAGGCCTTTAATAACCTTTTAAATAACTTTCTTTTTAATACTTAAGGTTAATATATTATTAATATAAATAATAATTAGATTATTATCTTTATTTTTTTTAATTATAAGGCCTTTAGCTATATAATTAATTATTAAGCTAATAAATTAAAGTTTAAATTTTTACTATATAAAGAGAAAAAGGCCTTAAAGGCCTTTTATAGAATAAAGTATAATAATAATATTAATATATTAAAAAGTAAAATACTTTAAATAGAGTTACTTTTTAATCTTTAGAATAATCTTTAAAATAATTTTTAATAAAAAGAATAAGTTATTAATAATTTATAAGGTATTTAGCGAAAGTAATATTATTAAAAAGTTTATTAAATTAGAATTTATTATATTAAGAATTCTATAAAGTTAAAGGAGGAAGGTTCTAGGGAGGAAGGGAAAAAGCTTATAATTAATGCCGTAGCTTTTAACACGATAAAGTTCAACACAATGGTTCCGAAACAGTGCATCGGAAGGGGGGGCGACCAGCGGTAATTTTTCCAGTTCGGACAATGCATCTCGTTTCCCTGGCATGGGGCACCATCTGGAGCCGTGTCTGGGGTTTATTACTTAAGTGCTTCTTCCCAAATGTGCAAAGACGTTTCTATGTGGTGTGTGTGGTGTGATGTGCCTGTCGATCTTGTGATTCTTCCTATTATCCCGACCCCCATTCACCATGTCTTCTTTCTCTTTTAGCTCTCTCGAGAACCTCTCCCTGGCGGATAGAGTATTGTTCAACAAGTTCAGCAAGGGCGTCGAGTGTCCCATCCCGTACGATGTCGCACACCACGCGTTCGAGGCGGTTGCGCAGGCGCATCCTGACCTTATAGCGGTCCGGCACTACGATGGAACCACAATCACATATGCCGAACTCGACCGACGAGCTAATATGCTCGCCAACGAGCTCATCTCCACATACGGATTGAGGATCGGTGATCGTGTGGTGTTGGTCTACTCGCGATGTATCGAGATGGTTGTGTTCATCATGGCTGTTCTCAAAGCTGGTGGACAATACGTGCCATTGGATGGCGGTATTGTCACTGATGACACTCTGGGTTTCGACATTGCCGACTCTGACGCCCCAGTTGTCCTCTGTCTTCCCAAGTTCTTCGAAAAGGTCGTTCGAAGTGTTCCAGATGATAGACGGAACATGGTCAATGTGGTTGACCTTGATGCCACTTCACCCCTCTGGAATATGGGAAACCCATCAAATCCCATGGTCGACGTTAACACTGACGACGGCGCATATGTCATCTACACATCTGGCACTACTGGCCGACCCAAGGGTGTGGACGTCCGACATAGAGGCGTCACCAACACACTATTGGCAGAGCCTTCCAAGCTGGGCATTCGTCCTGGAAGGAATGTGGCACAGCAGCTCAACGTTGCCTTTGACATGTGTAAGTTTATCTCTCTAGACACGTTATCATGGCTAATTGACGAGAACAGGCGCATGGGAGATTCTAGGTACCATGATGAACGGCGGTACACTCCACATTCGAGGCAGTGGTCTCCAACCCTGGACAGAATGTCTTCAACGCTGCGACACCATCATCGCTACACCCTCCGTCGTCCTCAAGTACATGCCCAACGTTGAAGACTTCCCCAACGTCGACACCATCGCTGTCGGTGGCGAGCCTTGTCCTTTGGCTCTCGCCGAGAAGTGGGCTCCTCACATTAATTTCTGGAACGTTTGCGGACCTACAGAGATTAGCATGCTCAACACATGTCATCTTCATCGACCTGGTATTCCACTGTCAATTGGAAAGCCCAATCCCAACACCAACGTTTACATCTTGGATGACAATGAAGATCCTGTTCCCGTCGGTCAGCCTGGTGTCATGTGGGCAGGAGGTCCTGGTGTTTCGGCGGGTTACATCAATCTTCCCGAACTGACAGCTACGCGATACAAGTTGGACAAGTTTACCAACGACGGGTAAGTGGGATAAACACTTGACTTTGCGATATCTTGACTAACATTACTCACAGAACCATGATGTTCAACACTGGCGATCTCGCTCAGTGGCTTGAAGACGGCAGCCTTCTACCCCTCGGACGCAAAGACGACCAGGTCAAGATCCAGGGTTTCCGAGTCGAACTCGACGGTGTTTCCCGATCCATCGAAACAACCCCCGGTGTCATCAAAGGCTGCGCTCTCAAGATCGAAAACGCACTTTGGGGATTCTACTCTTCCGAAACCCCAATCGACGAAGGCCAGCTGAAGACTGCCGTCGGCAAGTCCCAGCCTTTCTACGCCGTCCCATCAATCTGGAAACATCTTCCCGTTCTCGAACTCACACCGAATGGAAAGGTCGACAAGCGCGCTTTGATGAAGATTGCCACCGAGGGCGCACTGATTGACTCTTTGGGTCTGACCGTGGAGGATAAGCCCAGACCCCAGACCTTGTGGCCTTCTCAAGAGCGTTTGATGTCGATGACGAGTTCAAGCGATAGGACTATCGTTGGTATAGACAATAGCATCATGAGAGATCTCGAAAAGGACGACAAGCCTCTGGTGGACGAGTACAACGAGGAAGAGTTCCCTCTTCCTGAGAAGAATGGTGTTCACGGATGGAGATGGCTACGACACACTGCCTTTTCAGCATACCGCAAGCTCTTTGGCTTCATCTTCATCACCAACCTGACAATTCTCATCATTCTACTTGTCAACAGCCGCGATAACGATTACTACCCCAAGCCCACACACGTGGCCACAGCTGTTGCCTCGAATCTCCTTGCCGCAGTCCTCGTCCGACAAGAGTACGTCGTCAACGCCATCTTCTTCACCTGTTCCCGCGTCCCGACCTCATTCCCGCTGTCCATCCGTCGCCATTTCGCTCGCGTGTATCACAACGGTGGTGTCCACTCCGGCTGCGCTGTCTCGGCTACAGCATGGTGGTTCATGTACACTATTTCGGTCACTCGCGACTTTTTGTCTGAGAAGCACCCGGCTCAGATCAAGTCAGTCGTTCTCGCTCTGACGTATGTCATTCTAGGGTTTCTTTGCTTCATCCTCGCTATGGCTTGGCCTTCTATTCGTATGAAGATGCACGATCAATTTGAGTGGACGCATCGGTTTGTTGGGTGGACTTCTGTTGCTCTTGTGTGGGCGCACGTTTTTGTGTCCACAGCAGCTTCTGCGACGGGACCGTTGGGCCCAGCTTTGGCTCAGAGCCCAACGATTTGGCTGCTTTCGCTCATCACATTCTGCATCGCCCTTCCCTGGACTAGACTTCGACGTGTCAAGGTTGTTCCGGAGCCTTTGTCAAAGCATGCTGTTCGTCTTCACTTTGACTTTGACACACCTCCACCTTGTTCATCTCGCGGTGTTCGGATCACTGATCGGCCTCTGGTTGAGTGGCATGCCTTTGCAGCCATTCCCGAACCCAGTGGTAAGGGTTTCTCCATTGTTGTCTCCAAGGCCGGAGACTGGACAAAGCGCATTATCGAGAACCCTCCGACATCTATCTGGACACGAGGAACGCCGGCCTCTGGAGTTCTCGCCATCGCACCTCTCTTCAAGAAGGTTGTTCTCGTGGCCACTGGTTCTGGTATCGGACCTTGTTTACCAGTGATCATGGAGCGACGCGTTCCATGCAAGGTAGTCTGGTCAACCAAGAACCCTCTCTCAACATACGGTCAAGGTATTCTCGACACAATTCTGGCTTGTGATCCTGATGCTACTATCTGGGATACCGACGCGAAGGGTAGACCGGATATGGTGAAGTTGGCGTATCAGGCTTACAAGGAGAGTGGCGCTGAGTGTGTTTGTATTATTTCCAACAGATCTGTTACAGCAAAGGTGGTTTATGGGCTTGAGAGTCGAGGTATTCCGGCGTATGGTCCTATTCTTGATTCCTAATCTGTGGAATTGTTGTTTTTTCTTTGTTTTTTCTTTGTTTTTTCTTTGTTTTTTCTTTGTTTTTTCTTTGTTTTTCTATACTGTACCAGCCAGCCATCCTTTTGTCGATGCGATGAGGTTTCTCGTCTGCATGTTTTTATTTAGGATAAATTAAAAAATAATATTCTGTTCAGTCATCTTATTGTGCCCATCTTGTGATTTATTATGTTAAAGGTTATTCCCTTGCTCACTTGTATAAGAGGCTAAGAATATACAAACAACCACCAGTAGCACAGGGTAAATGAATCGATTGACGACGAGGCATGCCACGCACTACATTGAATACTTCTTCACCTCAACCACACCAAAAAAATTCATTGCATAAGTGGCTTATTACTTGAGTGATGATACGGGACCTCCTGCAAAGTCTTGTCGGTAACCCCATTAGTAATTAAGTCCAAACTCTGCCCTATAGCAAGACAAGTAGAGCCGATAATGGCTCGACTGGCTACTAAACCAGCTTCATGACTCACCTACTGAAACCCAACATTTCTCATTGACAAACGAAGTCGATCTCAATTCTAGAACAAACAAACCTGGCATCATGTCTGTGCGCTTTTCCTCCCGACGCCCGAAAACAAAGTCGGTGACCAGAATCTGTGCCATCAACCAATCGACCAACATCAGCAACAAACTGGCTTCAATCTCGATGATGTCCGCTTTTTTTCTTGACCGGTCGAGGTTATCGGTGCCACTTATGCCGTGTCCGGGTTCTCCAACTAGATCGGCGACTTGTCGCGACCCGCCGAGCATCCCGTCCGCTCCGTGGGTCCAGCCGGCCCGGCTGTCGGGACCTCACCCCCTTATTAAGCTTAAAGATTTTCGTATAACTCTCGCTTGTCGATCCACAAAATAAACCCTTTCTTCTCTTTATTTCCCCATAATCTTTATCTTCTTCATGTATTCGAGATGAAACAAACGACAGATGACCCGTTCTTTGAAGCTGAGCCTACAGTTGCCGAGGAGCTCAAACAATGTATTCCCACTGCCGACGACTCATTACGATATCTAAAATCTTTGTTTCCATGCTTTGGATGGTTACCTAGGTATAATTGGCGATGGCTTGTGGGTGATAGCATCGCTGGTCTTACTGTTGGACTGGTAGTTATTCCTCAAGCCATGGCGTATGCACTTTTAGCTACACTACCACCAGACTTTGGACTGTATACTTCTTTTGCTGGTGCAGCGACATATTGGCTTTTCGGTACTTCGAAAGATATTGTCATTGGTGTGAGTAGACCACAGTCTTTCCTCAAGGCTTTGGCTGACTTGACTTTTCTTAGACAACAGCCATCGGCTCACTACTCGTCGGTGAAATCATTACCCATGTCCACGAAGCACGACCCGATACATATACAAGCGTCGAGATTGCCAAAACGTTATCATTCGTGACTGGAATCATCCTATTCGCATTAGGTCTTCTCCGTCTGGGATGGCTAGTCGAAGTCATTCCTTACATCCCCGTTTCAGCTTTCATCACGGCCGCCAGCATTATCATCATGTGCACCCAACTACCAGTACTCCTGGGTATCCCTGGAATCAACACACGAGACGACCCGTACAAAGTACTCATCTCAACCATGCGCAGACTTCCCGATACACAGCTTGATGCTGCTATTGGTATCACTTGTTTGGTCTTGTTGGAGTTGGCAAAGTACGTTTTTACAAAATTGGAGGCCCGTCAACCTGCACGAAAGAAGCTCTGGTCTATCTTGTCATCTTTGCGCCTGACTTTTGCCATGTTGCTCTACACTTTGGTGAGCTACCTAGTCAATCGTAACTTGTCCGAGGAGGAGAGCAAATTTAGAATTGTAGGCCATATCAACCAAGGTACGTTAAATTTCCATCCTGTCAGTATCATCGCCTGCTAACAAACTCAGGTTTCATCCACGCCGGGCCGCCAGCCCTCAAGACAGACCTTATTGGTGCGATCTTGCCTCAAAGTCCCATCATCTTGGTTATCCTCATCGTCGAGCACATCGCCATTGCCAAAAGCTTTGGTAAAAAACTCGGATACGATGTTGTTCCATCACAAGAGATCATGGCCCAAGGCACAGCCAACATCCTCGGGCCGTTTCTGGGGGGCTACTCATGCACTGGTTCTTTCGGTGCATCAGCCGTCCTTTCCAAGGCGGGTGTTAGGACCCCACTGGCCGGCCTCTTCAGCGCTTTCATGTTACTCTTGGCACTCTATGCTCTGACTGGGGTCTTTTACTTTATTCCCAGAGCTGCTTTGGCTGGATTGATCATTCATGCTGTTTTCAACCTCATCGCATCGCCCTCTACAGTTCGCAAGTACTGGCGTTTGTCGCCGTTTGAGTGCTTGATATGGGTTGTTGGCGTTATCATGGCTGTTTTTACTGGCCTTGAGCCAGCTATTTACACCACCACAGGTCTATCGTTTCTCCTCTTACTTATTCGTATTGCGCGGACAAGAGGCGAGTTCCTGGGCAAGGTGGAAGTCGAGCAGGCTGTTGAGACATCTGAAAACCCGGACAACGTTGGAAAGTTAGCCACTCGCGATATTTATCTCAGCATGGGCCGAAATGATGCTTCGAATCGAAATATTCTGGTGGAGAGCCCGCATGGAGGTGTTCTGATTTATCATTTCCCCGAAGGCCTGAACTATCTCAACCATGCGCAACATCTCAAGAACTTGACGGACTACGTCTACACACATACGAGACGACCAACAGAGGACCAAAAGGAAGAAAAGGGTGAGGCTCTTTGGTGCGACACATCAGGGTTGTGCAAGCAGGACAGCGACCTACCAGTGTTACGAGCCATCGTCATAGACTGTTCAACAATCAACAACATTGACATCACCAGCGTACAAGGCTTGGTAGATGTCCGAAATGCACTTGATCGATGGGCGAGTCCATCAACAATACAATGGCACTTTGGCGGTTTACACAATCGCTGGGCGCGGAGAGCTCTAGCAGCTGTCGGTTTCGGTCAGAATACTACAGAAGATGGCTACTCATTTGGAAGTTGGACATCTGTTCCTACTTCGTTTGGTGAAGCAACAGAGGGCGACTACAGAAGAAGAACAAGCACAGATGATGAGAATACGATTGGCACGCGACACAATGACCTCAGTGGCGAGAAGCGACTTTTCCCAGTTTTTGCGCTTGACAGGCCATTGTTCAATGCGGATCTTGGCGAAGCGGTGAGGGCGGCATTGGAGTACGCGCGTAAAAGCGAGTGCCGTTCTCATTCACAGACCGACACGGAAACTGATTAAAATGCCTGATTAATTTAGACGCCGACTACCGAGCCGGGGGTTTTCTCCACTTTATGTCCGGGGATTGTGGATATCGGGGACTTGATGGAAGCCGATCAAACCCCGGAATCGAGTTACCCCGCAATGCATTACCATGTATAGGCGTTAATATTTGATGAACAAAGGACGATATGGATGGAAATTTGGGACCTTAAGCGAAGTACGATAGAGCATCTAGTTCTAATAATTTGTTTCGTGTTTAATCTACATGGATATAATAGTGACCTGATTGTTACCATTGAAGAAACGAGAAAGTTTAGACTCAAATTAACAGTCGGATAATGTAAATGAAAAGAAACGAAAAGAAACATGTTGAGGATTATGAATCTTTTTCACAGATCTAACTGGCGACTGCTCGTCTTAGGAAGGCTTAAGAATCGGTCCAGCATAGCGTTGAAAGTACCAGGGTCCTGTAGAAAACTCGACGGTTGTCAGCAAACTAGATAGAAGTTAAAGTAAGCGTCACTACACTTACGCAAAATGGCTGACCCCTGGCAGGATAACAAGGTCAGAGCCCCAAATCTAAAGGCGTTTGTTAGCAATTGACATCAAGAGACAAGTCGATCAGCAACTGAAAACTCACCCAGCTGCGTAGTGTTCCAGGTGTATCACGAGTCACAGCTTCTTCAGAATCACCATCAACGATCCAGATAATGGGAGCTTCATCGACATCGTATCGCGATGGGATTTTCGCAAACGACTGGGCATCCCATACTGGTTGGGTTGCCCACATCTCGTCTAATTTCTTCGATGCCTGCTCAAATGGGGTATTCGAAGGTGTGTTGTGCTTATACTCGACCGCAACCCGCTCCAAGTATTCACTGAATACTGGACTGTCCCCGATTGTAGCGTTGATGTTTGTGGGACTATATGATCCACCAAAGGAGAAAATGCGATCAACACGGGATGTAAAGTTCATCGCAAGGTCGAACGAAATGATGCCTCCATCAGACCATCCAACTGTCGAGAACCTTTCAATTTCCAGATGATCCATCAGGGCGACCACATCCTCAGTCATTTGATCATAAGCCAATGGCTTGCTAGGATCATCTCCAGATCGGCCTTGGCTGCGAGAGTCTATTGCGATCAATGTGTACGGACCGTCTCGCAGATGTCGGATCTGATGGGCGTAGTAATCGCTGTTGGCATAACCACCATGAAGAAAAACCACAGGGAAGAGGCCTTTAAGTTTACTACATTCAAGTGAAGCGCCGAATGTCGCGTACCAAAGGTCAATACCGTTGATGGGAACAGTCCCATTGAAGTTTGGTTCTGGCAATTGTGGAGTTGGAGGAAGAGTTTCCCAGGGCGCCGTGTAGTTGGACTTGTGTTCATCGCCTAATGCTGAATCTACAAGATGAGAGAGGGCGAAGGCAAGACCGCCGAGATGTGGCCAAGATACCATTTTGTTCAACGACGGTAAATAATAAATAGGATCGCCGTAGAATCGTGGATGATCAATTTGAGTAAATCACGCAAGCCTCTAAAACATTGGAAATTAGACTTCAACTCACCGATGGTCTGGTTTCATAGAAGGTTGACGGAATGGCACGTGATTACGGATCCTTTGGCACACGAAGTACGTACCTAGTCTAGTCATCCTGGACCTCTAGAACCTTATACCAAGGCACAGTATGACCACCGCGTCACGAATGACAATTTTAGCATACTAGAAGAAGCTCGAGGCATTGTTGCATTATCATTACAATGCGACGCTGCCCTCAATGTATCAAGTATTTCAGACAGCTTATTGCGATTAGAGGCGTGTAGGGGCGACAATGCCATCTCTCTGCATGCTCCTGATAGTAGTCCTATTGGTTGAGATGAGGATATGAAGTTTTGCAAGTATACCAAACTCCACAGCCGAATGACTAGTCTCTCAACCCACTCGAACCACAATAACTACCTGACTGGCAATAGAAATAGGAAGAATGCTGTTGTTAAGTTCGGTAGCCAGATTCCCGATGGTGTCGATTCCCAAGACATGTGGGCTAGACGATGTTGAGAAGACCAGGCGGGAGGACCCAAACATTGTGACTACCACAGCGAAGAAGGGGTTATCAACAAGTCAAAGAAAGTGGATTCTCGTGGCAAGAGCTAAGTTTCCCAGCGTCAAATTACACGTGCAATCTATCTAAATAATTCTAAATGTACATCCCTCATAGTAATCCTGCGGTCTATCACCGTACCAATCATAATCTGGCCAGATATAAAAATTGCAGAGAAACGGCTTCGACTTGTCATCTCCCAAACAGGTTGACTGCTCATCGATTGGATCAAGCTAACGCCACTCATCATCATCATCGTCCATCTCCTTATTCCAAGACTGATTGAACCGGTATATCCGACTGTCAGGATCGAACACCCACTCCCCCATGTCGCGTTCCACTTTCAGCAACTTCAAAGGTAAGTCAATTCGCGGATAACAGATGGCTTCGTCATCAAGATGCTAATGGATGATATCAGTGCCATCAGAGACCTCTGCACCCGTCGTTTCAGCGTCAAGTATATCCAAGACCTGCATCTGAAGTATCGCTCCTTCTTACAGAGCATGTACACGGCGGTTAAAACAGATCGCGTGTTGAAGAAAAAGATGAAGGCGGGGAAAATCACGCAAGACGATTATGAACAAAGGGTGGGGGATGTTATTGAGGGAATAGTAGAGGACTTGAAGAATGTGAGTTACGACTGATGAGGAACCCTATGGCTTTTTGTGTCTACCAAGCGATTGAACTAACATCGGAAACTAGTCATGCAAGAACGTCAGTTTCGACAAGGTGTACAGGGAGCTAGCGAGGGAGGATAATCGCAATAACGCTTGGACAGATGAGGACGTGGGGGAGGATGAACTCCGAGATCGTTGGGAGAGTGGGAATATCGAACAGTTTCTGTCCAGTGAGGCGAATGACAAGATAGAGGAGGAGGGGGGCAAGATGATGCTGTCAGCTCGGTATGACGAATCTGATGATGAAGACCTCGAAGTGCCAGACGATGAGGATTGCAGTAGCGAGGATGACAACATCAGCGACGATTCTGAGGAGGACTACTAGTTATACCTTGATAAACCGATAGGTAGTGGCTTCCTATGCTATATTATTAGAAATATAAATGTTCGTACTTGAAGAAACCGTTACAGGTCTGGCTTTTGATATGTAGCTTATCTTTTCCAAATCGGAATTTTGGCAATTCCATGATATTTAAACTATTTGAGGTATTTTTTTCTATCCATTCTCATGTTGAGAGGTTGTCTCGCAGAGTTCACTTCGATCCATGTGGAATCTTGGGCAATATTGTTAATGGCATAATTCAATTTGACTCTGCAGTGCGGGTCTTTTGCCCTTGATCCAGAATACGTACGCCATTGCCTTTGGTACAACATTTCCGCCGGTCTCATATCTCCGTCAAAATACCGAATGAGCACGTGGGATTCCGATCCACTACACCTGACGACATGAACAAAGGCCGAAGCCGCTTAGGTCCAACACTGTCCAGAGCCAGGTCCAGGCTGGCATTGCATACGCCCACCGCCACAGGACCAGCAGCCATAATCTCCTGCACACTGGCACTTTCCTGGATCACAGTCTGCATGAGGAGAGTAACATGGGAAGCAGTCGCAACGGGCTTCCAGACCACGGAGAGCAAGGAGAGGCTAAGCATGTTGATATCAGCTTCATGACTCGAGAGGTGACATCGAAATGCAGTAATGAGGAGTGACGGGAAGAGAGAAATGTGAATTCTGAGATTTGCATACCTTGTCGATACCAGTATAGGTGTAGCCACCGTCTTCGATGGTGGTAGTGTCAACTGCTGGAGTAGCTGAGACTCCAAGGGAGAGAAGAAGAGAGACAAGGAGAGTGGCCTTCATAGTGGTTGATTATTATCAGGTAAAACTTTGGAAAAGGTTCGAATGTGATTGTGAGTGATGATGTTGTCAAGTTGACTGCAATGTTCCGGGTTCTTATAAAAACCCAGTGAACAACAAACCTTGTTCACGGATACTTTTATCCCTTAGTAGGACTCCTGTGACGGTGACTATTTCGAGTTGACCTCGCCGCAATACACGTTGCCTCATGCATTGGAATCCTTTCGGATCGTCGCTCCAATAAACTAGACAAGGGACGTGCCCCGGGACAGTCGGACGTTACTGTAATTGGTTCTCGTTTCTATGTACCCTCTCGTTGATACATCACGTAGGATGGCCGACGGATCCGGATGTCTTATAAGAGAGGGGAAAACACAATCAGTGACTTTGTGAGTATTTGTGAAATCTAAGCCATAGTTGAACTATCCCTTAACTGATGTTATAGTAATTATTCGGAATCCCGCCTCTCCCTGCAATGACAACCATAGATATATCTAGGTCTGCCAGAGTAAAAGAACCTGGCATATCGTGCATTGGTAAGTTGCTGTCTGTAGCAGTATATCATAAAGGTAACACGGGATGCATTTGCCACTGAAAGGTATTCGCTGGCTAGTTGTATACCGTGCTCCTTTCCCACTACTATGTCCAATTATCTCGTGCCGTGTTTGAAGATCGTCAATACTTATATGCATAAGCAATGTAGCCCTGCGGCTGTGCGGCTTCCTTGCCTGCCTAACTGCAGATGTGATAGGTTCTTTCGGATCCGACAACGCACAAACACAAAAGTCCGAAAGCTTAGCCTTCCTGCTTCCTATTCAGCCCAGCAGGGCGCATTAACAACTCCACTCATGCATGTTACTCGAAACTTTAGCGCTTACACGATATTCCTTCCTTGGGGGCATCAGGATTCACTTCCTGAAAGAAAGCACAAAGACTGGTGTTCAACTACGTGGTCAGACGCAATTGCGGTGTGAGTCCCCCTCTCATTGGCTCATCTCAAGTGCTGATCTGTTCAGGCCTGTATACTAACCACGTCTAAGGTCTTAAAATGTATATCTCCCTCTCCGTACATTTATCTCGTCACTCAAGAACAAATCCCTAAAAAAGTACTCAGAGAGAACATCGTGGCCCTGTAGGATTTAACACAATAAATTCCTTTCTAGTATAGGGACCACGTAGTCTAGATGTAATTATTATCTGCTCCATCTCACGTCAGACGGCAGTTGAGAGTCTTGCCGATCATGCTGTAAAGTATCCTATTGGAGATTTGAAGTCCACTGGGAACTGTACGGGGATACGTAAACTAATCTTGAAAGAGGCGTTTAGCGGCAGATCATGGCACCACCAAGGCCAACGCTTTGACAAGGAGCTGGGCCAGTTGTCACCCCTGTACCCTCAAGGAGGGGATTAAAAATTCTCACTGTAGTCAGGTTCTAATATGCTCGTAGGTAGCCATAGAGGCTATGACATTCACGAAAATAAGAAACTTGGTGTTTAAACGTTGAGAAACAGCTACGGGAATTATCAAATCGCACCACAAAGATGTTGCCCTTACTAAAGATCATACCGTTGAGCAATATTGTCGAATACAAAATCACAGTTAATCCCTGGCAGTAGTCTTGAAATGGAATGAAAGCTCTGGGAGTTTTAGTACAACAGCGCCTTTCCATCCTCAAGGGGAAATGTGAAGTGATAATATATTTAGAACATTCAACGAGCAAGGGTTAGATATTAGTATCTATCATACTGTAAGCCTTTGGCCAGATACAATGGCCAGTGCTGGTAGAGGTCTGGGGTAAGTGGCCTGTTCGACACACGTGTCATCTCAAATAACATGTTAACAGCTGACTCGACATGCTGTTCATATTTCCCAGAACTCAATGTGGAATTGACGATTGGATATGTCCACCGGTATCATGCTAAGGCAGACATAACAGTTCTAATGCCCTATCCTATTAATCTTACGACAGAAACTCAAAAGACTAACTGATAAACAACCCATTAACTTAAAGTCCGACTACCGAGCCGGGGTCTTCTCCACTTAATCCGGGAGACTTTGGATATCGGATACTTACTTGATGGTGCAGGCTCTAAATGTGTCGGTGTCGGGGACTAAATAATTGACTGATTTAAGTTTCGGTTCCACATGGGCCTTAAGAAGAAGCGGGAATCAGAATTAAATCTAGACAGCGAAAAACTGATTGATTAATAATTGACTAGAGGTTCATAGTCTAATATGTCTTAAAAACATTTGGTCTTTACTTCTGTTCATTGAGATGAAGTTCTAGAGACAGACACACAGACACATCAGCAAATAATCATGACAACAAATTTATTGACAGGGGCTGTATTCGGCACTGGTCTCACCCTCTCGGGCGTCGCAAACCCACAAGTCATCAGGGATCAGTTCAGCCTCTCCGACTTCCACATGCTCGCCACATTTCTCACCGCATCCGCCACGAGTGCTGTCGTCTTTGCAACCTACAACAACAACAACAACAACAAATCCTCCGCAAACAAAATACCTACCAAACTACCATCCAATCATGGTTGGCTCGGGTCCTATGACGGTAACATCATCGGCGGAGCTATACTCGGTCTGGGGATAAGCTTAACCGGTGCATGTCCTGGAACTGTCCTCGTCCAAGCCACAGTTGGTATCGGACACAGCCGGCTGCTCGCCTGCACTTCTCTCCTTGCAGGGATCGCTTGGGTGAAGATCAGGCCGTTGGTGTCCAAGCCACAGCCACCGACGAGCCGCGCCGAGAATAACAATGTCATGTTTATTACCGGATGGTCGGCGAACAAAGTTCTTGTCGCGTACGAGATAACCATGCTTGGTATCCTGGCGACAATATTGGCTGCAGCGCCGCGTAGTGAGACAATGTTGCATCCGATTGTCGGCGGTCTTCTCATCGGCGTTGGACAGCTATTTTCTGTCATTTTTACCAACAAGCCAGTTGGTGTAAGCGGGGCCTACGGAGAGTTTGGAAATATGTTTTGGGATCTTGTTGGTGGAAAGACGATCGAGTCAATCCCCGAGAATATTTTATTCGCCGGTGGAGTTGTGGCGGGGTCTTGGTTAACCATTGCTCAAGTCCCTGCTATTCGGGAGGCAATGGTTAGCAGCCCGGAGCAATCTTTGCCGGGTCTAATCATTGGAGGAGTTCTTTTGACATTTGGTGCGCGTATTGCTGGTGGATGCACAAGTGGTCATGGAATCAGCGGCATGGCGACTATGGGAGTGAGTTCGTTTATTACCATCGCATCCATGTTTGGCGCCGGTGTGCTATTCAGAGTTTTTCTCCCATGATAGATCTTTTGTGTTGATGCATAGACAATTTAAATATTTTCCGTGATAAAGAAGGGAGATAGACTTATACCATTCGAAACTTCTATCTAAGAATGTGAATAACCTTTCTGGGAATAAAACTTGGTGTGCTAGACCTCTACGAGACTATATCACCGATTGACAGTACAACGCTCACCAAGGTAAACGACGTTATCATTAAAATACCCCGTTGAGTTACATGTACTAATGTATGAAGTCTGCGCCTTTGTGTCATGTCTATCAAGCACTGATACTAAAAAGGCTGAGAGTTAAACTAGGACTAGAGGAAGACCTCGGTAGCTAGTTAGTCACTAGCTAGAACACCTAAGACCAGGGTCAATGAAAAGGTCACTTCACACACTAGAGGAAGAAGTTGCTGCTGTCTGTTCAGCGCGACCGAAGCTTTCTTTATAACCTATATTATGCCGTAACTATGAGTTATGCCTTGGTTAGGAAACCCAGTCTTGAGGGAACCTTAAATATAAAGAATTATTAATAAGTTAGTCTGTATAGATAGATTAACCTTTATTAAAAACCTTAAGGAAATTAAGAAGGCCTATGCAAAAGCTTAAGAGATCATAAAAATAAATAAACTAGGACTAATAAAAGACGAATATGACAAATAGAGAGCGTCAAATGAACGACTAGCTAGTTACGTACCGCTCAAGAAAATAATCTAATCACAAAAATCACCAACTACCACGTCGGGGTGGCCAAGGGAAGATGGAACATGCGCGATCCCGAAGTACTCGGAGCAGGCAACTGTCCACCCCTGATATTAACCTGCAACGAAGGATGAATCAGTCTCGGTGCCGCCAACGTCGCATCGCGTTTCCTTCTCATCTCAACAAATTCATCCTCTTGTGTTCCATCTTTGAGATGCTTATTGTTCTTCTTGTGCTCTCCAACAGCAGCGAAGGGTAGGGCATCTCGGCCTTCCGGTGGATAGTCGTGGCCTACCCAAATCTTGGTGTCTTCGGGAAGGGAGAGCAATTTGCGGCCTGATTTGAAGATGTCTTTGGCACTTCCACCGGGAAAGTCAGCGCGAGCAGAGCCTACGTCGACATTGAAGATTGAATCGCCGACAAAAACGTTGTCTAAATGATGGTCAATAACATGGATGTGAAGTCAATGGGGAAAGACTCACTGCCAATTTGATAACCCATGTGATCAGGCGTGTGTCCAGGTAAGTGAACAGCTCGTGCAGTCAGAGTTCCTATGGCAAACTCTTCGTTATCCTCCCAGAGCTTATCAAAGACAGTATCATATTCCTTGCTTGGGACACCGTATTTGTCACCAAACAATTTCTGTACTTGCTTGATACGACTCCCAATACTAATAGCTGGTTTGATACTCTGACTCTTGGACAAGACTGACTGGACATATGATGCTGCGGTAAGATGATCCGCATGGGCATGAGTCTCAAGGATAATGTCAACCTGATAGCCCTCGTCTTTCACAATCTTGATGATCGCATTATCTGAGCTTGTCGATACTGCTATCTTGACGGGGTCGTAGTCAAGGACAGGGTCGATAATGACTGCATGTTTGGTGATGGGGTCAGCGACGATGTATTGCCATGTGTTGGTGGTGGTCTCGAAGAGTGGATGAATTGTTGGTTCAGACACAACTCTTTTGTGCGTTGCGAAGTAGGCGCGAGTTGTGGTCCTGCTTTGTGTAGAGTAGTTTTTCGATAGCGCAAGATGGATGGACTTTATCGTCCTTGATAGTGTTATTCTGGATGACATTGCATGCAATGACGATTTTGTAGAAGTGAATGGTTTCTGGCTTCGTGTTGCTTTTGAAGTAAAAGAGCTTGTGATAGATCTTCCCAAGTTGTTATTACAAGAGGGAAGTACTCTTCTGACAGTGGTAGTGATCGACATATTTTCACGAGCGTATCAAGAATATATCAAATCCTCAGAGTGTAATTCAAATTTCTAGTGGCCGAAGTCAACGCTGAACGGGAATTAACTAGACTTTAGATATGTCGATCACAATCGGGGATGTTTAACGCCCGCGTTCAAGTCGCCGACAAAAATGGGACATCGCCGACCCGGGGATTGACCAACTCTGTTGGATACTCCGATAGAACAGGACGCAATTACAGTATCTTGAGGCTCAAGTGATTACCCACCGGGATAATGGGATACTTCTTATGCTGATCACCATCTTTGTCGGATCCTTCCGTAGATAAGTCGTTCGATAATGTTGGCTATATCTGAAGGTGCAAACGCGCAGTGGCAGAATGAGAAAAAGTCAACCATCATGACATGTAACTTGGGTATCAATTCAACGTAGAACTATATCAGGCGCTACTAATCTATGGCAATGACGAGTATCCCGCCGCTCCCTGATAAGCAGTCGAATCTTGAGGATGCTTTGGACCAACATCAATTGGCTCGGCTTCCTTATTCGTACCAATCTGATTGTATTTATGTTGGCGACAGCTGACCACTCCATGAAAGATAATAGTCGCGCATGAAAATATTCTGAACAAGTTAGCTTCCGTCCATACCTAAGCGATATCTCAACTTACAAACCAATGGCAGCAAGGGCAAAACATATGGCAAAGACATATGCATAGAAGCGACTCACAACCATCAGGTTACCAGGACACTTGTTTGTCTCACAGTAATCGGACCCATGGATCCAAATGATAGCTGTCTGAGCGCCCAAAACAGCAATTGAGACACCCCAGAGAATAGTAAGGGCTCCATCGAGTGCAAAAGCTGCTCGGAAGCTGAAAAGGCGACTAAATGACAGGTGGGCAAAAGCTCCCCATAATGAGATGAGAAGTGTTGCGGAACTCTGTCGGATGATTAGTAAATTTCCAATAGCTTGTAGATGAGAGAAACGTACAGCAACTATTAATAAACAATTCGCTGGTAGGACCACGGCGTTTATTGTGAAGGATGTCACCACGATGGTGATGATACTAAGAACAGCTTGGAAGATGCGGAGAATTGTGAAGCCAGTGGGGTATTGAGCTAGATCGGGGTGACGTGAAGTCATATTGATAGTGTATCTCAAATTTGGTATGGCAAAATAGTTTTTGGTGATCTAGGAAGACGAGAGAAACAACTCTATTTTTTTTTTCCTCAATCAGCGAAGAAAAACACTTCATATCAATGACGGAGAATCCTCTACCGCCTAGTTTATTTCTTAAAATATCGTCTCGTCTCATAGCCTCATTGAATCCTTCTGAACATCATCCTGTCAGACAAACCCCAGTAATCCCATATTTTCTCCGAAGCTTTTACCACCTGGTGGACAGTAAGCCCAGTGAGTCCACTATCTTATAGTGGAGCGTGTAAAATTAGCTGACTGCCAGCACTTGGATCAAACTGTTGGAGCATGTCGCGACAGATTAACTGTTCACTTGGCAAAATTACATTTTAGATGACAGCGACATCAAACGAGACGAATTGGCAGTATGGCTACTTGCATACTCTACCGAGTAGCGAGCGTTAGTATATCTCTTTCTTGCATTATTCTCACGGCAACTGGGTCAGGTTTCATCCTTGTTCAGCCCTTGGCCTTGTAAGCTAAGCATGGCGGAGCAGCACAACCCAGCCACAATAAATGGGCCATCAAAAGGAGAGATTCTTCCTTCACCGCCTCTATAGTCAGTCAGCAAAGCATTTAGTTTAATTAAATGATCAAGGTGGACAATGGACAGCCACGCTTTTGTCGCGACTCTGCCTCTTTCTTAATTGACATGGCAATCGCTGAAGCATAGTTCGCTAATGATCCTTGTTGTCTCAGCACTATCTAGCAATTGAGATACCCTACAGAAAAGTAAAGGCTGGATCAAGAATAAAAAGTATACACAAGATAAAAAGACGAATAATTAATTAGGCAAAAGCTCACCATGATAATTATATTTTCTATATTTTGTGCACCTATTCTCTTACTAGCCAACATCTCAACTCTGCTTTCAACTTTATATCATTGTCGCCGATACCCCAACACATTTCTCTCACTCTTCACTCTCCATAAAGCTCAGACCTCCCTGATGATAAAACCTTCAAGCTGATCACTAGTTCTCTGGGCATACTCGTCGATAATACGTTGATAGTCATTAATCCCTGATCCCCAACCAGCATTCAAAGCCCACTGATAAGCCTCCTCAGTTGTTGTTGGAGCCTTTTCGCCCTCGGAGTTGAAGTATGACGGCGTGCAGATGGAAAAGGCCGAAAACCACGCTGCACGCTTGACCACTTCAGCCGCCCATTTCTCCTCACCTTTCCTACAGGCCTCAATTACCAGACGTTGGGGTTGATTGGATTCTTTTGTCGCATGGGCAATGATGTGTGCAATGAATCGTCCAGTAATGTCGTAACCAGATGTCATATTATACGAGGCTGGTCCACCCGGGCCGAAGCGGCTGAAGAGGTTAGGAAAACCATTGGTAGCCACACCAAAGAGAGTCGCAAGTTCGGGCGAGTTCCATTTGTCTTTCAGGTGACGTCCGTCACAACCGATTATACTGGCTTTGATATTGTCCTCAGGAAGCAACTGGCTTGCAAGAGTGAAGCCAGTAGCAAGCACGAGGACGTCAACTTCCAGCTCACGGCCACCCACGACGATGCCGCGTTCTGTGTAGCGATCAATTCCCTTGCCGTTCGTGTCCACAAGAGTCACGTTGTCGCGATTGAAGGTGGCGAGATAATCGTCGTTAAAGGTTGGTCGTTTGCACCACCCATGATACCATGGCTTCAGCTTCTCAGCCGTGTCTGGGTCCTGGACCTCGCTGTCGACACGGGCCCGAAGCTCTTCAGCGATGGGTTCATCCATCCTACGGAGCACATCAATGTGATCTCCCGTCGCGGCTTGTTCCCACAGTCGTGAGGAGCTACCAATTAGGCCGGCTCTAGCTTGGTTTTTGGACCAGCCGTCGTTGACGAGGTCTACAGGCTCAGGATCTGCGCTTAAAAAGCTGTTCAAGTTCGTCATACGACGATGCTGCCATCCTGGACCAGAGGCCGTAACCTCAGCCCAAGCCTCAGACGTCGTTTCCTTCTGACCTCGCTCCCCGCAGTATGATGGAGTCCTTTGGACGACGTAGAGGTGCTTTGCCCACTTTGCGAGATGGGGTACGGCCTGGACTGATGTGGCTCCAGTTCCAATGATAGCCACGCGCTTGTCTTTCAGGTTAACCATGTCAGGCCGATCCTGGCTACCACCGGTAATGTCGTAGTTCCATCGAGAGGTGTGAAAAACCTCATTTCGAGCACCGAATTCGGCAAATCCTGGAAGAGCTGGGGCTTTGGGGATGGCAAGAACGCCGCCACAAAGGAGAAGGAACTGAGTTTCTACCGTAACCTGCTTCGGAGGTTGGACATTGCCAAAAGATTGCGTCATCTCCAAGATCCAACGGCCCTTGGTCTCATCCCAGACATGACTGTCCACTTTGGTTGAGAACATAGCCCGGAATCCGTAATGAGTGGCAATACGCTCTAGCTGTCCCCTGATCTCAGCCCCAAAGGAGTACTTGTGCTTTGGGACATAGCCAGTCTCCTCCAGTAGCGGTAGGTAGCAATAGCCTTCAACATCACACATAAGGCCTGGGTAACGGTTCCAGTACCAGGTACCCCCGTACCCGCCGGCAGTGTCGACAAGTACAATGTCCTGGGGACTAAAGCCAGCTTCAATAAGTCGAGCAGCATATGTGATGCCGTTGATTCCAGCACCGACAACCAGAAACTTCGTGCTTCCGCCATCTTGAAGTGGTTGGTCTTGGCGAGCGAGGGCCTCGTAGTCCACCCAAGGATCAGCAACAAGCTTTCGGAGCTCAGAGTCGGCGAGATTGATGTACTGAGCCGTGCCCTCTGGCCGAAGACGTTTGTTTCGCTCCTCGGCGTACTTCTGGATATTGGTGGCCATTGTGTTATGTAGACGGGAATTGGTTGAGAGATGTAGAAAAGAAGTAGCAAAGATTGGTTTGTGATAGCTTTCAAGAAAGTGAAGACTCAAGGGGAAACTTTGATCTACAGACTTAATGATTGATTAGATCTGTTCAGCAAGTCATTATTCTTATATAGTCAACCGTATCAACGTCAGTCAAGATAAGCTTAATGCTCCCTCGGACAGTCCACGGGGTTTCAAGTAAGTATCCACTCCCTTTACCAACCATCCGGGTTGGCACAAGTGTCCGTCCCGAAGGTTGTTGTTGCGCGTACCACGAGTGTTGCAACGAAAAGATAGAGCAGATGCATAAACTGTCATGCACGGAACGTATTTCCGGGTTTCAAAATGCATAGCTTGGGCCCTACGTCGTAAACCAGATGGTATCACTTCCCGCTTAGTGGGAAATTACAGTATCCGGTGCAGTAATGCACAATATTAACGGGATCGGATCTTAAGTGGGTCCCGTAGAATACGTAAGTGGAAGGCCTTATAGGTATAGAAACTTTCTATGGAGTGATCTGTCGGCAGTTAGACTCAGTACAACCTTGATATAGGCACGATTGAAGAGTCTAAGGCTGCTTCTTAGACGCTCAATATACAATAATTCACTGGTCATAATGCTATGGATAAATAAAAGAGAGATTGAATATATTCTTTTTCGCAACTAGCCACCTCGGAAGTTCCAGGACAACACTCCCCAGTAAGACAACTACTAAAAAGAAGACAAGAAAAGAAATACAGGAAACAGCCCCTTCAGGTTCAGGCAACAGAAAGCCCCACAGGACCAGCGAATGGGAAAACTCTGTCCTAGATCAATACTGAATCAAGGTCTGCCCGGGCCGAAGACAGAATTACTGTCCAGTGTTTAGCCATCATTTAGACTTTACACTCGCAGTAGCACTTGTAGCACTGCTGGCTGGTAATGCAGTAAACATCACCATTGCATCCAGTGCAGCCAGCGCAGTTGCAAGTACCATACTTGCCGCATTCATGAATACGAATGCTGGGGTTGACAAAGTTAGTGGAAGGGAAGTAACCCTGCTTGTCCTCTGTGGGAGAGGCAGGTGCCGAAGAGGCGGGAGAAGAGGAAGTAGAGATGGGATACATCTTGACGGTTTCTGACGGTTTGACGGTGTTTTCAGAGATGTTACTGAAAGATGTTGCTGAAATGTTAGATTGGATGTAAGACTGCTGATGAGTGTGATGGTTCTTCTCAAAAATTGTGAGCAGTTTGGAAGGTTTTTATAAAGTACTAGAACATGTGAAAGTCTAACAATACGATTGGTTTTGATCTCAACCTGATGTCTTTGTCTTCCTACTGTTCACTTGAACCAAATGTGATGTTCAACATGTCAGCACTGACTTTTGTGGGCACATTTCATATCCCATTCAGCTCTTTGTTCGTCAACACACATATAGCTTTGTTGCATTAAAAATTTACCTGTCAATCTTCTCAGGCCAATGTCGTATATTAAAACATTGAATCAATAATCTCACCTAAGGAATTTGCTGTGAATAATAAGATATATCTTTAGACTCTAATAATGTGATTATTGATGTTTTTCTGTTGGTTTATCCCATCCCAGCGGTCAACATGAGCGGGTTGAGCGCAAAGACATTTCCAAATTGTGTAATCTTCTCAGGCATCAAGGAAAAATATATGGAAAAGACTCTAGTAGTTTTGTAGCTTGTCCAGGATCGATGTATCTTCAAAATAGGTCTGCATGAAGCAGGCGTTGACTGCGACGTTGTGATTATATTATGCAGTTTGCTCACTTGTCGATCAATGGCGGCGAATCACTGAGTTTAAAACACCTGCCTTTTTAATATAGTCTTCCACTAGATATTCGGCTAGTTACCTTATTTCGGACTCTAAATCTGACCCCAAATCCTTATCCTCCTATCGTGATTCCTCCCAGTCTGACTACATAATCTTAGCGCTTACTTTGACTGACATGCTTGATGATGAGATCCAATCCTCTATGCGCAGACCTGCTTTGGTCGACAATCGCCACTGGAAGGATTTCCTGGACATATAATGTGCCTTTCGCCGGGCGCATAAAAGTCAGCATAGCCCCAAGGCCCCATCCTAAGCATTTCAATTTTCTTATCACTCTCTGTTCTTCACCACCAAAATGCTTTCCAGACGCAGTGGTTCTAGTACCACTTCGAAGAACCAAAATGATTTCTGGGCTAGAAACCACTTAGTCAAAATTATCATTTTGCAATGGGTCGACATCTGCGGCGTTTTGAGAACAAGACTAGTCCCCGCCTCAACATTCAAGAAGATTATCGAATCCAATGGATATCTCAACTGTGCACCTCTCGACACATGTGTCACTACGACTGCAGAATTCATTCCCAAACTCATGCCGTTCTTCGTAGACTCTGGCAAGATCTGGCCTGATGTATCATCACTGAAACGTGCAAGCCATACCGCCCGTGGATATCATGCTGCTGTCTGTTTCGGTCACGTTGAGTTTCAGAATACTGATGCGAGACACATTCTGAGGACTCTGGTTGAAAAGACAAAGGCGGATCGTGGATTGGACTTTTTGGTCGGTATGGAGTTGGAGTTTTGCCTTCTTGCCCCGGAAACACTGGATCCTGCAGAGAAAGGGAGCATAGGCGTTGCACATTCATCAAAGATACTTCGATCCAAGGTATGGTCGTTACTCACCGACATTATCGCAGTCTTGGATGAGGCTGGAATCGAGGTCGAGCAGGCTATAAAAGAATATGGAACATCGGCCTATGAAATCGCACTCTCGCTACTACCTCCTGTTGAGGCTATTGATGCTTATATTTATACTCTGGAGGTTATTAAGAATATTGCGCCTATTGTATTAAATTTTATTATATTAAAAACTATAGTATTAATTATAAGCTTTTTTTTTTCTTTTTTAGAATTTTCTTTAGTTTTTTAACTTTATAAGATTCTTAATATAATAAATTCTAATTTAATAAACTTTTTAATAATACTATTTGTATTAAATACTTTATAAATTATTAATAATTTATTCTTTTTATTAAAAATTATTTTAAAAATTATTTTAAAGATTAAAAAGTAATTTTATTTAAAGTATTTTACTTTTTAATATATTAATATTATTATTATATTTTATTTTATAAAAAGCTTTTAAAGCTTTTTTTTTTATATAATAAAAATTTAAATTTTAATTTATTAATTTAATAATTAATTATATAATTAAAAACCTTATAATTAAAAAAAATAAAAATAATAATTTAATTATTATTTATATTAATAATATATTAACTTTAAATATTAAAAAAAAGATTATTTAAAAAATTATTAAAAGCCTTAAACTTTTTTAATTATTATAGCTTAAAGTTAAACTAACCTACCCTAGAGCTATAAGTAAATTAAATTATATAGTAATAGTATTATTACTATAACCTTAGTTAAACTGCTAGTTAAATCTTAAATATAGCTTTTTAAGCTATATCTTATTAATAAAGCTTAACCTGCCTATAGTATCTATCTATAGTAATAAAACCTATTATACTTAAAGTATTCCCTATTTATCTATATTATTAAACTTAGCTTATAATACTATATAGCTCTTAACTATTAAATATTAAATATAATATTTACTTACTTACTTTTACCCTTTTTATTAAATAATATTAAGTTATTTTATAATTATACTTTAGAATACCTAGATAATTAATTTAAATACTTCTAGAATATTTATACCTATATTAAGAATACTTAAAACTATATATCCTAGCTAGAGAATAAGACCTAGAATATAAAAGATAAATATTAAAAACTTAAATAATCTCTATAATAAATTACTATTAAGTATAACTTTATTTAAGCCTAGCTTAAGTATATTAAGTAATAATATAAAAAAGCCCTAAAGAGGAAAAATAATAATATCTTTAAGGCCTACTTTACTAAATATTATACTCTTAATATTACTTAACTTATTATACTTACTATCTATAAACCCCTTAAGATTAGCGCTTTTATTAAGCTTTATATAGTAACTTCTATAAAAATAACTTTTTTACTTTCTTCTTAATTTATTAAATTAATTAGTCTTATTAAATAATTACCTAACTCTAATAAGTTTAAAGATAAATAGAGTAATTTATATTATTTTATTTCCTAGATATACTTAAAACTAAAAATTAATTATAATTAATTCCTAATATATTTTACTTAAATATCCTATATAATTAGCTATCTTAAGGGATATACTTATATATAAGTCTTACTATATATTAAAGCTAATAAATACTAATTCCTTAACTACTAAGATATTATTAATTTACTAGAATATACTTTTAAAGACCTAAATTAAATTAATAATACTTATACTAAATTATTTTACTTTTACTAGACTTATAAGGATTTTAATACCTTTTTTACTAAGTTTTAATACTTTATACTAAAAGGAAAAATATTAAAAAAGGCCTTCCTTACCCTATTAAAATAAACTATTTCCTAAGAACTATATAGAATACTTATATATAACCTATTGCCTAGCTATAAATATTATAATCTAGCTATTTTCTTATAAGAATTAAAAAATTAATAATATTACTTTATAGTAAAGCTATAGCCTATATTATAAAAAATAAATATATTATTAAAAGAATATTCTTAAATACTTTAAAAGAAGTCCTTATTACCTTATAAAGGGAAAAGCCCCTTTAAAAACTACTAATTAGCTAAAAAACCTATAGACCTTAGTAATTAGTACTATTATAACTGCCTTAACTAATAATAAGAAAATAATTAATACTTTTATTATAATTTAATTAATTACTATCTCTATAATTATCTTAAACTTAATATATATTTAACTAGGCTTTATTAAGTTACTTTTACTTATAGCCTTAATTACACTAGCTAGCCCTTATCTCTATACTTATCTATATTTAGCTATATTAATTCTTATTAATCTAGATATTCTTAAGGATACTAGGAAAATAGAGTAAGCCTATTTTAAGTTAATATTAAATTCCTCTCTTTATACTTATTATACTAAAGATTAAACTATTTATTACCTTTATTTATAGAATCCTAATTAAGAATAAAAATAATTAATATTTAAACTTAATAATACTATCTATTAGCCTTAATATAGCTAAAAAAGAATTAATTCTATTTTATATTATAATTAATAGTAAAGTAAAAAGAAAAAGGTTTATTAATAAAAGCTAGGCTAAATCCTAGAACTTAAAGTTTAAACCTTTAAAGAGAACCTTTAAGATTAAAGTATTTAATAAGTAATTTACTAAGAGTAAAAAGATTACTTACTATATTTATACTAGACTTTATATTATTAATTATAAGTAAAAAAGTATAATCTTCTATATAACCTAGCTAGCTAATTACCTTATTATCTTAAGAATACTTTAATTAAAATAATATAATCTATAGATAAGCTTTATAGCCTATATATTTATATTTAATAGCCTATATTACTAGAAATTCTATAATACTTTAATTAAGCCTATAAGGATTAAGGCTTTATAGACTATCTTAAAGAAGTTTATATATTAAATAAAAAGGAATATCTTATTAGCCTTAGAGAAAAAGAATATTTTCCTAATTTCCCTATAAATTGCCTAAATATATAGCCAAAAAGACTATTATTACCTTTTTACTATTACCTTAAAGTAATTAAATTACTTACTTAAGCTTAAGCTAGAGATATTTATATTATTAAAAGAACTTTAAGAGTTTTAAGATATTTTCTTACCTAAAGAGGTAAAAAAGCTATTACTATATTAATTTAAAGACTACTATATTAAATTAACCTTAAGAGGAAAACTACTATTTAAACCTTTATATAGAATATCTTAAAATAAACTAATAGCCTTATAAGAATAGCTAGATAAGAATCTATATAAAGGATTTATTTACTTAAGCTTATTACCTATAGTCTCCTTAGTATTATTTATTAAGAAACTTAATAATAATCTATATTTCTATATAAACTACTAAGCCTTAAATAATATTATAGTTAAAGACTACTATTTACTTCTCTTAATTAAAGAATCCCTAAATAACCTATTTAATATAAAATACTTCTCCTATATTAATATTATATTAACCTTTAATAATCTATATATTAAAGAAAGCTAAGAATACTTAATAGTATTCTATACTTAATTTAAATTATATAAGTTACTAATTATACCCTTTAGCCTAATAAAAGCCTTTATAACCTTTTAATAATATATTAATAATATACTAAAGGAATACCTAGATATATTCTATACTATATACTTAAATAATATTTTAATCTATAGTTAGACTTAAGAAGAATATATTAAGTAATTAAAAATAATACTTAAAAAATTAAAAGCTATTAAGTTATTTATAAACCTAATTAAATATAAATTTATAATTATAAAAACTAAGTTCTTAGGCCTTATTATAAAATAAGATAATATTTAAATAGATTCTATAAAGATTAAAACTATTAAGAATTAATAAACCTTAACCTACTTAATAGATATATAAGCTTTTATAGAATTTATAAACTTTTATAAAAAGTTTATTTATAACTTCTTTAAGCTTATAGCCTTATTAAACTATTTAATAAAAAAAGATATACTATTTATCTAGGATAAAACCTATAAAAAGGCTTTTTAAGACTTAAAGAAAGCCTTTATATTAGTATTAATCTTATGCCTTTTTAATTAAATAAAAGATATAATCCTAGAGATAAATACCTCTAATTATATATTTACTAATATACTATTATAATATAATAATAATAAAAGGCTATACTTAATAGCCTTCTTCTCTAAGAAATATATATCTATAGAATATAACTATAAGATCTATAATAAGGAATTTATAGCTATTATTTACTATTTTAAAGAATAAAAACTTAAACTAAAAAAGATACCCTTATTAATAAAAGTAATTATAAATTATAAGAACTTAAAGTACTTTATAATAATAAAGTTACTTAATTAATAATAAGCTTATTAATTTAAATTCTTATTTTAATTTAATTTCTAGATTATATATTAACCTAGGAAATAGAGAATTAAACTTAATACTTTAATTAGGAGGTTAAAAGACCTCCCTAAAGAGGGAAATAAGTATTTAGTATATTAAAGCTAAATAATATTAAAAAAAGAGAATTAATAACTTTTATTACTATAAATCTAAAGAGCCTATATTTACTACTTACTATAATAAAACTAATCTATATTAATACTTAAGGAGCTATTACTTTTAATAGAGTTACTAAAAGAGATTAATTATTTACTAAATAAAAAATACTAAACTAATAAAGATCTATAATTAATACTATAAGCCTTTAGGATTAATATACTATAATACTTAAAGATTATACTTATAAAGTATAAAATTATCTAAGAATAATTATTATATTAAGACTATATTTATATCTTAAGTTATAATACCCTTAAGACTATTTTACTAAAAGCTTACTATAAATACCCTATAGTAAAATACTTAAGTTATATCTATATTTATAATCTACTTTCTTGAGATTACTATTAGCCTAGAATATTAGCCTATATTAAATAATAAATTAAGAACTGCTATATATATTAAAGAGTTAACCTAGCCTAAGAAATAAAGTAAAATATATTAAAACCCTTACCTATCTTTAAATAAGCCTAGTAATATATATTAATAGATTTTATTATATATTTACTGCCTAATAAAAAAAATAATATTATTTTAATTATAGCCTATTACTTAATTAAAATAAGATATATTATTATATATAAAAGAACTTATAATACTAAAGATATAGCCTATTATTACTTAAAGGAAGTATAAAAGCTATATAGGCTCCTATAGACTATAGTATTAAACTAAGGACTTTAGTTTATAGTAAAGTTTTAATAAAAGCTTATTAAATAACTATTAATTAGCTTATTACTATTTACTACTTATTACTTTAAGACTAATAAATAGACTAAATATCTAAATATTATATTAAAATAATACTTATAAGCCTATATATTATACCTATAGAATAACTAGAACTAATAGCTCTCCCTAGCTAAGTTTATAGTAAATTCCTTAAAATCTAAAATTACTAGTATATCTTTATTCTTTATAAACTATAGATTTTATCTATAAATAGGCTTTAAACCTATAATTATAGTTAAAGAAACCCTAGTTATTAGAAATATAGAATAATTTATAAAAATAATAAATAATATCTTAAAATACTTAAGATTAAAAAGTATTACTATATAAGCTTATTATAAAGCCTAAGTAAACTAATATAAATAACCTGCCTAATAATACTAAGTAAAAGACTTAATATAGCTAGATACTAAGAATATTAAGACCTTTAGGCTATAAAAGAAACTAGACTAGAAAAATATTAACCTATTAAAGATTAATAAAGTTATCTCTCTATATACCTATTAACTAGAACTGCTTACTAGTATAAAGATATACCTTATATTTTATATAAGCCTATTAAAGCTAATTACTATTAATCTACTGCCTAATTAGAATATAGACTTATTATTATTAATAAAAGCTAAAAAAGTAAAAAAGTAAAAAGTTAAAGATATTATAGATTCTTAATAAGATAAATAAGGCTAAAGAGGCTACTTTAAATTAAAGTATACTATAAAATAGGCTAGATATATAGACTTAATAGAAGTCCTTACTATTTATATAAAGAATTCTATAGAGATTATAGTAAACTTCTATAAGAAATACTTTAATAAGCCTAAACTATAGTAGCCTATTTTAATAAAGCTTAATACTAAAGAGGGAAATACTATTATAACTTAAAATTAAATTAACTTACCCTAGAGCTATAAGTAAATTAGATTATATAGTAATAGTATTATTATTATAACCTTAATTAGATTATTAATTAGATCTTAAATATAGCTCCTTAAGCTATATCTTATTAATAGAGCTTAACCTACCTATAGTGCCTATCTATAGTAATAAAACCTATTATACTTAAAGTATTCCCTATCTACCTATATTACTAGACTTAGCCTATAATATTAATTAATTTCTTTTTTTTAAAATAAAATTAATTATAAAAATTAAATATTTATAAATAATTTTTTAATTTAATATATAATTAAAATTAATAAAAACTTTAAAGTTTATTATTTTATATAGTAATTATATAATTATATAGTTTTATTAATATTAATATTAATAAAAAAATATTTAATAATTAATTTTTAAAAAAAATAAAAATTTTTATAATAATTATTATAATTTTAATTTTATAAATTATAATAGTTATATACTTTTAAATAAAATCTATATTAATATTTAAATTTAAAAACTATATCTTTTTATAAATTAATTTTAAATATATACTTTAAGATTTATACCTTAAAAATTACCTAATAAAAGAATATTGCATATAAATCCAACCTGGTAGCCACATTCTACCCAACGCCTTATGCTGGAGAGACAGGCCAGAAGAGTAAGCAGCACATCCATATTTCTGCAACTCCCTCGAGCAAGGACAAAACTTGGAATCCTGACACAGCCATGGCCAGGTTGTTAAGCCACATTCATGCCCTTACGGCGATTGGACTGGCACAAATCGACTCTTATGAGCGGGTTGGCATTGGCAAGATGTGCACTGGAGGTCTGATCGGTTGGGGCGACAACAACCGTGACATGCCAGTCAGAAGAGTTACCAAGAATCACTGGGAAGTCAGGGTCAATGATGCAACTTCAAACTCATACGCCATGGTATCTGGCATAATTGGCGCCCTTCTCGACCCGAAGCCTTTGAATATTGAGGGAGCTACTAGTACGTTCTGTAACAATATTGTGGAAGTCTTACTGACAACAACACAGAGTTCACCCTGTTCTACTCAGAAGAGGAGAGACAAAAGATGGGATTGACAAAACCGCTACCAGGTTCGTTAGAAGAAGCATTGAAAGAGCTTGAAAATGACATGGAGTGGGCCATCCATGTTTTGGGTCGGGAGTATGTTGAGTGGTTTATTGCACTCAAGAAAGCAGAGATTGAGACTTTGTCCAAGATGGATGTAAAGGAGAGGAGACTTCTGCTGCTCGATACTTTTTGATGGATAGACAGGATTGGTATTATGGAGAAAGGCTTCTACAGGGCATCGAAAATGGGATTTACTAATTTGGACAATGTCTTGATTGCTTGTATTATTTACTATGCGTTATCAGTTCATCTACTGTCTGTATCCTAAGAGCTTTGGTGTACCTTTTTTTGCTCCTGCAAGTCAAGCTACTCTACTGATGGTAGGCGCATGAAAGAACAACAGTTCCCTTTGTACAGGCTGGATCAATAAGAACAGTAGGAGTTGAAATCAGACTGTTCGCGTCACCATGTTCCAAGTATCCCTATTCAACAGCCATCCTGAACCTAAGCAAATCGCGCTCTTGAATAGCATTGTACTTGTCTTCCAGCTCGCCAACATCCCATTTACAAGATAACCATCTCCCATTTAAGGCCTCTTTACGCTTCTCCAGTCCTTCTTCATTTAGCAACCACACGCAAAAAGAGCCCACCAGATCTGGGCTATCGTTCAACACTGTCCCAGATTAGCTACATACTCAATGACAAGTAGCTGATACTCACAGTGTTGAATGTCCTTGGATGCGGCAATTGAAAATTCACTCTTCATTCCACCTGGATGTACACTAGCGACGAAGAGTCCTTTATCGGCGTACTGGGCATGGATGATTTCGACAATGCGAGCCTGTGCCAGTTTGCTTGCGCAGTAATGAGACGTTGTCCCAAAGCCATTAAGTCCTTGAGCGGAAATGGAACTAATCACAATGAAACTACCTTTGCTTTCGAGTAGAAAGGGGAGTAAGTGGTGGGCGGCAAGCCAAGTACCTGTGCAGTGAACCGCAAAGGCTTTTTGAACATCGCCAACATCTTCCTCAATGACTGTAGCTTTGGACAATGGGCCGGAAAATCCACAATTGACGATGACTGCGTCAAGCTTGCCGTTAAATTGTTCTTTAACGGCGTTGGCTATCTTGACCACGTCGGCCTCTAAACTGATATCGCATATGACTGAGGTAACCTTTGTCGAGCTGTTGATAGTAGTGACTTCTTCGGCGGTTTTTCCCAGGGTCGCTTGTGTTCGCGCCGCTAGGATAATGCCAGACGCTCCGGCTTTTGCGAATGACCTGCATAATGCCGCACCAGCAGCACCTCCGGCTCCGATGATACAGACGACGTAATCATTAGGCAAAGGCGATTGCAGGGGGTCTATTGCTGGATATGGTTTATCGTGCTTGGTAGTGACAAAGTCTCTGACCTGCTGTGCGTTGAGTTGGCTCAAGTTTGACATAATAATAGTTGATATGACAAAGTGCGGGCGAGAGTATGTGAGCTTGGGGGTCGTCAGAGGCCAAGGAATCCTCCGTGACTTATATTTGTCTTTCGCGTATTGCTATCCAATGGGACAGCACATCTTCGTCTCCACGATCTCGGACTTTGCTATTAACAACGGTTGGAGAGACGCCACTCCATGCAACGTGAGATCTCACGGGGAATGTGGAACGTCGCCATTGGCTGTCCCTACGGACTTACCAACGAATCGCAAATCTTATCTCCGCACGTCACAAGAATGGAAGTACATAAGATATCTCTTGATAGTAGACATATTGGTGAGAATGAAAAGAGCGAGAAAACAGATGTTTGATGGCAATTAGGTTTCACGCCAAACCCGGCGACTTTTGAACTAGTTTTCAGAGAATCTAAGTCATGTATCGGAACTTCTGATTTTTGTCGCCCTGCTCAGAGACATCAATCTCCGCGTTAGCATCCACTGGCCCGTACAGACTATCCCTGCGCCTGTTCTCCCTACTCAATGCAAAATGCATAAATAGAGCCAAGACAACTACAAGCCCACTCATACCACAACCTATTGCGCAACCTGTAGTAAAGAAAGGCCTGGGAGATGTTAGTTGGAATGGCAAAACGAACAGAATATGGACAAGCTTACGCGTCTTCTTTCGGGAACACAGTGCTACTAATAAGAGATGAACATTGCCCTATAGTGAGTGAAATGGCAAGACCGGCTCCTTTTTTTGAGTCTCCGCCCTGATTGTTCAAAAGCCAAGTGATGTTCATGGCGAGAGCAGGAAAGATTCCACAAGCCGCAAGCCAAACACCGGCGTATCTGGGGCCGGTCTTGTCCATGTCCTGGACGCCAGCAAGAATACCATAGCCAACAGTTCCCATAGCAGCAAAGGATGCTACGATATACCCACGACATCCGTACTTGTCCGAGAAGAAAGCAGCTCCGATACAACAAAGAAACGCGGCGAAGTAGGCTGGAGCGGTGAGGCCTTGCGCAGTGACCGAATCGTAGCCCATGTGGTTCACAATCGTGGGCAGGAAATTGGATAAAGCGGCAAATGAGAAGTTGCAACAGAAATGCATAATGGCGTGGATGTAATTCTTGTAGTCCACCATTCCTGCCATGATCTGCTTCCAGCTGACAGCTTCCTTGGAAGTATTGTCTTGGAGTTGTAAACGTTGGACGGCGAGTTTTCTTTCGTCTTCATTGAAGAACTTGGCAGTCGATGGCGAGTCGATGAGAAAAAAGTAGACCACTGGGGCAAAAAGTATTGTCGGCGCACCCTCTACAAAAAGAGTCAGCACTGTTGGCAACGAGATAAATAAGGGAAAGAATTACCTATAATAAACAACCATCGCCAGGCCTCCAAAGACCCAGTGATATGAGTTATACCATATGCCAAACTTGAAGCGAATGTGTTTGCCAATGGCGACATGCCCAAGAGGATAGACATTCGGAGTCCTAGCTCGCTACGTTTGTAGATGCAGGACAAGAAGTACGGAGCTCCAGCGCCAAACGTGGCCTCAAATACACCTAGAAAGACGCGTGTAACGACTAATTCAGCCATGTTATGCGCTGCGCCTGAACACATAGCAGCCGTTCCCCAGCTAGGACGCGTGAGCTAGAGAATTCGAGACAAACACAAGACTTACCAAATACAGAGACATGATACGTAAATATGGGCGGGAAAGATCTTCCAAAACATGGTCGTCCATTCAAACAGAATATACGCGATGTAGAAGGAGTTCAAAACCCAAGCCCATTGTGATGAGCTGAGACCAAGAGAATCCTGAGCACCAGCAGTCTTTGCATTGCCAATGTTACCACGGTCGAGATAAGACAAGACATATAGACAGCAGACTATGGGCAAAACCCGACGGTCGAGCTAGAATAACTATCAGTACACAGCGCCTCGGACCGAAGGAATGACAAACTTTGCGTCTGATCCGGTGATCTATGTCTGCCGGTACAATGGCAGGACACTCTTCTCCATTTCTTCCCTCTTCATCGTCCTTTAGACTAGCTGTACTGGACCTGCGAGGATTCATGGTTGAAAGTCTGAGTATCAGGAAGGTTTACCTCGGCAAAATATCGAACATGATGCGAATCGGATATGTGGAGGGGTTGGGTCTTTAAGTAGGCGTCGGCGGGGAAATACATCGGAATCGTTGCATCACAAATCCATGATCTGCAACTAAAGCGATCCCGGTCTTTTCGTCCCCCCCGCTGTAGTGGATAACCACTAGTTAACTGGTAGAGCTGAGACATGCTGGAAATACTATTCTAGCGCACTAACTAATACTGTCGATCATTGCTACCGGAATGTTGCTCCGGCAATTGAGTAACCAAGAGGAGTTGTGATACGAGGACCCGACATCGGATTAAACATGGGGCAATATAGAATGTCATTGACGCAGAATAGAACTCACTCAATTGGTATATATAGAGATACCTGGCATTGTTGTTTATTGAGTTAAAGTTTACATGTTACAAATAGATGACTAGTTATCACGTGATGGGTTTGAAACATGGCACGGTCCATTAAACATGACGCTGAATTATTTACTCATAATAACTTCTCTTCTACCACCTTCATGTATCTCGGCAAATAACAACATGGAATCAACTTCAACCGCCGGCCCGGGAACACATATACCAGACCCACCGTTGGAGGATGAAGAGAGATTTACAACTTGTAGCAGAGCCAATAGTCTCAGCCTAGCATGTGCACCAGGGTCACCATCATCAACCCCCCCAGACGGTTCCATACAAATTTGGAGAGACCATGTTCAAGAAATGCCATTCCTTCCCGACCCACGACCAAGATCTCTTACGCCATTTGGATTTTGCGACAATGAGCCAGTCGATGGAGCCCAAGGGCCGGTAAAGCTTCCAGCACTGTATCAATTATCGCCATGGTTCAAAGTTCCTCCTAATATTCGGCGGGATATTCTGCGTTTGGCGTTTGGAGACCGACGTCTACACATGAGCCTAGCCTATCGACACTGTTATTATCGTGGCTCTGAGAGTACAAAGACAATCGATGAATGGAAGTGGTTTAGCTGTGTTTGTAGTAGACCAATGTTACCAGTTCAGATCCTAGCTCCTCATGCCGATAAAGCAGAAGATCTCGGCCCTTGGACTGACAATTGCAAGTCTTACGATTCAGTGCGACAGAAGGTGGGCGTTATTGGATGGCTTCTCTCCTGTCGTCAAAAGTGAGTATGAAACAACCGCTTTCAGGTGTTCTATGACTGATTTGGATAGTTATGCTGAAGGAATTGACGTTTTGTATTCAACTAATTCCATCGTCATGTCTGGCAAGGCCATGATAGCCCACATACCGCAACTTCTCCTTCCTCAAAGACTTGCTTCTATGACTTCTATCGAAGTCAGATGGCCCATGATGCCAGAACCGCCTAGCAAGTTTGAAACCGATGCCGATTTCCTATCTGATGACTCCCTACCACCCCTGCCGGACTCGTTGGACTTGGGTGATATCAGTCTTGTTCTAGATACTTTTTCACCCACACGATTCCCATCACTCCGGAATCTTTACATTTCCTTCGAGAAATTAGAGGTATGGTACGACTCTTCTCTCAGTCCAGTATATGAGTCTCTACTCCAGATGCTACGAAACTTTGCCAAAGTGCGATATAAACCACTTGACGAGTGTATCTTCGGATTTCCGGAAGATTTCTACGGGAGAATTACAAGCTCTAGCTTGAATGGTTTTGCATCGCAACCTTTTAATCAAGTTTGGGACGACCTGGAAGACAATCTCCATACGACACAGATTCCGTATAGAGACAGCTATCCAAGGCCCCCATTTCACTTGGAAAAACGACAGGGGGTCGGTTTTTGGATTGTAAAAATATGTGATCGATCATCGGATATTCACGGGATTTTAGATTCACCTTCTTACAGCCCAACATCACCAGAGTGGGACAGCCCTTCTCCCTAGCAACTTGTAGCCTTTTCCTTCTCGCCCAATGGGCGGTACATGGCAGTCGGCTCAGAAAGTGGGCATGTTGATTCTTCTCACTTTGCGATTTGGGAACTTGATTTGGCTTTGGATCCCCCAACAGAGACGTTCCAGTACGATATATTATGTTCTTCGTCATGCTTCGTCCCGATAGTACTGTAAGGGTGCTCTACTAGCGTTCTATACGCAGCTACGAAAAGGTTCAAGCTCAATAACTATATGAATCTTCGAATATTATCCTATCATGATATCTCTGAGACACGTAACAATAAAATAGTCATTTATGCTCGATCGGCGCCCTTCCCACACTCAGTGTTGTCAAAACTGCTTGGGTAAGCTTGTCGGTCAGTTGTGACAAAATTGATCTTGAATCCATCTGGCACTTTACCGGCCTCATTGAAACAGTATTGAACAAAAGATCCAGAGTTTATCGGTTTTTGCCAGCCGACTGTTGCACTCCCACCAGAGTCAGGCATCTTGTAGTATTGGAATGCCATGTCGTTAGGGTAATCCTCATACAAGGTAGCTTCAAAATGAAAGATACCACCTTCGTTTTGTTTTCCTACAACCCACTCAAAATTGACCTGGCGACCATATAAGCCTTGAAACACTTCGTAGACAACGGTATGACCTTTGGCTCGATCAAGATAGAAGTCGTCCCAGTATGGTAAGAAAGACCAGGGTGGCAGAATGGAAGACTTGAGTGGTTCGTTTACAGCAGCTCCGGGGCCACCATTCTCACTGGGAATCGACAGAACACCGTTTACACTGACAATGATACTGGTGCCGCTTGATCGATTCGGAGCCCAAGGCAGAGTGACCTTAACATAGTCGTTATCATGGTCAAGGTCGTCATCAAAGACAGGCGTCGGGCTAGCCAAAACTACTGTTGTCAGGGGGGTAACGCTGTCACAGCCAGTTGTAGTTGTCATGTCAGCAGTGGTAGTGGTGGGCTTAACTGTGGTGGTTTCGGTCTCTGTAGTGGTGGTTTCAGCTAAAGTAGTCGTTGACTCGGACGGAAAGGGTTCAGTAGGTTCCGTGGATGCTTCTGTAGTCGACATGTCTACTGTTGAAACCTCTGTGGACACCTCTGTGGACAAGGGCTCAGTTGATGTAATGTCTGTTGCAGACGCAGATGAAAGATATGTGGAAGATAATATGTCTAGGTTTAATGATTCGACAGAGGATATAGAGCTAATGGTCTTATTATATTGAATTTTATTATATTAAAAGCTATAATATTAATTATAAGCTTTTTGTTTTAAAATTTTTTTTTAATTTTTTAATTTTATAAGATTTTTAATATAATAAATTTTAATTTAATAAACTTTTTAATAATATTATTTTTATTAAATACTTTATAAATTATTAATAATTTATTTTTTTTATTAAAAATTATTTTAAAAATTAAAAAATAATTTTATTTAAAATATTTTATTTTTTAATATATTAATATTATTATTATATTTTATTTTATAAAAAGCTTTAAAGACTTTTTTTTTTTTATATAATAAAAATTTAAATTTTAATTTATTAATTTAATAATTAATTATATAATTAAAAATATTATAATTAAAAATAATAAAAATAATAATTTAATTATTATTTATATTAATAATATTTTAATTTTAAATATTAATAAAAAAATTATTTTAAAAATAATAAAAAACTTTAAATTTTTTTAATTAATTTTTTTTTTTAAAAATAAAATTAATTATAAAAATTAAATTTTTATAAATAATTTTTTAATTTAATATATACCCGTGGATTCGACCTAACGGAGACCCCACTCATAGAGTGGGCGGCAAAATTCTGGGACAAGGGCAAAATTCTGGGACAGCCAAATAGGTGTAAATAGGTGCAAAAGATTGGTATTTTCATTCAGTCTTCGTCACTTTTGGTCCGAATTAAATAGAGATTGCTAAAATGATAGTATTGGATTGATTTAAAGCTATATCCAAGAGCATTTTATTATGCGATGTATATTTCTCGCTGTGTTGCGGCCGAAAGTTGATGTGATTACTGAGGAACCGTCAGACTTGCTTCCTTCGGCATAAGGTCTTGTGACTTACCTGCCCGGCCTCCCTCCCAACAGGGAAAGTGCCGACGATATAATTTACTGTGTATTTCGCGGGCGAAGCGTATCCATGATTCTGTGATATGTGGAGGAGAAATTCCTTTCAAATTCAACAGGCGGAGGAGGGAGAGGAGGAAGGTTGGGCTCTTCTTGCGTAAGATCAACTACCTCGATGACTTCCTCATTGAAATCGGAGTCATCTGATTCTCCTGTGACGAGGTTTTCAAGTAACCCATCTTCTTGTGTGTTGCTGAGTTTAAATTCAACTCCATCGCTCGAAGGAAGTGCAGGCATATCTTGCAACGGGCTGCGATAAACACCAGCAGCTGTTGCACCACGAAGGCGCTCGTAGAAACGCTGCTGAGCAGAGGAACCGCTCGTATCATAGTAAAATCCGTTCCCAGGCGTTGCAGGCGAAGCTTCTCGTGATGCCGGAGCAATAGTAATAACATCATCCTGTATATCCTTGTTCTTCCACTCCTTCCACCGCTTGAAGCTAATATGAATCGGCTTCCCGTTGTTATTGATATCGTATTTGTGTTGCTTCTTCCACTCGATTTTCAGGCGATCATCCTCTTCTTTCTGCAGTTGCCTCCAAGTGCGATGTTGCCGGCGAAGCTCTTCTGCTTGCTCTTTTTGCGTTGTAGTGGCAACTTGCTCTTCTATCTGCTGCACCGTTGTGCTGTTCACGTAGAGGCCGGTGGGATGAACTCTTCTTCTACGCATCTTTCGACTATTTGCAGCGGAAATGCGGTCAAGGCGGTTCTTGATATGACTTTCGGCAAAGGAATTTAGTACTATTGCTTCGTTGAGAACGTCGTCAATAGTGCTGTATGCCTCGCGAGTAGGCGAGCTGAATCGTTCACGATAGTTGTGCCTGATGTGACGAGAAATCTCCCGAGCATCTCGGAATCGTGATTCTTGGGGAAGTAGGGATTGGATTGCAGGGGAGGCTTGAGAGAGGATAGACTTCTGCTTTTCCTTTAGCTTTTGTATGACTTCTGTGCCGTCAGGAGGAAATATTCCACTTCTCTCAAACCCGTTAATGATATTGTGCTTTGTGAAGCTTTCATCGATGATCTTCTGCAAGCGAGCAACAAGATCCGAGCGCTTGAAGTTCAGAAATCCCTCGCGGATGTGCTTGCGAAGTGCCTTCTGATGTGCAAGCTTGAGAAGCTGAAAGACTCCTACATCAAGCGGCTGTGTGAGATGCGTTGAGTGAGGCGGAAGCACGAAGATCTCGATATCAAAGCGCAGGCAATATTTCATAAATTCCAAGGAAGTCTTGCCTGTAAAGCCATCGATAACAAGAAGTCGCCAAATCTTTTCCTTCTCAGGCCGCTCAAAGTAAGGCCTTTCCCAAATGAAATCAGGATTATCGATATCTCTCATAAACTCATCACAGCCGTACCAATCAGTAAAGTTTATACCAAGAGCTCTTGCCTTTGCTGTTGCTGAGAAGGAATGCAGGTTGAAATGACGAATCCAATCCATTGAGATTTCTGCATTAGAAAAGCCGGTCTCAGAGCGTGCAAAGCGAATATTCTTATCCAAATCATTAACATCCCACCCTTCTGTTGGCCACGATTTGAAGATCATAAACGGAGGGATAGTATCTATTAAGTACTATTAGAATAAACTACAGAATCAAGAGAATACTCACATCCTTCAGCATTTACAGCCCCGATCATCGTAGCCGACTCGCGGTTCGAAAAAGCAACAATCTCGTGTTTTGTGTTGCGTTTTTTCCTCACGATGACCACCTCAAGCCGCTCACGCACAACGCCTATTCGTATGCCGCATTCATCGGCGTTCAGGATCTGAGATGGCCCGATATCTCTTCTCTGCACAACATCAGCAAGGTTAGTATAGAAATCCTCAACCTCCTGAACTTCGCGTGCTTCGAATTCTGCTCTCTCACGATCAAATGCCCGTACTAACTTCTTCTTCTGTAGCTGCGGATTATCCTCAAGAAAGCGTTTATACCATCCTTCTCCAACTGGGTGCAATGGAGGAGTTCGTGATGCCCTCAACTCGTTTGCGGCTGCTTCAATAACTGACTGATTTGCAGGAAATCCACATCTCTCGAGCCACATAACGTATGCAACGACCGCGCGCTCCTCACTTTCATCGAGATTCCTTGGCCTTCCAACGCTTGTATCACTAAAAGCCGGCTTTCCAGCGAGCTTCAGCGATCGAAGATGCCTCCCTACAGCGCTCTTGGAGGTGTGATGCTTGACGGCGGCATCCCTTATAGTGATAGGCTTTCTTCCGTTACGCTTGGGGCGGTTTTGTGATACAAGGACCTCCCGGGCGGCTCGTACAGCATCGTTGACGCGATACGGATACGGCATTTTATCGGCTAGATCAAAAAGGCAGCTTCATAAATGAGAGTCGACTGAATTATACGTATGTGTGTATTGGAATTCATTGGATTTGGCGGGTGATTCTAATGAAGTTCCGACAGGGCGGGGTATCCGGCTGTCCCAGAATTTTGCCCTTGTCCCAGAATTTTGCCCTTGTCCCAGAATTTTGCCGCCCACTCTATGAGTGGGGTCTCCGTTAGGTCGAATCCACGGGTAATTAAAATTAATAAAGATTTTAAAATTTATTATTTTATATAATAATTTTATTAATATTAATAAAAAAATATTTAATAAATAATTTTTAAAAATAATAAAAATTTTTATAATAATTATTATAATTTTAATTTTATAAATTATAATATATATTTTTAAATAAAATTTATATTAATATTTAAATTTAAAAATTATATTTTTTTATAAATTAATTTTATATATATACTTTAGGATTTATACTTTAAAAATTACTTAATAAAAGGAGCTAATAGTCTTAATATTTATAGAAATCTTACTAGGTGAAATGCTAGAAAGGGATAACTTGATAGGTTTTGTAGATACTATAAAAGGAAAAGAAAGGGAAGAAGAAGTAGAAAAAGAAAAAGAAGACTCTGATGATGAGTCCAAAGTGGCTGTAGAAACGACATTGTCGAATAATCGTGTTGTTTTTACAGTTGTAGAGGGCGAAGCTGTGGATGAAGAGAGCGCAGTGGAAGTGGAAGGACCTCCGACATCTATCGAAGACGCGACTGAAACGTCTGAAGACAGAATCACGGTAGTTGCCGACTCGGAGATTGATGACAGTTGGGTCGAGTCGATACTAGCAGAGCTTGACACGTCAAGTCCAATGATGCGTCTGTCTTGACATTGCTCCACTACATAGAGTTAGTCCCGATTCTTAGTATGGAGGTGTGACGTATCTTGATAGACGCGTAGTGTAACGGGGACACAGTCTGACGGACGCGGCCCAAATGTCATGAAGACTTGGCCACTGTCGGGATCCTGGCAGAAGTCAGCCTCACCATCAGGCAAGTCTGTGTTAGTAAATTTAAGCTCCCCAGCTACACTCGCGAAGTCCCTAGTGACAGCTCCGTCTGGTGTATCTCCCCGTCCTGTCAATTCTTTGAACGGCTCTCCATTGTAGTAGACAGGTTTTCCAGAATCCAACAGCTGTCCTCCAGCCAGTGTGAAGGTAGCGGCATTTGTGCAAATTCTGACGTTTGAGGTATTTCCGTTACCGACAAAGCCCCCTTTGGCTATCTTTTCAAGGCCTCGCCTTTTATTGCTGACACTAGGAGATATGAGAAAGATAACGTTCTGTCCAGATACTGCTTCGGAGCTAGTTGCAGAGACTTCGGCCGAGGTTTGTGTAGTGATATCTGACTTTGTTGATGTTGTTCGTAGCTCTTCCTCGTCTGTCGAAAGAGGAAGAGCAGACGAGAACGATAGATCGAATGTACGGGTAGATTCTTCGATAACCTCAGACGATTCAGTAATGACTTCGATGGTTGATTGCAACGCCGACGATGGCTCAGCGATGCCCTGAAATGTTGATGGAAACACAGAAGTTGATCGATTCGTGAAATACGTAGGGAGTATCCCACGTTGAGTTGACGGCAAAGCTGGTGCTGTGGGAATGGCTGCTTCAGCAGTTTCTGCTCCAACGGCGACAAGATAGGATGAGAGATATGTGTAACACCATACTCCATCGATTAATTCAGGTTCTCCAATGGGTTCCAAGGCGGAGGCCGTGCCACCGAAGGCGAGAAGGAGCTGCCACATCATGGCTGTGGTAGAAACTTTTGCAACTACTGAGGAGATGAGATGAATGGGGAGACCTCAACGATTTATCTACTGTAACGTCAAGCAAGGGAGGATCGCTCTGTAGGTCTTGGGAAATTAAGTCGTATAACTTGGACCAGAATTTCCCACTGTTGCCAGGGGCGGATCGATTAAGGCATGCATGCTTCAACATACACCGAAGCCACCAACATATCAAAGCCAGGGATAGGATCAAGCCACCAACGGTTTTTTATGATTTTCATCACTGATTCTTTGGCACGCAAACAATGTTACTGTGTCTTTTGATCAAGAATTTACAATTCGGCCTGCCGGTATATCAAGCACGTTCTTTTGGGATTCGACATAATGAACTTTCACAATGAAGTTCAAGTTGGCAAGAAGGGTGAAGCTAAGTTGAGCGCTGGTCGGCAAACCAAAAGCTTAGTCGCAAGGGAGAGTCTCAATTCCAGCTCATGCTTGCCCTGCGGATGGCTGTTGTTAAAGTGGCTGGCTGGACCTGGTTCTCGCTCGGTCTATCAGGACATGTCTCACATTCGCCTATGACTTTAGTGTGATCCTATCTCAGGTAAGTAGTGTCTTACGACCTTTATAATATGAAAGTGCGGGATTTGTCAGGCTTCCTGTTATTCGTCCTGGCTAGTGATTTAGTATATCAAGGCTTTTCTTGTATTAGACCTGTGGACCACCTCCACCAATAGAGACAGCGAACAATTTGTAGATTGGGCGATATTTTTTATACATTCTTGGTACACATTGACGAAAGATTGTATTATTCAACTCTAAATTTCACTGCATAAATTGAGTTTTACCAGTGACTAACCTATTGTAACTTCCAGGCTATTGAGCCATCGCTATCCTAGCACTCACTGCCACGATCGGCGACACTAAAATGGCGCCAGCGTTTTTACCGTAGCTTACTAAAAGTTACACAACTGCGCCATATTCTATGACTACAGGATGCTTTTTACGTCCTAGGCATCTGCTTACAATACATCATCACCGTCACTTTCCAGACTCAAAAGATCAATAACTGTATAAAGTCCTCTGATGATTGTATCTCTTAACCATTTCTCAACTGAGCATCACTCAATTTCCTGCCATGAGCTCGCACCTTTGTAAAGTCTGTACCCAGCTCAGTATCGAGAAGCTCGTTTCTGAACACGGTTTCGCCTTACACAGCAATCTTGCCATACTCCATGAGTCTTCAGCTAGTTGCCGACTATGCAATCATGCCATCATTCGGATCTTAACGGGCAACAGAAGATTGAATATTTCTGAAAACAACATCGTATACCTTACTGGTATGCAGGCTCGCGTCTTCTATTGGCGTCATGTCCACAACAAACGTGGTTTGACCATAGTTATCTCGCAAGTCGGCTCTCAAATCCCGAGTAGAGGCGAAGAGTTTCCTTGGCTTTTAATGAGAACATTGGATGGGGATCCCGCTATAAGATTGGGCGCAAGAACTGTACGACTGCTGCCAGAGAACACTTCAAGTTCGGAGTCTGCCATCCAAGCACTGAAGTGGTTGAAGGAATGCTTGCTTAGCAAAGATTGTTTTGAAGACATTTCACATGTTGCCGACCAAGATCTTGGACAAGTTCTTGCAGATGCAAATGATGTTGTTTGCGAATTCGACGGTCTACTGCGCCAAGCAAAGTCTGATCAGACACTTGAACATCAACGGCTCCAACTGTGCAAAGACATCCATACTCTCTATCGGCAAAAGATTAAGCCACAAGATATAAATGTCACCAACGAAGAACGCGCAGCCAGGTTACTTGAAATTAATGATACGGGATCAACCATCAGTCTCAGATTAATCGACGATACAAGCAAGTGCATGCCCTACGTTGCATTGAGTTACAGATGGGGTGGACTGGAAGCAGTTTGGCAAACAACAACAAGGAACTTGGAGTCACGCAAATCAAGCTTCTCTATTGTTGAGCTTCCAAGAACGTTATCGGATTCGGTCAAGCTCACTCACCATCTTGGTTTCAAATGGATCTGGATTGACAGCCTCTGTATCGTCCAAGATGATAAGGATGATTGGGCTAGAGAAGCTGTCAAGATGGCCACCATCTACCAAAACGCCATCGTCACTATTGCCGCGGATTCCAGTTCAGATGCCAAAGCTGGACTACACAACAGCACGTCGACATCCATATTCAACATTGAAGACTCTATTAGAATCTGCAACAAGCTTTCCACCGGTGAAGACAGCACAGTCTACCTATTTCCCAACCAAAAGACAAGAGTCGATGAATCAATCACCAACCTACGAGATATGGGCGATCTTCTCAGTCACTGCTCACTGCGAGACAGAGGCTGGACCATGCAAGAGCGCATTCTCTCACCACGCATCATCCATTTTGCATCTGATCAACTTTACTGGGAGTGTTATCATGGGATCCAAGAAAGTGAGGATAAGCTCCTCTGGATGGGTCGCAGCTTGACCATTCCGAAGATAGCGCACCGTGTGAAGTCTGCAAAGGATGCTGAGCAGAAGAAAAAACAGTTGAAGAAATTGCTTCAGTACTGGTATGTTCATGTAGTAGGAGGAGACTACTCACATCGCTCTTTGACGTACGGCGAGGACAAACTCGTCGCTATCGGCGGCGTTGCCAGGGCTCTTGACAACATCGAATCGATGGGCTACATGGTTGGTCACTGGGGAGATGACGATGATGAGCTGATCAAAAGTTTGTGTTGGAAGCGAGGCGGTCCTGGACAGAAGGCTGCTAAGTATCGTGCGCCTTCGTGGTCTTGGGCTAGTCAGGATTCATTCGTTGACTTTGGAGGTTACAGCCTTGTTGGTATGTACGATGAGGAGATTGTAGCTGAGCCCGTGGCATGGCAGGCTTCAGCCCCAGATATGACATTCTTTGGACGGTGTACCAATGCCTACATCCAGATTAAAGCAAAGTTCGCACGTGGAACAGTCTTCCCAAACTGCGGTCACGACTTTAGCAACTACCACCAAACAGGATACGACGCCGGATACAGCGTTGATCCTCCGAAGGAGAGGTGTGCGTTCCTCATGCTTGAGGGAGGAGAGACATCTGATCTTGTATGGTTGGATGAGAGTCAAGCTACCCATGATCCAGTACGGGACGGCATTGATGTCAAGGTGGTGATGCTCTCAGAGATTCGAACCGAAGGTGAAGAGCCATATCCCGGGGCCTGTCTGATCTGCACTCTGGATGAGAGATACCACTTGACTAGGATCGGGTTGACCGAGAGTGTCAAGCCGTGGAAGGAGGGGTTAAGGAGAGAGACTCCTCCAGTTACTGGGCGAAAGCTTTGTGATAAAGGTGCTATTGAGCTAATCATTATCTGAGTTGAGTTCGTAGTCTCAAGAGGTACTTATGAACACGTGTTTCCCTCACTTTTCGAACTCTTAGATCTCACAGCCATGGCTTCAGTACTGACATTTGAACTGACGCCAAACTCAGTCACATTTTGTCGACAGTGTATCTGGAAAGAAGCAGAATTAAAACAGTTTCAGATGCATGGTAACAATGGCAGTTAACTGAAGAATTAGCTCTTGGGAGCCTCACATTATCTACTCTAGAAAATGAACAAAACCTCTATGAGCATAAAACGCTTGACCAATCACAACGACTGGTCTCTATCTTAAACTGGCAGATTCTCCTGACTCTCCGACTTGCCCTTAATTTTACGATATTCCGCGCGACCCATGGAGTAAAGTCGCGTCGAGCCGTATAATTGCGTGGTGATCCAAAGCGAGAACACAACTGGTGTGATGATCTTCCATGCAATACCCCACTGCGTCCAAGAGTTGTGAAGGAGATATATCGTGACAATGGTCTCTGTAAAGGCCGCCACGACCGCCCAAATGCAGCATCCAAATGCCATACGGGACAAGAAGGTAGGATTGTCCCGCTTTATGCGCCAAAGGATCATGGATATGAAGATGGGTATCTCTACCACCACGTCGAAAGTACCTATCATAGCATATGTTAGTAACATGCCATTTAAGAGAGAAGAGCTGGACAAGTGTACGTACCCCAGACCATACACATATAAAACTCTAGTGTCGCTTCGTGATTCTTTTTTGTATTCGCAAAAAGGCTCAACGCCATCTGCGAAATAACGAGTAGCCCAGTATGATGCGCAATGCTGATATAGCTCGCAAACTTGGTACGAAAGCACATCTCAAAGAGATAATACGCGCAGTAAACTTGCGTCGCGACCAGCAGGTGATCACCAACCGTGATCTTACCACCTTTCACCAAAGGCTCAGTGAGAACGGCGTTGCCAACCAGAAAGTCCATCATAGGATATCCGGTAGATATTAAGAGGGAGATGAGTACAAATGCGCCGACGTGGAAATAAGCGAATGAGCGGCGCCGTCTCTCGTCGCCGTGGAATTCGAGGGCTGGGTAGATTCTCTTGTATATACGTGGCAGAATCCATCTTTCGAGACAATTGGCGATAAGGGCTACACATATGATGCTGCAAGCGAGGATGAGAGAGCCGTGAGGAAGAAGAGGGGAGATGGGGTTGTTCTCCAAGGTTTGAATCTTGGGATGGGGATGGTGGTCTACTCTGGTCATGATGGCAGCAATGAATGATGATACAGATACAAAGGAGAAATGTAAAAGAGAGTGAAGCTGATAAATGACAGAAACTCCAAAGATGGAAGAGGAAGGTTATGTATCCATATTTACAAGGAGAATGAAGCCTAGGGTTATGATGCATGGCTCTATTTGGCAGTATGCTACGTAACGTACAGCATAAAATCACAATTACAAACTACAAAGATGTTCAATGTTACAATTCTTTTGGTTCATTCCAATATCAGAATACGAACAGGTCAGATAATTCTCGGTTAAATGGCAAACAGCCGAGTATTAGTGCGAGTGTCTTCCCGAATGGAACTCTCCGGGATTGGGCGCACCGTAGATCAACCCGCCCAATTCCCATTTGGTGCTTGTACGTCAGTGGCTCAACCGTAAACGATAGGGGTCTAAAGTCTGGAACAGTCTGGGGAAATTTGACGAGATCCTTTGAAAGAGGCGAAGCAATTGACAGATCCACTGACGCCTGTACCTGAGGGTTCCACTCCACGATGCCGTATTCCGGGCTTCATCACCACGTTACGTGGCTTTTTTTTTTTTTTTTGTCTCTGGTGTTTGTTACGGTTTATCGGCACGATGCAGTTCTTGTGGGTGACTGGTGTTCCTATTTTTAAAAGTGGCTGACTCTACTGAGGTAGTCTTCGCATTCGGGTCCGGCGTTAGCGAATATGCAGGCAACATTACAGACGTTTAAAAGCCACCAACTGTTTATTTTGCGGCTAAATCTCTTTGAACTCAGTCTGTTCAACAGTTGGTGTTTTTCTTACACTTCCCGGATGTCGTCAGCTGTTATACTTGCATTGAAGACGAGCATCTACTTGAAGTTGTTATCTATTCGCCGTACTCACAGTCGCAGCATGACTATTTACATGTAGGCAACATTATCCTTCCAAAAGATCATTACATGAGTCAATAGAATAGCGCTAAGCGATGCAAAAAGAAATCTGACAAGACTGGGATTCGAACCCAGGCCCCTTTCGAGACTGCGAATCGTTACTAGTTCGAATCGAACCTGAACACAGCGCCTTAGACCGCTCGGCCATCTTGCCTTGGAATAAGGTTTAGGCTCCGATTCTGTAATAATATCGATCGTTGGTGCTCACTGGTCCCCTACTTTTGCCCAGCACTAACTGCTTCTCCTCAGCAGCAATAGCTTCTCCTCAACACCCATGGACTGTTTCTGCCCAATACTATTGCTTCTGTCTAGCACGAATTACTCACTTGTTATATGTCATACCAGGCCGCACCGTTTCCAGAGTCGTTTTCAAACATAAGTTGTTGTAAGTACCTAGTCAAGTATATCTAGCTGGAAGCATAACCGTAAAATCATATTTTCATTCCCTGTAACACTCAGCACTTTTAACTTGCTGCTGAGCGACTGCAAACAGTGATCCGTTCTGCAATTACATGTACACTTTGCCCTACGACGGGAACCACCGATATTCCTGATTGTCTACGCCAATCCTCTCGCGGTAACATAGACGCATCATACGAGTTCAAAAGATCAGATCAACTGCCGTGTGTCACCCGCGGTTCCGAGTCGCAGTGCTATCAGTATATAGGAATTTTATTTATTTTTATTCGTGTCTTCTGTAGCTATACCATACTTGGAAGCTTTACAGAACCCTCATCATCTCCATGATGATAATTCTACTTGTTGCTGGCAGTGTGCCAGATAGGATCGCCACCCTCGTTGTACAACACAACATTTCCATCATCCTGCACCACAAGAGTTGTGGACTCGTTGCCCTTGCCGGCAGCAGTGTCTGTGTGCCAGGTGGCATGTCCAGTACCGGAGTTGTCGCTGTAGATTTGTTAGACATTATCTTGTGGCAGAATATCTGTTGTATGACTTACTAGATGACTAGGTTGCCATCTTCTTGCATCTTGATGCCGTGAACCTTCCAGTTCTGCTCGGGGGTGTTCTGCCAGGCGCAGTGGTCGCCATGGTAGACGGCGACCTTGCCGTCTTCTTGCATGCGGAACTCTGTCTCGCCGTCATCGCTCCAGATGCTGTTGCCGATGAGGAGCCAGTCGCCGTTGTTAAGTCTGCCCATTTTGAATGTGTGGAAGTAAAGTTTTTTATGATTGTATTGTAGAAGGTAAGTTGTAAGATGAGGATTGAGTTGAGATTTGTGAGAGAGATTTACGAGTCTTTTATACTTGAACACAGGTGACTTGGCCCATTGAAGAAGATGCTGACTTTAACCAGTAATTGTTGTACATCATGTTGTCCGCTTTGACCTACATCACAGCCCCTCTTCTGTCTTACGCAACGGCATTCCAACGGAGTCATTCATCTCATCTTTGGTTACTCGCACAGAAACGCTGAGACACGGCATAGGACGTGCAATGACAAGTCGCGACCTTGTTGGTCTACCAGAGACGATCAACGGCCCCACTGCGGGAGGATCCAATTGCCGAGTCTGGCGTTGTGCATCATAGCCTTCAATTATCGGGGTTCTCCAGGCACGGCAATGATTGTTATTACTCTGATTCAGGAACCATTGCCCAATGGTTGGTGGAGGACAATTGACCGCCATATTCATATCCAATATGAATGTTACTGTCTCGGCGACGTGGACGATACACCAGCACCTCGTTCCAGAATGGTTGGACAAGAAAACCCCTCTCAAGTCTTGGTGCAGAAGTGATTCAAGATTTGATCAGCCATTGGACAAACAGCGATCTGTTATCGACGGAATATTTGCTGGAAACATCCATTTCTTATGATTGTAGTTAGATCATCGGCAAGTAAGCAGCTGAAGCAGATCTATTGTGGAAATGAGGGGCAGCGAGACATAGCTGGGACCAAACGTCCACAGAGCGTCGCTCATCACCTTTGTAAGGCTGTATGTCTCAGCTTCAACCAACAATTTCCCGACCACCTAGCCACAGGTCTCAGATAGCTCAGCAAGCTGCGTCATAGTGGCAGACCGCCATGCCATGACTTTCAGCCCTGAGTTGAGACGATGTCAATGCGCTCGATGCAGGTATCTGAGTTACGTGTTGGTCACTGTGACTTCACTGTCAATGACAGAGAAAGTCACAAGTGTCTTTTGAGGACGCGTAGTACCAACAGAGACTAATTGACAGACATTGGAAAGTGGTCAGAGTGAGAGACGTGAGCGTGACGCGAATAATTCCAAGCTAGACAGGGTAAAGAGCATGATGTCATGTCTTGAATGTCATCACCGAGGTACCATTAAACGCGTATCCTTTCGGCTTATCAGATCAATTAAGATACACGAGAAGCAGACATAGAGATAGGATGTTGACAGTTTAACGCTTGAAGAGAAATGTACAGACAGCGGCCTTATTTTTGTTTCACTAAAACGGAGTATCCGAAAGTGTTAGGCCACTTTGGACTAATCACTGCATAAAAACCAGACTATTACTATGGGCAATTAAGTTTGAGTTTACTACATCTTTTAAAGAAAGATAAAAACAGTCATTATAACTAAGACAGGAACTAACTGAACAGCAAGAATCAGTAGCAAGCTTTTATTTACTACACTGTGTTTTTCCTAATTGATGTTAGAATACTGAAAACCGTTTTTCTACATCAATCTATACTCTTGTGTAGGGTAATCTCCTGAAGAATCCTCCCCGGCTATGAACACTAAAAATAGAGTCCTGACCCCTTGGTGTCCCCACTGGCAATAAGCCCAGATGCTAAAAAAAAGACTTGCGGTTTGTGTGGATCGAACACACGACCTTCAGATATCAATGAATGATGATTGAAGTTTGGCTTCAGTCTGACGCTCTCCCAACTGAGCTAAACCCGCTTGCTGTCTGTGCAGCTTTTTAATTGAACATATGGACGCGCTCTAGCCTGGGAGAAAGCTGTCTCGTTGCATGTAGAACACCAGTCAGGACCTCTAGATTGCAGCGATGGATCGGGAGAACAACTAATGATGATGCCAGAATCATCGATACGATTAGACTGGTTTGACCCCGCAGACTCTCGGCATTCTGGTCATCTTGGTAGGCAAAGGGCCTCTAACCCCGCAGAATTCTGATTCCTCGGCATTCCTCTCCCAAGGCCCGGTAATTCAGAGACGACAGGGGTTGAATGGTATTTTAAGTCGATGGCCTGCCCGATATATCGAATAATGATGATATTGGATCGGTATCCTCTGCCTTGACTTCTTCTATTGTCAACTTTCACATAATCCCAAAATTTAGATCAAGAACTATGGAGGGCCATCACCGAGCTGCCGTTGTGACTGTAAGACTTACTCCCCACTTTTGTTAGTATCGAGGACTGACACCCTGCAACAGCGCTCCGACACAAGTTTCAAATTCGACATTCAAGATACCCCGATCCCCAAACCACAACCATGGGAAATTCTCGTTAAACTCTCAGCTACTGGCGTTTGCGGCACCGACATGGCTCTTGCGGGTGGCTACCTAGGTTCGTGTCGTGACATCCTCGGCCACGAAGGAGTAGGTAGTGTCGTACAAATCGGCTCTGGTGTAGATCCATCCACTGTCAAAGTGGGTGACCGTGTCGGCATTGCTTGGGTACGAGACGTCTGTGGACAATGTTCCTGCTGTCGCCAACCCGGCGGCGAAGTTCGTTGTTTAGAACAGCAAAACTCAGGAAGGAAATGGGATGGCACATTTGCTGAGCACTGTCTTGTTCCTAGTCGATACGTCTTGAATCTCCCGGATGACACCAATATACCCGATGAGCTTGTAGCGCCTATACTATGCGGGGGCGTCACTGCGTACAAGGCTTTGAAGGCTTGCGAGGCTACACCGGGAGAATGGGTGGCCATTATGGGAGCAGGTGGCGGAGTAGGTGGTCTTGGAATACAGTATGCCAAGGCTATGGGATACCGAGTGGCAGCAGTCGATGTTGGCCCTGCGGAAGAATTCTGTATGAGGATGGGCGCCGACGCTTATTTTGATGGCTCAAGTCCCGATACACCAGAAAGGTTGAAGAAGCTGACCCCCTACGATGCTGGGGCGAAAGCGGTCATTGTTACAGCTGGATCAGGCAAAGCATATCAAAACGCTCTTGATCTTGTTGCTGTCTTTGGTACTCTCGTTTGTGTGGGAATACCGCCCCCCGATCAAGCAATAAGCCTACATCCGTTGACTCTCATAGATCGAGGAATCAAGCTTATCGGAACATTGGTGGGGACCAGGACTGAAACTCTCGAGGCTCTGGAGTTTGTGCAAAGAGGTGTTGTTAAGCCTATCGTTCAGACAGTCAGCTTCGATGATATAGAAGATCTAGCAGAGAGATTCTCCAAGGTATGTATCTTCTCCTGTTGCTTTATGATTGGAATTACTGACGTTTGCAGACATCTGGAAAGCTGGTTATTCAGTTCCCATAGGATCATAGATACGATGGAGGTACTGATAAACAGCCAAAAAAATCAAGTAAATACCAAAAGGATACATACAACAGCGGGGATTCGCTGGTCGTCACCGACCCAACTACTAATCCGCCGGTTAGTGGCTTGACTATGGGAGAGCGGACGGGATCCCGTATTTTCCACTACCTTTGGTCGTATGTGCTAGGATCACTGTTATGATATGCTATATAGACAAATGTACAGTTTCAGAATAAACTATAACAGAATGATTCGACAGCTCAACTGTGCATATACACAAGCTATTGAAGCTGGTCGCTTTCTTTGAGCTTCAGCAACCATTTCTTCAAGGTCACGTGCCGGTACGATGGCGGGTCTCATAGCAATTGTTGTTGGTTGATTTCAAACTGCAATTTATAATCCTAGCAACAATCGCTCAGCCTTGTCAGCCATACACGTAATTTTCTAATGGCTTCGATTAGCCATGGAACAATCTCAATCCCTTGTTTCGCAATCCATTCTCAATAGAGTTACTGGAAGGCCTAGAACAGACGCTGTGGTAGAACTTGAAACTGCAGTTGCCCGGTTCCAGGCCCACCTACAAGACAATGAGAGAATCAGGCTGCAGAGACTGAAAACAACCACGCACGATATTCAGGCCGTCATCATATTCACAGCTGAGCTTGACCGCTCTGATCCAACGCGGAGAGGTAAGAGCGTTGCGACAAGGCTGTCGTCGTTTCTCCAAACAATTCAGCAATTCTTTCCAGCTATAGATGCTTTCGTGTCTTCAAACCCAGAGCTGGCGGCCTTGATATGGGGGTCTGTCAAATTGACCTTTCTGGTAACTAATCCGCTATCTAATCCATCGGATACGATGTTAATGATTTGTTGTCTAGATACTTAGTAATTTCATCTCATACTTTGAATCCTTCGTGGAGCTTCTACATGGATTCAGTAGTCTCTATGCCAGATTCTCTGAATATCAAATGTTGTACCAAAACTCTACGGAATTACGAGACTCGATTTGTGGATTCAATACTGCTATTATCACGTGTTGTGAGAAAATTGTTGCCTTGGCACATCGATTAAGTACTTATGACCTTGGAGTGTTTTGGCAGTTTGAGGCCGATCTAACATCTCTATAGCAATGACTCAAATTGCTAAAGCTTTCACAAGCTCGTTCCAGTCAGAGATGCGACCGTACATCGATACCGTCAAGGTGAAGGCAGAAGATGTCCAGCGCGACATAGAACTTGTGAAAGCCAAGACCGACCGTCATGAGCAGGAGATGCAAAACAAGGAACGAGAAGAGGCGTCTGAAAATCGAAGTCTAGTAGTTTCAAGCTTGTCACAGAATTGGAACCAGTTGAGCAAAGTCAGGAAAGACTTCAGAAAAGCCTCCACTGGTATGTCATAATGCCTGTTCAGACCACTGTGCACCTGAATCTTGCTGGCTAATGTTATGATACAGGACAAAAGCAACATCAAGCTCTTGAAGAATTGAGTAATTACAATCGAAACATCACAAATTTGAATAGTACTCGGAACAAACGCCATCTACAGACCGCGTTTTGGATATTTGAGACACAGGAATTTAAAGACTGGTATGCTCTAAAAGAGGCACCCGTTTTGCATGTCACAGGCAAGAGTGAGTCAATTGTTTTGAACTTCCCAAGAAGAAATGTGAATGACATGGTATTTAGTTGGATCCGGGAAAACAATCTTATCGTAAGTTCTGTCGGGCATTTGACATCACTCAAGAGGCTTCGACCTTTGACTAGTAGTACTAATTGTTCAGATCCCGCATCATCGAATTCATTAATGACAGTCAAAGTGAATCCGAAGTCGTCTCTTTCTTCTTCTCCCGCTTTGATGACTCTGCGAGTCTCGACTGTGATACTATCCTCCGGTCACTAGTCTCTCAATTAGTCTCGCGCCCCTCCTTATCCAAACTCATTGAAAGAGAGAATATATATAGCGATTTAGAGCTGGCTAGAGACCAATGCTACTCCCGCGAATCACTGAAAAACCTATACCGTCGTTCTATGGGAATTGTTGAAAAGTGGTTCATAGTCCTGGACGGCATCGATGAGTGCAACGCAGAAGAGCGACGGGGACTGTTTGAGTTGGCTACACTTCCGGTCACGGTGTAGAACCTTTATGTCACAGTGTGGGGCAGTAGATAGCCAATTATATTACTTTTTCTTTTTAGTCTCTTTAAATCCTAGTAAGTTTATTTTTCAGTCTAAAAAATTAGAAAAATGTATATAATAGATAAAGAAAAAAGATATCTTAAAAAAGAGAAAAAGAAAAGTAAAGAGAAGGAAAAAAAGAAATTATTTATATATATATATCTAGCCTCTATTGAAAGGTAAAGAGATAATTAAATTCTAAGGAAAAAAGAGAGATCTAGCTGAAATAGGCATAGTCTAACCTTATCCGGCTTATCAGCTCTTATTGGCCTTATCGGTCAGGCCTACACCGTGACCTGAAGGTTTTGCACCGTGACCGGAAGTGTAGCCGTTTGAGTTTTTGTCGGATCTTGTCGTGCACAAAGACACATATGGAAAAGTCAAATTACTGCTGTCCTGCAATAGCATTGGAAACCATGATTTGCTGTGTCAAGCTGTCGCAATTACTGCAAGTATTGGACAAGACGAGTCGTATATCCGGCTCGGTGGAAAATGGGTTTCATTCTTTCTGAACGAAGGGCATTTTGAATGTCCTAGAAACTGCATTACGGAGGTCCTACGACATCAACCTCATTATCCTGTTATGGTATGTATAGAGAAATACATACGCGATGGCATTCAGGTCTGGCCAGCTCTTCATAGATATTCTCAGACGTCTTGCGGTTGCTCGAAAGGCCTCAAGGAGAGAGGTGTCTATGCCGATCTCCATGTGGTTCTTGTTGATGGATACAGGAGGAGCTCCTGGCCTCTGCTCCAGATATTCGTCGGGGTTTATAGGGGTGAGCTTACCAAGAAAGGGCTAGAGCTGCTCAGTCAAGAATTCGATTTGACAGAGCTCGATCTGCTGAGGGCCAGAACTGTCAGTGGAAAGAGTATACTCGATTGCCAAGTGGAGAGTATAGAGTCCATCTTGCCCACTTATCGTCCTCGCGAGCCACAGCCACTTCTTGACATACTTGGCCGTAAGAATGTCATAGCACATGCGCAAGAAATAGGGTTTGGCCTTGATGAGCTGCGAGGTTTGCTCACAAGCGGACTGCGGTGGGCGTACCAAACCTCAAACCAAGCGATGAGACAGCACTTGTCTACAATTGTCCAGAATCTAACTCTTTCCGAATCTGATCGAATCACATACAACGCTTCCATCTTTGACATCTCGGAGCAGATGTTAAGAGATACCATAGAATCAAGAATTAACGTGCCTGCAGCTGACGACGTGGTCAAGTTCTACTTGCAGTCGGCAAAGCGCCTCGTGCGGTTCCCCAATGAAAGTTTCTGTCTTAGCTTTGAACAGGCATTCAAGTCTAAAAAATGGAAATTGGTAGAGGCTCTAATAAAGGTACACCCAAAGTTGGGAAAGCCCTTCTCAGGTCCCAACCTAGGTACATTCTTTTCGAATTTGGGCTGTGGTCGTTGTAAAATGAGAGGGGATGCCTCAGACTGGCGACTGACTCTTTGTCAAATTCATCGCAACGAAGCCATTTCACTATCGCGGGTCGGTTCGCTTGAGTATCATGAGAATGATGGATATATTGACCTTCTGAAGCAGCTAGGAACAGATGGCAGTTTAATCATCACCCGGGATTGGTCTGTTAACATTCCCAGCGAGGAAAGATTCGAATGAACATGTAGTCAATGGACACATAGTAGTGGAAGAGACCGCAATATGTACTGGATTCTGGCAAATCGTTATTACGTAGTAGTTGCTTATAAACGTTCACATGAGTCTGAATGGCGCTCTAGCTGGTATTGTAAAACGTACCTAGTGAACATGACTTTACAATGACGAATCATCTCGAGTAAGAGAGCCAGAAAATCGAGGTTGTTATTTAGAAACTGAAACTAGCTAACCATTGTCTGTCTTGTACTACAAATAAATATAGCAGAGAGGCGAGCCGCCAGGTGTGTTAAGTGCGTCACCAATGGTAATATAGCGAGCGTTGGCTCCCAGTCTTAAGAGCGTTTCTACTCGGAGGGTTGCTAGACACTGTTAGAGTGCCTGCGATATCGTTGGCCTGCTTAGGGTGAAGAGTTTGCCAAATCCAGTAGATGCGATCCACCATAAGCGATGAAGGAAAAAGTTAGGATCGTTAGGCGAAGAGTAGAGATCAGAGTTATCGCCACCGACACTATAGTGTCCAGCTCCATGTAGGCCTAAGAATCCCTCCACGAATCTTCCTCCTTGAAAATCATTATTCAATGTTACTGGAAGCAACGCCGGATGTAAGGTTATGCAGATTTGGATAAGCCATCCACTGTTCCATCGCGTAGCTAGATAGGTCGCAACGGAGACAATGGTGGTTATATTCGAGAGGTGTCTTGGTTGCTTCATTCCGTCAATACTGGGAGCTTGGCCCCAATATTTGGGTACAGAAATAAATTGCTCAAGGCACACTGATGTGACAGGCGCAATGTGACTTACTAATTTAGTCTTGTCTGTTTCCTCCCCGTGACCCTTCCTTCTCACAACTTGAGGTCACTTTACAAATATTATTCTCCCAAGATCTCTATTGCCATAATTAATTCCACCATCTAATCTTGTTCAATTCATTCTTTTATTCTGTTTGTCGTGTGACACTACATTGTTCTCGGTCGATTGATGAACTAGTGTCACGTGACCAAGACCCACATATCGTGTCTTCACGCTCATTCTCTTCCCCAGCCTTGCATTCATCATCATCACCCTCATTCAATCACCGACACGGCGCCACATCACGAGAAGCGACCTGATTGCCCTCGCAGAGTTCTGGAGAGCAAATAGGTCATTTCTTCTGGTTCAAGTGCGCGGAAGAAGACACCGGCCGACTCGCGCTACAACCGATTAAAATTCCGATCTGTACCCATCGAACGAGCGTGCGCGCGCCGCCTACCCCTTCGTTGGAACATTCGGGGCTTGTAGAAGGGATCTCTTTGGTTTCGCAGCGTGCTGGAAACCATCGAACTAGTCTTGCAGCGTGCTGGAGACTACTAGATTGCCTGTCAGCGAACCTGGTGCTCTTCATCCGTGCCGTGCCGTGTTGACTCCATCGCCAATACTCGAACGATACAGCCCCTTCACGTACGCGTTCAAATATCCGGATACTCGTCGCTGTGGGCGTTATAATTGCCAACTCCTACCCTTCAAACGAGGCCTTGCCTTTTTGTTGGAAGGACCGGGTTCTGCAGAAGGGACTTGCTTGATCTTGCAGCGTGCTGAGGATTAGCAGGTTGCCTGTCGACGAGTCTGGGTCTCTTTGTCCGTGTTCTGTTGAGGTCTGCAGGTGCGTATCTTGGTAGTTGTTACTGATGATATATTACAGTCTCGAGGCATCACAAACGCTGGCCGGTCGAGGCCTGAGAGACGAAAGCATTAGGCCAGGTTATGTTATTTAGATCCTACACTGAGGCTATTTATTCCTGTATCCCCTCAAGTCTAGCGCAGTTTTTCCGACTCCCACCAGAATGTCCGCTTCAACTACGCCATGTCCAATTGACGAAACCGTACCCATCGTCCTCGAGTGGGAATGCGACAGCGACGGCGCGACACATTATCTGGCCAAGCCAGATCCCAAGATTGACGACATCACACTCAAGACTCGTTTGAACGAACTCGGCAGCGCCCTGTTCGAACTGCGTATCCCCGTCAATTTGAAGGGTGTGGAAGGCATCACGTCTATCACAATGTCCATTCATCCTTCGTTCATTGCATCGTTCGAGCTTGCACCTGCCACAACACCACCAGACGAGGTGAAAGAAAAGTTCAATAGCGGGATCAATCGCCTTGCGTTTCGAATGAAGAAGCCTTTGCAGGTCTTCGTCCCTGTCCCAGCGAAAGAACCACTGGCGCCAGCGCGAGCGCAGTCAGGCAAAGTCGTCGATGCTATCCGTACACTTTCCGCTGCAAAAGCTTTCATAGTGTATATAGACGACAAGAAGCTATCGAATGAACAACTCCAATTCATCCACGACGCCGTGAAACAAGGTGGCTTGACACCCTTCCGAAATGATCTAGCGAGCATGTACCACGGTACTGGAGCCAAGCTCGTTGACCTTGCCGACATCACGCAAACCCAAGACGCGCCCCCATCTTATCACGAGACCGAGTCGCCGCCGCCGCCTCCCCCCATCAATGAGAAGAAACGTCGCCGAGTCGATAGCGAAAGCCAAGGCAAAGGCAGCGACGCGATTTCCGAGATTTGGGCCGAGCTCAAAGCACGAGACGAACGCGACCGAACGGTACAGCATGAGCTGTCAGATCTGAAGCAAGAGAATACATCCCTGCGAGAAGCGCTCGAACAAATCCGTCAGCAAGTCGCCACGTTTCATCAAAACCTGGATGACTTGAAACAGGATGTAGAGCACCTTCAAGGTCAAGACAAGCACAATACAGACACGTTGGAAGGATACGATACAAGGCTTGTCGAGTTACGTGATGACCTTGAGGATCTCGATGCCAAGGTTGATTCGATCCAGGAGCATCGTGATGAGAACGGCGTGGCTCGTGACTTTCTTGATAAGGTCCGCAGCGATGTGTACGATGATATTATCACGCGTCTCACGGGCTGAGCATCATCGTGGAGACTCATCAAACCTGAACATTCATCGCGGTAGCCCATCTGCCACGCAGTCCGGGCAGCCGTGGTGCGAATTGTCGAGGGGCTTTTCGTAGCCTAGACAGTATCATGGGCGAGTTCCTCTTGGGCTAGCTTCCATCCTCCGATTGCATGGTCGCTATACCAAGACTCGATGCTGGCACGCCATGCCCTCTCAACGCCGTCGCCCGTAGCTGTACATGTATCCGACATTACAGCCTAGCGTTACCTCAGCCTACCGGTCGTTGTCGCTCCCCCTTTGCGTTACCCTGCAAAGGCCTTGTGAGCTTGACGTCTAGTTACGCGGAGACTTTTGCTCTGCGACCAAGGCTGGCGCCATCAATCACCTTTGACCATTCGATTGTTGCCCATCGCACATCGAAATGATCCCCCACGTCCTGCCTTCCTCGGGACGGATGATCCTTCATCGTGTCTCCTCTCGTAAGAGACATGACACCTGCGACACCTGCGAAAGCTGTCGACAATCCATCCATGCCTACCATGAACGGCTGCGTCGAGTCCCTCTACCCGCCATCCTCGATAGCGCAGTGCACCGGTATGGTAAATTTTGTCACGTTAGTGATCTGTTCGTGCCCTGCGATCGGATCTCTTCTATATACATACACACATACCCTTACTTGTTTTTGATCTGCAAGCGACGATAAATATAATTGTATTAATGTCAATATGCATCTGTTTCAAGTTCCCATGTTTTTCTCCCAAATATCATCCTACAGGCAGCAAAGCCGACGAGAACGCACCGTCCCACGCGTAGACGCTCCATAGATGCTCCATAGCGAGTCTGATTGATGCTTGTCGCATTGGTTGTGAATGGCGAAAATTGTTCACGGTCTTTGTAGACATGACTTCATACCGTTTGTACCCTGGAGTCGTACAGACGGGATTGTCCAGCTTTCTCGTTGTGGACTATCGTGATCAGCGATTCTAGTGATGTTCGGGGTTTCCACCCCATGGTCTCTTCTGTACTTCTAGCGGACATGGACTGCATGACTGCCCGCTCAATGGCCAATAATTGTCCCCGACAACCCATTGAACACGATCTCCCCATCCAAGGCCTGCAATCACGGCCACCATCTCAGCAACGCTTCCCACTGCTCTCGGACATTTATCCCAACGAGGATAGTGTCACTAGGGTATTTTTTCACGTTCAACTTTATTGTCTATCTTACTGCAACGCGTTGAGGTTCGTTTTCTCCATTATTCGCTCCAATATGCCCTGTTGATTCTGGGTTACTCACCTCTCCTGTACCACTCCACGTCCAGTACTATCCCATTTTCTGGTTCATGCGACCATCGCCGGGCTATTAATTGGGCTTTCTGGCCTTGCCGACACGGTCGCAAGTGTCGTCTCGCGATGGGTTCTAATTTTCCACGTTTTATCCAGCGCACTGCCACATAGGAATACGCATGAGTTGTCTCCAATTCAATTCACAACTATTGCATCGCTTTAATTAAGTAGCGTAGTTCATGTTGATTCCTCAGCCTCTTCGATGCCGATACGCGAAACAGCCTTGTCAACCCGGACATCACAAGATAATGGTCAACCCCACCAACCTCTGTATCGGACGTCTCCCATAATACATGTGCGAGTAATATTTTGTCAACTTGCGATCCACAGTCAAGCCCCTAACTTGAAATGAAAGTGAGCTCGTGCCGTCATCCGGTCTAGGAGAATCTCCAGCGAAAGGATTATGACACGAAGAACCTAATTGTGATGCACTGTACGCATCAAGTCTGGTTGTTCGGCACCATATTATCTAAGACCGAGCATTGTGCATGGTACCTGCAAAAGTACTTCGTCAATGACGGAAAAAGTCCGACGCATCTAGGACCATGTCGTATAGCGGACCAATGACTCGATGGAGTTCCCACGAGTCAGAAAGTCGAGTAGATATGCCGAAAGGACCAAGTTTAGTCTTGTTCTGCGACAATCGACCCGTCCCGACGCTGTTTATCCTAAACTTGGATCCTTTTTTCACCTTGTAGCATGTAAGGATCCTCCTTAGCTGGGAAAAAGAGGCGCGGGGACCCCATGGGGACAAGCTGGGGAAGTGGTTAGTTCGTTGGAGTTAATCCGATCATTGGAAGGCGGTGGCATGTATTTGCTATTCTGATCTATATATTCCTTCCAACTTGGAAACAAACAAGCCAAGCCAAGACATCTTATCTTGTCGTCCTTCGTAAAGTGATGGAGCAGAACAACAGCAAAGGCCTCGAGCCTATCAAGGTCGACGACAAATTTGTCGAGCATGCTCCCGATGCCTATCAAGGCTTGTTGCCTGAAGATGCCGACTTTATGCGAGGCTATGAGGGCAAGGCAGGCAAGAAGGTCGTGAGAAAGGTGCGAGTCCATATTCTCTAAAGGTTTTTGCTATCGCTAACGGTTACAGATCGATTATAGACTCCTCCCTATCATGGCTGTTCTGTATTTGCTAGCCCATATCGATCGAGGAAACATCGGAAACGCCAAAATTGAGGGAATGGACAAGGATTTGGGTCTCGTTGGCAACCAGTACAATATTGCTAGTACCATCTTCTTTGTTCCGTACATCATCTTCGGTAGGTGCTGGTACTGATTGTTCTTCTTGGCTTGTACTGACCGGGTGCAGAGGTTCCTTCCAACATCATTCTGAAGAAGGTTCGTGCCAGCATCTGGTTGTCATTCCTTGTGCTCAGTTGGGGAATTGTCATGACCTGTATGGGCGTCGTCAAGAATTTCCATGGTCTCGTGGCTTGTCGGGTCGTTCTCGGAGTATTCGAGGTTTGTACACTTCACATCCCTGATGTACTCAGCTGACACCGGAATAGGCTGGTTTCTTTCCCGGCGCAGTCTTTATCGTATCCAGTTGGTGTAAGTCAAGCTATCTTTGAGGTCATCCAATGAGTTGAACTGATGTTGGATCCTTATTAGACCCTAGACACGAGCTCCAGCAGCGACTCGCCATTTTCTATACGGCTTCCGCCTTTTCCGGTGCGCTAAGTGGTCTTCTCGCATTCGGCATTGCTCGCCTCGATGGAGCAAGAGGTATCGCTGGATGGCGATGGATTTTCCTCATCGAAGGAGCCGTCACAGTGACCGCTGGTCTGGTGATGCCCCTGCTCATCATCGACACTCCAGAGAGAGCAAAATGGCTTTCCGACGACGAGAAGCGCTACGTTGACTTACGTCTCCGGCTTTCCGGTGTTCGGGCCAACACTGAGGAAGGCGACAAGCTTTCGTGGAAGCTTCTGTTTCAGACCATGACAGACTGGAAGGTCATGATGGGTATCATCCTAGCGTGGGCCAACTCTGTTCCCAACGCCGCCTTCAAATTCACCATGCCCCAGATCATCAAGCAGCTCGGCTTCTCCACTGCCAATGCTCAGCTTTTGACCATGCCTCCATACGTCTGTGGTGGAATTGCCGCATGGTTGACCGGAAAGTTCTCAGATCGACTTGCCTGGCGAATGCCATTCATTGTCGGACCCATGACAGTGTTACTCATTGCCATGGCAGTTCTGTTCAACTTTTCCAAGGACGTCGGTAACAATGTCCCTGCCATGTACATCGGTGTTATTCTCGCTCAAGTCGGCATCTACCCACTTCTTCCTGGTATCAGCGCTTGGACAGGTAACAATCTTGCTCCATCTTGGAAACGATCCATCGGCCTTGCTTGGCTATTGGCAGCCGGAAACCTTGGCAGTAAGTGTCCCCTTATCTCCCATATAAACCGCATCTGATCAATGTTTAGGCATTATTGGCACCAACATCTTCCTTGACAGCGAAGGTCCCCAATACCCTACCGGTTACGGTACTGCTCTTGCCATCATCTGCCTAGGGGCTTCCTGTGCTTTGCTTATGGAGTTCCTTCTCTGGAGATCCAACAAAGCCCGAGCTCGTCTCTCTGAGGTAGAGATCCGCCAGAAATACTCACAAGAAGAGTTGGATGCTATGGGAGAGCGAAGCCCGCTGTACAAGTATACTCTGTAAGATTTCAGGTAGTTTGGATGTGAGGGAGAGGTTCAGTGCCATAGCAGTAAGCGTCATGGCTGCCTGATCTGTCATCATGTATACTAGAGGGTTAATAAAGATGTGATACAGAGATGTTCCACTGTTGAACAAACCATCGTGTTGTTCTGCCTTGCTATACCATATGAGAATATTATCCGTTGCTGATAACCTTGATGAAGCTGGAAGGCAATCCCTTAAGTGGTCGAAATAAACAAGATAAGAGAATACCAACCACCTCACAACACGAGTTGGTTTAAGAAGATGTGAGAGTTGAATCTCCATCTTGAGGACATGATTACAATGGATTCTCAATATATATACAGCCAGTTATCGTCTTCTTCTCCCTTCCTGGCGCCTTCCGACCTTTCTTCGTGGCTAACAGTCACGTACGAGTCCCTTGAAATCTTGCTTACACCAGTGATAGGTTGTTCAAGTAGTTGCTACTATTGATGTGTTCTATCTACCATTGTCCCAGGAGATACTATACCAACTCAAAAGAAAGCAAGGGCGTTTGGTGGGCTTGCAACCGCTCCCGGCACCTAAACACAGTCAGCGATATCCACGATACTCATTGGAGAGCACTTACGTTCATAGGTGAACTTGAAAGAAAGAATGTATACCTGCCCAGCTCTTTGCACTTCTTTGAAAGCTCCTCAAGGTAAAAGAGCTCACCAATTGGCATACCCCAACCCGCCAGAAGCCACTCATGCATATGCCATTCAAGGTCTTTGCATGGCCAAACCTCCAGGGACCGTGCATCACCACATATGGCAGCGATCTTGGTGTTCCAGAGAAACTTGAGAAGTTCTTTAGATGGCTTCAGACCAATGTTGTCGGGCTTTTTCGTTTTGTACAGCTCGTTGAGATACTCACGCTTGGCATCGTCCATGCTTCCGTACTGAGCCAGATATCCAAAGCGTATGACTAGAATGTCACCTGCTCGCAATGAGTCGAGACTCATGTTTTGATACTTGAGGGTGTCGATGATCTGTTCAAAGGGGATCTCGTAGAATGACATGGCATCGATTTGGTACCCTTGCTCGAGAGCCCAGGAGTACCAGTCAATAAATACAGCGCGTCCAGCTATTCCCTTGGCTGAAACATCTGCAAACACATGAGCGTGAGTCTTCTTCATGACGTGAGATTATACGTACGGTGAATGCTGTTTGGATGATCTGAGGCGGCGAATTCTCCTGCTGTTCTACCCATGTAGTATAGCTAGTGACCTTATTAGACACTTGAGACTACGGTGATCACTGAGAACTTACTGCTTCATTCTGATAAGCATAGTGTCTGAAGCCATCCCATTGAGAGCTACATTGCGAGTTGAAACTCCACTAACATCAAACGTCAGCTACAGACTACCATATTCGGCGAACAGCTCACCTCATCATCATGTGCGTGCTTCAATGGCGCCTTGTTAATCAGATTCAGTTGGAGGTTTTTGCGAGCAAACTTTGGATTCGACGCTCCAGTCATTGACCAGCTACCTTTGTCAGCCTTTGTCATAGAACCAACTCATGGACCTGCTTACTTCAAGGACAATCTCGAGCCTATCTTGATATTTTCTCTCGCCGCCTGACTTACGACTTGGTCATTTAAATGGTTCAAAGTTCCAAGTTGGTCATCAGGACCCCAACGGCCCCATGCATTGCCTCGGGGGCCCTTCTTGTCCAGGGGAAGTTCGTCAAAGTCAGGGTGTGATTGGGAGGCCATGCTTAATGTTTTCGTTGAGCGTGAGATATGTGCAAAATAATGGAAAAGTTGTTTTGAGTTCTTTTCCTGATCATTAATACTATTGACAGCCATCTTTCTAGGGCATCGTTCCGACTGGACTATTGCGGGGTGTTTGAGACGTGAGGAAACTCCCCGACAACTGACGGAAAACCTCCGACTCGACATTCAGTCACCGGAACCAGCCCGACGATACGTATCATAGCTCTCCGCCATGTTGAAGCTATCAATTTCTATTTCTAAGACGTAGTACTAATCTGACAAGTCTAAGAGCGTAAAAGTAAATACAAAAGAGTTCAGGCAATATAAACCTCAAGTTTGGCGCACCTGAAGCTTCGAGGCAAGGAAATTTGAATGCTGAACTCGACTAGAATTGTAGCCCGTGAATAACCAGAAGTTTGACTGGCCTTTTTAATACTGCAAACTGTTTCAATCATTTCCGTATCTGCAGCAAGTGGTTGACTCCTGGTCATTGGACAACCATCCACATAACCCAGCTGCTATCTAGTAGAGTGGGAGACTTGATGGAATGCAACAAGAGGGTACATGCGACCAAAAAGACATACTACTCTCTTATTAGCGTCGACTTATTCGACGCTTGTGACTTCTAACTCATGAAGACGTCAATTGAAGAAGACTAGTTTGAGTCGCGAGACCTTTTTAATCTCAGCCAGGTATCACAAATGTCTTCAAATAGCATTTCGCTCTCACGTAGAAGATGCTTCTCTGTGTCCACACACTTAGGCGCCATCTTGTACCTGGCAACTTCAGCGTTCAAATCGGCTAGTCGGGCGTCCAAATAAACCGACGCCTCTTGAGGCTCGACGTTGACTGAGGAACTTGCGCCTGGATCCTCGCTAGACAGGTTGCTGCTGTCATTTTCGTTCTCTGATTCCTCGCTTGAGTGATAGGAGTCGCTTGATGAGGTGGACTCACACGTGTCAATTGATGAGTAGGAGTCAGGTGAGTCACTTGGAGAAGCCGGTTCAGGTGTCTCGCTATGCGGCTGGCTAGAGTTAATTCCGGGAAACGAGACCGGGCGGGAGGGGGTCTGAAGTCCAGCCATCGCTTGGGAGACCAAACCGTCTTCGACAGATCGAGGTGGTGGCAGTCTGACTCGGATAGGCAAGTCCAAGATCTTTCGTGGTGACTCATCATCGATAACAGGCCTGCAAAAATATGCATCAATATCTGCTTCGAGTTCCTGGGTACCTGTAGCTCCTTCATCCATAGTAACAGGTTCTTGGCCAATATGCTCATTGTATTCTTGTAAAGATGTTGACGGTCCGACTGGAATGGGTGACTTGCAGGTCTCTGGTGGAGATTCTGGGTCACGCAGCCACTTGATGTTTTCAGAGTCTGTAAAAGATGGCTTACTTGTACTGGCTGCTTGAGCCTGTACAACAGACGCCTTTTGACCCTTAGTAATAGACACCCTTTTGGCCTTTTGAATAGACGCACTTTCAGGGGCCGGGCTACTATTGATAGGTCGAGCTAGTGGCCGTTCGACATGAATAGTCAAGCTGGAGACTCCTGGTGGTAGCTCAACTTCGAAAGAGCATGTAGATGTCTCTGGTGTCAGTTGGATTTGTATAGAGTGGTGAGCGGCCGTTGGATCTAATTCGTCTTGTGCAGAGAGATTGCAATTTCCTAGCGAGGATTCAACGTTAATTTGACACCTATATATGGGTTCTCTAAGAGCTGTAAAGGCTATCTTACCAGGGATGGGTATTCGAACCATCACGATGTCTTTTGTGCTGATTTATCGTAAATGGGAGAGTATTGTGTTGCTTCACAGTTGGTGTAGGCAGAAGAAGTGTGACATGGAAAGAAATAAAAAGTGAGTAGACCTAGAGAGAAAAGACACACTTTATAGCAAGTCAACCGCGTGATATGTGAAGCCTAGATGATTTCATGTCGAAAGTCTATAACGAGAAAACTCACATTCTTGAACCTAACTCAAGATAGTCTGCCTCGACCAATGAACAGGATCTTTTTACTCAGTGGATATTGAAACGTTGAGTTTCCCACGACAAGGCAACATAAAGCTTGTTACCCACATGTCACCATAACCACGGCATGCGAGAGTTTGTACTAGGAGGTTCTATAAAGCAATACCTGAACTCAAAAGAATTATAATTATTTCAGCTGCAATATATCTAAAGTCTCCTGATTATAAAACTTTTTAATACTTTACTTTTTATTAGGTAATTTTTAAGGTATAAATCTTAAAGTATATATATAAAATTAATTTATAAAAAAATATAATTTTTAAATTTAAATATTAATATAGATTTAATTTAAAAATATATATTATAATTTATAAAATTAAAATTATAATAATTATTATAAAAGTTTTTATTTTTTTAAAAAATTAATTATTAAATATTTCTTTATTAATATTAATATTAATATTAATAAAACTATATAATTATATAATTATTATATAAAATAATAAACTTTAAAATCTTTATTTATTTTAATTATATATTAAATTAAAAAATTATTTATAAAAATTTAATTTTTATAATTAATTTTATTTTAAAAAAAAATTAATTAAAAAAATTTAAAGTTTTTTATTATTTTTAAAATAATTTTCTTATTAATATTTAAAATTAAAATATTATTAATATAAATAATAATTAAATTATTATTTTTATTATTTTTAATTATAATATTTTTAATTATTTAATTAATAAATTAAAATTTAAATCTTTATTATATAAAAAAAAAAAGCTTTTAAAGCTTTTTATAAAATAAAGTATAATAATAATATTAATATATTAAAAAATAAAATATTTTAAATAAAATTATTTTTTAATTTTTAAAATAATTTTTAATAAAAAAAATAAATTATTAATAATTTATAAAATATTTAATAAAAATAATATTATTTTATAAAAAGTTTATTAAATTAAAATTTATTATATTAAAAATCTTATAAAATTAAAAAAAGAAAATTCTAAAGAAAAAAAAAAAAAGCTTATAATTAATATTATAGCTTTTAATATAATAAAGTTTAATATAATACTAATACTTTACCTATAGCACCGATTTGCCATTCTCTAACCTAGAGCACGATATAACAACCTTTTCATATAATACTGTGCTATATTCACTGTAACTAAGTTTTTCTCGCTTGTACTATCGTCAGCAGCTATAGTGGTTCTTATCTCGAAGGATTGTTGGACAGTAATCTCCAAGTCTGTGCCTTGAGGGGAAGGCTGTGGCTTTGGAGCGTTGTCGTAAATGTGTAAACTGCCTGGAGAATGTGGACTGCCCGCAGACTGTGACTTTGAAGATGGTAGTGATAATGGAAAATTTGGGAAAGTTCTCGAGAATAAAGGCTTGAGAGACGGTACACAAGCACACATGATTGCAATGTTACATTCGAGGCCAGACCACATAGCGATGTCGACACCTTTGGCTTTGCGGATGTTAGCGTGGATAACTCGCGAGTCGCGCAAAACTGACCTGGCCGCTGAGATATAGAGACTGAACTGTAAGACCAGAGGGAGTGAAGTCTAATTATGGCAATAATGCAAGCACTATCTCTTATCAGTATTTCAGCGCGTAACTTCATGACAGAAAACTCACACTGCTCCAGCTGCGAAAACACCCATCAAAATTAGCTTGATCCTTCTTGCGATGTGTAAGTTCCGAAGAAATGGCATGGGAGCCACCAGAATCGCGAGGTCGTTGACGATGTTGATTCCAGCAAATGCGTACCGCAAAGCTCTATTATCGAGACATTTTCCTGGTATCGATTCATCCCAGTATTTGGCCACAGGGTAGCAGGTGAAGACGGTCAACATGAGACAAAGAGTCCCATATATTGCAAAGTACACAATGAGGCCAATAAAGAGGCATCGGGCCTTCGGCGTGATAAAGATACGAAAGCATTGGAAAGCGATGGAAAGTTTGATGGCAAGGTGGCAGATTGTATATGATATCACACTTGCAGTCGTAGCTTGGATGATTGGTGAGAGTAACTTCGAGTTGGGTGGTAATCCGAGACCGAAACGAATTTCTGGATGCCAATTTGTGAGTAGGTAAATTGTAGAATATCGTTTCCATACTTACGTTGCATGACAGCAATCAAGAAGCCCATAGTACCGAGCTGTGGGTGTTGGTTAGCGAAAAGAGCATGTTGGGATGATTTGCAGTGACTCACATTTGCAAGAATAACAAACCCATCATCAGCACCAACATTCCTGACTAAACAAACCCGCGTGATGAATCTCAAGATCACGAAAATAGAGGCGAGACAAGTGAAGAGGAACCCAAGTATCACTAGAGTATGACACTCTTCTGGTACGAAAATGTCGGTAACATACATGGTCAGTTAACATTTCTTCAGCATCGTGAATAAAAATCAGATCAAGCGACAGGTCAGGTCATCCAGGTCTTTAATTTATCTACATATTTGCCTGCCTGTAACTTGTTCTCTTGTTTCTCTCCCTTCAGTATCTCAGACATATGCACATTTTGACAGCGTCTGACCATGTATTTTCTCATCAGCTGCTGAGATGGCGGATGAACCAAATTTTGTATGGTCAAGATATGCTTTTTTATGCAAGGGAATTAACCAGTGTCTCTGATCATGTCTTGATTTGGAAGTGATCAGCCACGGCTCACAACACGACTAGGCTTCCTTTGGTTAGAGATGGAGCAAATTCGCCCTGCGACAAGGGTTGGGAACAATTCAGGTTAGTCGTGGGCAATAAAAAAACGAGGAGGATCATCTTTTATGAAATTGAGAGGTAGCATGTCGGCCGCAATCCTGGTCGCGACAGGTGTCAATAGAAGCAAGGGTTCAAAACAGCCCGAACTCTTTCGGGTTCTTTTGGGTTGCGCCCAGCTTTTGTGTGCAGCCCTATCTTGGCCTTTGTTCCTACATAGTAACGCATTCCAATGTCCCGCTCCGCTAATATGACTTCGTTGGTTCTCTACACTTGGCGAGACACCGCCACAGTAACACTGAGTGCACTGGACACGATCTGTCGGCACAGGTGAACCAAGTTCGAGCGAGTGATGTTCAATTCAGGCACTGGTTATTCTGTATATGTATTATACGCACAATTCGATGTTGCAATGCGGTTACTATTAATGGTGAGACAACATAAGCTATTGAACCAGTTGCGTGAATCTTAACCTGTCTTCACCATCACCGACGGAGAAGCTCGTTGAGATGTACACCTGCTATCTGAATACTTTACTGAAGAACCTTTGAAGCCAACATCAGACGTCAACTCCACAAGATTCTCCCAAGGTATCTACCGACAACGCGGTCGAAGTGTCTATCAATTCCTTGCAACCCCATAAATCACGTCGTTTAGATAAGATAAAAGCGCCAAGATAAGAAAATACAGGCCCAAGCTTCTGTCGTGTCAAGGTGTCGCCCCGGCAGTTTGCTCTGCCACAGTTGCATCGACACAACATTAGCGCTTACTTGTACCTGTAAGGCAATCAACAAGCCAATGCGAGGCAGACACTGGCCGATCAACGTCCCCAAGCTTGGCCGTTGGTGCCGTGAAGGATTTGATTACTCCCTCTCATCAAATGCACTCTCAAAGGATTCATTCTGCTGAGCGTTCACATAAATACAGTTCAATAACCCTCACAACATCGCCAAAATACTTTCTCCCTTCACGGCTTTTCTCCATCTTTTACATCACATTTATTACAATACGCTCGTTACATCATGAAGTTTCTTGCCATTTTTAGTCTCTCTTTAACTGTGGCTGCTTGCAAAAGCACACCGCCACCAGCAAAGTCGGCCAAGGTTGACGTTCATGCTCACTTTGTGCCTGATTTCTACGCCGATGCTTTGAAGGAAGCTGGCCATGTACCTGGTCCCGACGGAATGCCTGGTATTCCCGTTAGTGAACCTACCTCAATTACAATTGTGTCAATACTGACTTCCACACGTAGAGCTGGGATGCCAAGTCTCATCTGGAGTTTATGAAGGAAAACAACATTGAGAGATCAATTTTGTCAATTTCCAGCCCTGGAGTCTACCTCAATGTTCCTTCAAAGACTGCTACTCAACAGGCTATTAGCTTGGCGCGTAAGGTCAACAAGTATGGCTCTGAGGTCAAAGCCAAGTATCCCAAGGAGTTTGGCTTCTTCGCTTCTCTCCCTTTGCCCGATATTCAGGCATCGCTGAAGGAGATTCAATACTCCTTCGGCGAGCTTGACCCCAAACCTGATGGTGTTGTAATGATGTCTAACTACTACGGCCTATACCTTGGTGACCGTGATCTAGAGCCCATCTACGAGGCTCTGAACGAGCTCAACGTCACCATCTTCGAGCATCCCACAACTCCTTGCACCCAGTTCAACGGCATGCGATTCGACATTGACAAGGACGCACCTACTATTTCCCAACAGCAATGGCAGGCTCTTAACCGACCCTTGGCTGTTCGACAATTCGCCGCACCTACTCTTGACTTCCCTTTTGAAACCGCACGAACATTTGCCGACTTGTTCTACACCAGCATGCCAACCAAGTTCCCCAATCTCAAATGGATAATGTCGCACGCTGGCGGTGGTCTCATCCCTACCCTGGACCGAATCATTACCTACAGCGCTCTCTACCCTGGCTTGAACCTTACTGAGGAGTCGATGAAGGAAACTCTTTCCACAAACTTCTTCTTTGATCTTGCTGGACCTTGGCCTGTCAACTTTGCTATTCCTTCCCTGCTACGATGGGTTGACTACACTAGGATTGTTTGGGGATCGGATACTGTTTTCACGCCTATGGATACGGCTGCTAAGTATGCTGCTGCTTTCGATCAGGAGGTGGACAATGTGTTTAATGATCCTGTCAAGGCGAATGCTGTTCGAGCCGACAATGCTCGAAAGCTGTTCAACTAGATGTGACTGGTAATATTGGCTTCGTTCGGATATCTCTAGTTGGAATTAGGATGAAATCTCCAAGTTGTTCTTGATGGTCACAATAATCCACAATTACGTTTCATGATCCATCATTGTATACCTTGCATTATTTGGACTTGAAGTAATTCACTCACTAATTAGTCGGGAACATGATTATTGGTGGACTTTTCCGCATCCCTTACAGCCTGCATGATATGATCTCGGCATTAATGCCAGGAACAGCAACTTCTGCAAGCTCCTCGGATGATAGACAGCCGGGATCACTGAATTTGACCGGGTAAATGCCCTCAATGTAGCATTATGCGGGGTGAAAAGTAATTCTCGGCTCCCCACAGATGAATTCATCCGCGGTAGTTGGGATTGTGGCGATGGAACCTAGGAAGCCGGCTAATTTGGAAAGTGTATATATATCACCTTTTACCCCGTACTTGATGTAGCTGTGTTGCATCGATATCATCAGTTAGCCTTTTGAAAACGTCAAAATGAAGTGAGTAGTGGACTCATAGTTTATGGCCAACACTTCAGTATCCTAACACCCACAGACTCGACCCCTCGCGACTCACTGCCTTCCTGGCTGCCAACTCAACCGGTGTCGGTGTTCTAGTATGTCCTGGAGGTGGATACAGTATGTTGGCTTCAGGCCACGAAGGACAAGACCCTGCTCGATACCTCAACACTCTTGGCATCGACGCTTGGGTTCTTGAATACACGACAGCGTTGAACATGACACCACCACTATTCCCTAAGCCCATGGACGAAGCACTCGGTGCATTGGACCTTATTCGACAAGAAGCCCCTAATCTAAAGAAGCTTGGCATCTGGGGCTTTTCCGCTGGCGGTCATCTTGCAGGAACAACACTTACCAATCCTCAGACCAATCTCGACTTTGGAATTCTAGGATATCCCGTTATTACTCTTGAGGATGACTACACCCACGAGAACTCACGATACAACCTTCTTGGAAACAACCCCACCAAACAGCAAATTGACGAACTTTCAGTGCACAAGAGGGTTTCCGATAAGACACCCCCGACTTTCCTTTTCCACACTTCCAACGACGATCTTGTACCAGTGCAAAATACGTATCTTTATGCAGAGGCTATGGCAAAACACGGTAGATTGGCTCAGGTGGTGGTCCTTCCTGACGGGCCCCATGGAATTGGCTTAGCGCAGAATGACCCTGTTCGAGACTGGACGCCAGAGCTGAAGCGATTCCTCACGTATTCGATCTAAATTTGATCGAAGGAACTATTGACATTTCTTTACTACATATACTGTTCATATCTACGGATGTTCTATCTAAAACGTGTTTCCAATTGCGCCATTGAAATGAAGCGAGAGATTGACTGCAAATTATAGAAGAGACTAGCCAATAAATAACAGAAGTTTAATGATAAAAAACATAATATGAACCACAATTATACACCTGGATGAACGGCTCTTAACAACTGCTGACAGCAGCAGCAGCAGCAGCATTGAGATTGGTACTCGAGCTTTCATACTCCTCCCTCTTCTAATACTCATATATCGAAAGCAAACTCACGATGACAGCATTCTCAAACACGGGACCCAGGTCCATATTGATCTGTAGGGCACCAACAGTACTCAGCCGCAAACTCAAAGTATAGGTCGTAAAAATAGCCATCAGCTGTCTGTTGGGGTCCTGGATCTTGAAGTTGCTATTACTGAGACTTGAAGCGTGCATTTACTCTACATCAACATTGTTGTCTTTCTTCCACGCCATGGGAACGGGCTGTCCGGTGCTGTGAAGGTTGAAATCAAAGGTCCGGCCGTAGTCGTCATCACTGTCATGAACCATCTGTAGATACTGGACGTTCCCAGGAGTTTCGATGACGATCTTGAAAGCTTTTGTATCGTGTCGGGAGACTAGTCTGCCCTTCGGAAGATAGCAAGCGCCCATTGGCATCCCCTCTGCATTTGAGGATAAATATGGTTCCTTGGAGATCTTGGGGTTGTATGTAGCTGGACCGTCGGTGGCATGGTCGGGTCTACATTCGTACCGGTTGTAAAAAGTGTGCTTTGTTATTTTGTAGTGAGCTACCGCTGATATGATTCTGCAACGGAGTTGATGTGTGTCGTTGGGGAGTCAGGTATATGGACTGGCCCTGTGACTGTCCAGCTGAACCGGGTATGGCATGTCCTTCAAGATATATTGAGGGCAAGACGCCTTTCTTGGGGACTTGGTACATGGATGTGTGTTAATGTTATAGATTAGATGGGATCTGAACAATTAGTGTCACTAAAGTGATTGGAGTTTTGATACGGTTGCCAGCGTTGGCAGATGAGGAAAACATATGTATACATTTCCAGGTCAATTGAACACTCTTAGTTAGAGTATGAAGATCATTACATCACATCATGTTTACAAAGTCTTATACGCAGCCTCAGGAGTACAAATGTTTTGTCGCGAAAGGGAAAATGAGTCAAATGACAGACAAACATGAGTGGTTTATATATCAAAAAAAAAAAAATACACGTACGTGGTTTCATTATTAATAGTAAACAAGCCAAGGCACGACCAAAGAAATAAATTTGTAGTAATTCGTCAAACTAAAAAGATGTCTTGCTTCTTCAACCAACCATTAGTCACACCGATTTCTGCCTCCCCATCCATGAATCCATGTACATACGCTGGACAAACAACTCTGTACGCATCCCCACCACTCTCTCCATCAGAAACTTGTTCAACCTTCCTTAAGATCATTGGTACCTTTCCACCATCTAGAACAGCAACGACATCTCCCCCTAGAACATGTGGTCTGGCCAGTATCGTGTTAAAAGCTACAGCGTTAATTATAAGCTTTTTCCTTTCCTCCCTAGAACCTTCCTTCTTTAACTTTATAGAATTCTTAATATAACGTACATGATAAGCGGGTGCAACAGACAAGCGAGTGCAACACAACATCACAACATCTCAGATAGAAATAGCAATAAAAACACAACAGACTATTAATTAAGTAAAATTAATCGCTATATTCTTCCATAGACATAGCGACAAGTATCTGACAGGTCCTTGCATTATGTCCTGTCTTGCCGCACGCTCCACAGCGCCTTTCCTTCATTCGCGGAGGCCCTCCTTGACCACCACTTCTCGATGGTCCAGCCACCGCCTGCGCATCAACATCCGTTTGATCAATTACTTGCCTTCCTTCCTCTACTGTCATCACCCCTCCTTTCTGTAGCCGGGTTCTTTTTGCCCTCCGCCGCCGGCTTAGTATCTTATTTGCCTGTTCAAGATCTTGGACCCTGGCCTCTAATAAGGCAACCTTATGCATAACTATCTTTGTTCCCTTGGAAGAAGACCTCAATGCTTCTAGAATTGACTCTGGAGAGCTACTTTTATGCCTTTTGATTCTCTTTTCAAGATATTCAAGCTGAGAGTCGGCTTCAAGGATAGTCTTTGGGGTCTTTGAGACCCAAGGGGTCGAGGGGCTAACTACCTCCTCCACAGGCGTTGGAGTCCGCAGCTGCACATCGAGCTTCGAGATTACACTTTCTGGGTCGAGAGGAGCAAGTCCGGCTCCTCTAAAGGCTGCTTTAATATTTTTCTCTGTCATTGTGGCCTGGTAGGCGGTGTAAAAAGCCGGCAAGAACTCGGTTTTGGAAATGTGGGTTACGGAGCATCTGATCAAATGCTCGATTTCTCGCCCGTAAGCCTTCTTAAGCAGGCCAAAGCACCCGACATCAAGAGGCTGCAGCAGATGAGACGAATGAGGCGGTATACAAAGCGTGATGATTTTATTTGCCTTGCAATATCTCTCAAAGTCGACCGAGTGGTGACTTTGGTGTCCGTCGAGGATCAGGAGACGATAGCGATTCTTTGATTGCTTGGTAGTACACCGGTCGAAGTGCTTTAGCCACTCGAGGACTATCTCGTTATCTGTCCAGCCATTAGGACTCGTCGCAATAGCCCAATCGCCCGGGAGGTTGCTTTCTCGGTACCAGTGGGCGAGGTGATATTGGCCCGCACCTATGATGAACGGCGGGATCGCTTGGCCCTCGGCATTGATCGCCTGAATGACTGTAATCCATTCCCGGTTTCCAGGCTGCACTGATTTTGGTCTTCCACGCCTTTCAGCACCTGTGACGACCATTCCGCTCGCAATAACGCCCATCATAAAGCCAGTCTCGTCAAAGTTGTAGATTTCATCAGGTCGGATGCCATACTTCGCAATTACATTTGCTACGAGCCTAAACCAGTTGCGAATAATGGTCGGATCTTCACATTTGGCTCTCTGGTAGTCATATTTACGGGGGAAATGCGTCTTGAGGTCTTTGTGTCGCTTGACGAAGTTAGAGGCCCAGCGCTTGCCGACAGGCGGCGTCTCGCGGTCGGCGAGCAATCGGTTAGCCATCTCCTCAACACAACGCAGTCGCGGGGGAAACCCTCGCGAATCCAGATCGAGAATGAACTGAACTATGATCTGTTCTTCTAGATCAGATAGTTTGCGTGATTTTGGGATAGAATCACGCGTAGAAAGGATACCCTTCTGTCGGCGATATAAAGTCCAATAACGGACCTGGTAGATGCCTGCGGCGCGTCGGAGACTTAATTTTGGGTCATTTTGAAGGGCACGAAGTGCAAGAAGAATCCTAGCCTCAATATTTGGGTCTGGCATATTTGGTGGTTGAAAATTAATTGATTAAGTTGAGAAGATGTAAATTACGGGATTTTTTGTTGCACTCGCTTGTCTGTTGCACCCGCTTATCATGTACGTTAATAAATTCTAATTTAATAAACTTTTTAATAATATTACCTTTATTAAATACCCTATAAATTATTAGTAATTTATTTTCTTTATTAAAGATTATTTTAAAGATTAAGAAGTAATTTTATTTAAGGTATTTTACCTCTTAATATATTAATATTATTCTTTTCTTAAATATTATAAAAAGCTTTTAAGGCCTTTTTCTCTTTATATAATAAAAATCTAAATTTTAATTTATTAACTTAATAATTAATTATATAATTAAAAGTATTATAGCTAAAAATAATAAAGGTAATAATCTAATTATTAATTATATTAATAATATTTTAACTTTAAATATTAATAGAAATATTATATTAAAAGTAAATATAATTATTAAATAACTTTATTAAATATTTTTCTTTAGAAATAAAATTAATTATAAAAATTAAGCTTTTATAAATAATTCTTTAGTTTAATATATAATTAAAATTAATAAGGATTTTAAAGTTTATTATTTTATATAGTAATTTTATTAATATTAATATTAATATTAATAAGGAAATATTTAATAATTAATCTTTAAAAAGAATAAGAGCTTTTATAGTAATTATTATAATTTTAACTTTATAAGTTATAATATATACCTTTAGATAGAATTTTTATTAATATTTAGGTTTAAAAATAGTATTTCTTATTATATTAATTTTTAATATATACTTTAGGATTTATACCTTAAAAAGCACCAAATAATAATAGTGGTCTGGCCAGGACATATAATCCATTCTCCGTCATCGCAAACATATGATCTTTCGTCGCGTAATGGCCATATGGATTGCCCACTGGCAAGGTCGCAAAGTTGCTTTTTATTCCTGTGTGATTCAACATCTTACGCATGTATCGGTAAAAGATAGATCGAGACTTGTGCGGATCGTGGTCGAGCCAAACCGTTCTGACGTTGATTGCCTCGTCGTCTAATAATGATTCCCTGTTGCTTTCATCCAGAAACACTATCTCATTTCTTCGTAGACGTCTCATTCTCGGTGGTTCCGTACAATCCTTTGCCAACGTTCGCCAGAACGCGCGTACACATGCCTCGCCGCTTGACAAGGTCTTTCCACCAAATATCGGGGCGTACATGTGACTTTTGGCGTCGAGAATGGCTTCTTCGCTGAAATATTTTTTGAAGATATCGCGGGCACTGAAGTTTTGCCCTCCGTCCTCGAGGATTGGCGCAATAGTACCCAGAATGATACCTCGCACGATCAAGATATGTTTTTCCGGCCCAAGAAACTGACAAGGCGTTTCACAGTTCTTAACTCCAGCATTGAAGATCTCACGCTGAGCAAATATTAATCCTGCGCAATCTCTATGGCTGGAGCTAAAATCGGCAACCCAAGAAGGAGTGGCATTTTCTACTTGTTGAAGTGCTTTGTGTCTACCAGTGGTCTCGTATGGGTTTTGGCACAACATGTCCAGATTCCCGGAGACATTGATCAAAGAGATTGTGGTTCTCTGATATACCTCTTGTATCGTTTTGGTGTAGTCAGCGTGGATGCCATGATTGTCAGTCGCCAAGCCAAGAAGACTATAGATTCTGTCTCTGGGATCAGATGATTCCATCTCACGAAATCTGGCGAGAACATCCATCAATTTAGAATTCATTTGACCGGTCTTCGTGAAAAGCTGACGTTGATCCTCAATGAGTTTGATCCTGACAAACATGTCGCTCCAGTCAGGCAAGTTGATGGCGTGGGAATCCCACACGTGAAAGGCATCAAAATATGGCTCATCCTTCAGAAGAGCCGATAGTGAGTCCCAGCCAAGTTCAGCACCTTTGCACATCAGGACCAAGTTGGGGGCTAAAGAAAGTTCTTGCATAATCCAAAGCCGCTTCCACAGAAAAGGCAGATCGAACAGAGCACGGAGACACATCTCCTCATCATAACCAATGACGTACTCGTCGTCGTTGTAGTTGTCGAGCAGTTGCCCAAGAGTATTGTGGTTCTTTTCTATGATTGTATGCATCAATTCCATTCCTTTCTTGATACTCTCTTCCATTTTAGGAAGTCTGGGATCCTTGTAGATGTCATCCGACTCAACAGCTACACCAACAACTGGATCTAACCAAGCTATGTCTCTTTGACATTTTGAGTAGATATCGCGCATCAAGGCGACTTGCTGATTGCGTTCTTGGATGTCCGACTGGTTGATGCAGATAGCATCTACCCACAGGACGCGGGCGTGGGTCTTGGATCTCAGACTGGAGAGTGCATATTTCAGGCTTGGTGTGATGAAGAATTCGTGATCGTCGAGAAGAATCAATTCCAAAAAGTTGGGTTTACCCCAGACGTAGGATAGAGCTTCGTAGACGGGAGGCGCTGAGCCATTGGAGGGCTTCAACTCGGCATGGGAGAGAGTGCAACAAATCCGGTCATTTTCTTCAGTGGCAGGGTTTAAATTAAGCAACCGTATCTCATGACTTTGGCTATCGAGCTCTGTGTAGATTTTCTTGTAAGCTTCATGATTGTCGGGGACTGTTGTCAATTTTGCATCTATTGAAGACGACATGGCGAGGAAACTTTCAAGCACGAATGTAACAGAAAAAAAGAGGCTGAAGCAATTGGATCCCAGTTTTGAAGAAATTATTAGAACAAGGCTGACTTGACTGAGCCCCTGTTTACCGTAAGCACAGGGGCTCGCTCACATGCTGCATGGTACGGATACACAGCCCCAAGTTATTGACAGGGATCGAAACTGCAACTAGCAAAAAGAAATTGACTGCGGTTTGTGTGGATCGAACACACGACCTTCAGATACCACCTGGTGAGGATTGAAGTTTGACTTCAGTCTGACGCTCTCCCAACTGAGCTAAACCCGCTGACTAATTGTATTTTGTGAGATTCAATTTTCTTTCATGTCCAGAGATCTACACCAAAATAACGACAATACTGTTGTTCCCTCAAATTCTCATTGCATAATATTCTTTTCGTGTCATTGACTTGTTGATTTCAAGATATTATTAATAGATTGTAGTAACAGACCCATCGTGTATCCTGTCCCGTCACCTTTGAGTATACCCTCCATCAACAGCCAAAGCTGATCCAGTTACAAACGAACTTCTTCCCCCAGCCAAATACAAAACACCATCTGCAATCTCCTCAGGCTGTCCCATTCTGTGCATAGGGACCGCTGTAGATATCCTCTCCTGCATCGCTTTGAGTACGTCGGGATTCTTCGTTGTCATTGGCGTTTCCGTATAACCGGGACAAATTGCGTTGATGCGTAGTCCCTCCTTTGCGTAATCCTCCGATGCAGAACGTGTTAGGCCGATGATGGCGTGCTTTGCTGCAGTGTATGAGGTAGACAACGGAATTCCAACAACACCCTGGATGGAAGAAAAGTTGATGATGGAGCCACGTTGGAGATCCCTTCCGTTAATCGATGACTTGATCGGATCTTGCTTGAGCATGACTTTCGCTGCAGCTCTGAGAACAAAAAAGGTCCCGTTGAGGTTGACGTTGAGAACGCGGCTCCAGTCAGCTGTTTGAGCAAATGCTGCCCCGCCTTGGTGCTTGATAGCGATGCCAGCTGCATTGACAACATAGTCTATACGACCAAATTTCTGCACCATATCGTCGACGATTTCATTGATTCGGTTTTCGTCTGTGACATCTGCAGCGTAGAGCTCGATTCGGAAATCACTTTTTAGTGATAGCTTCTCTTGTTCAATTTCGGACTTGACGGCTTGTAGGGCCTCAAGATTGAGATCTATGAGTGCGATGCCAGCAGAGCCATCCCTGGCGAATGCTCTGGCACATGCACGGCCGATGCCGGAGGCACCTCCTGTGATTAAAGCAAAGCCTGGGACGTCCATCTTGGTAGTAGGAGAATATGATATGTGTCTTGCAAATAGATGGTGGGTGCAAATAATGATGGGTTTAGTGTATTCTCGGTCACAATCATGGTCTTATATCGATTGACAGCAGCATGGGCATATCATTCACTGCCATCTCAAATGTCTCAAAATTGGAAGACCGATATCCGAGACTAGTCTGGCGAAGCTTGCCCATTTTGTCAAAGTCGTATCAGTATCGTCACATTACCCCACCAAGATCAGCCACCAGATATGACTTTCCTGATTTGAAATGCGGGGGTTGCACAGCGATTGTGAAGTTGGCCACACAGCAACGTGTCACACAACGACGGGGTCTGTTGTGGATTGAGGCCCGATAGCTCGCTGTTTATCGGCAAGCTGCAGCGGTGGATAGGGTATGACTGCCGTTGAGCGTTGATCCTGGAGAGATATTACCACAAACGGTTCACTGTTTGCACTCTGAGTATTGATGTTAATACTCAATCCTAGTCATACAGAAGCGCCTCATTCCGTCGTCAAATCTGTGTTGTGTAGGTTGTGGAACGAAACATGTAGGCGACATCGTACAAGTGTAACAGGAACGAGCCACATAATTAATCAATTATCTGAAGGCAACATAATTCGACCATTATCGCTGATATTTAGATACAATCTAAGAAAACACAAGTTCTTTGTAGCCCATCTTCTTCACTTCCTCACATCGTCGACGATACTCGGTGATGTTACCACTATAACGCGCCACACTTCTGACAATCTTCCCTTTGACATTCTTATTGACACCCGTCATCCAACTATCTATCTCATTCATCAGGGTTTGGCTCTCACTGCACTTGACCACATGTTCAGTCCACTCCTCAACAGACTTCTCTGTGGGTTCAACAGAAGTGTATCCATGATCTTTGCAATATTGCAGTAAGTCCGAGATGGCTTGGACGGCATACTCAATGTTTCGAGTAGCGTTCCCAAAAGGTTGATGAGGGCCGAGAACCATGAACATGTTTGGCATGGAAGGTACCGTGAGTCCAAGGAACGTCCGAGGACGGTGATCAAGCCAAATCGCTTTGTCGGCGTTGGGACTATCGCTAGTTGCGATAAGTGTACGTTCGTTCTTCCCATGCCACTCGATAGCACTGAAAGCACCGGTGATTGCATTGAAGCCTGTGGCACAGATCAGGATATCGATCTTGTGTTCCTTCCCATCAGACGTCAGAATCCCAGATGCGGTGACGCGCTCGATCGGTGTTTTGTGTAAGTCTACGAGATGAACGTTGGACTTGTTGTACGCCTCAAAGTAACCACTCTCAAGAGGTACTCGTCGAGTTCCAAAGCCATGGCTCTTTGGAATCAAACTCTCTGCAACAGCGGGATCGTTCACGCGCTGTCGGATCTTGTCGGCCATGAAGTTGGAATACAGGCTGTTTGCGTAGCGATCGGTGTATGTATCCGAAAAGACGCTCAACCACTTACCAAATCCAGGTTCACTATAAAGCTTCTCCCACAAAGCCACTCGTTCTTCCTCCGTAACTTCAAGTGACTTGCGAGGATCACCCTTGTGCATAAAGCCAGAAGAGCTTTCAGAACAGGTTTTGAAGATGTTGTCAAAGTTCTTCTTGTGCTCTTCCATGTCTTCTAGAGTGATCTCGGAGTTGCGTAGTGGCGCGGACCAATTGGCTGTGCGTTGAAATACATTAATTGAATCAATGCTGGGGTCCTTTGACAGAGAGGTGATGATCTGGATACCGGTTGCGCCTGTACCAATAACGCCGACCTTCTTGCCAGCGAAATTGCGATCGATATCGAGATCCCTAGGCCAACGAGAAGTGTGGAACAGTCTGCCCTTGAAGTCTTCAATACCCTCAATCGCAGGCAGAGTCGGCGCAGACAAGAAGCCCATACCACTGACGAAAAAGGTTGAAACGTATTCGTAACCAGCCTCGTCGATAAAAGTCCAAGTGTGTTCTGACTCATGCCATGTAGCTTTGGTGACTATGGTGTTGAGTTTGATGTCCTTATAAAGGTTGTGTTTCCCGGCAAAGTACTTGATATACCTGTGTGTCTCTGGTTGAGGAGAAAATGCCTCTTTCCAGTGCCACTCATCGAGAAGCTCTTTGTCGAAAGAAAAGCAGTAAGAAAGCGATTCAGAATCGAAACGACAGCCTGGATACGAGTTCCAGTACCACGTACCACCCACATCGGGGGCAGCATCGAGGATATTGATACGCCAATCGGGGAAGCGTTTTCGAAGGTGGTACAGAGTGCATAGACCAGAAAGGCCAGCGCCCATAATGAGGACGTCAAATTCCTTGGCTGTCTTTGGCAGAGAGCCCATGATAGTGGTTGCAAAAGAGGTGGTAAGATGTAAAATTTAGGAGACTTGATGACTTTGTCTACGAGAAGACGCTTAGCGATGAAATCACTATATATATATTGATGTTTATTGATTTATTCAATTTTGGAATTCAAGTCTGTTGCTGATTGAATGTGTTCAGTCCCAGCCAACATGTTGTCTGCCAATCGGTTGGACTTCCTGTTAGCCTGTGAACACGGCATATGCACCCGAGCGTATCGGTAAATCTCTAGGCTCCACCAGATATGACTTTCCTATTACGACGGTGGCTTATCATCACAATATTGGACTACCCGTGGATTCGACCTAACGGAGACCCCACTCATAGAGTGGGCGGCAAAATTCTGGGACAAGGGCAAAATTCTGGGACAGCCGGATACCCCGCCCTGTCGGAACTTCATTAGAATCACCCGCCAAATCCAATGAATTCCAATACACACATACGTATAATTCAGTCGACTCTCATTTATGAAGCTGCCTTTTTGATCTAGCCGATAAAATGCCGTATCCGTATCGCGTCAACGATGCTGTACGAGCCGCCCGGGAGGTCCTTGTATCACAAAACCGCCCCAAGCGTAACGGAAGAAAGCCTATCACTATAAGGGATGCCGCCGTCAAGCATCACACCTCCAAGAGCGCTGTAGGGAGGCATCTTCGATCGCTGAAGCTCGCTGGAAAGCCGGCTTTTAGTGATACAAGCGTTGGAAGGCCAAGGAATCTCGATGAAAGTGAGGAGCGCGCGGTCGTTGCATACGTTATGTGGCTCGAGAGATGTGGATTTCCTGCAAATCAGTCAGTTATTGAAGCAGCCGCAAACGAGTTGAGGGCATCACGAACTCCTCCATTGCACCCAGTTGGAGAAGGATGGTATAAACGCTTTCTTGAGGATAATCCGCAGCTACAGAAGAAGAAGTTAGTACGGGCATTTGATCGTGAGAGAGCAGAATTCGAAGCACGCGAAGTTCAGGAGGTTGAGGATTTCTATACTAACCTTGCTGATGTTGTGCAGAGAAGAGATATCGGGCCATCTCAGATCCTGAACGCCGATGAATGCGGCATACGAATAGGCGTTGTGCGTGAGCGGCTTGAGGTGGTCATCGTGAGGAAAAAACGCAACACAAAACACGAGATTGTTGCTTTTTCGAACCGCGAGTCGGCTACGATGATCGGGGCTGTAAATGCTGAAGGATGTGAGTATTCTCTTGATTCTGTAGTTTATTCTAATAGTACTTAATAGATACTATCCCTCCGTTTATGATCTTCAAATCGTGGCCAACAGAAGGGTGGGATGTTAATGATTTGGATAAGAATATTCGCTTTGCACGCTCTGAGACCGGCTTTTCTAATGCAGAAATCTCAATGGATTGGATTCGTCATTTCAACCTGCATTCCTTCTCAGCAACAGCAAAGGCAAGAGCTCTTGGTATAAACTTTACTGATTGGTACGGCTGTGATGAGTTTATGAGAGATATCGATAATCCTGATTTCATTTGGGAAAGGCCTTACTTTGAGCGGCCTGAGAAGGAAAAGATTTGGCGACTTCTTGTTATCGATGGCTTTACAGGCAAGACTTCCTTGGAATTTATGAAATATTGCCTGCGCTTTGATATCGAGATCTTCGTGCTTCCGCCTCACTCAACGCATCTCACACAGCCGCTTGATGTAGGAGTCTTTCAGCTTCTCAAGCTTGCACATCAGAAGGCACTTCGCAAGCACATCCGCGAGGGATTTCTGAACTTCAAGCGCTCGGATCTTGTTGCTCGCTTGCAGAAGATCATCGATGAAAGCTTCACAAAGCACAATATCATTAACGGGTTTGAGAGAAGTGGAATATTTCCTCCCTGACGGCACAGAAGTCATACAAAAGCTAAAGGAAAAGCAGAAGTCTATCCTCTCTCAAGCCTCCCCTGCAATCCAATCCCTACTTCCCCAAGAATCACGATTCCGAGATGCTCGGGAGATTTCTCGTCACATCAGGCACAACTATCGTGAACGATTCAGCTCGCCTACTCGCGAGGCATACAGCACTATTGACGACGTTCTCAACGAAGCAATAGTACTAAATTCCTTTGCCGAAAGTCATATCAAGAACCGCCTTGACCGCATTTCCGCTGCAAATAGTCGAAAGATGCGTAGAAGAAGAGTTCATCCCACCGGCCTCTACGTGAACAGCACAACGGTGCAGCAGATAGAAGAGCAAGTTGCCACTACAACGCAAAAGAGCAAGCAGAAGAGCTTCGCCGGCAACATCGCACTTGGAGGCAACTGCAGAAAGAAGAGGATGATCGCCTGAAAATCGAGTGGAAGAAGCAACACAAATACGATATCAATAACAACGGGAAGCCGATTCATATTAGCTTCAAGCGGTGGAAGGAGTGGAAGAACAAGGATATACAGGATGATGTTATTACTATTGCTCCGGCATCACGAGAAGCTTCGCCTGCAACGCCTGGGAACGGATTTTACTATGATACGAGCGGTTCCTCTGCTCAGCAGCGTTTCTACGAGCGCCTTCGTGGTGCAACAGCTGCTGGTGTTTATCGCAGCCCGTTGCAAGATATGCCTGCACTTCCTTCGAGCGATGGAGTTGAATTTAAACTCAGCAACACACAAGAAGATGGGTTACTTGAAAACCTCGTCACAGGAGAATCAGATGACTCCGATTTCAATGAGGAAGTCATCGAGGTAGTTGATCTTACGCAAGAAGAGCCCAACCTTCCTCCTCTCCCTCCTCCGCCTGTTGAATTTGAAAGGAATTTCTCCTCCACATATCACAGAATCATGGATACGCTTCGCCCGCGAAATACACAGTAAATTATATCGTCGGCACTTTCCCTGTTGGGAGGGAGGCCGGGCAGGTAAGTCACAAGACCTTATGCCGAAGGAAGCAAGTCTGACGGTTCCTCAGTAATCACATCAACTTTCGGCCGCAACACAGCGAGAAATATACATCGCATAATAAAATGCTCTTGGATATAGCTTTAAATCAATCCAATACTATCATTTTAGCAATCTCTATTTAATTCGGACCAAAAGTGACGAAGACTGAATGAAAATACCAATCTTTTGCACCTATTTACACCTATTTGGCTGTCCCAGAATTTTGCCCTTGTCCCAGAATTTTGCCGCCCACTCTATGAGTGGGGTCTCCGTTAGGTCGAATCCACGGGTAACATTCTGTCTTTGTCCAATCGCTAACACTTGCCAGTGACGGATGATAGAAACGATGCGGGGAAAATGTTATCAACACTAACAAGGCACACAACAAGTCAACGGCTCATGTTACAATTGTCAAAAAAGGGTCAGGTTTCCAGATCATAGCAAAGATGTCAGGAAAGATGTAATAATCAGTTCAGTACAAGTGTTATGTGATATCAGTTGTTTCTACGGAACTTCTACAGCTATACGAGCAGGCAAACCATAGTTTCCATGAATTACAAGTTCTACCACAATTGATAGAGGTGATAAATGCCGTCCCACCAGGCGCTGGTGAGGAATGTCACATGCAAATGAATTTATGCCAACGCAGAGGTAACCAACATCATCCGCGCAAATACACGACCTATATGAACCCAATGTCAAGTGACAGGTTCAAAAACTGTATTTATTATTGAGTCAATTTTTATATGTATACTTCGGGACTTACGCCTCGGACATCTTCAAATAATAGTCATATAATATTCTTTTGACTCCGTTCCAAAACAAGTAGAACATTGGGTTTTCTTATCATCTTCTAACAAGAAACAAGATAGTTCGTATTATATTTGACTATTTCTCAGTATTAACTGGACTATTCATGTCTAACAGTCCAGGCATCGTTTCTGCTCCTCACTAGCTTGGGCAGACGCATATACATAATGATTTCAGAAACAGTCATTGATGATCAAGACATGCATAAATAATAGGCAGCTCCTGTTTCCCCAATCGGCCCTTTAGAACACGTTTCCTTTTGTCTGCTTCATTTCTGACACCTTCAAGTTCCGAATCAGTGCCACCCAAATAAACGATAAAGCCATAATCGCCGTTCCAGCAGCCAACATTCTGGTTTGGGCATACCCGTACGCTTTCTGAATGCCGATACGCTCGGGAGTTCCCTTTGCATAACTCAACTGGGTATCAAGATCGCCATAGATGGCTTCAAGGTTATTTAGTGCATTGGACGGTAGATATCTTCGCAACGCCTTCTCAAACGTATTTGTCCAAATGGCGCCAGAAATAGTGTAACCAATACTTCCGCCTGCTGTACCAGTCACGTTCAACATGGCCAAGGCTGCGGCAACATGCTGGTGGTCAACTGCTGCCAACACTGCGAGTTGCATACAGATGGTGAAGACACTGCCCCCGACCGAGATGAAGATCTGTGTCATGACGAGATACCCGACGTACCCCGTTGGACTACGGAAGTATATCATCAGTCCCTGAGCAAAGATGTAAAGTGGTACGCCGATCCAAAGAAGCCACTTGAAGTAGCCAGTCTTCCTGATACCCCATCCCACAAGGAACAAGAGGAAGCCAGATACCACGTTGAAGGTGTTGTTGACATAACCAGCTTCAGATACTGAAAGATAGTTGACGACTTGAAGGAAAGATGTGAAGTAGTTGTTCCAGCAATAATACGAAATCTGATATGTCAGATCTAGTAAACACGCACCCACTAGTGTTCTGTCGGCAAGGAAGTGGAACTTGAGGAAAGGAACAGGCGCGATGTACACTTCGTTGACGGCGAAACCGATAAGGAGGACGAAACCGACGACGATCATAGCGATGATGTAACCCGTTGCCCAACCGTTGGGGGCTGTCGCGGCGATGTTGAATGGGAGGAGGAATATGATCAAGCCGGTCGCGAAGAGGAAAACGCCGAGAACTAGAGATTGTGATGTTAGCGAAAAGAGCGAGTATACCGAGGCATGATGTACTCACTGTCAAATTCGAGTAGATAGTGCCATACACTCTCTTTCAACGTCCTACCGCTGGCCTTCTTAGGTAGAATGTTCTTCTTGGCCTTGTGCAAGTTGACTTTGAGAAGAATGTACAAAGGTGCACAAATGACTGGTGTCAGGAAGGCGAAGGTACCGAAACCCCAGGGCCAGCCAATATCGACAAGCATTTCCTGGGAAGCGTAAGATCCAGCGAATGCAGAGATCATGTATGGAGAGGATGTGAATGCGTAGGCTAGAGCTCGATTCTTGAGATTGGTTGCGTCGGCGGTCACGACATCGATGCTGTAGATGAGGCCTGTGAAACCGACCTGGTAGAAGACCTACTCGGCTCGTCAGTACCTGCGGCTTTTGGGATTACATGGATGATATTACTTACATTGGCAGCACAGTAAATAGACAGGTTTGTACTCGTAGCCATCAATATGAGACCCAACTCAGCAAACGCCACCATGAGAAGATACCCTTCGGCGCGACCCCAGAGATCAAGAAGCTTCGCTAGAGGGATAAACACAGCAGCAGTCATTGAGCTCGCAACCACATCAATGACGTTGAGAAGAGAATGAGCGCCCCATGAACTGGTCACGTAGGGTACCAAGCTACCAACAGTTGAGCTCTGAAATGCGTTGAGAAGATAAACGAACCAGATGCAGATGAAGAGCGTAACGAGAGACTTCTTGGTCCATACGAGTGTGATAGCTTCCATGTTCCTAACACCTTCAGTGACATCGTCTGCTGGTAGGGTGTCCCCAGCAATAGGACTGACGCCATCTTCTGGTGATGGCCCATTCTTTCCATTGTCAGTGGTAGTTCTCAGCTCAGTAGCATCGACATCTGAACTGTCTCCAGAGTCAACACGGGGCCGCAACCTATTCCAAACGCCCATTGTGAAAGATACAAGAATGTTAAAAGGGAAAAGTACACAGACAAAGGTTACAATTTTGAAAAAGCCAAGAACAGAAGGACAGAACAGGATTCGTTAAAAACGGACCGCAAGCATTCATAAAGCTCAATACATTTCCGACGTCGGTGGGTAACATCGTAAAAAAACGCATCAGATAAGATCATATCTGTTCGTAGGTCCGATCATTAATGGGTCCATTGCATTCAACTCGGGAGGATCGGCAATCGAGAGTGGGATCTCTAGCCAACAGGATCCAATTATAAAGCGATTGTCGGACCAAAAGAGGTTCAGCTCACGGTAATACGGCACCGCTGGATCCACTGCGTACGTCAGTAAGATTATCTAGGGCAGTCACTCAAGCAGTCAGCGCGGTGAGAGGCAGAACAAAACAGGGCATTCCATCGATCTAATCTAATCTGATCTGATCCGAAACGGACAGACCCTGATAGCGGCCGTGATCGGGCTGTCAGGTATGAGCTTTACTTATGGATCAATTGAGCGAAGAGACCAGTCAGCGGCGATGCCAGGATGAGGTGATAGTGTTAAGTAAATGGGCTATCTGCAGGTAGAGGACAGGATTGTATAATGCAGTAAATAATTAAATTGCAAGTAATCTCGGCGGCGACTTTATTGCCTTCATCTATGTTGAGTTGGAGTTGTCAAAACACGACCATGCTCCTGCGCCTCCAGTCGCCTTGTAAGCCTGGATGATATCCAAAATTGATCCATAGGTTCCAGCAACCATCAATACTGTGCCAGCAGCAATTACAAAAACACTCCAACCACAAGCCAACACCCACTTGGGAGACAAGCTGCGGTTTTCCCAATTGTCGTAGAACCACATGAACCCCATAGCATGAAACGACAGGAGACTACCTAGAAGAGCTCCGATCAGGGAGACAAGGGCGTAGAAGATGGGAATCGCGCTTGCGATGATGTAGGCAATGATTGTCACACAGAATGTGCAGCCCAACCAAGTTGCCCAATGTATTGCCGAGTTTGAAGTGAGATGCTTGGTGTTCCGTAGGAAACGCACAAGCATATACTTGGCAGGTAACTACATCATATCAGCCTGAGAAAATGGTAGGTGTGAAGTATACTGCTTACATGTGACACCAGAGTGATGCTAACGATTAATCCAGGGATGGCGACGCCATAGCTTGCCTTCTTGATCACCACGCCAGCTGATCCAAGAGCTGGGGACGACACATAAGAGCCACAGAAGTAGTACATGACTATCCCAACCGTGACGTACAGAGCTGTGACGATAGACTGGCAGATGGCAACAGCTTTATTGTACTGCTCCGGTCTCCGCATCTCAGCCACAATGGCAAAGAAACCCGGGGTACCACCATAAGCCGAAACGTATGCGCAGATTGCTGATACAGCTTGCACAAAGGTTGGCGTCTTGAAGAGTTGATAGTCGGAAACCCATGTATCGTCCTGGGGGGCCGCGTCGGGTCTGTCCTGTACTCCCGTGGCAATAGTCACCATGAGGACTGAGGTTATCAGTCAAGTGTTGATCAAAAGGAAAGGAAGTTGTAAACTTACCCGCGATCACAATGCTGATGACTCCAACCCATGCCAGCCAGCTCATCTTGCCCAACGTTCTGATACTGGATAGTCCAAACCCCAATATGGCTGCAATACCAATGAAGACTGCAGTGCATGCTCCATGTGAGGAAACTGCATTGAGAGCGATGGACAAACTCAGCATACCAGCACCAGAAACAAAGACCCAGTCTAAAATGGTTAGCACTTGTCTGGATAGAGACGTGGGAACTTACTCAACCACATGATGAACCCAAAGAACTCTCCTCCAGCCCGACCAAACATCATGGCACCTGCATCGTCAATGGCATAAACATGCCTATGACGGAGTTTGAAGACTCCAATGACACAGTCGGACCAGGTGGTGATGAGGCCGATAGCGACAAGACAAAGGACACCCGGTATCAAACCTAGAGCGTCAAACGTTGCTGGGATTGATAAGACACCGAGGCCAATTTGTGTCTTCATCATCAAACCAGCAGTACCGACCAACCCGACCTCAATAAAGTGTTAGTCCGTCCACCTCGACGATGATTGGGGGATTTGTACTCACACTTCGGTAGTCGGGGCCCTCGCTGGAAATTTCTCCGAAGACGGCATCATGGCTCGAATCGTCCTCGTGCTCGCCCTTCTTCCATTTCGAAGGTGTGTTTCCGAGATCATTTCGATTCTGAGTTGTTGGTTGCGCGGTTTGATCCATTGTTGGTTGTCACTGGTTGAAAGTGTCGTGAGTTCTCAAATTGAGGCAACGGCTCATGTCATGCATGATACATTATCCCCTTTAAAAACTCTGCCATTCGCGACGTCCAAGCGGGTAATTGTTTTGTTATATTCCGGCCATTGAAAACTGTTCGCTTAGTCGCGGAACCATATTATAGTGGGATTTTGCCATTGACGTTGCTCCACTTGAGTCACTCAAATAGCGGAGTGTTTCCGGCACTTCAACATCCGCTCGAAAAACCCACGATCCCCCATTGATGACTCCGTATTTACCTAACATATCACATTATATACCCCGGCAGGTCACATTGCGAGGCTTTCCCATTAAGTGACATATATATCGCTGGCCAGTTGATTCACTGGGGTTGTCGGACATGTCCCCCGCAGTCAATCATTCCTGATCACAACGCGGTCGACCTGAAACATTATTATTGAGTTTATTCCCATACTACAAAATAAAATAAATTCCATAACTATCGAGTTGAGAGTTTGTCCATTTGTTTCGCCTCGTCTTTGAACATTGCAACCACACACTTTCATATCCTTGAACCACACTACAGTCCCTAGCCATGCGAATGCTGTATTGGTCGCGTCATACTATATAGAATATCCGGTCCCCAAGCACCATGGCATCCAGTGGAAGCAATCTTCATATGAACCACTTCTTGGTGTACTAATCTATAAGACTCCCATTGTCGTGCAATCCGTGGGTTGCGGAATTGAGAAGACATTGTCCTGTAGTCGACCACCTACTTCTTTCTCTTCGTCTTCTCCACACTTCCTCCTTCTGACCGTGACTTGATAGGCATAACGCGATGAAATCCAATTTTGGGCATGTAACCAAGAGATCGTCAACCTCAGTTAGAGACCTTGTGTGGCCATGCTCGAAATAGAGATATCTTAGATGTTTCGCTTTTTTGCAGGCTGTGAGTAGAGATTGTCCAAACTTGAGTCCTGTCAGGGAGAGTATTTTTAAACGGGACGAGTGAGCCACGATCATGTCCACTAACGCATCATCTATCTCTTGACTTGCTATGGCATCAATCGGCAATCCAATGTTTTTCAGAATTATCAGCTCAAGCGGTGCTTTGCTCTCAGCGATAGATGCTATGTCAAAACTAGTGAAGACTTCTCCCAGGCAGGGAAAATGGGAGCCGCAGCTCAACGTCCTCAAGGCAGTCATGAGCGGCATGATCTGAGGTAGCCAGCCAGGTGACCCGAAGTCTTTAACCTTCAACGTGTGGAGTGTCGAGCGCCAGTTTGTGCATGCTTGCACGAAATCGCTTACATCGATTGGATCGCTGAAAGAGTAACCCAAAACAAGTTCCTGTAGATGAGGGCACTGAATGGACAGTGTAGAAAGTGGATGGTCGCCGTAGACTGCATTGTTACGTTCGATTGCCAAAGCTGTCAGATTAGACGAGAGATGAGGTAACAAGGCATTGACGAGCCAAGTGCTATCCTCGTCAATATCCAAGCGTTTCAAATTGGATCCTGCAATTTGAAAACCCTCTGCGAAGTGACAATGGGCGAAAGGGATCTCAGGAATGTCTTCGACTATGTCAACAGTATAATGATACGTATCCTCATAACGAAAGTCCCTTCCCGTCTTGTAACGGAAGTTTTCAATCTGTGGGCACCTGGCAAACAAGGATCCCATGTAGATGAGATGCCAGTCCGTTGAGGTCACACGACCTTCTGGCGGATACTCGATACACACCAGACAAAACTCCATACAGCGGTCGTGAATGCGTAAATCCTTGAGGTTGCGACAGCAAGATGCGATTTCCGTCAATAGCATCAAATTGAGGCTGAGTTCGTCCTGATCGCAAAAAAGCGTGAGACATTTGACGTGGTTCCCAAGAGACGGCCTGAGTCTTAAACTCAACAGGAACAGCCACTGTGTACTCACACATGTGATGCTAGGATGCGAATAGATGAACGAGTCAGCTAAAGCCTTGAGCTGCTTGGACGAAGACGAGAGGGAAAGCAATGTCTTCCGTTTTAAAGTAGTAGGAGACTGATTGACAAAGCCGAGAATTAGCCAAAGGATGTCGACTGGCAGACGTATTATTCGGCCTTGCGAAGGTTCAAGTTGAGGTTCTTGACCTCCCGTGTCACTCTCAAGCTCCAAGCGTGTGGAGTCTTTGTCAGAAAGGTGGTTTACACTGAGGTGCACCCACGAGGGATCATGTCCACACAACTTGATAAGTGTGTTTTGTGCTAGATTGAGTATCGTAGAGGCCGCTATGTATCGTCGCAAGGCATCAAGATTATCCATGTCTGCTATTAAAGCGTCTTCTTCCTGGTCGACGATCTCGAATATTCTTGACCTAGCCACACGGGTGCCGTCGACCATCATGTGAGACGATTTGCAGTACGTCATGATATCGAGTTCTCGGCCGGCCTGTTATGCTAAAACACCACACACAGTCTTGTTCTAGTGCCGAATAGAATGAAAGATGCGTCGTTGTAGGTTGATGAGCATTCGTGCTAGGTTGGCGGAGAGGAGAACGACTGATGTATGTGCAGTCTAGGTGTTCCTTTATAACGAATAAAAATGTTGGAAATCTGTAGAAGGTTTGTGTGATTGGGACAAGCCGTCATACAACAGAATGTTGTCAAAACTTGTTATTCCAAAAAGAGAAAGCGAGGATAACAGGGGCATTCGGTTTTAAGGGATGATTAAATTAAAGGTGGAACTTCGAGCCGTCCTGGCATGAAGAACATGTGTTCCAGCCAATTGAAGTACTGCATTTGCTGAAAACAAAGGCACGGACGCTTTGCTCATTCCATATCACGTATTACTGGCAGGTCAAATGAATACTTCAAAAACACAACACCATAACACAAATAGCAAGCTTAGATAGCAACGATGCTACAGTGCAGTTAGATAAATGGCGGAAAAGAGATGACAGCTTCATCATATCACTGAGAATCTGGAGTGGTGTTTCTGAGAAAAAGAATAATAATTATGGTCTGTCATAAGTACTGATCTTGGGCTAGCGACATGCTCTTACACTAAGGGTTGCCATAGTAATAAAGGGCAGAATCGTCACTCAACCTTGTACTTGCCAGTATATCTGCTCAATAGACGAGTAAATAGACGAGTGTAGTACCAGATCCCTGGTATCAGTTACATGTGGATGCGTCCATCCAATTTGGAGACTGACTCCCATCTCTGACCAGTGACCGACCACGTCGTGGGATATTAACGGATTAATTCTTGCCTCAATCACGGTGGAGTCCCCAGCTTGGTAATCACCTAGTATAGGTTAGGTGGCAGGATCAAGCATGAGACTCCTTCAAAGCCAGCAGTAGGCCTATCTACTTTCGGTAATTTCTCCTACTGTTCTCTGTGCACGCGATCTCCAATCACTCTCGTAGTAAATGAACTCAATGTTGGCGGTGCCTCAGGCACCTGGCCTACTCAGGGCTACCTTTATATGGTCTACTTGGGGCCTGGCTTAGCCCTCTCTTAATATATACGCATGCTTTACCTATCACATACTCAATCACTACTGAGCCTCATCCCTGAACGGAAAAACTGCGCCTCACCCCCCAACGCCACACTTCGAATGATCCCTGCCCCCATCATCTCGGTGCCCGTGGGCACCGTATGACTGCGCCAAGATGTGCTTTAGCCCAGGCACGTTAAAGACGTTCATCAGTCCGGGATGCGGACAGTCCGTACACCCGTAGTGATCCACTTTCTCGGTCCCCCGATGCCGTAGCCTTTCAGAGAGTGGGACACACTTGTCTTGGTAAATGTCACTATCGGCAATTGGAAGACGCGGGATCCGGGACCTACGTAGCTCTTTATCTTATTCACCTATTAAATAACTGTCATCTTGTGAAAGACTGTTGGTTAAACATCTGATTAATGCATATCTTCATCATTTCTCATTCATCGCTTACCTTGAAACATATAAGACTCTAACACAATCGATTCAACATTCGTTGGAGCATCACGATTGAGAGTACACGCAAATTCATCATGGCACAACACAAGGAACACAACCCTTCTAGTTCCTCAACTACACTTCAAGACACGCAAAACACCGACAACACCTCAGACCACGACTACGATGCCGATATCCACCAATTAGCTCGAAGAATCACCAGCCAATCCACGACATCTGGCCATGGTCCTTTATTTCCTCTCGGCGAAAACACCTCCCTCGATCCCGAAAGCCCTCATTTCAATCCCAAGAAATGGGCCAAAGCATACCTCAAGACGCGCACCGCTGCCGCAGACGGAAACACTCCTCGAACAGCGGGCATCGCCTTCAAAAACCTCGATGCATTCGGCTTTGGCCAAGCGACCGACTTCCAAAATACTCTGGTCAACATCTTTCTCAACGCCACCAGTCTTGTGAGAAACATTGGTGGGTACAAGGGTCAGCGCGTCGACATCCTTCGAAACCTCGATGGTCTTGTTGAAGCGGGTGAGATGCTTTGTGTCCTGGGTCCTCCTGGCTCTGGATGCTCTACCCTTCTTCGCAGTATTTCGGGCGAAACACACGGTTTCCACCTTGGCGATGATACAGTTCTCAACTACCAAGGTATTCGACCGGAGCAGATGAAGAAGGCTTACCGAGGTGAAGCCATCTACACTGCTGAAGTCGATCACCACTTCCCCCATTTGACCGTTGGCGACACACTTTACTTCGCTGCTCGTTGTCGTTGTCCGCCAAAGGACAAGCTTCCCCATGGTGTCACTGCACGAGAGTATGCCGAGCATTTGCGCGATGTCATCATGGCCATGTTTGGTATATCACATACCAAGAATACAAGGGTAGGCAATGACTTTGTGCGCGGTGTCAGTGGTGGTGAACGCAAGAGAGTCACCATCGCAGAGGCAGCTCTTGGTTACTCACCTTTGCAGTGCTGGGACAACAGTACACGAGGTCTTGATAGCGCCAATGCCGTCGAGTTCTGTCGTGTCCTCCGCACACAGGCTGATGTTCTCGGTATTTCGTCCTGCGTCGCTATCTACCAAGCGCCACAAAGCGCTTATGATCTCTTCGACAAGGTCGTTGTCTTGTACGAGGGTCGTCAGATCTTCTTCGGAAGAACAGGCGATGCACAAGCCTACTTCGAGGACTTGGGCTTTGTATGTCCAGAGCAGCAGACCACAGCCGACTTTTTGACATCAATGACCAATCCCGTCGAGAGAATCGTTCGTCCTGGAGCCAATCCTCCTCGTACTTCTGATGAGTTTGCTCTCGCATGGCAGAACAGTCAAGCTCGATCTAGACTTCTTGATGAGATTGACTACTACATGGAACAACACCCATTTGACGGACCCGATCTCCAACGATTCTCCCAATCACGACGACTCGACCAAGCTCGTGTCCAGAGAGAGAAGTCGCCTTTCAACCTCTCCTTCTGGCAACAGTACACCATCAATCTCTGGAGGAGCGTCAAGATGCTTGTCGGTGACCCAAGCATCACCCTCACCATGCTCGTCACCAACGTCTTCCAGGCCTTGATCGTGTCCAGCATCTTCTACAACCTACCGCACAATACCACCAGTTTCTTCCGTCGCACAACCCTCCTCTTTTTCATCGTGCTCATGAACGCTTTTAGTAGTGTTCTCGAGATCATGACTCTATACGAGAAGAGGAAGGTTGTGGAGAAACAGTCCCGTTATGCTTTCTATCACCCCAGTGCTGAGTCGCTGGCAGCCATGGTAACCGATCTTCCTTATAAGGTCACCAATGCGATTCTGATGAACACTACATTATACTTTATGTGTAATCTGCGTCGCGAACCTGGTCCCTACTTTTCGTTTTTGCTCTTCTCGTTCGCACTCACGATGTGCATGTCAATGATGTTTCGCTTCATTGGCTCTGCGACCAAGTCCATCTCTCAAGCATTGGCGCCGGCGTGCATCATTCTGCTAGGTCTCGTCTTGTACTCTGGGTACGCCATCCCATCGGACTACATGCATGACTGGCTTGCCTGGATCAGATGGATCAACCCCGTGTTTTACGGTCTCGAGAGTGTGTTCTTGATCGAGTTCCATGGCCAGGAGTATTCTTGTTCCAGCTTTGTTCCCAGTGGAGCTGGTTATGAGAATTTGAACTCTGGTGAACGTGTTTGCAACATTGCTGGTTCTGTACCTGGACAGTCCTTCGTCAGAGGTGAAGATTACCTTCGCACTTCGTTCGGATTCGTCGACAGCCACCGATGGAGGAACCTGGGTATTCTCATCGTGTGGGCACTTTTCTACATGGCTCTTCACCTTGTGACAACCGAGTACGTGGCTTCCGAGCGCTCCAAGGGTGAAGTCTTGGTCTTTCTCCGTGAGTCAATGCACAAGGTCTCTGGCAAGCGTGTCAGCGATGAAGAGTCGGGTTCCAGTCTGCCTGTCGGCAAACAAGAGGCTCCTGGGAACTCGAGCGAGAAGGTCGAGGTTGAGAGACAAACATCTGTCTTTCATTGGAATGATGTCTGCTACGATATCAAGATCAAGGGTGAAGATCGCAGGATTTTGGATCACGTTGATGGTTGGGTCAAACCGGGTACATTGACAGCTCTCATGGTAAGTTTCCTGGTTCGCATCTTTTACATTGAAGTTTCTGACTGGTTTCTAGGGTGTATCAGGTGCCGGCAAAACCACACTCCTCGATGTTCTTGCTAGTCGTGTCACGATGGGCGTCGTTTCAGGTGAAATGCTCGTCAACGGCCATCAGCGCGATTCTTCCTTTCAGAGGAAGACCGGATACGTCACACAACAGGATTTGCACCAGGCCAGCGCAACGGTACGAGAAGCTCTACGATTCAGTGCCATTCTTCGACAACCTGCCAAGTACAGCAAGCAGGAACGTATCGACTACGTTGAGACTGTCATTTCGTTACTGGGAATGGATGCTTATGCCGATGCTATCATTGGTGTTCCTGGTGAAGGACTCAACGTTGAACAACGTAAGAGACTCACCATCGGAGTGGAACTTGTCGCCCGACCACAACTTCTTCTGTTTCTTGACGAACCTACCTCTGGACTCGATAGCCAGACTTCGTGGTCCATCTGCGATCTGATGGAGACATTGACCAAGAGTGGCCAGGCTATCTTGTGTACCATCCACCAACCCTCAGCTATGCTCTTTCAACGGTTCGATAGGCTTCTTTTGCTTGCCAAGGGAGGCAAGACTGTGTATTTCGGCGAGGTTGGACAGAATTCACAGGTCTTGATGGACTACTTCACTCGCAACGGAGGACCGGCTTTACCTCCCAAGGCTAACCCTGCCGAACACATGCTTCACGTCATTGGAGCTGCTCCAGGTGCACACAGCGACATTGATTGGCCTGCTATTTGGAGGGGGTCGCCCGAGTATCAGTCTGTGCAGAGGGAGCTCCAATCTCTCAAGTCTGAGAGTTTGTCGAGTCAAGTACAAGCTTCGTCTGGTGATGCTTCTGAGTACAAGGAGTTTGCGTCTTCATACCCGACCCAATTGTGGGAAGTGACGAAGCGGCTTTTCCAAGGGTACTGGAGAAACCCTCAGTACATGTACTCCAAGGTTCTTCTGTCTGTCGGTGCTGTAAGTCATTGCCTTGACGATGCATGTTTCAACTCTTACTAACATTTCTTCCAGGCTCTTTTCATCGGGCTCTCTGTCATGGACAGCAGCAACACGATCCGTGGACTCCAGAACCAGATGTTTGGTGTCTTTTTGTTCTTGACCATCTTCTCTCAGGTTGCTGAGCAGATGATGCCAGTCTTTGTGGAGCAGAGGACATTGTTCGAAGCTCGTGAGCGTCCTTCAAAGACGTACTCATGGCAGTCCTTCATGTTTGCCAACATCACTGTTGAGCTTGCTTGGAACTCGGTAAGTTCTTCTTCTTTGACACTACGACAACTCTGTACTGACACTTCCCAAGTTCATCGGCATCTTCTCCTTCATCGTCTGGTACTATCCCATCGGCCTCTACCGCAACGCCGAGTGGACGAACCAGGTTGATTCACGTGGCATCACCATTTTCCTCCACGTCTTGATGTTCTTCCTCCTCGCTTCGACATTCACGCACATGATCATCGCCGGTCTTCCCGATTCCGACACCGCAGCTGGTATTCTGAACCTGCTCTTCATCATGATGTTCGCCTTTTGTGGTGTCCTCGCTGGACCGGACGTCCTCTCTCGTTTCTGGATCTTCATGTACCGAGTGAACCCCTTCACCTATGTAGTTGAAGGATTCCTCGGTACAACTCTCGCGAACGCACCAGTAACTTGTGCTGCGAATGAGATTCTGGACTTTAAGCCCACGAACGGATCGAATTGTAGCGATTTTCTCTCGGCTTACATTTCTGAGCATGGTGGGTATCTTGAAGGTGAAAGTGGAAGCAGCACTACTGAGTGTCACTACTGTCCTATGGCCAACACGAATTCTTTCCTCAAGATGATCAACATCAATTTTGATAACCGCTGGCGAGACTTTGGATTGCTTTGGGCTTATGTTTTGTTTAATTGTGCTGCTGCTGTTGCTATTTATTTGTTGGTTCGGGTTCCCAAGAAGAGCAAGAGCAAGACGGCGTAAATGGTGGTTTCTCATAGACGGACGGGATGGGATATCATGTTAGGCTAGTCGTACATTTTCTTTTTATCTTATCTTTATTTTGCCATTTATTCTGTTTTAGACATAGACATATACATCATGATTCGTTAGAAGACACAAACTCATCTCCCAAGTATCTGTCTAGTTGTACTTCGAATTACTGGACAAAGGCTCATGGATTAGTTGACAAGTCACTCCATCTTTTATCTAACAAAATACATGATCCATTGGTATTTTGCCAGTAACGCGGCAGTGGGTAGCTTAAGTTTGATGTTATATATTTTTGTTCGTTTACTATACTGAGCATCTTTACGACATGATACTGGTAGCAAAAACTTGATACAAGTTTCTCAATTCACACTACAAGCTCGGCTCCATATTGCTATCCAGCATCATAAAGATCTCCTGGTTCTGCTCAAACCAATTCCCCAGCTCCATACTATGCGTAAATTCCCCATACTCTGCCACATTTCCATCCTGGCCCATTGCATTGTTCCCAAAGCCTACACCAACACCATGCTGTGCCCCATCGTTAAAACCCTGCATACCTGTGATCATGTTCATGTGCCCCGGTAGAGGAACACCTGCCTCAACGAAAAGCATCTCGAAAGGCGTGTCGGGTATTCTACCTGATGCATGGACAGATGCGTTGCTTGCCCTGGAGCCAACGTACTTGCAGGCTACATCGTGCATAAGCTTGAATAAGCGAAGTTGCTTTCTGTAAGCGTCGGGAAGGTCGGTGGTGATGTGTGCTGTCTCAACTACAGCTGCGAGATTCTCTAGATGTGCTGGGTCACACGTCTCGATAGCCCGGCAGAAAAGTACCATAAATGGTATGAGAGGTACAGCGATGAATGCCCTATGTTTCTGTCAGTCTAAACTCACTCGTTTACACGTTTGTATTGTTTACCAGTGCACGTAATGCTCAAGCATGCCGGAATCGGCATCCCTTAGAATAGACAAGCATATCCTGTGCTCGTCAAGGGCTTCCTTCGCTACCTCTAGACACTCGTCACAGAAGGCGGAAGGGGTCGTGGGCTTGGGTTTGATGGCTCGGTAAATGAGGCAGACCATTGAAAGATATGCGATCTTGTCAGCTCGTTGGAAGAGCTCAGTCAGTGTCTCCCCAACACTCATTCGAGAAGTCTCGATGAACCGGTCCTGGACGTGTCAGTCTTTGATCATCATTCTGCATCACATTTACATACCTCTGCTGCATTTCCACCATGATAGAGTCTCTTCAAGTCCGCTGCAAGATTTCTTGATCGAGACTCTCTCTCATCATCCGGCTGCATCAAAGCCATAGGGCTGTACAAATCATCGTAGACTCTTGCTTGGAGATCACAAAAGTTCGTCCACTTGGACAGTATCGGTGGTAGATCGTCGTTTCCAGTAGCTTCTAATGCTTCAAAGTTCAATGTGATTTCACCGACGCGTATAAGAGAAGGTCTGCTGAGGCGCATGGAAAGCATCTTGTCCAGCATGTGGATCCAGCAGACTATTTTACCTCTGCGCTGCTTCTCTTCTCGAGTTTCCGGCTTTGAGAGAGTTTCACGAATGAGGCCAAGTCTTTGACACATTTGGGCTGAGGCTGCAAGGCAGTTCCATGATAATGATATGCGGCATCTGTCGAGATAATATGTCGCCTGAAAAGGCATTAGCAACCGCTCTTAACGAAGAGGCTTACAAGGCTTGGCTTACCGCCATATACAGAGCCAGGACGTAATCGGCTGTGCATGGTAGATTGAACGGGAGACCAGCCAGCATCGTTTCCAAGTTCTGTCGACAGAGAAGTCCTTGTGTCTTGAACTCGTTCTTTAGAACTGGGTCTTGTTCGATCTTGTCACATTCCAGTAGAAGACGTTGTAGACCTGCGTGGGTGATGATGAGGTCGGCGAGTGTTGGCTTGCCAAAGTAGACTGTCATGAAGTACTCTACAAACTGCCCAATGCTCTCAAATTCGAGACACCAAAAACATCTCAGTCTAGGGGACTCTGCGATCTGTTTCAGTATATCGTCGTACCACTTTAATGGTGGCTCACCTCTTAGCTTCTGTAAAGCCATCATCGCCAAATGAATGGGGGGAAGTTGATAACCTCCTTGTCCCGCAGGATAAAGAGTTTGCTGGGTATTGACAAGTTGAGGATCTGCATTACCGACATTTCCTTTGCTCAAGATCTTTCGTAACTCATCCAAGTTCTTCTCTAGTTCATGCACTTGACCCGGTCCTTTGTTGCTATCGACTACTTCCTGTAGGAAATTGGTGGCGAATGTCGCCTGGGTAGTGAGCGTGACATCGTCCTCCAATTCCGAAGAAGTATCATCGTTGCTTCTTAGTGGTTCTGATGGAGAGTTTGTGTACGATTGAGGTGTTACATGAGAAGCCAAGGTGGTATGGACGGCTGATGAACCTCCGTGAAGATGGGGAGGAGAGGTGATGTTGTTGACAGCGAGGCTGATTTGATCCAGCTTTTGGGAGATGTCGTTCAACTTGGCTTCACTAGAGTCCGGATTAGCAATTCAGTATTTCATGATGCTTTCAACTTACTAGCCGTCAGACACTAGAGCACGATGTCGCTTTGCTCTTGTCTTGAAGCCAATTGGGTATGAACAATGGATTTGCTTCCTTTGACATGGACCACAGGGATCTTCTCGATCGCATTTGATCTAAATTAGGTCAATACGTACTTCCCTAGGATGTCCCACCATAGCTAACCTTGCGCTGTCTGCATTGGTCACACTGGTCACGAGTTATTAGTTGGTCTTTGCAGCGTCGCTATACTATCCGGGAATATGACGGGAATGATATTGCTTACGGACAGCTTTTGCTCCGGGATCCGTCGCGTTGAGGAGATGCTGTTCTCCTCTCCGTCGCTGTCCATGTTGTCCACATTCATGATCAGATAGACAACTATGTAGAAGCTAGTGATAATCTTTCAGCTCATCAATGTCTGTACTCGGACTGTCATGTTCAACCAGATAATGATGACTTGAAGGGGCATTGGCAGGGGTTTCCGACGCGCACTCCTCGCACTCCGCGGAACCCGTCTCTTCTTGGCGAAGTGCGGTATTTCGGAGACTCCGAGATACCGCTTGCCAGGATTCACCGAATACGATTCCCCAGTTTATCACACAATCCTTTGGTGCGTTACCCGATTTCATTCAATGCGACAGCGAGCCGTTGTAAGAATTGACTACACATTGTCGCATCATCAGATTTGTTCATAGAATACCACGTCTTCAACTTGAAGTGGCACAAGACGTCAAATTATTTTTGTTACACACTATCTGCTACATTCAACTGTCCTCTTTCTCAATCTTGTCCATAATTTTGGTGTCATTGAGATACCAAGTCAACGACTCCACGTCCTCCGTCACGTACTTCTCCGCCAAAGTCCACCCATTCCCAAACCAACCAAACTCATCATCATCGCAGTATTTGTACTCGAAATCCTCCCAGCGTGGATTGCTCATTGTGCGAACGCAGTGCAAACTACTTCCAGGCCACAAAGCTGTTATGCGACCCCTCTTCTGCTCCTCACGAGACGCGCCCTGCTCGTACGTCTTGTACCAAGAATTACACTCCTCCGCAAACACGGTCTGTTTAAAGAATTCATCGCAGTAGTTGGTAAATGCTTGGACCATGTTGCGCTTGGGTTCGATGCGAGCGATGTTGTCGTAGGCCATTCGTGCAAGGATCTTGCCGATGTAGAGGTTTGTCTTCTCGATGACGAGGAGAAGACTGCCAGCTCCGGGCATCGAGTTGGGACCCATGGACTGGAAGAAATTGGGGAATCCATCCGTGCAGACACTCAGGTAGGTTTCCGGGCGCTTTTGGAAGCGTTCTCGTAGATTCACGCCGTCGACACCGTAAATGGGGAAACTTCTGTTCGCCGGAGAAGTCTGGAATCCTGTCGCGCAAATGATAGCATCAACAGGATGGTGCTCTCCATCTGTAGTGAAAACACCAGTCTCATCGATCTTGGAGATACCACAGGTGATGGTGTTGACCTTGGGAGACGCCAAGGCCTCCAAGTATCCTGGTCCAGGCGACATACGCTTACAATAAGGTGAAAACTCGGGCAACAAATGATCGTAGATTTCCGGCTTGCCCTTCAGTCTCTGCATCATCGAGTCTTGGGCCAGTTGGCGAAGGTTGGTCTGTTCCTTGGATCCACGGAAGAGAACACCGAAGTTCTTGTTGATGTTGTACTCGATGGATCGTCTGTATTCCAGGTATGCTTCGCGGTCGGTCTCCCACTTCTTCATCTCGTCGGCGGTGTAGTTGAAGTTGCCGCCTGCTTGTTGGATTCTCTGTCGTGTATCCGGATCACCAAATAGTCCAACGATCCATGAGCGGCCTCGGACGTAGTGGTCCATGTGCTTGACATCAGGTAATATCGCAGGTACAATCTGAAGACCGCTGCTACCGGACCCAATGACGGCGACAGACTTGTCCTATTCGTCGGGTTAGTGGAAACACTCTGAACGACAAACATTACTCACCTTCAAGTCAACTTGAGGATCCCAGTTGGCACTATGCAGAAGATGGCCTTTGAAGGACTCAATACCACTGATATCAGGCCACTTCCACTCATTGAGGACACCTTCACCCGTAACTAGAACGTCGGCAGAGTCCTGATATTCTTCACCCGTGGCCAGGTTCTTGAGCTGCACATACCACTTGTTGGTCGTTTCACTCCATCGTGCACCAATGCACTTCTGTTGAAAGCGCATGTGCTTCTTGACGTCGTATTTACTGGCAACATCCTTCCAATACTGAAGGATCTCGGGCGCCGATGCGAAAAAGGAACTCCATCGTGGTGAGGATTCGTAGGTCAACTGGTAAGCGTGTGCTGGAACGTCTGCATTTGTGTTAGCGAAGGAGGTGTTGAGGATTGGGATAGTGACTCACCACATGCGCAGCCTGGATATCTTAATAAGTCACATCGTGTCAGCATTTTTCGCAAAGTATTTTTTGAACAACTTACCTATTCTCAAACCACGTCCCGCCAAGGTCAGGGTTTTTCTCGTAGATGACCAGATCTACATCCGGCACTTGCTTACGGAACTCGACAGCACCACAGATGCCAGAGATGCCAGCGCCGATGTAGATTACCTTGAGAGGCCTTGCTTGGTCCATACATCGTTGCGACGGTGATGGCTTGGTCTTGTCTTGTGGTATGGTCTCCGCCGGTAAAGGTATCTCGGTGGTACTGACGGTTAGGACTTTGGAAGTGTAAGATGAAGTGGTAGTGGTAATATTATTTGAGAGAAAGTTTGGCATGTTGCCAATGGCCATGCCACCAGAGTGAGGCATCGTGAAAAAGAACAGAGTCTGTCTGAGTTCGATACAATGTGATACTGGTGCGTAGTGAATGAACTTTGCAACACGAAATACGGGAAACGGTTATATAGATGCCCGAGTTATCTGATAGTACTACTGCACGCCCAACACTTTCTCTTCCTAATTGGGTACATGTTATCACGCGAGTAAGTCTTTATCATTGAGTACATTCCGGACCGACGTTCTCTCCACATTGATATCACGCCTAAAGATACACATCGACTTCACATTCTATACCCCGCGTTTGTAGTTGCATTTTAGTTTGGAACTCAATTGACAATCGCGGCTAATGCTACCGTTCGCTAACGGTTGTTGTTCCCGATGCTGGTTTATTGGCCTGGTCCCGCAATTCATCGGCATCACTAACCGTAGCTCCCTCGTTATCATTGGGATGGGCAAGTTTGGTAACAATGGCACAGACGACAACTCTGCCTGTTTGTCGGACCATCTATAAAACATTGAGATAAAGGGTCCAACTCAAGATATTGTGACGACAATTATATCAATTGGAACTCATTCAATCCGAACTTGTTATCTGTCAATTCTTTCGAGACATATCATTCTGTGTCATTATTCTTTCATTCAAGATGTCAACATTACCAGAACCCATACTCTATACTATCAAGCCAACAAAATTGGTTCCCAACTCCCCGAAGCCACTACTCCTCTACAAGAACGCCTTTGTCAAAGATGGCAAAGTCGACCGCACTGCGGCCTTTGACACCTTCAAAGCAAACAACTGGGACGTGCAATGGGTCGTTAGATATGGTCAGCACCAACGCGCCCATTATCACTCTCAGACCCACGAAATGATGGTCGTTGTCTCTGGTCCTGGTCGCATCAGGTGGGGTGTCGCAGACCTAAGTGACAACTGGGAGGAACACACCTACGGCACCGCCTACGAAGACGGTGGTCTTGAAGTTGAAGTCGAGGTTGGAGATCTTTTCGTTATCCCCGCAGGTGTTTCGCACAAGTCATATGACCCGAATGCTACTGAAGCGTCTTTTGGTTGTTTAACTGGAGATGCTCGCGCGATTGCGAGTGACAATGCGAGAATTACTGTAGCAGAGGTACCGATAGAAGGATTCTGTATGATGGGGGCGTATCCGAAAGGGTTCTCTTGGACATGGGATGAGGGAGGTGATAGTGCAGATGATTTTGAGGCTGTGTGGCGTGTTCAGAATGCTGCTGCTGATCCATACACTGGTCAGAATGGAGGCATCAACAAGTATTGGAAGAACCAACAAAACGGGTTCAAGAGCCTGATTTAATCCATTATGTAGTAACTAGAATGACCTTTTCAACGTAACACTCCAATTGTTCTTTTCAATAAAAAAATGCCCCATGATGGATGTCACACCATGTAAGTAAGCGTGGTGGTGGTGGTGGCGGCCAAAAAGATGTTCACAAAAGCAAAAGGAAGGGTCTGGCCGGGGATTGAACCCGGGACCTCTCGCAAGCAATGCTATAGGGTTTTCCCTAAGCGAGAATCATACCACTAGACCACCAGACCAGTCGATTCAATAGCACGTGATGCTAGATGATTTCGTACACACAATAGCTTCTTATACAGACGGTGCTATGAGAGCACCATCCAGGGTAACCACTTTACATTTACGCGTTGAGATCCAAATGTTCGCATTCATCATCGACAAGATATGAAGAGATATAGACAGTTTATATATGGTATATTCTAATTCGCACCTTAAAAACGACAGGATATGAAAACCACATATCAATTGATGACACATAAAACGAGAAAGCGACTGTTGATAGTATGACTGTCAAGACACCAATGCACCTGTATCATGAATCTCCGCGCCACAATTCTCAAGAACAATGGGACGCATTGACAATCCTCTCAAGACAACAGCAATAAAAAGATAATCAGGAGCGTCTCCTAATTCTAACCATAGGCAGCAATTCATTGTTTCTAAAGCGTCGCTGGTGGAAATCACATACTGTTCCACAATTCGTTCCACTGGTACGCAAGAAAATATTCTGGTACAGATAAAGCCTCGCGACATTTCAAGGGTCAAAGTACAAAAACACGTTGTTCAATTATTCGTTTCGCCTTCAGCCAAGTGAGGTTGATACACAACCATAGAGCAATAACCGTAACCTTAGTGAAGAACTTCCAATGGCTATTCCATCAGTTCTCTACTCACATATCAGTGTCCAATCCATCCTCCATTTGATCTTCATCAGGGATCATCAATTCGTCACCCTCTTCCCAGTCACTGTCATCATCGCTAACCCCTGCTTCCAAGTCCTCCACCACGCGTCCTTCGATATCGGGTCGCTTTTCGCGTTTCTCTTGCGTTGCTGTAGCAGCGGCGAAGAAGGGATGTCCAGGCTCGAGCTTTTTCCGTTGACACAAAAAGCCCATCGGTGTGTGCATGATATCCTGTGTCTGACGTCGATACGTAAGCCACTCCAAGAGAAACTTCAAAGGTTGGTCGACGAAAAGACCTCGCTCGACGCGACGCGTCTCTAGTGAGAATGTGTCTGGAATGGATCCTGGCAAGTCTGATTGGCTGAGGCCTAACCATGAAATGAGATGCGGGTACTCGCTGTAGCTGAAATATAATCGCCCGGCCAGGACGCCGATCTCAATTGCGAGCCATGGAGGAAACACTGGTGTTTTCTCTTGTGTGGGAATTATAAAAAAGTCCAGCGTGTTGAATCGCCACATTGTCTTTGTGACGGGCGCAGCGTAGGTCAACAGTAATGCAGAAGGGTTGGGCAAGTCGCGTAGGATCGTGAGAAGCAGCTCGGCTTCTTCTGGGATGATAATGACAGCTGTCTCGGTTTTGGGACTCCAGAGGATCCATTCAACTGGTCGCTGGTACAAATTAGTGATCGGTTCCATTGTTACGGATAACAGAGGGGGGGAGGATTACCATGACTTCAACGGCTATATCATAGCCTTTATTTGCGATGCTCCTGGTGAACTGCTTTGAAACAAACAGTTCGGACGACGTCTTTCTCAGCGCAAACTTGCGTCCTATCTTGGTGCCACTCAGGAATTCAAAAGCTTGGACGAAGCGTCCTCTTGCGTATCCGGTGGTGACAAAATCGGTAAGGGATGGGTCAAGACCAGGGAAAGAATCGGAGTTATACTTGACAGGCTTCTGTTTCTCACGAAGCTGTTCGAACTCGAACTCAACCTCTCGCTCCAACTCCAGTTCCTCGAATGCTGATGAATAGTCTCCCGAAAGGTCCAGCCTTTGTTCACACAAACGGGTAGCCAAGTCCTTCAAACACTTGTAGTCGAGGTTTTCCATGACTTCCGTGGTAGGAATGACGTCTCTGGGGCCATACAGCTGTTCGAGAGTTTGGTCCTCACGCTGCTGTATGTCACCTAAAAGGTGTTGTCTTGCTGCTGGGTCGTTGGAAAAGTTCCGATACTTCCACAATGCATTTGTGCGCTGGCAAAAGTCGAAACCCTGGGCTGTATGGAGGGACATCATCCTCTCGTTCGCTTTGCAGCTTTGCTCGAGTAACCAGTATACCACGTCGGAAGAGGTCGCCGGGGTGAGATTCTTTTCGTCGTTCGGTCGCAAGTCGAGGATACTTCGAAAGACCTCTGGGGGCGCGATGAAGGCAACTGATTGCGTCGATCCAAGTTGTCTAAGTCGCATGGCGGCTACATTTATTAGTATTCAAGTATGGCTATGGCCAAATCTGTTACTTACCTTGGACTGTCTGGTCCTTTGTCTGGCCAAGGCCAAGTGTGACGGCTCCTTTGGCATCATCGGGCAACTTCAAATCCGTGCCACGGGTGTGCGCCTCATCAATGTACACAACACAATCTTTGAGGTTGTCCGCGAATGAGCTCGCAAGGAGAGGTACAGGCTGCTTCTGGAATCGGGAGTGGACCATGACTCTGCTATCGCTGCCAAAGTAGACAGCCCCTTGGGCGTCAGGAAAGACGTCGAGCCAGGCAGTAGCAAGATCTTTGTTTTCCATTTCTAAAATGAAAGCTCCTGCGTCAATAAGGATGCGTATGTTCTCACGACTGAGAAGCTCCAAGAGTCCCTTTTCAGTGAGGTGTCGTCCATTCATGTCCATGGCTTGATAGCATCGCTGGTTCCGTGGTTCGAGTAAGTAACTGAGGACTTCTGCATTCGTCTGTAACAGACTAGGTAAGTCATCTTGTTTGATTGTCTGAGGAAGTAGTCTCTTGTTGTCGTTGGTTCCGCTGAAGCCTGTTGTCAGGTTGTTTGATAGGCCTTTGTCCTTCGAAAGTAGTGGGATGTCCCAACCCGAAGCTTGCAACTTCACTCCAAATTGCTTTGCATGCGCTGGAAAAGAGAAGTTGTTCAGGAAGTAGTTGATAATGCTAGTGTCGAACCTCACATGCTTCCAAAGATCCTCCATTTGTGCTTCGTCATCCAGTGTGAGAAAGTTCCAGCACTCCAGGTGGGCTGGTAACTTGCACCCATGAACCAGTCGCTCATACTGCATTGTGGGGTCATTGGAGCGTATGACATGCTCCAAGCACTGAACGACTTGGGGCTGAGTAAGACCAGTCTGATAAAACGCCAGACAGGTCAATATCAGAGTCGTGTCCGGGTGGCCGTACTCTGCCGTCAATGAGGGTACACCCTTGGCTTCGAAAGGAACCGCTATTGGAGCGCGTTGAGGGTGTAGACCATACTGGACGTTCCATCGCTTTTTCAAACAGGTCAATAGTAGACCTTCCGAAATGAGACCTTTAAGAAGGTAAAGGGTCTTCATGCCGAAGACTTCATCAGTCAAAAACTCCGTAGCTCGTTGACACATCGACAGATCAGTCAATCCCATCACAATCGATTTTATGTATTGTTGAGCTTTGAAATCGGCCGCGTTCTTCAACTGCAACTGCGGAAGACGGCCCTTGGATACATCCTCTATGAGAAGAAGACCAAGGGTGAACTCAACTTCTGGACGTAGAATGTGCAAGATCGGATAGCCTTGATGACGTCGCGTGATGTCAATGCCATCGCCGTACTTTGACTGCAGGTACGGAATGTGTCCTTCAACAAGAGATAGGAGCCCTTCGACGACAAGCCAGCGTTGAGAATGACCGTCAACCGCCATAGGTACACCGCTGGGGTATATCAGTTGTGTCTTCGTCGAGAGTGTAAAGTCGGATTCGTCGAGAATGTCACGACTGTTTGCCTCCAACCATTGTTGAATGTCCGTCATCCTCTTGGCTCTCTTCAGTTCACCGTCAACCAATTGCTGGAGCCCACTGAGCTTGAATGACATGATGTGCTCCGGAAGACAGAGCATGACACCGCACGTGTCCCGGATATCTTGGTGGATCATCTTGTAGAGGTTCACGCTTTCTTGGTCCATGGGCGATCGTCGGGAGAAGGGAACATGGCGAACAACGCGACCGAGTAATCCACCAATTCTACTTTGGACTACCTGCGCGGTTTGCAAGAGAAGGGCTCGGGGAACGACTAGTCGGCATAGGTTCGTACGGTCGGCGAGTGTGGCAATGGCCATCGGGATGATACACGACGTTTTGCCTGTACGAGGTGTTGGTTAGTAAAATGACGTTGATTGAAAGAATGGAAAAGATCAAAAACTTGCCTTGTCCCATATTCATCTGAAGCACGGAGTTTGAAGCAGAAGATGGGGTAATGATAGCTCTAGCAACGTCAATCTGGGATGGACGAATGAGCAGGTTATTGTCAATCTCCAAAAGAAGCCATTCCGGATGTTCATAGGGGCTCCAGTTCGAGTGCGCCTGCAGTTCTTCATTCTCTCGTAGACGCCTGCCATCTTTGCAAAGGGTGGCATCACGGACGCGAAGGCATCGCTGTAGCTTCGTGATGAGAACTCCATAGCATACCAATTCTGCCTTCATTGCAGGACTAAGATTGCTACCCTTGGTATTTCGCAACTGCTCCAACATTGCGACGGGAGACATACAGGGCCAAAGCCCTCCTTCTTTCAACCACGTAGAACCTGTAAACTCTTTCGAAAGCGAGACCCGAAGATGGTAGTCCCACTGGCTCAATTCTTCGCAAGCTAGAACAATGTCTCTTTCGACATCCACATCACGGGTGATCTGTTTGGGCTTGTTGATGGATTCGATGTGGTCTTCGATCAGGGCCGTGAGCGATGTCTGGAGGTCCTTACTGTATTGTTTTCTTAAACTTGTCTCTGATGACTCAGTGAACCTCTTGACGATCTGACCGAGGACTGACAGACTGTCACGTAAAATTGGCAATGTCGTGGAGGCAGGTCCGCCTTGATCGGCTCGATGTTGACCAGTAACGTCATCGGATTTTGTTTCGATCATGTAGGAGGCCCTGAACACATGGCTCGATTGATACTGAAGCTTCATAAAGTCTTCTCCTAGACTTGGTACTCTGTATAGCGAATGAGACTTGACCAATGGTGAAAGCGGCAAAGGATTCGGTTTCAAGAGCCACAAATCCTTCGCCAAAGCCTTCTGTTCGATGGATTGCTGCTGATAGAGTCGCGATGCTGTGTCCTCAAGCCGTTCGAGGTACGTTGAAAGCTCTAGATTGTGAGATAGTCTCTCAAGTTCGGGCTTCAAACTCTCCCAAGAGTTGATGGAGTCGATGTATTGATAGTTGGATTGGATGATCAAATCCTTAAGCTTAGAGAGTGTGTAAGAATGACGAGGCCAAGCATCCATGACCCGGTATGCGAGGCTAGTGATTTCGGCCATCTGCTTCTTTTCATACTCAGCACGATCCAATTTGGTCCTTTTACGCACACCATCCTTTTCAACTATGCAGTATTCGGTATAAGATGGTTGGTTTGTCCCGATGAGGTCCTCAATGTTGCCCATAGATGGTTCCTCAAAGAGGCGAAAGCCAGTGAAATAAGTTTGCCCAGGCGTTTCGATTTGTCTGAGCTCAGTAGTCTTGTGAATAGTCACCAGCCATTGGATGACATCGAGATCAATGTTTGTGTTGAAAGCCAACAGAGCAAGCAGGAAGTGAGCGTCATAAGGTTTTGAATGACCATCTTTGTGGCTAAATTGTAGCAGAGACCCTAATAGGTAGAGAACAGCATCACCAAGAAGAAGGTCGACATCAGTGACAGTGAATGTGTCTTCGAAGCCCCCAATATTGTTCATTTCCTGTACAAATGTTGTCAAGGGGCCCAGTTTAGGTATAGCATTCGAATTGGCTCTCAGAGCACAGATTGTCTGATACACACGATCCTCCTCCTTCGCCTTTGTATCCTGGTTGGGATTGTAAGGAAAGTCTTTCGAGGAGCTTGTGAGAGAATCGACGTCGGATGGAAAAGAGATTCGTTCATAGAGTTGCCTGCGGATTCGTCCACGACGACAAAGTACTCCCGGGGACGCCTGCTGTGATGAAATATCCTCCGTCCTGCTGTTTCCGCTCACGCTCTCGAGATGTTGTGATTGTAGGAGAATAGAGTTGACAAGAGAAGGAAATTCCTCATGCTGGATGCACATCGTCAGGTTGCTGTCCCACTTTACCTTCTGATAAAGGTTTATACCTGGGGGATAATATGATCGCCGGGGGGAGAGAGACTTGATCACAGAGAGTATACGTTTGGGAAAGTCACTCAGTGGGCTCCAAGGTTGGCTACGCGCTGCCAAAAGAGAGTGTCGGGCTTCTTCAGTCCCGGTTCGAAGCGTGAGGGGGTCGGGAAGAGGGAACGATGTCAGGGCATGGATTGAAGCTCTCAGGTAGAGCAGAAGCGGCTCCGGGGGGCAGTCGAGACGGCCTAGAACTTTGTCGATCGAAAAGCTGGCATACATGCCCTCATTACTGATCCTGACATCCACGTGGACTCCCCGGCGCTGCCAGTAAATCTCGCCAATCGGAACAAGAACTGTTCTCCTTTCTTTATTGACGACATTCCGCAAAATTATCTGACTTGAAAGCCCGTAAAGGGTGCCGGCATCCTGATCGGGGTCCACCTCAGCTGTGAGTTGTGGACATTGTAGCAGTCCTTTGTGATTGACCGAAAACCGAATCTCAAGTCGCTTCATCTCGATAGACAATGATCCTCGTCCATGTGGTTGATATATTGTCAGTTTGTCTGGATCTTCGAAATGTTGGAATATGCTTGTGATTTGCTGACCCAGGTGTGACCTTGGCTCAACGAGCTTGGTACCTCGTCGGACAGCGACGCGATTTTGGGTATCCAAGATCCAGTTCGATGGTTTCGGTTTCCAAATCCATGGTTTCCGACGCATCTCAAGTTGCCCGGTACCCAGATTCAACCAATGTACGCAATTATCGACGAGATCCGTTGGTAAATCACATCCATTGTTGCCCTTGAAAATGGCCCGAGGGACGTACTCAAGTAAGGAGTTCCGATAGAGTGCTTGAATCACGAACCTACCATCTTTGAAGCCGAGATGTACTTGGTGTCCCATGATGTCATTGACAAGTTGATATTCGAGAAGTCCTGAGGGACGAGTGAGGAGATGTTGTGTTCCGAAGAGTTCCTGAACGGCCGGATCCTGTGTCATCTGCAGAGGTAGTCTCCCCAATGGCTTTCCGTCAACGGTGAGGTGTCCTTGTAGCAAGTGGTAATGAACAACCTGAGACGATGTCCATTCTGTTCCCGCCACCCGCGATTTTACCCACCCATATTGGATGCCAGTGAGGCTTTTCCACTTGGAGTATGATCTCACACTACTCGCTCCTGAATTTGTCCATGTCTCATTTATGGAAGCTTCCAACAATTTGTAACTTCTTTTGAACCACTCTTCGATCTGGCCTCGCATGGTATTCGATTTGGTTAGATCCTCGATAAGTAAATCCCGGAGTGTCGGATCCAGTCGATCAACATCAGTCAGTAAGTTCTCCTGGAGAGCGATGGAAGCTCTGAAGAAGCAGCGAGCGTCGTCATCATCGTTGCGTTTGTGTAAGCGGACTTTATAGGCCCAAAACGTCCGACGAGTCAGTAAGGCGGCCCAAAAGGCAAATGTTGCAGCCCTGCTCGCAGCCTCACCCTCTGAAGCAGTTCGGACTTCGTTTCGCAGTTGTGAAATCCATCCACCGGTAATCGATCGGATGGTAACAAGTAGAGTTTCAGCGTCATGTCGGAACTCGTCAGGACAAAGATGATAGAGCTGCACACTGAATGTCACAAGAACATTCATATAATGTACCTCCCGCCAGCTTGATTTGATGGAGTCCAGTCGCCCTCGTAGTAGTTCACACAGCGTTGCACAGAAGGCTCGATCATCGAACAGACTATGTGCCTCGCGCAAGACGCCATTTTCTCGAATTGCTGGGCCAGCCTGTACTGCAAGATGGTTGAGCAGCTTCATGGTAGGTTCGCTGCTGAAGTTAAAATTGGTTGTGCCTAGCTCAACGAGAAGGATTAGCCAACGTCTACCTCTTGCAGATACCACTCGTTGAATGGCAGAATACTCGTGTACCGATAGCTCCGGGGGACAGCTAAAATCATTCGCCACGATATCGTAGGAGGAGGGGCGGTATGGATCATCTTCTGAAAAGTTCTTGCCCGACGCGTATGGGTCTGGAATTCCGCTGGGAATCCAGGAGCCCATGAGATGCTCGAACCAAGGAATTCGGGGAAGTTGATCAGCCCAAATACCTGATGAACTATCGTAGCAAGCAAATTCGGCCCCAAATGGAAAGATAACTTGCGAAACAGTCTTTGGCAGTTTCATTTTTCCGTAGTGAGTCTGACCAAAGGACTTTTTGCGAGATGCTAGAGTTATATTGCTTTGACCTGTGGCGAACTTACGAAGACTACTCAGGTCGTCGAATAGCAACTTGTGATCACCTAGACTGGGAAGCGATTCTTTGGTGCCCAGCAAATGTAACTTCCAGACGGCTTTGCGGTAGGCAGAAAGATAGCGTGGCATGCGTAATTGGAAAAGGATTGTGGCTCTGTGAGCTTTTTCAGCCTTGGTGTCGGGGGGGAGTAGATCTTCGTGGGCATTTATCTTTAGTTTCTTTCGCTGCCGAGACATCTGGCACCTTTTACAGCGCTTCTTTGGTTGGTTTTTGTTGGGAGGTGGGGTACAAGTACATTTCATACCCTGCAAAGACTGAGTAAGATTGTTGTAAGTTTCTGTCAATGTCGCAAGTTCAGATTGCTTGTTGGACTTTAACTCCTGCGACTGTACATCAATGGTCTCACCCAGAGTTACAAATTCATTTCCCTTCGTAGTATTGTAAACGAATTTGTTAGCGAACGAGTCACGTTTTCGAGGATTGTCGAAGATCGTTAGGTGATGTGATTTGAGCGCGGAGATGCGATAAGCAAGGTACTCCTGGACCGCTCTGAGACGCGCAAACTCTTCCCTGGTCTGTAAGCAGAGCACATCCAACGAACTAGGAACGAAAATTGGATGGTACTCCTTCAGTAGCGGACATACTATGATCGCTTCTTTGTCCATGCGAGTCCACATTTCAAAGAGCAGGAGCAGGTAACGACTCATGAGCAACGGGCTGTTTGTATAGGCCCCTCCCACTTGCGACATGAAGGACTCAATGTCGAGAGCGAATTTCTCACATGTTTGTTCAGAAGTGAATTGGAAGGTGAGACTAGCAGTCATCCTATCCTCGAGTTCGACCAGTGCACTGTACTTGCCGGCGAGCTCATTAACCTGGAATACCGTCCCTTCGTTGAGTATTTGAAGGTTCACAGACAACTGTCGCCTTGCAGAATCAGTTTCCCGTGACAAGAGTTGTTGAAAGACCTCGCGGCTGTTGGGTAAACCCAATACAAGATCGCTTTCGGAAGCACGACGCGGAAGAACAGGAACGTGACGGACGATAGTACGTTTGTACTGTTCCCATGAGCGAGTGATTTGAGCGTTGGCGTTGGTCAATATGGTGTGGAAATGGGCATTGCTGTGAGTGAAGAAATCGTCGTATGTCTCTCGGAGAGGCCCAGAGGCAGAATTCCTCTGAGACTCGAGCTTGGCAAGGCGACGCGATAATTTGGCCTTGAGCATGACCGCCATTTCTGGCTCGATGTTCTCAGCACACTCTTTGAGAAGATTTGCCAGTACCGCGCAAATTATGAACTTGTAATAGACGCGGCCCATTGATGGATGAGTTCCGCCTGTGAGGGCGGAAAGTAACCGCCCGAGGGTAACCCGCAAGATAAGCCAGTATGGAGAGCGTCTCCAAGGCTTTTCGGTTTTGTCCAGCACGACATCGTCTCGAATTCGCTTGCGTAGTTGTGGTGGATGCACAGCGGTTCCGATTGCTTCCAAGAGCGACATGAGGATTCCGCCGATCAGGGCGGAGCTAGCGCAATCGCGAACCTCGACCACTGATTTTCCGCCCTTGCTGGCGGTCGCCGAAAATTTGTCAAAAGAGGTCGAATTGGCTTCTTGGAGGAATCGCGTCAAATTTTCGAGGAAAGATTCATTGTTGAGGTCGGTAAGCGGGATGGCGATGGCTCTACTAGGGAAGTCCCAAGTGAGTGCACTTTCTGTCTTGAGAACATCTGCGACCGGTGCTGCCGCCTGGAATTCTTCGATGATCACGTGATCGCCTCTGTACAAGAAGTCAGTCATGAACAACGATTGAGTGGAAGAGACATTCGCTTTCATACCCGTCGTCTGCGTGAAAGATCAAACCAGCATTTTGTGCCTCAACATGAATACCAAGCCAAACATCACCGTGAGAGCGCTGTACGCTCGTCAGTGCACTCAAGATGTCACATTGAGTGAGAGGGCCGTCATGCAAGTGTTGTGTGGCCTGCAGCGATGCCTCAAGGGTGTGCCAAATGTTCGGATCACCAACATCCCGGAAGGCGTCCAAGGCCTGAAGCAGCCGCCTCCCAAAGCTTCTCTTCAGGGCGGTGTTGTCTCCGTCAAAACGACGCGGTAGTTTTGGTGGGAGTACCAGGTGATGAAACAAGGCCTCGAGGAGGGCAGGCTCGTCTTCCGACATGGTTGCGACTTTGTGTTTGGCGACAGGAGACCATGAAGGAAAGAAAGTCTGGAGTTGTTTCACTTGTTGAAAAGTCGAAGTCATCCACGGGAGCATGGTGATACGTGGTGGTGGGCCTCCGAGGTGTGAAAAGAAGAGATGCTTCTGTTGTCACTCCGTGCCACTGCAAGCCGTCTTTGCTTCACAGAAATGGATCCACAATATTATGCAGAGAATCGTTGTGGGGTCTTGTGATTAGTCGCTTTGTTTGTTTCTCTGTTGCCTAAAGCCTGGCAACGCGGGAGACTTGCCTTTGTGTAGGTGGTTCCACGGCACTGAAATGGAATGACTTGTTGCTGCATTCACATTAAGGACACAGTCCAGTTTTTCGACGTTATTTGGCAAGGATAATATACCATTTTATGTTCCCCACTGTTACCCAAACCTTCTCATTACACTCAGTGTTTTAAACCAAAACAAAGCATTCAGACTAAAACCTTCGTCGCTGAACGTTTCTCTCACAATTGCTGAAAAAGACTCTGTAAAGTAAATAGTTAAACCTAAAAAGATTGGGTTTTCTCTATCTGTCAAAGCACAAAGAAGAGTGGTTCCAACGTTAATCTGAATTCTCTTGACATCCAGACACACATACAGATGGAACAGTAAATAAGTAGAACCACGATCCGTGAACCGTGAAATTGTCCACCTTTCCCTTCTGTACACAAAATCTAAGCCCAGGAGGCCAAAGGAAATTTCACAGGGCCTTGAAAAGTGCTTTCGTTGAGCATCAAGAGTCCCTTCAAATCACCATCGTTGAGTAGCTTGCATTCTGTCTTGTGATCCTTTTCAGTCCATCCAAATCTTTGGCAGGCCTGTGGGTAGCGTGGTTAGCATCATAGTAGCTTCGCGGCGTCGATGAGAAATGACTTACCCCGCTGCAGTACCAGAAGAATAAACAGTTGGCACACCTGATCATAGATGTGGCCTGTTTACCGCACCCGTGACAAGTCTTCATTCCGTTGGTCTCGGCTGAGAATTCAAAGACTCTGTCGCTGAGGGAAAGAAGGTTTTTCATCGACAGCGGGAATACCTGAGTAGCAGCATAAGTTAATGATAAAAATTGTTGGCTCAAGTCGAGAAGTGGACGTACCCTGAAATGTTGGGGATCTTTAAGATTGATTCCTGATTCCGGAAGGCCAACTGCATGTTGTTCTGCATAGAGCACGGCAACAGTGTACCCTACGCAAAGGGATGACTGTGCAATCTTGCGACCGCAGGCCTCCCCGATGAAGTTGAATGGAATTATCATGCCGGAGGCATCCTTGACCTTCATATAGCAAGGCACAGACTGCATAGACGGGACAATTTCTGCCAAAAAGCACCAGTGTCGTCGTGGCTGGTAGTGGGCGCTATTTTCGACATCGGTGACTTCGAAGAAGTAGTGTTCTATCTCGAACTCGGAAGGCAGTCCAAGGAAACTGGGAAATGTAGACTGGTTGCGGAAGACTCCAACACCGTCGGACGAACTTTTCTTCGCACTCTTCCACAGCCAGTCTTCAAAGTCAGCTGGGCCTAGTTCCCAGGGAACCTTGTCCAAGTCGAAGTCAGTCTTCCACCGTGTCGAGTTTCCAAATGTAGCATGACGTGAAGGGTCCATGGCAAGTCGTTGGGCTTTCAGGAATTGATGATCGTCTTGGCCTAGGATGAGACGCCATCCGGCTGCGGCCCGCTCAGTTAAGATATAAGATCTGGCCAGGTCCCCGTGGGCGGCAGTAATCTGAGCGGCATCAAAGAAAGCTCTCGGTAAGCCAACATCGTTGGTATCATGTTCGCTGTACAGTTCAACCTGTCGTTCCACGTATCGAAGCATCCGCTCTGGGTCCCGCATGATCCCATTGATACCGTTTTGAGCCACACGATTCTCCAGTTTCAAGATCTCATCAATACGTCTGTCGCTTTCGACGCTCAGCTTGAACGGGAGGGAGCAAAGATGGCAAGTACAATCGAAATTGAACTTCTCTCGAAGTGCCTTTTGTCGTGTTCGTCGATTGTTCAAGACATCTTGAAGGTACGAGATGGTGATCTCTTCGCCCTCGTCAATGTCGCGCAAGACATGGACTGTATGTATTTTGATGGACTCATTCCAAATCCTTTGAGCGTTGTTGTCGCAGGCGTGGTTGATACGGCATGCAACGAGGAAGATTCCACTTTCGTCATCCATAGGAAGAGCGTTTGTTCGAACTATTCCATAGTGTTGAGAGGCGTCGGGATAGTTATTGCCCATGTCTAGGAAAGCCTGGAGCTGGTCTGGATTGAGTTTGTCAACCTGCCGGCGTATGGATGCTCGCATGGATCTGCTGTCGGTACAGCCTTCGGGGACCGTAATGACGGACTCTTCAGAGAGTATTCGAGTGCCCCTGGGGATTTTCCTAGTAGCAATCAACCCCTTACCTTTGCCGGGTATATCCCGAAGGTTAGTCATTGCTTCAGCGGGCATATTGGTGACTCGTTGGAGTGAAGTTGTTGCTGTAGATTTCCGACTTATGAATGATGATGTGATATAAGAAGAAAGATGGAACAAAGTGAACCGTAATGGGCTCAAAATCGACGAGAAAGGCTGGTGGGCCTCGAGCTCCTAAGCTGGACTGAAGTTGGTTGCCTTGGTAGCCGCGGGAAGCATAGGAGACGAAATTAGTAGGTAGGTTTATGCCTTTACACGATAGGTATGTGACAATTTATTTTTACACCCTCAGAGTCGGGAGGCCGACCTCTCTGCCGCCCACTAGGTAGTGTATGCCTCCTTGGAAACCTTTATCAGCAGTTATTTTCCTATTGATAGAGCATATCAATGAGGATTTAATGAACCTTGAATTCTTCTATTTGAAGTGGTAGTGGTGAACGGTTTCGTTCAGCCAAGCAGCCCCACATGTGACCATGAGCCTCACCAATCATGCATGGCACTGCACTTGCTGACAGGAACAATTAATTATGTTGGTCCGCGGCAATGACTTGATGTAACCAGCCTTCACGGATTTACAGACCCACGACGAAACCAAACGGGGCGTCTGCAATGGTACCCGATGTTTAAAAGACAGATGCCTTGGCTTTTCCTCAGATTGTGACCGTCTATCGCAGATGTACATATGTGTTTCTAACAACAAGTGACCGTCATTTACCTGCTTAGCAAAGGTCTTTATTCGGAAAACAAATACAAAGAACTTGGCATTCGAATCAGGGCTGTTTGCCCAGCCTTCAATTAGCTATACTCGTGAATAGTGCCAGTGATGCTGTAAGGTTCGAGGATCTGAATTTCCATCGTGGAAATGACTGTGGCTAAAGGACATATGTTATGCACCTAACATCATGGAGTCATTCCTTCGCAGAGATTTGCAAAAGGAAATTTATATCACATTTCCTCTAATTCATTATACCCTGCCTGTTTTACGAATTTTCAGTTTGTCTCATTATTTGTTCTGTGTTTGGACGATCTGTTTGCATTTTCACTGGTGTTTCCAACAAGCGATTACACTTACCCGGTACGCCCTGATCGGCACGATACCTCCGTACAAAATCACATCCGTTTTGTGGGGCGAAACAAGGTCGGTCACAGCTAGTCACGTGACCGTTCTTTCGTTATTGCCGGACGTATAGCCTCTCTTCTGATGAGGACGAATGCCCCGTCATTTAAGTACGTTTTTGTCTGAGGATATAAGTATCTTTGTCTTATAGACGGGCACACGACCCAGAAAGGGACCTCCGCAAGCTAGCGTAGAAAAGGTACGAAGGTCAAGCTGACAGAAGTCATCGTGAACCTCTCGAGGTACAAGGGACTCACAAGGTCGTACTAATTCCCCTCTTCAGGTCAAGAACGAATGTGGTTTTGTACGAACGTATCGTGCCGATCAGGGCGGTAGCGCAAGAACGGACTTGTGAGGCCATCACGCTCCCAAAACATAACATATCCATACAACCGCTGGGGTTAATCTCCGTGGTTGTCGAATATATTATCAACATGTTGACTGATTGTAATTGTCAAGCCACATACTGGGGGACAAAGTGAGCCCAACAAGTGAAACCTGTATCTTGGTTTAAGCAACAGCAATCACTCCAAACATGATTCAAATATTCCCAGTAAAGTAAATTGCCGTCGAGGGACTCCGTCATAATTCCCTGTCACCACTCCCACTACCCGAGATTGTGATTATCACCGTAAATGAGAATCTCGCTGTCAGCATCAAAGTTAACGATATGCCATCCACCACTCCGTTTCAAAATCTAAGAGGACCGCCACCGGTTCTAAGCAAGGAAGCGTCTTCCTATTCATATCACTTGACAAGAAGAACTAGACGACATTTGTTAAATTGGCGCTGTTGGAAGGTGGAAACAATGGTGCCTAGTCAGATAGCTTGGGCTACACATGCTCGCTTCCCATTTATTGTTCCAGTTTGCCTATTAGGGTGTACTTAAGACGGAAAGCTCTCCATATGTATCATGAATCTCCAAATTGACATCTGAAAAGTCCTACCAGTACGTTAAAAGCACTACGCCAAACTTGTCATTCACGGGGCACGCCTGCACGTAGGAGCGTTATCTTTCATGACCTTCGCCGCCTCTATGTTAACTTCCATAACATATCAGTCGTGATATGTGGCACGTCGTACATGAGTAGTTACCACCTGGAAAGATACACAACAACTACTGGTGTTTACTCAAAACCCTCGATTGATGGAAATAGAAAGCAATATAGCACTGTCTTTCCAGTTGTCTATATTATCTGCAGCTTGCTTTAGCGTGATCACTTTTTGACAATGGAACGCTGCGCTGTTTACAGTAGTCGAGGCAAACCGCCTGCTCGGGCGGTCGGTCATTCAGGTCGTGAAAACAAAATTCCGCCAAGAGAGGCGGTTGGGATTTTCCGCCTCCGGGGGCGGTCCGACTTGAACCGCCTCAGTAGTCGGACAATCCAACGACAACCGCCATCGTAGGCGGGCGGTCCTCGGCGGTCCTACGATTACGCCTGTATCGGCGGTCAGAATGAACCGCCTGTCTAGACGGTTCAGTCCACCACCCGTCATGGGTCATGATGGCCATTCTAGGTTGAACCGCCTTAGAAGGCGGACGGTCTCAAACAGTCCAGATGGTGCGCCTCTGTCGGCGGTTGAAATCTACAGCCTGCTCGGGCGGTCTAGAGCCACTGTCTTGGTTGGCAGCTGTGGGCGGTTGAAACCGACTGCCGCAAAAGGCTGGCGGTCGATTTGAAGGATTCTGTCTTAGGCGGTCCGAAGTTACTGTATATTTCGGCGGCCATGGGCGGTTTAATATGACCGCCGAGGCGGGCGGTCGTGAGGTTGCGCCTTTCTGGCGGTTTGGAGTATCCGCCTCCCTGGGCGGTTTCTGCCCACTGCTCCTTATCGGCGGCCATGGGCGGTCTGAAGTTATTGTCTTGTTCGGCGGTCGTGGGCGGTCAAAAATGACCGCCTACACAAACAATCTAAAGTAACCATCACTTCCGGCGGGTATGGGCAGTCGAGATTTACCGCCTGCTCGGGCGGTCTTTGGAGGTCGTGTATTTGCGCCTGTATCGGCGGTCAAAGTCAGCCGCCTGAGCAGGCGGTTTATAGCAACTGCCTTTCTAGACAGTTCCAGTCCACTGTCTCTCATCGGTCAACATGGGCGGTCTAGGTTAGAATGCCTCAGAAGGCGAGTGATCTTGAGCGGTCCAGGCGGTCGGTCTGAAACAATCCGCCTTCGTGGGCGGGCGGTCAAAACCGACCGTCTCTTTCGGCGTCCTTGGGCGGTTCAGATTGACCGCCGTGAATGGCGGTTTATGGCTGTCTTAAAACAATCGCCGATGTTGGCGGTCGGAAGATTGCCCCTTTCTGGGCGGAAGAAACGAACCGCCTTTGAGGGCGGAAGCAATGAACCGCCTTTGAGGGCGGTCCACAATAGGTACTGGGGTAGGTTCACCACATCCTTGTATCCCACGGCTGTCTTGACAGGACCTTTTGGTTGATTCCCCAAGGATGACTCTTCCGCATAGAGCATCAACTGCACTTTAACCTTGTGAGAGTTACCATGGTCGTTTACAACTTTCCTAATATCTTGATAGAGACGTCTTTGAAGCTTCCCTGCGTCATTTGCTGGACTTGTCGGTGTTAGAAGTTAACCTGCTTAGCACGCTGCGTAAGGCAGAATATCTCATCTCTAACTTTGCTTTATCTGATCTTTTGCCTTGGACATTGTGTTACACGATTTCGACTGCTAGTCCAAGTGAAGTGACTTTCCAGAGCGCAGTGGCGGATGATGCATGTTTCAGCAACTTCGTTCTTTCGGTAGAATCACATTCTAAGTGATGGTACTCGTAGTGACAACATCTCGCGCAGTGATGGGGTTCTATGTCTATCTATATCGCCGACGACATTCTCCGTTTTGTACCTACAAATCCACAGTTCAATCTGCCTTGTGGTTTGGAAAGTAGATAGAGTCTTGTTGAGATGTTGTTTAAAAGCATGCTCTTGTGACCTTGCAGTTTTTTCTCCCGAAATTATACTACTCATAACATCTCGCTTTTCGGGACGTAGTGCAATGTCTCGCCAGCTCATATAAGTCACGTCTAGTGATAGTAAAAGATGCTGGTAACGGCAGCGTGGATAAGAAATAATAACGAGGTAACTTGCTGATATTGGGAACTTGGCTGAATAATCCTATAAGTTCTAGAGATATATACATGCGACATTCCTCCAAGAAATTATTCATAAACACACTTATAGATAAGCCAAGACTGGTGATTGTATTCCCCCTCGTTCACGTCGATGGATAATCGTGTTAATATAAAGTCAATATGTGATCGTCAGGTCGCGTTGCCTTGGCAACGATAGGTGGAAGACTCCTCTTTGAGTGCTACCGGCACCTGCTATCTCCTATCCTATCAGGAAATCGAAAATCAAGGTCCATGAAGAAGCGAGGTAATAAGCTCAAACTTTCCGATTTATGTCCTTGGCAGCCAGACTAAATTATTTCGTATTAGCGGATGATATAAAGTTAGTTTTCTGTTGACTTTGACACTTCTGAATCAACTAATAGTAACACTCCCAAAAGGTACGTTTGATCACGCGATCACGTGATTCATTAGCCGGTCCACCAAGACCCTGACGCTGGCTTCATTAACCCTGGGTATAGGTTAAGGCTGTAGATGTCTATTATCTAGGCGTTCCAGATTAACCTACGGCTGCATATATGTGTTTTCTCAGTATACAATCGACGTATACGTGTGAAGAAAGAAGGCGACATAAACAACGATGCCAAATTTTTATTTTTTAAGAAAGTCTGTCAAAACCCGGATTTGGCGGCTTGTTTCCCTTTTGTTCCAGCGAGTTTCTACTCGTGCATTATGCTATAGAGATCGTCAAGAAACTTAGTGAGGAGTACAAAGCGGGCCAAACTAACCCGGAGTACATAGAACTCCGATGAAAGTTACTTATTGCATCAGTACGGACAATGTTCTAAGGACAGGGAAACTAATATCGAGAATAACGCTTATCTTCACAGTCATCATGATTATCAACTCGCAACCTGTGCTGTTCCTGTTTATTCCACTCTTGCTAGAATTATATGGACTATAGGGACTTGTGAGGTATTTGGGATAACTCGCTAAGCCGACATTGTCCAGGTCTAATGGCTAGTGTAATAGTTGACTTGAGGATCGGATTCAAGTGTATATAGGACAACTATGTACACTAGGAGCCCTCTGGTTAAAAGTCATATATAAGTATCGCAGGATGCAAAAAATGAGGTTCTGCCCGGGCTCGAACCGGGGACCTTCTCGGTGTTAACGAGATGTCATAACCAACTAGACCACAGTACCTTATGTTTCCGTATGCTAGCATGTCCAAGTCTGGGTTATTGTACAGCGGAATCTTCACCAAGTTTACAGTACGACTAGTATTGTCTGCAGGACGTTATCAGTCTAAAAGCATCCAACAGCATCCAATCAAGTCTACATCATCTTCTGTTCCACATACCATGTTTGGAAGATATTTAGGCCTTTTGCTACTAGTAGTAAAGTGACCTTTCATTGACTCTGGTCTTAGGTGGCCTTTTGCTACAAGATTATCACGGCGTTAACGGACTCGCTAAACCTCGAGGGGAATACTTGTCATGAAGTAAGACCAGCATCCTACGTCTCGACACTTGTTGACCAAAGTATCGAGATCAAAGCTCTCGCCGATAGACATACCTCAACAACTGAAGAAAACCTCATGAAGAGAGAAAGCAGCTGGTCGCTTGCTAGGCCAAGCTTCGTAATCAACATTGTCACTTGCTACAGCAGCAAACTGGTTATCCCAATATTACTGCATTATCTCCAACAACGCTTCGACATCACATGACGACCGCACTTCCCCCTAAGCCGCGTACTTCGGTTCACCACTCCGTAGAGTCAATTAGTTGAATGCAGGTCGTCCACTCATTGTTTTCTCAATGACCGTAGTGTTGTTCCACACGGGTCACCCAGAATATGTCCATCATAACATACTTGTCCCAACGGAATGTACGCGAGGATGCGGCATCTTGTGGAAATTCCAAGACCCCCTTTTCGGACTGTCGGTTTCATGCCGGACGAGTTTGACAAATACTCGGCCACTACCCCAAGTTGCATGACTAAGTCAAGCCACGAGCGCAAAATTCTCCATAATGGAATTTGTCAACTGTGCAATGTCGCCTTTATGCCAGAACTTACCCCAGTTTTCTGAGGTACCGCATCTCTGTGAGATCTTTCACTTGAAGGATGTTTCAACTTGGGTATTCAGTCCGATCCTCATCTGTCAAGGACAGACTCCAGCAAGTCATCTGCCCAACAACACTTATTTTTTTTGGTACGCCATGGCTCACGGAGAAGTCCCTTCTGTCAAGTCGCCTGATGAGCCTCAGCATCTCGAGGCAATGGATCTTGCAGAAGATGAGAAGACAGTGGGATCAAACGATGTTCAAAGCTGTTGGACACCCGATGAGGAGCGTTTGGCTCTCCGCTCGGAAAGCTTGATTGTTGTTTCATTGTTTGAGTTACCTCTACTATTTCAATGGCAAATGGACGTATTGATACTTGACAAGAGGATCAGGTCTCTTGATCTGGTATCTTACGTCGACCGTGGTGATATTGGAAATGTATACACCGCTGGTTTGGGCAAGGAGTAGAGTATCACATCCAACGATTACTCTAGGATTGTGATCGCGTACTACATCACATACATCTCTTTCCATTGGATAAGTTCCAACTATCCTTCAACAGTGCCACATTGAACAAACTACTTACACCTTTGACCAGCTCCTTCTAGTCTGGAGATTCATGCCTTTACCGACAATTCCTACCTCCCATACCATGCGTAATCGAAGACTGATGCCGATTGTAATAGCTTTGGACCTACTGCATGGCCTTTGATTGGGGTGTTGCCAGCATTCTGCAAACCGCAACAACAAAGTTTGCTAGAATCATGGCTTATCGCCTTCTTATCCGTGCTTTTGAGACTGGCTTTGTCCCAGCTGTTACGCTCTACTTGATCTTCTTCTACTACTGACAAGAGATAGGACTACGCTATGGCTTATTCATCTCTTTCTCGTCTGTCGCCAACTGTTTTGCTTTAGCTCTACCGTACGGTATCGTTCAGGGGAAGATGAAAATCCGCAATTGGCAGATTCTGTTCGTTATTGGTACTTCAATCCAAAGACGCGCTTTCATGCAGTCACGGCTACCAATATTGTCTTACAGAGGGTATGCTGACTCTGTTCCTCGCCTTCTCGCCCTCTTCTGCCTCCTAGCGTCCCTACCGAACGACAGAACAAAATCATTACCTAGCGAACCATCAAACGCCGAGGAAAGGACATTGAGAAGAAGTTGAAGTCTAGCCAGGTTTTCGCTGCCTTCTACGACGACTAGAACTACATGCAAGCTTACATCATGCTTTGCCTCAATACTGCATTCGGCTGTCTCCCCGCCTAACTTCCTACAATTCTAAAAGATATCGGATACACCTCGGTCAACGCCCAGGGCCTCCCTAGTTGCCCTTACATCGCTGCATTTGTTGTCTGTGTGAGCATGAGTATGCTGTACGACAAGGTTGGCCAACCAGGTCCCTTTGTCTTTATCTTCTACTGCGTTGGTGCGATCGGCTACATCCTGTTGACAGCCTTCCACACCACGACCATTCGCTACTTTTCTACCTTACTTGTCTGCGCTGAATGGCTGTAGAGACATCAAATGACCTTTGTACTCATGTTTCTGTCGTTCCCTCAATCGTTGTCGGTCATCGGCAATGTTTGTTGACGTCGATATGGACAGTGCGCTTGCCTCTACCAAAGTAACAGTCCATGGTGGGTAGATCAGGGAGTCTCGGACTTATAATCCAAATGACATCGGCGCCATGAGCAGCAAGAGTCTTACTAGATAAATGGCCGACAATTACTGGACTCATCTCGACAATAGCCACTTGTCGTTACCGAGTAGCAGGCGAGGAGTCAATCCCGTCGACACCGATGCGATTCTGTTCGACATGATCGGGAAGTCATCAATCACCTTGGATTGGGGTAGCCTGTCACACTGACGACAAGAACGCAAAGCGTAAATTCCTAAGCGACCTTCCAAGTCACTAAACTCCAGATCGATACTGGCCCAGTCCTGTGTCTTCTTGGTAACATCATTACGGCTAGCCGTCATTCACAAACCCAATAACTCCAACGCTCCATACCCGTGGTTAGGGAATGAGTCATGAATAAGGACAAATCCATCCGAGGTCTCATGCAAGACATCGATAGGACCCCAAGCAGTCGGTGCAGGCTTGCCACCAAGAAACGTGGAGCCGCTCTGACTTGAACTCGCTTACAGGGTGCTTTTGAGGCATAGTCACCTTGGGTATAGGACCGTTATTGCACTTGGCTTGGATCAAAGCTGCCCAAAACCCGTACAGAGTGACGGTGCTTTGCGTCAAGGATCCGATCTTGTAGGGAGAAGGAAGTGCTGGCTTTTTGTCATCACTGGGGAGATGCAGAGACTTGAGGGCAGCGGGAGGGAGTGAGAGGTCTCCTCAGTTGTCGTTCACGATGTCGGGAGAAAGAAACGAGTTGCTATCAACACCAGTGATGGTGGTCCCGTTCAAAAAGCTCGGTTGAGGAATGTTCGTGATATCGTTAACATCGTTGATGCTATTTCTCTTATCAGACCCGTTGACACCTTTCACGTGGACAGCATGACCTTGCAGACGCTTGGCAGTATCATCATTGGTATTGCTCGTTACGGAAACCTCGATGACAAACAAGAGAGCATGCTGCTATGTTTCTAGAGTGTCTCTCTCACCAACATCACCCTGTGCCCATGGTATTTTGACTTTGAATTTCCATTCAAGAGCAGGCTTAAAGAACATCTTGGTCAAGATCTCGTCATCCTGGACACGATACAATAACTTCACTGTGTCGTCAATAAGGATATTGGCATCTCTGACTCTCCTGTAAACACCTTCACTGTCAAACATGATGTCAAACGTCATCTTGAATGGGACAGAATTAATATATCTGAAGATATGAGTTAGTTCGTCCATTCTGGCCCTTCTAAAAGGAACCTCCTTCTTCTCTTCTGTAGATATGAGTCACTGTTCAACACGACGGATAGAATACAGATCTACCAATAACAGCGAGTTTAGCATTCCAAAGTTTCCAAAGACTCTGCAGACAAAGTTACGGCCAGTGTTGAGCTACCGTCCGAGGTGACATCCCTCAATATGACGCGGAAAAGAGATCCAGGCTCCCCAGATTCCAGGTCGACGACGTGGTAGAGAATGAACTTGAAGACCGCACGAGTTTCCTATTTATGAGGGGGTAGTGGATTGGCAAAGCCGCCGGTCGAGGCTATCTGACCAAGATAGGAGAAATGAAGGATAGAGGCTCGTGCATTGTTGGCAATGTTGTATGCCATGTCCTGCGTAGGAGCGACAACGTCGCCCAAAACTGCAATCTCATGGGGATTGGCTGCAACATGTCTCTCCAACGGACTTATCACGCCGTACTCGCCATACACGTGATAAATGAGGCAACAACTGTCCGTCTTGTCGAGCTGAGGGAACAAGTTCTGTGTGTCCTTGCTCACTCTCTTCAGGAAATCGTCAATCTGACTGATAAGAATTTGATCTTTTATGCCGCTGATAAAGACAGTTCAATATCCCAAAAAAGGTGATACCCTTGAGCTTAACCTGGTAATGTGTTTGGAGTAATGATAGAGTTCTTTTGTGCAAGATCAAGGCCAAGCAAGGTGACACTGATGAACATGCAGTTTGTTAGATCTCTCCACTGATAACACTCAAAGCTACCAGGTATTATTATAGCTGGCTGAAACGAGGCATGCCACATCATCGTGGGAATTTGGATCTGGAGAAACTATAAGGCTTCGGCTATTGACACGATGTTACCTAATCATATTAGACGTTGTAATCTGTGGACTGCATTAAGACACCCCTTTTATGTACAGAAAAAGACCTTTTTGAGATCGATGTACATGGCTTTAATCGTTACGTATAGTATCGACCCATTTACTGATGGTCTCACAGAAAGACAGACATCCCATCGTGAGCTGTGTCAAAGCCTTTTTTAGATATGGCTGCGAGTAAGACAAACACTGCCGAGTTGATTGTGTACTGTTATAGGCTGTAATGAAGATCTATCTACTGTAACCAAATTTCCAGCTGTGGCATTGTATGGAGGGTTACCAATGGCTATTTCAAGACTTTATATGTACTCTATGGCTCAGCAATGTGACTTCTCACCCATATGACGACCATTCTCAGCAGTATCACAGAACGCAAGGCCAGGAGAATAATTCATGTACCCGCACTCAACAGACGACAGACCAATGGTAGATGGAGAAAACGTTCCCGGCACATACCAGCCACACTGTTCGGTGAGACGCGCGAGATAATCAGCATAACTGGAGGCGAATACTGGGAATGTACCATATGCGCAGCAGAACGCAACCTACCCAGGTATGCGTAGTTAGCAAAATACAACATGAGAAGAGTTGATTCTGAGATAGGTATTGTCAATAACTTACCACATCACCCCAAATAGAATACCAGGCTTGAGTGACCTCACCAACGCCGCCATCGGAGTTAGAAAACTGTGCCTTGAGCATATCAACAGCAGTATCGCAGTTTCCATGGTTCATAGAAAGACTGTATGACGGGTAAGTAATGTGCCTAGCGCTGAGAAAATGTCACGTTTGTACATACCCACATCCACACCACATCTCTGGTTGGTCTCGGTCCCATCCACCCTCGTCTTTGGTTTGACGAGACTTGAGCTGTCTTGTCGTTTTCTGGGGAGTTACTGTGGTGTTGTAATCAACAGTGACTCCGTCCGTCACTTCAAGACCTTGAGCGTCCACATGCGCATGGTATACGCCGTTGGGCAAGTTGTCTGGCAGAGTGAATGCTGCGCAAACGACAGCTGACTGCAGACCGAGGACGATGTTTGTGGTCTTCATGGCGAATAAGTGTTGAGGTGTAGGAGATTTGAGTCTTGTATGATTCCAAAGGGTGAAGTGATGAGTGTGAGAAAGAGATGTTCTTGAACGACGAATTGAAGCTCTTTATACTTCTTTTCACGTTGTACGGAAAACAATACTGTGGAGTGGTAGTCCCAGCATCACGAAGCTAATATTGGAATTTCTGTCATTGAGTCTCATTTCGTCTTGCATCAAAGAACAAAAGGTCTCGATAGTTTCCAATTCTGCCATTCTATTTCGTAGATTGTCGTGCCGAAGTACCGACCCATGCGAAGTCTCCATACCCAGTCGAGGAAGGCCTATATCTTCAATAAACACTAGCTAGGTTCAACGGTCTCCCAATAAACGGATCTAACTCATTGCGCATAGGGCCACGCTTATCTTATCTAGACGCACGGATAACGGCAACATGTCCATAGTCTAGATATAGATTATTGCTCATGTAGCTTAGTTACGGTAACATTCGTTTGCAGCACAGGAGTTATAGTATGCATTTCAATCTATCGCAAAAGTGCCTTTAGAGACGAAGGATTGATCCAGCCGAGTATTATTTGGTGATTTTCAAGGCGTAAGTCCCGAAGTATACATTTAAAATCAACTCATAAAAAAACACAGTTTTTGAACCTAGATGCTGATAAAGGTCCAGTCTAAAGGTATATATTATGGATCCAGCCGAGAATTCTAAATGAGTGCTATAAACACTTGCCTAAGTAGGCAGATACGGGTTACCCTCTCTTTCCATTGTCAGAATGATTCTACCCAATGATTAATGTGGAGTCAACTTGGGATCTGTATCTGACCATAATTCCTAATCATTCGAGACAGTTTATCGAGTCATGCCAAATTTCGCCATCATATCGTCTCCAGGACTCCTAGCTTCTCCAGGTCTCTTTGTCACCACATTCATTATCTTGTTCCACAAAGTAGCAAACAGACTGGCCAAAGATTCCTAATATCTCCATGGTTCATAGAGTTTCTCGTATCTAGATCGTCCGTTGGTTATATATAGGTTCGCTTACAGAGGGAAGTTTCAGGTATACTTCGGGACTTACGCCTCGAAAATCACCCAACAAAAAAGGGAAGTTTCAGGGTTGGTTAGCTTCAACACAAGTACAACATTTAACTCAAAATCAAGATATTGGGAACAAAAGCGAATGGTCGAGTTTAACTGGATTCTATATCTGATTCGGACATTTCAGGCAAAGTAAGCCTTCTCATTGTCGAGGAAAGCTATCAGCTTTCTTTGATAGAGACATGGTTGTGTTTTATTACTTACCCGAGATATGCAAATATTGAGAGTAAAGACGTCGACAAACCTTGTTGGTGCATATTTGGTAAGCTCAATATCTTGTAGCCAACCGTGGTTGAAGAATAGTAATAGCTCAGAGATCCTCACCTCGAATGCAGGTAATGATGGCTTCGCGGTATCATTGACCCGAGACCACCCCGGTTCATATCCAACAACCCCGCAACGATGATCTTGCATCACTTCGAGATTTTCAAAGTTCCGACTTTCTAAATTCGTCCACACTTGTTGTTTACCTGTGATTGTTGCGCATATAAAGTCGTGCATATTTAAATCATGGCAATAGCCACAATACCGGCCTTGTTCTTGGACAGATTCTCCATCGCGTCCCAGCCCGCTACCAGATCAAAGCCACATATAACTCTGCCAACATGAAACTTCTTTCTACCATTGTTCTTGCCTTATCCTGTGGCCTCGCCCACTCAAACCCGGTATCAAAGGCTGCTAAGCCCCCCCGATTTTTCCTGATTGGAGATTCAACGGTCGCTGTCAATGGAGGCTGGGGTGATGGACTGCTCTCATACCTCAAGGCCCCTGCTCAAGGAGACAACAGAGGTGTTAGTGGCTCTACAACGGTATCCTGGAAGTCCAGCGGCCGCTGGGATACACTCATTCGAGACATCAACTCTGCCAAGGGTGATTTCGAGCCTGTTGTCACGATTCAGTTTGGCCACAACGACCAAAAGGTGATGCAGTTGGACCAGTTCCATTCTAATTTGGTCAGCATTGGCAATGATATTAAGAGAGCTGGAGGTACACCAGTAAGTTGACCCTTTCAGACATCGAAAATCAAAACGAACTAAGGTTAAACTAGATCTTTATCACATCATTGACACGACGCACATTCTCAGGCGGACAAGTTGTCGAGAATCTCAAAGACTGGGCTGCTGAAACAATCGCCGCTGCTAGAGATGTCGGTGCAGAGTATCTGGAACTAAACAAAGCAAGCACGGATTATGTCAACGCTATTGGGGCACAGAATTCTGACTATTACAACTGGGGGCCGGGTGATAGGACACACCTCAATCCTCCTGGTGAGATTGTCTTTGGGCGCATGGTTTTGGATTTGCTATTGGAGAAGCGTCAGGACTTTACGACTTACTTTACTTCTAATAAGGCATTGAGTGAGAAGATTAAGAATGGGGAGTTTGCGACTGGGGAAGAGTGATCTTTGAGGCTAAACAATGTGTTGGGAAAATATTATAGTGTATAGAATTTGTGTGCGTTGTGGATTGATCGGGTAACAATTGTCTTAGACGAGTGGTTAATCAAGGTTATAAGAGGAAGAAGTTACTGCTGTCTATATAGCTTAATAGAAGCTTCTTTTATAAGTTATAGCTAATATTATAGAGTTTATACTATATAAATTATACCTATATTAGAAAACCTAGAGTCTTAAGAGAAACCTTAACTTAATACTTTATTAAAAATTTAATCTATTTAAATAGATTAACCTTTATTAATAACCTTAAAGAAACTGAGAAGATAAAAGCTTAAGCTATTATAAAAATTAAATAAGTATAGAATTTATATCTAAGAATACATAAACCTATCTGAGGTGGAGAACAGCCATCGGCAGATACATATAACCCCTGATTTCTATTCCACCACCGCAATTGCACGATCGTCCGCATCAATACCGAGCCCTTCCAAAACATGAGTGAAAATATTCGTAATGAATCTTTCCATGTATTCCTGTTTATGGTACTGGGTATTGAAAACACTGGAAAGCTCAATTTGGCCATCCCATGAACCGAGAAACACTACCTCTCCAGCGTTAATAGGTTGACTGGCAGCCCAAACCTTGGAAAGTTCAAAAACACCATTAGAACTACCGACTATGTTGCCCAAGTTGCCGATGGAGGATAGAGAAACGGGACAAAAAGGTGACTCTTGAAAGGCCCATGGGTCTACACCAGGTGGTGGAAAGAGAGTCTGGAAGACCTGAGGGGCAAACAGAGCTTGCTCGTATGTGCTTTGTGATGGATCTGATTTGATCTGTTGGTAGAAGCCGTGTACATTGATGGCTAGCTCCGGTAAGGTATCAACTTTGGTCCCATCATCAGCTACGCCTGGTATCTTTACATCAATACCAACAGCTTGTGCTGATACAGCGTGGTATGCAGCTGCGGCATGGTCCGGACTGTCAAAAGGCTCACGGCAGTAAGGGCGGATATTGATCATGGATCTACCGACGTAGCGAGCAGTGTAAGCCTGATCTTGTCGAGGCTGAAGATCTCGAAGGGTCATGGTTAAAGCAGCAGTAAAGGCATGTGTCAAGCTGACTCCTGGAGCGATGCTCTTGCAACCAACCAAGACCTGGTCTGACAAGGATCGAGAGACTGAAACAGCTATACGTTTCATTATCGGTGCACTATCGTTGGAAGCGGTTGGTGGCAGATTCAACCAGCGTGTGTGATTATAAATGTTGCCATTAGTGTTTTGAATGTCGTGGAAACGCTGCATTTGAGCCTCGGACAATGCGTTGGGGATGGAAGCAGCGACTCTTAAGCATGGAGAGAGTCGCGTGCCGAGATCAATGTCAGGTAGTGGGTATCTGAACTCGCTGGCCTGTCCATAGAATGAAGAGGCGTGTAAAAAGAGCTGATTTAGCAGGTGAAGGATACCAACTCCATCAGTGATGTCGTGAGGACATCGGAGGAATACTGCCTGTTGTGCGTCCAGTTCAGACTTGACGATGTAGACCGTTGGCATGTGGAAAGAGGGTGCATCATTGTTGAACCATGAAAGAGCAGTCCCATTAGTCGTGATGATTTTAAAGGTCGACTCCAGCCAAGACTTGACATCTTCATCAGAGTCCAAAGGTCGGTATACACGTTTCCATGTATCAGGCTGATCGCTTCGTTCGATTCGAGACCCCAAAGTCGGATGTTTATGCCGCAAAAGTGTCCAGGCATTTTGCAAAGCACTTTGAACATTGAAATCCAGATTCACGCTCTCATCTTTGACTTGGAACAAAGCGCATGCCGTGACAGGATAACAGCCGTGTTCTTCGTTGGCGTAAAGCTGATAGAATTGCTCACACTCGTCGATATCTCGGTGCCAGAAGCCCGAATTGGACTGCGTCCAGTGGTATCGAGGTTCTTCAGTCATTTTGTAGTATCTTATCGAGTTTCACAAGTAGGGGGCAGAAAGGATATTTTATATATGATCAAAGGTGTATATGAATAGGAGGAGGAGATGCGACCGTGAATTTGACCCTGGTCGAGCAAACTTCACGATTTCAGGTGCAGAGTACACATTCTATGAGACGAAAAAGTACTCGTTCTCGTATTCGTTCAATTTTTCCGCTGAAACGAAGGATTGAGGTGTCACCCTTGTAAGACATTATATCGTTAAAGATTCGCTTGGTACCTCAATACAAATTTCACGGTGGTCTTGCCAAGAGAATCCTTCAACACTCAGTATATTATGCGATACGTAATCTCGACTAGCTATCTATGGATCGGAAACCCTCCTTATCTTCAACGTAGCTTTCATAGGAGGGATCCGGTTCTGAACAATCCAAGTGTTGCGTGGCCTCTTCTCCAAATGCTCAATATCGTAATTCAACAACATATATGCCAGCATCATCTTGATCTCATTTGACGCAAAGAACCTACCAGGACATGCGTTTCGACCTAAACCCCATGCCAGAAAGTCCTTCGAGGTTGTCGGTAATGCATTGCGCGCACTCTTCACATATCCATCCTTCTCATCCTTTCGTGCGTCATAAAAGCGCAATGGCTTGAACGTTTTCGGCTCGGGATAGATCTCGGAGTCTTGAAGAACTGAGTACCCTGGAACAGCTATCCTGTGGCCCTTGGCGACGTGTGTACCTGATGGAAAGGTTACACCCTTTTCTGCTACGACGGTACGGGAGACGGCGACTGAGACGATGGAGTTCTTGCGTTGGCTTTCACGAATTGCGGAATCAAGCTTTTCCAGCTGTGCGACGGCACGTTTGTTCCATTGTCCATCGTGTTGTCGAAGTACGCTCCTGATCTCATCTCGCAATTCGGTGATCAGCTCTGGGGGTGATGCGGCGATGTCGAGGAGAGCGTGGGTAACAGAAAAGGTGGTTGTATGAATGGATGCGAAGTTTAGCAAAAGGACACGTTCTGATAACGCGCTAACCTTCCAGTTCTTAGGATTGCCAATGTCCTTGGCTTGTTCGATTAGCCACTGTAGATAGTCGTTCCGGTTAGACTTGGGAGGCTTCTCAGATTCTGTTGCCTGCGCATCATACTCTGCAAGACGTGCTTGAATTTCCGGTTTGAGGATACGTTCGAACTTCTTGTTGTGGATTCTGTTCGGCAGTGCTATGATCGGAGCGACAAGTGGTTTGAGAAAGTTGGGAAAGGGCTTGAGAAGCATGGACGATATCGGAATATCTTGAGCAAAAGCGATACCCATATCGAGCATCTCTTCGTTTCGACAGAGAGGAAATCCGACAAATGCACGGTTTGACATGGCACTGGTGATCTGCTGCGTCTTTTCGAAAATACAAATCTCAGTCCAATCTGAACTGGTACCCCAGTGCTTACCGACAACATGCTCCAACTCGTCGGCTAGATGAGGAATGAGATTGCCAACCTCTTTGGTAAGTCTGGTAAGCACTAGGTCCAGATGGATAGGGTCGTGGGTCAATGATGGATCCATGGTGGTCCAGTCGGTCTGCAAATCATGTTCGACAGACTTGTGCATACTGAGCTCATCGGTGGGTTGCTCGCTTGCAAATTTCGTATCTGATCGTGGTAAAAAGATGACATTTCCACCGTCAAGAAGTGGGAGAATTGTCGCTTGGTTCTTGTATTGCGCGTATGATGAGTTGAGAACAGCTTTGACGTCAAGAGAGTTTCGGATTCGGGCTTGGAATAGTGGGAACCAATCGCCTTTACGGGCACCGATGATGGGTAGATCTGGAAGATTTGATGGTTTGAGAAAGAGTTGGTAAATTGTGTATGCGAGGAAGACGATGAGCGGGCCGGCAATCGCTGGACGCGACAGGAAATCCGTTGCTGCTTGTATCATCTTGGAATCGCAATTGAGAGTTCCCCGCTTGAAAAGGGATGATGCAGAGATGGCAATGGATGGTGACATTGGCTTGACTTTATATATCCGTACCAGATCGGCTGGTAAACACTTACTAAAAAGGTAGCGTTGTCCTGATACGCAAGTTACCCAATTGCGAAAGCCTATTTTATCATCAACTCGTTTAGTCTCCAAGATGATTCGAAGATACGACAACTTGGACCCTTGGGTCCGAGAACTCCAACACAAACTCGTTCAATGGCTGCTGTGAGTGGCTGGTTGTCGAAAGCGCTCTAAACTAGCGCTGACGATTCCTTCGGTTGGCTTATTCCCAGTTGGCTCGCTTTCTTTACAGGGGTAGGGGAAACGAATATTCGGACATCTGACATCCAAATGTCCCTTGTTTTATTTTCTCCCAAGGCAGGGTTCGTCGCAACCTCCGGTTAGCCTTGTTCAGTACCTTTTGTATCATCGAACACGGAAGCCACGTGGGTTGCCTGCCTCCACTCTTTGTTCCTGAATAATAATATGTTCTTAAGCACTGTTTCATTCCAGATAAAAGTGAGGCGGTAGTGCCAGAACATTGTCGAAATGAACGGTCTTTACAAATGGTTAACCCTCATCTAGGGTACCTAGGGAGAAGACCATCATCACAATCCGCAATTACTCAAGGGTTTATCATAGTCTCTAAACTCAAAGTTCACCTTAATGAAGACTCGATAGATGATTGGGGTAGCAATAAATCGACCATGTAACCCTGTTCAAACATTATCTGTGTATCGATAGTTTCCTAACCCCATAATTGAACAACGAATCATGTTCAAACACTAACTTCGAACAACGCTTTAACGCCAAGATGATCAGTGATCCACGGCCGTTCAAACCCAATCGAAAGAATTTCCTGTCTCGCGTCCTCATCCTCGTCATCAGGCTCAACGTCATTCCCAAATCTCTCAAACTGCGAAAGCTTGAGGCCATCGCCACGGAAAAATACCTTGTCCATGCGCGAACAGCCATACAATTTTCTCAACTCGGGTAAAGCCTGTTGACCCCATGTATATCCCCCAGTATCATCACCTCGTCCGTCACCCTCTTCACCGCCAAGCTCTAAATATGCGTCTTTGAGGTTATTATCCGAATGGAGGGTTAGGTCAAAGGGTTGTATGGCGTTAAAGTCTCCTGTGACGACCGCGTCGGTAATATTGTCGGCGTGCATATGTGAAGCGATGAGGCGCATTTGCGCTGGGCGCAAAGGTGGTTCAAGAGCGAGAGACTCAAGATGCGTATTGCAGAACCTGAACTTCCTGATATCCGAAGGCAGTGAGACATCAACAAATAGCGCATCTCGTTCCATCTTGGTAGCCGAATAGTGTACTCGAAAACAAGATGATATGTCGAATCGTCGGTCGATCAACGTGGTCGTGCCGTAAGCTCCAGAAGCCCAAGCTGACGTGTCAATATCTGTTCGATAGAAACCTTCCCGAATCCATTCTTTCTCGCCGATAGTGTCCAAATCGGATGGTACACATTCTTGTAGATTGGCAATAACGGCTGTATCCTCATCCAATCGATGCTGCCGACTGAGCTCTTCCAAGTGCTTCAGAGCAGCATTCATTCGAGACTCAGCATGTGGGAGCATGAAATCTATGTTCCAGCTGTATACCGCTATCTTCTTCAATTTTGGAGTCCCTGATGACGGCTGGGTGGATTGGAGAGGCTGCCATTCGTTGTCTTTGTCAGACCAGCTATAGAAGGGCTGCTGCCATATCTGATCGGCTTTCCATGAGAGTGAAGAAGCTGGTTTCCTCATCTCTATGGTATATTGAATTGCTTTCTGAACGATTTTATCCATAATTGAAATTGCTGCAGTAATAAATTCGATGCAAAGTATGTGCTGATGTCAAGATAGTGTTGATGGGTCAACAAAGTCTGACTGTATCAGAGTCAGGGCGGGGTAAATATCTGACCAGGCAGGCACCCGAGGTACCCGACGTGGTTCAATCACGACCAACATGTAATATCTTACTATCTAGACTTTTAAACACGCATTAGACGCAAATGAAGCTTAGTTATGGTAGTTCAACAAGTTCAATCTATAGATCCAACTCAAAATCCCAAACCTGCAGCTTCCTATCCGGAAATCCACCGGCCTGTCTCACAAACACACTCAAAACACCAAAGTCATGCAGCCGAGTCTTATCAAACAGAGGCTCAGTAGATGTATTCGGAATCTCAGCCAGAGATGTCCAGTCCTTGAAGCCCTTGGAAGCCGTTGCCACGTAGATTCCTGTGAATTGCTTCACAGGATCCGGAAGAAGTCCGAACAGGTACTCACCTGATGCGTCTCCAGCGAATTTGCCTCTTGGATCATACAGGTCTGGGCCATTTAGACCAGTCGGATTGATCGCGTTTTTTGTCCATTTTCCTAAAACTGTCAGTTTGTGTTCATGACGACCTGGTGGTACTTACCGTCCGTGTCTCGCAAATAATGCTGGTAAAGATGCTTGCCAGACAGTAAATCCCTCATGAGAATGTGAAAACGTCCTTTGGTATCGACAAGTTGACCCTCTTGGTTGACCATGCGGCTGTTCTGTGGTATGTCCCAAATCAGAGTGCTCGCATCAGAAGTTGAGATAGGCATTGTAAGCTTGGTGCCGTTAGTGTTGAACCATGTCTTGCCATCGTCATTGGAATACGCAAAATAGACGCCATGATTGGTGTCAGCATTTGGTGTTTCTCGCACAGTCCAAGATGTATAAAGCTTTCCGTCAAGATAGTCAAGACCGTTAATGTATGCGTTGTTGTCGTCGCCCTGGATGTACATCCCTTGAGCTTGCCATTTACCCGTGGAGGAGCTGTAACGATGAATGTAGCTGTCACCAGATCCAGATCTAATGTTATCCATAAGTAAAAAAGTCTCCAAGAGAGTCATATTGAACTCACTGTCCAATGCGAAACTCAAGAAGCATATCACCATTAGGAAGTGGTTCGAAACGAGGATAAGTCAAAGGCGAATAAGGTCCTGTCGATCCATCCAGCGCGTGGACAACAGGTCCAAACAGCTCTGACGACCATTTCGAGGGGACATCTTTAGCGATACCTGTTTTTGAGACTCGGTAATTGATAGGAACATCCTTCACAGATCAGCTTGACTTCGTTGCTCATTCGTGCAACTCACATGGTGATCAAAACTAAGATGAATCTTTCCATCACCAGAAATACCCATGGATATCATGTTGTGTCCATCCATCGTCTTTTGAGTGTAATCATCAAGTGTAAGATACTCCCAATCCGCAACACTAGGTGAGATCTTTCTTCGACCGAGGCGGACGAAATGGTTGAGGTAACCTGCGGGAGCAGTCTCGTAGAATGTCACATATTGATAGTCGCCGTATGTGATAAGAGCGTCTTCTTGGTAGCTTACTCCGTTGAGTCGCTCTGAACCCTGAATGTCTGTACCGATGGTCCAGTGTTTGGTGGACTTGAGCGCTAAAGCAGTAGTGGTCGCCATTAGGCTCGTGAAAGAAAGTATAATGCTAAAGAGTCGCATCGTGATTAGTGGTACAGGGATCGGTTTGTAACGAGTGAAAAGGAATTATGGATATACCAACTGCTTTATATAACGAATAGCCTGATTGAAAACTTTGTAGAGTTGTCACAGCCCGAGCAGTCAATCTTTCGCTTGTGGGGAAATACGACGTTGGGATGTGCTTTGCTATATGCAAGGGCATGTATATTATCACATTCACCTTCTAAATCACGTCTAGACTTTATGGTTTCGAGAAGACCCAGATTTTACATGATTACAAGGTTGTTGTATTGGCTCTGTAAGTTTTGGTAAGACTAAGGTGTCAATCGGGGTATTGGCCGGATTGACATCTTCCGAGAATCCGATACAGGGTATGTTGACATTAAGTTTGTAGAAGATAGAATGAATTTAGGATAATCCATTTTATTGATCAGATTAAGTGACTACGTAATTGATAGTCCAGTATAATAATTTAAATCTCCATAACCTCGGCATTGACTTTTTTGCTTCGATTTTACTATGACTCGCTACATCTTGGTCTAGTAGAAAGTTTAGAACAGTTTTCTCGCGTTATTATTTGTACGAGAAGAAAGTGCTAAGAGCAAAGTCACGGCAGAATCAAGAACATGAAAGCGTTAATATATCGAGTGTTCTTCTGCCCACAACAAGACACACGAGAAGAAGGAGACAAAGACGCAATCGGTATCTTGATTCCACATTTGGGCATCATCTTTCATCCAATCAGCTAAGGCGCAGTGGCGGAGTGGTCTAACGCGATAGACTAGAAATCTATTCTCTTCGGAGGCGTCTGTTCGAATCAGGCCTGCGTCGATTGGTATTTTTGCTGTCGTAGTCAAAGATGTTCTTTTTGCTTGATTGAAGGACAACGACAGGAATATTACTTAGTTTTGAAGAAAAAAGTTTCAAAGGTGGATAAGTCAACTGTTAAGAACATGAAGCGTAAAACACCGCGACAGGGCTAGGAATAAAGAATAAGAATAAGATAGTAAGTAATTTATCAATTAAAGAATGCTAAATTCTTCGTCGCTCGTGTAATCCAAGTCATCATGATCAATTGGATGCATGTGGACCTTAAATCTTTGAGATCGCGATAGAGCCTACAGAACCGCCATCAACCTGGTGCTCACCAGCGCTGAGTTCCTTGCTCTCCCCCGTGAACCTGAGTCCAGTAAAAAGAGTGACCTGTGTGCCATTCGACACTCGGATAAAGCCGATATCCTCAGGCTTGAGTCCAGCTTCAGTCAAAAACACAGAGTCAAATGTACCCAATTCAAGTGAGACACCCTTTCCAGTGGCATCCGCATTGGAGAAAACAGCTGCACCGCGCTCAGGCTGAGGGACAGGAATACCCCCATCAAAGGTGAGCTTGAGAACGTAGGCAAGAGATTCAGCGGGTTGAGAAGGAAGAGTGATATCCAAAGCATCCTTGGACTGTTCCCATTCAGAAACCTTGATGTAATCGCCAGCCTTGTCGCCGAGTAGCTGGACAGACTTCAAAGACTTGAGATCGACCAGAGCGTTGGATCCAAGGTTCTTGACCGATACGAGGTTATCCTCAGGCCAACCGAGAACAGTGACGTAGAGAACATCATCTTCTTTGTTGCGCGTGAACCGAACATCACTGCTGTTCCCTTGAAGTGGCGCAGTAAAAGATCCACCCTCGACTTGATTCGGTCCCTCGCCATAGATATCCCACGCCCTAGTGTCATACACAGCCTCGCCATAACGACCTAGAAAGTCACCAATATCGTTCAAAACCTTGATCTGCTCCTCAGGCAACACGCCAGAAGCCATGGGCGAAATATTGAGCAGCATGTTTCCATTCTTGCTGACACGGTCAAGCAAAGAGTGTACCATGGCTTTGGAGCTGTAGTACTTGATGCCGACGGTGTAACTCCAACTGGATGCACTGATGGCATCGTCGGTCTGCCAGTAAGGTCGAACAAGATTGGATGGTCCACCACGTTCCCAGTCATCAACGGCTGATGTGTTTCGGAAGCCATGGTCGTGGTGTTTGTAAGTGGTGACAACTTCTTTTCCCCACTCCTCACCTCTGTTGAAGTAGTAGGCAAGAAACTCTAGACGCTTCTGCTCATCTACTGCACAAGGACCCTCAAAGCTTCCACATTCTCCAGGACTGTTGAGTGAGAAATCGTTCCAGATGATGTCGGGTTGAACGTGATCAAGCATCTCTCGGTGCTTGTCGAACCAGAGCTGATCCGACTCATCGCGAGGCAATTGGCCAAGTAGTTTCTGTAGGCTCGTGTCATTTGTCTTAGGTGCCCATTGGAAGAAACCATTGTAATTGTACGCCTGATGCATCGCAACAACAAGTTTCATATCATTCTCCCGCACGAGATCTGCCCAGAGCTTAACCAAGTCTATCTTGGGACCATAGTTGACTGGGTTCCACTCATTGACCTTGCTATCCCACATGGAGAAACCATCATGATGTTCAGCCACAGGTCCAGCGAACCGAGCTCCAGAAGCTTTAACTATCTTGATGATAGCTTCTGGATCAAATTCACCTCTTTCGGACTTGAGGACAGGTTTGAACTGGACAAAGTTACCCTTCTTGTCCTTTGCACCCTTGATGAAGTTCTCGTAGCCCCACTCCTCTGGTGGTCCGTATGTTTCTGTGTGATGCTTTTTCTGGTCGGAGTCGGGCTCGTACATGTTGCGCGGATACCACTCGCTGGCGTATTGAGCGGTTGTAAAAGCGCCCCAGTGCCAGTAAACTCCGAACTTGGCATCGCGGTACCATTCCGGGGCAGCGTTGTGTTTGTCTGTTGATTCCCATGTTGCTTCGTATGGACCCTGGGCGGTTGTACTCGCAGGGAATAAGGCGCAGGCGAGAGCCACAAGGGCGACCTTTGGAGGTAGTGCAATCATTGATACTGTTCAAGCGATAATGATGTCGTCCGATTTAGTTTAGAATGTCAGATTAAAGCACACCAGTCTCTAAGAGAAGACCAACACAACATATCCATCACAAGTTCAAAGGTCACCGCGTATTTAAAGTACTCTCATGAATATTACCCTATGACGACCACAGAAGAAGTCACTGCTTGGAGGATATTTGCCTCGGTCACCATGCATAATCATATCATGACTCGACACTCAATACTACGGTACCGTTCAACGGTAGTTCCTGATGATGATCCATAGAGCAGGATTCGTGCGCATCTCCACTCCGGACTGCCAAGTGAACAAATTCGGTGACGTTACATAGCCTTTACTTATTAACCGGGATCGTCAACTTGATGTCCATATCAATTGTTCACGGCCCGCATCGGTCCGGAATAAAGGCAAAACTACTGACAATGTGTGCGGGGAGGATATAGTGCTTGTTCTAATGAACAACGATCTGCTGAACACGATGTTACACTCTGTTCTTGTGTTCTACTGGTGGACTTTTGAACCCTTGAACATCCCCGCGTTACCCCGCAAACACGATGCGCTGATCGCTGAATGCTTGGATAAATGACTAACGAAATGGCAGACTCAAGATAATGGAAAGTAACTATTACCTATGACTTTGTTAATAACATAGAGGTTTTGAGTCACGGAAACTTATGAAGGCACTGTTATTTTTTCAAGGAATTTGATTGTCAATCTAGGGTTAAACTACAATAAACGCCGTCCCATCCGGGAACATGGGCCACTGCCACAATCTATGCCATGTCCCTACCCAAACTACAAAGAAAAGCCGATTGCGTGTTCCAGCACTCATCGGATGCACACCCCCATTGAGAGACAAAGTCTCTCCTCACCCAAGAACATTTAGTACTTGGTTTCGGTCACTGGCTGACGGTGTTGGGCCCTCGGGTTAGCAACGACACGTCCCTGGCGATCCATCCATTCACTTCGATTGCCATTAAGCCCAATGAAACGCCAAACAAGGACTCTCCATCCAGCATATTCAGGCACGGTGAGATCTAGGTCAATGTGCTCTCCGATACGAGAGAATTCGCCAACATTGTCTTGCTGCTCAAAGACTCTCTCCTGGCGATCGATCTTGGATCGAATCACATCATCCCTGATGCTGACGAGTTCAACATCACCAAGCATAATTGACGCACCTGTAGGCACATACGGGACCCAACGCCAATGGTGGTAAACCGACTGGCGACGTAGGACGGAGCGTTCGTAACAGCTGTCCGGCTTGAGATATTCCATGATGGCGTGCTGGAGAAGAGCTGTCGAGATGGACAGGTAAGGGTGCGGGTTGACGTTTTTCACAGGTGAGATGGGAGTTAGGCGACCGGTGGCGATAGGTCGACCACCCGCAGCATGAGATGCTGGGTGGGAACCGGCGCCGGAAGTAGCTTCCGTCTGGGACATGGTGTCAGTGCCTGTGATGAAGATCTGGGGAAGGTTGGTCATAGCATACGAACCAGACGAACCCGATGGATCGGGGATGCTGATAGCGTCTGCAGTTCGGTTGTTGTTGTGATGCTCCTCAGTCTGCTTTGGGATGTGCAGATTCTCTAGCTCAGAGCCGAGATGAGTGATCTGGTCCTTGTTGGAAGACATTTTGATGTCTTGCTGATGGTTTGTTGGTGGTTTGTTTGGTGTTTTTCTTACGGCTTTGCGAAGATTGAAATAGTGTTGAGAGTGATGATAATAAGTTTACCTTGGTAAAGCTGGAGGAAGTCAGTGAGAAGATTGTTGGATAGAAAAGAAGAAGAAATACAAGAAGTAGAATGGGACTATTTTATAGTCTTCCCGGCAGTTTGTTGTTACGCGTTTTGTTGATGTTGTTCCACTGTTTTAGTATGGTATGGGCTTTGTTCTCTGGGACACCTTGCTATATTACAATCAATGAAGAGTGTTACAGACCTCACATATGATTACATAGAACACTCGCCAGGGATACTGCTTAGTGCAGGATTATATTTTTATCAAGGGCCTAAAGTGCTACTATTAGAAGGAGTAATACAGTTGCTATTAGATCACAGAGAAGTCCTAATAATATAGTTAATTAGAAGGTACTAGTGGTAATAATAATAATTTATTCCTGATTTTTTTTCCTTCTTAGCCTTAGGGGCCTCCCTTATACTCTTTCCTGCGTAATTATTATCAGAGCAGGGTTATAGCAAGCTATTCCTCAGGGTAGTAAAAAATTTATCTAGTTACTAAAAGCATAAGAGACGAAATTAGTAGGCCACTTTAGGGCCCTTAGACCATAGCTCTTAGACTATTTATTTTTATAACCTAAGACTTGGGGGGTTATTGTCTCTGCTAGCCACTAGTCTAGACATTCCAGCTGGCATGTCTATAATATAGCAAGATTAGTTTCATTGTTAAATTTCTTGTACAAATATAAGACCATGACATTGTTCTTGCAGAACAGTGTTTATGTATATTATGATGTTTATCATCCTAATATTGTGTTCCCTTACCGATATCCTTTACATTCACCTTTAAAATTGTGACATTCATTGTGTAAAATCCTAAAGTGCGGCGCCTTTTAGGTTCATTGGCTAGCGAAAAAGGAAACCTCCCAATCTGTATAACGTCCTGATGCATAAAGGCATCGTCAATTGACCAGGTAAATCGTCTGCCCGATCCGTAGTTTACCCGGATTGGCCGGATAAGTCAGCGAGATCTGTGCTCTCCTCAGAGTATCAGAAAAATTGGCCTGTCCAAGCCCTCCAGTGGGTAGCAGAAAAATGACCTCCTAAGTCTTAGTTTATAAAATAAATAGTCTAAGAGCTATAGTCTAAAGAGCATAAAGTGGTCCACTAATTTCGTCTCTGAGGCTCACAGCGGCCAATTTTTCTGATACTCTGAGGGCTTCGCGATTCCCACAGTGCCTCGCGTGCAGCAAATTGCAAAACGAGATTATTCGTCTGACTGTATGTTGGCATAAAAAGAACGAAGATAAGCATGAGAGCTGAAATACTCTATCCAATGAAAGAGCGTCTCACTTCATTCCCGCTGTTCCCCGCTGTTCCCCGCTGTTAGGCAGTAACGCGTCACAGCCTGATCTACGTGGATGTAGCTCGCCTGGGCAGTTACCCCGGACTTCACCTGGGCAGTGCTCTATTTAGTAGGTTAATTGTAGGTTAGATTTTAATTAACCTAGGCTATAGCTTAAAGAGCTATAATTAATTATAAGAGGTTTACTTAGGCTATACTTTACTTTTAATATATAATATATTTAAAATATATTAAAATACCTTTTTTAAATTATATATATATATATATATATATATTATTTAAATATTATTATTTTTTATATATTAAATAAGATAATTTATAATTATTATTTATATATATAAAGCTTAAAAATATAATAATTATTTTTAAATTATAAAATATAATTTATATAAAATATAATTTATATAAAATATAATTTATATAATATATTATATAATTATATAATTATTATATTAGTCTTTAAAAGTTAATATAATTTAAAAGAGAAATAACTTTCTTAATAAACTTAATATAAAAATAATAAAAAAAAAATAAAAAGAGTAATAAAGCTATAAGGCTATATAATTTAATAAGATTTAATAAAAACTTAATATTAAAATAAATATATAAAAAGAATTTAAAATAATATAATTTTTTTTATTTTTATTTAATATAATAATTATAATAAAAAATAATTAAATAATTAAATAAAATATTTTACTTTTAATATATAATATATTAAGTTAATTTAATTATAATTAAAATATTATTATATTATATTATTATATTATATAATTACTTAAATTAATAAAGTTAAAGTTACTATTTAATTCTTAAAGCTTTAAATTAAGCTAATTAATTTAACTCTTAATAAGCTATATAGTTTAATAACTTTATTAAAGTATATTTTAATAAATTAAAATTAATTAATTAAAGTAAAAGATAAAATAATATAAATAATATTTAACTATAGATTTTTATATTTTTTTTTAATTTTTTAAATCTCTATATATAATATATATAGAGTTATAAAGAAAGAAAACTTATTTAATAAGTATTATTATAATTTAAAACCCCTAGTTAATAATATTATAAATCTCTTATAAAGATAAGAGTAAAATTTAAAGGTTAATTAACTAGATTATTTATATTAAGCTTTTAGCTTTAAGCTTTATTATTTAACTTTTTCTAAGTTTAACCCCTTATTTTTATATACTTATAGTCTTAAGCTATAACTAGTATATTATACCTTTAAGGCTTTAATTATTATTATTATATACTTTTTTAACTAATTAAACTAGTTATTATATATAATTAATATATTAAATACCTCTAGGAATATATTCTATACTTTAAATAGCTTAGCCTTTAACCTTCTTATAAGCTTCTCTTTAAGTCTTTATAATTACTTTAATTTTATTTTCTTCTTTTTATTAAATATAATTATAATATTTAATTTATAAATAAAGGCTATTAACTTAACCTTTATAAAATTATCTTTCTTCTTTATTATATAAAGGTTAATAGCTTTTATATATAATTACTTTATATTCTTATAATACTTAATAGCTTCTTTAATAGTATTAAAATATATCTTATTTAAATAGCTATTCTTATTAATCTTAATACTTAATATTATATTATATAAAACTTATAAAAATAATTAGCTATTTATAATAAGAGGCTAGAATTAATTAATTTTTATCTTAATATCTTTAATAATTAATTAAAGTTTCTTTTATAAGTTATAGTTTATATTATACTATATAAGTTATATTTTAATTAAGAAACTTAGTCTTAAGAGAACTTTAAATATAAAGAATTATTAATAAATTAATCTATATAAATAGATTAACCTTTATTAAAAACCTTAAGAAAATTAAAAGGCCTAAGTAAAAGCTTAAAAGATTATAAAAAAATAAATTATAATTTTAAAAGTAACTTTAAAGAGACTATATTCTTTAATAAATTATACTATTTAATATAATTAATAAAAATAAAGCTTTTTATTATAATAATTATAATATTTTAATATTTTTAATAGTAATAGCTTTCTTATAAGTTTAATTATAAAGGCTTAATTAAAAGAACTTTATTAAGGTTAAAGTTATAATAAAGAAATTTATATATATATAAAAGAGTTTAATATAAAATTTAAAAAAATAAAATAAAAGCTTATATTATAAATAAATAAATAAATAAATAAATAAATAAATAAATAAATAAATAAATAAATAAATAAATAAATAAATAAATAAATAAATAAATAAATAAATAAATAAATAAATAAATAAATAAATAAATAAATAAATAAATAAATAAATAAATAAATAAATAAATAAATAAATAAATAAATAAATAAATAAATAAATAAATAAATAAATAAATAAATAAATAAATAAATAAATAAATAAATAAATAAATAAATAAATAAATAAATAAATAAATAAATAAATAAATAAATAAATAAATAAATAAATAAATAAATAAATAAATAAATAAATAAATAAATAAATAAATAAATAAATAAATAAAATAAATAAAATAAAATAAAAATATTTAATTTAAAAAGGTATTTTAATATATTTAAAATGCATTATATATTAAAAGTAGAGCATAGCCTAGGTAAGCTATAAAAACCATAGCCTAGGTTAACTAAAATCTGACCCATAATTAACCCGCTAAATGGAGCACCGCCCGGGTCAGGGCCGGGGTCACAGCCCGGGCGAGCTATATCCACCTGATCTACAAGTTCCCTTGTCTTCAGCCTCACATCTCACTCGCGCAATGGAGATACGAGCGCTACCCGCACCGCTACTTTTACTAACTTCGCCCCAAGCGCAACATTCCTTGACAAAAGCCAATATATTTATTGCCCACTGGATGTCGATTTATCTGCAACGATCCATCTTCAGTTCACCGACATGGATGACCTAAACTGCAACGGCCTCAACGCTACCGAGTGCCTTTTACGTGTCACTGCCAGTATACTCGAGCAGTTAAAAGAGGATAGCAGCGATTTCAACTGGGATCCTGCTAGTTTTTTAGTCACTCTTATCATCGGTATCATCGCAGCTGCTTTCGCTTTCTTTGCCATTATTCAGGGCTTCTTGGCAGCCGGCCCTGGTAGACATAAATATAGCAAATACGCTATTGGCACCTAGGCTAGACTCTCGAATCGCAAGTTTGACTAGTCAGAGCTGCGTTATCGATCAATCGCCTACACTCCTATCATCAGAATCGAAGATCTGATGTTCAAAATCAAAATACGAATAAATAATGAATCCTATCTCTTAGAATGGGAAGGAAGTGATTATTGGCGATGGGAACGGGGCCGACTCTTTCCAAAACTCAAACACATTATAAAAAAACCGACTGATTATTTCCCTGCAACATGGCTTCGTCTCTTGGCTCATACTGGACTACATCATCCAGAGTTATGGGCAACAAGTCCACAAGGAACAGATTACTTGCCGTCCGACTTGGCAGCTGCTCCTGCATATGCCACTGTCGCTGATTTGATAAGCATTGCATCAATAGCTTCTGGCAAAATACAATTTAACTCGATCGGCACGGGTACCGCTAACTATCCTTCTATGCGTGGCGAATTTATGGATATCAATTTCCGAAGTCATCCTCTTCTGGGCGTGTATGCTGCAATCGATCAAGCTATTCCGTATAATAACGAAATACTCCCGTTCAGTCAAATGCAATACAGTCGCCCACCCGCAGAGAGGCTATTCTTCAAATTAGCGTACAGTCGCGGCTTTTTATTCAGTGTTCGGCCTCTCCATTCAGCCGATCAACTATTTGCGGCCAGCTCGGACATATTATCATATTCCCCTGAGAAACATAAAAAATACTATCGAGATTTAATCGAAAAGATATATATATCAAAATGCGATTGTGTGTTATCGAAATTTATCCGAAATCCTACCACAGGTAGGCAAAGAGTGCTGCTGTTCGATAACGATCGACCACTGTTGTCAGAATGGTGCCGAGCTAAAAGTCCTTCCGGTCACGATTATGGGGTACCTGATGTTTTGCTTTTTGGCGATGGAGATATATCGATACTTGCAGCTGCTGCACCACGGACAATAATCAATCTCTTCCCGAAGACGCTGCTCAACATGGGTGACAAGTTTATCTTCATGGTAATTCTCAGTCGCTATTGTACTACTGCGGATGAATCCATGGGGCGCGACGCCATAGTTGGTGAAGGCATACCAGCGAAGAACACAACGTCAGGTGAAGAAAGCCAGAGTCTTCCGGTTTTCCAAGTCAACGAAGACCTTTGGAAATATTCATGCGCGTACACGACTAGTCTTGGAAGGCCCCATGAAGTCCGTGGAACACAGAACGATCTCAACAGTAGCACACTGTTTATGACAAGAGAGGTACAGAAAGAATTATGGGAGATTGATTCATGGATTAAAGAGAATAAGCTCGAATATTTAATGGTCTATCGCATTATGGCCATCGCCTTCACCACCCTAGTTTATAAGGAAATGTACCAAGGAAAACAGCGAATGCAAAGGTGGCCAATCGAGTGCGATATCACGCGACAAGAACGCCAAAACCTCGACGAGACAATTAATGACCAGGGTGAAATCATACCCAATTCCTTGAGGGCTATCACAGATCTCGTTTCCCTTCAGGTCCAGAAGCTGCAAGAATACGAAAGTAATCGACAACCTGGATCGCCATCAGTAGATGATTATTTTACCGACACTTGCAAAAAGATTAATAGATCTTCGGACCCGGCTCGTTACGAGATACCTTTCAGATTCCTAGAATACATGGAGCACGTTACGAAGCTTTGGGAGAAAGACGGAGATGGCTTCAAATATCCAGCCGAGCAAGTCCAGCATTATCTCGACAATCTTCTTATTTACCGCGCTACCTTGATCTACATATATATGTCAAAGTCTGCAGACAACAGCCATATCATCTCCAATCCTGAGTATCACAAGCTCATTCCTGTGATTTGATCAATGAGCGGGAACCCTTTGTAGCGCGAAAGTCATCCGTAAAGGGCAGTACTTTCCCGAGCAGTATATAGGTCAATATGAATAGAATGGATATTTTTGTTTGGAATTTAAGTCAGTGACAATTTCAATGACAAGGCCAATATTAAATGGAACAATTCATTTGTTGATTCGTTTCTCAACAAGCCGGAGGATATGATTCTGCAGTCGATGGTTGATATATGTCCTAAGTGCAAAGTTGTAATTGGTAGAGGGATGTCCCCAATGGCTACACCAATCGCGGATCTGTGGCTTATGCAAAATATGCTGTTACGTTACTCTTTGCAAGACAGACTAGGCAGCAACTCGGGCTCAACATTGTGACTGGCTGGTTTTCTAACCTGCAGTCATGGAGGGGTCCTGGTGAGACCGCGCGAGGCAGATTTCACAGCAGAACGAAGAGGGGACTGTCAGCATAAAGAGAGACCAGGCGCCCAATTCCAAACCCTTTCTTCTTCATCCTTTCCTTGCCCCATATCATAACTTTCGTTGCAATGGAGGACCCGAACATCCTGGGCATTGCCCAAATGGGTGCTAAGCTATCCAGCGCTCTTGACCTGCACGGTGAGACATGTCGCGAGGCTCGATCAAACAACATTCCCAATCTTGTTTCCCTTATCAATTCAACATCAGCTACACTTCTAAAAGTGCATAAACTGTCCCAAGAAGCACCTGATGTTTTCACCGAGGTTTGCATCAACGACATCAACGGCCTAGCCGCCACGTGCAGGGTTCTATACGAAGGAACTTTGGTCATACTCGTCCACAGAGAAAAGCACAACGAGGAAGACAAGACCATTGGCAGTATGAAACAAGAACAATTCGAAATTCTTCTTTCCTCTTTGGCGGCTAAGACATATTCAAATTACAGAGTCTGGGAATGGCTACGGCCTCGTCTCAGGATCTGTGAACAGGAGTTAAGACAAGCCAAGTTCGAGCTTATGCTACGCTTCCTTCTTGGCCGTATTGCCCAGTTCCAAATGCGGTTTGTATGCCCTTGCCATGTGCACTTGGTGTAGCACGCTAACCAGAGCTTTCAGTACTTCAGCACGTTCTCCGGGCGATTGGGAGAATGAACGATCGCTGCGACTTCCTGCTGAGAACATTGCTAAACGACGCATTGCAAACCACAAAGAATGCAGTGAGGAGCGGGAACGCTGGACAAAGAATTACGAACCACCCATTGTCTCGTTGGGGGAGAACAAAACTGTGGTTACAGACTCAAGGTAAAGTCTTCTACCAGAGACGCATGGTATTGGTATCTGACAATGGGTTCTAGTTCTGTCACTATCGCACCCTCACCTGTACAGGTCAACGCTGTGATGTAAGTTAAGCCACTCCCATTCGTTAAACCACACCGTTATACTAATACTCTGGATAGGGACAAGAGTGAAATTACCGAGAAAGAAGTCAAGCCCGAAACCAATAACTTGTCTCCTGTTATTGTCAAAACATCTGTCCAAGAGAAAGAGGATGTCTCCTCGATACGTTCAGATACCACTTTTTCTGCGGACACCCCGTCTCAAAACTGGTGTCAGCGTTTGTTCTCTCGCAATTCTCAAGATGAATGGAAGTATGAAGACATCGAAGCATATACGCTCAACATCAAGAACGGCGACAAACACGTCGCTAAGCTGCCCCTAGAGGAAGGGGAAATAAGACCGGCATTGCGGAAACTGACAACCAAGCATTTCTGGAAAAGCCGTCCTAGTCTGATGGAACAATACGCCTCACTTGACCACGTACTTCGTCAGGGCGTTGACGAGGCAATTTCCACTGCAAAACGGGAGAAATCTCGGGATATGACTCTCGTCGCCATGTCGGCTAGAAAAATAGATTCCTCAGCTGGAATCAATAGTAGGGTTTGCTACACTTCCGAGGTGTCAATCACGCTTTTCCTCTCGCTCGGTGCACCATATGCACCTATTTACATTATTGGCTTAAACAAGGAGAAATGGACGGTTCCTTACACTAGTTGCGAGACGGTCAAGGTATGTTGAGATATTCCTCTATTTGACTCTTATTTAACGCTTGTCTTGCACAACAGATGATAAGAGATTTGATCCCAACGCTCAGTCGCTACGCTGTAGTTAACCCTCCAGGAATCGCCAACGGCGGTTACACAATCTTGACGGATGATAACGTGACTGTCACTCCCGAAACATGGGAATCTATCCGTCGTCCTGGTATGGTTCTAAGGTTGCAGACACCGCCATTTCCACAGCCCTGCTACCCCTATCCTCCACCAATGCCGGTTGGTCCACCTGGGGGAGGTTATGCCTACCGTCCTCCACCGCCCCCAATACACAAAAGACCAACAATGGCAGATACTTATCAAGAGATGAACAACTTGCTTAAGCTGTCCGATTGCTGGATGCCGGACAAGGAAACGATGGAGCATGGGGGGATAGGAAACCTTCTTCGCCTTTGGACGAATGCTATTGATACTGACGCTCAAGATTGTGGGAATATGTCTGACTGGAGTTGTTCTGGGAGTGATTTCTATGACTAGATAGTATTAGCCGTGTGGGTTGGTCGTAGCTTGAGTATGGAACCAGATTGAGAATAGTGATAACGTCGATAGCTACGAATGTGAGGTTGTATCAGATACCGTACATCTCCTTCAGCCCTACAACACATCTTGGGTTACACTGACTAAGTTAGTAGATAGGTTAATGGACGGGAACTGGATGGAACAGTGCACTCACTGGTTAGGTAGGTCCAAACCATGTGGGTTTTGACCCCATCAAATTGGTCCAAGTGCAGCTGTCAAAGGCCACCTCCAGGTTTTGACAGCGGATACCTCTTGATTTTGGCTCTATGAATCTATCCACATGTTGGAGGTACTTATTAGCTCGTCATATCAGCAAGTTTGCTAACAAAATCACTCATGAAAAATCTGCTACCGAGGGCTAATCTAGATCATACGACACCGGAAACCATACCTCGTAAAGCATTCCTTTTAAACCATAAAATATCGCAAAATTAATCTATTCATTCGCCATCGCCTCCACCGAGCAATAGTCAAGAGGCTAGAGCCGATATGTGGATATGTAGATTTTATCGCACCAAACCAGATTCTACCAAAGTCCCGCATCTCGCCCCTGATCAGACCCATAATCTTCCCCATTACCACTTAGTTCTAGGGGACACCGCGCGCTAGCTGTGAAAACTTCGAATTGCGCAATCGGGAGGGAGAGACAGAGACACACAGAGAGAGCCGCAATGAACTTGTAAGAGTCTTTCTTTTTCTTTATATAAAAAGCAACGGTTTATTTTCTCTTGGCGGGTCTCGTTTTCTCGTCACAATTACGTTAGAATTATTCTTTTTTATTATTGGTAATCATGGCGCCTGATTATCCTCACGACGACGCTATTGAGACTGCTCCCCCTGTGGACGCGTCGTATGGACATACTCATGAGAGTGATGATGAGAAGCCTGTTCTCAGCAATGGTGGTGAGGGACCTACGCAAAGACGATTGAAGGGATATCACATCACTTGGATTGGTCTTTGTGGTGGTATTGGAACAGGACTTTTCATCGGTGCTGGTTCAGCTTATGCTACCTCTGGACCTGCTGGTTTGCTATTGGCTTATTTAGTTGTCGGTGCTGTACTATGGTCTGTTATGCAAAGTATTTCTGAGCTTGCAACATTGGTATGTTTAACGATAATTGATGGCATGAAAAATACTGACTTTGCTAGTTACCTACCGCTGGTTCATTTCCTCACTGGGCAACTCGCTTTATCGATCCTTCAGTCGGTTTCTCCCTTGCAATCTCATACGGCTACTGCTACACCATCTCCATCGCAGCAGAATGTTCGGCATCCGCAGTTTTGGTCAGTTACTGGACAGACATCACTCCAGCAGTTGTCATCACCGTCAGTCTTGTTCTCATCCTCTGGATCAACCTGATGGACGTCAGATTCTTCGGTGAGGCTGAAGTCGTCACTGGTGCTATCAAGGTTCTCTGCTTCTGTGGTCTTGTCGTTGTCGCCATTGTCATCACTGCCGGTGGGGGTCCCAAGGGTGACGCTATTGGCTTCCGATACTGGAACGACCCTGGTGCTTGGGTTGACTACAACGGTATCACTGGTTCATCTGGACACTTCCTCGGTTTCCTCTCTGCTTTCGTCAACGCTTCCTTCTCTTTCATCGGTGTCGAGACCGTTGTCATCACTGCTGCAGAGGCTATCAACCCTCACCGAGAAATCCCCAAGGCCGCCAACCGTGTCACCTACCGCATTGGTTTCTTTTATATCCTGGGAGCTTTCTTGATTGGTCTCATTGTCGATCCCAGAAATGAGGGTCTTGTGTCTGGTTCTGGCAACGCCAAGAGTTCACCTTGGGTCATTGCTATCCAAGCTGCTGGCATCAAGGTTCTGCCCTCGATTATCAACGCTTGTATCCTGATTTCCGCTTGGTCTGCTGGTAACTCTTACTGCTGGGTTGGATCTCGCATGATCCTCGCCATGACTACAGATCGACAACTTCCTCAGTTCTTTGGTCGCACAACCAAGAAGGGCGTTCCTTACGTCGCCGTCATTACTTCGTGGCTATTTGGCCCTCTGGCCTATCTCAGTAAGTTTCTCACAACACAAAACAATTTTATAATTATAAACTAATAATTTCCAGGTCTCGGTTCCGGTGGTGCTGCTCAGGCTTTCGATTGGCTTCTCAACCTCAGCACAGTAGCAGGTCTCATCGCATGGGCTACTCTTTGCTTCGCCTACCTGCGATTCCACCGCGCTCTCAAGGTCCAAGGTATCAGCCGTGATACTCTACCCTGGAAGGCACCTTTCCAGCCTTATACTGCTTGGTTCGGTGGTATCGGTTCGGTCATCATCACTCTTCTCTGCGGTTTCCCTGTATTCCTCAAGGGTAACTGGAACACTGCCGACTTTATCGCGTCTTATATCGGTATTCCCATCTTTATTATCCCCATCATTGGCTGGAAGCTCGTCTATGGTACCAAGTTTGCCCGGGCTAAAGACATTGATGTCTGGTCTGGTCGTTTGTCGATTGAGGAACCTACTGGCCAATTGTCTGAGAAGACAGCTGTGTAGCCTTTTTCCACATTCCACTCATACTTTAATTTCCACCGGGATCAACCAGTCACAGGGTTCTTTCAATAACCCTGGACTAAAAGTCATTTCTTTGCGGGCATTGCATATTGATTAGACATATCTGTAGACTAGCGATGACAATTACATTAATATGATTATTACTCAATATGGTGTTGATCATCCCGCGTTGATCAATTGTCTTGTTAATGATGAACAATTCATTTCGATGCCAAGACTATCGTGTGTGCGGACATAGCGAATGTAGGTCGAATTGTTCTAGAAACACAACGCGTATGGTGGGGTACATGTCGCGACTGAGTCTCGAACGCGTTATCAACAGATCAGAACATCAAAGATGCCAAGAATGTTCAAGAGCGGCAGTTACAAACTTTTCAACTAAACAAAAGAACCACTATTTCTACTTGGATGCCTAATGAATGACGCAATTAAAGCAGTAACTCAGCTTATCGGATATCCTCCTTCTCATCTCGTCTCCATCCGCATTGACTCCAACAAAACAGCAACAAAAAGGTACATAATATGCCGCGAATCAGGAACCCGATAACCGAAGTGCGTTGTCCATCGGACGTGTTGTCTCAATTGATCATCGTCTCACATATAAACTAACCTATTAAGCATATACCATTGCCGAGGACACTTTCCTTTCGCGGAGTCAACAGCCGTGCAGTTCTTCAACATGATTCGTTACACGTCGGCGCTTAAAGAGGAACCTTTGCTCTGCCGACCCCCAAGCTAAGAAGATCATGGCTGATAATGCAACCTTGGCCAGGGGCTTTTTCAGCTTCCCGTTTGGGAAAGGTACTTTGCGGAGATATGGGAGCTTCCGTGCTTGATGTTGTAGCACCTTAATTACCTACCTTTTTGGAGACAAGGTCCGCGCCTGGCCAAGATGGCATCATTGACAGAAGTTCGATAGCGTTATCAGAAGGTCTGATGATCACGATAGTCTCGACGATCGTCATATAGGTTATAGTCAATTGCAACGATTAATTGACTATAAAGTCAAAGCCACCAGCCACTTGTCCAAGACTCTCCTCAACCCCGCACCTCATTCAATCTTTACCCCATCTCTTGTGCGCTGTTGACTCTCGAGAACGAAAATTACCAAGATGCGGTCTTTTCTTCTCGCTCTCCTCCCTCTAGCTTTGGCCACGGCTGTTCCTAGCTCCAAAAAGGTTGACTACAATGGCTTCAAGAGTCTTCGTGTCACCCTTCCCAAGGGCGCTGATGCTGCGGCCATCAACAAGCTCGCTGCCACCATCTTGAACCCTGGTGCTGGTGAGGAGCTCGACATTGTCGTTGCTCCCGAGAACGTTGACAAGGTCACCAAGCTTGCCTCTGACACGACTGTTTTGGTCGAGGATGTTGGTGCTGTCCTTGCCGAGGAGGAGACTTCTACTGTCTATGCTGGTATGTTGCCCCATTATTGCGACAGGAATAATGCTTACTGTATGCAGTTCCCAGCGAGTCGTGGTTCACCGCCTACCACCCCTACGCTGATCATCTTCAGTTCCTCACCGACCTGCAGACCTCTTACCCCAGTCGCTCTGAGGTTTTCACCCTTGGAAACTCTTTCCAGGGTCGGGCTCTGACTGGTATCCACATCTGGGGAAGTGGAGGCAAGGGTTCCAAGCCTGCCGTCGTCTTCCACGGCACTGTCCACGCTCGCGAGTGGATCGCCACCATGGTAGGATAGAATTGTTTTTGTTGATGCTGCATGGCTGACATTGTTTGTTTCAGACTGCCGAGTACATGGCCTACCAGCTGTTGACCAAGTACAGCACCGACTCTGCTGTCAAGGCTCTCGTCGACAAGTACGACTTTTACATCACCCCCGTTGTCAACCCTGATGGTAAGCTTTTCATGAAGCCAAGTGCATTGCAGTTGTACTGACTCGCGATTATAGGCTTCGTCTACACCCAGACCACCAACCGTCTCTGGCGCAAGAACCGACAGACTGTCTCTGGAAGCACCTGTGTTGGCCGTGATGTCAACCGCAACTGGCCTTTCAAGTGGGAGTTGACTGGTGGTGCCTCTACCAACCCTTGTGACGAGACCTTCAAGGGCCGTGCTGCTGGTGACGCCCCTGAGAACAAGGCTATCGTTGGCCAGATCGACTCTTTGGCTGCTGGCCGTGGTATCTCTTTCTACGTTGACTTTCACTCCTACGGACAGTACATCCTCTGGCGTAAGTTCATTTCAATATATGTTCTCGCATCTCAACTAACATTTCAATAGCCTACGGCTACGATTGCAGCGTCGTTGCTCCTGAAGAGACTCAACTCTCATCCGTTGCCGCCCGCATCAACAGCGGTATCCGTGGCCAGTCCGGTCTTTCTTACACTGCTGGTAACTCTTGCCGTGCTCTGTATGCCACCACTGGTGACAGCATCGACTACGTCCAGGGTAAGGCCAAGGCCAAGTACTCTTACACCATTGAGCTCCGAGACAAGGGTAGCTACGGCTTCAGCTTGCCCGCTAGCCAGATTCAGCCTACTGTTCGCGAGACTTGGGCTGGTGTTGTTGCTGGTCTCCAGGCTATCTAAGAGGTTAGATAAGATTTGAATTGAAAGAAAGATTTGGGGAGATTATGAGATTATTGGATGGTAGATAAATTGGTAGTATATAAATAAACATTTGCCGACTCAACCAATTTTGAACTTCACATAGCCCAGTACGAGTGAGCCTACCCTGTATGCTAGATCTTGTCTTCTATAAACCATCAGGCAATCTCATGGCAATCATATCATTGGACTTTCTAGATGAATGTGCATATGTAAACCTTTAAACAATGCTAGTTTCATTATTTTTTCACCGTCTCAATGAGTGTGAGGCTTTGAAGTTGAGCGTTGTGTAGTAGAATGGCCACTGTAGTAACCTAACTCCTTCGGAAACTAATCATTGAGACTACAATAACAGACATATCTATTCATCATAATCTGATATCAGCATTCTGAGACAATCCTATCAATATTCTACTATGCTCTTCTTACATGCTACGGAAATTTTAGACATTCTCACGGTAATAATAAACACATATTTTTATCTTGCATAATTGCTTATTATGGGATTATAGCGTTATGCAGTGCTTGTGCACGCTTGACCGTATATGGACAAGAACTGACACGGATGAATCGTGCCCCGAGAGATCCACTCGATGTTATGTTACGATATCTCATTGGTGAATCATCCAAGGCTGCCTTGCATGACCATCAGTGGCAGGAAATGCTCGTACTTGGCATGTATGACCAACTGGAAACTAATAAACAAAAAGATTAGGAATGCCACTATCTCTCAACGTTGGAGACTTGCCAACGTTATTAACAGGTCATGGTTTATTGTTATCTGTAGGAAGTCCATGATATGTACATAAGAAATCCTTCGAAGTAAGCCAGAATAGGAAAGTATGCTGACAGCCCCGCAAACATGAGCAATCTTTAACAGGACAATATTCTCTCTTGAGTTCCTCCTCACATTGCCCATCTCTGTGACTTATCTAAATCCATCAACTCTCATATGGATTAAGACCTGGTTCTTTGCAGTTGCCGTCAAAGTCCACGCTATTATCAACCTCGTCTCGGACTTGTCTCACCAAGCACCATGTCCCGAGATTCCCGCTCATCACAATCACCTCAAGCGCCCTCAGGTTCTGAATCGGACTTGGGCGCACTTTCACCCTTTTCATGTCAACTATGCAGGTTCCGAAAATTAAAATGCGACAAAGCGATTCCCGTGTGTGGTCGCTGCGCCAAGACGAATGAGAAATGCGATTATCCGTCTGCGCGAAAAAAGCCAGTGATTAATCCAGCCATGAGACCACGATTACGAGACATGCAAAGCCGCATACGCAAGTAACACTTACCAACTAATATACAGTCAGAATATTGACTAGTGTAGGGGATTTGGAGGCCAGACTTGAATCACAGAATAGTCCACCCGAGTTTCAACCCTTCAGCACGGAACTCATTGACACGGGTCGATCTGAGAGGTTACCGCCTCCTCATATTGTTGATGAGTTGTGAGTGTGAACTCAAATGAGACATCGAGATATATAACTCTAACATAGATCAACAGAACAACTATTTACTTTACCAAACTCCAGTCCGACTCATTCATGATTCATGGTGAGAGATATACCGCTTCTCTGTACAGACCGACACATATGCAGCCACCAATGTGTCTACAATATGCAATCTTGGCCGCTGGGGCAAGTGCATCGCAGACATACGGACACATGGCCGAGGCCTTTTATGTACGATCACGACAGTACATCCAAGCAGACGAGATGAAGGTATCCTTCCACCCACTGAAGCCAGGTCAAAGTGTGAAACGCTGATGTTTGAACAGAGTGATAGTGAGCAGGTTTCTCTAGCCCACTGTCAAGCTTGGGTTCTCATTGGTCATTTTGAAGCACAGCATCTATGGTTCTCAAGAGCATCAATGAGTACCGCCAGGGCTATTCGATTGGCGCATATACTCGGCCTACACCGTCTAGACGGTAAGAATACCGCTGGTCTGACCTTACCTCCCGCGTCGGACTTTACCGAAGAGGAAGAACGGAGAAAAACATTCTGGGTTGTCTTTACAACTGACCGTATCACGAGTAGTACTGGTGGTTGGCCCACCATGATGGACTGGCGAAGCGTGTGTCTCTCCGACTCTTGATTGATATCTCAACTAATCTCGACCAGATACAAACACGGTTACCAACATCACTAGATGCTTTCTTATCCAGTACTCCAGTACCTACCATAACTCTTAAGCAAGCTCTTGGTCAAGGCATGTTTGAGCTTTCCACCAGTGCATGCAGAGTGGTCGCAGTTCACTTATTCAACGAATGCTTCAACTTTTCGCGGGCAAGTGAGGAGGACGAAGACAACAATGACTGGACCCAACTTCAGAAACTAGACGAAGCGGTGACTAACGCTTTCGCAACTCTACCTCCGGAACTACGATGTCCTGAGAACATGGATAATCCCGCGGCTGTTCTTATCAACCTGCAGTTACACACAGCGATGATTTGTATCCATCGTGCAGTGACGACTCGTTCACAGATGGATATGTCTCTTTTACCACATATCAATTCCCGTGTGATGGAGTCTGCGCTTCAAATTATGATGACTGTCGCGCTGGTCGCGGATCTGAGCATCAGGTTCCGGAATCCTCTAGTGTCATTCGCAACTTTCGTCGCCGCTTCCTTCTTCCTAACGAACTTTACGACAACGGGAAATCGCCAGAGCGAAGATAACTTCACGGCGCTCATGAGTGTCATGACCGAGGTTGGCAAAACCAACATGTTTGCGGCTTCACTTGCTGTTCGGCTTGCGCACAACATGAGAGCTTGTACTGTAGATCAGGGCACGGTTGGAAAGGTTTGTCAAGAATTATGCCCCAATTAAGCCATAACTAATTGATGACCGATAGGCTGGGATGTTAATGGCTGATCTGGATCTCGATGCGCCGATTCCTGGTCAAGAAGATGCAGAGAATGGGATCGTGGTGCTTTGTCCAATTGTACCTAAACCGGGACCGATTAGCTTGGATGATGGTTTGTTTTGGTAGACTGGATTTGACATATTTTGTTACCCTTCTTATCCTGCTGTCAAAAATAATTAGAAAGAAAGCAGATCTGATGTTAATACGAATTCCCATTGAACGATCCTAGTCCAGAATGAGATTCGGCCGAGGGGTGGGGGTCAAGGCTCGGACCTCGTTCAGACTTCGTATACGAACCTCGCTCAACCTCGTTCGCTTGAGTCGCTAAGCCACAACAAAACGACGAGTTCCACTAAGGAAATGCAAAAGCGGCATGGACTACTTGGCAAGTGCGAATGTCGCCGGCTTTTATAAAGTATTACAATGTCTCCTACTATCTCATCACTTGTCTATCATTTACTTCCATACCAGCAGTCATTGTTAAGCGTGTTTTATCATTTTAATCATGGCCGACCCTTCTTACGACGCCGATGCGTTTGACTTCAAGCTCTACCGCTACGGCCCATCACTCCCAGCCGCAGTCGTTAGTGTTGTTATTTTCGCCATTCTCACAGCAGCTCACGCATGGAGATTATTCCGTGTACGGGCTTACTACTTTACGGCTTTTACAATCGGTGGCCTCTGTAAGATACCGACTAGTTACACATCACATTAACCAGCATAAGCTAATAGAATATCTCAAGTCGAAACGATAGGTTACGCTGGTAGAATATGGAGTCACTTCGATAAAGAATCCATCGGCGGCTTCGTTGTACAAGCCATTCTTATCCTCGTCGCCCCTGCCCTCTTCGCCGCATCGATTTACATGATCCTCGGCCGATTGATACGAACCATTGGCGGGTCTCACTTATCGCTTATACCCGTGCAATGGGTTACACGCATTTTTGTGACGGGCGATGTCATCGCGTTTGGTCTACAAGCTGGTGGTGGAGGCATTCAATCTGCTGGTACATTGGAGCTCTATGAGTTGGGCGAAAAGATTATTATTGCTGGTCTATTCGTCCAGATTGTCGTCTTTGGCTTCTTCGTTGTCACGTCGTTCCTTTTCCACTGGCGATTGACCAAGTGTCCTACCCCCGAATCTTTGCGAGGTGTCGTGCCGTGGAGGCGATACTTGTACGTTCTTTACGTATCGAGTTTCCTTATCCTCGTCCGAAGTATTTTTCGAGTGGTGGAATATCTACAGGGTAACAAGGGATATCTCATTTCACATGAGGTCTACTTGTACGTGTTTGATGCTATTCTGATGGCTCTTGTCATGGCTATTCTTGTGGTCTGGTATGTCGAGTCTTTGCAGATGAATATCAAGACATCGGATGCCGAGAACGTGGAATTGTCGGCCTATGAGACTTTTGAACTCAGCGACGACCGTCAGCGACGGAAATAGATTAGCAGATGTGGGGGAACTTGATATCCGGGGAGAATTGTCTGATCTGAATCCATTCTATGAGTTCCCGTTCTTGTTCATCATGATTATTTTCTTTGTTACTCAGTCCGATAGACTATCTTGCGTCTTCAATAGAATCCATGTCAATCTCTTCAAGTTCCCAAGCCTTAATAAAATTGTCAATCAGATTCAACCTGACCAATCGTTCCTACTGTCTCGGAAACCTCCGCATTGGAAAAGAAACAAGCGGCATCTCCGTAACAGCTAGTCTAGCCCTTGTTGGTTAAAGATTGGCAACTGGTGGACCTTGATGAACCGTCTTCCTGAACTGGCCTATCAAACTGCCAGCCACGTCCGACCCCCTTCGCTCAGACCTCGTTTGACTTCGTATCGTCCCCTTCAATTTCCCCAACCATCAAAACCTACCATCTCGCTCCCATACCCGTGATTTTTCTTTTTTCCCATACCATCTCTCGTTTATGACTATTCATTCACTAGTCTCACCCTTGTCATGAGCGACGAAGACAATGACGCATCAGCCTCGAGGAAGGGGACTACCAAATTGCGTCGTGGCCACAAAAAGGTGAAAACAGGGTGTACTGATTGCAGGAGGCGTCGTGTCAAGGTGAGTACAAAATTACCTATAAGCAATACAGTTGATGCTGATTCGTTTAGTGTACCGAAGAGAAGCCTAAATGTCGTGCTTGTCAGCGACGTGGGGCTGAATGCGAATACCCATTTCTCCAAGCAGTATCCCTTTCTACAGACCGGCCTTCACATTCACCAGCTTCGCATCTAAGCTACAGACCCTCGCCTCAGCCTCGACATGTCTCCCCACTTCCCGGTCTTGCTTCCATCCTTAGAGAGCAGCCACCCGGTGACGCATCTACCGAATTTGGGATCAGAGACATGGCACTTCTTCACCATTGGACCATTTCCACCTGCCACGACATATACAAGAACTCAGCCTTGTCGCTTACGTTTCAACACACATTTCCACAAATCGCCTTTAAGCATCCGTTCGTGATGCGTCTTCTACTCGGTCTTTCTGCCCTCCACCTCGCATACCTCCAACCAGACGAGAGATTGAGATATGTAGGTGAAGCTTCTCGTTATCACAACCAAAGTCTGCAGGGTTTCAACGAAACGTTGAAGCTACCCCCAGAAGAAGTCTCTGATGCATTATTTGCTTGGTCGTCACTCAACGTTCTCTATGTATTCGGTATCCATGGTCGCTTGGGTCAAGACCTTTGGGATGATTCAGAACATATAAGCCGCAAAGATCGTATACTGGGCTTGAGCTGGGTTCCGATGCTCCGTGGTGCTCAGACTATGCTAAGTCCATGCTACTTTGCGCTGAGAGAAGGTCCTCTGAAAGATCTATTGACGATTGGAAACTTTGAAGAGTTGAACCTTGACCAGCATTCGCACCCTGATGATCAGCATTTCTGTCGTACAAGAGAAGTATGGAAGAGCAGTCCTGATGCTCAGACCTACGAGGATACATTACAAGTTCTCAGACGGTGTCATATGTTCATGGAACAATTCTCGTCAATGGAAAGTGAATCGCCAGGCGAATCTATCTTTAACAGATCATGGCAAGGTGTATTTTTACTTGTGCCATTTGCCCCCGAGGCGTATTTCACTCTGTTGCAACAGCGACAACCACCAGCTTTGATATTGTATGCGTTTTACGGAGCACTCCTGCATCGGTTTACAAACGATACTTGGTTTCTGGAAGGATGGGGCCAAGATATAGTGGATGTAGTAACAGATCTACTGGGTTCATATTGGAGAGAATGGATAGCCTGGCCACTCCAAGTTGTCGGTGCAACATCTTAAACATAGGAAACTCTAAACTAATTATATCTATAACTACAATAAACATCTTGACCAACACCCTAAAAGACAATATCGTCGTTAAGCGCACGAGGTAAATGCTCCCATGCTATACCCTTTACCAGCACTCCTCTCGTCCAAAATAGCAGTTATCTCAGAAGGGTGGAACCAGTTGAAGATTACCATGACAAGGAACATCAACAGCGCGTCAAAGATGTAGAGATAAATCTCGTGCTGGAGCAAGAAACCACTGTTGCCCTGTAAATACTCAATCGCCCTGAAAAGAGATCGCACCATGATAAGGAAACTGCAAATGTAAAGAACCATCATGTGCTTCTTCCAGGGAATTCCGGTGGTTGATCGACCTGTCGGATTCTGGAGTATAGCTCGATGGAATGAGATGGCGATGATGATGAAGACTCCGAAGAAGATCAGTTGGACGAATAAACCGGCGATGATGATCTTAGCGCCAGCGTCCAAAGCCTCGAGTGTACCAGAAGATTGATAGCCGCCACCTGTGGAGATATTAGCATGAAAATCTGAAGGTACGAATCGGCGTTGACAAACCTCCACCCTGCAGAAAAAACGAAAGCATGTCTCCAGTCACAAAGATCTTGGTCATCCATTTCTTGCTGATCATCACTCGCCCTTCTCCATCAATCATCTCGACAATTCTACCAAGCTCCATGTAGATAGTAGCGGCGAAAAGTGCAGGAGCGACGAGTAGAAAGATACTTTGGATAATGTAAGGGCCCAATTCCCAATTCGGGGTTTCGTTGGCAGATTTGCATCGAGCAGCGTATCCAATAACCTCAACTATACAACAGATCAGCATGTTATTCAAGTCAATTATGTCGTGAGATTCGTACGTAAACCACCAATCGCTAAAGGTATCGTAAACCAGGACCGTCCGCGGTAAAGTTGCCAGGTGTGAAAGATTGTGGTGCCGATGAAAAGGAGAGTAAAGATGACGCCGCCAGCCATTGAAGGGTCGTAGTGATACAGCTTGAAGCCACCCGCGTCTCCGGCATCAGCCGTTGCATCGCGTTGGTACATGTCCATTGTTGGTGGTGTTGATTGAGAAGTCAGAAGGAGAAAATAAACACAGTGTTAAGGAATGTAGGAAAATCCAATTTTGATGAGCTGATGCGTGAAACAGAAACTCGAGAGACTGATGTTGTAAAAAGCGATAGGAAAAGAAGGTTTCGTTGTTCAATAGCCCGAATATAATCGTCGAGAGTCTGGGTTGTCTTTATAAGTTTTCCATCTTGAAGATCCCTAAAATTAGAAATAAGAAGTTTGACCTTCATTAGCAAACTGTTGATAATTGGCGTATACACGGGCCAAGCACTCTGATGCTAAGCCACGCTAATATATCCCCTGCCGTTGACAGTCTCGTTCAACCTCGTTCAACCTCGTTTAACTTCGTTCCTCAAAACTCGGTCGCGTAGTGGATCCCAGACGCCGTTTCAAGGCATCGGATTTTGCTCAATAAGGCTAGAGGAATTGGAAAGACCCGATCTGACAGCGGTAATCAGGCGTACGAGATTAACCTTTGCTCAGACATCCATTCTTGAACACGACAAGGTGTCATTCCGTTGGTGATTCTGGCGAATGGGGAGCTTTGCGTTCCTGGTCCGGAGAATTCTGACTTGTCTTATCGGGATTCCCGGTCTAGTCTAGGTAGTCAGTGATAAATGTCAACGCCCTTGCTGCGGGTTGGATTCGTGTATGCGAGGAACGAGAAACGCGCACTCGGATGCAAACTGGCGGGGAGGATGTCCATGACCATGGCCACGAGTGTTACACGAATGAGACCTGGGAATCACAGATCAGGAATATCTACCGTTTGAGAACTGAACAATATTCTGAGGTTGGTTCCAATTAGTGAATTAAAGTGAGATACAAATACAGTGGGAATAGGGGTTGTGCAATCTGGCATCCTGTAATACGGACAGTAACAAATATAGGTAGTGATACGGGACTCTCGAAACATCAATAGCTATTCCTCCGATTCGGAGATCTCCCCGAATAGCTCAGCTGGAAGAGCGTTCGACTGTAATTGTTATATGTCATCGAAAGGTCACTTGTTCGATCCAGGTTTCGGGGAGCTGATTTTTTGCATTTTATTATTTTCGCAAAAATTTAAACTTCCAGTTCATCTCTACTCAACAAATTAAATGCGATTACTTGATTATTTCTCACACAGAGTAACCGAAACCTTAAGGTCACTCTAAGAGCCCTATGAGGCTGCATCTATCGAGAGTATATTAAACTTCGAGGAACACCCACATCAATTCAACAAATTAAACACGCTGTCTTACAGTATCGCATTGTCAAGTTATTTATCCACTGCTTTTATTTTCATTTTATTAGACACAAAGATGGAATCGAAAGCAATTTGAATTGTATTGATAGATATGTCGTGTTCTAGTCTTATTTGACCATATCTATGTGAGAACGTTTGTTCATATGATATCATTTGTGATAATGATATATGCCTTTCAAAATGTGTATGTGACAGCAACAGTATATCAGTCCCTGCGTCTACCCCATTTCGCCAGAGCGTGTATCTGGCTATCTCAACTGCAATACCAACGATCATTGCATTCGATCCTCGTGTGACCGGCGATTAACTCCGCTGTCGCGTTGAGACTCCTTGCCGAGAGGTTCAAATCTGTCCAGAACAGACCGTTACGGTTTTTCCACATTAGGGGCGGGACGTTTTGTCCGGGTTTTGGCCGTGGGAGGCAGACGAGGTTGATGACAATGAGAGGGCATCGCCGTTTCTTTGCCATCTCAATGTACATCTCCATGATGACCAGCCCTTCCATGTTATCGATAATGCAGTCTTCAAACACATAACAAGTGTTGAATGTGTCTGGGGACCGCGCGAGGAAGAATTCGTCTTCGGCACGAGAGCCGAGTCCTGGGAGACGCTTCACATCCCAGGGTGTCAGTTGACGAACAAGTTGGCTGACCACGGCGAAGGTCCCAGCGTCTGGGTGCCTATTGATGACGATGATGGGCAAGGAATGGTTTCCGTTCACGGAGTTTGGGTTCACATGGCTTCCGTTCATGACCTGGGTCTCGGAGTTAGCTCGACTATCACAAAAGGGAATGTTGTGTCTTGGTGTAAGTTGCTTACGTCTGTTTTGAGAGTTGGACGGCTGTGAAAGATAGAAGAAGAGAATATGTTGGAAGAAGTGTTGGAGGATTTGTTGGGTTGTGTAGTATTGCAAGAGAGAGATTCATGCATTTTATATTCCTTCTCTGGGTCTCTGAACTGAATCTCACTTGTTTTTGAACTTCTTTAAATCTAAATTAAAGTTCAAATGTCATGTAAGTCGATTTTCCAATCACAACACAAGGTCAATGATTAACTTTAACTTTTTTTGATAAACTGTACATTTTGACTTATCCCTGGACCAGGACATTAACCCTAAGCTTTTCATTAAAGAACTACGTGAAAGGATAACGAGGATCATTTTACTTACTGCATTAGTGTTAGACATGATCCTTCAGAGTGAATAACTTCTGATCTTTGACACATCCGGCTCTTTTGGCTAATTGCAAAGCTCAACTTGATGCACGTCTGAAGCAAGTTGATGACAACTTCACACTTCACACTGCATGATTGGACAGGCTTGGGAAAGACCTTGTCTACGGGATATCTTGAAACGGAAAGAAGCTGACCTCATCTTTACCTTCCCCTCGCTCATATCGCTCTTCCTTTTTTCTTTGACAACATCTACCGGATCTCGGCTTAATACTACTTCTTTATAAACCATATATTACATTATTTGACCTACGCAAGGATCGCCTCAAGATTTTACGATTGCTCAATATGGTCAGCCCTTTTTGGCGGGGGGATGGAAACCTTGTTATAGAAGTACCGAATGTGTAGAAAGCTTTTCCTGGGTTGCTCTACGCAGGAAACCCTCGTCGTGTGTTAACTGGAGATGAGTCATTGGGTACCGTGGTTAATGGTCACGTGTGGAAATCATGCTTTTCTGCAGACAGCAACCAAATCTAGGAGAGAACCTTAAAGGAGAAAACTTCTGTATGCCTGTAACCTAGGAAACAAGAACGTCTTGCAGATCACCGCGTAGAGAGAAAAAGATTGGACAGCTGACTGTGCCCTTGAGATTAATATCTACCGCCACATTACACAAATATTTTTCTACAAGACATAATTAAATCTTCCACTGAGCGCGACGACCCACTCTCTACCATCCATCTTCATCTTCTTCTGATCCATACTATGAAGAGCAGCCAGAACACTCGACGTTCCCATCCTTCTCGAAATACTTGGCGCCACTTCTGCCTTGTCGGCCCGATGATGCTGGGTTTCCAGAATAACTCGAGCAAAGTCCACCATTGGGAAGAGAAGCAAAATCGCCAAACTGACAGTTGGGGTTGGAGTCGCAACGACTCATGCACTCTTCAAAGCTGCCCACAAAAGTGTTGAAATCTATCATGCGGAAGAACGTGTTGGCATCGAGGTTGATCTCTTGCTCACAAATGATCTCAAATTTGCATTTGCATGTATTTGTTGCCGCGTAAGTAGAGCAGACTGGACCGACGGAGCGGGTCTCGGTTGCAAGCAAGCTGGTGCGGTCAACGTGGGTGGCCTCCTGGGTGATGGTGACGGTGTCTGGATCGGCAGTGGTAGACACCGAGGCCGTACTAGCCTCGAGGGTTGTCGACTCGGTGACATCAGGCAAGTAGAGAGTGACTGTGAGTGTATGTGTCTTGGCAGGGAGTGTCGTGGTGACAGTGACAGCGGGCCTGGTAGCAGTCACGACGAGAACCTCTGTTGCTGGTCTGGGACCAACAGTTACGATCTCGGGAGATCTTGTAGCTTCGATGGTAGTCACTTCAACACCCAGGCAAGCGCAAGCACTGCTGTATTGATCGGGATCCGCGCATGCGCTCGCGTAAGATGGGATATCGGTCGGCTTGATGATGGAACCAGTTTCAGCAGCGATGTCACGTCTTGCGAGGTTGCTATAATAAGTAGTTTCGGTGGTACTAGAGAGGAGTTAGTGATGGTCATTTACCACTATCTTGGAACACGTACGTGCTACGGTCGGTCTCGACAACAGTTTTCGTCTGGATTTATGTCAGTTGTCGTCCCTTGACAAGTTTGAGGTCAAGAAATACTTACATTGAACTTTGTTTGTTGCTCTGGATCTGGGGTCTGGAGATGGTGTTACCACTGGAGCGATCTAGTTCTGTGGAATGGCATTCGGTACTTACTACAGTGACAGTAATTGTTTTGACCGAAGGGGTGATGGAGACTGTAATGGTCTCAGGCTCGAGTGTACGAATGGTATAAGAACTGCGAAACATCAGTTTTGTTTCATACACTTTCCATCATCCAACGTACAACGCATCTGGCTGTGTCGCTGTTGCTTCATCCGTCTGAGGACCCAAAGTCTCGGTCTCCACCAGGGTAAGAGTAGATTGTTCTCCATATGTTTCGGTTACAGTTGTCAGAGCAGGAACCAGAGTGTATTGCAAAAATGAAGAACAGTCGCTTTCGTGCTCCGCCTGCATTCGCTTGTGTTTGCAGCTCGACAGTTTTCCGACCGCTCGATTACATGCGTCCTGGTAGAGATCATCAGCGCATGAAACACGTTTTGTGGTGGAGTGGCGTACAGGGGTGCAAGTAGCTTGGCTTGTCGCATCCGCAGTCGCTGTATCAATGGTCACTCGTATACCTGCGGATACCACTGCAAAGAGCAGGGAAGAAACCAGTGCTGTTCTCATTGTGATGGTAATTGACAAGGTACAAATGAAGTGAAATGCAAGATGTCAGATAAAAAGAGGGATTCAATTGTTAAAACATTGTAGACTAACACTCTAACACTGAATGCTTTCTTTTTTTACCCCTTTCGTTAGGCTGGCCCCACGAAATTGCATGGACTGCATCTGGTATAAGGCATCACGAATCAGCCCTAGCATCTGCGACTATTGGCTTTTAGTCGATTTAGACCTTTCTCAGTCAACAAGTCCACAGCCCAACGGCTTTTTTAGTTAATGAAATTTCATTCATTCCCAAGACTAACATCAGATGGGTTGATCAGTTCGTCACTAGACGCAATATGTGCCAATGATTCGAGAGTATACGACTTTAATCAGAACTATCGTTTCTATTTGTAAATTGATGCAAGCCATCTCATCCGTTGAGTCGGTCGTGTGTCCCGATCTCCTCCCTGGCGATTCATTTTTGTGGACAAGGACGCCTTTCCCGCTCGGCTGGCTCTGGATATTTGTCCCCCGATCAGATGGTTTCAGCCACAAGTCTTATCGATAAATGATTGTCCGATGATAACAGGAGTATTCTAAACAAAGGCTCAATCGGCTCCAAGATCACCCTCCCATTAAAATAATCCACTTTACTTCTTCTCCGCAGACATGCTAGATCTTACAATCAAGCAAAAGATTAGTTGTAATATTTTTCTGATACTTGCTTTTGGCTTCTGCGGTAGTTGGCTTTTGGCGTATTTTGACTTGGAATCGGCTTATCATGGAGCCCAGGGCAAAAACAAAAAGGCAAAATACATACAACAGCGGGGATTCGCTGGTCGTCACCGACCCAACTACTAATCCGCCCCTTACTAGCTTGACTATGGGAGAGCGGACGGGATCCCGTATTTTCTAGTAGGTATGGTCGTATGTAATAAAGAAACGGCTGAATTAAAACTATATAGTTGCGGTCAAGCCATATGACAATAGCGGTTTCTTCTCCTTAAACACGGTTCTGGCTCTGCCATCAATTTGTGACGAGTGCTATAGTTCTTTAAACCAGAGAAATACGAAGATTATTATATTATGGACATCATAACTCATCACTGTGTTACAACAAAACGTTTCTAAACGCTGTATCAAGGGATGCGCAAGAAACAACAAGCGTTGCATCCCACTTTAAGTGCTACATCAATCATGCAAGGTCTAACTTGGCAAAGGCTTTTTATTTATTATACTCGTCTTATTACCTTAACTACCTAAATATCCTGCAACGCCCAATGGGCTGAGGTTTACTGTTACATTAAATGATATATAGAAATCATTGCCTAGCAGAAACTGGGGGCTTTACTGAGTATATCATAACCAGTGATAGTGTATCACTTGCCTCAACTAGGACCATCCTTGCTTATATCTGTTGCCTTCTGGACCTTAATTAATTGCACTCTTTCGGTTGCATCAGAGTATGTCGCAATATTTCATGAATCGGTTTTTGTCACTTCTGCTTATTAAGTTGTTTATATTTAATCCACTGAATTAAAATCTGCTATTATATTAAATTTTATTATATTAAAAGCTATAGTATTAATTATAAGCTTTTTCTCTTTTTCTTTAAAACCTTTTTTAATCTTTTAATTTTATAGAATTCTTAATATAATAAATCTTAATTTAATAAACTTTTTATAAAATAATATTATTTTTATTAAATATTCTATAAATTATTAATAATTTATTTTTTTTATTAAAAATTATTTTAAAGATTAAAAAGTAATTTTATTTAAAATATTTTACTTTTTAATATATTAATAATATATTTCTTTTAAATATTATAAAAGGCTTTTAAGGCTTTTTTCTCTTTATATAATAAAAATTTAAATTTTAATTTATTAATTTAATAATTAATTATATAATTAAAAGTATTATAATTAAAAATAATAAAAATAATAATCTAATTATTATTTATATTAATAATATTTTAATTTTAAATATTAATAAAAGTATTATATTAAAAATAAATAAAATTATTAAATAATTTTATTAAATATTTTTTTAAAAATAAAATTAATTATAAAAGCTAAGCTTTTATAAATAATTCCTTAATTTAATATATAGTTAAAGTTAATAAAAACTTTAAAGTTTATTATTTTATATAATAATTTTATTAATATTAATATTAATATTAATAAAGAAATATTTAATAATTAATTTTTAAAAAGAATAAAAGCTTTTATAATAATTATTATAATTTTAACTTTATAAATTATAATATATACTTTTAAATTAAATTTATATTAATATCTAGGTTTAAAAACTATATTTTTTTATAAATTAATTTTATATATATACTTTAGGACTTATACCTTAAAAATTACTTAATAAAAGAATTAAAATTTAAGCTATAGATTGTTACTAACTTACTCTATTGATAGTTAAGGCAATTAACCCTATATATATTATATTAATATATTATATTAATATATAAAATAAGTATATTAAAAACTTAAATTAATAGACTATTACCAGCAGAAGACGATATATATAATCACCTGATTATACTTATAATGTCCTCTACATTCAATAAATTATTATTAGGACTTATAACAGGAGTCGTGGACTTTGGGTCATTGAATAGATAAGCCATGAAATCCTCAGGCATTCCGACGTAAGGTGATTTGCCTATATCACCACCCTCTCCTACGGCAGGCACAGTCGTGGGGGACACTGGTCGCCGCAATGCCGCTTGCCTATCGGGTTTGGAATCGTCGTGGTCATGTTGTTGTAATCGCGGAAGTTGTTGATTCTGTGGAGTTGACAACTGTTGCTGCTCTTTCTGGTCTATTTGTAGCTGCTCTTGTGACATAAACCCGGGTTTTCGCGCAGCTATGAATTGATACTGCATGGCTTGTAACGGTTCCAACCCCTTGCGAACCTGTGGGTGGGGATGTTGGCGAAGCCACGTCTTGAGCGTCCCCCATGTCTTCACATAGGGAGGAGCAGGGCCGAACTCTCTGAGAATTGATGGAGGCGCGTCTTCCAAATCTACCATGGCCACGTCTTTATCTTCACTAGATCGAGTCTCCTGTACTCGCTGTCGATTGACAGAAGACTCACGATGTGGAGTTTCGGGACCATTGAAACGACCCTGCTTCGAGGCAAGCATGTGCCTTAGTGCCGGTTTGGAAGAAACAGCTGGATTGTGGTTTCTCTTCATATGGCTTTCGAGACCTGACTTCGACAAGCATGGGGGATATTGGCATCCAGGAACCGTGCATTGGAACCTTCGAGTGTGCTCAAGTTCATGCTCCTTGAGACGCTCTTCTATATAGAAGCCAATAGTCGCATACGAGCATGATCTCAATTGGCAAGTGAAAGCAGCAGCAGCAAAATTGGCTTTGAATGACTCCAATTCGACTGGAGATAGGTCGGGGTAATAGGTTTGTCCAAGTAAGAACTTGACAAGGTTTTGGTATGACGCCAATAAAGCCCCGATCTTATTACAGACAAGCCGAGTCGTCGAATCATCGTGTTCCTTATCATCGTCTTATCGCAGAGTTAGTAAAAATTTCAATAGATATCCGCAGGTTTCTCACCGTAGCCTGCCAAAATTCTAGATTCAAGTGTCTCCAGAGACCTTGATCTCAAGCATTGGTCTACATGTTTCTGTAACACCCGGCACTGGTGTAGACACTTCAACCGCGTATCCAGTGGGTTCATTATTGACACGTCTGTCCTTTTTGTCCTATCCTCATGTTCCAATTTGTCCGCTAGTTCACAAGCAAGACTAATCAAAAGGTTTGAGGAGTCCGCTGTAGTTGCGTAGTTTGAACCAAGACACGATAACACATACTCGGTCCAGAACTCAGTGGCATAAACGTGGAATCCATGCAACCCTTTAGCTACCCTGAGAACCCTATCATGTGCTGGGTATGCATCGTCAAAGAATTTCAGCCCCGAGATAAGGCAAGCTACAGTAGCTACTGCGTGTTCTTGAAGGGACTGTCGCTCTCTAAGGAAGATTGGTTGTGAGGAGGTTTGAAGAAATCTGCTGCTAGTCAATACGATCTCTACCTCCAAGTTGATGTCTACTTACTCTTTCACAGAATTATGAATGAAAGACAGTGTTGAATCCCTCCTCTCTTCGATAAGTGTACCAACTATATCTATTATGTACTCAGGTACCAAATCGGAGATCTCGTGATCACCAGAACTGAAAGTGATGGCAGACATCAGTTCAGCTTTGCGTAGAGGTCTCTTGGCAAATGCAATCCACCCGAGTACGCATCTTATTCGGTCCTCCGAGCGATGGTCTAGCGGGGCCAATATTTGGCTCAAGATTCTCTGGTAGCTACGAATAGTGTCAGTAAATGCGTCTCCAAGTGGGTATCGCTATTCCTCGTACAAATCACTCAGTTTCCTTGGTAACTGGTTTACCGATTCCTTGAGCTCATGGCGACCAAAGAAGAGGTTGCTTGAGAGATAATCCATGACAAGTCGAGCGTAAAGAAACATTCCTTCCAAGGGTAAGCTGATGTTCACACAAGATCATGGGAATCAAGTTTTACTGACCATCGGACTTTGTCACGATCATATCCTGGATTTCTGCCACCTCAGCACGTTGTACGTTGAGTTGGCGAAGCTTTGTGTCCATGAGCGTGAGTCTCTGACCAACATATTGACAAACTGCCTCATTTAGCACAGACTTTTCCTCATTCAATGATATAACCTGCTTTCTCATGAGTCTCTCTAACGGAGCCGAAGGTGCACGGCTGGAAATCAAGACCTTGCAGCCGGTGCTTCCAGCCACCACAGGCTTAGAAGTAAGCCTGTTTATCAGCCGCACTAAACGCTGCTGTTTATCGGAATCGCATTCGTCCAGTCCATCGATGATGACCCACACATACTCAGCCTTACTGGGCTCACTTGACATGCTTGCGAAAAGCTCTTGGAGCATGTTCTCAAGAACTGGAGTCGTCGGTGACTTTCTTTCCATGACACATGTCTTGTAAACATGGGCTGCCAGATCTGCATCCCTCCGAAGGATTTGTACCAGCAACGACTTCAGTATCTGTTCATACATTGTCGAGGCTGCGTAAAGGTATGTGCAGAAATGACAGATCACAAACCTAGTCTCTTTCAAGAAGTTGATAAGCTGGGTACACATGACGCTTTTTCCAGTCCCGGCTGCTCCCTTCAGCCACAGGGCTGGTGTGTTTGGCTTCGCATCAGCCCAGGATCTGATACTTTTGTTCTTGAGTAACCACCCGCATGTTCCTTGGTACTTCTCAACTTCCGATGTTATTGAATCAACGATAGCCAGCTGATCGACATCGTTAACTGTGAGCCAAGACACGATGGACCCGTACTGCCTTGCACATTGCTCATTATCCTCCTGTCGAAGTCTATTTTCACTCTCCTCTCTCCATTTACGGATGTCGTCTCGCATTTTCTTTGCTTGTGATATATTGTGAGCGTTGGCCTCAAGATCAATGAGGGTACCGTGTTGCTTTAGATCCTCGAGAATGTTTCCGAACTTCCTTTCGAAACGTCCCCAAGAGGCCGAAAATATCAGTTTCCAACCTACATGGCATTGGTCAGGATACTACAGAAATGGTATAGAGACAACATACCACTTCGACGAACAAATTTGTACGCGTATTTGTGAAATTTCAGAATATCTGCATAGAATACTGCCACTGTCTGCTGGAAGCCCGGTTCATTGATGAGTGCATTGCTGAGAATCTCAAACCTTTTTAATGATTCGGCAATACTAGCATATCCTTTGATGATTTGTTCAAAGGCTTCGACATACTCTGATGATATTCGCAAAATGAGCGTGATTGGTGCCCAAATCCATGGTAAGTATGGGGTGCCGTTACATAGAACGTCCACCACTTTGGAATAGTGTTCGAGGCCTCGGAACAATGGCATGAGGCGGCGCATGTTTCTGAGAGACTGCCTCGCAGCGAGCTGGTTCTCGATCCTGAGTGCGGCTTCGCGGACATCATGCAACGCCGTATTCGAAAATGTTTGCTTGTCTTCCGGATTAATCGTGCGATCGAGTTCATCGTAGGCAATCTTTATTGTGCTCTTGGCAAGAGCTGATACGCTTTGTTTAAGCGGCATCTCGACAGTTCCTGTTGATGATAAAATATTGGATAGTCAGGCAAGATGTGGTCAGATTGATTGCTCACTTTATGTAGAAGCAAGAGAGCCTCGTCCGTAAATATGCAGGCTACCGACCAACAACACTGCCACCACCAAGTTTGTGATTGCATTTGCAAAAATGAGGCTGTTGTGCATGTGGCAGCATCTACACCAATCAATTCATCACGTAAGCGCCATAACATTGCAAACAACGGGGCTATGCGCAAGGCAGATGGCGAACCTGAGAGCCTTGTTTCTGGCGGTGAGGCCGTATCTTTCAGTCGGCCGAGTCTGAAAATGTTTTTCTTTCCTTGCAGAGGCTACAACATCTAACCCCTTTCAATATATTAATGTATCGATTTTGATATGCTCACATAGCATCAACTGCACATACAGCCTAACGAACCCCATTGGTTTGGAAGGGTTGCTTTCATGGACTTTTGACAAAGAAGCAAATTCTTTATTTATTTATTGGTTTAACCTTCTTGCCAAGCAATGGTCTTGGATCCAATTATGAGCCGAGCGCCTAAGCGACGAAGGTTAGAGCAAGGCGAAGAGCAAGTCCAGACATATGATCCTCAACATCCGACGACGTATAGCCAGTCTGATTTCCAACTCCAAAGCCTACCGGCAGCGACAACTCAACAACATTTGAACTGGACCTTATATGGTAATGTACAGACTGTATGGAACCAGTACCCAACAAATGCCACGCCAGTCGATAACGTGATTGACTACCACATGGGCAGCTATAACCAACAAAATACTATTGGAACCGAACCGAGCTTTCCCTATCAAAATGGTATCAACATTCAATGGCCTTCGTTCTCGAACGTTCCTCTTAATTCCCATTTACCACTGCAAACGTATGTGCCAATACAAACACATTTGCCAATGTTCGAACCATCATATCAGCAGTATCCTCTCTATGGTACTCCAATAAACCAGCCTATTGCTGGTTTCCAACAATGGCCACAACTAATCGCGGATTATCCATCATCACAACCTCTTCCGTATCACAGTGATTTATCCCAGAACACAGCAATCTGCGTTGAATCTTCCTCGGCAGTGCCAGATCAGAATGAAGGGGTTGGTGAGATTGTTTGCTTTGGAATGGTGAGTAATAGTTTCTGAGGTTCACCAAAAAAGTATTGACTCCATAGATCCCGTCTATCGTTGCCAAATGTGATCAAAGAGAGACAGCTCACAGCCTACTGGCATCGTTCCCTGTCGAACTAGAAGGTTCGACTCGTTTTTCTAGCAAAGACCGATCCGACGTCTCTGGACAGATACCGCCGGAGTATAGTCAGATGATACAGGATCTCCTCGACGAGACGTGTCTCGAACTCCACGTCTCGTGCATCATTGGTGGTTTTCAATCTGCGGACGCGATGAAATCACCACATGGTCCCTCAACAATACCATGCAGTTTGGAAATCTCGGTTTACGGCCCTCTGAGTATCTTTGAAGAGTTGGGAGCCTGGTTTGAGCACTATCAGGTGTACTTGCAAGATCCTCGAGAATGCCATCGCGAAGTCAGATACTGTAACCCCCACCGACTCTCAACAGACGACATTTCCACTTGCTCCCTCCTGTCTGACTTTATTTCTCAGAGCTCAAGTTCTCTAGAGCTGGTATCCACTGCTAACCAATCTGACCTACTGGACGAACTTTGTAGCCATGAGAACCTTGAGGAAGCTCCCCAGCCCTCGGTCATTAAGCAAGAACTCAAAAGGTAAGGAGCCTTATCTAGTCTCATATTTTTCCATAAAGCTGAAGACAGATAAGGCATCAGAAGCAAGCTCTGACGTTCATGCTGCGGCGCGAGCAGGGATGGGCGTTCTCTGATCACGATCCAGATATTTGGGAGATGAAGCATACGGAACAAGGAACATAGTAAGTCCAAGTCATCTAGCCGCACAATGCATTAGCTAACTCATCTTTCAGTTTCTTGAACCGTGTCTCAGATGTTCCTCAGTTTGAAGAGCCTCCCCAGTGTTATGGGGGCATTGTTGCAGACCCTATGGGACTTGGAAAGACTTTAACTATGATATCATTGGTGGCAACAGACTTGGACAACGATGACATCGATATCGGTAATGGCGAAGAGTTTCATGCAGCGATCCCGACTACTTTAATCGTTGTGCCACCTTCTCGTGAGTTCACATTGCCGTATGAATCTGATCAAAATAAGCTAAGCCTTTCTAGTGATAGGGACCTGGGAGGAACAGCTTTCTGAGTACGTGTTGATACTACATGTCGATGTACGAGACTAACATCATGCTAGGCACGTCGTTCAAGACGGCTTGACCTACTACCGATATCATCGAAAGGGCCGACAAGTATCTCTCCACCACCTTCAGGCGAATCACATCGTTTTGACGACATACCACACCATTTCAGCTGATTGGAGCTCATCGAATGGGATAAACTCTGTCTTATTCTCGGTTCGCTGGAAAAGGATTATTCTTGATGAAGGCAAGTTCACTATAACCAACATCAATGTCTGCTCGGACTGACAACTACAGCACATATTATCCGAAACGGCAACTCGCGAATGTCTCAGGCCATCTGTGCGTTGGATTCGAGGTCTCGATGGGCCGTCACCGGCACTCCTATCCAGAATCGCCTTGGTGACCTCGCCAGTTTGTTCAAATTTATCAGAGTCCATCCCTATACAGATCGAAAATGCTTTGATGCTGATATCTCTCGTCTGTGGAAGAATGGCGAATATCAGGAGGCCATCAAAAGACTGAAACGTCTCTCGAAGTGTCTGATACTCCGGCGAGATAAGGGAACCATCAGTCTTCCGCCTAGGGAAGATCTGCAATGCCCTGTTGACTTCAGCCCGGAAGAACAAGCTTTGTATGATAATTTGAGAGAAGATACTCTTGTCAGCATAGACGAAGCGAAAATCAAGGATCCAGATTCCCTCAAACCAGTCGGTTATGTCCATGTCCTACAGCGAATCGAGTCGCTACGGCTCGTCTGTAACATAGGGCTGCACTACCACACGAGACATGACAAGGTCATACGGAACATTCAAGAAGCCGACGAGTGGACGAGATCCGCCCAAGATGCTTTCAATATGGAGCGAGAGATGGTCCCCATCATTTGTCTACTGTGTTCATCAGCATTGGACATTACTGAGACCATGTCAGAAGATAGAGCCACGGCGTCCCAAACGCCTTTGTTCTTCAGTTGCCTCACCTACGTCTGCGCTGATTGCGCACAGAGGTCTAGGAACAATGTCGAATGCGGCCACAATCCTCGTTGTGCCATGGCCCGAATCTCGATGAGCGGCGAATCTCTCGAAATGGGTTTGCTTGATATGCAGACACAGACGAACGTTAGCCTACCATCTAAAGTAAAAGCTCTAATTACAGACATCAGAAACTTGCCGTCACATACAAAATGGTAAATGTTACTCAAATTGTATTCAAGGATAGTTGCTAACACCCCATTAGTGTTGTTTTCTCAACCTGGAGATTAACACTTGACATCATCGAAGCCGGCCTAGCACAGTCCTCTATCTCAAGTGTCCGGTTCGATGGCAAAGTGCCACAAAAGAGCCGACAGAATGTGGTGGGCAAATTCAGAAATGACCCATCTATTCGTGTTATGCTCTTGACGTTATCCTGCGGTGCGGCTGGGTAGGTACTTTTCGATCATCTTAGTGTTGTATCAGAGATCAAAGCCACTGATGTTTTCCAGCCTCACTTTGACAGAAGCTACTAGAGCCTATCTCATGGAGCCTCACTGGTAGGTTCAACTTCGATGGAAAAAATACAAGACACTTGCTAACAAGCTAGGAATCCAACTATCGAAGAGCAAGCCCTCGCGCGTATTCATCGTATCGGACAGACGCAAGAGGTCACTACTGTGCGCTTCTTTATGCGCAACTCGTTTGAGCATGTAAGTATATACATTCATTTGAAAGATGTTTCTCACAATGTGGTAGCGTGTGATTGAAATGCAAGAATCAAAGAAGCATCTGGCAGGATTGTTACTCTCGCCTGATGATGATGATGGCTATGGGAGTGAGAACCTGGGAAGGCTACAGGTTTGTCGTCGACGCATCGTGCTTGAAGCCTACTAACAAATGATAGGAATTATCATCTCTTGTGTGACGAATTTCCTTGATTCAGAAATTAGAAAAGGTAACACGCGGTTTGGAGTTATAAAAGACATCCCAAAAATTGATCAAGGTCTGCGTTTTGCTACAGCGGATTATAAGTAAGACAGTTCTCTCGACATATAGATAAAATTTTAATAGCCCCCATTATGAAGTCGTAGATATATGGTAGCGATAAATACGTGGCCTCGTAACTTGCCATTGTATCAAGGCAAACCTCTAATTATTCTATTGAACTGTTCTTCCGACATCACATTAGACTTCGAGGGATACCCATATCAATTCTACTGAACTGTAGGGTAAATTGGGATTTTAATGATGCCTCACCCAAACGATTTTATCTTACGAAAACGAGAACGAGAAAATTGAATCAACGTAGTAATTGACTAACTAGGACATCAATGATAATGGAGACATAAATAGCGAGATACAAGTAGAAGATCTTGAACGAATGACTGAGATGTGGTCTTAGTTAAACGCGATATCAGGACGATATTCCCCCACACAAATCCCAAAGTCCAGTCTAAATCTCATTATCGGAGAGATTTGTTGAAAAAACTCACAGGAAACCCCGTCGTCTGTTCTCGCTCCTCCATCTTCAACACTTCAATCTCCTCCCCTGATAGCACGGAAGTCTGTTTTAGTTGCCAGAAATCCTCTTCCAAGATGTCTCATCAGCTGATCATGTTAGTGTCGGTTTAGTTCAGATGTCGACCGCGAGCTGAAGCGCTAGACAGAAAGATTGACCAAAAACGTTTTATACAAGATACCAAGCTTTGTCCTATAGGCTGCAAGAAATCGAGAAGAGAGGTCTGCACTGATAGCGCCGAATAAATGGTAACACTTGTGGAGCTGTTCTCTAGTTTAGATGCACATTGGGACAATAATGCACAGTTCAACCTTTGCCTTCAATTTACTGATCAACTTGGAGGGTACTGGAATCTCCATGCTTTACGGTTAATTGGGGGCTTGCCTACTGAACTCAAACATCAGAAGAAAGCCATGAGAAACCAATTGCTGTAAACTGAATGGTTGACAAAGGTTCTGGCTGAGTTGATGGTTGGAGAATACCCCGCAATCTCGCATGTTCGGCATGCCATGCCTCATCTAAGGAACCTAACGTTCTCAGCCGCACTGGACTAGGAACGGATGGCGAGGGCCCAGAACCTTGCCTCTCAGCCTCTGGTTGAAACATGGCCAGAGTAGGTGTAATGTCAGCCAAAGTGGGTTGATTGAAAGATTGTCTCAGTTGAAGATTTTGCATTAACCCCTTTGGAGCATACTCTGATTGGAGAATTTCTCTAGCGGTACATACTATTGTCAGTCAGACGGTAACATTGTCTGTGGCGAGCTGACATACCTGTCCCCAGCTCAGCAAGCCACTGAGTTCCAGCTCACTCAAGTTTTGAGATAGCTTCGACCGTTGACCAACTATTGCTTAGCATATCGCACATGTAGGGAGAATCTCTAGAGACGCTTGAAAGTCCAATCCGTAGCCCAGCGGTTAGAGGGTGTTATTGGTCAAGACATTGAGTAAGTATGTTGGATGCAAACGGAATGGAATATATATGAACTCGATCTCCCCGTCGTTGATCTCCTCCCATAACAAACACCACCCAAAAATAACAAAGATCTCATCATAATTATTTTGAAGACTTACTACACACTGGCGATCCTGCCAAGCAAACATGACTTGGCATTTCCACCTTTTGCTGGTGCTGGCGCTGGTCTGCCTAGTGAGTGCATCATGCTCTGGCAAGTCAGACGCCTGCTCCTCCAACCCAATTCTACTGCGAAGAATCAATGAACTCAACTTCCAATCCGCATCATGCAACCTCAAGTGGAAGTTTGGCTGCACTCAACCCGACAAGGACGGCGGGACGATGCAAAAACCGCCAGCCTTTCCATTGTGTACCACATCGGACTACCCCTCTGGACTGCTGCCCGTCGATGCCTACACGCTGTCATTACAGGCCAACACATTCAGTAAAGGTGCCGCTAATGCTACGCTGCACGGTTTGTGGCCTAGCTCAGCAGCCGGCAAGGGCGCCAAGAATCAGCCTTACGGGTGTCTCAACGGCGAGGAGTTCGATGAGGCAATCCTCAAAACCTTTGATGACTTATTGAAGTACTTTTGGCCGACAAATCCACAGTTTAAGAACACCATGCAATGCTTTATCCTGTCTGAATGGATGAAGCATGGCACCTGTGCCGTGATACCGGGTGCTGATGGTGAAGCGTTCAGGCTGCCACAAGAGGCTTACTTCCGCACCGTGTTTGTGCTGGCTAATGAGTTCAACGCAAACCCAGCCTTGCAAGAGCAGCTCAAGGCGCCGAAACCAATGGCAGATATGGAGCCGACTATCACGACCCGCTGTGTGCAGTGTGCATACCTGGCAACAGTAGACTGGAAAGGGACAGATGTGGCGAGCGTTCCTCGCATGTCGGGCGACTGTATTGATTCGTGCTTTTCATGTGGTAAGGACTGGGACAGATGTCCTCCAGCACAACTCGAAAGCACTATCGAGCTAGATCCCCGCAATGCACCACCTATGGAGAGTGATAGTGACAGCAGTGACGAAGACGCGAGCTTCAAGGTGCTGGGATTTGCTGTGCCCGGTCTTGTGAACAGCGACAACATCTCATCCTGGAAGGGCACCTGGCGCTCATTCGGAGCCGAGCAGCTGGGTTCCGGCAAGTTCGAGTTTGCCCAGACCTTCACTAACAACACAATGACTGTTACTACAGACAGTCCATACCCCCAGACGTGCAAGTATGAGCGACGTGGGCCTGGGGAACTGGTCCTGCGATGTGGCAGCAGTAATGCACACCTGGAAGAGTGTCTGGTGCAGCGGCTTCCGGACATTGGCGGGCTTGAAGCTGCCTTTCTAGCATGCAACCACACTGGGGCTCCAGCGCCAGGAAGCTTCTTCACTGCTATGGATACGCCTGGATGTGGCAACTTTCTCATGTTCCGCTGCAAGGCTTCAGCTGCAGGTTGTTCGTTTTCTCCAGATGCCTCAGACGACAGCAAGTCATCCAAGTCCAAGACCAAGGCTGAGCCCGACCTCAAGACCCGTTATACCAGTCACTCCACTCCAGGTATTGCTGGATCACCACCCAAGCTGCTAGGTTCATGGCGCTCGCTCCAGGTGTCGAGCAACTATGAAAAGGGTCTGGCACGATGGAACTTTACTGCCGACGGCCAGGCATCAATGGAGTGGCCGAATTACCCTAGCCGTGGTGTTGAGCGTTACTCCGTCTCGCACTTTCAGGAGGATCCCAGCCGGGTGCTCCTCGCTGATGCCAGTGGTAGCATTACCAACTGTCGCTTCAGGTTTCAGTACCAGCCTATATACTCCTACGCAACACTGGATTGTGGATCACTGGACCAGCTGGTAGAAGACAAGGAGAGCACGCAGCACACAAAATGGGCCATGGGTCGATGCAACCCGTGCAGCGCTTCCTGTCGCTATTCATGCAGCTCTGACAACAACATGTGCGGTGCTGAGTCTTGTGACCCGGCCGAGTCTTCTCAAGTTGATACTTCTGGTGCCATGTACTCGCTCCCAGCCAAAGATGGTCATAACTGGTGCACGCCTGAAGACTCTAGCTGCTGGCCGACTACGACAGCCATCCTCGAACTGGAGCAGGCTCTGGACCCTACTGTACCACGGCTTGGACTTGAATGGAGCAACTACCCACAACCGCAACCAGCCCCAGTACCAATGGGCTCTGTCAAGAACCAGTCATTTTATGGTCTAGGTATCGGGGGACTAAAGGCACTATACTACTACGAGAACATCAACGACATGCAGCGCCCTTGCTTCAGTGCATCTGGAGACATTACTGCCTGGAACGATGCATCGGACATGTGCAAGGCAGCACTTCATCAGAACGAGTACCGCAATTGGAACCCTTTCATTGTTGTCTTTCCGCTCAACGAGCGCCATATCGCTGCTGCCCTGACATTTGCTGCCCAGCACCGTCTGTGCATCGCCACTGCTGGAACTGGCCACGAGTACAATAGCCGCAACTCATGCCCGACCGGAGGCATACTCATCCGTACTATCTTGCTCAAGGACAAGGTCTTTATGCCTACCTGGGACCAGGATCCTACTATCGCCCCTGCTGGCGCATTCCGCTTTGGCGCCGGTTCCATCTTTGCTGAGATGCACGAGTTCTCTTCCAAGTATGATCGCGTTGTCGCATCGGGCTGGTGCTCCACCGTTGGCATGGTTGGTTTCCATCTCGGTGGTGGTCATGGACCCTTTGCGCCGTCTATGGGTCTCGGCGTTGACAACGTGTTGGAGGTTGAAGTTCTCCAGGTCGGTCGCGACGCCTACGACAATCCTGTCGTTCATAAGAAGATTGCCAGTCGACACCAAAATCCCCAGCTCTTCTGGGCCATGCGCGGTGGAGGAGGTGGAGTCTGGGGCATTATCCTCTCCATGACACTTCGGGCTCACAAGGTACCCGATGGCGGTCTCAGCCGTGTGTTCATCTCCCAGAAGGGTAATTTCTGCCCGGGTCAGCAGGACTTCGGCTACGAGTGGTTACGCGACATGTGGGGTCGCTTTGCTGCATGGCAGCTACGGCTTAACCACAAGGTCAGTACGCAGCCTGCCTTCTTCATCAACACCGACAACTACAAGAATGGCGACCTCTGCAAAGTCACTTGGTCCTTCAACTTCGAGTATTTCTATACTGGTGGTCAGACAGAAAAGGACTACGAGCTTTTCCGCGATGGTCTCAAAGACGTCCTGAAGAACGACACCGCCCAGGAGGACAACTATGAGTCGGCTTACAAGTACCTTCTCTCCATGCCAGCCAACAAGTTTTCACTCAACGCTACGAACCCTCTGCCAGCGTCAAGTCCGCCCTCCGATGCAGCCACTGGGTCTCAGAACTCAGTCCTTGTTTCACGACAGATGATGGAGACAAAGTTCGCCTCGACCATGATGGATGTGCTGGACATCTGCGTAAAGACACTGAAAACTCCTGACCGAACATCACCAGATCCAGCGGGCTACCGTTGCGGTTTCCACTATCTCTACACATCAATGACTGGCAATCTTGGCAGCGTGCAGCCCAAAGACACAGCCATCTCCGCGGGCTTCCGCTCAGCGCTTATGCTGTGGAACGCACGTACCTTGACAACGCAGCAGGCTGATGACACGATATATAAGCTTGGTCCAAACAGCTATTTCTCCGAGAGCTCGTATGTAATGCATAACTGGACAGCAAGGTACTGGGGCGAGAAGACGTATGGGCAGTTGCTGGCTGTGAAGAAGGCGCACGACCCGAAGAATCTTTTCTGGTGCCATCATTGTGTTGGGGATAATCCGAAAGACGCTTATGGAGAGCCGCTAGGTGCTTCAGCTAATGCTGGCAAAGAGGATCGGTTGGAGGATGAGTTAAGGGACGAGTTGTAGTGCATCTACTTATTTTTGGACATCATGTGAACCCGGTCCATTGACCCAGATTGGTTTGTTCATGTCACATTGTCTAGTTTGGTAGGAACAAAACTCTTCAAAAGATTGAGCAGGAGAGTTAGAATACTTGCTTTAAGAGATAGTCCCTCCATTATGTAGTATCAATAGCAATACCATACGCCCGACTGTGTCAGGTACGAAGTGGTGTTCAGTTGTGCTTATTTGTAACAGTGCAAATCTATAGAGTAATAGAGCGCGATGACTCGAGGGAATACTTCGTGGTTCGAATACAAGAGAGGCAAGGAAGATCGAGATTGAAGTTATCTGTATTCTTTACCAGATTCCGAGAGCCTGCTCAAGGTATTTCAGTATATCTGCCCTTTAGGATATTGAGATGACGGGTCTGCATATAATCTAGATCAATTGTATAAATTCAGCCTCTGGATTTAGCCCTACTTTAATTTAATATTATAAATTACCTTAATAGAACCTTTATTCTCTAGTTATCTCTATATATAGTACTTTTATAGTCTTATATTAATAACTTTAATCTTTTAATTAAAAATATTAATAATATAAATAATTTACTTTATTAAGTAAATTAGCTATTATTAAATATATTTTATATTTATAATTATAAAGAAATTTTCTTTTTTAACTTTTAGTTTTTTTATTTAATTTTAGCTTTTTATATAGCTTTATTAAGGCCTTTAGCTTTTTATAAAAATAACCTTTTTTAATTTTTTTTTTTATTAAATTCTTTTTTTCTTAATAAAAATAAAAAAATTTAATAATTAAAAGTAATTAGCTTAATAGTATTTTTATAATTATATATATTAAAATCCTAGCCTATAAAAAAAGCCTTTTTTTTTAATAAAGAATCTCTTAATAAAGATATAAAGGCTTATTATAGCTTAAAGTTAAACTAACTTACCCTAGAGCTATAAGTAGATTAGATTATATAGTAATAGTAACGTTAAAATTAAAATTAATTAAAGCTATTACTATTAAAATAATAATAAATTAAGTAAAATTAATAATAATAATATATTTAATTTAATAGATTAAGTATATATTAAAGGAAAAGGGTATATATAAAAGTAAAATTAGCTAATATAGCCTATATATATATCTAGATATATAAAAGTTATATATTTTATATGCATATCCAGATATACAGGTACTAGATCCTAATTGCACAGACATGAAAATACCGGGTTGCATCAGATCAGTCTCTAAATACATCCATTATCCCATCTCTTCTCTGATTAGCATGTCTTCATCCTTCCATTATCACATACTTAATTCCTGATATATAGTATCTGCTCAAAACACACCACTACCATTTCCAACCAGATAAATATTATCGAAAAAATGGGTTACGCCGTCGACATTTGCATCTATAGCCTCGGCCTTATCTTAACATTCCAAGGCGTTGTCGCTCTGCTTGATCCAGAAGGGCAATTCAGTCTTCGAGGCATCAAAGACATGAGGTCCTCCAAAGACATGACCAGTTTCGCATCCATCTACATGCTTGGAGTTAGAGATATCTCCGTTGGTGTCTTCATCGTCGCCCATCACTACGTCGACAATTTAACGGCCGTGTTGACGTTGCTGGCTATTTTGAGCTTCTTCAAACTTGGCGACGCCGTTGTCGTGATTGCTGTCGGGGATCAGAGTATAAGAACAAAGGCAATTGAGAATATGGGCATGGGAGTTGGACTCCTTGGTTGGTTGGTTTATCTGGCCAACAACTAAACTGGAGGCAACTGCAGCAAGGATATAATCTTGCTTTGGCTCTCATCTTCAAGCACATTCAATATTGACAGGTATTTGAGACTACTCGTTTTTTGCTCGAATTTATGCTTATCGTAGTTAGTTGATGCTGGCCTGCCCCTGATTATCCTTGCCAAATGGCCCACTTCACCAGTGCTGGCGTCAAGACTATTGCTTATGTTTTCCACCAATTCCTTCTCTTCATCCAACAGAAGGTTGCTGCCTTTGCAGAGGGCGTTTTCGAGGGTTTTGAGAGCCTTTTCTTCGCCCTCTAGCCAACTGATCAATTTCCTGTTTTCCTTAGCTTTTTTAGGCCCTTCAGCATTTTCAGCTTGCCTAACTAGCCTAGTTAGGCGGCAGCCAAAGAGGGCCGCCTTGACTAGCCTGGCAGTACTAGACTTGTCAGTATCTACTATAGCTTTTGCTTCTGTGTAGATACTGGTCTTGTCTTTATTTTTAGCTGTATTAATAGCTGTATAGATAGTGCTGTTTGGGAAGGCAGATCCGTGCTTATAGCGTGGGTGACAGGACCCCTGTACGCTCTTGTGTTCAGCGGGTGGTTTTTTGGTCTGGGCAAATTGACTGACATGGATGCTTGGTCTTTTGTGTTCAAGTTCAAGGGGTCCAAAAGTGTTTCGGGTCTTTGTGTTAAAGGAAGGATAAGTGGGTTGCATAGCAGGTCTCACAGTGCTTTTGTATTTGTGTGAGATTAAGGTTGCTCTAAGAGCCCTATTTTTCGTGACGAAGCTGCATCTATCGATTTCGCATTAGACTTCGAGGGATACCCATATCAATTGCTTATGTTTTCCACCAACAATTCTACCAACAGCGCTGAAAACAATGCCTAGACCTTACCTGGTAAACTAGTGATCAATAGTTGTGAAGAAAAAGCTGAGCAAACGACCAACTACAGGACCAGAAGTCAGGCCTACCTGTGTTTAATTTTAGGTAGTAAGTGGAAGATAAATAGCATTGCTTCCCCTTAAGTTTATATTTCTGACTGCACACTTTGTTCATCCTTTACGTTAAAAAATTTACTTCGGAAATGGCTCGTCATCTTGGCCGTTCGTTTGTCTTAACTTCCACCCTGTTCTCCTTCGCCCATGCAGGACCATGTCGTCCCTCGGCAAGCTCAGAAGTTATAGCTCCAACCACCACCGCTACGACAACCACTGAGACGGTCGATGTAACCAAGTCTTTTAGCACCACCTTTTCTGTTTCATTCACTATCGAGACATCTCAAGCAGAGTCGATTGCTACCACCGACACCGCTGTAGCCGTTGGCACCAGCAGCGAGATGTCCATTATCACCGACAGTCAGATACAGACTATCACAACCACTACAACTTCTGATGTGGTTTCGACTACCACGTTCGAGGCTTCCACAACAACTGCCGCACCAGTCCAGGGTTGTGTCAACAATCTTAAGAATCCCGCACCTGGATATGCCGTTTGTGGCACCAAGGGAATTCCTATGGTGCCAAGTGACGACTTTCTGTATTTGGGAAAAGCTGCGGCTGGTACCAGACTCGATTGTTACAAATCGTGCGCGGGAAATCCCAACTGCCTGTCTTTCACCGTCGAGGAGAATGTATCTTGTGAATTGTATGCAGGCTCAACTGGGGCCACTGGTATACTAGACACGCCATGGAAGTGGTATGAGCTCGACTGCTTTTGCAATACAGTCTAGATGAAGCACCCGTTTAAGCTGTAGTCAATATTGCAACTGCACCATACCTTATGCATGCCTATACTCTCTCCTTCTCTTCACCAAGCATAGTTAGTTCATCATACTTTGAGGATAAACTTATCAAATCACTAGTACATAAACGCCCACCATTGCTTTTGTAATTTAGCGGCCTGTAGATCTGGCCTTACTCCAGTTAACTGCATAACTAAACGTACTGTGCCTTTCCTTCCCCAACTAGTTAGCTCCTTTGAATAAGCTATCGAATACGAATGGACAACTAACCTGTAGTTGGAAGCTCAATCTGGGGAATAATTAAACTGCTCAACCTAGGGACAGAGTGGTTCTCACCTGTAGTGACCGAGCTAGAAAACCGATTAAACCGATTCCTGTTTCACTTGTCGGACTTTGCTTCTTGTCAACGCCAATCATGCACACTACATTACTATTGTCTTATTACGTACTGAAAAGGTTACATTTGGTTACGAAAGGTTCATTTCTATGTGTAGGCTTTTGTATATAGGTATGCCCTTGGCGATGGCGATATACTCGGCAATCCGATTAAGTCCAGAAACACAAATAGTGAGCTGATTGGGAAGACTTACGAGCATCGGCCTTTGTCTACTATGGGCCTAGAGTCCGAAGACTAGGGTGTGAATTTTTTTTACGTTGAAGATCCACTGAATCCACTAAAAAGAGAAACAAGCTTCTTGGAAGTCCCCTTTCTTTCTACTCTAATCATTTTCTCTTCACGTAATATTAGACTCTTCTTTTTTTTGTGACATCGGGGAATTATTGTTTTATTGTTGGAGAAGAATCGATAGAAAATGTCGCCAGAACGAGCTCAGCAAGACCAGGATGGTAGGGATAAAGAGGCAACACTCTGGACTGGGCAAGAGGATTGTTCAGAGACAAAAGCCCATTGCTATTCAGCCACGACTAAACAAGATGCAGCCAGGCAAGCTGAGATGCAGTTTCGTCAGAAGTTTGGAGATGCTGGTCCTCTTGGCCTGTCTGGATTTGCCTTTGCGACATTTTTAACAGCCTTGGTCAATCTCAATGTTCGTGGTGTCACAATTCCCAACATTGTCATTGGACCGGCTCTGGTTTATGGAGGCCTTGCTCAACTACTCTCTGGCATGTGGTGAGTTACCATTCGCTTAACGCAGGATGCTGAGGTATGGAATCTCATGATATTTTAGGGATATCGCGAATGGAAACACAGTCAGTGCAACCATTGCCTGTTCGTACGGCTGTTTCTGGATCTCGTACGCCATCAGCCTCATTCCCAGTTTCCACGTCAGGGATGCTTATCCTAGCGATGGTGACTACAACCACGCCAACGGACTATTTCTTATGGTATGTCAACTACAAGTTACTCCTAATTTCACCCACGACTCACATTTCGTAGGGATTCTTCATCTTTTCGGTGGCCATAACCTTGTGCTCCATGAAATCGAATGTCTTTTCTCTGACACTTTGCCTCCTTGTCAACTGCACCTGGCTGTTACTCTGCCTAGCTAATCTCTGCACTGAAGAGTCGGGCGCGCCCAATGATGTGCTCCTCAAGTGCGGTGGTGTCACCGGCTTGTTGGTTTCATTCACAGCGTGGTATCTTATGTATGAGGGCCTAGCAAATAGGCAGAACAGGTATGTGCATATTGTATAAACGAATGTGAAATGGACCGAGACTGACTGATATGGGAAGCTTTGTTGTACCTGCAAATCCTGACCTTCCTTGGAATCCAAGCCGACGACCGTGAGCAGCACGAAACTCAATCACTTGAGAATACAACAGTAATCTTAGACTAGCAAATTAAATTCTTTCCATAATATTAGCCGTTTCAAAGCATGCGATTAGTCCTATCTTCAGTGAATGGCATGTTTATAAGCGTCTAATGATACTGTTATTTATCTATATCATGATTAACTGATATTGATGGTCAGCAAGCTATTATCCAGATAGCTCTGGTTGAATATAGTTCCCGAGTGGCGACTGTAGAAGAATCCTAAATTCTGGTCAAGGGAGTCGGAATTAAGACGGCAAAAAAGTAACTACATTCTCGGTATCGACTAATCAAGCACAAGCGCCGATATGAAGCAAAAACCTTTATCCGAATACCCCAGATTTCCAACCCTGTGGGTACAGTCCATCTTAGGCTTGAATCTGAGGCTTTATTGAGATTACTTACAAAGTCTTTCTCTCAATTTTGTTCCTCTTTCCACACTGACAGAGAGCACAAGTTCAGCCACGGTCAATTAAGAACACATTTCGATTTCAGTTTTTCTCCGCAATCTCAAATATCTCGGTTGGCACCTAAGTCAGGATAGAACCATGTCGTCCACTCGATCATCCCCGCTAGTAATGGGCGGTGCAGGGTTCAGTTACCAACTCAACCCAAACCCCGAGTCCCTCCTAATCGTAGACATCCTTCTACGCGCTTTCGAACTTGGCGTGCGCACCATAGACACTTCTCCATACTACGAGCCCTCGGAGCAGCTCATGGGAGCGGCACTGTCTAATCCACGCATCACTTCCAAGTTCCAGCGAAGCGACTATGAACTCATGACCAAAGTTGGCCGCATCATGGAAAATGAGTTCAACTACTCACCAGACTGGATCCGTCAATCCGTGGCGCGATCGATGGACCGCTTCCAGTCTTCGTATCTGGATGTTGTGTTTTGTCACGATGTCGAATATGTCTCTAGAGACGAGGCAGTGACGGCTGTTGGTGTTCTCTTCGAGTTTCAGCGCGCAGGTATCGTTTTGCGCGTCGGAATTTCGGGCTACGACATCGATATCCTAGCAGAAGTGGCTATGCTTGCACAGCAGCGCTACGGGCGACCTGTGGATGTTATCCAGACCTGGGCTCAGCTTACTCTTCAAAACACACAAACAGAAACCCGAGGTTTCGACAGGTTCCGCGACGCTGGTGTAACTTCAGTCTTTTGCTCAAGCCCATTGGCAGTCGGGCTACTCAGGACTGGTGGAATTCCCGTGGGCTTGACTGGTGACTGGCACCCTGCGCCTCAAGGCTTGAGAGCTGCTGCGGCTGAAGCAGCGCAGTGGGTAGATGAGCATGGAAAGGGGGAGACACTCTCGTTCCTCGCGATGCAGTATGCTATTATCAAGGCCAAGCAGAATTGTACTCCTTCGTTTGAGGTGTCTACGATAACGGGAATCAGCACTTTGTCCGACTTGGAACAGAATGTAGCTGCCGCGAAGTCAATTCTCAAATCTGCAAAGGCATCGGAAAGTTTGCAGGACTATACTGAGCTGGATTCACAGGCGGTGGAGAGTCGTTATGAACTGTATGAGCGTGTTCGGTCAATGCTTGGGATGTGGGTAGACTATGACTTTACAGGGAAGAAAGCGAAGGAATAAGATAGTTCCATCAACGGTAGAACTCAAATATTTATCCTGATAATGATTCTTGCTCTGATTGCAAGTTCTATTGAATGTTTTCTAAATAATTACAAGCTAGTCTATTTTACCTTTTCCCCATTCTACCCTCACATAATTGTTCTTCATCACTTTGGCGCTCCTCAACCCGGAACGACTTTGTAACTTTAACAATAATTCGGCGTTGGCTGTCATCATCGTGTTGAACACCATAATCGGAATCGTTGCTTCCGGGTCGTTGTGTTCCTAGCTCTATTTCTGTTGTTGTTCTGCTTGGCCTGCCCCTGATGCGGCCGATAGTTACAAGGTCGGTCGTGTTATGAGATGCGCTTCGGTCATCGGTACTCCTGTCCTTGACGAGGCTTTTGAAGAATGCTCTAAGTGATGGGAGGGAACCCGCGAAAACGCCAACTCCGCACTCGATGACTGTCCAGAGAATGATGTTGCCCACCGAATCTACAGGACTGTGATCAGCTATTATCTTTCAACTGTTAAAAGCGACAATAACATACGGACAAAGTTTTCGGGTTTCATATAAGCATTCGAGTACGGAATGCGAACTATACTGGCAATCGATGCCCTGCACTGCTGTTAGCAACGCTTGGAGAAGGACGGGAATGACAGTCACTTACAACATGCCCAGAGCCATAATTAATTGAGCATAAAGCTTCAACTTGCGTCGCATCTGTAGCTTTCGCACAAGACATATCGGAATAACAGCAACAGCGAAATCAGTGATGACGTTGGACACCGATGCAGCGTAGGTCAAAACAGTAGGAATGACTTTGCTGAAACATTTTCCCCTGGACGGAATCCAATGTGCTTCAAACGGCCGGCATTGAACTAAGAGGAAGATAATACCGAATCCGCTCAAAGCGACAGACATAACAATAAGGCCTTGTAGTATGCGGATGTACTTCGTTTCGTTTGCGATTCGAATGACAGTTATACAGATACTCGACTTGACCAACGCTAGTGTACATGCATAGAGCATCTGCCAAATAACTACATACTGTGACAGTCAGTTATTTACAATGTGTGGTTGCCCTGATTCGGTAACGGACCTTGTTCGCTTCTTGTATCTGAAGCGTATTGAGCGTATTTTGGACTGTACCGATGCCCGTATGGCATCCAATACTGACGATAATGTTGTGAGCAATATATGCCGCCTATGACCAAGTTAGTGCTGATATCTCTTCGTCTCTTGGGAGATATAGCTTGCTCACCCAACCGGCGCACATGACATAATCATCGAGGCCGATGCAGTCATTCCGTGTTCGAATGTACGTCCTCAACACGACGACGATGGTGCATAGTACCGAAAGAACAACAGTCGTGACATACAGTGACAGCGCCAGGCCCTCAGGCTTGACGGGCTCCCAGCTGTCGGTAGCCATGGAAGATAAAGGCTGACAATACGAACAAAACCGAAAATTCTAGAAAGAGAGAAATCATTTGAGGCGTGTGTTTGTTTAATGCGTGCGAGTACAGTTCGCCTTCTTGAGAAGGATCAATCCAAGACCCTGGTACAGTCTGAGTCGCTTCCAGGTGATAGGAGAGTCAAGTATGTACTGTAACTCTGTTGATTTCGGTTGCGGGGTGTCTTGAACCAAGATGCATCCCTTTGACCACTCGGATTCGAGCCTATCGACAGTAAAACAAACCCCTGTGGGTTGCTTTGTCCCAGCCGACATGACTGACTTGGCCTTATCCGTGGCTTCCGCCTGTTAGTACTCTAAAGTAGTAGCGGGCCTACAAATGGGTACTGTAGGTACCTGTTAGACAGTAGCATTCGGTTATAGAGTTGTTCCTGGGTGATGTGATCACTGTTCTTTGGGCCAGGTGGTCTTATGAACCCCGCTGGTAAACCCTTCCCTGCCCTTGCAGCAACCCACGATATAATACCGAGCATCATGTCGCTCCCGCTCCAAAAAAGAAGCCCATCCATCACAGGCACACTTATTTACCTGACATAAATCTACTACGCAGAGCCTAGTGGCGGCCCAGCATTTCCTTATCTCAACGGGGTCATGAACAAACCCGACGGATTCCTCAATCTCCTTTCATCGTATGACAGTTGTCTCCCGCGGCACAGCACAAGGATTATCTGGGAAGACCCTTGACAGACCCAGTTTTACCACCTGTCAACCCGTTTTCTCGTCACAAGCGACCGCATATTTGACAAGGACTAAACTTTAATCCAAGGATGCGGTGGGGGACGTTGGTGATTCTCTACAAGCACTGACCGCTTTTATTCAGCTGACAGACCAGGCTATGTAGATAAATACCTGAAGGTACAAGGCCAGGCTACTTTTTACTGATGTCTCCTTTTCTTGTTTCCTCTTGTGTGATTGTCCCCACTATCTGATCATTTCCCTCCAAAATGTCTTATTCAGTCAAGGATCGTTTTGCGATTGTGACCGGTGGTGGTTCCGGTCAGTTCATCTTGACCTGAGTAGCCACAATATACTGATCAGCATAGGTATCGGCCACGCTCTTGTTCGCCTGCTTCTCAACGCAGGATGTTCCGTCGCCATTGCTGACCTCAAGCTTCGCCCCGAAGCCCAAACTACCGTCGACGAATTCTCCGAATCCTCCGACGGCAAAGGCTCCGTCTTCTTCCACCAAACCGACGTCTCCGACTGGACCCAAATCTCAGCCTTATGGAAGGCTACTCTTGAGAAGTTCGGTCGAATCGATATACTGGTTAATTGCGCTGGAGTTTACGAGGCACCGGGACTCTCGTTTTGGAACCCACCAGGTATCTCGCCCCTGGCTGAGGACCCCGAGGATGCCAAGATTGGCCAATACAAGATCTTCTCCATCAACACTGTCGCTCCAATCAGATTAGCTCAAATTGCTATTGACTACTGGAAACAAAACGATATTCAGGGTAACTTGTTATTCGTTGCCAGCATGGGTGGTTACGTACACTCTATGCAGACGCCCTTGTATTTTGCAAGCAAGGCCGCATTAGTAAGTATGGTCAAGTCGCTGGGTGGATTGAAGATGGCCCTTGGAATCCGCAATTCTGCCATCTGCCCTGGAGCTGTATTTGTAAGTTTCCCACTCTGTTGCGTTTTCCATATGCTTACCGATCTTAAAGACACCTATCTTTGAACCCGAGTACTGTCGTGACAGACTCAAGGCAGATGACCTTGCGTTGAGCGCTGAGGATGTTGCCAACTTATCCATGAAGGTACTTCAAGAGGCTGAGTACGGAAATGGGAACATCATGGAAATCATGATGATTGGAACCAAGGAAGAGCCCAAAGTCCATGTCGCAGAGGTAGACCTGATGGCTCTGTACCCCAAGATCAACCCCATGGGAGAGCGTGCTATTGCAGAAGAGATGAAGTTTTATGGAAAGGTGAAGGAGAGCGGCATGAGATCTTCACTTTCATAGAGGCAAGGACTACATATCAAATAATGGATATCATAGAATGGGCGGCTATGAAAAAGTTGTCCTCCTTGGTGTAAGTGTCAATAATTTGAATTCTATGGACAGGTTGTTAAGTCAGTTCCAAAGGTCGTTTGCAAAATGCGACCCTTTAGAAGCAGGCCAATACTGGATTTACTACAACTGTTATGAGAAGAAACACATTTGTGTGAAGGGTCTACCCTCCGGATCCAGTGTTGGGAGGACAATGGATACTCTCAATATATTATCGTTGGTGGCTGCGAAGCGACGAAGGCGGAATCGCATCGGTTCTATCGTGGATCGGGACGAAGTTTTGGAAGCCAGTATGAAATCTGTATTGAGTTTTGATAGTGATGATTGAATGAAGTGAACAAACAACTCAGTCGAATGACTGCGGATGAAAGAACGTACCTATGAAGTGCTCACGCGGCCAATTACGTGATGCCATTCATGTACAACACGCTGGAGCAAAACGATATCGCGGCCAGTTATGGCTGTACAACGACCTACATCGAAGGGCAGCTGAGGCCATGAGTCAAGAATGTCCATTCAAGACACCATCTTGGCCATCACGAAGAAGCCTAGTCGTCTGGAAACATACGGATAGTGGAAGCCAAGGGCAGACATTTGATTTTCTATACTTTACTAGTAAATACTAGTTTAAGCCTCTTAATAACTCTAATTTTTAATAGAATATCTATATAAATTAAAAACTTAATATATTAAATTAAGATTCTCTTAATAATTTACTTTTTTATTAAGAATATATATAATTATTAAAATAATAATTAAACTCTAACTATAATAAAAATTATATAAAAAAAGCTTTTAAGCTATATATATAATAATTTTTTTTTTTTTATAATTATTAATTTATTAAAAATAATTAATTAATTATAATCTTTTTTTTTAATTTATAATATTAATTATATTATAAATATAATATATATACTTTTTAATTATTTAATTAAATTATATATATTATTATTACTTATTAAAAGAAATTAATATTTATTATAATAATAATACTAATTTTAAATTTAAAACTATTAAGCTAGCCTTATTATAGGCTAAGTTTAATAATATAAGTAAATAGGGAATACTTTAGGTATAATAGGTTTTATTACTATAAATAGGTACTATAGGTAGATTAAGCTTTATTAATAAGATATAGCTTAAGAAGCTATATTTAAGATTTAATTAGTAATCTAATTAAGGTTATAATAATAATACTATTACTATATAATCTAATTTACTTATAGCTTTAAAGTAAATTAATTTAACTTTAAGTTATAATAATATCTTTCTTTTTAATATTAAGCTTTATTAAGATAGACTATTATAATTTAAGCTTATTAAGGTATTTTTTATAGAAATTTATTATAATTTCTATAGAATTCTCTATATAGGCAATAAGGATTTTTATTAAATCTATATATTTAGCCTATTTTATAGTATATTTTAGCCTAAGGTAATTTCTTTAGCCTTATTTATTCTATTAAGAATTTATAATATTTTTAACTTTTTACTTTTTTACTTTTTTAGCTTTTATTAATAATAATAGGTTTATATTTTAATTAAATAGTAAATTAATAATAACTAGCTTTAGTAAGCTTATATAAAATATAAAGTATATCTTTATATTAATAAGTAATTCTAGTTAATAGGTATATAAAGAGATAATCTTATTAATCTTTAATAAGCTAATATTTTTTTAATTTAGTTTTTTTTATAGCCTAAGGGTCTTAATATTCTTAATATTTAACTATATTAAATCCCTTATTTAATATTATTAAATAGATTATTTATATTAATTTACTTAGGCTTTATAATAGGCTTATATAGTAATACTTTTTAATCTTAAGTATTTTAAGATATTATTTATTATCTTTATAAACTATTTTATATTTTTAATAGCTAAGATTTTTTTAATTATAATTATAGATTTAAAGCCTATTTATAAATAAAATCTATAATTTATAAAGAATAAAGATATATTAATAGTTTTAAATTTTAAAGAATTTACTATAAATTTAATTAAAAAGAGCTATTAATTCTAATTATTCTATAAATATAATATATAGGCTTATAGATATTATTTTAATATAGTATTTAAGTATTTAATCTATTTATTAATCTTAAGGTAATAAGTAGTAAATAGTAATAAGTTAATTAATAATTATTTAATAAGCTTTTATTAAAACTCTATTATAAATTAAAGTCTTTAGTTTAATACTATAATCTATAGAAGCCTATATAGCTTTTATACTTTCTTTAAGTAATAATAAATTATATTTTTAATATTATAGGTTTTTTTATATATAATAATATATTTTATTTTAATTAAATAATAAGCTAGTTATAATTAAGATAATATTATTTCTTTTATTAAGTAATAAATATATAATAAAATCTATTAATATATATTATTAGGCTTATTTAAAGATAAATAAGGGTTTTAATATACTTTATTTTACTTTTTAAGCTAAATTAACTTTTTAATATATATAGTAATTCTTAACTTATTATTTAATATAAGTTAATATTCTAGGCTAATAGTAATCTTAAGAAAGTAAATTATAAATATAAATATAACCTAGGTATATTACTATAAGGTATTTATAATAAGCTTTTAATAAAATAATCTTAAAAGTATTATAGCTTAAGATATAAATATAATCTTAGTATAATAATTATTCCTAGATAATTTTATACTCTATAAGTATAATCTTTAAGTATTATAATATATTAGTCTTAAAGGCTTATAGTATTAATTATAAGTCTTTATTAGTTTAATATTTTTTATTTAATAAGTAATTAATTTCTTTTAATAGCTTTATTAAGAATAATAATTCCTTAGGTATTAATATAGATTAATTTTATTATAGTAAATAATAGATATAGGCTCTTTAGACTTATAATAATAGAAATTATTAATTCTTTTTCTTTAGTATTATTTAGCTTTAATATATTAAATACTTATTTCTCTCTTTAAGGAGATTTTTTAATTTTTTAATTAAGGTATTAAGTTTAATTCTTTATTTCCTAGGTTAATATATAATCTAAAAATTAAATTAAAATAAGAATTTAAATTAATAGGCTTATTATTAATTAAATAACTTTATTATTATAAAGTATTTTAAGTTTTTATAATTTATAATTACTTTTATTAATAAAAATACTTTCTTTAATTTAAATCTTTATTCTTTAAAGTAATAAATAATAGCTATAAATTCTTTATTATAAATCTTATAATTATATTCTATAAATATATATTTCTTAGAAAAAAAGGCTATTAAATATAGCTTTTTATTATTATTATATTATAATAATATATTAGTAAATATATAATTAGAGATATTTATCTCTAGGATTATATCTTTTATTTAATTAAAAAGGTATAAAATTAATACTAATATAAAGGCTCTCTTTAAGTCTTAAAAAGCCTTTTTATAGATTTTATCTTAAATAAATAGTATATCTTTCTTTATTAAGTAATTTAATAGAGCTATAAACTTAAAGAAATTATAAATAAACCTCTTATAGAAGTTTATAAATCTTATAAAAGCTTATATATCTATTAAATAGATTAAAATTTATTAATTCTTAATAATTTTAATTTTTATAAAATCTATTTAAATACTATCTTATCTTATAATAAAGCCTAAGAACTTAGTTTTTATAACTATAAATTTATATTTAGCTAGATTTATAAATAACTTAATAGCTTTTAGTTTTTTAAGTATTATTTTTAATTACTTAATATATTCTTCTTAAATTTAATTATAAATTAAAATATTATTTAAATATATAGTATAGAATATATTTAGATATTCCTTTAGTATATTATTAATATATTATTAAAAGGTTATAAAGGCTTTTATTAAGCTAAAGAGTATAATTAATAATTTATATAATTTAAATTAAATATAAAATACTATTAAATATTCCTAGCCTTCCTTAATATATAGATTATTAAAGGCTAATATAATATTAATATAAAAAAAGTATTTTATATTAAATAGATTATTTAAAGATTCTTTAATTAAGGGAAGTAAGTAATAGTCTTTAATTATAATATTATTTAAGGCTTAATAGTCTATATAGAAATATAAATTATTATTAAGTTTCTTAATAAATAATATTAAAAAGGCTATAGGTAATAAGCTTAAGTAAATAAATCCTTTATATAGATTCTTATTTAATTACTTTTATAAGGCTATTAATTTATTTTAAGATATTTTATATAAGAGTTTAAATAGTAATTTTCTTTTTAAGGTTAGCTTAATATAATAGTCTCTAGATTAATATAGTAATAGCTTCTTTATTTCCTTAAGTAAGAAAATATCCTAGAACTCTTAAAGTTTTTCTAATAATATAAATACCTCTAGCTTAAGCTTAAGTAAATAGTCTAATTACTTTAAGGTAATAATAAAAAGATAATAATAGTCTTTCTAGCTATATATTTAGGCAGTTTATAGAGAAATTAAGAGAATATCTTTTTTCTTTAAGGCTAATAAAATATTCTTTTTTATTTAATATATAAACTTCTTTAAGATAATCTATAAAGCCTTAATCCTTATAAGCTTAATTAAGGTATTATAGAATTTCTAATAATATAGGCTATTAAATATAAATATATAGGCTATAAAGCCTATTTATAAATTATATTATTTTAATTAAAATATTCTTAAGATAATAAAATAGCTAATTAACTAGATTATATAAAAGATTATATTTTTTTACTTATAATTAGTAATATAAAGTTTAATATAAATATAGTAAGTAATGTTTTTACTTTTAATAGATTATTTATTAAATATTTTAATTTTAAAGATTCTCTTTAAGGGTTTAAACTTTAAATTCTAAGACTTAGCCTAGCTCTTATTAATAAACCTTTTTTTTTTATTTTACTATTAATTATAATATAAAATAGAATTAATTCTTTTTTAGCTATATTAAGGCTAATAAGTAATATTATTAGATTTAAATATTAATTATTTTTATTTTTAATTAAGATTCTATAAATAGAGGCAGTAAATAGTTTAATCTTTAATATAGTAAATATAAGGAAAAAAGCTTAGTATTAACTTAAGATAGACTTACTTTATTTTCTTAATATCTTTAAGAATATTTAAATTAATAGGAATTAATATAATTAAATATAAATAAATATAAAGATAAAGGCTAGCTAGTATAATTAAGGCTATAAATAAAAATAGCTTAATAAAGCTTAATTAAATATATATTAAGTTTAAGATAATTATAAAGATAATAATTAGTTAAATTATAATAAAAATACTAATTATTTTCCTATTATTAATTAAAGTAATTATAATAGTATTAATTATTAAGATTTATAGATTCTTTAGCTAATTAATAATTTTTAAAGGAGCTTTTTTTTCTATAAGGTAATAAAGACTTTTTTTAAAGTATCTAAAGATATTTCTTTAGTAATATATTTATTTTTTATAATATAGACTATAGCTTTACTATAAAGTAATATTATTAGTTTTTTAATTCTTATAAAAAGGTAATTAAGTTATAATATTTATAGCTAGGCAATAGGTTATATATAAGTATTCTATATAATTCTTAAGAGATAGCTTATTTTAATAAGGTAAAAAAGGCCTTTTTTAATATTTTTCCTTTTAATATAAAGTATTAAAACTTAATAAAGAAAGTATTAAAATCCTTATAAGTCTAGTAAAAGTAAAATAATTTAATATAAATATTATTAATTTAATTTAAGTCTTTAAAAGTATATTTTAGTAAATTAATAATATCCTAGTAGTTAAAGAGTTAATATTTACTAGCTTTAATATATAGTAGAATTTATATATAAGTATATCCCTTAAGATAGCTAATTATATAGAATATTTAAGTAAAGTATATTAAGAATTAATTATAATTAGCTTTTAATTTTAAGTATATTTAAAAGATAAAATAGTATAAATTACTTTATTTATTTTTAAATTTATTAAAATTAAATAATTATTTAATAAAACTAATTAATTTAATAAATTAAAAAGAAAATAAAAAAGTTATTTTTATAGAAATTACTATATAAAGCTTAATAAAAGTACTAGTCTTAAGGGGTTTATAGATAGTAAATATAATAAATTAAATAGTATTAAAAGTATAATATTTAATAAAGTAGGCCTTAAAGATATTATTATTTTTCTTTTTTAAGGCCTTTTTATATTATTATTTAATATACTTAAGCTAGATTTAAGTAAAATTATACTTAATAATAATTTATTATAAAGATTATTTAAGTCTTTAATATTTATTCTTTATATTATAGGTTTTATTCTTTAGTTAGAATATATAGTTTTAAGTATTCTTAATATAAATATAAATATTTTAAAAGTATTTAAATTAATTATTTAAATATTCTAGAGTATAATTATAAAATAATTTAATACTATTTAATAAAAAAAGTAAAAATAAATAAATAGATATTATATTTAATATTTAATAGTTAAAAGCTATATAGTATTATAAGCTAAGTCTAATAATATAAATAAATAAAGAATACTTTATGTCACGGGCTGAGTCCGGCGGTACGGGTGGACAGGGAACGCTTCGGGCGTAATAGGTTCTATTGCTACGGATAGGCACTGCAGGCAGGTCAGGCTCTATTAACAAGACGTAGCTCAAGGAGCTACGTTCAGGATCTGACTGGCGGTCTAACTAAGGTTACGGCGATAACGCTATCGCCACGTGATCTGATCCACTTGTGGCTCTAGGGTAGGTTGGTCTGACTTCGAGCTGTGACACTTTAAGTATAATAAGTTCTATTACTATAAATAGGCATTATAGGTAAATTAGGCTTTATTAATAAAATATAGCTTAAGGAGCTATATTTAAGATTTAATTAGTAATTTAATTAAGATTATAATAATAATAACGTACATGATAAGCGGGTGCAACAGACAAGCGAGTGCAACAAAAAATCCCGCAATTTACATCTTCTCAACTTAATCAATTAATTTTCAACCACCAAATATGCCAGACCCAAATATTGAGGCTAGGATTCTTCTTGCACTTCGTGCCCTTCAAAATGACCCAAAATTAAGTCTCCGACGCGCCGCAGGCGTCTACCAGGTCCGTTATTGGACTTTATATCGCCGACAGAAGGGTATCCTTTCTACGCGTGATTCTATCCCAAAATCACGCAAACTATCTGATCTAGAAGAACAGATCATAGTTCAGTTCATTCTCGATCTGGATTCGCGAGGGTTTCCCCCGCGACTGCGTTGTGTTGAGGAGATGGCTAACCGATTGCTCGCCGACCGCGAGACGCCGCCTGTCGGCAAGCGCTGGGCCTCTAACTTCGTCAAGCGACACAAAGACCTCAAGACGCATTTCCCCCGTAAATATGACTACCAGAGAGCTAAATGTGAAGATCCGACCATTATTCGCAACTGGTTTAGGCTCGTAGCAAATGTAATTGCGAAGTATGGCATCCGACCTGATGAAATCTACAACTTTGACGAGACTGGCTTTATGATGGGCGTTATTGCGAGCGGAATGGTCGTCACAGGTGCTGAAAGGCGTGGAAGACCAAAATCAGTGCAGCCTGGAAACCGGGAATGGATTACAGTCATTCAGGCGATCAATGCCGAGGGCCAAGCGATCCCGCCGTTCATCATAGGTGCGGGCCAATATCACCTCGCCCACTGGTACCGAGAAAGCAACCTCCCGGGCGATTGGGCTATTGCGACGAGTCCTAATGGCTGGACAGATAACGAGATAGGCCTCGAGTGGCTAAAGCACTTCGACCGGTGTACTACCAAGCAATCAAAGAATCGCTATCGTCTCCTGATCCTCGACGGACACCAAAGTCACCACTCGGTCGACTTTGAGAGATATTGCAAGGCAAATAAAATCATCACGCTTTGTATACCGCCTCATTCGTCTCATCTGCTGCAGCCTCTTGATGTCGGGTGCTTTGGCCTGCTTAAGAAGGCTTACGGGCGAGAAATCGAGCATTTGATCAGATGCTCCGTAACCCACATTTCCAAAACCGAGTTCTTGCCGGCTTTTTACACCGCCTACCAGGCCACAATGACAGAGAAAAATATTAAAGCAGCCTTTAGAGGAGCCGGACTTGCTCCTCTCGACCCAGAAAGTGTAATCTCGAAGCTCGATGTGCAGCTGCGGACTCCAACGCCTGTGGAGGAGGTAGTTAGCCCCTCGACCCCTTGGGTCTCAAAGACCCCAAAGACTATCCTTGAAGCCGACTCTCAGCTTGAATATCTTGAAAAGAGAATCAAAAGGCATAAAAGTAGCTCTCCAGAGTCAATTCTAGAAGCATTGAGGTCTTCTTCCAAGGGAACAAAGATAGTTATGCATAAGGTTGCCTTATTAGAGGCCAGGGTCCAAGATCTTGAACAGGCAAATAAGATACTAAGCCGGCGGCGGAGGGCAAAAAGAACCCGGCTACAGAAAGGAGGGGTGATGACAGTAGAGGAAGGAAGGCAAGTAATTGATCAAACGGATGTTGATGCGCAGGCGGTGGCTGGACCATCGAGAAGTGGTGGTCAAGGAGGGCCTCCGCGAATGAAGGAAAGGCGCTGTGGAGCGTGCGGCAAGACAGGACATAATGCAAGGACCTGTCAGATACTTGTCGCTATGTCTATGGAAGAATATAGCGATTAATTTTACTTAATTAATAGTCTGTTGTGTTTTTATTGCTATTTCTATCTGAGATGTTGTGATGTTGTGTTGCACTCGCTTGTCTGTTGCACCCGCTTATCATGTACGTTAAGGGTATATATAATAATTAAAATAAATTAATTAAAGCTATTAATAAATAAGTATTAAAAAGAAGCTATATTTTCTTAATAAAGAGGTTTTTTAAAACCTTAAGTAATAAGATAAAGGTCTTTTTTAATTATAATTAAGATTATAAAATAAATAAAATTATCCTTAATAATAAAAAGAAAAAAAAGATTATAATATATTAAATTAAATATAAATTCTTTATATTTATAAAGAAAAAGAAAAATAAAAATTAATAAGAATTATCTTATTAATAAGACCTTAAGTATAATAAATATAACTATTTTATAAATAATAAGAAAAGCCTTATTTATTTAATATATTATTAACTTATAAAAAAGTATTAAGAAAAAGTTATAAAGCTTATAAAAGCTAGCTATATATTATATATAGTTTATAATTATTTTAAATAGAATATAAAGAAAATTAAAGTTAAGCCTTTTAATTAAAATATTTATAATTATATTTATAAGGTTAAATAAAACTTATTTAAAGGTTAAGACTATATTAAAGCCTTAATAAATTACTTAATTAATAAGGATTTTTAATATTAAGTTAATATTAATAAAGATTAATAAATAAGATTTATATTATTTTTATATTTAAAGTTAATTTAATATATTAAATTATATTTATAGATTATAATTCTTAATTATATATATAAGATTAATAAATATAAAATACTTCTTTTTAATATTATTAAGATTAATAGCCTTAAGAATACTTTTTATATTACCTTTAGATTTATTAATTATAAAGAAGAAATTAATTTTATTTAAGTCCTCTTAAACCTTTATTAACTATACTAAGTAAATATAATTAATCTTTTAAATATTATATTAATAAATAAATATTTTATTTATATTAATATTATTATTTCTATTAATTATTTCCTTAAGGCTATAATATATATATATATATTTAATATATTAAATATACTATTTTAGCCTTTTATAAGCTAGGCTTTAAAAAGAATCTGATAACAGATCACGCCTAGGGTCAGGGTGAGTTATCGTAAGGTGCATGATTCGTATTTGGCTAAGTCAGAATCTGTGCCGTAAGGGCACAGATCTCGCTGACTCATCCGGCTAATCCGGGTAAACTACGGATCGGGCAACTGAATTACCCGGTCAATTGATATGACGATGCCTTCATGCATCAGATGCCGGCCTCAAAAGGAGGCTTCTACTGACCTCAGTAGAATAGATACCCTCATCCATGCAATTCGTACATTTCCTGTCCACCTTGCGTCCAATAAGTGTCTACCCCTTCGACACCTTTCGTCTTGCATTCCGGCGAACAGTCGGTTCCTCGAATTGCTCCGGGTGTTCCTTGCGAAAGTCCTCAATGAGATTTTCCGCTATATCAGCGGTCTTCACCCACTGGTCATGTTGAGCTCCCCAGCCTTTCCATCGTACCCAGAAGCCTTCAGTTGGCGTAGCCTTTCTCCCAAGTCGGCGGACCTCACGTTTGACGATGTGGTCGACGACGTACCCATCTTCGTCATCCGAGCCTCCTTCGATAGGTCCCGGCTCGTCCTCCTCAAAGTCATCGGCGTGCGCCGGGGTAAGCTGTTGAACCGAGATGACTGGGTGTATCTTCATGTTCTGGGGTAATTTGAGCTCACAAGCAAGGTCCCCAACCATTCGGATGATCTCATAGGGACCGCTTCGTTGTTGTGACCACTTTCTGGATGGTTTTCCTGGCAAATGGTAGCCATCGTGAAGACGTAGGTAGACGCGGTCACCTGCCTTCAGGATGATCGGCTTGTGGTTCTTGTCGTACGCTCGTTTGCCTCGCATAGCCGCGAAATCCATCGCCAGCTGTGCTTCTCTTCGCATTGCTTCCCGCAGGAACGGGAGGTCGGGCGTGACTTCCATTGGCGTAATGGCATCTAAGGCGCTCTGGGGTCTGAATCCGTAGATATACTCATGCGCCGACATCTTCGTTCCCGCGTTCAGCGCTCCGTTCAATGACCATTGAAGGCTTGGGAGCAGATGAGTCCAGTTTGCATGTGGATGCTCGATATAGTAGAAGCGGATAGCGATTTCAACAGTCTGATTCTTGCGTTCCGATAAGCCGTCGGCCTGCGGGTGATACGCCGTAGTCATGGCGAGGCGAGTGCCAAACTCAGCCCACAGCTGCCTCCAAAAGGGAGAGGTAAACTTCCGATCGCGATCTGAGATGATAACGCGCGGCATTCCCCAGTCGGCGAGTAGGAGTTGTCGTGCCAGCACCGTGGCCCAGTTGGCGGCTGAGTATGTTGCATACCCTGGGATAAGAAGCGTACGCTTACTGGCAGGGCAGGATACTGTAAGCAACTGATCAAAGGTATCGAACCCTTCAAGCGCCCATGGGGTTCCTCTGCTCTCCACAGGAGGCATGTCTGTGATGAAGTCGATGGTGATCGTTTGCATAGGTAATACTGGTGGGCGGATAGGAAGGTAGTTCCCAATGCGCTGTTGCCGGTTAGTCTGCCCCAGGCAACAGGCCTTGCATCCATGGATATGCTTCTTGATAAGGTATGTGAGATTTGGTATAGCCAGATTTTACAGTTCCCTTGTCATGCGGTCAACGCCATAGTGATGGCGATCGTCGTGAGCCATTTTCAATACATCATCTGTCATGGCTTTAGGGATGCACAGTCTCACGTATCCATCTGTAGCTTCGTGGTATAACAGGCCTTGTCGTAATGCGAACGGTACGCCGCGCTTCGAAGCTTCAACGGCGTCCTCGCCGTTCAGTCGTTCAACTGTGATTTCGGGATCATCAGGCGTATTGTTGAGGAGCATTTGGATAACAGGCTTGTACTTGGTATCCTCCAAGTATCCCTTCTGAAATCGCGCTTTTGTTTCATCAGATATCATTGTTTCAATCGAGACAAGCACATCATCTAGCGCAGTATAGTCAGGTCTATGTCTGACGGCATTCAAGTCGATTTCTGGTGCACTGAGCCTGCTCAGGGCATCTGGGATAAAGTTCTTGATTCCAGGAATGTGGAACACTCGTAAGTTGAACTCCGATAAGTAGATAGACGCATTAACGAGCTTTCGGTTGGCCCGGTCAGTGCTAGACGTCTCCAGAGATGTACGTTCCACAATGGGCTTTGTCGCTGAGTGATCTGTGAACACTGTGAGAGAACCTTCTGATGAACCAATGTGTGCCTTCAACCTCTTCACAGCCCACACCAGTGCTGCAACCTCAAGCTCCGTTGGGCCGTATCTTGATTCTGCGCCAGTAAGCGTCTTGCTGATAAAGCAGATAGGTAAGACCACATTCGGTGGGATCAGTGTTCCCTCTTTCCAAATATATCCGTCTTTGACATGGAACAACACGGCTCCGAAACCTCTTTGGAGGCTTCCATCCAGCTGTAGAAACAGTCGCTTTTTGGGATCAAGGTGACACAGGCCTTTACCGGAAGAAATCTCGGCTTGTACCGATTGGAACGACAGTCTCTCCTTTTCCGTTGGTTCGTAGTGAGTGGCCTTAGTGAATGCCTTGCGCCGACTGGGGTTACCGTCAACGACTTTACCCTTCTGTCTTCCGGCTGCAAGCAGAGCAACTTTTCGGCGTTGCAATGGCTCGATAAGCTGGGCATAGTAGGGTATTAGGTGACGTATATAGCCTGTGGCGCCAATATACTGCTCCAGAGCTGACAATTGGTAAGGGAAGTCAAGTTTGGCGAAGGACGCGACTCGTTCTGCTGTAGTCGAAAGGCCGAGAGAGTCGACTCGAAAGCCAAGGACTTGTGCACTTGGGTAGCCGATCCAGCTTTTCTTGGGGTTAATCGAGATGTTCTTTGCTGTAAAGGTTTTCAAGATAGTTTCCAAGTGTCGAAGATGTTCTTCTGCGGACCGCGAGAAGATAATCACATCGTCAATAAAGGCTCGACAGAAGTGACGAAAGGGGCGTAGGAGACGATCCATGTATCTCTGAGCGTAGGCTGGCGAGTTGCGGAATCCCATTGGCGCAACTGTTGAACGTTCTAAACCGCGATGGCTAGTGATCGTGAAACGATCTCTATGCTCTAGAGTAACTCCGAATTGGTGGAAGAAGGCTGAGGCGTCGACAGCGGAGATGTGGGTAGCCCCTCGCAGAGAACCGATGATGTCTTCTTGGCGAGGAAGTGGGTAGCAATCGGGCATAGTGACCTTGTTCAAGGCACGCAGATCAACCACAACACGCCCCTTGGGTTTACCATCCACTGTTCGCCAGACGACGAAGACAGGTGCTGAGAAGGGCGTAGGTTGTTTAACCCACTCCATTCTTCCTTGTCGGTGAAGGTTATCGAAGACTTCGTCGATGAAGCGTTGGTCCTTCAATCCGCACGCATATGGTCGTTGAGACACCTTGTGTTCATACCAATTCTCAATGAGAGGGACAGTCATCTCTTCATCTTTGTCTACTTTGATCAGACCGGTGTCAATCCAAACGGAGGCATAGCGGTCTACCAGAGAGGTGACGGATCCCGAAAATGCCTGATCATCAGCATAGATATGCATGCCGTTCTCCAGAGTGACCTCAGAGAGATTAGGTTGTCGTTGAACCTGAGTTTGGTATGGTACTGGAGATGGAATATCTGCAGTGTCGTCGACAGCGCTATCGACATCTGGCGGTGTTGGGGTCGCCATTTCCGATTCGGCCGCCAGAAAACATTCCATGTTTGAGACCACCTGTCTCTTTCTCTGCTTCCAATCCTTCGTAGCGTCGGCGATATCTGCCAAAATGGCCTCTCCCAAGGACGATACTGGAGGCATCATGGTCACAGGTGGAGCGGTTGATTTCACGTCAACTTCTCCAGAAGCCACAGCAGCGACATCAGGGGTCAGTTCAAAGGAGGATGACAGTGCTTGCAACGCGCCCTTGGGCTGTTGGTCGCTCTCAACGCTGGGGGTAGGTGCCGGTTCCTCGGCAGCGTTTGCCACACCGATAAACGAACTCAAGGCGACTGCTCCCAGGGCGGATTTCCATGTAGTTGAGAAGTAGACTTCCTGGTCGTCGCATTCTTCGATATTGCCGAGCTTCTGCTTGCGTTGGATTTGTACATCTGATGATGTATCGTTAACGAACACGACACCAGGTGTAGATTTCCTGTCGATCAATCCGCCGACAGTTCCAGTGGTAGTTCCAAAGAAGGCAAAGCTTCGGTCTTTAGGTAACTCCTTCCAAGCGGCCGGAATAAGTCGTGTTTCACCGGCAGGGACAGTCATCGGTCGTGCGGCTATAACTCGGCGGGAAACCTTTCGCTTGACTTGAAACACATCAAAAGGAATATAGAAGTCGGTAAGCGATTTGCACTCAAGGCGACCTTCTGTATTGAGAACGTTGATGTCGTACGGGACCATCCAGGCGTTGCCCAACAGTGCTGCAGGGCCTGAAGGAGGCAACCCGTCCTGTACCCAGGCGCCGCAAGAGAATTCTGCGGTTCCAGCTTCAGAACCGTCTTTACGAGTGCCGTCCACGAAGAAAGAGAAGGTTGCCCATTCAGTGTGAGGTTTTCCGATAACATCGTTCACGCCTCGGATGTAGACCGGTGGCTTAGTCTCAATTGAGTGCTTGAGTGTTTCCAACCAGCGGCGGCTGACCACTGGTTTACCACATCCTGTGTCAGCGCAGACAGAGACCGTCGGGCCATTTCGGTCTGCCTTGGCGGGGAATCTAAGATGTGTATAGCTTCCATCAATAGTCCGCGGAACGGGCTTGAATAGCGACGACGTGACGGCTTCGTATCCATTCAACGGTTCAGCCCCAGCTTCGCATCCCTGGCGAAGGTGCTTATGCAGCTTGTTTCTTGAGGGGAAGTCCCTGAAGCAAGCCTGACAGCGCTTTGGTTTGGCTAGAATCTGTTCTTCCTCCTTGAGTTGTTGAGGCTTGATACATGTGTCGAGGTTTCCGTGCTCACGCAACAGGGCGCGGCTGGGAAAGCTGCGCTTACACTTGCTGCACCTGTAGCATGGTTTGGTGGTTGACGTCTCCTGTCGCGATCCATTGGGCGTAGTGTCGCCAAGTACCACGAGGTAAGCGTCTTGTGAACCGTATGAGTACGTAGAATAACGGTCAGATTCGTAGCCGTCATCTTCAGGGTCTGGACAATCCTGCTCCCATAAGCCTTGCTCATCATGACCGCGGTCATCCGGTTCAGGTTGAGGAGTCTCAATGGCTTGGTATTTCTTTTCGAAGTGAACCTTCTTCTCCTGTTGTTCTCGACGGATATAGTCGCCTTCTCTAGGAGGACGAGGCTGGCGGTCATCATCACGGGACGATGACTGTCGACGGTCCTTGTCTTGGGCCTTGTATTCATCGCGGTTGTCACCACGGTATCGATCGTTTCGGTTGCCGCGAGAGTTTGAAGAACGACCACCGTCGTAGCTTCGATACCCTCGGGAGGAGCGGTTATCGCGGGGCCGGTCGTCTCGGGGGCGGCTATCGTAGGAAGAGGGAGCATAGTCCTGGCGGTTACGGCCATTGGATGAGTTACTCCCCGAGCTACGCTTCACCACGTTGCGGATGGCGGCACGGCGATCCTCGCACTGCTTGATAAAGTCTGTCAGCTTAGTATCATCATCTGGGTGACTAAGGAAGCGCGAGATTTCTGGGTCAATAAGGTTGAACAGGGTATGGACAATAGATGTCTCTTTCTGACCGAGTTGCTTCGCAATACCGGCTTTTCGCTGGGCCCATTGGGCTAGGGTGACGCCGTTCTCGACTTGCCGCGGTGTATAGCGAGCTTGATGAAGTTCCTTGACCAGTTCAGCTTCCGTGCGTTTAAATCGTTTGGTCAGGATTTGGCAGAATTCAGTAATTGATGCGTTCAGCACTTGGTGACGGGCTGTATGGTCAAGTTCCGCCATGAGCCATGCGCTGGCATTCCCCGCGAGCATCCCGAGGTAATGGTCAGTAAGCACATAATTGCCGTATCGCTTGAAGAGCTGCACATGCTCACAGAACGTATGAACGTCAGTGTAAATGATCTTGCCTGTGCTGGTAGTCACCAATCCACGGTTATCTACATCATCAGGATGGCCTGGGTGGAAGACTCCGAGAGATTCCTTCTTGATCTTCTTGGCCGGGTCAGAGTCGGTAGTACGCGAAGTGTTGGTAACTCCAGTGGATTCACGGCGACGGCGTTCAGCCTCTTCCTTTTCTTCCTCACGTCGACGACGTTCGTCGCTCTCATGATCTGAACCTTCATCGTCAGAGATGGGAGGCTGAGGGACTTCGCCAGTCTTGGGTCGGCGGATGGTACTCAGCGGTTTAGCACTGAACTCATTAATAGGTTTGAACGAAAGTTGTCTGTTGATCGATGTTCTCCACCATTCCATTGAGGATAGATGAGACACCTTAGCACGGGGATTGTCCAGTAATTCACGAGCAAGGGGATCAGCATCCACCAGTGATGCTGTGAAACTGCGGATCTGTGTCATGACATCCAGATCCCAGATAGTTACGGTGTCTAGTACAGCAGGGGTACCATATTCTTCAATCAATCGGAGGAAGCGGATTCCCCATCTAACCACCTTGTCATGCTTTCTCAGCAATTCGATGTCGCGAGCAATCTCATTATCAGGAAGATAGAAGCTATCGCGACGTGCGGTGCTGCTGCGGGCAGGTTGCTCAGTGACGTGATCGCTGCCTTCGTCACCCGAATCGGGCTCTCCCGGTTCTTTGGCCATATTGTTGACCGGTTAGGCGGGAAGGTATATAAGGGGTAAGAAGGAATCAATTGTCGCCAAACAGCAGATGCAGCTTCTTTGTGTTGTAATGGTCTAACGGTGATGGGCGTCACCTGTCTGTCGTTGCAATGAGGAATCGTCCCGCCGTGAACACTGCACTCTACCTGGCAAGGGGTGTTCTCTTCGGGAGAACGGGCTATGTCTGACGGTTCAACCCGTCAATCGGTTTCGGAAAAAACGGTGATGTTGACAAATCCTTCAAGCTCCCCCTGATTGCAATATAATGTTAAAGACTTATGACTGATCTGCCACAGAATTTCACACTTATCACTCTCTCACACTCCTTGCACACTCCTAACCTTTCAGCGCTCCGCCAGGGTACCCCTTCTGAGAATCACTCGTAAGACCTGGCTATTCGTAAGGAATTATCCTTCCCCAGGCGTGCTGATACCTCAGGAGGACCTGGGGGGCTAATTAGCCTGAAAACCCTCTTTTTTGGGTGTATGGTCGGAAGGGTTTTGGGTTGACGTTGAGGAAATGTTCAGAAGTGAATTGGAAGGTGTTGTGGGGGTGATGTAGATGTGTGATTGAAGACACGATGTGTTGCAGGGTTGTGTTAGCTCTCGGGCTACTGGAGCGCGCTGGTGGGTCGGCGACGCTTCCAAGAGGGCTGATTGGCTGAGAGTTAGGGTTCGATCCCCACTTATCGTGTTTTCTTATTTTTTCTTGTGGGCGCGTAATTGATCGTGAACAGGGGCAAGGAGGTAATAAGGTTAGGCGAAGATGAAAGAAAGGCTATTTCGGGCCTTGGCGTGCGTTATGTGGCGTTGATAGGGGATGTAATCCTGCGGATTACGATAGAATCGATTGAAGATTGATATGATCGATTGATGAAGGGTGATATCTTGATGGAATAGAGGACCACCAAGATACTTCAGCTTGGGCTCTTTATGAGTGTTTCCGGAGGTCTTTGTATGGTTTTTTCACTGATTGGAAATCAGATAGAATGAAGATTGATATAGGCTTGATAGCCTGCAGTAAATTGAAGATAGGGATCGTGATAAACGTGTAGCTGCTACCATTTGATAACAGATCACGCCTAGGGTCAGGGTGAGTTATCGTAAGGTGCATGATTCGTATTTGGCTAAGTCAGAATCTGTGCCGTAAGGGCACAGATCTCGCTGACTCATCCGGCTAATCCGGGTAAACTACGGATCGGGCAACTGAATTACCCGGTCAATTGATATGACGATGCCTTCATGCATCAAGAGTTAAAAGGTTATATAACTAGATAATTTATATTAAAATAGCCTTTAGCTTTAGGCTTTATTAATATTAATTTTAACTTTATAAACTTAACTTTTTTATTACCTATTTAATTATTATTAACCCTGCTTACTGCTTATTACTAGCTATAACTTAAAGGCCTTAATTATAACTATTACCTGCCTTTTTAATTATTTAAACTAATTAATATATAAATACTTATTATTATATATATTAATTTTATTTAAGAATTCTTTTTATATATATAATAAACCTATAGTTAGCCTTTTAATAAGCTTTTTCTTAAGCTTATATAGACTCTTTAATATTATTTCTAGTTTTTAACTCTTTATATATAAAAAATAAAGCTTATATATAATAGTTGTGATTCCTAAGGGATAAACTAGTCTATACTAGGTTTATATTAGCAGATGCATAAGGCATTATTACTAAGCAGTAGTAAAGTATTATATCTCTTAATAATAAATAGTATAAGTAAGGTATATTTAGGTAAAGAAGTTTTATTAATAGCTAATAAGCTAAGTTCTATTTAGTGCTAAGAGAATATATATATACTTAGAGGTATATAAATTAAATAAGGTCAGTTTGATAATATGTAAGCCGAATAGTATATACTTAATAATATATAAGTTAAATAGTATGTATTTAACTTCTATAGGGTAGGTAGTTAATAATTAGAGCGAAAAGTAGGGTGCTTATTCTGTATGCATAAGGACCTATTGGTTGTAATATGATCTCTCCCTCTTTTAAGGTCTTGCCCTTAAGGCCTGTAAAGTGACCGAGCGCTAAGCCTTATATTAGCTCCAAACTTCTTCTTATAATTATTTTTCCTTATTACTTATTATATTAAGCTATATTTCTAAGCGTACTAATTGTCCTAAGGTAGCTGCTGAATGCTATAAAGATATTTCTAATTTAATTTATAAATTCGGTTTTAAGATACCCTGTTATTCAGTGTGTTTTTATATAGAGCGTCCTTATTGCGTTATTTCTAAGGGAAAGCAATGCTGCGATTTCTATGTATTTAAAAAGTACTTTAACTGTAACTTCGGCGATATATTGTCTCAATCTTATGGGTTTTTAAATAAATATATAATTATATTGCTAATTTGCAGTTATATAAGTATCTCGTGAAAAGGATTGTATTAATAAGTAAAAGGAGTAGGTAGAGGTAGATCTTTAGGATGCTTTAGCTTGTCTCTAGAGGTTATATTATTAGGAAAAACATTTGCGTGAGAAAGCTGCCGAGATAGTGCGTTAGGGATGTAAGGATTTGGATGAATTGGAGGCCTTAGAGGCGCAGGAATCCTCTGATTATTAGGCAGCTAAGTCTTCTGCTTTAAATAATATTTAGTTGCTTAAGGGTAATAATATTATTAACTGGAGTTCTATTCTTGATTTTTTTTTCCTTAGGGCTAGTAGAAGTTCTTCAGGAGTCATTAAGTATTAATTAGGTATTTTAGTAATTCCTATATGTTTTTATTTTCTAGGTAGTTTTTCTATTTTACTAAATATATTGTTTTTCTGTCGATTTTCTATATATCTCTGATTGCTTTAGCTTCATAGGTTTCCAGTCTATTGATTTCTTCTGGTTTGTTGCCGATCTTGACTTAAATTGTATCAGCGGCTGATTCAAGTAAGGAAATATGAAAGATTAGATAGATCCTGATCTTCGGTGGTAGGTTCAGTTTGTAGTTATTTTCTGAGATTTTTCGTAGGATTTTGTAAGGTCTGATAAACTTGAAGTTAAGCTTGTGTATCAGCCATTTTATTATAATGTTTTTTGTTAATAAGTAGACCATCTCTTTCTCCTTAAAGGTTAATCTCTTAATCCTTTTTATGTTATAGTATTTTATTATCTGTTTTCTAATAAATTCTAGTTCTTTCTTTATTTCTTTATATAGATTCTTTATATCTTCTGCCTTAATTTATATGGCAGGGTTGATTATCAGGGTTTTATAGGCAGCGTAATAACTATTAAGTATAAATCCAAAGTTAGCGTAAGCTAGTGTTAATCTCATGCTTTTATTATAGGTAATATTATAAGCTAGTTATATAACTGGTAGCTTTTTAACCTAATCATTTTATTCATAGTTAATATAGTATTGTAGATACTGTTCTAAAACTTGATTCATTTGTTCAGTCTGTCTATCCACTTATGGTCAGAATGCCGTAGTAAGTTAGTAGTTAAGTCCTAGATAGGATATAAGTGCTTGCTAAAACTTAGCAGTAAATATTAGTCCTCTGTTGAATAGGATCTCTTATGGTAGGCTATATATACTGATAATATGCCTATAGAAGACATATGTAAGCTCTTCTGCGTCTATTGCTTCTCTATATAGTAGATAATAAGAAAATTTTATAAAATAATCTATAATAACCATAATACTATTATAAAAGATGCCAATTAAGGGTTCTTTTAATAAAGGTAACTTAGTAATAAAGTCTATTATAATTAAATCCTAAGGTCTTTAAGTAACTAGGAATACTTATAGTATTCTATAAGGCTTATGCCTTTATAATTTAGTCCTTATATAAATGTCGTATTATTTAATGATAGTTTTAACTAGTCTCCTTATATTAGGCTAATTGTAATAGCTCTGTAATCGCTTAAGGGTCTTTATGATACCCTGATGTCTATATAGGGGATATTTATATATTTCCTATACTGTCTATTTTTATTGTTCTTAGTCCTTATAATCTCCTGGATCTAGGGTTCCTTGTATTATTTATGCGATTATTTATGCCAGTTAGGTAAACTAGTATTTTCCCTTTCTATTGAGCTTAAGGACTTATTCTTTGGCTTTTGTAATGCCAGTGTTATAATCTGGTCTTCTGCTAATAGCGTCTGTATATCTATTGTCTAATCCCTTGCGATAGATAATTGTGAAATTAAACTTGTATAGATACTCTGTGTAATAAAGTTGTTATTGGTTTAGCTCTTGAGTGGTAGTGAAGTGCGAAATGTTCTGATGGTCAGTATAGACCTTGATCTAGTAAAGGCTTTTTATAAGGTAGTGTTAAAATTCCTTAAAATAATTAATAATGGCTAGGAATTCTTTATCATAGATAGGGTAATTAAGTTCAGCTCTATGTAATTTGTGAAAGTAAAAGGCTATTAGATATAGCTTTCTGTTGTTATCTTGTTAACTAATCTATCCTCCTAAGGTAAAGTCTAATAAGTCTATTTTTAACTTAATCTCCTTTGTAGGGTTAAATATAATTAAAACTAGTTCTTTAAGGATAGCGTTGTATAATCTCTTGAATATATTTTGCGCATCTTTAATCTAAATAAACTTGTAGTTTTTCTTTATGAATTCTATAAGTAGGTTTATAATCTTACTAAAGTCTCTAATAAAGCGTTAATAGTAATTAGTAAATCCTAAGAAGCTTTATACTTCCTTAACTATTATTAATATTGGCTAATCTTATACTGCTGTAATCTTCTTTTAGTTTATTTGGATTTCTCCTGGTAAGATAGTATATCTAAGAAAGTTAACTTCTATAATATAGAAGTAGCTTTTCTCTAGTTCTACTAGAAGATTGGTATCTTAGAGTGCTTTAAGGACCTTATGGATATATTCCTTATATTCTTTATTATTATCTAAGAAGATTAAGATATTATCTAGGTAGTATACTATAAAGATATTAAGATATTGTTATAGAATATTATTAATTATCCTTTAGAATATTACTAGAGTATTAGTAAGTTTAAAAGGTATAACTAGGTATTTGAATAATCTGAATTTTGTTCTAAAGGCAGTCTTCTATTTATTGCCTTCCTTAATGCAGATTAGGTTATAAGCTCCTTTAAGGTTAAGGGTAGTAAAAACTTGTTTTCTTTGTAGGCAGTCTTTAAGTTCTATAATAAGCAGAAGTAGTATTTAGTCCTTGATAGTAAGAGCATTTAACCTTCTGTAATCTATAATAAGTTATAGTTTTCTATTTTTCTTAGGTATAAATATAATAGGAAATCCTGCAGTAGATGAGGATTCTTGTATATTACTCTTTTGTAATTCTTTTTCTAGGTATTCCTTAAGAGTAGTAAGTTCTATCTTATTAAGGTTATAAATCTTCTGGAAGGGTAGTTCATCTGATGTAAGGCAGATCTCGTGGTTTTAGCGTAAATACTGCAGTACCTTCATATTAAGCTCCTCTTTAAATAGCCTATTATAGATGCAGTACTCCTCTGGTACATTCTTAAGCCTATCTATTATTTCTGGCTATTATTCTAGCTATTTATTTAGTGTTCTTAATTGATTCTTAAATAATATAAGGGTCTTTCTGACTTATCTTGCCCTGCCTTGTGCTTACTTATATTGTACTCTGTTTAGAGGTAGGTAAATTCTCTGTTTATGCTATTCTTTGCCGTAGGTATTGGTTAAAGTTTAAGATCTTAATTTATTATCTATTTCTGAATCTGTAGCCTTATTGTTAAAGGGGTTAGCATAACTGCTAATCTAGCCAGTCCTCTAGTTAATATAGGGGTTATAGTGTTATAGCTATGGGTATCTTAGTATTAGGTTATATCCTAGTGTAGGGATAATGTTAAGGTTAATATTTTATCTTTAAGTTCTAATAAATATTTTAAGGTAATTAATCTTGTAAGTAATAAGTCCTCCTTTATAGTTAAATAGTTAACTTTCTAAGTTCCTTATTAGGTAAGGATAGGTCTTGTCTTTCTATAGTAGCTTTAAGCGATTAATTATGCAAGAGTTAATTGTATTAATATTAGCTCTACTATCTATAAGAGCGGTTAGCTATATTCCCCTGATTTATACTTTCAGTTCTAGGCAGGTCTATTGACTATTCTTAGTTATTTATAGAGCTCTTAAGGGTATTATTATAACCCTTCTGCTCTTATTGCTATGCTATAGCTCTACTAGTATAGCAGGCTATTATCTTTTCCTTATTAGCCAGGGTAATGTAAGTTGCATTTTTTATCTAGATATTGTTTGTTATATAGGCATTGGTATTCTTGGCTTAGTTCTTCTTAATATTATAATGCAAGTTAGTTATCCTATGCATTTTCTTGCTTAATAAGTCTTAGTTCCTGGGGGTTTAGAGTGTCTCTTCTGTCTAAATCTCTCCTTATATTCTATCTTTACTCTTCGATAGCTTGTTTATTGTTAAATTCCTTTGTTACTTATTGTACACTAATGAAATTAAGGTCCTTATAGTATAGATTAGATCTCAGTCTTGTTATCCTGATGGGAATATTGCCTATCTTTTAATTATGTAGGTTACTACCTGGGGCTTGCTTGGTTAATCCTGTGTTAGGGGCGCTCTTGCCTCTTCTGGTTATAGTAATCCTGCTTCCTTATTGTTCTATGGTTAGGTGCTTAGGCACTAGTTGCCAATTCTTGCGAGTTACTTATATAGTGGTATTGGTTTGTTATATAGTGTGAATTGCTATTTGCGCTTTATTTTCCTGTAAGTTAGTATTTTATATATTCTTTTCTTTAGGTATTAGTTAGTACTTCTAGTTAGTTTTTACAGGGTTATAGTAATCTGTTTCTTTATGTCCCTTCTTGCTATAGTTCTAGTAAGTTAGTGGCCTATATGCTTAAGTAGCTTTAATAGTTATTGGGCCAGAGTGGCTGCTATAGGAGGTATTATTTTACTGTATCCCTCCTTGGTTACTGCTGTTTTGGGGTCTAGTTGTTTAATTGCGGCGGTTATGCTGATTAGGGTAGTATAGGTTATAATTACTCCCTTTCCTGCTGGCACTGGATTTCTCCTTTCTGCATTTATATTGTTGTTTGTTAATTTTAATGGCTATAGTGATATACTTTATAAGGTTATTAGGTTTATTGGCTTTATATAGTTTATCTTTGACTTCTTCTTTAAGGCTATAGTAGTATATTTCTATAAGTATTTTATTGTCTTATTCTGTTTTGGCTATAAGCTATTGAAACTTGGCTAAGTGAGCTGTATATAAGCTGTGTTATTTAAGGGCTAGGATTTTAGCGGCAGCTTGTTGTTCTTTATTAATGACTCTAAAGTTGTCCTTAAGGAGTGCCTTAAAATTAAGCTAGTCTGTGAAGATATTCTGTATTTCCTGGTCCTGCTGATTGTATTTATTCTTAAGGTAATCTTTCTAGATAGGTTTAAACTAGTCTTTAGCGTTTCCCTGGATTAGTAGTGCAGTATATAGTATCTTCTTGGCTACTGTATCTAGTTTATGTAGGAATAGGCAGAAGTATCCTTTTATTTGTATTAGGAATGGTATAATGTTTACTGCCTTTCCCTTAAATAGCTCCAGGGGAGTTGGCTTAATAACTTCTCTAAGGTCCTGCTGGTTATCTATAGGGTTAACTAGGGGTACTACTGTAGATAGTTTAGTGACCTATGCCTACAGGGTGTGTACAGTGTTCTAGAGTAGCTGAAGTTTAGCTATTATTTTGGCAGTGCTTAGGGGTAGTCCTATGTAAGGGGGAGCTAGAGCGTTATTAGTATTGTTACTAGATATCTTGATAGTATATTATTGCTTAGTATTAATGCAGTATAGTCTAAATAAGAGCTATTAATATATAATAGTTATAATTCCTAAGGGATAAACTAGTCTATACTAGGTTTATATTAGTAGATGTATAAGGTATTATTATTAAGTAGTAGTAAAGTGTTATATCTCTTAATAATAAATAGTATAGGTAAGGTATATTTAGGTAAAGAAGTTTTATTAATAGCTAGTAAGCTAAGTTCTATCTAGTGCTAAGAGAATATATATATACTTAGAGGTATATAAATTAAATAAGGTTAGTTTAATAATATATAAGCTAAATAGTATGTACTTAATAATATATAAGTTAAATAGTGTATATTTAACTTCTATAGGGTAGGTAGTTAATAATTAGAGCGAAAAGTGGGGTGCTTATTCTGTATGCATAAGGACCTATTAGTTATAATATTATAGTTAAAGGCTATTAATTTAACCTTAATAAGGCTATTTATTTTCTTAATTATATAAAGGTTAATAGCTTTTATATATAATTTTTCTAGTATTATTATATTTTTATAAGACTTAATAAATATTTTAATAGTTTTAATATTAAGATTAAAAAAGTAATTATAATTAATAAGTCTTAGTTTAAAGATAATAGCTAGTATTATATTATATAAAACCTATAAAAGTAATTAATAAGGTATTATAAGGGATTAAGATTAATTAATTTAATTTATCTTAATAATAACTATAGATATTTTAAATAAGTAATAAACTTACTAATTATATAAGGTTAAAAGAGAAAGAAGTTATTATTATTTATATAGTTTAATAAAAGCTTTTTTTATTTATTACTAATATTATAAAGTTTAAATAGTTATCTTATTAATTATATTTATATTAAAAACCTTATTTTAAAAGAAACTATATATAATTCTTTAATTTATATAAATAGATAAAGTATTATAAATAATCTTTAATAAAACTAAAAAGGGCAAAAGTAATCTTATAATTATATATTAAAAAAATAAATATAACCCTTTATATAGCTATTTACTTAATTTATACTACCTTTAAGAAAAGCTATATAGAGTATATACTAAGTATTTATAGTATAAAAAGGCTTAATATAATACTTAATTAAAGAGGTTAATACTTATAAATTAAGAATATTATAAGGTAATTAGGCTTTTACTATAATATAATATATTACTATATTAATAATATAAATTAAATATATAAATAAGGCCTTTTATATAGTCTTTAAAGGTAAATAGATTAAAAGATTAAATAATTAAAGAGTTAAATAGTTAAATTAATAATAAGAATTACTTTAATAATAAAGCTAAAGCTTTTAAAGAGTAGCTTTTAAAGAAATATAATCCTTTATATAGTAATTAATAAGAAGGCCTTTTTAATATAATATTAAAAATAAATAAAGAAAAGAATTTAATTATAAAATAGCTAGTATATAAAGGTTAAATTGCCTATACTTAAAAGGAAGTCTTTTAATTAAGGAGTTAATTAGTATATATATTTAAAATTAGCTTAAAAAGGTAAATTAATAAGTATATAGATTATTAATTAATTATATTAATTAATTTAATTAATTTACTTATTATTTAATATATTAATATATATCTTTTCTATATAATATTATAATTATAAATCCTTATATAAAACTAAAAAGGGCAAAAGTAATCTTATAATTATATAGTAAAAAAAACAAATAAATAAATAAATCCTTATAGTTAAAATAAAATTACTTTATAAAAGGTTATATTACTTTAAATACTCTACTATTAGTTTTTTTCTAGCTATTATATAATAATTATTTATATATTATTAAATAGAGAAAAAAAAAGGCAATTAAATAATATATTAATTATATTAATATAATATTATTTAATATTTTTTTATACTTTATAGCTATTTTTAAAAATAGTAATTATTAATTAAATTTAATTTATATAAATATATTTATAAGGCTATATAAGGCTATAGATTTTATATACTTATTAAGATATTAATAAAGTATAATAATATTAAAATAATTATAATAAATACTTTAATTTATTATATTCCTTACTATACTTAATTAATTTACCCTTAAGGAAATACTTAGTTAATATATATATTATTTATTTATATTATTTAAATTACTAAAGTATATATTATTATTCTTATAGCTAATATAAGCTAAATTAACTTAAGAATTAATATTTTACCTACTTAATATATTATATTATACCTTATAAGGCTTTATATAATAAAGAAAGATATAATATTTAGAATAAGTTAAGCTTAATATTAATTTATAATATTATTAAGCTACTTAATATATTAAATACTTTAAATTTAATATCTATATAGTATAATAGTTTATATTATTAATTAATTATTTAAATAGTAATATATAATATTAATAAATTAAATTTAAATAATTAAAAGTAAGCTTAATTATTAAAAGTAATTAAAATAATATTAATTTATTTAATCTTAAGGGCTAAAGAAATTAAAAGTAAATAGTATAATTAATCTATTCTTTTACTTATATATAAGAGCTTTAAAGGCTAAAGGAAAAAAATAAATTACTTTTTTTATAAAAAGATTAAAAATATTATTATTAATTATTTATTTTTTTAGTATATAATTATAAGATTACTTTTACCCTTTTTAGTTTTATTAAAGGTTATTTATAATACTTTATCTATTTATATAAATTAAAGAATTATATATAGTTTCTCTTAAGATAAGGTTTTTAATATAAATATAATTAATAGGGTAACTACTTAAACTCTATAATATTAGCTATAATTAATAAAAAAAGCTTCTATTAAACTATATAAATAGTAATAACTTCTTCCTCTTTTAACCTTAATTAACTAGTAAATCTATAATATTATCTAAGATATCTGCAGTTATTACTAATTATCTTACTAAGATAAAAGTCAGTTAATCTTAATCCCTTACAGTACTTTACTAACTACTTTTATAAGTTTTATATAATATAATACTAGTTACTATCCTTAAACTAAGACTTATTAATAATAGTTACTTTCTTAATCTTAATACTAAGACTATTAAGAGATCTATTAAGTTATATAAGAATATAGTAAAACTAGAAGAGTTATATATAGAGGCTATTAACTATAAAAGGCTAAAGTATAAATTAATTATTAAAATTAAAAAGAATTTAACTATTTAAAGTAATAATATTATCTTTAAAGATATTAAAGTTAAGCTTATTATTTAAGTTATTATTATTAAATATTATTAAAAACTATTTTTTATAGTAAATTAATATTAAATTAAAATAATTTAATAGCTTTATAAATTAAAATATATATATATAAAGCTATATTATAATTTAATTATATATTAATATAAAAAGATATATTTAATAATATTATAATTTAAAGAATAAAATTATAATACTATAAATATAATTAAATTAATAAATAACTAAGCTATAATTTATCTATAAATAATAAATTATAATATTAAATTACTATATATAATAAAGAAGCTTTAAATAGCTTTAAATAAAGTAAAATAATTAAATTAAAGAGAGGATATATATATAGCTTTATAGAAGGTTATATTATTATATATATATCTAGATATGCAAAAGTCACATATTTTATATGCATATCCGGATATGCGGGTACTGACACCCCGTGCAATTCCCCGATTAACTAACTGGCCGGTCTAACCGAGAAAGCCTCGGGCGATTGGGGCTGAGTTACATGCGCCACCTCGTAGGATCAACTCGTCCCACCAGCGAGAACTTGTTTCTCGTTGTGATTTGTTGGATTGGTAGTTCGTATGAGATTTCTGGTGTAGGTGGGTTGCTTTGCGGGAACGTCGACACGTCAGATGACATTTTAATTGTTCTTTTTTAATTACTGCCGGAAAATAAAAGTCCTTCCACTATAAATGTCCTGAAACACCCCGATCTTAATAAGCGAGCAGACTGCGAAGCTGTATTTATAGAGTTTGGGCCAGGTCATTGGGTTGGTATAGATATGCTTGTCCAACCCATTTGTCAATTGGAAATCTACTCTTGCCAGGTGTGACAACCGAGTCTTGACAGCTCATTGTCCCCGAAAATAAATAAAAGAATTCTTAAATAACAACGGATGTTCAACGCCTCTCAGCGCCTACATGTCATGTGGCGAGCCCGATGGCTGAGTGGTGACAATCATTAGCTGCGTTGAGATCAGGCAATTGAGAGCGAAGAATCTGTTGAACTGAAGAGGCTTGTGACCTCAATTCGTATATCATGATAGCGGAAAGGTATACAGGGTGATGCACTATATGTCTTGTTGCCAGTCTGTCTACCTCTTAGAACAATCAAGTAATCTGTCCTTTTGGAACATGGCTTTCGCAAGCTCGCACAAAAAAACCTTCAGATAAGGAAAAGGACATGTCATCACGCGCGCCTTATTTATCGTGATACATTTTGCTTTTCTCGGGTCAAAAATGCCGCGACTTCACCCGTCGCCGTTCTATCATGTCAGTATTCTTTTTCTATTTAACTGCTCTGCCAACGAAAACGTTACATCGAAAGTGTAGATCCATCTCAAGGTTGAGCCCGACAATACGGTTCATCGCTGCCAAACGCCAGGTCACGCCAATGACGAAAATAAAAACAGTTGTCTCAGAAAATCTCATTATGCAAGGTTCATCGATCATGAATGACTTTATCGGGCAGGCAAAATGTCTTTTTTTGTCTTTTTTTTGCTTTTCGTAGACATGGCCCTGCGTAGCGTTGATTAAATTCCTGTTTAGATGAAGGACGCGAGCCCCCTAGATCCAATCCAATTGATCAGATACAGTTAGTGGATTCCACATCTCTCCTCAAGTCACAAGATAACTGATTCCGTGTCTCCACGGAGGATGTAGCTCAACCGACCATGGTCAGTTGAGAACTGTAATGTCAATTCCACGTCATACGAACAATGAGAAAAACAATGTGAAAACGGGCTGATCTCGCCTTGTTGTTGATCTGTCAAGAATGAGGCCCGAAACTAACTCGATCAAGGAAAATATTCAATAGCTGAATGCTTTGTCCACACTTGGCAGACAGGGGTGACCATTACGGGACCAAAAGAAGAAAAACTGTTCGCTGGTGGTTTGGCGTATGTGAGATGTCACATTGTCATAGCACAATGATCTACGTCTTGGATTATTTTGTTCCAGTGTGGTTCATATAAATCAGACTTTCTGCCATTGCTACCTTGTCCCATAGTCAGTCATTCATTCTTCTTCCTCTTCTCCTTCTCGCAATGAGACTCTTCAGTTCTGCCCTCATCCTGGCATCTTGCCTATCAACAACCTCCGCAGCGGCGGCCTATACGTCCCCAGTCAATATCATCGACGTGGATGTTGCAATCATTGGCGGCGGTGCATCTGGTATCCATGCAGCCATCAACCTCAAGGATGCTGGAGCAAAGGTTGCTGTGATTGAGAAACAGGACAAGATCGGAGGTCATGCTGAGACATACATCAACCCCAAGACAAAGGCGGCGGCCAACGTTGGTGTTGTCATATTTGAGAACAGCAAGACTGTCCAAAAGTATTTCGACCGCCTTGGCGTTGAGACTATCGTCAGAAGTCCTCTCGTCTCTGACAAAGAGACCAAACAATATGACTTTTCTCTCGGCATCCCCATTCCCCCTCCAGATAAGGCTACCGCCGATGCCAAAGCAAAGGCTATAGCTTCTGCGATACAATCCTACAGCCAAAACGTCTTGACAAAGTATCCTTGGATCGACCAAGGTTATACTTTTGTTCCCAACCCTGTGCCCAAGGAGCTTCTTCAGCCTTTCTCACAGTTTGCTAAACAAAACAACTTCACTGATCTCCTCTCTCTCATCTCTCAGTTTGGCTGGTACCCTGGAAACATCACCACCATTCCTGCTCTCTACGGGATCAAGAAGTTTGGACCTGGCTTGTTGCAGAGTGTCACCAAAGGATTTATTGTCCCAAAAACTGGCAATGCTCGAACTATCTATGATGCTGCGGCCCTTGAGCTCACTGATGAGATTTACCTTGACTCGGATGTCAAGAGTGTCAAGAGGAGCAAACATGGTGTTGTTGTTACCATTAAACAACATGGGAAGTACGTTACCTTCAAGGCACGCAAGCTTCTTGTTGCCATTCCCCAGACTCTGAAGAACGTCGGTTCATTTGATCTTGCCCCACACGAAAGGAACATATTCTCGAAGTTCTCTGCCTATGGCTATGTCGCAGGTGTCGCCAACATCGCCGGTGTCGATGTCAACCTTCAAAACGTCGGCGCTTTCACACCGGCCCATACACCTGTCATCCCTGGAAGCAACGGCTACAACATCCCTCCCGGCTTTTCAGAGCAATTCCTTCTCGGTGTAGCCTTTGACAATGCCGACTACAGTCTCGCTGATGCCAAGGCTGTCATTCGAAGGGAACTCACGAATCTTGCTCGTGTAGGTGCTGTCCCAGCTGGTGCAGCGAAGAAGGTCACATTTCCTGTCCTCGTCAATCATGCACCTTTCGAACTCCATGTTTCTTCCAAGGAGATTGGTGATGGCTTCTTTGAGGAGCGTGTGTGTAATTGAGCTTTCATTGACCCTGCTCTTAGGCTTTGAGGAGCTTCTGAAGCTTGAAGGACCTCGCAACACTTATTGGACCGGTGCTGCATTTACTGGTCATAGCAGCGGATTGATCTGGAACTGGAATGATAATGTTATTCTGCCTGCTATAAAGAAGGAGCTGGGACTTTGACTTTGCTCTTGTTCATGTTAATTTGGCCTATCCTTTTTGTTGTTAAACACTTTAGTACTTGTTCGTGCCTGAACAGCTATATATAATGACTTGTTCGATTTTTAGTCTTCATCCCAATTCCTACCTAGAATGTTTTACTTGCTTCAGTGCTGTTTTCCCTCATGCTACATCGACTACACACGATCAGCCGCCTCCGATTTGGATTCATCTGCCTCTCATACCGAACCATTGACACCACGTACTTCGTCCCACGACCACTACACAAGTGTGCGTCTTGATTACTGGGTTCATTTGGGATTAGTAGTAGATATGTTCAAATCCATAACTACCTTCCCATTTCGTATGGCACTAGTATTTGGCTCCAACTTGCCGCCACATTGCACCTCTCACCACCCCCAAGTCCGAATAGCCTCAGAAAACATCCCAACATGCAAAAAGATATTCGAAGCGCAGCTTTCGAGATTTTGCGTAATCTGGGAATCGAACCCAGGGCTCTTTACGCCAAATGGGGTTCCGAAGGAACCCTATTGGCGTAAAGAGATTATTGGTTAAAAATAGGTTATATCGATGTCGATCGAGGAAGGAAGTGCACGTGACTGGCAACGGAGAATTTTACCACTAAACCAATTACGCTGGTTGTTGTTGTTGTGGAAGATCGTCGCTGGAGGGCATCATGTTGCTGGAAAGGGAACAGCAAGTAAAATGACGCGATAGGTACACAGTCATCATCCATCTAGTTCAGAAAACTGTGGTTAGGCAGTATTGGTTTCAATATGATCCTTGTCATGGCCGTGATCACCAAGGCATGGGAAGGACCAACAGTTGTCAATACATTGTCAAGTTAGACTCAAGGAAATCACATACCAACATGGTATAACCACTCAGCTGATGAAAAGAAGTGATTCACGATATACTATTGCCCATGCCCAGTTCATTATAAATGCAGCGATGACTTGTCAGCCTCTGCTGTCTGTCTTACTCTAGTCATCGACCAAATTTCCACTTCCAGCATTAACATATCGGCCATGGAAATGTCCGACCTCCGCGGTCTGACTACTTCTCACTGTCACTCGCCCAATCTAGCCAAAGCTGAGTTGAGTCAACAAGCCATCCATCTTGTCAGCTAAGCAAAGCCCCCCACCAATAATCCCTACGCGCTATCATCATTCCTGTTCCGGGGCTGAGGATTTCGTACCCCGGAACGCAATACGCCCGCTTTTTTGTTTATTCTAGTTGGCTATGATTGGCGATTGGAGATTCTATTTTTGATCGACAGGACCACCCGATGGATTCGTCATGCCCAGATCAAAGCCTCCTTTCATCATAAGCGCGTGGCTTAACTCAAGAGGAATTACGAAGCGAAATGACATAGGAGTCGGAGGATTTATTTGTTTAAATATGGAATGAATGATCATTTGTTTCTGTGTGTTGAAAAAGGTCTCATTCCGCTGGCGTTTTGCTTTTTTACTTTTGTTATCTGTTGTGACGTTTTTTATTTCTTCCAAAATGAGCGACTACAGTGACCCTCAATTAACGCCGAATGGAAAGGTGTCCAAAGCAAAAAAGGGAAAACCCGTTCACGTCTGTTCAGAATGTCAAAAGGTAAGAATCGCGGTCAATGAAATCAAGCCAGTACTAAGTTTACCAGGTATACACTAGAGCCGAACATCTTAGGTATTTTGCCTCCATACACATGCACATGCGACAACGAATCGAAGTACTAACAAATAACAGACGGCATCAATCTTCCCACCAAGAGCCACAATACCAATGTCAAATTTGCGAAAGGCGCTTTCATAGAAGGGATTTATTAGAAAGACATTTTAGACGGTCCGTAAAGTCCGTTTTTACATTGACGAGGTGCTAACATATGACCTTCCAGACATGAGGGTGAAGGCGAGCATACACAAGACGACTACCAGCAATAGTTGACAGAGTCAAGCGGTTCAATTAGACTGGTCAGCTGGGTGGCTATGCGAAAGAGATGAACGGAATGCCTTTTCTGTATTTTTAACTGTCTGTGCGTGTGAGGTTTGGGATAAGCAGGTGGATTTGTATATTTGGTGTTTTGATGGTTACATAGCGTGTTGTAATAATTTAGATTCAAATTCCAGAACTGCAACCTCTCTACCTATCCCTTCATGATAGTGATGTCTGCCCACCTCCCAATCTAATCATCCACTCCATCGGAGATCTTACCTGGGGTCTATAGTAACTAGGTCCGCATGGGGTACAAAGGCTTCCTATAGGCAGCGCAGATTGTGGGAGAATAGCTTAATTGTTGTTATCAATAAAAACCAGCTCTTTGCAAAGATTAATAATTTCAGAGGAAGTACATGGATTTCCATCCGAGTTTTGGACTCCCCAAGCATCAAGGCCTTCGTAAATCATCAGGCCTGTAAATAGATGACCCATCTTATCGCTCATCATGAGATGATAGAGCATACACACGATACGGTGAGCGTCCTTTCTTTTATCACTCCACTGCACTATGCTTTTGCTATGTATACTCAATATACCTTTAACTATATTCTTTACTCAAGTAGACATAACTATTAATCTAGATAATATATAAGCAAATAATTCTTATTAAATTATATGCTGCTGCACTAAAAGATAGCGCGCTATTCGCTACACACAGTAGCTTAACCTCATATCGCCAGTTTCAATTCTCCACTTGCATAAACTTGATACGCTTTTCCTTCTTTTTGTCTCATTCCTATATCAGTCTAGTGCTTTCAAAGAACTTTTGATTGTTAAGCTTATTCGTATGGTTCTTGATCCTTGTAGGGTTTTGGACCTGCCAGATTGGCTCAACGCCAAAAACAATTCGCCATTATCTGTTTATCGTCTCGGCAGACTCAATCTTTGCGGGGTTTTCTCCAATTATCAGAAGGACCCACTGACGATGCAACCTCAATCGGAGGTTGGTCCAACTCGTCGGTAAATGTTTTTCTTTCTACTCAATCTCAAGTATGACTGTAGGTTCAATAAAGGCATCGTTGTTTGCTCGCCTCAATTGAGACAAGACCAAGTATATCGAATCAGGTTGTCAAGGCCGACAATGGACAGTGAGTTCAAACAATAACTCCCCTACTGACCATCGTCACCGCCTGCGATAAGACCCATGCCCAGCCCCAACTTAAAAAAAGTACCTACATATCGATCACCACGCCCACTTCTTGGCATGAATCGACCTTCCCTAACAGAAACTATACCCGGGCCTTGTGTCTTCTGGGCACAGAAACTAATGGCGATTGTAAATCATGTCGTCACGTTATCCGATCTGCATTTCAGTATAAATTGAGACAATACCTCCCATCCAGAAAATGATCGGTTATCCACTCCTTCACGTCAATTCAAGGGCAATTCCTCAAAATGAAGTTTAGCACTACCCTCGCGACTTTGCTGTCGCTGGCTCCTGGTCATGCTCTGGCCAAGGGTAAGAAGCTCGACTCCAAGAAGTTCCAAGCCGACATCAAGACTAAGAAGTAAGTTCACCATGTCACTGCTCATCTTTCCCACCAAAGCTCACAATCAATAGTCTCATATCCAATCTCGAAGCTCTAAACGACATCGCATTCGCCAACGGTGGTAACCGAGCTTTTGGACTTGCAGGTTATGATGCCTCGGTCGATTACATCTACAAGCGCGCCTCCAAGGTCAAGAATGCCAAGGTCTGGAAACAGAACTTCCCCGCACTCTTTGCCTACGTCGACTCAATTGACCTCAAAGTCGACGACAAGTCCATCTACGTTTATGGCCTGACCTACTCCCCTTCTACTTCCGAAGAGGGAATCACCGCAGAGATTGCGCTAGGCCCGGAAGGCGCTGCTGGCTGCGACGCTTCTTCATACGATAACCTTGACGTCAAGGGCAAGATTGTCTTGGTGCAGCGATTTAGATGTCCTACTGGTGGAACTCTTGCCGGAAGAGTCATCCCTGCTGCTGCAGCGGGTGCTTCTGCGGTCATCATTTACCATGACTTGTCGACTAATGTCACTGCTGGTTCACTCAGTGCGCCAAACCCCGAGAAGCACGTTCCCGCGGGTTTCATCAACCTTGCTGATGGTTTGAAGCTGAAGGAGAGAATTGAGGCTGGTGAAAAGGTTGAGGCGTACTTCCAGCAGTCGCAGACTATCGAGGAGAGGATCACACAGAATGTCATTGCTGAGACTACTGGTGGCGATCCCCGCAACGTTATCATGGTTTGTCTACTTCTCCCAGCCGAAAGTACATGTAACTAACCATCTAACAGCTGGGTGCTCATCTTGACAGTGTTCAAGCTGGCCCTGGTATTAACGATGACGGTACGTCGACCCTTCTCGTATATACTCATTCAAGCTAACATTCCCAGGTTCCGGTTCTTCTCTGATCCTTGAGCTCTTCCTCGCTCTTTCCAAGTACAAGACCAAGAACAAGATCCGTTTCGCCTGGTGGGGAGCCGAGGAGAACGGCCTTCTGGGAAGCAAGTTCTACACATCCAACCTGGCCACCAAGGACGTCAACGATCTTCTCGTCTATCTCAACTTCGACATGGTCGCCAAGGGTTTCTTCGGTGTCGCTGATACCGACGGTAGCTCTCACGGATCCAAGGCTCCCAAGGGATCCGAAGTGACGGAGAAGATCTTTGTTGATTACTTCACAAGCAAGGGTATTGAAGTTACTCCTGCGGTGCTCACCAACGGAAGTGACTATGCTTCTTTCTGGCAGAATTTGAACAAGCCTTTTGGGTTCTTACATACTGTAAGCTGACATAGTGGTCTGATGGCTTGTTACTGACATGACGAATAGGGTACTGCTGTTGCGCAAGATCCTTGCTACCATCAAGCCTGCGATACCATTGACAATCCCGACTCCAAGACTCTCACCGTCAACGCCAAGGTAAGTCATACGCTTAAAGATCTGTCGGGCGAATCGCTAACAATCATTAGGCTGCTGCACACATCCTTGCTACACTCGACGAACGAGGCACCAAATTGATCCCCAAGACCAAAATCACCGACGCCACTCTCCAGAACCTCCAACAGCGCAGCGTTGGACCTGACCTGGGTATGATCGATGAGCTTGAGGCTATGGGTCTTCGACATTTGGGTTGTGGACAGCACGAGATTTAAGTAGAAATCGTGTTAGCCCACTCTGTTGGTAGATATAGTAAAATATGTAAATGAAAAAAGCAGACTCTTATTTTTGAAACCATAAATACAACCATTGGGAATCAATCTCGTTTCCATTCCCCTGAGAAAGTATCAACAGATCTCCAATTCCATTTCCTGAAACTATCACCACAGTAATAAACCACATCATTCACACTCAATCTCATCCAGTACTTCTCAAAACCAGGTGGTCTAGCCGCCGATAAATCCAACCCATCCATCCAAGCATCCTTGCGCTTATTCCTATCAGAAGCCCAATCTTCACCTGTATTCTTACAACCTTTACTCCTCTTGCAGCGCTGGCCACAAGACGGGCACTCATAGTCCCTCCATTGTTTTTCATGGTACTGCTTCCATTGCACAGATTTGCCATGCGGGTATTGACACGATGTCAGTGTGTGACCCATTTTGTTCCTTAGTCTGTTTTGGTAGTAGAAGTTACTATGTTCTTCTGTTTTGTAGCGTTGGGGATGGCCGTGGCGGAGGGAGTCGCGGTAGAGAGCGTCTGTTGATAACCAGCTGTTGGGACCGGATTGGAGAGTTTGGTCTATGATATAATCACTTTCCGCGAGCATGGCCGAGTCGCATATATCATCTGATGGGTACTACTCCGATGGATTTGTGATTTTCTTGATTGTCACATTCGTTGATGCAAATCGTTGGAGAAGGTCTTTGTTGTTTGGGTCATTCATCTGAGTAGCAGAAAGATAGACCGTAAAGTCAGACCGAGACAACCTGGCGTACTTTGGTTCAGAATTTCTAAGAAGCCAATCCAGGATATAAGAATCTGCACCGGTAGAGTATCCGAGAATGTAGCGATGAAGAAGGTCTGGTGGAGGTTTTGTACGGTTTTTGCGGCCACTACCCCATGGATCCCAAGGGACGTTTTGCCCAACCCACGTACAGAGCCATGAGTTTAGATTGAACCTGTCATTTTCGGTAAGTTCTTCGGTAGTCTTTTTGTCTAGGATGGTGCGGATGTAAGCAACTCTTGTCAGTCTTGATGTTTCCGTTGTAGCGTTATTGGTCTCCTCCATTTCGCTCGACTCTAAATAATTGACAGGTGAAGGTTCTAGGTAGCTGTAGAGATCTAAAAATGCGACCTAGTAGTTGTCGGTCGTGTTGTAACGGCCATCACAGAGTACTGAAGGTTGCATATTGTAGTTTTATCGACTCAGTCGCATTGTGTAGGATAATAATCAGTGAAACCGGCAGTGACTCATAGCAGCTTATCGCTAAACGGATGTTGCATGAACCACCTGATGAAGACAAGTAAAGAAATGGACCACGCCTCATAACTTAACACTTAGCGCAGAAGCTACATCTGTTGCCGCACACAATTTTAGTGGAAGAAGCACTAAATTTTAGCGCATCTTACCAATCTCAGGCACGTCATTACAAACTAATTTTGGGTACAGTTAGAGTTGGATTTGTTGTATCATCGACACCGTAACTCGCCACAATCACTGCAACGAAAATTCTCATCATCAAATCGAATGAATTAATTGAATCTATGTCTAGGAGTAAATCTCAATCGCTGGTCTATATGCTGGATGTCTATCTATAGAAACTTGATACCCTCTGCCTTTTCATATGCATAAGGCACACTGGGAGTCTTCCACTGAGGTGTGCTCTTCTCATCGCTCAATCTCACAACAGGCTTAAGAATGCTAAGCTTCTTGCCATCGAAAGCGCTGTTCTCAAAGCTCTGGTAAAACCCACTATCCTCCGCAAGAGTGCTTCCCAAGACTCGCTTCCAGCCGTCCCAGACAGTCAGCAAGAGATCCAGGACGTGGTGTGAACCACGCATCTCGGCCCATTGGAAGCGCTCGGCGCACTCAGCGACGGTCTCGGGAGAGTACAGGCCAACGTCAGGGCGGAGAGCGTAACTGTTGACGGCAACCAGGGAGGCATGGACAGCATAGCTTCCACCCTTGGTGGCACGGTCGCGAAGGGCAAGAAGAGTACCGACGGCGCCAAGAGCACCGGTGGTCATGTCACTGACAGGCAAAGAAGGTAGGACAACTTCATTGTTAGGCAGCTTGAGGGACTTGCCAGTGACATAGGCCGAACCAGCAGCTGCGTCAGCAATCTGTTGCCAACCGGGTCGCTCAGCGTAGTATCCATCAGGACCGTAGCAGTTCTCCGAAACATGCACGATACCACGACCACGCTCACCAGCCATCTTGAGAATATCATTCAAACCAAGACCGTACTTGGGCATCTTGTTCATACGGAAGCCCTGGATGAAGACATCTGCCTCGGCAATGAGGGACTTGATGAGAGCTGCTTCCTCGGGCTTGCGCAGATCAATGGCGACGGTACGCTTGCCGGCGTTGAGGGTGAGTTGCATAATATTGATATCGGGAAGATGAGGTGGGTTGACGCGAATAACGTCAGCGCCAAAGGAAGATAGAATGGCACCGATTTGAGGACCGGCGATGACTCGGGTCATCTCGACGACCTTGACTCCAGCAAGAGGACGTTGGTCGGATGGGTCAAGAGGAGGGAAGGCGACGGGGGGTGTAGGGATAGCTTGGTGCTGTTGCTTCACGTTGATGAGAGGGTGCGCAGCAAGTGACTTGCCCATCTCACTCTCGTTCCATTGCTTGGGAGTGAAGCAGATACTACCGCAGTTGCCATTGAGAAGGTTGGTAAGCTCAAGCTTCTCTGGGGAAAGCTTGCTTGTGAACTTGGCGATGTGAGCAGCTGCCTCCTCGTTGGACGAGATGGGCTCAGAAGGGTCAACGCCGATCGACTTGAGGACGGGCTCAGCCTTCATCGAGCCGTGAAGTGAGTACCACACTTCAGGATCAGAAGTAGGATAGAGACCTGTAGTGCGGTACTTGAGCGGCGTGTCAACCCAGCCTTGCTCCCAGTTTGGCAAAAGCTTCTTGAGCTCTCCAGACTTGGCTAGTGAGAGGGCGTCTTTCTTGTCGACGTAAGCAGTAGCGATGTTGCCGAACCAAAGGCCAGCTTGTGTTGTATTGACGGTAATTTGTCGCTGCCTGTCTTCGGCACCGCGGATGGTTAGGATCTCATCGGCCAAAACACCAGCCATGGCGTGTAGAGAGGCAGCGACAGAGACGGCCTTGATGGGGCCGGGAATCACAGGGAATGACTCGCCCTCGAACTTGACCTTTGAAAGGATTTGTTCATCTTGGGTAAAGCCGGGAGTTTGAGAGGCGATGAGGCGGAAGATACGTTCTGTGTCTTCTGGGACGGGGTTGAAGGTGCGGTCGGTGTGGGTACCTGGACCGTAGATATCGGGAATTCTTGAGTCCTGAGACATGATGTAGATATGGAGGAAAAGGGATGAGGTATTGATGGAGAAGGAAGAGAATGTGTTGATACAATAAGTTGAGACGAAAGGGGTATTAGAATGTATTATATGTTGATACTACAGACTCTGATAGATGGAGTGTCTTTACGCAACTTAAAACTATCAATGTATCGCCTTGAAAATTCTATCCACAACTTCTCAATCTCATCGGCATCTGCATCATCTTCAACGGATCAATCCGAAAAAACAAGCAAGTCGGTAATCTCAAAACGCGAGCGCGAGCGGATCCAATGTGGACATTCAAACGGTACATGTGGAGATAATTACACGCGGCTTCTCAATGCATGCAACATGAGGCTCAAAACGCGGAAACAATTCCATCAGATCTTCAACGTCAGAGTGGAGAGACCCCCAATCTTTTAGAATTTTTCTAGAAAAGGATGAATGAAAGGGCGGTAAACGAAAAACGTAATTGATCAACGCCTTTTTCCAACGTGGGAAAAAAAACTTGGTTTAGACTTTTCGGCTTCTGAGCCGATACTTTCGATGTCATGGCGTTGGAAGTACCGGCGCATGAACCAAGCTAAAGAGACTCAATGCCGAAAGCGCGATGGTGAATGTTTACGGAATTAATAGGGTTAGATAGAAAGAGATAATGGATTTTTGTTGCCATGTCTGAAGATTAGATAAATATCATTACATCTGGATCAAGTCTGTTATTGTCAAGTCTTGCTCATCACATCATTTAATCCATCTTATCTACACAATGTCAATCAATACAGTCGCCATCATCGGCTGTGGCGCAATTGGCGCTTCATGGTCAGCCCTATTCCTCGCCCAAGGCCTCAAAGTACAAGCCTTTGACATCAACCCTGCCTCAGAGACATATCTCCGCAACTTTATCCGCGACGCTCTTCCCGTGCTCTCATCCATTGGCTTGGTCAAGAACAACAAGGCCAAACCTGAAGATGTCGTCTTCACAACCACCATGAGCGAAGCGTTACAAAACGCCGATTTCGTCCAGGAGAATGGTCCTGAACGTATTGAATTTAAGCGCAAGCTTTTCCAAGACATGGGAGAGATGCTTGGAAGTGAAGTTATCATCGCGACTAGTTCTAGTGGTTTGACTTGCTCTTCTATTCAAGAGGGTATGACTGCTGCTGCGGTGCCGCAAAGATGTGTTGTTGGACACCCGTTCAATCCACCTCATCTCATCCCTCTCGTTGAAGTCGTCGGCGGTATACAAACATCACCCGTAATCATCCAACGCACGATGAAGTTCTACGAGGACATGGGTAAACAACCTATTCATTTGAAGAAGGAAGTTCCCGGTCACGTCGCCAATCGTATACAAGCAGCCGTCATGCGCGAAGTGTTCCATATCCTACAACAAGACGTCTGCGATGTTCAAGACATTGACGACGCTGTATCGTACGGGCCCGGTCTACGATGGGGTGTCATGGGACCCAGCACTCTATTCCATCTTGGAGGTGGAGAGGGTGGAATTGAGCATTTTGCGGATCACTTGCTGGGGCCGCTTCAGACGTGGTACGCGCCCGAGAATCCGATCGTTGATGAGATGTTAAAGGGCAAGTGGATTGATGGTACGAGAAGGGCCATTGACGAAAGGGGGTATGGGGATTTGGTGAAGCAAAGGGATGAGGAGCTTGTTAGATTGTTGAATGTTAGGAAAGATTGGGATGGGTATGCTCAAGGTGTCAAAGAGGACAGCTCATGATTGTAAGACTTTTGGTTGGGGGCGACATAATTAGATACATTTTGCGAATTATCACATAATTTAATGAATCTTGAGCTTGTCCTGGTCATCTCTTTGTCTTGTGATATTACCATGTGATTGTGATACACAAAGCCCCAAAGGCTCATTCTTTGAAGCTTATCAGTTGTGACAAAGCTGGATGGTGGAATCGTTACATGCTTTGCACGAAACTATCACGGCAGTGATATTAGATTTTGAGTCATCAGGTGAATGCCTATCAATGTTTGACACGAGACATGTCTTGTCTTCCATGACTTCACTTTCAAATGCTATAGTTCGATCTGATGGGTCGTTCTACAGTTCCCCCAACTCCTACTCGTTCTCCAATGCCACCGAGGGATAATATCAGCCATTCGGCCTCTCTTCAAACTTACCCTGTACCTCGATCAGAGTTTTAGTTCCCATATCATTGCGTCACTTTCCGCACTGAAGCCGGAATGGATACCGCAGTCTCCACATTTTCCGAGTCCAAATCTTACGGTAGCTCCGGCATTAGAAAAATCTCGGATCGTTCGGAGCACGAAGTTCACGCGAAGGACGGCTTTAGTGCTAATCCACTTGTTCTCCGATATAATGAAATATTCTAGAATTTTGCCATGTTGGGTCATACTAAATACAGGGGCTTCGCTTAAATTGGGAATGCTGTAAATACATCATCCTCCTGTCAGTCAACCACCGCAATAACTACACTACGTTCTTAATCGGTAACACCACTTCTCATTCTCCCATATCTTATCAATTTTACGCCACGTTTATATCGTCAATAACATCACATCTATCATCATGGGCTCTCTTAGTCTCCCCCGTTTATACATTCTTGATACAGACCTCATCAACTTCCCCAATCCCAACAAAGGTCGCATTCTGTCATGCAACACAGATGGCTCAGACCTTTGCACAATATTCGACAACATCTCTACGATGCCCGATGGTATCGCTATCGACCATAACAACGGCTGGATGTATTGGACAAACATGGGTCCTACCTTCAAGTCCAATGATGGCTCTATTGAACGTTCGCGACTAGACGGCTCCGAGAGAACAACCATCGTCGCGTCAGATACCATTGGAGTCCATACCCCAAAGCAGCTGACTATCGCGACCAAGAGTAGAAAACTTTATTGGTGCGATAGAGAAGGCATGAAGGTCATGCGCTGTAACCTTGATGGATCTGATATTGAGGTTCTTGTTTCCACTGGTTCAACAGCAGAAGACCAGAAGGATATGTCTCGATGGTGTGTAGGTATTACCGTCGACGAGACAAACGGATACTTTTACTGGTCCCAAAAGGGGAACCCCAAGGGTAGTCAAGGTCGCATCTTCCGCGCCAAGATCGACAACCCATCAGAAGTCCAAGTTGTATTCATCAACCTCCCCGAACCCATCGACCTCGAGATCGACGAGGACACCCAAACATTATACTGGACGGACCGTGGAGACCCGCCCAAGGGCAACTCCCTCAATCGCGCCTTTGTCGGTGGAACTCCCAAGGCTGATGCTTCCGATCGGGAGATTCTAGCCAGGAGATTGCATGAGACGATCGGACTCGCATTGGATAAGAAGGCTTCGACAGTATATGTAACGGATTTGTCGGGCGGTGTTTACGCGGTCGATCTGAAGACGAAGACAAAAACTGTCTTGTTTGCGGAGTTGGGAGATTTGACTGGAATTGCGTTGGCATGATTAGACTTGCAGGAAACTTCGGCTTGGATTTGGACACGTATCATATTAATTTATATCTCTCCGGAAAATGCAATAAGTTTGAACATGTGATGTATTGAACCGTGCTTTGGTGATGCTAAAGGAAGAAAAAATGGTATGCCGAGGGATGTGTCTTTTTCTTGTATAAGAATAAAGTTTCGTTTGTTTGTTTACTTTGATGAGTTTCTGCAACTTTGTGTTATTTTTCATGGTAAATGACATATTCCAAGACAGTAGACTTTGAGCATAACAACCATATATCACTGGGCCGACCCGTCATACTTTCTAACGAGATGTATTGTGCGCTATAAATTATATGACAAACGACTCACGTAGAAGAAAAGAAGGCCAATATTAAACTTTGTGATAACCAAGATTTCTTTCCAGGCTCCGTATTCTTAAGCTTCAGCTATAGAGTTCAACGATAAGGGTTATTATGGGGGAAACAATGGTAGTGTGTGATATTTGATTGGTCAATTTTTATCAATCTTTCGTCTCCCGTGTTTGCTGCCTTTTTTTCTGAAGCTTGTTATATGACTACAGTTTTTCCCCGTCTCCATTATGAGGCTTACATATGCGGTTAACCAACCCACGGTGAAGTAAATTACTTGGCCAGAAAATCGCCCTTCTTCTTCCACCAACACGGCATACGGAATATTTGACCAACGAAAACCCAGACCTCGGTTGATTTACCTAGCTTTGCGCCCTTGTCCTCGTTTCTAACATCGATTCTAGCCACAACAATTCAGCGTATGTACGTAGACTACATCTGTTGACGTTTTTCTTTCGTTTCCTTACATTCTTCATAGAGGTTCTATGGCCGCCAATGCGACCCATCATGACTGGAATCTTGTGATGTTTTGCTCATGCTTGAGTTTGTTATCACTAGGCAGTGTCCTTAATCCCATAGCTTATGGTTTTATAGTGGAAACAACACCAAACTTTAATTTTTTTTTGGAGCCAGCACCTCCATGGCTGCGTCAACTATAAAAAAGGAAGCATTCAACCCCTTTCTTCATTACTCTCTTCCTCTTTTATTTTCACCATCCAAGATAAACCCCTTTGCCCACATCTTCAAACTGTCTTTGCCAAATACCATGAACAACTCTCAGGAACAGGACCAGCTCCTCTTCCAGGAAGCCTTTTGGGATCCAAAACACCAAAGTCTTTCGCTCGGAATGCCCTCAGAAAAACTTCCACCTCGGCGAACCAGTATTGCAAACACTGGTCAGCACCGGCAAGATCCGCCTTCATCTTCACAGGATGATCCATCTTCACAGGATGATCCATCTTCAGAGGATGATCAATCTTCTGGGGACCCGATGAATAATCCTGCAAATTGGGCAGGCTCGGGTCCCAACGATGCAATGACAGATCGGACGGGGGTACAGATGTCTGCTACTGCCCCTGGATTTGCTGATCAAATGAGGACAGCTATCCCCCAACCCCTCTCTAATGGATGTTATCAACCATCCTTGAACATCTCTCTTTTTGACAACACCATTCCCCCAACTTGGTTTACCCCCGAACACCTAGTGCAATATCGCCAGGCTCTGTATAACACATACATGCAGCATTATAATCAGTCTCTGTACTATGAGATGCGACACCCTGCCTGGAAAGATTACATGCAGCAGGATTTTCAATGGGCTCCTATCGCTGCAAATGGGTTCAACGAAGTTCCAATTATACCAGAGCACAACAATTGTACTTCTGGGTATCAGGCCTACGGCGACACTGGAGAAACGGGACTCACGAATGACACTGTTATGCAGTCTCCCCAATCCGCTGGTTCGATGTCTCCTTCGTCTGATCCGTGGAAAGTGTCCAGACTAGCCTATCAAACTCTGGAGAGAACGGAACTCAAGGTGGACAAAATCAGGGAGGCTCTGAGCAAGCTTGAGCGAATCAAGCCTAGCCCCGGGTCAAGTGGTGTCAACAAGAACATTTCCCAATGTAAGTATTCTTTGCCAATACGGTCAATCTCTAAACATCGACGGCGCAATCCCCCACACTGCGCAAAAGAAAATCCGGAAACTGTCAAACAAATCATTGTTCCTGATGACAGGAAGCCCAAGGCCAATGAGTTAGTAACACCAACTACACATTGCACAGCTAACGAGGAAAATTCTAGAAGCGTATCCTGTCCGATCCCAAGCACTTCAACGTCACCAGACGATGAGAGCATGGATGTTTCTCCAGATGGAAGTAACATCGAAAAAACAACCGGGAAGACCAGAGAAACTCCCTGCTCAAACAACCCTATCTGGAAGTACTACATCACCCACCCTTCAAAGAAGATCAAACCGGCAAACAGCACAGAGGAAATGGCAACAGTCCACGCAAAGCTGCTTGCCCGATCAAACCTCAACTCCAAGCCTTGGAACGGCAACCTCAGCGACCTCGTAGCCGTGGGCCGTTACCCTTTCAATGAATTGGAAGACAACACAGGCATACGAGACAAGGTTTACAATCTCTTCCGAAACATACCCCATGTATCCATCGAGATGTGCGGGATCAAGAAGGAAAAGAGCGGAGAGAACGAAGAGAAGAGAGAGAACGAAGAGAACAAAGAAAACAAAACAAATGTCAAGCTGATGGTACTTGTTTCACAATCCACTGCACTTGCTAGGTGGACGGAAGCTCAACTTCAACTTCTTGCCACGCATCTGAAAGATCTGTTCGCCGAGGTGAACCTTGATTATGTGGATGTTGAGATATGGGCGACGAATTTTGAACTGATTGTTGTCTAGCGGGAGTTTGGAGGGTTTTCTTTCTTTTTTTTTTTGCGAATCTATACCCAGAAGAAAAGGAGACTATGAGGAAATGAAGAAATCCTAAAAGTCAGAAATGAAAGAGCGTGATGATGCTGTATATGCTGGAATATCGTATGATCAGCGTTGCATAGCGTTGCATAGCGTTGCATTGCGTTGCATTGAAGTAGTGGTAATCCTCATATTATAGACGTCTAATGGAACTCTTTCACTGAAAACTCACTACACATCGCATCAAGCCCCTGTATCATTCACTAAAATGAGTACCCCTCACTGCCTGGCGGACTATTGTCCCATGGAAGAGAACTACCATGAACATTGAGGACTAGTGTTTCAATTTTACTATTAATGAAAGGTTATGCTTGGTCTTTTTGTGTTTGGTGTCTTTGTGTTAAAGGAAGGATAACTGGGCAAGGATAACTGGGCTACATAGCAGTGCTTTTGTATTTGTGTGAGATCAAGGTTGCTCTAAGAGCCCTACTTTTCGTGACGAGGCTGCATCTATCGAGTTCATATTAAACTTCGAGGAAGACCCATATCAATCAATTTATGAAAGGTTAGAGTACTGACGTAAGCCCTGTAAGCCAGCTTTATCTGATATCGAGTAATTCTACCTTGTGAACTGTGACGAGCTGTAATGGACAAGGTGTTGGTTGCACCCTGTGGTTGACAAGACCCACCATGATCAGTACAAAATCCTTTAAATTCTACCTCAGATTACAGAAAAGAAACATCCCATTCATATTCCTTACTAAACAGTTTCAGAGAAGGTTCTATTTTGTATTGAAAGTAATCAACATGCCTCGATCGGACGACCACAGCAACAAAAGTCATGCCCAAGTCAATGTTCCAATTACATGTGGGACGGATGAATAGGCGTCCAAGGTGGAACAAGTCACAAGTTGGCAGACGAGTATACTCAGTAAGTACATTCGATTCGCTACCTTATGAAACAGTGTCTAATTGTTAAGTTGTTCTGTATGCACAGTTTGGCGTGATGAACACGTCCGGCTTCCTAAACTCTTTCGGTGCACTACAAAGTCACTTTGTCCAAGAATTTGACGAGGCCGCATCGACCGTCTCATAGATTGGTTCAACACAAATATTCCTTTACTTCTTTCTAGGAATTTTCTCCGGTCGTTTAACCGATATGGAATACTTCCGTGTTACTTTTCTTACAGGATCTATAGCAATGGTAGTCGGCATCTTCGCTTCCGGACCATGAGAGTCATTGCATTGATTCAATTCGTCACATTAGAGACTACTCTAGTCTAGATAGATATTAGTCCGCTGACAGACAAAAATAGTGACCGAATTTATTTAGACATGTCCGGTCAACTAGTCCTGATGAAGCTTGGTGCGTCTACAAAGTCGAGATATCATTGGTCATGTGTCTTTGTGAAGGGTTGAAGATGACAAGCAAAAGGTGGGTCGATAGAGTGAACCGTCAATTCTTTATGTCAATCTCACTTCATCATAACATTCCAAGCAAGAACAAGTTTTGTGAAAGCCTTGAACGCAAAATGTCACTGGAAGAATACACCAACGTGGAAAATTTCTTCTGTCAGCCCGGAGACGCAGAGGAAGATGACATATCAGACTTGTGGAATCCAGACAATGACACCATCGATCCTCAACAACTAAACGCAGCCCAAACTCTGGATGGAGTCGGTCAGAATCATGCCAGTAACCCGAATCAAGCTTCTGAGCATTTCAATGGTGTTCTCACCGACCAGAAGACCGCTACGCCCGTTCCTCAAAGACCAGGCAAACGTCTCTCGTTAGCATCCGTCCGCGTCCTCAACAAATGGCTCTCAAATCATACACATCATCCCTATCCCACTATCGCAGAAGTCGAATCTATCATCAGGCAAACAGGTTTGAGCAAACAGCAAGTCCTGAACTGGTTTGCCAACGCCCGTCGGAGAAAAAAGTTTGAACGACCAGACACAACAGATTACAGTTCTGGGTCATCGGAAGCGATTCCGAGAGATATTCCCCTCCAAAGACCGCCAACGCCAGCCTTTCAGCAAAGTCCTTTTGAACGTTGGAGAAACTCTCCGCCAGAGGATGAACCTTCGGGTATGGATGCTATTGCGAGGGCTGTTTCTAGTGTCTCGCGATTTCCAACAGAAGACATCTATATACAGCACAGGAATGCGTCATCTGTAACTGGAAGCTGGGCTACGAGCGCTGAAACATCTGACTCGAGTCGTAGCTCACACGCCTCTGCTCGCACACATGGATCCGATAGGTCTCTGGAGTCACTTCGAAAGGCCAACAAAAAACGAAGACGGGCTCGGCCACGTGGCAGAGGATATGGTACCGGGCAGCTAAATCAAGCCGTTCATCGTTATCAGTGCACATTCTGCACCGAGTCATTTAAACTCAAACACACCTGGACACGCCACGAGAAAACACAGCACCTCTCACTTGAACAATGGGAATGCACACCTACTGGTCCTACATGTCTCAACGATTCGTCTGAAGCAATGTGCGTCTACTGTGGCGCTTTGAACCCGGACGTTGCTCATTTCGAGACGCATAATCATGATCTCTGCTATAGGAGGGAAAGAAGTGAACGAACATTCTACAGAAAAGACCATCTGATACAGCATCTTCGACTCGTACATGGATTAGAATTCAGAAAATGGCCGATGGAAGATTGGAGATTTAAGCTCGAAGATATCATTTCACGATGTGGCTTCTGCGATGCTAACATGACGACTTGGTCTGAGAGGGCCAACCATTTGGCTGAGCATTTTAAAGACGGCATGACGATGGCTGATTGGAAGGGCAATTGGGGGTTCGATGGTCTGACGCTTGACATGGTTGAGAATTCTATGCCTCCGTGTATGTGCTGCGCGTTCTTGAGGCACATACATATTGCTAACTCTATCACAGACCTTATTGACTATGAACGAAATTCCCCTTTACCTTTTACAACATCGCAAGGCGCACCATATAGCTCAACCAGTGCCTTTGAACTTCTTCAGCTAGAACTTGATTACTTCTACTCAAACTACGTCGACGCAAATCATACCATACCAAGTGATGAGATCCTTCATGTTGAAGCATGTTCAGTCATCTTTGGTGCCGAGATTTCCTCCCATTTAGCCCCGCAAGTAGCGTCCTCCTGGCTACGCGACCTGATAATGAGTACAGAGCACATTACTGCCAAAGCTCGTATGACGCCCATGAAAAGCGCGGCGAGATCGAGGTTTACCGAGTTGAGAATACACAGCAAAAAAGACATTTTCGAGGATTGTAACCTCGAGAGTTCACTGAGACAGTACGTTGACATGTTGAAGCTATTAAATCTTGAGATTGGGAATCATGAGTTGCAGAAGGAGGCATGCTCGATTGTTGGTCATATGAGTCATGCCTCACCTATGTTTACGAATCTTCTTATCGCTTTGATCAATGGTTCGACTCAGTGGCTAGTGCCATTTAGGTTACGCACAGGGTTACCCATTCTTGAGAGTGAAACTAGGTCCCAACTGGATAGTGGAGGAGCTGAACATGGAGAAACTCTGTTGGAGTCCAGCACCCTACCAGATCTGGATATTTTGCAGCAAGTTCTATCCGAAGAGGCGGGAATCAATACCCTCGGTTACGCCGCATGCGGATCGAGTCCAGTCCCTTCCAATCAAAAGGTGTTCTCACTGAACGACGGAAACTTGTACAGGGGCCTCACGCGAGATCTTACCCGATACGTCGCTCGTACGATATCACCCTTGAACCCAACAAGCCACGTTCCAACAGATGAAGAATTGCAATACCAAGCGCGATGGATTGAGTATGACAGGTATGTGAGCATCAGTTTTTACTGGAGTATTTTCGCTAACAGATCCATGATAGTCATGATGTATGGAACCAAACACCAGCTGATAATATAGCTTGGCTAGAGGATTTTAAGAAGGCATCTGGACTTTTTGAATAACATTTCCAGTATCTGTTGCACATTACATGATTGAGACTCCGTGTTATCTCCGTGAGACAGAATCTAATATGCAGTCCAAGCCAAGAAATCCAGACTCGGCAATGCCCAATCTCGGTTGGATGTTTTATCTGATCCGGGCCTGGTGTTATCCGAGGAATTGACTGTTGGGAGTCAAAGCGACGAAATCAGTAGGTCAATTTCTACTCTCGGAATCTTACGTCTTGGCCTGATTATCTTTTGTAGCCTCCTGACTCGGCTATCCCATCCATAGCTCCATCTGATAATCCTGTACAACATCATGCTCCCTGTCCAATAGTCGGGATGACTTCCATCCTCGTCAAAAACTCCTTGTAATTTAATCCCTCACGAGAAACAATGCTACTTTCTAACCGAAAAGTCCCATCGCTTGGAACCGAGCGCCTGGAACACCCCCTCACGGACCCATTCCATTACTCCATCGCGTCCCAATAGAGTCCTCAAGTCGGCCGATCCATCCACACTCTTACGGCATAGCAAATCTTAATCCGTAACTTAAATCCCACTCGGCTGCAACGCTTTACGGTCTTGACTTAAAGTAGAGTTTGTGCCAGTGAAAGGGTCCACTGCTATACTGCATCAGGAAGTACTACGCCGTTCTGCCCCCAAATTTAGTCTCGGCAGTCTTTACAGGATGCTAGGCTATATCAAGCTAGGGCGGAAAACCTTTTCCCTGGATCTGATAATCTTATCTGGAATGGGAGATGATTGATAAACTTGGCATTTCCTGATTGATAACTCCAGATCAAACTCTTGCTTGCATTCACACGTGTAATCGCGACATTCAAGATGGGTGCAAAAGTTGGATTCGCTGCCAGCGCGCGTCGTAAGTAGAAGCTTGAACAATAGGCAAGACACAGACTAACTGATGCAGAGTTCTTCCTCGGTGGTGAGGCCACATCAAAGGAGGAGAGGAAGCTTGTCAGGAAATTAGGTGCGCAGATATGTGACAACTTTGCTGATTGACGTCGCTGACCTTGTGTTGTAGATTTCTTCATTCTTGTCCGTGACCTTGACGAAACTTGTTCATTCGTGTACTGACATATTTTGTAGACCTACTGCTGTTTCAGTTACTTCTTCAACTTCCTCGGTATGTCACTCTTAACTCGCAGCTTAAGCCTTCTCGACTAACCAGCCATACAGACCGTTCTGCCTTTGCAAATGCCTATGTATGTCCTCATGAAGCTCATAGTCGTCTTCTGACTAACAGGACAGGTTGCTGGTCTTCGTGAGTCGCTCAACATGAGTGGCCATGACTACAACAATGTTCTTTCTGTGACTACTGCTGGGTATGGTTGACCCCGCAATCATCAGATTGACTCTAACCTCTCCCAGAATGGCCATCGGTCAACTCCCTAACGGTATCATCATCCAAAGAGTCAAGCCTCGTATCTGGCTACCTTCGATGGTTGTTTTCTGGGCCGCCATGACTGTAAGTTGATCTGCTTCACATCACATTATGATACATTAAGCTCATGTAAAACAGATGCTGAGTGCTGCTGTCACCAATGTCACCCAACTATGCGTCATCCGATTCTTCCTTGGTCTCGCTGAAGCCAGCACATACTCTGGTGCCATGTACATCATCGGAGCGTGGTACAAGCCTGAAGAAATCCAGAAGCGAACTGCCCTGTTTGGCGTGTCTGGACAGATTGGTACCATGTTTGCTGGTGTGATGATGACGGCTATTCACAAGGGTATGAGGGGAATGGCTGGACTACAAGGTTGGCAGTGGGTTTTCATCATCGGTAAGTAGAAATGCGATGGATCCCAGAGGCTTTGGCTAACATTCTCAGATGGCATCATTACTCTTCCCATTGCCGTCTTTGGCTTCCTTTATTTCCCTGACACGCCTGAAAATACTCAAGCTAGCTATCTGTCCGAGACGGAACGAAAGCTTGCACTTTCAAGAGTTCCTAAAATCGCCGAGGGAGGCCACAACATCATGCCCATGTCCCTCCTCAAGAGAGTCTTCCTGACACCCATGTTGTGAGTTACTTTGACTTCGTTGTCGCTTGTTGGATAGCACTAATTCAGGCACTAGCTGGATTCTCTTTTTCTGGTCTCCCGTCTGCGCCAGTACCGAAGGGTTCCCTTTCCAAAACAGCTTCCTCCTCTGGCTGAAGTACTACAATGACAAGTTCTCCCAAGTTCAAATCAACACTTATCCTCTCGGTGTCCAAGCAGTCGGCATCTTGGCAAACATGGTTGCCGCATGGTACATGGATGCTACCGGACAGCGAGCACCAATGGCCATCGCCTGTGTTATCCTTCAGATCGTTGTGGGATCCATGCTTCTCGTCAAGAACCTGTCTATGGGCGCAACAATGTTTGCATTCTACCTTGCTGGCTCTGCTTACATGGTGAACCCGCTCATTTTTGGTTGGGCGAACATTATCTTGCAGCGAACTGGTGATGATGCTCTGCGAAGTATTACGCTTTACTGCATGAATATTGGTTCCATGTCCATGTGGACTTTCTGGGGTATTATCTTCTACAGTGCTGCTGATGCACCATACTGGAAGAAGGGTTCTATTGCTCTTCTCGGCGGTTGCGGTGTCATGTTTTGCTACATGTGGCTCGTTGTTTATGTAAGTTCTCATTTACCACCCTTCAAGATATCACTTACTGACATTTCACAGGTCGACAGAAAGACAATGAAGAAACACGGGGATGGAATGGGTGATAACACGGAGGAGCCTGTAGAAGTTGTTGAAGATGAGAAGAAGCAGGACACTTTGGAGGTGACAGAGAAGCAAACCAGCACATAGAGTGTCAAAGGAAGCACAGGCGAGGGATGGCCTCTTGATGAGATGATGGAGCATTTTCAGGTTTAATACACACAGATAAAAAGCAAGATCATATGTCTATCCACAATAGTCAGTTCAAATGAACCAACTTGTATTTTGATCATCTATTTACCTACAACCCTGATTACATATACAGCAGATTTTGGGAAAATGAAATACAAAATGGACAACGAAGCTACAAAAGTGCCAAATATGTCTATAATTGATGAGTGCCGTTCTATCTCAGAGATGCTTTGAATAAAGTCAATGGGTTTCTATCTGGGTAATATGCAACATCAAGTTTAAGCAGGTCCGAATTCAAAGACTCAATTTATATAATTAATCTGGATTACATGCGTGCGCTGTATCTCAATAGATATAACAATACAGGGTAAGTGAGGTATTTCTTTACATAGGCCAGGTCCGGATGACATGGTTCTCCCGGACCGATCTAGACTACAACCGCGATAAGCTGCAGGACAAATCACCTGATCCTCCCTCCTCATTATGGCGCAGTAATAGCAGGTTCCGGTCGCGTTGTAACACGCTTCGCCAAAATGACACCCTTCTGTTGACCAAATGTCCCAGCGGAAGACCAGATAGTACAATAATAAGGTACACGGGTAGTGATGTAATTGACACCCACACAACTAGGCGTCTCGTCGCATCGATCCAGGCATTGGGAGAGGGAATCGGAAAAGTAGAAGCTCCCAATTGGTGTAGTACCGCCGGCAAAGCTGTCGCAGTAAACCTCGTATTCACCACCACCGCCGCCATATTGTGGGCTCTCGATACTGCAAGCTGGTTCTCCTTCCGTAGCAGCACTGGTTGTTGTGACGGAGGCAGTTGTTTCGGTTGCGGTCGTGGTGATCAAATCGGTTGTGGCAGTGGCTGTCTCGGTTATAGCGAGTGTGGTGGTAGTCGTATCAGTGGGACGGCATGGTCCAGCGCCAACTCCAAGAACGAAAAGGCCGAGAGAGCCTGCGATGATATTGAGTTGAACCATCTTAATGAGTGACTGAGGTAGGTCTGGTAACCAAAAACAAAAAGGAATGTGAAGGAAACGAAACTGAAAAAAAAAATAACATTGCGCTCTCAACCCAAATATGAAATCTTCATCAACCCCTAATTTTCAGCTGGAAATGGGCAATGCCAAGAACTTGTCAGCGCACTATTGGAAGACTATTGACCATCGCGCCGCGCTAGAACACCTGGAACTGCGCTATCGATTTCCGGATTAAACCCAGCAAGGGTTCATTTCGTTCACGAGTCTAGTGTGGGCACTTACTTTAACTGACAGGTGATTAAAGGTTACTTTCTAACGGGCTTGGTTTCTTGTTCTACAATGGGATAATAACTGGACTGTGTTTCCCACGAAATCTATAATGAATATTGCATTCTCATAACTCGCTTTATGCAACTGGACAAGATATGTATGGACAAATCATACAATCACGTGTCATGCATGCTGCATGTTGGTTATATAAAACCAACAAAACAACGCGTAAGCACAGCTTCCCCGCCTCTTTCTAGACATAACATCATCTCATATCTTTGTCCATCGTCCTGTATTCTTTGACCATCAGCTCTTCCATTCCCAGTTTATCAAACATCTTACTTTCCAACATGGCACACAGACAGAGCATCGGGACCCTATACCCGCAGACGTCTGAATGCACACCACGACACCTTGAGGCAGAACTTTATTGCCTTGTTCCCCTACAAAAGTTAGACGGCTCGTCTAAAACTCATTCTCGGGTTCATTCTTCCCGTATGAGCCCAGCCATCTTCTGTATGGAGTATCGAAGCTTTGATGCCTTTAGGCTATTTCACAAGCCACTGGAGGGAATCAATATGAATCCGTCATCAGTCCCAGTTCCAGTTCCACCAGGAAGCTCACAGCCTCAAGGTCGACTAGAAGGACTTCCGTTTGAGATGCTAGGATACATCTTTGAATGCTCACAGCCTGATGACACCGTCGCTTTGGGTTTATGCTCAAGATATCTCTGGGGCACTTTTATCAAGTGGGCACAAAATAGAGACCTGATATGGACGAACACATATTCATTTGCTCGAACTCCAATCATGCATGCAAGCTCATGGCTCAAAACCCTCCCTCCATATGGCTACGATATGTACCCAAATGCAAGGCCGGAAGAAACGGAGGAGGAAGAGCAGCAAGAGGAGGAGGTTTCCGAACCTGAAACACGTCAAGTCACTCAAGCTACAATCTTATTTGACAACTTCATACTACGATCCCATCAAGCTCCATTCCCGTGCGACTACATCAAGTCTTTCGATAACGTGATTGCGACGGCTGATATCCCGGGCCACCTTCACGAGAGTATGAGATCTTGTCTTCCCACAATGACAATTCAAGAGGGAAGCCAGTGGCTGCTACGCAACGTCACTAACAACGAGTACATCCGAATGGAGAAAGTTGTCACAGATGAAGGCGAAGAGACAGTCTCTCATGTCGGGAACAGTTGGCTCACGCTAGACATGCTCCTAATCTGGTTGATCACCTGGAAAGGCGATGATAAAGCAGTTCCGTGGTCATGGAAAGAGCTTGAACGATATGTGGGCAGCAATATAGATGACATGATGTATGCAATGATCAACGTTTTCAACCACAGACCAGGAACCGACTACGTTTGGCCAATATGGAGGGGCAATTGGGCAGGCCACAGCCTGGAAGTCGTTACAGATAGGAAATTGGATGAGGTATGGATCGATCGAACCAGTGAGATCGAGACACTGGCTCTAAAGATAGCGCCTACTATGTACGTTATGGCCCTCCAACACGGGACGGCCAAGGCGAGAAGGTACTGGGAAATTGTTCTTGACCTACAAGGGTATGTTCATGATGAAGAGCGGGATGGGGTGACTCACAAGATTATTCATGCGGGAGCGATGAGAAAACACTCAGACTATACATGCTATTGCCATAGATAGATTAGAAACTAGATATCCGAGTCTTTTTCCCATCTCTCACCGAACTGCCAATCCCACTTGTAAACAGGCCGAATTGTGAAAAGAGGAAGTAGAGACACTCGAATCAAAAGTTGAGATGTCTCATATGTCGGGATTTGGCGAATGCGCGTTGGACATTTCCTCATTAAGTTCAGACTCCCTTATCAATTGATAAAACAGTAATACTAATCCAATCAGTTTCTTTGTGTGAAATCCGGTTATCAATTGACGATTGAAAAGTCAAATGGCCAATGACAAGTAGTGTATTTGTGCTTGGTTACCCGCAACCGTATTTGTCGAGCTGTCTAAGACACCTACTCGTTGGCTGGCCGGGAGAGACCAACTAAGCCAGCTGAGTATCCTCTATTCTGAGACATCGCACATGCTTTAGGTTTACGGTCTGTTGATCTACATCAGCAAAGTTCAAAGCGCTGCATTAGTTATCTAAATTCTCACCGCCGATCCGTTAGCCCATGACAGAAACCTGGAATGATAGTCGCAATTGAGTTTAGACTTTTCAGCTCACCCAACGGCATCTTTCCGTCATTGCCACGTCCTGTATTGACATCATCTTCATATCATATCTTTTGCCGGTCTTCCTATAAACCTCATTAGTGATTAATACTCCCCATTGTTCTTCACACCATATTGCTGTAATCAGCCATGACTGACTCCAAAGTGCGCAAAGATGTTCGCAAGCTCTCTGACGAAGAGCGCGACACTGTTATCCGTGCCTTCAAACATATCATGGAACTACCACCAGATGACGAGAATTCGTATTTCACTATTGCCGGATACCATGGCTTACCTGAGCCTCAATATTGTTATCACGGTGTCGTCCTCTTCCCAACCTGGCATCGTGCCTATCTCCTTCGACTAGAAGAATCTTTACGAACTGCACCTGGCTGTAAAAACCTGGCTCTTCCATACTGGGACGAGGCTTCTAATCAGACGAAAGAAGAGGGCATTCCTCGTTTGTTTACCGACAGAGAGTACACATTTCAAGACGGATCATCAATTCCAAACCCTCTCTGCTCGTACAAACTCCAGAAAGCCATCGTGGATATAGACGACAAGAAGACTAGCAAAGACACCAAGCCGGAAGGATATCAGACAGTCCGGTACCCATACTCCGGTTTGGTCAGTGACAAATTTGCGGACAGGACCAAAATTCACAACACTGCCTTGGAAGGAAAGACGCCGGACGAGGTGACAAATATTCTCAATCAGAATGTTATTCGATGGTTACATGAACAAAAATTCCAGACCCATAACGAGAAATGGATTTCAGCTGGTGAAAAGGACAATTACGTCAATTGTCTCGAAGCACCCAATTACACAGTATTTTCGAATGCAACGTCGGCTGACAGATACAACGAGGAGAACAGGGGAAAACCAACAGTTGCTCCTGTCATTCCTATCGAGCAGCCACATAACGCTGTTCACCTTGCTGTCGGGGGATTTGATGTTCCTGGCGACAAGAACCACAACGTTTATGCTTTTGCGAACGGGGACATGGGAGAGAATGATACGGCGGCTTTTGACCCTCTCTTTTTCTTTCATCATTGTTTCATTGATTACATATTCTGGAAGTGGCAAAGACGGCACAATAAGACAGAAACTCTCGACATAATGAAGGGTTATCCCGGGACTCAACTTATAAAACGCGGCAAGGCAATTGCGAATTTCACTATGGACTATCCGCTTGCTCCGTTCAAGATAAAGGATCAAACTACTGGACAGGAGCGAGATATGACTTCAAATGTATGTGCACGAAAGCTATGTACGAACCACAGCTAACACTCCCAGGATGTGATAAATATTTCGAAACTAGAGTATACCTATGCAGATCCGGGAGCGCCTCACATAAATCTCGTGGGCTCGACCCAAAGATTTGTAGATGCACCAAAGTTAAAGATCAGCGGGATCAATCGCGCCAAGATCTCTGGTTCTTTCGTCGTGTCCGTCTGGGCCAAGACTGGGGAGGGCATGCCAGACCGTCTTCTCGAGACCAAACCAATTCTCAGTCGATGGAATGTTGAGAAATGTGGGAATTGCCAGAGTCATTTGGAAGTCAAGTTTATTGTTCATCTGAATGACTTTGATCACGAGGAGGCTCTTTACACTGAGTTTTATGCCAAGGTACACACAAGAGAAAAGCCTGAAGGGGAAGGACAGGTCGCTGGGAAGGACATTGCGATTACATTGAATGCTTGTAGAGTTGCAAGGAGAATCTCATAACACCATGCTAATATTGATAATGTTTTTATGGATATCGCTTAATTGATAGATGTAGAGATTGCTTGAGAGATGGGAAATACAGGAGAAGATATATAATTTTTGAAGCGTAGTGTATGCACTCAGAGCATAAGATATCATTATAAAACGACCTTGGAGTCTTGTGTATAGTATATTTATGTATCTAGGGTAGGTACATCTATAGAAGTCGAACAGTTGACTGTGCTTATTCAACCAGCCTATCCCATCCCTGCAGATCCATCATTACATCTTTCACAGCCACATCCTGATTCTCGGTGAAGTGAGTCAATATTCACAGCCACTCAGAATGCTCTGCACAGCCCCAAATCGTAACACATATCTCGATGCGAAGCGGGGTCAAGTTGTCTTATTGGATGATGTTCCCACGCGTCTTGATCCTACTGCGATGCTGTGACGTGGTTCATCCACAGTATCAAGGCTACAGCTTACAGGTAGACACTTGATATAGAGTGGCCATGATTTCAAAAGACTAATTCATTCTTGACGTCTTGCTATCTTTTATCTTCCTCCATATTGAAACACCCTCAATCATGTCATCAACCACAAACATCAACACTATTCCTATCGAATTGTTGACCAAGATCTGCTCCTTTGTCCGCGATGATTCTAAGAATGGACAAGAGTCAATTGCGCAAAGCCGCTTAGTATCACAACGTTTCAGAGATGCCGCCTCGAAGTTTCTAATCACCGAGGTCTCAGTCCGTCTCAGCTCAGAGTCCTTTGCACGCTTCGAGTCCATCTGCGCACATCCCATATTCAGTAAAGGCGTTCAGAAAGTCCACATATTGTTATCATTCTACGAGGCCGAATTGGCCAACGACAAACAGCGTTACATGGAAGAAGCCAATGCGAGGCTTTTACGACACTGGGAAACTATGGAACGAGGAAGTTCGTACAAGAGACGTTACGGCATTTCACGCGAGTTGTTTCGATGGTTAGGACAGATTGCTTGGGGCAGAAGCTCTGACGTCCAGCAATTAATTGGAGGAGAAGACCTCACAACCCCTCCGACACCAATCCAAAGATTGTTCCTCAAGACATACGACATTTACAAGGCCAGATTCGATGACCAAGAGAGCCTGCGAAAGGACAATGCACATATCGATCGCCTAGTACATGCTGTGTCTTCTCTCCCAGATCTTAAGTCACTGAATATGGACGACGTTCATGGGCAAAAGATGATTATAAGAGAAACAAAACTGACCAAGCTCGGAGCCCTTCACCTGACGGTAGAGGATTTCGCCGACACTGGGTATGATCGAAATATATTACAACATTTTGACAGCGCAATACGCCCGTCTGGTTGGTGCGGCTCTTTCAAAACAAATGGTACACACTACCACGGCATTTCGACAATTCCCCCTTTAGAGATGCTGGGGGAATTATGCTCTCAGCTTGGCAATCAAGGAGTCAGGCCAAAGCACATCAGGATCTCGCTTAAGCCACCACCCGACATGCGACTGTTGACAATGTCGTCGGCACAGCAGGAAAACATGAAGCGGTTGGTTTCCCGAGCTTCAGGCTTGACGTTCCGTTTCGACTTTTTCTCTCGTCCTCATGACCTTCACGAGAATCCTCGACATGAAATGATGGCACTTTGCTCTATCACAAAGCCATTTTTTAGCGCGCCGGAGCTCGAGTTTCTGGATATCTACTTTGTGGAATATCCTAACCGCGCAATGCCAACTGTGTCTTTGAGTGAGATTCTGCCTCTGGATAAGTCCTGGCCACGGCTGGAAACACTATGGTTACAATATCAGCCCATGAACATCGATGAGTTGAGAGACGTGGTCAATAAGCATCGTTCAACCGTTCGTGACTTCAAGTTACCATGTCCTTGGTTTTTGCAAGGTAGCGTTCATGATGCATTGAGGACTATACGTGGTTTTGAGAGCCTGGAAAGCGTGACCATGACGTTCCCCAAAGGGTCCAACTTTATAGGTACTGGTACTTTGGACTTTAAATGGCCGCAGGACGAGATCAAGAGTTATCTTCTCAAAGAAACTGATGTCTTCCCACTTGAAGACGAACTCATGTACATTAGGTAGACCTGTATCAAGATAGTTGTTGCAAAGTAATCTCGTTTCAACATTCCCTGCCCATATTCATTATCATCATGACATAGCACACGAATGACTGGTCTAAATAACTATATCCTGTGATTTCTAAGTTTGTGCTGAGGTTTTATGTCGATTGAGGACAGTACCATTAACGTTGAGAACTGGAGATTACTCGCATGTGCTAGCTATAGCTAGAGCACTTTTAACACGGTTGTTATACTCTGTAGCCATATTCCATGGTGGCGCATTGCAAAAGTCAAGCTTGACTCCTTTCCGGAATACCAAGCAATGAGTGCTTCCCCCAAAATGAAACATACCAATATCCTGTCCTTTTGTTATGGTGTCACCCACCGAGACCGTAAACTCGCAACCTGAAACTTCAGCCATGCCAATGAATACAACAGCCATTAGGCCTATAGTCGGGTTCTTCGCCTCGATCCAGATTATAGCGCGCGTGGCTACGGCGCTGAGATAAGGCTGTGAGTTGTTAGGCGCAGCAGGGTCTGCAAGTCTCCAGTCTCCAGCTCCGGCTAGCCCCTCGAAGAAATTCTCGCTAAAGTATGTACCTGGAACCTTTTCAATTCCAATAACACTGCCACCGACGGGCGCGTGCCAGCGGTGGTAGCTCTTTGAGCTTAGGAATGCCTGGTAGACTGTGCCACCGACGAATCGAGTTGCCATTGGGTTGTTGTTCATCATTCTGTCCAGAGAGTACGGTTGGGATTTGAGCCAGAATGTGTCGTGTAGTTGGACGTTCCCAGCTAACTTGAATGGAGCTGATTCGCAGGCATTGACGATGACCAGTGTCGGGTCGGGACAGTTCAATGTTGGAGGGGAGTTGTTAGGACTATTATTTAGTGCTTTTTAAGGCATAAATCCTAAAGTATATATTAAAAATTAATATAATAAGAAATACTATTTTTAAACCTAGATATTAATAAAAGTCCTATCTAAAGGTATATATTATAATTTATAAAGTTAAAATTATAATAATTATTATAAAAGCTTTTATTCTTTTTAAAGGTTAATTATTAAATATTTCCTTATTAATATTAATATTAATATTAATATTAATAAAACTATTATATAAAATAATAAATTTTAAAGTCTTTATTAACTTTAATTATATATTAAACTAAAGAATTATCTATAAAAGCTTAGCTTTTATAATTAATTTTATTTTTAAAAAAAAATATTTAATAAAGTTATTTAATAATTATATTTATCTTTAATATAATACTTTTATTAATACTTAAAATTAAAATATTATTAATATAATTAATAATTAAATTATTATTTTTATTATTTTTAGCTAGTTAATTAATTATTAAATTAATAAATTAAAGTTTAAATTTTTACTATATAAAAAGAAAAAAGCTTTAAAGGCCTTTTATAATATTTAAAAGAAAAATAATATTAATATATTAAGAAATAAAATACTTTAAATAAAGTTATTTTTTAATCTTTAGAATAATCTTTAATAAGGAAAATAAATTATTAATAATTTATAAAGTATTTAATAAAGGTAATATTATTCTATAAAAAGTTTATTAAATTAGAATTTATTATATTAAGAATCCTATAAAATTAAAAAACTAAAGAAAGTTCTAAAGAAAAAAGGAAAAAGCTTATAATTAACGCTATAGCTTTTAATATAATAAAATTCAATATAATGGAGTTGTCGGGACATTCGACGGGACGGATACCATTGCGGAACTTCCTTGTGAAGAAGTGATCCCAACTGGCATAACCAAAGTAGGGCGCGGTCGCATCGCAGACAAAGATGTCATGAAATGCTGGACCCTTCTTGCCGCAATTCGCAGCATCTTCAATCATAACCAGTGATTCCTGGGATAGCCAATGCCCCAAGCTAGCTTTTGACGCAGGCGAGTTTAAAAAGGAGCCCCAAGTATTGAGTACATCCTTGAAAGAGGTATTAATGGCGGGTATGAGCCAAAAGTCGTAACCAGCCATGGTACCCATGGGCCAATCCAGAACAGTATTAATAGGAAGCCCAATCATTTCCATAGCTGTTTCGGGTGTTTCTTTGATATAGAATGGTGGCGATGATTTGATAAAGATATTGACAACCTTGAGAAATTCATCAAAGCTTTGAATGGCTGGTACACCTGTTGGATCGTAGTGCTTTGATGACTGGGTAAACATTTCGTTGGACAAGGTTTTCCAGGATGGATTGCTATTGACGAGCTGTTGAAATGCCACGAGACTTGGATCAAGAGTTAGATCATTTCTCTGGTTCGATTCATTGAGTTTGGTAGCTAGCCATTGTTGGATTTTTGGTCGCTGCGAAGGAGAGAATTTGCCCATGGGTCTGTGACCTGTGGTCAGCTGTGCTGGGACCCTCATGATGCCAATCTGTGTATGGTTAGAAAAGAAGAAAAGTGAACGATTACTATCCTTAGATTAATTTTATGGGATATGTTATTTGAAAGAGAGGAAGAAAATGTATCAATTGCTGGAATGTATCTCCGTAAATGTATTGAAGGGATAGGCGAGCTAACCTCAGCCCCCGATAAGCGCCGACGTACACGATGACCTATGGAATGAGACATGCATCTTTTCAGCTGGCCTCTTTTGCAGATCACGATAATTGATCTACCGAGATGACTGCAGTAGTAGCTCAATTGGTCACAATTGCTATCAGGTGATGTAAGCTTGCGTTGTACAACTGATACGAGAGACACCGTGCGCACGGGAAGTCAATAGTCTTCTGCAGAAAGGTTTGTAGTGCATCCACATCTAGATCGCCCTGTAGCCAGTAGTTAGGTTACTACAGATGGGTACTTAACTAGAGCATGCCGTTTGGGGTACGGAGATCTGGACTTGTCGCGTAACGTGTTGACTGCAAATCAATCTGGTGCATGAGCTTGGGCTACACAGCGGTTTAAATGACAAATTGTATGACTTGGAATATCTACAGTAGAAGCATTAGAGAACAACCAGAGTCAGGCAGCCCACCAAAGTATTAGTGCTGTTAGTCTATTTACTAGATAGGTCACTATCAAGAATATTTGTAGGTATTAACCACTAATTCAGTACCTGTTTTTACACAACCACCTACCTGTAAGTATGTCCGTTCTGTTCAACACCACATCTCAAACAAATGCAAAGCTACTCATTCTTTCAACACGAATTATCTTGCCATCACAAAACTGATTGCTACTTTATATCAATCCTACTATTACACAACTCCATTTAGTAAAAGTTTCTCCTCTGATCCGCCAAAGCCCCCAACTTTAGTGCCAGAAGCTTACTAGCAGATACCTCCCTCATATGGCTCTGACCTTGTCCTGCCTCTTCACTTCTTCCCCTCGAAGCATTGACGCCCCCGATCCCATTCATACTCATATTCCTCGACATGCGCAAACTCGAAACACTCAAACTCCTCCTCTCCGCCACAGATGATGCCAAACTCATACTCTGTCTTGCCGAAGATGCAACACTCTGTCCACGAGATCGCCTATTCATTCCTTCCATCTTCAAGAGTGATTCTCCTCCTGATGAATAAGGCATTGAACTCGTAGCGCTTGATGCTCCGATACTTACAGATGTTCGGCGTGACGATGGTGAAGAAGTGCGTGATGATACACTTGGCGTAGATGCGTAGCCTGTCATCATCATCATTCGCGCGCTGAGCATTTGGTTGGGATCCGATGAAAGAGCTGTTTGGAGGTTCTGTAACTGGTATGGGCTGGCCATGTACGTGGTGGGCATACTACTCAGCCGGCGAATTGCAGTCTTGTTATTCTGGATGAATGAAGACATGCTCGAAACTGCACCGACGTTAAGTCTTTCTGCTGCTGAATCCACTGTCGTCGTGTTGCTCAAATTGTTACCGCGCTCTTGATGCACCGCGTTGACACTGGTTGGTTCAGGTTCCGGTGGTTCTTCTTCGCCCATCATACTGATACGATGGCTGATCTGTGTCACCACCTCGTCAAAATTCGTCTTTTGAGACGCAGTGTAAAAGTCGCTCTGTTCCAGCATAGTCTCACTGCTGACTTCCCTTGTCAACACGAAGAAAGTTCCGTCGCGAATGCATTTTCTGACAAATGCCCATCGTGTGCGTGCAGGGTTGTGTTCAAGCTCGGGCTGGTACACCGAAAGACGTGCAAGTTGAGCATAGAACATGGCCAATCGATGAGCCATCTTCTCGAGAGTTCGGAGCAAGAATGTAGACAGCGCAGCCAAAGGTGTCGCATCGGGATCGGAATGATCAAGCATGGACGCGACGTTGTCAAAAGCATCCATACCATTGCAAGCTTCTTGTCGCAAATCTTCCAACAGTTCAATGTCGAGCTGAACGCATTTAGCTGTGTAACTAAACACGCCACGCTCTTGGAAGCGGAGTTGAGATGTGGGATCACAGATAAAGTCGCCAAGGGCGCTAATCTCCTTGGTGATGAGTGCTGCATCGGGGCTTGTCTTTGCACGAGCAATGACTCCCAGGATGTCGGGAAGTTTGTAAGCAGCACCAGGTCCACCAGCGCTTGCAAAGACAAACGAGAGTCGCAGGACGAGCTCCTCCAGCTTGGGCCCAAACAATGCAGCGAATCCACCCTGCAAGAGACGGCTCTGGTAGCCGTAAAAGGTTCGGATGGCGATGATGTTGGGAAGGTCCTCGCGCTGCCAGATGTTGGTGATACCATTGGGATCATCCTTTGAAGGTGCATCAAGAGTGTCACCCATGATATCGTTCATCTCGAATTGATGTGCAACAAGGGTCTCAACAGTAGTCCGTAGATACGCTGACCAGAGATCATGCAACTTCGAAACATCCTTGTCGCGATAATCGGGCTTGGGTGACAAGTGGCCGATGAAATAACGGGTCAAAAGACTGGACACCTCGGGGTTGTTGGTGTGGGCCAAATTGTCAAAGGACTTGGTACAGTCCACTCCAGCGTTGGACTTGATGATGAGTGTACCACCGGGATGCATCGGACAAAAGTCTGTCACGTCGTACACGCTTCCGTGTACAGCAATCCACATTCGTCCTCCGTTCCGGTGGCCAGTGTGTAACGCCAGACTGGATTGTGAAATGGTGGGGAGGTTGACGGGAATTGCTCGTGGAGACATGAACACGTCCAGCATAAATCGTCTCTCGGCAAAAGCCTTGTTGATGATCTTGTCCACCGTCTCCATAGTCGCAGTGCGATATGTGTAAATGGCCTTGCGAATGCCGCTCATGACAGAGTCAAACACAGAGACGGATCCACAGACATACATGTATCCACCCAAACCACCTTGCTTCTTCGACATGACCATGTCACAAACTGTACTTCCCTGTTCAATGATCAAGGTGTCGATGTATCGAGGGGGAATCTCCTTCTCCACCAGATCGCGTAGGACATCGTCATACACCAATCCATTCGGGTCTCGAGAAAGAGCAAGGTGGACTTCCATGAACCCAATGTTGACGAGCTTGCGCAGTTCCGATTCATAGGAGAACTTGTCGCGGGATTGAACTCCGAGATATAGGAGGTTACGACCGCCAGAAAGACCAGATGTCGCAAGGCGATGCTGCCAGAAACTGCGGAAGGGGGCGATTCCACTACCGCCTGCGAAATATGCGCAAGGGGCCATGTCGTCGATGGGAAGCTGGAATGACACAGGTCGCGAGACGCCGATAAGCACATCATCGGAGAGAATCGCGCTGTCAACACCGGCTGAGGGGTTGGGATTGAAAAAGCCACTCGACACACCAGCTCGGACAACACTCTCGCCTTGATCAAACATTGAGCAAAGATCGTACTCAGAGCGAGAGATTGTGAGGTCAACCGTGCTCGGTAGAAGGTCGTTGCTGTAGCTCGAGATGGAGTAGGTTCTGGGGACCTCAAGAGCCACAAGGTCAGTAAGCCAGTCCAAATCGTCGAGGCTAAATGCCTTGTCCCATATGTGACTGGGCGTGTCGGTGACTGCTCTCTGCAGGAGATCACCCAGAGAGCCACGAACAGGCCACTCGTCTGTAGCTAGGACTTGCAAGACTGTGCTTGAGGAAGCATGAAGGAGTTCGTGGACCTTGACGGCGAGATCCTTGGTGATGGGTGCAAGGTGGCCTCGGCGGAGGATGTCAAGAACGTTGAGACGATTGGGAGTGTGGGTGATGGAGGAAAGATGCTGGGCGAAACGAGACCATGTCCCTGTGGTGTAAACATCGGCTCGAAGGTGATGATCGAGACCCAAAGCGGCGACCATCTTTGCAACTTCCTCCCAGGAATTAAGCGGCATGACAGCCATTCTATCACCGGGAGAAAAGGTGATACCTGTGTCTCGAATGTCGATGGTGACCATGGCAGTTCCCCTCTTGGTATCCTTGTCAATTGAGCTCACGCCAGCCACTTTACCCATGTACCTACACTCCTCAAAAGTGCCCCTCATAGAATGCGGCTCAAAGTCAAGCTTGCCTCGGAAAGGCTCCAACCGTTCCTTCATGGCATCAGAGAATTGTCGGTGGGTCTCTTCCCATGGTCTAGTCGCGTCTGCAGCTCCAGAAAGGCCGTTGGTAGCGGTACGGCCTGTCTTTGCAGCAACCTCGAGAATACCAAAGACCTTGTACCTGTGTACGCCCATGAAGCCGCGTTCGCCGGTGTAGGCTTCGACGATGCCTTCTAGGACACCTTTGAGACGTGGGTCGTTGGATTGTTGGACGAATTGAGGGATGGAGTAGTGGTACTGAATCGCGGCGATGAAGGCACGATGGTTAGATGGGAGCCAAGCGCGGAGGTGGAGGGCTTCCGCACCAAGGAAAGAGGAGTGTCTATCATTCATTAGTACATGAGACGATTGAGAAGGGAAGAGTACTCACGTCTTTCGTCCAAGGAACGCATCCATCATGAGATATGGTGGGAACTGCAAACCTGAAGCAGCAGGACAACGCTTCGATAGAGGCGCAGAGAACAAACCCCAGCGAACCCACTTATCGGCAGAAACATAGTTGTCGCCAGCGTTGGGGTTCGGTGAGATGCTGTGGAAAGCATTGGGCATTCGTTCGAGGATCTCCTTGAGACGGATCATCTCGTGCAAGAGACCCTCAATGTTGCCAGTCATTACGTGCTCTTGACAAGCAGCGATGGCATCGGGACCGTGCTGGAATGAAGCTACAATTGATGATTAGCTGCGAGAGCATTGAAAGAGGGCCATGGGACTCACCAGATGTATCGGCGCAACCTTTGAGAAAGGCAACTTCGGCTCGTTCACCGAACATAGGCCATCGAAGATCCGTATTGTCAAAGCGTGCGAGGTATGGGTATGTCGATTTCGTGTCGCGGATCTTGAGGTTGTAGGAAGCTTGATCGGGGAATGATAGATGGGGCAAGGAACGTCCCATGCGTCGTGAGATCTGGAAGTAAGGCAGTGCAATGCACATTGGGATACCTTCGAGTTCCTGGCACAACTCGTCGCCCATCTCGCAGGTAGGTCTTGTCGAGGTACCTGAAGTCATAGCGACACCATCCGTGCCATCATGCTTATCCTCAAAACGGTAGATAGAGCACAGCATGCCAAGCGCAACAACGGCTCCCCATAGCGCCTGGTCGGGAATGTTGTCTTCTGTACCTTCGACAAGAGGTAACTTCGCGACGGCTTCTCTGACACGACCTCTTGCACAGCATCCTGGCATACGCTCACAGAGATCAGACCAGATGCGACCGGGAGATCTAGCGAGAGCAGCGATGGGTTCTTCGTAATCGGGTGGGCAAAAGCCATGTTCAACACTCAGGTAGCCGTCGCGCCAGCCTGTTAGAGGTCCAATCTCTTCGGCACGACGAAGGACTTGACGACCAGGTGCACCAAGGGCTGTGGCTAGAATGGAGTGATCGCTTGCGTTGAGGGCGTCGAGTTCAGGTTGGGTCTTTGCGCCGTCGAGGGTTTCGCGGGATGGGAAGGATTTGTAGAGGAGTTCGTTGATGGACTTTCGCTCTCTGAACTGTGTTAGTCGTTGAAGATTAATGGGAAGGTTGGTGGAAGGTACCTCGTTCGAAGCCAGTCATCTGCGTCGACTCCTCGAGGAATCTTATTAATGAGTTAGTAGTGATTAACAGTTGGAGAGGAGGGTGGAGACATACGTCAAAGGCAGCATGGATATCTCCAGGTTGGCTCGCGCCTGAAAAGGCACATCCTCGTCTTTGACTTATGCTTTGACTGCGAGATTGACTGCGACTGCCTGCTCGCGACGATCTAGACGCAGGACATGAAGCCCCAATGGAGCCAGAAACGGGACAAGAAGCGCGCGACATATTATTAATTGTAGATCAATCGGATCATAAAAAGGACAAAACAAAACAAAAAGGTATATGTTTTAAACGTGAATAGCCGCCAGGGCGATAAGAAGAGAAGATAACACACAAAGAAACAAAGTCACACCACCAGGGCGATAGCAAAAGATTGAGTTGGGGATGAAAAGGGAAACGAAAGAAAGAAAGAAAAAAAGTCCGAATGGTAAAAGGCATTATTATGGTGGACGAAAAATAGTAAAGAGGGATGAACTTGTTTCAGTTGGCGTTGCAGATGGAAACATGCCAAGATCTAAAGTATGAGATTGCGTTACATCGTTGAGGAGGAAATAAGCATAATATGTGGAGGTTGAGACGATGGTGTGTCCGGATATGGGAGAAGCCGTCTTTTGTCGACAAAAGATTGGTCAATCAACGATAATATACTATCGATAAGGATAAGGATAAGAAAATTAACTAGGTAGAGATGAATTGGCTTGGCTGTGAGGATAGTGGGCCTCGTAACATACCCTAGAGATGATACTTATTTATCAATGAACAAGTGACTGACTGTTTGTCTTGACAATAGATGCAAATTATAACAAAAGCTAGTATATTCCCATTAAATTGTATCAAATTGAAACTCGTTATTAATCACAACGAATTAGCTTGTTCTTGGGAAAACAAAAGATGCAACAGGAGGTATTACATAAGTACAACCTTGTTCCCACATACCGGCTCGACTTACGCATCAACGGCTTGTGGCTCAATAACAGTCAGTACTTAAGATCATCAATCGCAGGGTACCCACTGCATTACCTGCGACTATTATCTTCCCCGTGTAATGATATGTCCTTTTTGATATACCCCAGAGAAATGATACTGAGCACTGACCAACAAACAAGAGTATAGTGTTCAACCCTAACAATAAGTTACAGTTAAACTATTTATAGACTAAAAAAGGCGAAAACATTTGCCTTTGTACATATGCCCGTTTACTAAATATCTATCCGTTGTCATGTTATCCAGAATCGTGGCGTCTACTACACAATGATCCCCTTGCTGCTGTTCCTCAGTCGCCAAGAGCAATAACCCACTCGTGTATTTAGAGTTTCCCCAGCCAGGCGGTTCGAGTAAAAGATAGCTGCTGGCTTTCTTCAACTTGCGACTAATCATGCCAGATATAATCACTTCCATTGTCGATTCCTTGGAATATTCTGTTTCCGGAAAGTGTTGGAAATACATCATAGACATCTGAGTGCCCGCAACGAAACCGTCGCCGTTTTCACTCGCGGTTATCATTGTGAGCGAATATGCGTTGACTATCATTGCACCATCCGCTATCGTCGGCTGTAGCGCGTTGACCTCCATTCCCATCATTGAATAATCCCGCTGCATGCACCTGCGAGGTACCCAAGTTCCTGTATCATCGGAGTTGTTTCCAATGTTGGTCAGGAGGATATTGGCACCCATGGCGCCGGTGCTGATCATCCTTTCTAGAAGTTGGAAGGTGTTGATTTTGTAATCGACAGCGGGAAGCTTGTCTGATGCCATGGAGAAGAGACTGTAGTACTCATCTAGTTCCAGAGTAGCTTCCCGACCGCGAATCTTGTCAACAAGGACTGCCAGTGGGCGCATGTAGGCGTTCGCATCGAGGACGGTTCCATGACCGGCGCATCTGACGATGGATCTCTGGTAGATGGACTCTGCAGTTGACTCGGCGATTGCCAATGACCTACCGACCAACGTTGTTTCGCCAAATTGACCAATATCGACCGGTAAGTAGGGAAGGGCATTTATGTAGTGATTGTCAAACCGAGAACTGTGTAGTATGCCAATGAGCTGAGTGCAATGAATAAGAGGAGCTTCTTCATGTCCTGTCCAGAAGATGCATTGTTTACTCATATAAGCCTCCTGTAATGTCCAGCAACGTCGGGTCCACTGGCAGTCCCTCCAGATGTTCTTGACTTGCTGAGCCAACTCGGGTTTGAACAATTGGACCTTGATGCCATCGGTCTTCAATTGAGCAAGTTCGGCAGGAAATTCCACTCCAGGGAGGATCAATGTGCACTCGGCATTGGAGTAGTAATCCTTCATCTTTGGAACCTCTCTTTCTTTGTCTTCATAGCTCTCTTGATCTATACACCATCGGTCAACCCAATAGTACCGGTGCTTGAGCACCCTGTCGACTGTCGCGATTATCCTTTCCAGGTCTTCAGAGTCGTATGAGTTCCAAGGGTACGAAAGCGCGACGTAGTTATCCACAGGTGTATCCTCAGGAATAGTAACAATCCTGTCCTTAAGATGCGATTCCTTGTTCCGGTGGGCGTCGTAGAATCGCCGAGGAATGATCTTCGTCTCTGGAACCACCAATGTCTTGCCTATCTCAGCCAGTCCACCAGGGAATAGGCATCCGCATGAAGCTCGATGGAACTTGTCTCTTGGCGCCACGGCGTAATATGGCACTATTCTGGAGACTATCTGTTGGAAATGCTCCAAAGTAAGGCGCTGACTAGGTCCACACAGCCCATCAAGAGGCAGAAACGGCAGCACCGGTGCCGCAACCCCGAGGTCGGCGTCATTTGTCCTGGCTGCAATACTCACCAAGAGCTCATCTTGAATCTTCGACCTCGCTTCTTCGAGTGGCTTTTCCATGTCTTGATGGACACCGAGGAACTCTATGCGCTCCAGTGCTAGAGCAAGTAGACTGAACACTTTGGCGAGCGTGATAAAGCTGCTTTGATCCCATGTTGGTGGTACCTGCACACGAGTCCTCACCGCGTTCTCCTCCAATACGGCTTGCATTACACGGCCGCCAGGATAGGTCTTGATAAGAAGCCCCAAGCCAAGCAGAAAAGCGACTCCAACGCCGTTGTCATCCAGACAAATGCATGGGTCCACCGAGGTCAAGTCCGCTCTAGTTTCGTTTTTGTCCTCAATTGTCCGATCTTTCCATGTCGGTTTATTTTCATCCTCCTCATCAACATCAATACCGTCATCTTCATCCTCAGCCTTTTGTTCCATCACACTGATGCGTAATCGACAGCCACGAGGTTTCGACAGCCACAATCGGTCTGTACTCATCGTATGGGCAATCTCACCGTCAGTCATCACGCCGCACAACCGAGGATAAGACATCATTCCCCTGTAGTCAATATGCGGACCGACAGACTCTGGTCCGCTCCGGGGATGCATGCGATTGCAGTATACCTGTGAGCGCTCCTCGCTATACCGTGAGATGCTGGCCCTAAGGCTGCGTTCGAATTCTTTGTCAAAATGCGACCTTTCCGACATCGTGAATTTCTCGTTCTTGTTGTCTGGCAGAAACTAAATGTTCTCTTAGCTTATTAGAATAGTCGAATCACGAGGGTGTCATGTCCAAGTATATAATTTTATTTGGACGAGGTATTTTATATCGAATAATTGGAGGGGTATGTATAGCAAGCCGTACGCAATATTAATAGCGTTGTTAATAGATCCATTTCTACTGCAACATCATCAGGTGTTATCTTTGCGTGTTTTTCTCTGGAGCCCAGTGGCTCAAAACATTGAATGCTGTACAACGTTGAGATAATCTTACAGACCAGCCGCAATCTTAATGTCAATTATATAAAGTCTACGGAATACCTATTACTTTAGTGAAGTAGCGGAACCATATCACCATCGTTACCTACTATGCGTATTATGATTCTTGTTTCCCCATTCGTCTCTCACATCACCCATGATGAGACGGCTTCGGTGTTACTACTGATTGGCTGCTTATGGTCCAGGGGCTGATTCATGGCTGACACAGAAATGTCAAGAATGCAAACGTCAGCCTTAAATCCTGCAGCGGCGCGGCGCGGCACGGTTCAAATGCAAGCCCTGAACTTTAGGACTTTTCAACCATCGTCATCACGGACAACGACTACCGCATATGACTGTATTCTTCACGCGCTGACCCGACACCTTGAGCCGAGGAATGTCAGCTCGGAACTACGAATGTGTGGCGTAAGCCCGGCACCGAGACTATGAGTTCCTATACGCTAGATGTTATCTGCATGCAGCTCGTGGACCTTGTAAGGCTGATTCTAGGTCAACCTAGTGGGTTGAAATTCCGACCGTTCAACATCACATTTTAATGGAAACTGTGATTTGACTGATCGTATAAGATGTTACACAACGTCTGACTGTGGCGTGTCAGATGTGTAGCTTACGTAGAATGAGAACAGAGGAAATATGAACGGCATGGAGTGAAAAAGAAATCAGGCCCCGTCCTTGCCCATTGATCTAGTCTTGCGCTCTCCTTCTTAAACAGTAGTCTTTTCCTGCTACTGATTCAATCCAAGTCTCATCTTTAACTCGATATTTCTTGACAAACATTGGTCTCTTCAAATCACAACCATGTGGATTACCGACGCCTGCAAGGCGTTTGTATTCTCCTTTGTCGCCGTATTTCACTCTCCTAGTCTCCCAGATCAAGGTCCTCACCAAGACGTGTTGACCTTCACTCACGATTCTCCCGTCGGAAAACATCCTTACCCCCGCTTTCCCGCTCCCAATGGTCCCGAAAGGGATGGTGTCGAATTTGAGTGCAAGTACCCTGAGCTTAGAGGCTGGGAGAAATGTACGACAGCAGATGATCGATCTTGTTGGCTTAAAGGCCCATTTGATCAGGTATTCGATATAAATACTGATTATGAGAACTTCTGGCCCGAGGGTATCGTCAGGGAGGTATGTATTCTGCCTGTTCGCTGTCATCTATAGTAAGCTAACCATTCCAGTACACTCTCAACGTAACAAACCAAGACATCAATGGTGATGGCGTCAATAATCCATACGGCAAAGTCTTCAACAACCAATACCCTGGTCCTTGGATTCAAGCATGCTGGGGCGATATCATAAAGGTAACAGTTCATAACAACCTCGAATACAATGGCACGACCATCCACTGGCATGGTCTTCGTCAACTCGAGTCCTTCGAGATGGATGGCGTAAATGGTGTCACTCAATGTCCTATCGCTCCTGGTGATAGCTTCACATATACCTTCCGCGCGGTGCAGTATGGAACATCGTGGTATCATAGCCACTATTCGCTCCAGTACGCTGATGGATTGGCTGGCCCGATTACCATCTATGGACCTTCGAGTGCACCGTGGGACGAGGGTAGAGACCCAATTCTCATCACGGATTGGAGTCATAGAAGTGCATTCCAAAGTTGGCAGAGAGAACTTGTGCCGAATAGCCCGACTAGACCTTTGATGAACGGTGTACTTATCAATGGCGTCGGTATGTATAACTTGCTGATATCCCATGTTGTCGAGACTAATGTTGTCGCAGGCAATTTTGCAGGTAGCTTCCCACGTGAGCGATTCAATATGACTGTCGAGAAGGTGCGACTACAAGACGTATCCCAAGAAGAAGGCTGACAAGTCCTAGGACAAGAAGTACATTCTTCGCGTTATCAACACCTCTGTAGACACAACTTGGATCTTTAGCATTGACAACCACAACTTCACCGTCATGTCGACAGACTTTGTCCCCATCCACCCATATGAAGTAGACCACATCGTCATCGGAATTGGTAAGTGACCCGAACCTGATAAAAAGTCATGAGTCTGACCATCAGGCCAACGTTACCACATTGTTCTTAATGCTACACCCACCAACACTACTATCCTTCCTGCATCACCTGATGGAAATTATTGGATCCGTACAGTAGGCGCGGATAGATGCAAGGGTTTCGAGCCTGGTAATGAGCCTGATGAGCGACAAGGTATACTTCGGTACAACGCCTCCAGTACCTTGGTACCTACGACATTCCGCCCAGCTTACAGCACAGCATGTCGTGACGAGAATTATACCATGCTTCAGCCGATCTTGCCCTGGAATGTTACACCCGTTGAGCTAGACAGTGAGTAAATTTGATTACTGGACATAGTAGCGCGTCTAACATGAAATAGATAAGAAAGGTCATTTTGACATAGGTCTCAAGACATACAAAGACAGACCAGAACAGGGCAATGCTTTTCAGTGGTGGGCGTTTGGAGAGAACCCATTGTGGCTTAACTTTTCCAACCCGACTATTCTCAATCTCAACAATGATACATGGGATCCCAACTATGCTGTTGATCTTGTTGTTCCAGATTCCAAGAAGGATGAATGGATCTACATTGCCATCACTGCACCCCCAGCCCCGCTTGTCAACAGACCTGACAGGGTATTTGCACCTGTGGCTCATCCAGTAAGTCAACCCAAGATGATTTGAGAACTGCTGTTGACCATATGCCAGCTTCATCTCCACGGCCATGACTTTGCACTACTTGCACAAGGAACCAACTTTTCAGACCTCGACACAGGAAATGTTAAACTCAAGTGGGACAATCCGCCGCGACGTGATGTAGCACTCATCCCAGCAGGAGGCTATCTTGTTGTCGCGTTCAAGGCTGATAACCCTGGATCGTGGTTGTTCCATTGTCACATCGCATGGCATGCATCAAGTGGTCTGGCCATTCAGATTCTTGAACAGCAGGAAAGGCTCAAGTGGATGATGAATAATGATAGGATGAAGGAAGTGGAGAGAGTTTGCGAGAGGTGGAATGATTGGTTTGGAAATAAGAGTAATCTTTGGAACGCAGAACTCTTTCAAGATGATTCTGGAGTTTAGTTTGTAGGCAGTCCAATGCTAGAATTGAAGTTAGGTTATGTAGGTTGGTAAATATACACTAAAACCATGCTTTGCGTCTCCAGTATCATTCTCGTTTCATCATTCCTCATGACTCTCCAACTAATATCTCCTAAAACTCTCCGTTTTTGCTCATATGCGGCTAATCTTAGATAAGACGGAACCACTTAAAGTCATCGTCGGGTTGAACAGGCACGGTATGTCCAACTCCAGCAGCAGACACAGCAACAAACTTCGTTCCATCGCCGTAGATCATGGTGGTGTAGTTAGGTTGGGGAGTGTTTTGCTGGCTGCTGGTAAGAGAAACGCCATTAAGAGTGGACCACTCCTTGATCTGTTCCTGGAGGTTCTGAATGGTGACTAAGAAGTCGGCGGTACCGTGCCAAGTCTTGAAGCGAGGATAAGAGCCGCTGTAGCCAGGGTACATAGCCTTGACCTGGTTGGCCCACTCCTGTCCTGACTTGACAATCTTTCCGTCAGAGCATTTACGGTCTGAGCTGATGGGGCTGGATCCTGGAGATCCGGCCATGCATCCGGCGGCAACACCCGAGTAGCACGTGGCAGCAGCGAAACGGTCGGGGTATGTTGCGATGAGCACATTGGTCATCATGCATCCGGAGCTGGAACCAGTGACAAAAACTCTGTTGCGGTCGGCCTTGTACGTGTTGATGACATAGTCAACCATGCTGACGAGGACCTGGCTGTCACCCTGACCATCATGCTTGAGGGTCTTGGTGCTGGCGACATCCCAACAGTTAGAGTCCTTGGGCGAAGAAGGGTAGATGAGGATAACTCCGCGCTGGTCGGCAAGAGTTCTGTATCTGTTAGTCTGCTGGAAATAGCCCTGTCCATTTCCACCACAAGGGTGCAACTGAATTTCTTGTTAGCTCGAACGTTATAGCACCCTTACAATATTGTTGCTACGTACGGCGACAACAATTGCTGGGTTGGCAGGGAGGTTGCTCGGGATATAGGCTTGCATGGTCAGACGGGTGTCATAGGTTGGTCCAAAGTTGTTGATAGTCTGGAGCTGAGCCGCAACCAGGCCAGCACCCAGGACGAGCTGAGTCAACAGCTTGCGTGGGGAGAGAAAGTCAAGCATGACGAATACCCTGTTTTTGCTTCTGTTTGTTTGGAAGTGAAGTCGGTGCTTGTCAATCTCTTCTTGGAGCGTGTGCGATCTCAGCTTTATACTCCATGGCTGCTTTGACTATGGCTTCAAGTGAGGCGAGTTTCAAGTACCGAAATTAAATACCGCGAGATCCGGAGGAAGCATGTCCGCAAAGACCCCGCTTCCATTCTAACTGATAGTTTGATCAATTGTTCCAAGTATAAGTTTTTATTGACCGACAGTCCATAACGTTACATACGGATAAATAAAGTGGTACTGTAATATTATTTTTGTTTCATTTCGAGTAGGCCTAGGTTATAGATATATTACCCCGCAGTCTGGGAATAGTCATTTCATTTACGGATAAATCCAGAAGACGGAAGATCATCCTCCGCAGCCGACAGGATTAGAACCTGGCAATTGACTTACGCCAGAATCAGTATCTTACCTGCTTTAATTGGCTTAAGTAGCAGACAGGGGAGGTTCTGTATCAAGCTATTGACGATGATATGAGGACTGAGTTTCACGTTTTTATGTTGTAATTTTTCCTGATATGTCCTCCTGTTGAACTAAAATGGCTGTTTTGAGAAATTGTAAACTGAACCCAGGTCAAGATCAGCCCACCAGGGGGATTTTGAGATATACGTCATAACTTACTCCCTGACCAACTCGATGATAGTCAAAATCGATACGGTATTCGGATACCCTGTCAAGACTCCACATCATGTTACCAACTCTATGCAATCATGTTTCATTGTTTTGGGCTTCGCATTCACAACCTGTTCAAGACAATCAGTAGCAGCTTGACAGACTACACGCTATTATTATTTGGTGCTTTTTGAGGCGTAAGTCCCGAAGTATACATTAAAAATCAACACAATACAGACTACACGCAACTGAACTAATAATCACAAGCGTAATTATTGACAACGTTTCAAGCAAAGTCCATCTATTAGCAATTCAAATGTACTATATATTAAATACTGTCGCTACTTCGTATCGCAGATCGCATCGACGGCCTGGTTAATCCAGTACTGGTTCATCTCACTCTCATTAGCCATTGTACTCCTTGCAAGCTCCTTTAGCTCCTCCATCCTTGTGTAGTCATCCAAACCAATTTCTTCCTTCAAGTACGGGTTGAAACGGATATACTTTGTATCCTTATGTTCCTCCCTCGCATTCAAATGCTTCATATGTCTCGAAAAGTCTTTGCCCTTGGCGTTGGTGTTTGTCGCAAAGTCCATCACCTTTGATGCGACGCCAACAACCTTGATCCATGATGGCTTGGCCTTGCCTGGACTTACATAGCCTGTGCCCAGACTGATAACACATGAGATCGGAGGTGCTGGTTCTGAAGGTTCCACGAGCTCGAAGCGGCTGTACCATAGTTGGTCGATGGGGTTGTTGTTCAGGAGACCGCCATCCCAGAATACAAGGTCAGGGTTGTCCTCAGGAAACTTGACTTCGGGGAAAAAGGTAGGTGCGGCAGATGTAGCACGAGCAGCGATGCTGATGGTGAGCTTGTTACCGTGTTTGAGAAGAGCGTTGTTGGCTTTGGATTTGGTATAGATTGTGCTATCTTTATAAGATCGCATCAACATGGACTCGGCTCTGTTTTGAGCAGTGGTGCAGCAGAACCTATTCATGTCAGAAATATCCATAGAGCAATTTCTAGTCAAGTCAGTACTCACATTCGTGCACCTCCGTCATGCTGAAGAGGCGCATTTCCTTTGAGCTTCTTGTCGTTCTCATCTAGACCATACTTCTCGACGACCTCATCGATAGCTTTGCTCATAGACGCGGCATCAAAGCGACTGTCCTGAACCAAGGCTTTGCTGTTGTTGAAGATCCTCGAACCAGGTATCCAGCTAACATCCCTACCCCAGAACTTGGGGCTGAAGATGGTCTTGGCAATTCTGTCATACTCTTTGATAGTATCATCCACGGTCATGCGTAGTCGAAATAGCATGATACCCATGATACCACCAGTGCTTGTGCCGCCAGCAAGTTCGAAGTAATCGGCTGGGCGAGGAATCTCGGCCAGACGTTTCCGTTCTTGGACACGGCTCATGAGCTCTTTGAGGATTACGAGACCCATTATTCCTCGAACACCACCTCCATCGAGAGCGAGGAGGCGTTTGCCATTGGGGTGCCGTGTGAGAGCTTGGTAAACCATTGTAAAATAAATTGATGAGGGATTAATGAATTTCAAGATGAAAACGAAGATGAGTCTTTTCATATATACTTACCGTCCCAAATCCCACTTTCTAATTTCTTATCGATGCGACGTCACGACTGAGACTATCTCGAGACTATTGCGCCCTGCAGTTACTCTTTCCCATTTTAGGAATGCCGTCATGGCGATACCAGGGATGGGACGAGCTGAATTGGTCTTGGCCGGGCTGAATTATGCAAGTAGTGGCTATTTGCGGGTACACCCTTGCAGATCCCGTCTTCAATCTAATGGGAAGAGAAACAATTTGCCGTTACAGCTTGAATTGTGCAAGGATGGTAAGACAAGTATATTCGACTTGGTCTCCATCGGCTTCGGGGTGTCCGTGCTACAGGACACGAATTTGAGACAATATCACCTCGTTGGGAATGGTATCTTCAGCCGCCTGGGAAGACTGCAGATAGGCATGTTGCATTCCCATCGTCAGCAAATATGACGATATGTGCAGAGTCAAAGCGCAGAGGGCCTCATATCATAAGCCAATTGATATGTCGGTGTATCAAACACTGTCAGACTGGGCCTTGATACGCAAGCCACTTGCGGTCATCTTTGCTTTTTCCAAGTCATAGCGATAAGACAAAACGAGATATGATAGGAATTACGTTGAGGTTACAACATCTTTCGGAAATTTCTCGATGTCATCTAGCATTCAATGGAATCTGACTAGTGTGTTGAGTATGGGCGAAACTCCTCTCATCAATCAGTGTTTTCTATTGCTCAGCCTTCTCCCCATGTAGCCAAATCAATGGCACCATAGACTGCGCAGCTTTGGCGGCCAACTCACGAGCTTCAACTGATAAATCCTCGTTCCTTGATTCATCTTCAAATCTTCGTCGGGCAAATTCCTTCCGTGCAGTTTCCCAACGCGCTCGACCCTTGTATTTCTTCAAAGACCTATTCCAAGGCAAATCATTATCCCTCAAGGTGATAATTCTGTCCACTACTTGTATGTCCCTCTCGTCACGGGTGTCTGGATATCCCCCAAAAACTTCTTTGCCGGCGACGATAGTCCAAAGAGCCGCACAAGTCACGTCGTAACTCAGCACCTCACTGATAGGCGGCGCGGGGAATGGCCTGTAACCAGGAGAGGGAGTTTGCTCCAGAGCAGCGACACACGAGACTCCAATTCTGGAGAGATCGATTCCATTGGATGTGAGTCGAGCCAGGAGAGCGAAAAGGTTTTCGCATGCTCGTTGTTCTGGCCACAACCAACCAGCTCCACAACCACAAACATCGTTGAAAGTCTCTGACACTGAGATACCCAGAACTAATAAATCAGTCCACAATTTATCAGACTCCCAGATCCAACTTCTTTTCAGCGGAATTGTCATTGGTTCAGGAGGTGGTGGATTGGGACGCGCTTTGAAGGCTTTGACCAGATGAACCAGTTTCATCTGTTGCGCTTCATCAGAAAAGGGAATCCGTTTCGATGCATGAAGGATCGAAAACCATAGTTGCCACAACTGGGCTTCTGTTGATTTTTCTGGGTCAAAGTCTTCTTGAGGTTCTGTGTAATCCTCTTCAGGTCCCCAAAGTTCAAGCGCTTTCTCGGGACTGTGAAAACCTCGTTGTGTCCGAGCGCATGCCTCCTGCTCGAAATATTGTCGACCGAAATCAGCAGTCGAGTAGGCTTCATCTATTGGTCTCGCGATGATGTCTACTGTCTCTGCAATATCCAGCGTTCCATTTAGGTATTTGTCAAGGATCGCCGTGCTGCCAGAGAACCATCCTCTAATCTTGGCCAAATGATCAATCTTGGCTCCAAAATCGAGTTCGTCATTGTCTGCTACTGCTTTAGCAGACTCGTGCTTTTGCAATTCCATTTCTCTCCGCGATTGAGCCAACGCTGCGTATTTTGCCTTGTTTCGTTTTTTGTTGCGATGGCCTGTTCTTTGGCATTTTCCGTGATTGAACAGGGTCGGTGTTGGCGAGACTGTAAGCAAGAGATGGGCGTGATCAGCATTAAGTAGGGTAGCTGGGTAGTCATGGAATGTGGAGCGAAGGATGTGGCTGAGCCTCATTATTCCCGGCCTAAGAGTCATTTACCGGTGGGCTGACAACTGTGGCGATGATTCGGAAGGATATGATCAGCAACGAGCTAATAAAACACTGGGCAAAATTGCCAAATTGTCATTCTGCAAATATCAGCGTACTATGCTTCTTGCGTCATGTAGTAAGGATGCATTTTGATGAAGTAGGAGTTACCACAAACGAATCTATTATTCAATACCCTATACAGAAACCACTTGAATATAAGAAATTTGATACCCTGTGTAACCCTGGCCATCCATGTAGCATCTTGAATAACTGTTACCTGGATACACCATTACCAAGCGCTGTTTGCATGTCCAAAACTGGGCAAAATGGTTGGTATCGAAGTTGCATTGGAGATATCGATATCCTTCCCCTTGGAGGACCTTGCATATTAAGGCTGGGGCACCTCTACCTTGTATCATCACAGCACCATAGGGGTTACCACTTCCGGGAAAGTAAGTAAACGAAGCAGCCAGGCCGACAGCGCTGCCTGGCCCATTGAGCGCTTTGACTTCGCCAGTTACTTTATGTATGGTATAAATCTGAGAGGCCGCATCGGAGGTGAACTTCATGTAAAAGCTAGTACTGCTGCCTTGGTTGGACTCCAAGGATGATAGGCCTAATCCGCCTGCTAGGGCAGGATCTGTGCTACCAACGGCAACTAATTTTACTGTCTCCAGTGGCGAGGCTGTTTCGGTCTTTGTAGTGGTCTCTGTGACAGTCTTTGTAGCAACAGTAACCTCGTCGATGATGAAATCGAGCGTCTTGGTGACTTCTTCAGTACTGTAGGTCTTGTAGACAGTTGTGGTCTTTACTGTCTGGGTGACCCAGGCGGTGTTAACCGTTGTGCGAACGGTGGTGGCGCGTGGGATCTTGACGCGAACGATATTGGATACGATGGTAACGCGAGGCGCGGTAACCGTCTTGGCAGTGACACCAATACGTGAGCAAGCTGACGAGTATTGAGCAGAGTTGGTGCATAGGTTGTCAAGGTATTCAGGGATGCGAGGTACCGAGCGTTTGCGCTTGATGGTCGGGGCAGGATCAGCGGCCTCAGTTGTGATCGTCGTCGTGGTCTGCTCTGTCACGGTCTTGGTTTGCTCCACAGTTCGCGTGACGACGATGTTATCCGTCACGGTCTGTATGACAGAGTTGACACTGGTGGCGGTGGCGGGCGAGGTGCTCGTAACCGTGATTGACTTGGTAACGGTCGGAGTCTTTCTGGTAATTGTCGACGTTTTGTAAATGGTACTTTACGCATGTCATCAGTGTTTGCAGTAACAAATTTGGGCTTAGCGATCTTACGACTTCTTGGGAGTCACTGTCGTAAGCAGAAATGACTTGCAGTCAATGGTTCGCTGTTTGATGTTGGGCTTCGCAATAGCTACCAAGGGAGAGTTTGTCAGTATATGAGATCAGTTCGACCATGGGAAACATACCAGTATAACAAGCATCTGGAGGACTATTACCCGGGTTCGGGTAAGCTGCGTCGACAGCTACGACAATCATGCCCAAGGTGAGTGTACTAAAGAACTTCATCTTTACAGATCTTTATTCCGTTAGAGAGACGATGGAAAATGCCAACATCAGATTTGGGATCGCGAAAGAAGTTATTTAATAGCATTTAGCTGGAGTCTCCCCTGGACATCGTGATTGATGGATGAGCTGACAGTTTCGACACTATTGATGTAATAATTGGGTTTATTGAATTCGCTTCAGGGTCCTCAGCATCTAGAACATCTTCTTGGCCAATCATGAAAGGGTAATGGAGGGGAATTTCCACTAATGGCGCGCTACTGAACTGACCGCCACAGGGTACTCACGGGCCATACGTACCGCGAAGTCTGGACTCAATAATTGTATTTCGGATAGTTATTCATCAAGCTTGGTGTTCATTCACGGAAAACTTCTGATCAAATTTTTATCTTTCACAGATTGTAGAATTCTGAAGAAAGTCCAGAACTTTTGTAGAATGACCAAGAAGATTTCATGAGTAGAAAACATGTGAGAAGAATAGCTATTCAATTTATCCTAAATACTATCAAAGCCGAGTTATGCCTTCGAGTCGGGTTTCCTTTAATCTCAACTAGTATGTCTTGCGTAGCCAACGATCCAACGATGATATTCCTATAAAGGTATATAGAGAGTATATTCAAGAATTTGACCAAGTAGTAGACTCCATCCAAATCTGTCATTTTAACTGTAAGTATTCCGTTCCTTGCATAATTCAAGTTATCTCGACGTTGTTAATCTAAATTCTGAGTGCAAATACCTTCACATCAGGTGACTGCTTCTTCCATATACATCAGCCTAAGAACCATCTGACAGTCCAGTACTGGACGAGCCAGATACCAAAGAAGACGCAAACGGCCAAGAAAGCTAGGATGTAAATGGCAACCATTGTAGCGTCTTCCATATGAACGCGGATCATTCGCGGAATCTGCCATGTGTAGTAGTAGTCTTGCCTGGCTCGGCCACCGGTAGACATGTCTTGATAGGGCTGACGACGTGTAACAAGTTGAACAATGTAATTTCTGAAGGTCATTTCGTCGCCAACAGCGGAACAAGCTCGACGAGTACGGTGATAGACGTCAACGACCAAGAATGCGAGGATAGCAAGTACGAAGATGGCTGCGGACAAGGCAGACATAGCCATTTTCTAACTCTAACATTAGTAGAGGATTTAAAGATGGGGTAATAAAAGCATACCATAAGTCGAGACTGTTGACCAGTAGACATGATGAAATGTCAGGAATAGAAAAATGTCAGTTAAAAATGTGATTAAAAAGAGACAAAGTGAAATGAATAATTATAATTAAATCACAAGATAATTTATATTCTACAAACACAAAGCTTCTAATACTCACATAGGAACGTACTCAAACGGTAGAATCCTCTGATTCGTCAGTAAGAAAAGGGCATTTAGCATCAACCCAATCATCGTCGTTTCAATCTACAACTACATAAAGACTGTGTAACCACTCTTTCACGCGGACTGATAATTATGCCGATACATGCTGATTGGTCTAGTTATATAGGGCTCGCCAGGAATCATCAGGCTCTCGCTGACGTCTGCCGCGCAAAATTTCTAACCATCTTTCTTCTTCATCATCAATGCCACAATGGAACGACATCAACAAAGTCCACGAATTCCAGAATCGGTATGGAAAGTGCACGAGGACACGATACAGCGCGTATACATGACCGAGAAGCAGAACCTTGAAACACTCATGGAGGGTATGGCTGCTATACATAACTTTGACGCATCGTAAGTTAATGACTTATTGCAACCCTTTCATTCAAAAGGTCGCACAAGTAACAATCGAAAGGAAGAAACAGTATCGAGGAATATTCCAAAAGTGGGGATTCAATAAGAACAACTTATTAAACGACATTCCTGGAAATGACCGAAGGAGAGCAGCACAAGCGCTACCGAAACGCCTGGTTCAGGAGCCATTTCTAATTGTAATATGTTGTCAGCCTAGCCCTCCCGAGTTTAGGTGGTCTACCGAAGAAGAGAGACAACTATGGAGAATCAAAGTTGCCACAGATACTATAATCAAAGGTTCTTTCGGGTCTACTTCTTGTAAATGGACCTTAGACAACTTCTCTTTCTTTGCTTCGCCCATCGGATTATCCTTATCATATGAATGGCAATCACTCGAGTCCCTATGTACAGCCATTGCGGATATGTCGGGGTCTGGTGTTCAATCACATGGCAGGGGATCTATTGAACTTCTTCTCCAGCGGACAGAGGGCTTGAAGGAGACATTGAGCCCCGAATACTTTGTAGTTCAACTTGCTTACATATGGAGGATATGCCTCAACCTCACTAAGACACGGCTGCCTTTACCTCGCTATACTATACCCGACTCACAACACCCCATTTCGATTCACCCACTCGCTCCGAGTTTCCTTTACCGGCTGGATCAACAAATGCAAACCAATTTCCGCGAAGGGGATCCTGCACGTCAAGTTATATCTTCTCTCCTCGTCATCTTGCGGATTTCACCTCACAGATTTAAATCAGCTCTGAAACTCGCGTACCGCATGTCCATCAAGGTTTTTGAGAATACATTAGGACCCAGTCACACGATGGTGGTCAAGATGTGGTCTCACTATAGCAGAGTCTGCGGACAGACAGTTGAGTTCAAATTCGAGAACGAAGATGATGTTATAACATACATCAATACTTACATAAAGAGCAACCCCGATCTCGACACACCACACACGCTTTGCCATGCGTCAGGACTGATAGAAATGCTGTCTTTGGAGTCCAGCCACCAATTCAAAAACTTCAGCAAGTACTTTGCCATGCCGCCCAAAGAAGAAGACTTAAGTCGACTGGAAGATTTTGCGATATACTTGAGAGAAAAAGCTGTGGAGAAATTGCAGGTTCTCGGAGGATTGAAAGATACCCTAGCAGTCGACGTCTTGGTCTATGCAACCAAGCTGCTAGCCTTGAAACTTTACAAACGTTGGAGACCGGATTACAGCATTCGGCTTCTTGATGAAGCCATAGAACTTCTGCAACGCGGGGGCACTGAGTCCATAGTGTGGGCCTCAACTTTGTCGAAGGAAAGACTGCACCTCCTGGTTAGTCAAAGGAAATATAAGGATGTGGAACTTGAGAAAGTTCGCCTCTCCGCTATTAGGCATGCATTTCCAATGTCAAGGCGAATTAGATCAAGGGGGAGCAGGGGCATAACGAAGGCAGAAAACGCAAGATACTTGAGACAGCAGGATATGGAAGCAAGGAAGGAGATGTATCACTATTTGGTCGAGCTTTGTCGAGAGGTACAACAAATAGACAGTCGGATATAGTGTTACTTTAACAGCAGTTTGACCTTCCGAGAATTTGCCATATAACCTAAGAGTCAAGTTACCTTCTCAGTATGAAGTTAGTTATTATTGTTTTGTTTAAATTAGGGGTCTAAAAGTGGTCTTGTCTTTGTGTTAAAGGAAGGATAAGTGGGTTGTATAGCAGGTCTGTCTAACAGTGCTTTTATATTTGTGTAAGATTAAGGTTGCTCTAAGAGCCCTATTTTTCATAACGAAGCTGTATCTATCGATTTCGCATTAGACTTCGAGGGATATCTATATTAAGTTTTATTTAGATTAAAGTTTATTATTCTAGAGCATCTTGTTTCTTTATAAACTAATAGAAAGTTTAAAAGATATTACTAGAGTATTATCTGTATTCTTTTATTAGCTAACTAGTATTAACTATTATTTATATTTCCTTTTAATAGAATCTTTTCCCTTTCTTATCTTTATTAATACAATAGGCTTAATAGGGAGCTAATATTCTATTTTAACCTATTAAAAAACCCTTATACCTTATTATATATATTATAAATTAAAACCCCACTAGTAATTATTATATCCTATTTATTATAATCCTAGAAAAAGTAAAAGTATCCTTTTTTATACTAAATAATCTTAAATATAAGAATAGATTCTAGGGTTAAGTTATATATAGAGTCCCTATTTTTATTATTATTAATATTAACGTACATGATAAGCGGGTGCAACAGACAAGCGAGTGCAACAAAAAATCCCGCAATTTACATCTTCTCAACTTAATCAATTAATTTTCAACCACCAAATATGCCAGACCCAAATATTGAGGCTAGGATTCTTCTTGCACTTCGTGCCCTTCAAAATGACCCAAAATTAAGTCTCCGACGCGCCGCAGGCATCTACCAGGTCCGTTATTGGACTTTATATCGCCGACAGAAGGGTATCCTTTCTACGCGTGATTCTATCCCAAAATCACGCAAACTATCTGATCTAGAAGAACAGATCATAGTTCAGTTCATTCTCGATCTGGATTCGCGAGGGTTTCCCCCGCGACTGCGTTGTGTTGAGGAGATGGCTAACCGATTGCTCGCCGACCGCGAGACGCCGCCTGTCGGCAAGCGCTGGGCCTCTAACTTCGTCAAGCGACACAAAGACCTCAAGACGCATTTCCCCCGTAAATATGACTACCAGAGAGCCAAATGTGAAGATCCGACCATTATTCGCAACTGGTTTAGGCTCGTAGCAAATGTAATTGCGAAGTATGGCATCCGACCTGATGAAATCTACAACTTTGACGAGACTGGCTTTATGATGGGCGTTATTGCGAGCGGAATGGTCGTCACAGGTGCTGAAAGGCGTGGAAGACCAAAATCAGTGCAGCCTGGAAACCGGGAATGGATTACAGTCATTCAGGCGATCAATGCCGAGGGCCAAGCGATCCCGCCGTTCATCATAGGTGCGGGCCAATATCACCTCGCCCACTGGTACCGAGAAAGCAACCTCCCGGGCGATTGGGCTATTGCGACGAGTCCTAATGGCTGGACAGATAACGAGATAGTCCTCGAGTGGCTAAAGCACTTCGACCGGTGTACTACCAAGCAATCAAAGAATCGCTATCGTCTCCCTGATCCTCGACGGACACCAAAGTCACCACTCGGTCGACTTTGAGAGATATTGCAAGGCAAATAAAATCATCACGCTTTGTATACCGCCTCATTCGTCTCATCTGCTGCAGCCTCTTGATGTCGGGTGCTTTGGCCTGCTTAAGAAGGCTTACGGGCGAGAAATCGAGCATTTGATCAGATGCTCCGTAACCCACATTTCCAAAACCGAGTTCTTGCCGGCTTTTTACACCGCCTACCAGGCCACAATGACAGAGAAAAATATTAAAGCAGCCTTTAGAGGAGCCGGACTTGCTCCTCTCGACCCAGAAAGTGTAATCTCGAAGCTCGATGTGCAGCTGCGGACTCCAACGCCTGTGGAGGAGGTAGTTAGCCCCTCGACCCCTTGGGTCTCAAAGACCCCAAAGACTATCCTTGAAGCCGACTCTCAGCTTGAATATCTTGAAAAGAGAATCAAAAGGCATAAAAGTAGCTCTCCAGAGTCAATTCTAGAAGCATTGAGGTCTTCTTCCAAGGGAACAAAGATAGTTATGCATAAGGTTGCCTTATTAGAGGCCAGGGTCCAAGATCTTGAACAGGCAAATAAGATACTAAGCCGGCGGCGGAGGGCAAAAAGAACCCGGCTACAGAAAGGAGGGGTGATGACAGTAGAGGAAGGAAGGCAAGTAATTGATCAAACGGATGTTGATGCGCAGGCGGTGGCTGGACCATCGAGAAGTGGTGGTCAAGGAGGGCCTCCGCGAATGAAGGAAAGGCGCTGTGGAGCGTGCGGCAAGACAGGACATAATGCAAGGACCTGTCAGATACTTGTCGCTATGTCTATGGAAGAATATAGCGATTAATTTTACTTAATTAATAGTCTGTTGTGTTTTTATTGCTATTTCTATCTGAGATGTTGTGATGTTGTGTTGCACTCGCTTGTCTGTTGCACCCGCTTATCATGTACGTTATTTTTATTTTATTTTTTAAGCTCTCACTGATCAAAGAAGCAGAAAATAGACACGGCGGAGGCGGATGTTGTCCTTCGCAGATTGAGCAACTTTTTTGATGCTCTTCATCTCTGCGTCTGTGCTTTCTGGTTTGTCTATCCACTTTCATGCTTTCATGGATCCATGATGTGTTTCACTTGGATGAATTGCATGCGTGTGACCCCCAGTGACCGAGGTCGAACGAAGCGAGGCGCTGAAGAACTGGCGCCAGACCATGTAGATCGTCCAAGCTAGACTGAAGCTAGGCAAGTTACCCGGAATGACAGCACGCGCACCAGCACAGGGGTATTATGGCAGCCAGAATCTGTGTCAACAAGCAAAACCAAGCGGCCCAGCTGCCGAACTAAGAATGGCCTTGGCGAAGAGCTACCGAGGCTGTCGCTGGTTCTATGCTAGGCCTGTCAGCGGTCGCTGGTGGCATACCGGTATACTTCGCCAGCCAAGATTCCGCTTCTCGACTCTTGGCAGCTTTGCGGCGCAATGATTAGCCCGCTATTTTTGTGGTGAAGGTAGTTCAGCATAACACGATTCATTACGCTCGGCGGCTTATCTTGGCCGGTAGGGGTAGAGTGGCACAGTATGTAGCCTGTTATAATTGGACAGGTGCTGGGGTGTCGCATGAAAACAGGGGATATTTCAAGATTACGCACCGGAATGGCAGTACCTTCAAGGGGACAGGATTTGGACAAAACACAACATGAATACACCAATGTGCATCAATGGACCGAATACAGGCAGGGTCTGACAGTTATGGGCTTCAGGAAACGGGTCACAATTTGGACGATGCAAGGCAAGGAACAGCATGAGCATGGGCTTGGGGAGACGAGGACGAAAAAGTAGGCAAGGTATGTAAGCATGGATTAGAGACTGGGCTGTCTACCCTCGCATACCCTACAACTATGAAAGCTATCCACTCCGCAACAAGATGTGTTCAGGTACGATCTCTTGAGGTAACAGACGAAGATGTATGCGGCACGCGTTACGAGACAGATGCCTCCCAAAACGGGCTTTATGGATCATTCTGTCTAATGTCCCTCTCCATTGTCCTGCATAAATTCACTGGTGGTAGTCGGGCTGTGCTCGTGCACTTTAGCTTTATAACTTCTACCACAACCTTGGTGTGACCATGCTTCCTGGACGGCTCACATCGGCTCATCCACCATCTCAGTATGTAATGTTGATGTGACGAAGAATTCTGTTAATCTTTAATTTTCCTTCTAATCTCGTTCCCGACAGCATAGACATTGCCGATATATCTACGATGGCATTGCTACATGCCATGGTCCAAGCTTCGCGAACTAGCCGGGCCGCTCCGATGATGGAACATGGCCAATCTTGGAGAAAGAAAGCCATGTCGCAAAGGCCTGACTGTGACTGTAACGGACCGTATAAATGGAATTTTCTGATCGACCCAGAGCGATATGACGAGGATAATGGAGAGGGTAGGGATAGGCTTATTTAGGTAGGTAGGAATTGTTTCAGGCGGTAACAACGTGATTCAAGTGGCTGCGCTCAGCCTGACTAGTGGGTATATCAACCACCATTAGCACATAGTATGTACCAAGGGGTAATGTAATGGAAACTGTAAGCTGGCTCAAGCCCTAGTTACTAATGTAGCATTATGCACAAGCAATCTTGACAATATCAATAGCTCCCGTGAGGGGTGAGTGTAATGATACAACGGAGGTTTGGCCGCGGTATGTAAAAGGGAGCGGAGGGTCGACCTTGATTAAAATCAGAAACCGCTTTCCATATATTGATAATACAGTCTTTCGCAGACCTTCTACAACTATTCTTTTCGTCATTTAAGCTTGCGCCACCAGACATTCGAACGACTCGTGCCATGATGAGTTACCCGCAGTCCTCCAGCCTTCCATTCACTCCGGACATGGAACCTCCATGCCCATGCCAAAGGGATCCGTCGTCCAATATCGATTTGAGAAGTGCAGCGGCGAGCTCCAGCGCTCCTCCTCAATGTATTGATAATGCTTATCAATAGCGATTCTCATTCCAAACCCATGGAGTCACTCAAGACTCTTGCCAGTCCCGGCAGCTTGATACACTCTTAAGATTATACTCGGAATTGAAGATGGAAGTCACAAAGCTAAAGGACGACAACCGCAAGCTCAACCGACGGGTCCGACTTTGCGAGAAGTACAAATATTTTCAAAGCAATCGTAATCGGCCGTGCTTGCACACGAGGAGACTGTCATTGGCTATCAAAAGAGGAGGAGGAGACGTCCAAAGACGGATGGATCACCTCACTTGTCTTCACAAGTTATTCCTTGCACACCTACCATCGAGCATGTTGTGCATGAAAGCGGAATTTACCAGACGGACTCTGAGGATGAGGTCAACTAGGGTTCTTTTGTCATTTCATCGTCAGTCCAATATTATTTGCATCGGAAAACGTCATGAAAAGAAGCATGATCATTTTCGAACAACAAAACCGCGAATTAATTGAAATAAGATGGCTTCTTCCTTTACGAAACGCTCAGTTCTGGTCGATCATCTGGTTTACAATTGACACAAGGGGCCACTACTGCATCGGGTATCATTCGTATTGACTTATGCATATTTAAGTGTAGTTAGAGGACAAGATAGGTAGCTGTCAAGGAAGATAGAGTGAAACTGCGGGCGCACTCCTCGTCCATCATGAGGTTTTACCACGTTAAACTGTAATCGGTTTAATTCAGCATGCCATCCTTACAAATCCCATGGAGATCCTAACCTACACATATTGCAAGGTCCTCTAACAGAAAGCAGGATTCTGTACCTTGACTGCTGTTCTTATGACATGATGATCGAGCTTGACCTATTTAGTACGCCACAGGGAACATTGTAGGAACCACTGGAAAGACCTCAAGCTCAATGGCCAAATACAGGCTTAGTTCTTCTATCCTGGTATGCTTCCGTCTTCTTTGAACTTGGAAAGGTCCAGCTGCTCCACGCCATGCCTATCCAAAGGAAAGCCTTGTTGTTTCAATTCCTGAATCAGCCATAGCATATAGCCAGGGACGTGATCAAGAAAGTACCTTACTGCCCAGCGTCCTGCCAAGGCTGGGCAGTGCAAAGAATGACTGTGTACAAAGTCGAAACAGTGCAGCAGTCCAGGATGGCGACGGAGGCAAAGCCGGATGTTCTCCTCGAAGACTGAAGAACGTAGGACCTTGTTTAAGCGAAGATATACTCCTGTCTGGATCGTCGCACCCCAGCTGTGGAACAGGCCGGCGAGGCGTGTATCTGTGTAATCGATTGACAACACCATCTGAAGGAGAGCGTCTAGGAAATCGCTAAAATTCCTGGCAGGGAGTGATACGGTATTGCCATTCATTTGTCCATCTCGGTAAAGCAATTTCAGAAGTCGCTCCAGCGCAACGACTTGCCGGCTAGTCTGTACTGAAGACACCCGCTCCGTGGCAATCGAAAATGCAAGCTCCAGCATCCCGCCGAGCTCTAATGATTTCAACAAATGCGATGAGGCTGAGTCCAGCATCCAGAGGATAGAAAGGAAGGCGTTGTCACTGCAAAACCTCCGCATCGCAGGTAGTGCATGGGCGCCAAGTTCCAGTAAAGCTGTCATCACCGGCCCTTTCCTGTGACAGACAGCTAACGCCAGTGGAGTACATCCGTATCCAATTTCAGAATTGACATCTAATGCATTCCGCTCCACCATGACTCTTAACAGGTATGTCATGCCTTCTCGTATAGCGGCTTGGAATGCTTCCAAGTCGGGAGGACGCAAGCCTCTCGAAGCACCTCGCCGGACTATGAGCACGGCTGTCAGTTCCTGGTGATTGAGGATGGCTTCCATAAGCGGTGTTCTCCTGGAGAGGTCTATACCCTCTTTGTCGTCGATATCAAGACCATGGTTGATAAGATAGGCGACAATATCGTCCAGCCCTCTCCGTGCTGCTAGATGAAGTGGCGAATAGAGAGTTGCGTCGATGCGGTGAAAGGATAGTGGATGCCATTTTTGAGCATCTTGACATTTTGTAAAGGCAGCTCCACCCTCCTTCGCCGCCTCAAGGATCCTCAGCGCATCGCGCCGGTCTCGGCAGTAGACGATAGAGTAAAAGACGGACGAGGATCTGTGGTTGATCACGTCGTTTCTGTAAAGTATGGGTTTGCAAATGTTGTAGAGCACGCGACACGACCGGGCTAGTGAGGCCTGGGCACCGAGAGAGCATAACTCGGTGATCATGCAAATAAGCTCCGACGGTAATAAGGAAATCATGTCAGATCAGCTACCCCGCGCCTCCTCGTAGCTGACCTACCGAAGATCTGTTTTTTTCTTCTTCTTCTTCTTCTTCTTCTTCTTTTCTTCTTTTCTTGTTCGGAAATTCTAGAAGCTGCACGTAACTGCTGCGAACTTTGGGAATGGAGACAGCCAACGCATGAAGATATCCATGTCACACCCGAGAACAAAGAGACTGCGATGTAGACAAAGGTTTCAATTACCAAACATTTATTCAAAATAGACACGTACGATTATGGTTGTACGATCAATCCCAGTATAGACCAGAAAACCCCAAACAGGACGTTAATCTTCAAGATTCGCTCGCTACATAGCATGTTTGTCGTCAGAATGTTGATATTCTCGTAACTTTCGAATTGAGCGTCTAAATGCCTTTTCTATCCTTTTGTCCGAATGACATTTAAAATACGTGAACGCAGCGAGGCCTTGGCCAAAATAAGTCTCGGCTGAGTGATTGCTAATGTCAGGTTGTTCAAGTTTTAAAACGTTCTTGTTATGCTAACCAAGCCCTAGCATCAGGAGTGTAGTACAGAGTGGTGCGAGTTCAGCGTCAGTAACTTGTTATTGTAGTTTTATTGAGAGTGCCCCAAAATGGACTAAACGTGGCGCATGCCCCGCGTACTGCCGACGATGGGATGATCCCTGCCCTTCGTACTCACTAACAGCATTTAGATGGGTATCAGTGATCCCAAGTGAATTTGAACTCCATGCATGACCGGAAGAAATGATGCGGATAGTTCGAGCTGGCTCTTATGAAAAGGGAGTAGTTGTAAGTCGATTATACTACGGATCTTTGAAGCCCGGACGCCGAAATAACTGGACTCTGTTATGTCTGATACCTGGCGGGGTCGATTTCGACTCTGGCTGTGTACATGGCATGCGCCACGCTTAGTCCGTTTTGGGGTACTTCCATTAAAACTAGAAACTACTGACGCTGGACCCGCACCACCCTGTATTAATTTAGTTGGATGTCATGTTTGTCATGACAGGCGTTGATAAACCAGAGCCAGAACTTGATGCACTGCCATAAAGTGCTACCTTGCCTGAACGTATAACTAAGCACCAATCAGAAATTCAAATCTACCCCATGTAAAACGGGGCAAGACAAATCAATTGAACAACAAACAACTGATTTCGGACTGTAGGACTACGTACCTAAGTCCCAAAACCGACATCCCATCAATACTGGAGTCCAATCTAAAGTTTTGTACTGCCCGTCCTTGTCTTACACTCCAAGTAAGAGCCTTTAACGGCCCACATAACATGCCGGAATCGATATCGGAGCATTCTAAATTTTGTCGACTCTTTCACCTATCGTAAGTGATCTTTCTTATTCTCATTCAAATTTCAACTGGCGGATGACGTCATCAATGTTTCCTTATTATATGAGTGTGCACCATGCCTGCGTCAGTTCCCTTCTTTAACTAACCTTCATGTCTTAGATCGCGGCTACTACAGTTTTATTACATACACTACCTGCCAGAAAACTCCCCCACCACCATTTGACGCCAAGTACCTCATTTCTTCTTCCCGTCCAGTCCGACAACAACGATGACTGAGTCGCAAGCGCTAGATTTGCCAACATTTCTAGGGTTGGAAGAAAGAATAGAAGCCAATCCGTGGCCTAGTGCTTGTCAAGCCTTCAAAACAATCTCGATTTCGTACGATGACTCAGTAGGCGAGGATGCAGAAATAGATAGTGCTCATCTGTCGACGTCGTCTCTCCCGCAGTGCTATAGTCGCTTAGTCGAGTCGAAGAACGCAATTACGCAAGCAGAACACCAGTTGCGTTTGGCCGCTTTCGAACATCGGGTTGATGGGGTCATGCTAGCCATGGAATACAACGAGAAGCTAAACGGTGCTTATGAAAAATACCAGCGAGAATTGAAAGGCGCGGACGCCAAACACACCGACGACTACGACTGTCTTCAATCTGACACAGTCATCGATGAGATAATACAGGAAGGCTTTCTTTCAACGCCGTTTGACGATTATTCAGTCGAGGAAGTGGAATTCTTGAGAGAAAAGCTACCTGCGTCGATTGGTTTGGGCCAATTTTTCCTGAAACTGATTGCGGAATTCGGTTGGGGTGCGATGGTAGTTCCAGGTCTCTTCATTGAGCTGGACGAGTAAGTTACGAGTCGGAATTATACAATATGCCAATACTGACTACATCTTCTAAAGCTTGAAGGAGATTGGACAGGGGGAGCTTGATGAGATCATGGAATTGATCCACTATCATTACGGCACCAAAGCCTGGAGAAAAGAGCTGCTTGATATATCCCCCACGGTCTTTACATTGATAACGCAGGGAATTCCCGAGGGCCAAACGCTGAAGATCCTCACTGTGCCAGATGGGGGTGAGACCGGACTGGCAGACTCGCCGCTGAGCGAATGGTTTCGCTTCATTCCAATCACCAACGGAAGGCCATATAGGGCACCTGAGAGCCGATTCTTGCCACGAGAAGAGAGCATACTGCGACGAGTACCTTGCCCAGCCTCTACAATCCCTGAGTTGGAAGGCCAAAAAAATACTTCAAGTGTTTTCACAGCAATTTGACGACGGTCTCGCAACGCCTGAGACCCTCACCCCTAACCTACTCTTCTATTCTTAATTGTCGCGTACCCCTGGCCACTACCCATACATATACCTATACGCACACATGGTCTGGTGTGTATTGGTATTCGTCGGGGATGAGGTACCGATCACAACAGAATTGCCTGTGCGGATACAAGAGGTCCATACCCCCGTGTAACGGCTCTATGTTCGTTTATTCGCCAAAACTCCCAGCCTTGCTACTTCAATATGATAGTATTATATATTTTGAAAGCCAACTTATTTACATTTCAACGTTAATAAACAGACTCTGTCTCTGCGTCCGTGCCTGCATGTACAAAAATGCAGTCCTGGAAGTCGTCCTCGGGCTCTGGGAGCAACTTCACGTCAGCCGTCTCCCAGGATTGGCTGTTGTTATGATGCGCAGTCAATGCTGGGTGCACTTGTGTGTAAGAATTCAGTTGTTAATTGTTGTTCTTCTATTCAAGAATCATGAAGGTCTTTTACCCAAAGCCAGAACTGTGGGAACTAGAGCGGTGCGGATGGACCGATCTGGTCGACCAGTGCGAGATGGCGCGGGTGGTGGTGGCTCGGAGCCATCCGGCCCCGGCGATCATTTTCTCTTTGAGCCTGCAACCTCTTCCGTCTATAAGCCTCCTCTAACGGCAAAGGTGGGCTTTAATGTTTGTGGTTTTGCTGGACGTAGCTGTAATGGTGGGAGGTTATATAGAAAGTGCCTAACTACAGTAATCCATTCACGATTTCCAGGCTGCACTGATTTTGGCCTTCCTTGCCTTTCTGAACCTGTGACAACCATTCCGGCCATAATGACGCCCATTATAAAGCCAGTCTCATCAAAGTTCCAGATATCATCTGATCCGATAATATAGCTCTATGAAATTCTTATAAGACTTCAAAAAAAAAAGAAAAAACCTGCCTCTGAGATGAAAAGTGGGGTGTTGTTTTGTTCACTTGTCTCTCGCGTTCGCTTATCCTATACGCTAACCTATAACTAACTATTCGATAAATCATTTGTGCTGGGTACTGTGAATCTCTTTTACCCTATACAGTTCCGCAGGTGGTCACCGGCTAGCTCTGATGTCAGTTTTACTAATAACAGCGGCGATTTCGTTACTTGAGAATGGTAGAGGGGACACCATAACGCAACATCCAGAACGCGCCACCGTTGCATTGTAGGAAACGTTGGATGGTTCTGAGCCAAGGGCGGGGACTACTCTCTGAAACTTGAAATCCTATTTTAACTTTGACCAATATAGACGGTGCTACGTACAGCCGGGAAAGGTAAGTTCGGCTATGGCAGCCATTTTAGTCTCTTCAAAAACCAAGAAGAGAAAAAAGGGTTTATAGGTCACGATTGATTCACATCGCTGTACGGCGGTAAAAGGAGAAGGAATTTTTAATCAAAAGAAAAAAAGGCGAGAAGAGGCGATGTATAAGACCAACGACAACCGGCTAAGCAGCAGACGAATTTATAACCAGTTTCAAAAAAAGTCGTGACATTGGATCAACCCTGATTCTCCTGCCATGGATCAGAATCAAACGCGGGCATCTGGGTTTATCGATACGTTGTGGGAGGAAGACGACTACTTGGAAGACATCATAGACCATCTTGCTTATATGGAGGTAGGGATCTGCAAAGAGAACCAATCATGATTTCCCTATAATTGACATTGAGCAGGATGTGACTTTGCCAAGCATTCTCATGATCGAAAAGCAAGAACAAATCACGTGGGACCTACGGTCAAATCTCATCGACTTTGTCACCCGATCACATCAGCACTTTCGTCTTCCCTCGCACGTGCTATTTTTATCTATCAATCTCATTGACCGATACTGCTCAAGGAAGCAGGTCTTTGAAGAACACTACTGGTTGCTTGGGAGTGTCGCACTCTTTGTTGCCTCCAAATATGGTGATAAGACTGACCGAGGTAGAAATCTCATACCTCTGTCGGTTCGTGATATAAGGAAGCTGTGTCACGACATCTTTGATGAACATATGATAGCGCAAATGGAAGTCTCAATCTTGTACACTCTAGACTGGGTGATGGGCCACCCGACAACGGACCATTACCTGGACTTTTTGCTCGTAGGAGAACCTAGGGGCGGCGAGCTAGCTAGTATGGCAGCATACCTGTCGGAGATCTCGCTTTATCATCCAGAGTTTGCCGGGATCAAGCCTTCTGTTATTGCTACATCATGCTGCATGCTTGCCAAAAGTATTCTTTTCGGAACTGTGTCGATAGGAACAAACACAGAAATCGTGGTCATGGAAACTTTGAATTCCCTTTGGAAACGCCTTCGTCAGCCTCCACCAGCTATTTCAGACAAATACTCAACCCAGAGCCAACACTACGTAGCGCAAACTGTGTTTTATCGGCTGGCCGGTTAGGATCGCATGCAATGTGGAACAGATGAGGCGAAGGGAGGTCGCAACGAGCCACTGCTTCTAGGAGCCTAGAAGCATTACCATGTCAGCGTCGTATGGATAGACTAGATATTATACCAGTGGTCTGAGCTCTGCCATTAGAGTGATGATTTGCGATTTATACGGTGTTGTTCCGATTGTGCGATTTTCTCAACGTATATAATAAGGCAATTGATATACGGGCATGACACTTTTACTACCCGGGCATGACTCTATCCGGGCATGACTTTTTACGCGCTTTAATTGGCCAAACCCCATATTTGTTACTGCACCTTAACCCTTTCTCTAATACCCAGATATGTATTTGTTTTAGTATTGTCATAAACGCCGCCATCTGACCCCTCCGTCTTAGAGATGGCTATGGAACATTGCGAGAAAGTATAAGACGACCGACTACAATCGACAGGCCAAAGCATCCCATATGATCGCAGACGACCTATACAGGGACGAGTTGACCAGTGCCGTACGCGACATTCTTGACTCTAGACTGCATTGGGGGAGGATTACCTAAGACACTGGGACAGCTTGGCTGATTACTTGTAGCTAGGTCGAGGTCGCATCTCTCATCTACCCCAAACTTGCACAGGGGATCGTTTATGTTATACAATTGATAGTTGTTTGCGACCCAACTCGAAGACTGACTAGCACATAGAGCGACGTAATTCATACTGTTAGCCGCTGACAGAGGCAACTTCCCCTCATGGAGTAGGTGTTGACATTCTTCCAACGGCAAGGGGCCAATAAGCGATCCGATTCGTATCAACCTTGCAGCCTAGGACTCCTACCGAGCTAGAATACGCTGCATGTGGAGTAATGAACACAGAAGCTCCCGGAGTCGGTAGAATAGCGTAGACAACTGCAATCCAGGAAACAATAATGTAGGCCACGAGGTTTATCCCATGTCGAGAAGCGGAGGACATGTTGGGAAAGGAGCACAGCATGGTAACGTGGCAAACAAGTTGTCCGGGGAGTCTTGACAATAAATGTACAGTGGGGTGCGGTTTCAGCGTCAGCAGTTTATTATCGTAGTTTTGATGGAAGTGCACCAAAACGGACTAAGCGTGGTGCATGTCATAGGCACTCAACCCTGCCACGTATTAGTCACAACAGAATCTGGATATTTCGGCGTCCAGCCTTCGAAGACCCGTATTATAATGGACTTACAACTGCTCGCTTCTGCATGCTGTTAGTAAGCACAAAGAGCAGGATCATACCAGCGTCGGCAGTGCACTGGGCTTGCGCCACGTTTAGTTCATTTTCGAGCACTCTCAATAGAGCTACAGCAATAAGTTACTGACGCTGGACTCGCACTATCTGGTGGGGATGCATCCAATAGAATGTCTTGTGGGGTCCCAGAGCTCGATGGCAAAGGTGCCGCATAGTTTGCACAGGTGGACGTCTTCGAACGTTCGCACCCAGATTAGACTCAATGATGATGGTGGAGTCCATGACCGTTGCCACGTCCTGATCAACGGACCACGTTCAACCAGCAGTTTTTTCTAGTCGGGTCGCGGTCTCGGAATTATCGGCTGCGTGTCTACGCTGTTCGCGCAAAAGAGTCTAACACCACTTTCCGCCAATTCTTTCGCACACAAAAAGAGACTCTGTTGGTCGCTCGGAGATACAATGCTGATTACGCGCAGGATAGGGGTGATAAAACAAAAGGGGTTAACCCCAGAAGACTGTTGAGGCTTATACTTCAACAAGGGGGCCATAAGCACTCTACCAGTGATTCTCGTTATTACCATACGATTAGTATCTCCGTTCGAACGGTAGGTTACAGTCCTGGTTGATATTAGACGCCGCTTGCCTAATCCAATAAAGGTCAGATAAGCCTTCGCACACGAACCATACTAGTTAGTGGCTATTGTGGCTTTTACAGTGTGTATGACCGGAAATGCCGGGAATATGTCCAAGTACTTGCCGTAATCTCCACGTCCAGAATAGACCTCAGTCAAAGCGAGATGTTGACTTTCGTTGTCGGCTGATTATCCATATTGACGTCACGAAGAGCCAGATCTTGCGCTCCGATCTGGCCTTTCTTTTGAAAGGCTTGTTCTGGATGCGTCCGCAAGTAATCAGATGATTTCTACCACTTGGGAGCCATAATTGGCCAGTGTTGATGACAGTATGCGATCTTGACAGGCATTACAAAGAGATAGGATCAGCTATCATGGTTCTTGCAGCGCTCCGTGCAACGTCGTAAGCCCGTGCGCCAAAGTTTATCTTGACTTTGTTGAATTAGGCAAGCAGCCTCTAAATTCGACCGGGACTGTATGCTGTCCTCCATGCGAACGTGACAGGTTTTGGGGCCAATACCAACCATTGCCGTTGCCTATGATCGGGGTATGGAAGGAACTTCGACAAGGGGCGATGGTTCGCTATTACCTAGAGAATTGTTCGCCATCAGCTCTGTGTCACCTGATTAATCAAAGCATACTAAAGCCCCGTCAACTGAAGTCCGCAGGCTCAATGCGTGAAAGACTTGGGTCTGATACACCTAGTCTCCAGGGTAGCTGTTAAAGCCAAACCTATGTTTGAGCATCCGCTAGCTGCTCTTCCAAGCTGTCCGCAGTGTAGCTTTCCGGGGTGTGTGGATCGTGGACTTTTGCAGCGTGTTCAAAGTATTTTGGGTTTCGGATCGTGTTAGAGTCATTGCTTGAGACCCTAACGTGACCGAGAAAACCTCTTTGTATGCGCGAGTTGTTGAACATTCCTTGTGTTTGTTCTCACTCCTAAAATGTCTTGTGAACTGTAAGCCTATAGAAGCAGGCAGGGACATCTTACGAAGGGTAAGAGATGCAGAGGGGTTTTAGAGAACATCACAGCTGTAGATGAGGCGTCGCAGAACATTTTCAATTGTGCAAGACAGGTAATAGGCAGATTAAATGTCACTCGTCCCTTCAGCGACGCAAGTGCGTCAACCCATTGATCATCACTGAGGCTAACCAGCGGCAGTGAAGGCGTGTAGATTCCAGCTTTACTCCACGATCGAATGCACTGAGCCATCGCTACTATCTCCCTCCTCAGCCGGCTTCTCAATGGTGCCGTCATACGCCCTGCACTGCTAAACGTCCTCTCGCTCTCCGCAGACGACGATGGGATGGTGAGCATATCAATCGCCATCAGAGACAGCCGCGGGTACCGATTCCTGTTGATTTTCCACCAGTCAATCGGTCTACTCCTGTAGTGGTGACTGTTGACAACATCCTCAGCACAGTACCGAGCATATTCGTCATCGGCAGTCGCTCCCGCTGTCGTGTGTTTCGTCTTCCGGGTGCTCTTGCGGCCACTGGACGCTGCCAAGGACGAACCCTGGGCGCATGGCGGCCCAGCTACACTCCTAGCAAGTCTCCGCTCAATGTAATCCATTGAGGCCTCGTCAGACGTAGCGAAGACTTCGCAGTCAACATCGCGTTCCCTGTAACTCTCCCAGATCTCTCTGAGCTTGGCTTCGTACTCTAATCGCCAACTCTTAGCCTTACGAAAAGGCACTCGAGACCACAGTTGATCGAGAAGGCGCCACTTCTTCGCCGGGTTGAAGACAACAGCGCCGACATAAGCAGCGCTAGTCAGACGGTTATAATACTTGTGCAGCTTCTTCCATCCGAGCTTGATAAAGACCTTGAGCAATCTACGGGTTCTGCTATCGAGCCCGTCGTAGATGGAGACTTCGACGTCCTTCTTCTCCTTGCTCACTGGATCCTCAACTTCTTCAAAGATTGTACCTTCGATAGCACCTTCGAGGTGGTCAAGTAGGATCTCGAAGACAGGGAAGTATTCATCGAAACTACCACACGTCAACCTCGCGCCGGGAATACCGTCGCCCTGAAGTTGCTTGGTGGCGATTTCAAAAGGCTTCAGAAGCTTGACAAGTACCTCGATAACCTTCCGGTCGTACGCGCTTAAGCGGTATTGCAGAACTGCCGGTTTCGGTTTGTCACCAAGGCCCTCAGTTTCCCAACGGTTCTGAACGTCATTGAAGAAGGTATTGAGAGCCGAGCGGAGACGAAGTGCCCTCTCCATCATCCGCATGTCCGAGTTCCATCTGGTGGCATTGTTGAAGACCCAGTGTAGTGTTGATTCATGGCCAGATTCCTTGCGTTGAGACTGAAGAAACTGCTCGTACAGCTGTTGACTCGCTCGCAGCTGAATCCCGGTGTTGTGAAGCATTCCTGGGGCGCCGTTCTGGCTGTACTCCCTGAAAGTGGCTCCATTGATCTCCTCCGGAGCTGGGTGGGATGATAGGAGGTCCTCTTCTGGGATACCAACGGCAGTGTTCGCTTCAAAGTCTTCGTCCGTGCCGTCTTCCATCTCTACATCCAGGGCCTCGTCGATAGCTTGATCAACAAGCTCCTCATCGTCATCTTGATCGTCACCATCCGCAGCGATGATTGCCGCGAAGTTCTCCCGCTTCGAACCGTATAGCATTGCCCGCACGCAGAGGTTGAAGATATGCGCAGCGCAGCGAATCCGTCGCTCTTCAGGTGAGAAGCCGTGTTCAAAGGCAAGACTGTCCATGCAGGTGTCATTGTTGGCAGCATTGTCCAGCGTGAAGTAGCCAATCTTGTCCGGGTCGTTGATTTGCCAGAATGCGAGCGTATCAGCGACCTCATCAGCAAGTGAAGCACCATTGTGTCTGCCCGAGAGAGGTCGAAGGCCAAGGAGGATTCGGTGTTGGACAAAGTGGTTATCAATGAATTGAGCGTTGATCCCAAGAAACGAAGTGTACGACTTGGATGTCCAACCGTCGAAGGAGAAATGCATCTGGGATCGAGCGCTGCGCAATACTTCGGTTACCGGCCCAACGGCACCCCTATACTCGGATTCGAGCATGCGAAGCAGTCGGCACAGATCCACTTGAGCTTATTGCCCTGCCGCGAGGTGGAATGGTCCTCAACACGATACCCATATTGCTGCCACCACGCCCTCGTGTCCTGACCGCCAGTATAGCGCTCGAATCCGGGCCATTTGGCCCACTCTTGGCGGCCCCAAAGTGTCCAATCAACCTGAATAAAGTCGGCAGCCGTTCCGCGAGAACGGAGTGATGGTGTCGCTGGTAACGAGATTCCTGGAGAAGACACAGGCGGCGAAGACGAGTACTCGACGCACTCCATTGCGCCTGACCCAATCGATGGGGGACGGCTTGAAGAGAATGGTTCGGGCATCGTGACGTTAGGTCGGTCGCGCGAATCGAGCCAGCTTGTAGAGGAGGGTTGGAGTCATCGAGGCTTCGCCGGTGCCCAACTTATTTATACCGCTTCCATGACAGCAAAACTCAGTGAGGCCAGCATAACGCGTATGTACGCGCGTTGTCGACGCGAAAACGAAAAAAAAATCCCAGGTCGCCATCTCCGTTACATTGGCTAAGTCTTGTACGAATGAAAGGGGGCATCCGCCAGCAATGAGAATAATGACCTCGCGCACCATGTCCGACTACCCACGCGAAGACGCCTCTTGGCTCAATCACTGGTGCTCGACGGTTCTCCAGGTGCTATATACACCTGCGCTAGCAACCAATGAAATCGAAGGTCTTGTCACTCAAGTTCAGTCTGGTATGGTCCCTGGTCATCTGGTTTCAAAGTGCCCCTATTGGCTCATGTCGTCGTGCACAGACCACCGAGGCACACAACTGGAACTTTCCTTCCGCGCTGGCCCGTCTCGTTCCATCCTGGCGTCGCCTCTGAATGGGCTCTTGAGCTCGTTTGAGCTGGCCGGAGCTCGTCGTGTTGCCACGTGAGGTGTAGCGGTGAGGGCGTAGTTTTAATGCTGTAAGTGGTCGCAGCTGCGGGAGGATTATGAAGTCGCTAGTACATCCACCTAGGGGCTGGCTGGGTTTGGCCGCAAGTTCCTGTGACCAAAGCGGGGAATAACTATGTTGGGTCTGGACAGTTAGTCGACCAATACAGGTTGAAGATGCAACAGACATGTGAGACTTCAAGGTCGAAATGGTCTTCTGAGCGTGAGAACACTGACGCCGATAGAAAGCTCTTGAGGGAGATGTCTAAATGGAGCAGTTTTTGTTTGCATTACTTCCAATCTACAGAAAACCAGCATGTGTTTAGATGGATGTTCATGGGGAGTAATTGCAAGACGGGCCTACCCTATACCAATGTGCTAGAAAGATACCAGGGTACTCACGTATTCTTCCACAGCTACGCAAGTCAAGTAACCCCTAAACAGCATTTCATGGCCACGAGGATTCGCTTTTCAACCTCGCCCACGCTTGACATAGTCCTCGTGGAAATTGGGAAATGGTCCCATTCAATAAATTACTTTTGATATTTTAGAAAGTAGTCGTTTGTGGGTTGCGGCCAAGCATGATTACTGCAGTTGCACGATACCTATTCTGACCTGTAAATCTCGGGGGTTTAGATGTACCGGTATACACTAACACATCTTAGCACCTACACGGACCCTGGGCCTTCAAGACGACAAATCACGCTCGGTCGCGTCAGGTACCGCCAGGGGCCGGTTGACGGGTTCAAGAAGTGACGCTAAAACGAGCCGCGTCACTCGTTCGACCGAATCGATCGATTTTCGATCGAACGCTTGGGCCCGTTCGATTCGATAGCGAATAAAATGTGCCGTGTTCGATTCGTATGTCGAATGAGAAACACCACATTCGATTCGCATCGAATCGAACGCCAAGAAATTCGATTCGATATTCGTAAGACTTGGCATCGAATGAATCTATCGATTCGATTCCCGTTCGTAAGATGTCCATCCCTGATTCCGATCACTGACTGGTGATGCATCGTGATCAGTAAGGAGTCGATTGGCCATTTCTTCAATAATACGTATTGTTGAATAGTGTCAAAAGGAAGCTCATGGAAGTAGCTTGAAAAGGCTATTGTCATCAAAGATGACAGTTGCCACCTATTGCCACAGGCTTAGCAAGCAGCTTCTAGTTGATTCCACATAGCACAGAAAAGACATATAGAGCTTGCTTTACACCTCAAGTAGCAGCAGCAACAACAATAATTCACCTGAATATCTGACACTTATCGACTCAAGACCTCTTCTAAATCAGACAGCTTCCGCGAATTTGGTATAATATCGCGTCGTGATCGAATGCCACGTCGGCGCCGTTGTAATGTACGGGGATTGACTTCATATATCTTTGCAGCGCGTTGGGCACTTAGTTTTGGGTCATTTTGAAGGGCCTGAAGCGCAAGAAGGATTTTACCCTCTTGATTAGCCTCTGGCATGTTTTTGGGTTGAAAAGTAGTTCATCTGATAGTGATGATGCAAGGTGAGGGATTTACGCGACACTCGCTTATCAAATAGTTACATTACTTTGAAGTTATCTCGGTTGGTGCGCGAAAAGGGGTGGCGCGCGTAAAGTGGATACACGACCCTAGTTGGTAAAATCTAACAATAGTGGCTCACTCGCTTATCATATACGTTATATGACTCTGCATGAACCATCTAAGTATGTCTAGCTCAATTACCACTTTGCCAAGCCGGTTCGATTCCGCAGTCGTCTTAACCTCGGGCTGCCCCTCGCTGCTGAGGCCTTGCTGCCATGTGTTCTGTAGATCGCTAATCTTATTCATTGAGAGTGGGGCTCTGTTGGGTGGCCAGGATGCATAGCGGGGAAGTGTAAACAGTTTAGCATAGACACAGGCCCTCTGAGATCCGTTCTCCCGGGCGTAATGAACACTGCTACTACTTGTCTTTTGTCTCGATTAATCTTCAACATTTCCTTACCCAAAGTTCACTACTTGTCATTGCATCAATCTCATGATTTTTATTTATTCTTTCTAAACCTGGTGCCTTTAACGTCTAACTAATCTTGAGCCCTGCAACGGTCAATAAGCGAATGTCTGAAAAGAATTATGCTGTAGCTTGACAGCGATTTGCCTAATTTCTACATACTACTCGCACTTTGCACTGTTTTGCACGCACGCCTCAAAGGAACACTAATATTTGGCAAGAATAATCATGGCACTCACGGAATTGGTCGTGAACGAACCCACTACCCGTCCTTTCCAGTGTGACTGGCAGTCGTGCACAAAGGTTTGTTGCTCAAGGGTCCGCGTGCCGACCTTTCTTGCTGACCTCTGACAGAGTTTTAATCGAAAATCTGACTTGCAAAGACATTATCGCACACATACTAATGAACGGCCTTACGCTTGCTCTATTCCTGGATGCGGGAAGAGGTTCATTCAGCGAAGCGCGCTGACTGTTCACATTCGGACACATACAGGGAGAAACCCCATTCATGTCAACACATTGATTGTGACAAACGGTTCTCTGATGTAAGTGCAATTCGTCGAGTGACTGGTAAGAAACTAACTAACTAACTAACGCAGTCTTCGAGTCTTGCACGGCACCGACGTATACACGCTGGCAAGCGTCCATACAAATGTGCCCACGATGGTTGCCCCAAAAGGTGGGTTGTGTCGGTTCCATTAAATGAACCACTTGCTAACGTGGAACTCAGCTTTTGCAGAAAAGCCACCATGGCCAAGTCCCCTCAACTCCCCAGCACTCCTCCATGACCTCGTCGCCTCACGACGTGGTTTCCATGGGCCAATTAGTCCACAACAGCTCGCTCCCTCATGCATCCTCATACGCCGACTTCGAGTCTCCGGTTCATGGTCATCATACGCCACCCCATTATGCTCACAGACATGGAATTCCCACCACTGTCCCTTACGAGTATCACGGACATACAGTGCCCGGTCAACAGGCTCACGATAAAATTGTTCATCGAGCCGCCGCCATATGGCGCCAGGCATACTATGTAACCGAGCAAGAGAACCCTGGCGCTGCTACAATAACAAGCTCCTTGCGTGCTCACTACCACTTATCACAACAAGTGGAACAACCTACTATGGAGATGCTTTATTCCGCCTCAGGAATTCCAACGTGGATCCAGAGCAGTCATAGCACCTTCTCTGCTACTTCAGTTCCGAGCCCCATGGTCCAGGATGGCTTCTATACTCACCAACCGACTACAAAGCCAGCATACCTAACAGCGGAAGCTCAGCTAGCCATGGTTCAGAACCACCAACCCGTTCAGCATCGCATCGCACAGCCTCAGAAACCTTTCGTATCGCAGCCACAACATTTGCTTTCCACGGCCGAACACTACCGTCCACCATCATCGCACCCCCAGCAAGAGCAATAGTCTCATAACGATCCTCTGTGACGGTTGGGTTTCCCAAGGGATAAACTAGTCCGTACTAGGTTTATGTTGGTAGGATTGTAGGGTACCTATAACACCATACATGGCTATATGAATATTCACACCGATTTTCTTATATTCATATTATATTCAACTTATCTACCAAAACACATATTCATATAACATATTCATGCATATTCATATAAGGGTTCACGTGATGCCAAGCTAATTACTGCAGTGAAGTGAGAGGAATCTATTGGTGTAGTTATATAGCCCGAAAACTTCTCAAACGCTCCCGTTTGGCCTGTTCGCTATTAGATATCACCCTCTATAGCCTCTGGATCACACGGGAGGCCTATCCCACCCTCAGCTGACGGTCTAATATGTCCCTCTCGCAGCCAGTTGCCGATACACTCAATCTTCTCAATGTTCTCAATCAACAATCGTAACCTATCCCACCTAGCTGTGCGCCTAGCCCCTGAAAAGGTCCGCTCTGGCTCTGCTGATTCTGCTGGTACAGACAAGATATCGATAGCCATGCGGCTAAGCCGTGGATACGCTGTACGAACGTCCTCACTACACCACCATTGAAGGGGCGTAGTATCCTCTGCAAGTGCGATAGGAGCCTCTGAGATAAAGCTATCGAAATCATCCTTGCCCCGTGCTCTCGCCATCGTCTTATTTCGCACCTCTAAGCGCATCTTTGAGAGCATCGTATCCTTCTTTCGCTTTAATAATGCAGGCACAGCCAAAGACTGCTCTGAGAGATGTATCTCGACATCGTGATTGTATTCTTCTTTCCAGAGACAACGGGCGGCGGCAAACGCGCACTCGTGGCATTCCTCGGGCCAACATTCTTCAATATAGCTCTTGCGTTTAGAAGGATCGAGAAGGAGGGCCGCGGCATATACGGGGACATCCTCGGTCATAGTGTAATACTTATCGAGTATGAACCAGCACATATTGATAGAGTGAATTATACGATCATCGCGATTGCTCGGCTGCGAGTAGTGGGCCTAGTTAGCTGATTAGCATGCCGTATACGCTATAGATAGAGCAGGAAGATGTAAAACTTAGCCATATACCTTCCACTTTTCGCAGTGTCCTAGGAGAAGGTCCAGCAGCTCAAGTGACTGTGAGATTGATGCCATAGCGCCTTCAGCTTCCAACGTGGCCTCATAGAAAGGTTGAAGGAACTCTAGCGTTCTTTCTAGCATTTCCCAATCCCTACTGCTAAGAGTATTGCCTTCGAGATCATTATCATGTTCAGCGGTAAACTGGATGATCTGTGGCTTCTTCTTTAACGCAACAGTGATCACTCTATGCCATGAGGACCACCTCGTGATATTATCGATGCCTAGTTGCTTACCTACAGCATCGTACCACTGATCGTTGTGTAGAGCCGAGCTCCGTATATAGACTGCAAGAGCATGAAGCTTTGCTAGCGCTGGAATGCCTTGCCAGCCAGCGAAGCGCTCATCGACGTTGCTGGCTTGCTGATGCGTAGTTGTGGCTCGCTTGCCTCTCGCGTGTGTAAGTTTTCTCGTGGGCTGCTCCTGCCGCTCCTCCTGCCGTTGTTCTTGATGCGTCGTGGTGTCCGAATGTGCCACAATCTCCGCCGGATCCAGCTCATGTAATTGCTGCGAGAACTCCTCAAGCATAGTTGAACCGGGCTCATCGGCAGTAGCTTCTAGAGCCGCTCTAAGAGCCTCTTTTGAGCGAGCGAGAAGGAATGCTTGTAAGGCGAGATTGATAATATGGCCGATGCAGCGGATTCTGCGGCGTTTGTGAGGGTACTCAGCCTATACTATAACTCAGTATAGGCTACAGCTCTATTAGCGGCTAAGAGTAACTTACACCTGATTCCGCCTCCAAAATCTTTGATAGCTCCTCTAAACAGGTTTCGTTTGATGCAGCATTATCGCCTATATAGTAGCCGAGGCTTTGAGCAGTAATGTTGAACTTCCGTAGCGTACCGGCAACCAACTCAGCCTGCGTAGCACCAGAATGGCCGTATTTGCACTCTGGCAGTCCTAGTAATGCTTTCTGAAGCTTGAAGTCCTCATCGACCCACTGAACGCATACAGCGAGTACGCCATGGCGATGTGGCGATGTCCAGAGATCAGAAGATATGTGTATCTTCGACTGTGTTTGAATCCTCTCGGCAAGTTGTGAGCTGTATAACGAGTAGTTCGAGTTGATATAGCCCATAGCCTGCTTTCGATCGTTGATGAGAAGGTCCCCGATGGCTGGATTACATGCCAGAGCCAGATCTCGCAGTTCGGAGTGCTCAACTGCCGAAAAGGGCAGCCTGCGCCTCGCTAGAAGCCCCACAACTGCCTCAATATAGGCTTGCTTATTAAAACAGTTGCGGAGAGCAGCCTGCGAAGGACGAGAGACGATATACGAATCGATAGCGCCAGACAAAACACCCGAGGCAAATGTACTAGGAGTATCATTAGCAGCCTCGCTTGCTCTTATAAGGGCTCGGTGAGCCGTTTCTGCATGGTGTATAGCGTTGCCAGGCACTCGATTTGACCATGGAGGATTCTGACAGTGAAGACAAACGTAAGCACGGTGTCCCTTGGTCTTTCTGCGCTTCGGGCCAAGCTCAGCTTGGAGATGTTTCTTCGGGATAATCTATGTAGAAAAGGCATTGAAATTCCATGAAAGTTTCGATGCAAACGAGCCTATAGAAGCGTTGTTAGTCCCTGAGGCTGATATCTCAGAAGCCTGAGAAGCCATAGATGCTAATAAGCAGTACGTTGCTGCATGGTATGCGACAACTGGAGAGTTTTCTTTAAGATTTAATTAAGAGATTTTCGGGTAGAGAGATTGGTGCTGGCATGAAGTGTATTTGTAGTTTGTCACATCCAACAGACCAAAGGTGATACATTTGGTCAAACTGGAAGGAAAGTCTTCCAGCTGTTCAAACCGGCTGCTCAGACCGGCAAATAGAACAGCTTTGACTCGACCGTCTGGACCGGTTTGGAACTGACTCCAAAATCCTTCTCTAAACAGCTGATCAGCAAGTGCGTTAATGCTGCTTTGTCCTTGACACACTTCTCGTCTAGCATCTGTAATACGATTGTAGATATCCCAGCGCTCATCATATGTCAATCAAATCAACTTCGGGGCCAAAGTTGATTTGATTGACAGCCCTCGAGCTCAAAGTTGATTTGTTTGATTTGATTGATACCCTTTTCAATTCCGTGAGTGGAGACCCCTACCCGAAGTCCCTCGTGTACACCAACACTCAGCTACCCACCCAACTACCTAACCTTACTCCGCCCTGCCTGACCCAGTTCTTGAGGCATTGAACATGTTCCAATGTATCTGCGCCCATCGAGAGCCTCTGAGAAGTCAACGTCAGCTTCGCTAGGCTGAATTGTCTCTCACAATCGCTCGCCATCGCTGGAATAGCAAAGACATCCAGGGCAAAGCTGCTCAGTGAAGGAAACGAAGCCCTGTGGTCTCTCCACCATTGGATAGCATCCTGCGTATCCTGTGGCTCGAGACGGAGGTACCTTTCGAGCTCGCCGACACTGCCACCCGTCGCAAACGCTTTCTTTGTCTTGCTATTAATCCACTGAGTGTACTGATCATCCTCTTGACCCATCGTCCTTGGCGCTGCGTCGTACTTCGTTGTTTCCTCGCACAGTCCCTGGTTCGCGTCGTACCAACGGGTGAAGTAATCCTTGATTCCAGCCTTGGCATCACGAACCCAAGCGAGTTGCTTCTCAGACACCCAAGTCGCCTCTAACCAGCTGATCCCGAACCTCGGGTGAAGAATGATTGCTGCCGCAAACAAGGGAGATTCTCCGAGCTTGTCATAATACTCATTCAGCTTCTTCCACCCGTTGTTGATTGATGCCCGAATGTAGGCTCGATGGTCCGCTGGTAATGTGCTCTTTGCGACGTTTCGGACGCTGATCGCTTCTCCGCCGTAGAATAATCAGCCCGAGAATGCGACGGTAAGGCAGATTCTACGAATCTCGGAGGTTGACTCCGCTATGGTAGCGCGTAAACCTCATCCTCCTCAAAGCGGGCAGGGAGACGGCGAACGCGGCTTGGCCGACCGTTGGACTCTCGGAAATTTGCTGACGCCGTTACAATCCGCTCCGCAGCATCCACTTGAGTTTCTCCCGTCGTCTCCTCCGTAACCTCACTATAGAAGACCTTCCAGTCCTCAAAATGCTCCAACAGATATTCCATTCCTTAGGAAGGTCCCGTGCGACCTAATCCAGCTCTTCCTGCCCTTTGCACCTTTTCGAGCTAACAAATCCTCCTGGACGAAGCGACGGTTCTTCCAGGTAATCCTGGGCAGATTCTCAATGGTCGGGTTGGGAGGTAAAGCTCCAACGGCTGCTTCTTCCAACTGCTTGGCGACCGTTTTAGGCTGAGACAATCGTGAGAAGACGGAAGAAGGAGGTGTAGGACAAGGTGTCAATCTTGTTGGCGGAAAGCCAGCTGGCGACGGGGAGAGTGGCGAGTTCGACAACCACGTGTAGAAGGGATTATTTTGATGGCGCGACATGGTTGGAAAACGCGTTCCACATTGCATACGCGCGCTGGGGTCATGCGTTAGATCACGATAGCAGACACTTAGCTTTGCCGCTAATCACCCCGCTATTTGAGAGTAGACTCCTATCTGCAACTATCTAGTATAGGGTAGTGGCTCGAGAAGATGTGGATTTTCCTCGAGATTAGACGATCACATGATACATATGTAATATGTCAATTATTTCAACTTTAGAAATGTGTGATTTGATTTGATTGAAAGGAAGAATTTGACGATTTGATTGATTTGATTGGGGTGATTGATTGATTGAGTTGACATATGAATTACTATGCCGCAACTGTCCTCCACCCGGCGATTCGGTGGGACTTCCTTCATAGGGCTTATCGAGAGAGGCCGGGTTGGATCGGAAAAGCTCAGCAACTCATTGACGGCCTCTGGCAGGAGTACAAGCAATTGCCGGTCCAATTTGAACGAGGCAACTATGACCAGCTACGTCCAATCAAGAGGGCCAAGGAAGTAGAAGATTCGTTCTCTTCGTACCTGGACAGTTTCAAGTCAACGACCACGGCGCGGTTGGAGGGAAATGAGGGTGACGAGCTCGACCGGTGGCTACAGCTCACCGGTCCTGTTGAGAAAGACTCTGGCCCATTTTTATATTGGTTTAACAAGAGGTTTGAATACCCACGTCTTACACGGATGGCTATAGACATCCTCTCTGTGCCTCTAATGGCGGCGGAGTGCGAGAGGGTATTCTCTTCCTGTGGGAACATGGTGTCGGCCAAACGCTGCCGGCTGCAGGCGGAAACAGTTGCCGTAACGCAAACCGTGAGGTCCTGGTTAAAGGCGGGTTTGCTGGACGATTATGACGGATTGCTCAAGGATGTGGTGGCAGAAGAATGAGCCTAGACTTAATCGCGCTCACTAGGTATGGCCGGGATGTTTCGTTCATTGAATCATTTCAATCACTATCATTTCATTCCTTGCCCTTCAATGATCATTATCATTGTGGTCCTGCTTAATCAGCAGCCATTTCATTTCATTATCCCCTTCATAGTGATTGATAGTGATTGATGCGCCACTCTGGTCCTGAGAGATATGCTGAACTCCGACCTCCGTTATTTTCTCTTGTACAGCTTCAGAATATGAGGGAAGATAGCTGGCGTTATCTCGAGCTTGACGCTCTTGTCGCTGCTTAGCTTGCCATTTGTCACACGTAGCGAGGTGCTCTTTCGGCCTCCCAACAGAGGTCGCTGCAAACTCCTTCTGGCAGTGACGGCACCTGTATCGCTTGCTTTTCTTGCAGTTAGACCGGCCAAGGTCGATAAACTGTCGCTAAACGAAGGCCGCGTCAGCTTTAATAGGCGGCATCTTTTGACGCTACCCTCATTGAGGAGAGAATGGCAGAGATTTTGTACAGCTCCGTACTTGTAAGATATGGCCCACAAATGACCTCGTTGGGAACATTGTGGGTCGTGCCGTACGTACGCAGTACACGTACGTACAACACGGTTGTATCGTTTGATGTTTGGCGAAGTGGGGCGGCACGGATGAATATTCGGGGCGCGTCTCGGCTGTCGGCCAAACCCCACTAGCCGGGCATGGCTGCTGTTAAAAGCGGCTAAAACCGAGTAGGAATACAACCAACCAACCAACCAACACAGAAAATGACAGAAAGCATTCAGTACCAACCAGTTACAACACGCTCAACAAGAGCGTGTCTGCCGTGTAGGACAAGGAAAGTAAGATGTGATGCATCGCATCGTGGAGTTCCATGTACCAACTGTTGCTTGGATGGGAAAGAATGCCTTGTTGCTGAACGGAAGTCAAGACGGTAAGTGCTCTCAATGTTCCTTATATATTTCAGTTCTAATTTCAGAATCTGTAGCCAAATTCCCTGTCTAGACAGAACGGTTCTGCCTCTTGAAGACAACCAAGGAACATACGCTGCGGTTGAAGCCACGCAGCCACTCGAGACAGCTCAACAACAGCCGAACAATCCCAATACAACACCGGACTCTGGAAGTTTTGAAGGCATAAACATGGATTCATCCAATAGTGTGTATTACAAGCTCCCAGTTTCATGTGGTTTGAAGCTCATTCACCAATAGCATACATCTACAGTAACATTCATAGCGCCTCTCGCGAGTCTATGACCAAAGATACCGAAATACCAAGACCTATTACAGAATCACATATGTGCTATCAAGACTTTCGCGAATATGGGTTTATTAAACTCGGAAATATGGAAACTCTTTCGTCGGAGGACTTGCATTATCTGCAAACGCAGCGCTGCTTTCATCTCCCAAGTAAACTCCTGCTAGATGAACTCATCAGGCGTTACCTATTCTATGTCCATCCCCTGCTCCCTATTCTTGATGATCAGTCGTTCTGGTGTAGCTATTTTCAACCCAGGCAAGAAGGGGCGTCTGTAAGAGCCAAACTCCACTTCTACTCTTATGGTGCGCTCTCTTTGCTTCCAGTGGTGTAAGTATGCATCTTTCGCTTGGCTGACTGCAATGCCTTGACATCTGACATTTCTTTTCTTACATCAGTTCCTTTCCCCGGCCTCTGCTGCATCTCTAGGCTATGGCAACGTGCGGAATGCACGAACTGGATTTTACAAGAAAGCCAAGGTGAAATTCTTCCTCCACTCTTCTCTTTCTGCAACCACAAGCACGGACAGCTAATGGTTTCGAATCCTTAATAGATATTATTCGATATTGGATCAGAATCCTCACCGGTAATACTGGGGCAGAGTGCTCTTCTTCTTTCTTTCCAAACATATTCGCCCAGAATTAAAGTCGCCAAAATCGACAGCCCTAGTATAAGATCCAACACGATCTGGCTCAGGACTGCAATTCGACATGCCCAGCAAGCGAATGTGGAAACAATATGTTGTTCTCCGTTAGTTTCCACTATTGCGTCTCGTAAGGCAGACTCGATCACCCTGATCAGACTATGGTGGTGCTGCATTCTCCTTGATAGAATAATAGCTCTAGGACAGAGGCGGGATCTTCTAATACCCAAACAGTACCCGTTACCGAGTCATACTTGGTTCGAGGACGATGTGCCTTGGTCGAAAGCACAAATGACGGAAATTAAACAACATTTTACGGTTCGCCTTATGCATGCACTCAAGCTTTGCATGGTTGCGACGGATATTCTCCTACTGGAATCGTGTCCCCAACAGCTTAAGACCAAGCCGCTACAACAACTCAAAGAGGCTATGGTGATACTCGAAGAGAGTGGTAATTCACTCAAACAGTGGCATGACGTAGCTATGCTCGATATTCCAGGATTAGATGATAGCCAAAATACTCTCACGAGCTTCCAGCACCCGCCACTGGCGGCATTCACGAGGGTGATAAGGATAAGCTACAGGTATAATCGTTTCACTTACGCTACTTTCATGTTCTTCGAGTGACTAATATCTAGCCCGAAGTGCTGCAAGGCTGTGCGCTGGCCATCAGGAACTCCTTTTACGTATAAGTATTTCAGCTACTATTTCAGCTACTGGAGATGAGACCTTGTCTGCTTATTCGGATCTGTCTGGAGCAGCCCACGGAATTCAGAGTGCCATTCTAGACATCTCGAATTGCATCATCGAGTTTATGCAGCTGGGTCTTGTGCCTTACCTCTACATTGGCATGTGAGTAACTTTTGCTAAAACGATGGATAACGCTTCGCTGACTCAATCAGCGCTGCATTTGCAGCACTGCCGTATTTGATGCAAGTACTAGACTTGAAAATCACCCGTCGATCCTGTCCCGAAGTCGAGTTGACGGATCAATACCATCGTCTCTGCATACTCACTAGAGCTGTGAAAGAATACCAAGCTCGCTACAACGGCCTGGACCATTTCGGCGGAACTATACAGTTTATCAGCACGAATTTCCAACTCATCACTCGATATTTACCAGAGAATGTGAGAATCACTAGTTGGCAGGATGTTTTGATGCATGACCCTTGTTGCTACATGAGACTTGCATTGGCTCTTGAACACTGCTCGAGGACAGCAACGATTCCTACTGTTGAACAATTAGCTGAGGATTTAGAAGGATCTTTGACCATACCTCCACCTCAAAATCTTGATTCGAAGCAGGGTGACAGTCCGGACGACTTCATGTCGCTGTCGAGCTAGTATAGGGGTAACGTACATGATAAGCGGGTGCAACAGACAAGCGAGTGCAACACAACATCACAACATCTCAGATAGAAATAGCAATAAAAACACAACAGACTATTAATTAAGTAAAATTAATCGCTATATTCTTCCATAGACATAGCGACAAGTATCTGACAGGTCCTTGCATTATGTCCTGTCTTGCCGCACGCTCCACAGCGCCTTTCCTTCATTCGCGGAGGCCCTCCTTGACCACCACTTCTCGATGGTCCAGCCACCGCCTGCGCATCAACATCCGTTTGATCAATTACTTGCCTTCCTTCCTCTACTGTCATCACCCCTCCTTTCTGTAGCCGGGTTCTTTTTGCCCTCCGCCGCCGGCTTAGTATCTTATTTGCCTGTTCAAGATCTTGGACCCTGGCCTCTAATAAGGCAACCTTATGCATAACTATCTTTGTTCCCTTGGAAGAAGACCTCAATGCTTCTAGAATTGACTCTGGAGAGCTACTTTTATGCCTTTTGATTCTCTTTTCAAGATATTCAAGCTGAGAGTCGGCTTCAAGGATAGTCTTTGGGGTCTTTGAGACCCAAGGGGTCGAGGGGCTAACTACCTCCTCCACAGGCGTTGGAGTCCGCAGCTGCACATCGAGCTTCGAGATTACACTTTCTGGGTCGAGAGGAGCAAGTCCGGCTCCTCTAAAGGCTGCTTTAATATTTTTCTCTGTCATTGTGGCCTGGTAGGCGGTGTAAAAAGCCGGCAAGAACTCGGTTTTGGAAATGTGGGTTACGGAGCATCTGATCAAATGCTCGATTTCTCGCCCGTAAGCCTTCTTAAGCAGGCCAAAGCACCCGACATCAAGAGGCTGCAGCAGATGAGACGAATGAGGCGGTATACAAAGCGTGATGATTTTATTTGCCTTGCAATATCTCTCAAAGTCGACCGAGTGGTGACTTTGGTGTCCGTCGAGGATCAGGAGACGATAGCGATTCTTTGATTGCTTGGTAGTACACCGGTCGAAGTGCTTTAGCCACTCGAGGACTATCTCGTTATCTGTCCAGCCATTAGGACTCGTCGCAATAGCCCAATCGCCCGGGAGGTTGCTTTCTCGGTACCAGTGGGCGAGGTGATATTGGCCCGCACCTATGATGAACGGCGGGATCGCTTGGCCCTCGGCATTGATCGCCTGAATGACTGTAATCCATTCCCGGTTTCCAGGCTGCACTGATTTTGGTCTTCCACGCCTTTCAGCACCTGTGACGACCATTCCGCTCGCAATAACGCCCATCATAAAGCCAGTCTCGTCAAAGTTGTAGATTTCATCAGGTCGGATGCCATACTTCGCAATTACATTTGCTACGAGCCTAAACCAGTTGCGAATAATGGTCGGATCTTCACATTTGGCTCTCTGGTAGTCATATTTACGGGGAAATGCGTCTTGAGGTCTTTGTGTCGCTTGACGAAGTTAGAGGCCCAGCGCTTGCCGACAGGCGGCGTCTCGCGGTCGGCGAGCAATCGGTTAGCCATCTCCTCAACACAACGCAGTCGCGGGGAAACCCTCGCGAATCCAGATCGAGAATGAACTGAACTATGATCTGTTCTTCTAGATCAGATAGTTTGCGTGATTTTGGGATAGAATCACGCGTAGAAAGGATACCCTTCTGTCGGCGATATAAAGTCCAATAACGGACCTGGTAGATGCCTGCGGCGCGTCGGAGACTTAATTTTGGGTCATTTTGAAGGGCACGAAGTGCAAGAAGAATCCTAGCCTCAATATTTGGGTCTGGCATATTTGGTGGTTGAAAATTAATTGATTAAGTTGAGAAGATGTAAATTGCGGGATTTTTGTTGCACTCGCTTGTCTGTTGCACCCGCTTATCATGTACGTTATTATTATTATAATCTTAATTAAATTACTAATTAAATCTTAAATATAGCTCCTTAAGCTATATTTTATTAATAAAGCCTAATTTACCTATAATGCCTATTTATAGTAATAGAACTTATTATACTTAAAGTGTCACAGCTCGAAGTCAGACCAACCTACCCTAGAGCCACAAGTGGATCAGATCACGTGGCGATAGCGTTATCGCCGTAACCTTAGTTAGACCGCCAGTCAGATCCTGAACGTAGCTCCTTGAGCTACGTCTTGTTAATAGAGCCTGACCTGCCTGCAGTGCCTATCCGTAGCAATAGAACCTATTACGCCCGAAGCGTTCCCTGTCCACCCGTACCGCCGGACTCAGCCCGTGACATACTATATATTTTAAAATAACTTCTTTTGCGGCTTTTATACTGCCTCCTCTCTATTTTCTCTTTTTCTTTTCTTTTCTTCTCTTCTTACCTTTTATATTATTTCTATCTTTTTAACAATTACAATACTTTATTACTACTTTAATATCTTTTAACAATTATAATACTTTATTACTACTTTAATATCTTTTATTTTTATTTATATCCTTTTTATATCTTTATAACTGTATGGAAATATACTATAATATACCTTTTTTCCTTTTTAATAACTATATAATTATATTTATTTATAATCTTATATAAATCCTGCTTTATTTATCCTTTTAAATCCTTTTATATTTATATTTAACTATAATTATTTCATCTTTATTATTATATATATAAAATCTTAAATACATAACCTATTTATTTCCTATATATAAATACTACTATTACTAATAAATATAAACTGCTTACCTTCTCTTTAACCCTTATGTATATCTTTCCCCCTAACCCTGATACACATCCCTCCCCTAACCATGATACACATCCCTCCCCTAACCATGATACACATCCCTCCCTAACCATGAAACACATCCCTCCCCTAACCATGACACTCATCCCTCCCCTAACCATGACACTCATCTTTACAAATACTCATCCTACCGCTATAATCTCATCCTCGCCGCCCACCTCTTCTCTATCCTTGTAACCGCTTGACACAACCGACTCGCCTCTATCCCTCCTCCTGCTTGTCCTCCCCACTCGACCAACTCCCCTAACCATGCAAACAACCTGCCGTACATGATATAATCCCACTCTGTTCCCTCCTCTATATCCCCATCATCGTCGTAATCTCCCTCCTCCACCATGCCTCCTCCCGTGCACTCTGCCCTACCATGATCCTAAAAATCAATCCTCCACCGTACTGACACGCTCTCCCTTCTGCTCGGCGGAATAATCGCCCGTCGTCGCTTGCTGCCACCCATCTGTCACAAAACGCCTGCGGTATCCCGCAACCGAAACATGCCGAAAACGCCGCAAACCGCTTCTTTCCCATCATCTCTTCCTCCACTTGCCTTGCGCCTTGCTCTATCTTCCTCCACACCTCCTCCTCTCGATACGGGCATGCCTCCATCTCGTGCTCGTCCTCCTCTACTCCCAACACCTTGCATGCGGCGCAATGCCCTGCCCACTCTGCCAATATATCCTCCAACTCGGCCACCTCTCGGGCCTCTTCCATCACCTGCACTTTCCTTTCTGTCTCTGCCTGCCGTATGAACTGACGACTGCGCTGATAATCCTGCTCTTCTTCTTCTTGTCCTCCTCCTTCTTCTTCTTCTCTCCCTCCTCCTCCTCCTTCTTCTCTCTCTCTCCTCCTCCTCCTCCTCCTCCTTCCTCTTCCTGCTCTACCATATCGTCTGCCCTCTCTTCTGCTGCAAACCGCAATTCAACCCCTGCATCGTCTACATCTCTTGCTCGCTGCTGTTCCCAACACACATCGCACATCTCCTCATCCTCTTCGCATCCGAACCGGTCGATATTGCCGTCCATCTCTCGATCCAACACTTCTCGTCGACATCGGTTCCCGTCTACAAACTCAATCACATCCTTATCCCAATCCCACTCCTGCCGCTGCTGCCACCCGTAACCCTCTTGCTTGTCCCTCTTCTCCCTCTGTTGTTCCAACCACGACTGCCTGATGCAAACCACCGACTCGCTCTTCTGCCCATCCCGGCCCCCTCGTCCGCTCTCTTGCACAAAATCAACCATCTGCCGCGGCATCCCTGCATGCACCACCAACCGCACGTTCGGGTCGTCGACCCCAACCCTAATGCGTTTGTCGCTGCCATCCATCCGCTTTCGCCTCCCCGGCTACTCATCCACTCTGCCACCCGCCTTGCCTTCTCGGCTGCGTCCCCGCCCCTCGCCAATACCCTACACATCCTAATGCGTCTGCAATCATCTGCACTCGCTTGATTGTCCCCCCGTATACGATCACCTTGCCCTCGGTATGCTCTGCCGTCCATTCTTTCACCAACTTGCATATCCGTTCAATCATCACCTGATCATCTTCCTCGCTCTCCTCCTCCTGTTCCTGTTCCTGTTCTGTCTCTTGAACACTAAACTCTGCCTCGCTCTCTCTGCTGATCATAACAATACCATTTGAATTCGCCCTGCTCCTCTTGATAACACCATCTAAATTCGCCCTGATCCTCTTCCGGCCTGAATTCGCCTGCCTCCTTTGAATCCGGCCGGATCGGTATGCTGCTATGTCCTCTCTCGTGTCGTCAATCACCTCTACCCTGTACGCGATATTCTTCCGCCCTGTCGCTTCGCGAAACATCCTTACCCTCTCCGGCACGAACCGCATAACCCTGAACAACGCCATCTCGTCCTTCGGCTTCAACGTTGCCGTCAAACAAATCACGGGTACGCCGAAATCCTGCAATGTCTCCCCTATCCGCATCATCATCGGTCGGAACCCCTTGCTGCACTGCAAAACCGTGTGGCACTCATCCACCACGACCCGGTCCAACCTTTGCTGCCCGTGCATCCGCTCGACAAACGTTCTGAATCCCTTGCTGACGGCTGACTCGGGCGTCACAAACACCAACGATGCCGCTCTCTGTATCACCCCTCGACTTCTCCATACGTATGCCTCGATCCCCAACTTGGAACAACGCACCGCCATGTCGTCCTGCAACGCTACCAACGGCGTCACCACTACCGTCACCCCATCCGGTGTGCAATATGCTGGCAACATGAACGTCAAACTCTTGCCGCCACCCGTCGGTGCGATCTGCACGATGGGCCACTCGCCTCGCGCCACGGCCCGGATGACCGATTCCTGCTGCCCCTGAACGCTGCCGTCGCCCCCATCATCTGCTTCAACTGCCCTTGCATGTCCACTCTGTGCAACCGGCCGAACCTGTTGCGCCTCGTCATCTCCCGCTCTTCGTCGAACGGGTAACGGGGACGCTTCGTGCCCAACTGCTCTACACGGTCCTCGGCCCCAAACCCGAAAACCGATGCCACTGCATGCTTACCTTGCGGAACCCGTCCCGCCTGTTCATCGTGCTTAAATCTCCCTGCCCGAACAACCGGGCGTATATCAACCCGGCTATGTGTGAACCGTGCCCGGCCTGCAAATCGTGGATGCTGTCCACCAAACTATCCTCACCACCGTCATCGTCGTCATCGCCACCGCCGCCTGCGTCGATCTCGCCGAACGCCTTGTTTAAATACCGGTTGCTGATGGCGATGGCCATATGCCTCCACATGCTGATGTTGATCTGTTTACCGGAAAACATGTTGCTGTATCGTTGCATTGCCCTTCTTGCCCGGTCGTTCCCCATTTGGCCTCGCGGAACCACTGCATGAATACGGCCTCTTCTTCCCTCTCCTCTAACAACCCCAAACTCTCCTGGCCTACTGCTTTTCCTTTTCTATCTTCCCTCTTGCATGCTTTTTCTCCTCCTCCTCCTCCTCCTCCTCCTCTTCCCCTCTTCCCCTCTTCCCCTCTTCCTCCTTTTCCTTCGCCATCCATCTCCTTCCCTCCCTCCTTGCTGACAATCTCGTCGGCCCATAAAAATGCACTCCGGCGCCTCTTCTCCTGCTGCTGCTTCATGCCAACCTGGACTGTGTGCCAAAACGGCAAAACGATCCACATGTACCACACCAACAACTCACCTACCTCGCGTGGCAAATACCGGTGGATGACCTTGACCTTGCCTGACTGCCGGAATCCCTTGTGGTACATCGTGACGAAACAAACCATGCCGTCGTGGATGAATATGTTGCGCACTCCGCCGTTCATCGTGTTCCACATCCGTATCCCCAAAATCTCGGTGGACCGTGCCGGCTGGCCTCCCAACATGTGCATCGCGACGAACAACTGTGACCTGAATTCCTCTATCAAACGGCTGTACCGTCGGATTGCCTCTTCTCGGTACGGGCACGCCTCATTGTGCGGCTTGGCGATCCATGCCTCCATCTTGGCCTTGCTTGCTGCAACTTGCTTTTGCACCCACCTGTCGCCCTTGATGACCCAACTCTGGTTGGCTTCATCCTGTAAAATGAATGCTCCAACGCGCTTTCGCCATGCCTATCCTCGATCCTGGACCACGGAATGGCGGGCAATATGTTCTGCGGCGGTGGCCATATTGTATTATCGCTGCTGTTACCGTTATTGCTGTTGTTGTTGCTGCTGTCATTGTTATTGGCGCTGTCATTGTCATCCTCATCCTCATGATCGTTCCTGTTGCTGCCGTCATTCCTCCTCTTCTCTCCCCTTCACCTCCCTTTTCCTAATGGCGCCGCCGGTTGCCAATTGCACTAACGTCTGCCGTGCATCCCCGATGAATGCATGCAACATGTCGGATATCTCGCTCATCTTGATCTTGACCCTGTTGCATGAAATCGGATCGCCATGCCACTCGATCATCTCGGAACCGGGCATCGAATACCGAATGTGCATGCCGTATGTTCGCGTGTTGATGATCCAATTCATCGGCGACGGCTCGATATCCTCTCCTCGGGGATGCGGATCATGAACCGCCGCACCTTGCGTCGCACGATCCTGAATAATCCCTCGGCCTCCTCCTCGGCCTGACGGATGGTTGCGTATTGGGCCAACTGGTCAATCTGTGCTTGACGCTCCAACATGGACTGGTACAACACTAAATACCTCGCCACTTTGATGACGGCTGGATAAATTGACGTGTAATTCTCCACGGGCTTCCATCCGCCGCCCTCGTCTAACCCCATAACGGCCAACGCGCTGATGACGATGCTCTCGTAATGGTTGCCGCTCTTCAATGGATGGTCGAAAAACTGCACCATGGCGTCCAAGCAACTCCGCTGCAAACGATCGGCTGTGTACCGACCTGCCCTGTCGGCTCCCGTGACGACCTGCCTGATGCCGTTGTCGAATGCTTTCCACAACTCTTCTTGCTGTATTGTCATCTTATACGGCGGACGTGGGTCGAGAAGATGGGCCATAACGGCGGCTGACCGCATCATCATCATACGCGGACCTATTGCTGTTACTGTCGGTATCGGTATCGCTGTCGCTGTCGCTGCTGCTGCTGCTGCTTCCGCCGTTACTGAATCTCTCATTGTCGTAACCATCTTCTGCATCCCATTCGTCGTATCGCTTCCAAATGCACAACAACTGCTTCCACCATGACTTGTATCGCACCCATGCATCGGGTTCCATCAATCCCTGGAACGGCTTTGTCGTCGTCATATGCGCTTCTTTACGTGCAATCTCAAACAACTCGGCCGTGCCTGGGTAACACTGGCGGGCCGTCGCCTGATACGCGGCATCCATGACGCTTTCCAACACTTCCCACATCCTCTGCAACACCGGCTCGTCATCGCTGATCGGCTCCAACAATGTCCTCAACCGGTCGATGCGGATACCCTCCAAATGGCGGGGCCAACCGCATCGACCCAACCACTGATGGGCCTCATTCTTGTCGTCTATATCCTGGACGCGACGGCCGCTGGCTTCATCCTCAAACGCCTTCCTGCCTTCCTCCTGGACCATGTTGAAAAACGCGACGTTGGCCTCGTGATCGGCATCACCCTCACCGTCGGTGGCCTCCTCCTGTGTCGCTCTTTCATCGTTGCGGCCAACCTCAAACCAACGCTTGCCGTGCCCCCAATTGCATACCTGCTGGCATTGTACGTGGTCTCTCCACGGCACGGCCAACATTGCATCTTGTTCGTCGGGCACGGCTTGCTGCTGTCCGCCTCTCTTGCGACGGCTGACCCAACCGTGCTCGGTCCGGCCATGCTTCTGCATCTGCTGTTTATCCCGTACTACGTATTGGCAATGGCTGCATCCTAATCCATCGTCTCGTGGGGCTTGGATGTACGGGTTGATCTGGATGGTTGGCGGCGGCAATATCCAATTCTTCAAATCGTCCTGATTCTTGGCTATACCTGGAATGGCTGCCACCTTTTGCGCAATGCGCTTCGTTTCCTGTCGGGTCTTTGTGCTGTGCTTAACTTTTATATGATGTACAATCTCGCTGGCCACAAACCCAATGCGGCATTGTGTACAAAATGCAAACGGGTATTCGGGCAAATAAATAAACGGCTCCATGACGGTTATAAATGTATGCTGAATAACCGGATATGAATCGCACGGTATTTTATCTGGGTGTAAATTTGGCTGGATTGATATCCTGTTATTGATGCTGTATGTATCTTGTTGACAAATTGCTTTTGTGGTTGCTACGGTTGCAAACCTTAATTGTTATATACGATCATCCGGCTTACTGTATTCTTCTCTCATATATCTTTTGGTTCAACATCTTTTGGTGCAATATCCTTTGCTTGAACATCCTTTGGTCAAATATCTTTTGGTCGAATATCGTTTACTGTAATATCTTTATCTATTTAAACTTGAAATCTTTCTTCTTTTCCTTCTTCTTATCTTCTCCTTTTCCATCTCTCTACTTGACAATAAACAACTAAACCCATTGTCTATCCTCTACACTTCACATTGGGTACTTTACTTTTCTGTCGTAAACTGTACTCTGCTGACCCTTATCTATGGCATGCCTGCTGTTACTGCTATTATGGCTGCCACCTATGGCCATAATGCTGTATCTCTTTACCTCTCTCTGCATCTGTCCTTTATGTCTATATCGCTGGATGTCAAATACGGTCTCCCTCTTGGCCCTACTTCTTTCTTTATTACCTTTCACTTTACATTGAACGGATGGGTACAATGCCTATTCTCTTCTATATGCTATATCTTGTGGCTAATCTATTACTTATATTTTAAATATGGGCTTGCCACTATCTTACTCTTGATAACACTATATAAATCGGGCTGGATTGTAAATGTAAATATGGCCGGATCAATATGCTGTTATCGTATTGAACTGACTTTAACCCTAACTTGACGTACCAAATTCATACTTAACCCTGACTGATTAAATCTGCATATAATCCTGCTTTTGTTGACTGGCAATGGGGCCATCTTGGATCTTCTGAATGTATATCGCCGCACGGGCCACATATTCTGACCAATTATATTGCGATGATCAACTACATCGAACAAATAACTGCAAAACTTATAATCGACTACATTCCTGCAATTCTTCTTCAAATTGAAAAAACGAACTTGCAAACTCCTATGAATGGCGATATCTATCTACTGGCACTACCCTCCTCGATTTTAACTGCTGGGAACCCAATCATGTTGCCCCCCGGCCTTCAAATGTGGGGCGCCGATTTTGTATGTAAAGAAGCCATGTAGCGGGGCAACACCGCTGCAATTTGACGTTAGCTCCGCGTTCGTGCTACCGCACCCCTGCCGGGAGCTAAAACACGGGTTCACCTGCCTACCCTATATCTCTACTCTTTACTCTATAATTATTTTAATACCTTGTACCCCACTCTTTATTTTAACCTCTTTTCACTACCCTACATCCCCACTGTTTTACTACTCTTTACTCTTATATATTATTTTTCCTTTACTTTATATATATTTTATATTATTTCTCCTTTATTACTTACTATTCTTCTACTTCTGTTACCCCTCTAATTGTCTTGTCTACTTATTCTTATATATTAAATACTCTATACTTGTATTAACTTCTTCTCTTACAACTTAACATATATACAACCCGACACATCCGATTCGTCTGCATCCCTCCCCACTCAACCAAACCCCTAACCACTTATATATACTATCCGTCGTGAACCCATCACCAATATCAACCCCGTCCGCTTTCATCATGCCTAATATCTCATCCGCCCACTCCTCACCCATTTGAATCCTCAACCCGACATAACTATCCGAACCAATAACCCTATATACTGACATTCTCTCCCATATATCTTCTTAAACCGTCGTCCATCATCATCTGCTACCTCCCATACCCGACATATCCTCTGCGGCAAACCACAACCAAAACAACCTGAAAAATCCTCAAACCTTTTCCCTTTAAACATCTGCTTTTCAACTTCCTCAACACCTTCCACAAATAATTCCCATGCTTCCGACCCTTTCATCGGACATGCATCTAATGCATGCTAAACCTCGTCCTCGCTCCCTCCCACTTTGCATACAATGCAACGCCCGCTCCAATCGTCTAACTCCGCCTCGAAATCTGCCGCGTCCTCTGCTTCCTTCATTACCCGTGCTACCTGCTCCATCTCTGCCCACTGAATTGACCTTTTGCTCCTCTCATAATCTGCCTCAACTGCTGCTGCTGCCTCGCCAACTCCTCTTCCTCTTCACTCTGTATGCTGACCCATGATGTACCTCTCCTTGATACTTGTGCTTCCATCCGCAATGCACGCTCCCTACACACATCGCAACGCTCTTCTTCACCTACTTCACACCCTACCCGTCCCATAAACCCATCCATCTCGCGGTCTAAAACCTCACGCCGGCACTCCTTGCCTTCTACAAACTCCACAACGTCTTCCTCCCACTCATACGCCTGCTTGCTGACCGCACCCTCCTCACTGACACCATTGTCCCCGCCTCGATCTCTCTCCTCTCTCCTCTTTGTCCAAATCTCCTGCTGTTCTTTCATCCATGAACTCTGCACTACGACAACGGACTCGCTCCTCTTTCCATCCCGCCCCCTCGACCGCTTTCCTGGACAAAATCTCGTAATCTGCGCGGCATTCCCGCATGAACTACTAACCTGACGTCCGGCACATCAACCCCTAATCCCAATGCGTTTGTCGCGACGATCCAACCGGACTTTCCCCAACACTTGTTCTCCACTCCTCCATCCATCTTGCTTTATCCTCCGCACTTCCCGCCTTGTTCCAATACCCAACACAATCTAATGATGCTGCGATCTTCTTCACCCTCTCGATTGTGCCTCCATATATAACCACTTTTCCCTCATTGTGATTTACTTCTGTCCACGTCTTTACAACTTCACAAACACGCTCTATAACCTCATCCTCCTCTTCACCTTTGTTGTTCTTTGCTGCTGATCCATTCTGCTTCCATCGTCTTGCCCCTTCCTGCGCCGATCGCTGACCACCACTGCGGCGGCCTACTCCTTCCCCTCCCTATCCTCAATGATCTCCACCCGGTACTCAATATTCCGCCGTGTCGTTCGTTCTCGGAATAAACGCACGCGTTCGGCTTCAAACCCTAACTGTGCATATAACAACCGCTCTTCTGTCCTCTTCAATGTCGCCGTTAAACAAATGACCTGTAACCCGAACTCCTGTAATGCTGACCCCAACTGCCCAATCCGCGGCCGGAATGTTTTCGTCCACTCCAATGCCGTGTGACACTCATCCACCATGACCCGGTCTAACTTTTCCTGCCCATGCATTCTCTCCACGAATGATCGGAACCCTTTCGTCACGGCCGATTCCGGCGTCACGAACACCAATGATGCACCCCGTTGCACTCCCCGGCTCTTCCACACATATCCGTCAATCCCCATCTTTCTGCACCGCTCCTCCATGTCGTTCTCTAATGCCACTAACGGCGTCACCACAATTGTCATGCCGTCCGGCGTGCAAAACGCCGGCAACATGAATGTCAAACTCTTGCCACCTCCGGTCGGCGTTATCTGCACAATCGGCCCATCCCCGCGCACCACGGTTCGGATTACGGCCTCCTGCAACCCTCGAAACTCGGCTGACTCGCCCATCATCTGCTTTAACTGCCCTCTCATATCGGCCCTATGCAATCGCTCGAACCGCCGCCTCCGTATCTCTTCTCGCTCTATTTCAAACTCTATCTGACCTCGCTTCAATCCCATCCCGCCACTGCGCTCTACGCGGTCTTCGGCCCTAAACCCAAAAAAAACGCATGCTATCTCATGCTGACTTTTGAAACTCATCCCTCCCCTGACCATCACATACATCCCTCCCCTAACCATTACATATATCCCTCCCCTGACCATCACATACATCCCTCCCCTAACCATTACATATATCCCTCCCCTGACCATCACATACATCCCTCCCCTAACCATCACCCCTCTAAACATTTACCCCTAACTATTCTCCCTGCCTATCTCTCCTTTATCCTCATCACTACTTAATATAACCCGCTTGCCTGTATCCTCCCTCCTGCTTGTCCTCCTTACATAACCAACTTCCCAAACTATGTAAATAACATGCTGTATATTATGTAATCCTAATCTAATCTCCCTTTCTTTCCCTATACTCTATTCCTATTTGCTTTTTTCTGCACTGCCTGTATAATTCTATGAAATCCCTGACATAACCTATTTGTCTCTAAATGCCCCATTGAACTTTCTCCCCTAACCATTTCATTAATCCCTTCTCATATACTACCTTATCCTCTGACTCTTGCCACTCATAATCTCGTGCTGCATCTAACTCCCCGACCACTGCATCTGCTATGTCGGGATGCATCCGACCGACGGCTGCCCATACACATACCAATACGCCTGCATATTGACATACCCCATCCTTCTTTAACTTGAATCTTCCTTGATCGTTGTCCAACGGCTCCCAATGTGTGCAAATCGCTTGCGGCATGCCACACCAAAACAACCGGAATGATCCGCCATGACCCCTTTGTAAACATGCTTTTCTGCCACTTCTCTTCCGCTCGCGCCATGTCATCCCACCATCTCTTGTCCCATAACGGGCACTCATCTCTCCTGTGTAATTGATCTTCCTCTATAACGCCTGTTGCCATGAAACAACCTATGCACCGGCCGACCATATGTCCCAACTCTTGCTCGAATGTCTCCACCTCCTGATGGATGCGTATCTCGTCTTGCCTCGCCTTGAATTGCTCGTATCGTATGCTCCGCCCGGCCTGCTCAAATCGTGCCTGGATCTCTCCTTCTGTTACCTGTCCTCCATATTGATCTGCCATTTCCATGCCTTTCCCACTACCTGTGTCCTCGTTCTCAACCCACGATATATCCGCTTCAAACATCAACTGATCTCTCTGTCGCCGGCATATATCGCATATCTCTTCCACCTTGTCGTCGCAACCCGCGCGATCCAATCGACCATCCATCATCTGATCCAATACCACACGGCGACACCACTTTCCGCTGATAAGCCTCTCTACCGCCGCCTCTTTCGGCGGCCAACTGCTGCTTATCGTCGCCCGTGCTCGCTCGACCTTCTTTTGTCGGCCTTATCCTCTCGTTCTCTTCCCTTTGGCCGGCATACCACGACAATTGCTTCACTCGGCTCACCGTCTCTTCCCGCCCGTCCGCTCTCTTGCACGTAATCCCGTAATCGACTCGGCATGCCGGCGTGTATGACCAACCGAACGTCTGGCACGTCTATGCCTAACCCCAACGCATTTGTCGCCACAATTAAATGCCCACCTTCGATCCACATTCGTAATCGTTGCTCCTTACCGACTGCTGTATCTACTTTTGAATGATATACATCGCACTCCAACCTTTCCCCAACCGCTCAACCCGTTCGATCGCGCTTGCATATACGATAACTCGGCCGTTACTGTGTTGATATAACCAATCTCGTACCGTCTTGACAACCTGCCTGTCTTCTGCATCCTCTTCCGGCCCGACTTCCTGATTTTTATACCCCCTCCCCTGCTGTTGACGTCGTTTCGGCTGTGGCGGTGTCGCCTGCGCTTCGACTACCCTATACCGAATATTCGGCCGCGATGTTGGCGATCGGAATATCTTCACACGGCTTGCCGGCAACTTGACGACCTCGCAAAACCTCTCTACCTCGCCGGGCGGTAATGTGGCCGTTAAAACCTTTTGCACACCCCATTCGTTCAAAACCTGACCCAACTCCATCATCTGCGGTCGAAATCGGGCGGTGCTGTCCAACATTGTGTGGCACTCATCCACTACAACTCGTGTGGCACTCATCCACTACAACTCGGTCTAATGCACACCGTGCTTGTAATCGGAGTTTACGAAATCGCCAAACTCCTTCGTCACCGCTGACTCGGGCGTCACGAATATAATTGGGGCAATCTGGTGTCCCTCGCGGCTCTTCCAACTATATGTCCCGATTTTGCTCTTATCACAACGACCGTGTAAATCATCCCGTAATGAAATCAACGGCACGATCACGATTGTCGTCCCGCCGTTGTCGTTGGCACAATATGCTGGTAATAAAAACGACATACTCTTGCCCTCACCTGTGCCTGCGATCTGGATAATCGGACTCTCGCCCCGTATGATCGCCCGGATCACCGTCTCCTGCTGACCACGGAACGCCGCCGACGGCCCCATCATCTGCCGTAACTGACCGGCAATATCGACCTGCTGCAATCGTCTGAACCGCTGCATCCGATTATACTCACGCTCCGTGTCATACGGGGCTCGTTTTCGCCGGGTTGCGGCCGACGCCCCACTCTCCTCGCTGTCCTGGAACTCGAACAAACGGTGCCACTGCCTGCTGACGGCTCGGAACTTGTCCCGCATCGATGCCGTGCTGAACAATCCCTGCTGCAACTCGCGTGCGTATACCATGCCCGCCACGTGCGTTGCGTGCCCGGCTTGCAAATCCACCGGGTTGTCATCCAAATCGTCATCTTCATCCTCCCCATCCAATGTCGACTCTTTAAATGCACCGTTCAAATACCGACGGGCTATGGCGATCGCAATCTGCCTCCATGAACTGATACCTAACGTCACGCCTAATAATCGCCTGCTGTGCCGTTGGATGATTCGACGGACCCGGTCTGATGTCCACTTCCGCTCCTGCACCCAGCTCTGGAACCCAATATCATCGGCGTTCGCGGGGTTATCGGGGTCATGCGGGTTCTCTGTACTACCTCCGCTGTTATCATCGTCTTCTTCATGCATGCCGCCGCCATTCTGACTGTGCCTCTCCAATGCCGCTCGTCTTGCCTCCCTCTCCTCTACGATACTGCCTTCTGCCTTGCGTACCACTTCATCCGGCCACATGAACGGGCTGCGGATACCGGCATCTTTGACGATACCCTGAACCTGCTGCCAAAATGGCAAAACCAACCATAAATACCACACCAATAACTCTCCCACGGCATGCGGTAAATACCGGTGAATCACCTTGGCCTGACCCGTCAACCGGAATCCCTTGTGATATAACGTGACCACGCACATCATGCCGTTGTGCGCCAATATGTTCCTGACCCCTCCATTCATGGTGTTCTGGTGCCGGATGCCCGACATCTCGGGTATCCGTGCTGGCTGGCTCATCATGTACATCAACATGAACATTCGTTCCATGAACCCGTTGAATGTCTGGCCATATGACTGTACCGCCCGGGCCTGGAATGGCTTTCCGTCCCTTCTGCCGTTGTCGATCCACACCTTGCGTCGTGCCTGGCCCTGCCCGTCCGGTTGTGTATCGGTGATCTGGTTCATCACCCAATTCTTACCTCTCTTTACCCACTCGCGGTTCCGTTCATCGGTCAAAATGAATACCCCATCCGGTCCTCACTGTGATCGTCCTCCACCTCCTTCCACGGGATTCGCGGTAACTGGTCCACGTCTTCCACCATCGTCAACGTCGCTAAATGCTCCCTCGCCTCCCTCGTCAATGCATGCAACATCTCGGTCAACGCGGCCATCCGGAACCGTGTCTTTCTATACGTGATATGGTCGCCATCCCAATCCACGGTTCCGCCTGCTGGCGTGTTGAACCGAATATACATGCCGTACGTGCGTGCCTCGTATATCCAATCCATCGGCGTCGGCTCGGCGTATGTCTCCTTCGATGTCACCGTCATGAACCTCTGCACCTTCTCACGCACGATCCGGAACATGCTGGTCGCCTCCTCCTCGGCCTCTTCCTCACCTAAACCCTTCTCCTGCTGTAATCGGGCCACCTCTTCCTTCCTCTCCCGATACGACTGATACACGACCATGGCCCGCGCTACTTTGATCACGGCTGAATACATGGGCGTGTAATCCATCACATCCATCCATCCACCGTCTTTGCGGATGCCCAGCACGGCCAACCCACTGATAATACCACTGCGGTATTCACCTGCCGTTAACCTGTGATCCAACAATGCCATAACGACCTGCAGCGTCAACTCGTCCACGCGCTCCTCATCTAATGGATTGGCTTCGGGGTCTTCAACATACTCCTCTATTAACTCCGTCAACTCGTCCATCGTATCCCCCTGTCGTTTCGTTAATCGGAACCCGGGCCTCTCGTTGTCCTCCATGGTCTCGGCACGGTATACATAACATATCAACTTGACCCAAACTGCTGTGTACCGTGCCCACGTGTCTTCTTCGACTCGGTTGTCGAATGGCCGCCGCGGCTTCTTGTCTACCTCCTTCCGTTGTACTTCGAATAATGCCTGGCTGCCGACCGTGCTGGGCGTGGCTGTAATCCGTGCCTGCAACATGACCCGCATGATACTGTCCTGGATCAACTGTAAAACATGCTCTTCTTCGCCGACCGGGTCTGTCAACTGTCTCATGGCTTCCGGATCTAAACCCTGCAAATGGTCGGCCCATCCTACACGCTCTAACCACGCGTTCGCATCTGTCTTTGCGTCGGCGGCTTTGATGCACTCTCTATCCTCTCGCTCGAACTGCTCTTGCTTCTGCTCCATGGCACGCACCGCCCGCTCCATCATGGCGGCCTCATCGGCCGTCTGGGTGGCCGGCGCCCCAAACCCGACCTCGAACCAACTACTGGCCGGCCCGTTGCTGAAAAACCGCTGGCTTTGGACGCCGGTGCGCCATGGGACCAGCTGGGCCTGTATCCTCCGCGTTTGCTGACTTCCGCCTCTCCCGCGCGGGTTACTCCAACCGTGTTCCTTACGGTAATGCTCCTGCATGCCTCGCGGGGTGTCAACCACGGTCCAACACCCTTCCTCGCCACAACCTAAGTTATCGGGGACCGGCGGGTGGATATATGGGATCGGGTCGGTCGTCGGCGGTGGCGTTGGCCACGTTAACAACCCTCTTCTGTCATCAATCATGCCGGGCAAATCCCTGACTTGCTGGGTAATCTCTCTTCTGACTGCTGCTTTGATGCTCTTATGGTGCTTCTTTAAATGCGATTCAACCTCCTTGGTGACATATGCATAACGGCATACTGTACAAATCACAAATGGGTACTCGGTTAATTTAATAAATGGTAACATTGTGGCTGGATGTCTTTGGTTTTATCTGATATGGATGGCTGGTTGTTTTTCTAACTATTTACTTATCCTCCTTGGACCCCTGTTAAACTTACCTCTGCTGTTGCTATGATACAAAACCTTAATTGTTGTCTGCCTCTTTACCCTTGCCTTGACCTCATGGATGACTAATGGCTACTGCTGAACCTTGGCTGTGTCTGATGACTAATGTGGCCTGCTGGATCCCGGTCTGTTAACTTCAATTGATCAATTGACTCAAACTTCAAACCAGTCGCAATGCCGCAAAAATGATTTTCGAAGGCTGGCAAGCCATATATAAGCTTCCCTCAAAGTAATAAATCGATGCATCTACTTGAAATGCATTTTACTGATAAAACTTATGGGTGACCTGAATCCGTTGGGGTGCAATGGATTCAGGTCGTCATTTCATTAGCGTCTTTTTTTAATATGGGAAAGCCATTGATTCAGAGCTGTATCCGCCATGCAGCTGGGATAGTAACCCTTTTAACCCTAACCTGATTTATATTAAACCCTACCCTAAACCCAATCCTTATATGTCTCCCAAATAATAGCTTCCCATAATGCATGTGCATTTGTCCCCTTCATCCCGTGAAACCGCCTTTCTACCCCTAGCCAGCAATAAAATCCCTTCTTATCCTCCATATCAACCCCAAACTCAGCCTTAACTATGTTTCTGACTCGCCAGCTCCTCAAGCCCATCAACACCACCGGCAGTAGCTTATCCTTATACGCACACTTGCCCTCTTCATTCCCGCGTTTCCTCACACCAGTCTAGTGGCAGCTTGCATATAAAGCAGCATGATAGCTCTTTGAACCTGCTTGCCCTGCGTGCCGTATCGTACCCTTCCTCTGACACCGTCTCACACCACTGCCCGGCCTTCTTATGCCGCGGCTCATCTGGGACCTCCCTAGCTCCAGTCCCTTCTGATGACGTCGGACGTGACACACCGGACACTCCTCTGCGACATCATCTAACCATCGGAAAAGCGTTCTAACCCGTGTACCCTCTTCCTTACTGAATGCCTTCCAAATCCTCCCACCCTTCCTTATCTTGTCGCTCTCTCCTTCACTCTCTTCTTTACTCTCTTCTCCATTTATACTCCCCCTCACTGCCTCCCTCACTCTCTTCCTCACTCTCTCCATCACTTTCCCCTTCAATCACCTCCTCCTCGGCCCTACCTGCACCCTTACTACTGTCATCATCCCGTCGAAGCAGCTCACACCGATCACAAAGCGTAGCCCCATCTACATCCTCACACGTTTCGCCGGCTGCCCCGTCCATAAACGCCGATATCACGGCCCTTCGACATCCCGGCGTCAACACGAATGCCTCCATCTGTGCTTGATTGACATCATCCACAAAGCTCCGATGCTGATCCTCTCGTTGCGGCCGTCCATCGTGTATAATGACGGACCGCACCACCTCGCCTGCCCGACGCCCTCCTCGGCCAATCTGCTGCACAAAGTCGACGAGCCCGTACGGCTTCTCCATGTGAACCACGGCCACGATCCCCTCGATGTCGATGCCTGTCCCTAACCCGGTTGTTGCAGCGATCCATCGGCTTGCGTTACGGCCCTCTGCCCATGTCGTCCGCGCCTCGTGACGGTCCTGTTCGCTTATGCCGCTGTGATGAAACCCGCACCCGATCTCGTCAGCGATCGCCTCGCATTGACTCTTCGATCGGCAGTATATGACCCCCTTCTGACAGCCCGTCATCTCTTGATCCAGCTGCTCGATCACCTCAACCGTGCGATTCTCAACAGCTCCACGCCCGGGCTCGACCTGCTGAACCTCGTACCGGCAGTTCAGCTTGACCGTCCGATCCCGCACTATGATTGCCGACTTTGCCAGCATCTCGCCGCGGAACCAGTCCTCTAGCACAACGGGCAGCGTTGCTGTGAGCAGCACCAATGGGCAGCCAAACCGGCGTAACCCTACGAGCTCGCCAAGCTTAGCACGGTAGCCGATATCCATGATCACAGTGTGACATTCGTCTACGAATATCCGCTGCAGCAGCCCTGTGCATGACAGCCCATCAACGTACCCGCAAAACTCGGCACTTGACACAACATCGGCGCTGACGACGATTAACCGTGCTGCCCTCGGCATGCCCTCTCGTCCCGAACTCATCGATGATCTGTATCGGATGCAGTCCACCCCCATATCTGTTGCTCTTGTAACCAAGTCGTCCATTAGTGCAACAAACGGCACGACCACAATGCTTGTCCCTGTATTCTCCATTACGGCCGGCAGCATGAATAGTATGCTCTTGCCGGCCCCTGTCGGTAGTACACTGATTGCCGTCTGATCTGCTTTGAGTGCCATGATCGATCGCATGCTCTCGGCTTGCTTATCGGATCGCCAAGTCGCCTTCGGTCCAAGTAGCTTTCGCAGCCCATCCGTCATCTCGTCCTCTAGTTTCTTCTTTTTCTTCTCACTTATCTTCCTCTTCTGAGCCAGTGCCTCCTCTTGCTCTTGAGTAGTCTTCTTGCTTCGCTTGCTGCTCCTTATAGTCATTTGGGCCAGACTGTTAGTTGATTGCTGCTGCTGCTGCTGCTGCTGCTGCTTGCTATCAGTCTTCTGACTCTGACTGCCCTGCTTGCGTTTCGGTGCCTTCTTCCCCTTTCCTTCTTCTGCACTCTCTAAGAACTGATGCCACAGCTTGCTGATCTCCTTGAACGTCACAATCATCTCCGGCTGCAGCTTACCCGGGAATCCGATATGTACGGCATAGTGCTGCCTTGCAATCCGTGTTCCGTGTGTCGGCTGCAGATCCCATACGATATTCCAGCTTCCTCCACAGAGATGGAAACATTACATTTGCACGTTCTCGGCGAAGAGCGCGATGAGCCGCTTCCTGTACGGCCACCGACGCAACAACGTCAGCTTGATATGCCAGACATTCAGAGGACGCCGATCAATGAGTTCAACCAGTCACAGGCACTCCTGTCCCTAGCCTTTCCAACACTATTTCCTCGCGGTCAAGCCGATTTCGTTGAGCCAAGGTTACGGCCTATCAAGTATGCGGACTACATACAGCATGCCCTTCGATGGCACGATGGCAGATTTGCCCGTCATCCCACTTTCCGGTTTGTGGTTTTCAACACGCTGATGCGAGCACAGGCACGGGCGAAAAGCAGCTATTTCGTCAAGCAATACCAACAAAGGCAGGGCCTAACAACGCGAGATGATCTACTCGAAGCTTTCCAGAACCCCGAATCTGCAGAAGCTCAGCAGTTGCTCAATTCCATCAACCGCCAGGCAGCACAACTTCGCGGGACACGCCCCTATTGGTACCGAAAGCGTCGAGAACTTGAGTCTTACGCCTACAACCTCGACTGTCCTGGTGCTTTTATTACATTCAGTCCAGCAGACCTACACTGGAGAAGCCTATATCAACATTTGCCCCAGTTTCAAGACTGGCAGGAGCTGCCCGAGCAACAGCGAATGGGCATGTCTAGCAAACTTCTCAGGGACAACCCACATATTGCAGCCTGGCACTTCTACAGGCGGTTTGGCTTATTCAGAGATATCGTTCTCAAGCAGAAATTCAACGTCACTGATTATTGGAACAGGTACGAATGGCAGGGTCGTGGGAGTAGCCACTGCCATGGCCTATTCTGGATGGACGGTGCGCCCGGTGTCGACCTGGAAAACGAGGATGCACGTAAGGAGTTCGCCCGTATCTGGAGATTCCACGTCACAGCTTTCAATCCTGAGCCAGCTCGAGTGCTACAGCAGGGAGAAGGTAACCCGTTGGCTGTAAATCCCTTACAGCATCCCCTGACGTTTCAATGGCTCTCACAGGTTCTGAACCGCTGCCAACGCCACCATTGCAGTGAGGCATACTGCCTACGAAAGAAGAAGGGTTCAGAAGAGATTTCTTGCCGCTTCTTCTTCCCGCGAGACACAAGAGATACGGCTGAGGTTGTTCGACGACAAGGACAATCCTACTTCTCCTTCGAGGCGGCCAGGAATGACAGCCTTATGAACCACTATAACCGGTGCCTGAGTCTTGGCTGGTTAGCCAACATTGATATCTCCCCTGTACCAGCCTCCAAGCTGTGATTAATTATGCAGCCAAGTATTGCAGTAAGATGGAGAAGCGGACTGACAGTTATGCCGGCCTGGGGCGGCAAATCTTGCCCTATGTCTCCCACCAGAATCCACTTCTATCTTTTGCCTCGCGTCTGATGAACAAGTTGCTTGGTGAGAGAGACTTTTCGGGACAGGAGATCTGCCATATCTTGCTCAACTGCGAGCTGCAGGAGGGTACCCGTGTTATAAGAGCCGTCGATTGCCGTCCCTACGAGCAACAGGGACGGTCGCTTCGCCTCCAAGGTGACCATAACGACGGTGAGGTCGTTGGAATATATGAGAAGTATCTTTCTCGCCTTCGCCTTCATGAAGAACTCACTTATTTCGACTTTCTAGCCAACTGGAATACAAGCAAGAGGGATGGGAGAAAGTGGACACGCTGGAGTCGTCAAGCCAAGCCTCGCGTGCTATACCTACTACTTCCCGCGGTACAAGTTCAATCCCCGACATCACCAATACGATGATTTTTGTCGTGTGAAGCTAATGCTGGCTCATTCACATCGCGATCCCAGCGAACTACGCAAGATCGACGGCATTAAGTATGACTCGTATGCGTCTGCCGCTGAAGTCTGTTATGCGAAGCACCAGCACCCTGATGACTATTATGGCACACCTGACGCTGAAGAACGTCGACCAGATCCGGACGAGTTCGAGGAAGAATTTCACGAGCCTGAACTTCTAGAGGAGGACTGGCTTGAACTTGCCCGCCAGCTTCCCGACTGCCCACCAAGCCAAGAGGCAATAGATCTTCTGGGTCGACGGATATTGATATCCAATACGACTGGGCGCCCCATGTCGGCCGCTACGCTGACCCAGGAATCGTTCAAGGCGATTATTGGCGCCACTTCATTGAGCAGCATTGTCTCTATATGGATGTTGAAGACCTGCCTTTAGACGTCCGTGATACGCTCAACCCGGAGCAGCGTGTAGTATACGATACCTTTATTGGGCACTTCCAAAGCGGCAGTGAGGAGCAGATTCTACTCCATGTTGACGGTGGTGGTGGGACAGGCAAGTCCTACATGATCAAAGTCCTGTCTTCGCATCTTCAGAGGCTTGCAGGTAAGCGGCCCAATCCAATCTGGAGAGTTGCACCCACCGGAGTTGCAAGCAACCAGATCATGGGGACAACATTACACTCTCTCCTCCGGCTACCCGTGGATAGGGCTTTTACAGGGCTATCCCCGGCAGATGCTAATGCTGTCCAGAATAAGCTACGCGACGTCAGGTATCTTGTGATTGATGAGAAAAGCATGCTGGGTCTGCGTCAGCTTTCGTGGATCGACAAACGCCTTCGCCAAGTCTTTCCTGGCAGAGCAACCGAATTCTTTGGCGGCATGAGCATCATCCTCGTTGGTGACTTCTTCCAGCTCCCGCCGGTTGCGAACAAGCCTCTCTACTTTGATGGGCCACTCAAGGATCTGCATGAGGTCTCTGGCCAGACAGCATATAGGGCATTCAACCACACCGTCTTCTTGAAGAAGGTCCAGCGGCAGCAGGGCGATGACCAGGCCGGCTTTCGTCTCGCGCTTTCAGAGGTACGTGGTCTCAAGTTATCCATCGAATCATGGAAACTCCTGAGCCAGCGTGTGCGGGTCAAGCTAAGCCAGCGCGAGGTAGATACGTTTGACGCTGCTCTTCGTATCTATAGTAAGAAGGCTCGTGTTGACGAGTACAACTACGAGCACCTCATCCGCTTGAAGCACCCAGCAATCAAAGCCATGGCGAAGAACATTGGTAATGGTGCTGACAAGGCAACATCGGAACAAGCTGGTAACCTGGCTGGCCAGTTTCCGGTATGTATTGGTGCTCGTCTCATGCTAACCCAGAATATCTGGCAACCAGCAGGCCTAGTCAATGGCGCCCGAGGAACAGTATATGACATCGGTTGGGCCTCTGGTGCTGATGCACATCGTGACCCGCCATGTGCCATCATGATGGTGATGGATAAGTATGCCGGGCCGTCATATTTAACCACAGACGACGGGCGCGAGGTAGTACCCATACTCCCAGTAAAGCGAGACTTCTTTCTGGGGACATCCGCGTGTACACGAAAGCAGTTCCCCTTATGGTATCATATGCCATTACGGTTCATAAGTCACAGAGCATCACAGTGGACAAGATGGTGACGGATCTGTCTGAACGGGACTTCCAGACAGGGCTCAGCTATGTTGCAGTCTCCAGGGTCAAGATGTTAGACGGGTTAATGATCGATGCCCCATTTGAACGGGCATCTCTCCACTATGAGAAGCTACCTGATGGCAAGTATAGTTCTATAATGTTATTCACGCTTGAGGCTCTATAAGTCCTAACAGATTAGCAGGTGTTTTGATGAAAGTCGGGACCAGGACCGGCGCAAGCAACAGCAACTTGACCGGCCACTATTCCAACCTGTTTTTCTTGATGACGTCGCTATAGTACACAGAGAGTTCGAAAAAATGTCACGCATAGAGATACATCCTTCGGACTGTATTACACCCTCCCCACCGCTGGTGAGGGTGTCAGCATATTTTACAGGTAGCGACCATATAATATCAGTATAAATAAAGGCCCAATAAACATTACTCTATTTAGCCCAATAAAGCCATGGTACCTCGCATTAGCTAGATATTATAATAACTAAATCGTGTTATCCTTTGTCAGTACGTCTGTCCTACATTTTGAGTGGCTGATACCAAAGACCAATGGTATTGCGTTTAACTGAACGGTCGACCCATCCAACCAATAGAATATCGAATGAATGAACGTACAGACCCCACTCTGCCCAACCCTGCCGATAAACTGACCAGGACCCTAGGGTTGGGAGTAAAGTCGCATCTTGTCTAAAAATAACAAGTCTGGAGACAGTGTTGCGAATAATATAAACAATACGTATATTGGCAATATGGAAGCCTCGCAATATTATTGTATTGCCAAGTGGTGCATATTGTATTAGGCCATATGACATTGGCCTATAGGTATTGTATTGTATTGCCGAACCCAATATATTGCCAGTATGACAATACATCCCATATATTGCACGTGATCTGGGTTATTCTACTGCGGCAGCTAAAGTACATCACCTTGAAGCTCTCGTATCCCAAACCATGACTTCAGGCACTCCAGAGCTTCAACTACATCACTACCAAGCCGATTTCGACGATCTGTAATGGTTATCTTGGCCCCGGAGAAGAGCCGCCCGGCTCCGCAGACATTGGGAATTGACAGTATGTCCACCGCCATTTTACTCAAGTTTGGGTAGTTTTTCTGCTGTGTCTCCTCTAGCCACCATGCAAGGGCGCTTGTGAACCCGTAAACCCGTTCAGAGTTGCAATATCGTTCATATTCATCCGTGACGAGCGACGGCTGCAGGTGCTTGTTCCTCCAGTTCAAGAACTCGTTCGTGGTCGTCGATGGGACCTCGCAGAGAGGAAGAGGTGATTCCACGGGTTTATAGTCATTCCACAGCGTCTCCATCAACTTCTTTGACGACTCAACCCACTTTTTCCAGTTCTCCTGTATGTAGTGCCATTTATGCGAAGGGTGGAGCACGATAGCGGCAACGTGGGCAGGCGATTCATCAGTGAGCCGGTAGTACTTGTCCAACTTGGCCCAGCCAGAGTTATACATGGGCGCCATTATCGGATCGTCAATATATGCCTCCTTCCCTGCTTCGAATTGTGCCAAAACGAAATCCATAGCCAAGAGGACGTTATCGAGTGTTGCAAACGATGACTCGAGAGCCTTGGTCGTCATCTTCAGCTTCTCTAAGAAAGACTTGATTTTCTCCAAGATGATCCAGTCCTCTGAAGAGAGCTCGTCTCAGCGCAATCTAATTCCATCCATTTGTTGAAATAGCCGCCGTCAATCGCATCTCTGAGGTTCAGGGCCACTCGCAGCATGTTATACCACGAACTCCATCTTGTGTCGTTGTCCCGTGCGAGCTTACGGTTATGGCTAATAGTAAGAAACTTTTGGCTGCGCTGGACACTTCGTTGGATGAAAACGACGAAGTTGTGAATCTTGCCAAGAGGCCCCTTTTCCGCCACGCTTCAATATGTTTTAGTGTCACATTATGCACACCAGGATCGTCGAGTTCGAGCTTCTCATTATCGGTGACGAAGAGGAAGGCTTTGGCGGCGAGGTTGATGATATGGCCTTGGCAGCGGAGTCGGTGCACTTTGGGATCGTATTGGATATCATATCGGCGTAGGAGGCCTGTGGGATGTTAGGGCCGCCAGTCAGGAGAAATAGTGAGTTGTACTGACCAAGCGAAAGGGATCTCATCATGGTGTCGTTATTGCCAGCGTTGTCCATCACGAAATATCCAAGCTTGGAAGCAAAGCCCCATTCGTCAACCACCTTCAAAACGGCCACAGCGAGATGAGAACCGTCGTGCTCACTGTCGATGTCTTTCAACGCCAAAACATGGTGTTCCAGCTGACCGTCTTCCGTCACATAGTGCGACTACGCCTAAAATGGCCAAAGAATTGGGAGAAGTCCAAAGGTCGCAGCTGATGTGAATTCTTGACTTTGCCGGCTGTATGCGCTGCTTGACCCTCTCTTTCTGGCATCCATATTGGCGCATAATCCATGTCTTGACGGTATCATGCGTATCCGGAAGCCAAGTCTCGATATCGTTATTGATGTAGGCCAAGAGTGCTCGGAACTCTGGGCATTCCACGAGCCGAAATGGGAGAGAGCAGGCCGTGATAAACCTCACGTATAATGCCTCGAGCTGGTCAGGTTCGATCGAGTCTCCGGATTGATCGTTGAGTCGACGGCGTTTTCGGGGATTTTCTTCTGCCGCAACACGAGCTTGTTCGATAATAGTTCGTATAGTTGTAACTTTCGCTGTTCGGGGCTCCTTTGGCAGGCCGTGACCGTCAGGAGGAGGGTCCATGAGATGTTTTGCAGGAGCTGCAGTACCCCTGAAGAGGCATAGGTTTTGTCGCAATGTTTACAGCGCCACTCTTCCTTTCCGGTCCTCTGATTTAGTATCTCGTCTCTACCTCCTCGTCTGGCATATGAGAGAAGACCCATGATGTTCTGGGCTTGGTAGAGGAGGTTGTGGAGACGGTGCGAGGTTGAGATGACAGGCACTTGGACTTTTGGCTTACGTCCAGATCATCCGATTGCTGGCTGGAAAACTCCAGAAGGTCGCCAGAAATTGACGACCCTCTTCGTTGTGACCATTGCGCAAAAGAGAGGCGTTGTTGAGGCATGGCAGTTAGATTTGTAAAGTTGAGTTCGACGAGTGATTTTGAAAAAAAAGAAATGAGGGGAGCAGAGGCGAAGATGGCCCAACCCAACATGGTCTGCACTCCCTCACGCGTTTCTTTCATGCGTGATCGTGTGTTAGGTCTAATTGTCAACAAAGAAGTGCGTGGAAGTGAACGATGGCCAATAAAATGCCAGCTATCCCTGCTTCTTATATAGGGTAAGGCCGAGTTCTGCAGCTTTCACGGGGCTAATTCACCCAAGAATTAACAGCCCAATATAGATAATATATTGCCAATATGGACATCCTCATATTATATTGTCACAATATCGTAGACTTCATATCATATTATCACAATACCAGAAAAGGCATATTATATGGTATGTATTGCAATATACTACTTTACTGCCATATTATTCGCAACACTGCCAACAGACACCGATATTCGGGACCCCATCGCATATTGGCAGGATGACCGAGTTCAATATCCCCGCCTCTCTCGAATGGCTCTTGATTTCCTCACGATCCAGCCGATGTCAGCCGAGTGCGAGAGGCTCTTTTCTGCCGCAGGTCGATTGGTGACTCCCCGCAGCCGCCTTGAAGTCGACATAATCGGGATGTGTCTAGTGCTGCGTTCGTGGATACAAGCCAAGATAATCGACGACCTGGATCCTCTGTTCGTTCCACGCAAATCAAGGTCGAGAGCAGCGCCAGAAGCGAGGCGGGCGCAAGAGAGTCAATGGCGTCATTTCTCGGCCGAGCGAGAGAGCTGGCAGAAGAGGAGAAAGGGTGGGAATAGTTGGTGGGGCATGTTGCGAATATCTCGTCAATTAGGCCAACTGGGACGGGACAAGAGCACGAACGAGGTCGAGTGCGACTTGGGTAAAATGACTGTTTACGAGGAGAGAAAGAGATTCCTAATGAGAACTCTGACTTAAGCTATTTGCACAATATTCATAAAGTGAGAATATTCATAAAGTATGAAAGTCACATGATCGCTCTCACACTAACTCAACGTCAATCAACTCAACGAGAGGTCGGCGATTACTAAGCCAATTCACTCAATATAGGTCGTCCGTTGAGTTGGTTGAGTTGTTTGGGTCTCTGGTTAGCATGCCAGAGACATAGCAGCGGCCTTGGCGATGGGAAGCAAGTATCGACAGCATTCATACATGCTAGGCAGCGATCAGTCAAGATGACTGAGGGATGCCTAATCCCTGGTTTTCGCACAACGATCGGAATCGATCTAACGCCCAAAAATTCCCCACTCAGGAAAGCGAACGCGACACAGAACGAACGTTGACAAGAGTCGACACCGATCAAGTCCAAAAGTGGCATGCCGTATTTGTTGGTTTTATATGTACAGTCTAAGATTAAGACATCCGGATATGCCTGTAGGTATGCCACTGACTCGGGATGCGCAAATAGAACAGCTTTGACTCGACCGTCTGGACCGGTTTGAAATTGACTCCAAAATCCTTCTCTAAACAGCTGATCAGCAAGTGCGTTAATGCTGCTTTGTCCTTGGCACACTTCTCGTCTAGCATCTGCAATACGATTGTAGATGTCATGTTGTGTTGCTATCGTGTCGGTGTTCTGCCGCATGTACGTTCTAATTTCTTTAGGGGCTATCCCAGCGTTGGCAAGGCCAGTCAGTTGAGACAGGTGCTCCTTGGACATTGTTCGAAGTACTGGGTGGGCAGTGGTATCTTGGCTTGGTTCATGGTTATGTAGTGAGAATCGGCTGTCAGAACGGTGCCGCAGAGTCCAGGTACTTCTATCTTTATTCTCTTTCGCCAGTATAGAGAACTCGCAGCCTGTTATTCGAGTTGTTGTCTTGCGTTGACGTTCTCTCGAAACGATCGGATGGTTACGGCGACGATCACACATGTACGTGATTGTCCTCCTGCCGGTTTTCTCCTTAGTTGACCTTCCAGTTATGAACGCGTAGCCCCTGGTCGCCGCCCAGGCGTTAATTGCCTCGAATAACGCCTCCCGTGACTCATACTCGCCTTCGGGAGGGAGACAATCGTCAGGAAACGGTGTTGGACTTTGAGATTGGTTGATGGTCATAGCCAAGCAGTCGTCGTAAGCCCATAGTCTCGACACGATTAGCAACGAGTGCAATAAAACGCGACATTCGAAACGGCGCGAAAGAGACCGATAGCGGAGTGAGCTATACCAGATATGGCAATTGGGACGGGACCCGTCCAATTTTAGAAGGACGGGTACCCGTCCGCCTATTGACCGCCGCTTATACTGGACCTGAATCTTGCTCTTGCCTTCTTTGTATTGATTTCCTATGTTTTCCTTAAGCTTAAAATTGCTATACTATTGGGAATCTAGTAGTTAACTACCTGATTAGATGTTGATAGAAGAGTGTATTAAAATCTGATCTTATTTATAATTTTGCTGCATTTCTTTGTCCTTGATCTGCTTCTGTGCTGCCTGCCTGTCTGCATAGCCAATTTCATCCTGACGATGACCCGGATGGGACTGCTTATATATATATATATACCGATATATACCGGGAGTTGTCTATAGTTTCGAAAGAGAGGTCAGCACGTCTAGCGGGCTCTTAAGCATCTGAAGACCCTTCATGAATGATTCCCAAGACTTATCGGAGGTGATAGGGGCTGTTATGTAATCGTCTACCTCAGATGGAGTAACAGACTCTGATCTGATCTGGGCGAGGACAGCGCTATATGAGCTGCAAGACCGAGATGGCGCCCGTGCCTGGACCAAGGGCTCAAGTGCGGGTAGGGGATCTAAGTCTTCACACAGACAGATCCTCTCATACAGCGTGAGCACCCCGAAGAGATGCCCGACTTCTCAGCCGCCTCGTAAGCCATACGATTCCCAATGGCCTCTGCTAGTAATCTGCACCGAGGCAGAATGTAGCGATCGAAGGCAGGACCGCGATGATTGTCGTAGCCTCCGACTCTTTCAAGTCGCGATTTCATGTCTCTAATTAGATCTTCTTCGCGTTGTGCTAAGCGAGATGATCTATTCATTGCCTGTGGAAGGACCAAACTCCCCGCCAATACTTCTGGCATGAAGCCTACATAGCAAGCTGTTAGTTATCACATTATAGAGTTTCAAATTGATCAACAATGTTAAGATGCGAATGAACGTACGGATGCATAGAACCAACGTATCGCCTTCGGAGACGGTGTTCCCTTGGAATGTAAGGTCCAGCTCGCTTATCTGGTTGAACGCAAAGAAGCCTTGCCATCCACACCTCTCGGCGAGTGGCCTTAAGACTTGAGAGGCCTTGACCACCGTCGCCTTGAAAATGGTAGCCAGTGCATGCTGTGTAGGGTCAGTCAGATCTGGGCACATGTCTATAGTCCAGCGAGCGAACGCATTCAAGACTTTTTCATGCACCCATCCCTCAACAATTGGAACTTGCTGAGTGCTGAAGTCCATGATCCGTTTCCGCCTTACCGCCGTCGACCGATGCTATAGTCCTCCTCTCGCTGTAGACAGCTGCGATGCGTGTCCCGACTTTGATAGCCGAGATACCCAGAATAGAAAAGGACACTGTTCCCACAGGCACGCGCCGGATATGACGCAGGAACTCGATGCGGCCATTCTCTGGCTTAGAGCTAGAGCCGAGCAGTGCGGTCGAAGGTAGGGAAACGTGATTGAAAGAGGTCAAAGAATGATCCAATGGCTTTGTGCCCGGCCTTGTAGGAAGCATAAGGGATGTGACGCCAGGTCGCATACCCATTGCGTCGCTCAACAACACTAGAAATGGCTTCACACCGCGGTCCTCCTCATCTACCATAAGGCGAGCAAATACTACAGCCACACGGGGCATCTCGCAGGCGTATTTGGGGGCATTGCCTTTGCAGCCCCGGCATGGGAGTATGCAGATCGTACGAGCCATCTGGAAGTAGTGTTGCTGTTGTTTCAAGGTTCCGAGCATCCAGGCCATGGGCGACCTCAGTTAGCATAAACCCCCCACAGACCTCAAATCTCAAGAGTCTGTCCAATAGGGGCTGTAGATCGGGGCGATGTGGAATGAACGAGCATAACGTTCCGATGCAAAGATTGATGTGTATCATCGCGATGATGTACGCAGTCATATCGCGAGCAGCAATCACTTCGTTGCCAGTTTTAGCAACTATACAAACGTTTACGAAAAGTGATCGAACTCACAATCGAAATGGAAATCCCAATATTTCGGGGTCAGGTTCATGATATCATCTTGTGACAGGCCTTGAACGTCAGCTTTTGGATCTCTCCCAATACGTGTGGTTGGCATACCACTTTGGACACAAATTGACTGTGCCCTTTGTAGTGTATGGCGATATCATGGTTAGAGGCAGGCGGCACGATGTCGTTCCGGCTATTCCAGATGTCTTGATTCAGAATATCTTCAGACTGAGACATGACGAAAGCCTGATCTCCTGTGTGATCGAGTGGTATTCGGTTCTAGTACAGATAACGAAGGGCTTCCCGACAACAAAGAAAGCTGTCAGATATGAAGGTGTATGTGTGTATTGCTTTATGCTTTCACAATCGAAGGACTATTGAGATCTTATATACTCGACTGGCTCCTCCTAGGACTTTAAACTTTAATCATATTGTTGAGGGCGAACCCTCCAACATTCAACAAAACTTGAATCCTAAACCTTACTAAGGTTCATTCACTCCCCCTAACCCTCGTACCTCAGGTAGGGGTTGCTGAGAAGTAAAAGTTGGTTGGTAAATTACTGAGGGATACTTTGATTTTAGTGTATTTTTGGTGTAAACATAAGTAGATTCGGTGATCACATATCGACTGTTATCTGAATTGCAAAGAGCCCACTTTTCTCTACGACTCAATTGTTATCTGCAAGGGTTGAAAATATAGCCGCTTCCGGTGAGGCTGGTTCATCCTTCATACCTAAGACAATGGCCACATGCAATGAATGTCTCTCATTGTGAGAATTGATAATCTCCTGATGGCTTTATTCCCTGAGGGTCATCAGCTGGCTCTTCCATTTATAAGCTTAGGCTGTGATGGACCGATACGGTGATCTCT